>NW_027361776.1:1550000-3950000 GCF_039654945.1 Dendrobates tinctorius | reverse complement strand
GAAGCAAGATGAAAAAACACTCACACAGACAGAAAGATAGGCTGAGCAAACGATGGGGCCCAAACTAACTAAACAGAACAGGAAAGGAAGGTTGCTGTCTGCAATCTGCCAAAACCCTATCAAAGACTTAAGCCAACAGGCTGATATGGAAAAAGACCCTGAAGCAGCTAGGCTTCAAAAACTATATCAGCACTCAGGTACTTTCTGAAGACAGAGCTAAAGGAATTCAGCTCACCCCAGCAGGGAATGGCAGAAATCCAGAAAAACAAAGCAAAACAAAGTCAAAGCACAAATGCAAAAGGCAGAGCAGAAAACTTAGCTTTAGAAGAGCAGGAATTCAGACTGGTCTCCAAGGATCCCACAGAGAAATCACCCGCAGGGCAGAAGGGCGTCGGCGGCCTTATATCCAGTCAGTCACTCCACTCAGCCAGTCATCATCATTAGGCTCAGGTGCTTGATAATCAGGCTCACTACCTTTCTTTACCAGAAGAGGGAGTTCATCGGGCCTCAGTAGTGAAGGGGAAAATGAACTCACAACAGTACCTCCCCCTTGAGGAGGGGTCACCGAACCCTCAACCACGCCACCAGGGCGATCAGGGTGAGCCCGATGAAAGGCACGCACCAATCTTTCGGCATGAATATCAGAGGCAGAGACCCAGGAATTATCCTCCTGACCATAACCCTTCCACTTAACCAAATACTGGAGTTTCCGTCTAGCCAGACGGGAATCCAGTATTTTCTCTACCTCATATTCCATGTTACCTTCGACCAATACAGGGTCTGGAGGTGCCACCCCCGGAACAACAGGTTCAACAAACCTCTTCAACAAAGACTTATGGAACACATTATGGATTTTAAAAGTGACAGGAAGAGCCAAACGAAAAGAGACCGGATTAATAATCTCCAAAATCTTGTAAGGTCCAATAAATCTAGGCTTAAACTTAGGAGAAGCCACCTTCATAGCAATATTTTTTGATGATAACCACACCATATCACCAACCTTAAACTGGGGACCGATGGTCCTATGTCGGTTGGAAAACCGCTGGGCCTTTTCCTGGGAGAGAGATAACTTATCCACCACTTGGTCCCAGATCTGGTGCATTCTCTCCACCACAGTGTCAACACCTGGGCAGGCAGAGGGCTCCACCTGCCCTGAACAAAATCGAGGATGAAACCCAAAGTTACAAAAAAAAGGTGACATCAAAGTGGCAGAACTAGCTCTATTATTTAAAGCAAATTCGGCCAAGGGCAAAAATGAAACCCAATCATCCTGATCAGCGGAAATAAAACATCTCAAATATGACTCCAAGGTCTGGTTTGTTCTCTCTGTCTGCCCATTGGTTTGAGGGTGAAAAGCAGAGGAGAAGGACAACTGAATTCCCAGCTTGGAACAGAAAGTTCTCCAAAATCTAGACACAAACTGAACTCCTCTGTCAGATACAATGTTCTCAGGAATCCCGTGCAAGCGAACCACCTGTTGCAAAAACAGGGGAACCAACTCAGAGGAAGACGGCAACTTAGGAAGTGGTACAAGATGAACCATCTTAGAGAACCTATCACAAATCACCCAAATAACAGTCATCCTTTGAGAGACAGGCATATCAGAGATGAAATCCATTGAAATATGGGTCCATGGCCTATTGGGGACAGACAAAGGCATCAACAACCCAATAGAGCGAGAACACGATTTAGACCGGGAGCAAGTCCCACAGGACTGCACAAAATTCCTGACATCACGAGACAAGGAGGGCCACCAAAAAGACCGACTCACCAGATCTCTAGTACCAAAAATACCTGGATGACCAGCCAAAGCAGAGCAATGAACTTCAGACATCACTCTCTTCTTCCACTGGTCAGGAACATACAACTTTCCACTGGGACAACGCTCAGGTTTGTCCTCCTGGAACTCCTCCAGAGCACGTCTCAAATCGGGCGAGATGGCAGAAAGAACTACCCCTTCGCCTAAGATGGTAGCAGGCTTGGTCACCACAGGAGAATCAGCAAAGAAGCTCCTAGAGAGGGCGTCTGCCTTGACATTCTTAGTTCCAGGAAGAAAAGAAACCACAAAATCAAAACGTGTAAAAAACAAGGCCCACCTAGCCTGTCTAGGGTTCAAGCGCTTAGCCGACTCTAGGTAAATCAAATTCTTGTGGTCAGTGAGGACCACGACTTGATGTTTAGCTCCCTCCAACCAATGTCTCCACTCCTCAAATGCCCATTTCATGGCCAACAGTTCCCGATTCCCCACATCATAGTTACATTCAGATGGAGAGAACTTTCGGGAAAAGAAGGCACAGGGATTCATTTTAGATGTTACAGGATCCTTTTGGGACAAAACAGCTCCTGCACCAATCTCAGAAGCATCCACCTCTACCTGGAACGGAAGTGAGACAGCAGGTTGCCGCAAAACCGGGGCGGAGGTGAATCTTCGCTTCAGCTCCTGAAAGGAAGAAACAGCCTCCGGAGACCAATTTAACACATCAGCACCCTTCTTAGTCAAATCAGTCAATGGCTTGGCAATACTAGAAAATTTTGCTATAAATTTCCGATAAAAATTAGCAAAACCCAAAAACTTCTGGAGGGCCTTCAAAGAAGTGGGCTGAACCCAATCGTAAATGGCCTATACCTTGGCCGGGTCCATTTCAATAGTTGACGGAGACAAAATAAATCCCAAAAAAGAAATCCTCTGTACTCCAAAAAGGCATTTAGATCCTTTGACATACAGGGAATTCTCCCTCAAGATCCGGAACACAGTCCGAATATGTTCCACATGAGAATCCCAATCCTTGGAGAAGATCAAAATATCATCCAGATAGATAATCAAAAATTTATCGACAAAATCTCGGAAAATATCGTTCATGAAGCACTGGAAGACAGAAGGGGCATTAGTGAGCCCAAAAGGCATCACCAGGTACTCAAAATGTCCCTCCGGAGTATTAAACGCCGTCTTCCATTCATCCCCATGCTTAATGCGACTAAGATTATACGCCCCCCTGAGGTCAAGCTTGGTAAACCAGCAAGCACCTTTAACTCTAGAAAATGGATCCGAAATCAGGGGTAACGGATACTGATATTTAACAGTAATTTTATTGAGGGCACTATAATCAATACAAGGTCTTAATGATCCATCCTTTTTGGCTACAAAAAAAAACCCGGCACCTAAGGGTGACGAGGATGGTCTAATGTGACCCTTCTCCAACGCCTCCTTAATATAGGATCGCATAGCCTCGTACTCGGGTACAGATAAATTGAAGAGCCGACCCTTGGAAAATTTACACCCCGGGCTCAGTTCAATTGCACAGTCATAACTCCTATGAGGAGGCAGAGACGCAGACTCATTCTCACTAAATACATCATAAAAGTCAGCCAAATAATCAGGAGCATCATGCGACTGAGGAGAGGTGGAAAACACCGGAGCCTCACTAAAGGCACATCGACAACCCCAACTCACCACAGACACAGATTTCCAATCCAAAACTGGATTATGAATTTGTAACCAGGGAAACCCCAGAACAATGGTATCATGCAGATTATGCAACACCAAAAATCTGCAATTTTCTTGATGGTCTGGGGCGACCCGCATTACCACCTGGGTCCAAAACTGAGGTTTATTTTTCGCCAAAGGAGTAGCATCAATCCCCCTCAAAGGGATAGGCGT
Organism: Dendrobates tinctorius; assembly: GCF_039654945.1. Lineage (NCBI taxonomy): Eukaryota > Metazoa > Chordata > Amphibia > Anura > Dendrobatidae > Dendrobates > Dendrobates tinctorius. Next base: position 3,946,342 of record NW_027361776.1, on the reverse strand, counting down.
CTGCAGAGGTGTCATCGGAAATCCACAACGTTTAGCAAAATCCAAGTCCATTAGGTTTAGGGCTGCTCCCGAATCCACAAAAGCCTTGGCGGAAAATGTGGACAGGGAGCAGATCAGAGTAATAGCCAGAAGAAACTTAGGTTGAACACCACCAACAGAAAACGTGTGTGCAAAGCGTTTCTCTCGTTTAGGACAGACAGAAATAATATGCGAGGCATCTCCACAGAAAAAACACAACTTATTACGCCTTCTGAACTCCTGACGCTGCTTTCTGGACAAAACTCTATCACATTGCATAGGTTCAGACATTTGTTCAACAGGTGGCAACATCTCTCGTGCAGTTTTGCGTTCGCGCAAACGCCGATCAACCTGAATGGCTAATGACATAGAATCGTCAAGACCAGAGGGAACAGGAAATCCCACCATAGTATCTTTTACGGCTTCTGACAAACCCTTCCGAAAGAGAGCAGCCAAGGCATTATCATTCCAGGTAGTAAGTACCGCCCACTTTCGGAATTTTTGACAGTACAATTCTGCAGAATCTCGACCCTGGTTCAATGCCAGCAGGGTCTTTTCAGCCTGATCAATGGCATTAGGTTCGTCATACAACAACCCTAAGGCTTGAAAAAATGCATTCACATTAGTCAGAATAGGATCATCTGGTTTCAAAGAAAACACCCAATCCTGGGGATCGCCACGCAGCAAAGAGATGACAATTTTAACCTGCTGCGCGGACCTCCCTGACGAGTTAGGCTTCAAGGCAAAAAATAATTTACAATTATTTTTGAAATTCCAAAATTTAGACCGATCCCCAAAAAATACATCAGGTGTAGGAATCTTTGGTTCAGCAGCATGTGAATGAGCAAGGTAGGCGGAAATTCTCCGCACTTCCGCAGTGAGCTGCTCCACACGATCAGACAATTGCTTTATCTCCATTGAGAGAAAAAAAAATTCCCCCTACGGCCTCAGAGATATAGAGGAAAAAATATACACACTTTTTTTTTTACAAATCTTTCCTGCTACTGAGTACCCTAGGATCTGCGGTATGGCGGGTGATTCTGTTATGAAAGAGTCACCGTAGGAGGCAGACACAGAAATAGAAGCTACGTCCAGAAAACCAGAGAAGTTGGCAACTATCAGATTGCAGACCCCTGAACCTATCAACACAACTAGCAGTAGCCGTGGGGGGTTCCTACGGTGCCCTAGACCCCTCGATCACAGCCGGAGAGCTAAATAGCCTAAAGACAGAAAAGGAAATCTAAACTGCCCCAGAGCAGACCCCAAAGTAAAAGGCAGCCCCCAACATATAATGACGGTGAAGCAAGATGAAAAAACACTCACACAGACAGAAAGATAGGCTGAGCAAATGATGGGGCCCAAACTAACTAAACAGGACAGGAAAGGAAGGTTGCTGTCTGCAATCTGTAAAAACCCTATAAAAGACATAAGCCAACAGGCTGATATGGAAAAAGACCCTGAAGCAGCTAGGCTTCAAAAGCTATATCAGCACTCAGGTACTTTCTGAAGACAGAGCTAAAGGAATTCAGCTCACCCCAGCAGGGAATGGCAGAAATCCAGAAAAACAAAGCAAAACAAAGTCAAAGCACAAATGCAAAAGGCAGAGCAGAAAACTTAGCTTTAGAAGAGCAGGAATTCAGACTGGTCTCCAAGGATCCCACAGAGAAATCACCCGCAGGGCAGAAGGGCGTCGGCGGCCTTATATCCAGTCAGTCACTCCACTCAGCCAGTCATCATCATTAGGCTCAGGTGCTTGATAATCAGGCTCACTACCTTTCTTTACCAGAAGAGGGAGTTCATCGGGCCTCAGTAGTGAAGGGGGAAAATGAACTCACAACAGCTTAGTCTTCTTCTGCTTATAAATTAGATAATATCATTTGCTCAGATTTTTAGTCTTATGCTTAATTTTCTTCTGCTTTTGGTTTTTATGCTTCTTGTTCTTCTGTCTCTTGTTGTTCTGCATCTTGGTGGTTGTCTTCATGTTCTTTGTCCTCTTGGTCATCTTCTTCAGGGTCATCTTTTAGGTATTCTTCTGTGTGGTCTTCAGGGTCGTCGTCTTCAGGGTCATTGTCAGGGAGATCCAGAGTGAGAATCAAAAACCATTTCCCCAAGCTTGAACTTGGAAAAGTAGCAGAAGGTACAAGAAGGCTGAGGAACTGCCTAGAACCAGCTGACGGTACTGGAACCCGGATGGGTAGCAGAAGGAACAATAGCAAATGGAACTAGCGAGGACCAGCTGACGGTGCTGGAACCCGGAGGGGCAGCAGAAGGAACAAGAGCCAATGGCACAACTGTGGACCAGCTGACGGTGCTGGAACACGGTTACTAAGCAGGAGGTACCTGTGCTACAAAGCACTACCAAGGACCAGCAGACGTTGCTGGAACTCGGATACCAAGAAGGAGGCACCTAGGCCAAAGGCTCTGCCGAGAACCAGCTGACGGTGCTGGAACCCGGATGGGTGGCAGAAGCTGCAAGAGCAAATGAAACTAGCGAGGACCACCTGACGGTGCTGGAACCCGGAGGGGCAGCAGAAGGAAGAAGAGCCAATGGGACAACCGTGGACCAGCTGACGGTGCTGGAACACGGTTACTAAGCAGGAAGTGTCATGATCCAGTGTTGGATCTGGCAGTATTAAAAGCACAAAGTGAACTTTTTTTACTTTGGTTAAGTTCAAAGGTGTTTTGACTGTCCCCGGTGGTGGTGAGTGGTATTGCACCTTAGCTTTAGTTTTAGGTTAATGTGCACTTAATTATAATTCAGGTGTTGGACTCTATAAATGGGTCTCAGGGTGTTCACTCACTGCTGGTGATATTCATTGATTTCTTGCTGAGTTGTTGGAGAGCCTGGTGGAAGGATGGAGCTGGATAGGAGTCCTGCGCAGTCAGCCAGAGAGAACGAGTGCCAGCTAATGGTGTCTGCAGGAAGGACTGGCATGGCCTGGTGGACTCGCAGTTTATGGTGTCGGCTGGAAGTGCGTGCATGGCTTGGAGGAGTGGCGACTAGGAAGAGAGTTGCACTCGGCATGCGCGACTTGGTTGCTGAGAACTGGACTCGAGCATGCTTGGATTCTTGGCAGAGGCTGGACTCATCTTGGGACTCTGTGTACTGGACTGCTGCAAGTGGTGATGGACTCTGCTCCCAGGCTGCACGATGGTGATGGATCCAGTTATGGTGATGGATCAGGGTGGAGGAGAAGATGCACACAGGTGGTGGGCTCTGTTGCTAGGAGCGTATGCAACAGAGCAAAGATAAGTGGTGTTTCCCCTGTATTGTCTCTTTCCTCATGTGTGTTGTTAGTGCAGTGGTGGGATTAGTCTCCGCACCGACCTATTCCCTAGTGAGGGTTTAGGCGCAGGGCGGGCCAGGGTTTTGAGGCACGCGTGCGGCGACAGGTTCGGAGCCTGTGTAGGGAATGTTAGGAGTGCATGGACACTGGCTCAGGGGAGCTTAGGAGGTCTCCATGTCCCCATTCCCTATCGCAGGGCCCACCATTGTTAAAGTTACCCAGGTTCCCCCCTTATTATTTAAATTTGCCGTACTGGAGGCGGTGTTTCCAGAAATATATATGTTAACGTGTAATTCCTAAATTCGCCAGGTGGAGGCGGCGTATCCACCTGCATGTTCTATTATTTAAATTCGCCCCACTGGAGGCGGTGTATCCAGGGTCACGTGTGTTATGGGTTCGCCTTGCGGCATCATCTGCGACCAGACACGCGTGACCATGACAGGAAGTACTGGTGCTACAAAGCACTACCAAGGACGTTGCTGGAACTTGGATACCGAGAAGGAGGAACCTAGGCCCAAGGCTCTGCCGAGAACCAGCTGACGGTGCTGGAACCCGGATGGGTAGCAGAAGGTACCCATAATCAACAAAGTTGCAAGGCCGCGAGCAGGACGCAGTTACCGAATCCCACAGTCCAACAGGGGGTGCTTGTCCTATTGGCACTACGGAACCAGCCTTTAGTACCAAAACCCGCAGCCAACATAGGAATCACTGAAACTGCAGGCACCATAGACTCGGCTAACCCGACCGCAACACGACAGGACAACGTATTGGTGGCAAAGTGACGTTGACACTACCCAGAAACAGCAGGCGTGCTGGAACCAGGCTGGGCAGGAGGGAGTACCCGTGCCAAAGACACTGTCGAGAACCAGCTGACGGTGCTGGAACCCGGATGGGTAGCAGAAGAAACAAGAGCCAATGGCACAACTGTGGACCAGCTGACGGTGCTGGAACACGATTTCTAAGCAGGAGGTACCTGTGCTTTAAAGCACTACCAAGAACCAGCAGACGTTGCTGGAACTCGGACACCGAGAAGGAGGCACCTCGGCCAAAGGCTCTACCGAGAAACAGCTGACGGTGCTGGAACCCGGCTGGGCAGGAGGGAGTACCCGTGCCAAAGACACTGCCAAGAACCAGCTGACGGTGCTGGAACCCGGATGGGTAGCAGAAGAAACAAGAGCCAATGGCACAACTGTGGACCAGCTGACGGTGCTGGAACATGGTTTCTAAGCAGGAGGTACCTGTGCTAAAAAGCACTACCAAGAACCAGCAGACGTTGCTGGAAATCGGACACCGAGAAGGAGGCACCTCGGCCAAAGGCTCTGCCCAGAAACAGCTGACGGTGCTGGAACCCGGCTGGGCAGGAGGGAGTACCCGTGCCAAAGACACTGCCGAGAACCAGCTGACGGTGCTGGAACCCGGATGGGTAGCAGAAGAAACAAGAGCCAATGGCACAACTGTGGACCAGCTGACGGTGCTGGAACACGGTTTCTAAGCAGGAGGTACCTGTGCTTTAAAGCACTACCAAGAACCAGCAGACGTTGCTGGAACTTGGACACCGAGAAAGAGGCACCTCAGCCAAAGACTCTGCCGAGAAACAGCTGACGGTGCTGGAACCCGGCTGGGGAGGAGGGAGTTCCCATGCCAAAGACACTGCCGAGAACCAGCTGACGGTGCTGGAACCCGGATGGGTAGCAGAAGAAACAAGAGCCAATGACACAACTGTGGACCAGCTGACGGTGCTGGAACACGGTTTCTAAGCAGGAGGTAACAGTGCTTTAAAGCACTACCAAGAACCAGCAGACATTGCTGGAACTCGGACACCGAGAAGGAGGCACCTTGGCCAAAGGCTCTGCCGAGAAACAGCTGACGGTGCTGGAACCTGGCTGGGCAGGAGGGAGTACCCGTGTCAAAGACACTGCCGAGAACCAGCTGACTGTGCTGGAACCCGGATGGGTAGCAGAAGGAACAAGAGCCAATAGCACAACTGTGGACCAGCTGACGGTGCTGGAACACGGTTTCTAAGCAGGAGGTACCTGTGCTTTAAAGCACTACCAAGAACCAGCAGACGTTGCAGGAACTCGGACACCGAGAAGGAGGCACCTCGGCCAAAGGCTCTGCCCAGAAACAGCTGACGGTGCTGGAACCCGGCTGGGCAGGAGGGAGTACCCGTGCCAAAGACACTGCCGAGAACCAGCTGACGGTGCTGGAACCCGGATGGGTAGCAGAAGAAACAAGAGCCAATGGCACAACTGTGGACCAGCTGACGGTGCTGGAACACGGTTTCTAAGCAGGAGGTACCTGTGCTTTAAAGCACTACCAAGAACCAGCAGACGTTGCTGGAACTCGGACACCGAGAAGGAGGCACCTCGGCCAAAGGCTCTGCCGAGAAACAGCTGATGGTGCTGGAACCTGGCTGGGCAGGAGGGAGTACCCGTGCCAAAGACACTGCCGAGAACCAGCTGACGGTGCTGGAACCCGGATGGGTAGCAGAAGAAACAAGAGCCAATGGCACAACTGTGGACCAGCTGACGGTGCTGGAACATGGTTTCTAAGCAGGAGGTACCTGTGCTTTAAAGCACTACCAAGAACCAGCAGACGTTGCTGAAACTCGGACACCGAGAATAGGCACCTCGGCCAAAGGCTCTGCCGAGAAACAGCTGACGGTGCTGGAACCCGGCTGGGGAGGATGGAGTACCCGTGCCAAAGACACTGCCGAGAACCAGCTGATGGTGCTGGAACCCGGATGGGTAGCAGAAGGTACCCATAATCAACAAAGTTGCAAGGCCTCGAGCAGGACGCAGTTACCGAATCCCACAGTCCAACAGGGGGTGCTTGTCCTATTGGCACTACGGAAACCAGCCTTTAGTACCAGAACCCGCAGCCCACATAGGAAGCACCGAAACTGCAGGCACCATAGACTCGGCTAACCCGACCGCAACACGACAGGACAACGTATCGGTGGCAAAGTGACGTTGACACTACCCGGAAACAGCAGGCGTGCTGGAACCAGGCTGGGCAGGAGGGAGTACCCGTGCCAAAGACACTTCTGAGCAGCAACTGGCGATGTTGGAGCCAGGGGTCAATCATGCAGCAGGATGAGGCCTACTTGGAGCGAGTTTTATATTGGTTGTACACAACTACTGATTATAACCGTGCTCCACTTAGGCCTCTGGCTCTACTGTCTCTAGTATTTCCCCTTGCCTCCAACCCCGCCAGTTGCTGCTCTGAAGTGTCGTCTGCACAATCCACACTTGTTCCTGGGTTACAGGGGTTCAGTCACGTCAGTTGATCCCATGATGTGTGTCCGGCAAGGTCTCCTGCTCTGTCCACATTCCCACTACTAGTAATGGGAATGGGGACAGAGCAGGAGACATTGCCAGACACACATCAGGGGATCAACTGACGTGACTGAGCCCCAGTAACACAGGAACAAGTGTGGATTGTGCAGACGACACTTCAGAACAGCGACTGGCGGGGTTGGAGGCCAGGGGAAATACTAGAGACAGTAGAGCCAGAGGCCGAAGTGGACCACGGTTAAAAATCAGTAGTAGTGTGACGGTGTAGGCAGCAGGAGACTTTGCCATTCACACAGCAGGGGAGCAGCTGGTGTTACTGAACCCCACAGACACAGGAGCGAGTGTTCCTATCTGTGCGGACGGCACTTCCAAGCTACAACTGGCTGTGTTGGAGCCCAGGATCAATGCTCCGAGCAGGCTGAGGCCTACTTGGAGCAAGTAGAAAATAAGATGTTGTGTGATTTTGGAGGCAGCAGGAGACTTTGCCATCCGCACAGCAGGGGAACAGCTGGCATTACTGAACCCCACAGACACAGGAGCGAGTGTTTCTATCTGTGCGGACAGCACTTCCAAGCTACAACTGGCTGTGTTGGAGCCCAGAATCAATGCTCCGAGCAGGCTGAGGCCTACTTGGAGCAAGTAGAAAATAAGATGTTGCCTGATTTTGGAGGCAGCAGGAGACTTTGCCATCTGCACAGCAGGGGAACAGCTGGCATTACTGAACCCCACAGACACAGGAGCGAGTATTTCTATCTGTGCGGACGGCACTTCCAAGCTTCCTCCTCCATCGACTCCTCCTCACAAAGTGTCCCCTGCCTAGGCCTTTGTGAGGAAGCATGTAGCGCAGACTGTCCAGAAGCAGATGGCATTTGGGACTCCTCATCCTCCACCTCTTCCAAAACCTCATCCCTTAGTGCTTGCAGTGTTTTTTGAAGCAGGCAGATAAGGGGGACAGTCATGCTGACTAGTGCATCATCTGCACTCGCCATCCGCGTGGAATCATCGAAGGCACGTAAAACGAGGCAGATGTCCTTCATAGAGGCCCACTCAGTGGTGCTGAAGTGTGACCGGCGCGCAGTGCGACTTGTTTGCGCCTGATACAGCTGGTACTCCATGACTGCTGCCTGCTGCTCACACAACAGCTCCAACATATGTAACATTGAATTCCACCTGGTGGGTAGGTCACATATGATGCGATGTTCCGGAAGGCGTAATCGGCGCTGCAGAGCAGCAAGGCGCGATCTTGCCGTGCTGGAACACCGCAAGTGAGCGCACTCTATGCGGACCCTGTGCAGCAGTGCATCAAGATCCGGATAGTCCCTCAGAAACCTCTGCACAACCAAGTTCAGCACATGTGCCAGACATGGGATGTGAGTGAGGTTGCCTAGGTCAAGAGCTGCCACCAGATTTCGGCCATTGTCACACACTACCAAGTCCGGAGTAAGTTCAGAAAAGAGCGACCAGAATGGTGACCGGTCTGCAAACCCTGTCTTATGAGGAAAGGTTGCAGGATTTGGGAATGTTTAGTTTGCAAAAGAGAAGACTGAGAGGAGACTTAATAGCTGTCTACAAATATCTAAAGGGCTGTCACATTGTAGAAGGATCAACTTTATTCTCATTTGCACAAGGAAAGACTAGAAGCAATGGGATGAAACTGAATGGGAAGAGACACAGATTAGATATTAGAAAAAACTTTTTGACAGTTAGAGTGATCAATGAGTGGAACAGGCTGCCACGAGAAGTGGTGAGTTCTCCTTCAATGGAAGTCTTCAAACAGAGGCTGGACAGACATCTGACTGGGATGATTTAGCGAATCCTGCTTTGAGCAGGGGGTTGGACCAGATGGCCCAGGAGGTCCCTTCCAACTCTACGATTCTATGATTCTATGATTCTATGATTCTATGATTCGCTGGCACAAACCACACGTTGCTCTCCTGCTTGATGGCATTCCAGAGCTCCTGCGCTGTGTGGCTTCGATTCCCCAAAGAAATTAATTTCAGTACGGCCTGTTGACGTTTGGCCACGGCTGTGCTCATATCGGTCGTAACAGGCTCCTGCTACGCTGTTTCTGAGGAACTTGAGTAGGAGGAGGAGTCTATGTGTACAGACTGGATTCCTGCAATCCGTGGAGTTGGCAGAACACGTACAGCGCCACTCTCCAGATCTGTACCCGGCTCCACAACATTGACCCAATGGGCAGTGAGGGAAAGGTATCGTCCCTGTCCATGGTTACTGGTCCACGCATCGGTGGTCAGGTGGACCTTGCTACTAACGGCGTCTAGTAGCGCATGTTTTATTTTTCCCTCCACATGTTTCTGCAGGGCAGGGATGGCTCGCCTGCTGAAATAAAAGTGGCTGGGCACAGTGTATTGTGGGACTGCCAATGCCATGAAGTCCCGGAAGGTGTCAGTCTCCACCAGCCTGAATGAGAGCATTTCAAGTGCCAGTAGTTTGGCAATGCCAGCATTCAGAGCATGTGCTCGGGGATGGTTTGCCGAGTATGGCCGCCTTTTATCCCATGCCTGTGCTACCGATGGCTGTCGAGTGGCCTGGGAGTGTGAGGATGACTGGGAACGTGGTGCTGTGGGTGGAATGTCACAGGGTCTCTGGAAAACAGTGCCAGAGGTTCTTCCTTGGCGATCCTGTGAGGAAGCCGAACCAGCTGTGTGTGAGCTGGAGGAAGAGGCCCCAACACGAGCTGAAGAGGTGGTAGGTGGTGCTGTATGTTGGCCTACGTCTTCAGTGTGTCTGTGTAACTCCACCTCGTGCTTGTTCCGCACATGTTTCCACATATTAGTGGTATTGAGGTTGCTGACATTTTTCCCTCTATTGACTCTCTGATGACACAGCTTGCATTTGACAAAGCAAATGTCATCTGCAACTGTGTCAAAAAAGGACCACGCACTGCAAGTCTTGGGAGCGCCCGTTTTGCCTTTTGAAAGAGGAATGCTCCTAACGGGTGCCAAAGTGGAGGCTACAGGCAACCAAGTCTGCCCCCTCCCTCTCCCTCCTGTTTTGGCCGTTGGGGGAATCTCTTCCTCAGAGCTGCTCCCACCACCTTCCTGTTCCTCACGCCATGATGGGTCAAGGACCTCATCATCTACACTCCCCTCTTCAAACACCTGCTTCTCCTGGGTTGTCTCGCCAGCACCGTACGCTCCAGAAAGTGGCACCTGTGTCTCGTCATCATCTGATGCGTACTGAGGTGTGCTGACCATAGGCACTGGCCCACCCGCCTCTTCAGATTCAGAGGGACAAAGAAGTTGCGCATCACTGCATACTCCCTCTTCTTCACATTCTGGAATGCTGCTTGGCTGGCCCCCTCTTTCCAAGCCAACAGATTCAGAGAACAGAAGTAGAGACTGTGATGGCTCCTGTCCAGGGCTCTCTGACTGCCTGGGCACTTTGGCAGGTGGTGAAGAGACAGATGGTTGCTCTTCGGTGCTCTGGCCCTGAGAGGATGTGGAAGTCATTGAAGTCGATGCGTTAGCTGCCATCCATCCAACAACGGCTTCAATTTGTTCCTCCCGCAGCAGTGGGGTACGGCGAGGTCCTACAAAGCTGCGCATAAAGGACTGTTGCCTGCTAAAACTGGGGGATGCTGACTCACTGGTCCCCGCAGCAGGCACAGAATCCCCACATCCTCTCCCTGCAGAATCCCCACGTCCTACAATGCAAAAGATGAGGCTCCAAAAAATTGGGTAATACTAATCTGGCTGCAGATGAAGGGCACAAGCCAGAAAAAAGGCTCCTCTATCTACTCCTATATAGTGTTTGCAACCAACCAATGTAGATGGATACGGATGGATGCACACTAATAGGAGAAGAAAAAATGAGCTGCAATTAAAGAAAAATATGTGTGAGGCAGTGACGCACGCTGAGCGGCCTACAACCAGATGTAGCTGCAGGACACACTACTCAGCGTGAGCTGCACTCACACACAGTTAGAGACCTCTCAGACAGCCATGAACAGTGCAGCTAAGTGGGCACTGAAAGGCTGCAGAAAGGCTCCGCTGTCTACTACTAGTGTTTGCAACCAACGTACATGGATACGGATGGAAGCACACTGGATTGAATTTTTGAAAAATAAGCAGCTCAAAAAGAAAAATATGTATGAGGCAGCAGTGAGGCACGCTGGGCGGCCTACAACCAGACGTTGCTGCAGGACCCACTCCACAGCGTGAGCTGCACTCACACAGCCCTTGCAGACAGCTGTGAACACTGCTGCTAGGGAAAAGAAAGCTACAGTGGTGGTTTAAGTAGCCTGGTTAAAGCACAATATGTTTTGTAGAATCGCTATTTCTAACTGTCCCTCACAGTCTTCAACAGCAGCCTGTCCCTAACTGAATTCACAGCAGAGTGACCAGAAATGGCGGCGGCGGCTTTTATAGTGCATCATGACATCATTTCAGCAGCCAATCACAGCCATGCCAATAGTTAACATGCCTACATGCCTAACAGGATGTGCCCACACTTCTGAGGATTCCCATTGGCTGAATCAAAGCGAGCGGGCTCATAGCATTATGGGAACTTCTGATTCCGGTATCCGATATGAAAAAAGTATCGGAAGTCAGTATCGGAATTCCGATACAGCTAATATCGGCCGATACCCGATACTTGCGGTATCGGAATGCTCAACACTAGTTATGACCTCAAAAAGTGACACTGGTCAGAATTGAAAAAATTGGCCTGTTACGAAGGCAAAAACAGACTCTGATGCGAAAGGGTTAAGAAAATACAGGCCAGATAATTAAAAGTGTGGGGATCTCCATCACAGGCCTCACCTATCTGTGGTCTAAAAATTGGGACATTTTTCGGGGTCAATTGAAGTGTTTTTGCTGTTTCTTTGTCTAGTTATTCACACTCTTTTGCTGTTTAACCCTTTTCTGTCATGTGACATACTATCCCATCCATGTGCCCTGGGACTTAATTCCCAGGGACGGGACAGTACGTCACAGCGATCAGCGGCGCCACATGGTGAGTGCCGCTGATCACGGCCGGGTGTCAGCTGATTGTGCCGGGTGTCAGCAGTGATAATGTGTCAGGGGCGGTCACGGACTGCCCTCACACGTTAACCCCTTGCAAACCGCGATCAAACACGATCGCGGTGTACCGGGGGTTAAAGGGAAGCATCGGCAGTGAGGGGACTCCCTCCGTGCTTCCCTGAGCCCCCCACAGCAGCGCAATGTGCAGCGCTGCTGTGGGGGGCTCCATCCCTGCAGGTCCCTGAATCCAAGATGGCGACGGGGGCCTGCAGGGAGCTGGCTTCCTCATGCCTGCAAAGCGCAGGCAAGGAGGAAGCCTTGTGCAGTGCCGGTGACAGATCGCTGATCTGTCACAGTGATCTGTGATGTGACAGATCAGCGATCTGTCACAGGACAGTGATGTCCCACCTGGGACAATGTAATATAGTAAAAAAAAAAAAAAAGGAGTAAAAATAATTTTTTAAAAATCGCTAAATTAAAAAAAAAAAAATATTCCCTAATAAATTCATTTTTTGGAAATAAAAAAAAAACAATAAAAGTACACATACAGTATTTGGTATCGCTGCGTCTGTAACGACCTGCTCTATAAAACTGTCCCATTAGTCAACCCCTTTAGCGAACCCCTTAAAAAATCAAAATAAAAAGCGAAGCATAAAATAATGATTTATTATCATACCGCCGAACAAAAAGTGCAATAACGCGTGATCAAAAAGATGCATATAAATATGCATAGTACCACTGAAAACATCATCTTGTCCCGCAAAAAATGAGCCGCAATACAACATCATCAGTGAAAAAGTAAAAAAGTTATAGCTCGCAGAATAAAGTGATGCAAAAATAATTATTTTTTATATAAAATTGTTTTCATTGCATAAAAGCGCCAAAACTTAAAAACGACCTAAATGAGGTATCGCTGTAACCATACTGACCCGAAGAATAAAAGGGCTTTATCAATTTTACCGCACGTGGAACGGTGTAAACGCACCCCCCAAAAGAAAATCATGAAACGCTGGTTTTTGTTCATTCTGCGTCCCAAAAATTGGAATAAAAAGCAATCAAAAGATGTCACGTGCCCAAACATGATACCAATAAAAGCGTCAACTCATCCCACAAAAAATAAGACCTCACATGACTCAGTGGATCAAAATATGGAAAAATTATAGCTCTCAATATGTGGTGATGCAAAAACTATTTTTACAATAAAAAGCGTCTTTGAGGCTATGTGTCCACGCTGGCGTTTTTAAACGCTCAGGAAACGGATCCCCTTCCCAGAAAACGCGCTTCTTTTTCTGCGTGATTCTTGAGCGTTTTGTGCAAAAAAGCCGCGCGTTTTTGACGCGTTTTTTGACACGTGTTTTCTGGGAACATTGGGGAAGGCTAAAAACGCTCAGCAATGCGGAAATTAATGAGCATGCTGCGTTTTTAGCCGCTAAGTGATTCCTGAGCGGTTAAAAACGCATGCATTGGCACAAAAAGCCAAAAAAGCATGCAAATTAATTTGAAGCATCTTTTAAGGCTGTGTGCACACGGTGCGAATTCTGCTGCGTTTCCGCAGCGGTTTTGGCCCTGCGGAAACGCAGCAGTTCCGCAGACCAAGTACAGTACAATGAAACCCTATGGGTTTTCAAAAACGCTGTCCTCAGGCTGTGCTCACGCTATGCTCACGCTGCGGTTTTTTCCGTGCGGTTTTGCGGCGATTTACAAACCGCAGCATGTCAATTGTTTGGGCGGTTTCCACAGCAGTTTCACACCTTTAACATAGTAGAGGTGTGAAACCGCAGGGCAAAACCGCAGACCAAACCACAGGAAAGCCGCAGGTCACTTTACCTGCGGTTTAACCAGCGGTTCCGCGCAGAAAAAAAACGCAGGTGAATCTGCAGCGTGTGCACATAGCCTAAGCATTTCTGCAGCGTCTGAGCCGGCACAAACGCTGCGGAAATGCTTAAAAAAACGCAACGTGGGCCTTAGTGTGTGACAGCTGCCAAATATAAAAACCGCTATAAATAGTAAATCAAACCCCCCGTTATCACCCCCTTAGTTAGGGAAAAATAATAAAATAAAAAAAATGTTTTTATTTCCATTTTCCCATTAGGGTTAGGGTTAGGGCTGAGATTAGGGTTAGGGGTGTGTTGGGGTTAGGGTTGGAGTTAGAATTGGGGGGTTTCCACTGTTTGGGCACATCAGGTGCTCTCCAAATGCAACATGGCGTCTGATCTCAATTCCAGCCAATTCTGCGCTGAAAAAGTCAAATGGTGCTCCTTCCCTTCCAAGCTCTGCCAAGCGCCCAAACAGTGTTTTACCCCCACATATAGGGTATCAGCGTACTCAGAACAAATTGCAAAACAACTTTTGGGGTCCAATTTTTCCGTTACCCTTAGGAAAATAAAAAATTGGGGGCAAAAATATCATTTTTGTGGAAAAAAAATGATTTTTTTTATTTTCACGCCCGGGCGTTATAAACTTCTGTGAAGCCCTTGTTGGTTCAAAGTTCTCACCACTATCTAGATAAGTTCCTTGGGGGGTCTAGTTTCCAAAATGGGGTCATTTGTGGGGGGTTTAGAGTTGAGCGATACCGTCCGATACTTCAAAGTATCGTATCGGATGGTATCGGCCGATCTTTAAAAAAAGTATCGGTATCGCCGATTCCGATACCGGAAGTCCCATTCAAGTCTATGGGACTTCCGGTATCGGAATAAGAAAAACCCTTTCCTGCCCTTGTACAGCCTCTCTGGGGTCTGTACGGGCCTTTCGGGGGGCTGTGCCAGCCTGCCAGGGGGTCTGTGCAGGCTCCGGTGGTCTGTGCCGGCCTGCCGGGGGGCTGTGCCGGCCTGCCGGTGGTCTGTGCAGGCTCCGGTGGGCTGTGCCGGCCTGCCGGGGGGCTGTGCCGGCCTGCCGGGGGGCTGTGCAGGCTCTGGGGGGCTGTGCCGGCCTGCCGGGGGGCTGTGCCGGCCTGCCGGTGGTCTGTGCAGGCTCCGGGGGGCTGTGCCGGCCTGCCGGGGGGCTGTGCCGGCCTGCCGGTGGTCTGTGCAGGCTTCGGGGGTCTGTGCAGGCATCGTCCGATGGGACTACAAGTCCCATCGGGCGATGCCTGCTACCATGACAGTGATTGACACATTAGCCAATGATGGGACAGTAGTAGTCCCATCATCCGGCTAATGTGTTGAATGTAAAAAAAAAAATAAAAAAAAAAATGACATGCTACATACATGCTACATACATACAACATGCATACTACATACATGCTACATTCATACTACATACTACATACATGCTACATTCATACTACATAAATACTACATGCAACATACATACTACATATATACTACATATATACTACATGCATGCTACATACATACTGCATGCTACATACATACTACATGCTACATACATACCACATATATACTACATACATACTACATGCATGCTACATACATACCACATACATACTACATACATACTACATACATACTACATGCATGCTACATGCTACATGCATGCTACATACATACTACATGCATGCTACATACATACTACATGCATGCTACATACATACTACATGCATGCTACATACATACTACATGCATGCTACATATATACTACATGCATGCTACATACATACTACATGCTACATACATACTACATGCTACATACATACTACATATATACTACATGCATGCTACATACATACTACATGCTACATACATACTACATATATACTACATGCATGCTACATACATACTACATGCTACATACATACTACATATATACTACATGCATGCTACATACTACATGCTACATACATACTACATATATACTACATGCATGCTACATACATACTACATGCTACATACATACTACATATATACTACATGCATGCTACATACTACATGCTACATACATACCACATACATACTACATATATACTACATGCATGCTACATACATACTGCATGCTACATGCATGCTACATACATACTACATATATACTACATGCATGCTACATACATACTGCATGCTACATGCATGCTACATACATACTACATACATACTACATGCTACATACATACCACATATATACTACGTACATACAATACATTCATACAATACATACATAGACATACAGTACATATAACAGAGTAACATACTTACCAATACTTGTCACATTGTTCCCCGAAGCCATTGTCTTTTCCGGAATAAATATTAACATAACAAACCACAAAAATACTCACCCACGATCCGAAGCAGTCCACGAGTGTGTCCCACGACGATCTTGGGTAGAGAACTGCAGCATCAGCTGATGCTGCCGTTCTCTACGGGCTGCAGGAATCCAATGACGGAAGGTAGGTATCCTTCCGCACTGTATTCCTCCGCCACTTAAAAAAAAAAAAAGTCCCTAGTCTCACTTTATGCCATTGCTGTGTGGGAAATTCCTGCGGATTTTTCCTCACAGATTTTGCTGAATCCGCAGGTAAAATGACCTGCGGATTTAGTGTAATTAGTGCAGTTTTTGTGTGGATTTCTCCTGCGGTTTTCCACCCGTGGATTTCTAGAATGGAGCAGGTGGAAAATTGCAGGAAATCCGCACAAAAGAAGTGACATGCTGCAGTTTTCAATCCGCAGCAAATCTGCATGGAAAAATCCGCTCCATGTGCACAGCGGATCTTGAATTACATTGCCTTTAATGGTACTGTACATCACATGCTGTTCTGCTGCAAATCCGCAGGAACAAATCCACTGCGGATCCGCAGCAGAATCCGCACCGTGTGCACATAGCCTAAACCTGTATGTGCTATTGACCAGGGCTAACAGCACTACAGAAAAAACTCTTTATAATTTTAATATTGGGACCCTGAATTTGGCGGCTTACGCATATGGATGTACTTCCCATCCAGGGATCCAATGCAGTTTGGAAACTGGCACGTGTCCTCAAAGCCACGGGCTATCTGCAGGCAGTCTTGTTTTTCCAGGGTGGTGTCTGGCTGTGACTCCTGATCCCACTCAGGGACAGGACACCTGGTCAGGTGCAAGTGACAGATAGGCTGAGACACAGGGCAAGCGGGCACGGCTTGGAGACACAGGGCAAGCGGGCAAGGCTTGGAGACACAGGGCACGCGGGCAAGGCTTGGAGACACAGGGCACGCGGGCACGGCTTGGAGACACAGGGCACGCGGGCACGGCTTGGAGACACAGGGCACGCGGGCACGGCTTGGAGACACAGGGCAGGCTGGTGTGGTATGAGAAGAAACAGGTAGGGGCCTGTTCACACACCAGGTGCAGGTATTGGTATAGATAGGAAGGAGTGGAACATGAAGGAACAGGTTTGGACCTGTTCACACAGCGGGTGCAGGTACGGATACAGGCACGAAGGAGTGGAATGTGAAGGAACAGGTTTTGGACCTGTTCACACAGGAGGTGTAGGTATGGATACAGGCAGGCGTGCGGAGTAGGCAGAGCCGCAGGCGTGCGGAGAAGGCGGAGCTGCAGGCATGCGGAGCCGCAGCAAGAGGTTCTGCAGCAGGAGTGGAGCAAAGCTGAACCACAAGGACTGTGGAGAGAAGCTGCAGCAAGAGGTTCTGCAGCGGCAGCAGGAGCGGAGCAAAGCTGAACCACAAGGTCTGTGGAGAGAAGCTGCAGCAAAAAGGTTCTGCAGCAGCAGAGCAAAGCTGAACCACAAGGTCTGTGTAAAGAAGTTGCAGCAAGAGGTTCTGCAGGAGCAGAGCAGGCAGAGCTGCAAGGGTACAGAGCAAGGACGGGGAGGACACAGGGAAAGGCACAGCAGGGAAGGAAGCCAAAGACAAGGAGGCAGGGGAAGGACAGAGTTCAGACAAGGTACAGAGACAAAGACTCAAGGCCCAGAATATTATGCCTTCTGGCAGGCGGAAGGACAAGTAAACACAAAGCTAGGACCAAGACACAGAGACCAGGATATGCAGCCTCTTGGAGGGCAGACAAAGAACACAAAGCAAGGCCAAGAGTTTTCCTCCAGAGAAGAAGATACACAGAACAGGGCCTAGCTTCCTCAGCAGCAAAACACTGAGTTCCAGTGGGTGTGGCGGACCTAAATAGTCGAGGGCTCTAGGTAATGGGTCAGGGACAAATTAGAAAGGTGCACCATGACTGCATAAGAACCAGAGAGTTCTGGCGCCGCCCCCCTATACACACATAGCCAGGAAGCATGCAGAAGAGCAGAGGAACAGATCACAGAGCATAGGACTGGCAGCAAACAGAATTCACAGCATGACCCAGAGCAGTGAGTAAGTTGGTGTGAGGGGGATGGGGGGCCATGCAGATGTGGCGCCCCCAGGGGTATGGTCACCACAGTGGCTTTGCCTTCCTCCAGGGGAGGGTAATGCCAGGCTTGGAGGCAATGATGGGTCTCTCTAGCAGTCAATCTATGCATGCAACACAGTTCCACTCCATGGCAGAAGAAAACAAGGATGGGGAACATGTGCCGGGAGTCTGGTGACATATCCCCTCAAGGTTTTACTGGATGATTAACATGATAAGCTGCGACCATAACCCTCCAAATGTGGGTGTTAAAGATTTGGTGATTTGTCATTCATTACCTGATAATAAAGTGGTGTATTCTTTTGGAAAATTGGCTTGGTGTTGTTTTCTTTGCGTTGGGGAAAGAGGAGGTAGGAAGGTTACTAATGTATGGACAGTCTGATAGGGCCCGGCTTTATTTGTCGGGTACTCCCGACTGGCCATCAAATTGTTGTTAGGGTTAATTTTTGTACTACTTTCCTCTTCCCCCGGAGGGCGCAAAGGAATGGGTTACATTTCAGCTGGAATCTTAACAGTGGTTATGTGCCATTGGAGGAGAGCGGGGTGGCCATGGAGATGGATCCTCCCCTTGAGAGGGGTATTTAATGGTGAGCTCTGTTTGGTCCCGCCCTCTTTGACAAGGTGTTGAGAGCGGCCCACCCTTCCCACCCTTTTTGGTTTATTAATTTCATTATTTTAGTGCGGAAATTGTTGCTTTGAAGAAATTAAAGTCACAGTGGGGAGGAAGGTAACAAGGATGGGTAACATGTGCCGGGAGTCTGGTGACATAACCCCACAAGGTTTTACTGGATGATTAACATGATAAGCTGTGACCATAACCCTCCAAATGTGGGTGTTAAAGAGTTGGTGATTTGCTATTCATTACCCGATAATAAAGTGGTGTTTTCTTTTGGAAAATTGGTTTGGTGTTGTTTTCTTTGCGTCGGGAGAAGAGGAGGTGGGAAGGTTACTAATGTATGGACAGTCTACAAATTTTACTTAAATTATTAGCATTTTGAAGAACATTTTGTTTTCCTGCACTAAGCCAAGTCTGCAGAGGCTCATAGGTATCACAGTGACAGATACACACACAAGTGACCCCATTTTGAAAACTAGACCCTTCAATGCATCCATCTAGGGGTATAATGTTAATTTTTACTGTAAGGCTGAGTTCACACGTGGCTTTTTTTTGCGTTTCCGCGGCGGTTTTAACCGCGCGATTTTGCCGTGAAAATGCGAAAAATAAGCATCCCATGCATTCCTATGGGATTCCGCAATGCTGTGCTAATGCTGCGGTTTTTACCGCGGCGGAATCGCTTTGCGGTAAAAACCGCAGCATGCTCATTAATTTTGCGGAATCGCGGCGATCCCGCACCCATAGGAATGCATTGTTCCACTTACTTCCCGCATGTGGCTGTGCACACCATGCAGAAAGTAAGCAGAACATTTGCGGATGGTACCCACGGTCCGGAGGAGAGGAGACTGTCCTCCGGGCTCTGGGTACCATATCCCTGTAAAAAATAGAATTTAAAATAAAAAATATTGTTATTCTCACCTTCCGGCGTCCCGCGCAGCCTTCCCGCCTCTCTCCACGTTCCCAGTATTCCTTTGCGAAAATGCCCGCGATGACGTCCATTCTCGCGGGATCGCGAAGTCTCGCGGTCATTCGCGCGACATCATCGCGAATTACCGCGAGACATCGCGATCCCGCAAGAACGGACGTCATCGCGGGCATTTTCGCAAAGGATTACTGGGAACGGCTGCGCGGGACATCGGAAGGTAAGAATAACACCATTTTTTATTTTTTTTTTACATCCTATCTTTTACTACTGATGCGGCATAGGCGGCCTCAGTAGTAAAAAGTTGGTCACACTTGTCAAACACTATGTTTGACGAGTGTGACAACCTGTCTACAGTTCTCCAAGCGATGCTACAGATCGCTTGGAAAACGCTAGCATTTTGCAAGCTAAATACGCTTGCAAAATGCTAGTTTTTCCGCGGGAAAATCGCGGGAATTTAAAATGCGATTTTCCCGCGGAATGGAATTCCGGAATTCTCGCCGTAATTTCCGCAAGAGTTCCGGTACGTGTGAACTTAGCCTCAGGGTATGTGCACACGCTGCGGATTCCGCTGCGTTTCCGCAGCGTTTTTGGCCGCTGCGGACCCGCAGCAGTTTTAGCTGCGGTGTACAGTACCATTCAAATGAATGGTAAAAAAAAAACGCTGTGTAGACGTTGCGGAAAAATCCGCGCGGATTTGCTGCGGTTTTTAAACCGCAGAAAGAAGTGACATGTCAATTCTTTCTGCGGAATCCGCAGTGGGTTCCTATCTCCACCATTGTGGAGATGGTGAATCCGCAGGATCAAACCGCAGTCAAAACCGCAGATAATCCGCAGGTCTTTTAACCTGCGGTTTATCTGCGGTTTTTGCAAAATCCGTGCGGATTAATCCGCAGCGGATTCCGCAGCGTCTGCACACACCCTCAAGGTCTTGAACAAATTCATGCAAAGCAGATGGAAAAAATTACGATTGAGGCTTTTTTTTCAAATGTACCATTATAAAGACAGTTTTGTTTGGACAGTGCACATGAAATAATATCATGCACCCCAAAACTGATAGCCCTGTTTCTCCCGTGTTCAGAAATGTGCCCATTGTGACCCTAATCTTATGTGTAGAGACATAGCTAGGCCTAAAATGAAAGGAATGGGGGTTGTAGAGTGCACGCTTTTCTAGAAAATGTTTTAGGCCCTATGGCACATTTGTAGTGTCTTACAGTGCCAAAACAGTGTCGGACCCGCATGATTGACCCCATTTTTAAAACTAGACCCTTCAATGCATTCATCTAGGGGCATAATGAAAATTTTCACTGTAAGGCCGGGGTCACACTAACCGTCGCAAAATATGGTCCATATTTTACATGCGTAATACGGATGAATGACCCCTAAATAGTGCTCCGTATGTCATCCATAAGCAAGGTGTGGTCGCATATTTTGCGCATGTCAGCATCCGTATGTAATCCGTATGGCGAGATTTTCTCGCCGCCTTGCAAAATAGACATATAACGGAGCCCTATGACAGGGTTTATAACAGAAATGAAATGATAGATATAGACACATAGAATGCATATATATATATATATATATATATATATATATAAAAACTGTGTTTCAAATTATTATGCAAAAAGAGTTTAGGAGTGATAAGGTTAGAATTTTTTTGTTTGTCATTTAAACTCATTGATGGTGATGTGTGTTAGGGCTCATTATATCACTGAAAGCAATTGCAGATACCTGTGCAAATTAGTCTGGCAGGTGTGTCCAAATAAAGGCAAGACTACTTAAGAAGGCTGTTCCACATTATTAAGCAGCCTACATTTTTTGCCAAAATGGGAAAGAAAAAGGATGTGTCGGCTGCTGAGAGGCAACAAATTGTGGAGTATTTAGGTCAAGGCATGACTACAATCAACATTGCCAAGACACTTCTTCGTGATCATCGCACAATCAAGAAGTATGTAGCTGATTCCCAGCACACACGTGTGCGTGCTGATAAGGAAAAATTGAGGACTCTTTCCAACGGGCAATTGCGTCAGGTTAAAAGAGCAGCTGCAAAAATGCCTTGTCATAGCAGCTGACAATTTTTGAAGCTGCTGGTGCCTCCAACGTCCCCCGAACAACAAGATGCAGGGTCCTTCAGAGGTTTGCAGCTGTGCGTAAGCCATCCTGTCGACCACCTCTATCCACTGCACACAAGCAGAAACGGCTCCAGTGGGCCAAACGATACATGAAGACTGACTTCCAAACTGTTTTGCTCACCGATGAGTGCCGTGCAACGCTCGATGGTCCAGATGGATGGAGTGGAGGATGGCTGGTTGATGGACACCCCATGAAAACACGGCTAAGGCGCCAACAAGGAGGAGGTGAAGTAATGTTTTGAGCTGGAATCATGGGGAGAGAGATTGTCGGCCCCTTTAGGATCCCTGAAGGGGTAAAGATGAACTCCATAATCTATGTGGAGTTTCTAAAACAGCACTTCCTGCCATGGTTCAAGAGGAAGAACCATGCTTTCCACAGCAAGATCATTTTCATGCATGATAATGCACCGTCTCATGCTGCAAATAACACATCTGCATCTCTGGCTGCTATGGGCATAAAAGAGGACAAACTTATGGTGTGGCCACCATCTTCCCCTGACCTCAACCCCATTGAGAACCTCTGGAGCATCATCAAAAGGAGTGTCTATGATGGCGGGAGGCAGTTCACATCTAAGCAACAGCTCTGGGAGGGTATTCAGTCCACATGCAAAACAATTGAAGCACAAACCATCCAAAAACTGACATTCAATGGACGAGAGAGTTCAGAAGCTTCTTTCGAACAAGGGGTCCTATGTGCAAATGTAACATCACCTAGATTAAAGTTTTGACTTGAAAACTTTGATTTCATTTTGTAATAAGCTGATAATGCTTATAATTTCACAATTGACCATTTTTTTGTTCAAAATAAAAATAAAAAGGTTGAAAATTCTGCTGTGCATAATAATTTGGAACATGCATTTTGAGTGTTTCTTATTTTTAAAAATATACTGTTTTCATAGGCTGTTTGTTCAAATACGTTGCAATTATACTACAATATTAGATGACTGGAAAATATCAATGACTGCAATTCATATAATAATTGAGGTAATTTAGAGGAAATATGAGGAAATATTTTTTGCATAATAATTTGTAAACAGTGTATATATACACACAAGTCATTGAGATAAACATATATACATATATATATATATATATATTTCACAGAGTTCTTCATAGCAGAATAGCCGCTAATTAAATTGCCGGCTTCTATCAAATCATTCCCCAACCCGACATGAAATGACACATGGTTTACATTCAGTAAAGCATTTCATTTCATGTTTTTTTATATGTCCCTGACTAATAATTAGATGAGGGTTTGTGTGCAAAATTTGGGAGTTGTAGTTGTTATTTTAAGGGGTTAATTCGTTGTTATAAAATGCGTGGGCTTCCCATTGCCCTGTAGCGGTGGCGAATGGGTTAATCTAACAAAGGGTTAATGTCACCTTACAATCGAATGTTGACATTAACCCTTTGTTAGATTAACCCATTCGCCATGACTATAGGGCAATGGGAAGCCCACACATTTTGTAACAACGAATTAACCCCTTAAAATAACAACTACAACTCCCAAATTTTGCACACAAACCCTCATCTAATTATTAGTCAGGGACATATGAAAAAAACATGAAATGAAATGCTTTACTGAATGTAAACCATGTGTCATTTCATGTCGGGTTGGGGAACGATTTGATAGAAGCCAGCAATTTAATTAGCGGCTATTCTGCTATGAAGAACTCTGTGAAATATATATATATATATATATGTTTGTCACAATGACATGTATGTGTGTATATATATATATATATATATGTATTCTAAGTGTCTATATCTATTCTTTCGTTTCTTTATTAAACCTGTCAGTGTGAGTTTACTGTATAGCGCACTGAATTGCCGGCTTTTCTAAAAGACACCGGGTGCGTATTTCTCGCAAGTCACACGTGTGGTCTGTGTGTAATGCGTATTTTTTGCGCACCCATAGACTTGCATTGGCGTATTACGGGCGTAGTACGCTGACAATCGCAGCATGCTGCGATTGGCACGGACCGTAGAATACGCCCGAGAAATATACGGCTGTTGGGAGCTACCCACAGAGAATCATTTGTCCGTGTGTAATGCGTGCTTTTAGTGCCTCTCACTCGTCCGTATTGCACGCTAGTGTGACCCCGGCCTAAAGGTTTTGAACAAATTAATGCAAAGCAGATGGAAAAATTAGGATTTTGAGGTTTTTCTGCGAATGTACCATTATAAAGGCAGGTTTTTTTGGACAGTGGACATATAAATAAAATCATGCACTCCAAAACTGATAGCCCTGTTTCTCCCGTGTTCAGAAATGTGCCCGTTGTGACCCTAATCTTATGTGTAGGGACACAGATAGGCCTAAATAGAAAGGAGTGGGGGGTGTAGAGCGCACGCTTTTCTTGAAAATGTTTTAGGCCCTATGGCACATTTTTAGTGTATTGCAGGGCCAAAACAGTGATGGACCCCCACAAGTGACCCCATTGTGAAAACTAGAACAAAAAACTAATAATAAAATGAACAAAAAAATCTAAAAAAAAAAGTTAAAAAGCATACAGTAACAAACTAACGGAAACTGACACTAAAAGTAATGGATGCTGACAATAACGGACGCTAACTGACAATAATGGACACTGACTAATAAATGGACGCTTACAATAATAGACACTAACTAATAAGCGGCGCTGACATAAACGGACGCTGTCACTAAGAGTAACGGACGGTAACTGACAATAAATGGACACAGACAATAACGGACGCTAACTGACACTGACTAAAACTAATGGACACTAGTTAAGGGCACCTTTAGACCTTTCAATAGTTAGGCTACTTTCAGATTTCAGTCTTCTTTATCCGGCAGGATGCACTGAAATAACCGGACTACCGGATCCGGCCGCAAACGCTGACACCGGATCCTTCTTTCTGCCGGATATGTTCCTGGCAGAGAAGGTCTTCTGGACATGCGCAGTGCGAAAAACTGGTCCGGCGTTTGGAAAAAACGCTGCATGCAACGTTTTTTCCAGGCGCTGGACCGGCAATTCTTGCTGGATCCGGCAAAAGCCGGACGCGTCACATTGCCATCAGGCGCAATGCGGCGACAATGAAAGTGTACGGGCAAAAAGCCAGATCCGGGCGTTACAGGCGCCGTATCCGGCATTTACATATTTTGTTCTTATCGGGCCGGATAGGAAAAAGCTGAAATCTGAAAGTAGCCTTCGCGTGGGAGAACGCAGACCTGTCGACACATCACAGTGTAACCCAGAGTAACCCCGCCCACCAAATCAGACCCAGAGTGGCCCCGCCCACCAAATCGAGCCCAGGGTGGCCCCGCCCACCAAATCAGTCCCTATGGAGCCCTCCCACCAAATCGGACCAGAGTGGCCCCACCCACCAAATCGGACCCTATGGGGCCCCGTCCACCAATCGGACCGAGAGAGGCCCCGCCCACCAAATCGGACTCTGAGGGGCCCACCCACCAAATCGGACAAAGAGTGGCCCCGCCCACCAAATCGGACTCTGAGGGGCCCCACCACCAAATTGGACCCTGAGGGGCCCCACAAAGAGTGGCCCGCCCACCAATCTGGACCCTGAGGGGCCCCGCCCACCAAACCAGACCCAGAGTGGCCCCGCCCACCAATCGGATTCTGAGGCCCCGCCCACCAAATCGGATCCAGAGTGGCCCCACCCACCAAATCAGACTCTGAGGGGCCCCACACACCAAATTGAACTCTGTGGGGCCAAGCCCAACAATTCGGACCATGAGGGGACCCAACCACAAAGTCGGACCCTGAGGAGCCCCACCCACCAAATCGGACCCTGAGTGGCCCCGCCCACCAAATCAGACCCTGAGGGGCCCCCCACCAAATTGGACCCAGAGTGTCCCCGCACACCAAATCAGACCCAGAGTGGCACCGCACACCAAATTGGATTTGGGTCCCCGGCCACAAAATCGGACCCTGAGGAGCCCCACCCACAAAATCGGACTCTGAGGGTCCCCACCCACAAAATCGGACCCTGAGGGGCCTCAGCCATAAAATCGGACCCTGAGGGGCCCCACCCACAAAATCGGACCCTGAGGGGCCACACCCACAAAATCGGACCCTGAGGGATCCCGGCCAGCAATTCAAGCCCTGAGGAGCCCAAGCCACCGAATCGGATCCTGAGGGGCCACACCCACCAAATCAGACCCTGAGGTCAAAGTGGCCCCTGAGAGGCACTCACGGTTAAGACGGATCCTGAGTTGAAAGTCTTGCAGAGGCAGCAGGCAAGTCTCTCTTAAAGGGCAGCCCGGGCACCATTTCAAACCACTATCTGTACTTCCTTCAGGAAATACACATCTAGTATTATTATTATTATTCAGTTGATTTCCGCAATTAATGCGGCCCGCTACACGCACAGACTCTGTTGAGGTGTCGTTTCGAAGCCAGCGTCCACAAGTGGTGTGCTAAGTATTTTTCGTGTCGATCGGGTTTGTAGTTTTTGCGCAATTTGCGTTTGAAATTTTTTTTCCCGTCATTGGAATGCATTGTCTCAATGCATTTCAATAGGAATATTTTGCCATAGGAATACATTGGGCTGTCGTGAGGCGATTCAAATGGCAGTTCAGCTCATTGATATGCGCAGGCACACCCAGTTACTATGCCAACGCCTACGAACTTTACATGACCCCACCAGGACACAGTTTCTGCCAGAAAAAATCAGCTTTTAAAGCGAAACCCAAAGCACAAATGCAAATCTAGCTTCATCACATGACGCATGCCCCTGAGAGAGAATGTGCTCCAAAGTGGATTTAGAAGCCCAGTGCGCCAAACTGGCTCTTAAAGGGACGACGTGCTAAAGTGAATCTTAAAGAGCCGGTGCACCAAAATGAGTCTTAAAGGGCAAGCCAAATTGAAAGCTGAGTGACCCAAAGCTCCAAATTGGAGTCTGATTGACCCCGGCCTACAAATCGGACCCTGAGGGGCCACGCTCACCAAATTGAACTCTGAGAGGCCCTGCTCACCAAATCAGAACCTGAGTGGCCCCGCCCACCAAATCGGATTCTGAGTGGCCCCGCCCACCAAATCGGACTCTTGGGGGCCCCGCCCACCAAATCGAACCCTGAGTGGCCCCGCCCACCAAATCGGATTCTGAAGGGCTCCAACCACAAAATCGGACCCAGAGGGGCCCCGGACACAAAATCGGACCCTGAGGGGCCCCGGACACAAAATCAGACCCTGAGGGGCCCCAACCACAAAGTCGAACCCTGAGGAGCCCCACCCACCAAATCGGACCCTGAGTGGCCCCGCCCACCAAATCAGACCCTGAGGGGCCCCCCACCAAATTGGACCCAGAGTGGCCCCGCCCACCAAATCAGACCCTGAGGGGCCCCACCCACCAAATCGGACCCAGAGTGGACCCACCCACCAAATTGGACCCAGAGTGGCCCCGCCCAGCAAATCGGACTCTGAGGGGCCCCAGCCACAAAGACGGACCCTGAGGAGCCCCACCCACCAAATCGGACCCTGAGGGGCCCCGCCCACCAAATCGGACCCTGAGGGCCCCACCCACCAAATTGGACCCAGAGTGGCCCCACCCACCAAATCGGACCCTGAGGGGCCCCAGCCACCAAATCGGACCCTGAGGGCCCCGACCACAAAATCGGACCCTGAGGGGCCCCACCCACAAAATCGGACCCTGAGGGGCCCCAACCACCAAATCGGACCCTGAGGGGCCCCGGCCACCAAATCGGACCCTGAGGGGCCCCACCCACCAAATCGGACCCTGAGGGGCCCCACCCACAAAATCGGACCCTGAGGGGCCCAAACCACCAAATCGGACCCTGAGGGGCCCCAGCCACCAAATCGGACCCTAAGGGGCCCCACCCACCAATTCGGACCCTGAGGGGCCCCGGCCACAAAATCGGACCCTGAGGGGGCCCACCCACAAAATTGGGCCCTAAGGGGCCCCACCCACAAAATCAGACCCTGAGGGACCCCACAGGCCAAAGTGGCCCCTGAGAGGCACCCACAGTTAAAACGGATCCTGAGTTGAAAGTCTTGCAGGTGCAGCAGGCAAGTCTCTCTTAAAGGGGCAGCCCGGGCACCATTTCAAACCACTATCTGTACTTCCTTCAGGAAATACACATCTAGTTCTTCTTCTTCTTCTTCTTCTTCTTCTTATTTTCCGCCTCAGGGGACGTTTTGTCATTTCCCATTGAAAAGCATTGGAGACAGTGCATTCCAATGACGGGAAAAAAAACATTTCAAACGCAAATTGCGCAAAAACTACAAATCCGATCGACACGAAAAATACTTAGCACACCTCTCGTGGACGCTGGCTTCGAAATGACACCTCAGCGGCGTCTGTGCGTGTAGCGGTTCGGGCCGCATTAATTGCGGAAATCAACTGCAAAGTAAGAAGAAGAAGATGAAGAAGAATAAGTTAGCAGCGTTCGGATTACAATATAGTGGTTTTTTCAAACCACTATAATGACAAAACGTGCCCTGAGGCGATTGAAATGTCAGTTAAGCTCATTGATATGCGCAGGCACACCCAGTTACTATGCCAACGCCTACGAACGTCACATGACGCCCCAAGGACAGAGCTTCTGCCACATAATATCAGCTCTTAACACGAAACCCACAGCACAAATGCAAATCTAGCTTCATTACATGACACATGCCCCTGAGAGAGGATGTCCGCCAAAGTTGATTTAGAAGAAGCCCAGTGAGTCAAACCAGCTCTTAAAGGGCCGACGCGCCAAAGTGATTGTTAAAGGGCCGGCGCACCGAAATGAGTCTTAAAGGGCCGACACGCCAAATCGAAAGCTGAGCCACCCCAGGCTCCAAATCGGAGGCTGAGCCACCCCAGCCTCCAAATCGGAGGCTGATCGACCCCGGCCTCCAAATCGGAGGCTAATTGACCCCGGCCTCCAAATCGGAGGCTGATTGACCCCGGCCTCCAAATCGGAGGCTGATCGACCCCGGCCTCCAAATCGAAGGCTGAGCCACCCCGGCCTCCAAATCGAAGGCTGAGCCACCCCGGCCTCCAAATCGAAGGCTGAGCCACCCCAGCCTCCAAATCGGAGGCTGAGCCACCCCGGCCTCCAAATCGAAGGCTGAGCCACCCCGGCCTCCAAATCGGAGGCTGAGCCACACTAGCCTCGAAATCGGAGGCTGAGTCATTCCGGCCTCCAAATCGGAGGCTGAGCCAAACCGTCCTCCAGATCGGAAGCTGATCGACCCTGGGGTCCAAATCGGAGGCTCAACGACCCCGGCCTCCAAATCGGAGGCTCGACGACCCCGGCCTCCAAATCGGAAGCTCATCGACCCCGGCCTCCAAATAGGAAGCTCATCGACCCCGGCCTCCAATTCGGAGGTTCTTTGACCTCGGCCTCCAAATCGGAAGCTCATCGACCCCGGCCTCCAAATCGGAGGCTGAGCAACCCCAGCCTCCAAATCTTACCCAGAGTGACCCCACCCACCAAATCAAACCCAGAGAGGCCCCGCCCACCAAACCGGACCCTGAGGGGCCCCGCCCACCATATTGGACCCCGTGGGGCCCCGCCCAATAAATCGGACCCTGAGAGGTCCCGCCCACCAAATCGGACCCTGAGAGGTCCCACCCACCAAATTGGACCCAGAGTGGTCCCGCCCACCAAATCGGACCCAGAGTGGTCCCGCCCACCAAATCATACCCTAAGGGGCCCCGCCCAACAAAACGGACCCAGAGTGGCACCACCCACCAAATCAGACCCAGAGTGGCCCCACCCACAAAATCGGATCCAGAGTGGCCCCACCCACAAAATTGGACCCTGCGGGGCCCTGGCCACAAAATCGGACCCTGAGGGGCCCCACCCACAAAATCAGACCCTGAGGGGATCCAGCCACAAAATCAGACCCTGAGGGGCCCCACCCACAAAATCGGACCCTGAGGGGCCCCACCCTCAAAATCAGACCCTGAGGGGCCCCACCCACAAAATCGGAGCCTGAGGGATCCCCGCCAACAATTCAAGCCCTGAGGAGCCCAGGCCAAGGAATCAGATCCTGAGGCGCCCCACCCACCAAATCAGACCCTGAGGCCAAAGTGGCCCCTGAGAGGCACTCACAGTTAAAACGGATCCTGAGTTGAAAGTCTTGCAGAGGCAGCAGGCAAGTCTCTCTTAAAGGGGCAGCCCGGGCACCATTTCAAACCACTATCTGTACTTCCTTCAGGAAATACACATCTAGTTATAGTGGTTTGAAAAAACCACTATATTGTAATCCGAACGCTGCTAACTTATTAAAGTGGTTTGAAAAAACCACTATATTGTAATCCGAACGCTGCTAACTTCTTCTTCTTCTTCTTCTTCTTCTTATTTTCCAGTTGATTTCCGCAATTAATGCGGCCCGAACCGCTACACGCACAGACGCCGTTGAGGTGTCGTTTCGAAGCCAGCGTCCACGAGAGGTGTGCTAAGTATTTTTCGTGTCGATCGGATTTGTAGTTTTTGTGCAATTTGCGTTTGAAAATTTTTTTCCCGTCATTGGAATGAACTGTCTCCAATGCTTTTCAATGGGAAATGAAAAAACGTGCCCTGAGGCGATTGAAATGGCAGTTAAGCTCATTGATATGCGCAGGCACACCCAGTTACTATGCCAACGCCTACGAACGTCACATGACGCCCCAAGGACAGAGCTTCTGCCACATAATATCAGCTCTTAAAGCGAAACCCACAGCACAAATGCAAATCTAGCTTCATCACATGACACATGCCCCTGAGAGAGAATGTCCGCCAAAGTCGATTTAGAAGAAGTCCAGTGAGCCAAACTAGCTCTTAAAGGGCCGACGCGCCAAAGTGATTGTTAAAGGGCCGGCGCACCGAAATGAGTCTTAAAGGGCCGACACGCCAAATCGAAAGCTGAGTGACCCCAGGCTCCAAATCGGAGGCTGAGCCATCCCAGGCTCCAAATCGGAGGCTGAGCCACCCCGGCCTCCAAATCGGAGGCTGAGCCACCCCGGCCTCCAAATCGGAGGCTGATCGACCCCGGCCTCCAAATCGAAGGCTGAGCCACCCCGGCCTCCAAATCGGAGGCTGATCGACCCCCCGGCCTCCAAATCGGAGGCTGAGCAACCCCGGCCTCCAGATCGGAGGCTGATTGACCCCTGCCACAAAATCAGACCCTGAGGGGCCCCAACAAAACCGGACCCTGAGGGGCCTCGGCCACAAAATCGGACCCTGATGGGCCCCAGCCACAAAATCGGACCCTGAGGGGCCCCAACCAAAAAATCGGACCCTGAGGGGCCCCAACCACAAAATCAGACCCTGAGGGGCCCCAACCACAAAATCGGACCCTGAGGGGCCCTGGCCAGAAAATCGGACCCTGAGGGGCCCCGCCCACAAAATCGGACCCTGAGGGGCCCTGGCCAGAAAATCGGATCAAGGGGCCCGCCCACCAAATTGGACCCTGAGGGGCCCCGCCCACCAAATTGGACCCTGAGGCGCCCCAGCCACAAAATCGGACCCTGAGGGGCCCCAACTACAAAATCAGACCCTGAGAGAACCCAACCACAAAAAAGGACAATGAGGGGCCCCGGGCACAAAATCGAACCCTGTGGGGCCCCGGGCACAAAATCGAACCCTGTGGGGCCCCGGCCACAAAATCGGACCCTGAGGGGCCCAACCCACAAAATCGAACCCTGAGGGGCCCCAACCACAAAATCGGACCCTGAGGGGCCCCACTCACAATATCGGACCATGAGGGGCCCCACTCACAATATCGGACCCTGAGGGGCCCCACTCACAATATCGGACCATGAGGGGCCCCACCCACAAAATCGGACCCTGAGGGGCCCCACCCACAAAATCGGACCCTGAGGGGCCACACCAACAAAATCGGACCCTGAGGGGCCACACCCACAAAATAGGAGCCTGAGGGATCCCTGCCAACAATTCAAGCCCTGAGGAGCCCAGGCCAAGGAATCAGATCCTGAGGAGCCCCACCCACCAAATCAGACCCTGAGGCCAAAGTGGCTCCTGAGAGGCACTCACAGTTAAAACGGATCCTGAGTTGAAAGTCTTGCAGGGGCAGCAGGCAAGTCTCTCTTAAAGGGGCAGCCGGGTACCATTTCAAACCACTATCTGTACTTCCTTCAGGAAATACACATCTAGTTCTTCTTCTTATTTTCCAGTTGATTTCCGCAATTAATGCTGCCCGAACCGCTACACGCACAGACTCCGTTGAGGTGTCGTTTCGAAGCCAGCGAACACGAGAGGTGTGCTAAGTATTTTTCGTGTCGATCTGATTTGTAGTTTTTGTGCAATTTGCGTTTGAAATTTTTTTTTCCCGTCATTGGAATGCACTGTCTCCAATGCTTTTCAATGGGAAATGAAAAAACGTGCCCTGAGGCGATTGAAATGGCAGTTGAGCTCATTGATATGCGCAGGCAGACCCAGTTACTATGCCAACGCCTACGAACGTCACATGACGCCCCAAGGACAGAGCTTCTGCCACATAATATCAGCTCTTAAAGCGAAACCCACAGCACTAATGCAAATCTAGCTTCATCACATGACGCATGCCCCTGAGAGAGCATGTCCGCTATAGTTGATTTAGAAGAAGCCCAGTGAGCCAAACTAGCTCTTAAAGGGCCGACGCGCCAAAGTGATTGTTAAAGGGCCGGCGCACCGAAATGAGTCTTAAAGGGCCGACACGCCAAATCGAAAGCTGAGTGACCCCAGGCTCCAAATCGGAGGCTGAGACACCCCAGGCTCCAAATCGGAGGCTGAGACACCCCAGGCTCCAAATCGGAGGCTGAGCTACCTCAGCCTTCAAATCGGAGGCTTATCGACCCCGGCCTCCAAATCGGAGGCTGATCGATCCCGGCCTCCAAATCGGAGGCTGATCGACCCCGGCCTCCAAATTGGAGGCTGATCGACCCCGGCCTCCAAATCGAAGGCTGAGCCACCCCGGCCTCCAAATCAGAGGCAGAGCCACCCCGGCCTCCAAATCGGAGGCTTATCGACCCAAGCCTCCAAATCGGAGGCTTATCGACCCCGGCCTCCAAATCGGAGGCTGATCGACCCCGGCCTCTAAATCGGAGGCTGATCGACCCCGGCCTCCAAATCGGAGGCTGATCGACCCCGGCCTCCAAATGGGAGGCTGATTGACCCCGGCCTCCAAATCGAAGGCTGAGCCACCCCGGCCTTCAAATCGGAGGCTGAGCCACCCCGGCCTCCAAATCGGAGGCTGAGCCACCCCGGCCTCCAAATCGGAGGCTGAGCCACCCCGGCCTCCAAATCGGAGGCTGAGCCACACCGACCTCCAAATCGGAGCCTGAGCCACACCGGCCTCCAAATCGGAGGCTGAGTCACTCCGGCCTCCAAATCGGAGGCTGAGCCAAACCGTCCTCCAGATCGGAAGCTGATCGACCCTGGAGTCCAAATCGGAGGCTCAACGACCCCGGCCTCTAAATCGGAGGCTCGACGACCCCGGCCTCCAAATCGGAAGCTCATCGACCCCGGCCTCCAAATCGGAAGCTCATCGACCCCGGCCTCCAAATCGGAGGCTCTTTGACCTCGGCCTCCAAATCGGAAGCTCAACGACCCCGGCCTCCAAATCGGAGGCTGAGCGACCCCAGCCTCCAAATCTTACCCAGAGTGACCCCACCCACCAAATCAAACCCAGAGAGGCCCTGCCCACCAAACCGGACCCTGAGGGGCCCCGCCCACCAAATTGGACCCCGTGGGGCCCCGCCCAATAAATCGGACCCAGAGTGGCCCCGCCCACCAAATTGGACCCTGAGAGGTCCCGCCCACCAAATTGGACCCAGAGTGGTCCCGCCCACCAAATCGGACCCAGAGTGGTCCCGCCCACCAAATCATACCCTAAGGGGCCCACCAAATCGGACCCAGAGTGGCCCCACCCACAAAATCGGATCCAGAGTGGCCCCACCCACAAAATTAGACCCTGAGGGGCCCTGGCCACAAAATCGGACCCTGAGGGGCCCCACCCACAAAATCAGATCCTGAGGCACCCCACCCACAAAATCAGACCCTGAGGCCACAGTGGCCCCTGAGAGGCACTCACAGTTAAAACGGATCCTGAGTTGAAAGTCTTGCAGAGGCAGCAGGCAAGTCTCTCTTAAAGGGGCAGCCCGGGCACCATTTCAAACTACTATCTGTACTTCCTTCAGGAAATACACATCTAGTTCTTCTTATTATTATTCAGTTGATTTCCACAATTAATGCGGCCCGAACCGCTACACGCACAGACTCCGTTGAGGTGTCGTTTCGAAGCCAGCGTCCATGAGAGGTGTGCTAAGTATTTTTCGCATCAATCGGATTTGTAGTTTTTGCGCAATTTGCGTTTGAAATTTTTTTTTCCCGTCATTGGAAAGCACTGTGTCAATGCTTTTCAATGGGAAAGTAAAACATGAACTGAGGCGATTCAAATGGCAGTTAAGCTCATTGATAAGCGCAGGCCGACCCAGTTGCTATGCCAACGCCTACGAAGGTCACATGACGCCCCAAGGACACAGATTCTGGCACATAATATCAGCTCTTAAAGCAAAACCCACAGCACTAATGCAAATCTAGCTTCATCACATGATGCATGTGTTACACCGCTCCGCCATACTCACCCGGCCTCCGCTCCCACGCCACAGTCGCCCTCCGCTCCCACGCCGCAGCCTCTCTCCACCCGACGGCCGCGTCGGTCACCTGAGACAGGTCCGCGACCGATGCCTTCCCTGCATGCTATGCGCATGCGCCATAGGCCGCGGCCGCGCCTCCTTCCTGCTTCTTATGCTCCGGCTGTGCCCTAACCCGGAAGCACCTGTGGACCAATGGCTGACCAGACGGGGCCATATCAGGCCGCTTCCCCCTGAGGGAGGCGCCTGATCGTTGTGTTTCCTGACACTCTGGCCTCGCTCCATCGTGCACACACTGCTGCTGCAATTCCTGTCTCGGCTGCTCCTCACAGCAGCTTCTCAGTCCCGCTACCTATGTTCCTGCCGACCTACTCCAGTCCAGCCTTGGGTTCCTGCCGACTTACTCCAGTCCTGCCTTGTGTTCCTGCCGACCTACTCCAGTCCTGCCTTGTGTTCCTGCCGACCTACTCCACTCCTGCCTTCAGTGTTCCTGTCGTCCTACTCCAGTCCTGCCTTGTGTTCCTGCCGACCTACTCCAGTCCTGCCTTCAGTGTTCCTGTCGTCCTACTCCAGTCCTGCCTTGTGTTCCTGCCGTCCTACTCCAGTCTCAGTCTTACTCCGGTCCATCCTGAGCCGCCCCTCTCGGTACCGGCTACCGTGGTACTCGAACCCCTTGGCCTGCTCCTAACGGTCCCTGTATAGGGGTCGGTTCCACCTGGCAGCTCGCCCGGGGCCACTCGGTGCCACGGTCCAGAGGGTCCACTCTCGGAGTTCCCGCTCCTGACCACCCGCGCTAACAGCATGCCTCTGAGAGAGAATGTGCGCCAAAGTGGATTTAGAAGCCCAGTGAGCCAAACTAGCTCTTAAAGGTCCGGCGCGCCTAAGTGATTCTTAAAGGGCCGGCGCACCAAACCGAGTCTTAAAGGGCCAAATCGAAAGCTGCGTGACCCCAGGCTCCAAATCGGAGGCTGATCGACCCTGGCCTACAAAAAGGAGGCTGAGCCACCCTGGCCTCCAAATCGGTCCCAGAGTGGCCCCGTCCACCAAATCGGACCCAGAGTGGCCCCGCCCACCAAATTGGACCCAGAGGGGCTGCGCCCACAAAATCAGACCCTAAGGGGTCCCGCCCACAAAATCGGACCCTGAGGAGCCCCGACCACAAAATCGGACCTTGAGGGGCCCCACCCTCAAAATCGGACCCTGAGGGGCCCCACCCACAAAATCGGACCCTATGGGGCCCCAACCACAAAATCGGACCCGGAGGGGCCCCGGCCACAAAGTCAGACCGTGATGGGCCCCACCCACAAAATCGGACCCTGAGGGGCCCCGGCCACAAAATCGGACCCTGAGGGGTTCCGGCCACCAAATCGGACCCTGAGGGGCCTCGGCCACAAAATCGGACCCTAAAGGTCCCCAACCACCAAATCGGACCCTGAGGGGCCCCGGCCACAAAATCGGACCCTGAGGGGCCCCACCCACCAAATCGGACCCTGAGGGGCCCCGGCCACAAAATCAGTCCGTGAGGGGCCCCACCCACAAAATTGGGCCCTGAGGGGCCCCACCCACAAAATCGGACCCTGAGGCCAAAGTGGCCCCTGAGAGGCACCCACAGTTAAAACAGATCCTGAGTTGAAAGTCTTGCAGGGGCAGCAGGCAAGTCTCTCAAAGGGGCAGCCCGGGCACCATTTCAAACCACTATCTGTACTTCCTTCAGGAAATACACATCTAGTATTATTATTACTATTCAGTTGGTTTCCGCAATTAATGCGGCCCGAACCGCTACACGCACAGACTCCGCTGAGGTGTCGATTCGAAGCCAGCGTCCATGAGAGGTGTGCTAAGTATTTTTCGTGTCGATCGGATTTGTAGTTTTTGCGCAATTTGCGTTTGAAAAAACATTTTCCTCAATGCTTTTCAGGGGAGATGGAAAACCGCACAAAAGAAGTAACATGCTGTGGATTTTGTACCGCAGGAAAACCGCGCTGAAAAATCCGCAGCGCCTGCACAGCGTTTTTTTTTCCATTGATATTAAGGCTACTGTACTTCACAATGCGGATATGCAATGTTTCTGTGCGGTAAAATCTGCTGCGGATCCGCTGCAAATCTGCATCATGCCGGGGCCCCTCAGGGTCTGATTTTGTGGGTGGGGCCCCTCAGGGTCCGATTTTGTGGGTGGGGCCCATCAGGGTACGATTTTGTGGGTGGGGCCCCTCAGGGTACGATTTTGTGGGTGGGGCCCCTCAGGGTCCGATTTTCTGGCCGGGGCCCCTCAGAGTCCGATTTTGTGTCCAAGGCACCTCAGGGTCCGATTTTGTGGTTGGGGCCCCTCAGAATTTTTTTCCCGTCATTGGAATACACTGTCTCCAATGCTTTTCAATGGGAAATGGCAAAACGTGCCCTGAGGCGATTGAAATGGCAGTTAAGCTCATTTATATGCGCAGGCACACCCAGTTACTATGCCAACGCCTACGAATGTCACATGACGCCCCCAGGACAGAGCTTCTGCCACATAATATCAGCTCTTAAAGCGAAACCCACAGCACTAATGCAAATCTAGCTTCATCACATGACGCATGCCCCTGAGAGAGAATGTCCGCCAAAGTGGATTTAGAAGAAGCCCAGTGAGCCAAACTAGCTCTAAAAGGGCCGACGCGTCAAAATGATTGTTAAAGGGCCGGCGCACCGAAATGAGTCTGATCGGAGGCTGATCAACCCCGGCCTCCAAATCGGATGCTGAGCCACCCCGGCCTCCAGATCGGAGGCTGATCCACCCCGGCCTCCAAATCGGAGCCTAAGCGACCCCGGCCTCCAAATCGGAGCCTAAGCGACCACGGCCTCCAAATCGGAGGCTGAGCCATCCCGGCCTCCAAATCGGAGGCTGACCGACCCCAGCCTCCAAATCGGAGGCTGAGCCACGCCGGCCTCCAAATCGGAGGCTGATCAACCCCGGCCTCCAAATCGGATGCTGAGCCACCCCGGCCTCCAGATCGGAGGCTGATCCACCCCGGCCTCCAAATCGGAGCCTAAGCGACCCCGGCTTCCAAATCGGAGCCTAAGCGACCACGGCCTCCAAATCGGAGGCTGAGCCATCCCGGCCTCCAAATCGGAGGCTGATCGACCCCGGCCTCCAAATCGGAGGCTGATCGACCCCGACCTCCAAATCGGAGGCTGATCGACCCCGTCCTCCAAATCGGAGGCTGAGCCACCCCGGCCTCCAGATCGGAGGCTGATCGACCCCGGCCTCCACATCGGAGCCTGAGCGACCTCGGCCTCCAAATCGGAGGCTGAGCCACCCCGGCCTCCAAATCGGAGGCTGATCGAGCCCAGCCTTCAAATCGGAGGCTGAGCCACCCCGGCCTCCAAATCGGAGGCTGATTGAGCCCGGCCTCCAAATCGGAGGCTGATCGACCCCGGCCTCCAAATCGGAGGCTGATCGAGCCCGGCCTCCAAATCGGAGGCTGATCGAGCCCGGCCTCCAAATCGGAGGCTGATCGAGCCCGGCCTCCAAATCGGAGGCTGAGCCACCCCGGCCTCCAAATCGGAGGCTGAGCCACCACGGCCTCCAAATCGGAGGCTGAGCCACCCCGGCCTCCAAATCGGAGGCTGAGCCACCCCGGCCTCCAAATCGGAGGCTGAGCCACCCCGGCCTCCAAATCGGGGGCTGAGCCACCCCGGCTTCCAAATCGGAGGCTGAGCCACCCCGGCCTCCAAATCGGAGGCTGAGTCACTCCGGCCTCCAAAACGGAGGCTGAGCCAAACCGTCCTACAAATCGAAGGCTGATTGACACCGGCCTCCAAATCGGAGGCTGTTCGACCCCAGCCTCCAAATCAGAGGCTGATCGACCCCGGCCTCCAAATCGAAGGCTGATCGACCCCGGCCTCCAAATCGGAGGCTGATCGACCCCGGCCTCCACTGGCCTCCAAATCGGAGGCTGATCGACCCCGCCCTCCAAATCGGAGGCTGATCGACCTCAGCCTCCAAATCGGAGGCTGATCGACCCCGGCCTCCAAATCGGAGGCTCATCGACCCCGGCCTCCAAATCGGAGGCTCTTTGACCTCGGCCTCCAAATCGGAGGCTGAGCGACCCCAGCCTCCAAATCGGAGGCTGATTGGCCCCGACCTCCAAATCAGAGGCTGATTGACCCCGGCCTCCAAATCGAAGATTGATTGACCCCGGCCTCCAAATCGAAGGTTGATTGACCCCGGCCTCCAAATCGTGCACACGATGTGGATTAGGTGCGGATTTTGTGAAATCCACAGGTGAAACCGCAGGTCAAAATACCTGCGGTTTTACCTGCGGATTGCTCTGCGGTTTTGCCCTGCGGTTTTTCATCTCCTCAATGGAGAAGATGGCAAACCGCAGTAGAATCCGCAGAAAGAATTGACATGTCAATTCTTTCTGCGGATTGAAAACCGCAGATAATCCACGCGTAAAATTACGCACCATCTGCATTGCGGTTTTTGATTCCCATAGGGAATCATGCTACTGTACACCGCAGCAAAAACTGCTGCGGGTCCGCAGCGGCCAAAACCGCTGCAGAACCGCAGCAAAATCCGCAGCGTGTGCACACAGCCTTAGGGCCAGCAATGATCATCGCTTCCTTCGTCTGTAATCTTGTGTGCGGTGGCGGCACAGGACCTGTGATGAGGTCACTGGAGGGGAGGAGTCAGGGGTCACATAGAATCATAGAATCGTAGAGTTGGAAGGGACCTCCTGGGCCATCTGGTCCAACCCCCTGCTCAAAGTAGGATTCGCTAAATCATCCCAGTCAGATGTTTGTCCAGCCTCTGTTTGAAGACTTCCATTGAAGGAGAACTCACCACTTCTCGTGGCAGCCTGTTCCACTCATTGATCACTCTAACTGTCTAAAAGTTTTTTTCTAATATCTAATCTGTGTCTCCTCCCATTCAGTTTCATCACATTGCTTCTAGTCTTTCCTTGTGCAAATGAGAATAAAGTTGATCCTTCTACAATGTGACAGCCCTTTAGATATTTGTAGACAGCTATTAAGTCTCCTCTCAGTCTTCTCTTTTGCAAACTAAACATTCCCAAATCCTGCAACCTTTCCTCATAAGACAGGGTTTGCAGACCAGTCACCATTCTGGTCACTCTTTTCTGAACTTGCTCCAGTTTGTTGATGTCTTTTTTAAAATGTGGTGCCCAAAACTGGACACAATATTCCAGATGAGGTCTGACCAAAGAGGAGTAGAGGGAAATTATGACTTCACGTGATCTAGACTGTATGCTTCTGTTAATACATCCTAGAATTGCATTTGCCTTTTTTGCTGCTGCATCACATTGTTGACTCATATTCAGTCTGTGAATAATTAGTATACCCAAGTCTCTTCCACATGTGCTGTCACTTAGCCCTATTCCTCCCATTCTATATATGCTTTTTTCATTTTTATTGCCCAGATGTAGTACTTTGCATTTCTCCCTGTTAAAAACCATTCTGTTAGTTGCTGCCCACTTCTCCAGTTTATTTAAATCTTTTTGAATCCTCTCTCTCTCTTCTCTAGTATTAGCTATCCCTCCTAGCTTTGTGTCATCAGCAAATTTAATCAGTTTACCCTCAATTCCTTCATCTAAATTGTTGATAAAGATGTTGAACAATACAGGGCCCAGGACAGAGCCCTGTGGTACCCCACTTGAGACATTCTTCCAACTGGATGTGCAGCCATTTACGACCACTCTTTGGGTCCGATCACTAAGCCAGTTATGAATCCACCTAATAGTTGCCTTGTCCATTCCATACTTAGTCATTTTTTCAATAAGGATTGTATGAGAGACTTTGTCAAATGCTTTGCTGAAGTCAAGATATACTATATCTACAGCATTTCCTTGATCCACCCAATCAGTGATACCGTCATAGAAGGAAATTAAGTTAGTCTGACATGACTTATTAGTTACAAACCCATGCTGACTCTGTTTAATCACTTCATTCTTATCCAGGTATTGACATACATGTTGATCAGGGTGGCTGCAGGACTCTGCTGTGCTGGTCCCTTGTCATTATGGTGCTAGTCTGGATGGATGAGGTAACGTTTATGTGTGGGACAGTGGGGTCAGGGAGGTTTTTTACAAGGTGGATGTAGCAGAGCCGTGTGTGTACTTTGTGTGGGGTTAGGAAGAGTTTACAAGGTGGATGTAGCAGAGCCGTGTGTGTATTTGTGTGGGGTCAGGAGGGGTTTACAAGTTGGATGTAGCAGAGCCGCATGTGTACTTGTGTGGGGTAAGGGAGGTGTTTTACAAGGTGGATGTAGCAGAGCCGTGTGTGTACTTTGTGTGGGGTTAGGAGGGGTTTACAAGGTGGATGTAGCAGAGCCGTGCGTGTACTTGTGTGGGGTCAGGAGGGGTTTACAAGGTGGATGAAGCAGAGCCGTGTGTGTACTTGTGTGGGGTCAGGAGGGGTTTTACAAGGTGGATGTAGCAGAGCCGTGTGTGTACTTGTGTGGGTCAGGAGGTGTTTTACAAGGTGGATGTAGCAGAGCCGTTGTGTGTACTTGTGTGGGGTCAGGAGGGGTTTAACAAGGTGGATGTAGCAGAGCCATGTGTGTACTTGTGTGGGGTCAGGAGGGGTTTTACAAGGTGGATGTAGCAGAGCCGTGTGTGTTCTTGGGTGGGGTCAGGAGGGGTTTACAAGGTGTACGGAGCAGAGCCGTGCGTGTACGAGGTGTACAGAGCGGAGCCGTGTGTTTATGGAGCAGAGCTGTGTGTTTATGGAGTGGAGCAGAGCCGGGGGTGTACGGAGTGAAGCCGCGTGTGTACAAGGTGTACGAAGCGGAGCTGTGTGTGTACGAGGTGTATGGTGGGGAGCATTTATACCTCCCGAGTCCCAACCGTCCCGGATCCAGCGAGACAGTCCCGATTTTGAGAGAGAGACTTTCCCCGCGGGACACAGGAGTACACAGCGGAGTCCAAAGGAGGAATTTAAAACTTGCACGTAAAGTTCTGCCGGAATTGACGTGCTGGAAGCTGACCAGAAATTAGGTAATTTCAGTAGGAGATTGTGACGGAACCATGGAGGCACTTCAGGGAATGCTTCAGATCCATCACCGTGTCCTCCTCTGACAGCGCAGATAGCAGGATCGCCTTGGAATTGGGGTATGTCGGCCATGTGAGCGGATCATGATATGTCCTGCACCAGGAGGCTCAGGTGGGCACTACAATGGGAGCTGGGGTGCTATAGCATCTTTATAGAATCTTTCTGTCTCTGTTCTTTCTCTCTCTCTCTGGCCCCGCCCACCAAATCGGCCCCAGAGTGGCCCCCACAGTTAAAGTGGATCCAGAGTTTAATATCTTGCAGGGGCAGCAGGCAAGTCTCTCTTAAAGGGGCAGCCCGGGCACCATTTCAAACCACTATCTGTACTTCCTTCAGGAAATACACATCTTGTTACTATTATTCAGTTCATTTTCCGCAATTAA
The DNA here is from genome assembly GCF_039654945.1 of Dendrobates tinctorius. NCBI lineage: Eukaryota > Metazoa > Chordata > Amphibia > Anura > Dendrobatidae > Dendrobates > Dendrobates tinctorius. The sequence goes on along the minus strand of NW_027361776.1, from coordinate 3,904,805 downwards.
TGCGGCCCGAACCGCTACACGCACAGACTCCATTGAGGTGTCATTTCGAAGCCAGCGTCCACGAGAGGTGTGCTAAGTATTTTTCGTGTCAATCGGATTTGTAGTTTTTGCTCAATTTGCCCACCAAATCGGACCCTGAGGGATCCCGCCCACCAAATCGGACCCTGAGGGCCCCGCTCACCAAATCAGACCCTGAGGGGCCATGCTCACCAAATCAGACCCTGAGCGGCCCCGCCCACCAAATCAGACCCTGAGGGGCCCCGCCCACCAAATCGGACCCTGAGGGCCCCGCTCACCAAATCAGACCCTGAGGGGCCACACTCACCAAATCGGACCCTGAGCGACCCTGCCCACCAAATCGGATTCTGAAAGGCCCCAACCCTGAGGGGCCCTGGGCACAAAATCGGACCCTGAGGGGCCCCAACCACAAAATGGAACCCTGAGGGGCCCCAACCACAAAATCGAACCCTGAGGGGCCCCGCCCACCAAATCGGACCCTGAGGGGCCCCACCCACAAAATCGGACCCTGAGGGGCCCCACCCACAAAATCGGACCCTGAGGGGCCCCAACCACAAATCGAACCCAGAGTGGCCCAGCCCACCAAATCGGACCCTGAGGGGCCCCACCCACAAAATCGGACCCTGAGGGGCCCCACCCACAAAATCGGACCCTGAGGGGTCCCAGCCACAAAATCGTACCCTGAGGGGCCCCACCCACAAAATCGGAGCCTTAGGGGCCCCACCCACAAAATCGGACCCTGAGGGGTCCCAGCCACAAAATCGTACCCTGAGGGGCCCCACCCACAAAATCGGAGCCTTAGGGGCCCCACCCACCAAATCAGACCCAGAATGGCCCCCACCCACCAAATCAGACTCTGAGGGGCCCCGCCCACCAAATCGGACCCTGAGGGGCATGGCTCACCAAATCAGACCCTGAGGGGCCCCGCTCACCAAATTGAACTCTGAGAGGCCCCACTCACCAAATCGGACCCTGAGGGGCCCTGCCCACCAAATCGGATTCTGAAAGGCCCCAACCACAAAATCGGACCCTGAGGGGCCCCGGACACAAAATCGGACCCTGAGGGGCTCCACCCACAAAATCGGACCATGAGAGGCCCCAACCACAAAATCTGACCCTGAGGGGCCCTGCTGACCAAATCAGACCCTGAGGGGCCCCGCCCACCAAATCAAACACTATGGGGCCCTGCCCAACATATCGGACCTAGAGTGGCCCCGATCACCAAATCGGACCCTGAAGGGCCCTGGTTTGGTGGGCAGGGCCCCTCTGGGTTCGGTTTGGTGGGCAGAGCCCCTCAGTCTGAATTGTTGGGTGGGGCCACTCTGGGTCCGATTTGGGGGGTGGGGCCCCTCAGAGTCTGATTTGGTGGGCAGGGCCACTCTGGGTCTGATGTGGTGGGTGGGGACCCTCAGAGTCTGATTTGGTGGGTGAGGCCCCTCGGGGTTCGGTTTGGTGGGCAGGGCCTCTAAGTCTGATTTGTTGGGCGGGGTCACTCTGGGTCTGATTTGGTGGGTGGGGCCCCTCAGAGTCCGATTTGGTAGGCGGAGCTACTCTGGGTCTGATTTGGTGGGCGGGGCCCCTCAGGGTCCGGTTTGGTGGGCAGGGCCTCTCAGAGTCTGATTTGGTGCGTGGGGCCACTCTGGGTCCGATTTGGTGGGTGGGGCCCTTTTTGGTCCGATTTGGTGGGCGAGGCCCCTCAGAGTCCAATTTGGTGGGCGGGGCCAGTCTGGGTCCAATTTGGTGGACGGGGCCACTCTGGGTCCGATTTGGTGGGCGGGGCCACTCTGGGTCCCCACAGGGTCCAATTTGGTGGGCGGGGCCACTCTGGGCACGATTTGGTGGGCGGGGCCCCGCAGAGTCCAATTTGGTGGACGGGGCCACTTTAGTTCAGATTTGTTGGGTAGGATTGTTCTGAGAGGAATTTTTCATTTGGCTATATTCCCATTACTGTTATAGGTTTCCTTTCATAGAAAAAGCTGAACGGAGAGCATTTTTACCTAAAACTTTGCCACAGACTGTGTGACAGAACACATCAACATCTATTCAATTAGCATATTACACAGAACAGGTTAGAAAAAATGATATGTAATTAATATATTAGTGATTATACATTTACTTACTGGCTCTTGTTATTGTCTGGTGAATTTTTTTTTAAATTTTTTTGGTAACTTATAGTGACCGACCCATTTTGGACTCGCCAGCTGTTTCATGACAGAATTTTTCTTTTACTTTGTTATTTGGTAGGATTGTTCTGAGAGGATTTTTTTATTTGGCTATATTCCCATTACTATTATAGGTTTCCTATCACAGAAAAAGCTGAACGGAGGGCATTTTTACCTTAAACTTTGCCACAGCCTGTGTGACAGAACACATCAACATCTATTCAATTAGCATATTACACTGAACAGGTTAGAAAAAATGATATGTAATTAATATATTAGTGATTATACATTTACTTAATGGCTCGTTATTGTCTGGTGAATTTTTTCTTTTTTTTTGGTAACTTATGGTGACCGACCCATTTTGGACTCGCCAGCTGTTTCATGACAGAATTTTTCTATTAGGCTGGAGTCACACTAACCTGCGCAAAATACGCTCCGTATTTTACTTGCGTAATACGGATGAATCACCAATAAATAGTGCTCCGTAGGTCATCCGTAAGCAAGGTGAGGTCGCATATTTTGCGCATGTGTGTATCCGTATGTAATCCGTGTGGCATCCGTATGCAATCCGTATGGCGAGATTTTCTCGCAGCCTTGCAAAATTGACATTTAACGGTTTTGAGGCCTGCAAACAATTTAAATCATTAGCCTGCACCCTATTTATACAATCAGAAACAGGTGGCTGCCTACATTCTGTACATTTGTCACCTTGCTTTCACGAGGTGTGTTGGTGTTCTTTGTGCAGCATGGCAGAGGGTCTGCGATTCAATACAACTGAGCAGGTTCTCTTTAGCTGGCTTTTGTCACGGCGCTTTGGGCAACCATATCCTGTGATAGTGGATCCGCGGAGGAGGAGACGCATGTGGGTACATCCACTTTTGAGGCAATGACTCACAAGAGGTCATTTTCACCGCCTCTGTTCTTCTCTGCGGGAGCATCCGGAGAAATTTTACCAGTACTGTCGTATGAGAATTTCCACATTTGATCGCCTCTTGGAGACAGTGTGCCCTGGGATCACCTTTCAGGACACAAGGATGCGCAAAGCCATATCTGCAGAGGAGCGACTTCTACTCACAATACGGTATGTACTACACAACCACATTCTCTATGTTCATAATGTGTGTGTTAATTTATGTTTTTTGGCCTTCTTGGTTTAATACCCTCATCTGACTCAAAATATGTTTCACCTGACACACCAGAATGTTACATCTAATATGTCCTACATATCACTTAGTCATTGTGCCACCAAATATGTGTGTGTTGTTCTCTCTCATTTCCTACCAAGTTTGGTCGGCATGTAACTGATTTTTTTTTTACTTAAGCCATTCTAAACTGTACTATTTCTGTTGTTCTACAGCTTCCTGTCCACTGGCCTGTCTTATGCCACCCTCCACCATGAGTTTCTCATTGGAAAGTCAACCATTTCAGGCATAGTGAGGTCTACATGTGCACAAATCTGGACAAGACTCCATCAAGTGGTCATGCCCGAGCCCAGGATGGAAGACTGGTTAAGGATTTCAAGGGACTTTGAGGAGGAATGCCAGTTTCCAAATTGTATTGGGGCCCTGGATGGCAAACATATCAGGGTGCGTAAGCCGCCGAACTCAGGCTCCCAATTCTGCAATTATAAACAATACTTTTCTGTTGTATTGTTGGCTCTGGTAGACCCTCAATACAAGTTTATAATTGTTGACATTGGGGCCTATGGAAGGACGGGAGACTCTAGAGTCTTCAATACTTCCATAATGGCTCGGCGGCTACGCACCAACCAGTTGGATCTACCACCACCACGCCAGCTACCAGGCTCCCCCGAACAATCAGTCCCTTATGTCCTTGTGGCAGATGAGGCCTTTCAGTTATCACGCAATGTCATGAGGCCATATCCCCGGTGCAACCTTGACCACAGGCGCAGAATTTTTAACTTGCGCCTATCACGTGCTAGGCGACTGGTGGAGTGTTCCTTTGGGATTCTTTGTGCCAAATGGCGGGTACTCCAGTCTGCCATTCAGTTGAGTGAGCAAAATGTGAATGAAGTTGTGAAAGCCTGTGTTGCTCTGCATAACTTCACCAGGATACATGATTGTTCCTCCTCTGATGGTGTTGTGCGTAGGCCGGACAATATGCGCAGGGTGAGACCACCTATCAACCCTCAACGTAGACCGCTCTCTGGCCTCAAAGTGCGTGATATTTTCACGAATTACTTTATCTCACCTGAGGGGGCAACTTCTTGGCAATAGAATGCTGTCTATGTTATAATTTGTTTCTTTAAGTGTGTCTAAATATATATTACTCAAGCCTTAATGATTCTATGAGTGTTTCATTGCATTGGTTGGTGTCTGTTAATATGTTGTGAGGGATTGTGAAAAATCACACAAAGACGTTAACTAGAGTAGACAAATTTTTAGTTTTGCCTTTTTTTTTTGTTTTGCTTAAAGGCAAACTTAATATTGCCATAACACAAATTTGGCAATGGCCAAAATGACCCTTTGTGCCTTCTTTAACTTGGTGTAAAATTAACATTACAGAACAAAACTGCAGCAAACATTAGCCAATAACAACATTGCTGCATGCCTAGATTAACCTTGATTTGGCAACAAAAGGTGAGCTCCATCACCAAAATAAAGGCAACAAGATAACACTCACATTTCCTCATAATGTTATCCAATCATAGAAAGATTCCACCATGACAGACAAGGCTACCTCACATCTTTCACACAGATATTACCTGTCTGTAGAACAGACAATATTTAAGCATGCTATACTGGAAAGGATGAAAATACAAAACTCACTTGTTAAGACATAGAGAGAGCGTGATATTCTGAATGCTGGTCGCCTCAAATTTTTTTACTAGAGATTGCTAACAAAAAAGGTGACAACTTAACTAAGGCGAGCACGCCTTTCCTATGCGTTAGCAAGTGAGTAGTGTATTTTCATCCTTTCATTTTACAGTATAGCGCATTTAAATATTCTCTTTTATATACACATGTAATATCTGTGTGAAAGGCGTGAGGTAGCGTTGCCTGTCATGATGGATTGTTTCATATGTTTGGAAAACATTGTTTAAAAATGTGAGTGTTAAATTATGTTCTAAATGTTAGTGAAGGAGAACACCTGTTTTTTGTTTTAGATTAGGAGCACCAGTTACATCTCACTGGACATCTCCAACCATTAGAATCATAAATCCTCTTATGTAGGGGAAGGGGAACGTGGATGAACAGCCTGTGGGTGCTGCTGGACATTGTGGCCAACATCGCCCTGTGTGGGGCCATACTGTTGCCCATGATGCTGTAATTGTCCAGCCTCCTGGGCCTGTTGGGGATACTGGCCAGAGTAATGATGATGGTGAGGGGCTTCTTGTTGGCTCTGGTAGGCCCGTGGCTCATACCCACCAAGATAGCCAGATCGTCCCCAACCAGGTTGGGACCAGCCTCCAACACTGGGTGGGTACAAGTGGCCATATTGGTGGGGTTGGCTTGAGGAAGACATTTGGGGCTGCGGAATAGAAGGATGGGTAGGGGGAGGAAGGGCTTGAGGTGTTGGCCCATGTATTAGGGGCTGTTCAGACCCTGCTTGAGCAAGCATCTGTGTGGATGGTCTCATGCGCATTAAATTTCGTGGTGAGAGCTGCCACCTCTCCAGAAATTCAAACACCTCATATGGGGTATTGGGGGGGTGCTTGCATCAAGCAGGATCTGAATACATCCCCTAATACGGAGCCTGACCTCACGGGTAAGGGCACGGAGATAAAGGGTGAGGCTACGTGCATAGGCCTCCTCACCATCATCTGTAGTGACTCTGGACAAATAATTCAGCACCCCTGTGTCCACATTGGTCCTGCTCTCTTGAATGGTGACCTGGCGCCTTCTTCTTATTCGCCGTGATGCTAGAGCAGCCTGTGGGGAGGACCTGATCTGGGCAGTTGGGCTGCTGCTCAAGTTGCCCGGCTGTTGTGAGTTCATTTTTCCCTTCACCATTGAGGTCTGATGAACTCCCTCCTCTAGTGAAGGAAGGTAGTGAGACTGATTACCAAACACCTGGGCAGCTAGATGATGACTGGGTGGCTGGAATTGAGGACTGGATATAAGGCTGCCGATGCCCGTCTTCCTGGCTGGTGATTTTCCTGCTGGATTCTTGGAGACCAGTCTGATTCCTGCATCTCAAAGCTAAGTTTTTCTGCTCTGCTTTGTACTCTTCAGTTTTGTTCTTGTTTTGCCTTGTTTTTTGGGAGTTCTGCCATCCCCGGCTGGGGGTGAGCTGAATTCCATTTTTGTCTCTGATCTGTTGATATTTTGCTCTGTCTTCAGAATATACCTGAGTGCTGATATAGTGTTTTTGAAGCCTAGCGACTTCAGGGCTTGTTTTTCATATCAGTCGGTTGGCTCATTTTGATTGGGTTTTTGCGGATGGCAGACACCAGCTTTCCTATCCTGTCCTATGTAGTTAGCTTGGGCCCCATCATTTGCTCAACCTATCTTTCTATCTGTGTTAGTGTTTTCATCTTGCTTCACCGTCATTATATGTTGGGGGCTGCCTATTGCTTTGGGGTCTGCTCTGGGGCAGTTTAGTTTTTCCGCTTTCTGTCTTTAGGCTATATAGTTCTCCGGCTGTGATCGAGGGGTCTAGGGCACCGTAGGAACCCCCCACGGCTACTGCTAGTTGTTGTGGATAGGTTCAGGGGTCTGCAATCCGATAGCTGCCAACCTCTCTGGTTTTTCTGGACTTAGCTGGGATTTTGTTTTTTCCTCCTGTGGTGACTCATCATAACAGAATCACCAGCCATACCGCAGATCCTAGGGTTTTTTTGTGTGCATATTTTTTCCTCTATATCTCTGAGGCCGTATGGGGAATTTTTCTCTCAATGGAGATGAAGCAATTGTCTGATCGTGTGGAGCAGCTCACTGCTGAAGTGCGGGGAATTTCCGCCTATCTTGCTCATTCACATGCTGCTGAACCAAAGATTCCTTCTCCTGATGTATTTTTGGGGGATCGGTCTAAATTCTTGAATTTCAAGAATAATTGTAAATTATTTTTTGCCTTGAAGCCTAACTCGTCGGGGAACTCCGCGCAGCAGGTTAAAATTGTCATCTCTTTGCTGCGCGGCGATCCCCAGGATTGGGCGTTTTCTTTGAAACCTGATGATCCTATTCTGATTAATGTGAACGCATTTTTTCAAGCCTTGGGGATGTTGTATGATGAACCTAATGCTATTGATCAGGCTGAAAAGACCCTGTTGGCATTAAGCCAGGGTCGGGATTCGGCAGAGTTGTACTGTCAAAAATTCCGAAAGTGGGCGGTCCTTACTACCTGGAATGATGGTGCCTTGGCAGCCCTCTTTCGGAAGGGTTTGTCAGAAACTGTAAAAGATACTATGGTGGGATTTCCTGTTCCCTCTGGTCTTGACGATTCTATGTCATTAGCCACTCAGGTGGATCGGCGTTTACGTGAACGCAAAACTACACGAGAGATGTTACCACCTGTTGAACAAATGTCTGAACCTATGCAATGTGATAGAGTTTTGTCTAGGGAGCAACGTCAGGAGTTCAGAAGGCGTAATAAGCTGTGTTTTTTTTGTGGAGATGCCTTGCATATTATTTCTGTCTGCCCTAAACGAGAGAAACGTTGTGCACACACGTTTTCTGTGGGTGGTATTCAACCTAAGTTTCTTCTGGCAATTACTCTGATCTGCTCCCTGTCCACATTTTCCGCCAAGGCTTTTGTGGATTCAGGAGCAGCTCTGAACCTGATGGACTTGGATTTTGCTAAACGTTGTGGATTTCCTATGACACCTCTGCGGACGCCTATCCCTTTGAGGGGTATTGATGCTACTCCTTTGGCGAAGAATAAACCTCAGTTTTGGACCCAGGTGGTAATGCGGGTCGCCCCAGACCATCAAGAAAATTGCAGATTTTTGGTGTTGCATAATTTGCATGATACCATTGTTCTGGGGTTTCCCTGGTTGCAAATCCATAATCCAGTTCTGGATTGGAAATCTTTGTCTGTGGTGAGTTGGGGTTGTCGGTGTGCCCTTAGTGATGCTCCTGTTTTCTCCACCTCTCCCCAGTCACATGATTTTCCTGACTATTTGGCTGACTTTTATGATGTATTTAGTGAGAATGAGTCTGCGTCTTTGCCTCCTCATAGGAGTTATGACTGTGCTATTGAGCTGAACCGGGGGTGTAAATTCCCCAAGGGTCGGCTTTTCAATTTATCTGTACCCGAGCACGAGGCTATGCGATCCAATATTAAGGAGGCATTGGAGAAGGGTCATATTAGACCATCCTCTTCACCCTTGGGTGCTGGGTTTTTTTTCATGGCTAAAAAGGATGGTTCATTAAGGCCTTGTATTGACTATCGTGCCCTCAACAAAATTACTGTTAAATATCAGTATCCGTTACCCCTGATTTCTGATCTATTCTCCAGAGTTAAAGGTGCTTGCTGGTTTACCAAGCTTGACCTCAGGGGAGCGTATAATCTTATTCGCATTAAGCATGGGGATGAATGGAAGATGGCGTTTAATACTCCGAGGGACATTTTGAGTACCTGGTGATGCCTTTTGGGCTCACTAATGCCCCTTCTGTCTTCCAGTGCTTCATGAACGATATATTCCGAGACTTTGTGGATAAATTTTTGATTATCTATCTGGATGATATTTTGATCTTCTTCAAGAATTGGGACTCCCATGTGGAACATGTTCGGACTGTGTTCCGGATTTTGAGGGAGAATTCCCTGTATGTCAAGGGATCGAAATGCCTTTTTGGGGTACAGAGGATTTCATTTTTGGGATTTATTTTGTCTCCGTCAACTATTGAAATGGACCCGGCCAAGGTACAGGCCATTTATGATTGGGTTCAGCCCACTTCTTTGAAGGCCCTCCAGGAGTTTTTGGGTTTTGCTTATTTTTATCGGAAATTTATAGCTAATTTTTCTGGTATTGCCAAGCCATTGACGGATTTGACTAGGAAGGGTGCTGATGTGCTGAATTGGTCTCCGGAGGCTGTTTCTTCCTTTCAGGAGCTGAAGCAAAGATTCACTTCTGCTCCGGTTTTGCGGCAACCTGATGTCTCACTCCCGTTTCTGGTGGAGGTGGACGCTTCTGAGATTGGTGCAGGAGCGGTGTTGTCCCAAAAAGATTCTGTGACATCTAAAATGAATCCTTGTGCTTTCTTTTCCCGAAAGTTCTCCCCATCCGAACGTAACTATGATGTGGGGAACTGTTGGCCATGAAATGGGCATTTGAGGAGTGGAGACATTGGTTGGAGGGAGCCAAACACCAAGTCGTGGTCCTTACTGACCACAAGAATTTGATTTACCTGGAGTCGGCCAAGCGCTTGAATCCTAGACAGGCTAGGTGGGCCTTGTTTTTCACATGTTTTGATTTTGTGGTCTCTTTTCTTCCGGGCACTAAGAATGTCAAGGCAGACGCCCTCTCTAGGAGTTTCCTTGCTGATTCTCCTGTTGTGACTAAGCCTGCTACCATCTTAGGAGAGGGGGTAGCTCTTTCTGCCATCTCGCCCGATTTGAGACGTGCTCTGGAAGAGTTTCAGGAGGACAAACCTGAGCGTTGTCCCAGTGGAAAGTTGTATGTTCCTGACCAGTGGAGGAAGACAGTGTTGTCTGAAGTTCATTGCTCTGCATTGGCTGGTCATCCAGGTATTTTTGGTACTAGAGATCTGGTGAGTCGATCTTTTTGGTGGCCTGCCTTGTCTCGTGATGTCAGGAATTTTGTGCAGTCCTGTGGGACTTGCTCCCGGTCTAAACCTTGTTCTCGCTCTAGTGGCTTATTGATGCCTTTGCCGGTGCCCAGGAGGCCATGGACCCATATTAATGGATTTCATCTCTGATATGCCTGTCTCTCAGAGAATGACTGTTATTTGGGTGATTTGTGATAGATTCTCTAAGATGGTCCATCTTGTACCATTCCCTAAGTTGCCATCTTCCTCTGAGTTGGTGCCCTTGTTTTTGCAACAGGTGGTTCGCTTGCACGGGATTCCTGAGAACATTGTATCTGACAGAGGAGTTCAGTTTGTCTCTAGATTTTGGAGGTCTTTCTGTTCCAATCTGGGAATTCAGTTGTCCTTCTCCTCTGCGTTTCACCCTCAGACCAATGGGCAGACGGAGAGAACAAACCAAACTTTGGAGTCGTATTTGAGATGTTTTATTTCTGCCGATCAGGATGATTGGGTTTCATTTTTGCCCTTGGCCGAATTTGCTTTAAATAATAGAGCTAGTTCTGCCACTTTGATGTCACCTTTTTTTTGTAACTTTGGTTTTCACCCTTGATTTTCTTCAGGGCAGGTGGAGCCTTCTGCCTGCCCAGGCGTTGACACTGTGGTGGAGAGAATGCAACAGATCTGGGACCAAGTAGTGGGTAAGTTGTCTCTCTCCCAGGAAAAGGCCCAGCGGTTTTCCAACCGGCGTAGGACCGTTGGTCCCCAGTTTAAGGTGGGTGATATGGTTTGGTTGTCATCAAAAAATATCACTATGAAGGTGGCTTCTCCTAAGTTTAAGCCTAGATTTATTGGACCTTACAAGATTTTGGAGATTATTAATCCGGTCTCTTTTCGGTTGGCTCTTCCTGTCACATTTAAAATTCATAATGTGTTTCATAAGTCCTTGTTGAAGAGGTTTGTTGAACCAGTAGCTCCTGTGGTGGCACCTCCTGACCCTATATTGGTTGAAGGTAACATGGAATATGAGGTAGAGAAGATACTGGATTCCCATCTGGCTAGACGGAGACTCCAGTATTTGGTTACGTGGAAGGGTTATGGTCAGGAGGATAATTCCTGGGTCTCTGCCTCTGATATTCATGCCGAAAGATTGGTGCGTGCCTTTCATCGGGCTCACCCGGATCGCCCTGGTGGCATGGATGAGGGTTCGGTGACCCCTCCTCAAGGGGAAGGTACTGTTGTGAGTTCATTTTTCCCTTCACCATTGAGGTCTGATGAACTCCCTCCTCTAGTGAAGGAAGGTAGTGAGACTGATTACCAAACACCTGGGCAGCTAGATGATGACTGGGTGGCTGGAATTGAGGACTGGATATAAGGCTGCCGACGCCCGTCTTCCTGGCTGGTGATTTTCCTGCTAGATTCTTGGAGACCAGTCTGATTCCTGCATCTCAAAGCTAAGTTTTTCTGCTCTGCTTTGTACTCTTCAGTTTTGTTCTTGTTTTGCCTTGTTTTTTGGGAGTTCTGCCATCCCCGGCTGGGGGTGAGCTGAATTCCATTTTTGTCTCTGATCTGTTGATATTTTGCTCTGTCTTCAGAATATACCTGAGTGCTGATATAGTGTTTTTGAAGCCTAGCGACTTCAGGGCCTGTTTTTCCTATCAGTCGGTTGGCTCATTTTGATAGGGTTTTTGCAGATGGCAGACAGCAGCTTTCCTATCCTGTCCTATGTAGTTAGCTTGGGCCCCATCATTTGCTCAACCTATCTTTCTATCTGTGTTAGTGTTTTCATCTTGCTTCACCGTCATTATATGTTGGGGGCTGCCTATTGCTTTGGGGTCTGCTCTGGGGCAGTTTAGTTTTTCCGCTTTCTGTCTTTAGGCTATATAGTTCTCCGGCTGTGATCGAGGGGTCTAGGGCACCGTAGGAACCCCCCACGGCTACTGCTAGTTGTTGTGGATAGGTTCAGGGGTCTGCAATCCGATAGCTGCCAACCTCTCTGGTTTTTCTGGACTTAGCTGGGTTTTTGTTTTTTCCTCCTGCGGTGACTTATCAAAGCACCCGTCTCTTCCAGGATGGGTGAGGTGGCAGCAGCAGACCGTCCTGGTGGTGTGGTGTGTAGGCCAGCCATTGTGTGTTCTTGTGATGCCTCCTCTTCAGCCATCCTTCTTGTAGGGGGAGAAGATGGGCCAGCCACCTCATCCCCTACAGGATCTATAATGGGCTCTGCCTCTGAGGCCGTTCCTCGATCCGTAAGGTTGGATTGAGTTCTGTTATGAAATAGAACAGAGGCAAAAATACATCAATATTTTTGACCTTGTAAAGTATTTGTGTAATGTTTTTGTGTCATGTGGTGTGAGGTATGTACTTACGGTCTCAGAGCCAGAATTGGGGCGAGGAAGTTCAGCCGGTCATAGTAGATATATTTGCGTTTTACATGTCCAGCATCCCCACTCCTGGACCGCTGCTGGCGTTCCCGGCGGAACTGGTCCCGGATGTTTCTCCACCGTTTCATCACATCTTCCACTGCAATGTGACAGGAAAGATTGTCAAAATCACATATTTGAGAGGTCACATTTTCGAACAGTAGTCTAGGCATGGGGCCTTCTGGGGTGTGTGTTCTACCCATGGTAGCATATGTAATTGGGCCGATACACAGGGTCTCATTAGCTCCACTTAAACTAATTTTAGTGGCTAGGAGGATGAGGAGCTTGTGGCCTAACCCCTAATTATGGCTGTGTGAAGCCACGTGTCACATCCAAATGTAACGGCCTCATGAGGCTAATAAAAGTACATGCACAGGAAGGGGGGGTGCTGATTGTACATTCATTTTATAGCGCACGCTAAGGTTAATGATGTTTTTATGGTTGCACTTATGAATTTTATGCTGCTCATCACGTGGTCTGTCACCAAAGTCATGGTACATCTGGCGACAGATGCGCCTCCATGACGCCTCCTTTTTTGTGCGGTTCGCATAGTTTGCATCGCGTGGGTCCCATATTTCGGGACGCTCCTGCACCAGCACAATGAGCAGCTCTACATTAATATACAGTCATATGTTAAAGTTTGGGCACCCCTATTAATGTTAACCTTTTTTCTTTATAACAATTTTGGTTTTTGCAACAGCTATTTCAGTTTCATATATCTAATAACTGATGGACTCAGTTATATTTCTGGATTCAAATGAGGTTTATTGTACTAACAGAAAATGTGCAATCTGCATTTAAACTAAATTTGACCGGTGCAAAAGTATGGGCACCTCAACATAAAAATGACATTAATATTTTGTAGATCCTCATTTAGCAAAAATAACAGCCTCTAGTCGCTTCCTGTAGCTAATAATGAGTTCCTGGATCCTGGATGAAGGTATTTGTGACCATTCCTGTTTACAAAACAATTCCAGTTCAGTTAAGTTTGATGGTCGCCGAGCATGGACAGCCTCAAATCATTCCACAGATGTTCAATGATATTCAGTTCTGGGGACTGGGATGGCCATTCCAGAACATTGTAATTGTTCCTCTGCATGAATGCCTGAGTAGATTTGGAGTGGTGTTTTGGATCATTGTCTTGCTGAAATATCCATCCCCTGCGTAACTTCAACTTCGTCACTGATTCTTGCACATTATTGTCAAGAATCTGCTGATACTGAGTTGAATCCATGCGACCCTCAACTTTAACAAGATTCCCGGTGCCGGCATTGGCCACTCAGCCCCAAAGCATGATGGAACCTCCACCAAATTTTACTGTGGGTAGCAAGTGTTTTTCTTGGAATGCTGTGTTTTTTAGCCTCCATGCATAACGCCTTTTTGTATGACCAAACAACTCAATCTTTGTTTCATCAGTCCACAGGACCTTCTTCCAAAATGTAACTGGCTTGTCCAAATGTGCTTTTGCATACCTCAGGCGACTCTGTTTGTGGCGTGCTTGCAGAAATAGCTTCTTTCGCATCACTCTCCCATACAGCTTCTCCTTGTGCAAAGTGCGCTGTATTGTTGACCGATGCACAGTGACACCATCTGCAGCAAGATGATGCTGCAGGTCTTTGGAGGTGGTCTGTGGATTGTCCTTGACTGTTGTCACCATTCTTCTTCTCTGCCTTTCTGATATTTTTCTTGGCCTGCCACTTCTGGGCTTAACAAGAACTGTACCTGTGCTCTTCCATTTCCTTACTATGTTCCTCACAGTGGAAACTGACAGGTTAAATCTCTGAGACAACTTTTTGTATCCTTCCCCTGAAAAGCTATGTTGAATAATCTTTGTTTTCAGATCATTTGAGAGTTGTTTTGAGGAGCCCATGATGCCACTCTTCATAGGAGAATCAAATAGGAGAACTACTTGTAAGTGGCCACCTTAAATACCTTTTCTCATGATTTGATACACCTGGCTATGAAGTTCAAAGCTCAATGAGGTTACAAAACCAATTTAGTGCTTCAGGAAGTCAGTAAAAAGTAGTTAGGAGTGTTCAAATCAAGAAAATGATAAGGGTGCCCATACTTTTGCACCGGTCAAATTTTGTTTAAATGCAGATTGCACATTTTCTGTTAGTACAATAAACCTCATTTGAATCCAGAAATATAACTGAGTCCATCAGTTATTAGATATATGAAACTGAAATAGCTGTTGCAAAAACCAAAATCGTTATAAAGAAAAAAGGTTAACATTAATAGGGGTGCCCATACTTTAACATATGACTGTATGTGGACGCCATGCTGCTGCTGTACTCCGTGGAGGCTGACTTCCTGGATGTCTGGAGTGGTTTTTGAGCTCTTTTGCACGTCTAGGCTTCCTGATGATGGATTGGCCCATTTCCTGTTCACCAGCCAAAAGACCTGCGTATTGCTCGCAGGTCACACGTGTGTTCCGTGTGTAATCCGTATTTTTTGCGCACCCATAGACTTGCATTGGCGTACTACGGGCGTAGTACGCTGACAATCGCAGCATGCTGCGATTGGCACGGAGCGTAGGATACGGATGAGAAATATATGCCTGGTGCGAGTGACCCCATTGAAAATCAATTGTCCGTGTCTAATGCGTGCTTTTAGCGCCTCTCACTCGGCCGTATTCCTCGCCAGTGTGACTCCGGCCTTACTCTGTTATTTGGTAGGATTGTTCTGAGAGGAATTTTTTATTTGGCTATATTCCCATTACTGTTATAGGTTTCCTAACATAGAAAAAGCTGAACGGAGGGCATTTTTACCTTAAACTTTGCCACAGCCTGTGTGACAGAACACATCAACATCTATTCAATTAGCATATTACATTGAACAGGTTAGAAAAAATGATATGTAATTAACCCCTTCACCCCCAAGGGTGGTTTGCACGTTCATGACCGGGCCAATTTTTACAATTCTGACCACTGTACCTTTATGAGGTCATAACTCTGGAACGCTTCCATGGATCCCGGTGATTCTGACATTGTTTTCTCGTGACATATTGTACATCATGTTAGTGGTAAAATTTCATTCAAATAACTTGCGTTTATTTGTGAGAAAAACGGAAATTTGGCGAAAATTTTGAAAATTTCGCAATTTTCCAACTTTGAATTTTTATTCCCTTAAATCACAGAGATATGGCACACAAAAAACTTGATAACTAACATTTCCCACATGTTTACTTTACATCAGCACAATTTTGGAACCAAAATTTTTTTTTGTTAGGAAGTTATAAGGGTTAAAAGTTGACCAGCGATTTCTCATTTTTACAACACCATTTTATTTTTAGGACCACATCACATTTGAAGCCACTTTGAGGGGTCTATATGATAGAAAATACCCAAAAGTGACACCATTCTAAAAACTGCACCCCTTAAGGTGCTCAAAACCACATTCAAGAAGTTTATTAACCCTTTAGGTGCGTCACAGGAATTTTTTTGAATATTTAAAAAAAAATGAACATCTAACTTTTTTTCATAAAAAAAATAATTCAGGTTCAATTTTTTTTATTTTACCAAGGGTAACAGGAGAAATTGGACTGCAAAAGTTATTGTGCAATTTGTCCTGAGTACGCAGATACCTGATATGTGGGGGGGAACGACTGTTTCGGCGCATGGCAGAGCTCAGAATGGAAGGAGCGCCGTTTGACTTTTTCAATGCAAAATTGGCTGGAATTCAGATTGGACGCCATGTCACGTTTGGAGAGTCCCTGATGTACCTAAACAGTGGAAACCCCCTACAAGTGACCCCATTTTGGAAACTAGACCCCCCAAGGAACTTATCTAGATATGTGGTGAGAACTTTGAACCCACAAGGGCTTTACAAAAGTTTATAACGTACAGCGGTACAATTAAAAAATCATATTTTTTCCACAAAAATGATCTTTTCACCCCAATTTTTATTTTCCCAAGGGTAACAGGACCCTAAAAGTTATTGTGCAATTTGTCCTGAGTACGCTGATACCCCACATGTGGGGGTAAACCACTATTTGGGCGCATGGCAGAGCTCGGAAGGGAAGCAGCGCCATTTGACGTTTTTGGCTGGAATTGAGATCGGACACCATGTCGCGTTTGGAAAACCCCTGATGTACCAAAACAGTGGAAACCCCCCACAAATGACACCATTTTGGAAACTAGACCCCCTAAGGAACTTATCTAGATGTGTGGTGAGCACTTTGACCCCCCCAGTGCTTCACAGAAGTTTATAACGCCCGGGCGTGAAAATAAAAAATTCGTATTTTTTCCACAAACATGATCTTTTAGTCAGCATTTTTTTTATTTTCCCAAGGGTACCAGGAGAAATTGGACCCCAAAAGTTGTTGTCCAATTTGTCCTGAGTATGCTGATACCCCATATGTGGGAGAAAACTACTGTATGGGCACACGTCGGGGCTCGGAAGGGAAGTAGTGACGTTTTGGAATGCAGACTTTGATGGAATGGTCTGCGGGTGTCATGTTGCCTTTGGAGAGCCCCTAATGTACCTAAACAGTGGAAACCCCCCACAAATGACACCATTTTGTAAACTAGACCCCCCAAGGAACTTATCTAGATGTGTGGTGAGCACTTTGAACCCCCCAGTGCTTCACAGAAGTTTATAACGCCCGGGTGTGAAAATAAAAAATTCGTATTTTTTCCACAAACATGATCTTTTAGTCACCATTTTTTTATTTTCCCAAGGGTACCAGGAGAAATTGGACCTTAAAAGTTGTTGTCCAATTTGTCCTGAGTATGCTGATACCCCATATGTGGGAGAAAACTACTGTATGGGCACACGTCGGGGCTCGGAAGGGAAGTAGTGACGTTTTGGAATGCAGACTTTGATGGAATGGTCTGCGGGTGTCATGTGCGTTTGGAGAGCCCCTGATGTACCTAAACTATTGAAACTCCCCACAAGTGACCCCATTTTGGACACTAGACCCCCCACGGAACTTATCTAGATGTGTGGTGAGCACTTTGAACCCCCAAGTGCTTCACAGAAGTTTATAACACTCGGACGTGAAAATAAAAAAAATCATTTTTTTCCACAAAAATGATATTTTTGCCCCCAATTTTTTATTTTCCTAAGGGTAACAGGAGAAATTGGACCCCAAAAATTGTTTTGCAATTTGCCCTGAGTAGGCTGATACCCTACATGTGGGGGTAAAACACTGTTTGGGTGCATGGCAGAGCTTGGAAGGGAAGGAGCACCATTTGACTTTTTCAACTCAGAATTGGCTGGAATTGAGATCAGACGCCATGTTGCATTTGGAGAGCCCCTGATGTGCCCAAACAGTGGAAACCCCCAATTCTAACTCCAACCCGAACCCCAACATGCCCCTAGCCCTAACCCTAACCCTAGCCCTAACCCTAGCCCTAACCCTAACCCTAACCCTAGCCCTAACCCTACCCAAACACAACCCTAGCCCTAACCCTAGCCCTAACCATAATGGAAAAATGGAAATAAATACATTTTTTTTATTTTATTATTTTTCCCTAACTAAGGGGGTGATAACGGGGGGTTTGATTTACTATTTATGGCGGTTTTTATTTTTGGCAGCTGTCGCACGCTAAAAGACGCTTTTTATTGTAAAAATAGCTTTTGCATCACCACATATTGAGAGCTATAATTTTTCCGTATTTTGACCCACTGGGTCATATGAGGTCTTATTTTTTGCGGAACGAGTTGACGTTTTTATTGGTACCATTTTCGGGCACGTGAAATTTTTTGATCTCTTTTTATTCCGATTTTTGGGACGCAGAATGAAGAAAAACCAGCGTTTCATGAATTTCTTTTGGGGGGGGTGCGTTTACACCGTTCCGCGTGCGGTAAAATTGATAAAGCGGTTTTATTCTTCGGGTCAGTATGGTTACAGCGATACCTCATTTAGGTCGTTTTTTTATGTTTTTGTCGGTTTTATGCAATGAAAACTATTTTATATAAAAAATAATTATTTTTGCATCGCTTTATTCTGCGAGCTATAACTTTTTTATTTTTTCGCTGATGATGCTGTGTGGTGGCTCGTTCTTTGCGGGACAACATGACGTTTTTCAGCGGTACCATGGATATTTATATGCGTCTTTTTGATCGCGCGTTATTACACTTTTTGTTTGGCAGTATGATAATAAATCATTATTTTTTGCTTCGTTTTTTATTTTTATTTTTTAAGGGGTTCGCTAAAGGGGTTAACTAATGGGACAGTTTTATAGGGCGGGTCGTTACGGACGCGTCGATACCTAATATGTGTACTTTTATTGGTTTTTTTTTATTATTTCCAAAAAATGGATTTATTGGGGGAATATTTTTTTTTTTTTTTTCTAATTTATTTGGCGATTTTTTTAAAATTATTTTTACACCTTTTTTTATTTTTTTTTTACTTTATTAAATAGTCCCAGGTGGGACATCACTGTCCTGTAACAGATCGCTGATCTGTCACATCACAGATCACTGTGACAGATCAGCGATCTGACACAGGCACTGCAGAAGGCTTCCTCATGCCTGCGCTTTGCAGGCACTGAGGAAGCCAGCTTCCTCAGGCCCCCGAAGGCCCCCGTCGCCATCTTGGATTCGGGGGCCTGGAGGAAAGGAGTCCCCCGCAGCAGCGCTGCACATTGCGCTGCCGTGGGGGGCTCAGGGAAGCACGGAGGGAGCCCCCTCCCTGCCGATGCTTCCATTTAACTCCCGGTACACCGCGATCATGTTTGATCGCGGTGTGCAAAGGGTTAACGTGTCGGGGGCGGTCCGTGACCGCCCCTGACACATTGTGCCGGGTGTCAGCTGTGATAATCAGCTGACACCCGGCCGCGATCAGCGGCGCTCACCACGTGGGCGCCGCTGATCGCGCCCGACCTACTATCCCGTCCATGGGCATAGGGGCCCAGGTCCCATGGATGGGATATACCGTCGGATGTCAGGAAGGGGTTAATATATTAGTGATTATACATTTATTGGCTTTTGTTATTGTCTGGTGCATTCCTTTTTTGATTTTTTTCTGGTATCCTATGGTGACAGACCCATTTCTGACTCACCAGCTGTTTCATGACAGAATTCTTTGATTAGGCCTTATTCACATGGGCAATTATTGCTAGCAAAAATTGCTTTGAACAGAGGTGAATTTTTCTATGGACTCCTATGGCAGAAAAATCACTAGCGATTTAAAATTTTAAAATTTAGGGCAGTGGTTTCCTGCCATAGGACACCATAGTAATAAATTACCTCCGTTCAAAGCATTTTTCGCTAGAAAAATCGCTAGCTATAACTGACAGTGAAAATTGCCTGTGTGAGTAAGGCGTTAGGCTGCATTCACACAGGCACTTTTGCCCAGTGCCACTGGTAATTATCACCATTGTGATTTTCTCCACCATTATAGGTCACTGACCTATAATCGATAATTACCGCTAGGTGTTTTGCTGGCCCCATTGAAATGAATGGGGCACAGTCCTGCAATAAATTGTCAGTAGTGATAATCGCCACCGGCAAAAGCCCCTGTGTGAATGGGCTCTTAAGGCCCTGTCACATAGTACGAGATTTGTCATTATGAGCCCGCAATCTGTGGTGTTGCAGGCTTGTAACTCTGACCTCATACTGTGTGACATACTGTACAAGTATTAGCTGAAAGCCCCCTGCACTTCCTCGTATGAGCTGAAAGAAAGTTCAGCCCTTTCTTTGCTCCTATGAGACCTGCTGTGATTATGCAATCACCACATGTGACAGCGGGATGCAAAATTGTATACACATGTGGCAGCATCAAAATCTGAGAGGTTATCTGCCAGTGTGACAGGGCCCTTAGGCTGTGTGCACACGCTGCGGATTTTGCTGCGGTTCCGCAGCGGTTTTGGCCGCTGCGGACCCGCAGCAGTTTCTGCTGCGGTGTACAGTACAATGATTCCCTATGGGAATCAAAAACCGCAGTGCAGACGGTGCGGAATTTTCCGCGCGGATTATCTGCGGTTTTCAATCCGCAGAAAGAATTGACATGTCAATTCTTTCTGCGGATTCTCCTGCGGTTTGCCATCTCCTCCATTGAGGAGATGAAAAACCGCAGGGCAAAACCGCAGAGCAATCCGCAGGTAAAACCGCAGGTCTTTTGACCTGCGGTTTCACCTGCGGATTGTACAAAATCCGCGCGGATGAATCCGCACCTTTTCCGCAGCGTGTGCACACAGCCTTAGGCCTCATACTCACTGGCGATTAAATCGGCCGATTGCAATCCGATTTTTAATCGGATTGCAATCTGACCCATGTTAGTCAATGGGTGACATCTCACTTGCAATTTTTTTCTCAGCCAAAATCGGTCTTTGAAAAAAATCGCAGCATGCTGCGATTTGCAGCGATTTTAAACAATAGAAGTCAATGGGTGCGATTAAAAAAAGGACCAAAAACGGACCATCCGTTTTCCATCCCTTTTTAATGGATCCATCACCATTCTGTGGTATAGAACACTGTAAATGGTCCTGTAAATGACTGTAGATAAAGAGTGGCTTGGAAAAAAAAAACGGATGGAAAATGGATGGGAAAAAAATCGCACAGAAATCGCATGACATTGGCATAACACTCCACCCTTTTTTCCAGTCCAGAAATCGGACCGTTTTTTTAATCGCCAATGGGTATGAGGCCTTACTCTGTTATTTTAGAGGATTTTTCTATTAATCTACATTCCCAGTTTTGGTCCAGGTTTCTGGCCACCTGCTCCATCACAGGAACAACTGAACGAAAGGCAAGAGGAGAAAAATGTATTCATTTTTGCTCTTTTTGATAGTGGGAATGCAAAGGATTCATTTGGCCTCTGTGGTATGCTTTCCGTTTTTTAAAATGCAAAAGCAAAGGTTGCAACCCTTTTTGTTTCTGTTTAAAAAAACTGAAAATAATACAAATGAATATAAAATGAATCATATAATTTCCCATTGGTATCAATGAGAACAAAAACTACTCAATTTTTCTCCATTTTCTTCAATTCATGGATGGAGTGGCTGCACAGAAAGCCAGCCAGAACAGAAGTAGGAGTGAGCATTTACTCTGACAGGATTTTTCAGATAGAATTTGTGTATTAGATTGTGTTCACACATTCATTTTTTTAGTTATGCTGATAAGTTTTTTTTAGTTTGGCCGTACAAAAAAAATCTGCTTCAGATCCATTTTTATTTCAGTTTTTTACTATCACAACAGCACAGGCTGCAGCCTGCAACAGATATTTTTCAGTTTAAAAAGCTAAAACAAAATGGATCTAAAGCAAACTGAAGTCATTCCGTTTTTTCAAGCCCCATTGAAATCAATAGGAGAAAAATTGATATGTTAAATGCTAAAACATATGGGCGAGCACAATTATTGCGTGACTATGTAGTGCGGCATCACACAACCCTGCCGCACAAAAATGCTATTGATATGTGCTATTCTGAAACGATTCTTACAGTTGAAAACAATGCATTCAGATTTTTGCCATGATTCTCTGGTGCAAGATTTCTGGCAAACGCTTGTGTGTTTTAGCCGCTATACATCTGTCTTTTAGATTAGTTGCTCCAAAAACAGATCAGTATGAGAACCCCTTTACACTCTTCAATCATTGTTCATTGATTGTTGAGCAGATCTGTGGTTGCAGTGAAATTGTGGACAATCAATGTCAGGTTTGTGGCCATGTGCAAATGGAATATGTTCCCAATTTAATAGCAACCACTGATCTGATGAACCATCAATAAACAGTCATTGAAGTGTGTAAATGAGTCCTAAGGGTTCGTTCACATCTGCATTTTGACAGATCCACTCTACTCTGCTTTTCAGCAGTAGGATGAATTGGTAAAACACATAGAAACTTTCACTAAAGGGGATTTACATACTGTGATATCACTATGAGCGATTGCTGACAGGCATCGCTCATAGCTATATGCTGGTATATTGGCCGCTGCGGTTAGACACAGCAATACTCACTAGTAATCATGGCAACTAATTAAACAATTAGCTGTGGTTGCAATTCTTCTAAAACAGTGTCAATGTAAATAAATTGCTGTGGTTTTAGAGTATTGCTAGAAATGCATTTAAATGCAGTGTTTGCCATTCAATAGTAACGGGTGAATGACTTGCCATCTTTCAAGCATAAGTGATTAAGTCGTGATTGATTGCTCAGTACCCAGTTTGTGGCTGCATTCAAAGTTAGCAATATTGCTTGCTAGATCACTGATGCCAGCCAATATCATTACTGATGTCCGTGTGTAAGGGCTAAGACACACTGGCGAAGTGTGTCCCGATTTTCGGTCCGAATTTCGGCGTACTATCAGACCCCATTGAAACCTATGGGTTTCAAGGGGGTTGGGGCTAAAACGAATTCTGTAGACTGCCCTGTGTGTGTCAGAATTTCGCATCCATTAATTAACTTAATGGATGCAAAATTCTGTGCAGAATAGCTCCCCATTCAAACCTATGTGTTAGAATGGGATTAAACGGAGTTCAAATTGTATTTTCGGTTCGTCCTAAAATCAGGAGCATGTCCAAATTTAATTAATTCATCCGAAAATACATTTTGAACTCTGTTTAACCCCATTCAAACACATGGGTTTGAATGGGGAGCTATTCTGCACAGAATTTTGCATCATTAAGTTAATTAATGGATGCGAAATTCTGACACACACAGGGCAGTCTACAGCATTCGTTTTAGCCCCAACCCCCTTGAAACCCATAGGTTTCAATGGGGTCCGATAGTACGCCAAAAATCGGGACACATTTCACCAGTGTGTCTTAGCCCTAAACCTTCCCTAACACTGACAAGAGGACATCATGTACTAAAATTGTGTTAATTTGCTATGCTTTTTATAAGTAGAAAGACAACTCATGTATGCAGTACTTTTCTCCCTGTTTATAAAAAGTGCTAGCAGAGTAACATTATTATAGTCTATGGTATCTCTTGTCAGTGTTATGGAGGTTATACTGTATGCACAGATATCTCTAGCAATATTGTTTGTAAGAGGCTAGCATCAGCCATCTAGCGAACAATATCACTAGGTTAGAAGTGGGCAATCCTGGCACCCAGTTATGAATTAATTGCTGGATGTGTAGCTGATTTTGGTCCTTTCTGACGTCTGCAATCACTAATTCATAGTGCCATCTGAATGCAATTTTAGTAATATCACTAGATTTGAGCAATGTATTTCTATTGCCATGGATGTAGTGGAATCACAAACCACGGCTTCCCTCTCTGATTAGCAGCCTTGACTGCTTGTGGCTGCCAGGGATCGTTCACAGTGATATCCTCCTGTGTGAACCTCCCTTTTGTGCACGATGTTACAATGAGTTTTACTGAACCATGCAATAATGCAGATGTGAATATAGCCATAGGACTAAAACACACGGGCAAGATTTTTGCATAACTGTTGTGTGATAAAATCTTCCTGGCAGTCGCAGCCCACGGTTTTCAATGTATGTATGTTTTTTTTGCTGCAACGGCGACAAGACAAAAAAGTACTGACATGCTATTCTGCTGTGACTATCGCGGCACAGTAGAACAATGTAATCTAATAGTCAAGTGACAAGGTCATGTGATGTTTGAACAGTGCCGCATGACTATCACACAAGCCTATGGGGGTTTGCTCTTAGGGGAGCTTTACATGCTATAATATGTTTGGTAGTGATTGCTAGCAGTGGTCGCTGGTGTTATCACATGACCCGTTTGTTGCATTCAATCTCAACGATGATCACTAGGTGTTAAAAAAATCTTCTCTGGTTGGTCGTTTCAACTGCTGCAATGCAAAATCAATTCCATTACATTCCAATACAATTTGCTCCATTTGAGATAATGACAGTTAGGCCGCTTTCACACTACCACATTTTTTGCGGCCACAAAAAATGCGGAAGGACTGTTCTTCATGGTCTGGAGCCCGTGGATCCCATAGGTTTCTATGGGATCTGCAAAAACTACAGGAGAGCATAAAATGCTCTCAGTAGTTATTGCGTGCCCCGGACCATGAACACTTGACTGCAACAAAAATCGAGCTTGTTCGATCTTTTTTGCGGTCATGGACGGCCAGCAGGATCGCGGCTCCATTCACTGTCAATGGAGCCGCGATTCCTGCGGAGGTCCGCGGGCCGCTGCTACTGAGTGCTCCGCTGCGGTGACCCGTGGACCTCCGCAGGGATCGCGGCTCCATTGATGCAGCCGCGGTCCAGAAAAGCTCCGTGACCGCATAAAGATCGAGCATGCTTGATCTTTATAGCGGTCAATTTTTTGTAGTCCAGGGGCCGCCCAAAAACCACTGAGAGCAATTACTGCTTTTCTGTGGTTTTTGCAGATCCCATAGAAACCTATGGGATCCGCAAAAACTACGGCCCCCGGACCGCAAAAAAAGTGGTAGTGT
Organism: Dendrobates tinctorius; assembly: GCF_039654945.1. Classification (NCBI taxonomy): domain Eukaryota; kingdom Metazoa; phylum Chordata; class Amphibia; order Anura; family Dendrobatidae; genus Dendrobates; species Dendrobates tinctorius. Next base: position 3,880,215 of record NW_027361776.1, on the reverse strand, counting down.
GAAAGCAGCCTACTGCGATCTAAAATCTGCTGAGCATCTGTTATAAATTAGTAATGGATTGCTGTGTCAGGTTTGCGGCTGCATTCAAATGGAACAACATAGGCCATATACAGCTGGCACTAGCGATCACCTGCATGATGATATGAGCAATATATTGTGTAAAGCCCTCCTTTGGGTGTGTTTACACAATGCAATTATTGTATGTCTGGTTGTTGACGGCAGCGAATTTGTGCAGATACAGTATCTTTCCTTTTGCACACAGCCACATACCTGGCACTGAGCAATTAATCGCTCAAAAGTCATAGGTCATTTGCTGTCTGCAGGTATTTTCTAGTCATTGTTTATTTGTTCAAGTGTTTAAATGCTTTTCAGTGATATTTGCACAACTGTTGCAATGACTTTGTAGTGCAGCCAATAAAGCAAACAAATTTTCATTGATGCAAATGTGTTAGCGAATGACTATTAGAGGTAGGACACACTGTCCTATTTGATATCGGACATTGGTCAGATCCTATTGAGCTCTTTGGGTCCATTGCTTACTAAATTCGCATCCAATTCGACCATCCGACAGTCTGATCTGATTTTTAAAGATTTGATCTGTCTGACTTTAATGTCAGATCGCAGGTCTGATTAGCTGTGAATCCATAGGAATCAATGGATCCAACATCAAAATCGGATGTGGCACAATTAGATGCCATCAGTAGCATCCGACATCGGATCTGACTTCGGTTGTTGGATCGCATGTCAGACAGTGTGTCCTAGGTCTTATTTAGCTGCTAGTGATTGTCGCAGCCTTAAAACTAAACTATTGGTTGTGTGATCACACCAGCGACTATTGCTAGTGATGGATTCGTCTAATATTGTAGTGTCTAAACCCACCTGTAGGCTGGGTTTACATGCCTAAAATAATGTGCTATCATTATAATGATTAAATAATTATTATTTCTGAGCTGTGAGTGCAGTGAAATCGTGTACATATTGTTCCATTTGTACATGGCCACAAACCTGGTACTGACTAATTTATCACTCAAAATCGTGTGTTGTCTTTCAGTCTATGCATGACTAACGACTTTTGAAGTGATAAATTATTCACTGCCAGGTTTGTGGCCATGTACACATGGAATGATATGTTCCCGATCTAATGAACAATGATTGCACAATCATTGAAGAGTGTAAACCCAATGTCTGTTATTTGACAGTATTTTGTTTCTGAAAACACTTTGCTAAGGGATGCATTATCATTGTTACAGAATGCCACGCAAAGGGAAACGATCTGAAGCCCCAAAAAAACGCTTGCAAAGAAGCAATTTTTCTGCTAGTGAAAAGTCTGGTCAGCTGCCACTTGGTCATAGCATAGGAGAGAAGACGCAGTTAGAAATTGTGTGTGATGCTGCTAAATTACAAAAAGAACAGGACAAAAGCATTACTTCTATACAAGCTTCTCATAGTCAGGGCGATTACAGGAATGCAGAATTCTCCAGAAACAAACAGTGCACTTGTAATTCCCTCATTTTTCTCATTGCCCTTAATGAGAGCTCACAATTATCAAGTAATGATCTTGATTACATCTTGAAAGAGGGTGACTTCTTGTATACAAGCACAAAGCAAAAGCTAATTTCTAAGGGCAAGTTTGTGCAAGACTTTTTAGCTCATGATGAGCTTACAGACACTGTTGTTTACAATATGCATACATACAGTGTTATTAAATTTCCCTCACAGTATGGATATTTAAGGAAGCGGGGACCTGATGGTGCGCCAGACTTTTTGGAACTTTCGGAAAGACTACAGTGTCTGTCTTCAGATATAAAATATGCACTACTGACAATGAGCAGTCTGACTATTGCTGTGTTCTGCAATAGTTCAGGCCGCTTTGGTTTTTTCGATCCTCACTGTAGGTCTCCTGAAGGTTTGTTCTCTGACAACAGGTACTGCTGTGATGGTGACTTTTGAACATCTGAATGACATGATTAAAAGACTGCTTTTATTTCATGCATCACTACAAACACCTGATGAGTACATTTATAAGTTTATGCCAGTTATGTTTATTTGTACAATGGACAGTCAGCAGGCAAACAGTTCTTCTAATATACAGTCTGCAGTGAGCAAAAATAACGCACCAGTCAATGAATGTGGTACTCCAAATTTAAACTCATTAAGCACGTTAAAGCGTAACAAAAATAGAAGACGCAGAATAGTAATAGCAAATAAACAAAAGAAAATGTACCATAAAGAGGTCATCAAATTGAGAAATCATATTTATTATGAAAAAAATAAGGCAAACGTGTTAAAGAACCAAAAAGACAAGTATTTAAATTATTCTAATTTTAGAATTAAGCAAAAGCATTTATTACAGATCGTTATTCCCGTGATGCGCACTACAGGATGAAGCAACAATTATATGGCAAGTTGCGTTATTCTGGGGATGCAGGGTACAGATTGGGAAAAAAATCATATGTAAACGTACGGTATTCCCATGATCCAGATTACAGATTGAGAAAAAAATCATATGTAAACGTACGTTATTCCCATGATCCAGATTACAAATTGAGAAAAAAAATCATATGTAAATTTATGTTATTCCCATGATCCAGATTACAGATTGAGAAAAAAATCATATGTAAATTTACACTATGCCTGTGATGGAGACTACAGATTTAAACAGATAGCATACATGAAGAAGCGTTATCTCAATTACCCTGAATTTCAAGCAAACGGAAAAACTACATGCAACGGTATGCATCAGACCTTCAATACAAACAGAATAGGAAACAACGTTTTGTAGAAAAATACAAAAATGAAACTTATTTCAGAATGTTTCATAAAATGCGATGTGCTTTCAGGATACAACAAAAATATAAGCAGTCTAAACTTCAACTAATTCGACAACAAATCAAAGCAGTTAAATCAAATTGTGATGACAGAGTTAGTGCTATAATGCAACAAGCGATTGAGACCTTTAATATGGAAATACAGATTGGACCAACTTACATCTGCACAAGCTGTCACAGAGCCCTGTTCCCCACACAGGTGAAAGCGTGCAAACATGAGAATTATAAAAAAAACACAGCCATGGTATCACATTGTCTTACAGGGAAATATGTTCATGTTTGTAGTGATGGCTGTCAACATGTAGAACTATGTGCAGTACCTGAAAGGATGACAGAGTGGATTTGCCACAGCTGCCACGAAAACCTAATGACAGGAAATGTTCCTCCGATTGCAGTTTTTAATAAGTTAGAACTGGCACCAATTCCAGCTGAACTTACTGACTTAAACATACTCGAAAGACACATAATAGCACTATATATACCGTTTGCAAAAATAATCACTCTTCCTAAAGGACAACAGAGAGCAATCCATGGGTCTGTTGTGTGTGTTCCTTCAGAGGTGGAAACAACAGTCAATGCTTTACCGAGACCTATTAGTCAGTCTCAGCTGTTAAAAGTAAAGCTAAAAAGACGACTTAATTACAAAGGACACTACCAATTCCAAACGTTAAATATGTGCAAAATAGTAACTGCACTGTTTAAACTAAAAGAATTACATTCTGAATACAAAAATATACGGTATCTATCACTCATGATAGCTCTTACTTTGATCAGCTTTGTCATGACTTAACAAATGAACATGATATGATACAAAACATATCAGAAATTAGCGATGATATTCAACAAGCAATTGATTTAACGGAAACAGACAATTGGGATGACATTACAGTAAATAAAGAAGCAGGACGAAATAACCAACTCCTGGAACCCTCAGAAGAAAACATTCATCAGGAGGACTCACATGCTTCAGAACAAGAAACTAATGAACAGAATAGTGCTTGCTACTTTGATAGTTGTTTACAGCCATCTGATATTGCTCAAGAGCTTATAGCATTTGGTGAGGGTATCTTTTGTGTTGCACCATCGGAAGGAAAAAAAACAGTGAGTTTTTTTAGAGTACCAAAACTAGAGGCTATGGCTTTTCCAGTTCAGTTCCCGACTGGTATTAACACCTTAGGGTATGTGCACAGGCTGCGGTTTTGCTGCGGTTTTGGCCCTGCAGAACTGCAGCAGTTCCGCAGACATGATACTTTACCATGTTAGCCTATGGGTTTTCAAAACCGTAGTGCTCACGCTGCGGTTTTTTTACCTGCGGAAAAGCTGCGTTTTTTTTCCAGCAGCATGTCAATTGTTTCTGCGGATTCTGCTGCGGTTTGCCACCTATTCCATTGTCCAGGTGTCAAACCGCAGGGCAAAACCGCAGGCCAAACCGCAGCAAAACTGCAGGTCACTTTACCTGCGGTTCCGCGGGAAAAAACCCGCAGGTGAATCTGCAGTGTGTGCACATACCCTAAGATCAAATGAACAGAATTAGGAATTTGACCCCGAGCAGATACTTTAATGCACGTCTCCTTTCTGTAAACAATCGTTTTGCTAGCGATTCAAATTATATTTTATTTGCACAGTTTGTCACTGAAATGCATTTAGCAACATCCAGTATGTCCATTCAGCTCCGGACAGGAAAACCTGTGACCAGAGATGGACGTAAAATCACAGTTCAAATGCTGCATGATAAAAAAGAAGTTGAAAGACTAGTAAGGAATAAAGATGCAACTAGATTTATGCAGCCATTGAGAGGCACTCCAGCTTACTGGGAGAAAACCTTGAGAGATCTTTTTGCTATACTCCGTCAGTTGGGCACTCCAACTTTCTTCAGTACATTTAGTGCTGCAGAAATGAGATGGCCAGAAGTCATTGAAATAATAAAGGCACAGCAAAATGAGCAAGTTAATTTTTCTGAGATGGACTGGGCCTCAAAATGTGAAGTTTTACGTAGTAACCCTGTAACAACTATGCGTATTTTTGAAAAACGAGTAGAAGCACTACTGAGACATCTACTGTTGTCACCAGCACAGCCTATTGGAGAGGTTGTTGAATACTTTTATTGAGTGGAATACCAAGCTAGAGGATCTCCGCATATACATCTAAGATGCGCCTGAATTTGAGAAAGATCCCAATAAGAAAGTGTGTGAGTTTGTAGATAGATACATAACATGTCAGCTACCGGATACTAATGCAGACCCAGAACTTTACAAAATTATAACTGAAGTACACACTCACAGCAAAACACATTCAAAGTCATGTAAGAAAGGGAAAAAACACTGTAGATTCGGATTTCCAAAGCCACCAGTAGAACATACTTATATAACGAGACCTGTTCCAGCACAGACCAGTGAAGAACAAGCAGCTGACTCAGACAGTGATGCATCTGTCATGTCCCTTGAAGAAGCAAAAATGAGACTTAAACCCCTTTGGGATTTACTGCATAAACCCGAGGCATCATCTGCAAGCATATCCCAGCTACTTGCACAATGCAAATTAAGTCATGAGGAATATAAGCATTGTATCAGTTTCCTAAACAGTTCTAGTGTGCTAATGATGAAACGACAGCCAAAGGATGCCTGGGTAAATAATTATAACAAGCATTTGTTAAGAGCATGGAATGCAAATATCGACATTCAGTATATATTAAATCCACACTCTTGTATAATGTATATTTTATCGTACATTTCAAAAGGTGAACATGAGATGAGTGATTACCTTAAGAGAATTGTTGCCGACACAAGACAAGCTAACATAGCTGATCGTGATGAAATGAAACAGATTATGCAGGCCTATTCTAAAAATCGAGAGGTCAGTATTCAAGAAGCCGTTGCCCGTGTATGCAGTCTGAAACTTAAATCCTGTTCCCGTCTTGTTGTATTCATACCCACTGATCACAATGCCTTAAAAATGAGTTTACCTTTGAGGTCCTTAAATGATAAAAGTCCAGAATCAGAAAATGTCTGGATGTCAGGAATAACAGAAAAATATCAAAACAGGCCAGACACACCAGAGTTTGAAAACATGTGCATGGCAGAATTTGCTTCCACTTATAGAGTAGTCTATGGTAGGCAGAAAAAAGCAGGAATATCCTGTCCCTTCTAAATGGTATTGGATCCATTCAAAAACGAACACAAGGAAAACCTGCTGTCATTAGATATACTCGATTTTCACAGAAAAATTCTCCTGAAAAATTCTATGCCACATTACTAAAACTATACCTACCCTACCGCTCACCTACACAGCTCAAACCAAAAGATTTCATATCATACGAATCTTTCTTGGCTTGTGGAACTGTACAGCTTCCTGGAAGTAACTGTGCTCAGAGCATGTTTTCAATTGTCAAAAAAATAGGGCACCATACGAAAAATACAGTAAAGCAGTTGAAAAGGCCATTGAAGAGCTTGAAAACAATGGACTGATGGAGGATGCATGGGCTACACTTGCTCCAGATAGACTGGAGTGTATTTCAGAGCGGGAGGAGATAAACCCAGAGGAACTAAATGAATTAGATGATGTTCCTGAATACAGTAAAAGTCCCAAAAAGAAATGTAGCACAGCAGCAAAATTTGAAGGACCTGTTGCCAACCCTGCTGTGATGAGACAGATGTATCAGAATCTGAATCAAAGTCAGGCATCCATTTTTTATACAATACGTAAGTGGTGCGTAAGACGTGTGTGCGGAGAAAATCCAGAAGTTTTTTCTATTTGTGACTGGTGGAGCTGGTACTGGCAAATCACACCTCATTAAATGTATCTATTTAGAGGCATCAAAGATACTTCAGAGGCTTCCCAGGATTTCAGAGGAAACTGATATTTCTATGCCTACTGTCCTACTCTCAGCCTTCACTGGCACAGCAGCCTTTAACATTTCAGGCAAAACTTTACACTCCATTTTGAAATTACCAAGAAGTCTTAAACCACCATACCAAGGGCTGTGAAATTGTCTTGATGAACTGAGAGTAGCACTGTCAAACGCTGAAATTATTATTATTGATGAGGTGTCCATGGTCTTCAAACCACTGTTTGCTTACATCATTTGGAGGCTACAAGACATTAAAGGTATCAAAAAACCTTTTGGAAGCATGTCTGTTCTAGCAGTGGGAGACTTCTACCAGTTGCCACCTCCAGGTAAAGCTAAACCTCTCTGTGTTTTTGAAGACCACATGCTTGATTTCTGGCAGGACCTCTTTCATGTGGTTACCCTTACGGAAATAATGCGCCAAAAGGAGGATGTAGCATTTGCTGAACTCTTAAACAGAATTAGATTAAAAGGCAAGGGAGAAGCAATATCTGAAGTAGATAGAGCCTTACTTTCTCAGCAGTTTGTGACTCAAATTGAAGATTGTCCAAAGGATGTCCTTCGTGTGTTTGCCAGAAATAAAGATGTAGATGAGCATAACGCAGCCCTCATATCTGCTTTGCATTCTGTAGTGATAAACATTGATGCACATGACTATAAAAAAGATCTTAAAACAGGGCGGATGGAAAAGCAGAAAATACCTTTTGCAAGTCAAAAAGGGGATTTGCCAGACAGGCTGCAAGTTGCTGAGGGTGCACGTGTGATGCTCATTAGAAACATAGATGTGGAGGATGGACTAGTAAATGGTTCATTTGGAAAAATTGCTGCCATTGTTTCCCAATTAGAGGATGATAAAATAGTTGTAATGAAGCTTGGTGTTGAATTAGATAATCCAAATGCCGGACAGAAGAATCACAACAGGACATGTACACCAACTGGTAACTTGGTGTATATAGAGAGAATAGAAGAGCCCCTGAGCAAAAAAGAAGTTGTTCGTCATCAGTTTCCTATTAAACTTGCTTTTGCCTGCACAGTACATAAGGTGCAAGGCATGACTACAACTTCTGCAGTAGTTTCATTAAAGCATATTTTTGAACCAGGCATGGCATATGTTGCTCTTAGTACAACAACTTCCCTTTCTGGACTACACATTTTTGACTTCAATGAAGATAAAATCTATGTTGATCCACAAATCACAAGATCTTTAGGAAACATGAAAATAGCAGCAGTCAATAATGCTATGCCCTTGCTCAATAGTCTCCCGTGGCCAAATTCTCCTTCTCTAACATTTATTCACCACAACGTAGAAGGACTGTCAGCCCACATTGATGATGTGAGGAGTCATCATGAAATGTGTCGTGCAGACATTTTATGTTTCACGGAAACTCATCTTTCAGGCCAATTTGTCACTAAGGACATACAATTACAAAACTATCAAATGTTTAAACGAAATAGGCAGGTTTCATATTCAACCTATTCTAATCTGTCTAATAAGAATGGCGGTGGAGTAGCCATCTATGTGAAACCTGAAATTCAAGCAAGTCCAATGCAATATATGCACAGCGTGACTGACCTCGAATTCCTAGTTTTGAGAGTTGAGGCACCAATTCAAGCACTAATTTCAGTAATTTACAGGCCTCCAGATTACAGCACTAATCTGTTTTTGCCACAACTTTCTAACTTGTTGAATTCGTTAGAAATTATTGAACATGGTCCACTAATTATTTGTGGTGACTTCAATGAGGATCTATTGTCAGACAGAAAGAAGCCTATCTTTGAAATGCTGCAGTCCAGAGGCTACAAACAGCTAATTACAGCAGCCACTACAGAGAAGAATACACTTCTAGATCATTTCTACATTTCCAGCCAACAGCATTGTGCCAATTCAGGTGTACTCCAGACATATTACAGTTATCATAATCCTATTTATTGTATTTTAAATTAATTTGCAACCCCGTTGTTAATTTATCTACTGCAGTACTGCTAGACATGTGGTTCTCCTCTCCCTCCTTTTGGTGCTTTATAAGGGATTAATGGTTATTGGCTTAATTTGTGCAGAGCAGCAGAGGGTTAAGGCTTTATTCACACTACCATGAATAAAGCCTTCCGTGATCTGGAAGTGGACCTAGAGCTGCAGCACAGCAAGAAAATAAGGACTCCAGTGAAAGTAACCGAGATGGATCCGTGGTTAAACAGGTATCCTAAAAGAAGGGCGGCTGAGCAGTTGAGAAGTGGTTTCAAGTATGGTTTCTTTATACCTTTTAAGTTTTCAATCGGCTAAGGAGCTTCCTTTAGTTTTGCGTAGTAAAAGTAGTTTCTTTGGGGCGTATGTTAGGCCCTTTTGTTTCTCCCCCATTTTCAAATCTTAGGGTTTCCCCCCCAGGCATTGTTCCAAAAAAGGAACCGGGGGAGTTCAGGCTTTTCCATCATTTATCGTACCCAAAATGGTCGTCTGTTAATGATGGCATCAGCTCGGAAGAGTCTTCGGTGGTATATGCGTCCTTTGATCAGGTGGTTTTTCCTGTTCGCCAGGTAGGGCGCGGTTCGCTTTTGGCCAAGTCAGATATTGCGTCTACTTTCCGACTTCTTCCAGTACATCCGGATTGTCATCATTTATTGGGATGTTTCATGGATGGTGCATATTATTATGATACGTGCCTTCCTATGGGCTGTTCCATTTCTTGTAAGTACTTTGAGTTATTTAGCAGTTTTTTGGAATGGGTGATAAAATTGGAAACTGGTTCAAAACTGGTTACACATTATTTGGATGATTTTTTGTTTGTAGGTGCAGCAGACACAGACAGCTGTGGCATTATCTTGCGTAAGTTTTGGGAACTGATGTCGGTTTTTGGAGTCCCGTTGAATGAGGAGAAAACTGTTGGCCCTGTCTTTCTTTTTTGGGCATTGAAATCGATACGGTTGCTATGGTTTTTCGTTTACCGCTAGATAAGATATCTAAGATGTTAGGGTTAATTGACGGTTTTATTTCAGTAAAAAAAGTCACTTTGGTTCAAATGCAATCATTGCTGGGTTTATTGGCCTTTGCATGTCGCGTCATGCTGATGGGCAGAATTTTTTCCAGGTGTCTGGCTATGACTACAAGAGGAGTGAAGCAAATGCATCACAGGATCCGTTTAAGACTTCCGCTACTGGAGGATTTAAGTGTATGGAGGAGTTTTTTGTGTAAGTATTATGGATTTACCTTTTTTCAGGATTCGGAGAAGTCTTGTCAAGAGTTGTCGCTTTTCTCGGATGCGTCTGGATCAGTTGGATTCGGGGTGATGTTTTCGTAACCAGTGGTGCGCAGAAAGATGGCCAGCTAAATGGTTGGAATATGGATGAACAAAAAATTTGACTCTTTTGGAGTTGTTTCCATTGGTGGTGGCCGTGGAGTTATGGGGAGAGCAATTGCGGAATTCTTGCATCTGTTTTTGGACAGATAATGAAAGCGTGGTTCACGTAGTGAATCATTTCTCTTCATCTTCCAATCCTGTCATAAAGCTGATTCGCTTCCTGGTATTGGAGTGTTTAAGCAGAATATTTGGTTCCGTGCAAAGCATGTGCCAGGCATAAAAAATAACATAGCTGATTCCTTGTCAAGTTTGATTTTCAGAAATTTCGAGAGCTTGCTCAAGCTGCCAACTTGGAAGGAATGCAATGTCCAGGTTAAATTTGGAGAATTCCGGAAATTCTCTAATGCCGTTGGTTCAGGCGTCGGTAACTCCGGCAACAAGGAATGCATATGGTAAGGCATGGAAGGAATGATGGGGATTTGTGGGAGGATTACCTGTGGATTCTTGTAAGTATGCGAGGTTGGAAGTGACTTTTTCTTATGTGCGTTATTTACACGAAAATGGTTTCTCTTTAGCACTGGCTAGGAACAGATTAGCGGGGTTGGCATTTCAATTCAAATTACAGGATTGGGAGGATGTTACAAAACATTTCATTCTTAGGCAAGCGTTAAAAGGTTGGGGCAAAGTCAGGGCCGTCAAGAATATTCGATGGCCCATCTTTTTTTCACTTCCAGAAAAAATTATAGAAGGTACGAATTCAGTATGCAGCTCAGCTTTTGAGGCAAAATTGTTTTCAGCGGTTTTTAGTATTGTGTTTTTTGGGGCCATGGGCATTAGTGAAATAGTCCAAGCTTCGGCGTGGGGTAGCGGGGGTTTGCAGTATAATGATGTAGTTCCGTGTAAGGGAGGTTTTCGCGTTCGCATTCGGAGGTCAAAAACAGACACTACAGGCAGTGGGTTATGGTTTTCTTTAGTTGCCATACATGGCCCGGTTTGTCCCATTTCGTTGTTAACACAGTATGCTGAGATTAGACCTATTTCCTCGGTGTTTTTTGCGCATGCCGATGGTTCTTTTTTAACAAGATTTCAGTTCCTTTCTTTGCTGCGCAGAATTATTTTTAATTTGGGTCTCTCTCCTGAGGAATTTGGCATTCATTCATTTAGGATTGGCGCAGCGATGGAGGCAGCTCGGGAGGGTCTTAGCGACAAGGAAATAATGAGGATAGGCAGATGGCATTCTGATTGTTTTTTCCGTTATATCAGGCCGGAGTTATTAACTATATAATTAATATGAGTATTGTTTTTTTCTTTCTTTTCTCTTTCAGGTTGTTCAAGACCCAGTGTCTGGATTATAGGCCATTCATATGTTTTGGGCCGAGCAAAGGGCTGAGAGGCGCCCTGGTGGGAGGTCATGGAGTCTTTATAATGTAGATGTAAATTGGAGAGGTATTCGTGGTTTGAGGTGGGCACAGGTATTAATTGAAGTGGTACAGATTTCCAGAACAGCTACATCTCCAGTCATACTGGTAGTACATGCCGGGGGGAATGATTTAGGGTCTATTCAACTTTCGGAACTTATCACTTTAATGTGTGCAGATTTGGATAAGTTTCCTGGTTTATTTAATCAGTTGATAGTGGATTGGTCGGAAACAATTCCCAGGTTGGTTTGGCGCGGTGCGCGGGATGGGGCAGCGATAGAAAGGGCACGCAGAGTTATAAATCAACGCATTTTGCGTTTTATACACTTAAGAGGAGGCATTATAGTGAGGAATAGAAAACTGGAGATTAGTATTGGGAGGCTTTTGCATCCGGATGGGGTGCATTTGACGGAGTTGGGTTTGGACATTTTCATTGCAGGTATACAGGAGGGTATTGAAGAGGCAATTTTTTCTTTGGGTGGGGGTCCTTGCTCTTAGGGGTCGCTACTCCATGGCAGAAGAAAACAAGGATGGGGAACATGTGCCGGGAGTCCGGTGACATATAATGTTAATCATCCAGTAAAACCTTGAGGGGATAAGCTGCGACCATAACCCTCCAAATGTGGGTGTTAAACAGTTGGTGATTTGTCATTCATTACCCGATAATAAAGTGGTGTTTTCTTTTGGAAAATTGGCTTGGTGTTGTTTTCTTTGCGTCGGGGGAAGAGGAGGTAGGAAGGTTACTAATGTATGGACAGTCTGATAGGGCCCGGCTTTATTTGTCGGGTACTCCCGACTGGCCATTAAGTTGTTCTTAGGGTTAATTTTTGTACTACTTTCCTCTTCCCCGGAGGGCGCAAAGGAATGGGTTAAATTTCAGCTGGAATCTTAACGGTGGTTATGTGCCATTGGAGGAGAGCGGGGTTGCCATGGAGATGGATCCTCCCCTTGAGAGGGGTATTTAATGGTGAGCTCTGTTTGGTCCCGCACTCTTTGACAAGGTGTCGAGAGCGGCCCACCCTTCCCACCCTTTTTGGTTTATTAATTTCATTATTTTAGTGCGGAAATTGTTGCTTTGAAGAAATTAAAGTCACAGTGTGGTGGAAGAAAACAAGGATGGGTAACATGTGCCGGGAGTCCGGTGACATAACCCCACAAGGTTTTACTGGATGATTAACATGATAAGCTGCGACCATAACCCTCCAAATGTGGGTGTTAAAGAGTTGGTGATTTGTTATTCATTACCTGATAATAAAGTGGTGTTTTCTTTTGCAAAATTGGTTTGGTGTTGTGTTCTTTGTGTCGGGGGAAGAGGAGGTGGGAAGGTTACTAATATATGGACAGTCTACAAATTTTACTTAAATTATTAGCATTTTGAAGAACATTTTGTTTTCCTGCACTAAGCCAACTCTGCAGAGGCTCATAGGTATCACAGTGACAGATACATCCACAAGTGACCCCATTTTGAAAACTAGACCCTTCAATGCATCCATCTAGGGGTATAATGATAATTTTTACTCTAAAGGTCTTGAACAAATTCATGCAAAGCAGATGGAAAAAATTACGATTGAGGCTTTTTTTTCAAATGTACCATTATAAAGACAGTTTTGTTTGGACAGTGCACATGAAATAATATCATGTACCCCAAAACTGATAGCCCTGTTTCTCCCGTGTTCAGAAATGTGCCCATTGTGACCCTAATCTTATGTGTAGGGACACAGATAGGCCTAAATGGAAAGGAATGGGGGTTGTAGAGCGCACGCTTGTCTTGAAAATGCTTTAGGCCCTATGGCACATTTGTAGTGTCTTACAGTGCCAAAACAGTGTCGGACCCACATGATTGACCCCATTTTTAATACTAGACCCTTCAATACATTCATCTAGGGGTATAATGAAAATTTTCACTGTAAGGCCGGGGTCACACTAACTGACGCAAAATATGGTCCGTATTTTACATGCGTAATACGGATGAATGACCACTAAATAGTGCTCCGTATGTCATCCGTAAGCAAGGTGTGGTCGCATATTTTGTGCATGTCAGCATCCGTATGGCGAGATTTTCTCGCCGCCTTGCAAAATGGACATATAATGGAGCCCTATGACAGGGTTTATAACAGAATCGAAATAATAGATACAGAGACATAGAATGCATATATATACATATATATATATATATATATATAAACTGTGTTTCAAATTATTATGCGAAAAGAGTTTAGGAGTGATAAGGTTAGAATTTTTTTGTTTGTCATTTAAACTCATTGATGGTGATGTGTGTCAGAGCTCTTTATATCACTGAAAGCAATTGCAGACACCTGTGCAAATTAGTTTGGCAGGTGTGTCCAAATAAAGGCAAGACAACTTAAGAAGGCTATTCCACATTATTAAGCAGCCTACATTTTTTGCCAAAATGGGAAAGAAAAAGGATGTGTCGGCTGCTGAGAAGCAACAAATTGTGGAGTATTTAGGTCAAGGCATGACTACAATCAACATTGCCAAGACACTTCATCGTGGTCATCGCACAATCAAGAAGTATGTAGCTGATTCCCAGCACACACATGTGCGTGCTGATAAGGAAAAATTGAGGACTCTTTCCAACAGGCAATTGCGTCAGGTTAAAAGAGCAGCTGCAAAAATGCCTTGTCATAGCAGCTGATAAGTTTTTGAAGCTGCTGGTGCCTCCGACGTCCCCCGAACAACAAGATGTAGGGTCCTTCAGAGGTTTGCAGCTGTGCGTAAGCCATCATGTCAACCACCTCTATCCACTGCACACAAGCAGAAACGGCTCCAGTGGGCCAAACGATACATGAAGACTGACTTCCAAACTGTTTTGTTCACCGATGAGTGCCGTGCAACGCTCGATGGTCCAGATGGATGGAGTGGAGGATGGCTGGTTGATGGACACCCCATGAAAACACGGCTAAGGCGCCAACAAGGAGGAGGTGGAGTAATGTTTTGGGCTGGAATCATGGGGAGAGAGATTGTCGGCCCCTTTAGGATCCCTAAAAGGGTAAACATGAACTCCATAATCTATGTGGAGCTTCGAAAACAGCACTTCCTGCCATGGTTCAAGAGGAAGATCCGTGCTTTCCACAGCAAGATCACTTTCATGCATGATAATGCACCGTCTCATGCTGCAAATAACACATCTGCATCTCTGGCTGCTATGGGCATAAAAGAGGACAAACTTATGGTGTGGCCACCATCTTCCCCTGACCTCAACCCCATTGAGAACCTCTGGAGCATCATCAAAAGGAGTGTCTATGATGGCGGGAGGCAGTTCACATCTAAGCAACAGCTCTGGGAGGGTATTCAGTCCACATGCAAAACAATTGAAGCACAAACCATCCAAAAACTGACAAATTCAATGGACGAGAGAGTTCAGAAGCTTCTTTCGAACAAGGGGTCCTATGTGCAAATGTAACATCACCTAGAATAAAGTTTTGACTTGAAAACTGTTTGATTTCATTTTGTAATAAGCTGATAATGCTTATAATTTCACAATTGACCATTTTTTTGTTCAAAATAAAAATAAAAAGGTTGAAAACTATGTGGTGCATAATAATTTGGAACATGCATTTTGAGTGTTTCTTATTTTTAAAAATATACTGTTTTCATAGGCAGATTGTTCAAAAACATTGCAATTATACTAGAATATTAGATGACTGGAAAATAACAATGGCTGCAATTCATATAATTGAGGTAATTTAGAGAAAATATGAGGAAATATTTTTTGCATAATAATTTGGAACACAGTGTATATATACACACAAGTCATTGAGATAAACATATATATATATATATTTATATATATATATATATATATTTCACAGAGTTCTTCATAGCAGAATAGCCGCTAATTAAATTGCCGGCTTCTATCAAATCATTCCCCAACCCGACATGAAATGACACATAGTTTACATTCAGTAAAGCATTTCATTTCATGTTTTTTTATATGTCCCTGACTAATAATTAGATGAGGGTTTGTGTGCAAAATTTGGGAGTTGTAGTTGTTATTTTAAGGGGTTAATTCGTTGTTATAAAATGCGTGGGCTTCCCATTGCCCTGTATCCGTGGCGAATGGGTTAATCTAACAAAGAGTTAATGTCACCTTACAATCGAATGGTGACATTAACCCTTTGTTAGATTAACCCATTCGCCAGGACTATAGGGCAATGGGAAGCCCACGCATTTTGTAACAACGAATTAACCCCTTAAAATAACAACTACAACTCCCAAATTTTGCACACAAACCCTCATCTAATTATTGGTCAGGGACATATAAAAAACATGAAATGAAATGTTTTACTGAATGTAAACCATGTGTCATTTCATGTCGGGTTGGGGAATGATTTGATGAAGCCGGCAATTTAATTAGCGGCTACTCTGCTATGAAGAACTCTGTGAAATATATATATATATAATGTTTGTCACAATGACATGTATGTGTGTGTATATATATATATGTATTCTATGTGTCTATATCTATTCTTTCGTTTCTTTATTAAACCTGTCAATGTGAGTTTACTGTGTAGCGCACTGAATTGCCGGCTTTTTCTAAAAGACACCGGGTGCGTATTTCTCGCAAGTCACACGTGTGGTCCGTGTGTAATGCGTAATTTTCGTGCACCCATAGACTTGCATTGGCGTATTACGGGCGTAGCACGCTGACAATCGCAGCATGCTGCGACTGGCACGGACCGTAGAATACGCCCGAGAAATATACGGCTGTTGGGAGCTGCCCCATAGAGAATCATTTGTCCGTGTGTAATGCGTGCTTTTAGCGCCTCTCACTCGTCTGTATTCCTCGCTAGTGTGACCCCAGCCTAAAGGTTTTGAACAAATTAATGCAAAGCAGATGGAAAAATTAGGATTTTGAGGTTTTTCTGCGAATGTACCATTATAAAGGCAGGTTTTTTTGGACAGTGGACATATAAATAAAATCATGCACTCCAAAACTGATAGCCCTGTTTCTCCCGTGTTCAGAAATGTGCCCATTGTGACCCTAATCTTATGTGTAGGGACACAGATAGGCCTAAATGGAAAGGAGTGGGGGGTGTAGAGCGCACGCTTTTCTTGAAAATGTTTTAGGCTCTATGGCACATTTTTAGTGTATTGCAGGGCCAAAACAGTGATGGACCCCCACAAGTGACCCCATTGTGAAAACTAGAACAAAAAACTAATAATAAAATGAACAAAAAATCTAAAAAAAAAAAGTTAAAAAAGCATACAGTAACAAACTAATGGAAACTGACACTAAAAGTAATGGATGCTGACAATAACGGACGCTAACAGACAATAATGGACGCTGACTAATAAATGGACGCTTACAATAATAGACGCTAACTAATAAACGGACGCTGTCACTAAGAGTAACGGACGGTAACTGACAATAAATGGACACAGACAATAACGGACGCTAACTGACACTGACAAACTAATGGACACTAGTTTAGGGCATCTTTAGACCTTTCAATAGTTAGGCTACTTTCAGATTTCAGTCTTCTTTATCCGGCAGGATGCAGTGAAATAACCGTACTACCGGATCCGGCCGCAAACGCTGACACCGGATCCTTCTTTCTGACAGATATGTTCCTGGCAGAGAAGGTCTTCCGGGCATGCACAGTGCGAAAAACCGGTCTGGCGTTTGGAAAAAACGCTGCATACAATGTTTTTTCCAGGCGCCGGACCGGCAATTGTTGCTGGATCCGGCAAAAGCCGGACGCGCCGGATGGCCATGCGGCGACAATGAAAGTGTACGGGCAAAAAGCCGGATCCGGGCGCAATAGGCGCCGGATCCGACTTTTACATATTTCCCCGCATCGCGCTGGATAGCAAAAAAACTGAAATCTGAAAGCAGCCTTAGCGTGGGAGAACGCAGACCTGTCGGCACATCACAGTGTAACCCAGAGTAACCCCGCCCACCAAATCAGACCCAGAGTGGCCCCGCCCACCAAATCGGATCCTATGGGGCCCCGCCTACCAAATCGAGCCCAGGGTGGCCCCGCCCACCAAATTGGACTCTGGGGGGCCCCGCCCATCAAATTGGACCCAGAGTGGCCCCGCCCGCCAAATCGGACCCAGAGTGGCCCCGCAAACCAAATCAGACCCTATGGAGCCCCCCACCAAATCGGACCCAGAGTGGCCCCGTCCACCAATCCGGACCCAGAGTGGCCCCACCCACCAAATCGGACCCTATGGGGCCCCGTCCACCAATCGGATCGAGAGAGGCCACGCTCACAAAATCAGACCCAGAGTGTGGCCCCGCCCACCAAATTGGAATCTGTGGGGCCCCGCCCACCAAACCAGACCCAGAGTGGCCCTGCCTACCAAATTGGACTTTGAGAGGCCCTGCCCACCAAACCAGACCCTGAGGGGCCCCGCCCTCCAAATCGGACCAAGAGGGGCCCCGCCCACCAATTTGGACCCAGAGGGGCTCCGCCCACAAAAACAGGCCCTGAGGGTCGCCACAGGCCAAAAGTGGCCCCTGAGAGGCACCCACAGTTAAAACAGATCCTGAGTTGAAAGTCTTGCAGGGGCAGCAGGCAAGTCTCTCTTAAAGTGGCAGCCCGGGCACCATTTCAAACCACTATCTGTACTTCCTTCAGGAAATACACATCTACACTGCGTTCCAAATTATTATGCAAATTGGATTTAAGTGTCATAAAGATGTAATTTTTTGTTTTTCAAATAAACTCATAGATGGTATTGTGTATCAGGGCTCTTTGGATCACTGAAATCAATCTCAAACGGCTGTGATAATTAGTTTACCAGGTGAGCCCAATTCAAGGAAAACTACTTAAGAATGATGTTCCACATTATTAAGCAGGGCACAGGTTTCAAGGAATTTAGGAAAGAAAACGGATCTCTCTGCTGCTGAAAAGCATCAAAAAGTGCAATGCCTTGGTCATGAGATGAAAACATTAGATATTTCCCAAAAACTTAAACGTGATCACTGTACTGTTAAGAGATTTGTGGTTGATTCTGAGCACAGACATGTTTGTGCTGATAAAGGCAGAATGAGGAAGGTTTCTGCCAGGCAAGTTCATCGGATTAAGAGAGCAGCTGCTAAAAAGCCATTACAAACCAGCAAACAGATATTTAAAGCTGCTGGTGCCTCTGGAGTCCCTCGAACCTCAAGGTGTAGGATCCTTCAAAGGCTTGCTGTGGTGCATAAATCTACTATTCGGCCACTCCTAAACAGTGTTCACAAGCAGAAATGGTTGCAGTGGGCCCAGACATACATGAAGACTAATTTTCAATCAGTCTTGTTTACTGATGAGTGTCGAGCAACCCTGGATGGTCCAGATGGATGGAGTAGTGGATGGTTGGTGGATGTCCACTATGTCCCAACAAGGCTGCGACATCAGCAAGGAGGTGGAGGAGTCATGTTTTGGGCCGGAATCATGGGGAAACAGCTGGTAGGGCCCTTTAAGGTTCCTGAAGGTGTGAAAATGACCTCTGCAAAGTATATAGAGTTTCTGACTGACAGCTGTCTTCCATGGTATAAAAAGCAGAAATGTGCCTTCTGGAGCAAAATCTTCTTCATGCATGACACTGCACCATGTCATGCTGCAAAGAATACCTCTGAGTCATTGACTGCTATGGGCATAAAAGGAGATAAACTCATAGCGTGGCCACCATCTTTCCCTGACCTCAACCCTATAGAGAACCTTTGGAGAATCATCAAGCGAAAGATCTATGAGGGTGGAAGGCAGTTCACATCAAGACAGCAGCTCTGGGAGGCTATTCTGACTTCATGCAAAGAAATTCAAGCAGAAACTCTCCAAAAAATTCACAAGTTCAATGGATGCAAGAATTGTGAAGGTGATATCAAAGAAGGGTTCCTATGTTAACATGTAACTTGGCCTGTTAGGATGTTTTGGAGTTAAATAGCTTTTTTTGTTCGGTGAATGTGACCTCCTAATGCTGCAAATTCCACAAATGAGCATTTTCAGTTCTTTAAAACATATCAAATGTTTAGAAATTCTACTGTGCATAATAATTTGGATCAGTGCAATTTGAGTTTTTATTCATTTTGGAGATTATACTGTTATCATTGGGAGGTTTCTTCAATAAAATTTGATGCATACTCTAACGGGTGATGACTTTTATTAGACTGACTGTCATTTGTACCAACTATTTAGGAAAATCAGAGAAAAATATCATTTGCATAATAATTTGGAACACAGTGTAGTTTAATCTTCTTATTATTATTCAGTTGATTTCCGCAATTAATGCGGCCTGAACCGCTACACGCACAGACTCTTTTGAGGTATCGTTTCGAAGCTTGCGTCCACGAGAGGTGTGCTAAGTAATTTTTATGTCGATTGGATTTGTAGTTTTTGCGCAATTTGCGTTTGAAAATTTTTTTTCCCGTCATTGGAATGCATTGTCTCAATGGATTTGAATGGGAAACTTAAAACATGCCCTGAGGCGATTGAAATGGTAGTAAAGCTCATTGATATGCGCAGGCACACCCAGTTACTATGCCAACGCCTACGAACGTCACATGACGCCCCCAGGACAGAGCTTCTGCCACATAATATCAGCTCTTAAAGCGAAACCCACAGCACAAATGCAAATCTAGCTTCATCACATGACGCATGGCCCTAAAAGAGAATGTGTGCCTAAGTGGATTTAGAAGCCCAGTGAGCCACCCTGGCTCTTAAAGGGCCGACGCGCCAAAGTGATTCTTAAAGAGCCGGCGCACCAAAATGAGTCTTAAAGGGCCGGCGCGCCAAATCGAAAGCTGAGTGACCCAAAGCTCCAAATCAGAGGCTGAGCCACCCCGGTCTCCAAATCGGAGGCTGATCGACCGTGGCCTCCAAATCGGACCCAGGGTGGCCCCGCTAAAAAAACGGACCCAGCGTGGCCCTGCCCACCAAATCGAACTCATAGTGGTCCGCCCATCAAATCGACCCCCGAGTGGCCGCGCTCACCAAATCGGCCCCCGAGTGGCCCCGCCCACCAAATCGGCCCCAGAGTGGCCCCGCCCAGCAAATCGGCCCCCGAGTGGCCCCCACCACCAAATCGGCCCCCGAGTGGCCCCCACCACCAAATCGGCCCCCGACTTGCCACAGCCACCAAATCGGCCCCCGAGTGGCCCCGCCCACCAAATTGGCCCCCCGAGTGGCCCCGCCCACCAAATTGGCCCCAAGTGGCCCCCCACCACCAAAACGGTCCCCAAGTTGCCACGCCCACCAAATCGGCCCGAGTGGCCCCGCCCACCAAATCGGCCCCCAAGTGGTTCCCACCACCAAATTGGTCCCTGAATGGCCCCGTCCATCAAATCGGCCCCCGAGTGGCCCCGCCCACCAAATTGGCCCCCGAGTGGCCACGCCCACCAAATTGGCCCCCGAGTTGCCACCCCGACCAAATTGGCCCCGAGCAGCCACGCCCACCAAATTCGCCCCCGGATGGCCCCGCCCACCAAATTGGCCCCTTAGTGGCCACGCCCACCAAATCAGCCTGCGAGTGGCCCCCACAGTTAAAACGGATCCTGAGTTGAAAGTCTTGCAGGGGCAGCAGGCAAGGGGCAGCCCGGGCACCATTTCAAAGCACTATCTGTACTTCCTTCAGTAAATACACATCTAGTTTGAAAAAACCACTATATTGTAATCCGAACGCTGCTAACTTATTCTCCTTATAATTAAGTTGATTTCCGCAATTAATGTGGCCCGAACCGCTACACGCACAGACTCCGTTGAGGTGTCGTTTCGAAGCCAGCGTCCATGAGAGGTGTGCTAAGTATTTTTCGTGTCGATTGGATTTGTAGTTTTTGCGCAATTTGCGTTTGAAATTTTTTTTCCCGTCATTGGAATGCACTGTCTCCAATGCTTTTCAATGGGAAATGGCAAAACGTGCCCTGAGGCGATTGAAATGGCAGTTAAGCTCATTGATATGCGCAGGCACACCCAGTTACTATGCCAACGCCTACGAACATCACATGACGCCCCAGGACAGAGCTTCTGCCACATAATATCAGCTCTTAAAGCGAAACCCACAGCACAAATGCAAATCCAGCTTCATCACATGACATGCCCCTGAGAGAGAATGTCCACCAAAGTTGATTTAGAAGTAGCCCAGTGAGCCAAACTAACTCTTAAAGCGCCAACGCGCCAAAGTGATTGTTAAAGGGCCGGCGCACCGAAATGAGTCTTAGGCTGGTTTCACATTAGCGCTTTTTAAGCGCACGCACGGCCGGGGGTAGCTCCGCCCCCGAGCAGGCTCTCTGCCCGGCGTGCCCGCCCCTTGCTTGTAGCGCCGCCTCCTAGCGCACAGCGGCGCCTGCGATCGGCGCACCCTATCTTTAGCATAGGGTGCGCAGATCGTGCGCAGGCCGTGCGCTAGTTGCGCTTTGACCTGCGCTGCGCACTTTTGACGGTGCGCCGTGCGTGCCAAAATCGAACTTTTCGGATTTTGGCGCGCACGGCGCACCGTCAAATGTGCGCAGCGCAGGTCAAAGCGCAACTAGCGCACGGCCTGCGCACGATCTGCGCACCCTATGCTAAAGATAGGGTGCGCCGATCGCAGGCGCCGCTGTGCGCTAGTAGGCGGTGCTACAAGCAAGGGGCGGGCACGTGTGAAACTAGCCTTAAAGGGCCGACACACCAAATCGAAAGCTGAGTGACCCCAGGCTCCAAACCGGAGGCTGAGCCACCCCGGCCTCCAAATCGGAGGCTGATCGACCCCGGCCTCCAAATTGGAGCCTGATCGACCCCGGCCTCCAAATCGGAGCCTGAGCCACCGGCCTCCAAATCGGAGACTGAGCCACCCCGGCCTCCAAATCAGAGGCTGATCCACCCCGGCCTCCAAATCAGAGGCTGATCCACCCCGGCCTCCAAATCAGAGGCTGATCCACCCCGGCCTGCAAATAGGATGCTGAGCCACCCCGGCCTCTAAATCGGAGGCTGAGCGACCCCGGCCTCCAAATCGGACGCTGAGCCACCCCGGCCTCCGAATCGGAAGCTCATCGACCCTCGCCTCCAAATCGGAGGCTCTTTGACCTCGGCCTCCAAATCAGAGGCTGCGCCACCCCGGCCTCCAAATAGGATGCTGAGCCACCCCGGCCTCTAAATCGGAGGCTGAGCGACCCCAGCCTCCAAATCGGAGGCTGAGCGACCCCGGCCTCCAAATCGGACGCTGAGCCACCCCGGCCTCCAAATCGGAAGCTCATCGACCCCCGCCTCCAAATCGGAGGCTCTTTGACCCCGGCCTCCAAATCGGAGGCTGCGCCACCCCGGCCTCCAAATAGGATGCTGCACCACCCCGGCCTCCAAATAGGATGCTGCACCACCCCGGCCTCCAAATAGGATGCTGAGCCACCCCGGCCTCTAAATCGGAGGCTGAGCGACCCCAGCCTCCAAATCGGAGGCTCTTTGACCTCGGCCTCCAAATCGGAAGCTCAACGACCCCGGCCTCCAAATCGTAGGCTGAGCGACCCCAGCCTCCAAATCTTACCCAGAGTGGCCTCACCCACCAAATTGGACCCAGAGAGGCCCTGCCCACTAAACCGGACCCTGAGGGGCCCCGCCCACCAAATCGGACCCTGTGGGGCCCCGCCCACTAAATCGGACCCAAAGTGGCCCCGCCCACCAAATCAGACCCTGAGAGGCCCCGCCCATCAAATTGGACCCAGAGTGGTCCTGCCCACCAAATTGGACCCAGAGGGGCTGCGCCCACAAAATCAGACCCTAAGGGGCCCCACCCACAAAATCGGACCCAGAGGGGCCCCTGCCACAAAATCAGACCCTGAGGGGCCGCGGCCACAAAATCGGACCCTGAGGGGCTCAACCCACAAAATCGGACCCTGAGGGGCCCCGGTCACAAAATCGGACCCTGAGGGGCCCCGGCCACAAAATAGGACCCTGAGAGGCCCCGGCCACAAAATAGGACCCTGAGGGGCCCCGGCCACAAAATCAGACCCTGAGGGGCCCCGGCCACAAAATCAGACCCTGAGGGGCCCCACCCACAAAATCGGACCCTGAGGTGCCCCGCCCACCAAATCAGACCCTGAGGGTCCCCGCCCACCAAATCGGACCCTGAGGGGCCCCGCCCACCAAATCGGACCCTGAGGGGCCCCGCTCACCAAATCGGAACCTGAGGGTCCCGCTCACCAAATCAGACCCTGAGGGGACCCGCCCACCAAATCGGATTCTGAAAGGCCCCAACCACAAAATCGGACCCTGAGGGGTCCCGCCCACAAAATCAGACCCAGAATGGCCCCCGCCCACCAAATCGGACCCTGAGGGGCCCCGCCCACCAAATCAGACCCTGAGGGGCCCCGCCCACCAAATCGGACCCTGAGGGGCCCCGCCCACCAAATCGAACCCTGAGGGTGCCCGCTCACCAAATCGGAATCTGAGGGGCCCTGCTCACCAAATTGAACTCTGAGGGGACCTGCTCACCAAATCGGACCCTGAGGGGCCCCGCCCACCAAATCGGATTCTGAAAGGCCCCAACCACGAAATCGGACCCTGAGGGGTCCCACCCACAAAATCAGACCCTGAGGGGCCTCGCCCACCAAATCGGACCCGAAGGAGCACCGCTCACCAAATCGGACCCTGAGAGGTCCCGCTCACCAAATTGAACTCTGAGAGGCCCCGCTCACCAAATCGGACCCTGAGGGGCCCCGCCCACCAAATCAGATTTTGAAAGGCCTCAACCACAAAATCGGATCCTGAAGAGCCCCGGACACAAAATCGGACCCTGAGGGGCTCCACCCACAAAATCGGACCCTGAGGGGCCACAACCACAAAATCGGACCCTGAGGGGCCCCGCCCACCAAATCTGACCCTGAGGGGCCCCGCTGACCAAATCGGACCCTGAGGGGCTCCGCTCACCAAAGTGAACTCTGAGGGGCCCCGCTCACCAAATCGGACCCTGAGGGGCCCCGCCCACCAAATCTGATTCTGAGTGGCCCCACCCACCAAATAGGACCCTGAGTGGCCCCGCCCACCAAATCGGACCCTGAGGGGCCCCGCCCACCAAATCGGATTCTGAAGGGCCCCAACCACAAAATTGGACCCTGAGGGTCCCCAGACACAAAATCAGACCCTGAGGGGCCCCAACCACAAATTCGGACCCTGAGGAGCCCTACCCACCAAATCGGACCCAAAGGGGCTCCGCCCACCAAATCGGACCCAAAGGGGCCACACCCACCAAATTGGACCCTGAGAGGCCCCACCCACCAAATCGGACCCTGAGGGGCCCCCCACCAAATTGGACCCAGAGTGGCCCCGCCCACCAAATCAGACCCAGGGGGCCCCGCCCACCAAATCAGACCCTGAGGGGCCCCGCCCACCAAATGGGACCCTGAGGGGCCCCGGCCACAAAATTGGACCCTGAGGGGCCCCACCCACCAAATCGGACCCTGAGGGGCCCCGGCCACAAAATCGGTCCCTGAGGGGCCCCACCCACCAAATCGGACCCTGAGGGTCCCCGGCCACAAAATCGGACCCTGAGGGGCCCCACCCACAAAATCGGACCCTGAGGGGCCTCGGCCACCAAATTGGACCCTGAGGAGCCCCGGCCACAAAATCGGACCCTGAGGCCAAAGTGGCCTCTGAGAGGCACCCACACTCCTCAGGATCCTGAGTTGAAAGTCTTGCAGGGGCAGCAGGCAAGTCTCTCTTAAAGGTGCAGCCCGGGCACCATTTCAAACCACTATGTGTACTTTCTTCAGGAAATACACATCTAGTATTATTATTACTATTCAGCTGATTTCCGCAATTAATACGACCCAAACCGCTACATGCACAGACTCCGTTGAGGTGTCGTTTCGAAGCCAGCGTCCATGAGAGGTGTGCTAAGTATTATTTGTGTCAATCGGAGTTGTAGTTTTTGCGCAATTTGCGTTTGAATAAATATTTTCTTGTCATTGGAATGCATTGTCTCAATGCATTTTAACGGGAAAATGTTGCCATAGGGAAAACATGGGGCAGTCGTGAGGTGGCAGTTATGCTCATTGATATGCGTAGGCCAGGGCCGGCGTCAGCACCCGGCGCACCCGGGCAAGTGCCGGGGCCCTGGCGAGATGGGAGGGCCCACTCACGCTGTCTGGGATACCCGCTGGCCGCCGCCACGCCCCCCATGTACTGACCCCAACCTGTGGAGGGACCCACGCAGTGATGAAGCCCCTTAGCCTGAGTGCAGACGACTTTTTGGCTCTGCAGATTTTTCCTGCGGATTTCTTCCATTTTTCCTGCGGATTTCTTCCATTTTTCCTGTGGATTTCTTCCATTTTTCCTGCAGTTTTCGTGCGGTTTTCCCCCTGCGTATTTGGTGACAGGGGAGATGGAAAACTGCACAAGAGAAGTAACATGCTGCGGATTTTGTACCGTGGAAAAATCCGCAGCGTCTGCACAGCAGTTTTTTTTTCATTGAATTTAAGGCTACTGTACATCACAATGCGGATATGCAACGTTTCTGCGCGGTAAAATCCGCTGCGGAACCGCTGGATATCTGCATCGTGTGCACACAGCCTTACTGCCAGCAATGATCATCGCTTCCTTCGGCTGTAATTTTGTGTGCGGCGCCGGCACAGGACCTGTGATGAGGTCACAGGAGGGGAGGAGTCAGGGTTCACATGATCAGGGTGGCTGCAGGACTCTCTGTGCTGGTCGCTTGTCATTATGGTGCTAGTCTGGATGGATGAGGTAACGTTTATGTGTGGGATAGTGGGGTCAGGAGGGGTTTACAAGGTGGATGTAGCAGAGCCGTGTGTACTTGTGTGGGGTCAGGAGGTGTTTTACAAGGTGGATGTAGCAGAGCCGTGTGTGTACTTGTGTGGGTCAGGAGGTGTTTTACAAGGTGGATGTAGCAGTGCCGTGTGTGTACTTGTGTGGGGTCAGGAGGGGTTTACAAGGTGGATGTAGCAGAGCCGTGTGTGTACTTGTGTGGGGTTAGGAGGGGTTTACAAGGTGGATGTAGCAGAGCCGTGTGTGTACTTGTGTGGGGTCAGGAGGGGTTTACAAGGTGGATGTAGCAGAGCCGTGTGTGTACTTGTGTGGGGTCAGGGAGGGGTTTACAAGGTGGATGTAGCAGTGCCATGTGTGTACTTGTGTGGGGTCAGGAGGGGTTTACAAGGTGGATGTAGCAGAGCTGTGTGTGTACTTGTGTGGGGTCAGGAGGGGTTTTACAAGGTGGATGTAGCAGAGTCGTGTGTGTACTTGTGTGGGGTCAGGAGGGGTTTTACAAGGTGGATGTAGCAGAGCCGTGTGTGTACTTGTGTGGGGTCAGGAGGTGTTTACAAGGTGGATGTAGCAGTGCCGTGTGTGTACTTGTGTGGGGTCAGGAGGGGTTTACAAGGTGGATGTAGCAGAGCCGTATGTGTACTTGTGTGGGGTCAGGAGGTGTTTACAAGGTGGATGTAGCAGAGCCGTGTGTGTACTTGTGTGGGGTCAGGAGGGGTTTACAAGGTGGATGTAGCAGAGCCGTGTGTGTACTTGTGTGGGGTCAGGAGGGGTTTACAAGGTGGATGTAGCAGGGCTGTGTGTGTACTTGTGTAAGGTCAGGAGGGGTTTTACAAGGTGGGTGTAGCAGAGCCGTGTGTGTACTTGTGTGGGGTCAGGAGGGGTTTACAAGGTGGATGTAGCAGAGCTGTGTGTGTACTTGTGTAGGGTCAGGAGGGGTTTTACAAGGTGGATGTAGTAGAACCGTGTGTGTACTTGTGTGGGGTCAGGAGGGGTTTACAAGGTGGATGTAGCAGAGCCGTGTGTGTACTTGTGTGGGGTCAGAAGGGGTTTACAAGGTGGATGTAGCAGAGCCGTGTGTGTACTTGTGTGGGGTCAGGAGGGGTTTACACGGTGTACGAAGCAGAGCCGTGTGTGTATGAGGTGTACGGAGCAGGGCTGTGTGTGTACGAGGTGTACGGAGCGGAGCCGCGTGTGTACGAGGTGTACGGAGAGGAGCCGCGTGTGTACGAGGTGTACGGAGCGGAGCCGTGTGTGTACGAGGTGTACGGAGCGGAGCCGTGTGTGTACGATGTGTACGGAGCGGAGCCGTGTGTGTACGATGTGTACGGAGCGGAGCCGTGTGTGTACGAGGTGTACGGAGCGGAGCCGCATGTGTACGAGGTGTACGGAGCGGAGCTGTGCGTGTACGAGGTGTACGGAGCTCAACCGTGTGTTCATAGAGCGGAGCAGAGCCGGGGGTGTACGGAGTGAAGACGTGTGTGTACGAGATGTACGGAGCGGAGCCCTGAGTGTACGAGGTGTACGGAGCTGAGCCGTGTGTTTATAGAGCGGAGCAGAGCCGGGGGTGTACGGAGTGAAGCCGTGTGTGTACGAGGCATACAAAGCGGAGCCGCGTGTGTACGAGGTTTATGGTGGGGAGCATTTATACCTCCCGAGTCCCAACCGTCCCGGATCCAGCGAGACAGTCCCGATTTTGAGAGAGAGACTGCCCCAGCCGGGAGCATACTTTCCCCGCGGGACACAGGAGTACACAGCGGAGCCCCAAGGAGCAATTTAAAACTTGCACGTAACGTTCTACCGGAAGTGACGTGCTGGAAGCTGACCAGAAATTAGGTAATTTCGGGAGGAGATTGTGACGGAGCCATGGAGGCACTTCAGGGAATGCTTCAGATCCATCACCGTGTCCTCCTCTGACAGAGCGGACAGCGGGATCGCCTTGGAATCGGGGATGTCGGCCATGTGAGCGGATCATGATATGTCCTGCACCAGGAGGCTCAGGTGGGCACTACAATGGGAGCTGGGCTGCTATGGTATCTTTATAGAATTTTTCTTTCTTTGTTTCTTTCTCTCTAATTTTTTCTTCTCTCTCTCTGTTCTCTTTCTTTCTTTCTGTCCATTCTCTCTCTCTCTGGCCCCGCCCACCAAATCAGCCCCCACAGTTAAAATGGATCCTGAATTGAAAGTCTTGCAGGGGCAGCAGGCAAGTCTCTCTTAAAGGGGCAGCCCGGGCACCATTTCAAAGCACTATCTGTACTTCCTTCAGGAAATACCCATCTAGTTATAGTGGTTTGAAAAAAACACTATATTGTAATCCGAACGCTGCTAACTAGAGTTGAGCGACTTTTGGTTTTTTAGGGTCGCGTTTCGTTTCGTGAAACCCGACTTTTCCAAAAGTCGGGTCGAGCAAGATCGCCCGATCATAGGGAAAAGTCGGGGTCGTCCCGAAACACGAAACCCAATGTAAGTCAATGGGGAATAAAAGTCGGCAGTGAGAGGAGGACAGGAAACACACCTACAGTGCCCATTTGAATGCCAAAAGCATCAATTCTTCTTACTTAAGCTTGTCAACCTTAATTAACTTCATAATACAAGTTACGCACTGAAAAATGGGGGTTATTTGGCTAAAGTTGTGGGGGGGGAGGGCTGGCTGCAGGTTTTCATGTGCCCTGGGCGAAAGAGCGCCCCTTTAACACATACCACAACTCATCATGCTCCGATACGGCAGAGAAATAGCAGTATAGTACAATGAAAAATACCTCACTTTTTACATCTCATGACGAGGCCCATCTATTTCTCCATACAGAATCATTGGTCCCATATAATGTTTGAAACAGTATATGATGAGCTCCACATAATACTACAGTATATGTTGGTCCCCATGGATGAAGCTCCACTGTCTTATGGGCCCAAATAATGCTCCAAACATAATGGGCCCCATTTCTAATGCTCTAGTGTATAATGGGCCCTGTAAATGCTGCTCCAGTGTCTGATGTCCACCTTTGGAATGTTCCAGTGTATGGTGGGCCCCATCTATCATTCTCCAGAGTATAGTGCTCCCCAAAAATTGCTGTCCCAACATTGAAAACAATCAAATAAGTCTCCTCGCTAGGGAATCCCTGTACTTGTCTGGATTCCTCGTCGTCCCCATCTTCCATCTCACTGCACAGTATTTCAACTTTGCAAGTGCTGCGATCCTGGGCAAGCAGTGGGGGCCCACTCGTTGGCGACGGCACTGGCACACTGGTGGTGTGTCTGATGGCGGGTGGGCCGAACCTGCACTTTCATCTGCAGCTTCCTCTTTGTCACCGTGTAAGATGGAACTGTATATGGGAAGGGTAACCTGAGTTTCATCAGGGTCAGATTCAGGTCGTGTAGCGTGCGAGGGGAATGTAGTGGTCTGGGTCAATGTACCAGCAGATTCATCGAGCAGTGGCTGGGCATCAGTGCACTTGTGTCGCCCCCAGGAGTACGGTCGCCACAGTGGCATTACCTTCTTCCTAGGGAATGTGATGTCATGCTTGGGAGCAACGAAGGATCTCTCTAGCAGGTTAACTGATTGGGCGGCGTTATTCCCACGAGTCATGACCCTCCAAACAGCGTTCATGAAGGCAAAGTGTTTGTTTTACGTGGGCAGTATGGTTGCAAAGCTGAACCTTAAAGGAATGTCCAGGGGGGCACCACCAGGAGTGGAGCCTACGGTTAAATTCGACTCCACCTGGGAAACCTCAACCATGCCAGCTACAGAACAGATGCACACATTGCAAGCTTAATTCCGTTAACGAACGAGACTCCGTCATGCCCCGCGGTCCGAGTCCGGCTTACTAGAGGGACACGTGAGGCTCTGGCACATGAGATTGGCCGATAACTGGTGTGTCATGCCCTTACATGTCCGTGGCTGCATGTGCGCTACACTGAAAAGGCCAGCGTTTGTCGCTTACAGGTGCAGATAACCCGCTGAACAACGTTAGTGATGGGGATCACTGATTACAATTATTACCCGCGAACAATGATTTCCCAGTAAGTGCAGGTCAACCGCAGTTCAGGAATTAGGCCTAACCGTCATTCCTGAAAAAATGAAAAACTTACGTGTGCAAACCACAGGTGCTGTAGCTTCCTTAACAGCTCGCCAGCCGTTCTCACGCCCAGTATGGATTACACGTGATTGCACAAAGGTGAGAAAGGGTACCGTATCCCCGGATAACATGTATGGATAGCGTACACATTCAAAATATATGTCTCAGGAGGCAGGCTCAGACGGTGTTAGGCCCAGTATGGATTGCACGTGATTGCACAAAGGTTAGAAAGGGTACCGTATCCCCGGATAACATGTATGGATAGCGTACACATTCAAAATATATGTCTCAGGAGGCAGGCTCAGACGGTGTTAGGCCCAGTATGGATTGCACGTGATTGCACAAAGGTTAGAAAGGGTACCGTTTCCCCGGATAACATGTATGGATAGCGTGCACATTCAAAATATATGTCTCAGGAGGCAGGCTCAGACGGTGTTAGGCCCAGTATGGATTGCACGTGATTGCACAAAGGTTAGAAAGGGTACCGTGTCCCCGGATAACATGTATGGATAGCGTACACATTCAAAATATATGTCTCAGGAGGCAGGCTCAGACGGTGTTAGGCCCAGTATGGATTGCACGTGATTGCACAAAGGTTAGAAAGGGTACCGTATCCCCAGATAACATGTATGGATAGCGTACACATTCAAAATATATGTCTCAGGAGGCAGGCTCAGACGGTGTTAGGCCCAGTATGGATTGCACGTGATTGCACAAAGGTTAGAAAAGGTACCGTATCCCCGGATAACATGTATGGATAGCGTACACATTCAAAATATATGTCTCAGGAGGCAGGCTCAGACGGTGTTAGGCCCAGTATGGATTGCACGTGATTGCACAAAGGTTAGAAAGGGTACCGTTTCCCCGGATAACATGTATGGATAGCGTACACATTCAAAATATATGTCTCAGGAGGCAGGCTCAGACGGTGTTAGGCCCAGTATGGATTGCATGTGATTGCACAAAGGTTAGAAAGGGTACCGTGTCCCCGGATAACATGTATGGATAGCGTACACATTCAAAATATATGTCTCAGGAGGCAGGCTCAGACGGTGTTAGGCCCAGTATGGATTGCACGTGATTGCACAAAGGTTAGAAAGGGTACCGTATCCCCGGATAACATGTATGGATAGCGTACACATTCAAAATATATGTCTCAGGAGGCAGGCTCAGACGGTGTTAGGCCCAGTATGGATTGCACGTGATTGCACAAAGGTTAGAAAGGGTACCGTGTCCCCGGATAACATGTATGGATAGCGTACACATTGAAAATATATGTCTCAGGAGGCAGGCTCAGACGGTGTTAGGCCCAGTATGGATTGCACGTGATTGCACAAAGGTTAGAAAGGGTACCGTATCCCCGGATAACATGTATGGATAGCGTACACATTCAAAATATATGTCTCAGGAGGCAGGCTCAGACGGTGTTAGGCCCAGTATGGATTGCACGTGATTGCACAAAGGTTAGAAAGGGTACCGTATCCCCGGATAACATGTATGGATAGCGTACACATTCAAAATATATGTCTCAGGAGGCAGGCTCAGATGGTGTTAGGCCCAGTATGGATTGCACGTGATTGCACAAAGGTTAGAAAGGGTACCGTTTCCCCGGATAACATGTATGGATAGCGTACACATTCAAAATATATGTCTCAGGAGGCAGGCTCAAACGGTGTTAGGCCCAGTATGGATTGCACGTGATTGCACAAAAGTTATAAAGGGTACCGTATCCCCAGATAACATGTATGGATAGCGTACACATTCAAAATATATGTCTATACATCAGGAGGCAGGCTCAGACGGTGTCAGGCACAGTATGGATTTGACGGCCCAGATTACACAGCGGAGGAGCAGGGAGAGGTAAAGATTGCAAATGCTGGGGCCCTGCCCAAGCAAGGGGGGCCCACTCGTGGGCGTCGGTACTGGCACTGGGCCCCTCATAGTACAGCGGTGTCTCTGACAACGGGTGTGCACCACCACCGTCAGAGACACTTGATTGCACTATGAGGGACCCTGTGCCAGTGCCCGCGCCCAAGAGTCGGCCTACCCACCTGTCCAGGGCAACGGCACTCGCACGGTGTCATGCGCTAGGTGGTGACCCCGGCCATGGGGGGGGAAGCAGCACAGTTAGGGAGTTTTAGAAAGTGGCATATGTTGATGTTGGACATTCAGCTGATGCAAAAGGCGAAATAGGTGAAGTCCCAGGAAGAGGTGGACCAAAGCAAGCCATTTTTCTGTCACCCTATGTGTCATCAGGGGAAGGTGGGACAAAATCCTTGGAAACCCATGCATGGTTCATTTTAATGAAGGTTAGATCATCCACATTTTGGGTTGACAGACGGGTCCTTTTTTCTGTCAGGATTGATCCAGCTGCACTGAAGACTCTTTTCGATAGCACACTTGCAGCTGGGCAAGCGAGCTCCTGTAAGGCATATTGGGCCAATTCAGGCCAGGTGTCCAGTTTAGCGGCCCAATAGTCAAAGGGGAATGACCTGTGTGGGAGAACATCGATATGGGAGGAAAAGTAGTTTGTAACCATAGTTGACAACTGCTGTCTCCTGTCACTTTCCATCGATGCAGTATTACCAGTTGTGTGAGCGGTATTTGAAAAATCAGTCCACAACATTGTCATGAAACCCCTGTCTCCAACGCCACTTCTGCTGTGTGCACCAACAGGAGAAAACTGTTGGCCCTGTCTTTCTTTTTTGGGCATTGAAATCGATACGGTTGCTATGGTTTTTCGTTTACCGCTAGATAAGATATCTAAGATGTTAGGGTTAATTGACGGTTTTATTTCAGTAAAAAAAGTCACTTTGGTTCAAATGCAATCATTGCTGGGTTTATTGGCCTTTGCATGTCGCGTCATGCTGATGGGCAGAATTTTTTCCAGGTGTCTGGCTATGACTACAAGAGGAGTGAAGCAAATGCATCACAGGATCCGTTTAAGACTTCTGCTACTGGAGGATTTAAGTGTATGGAGGAGTTTTTTGTGTAAGTATTATGGATTTACCTTTTTTCAGGATTCGGAGAAGTCTTGTCAAGAGTTGTCGCTTTTCTCGGATGCGTCTGGATCAGTTGGATTCGGGGTGATGTTTTCGTAACCAGTGGTGCGCAGAAAGATGGCCAGCTAAATGGTTGGAATATGGATGAACAAAAAATTTGACTCTTTTGGAGTTGTTTCCATTGGTGGTGGCCGTGGAGTTATGGGGAGAGCAATTGCGGAATTCTTGCATCTGTTTTTGGACAGATAATGAAAGCGTGGTTCACGTAGTGAATCATTTCTCTTCATCTTCCAATCCTGTCATAAAGCTGATTCGCTTCCTGGTATTGGAGTGTTTAAGCAGAATATTTGGTTCCGTGCAAAGCATGTGCCAGGCATAAAAAATAACATAGCTGATTCCTTGTCAAGTTTGATTTTCAGAAATTTCGAGAGCTTGCTCAAGCTGCCAACTTGGAAGGAATGCAATGTCCAGGTTAAATTTGGAGAATTCCGGAAATTCTCTAATGCCGTTGGTTCAGGCGTCGGTAACTCCGGCAACAAGGAATGCATATGGTAAGGCATGGAAGGAATGATGGGGATTTGTGGGAGGATTACCTGTGGATTCTTGTAAGTATGCGAGGTTGGAAGTGACTTTTTCTTATGTGCGTTATTTACACGAAAATGGTTTCTCTTTAGCACTGGCTAGGAACAGATTAGCGGGGTTGGCATTTCAATTCAAATTACAGGATTGGGAGGATGTTACAAAACATTTCATTCTTAGGCAAGCGTTAAAAGGTTGGGGCAAAGTCAGGGCCGTCAAGAATATTCGATGGCCCATCTTTTTTTCACTTCCAGAAAAAATTATAGAAGGTACGAATTCAGTATGCAGCTCAGCTTTTGAGGCAAAATTGTTTTCAGCGGTTTTTAGTATTGTGTTTTTTGGGGCCATGGGCATTAGTGAAATAGTCCAAGCTTCGGCGTGGGGTAGCGGGGGTTTGCAGTATAATGATGTAGTTCCGTGTAAGGGAGGTTTTCGCGTTCGCATTCGGAGGTCAAAAACAGACACTACAGGCAGTGGGTTATGGTTTTCTTTAGTTGCCATACATGGCCCGGTTTGTCCCATTTCGTTGTTAACACAGTATGCTGAGATTAGACCTATTTCCTCGGTGTTTTTTGCGCATGCCGATGGTTCTTTTTTAACAAGATTTCAGTTCCTTTCTTTGCTCGCAGAATTATTTTTAATTTGGGTCTCTCTCCTGAGGAATTTGGCACTCATTCATTTAGGATTGGCGCAGCGATGGAGGCAGCTCGGGAGGGTCTTAGCGACAAGGAAATAATGAGGATAGGCAGATGGCATTCTGATTGTTTTTTCCGTTATATCAGGCCGGAGTTATTAACTATATAATTAATATGAGTATTGTTTTTTTCTTTCTTTTCTCTTTCAGGTTGTTCAAGACCCAGTGTCTGGATTATAGGCCATTCATATGTTTTTTGGGCCGAGCAAAGGGCTGAGAGGCGCCCTGGTGGGAGGTCATGGAGTCTTTATAATGTAGATGTAAATTGGAGAGGTATTCGTGGTTTGAGGTGGGCACAGGTATTAATTGAAGTGGTACAGATTTCCAGAACAGCTACATCTCCAGTCATACTGGTAGTACATGCCGGGGGGAATGATTTAGGGTCTATTCAACTTTCGGAACTTATCACTTTAAT
Organism: Dendrobates tinctorius; assembly: GCF_039654945.1. NCBI lineage: Eukaryota > Metazoa > Chordata > Amphibia > Anura > Dendrobatidae > Dendrobates > Dendrobates tinctorius. The sequence continues at coordinate 3,845,370 of NW_027361776.1, read as the reverse complement.
GTGTGCAGATTTGGATAAGTTTCCTGGTTTATTTAATCAGTTGATAGTGGATTGGTCGGAAACAATTCCCAGGTTGGTTTGGCGCGGTGCGCGGGATGGGGCAGCGATAGAAAGGGCACGCAGAGTTATAAATCAACGCATTTTGCGTTTTATACACTTAAGAGGAGGCATTATAGTGAGGAATAGAAAACTGGAGATTAGTATTGGGAGGCTTTTGCATCCGGATGGGGTGCATTTGACGGAGTTGGGTATAGACATTTTCATTGCAGGTATACAGGAGGGTATTGAAGAGGCAATTTTTTCTTTGGGTGGGGGTCCTTGCTCTTATGGGTCGCTACTCCATGGCAGAAGAAAACAAGGATGGGGAACATGTGCCGGGAGTCCGGTGACATATCATGTTAATCATCCAGTAAACCCTTGAGGGGATAAGCTGCGACCATAACCCTCCAAATGTGGGTGTTAAACAGTTGGTGATTTGTCATTCATTACCCGATAATAAAGTGGTGTTTTCTTTTGGAAAATTGGCTTGGTATTGTTTTCTTTGCGTCGGGGGAAGAGGAGGTAGGAAGGTTACTAATGTATGGACAGTCTGATAGGGCCCGGCTTTATTTGTCGGGTACTCCCGACTGGCCATTAAGTTGTTCTTAGGGTTAATTTTTGTACTACTTTCCTCTTCCCCGGAGGGCGCAAAGGAATGGGTTAAATTTCAGCTGGAATCTTAACGGTGGTTATGTGCCATTGGAGGAGAGCGGGGTTGCCATGGAGATGGATCCTCCCCTTGAGAGGGGTATTTAATGGTGAGCTCTGTTTGGTCCCGCACTCTTTGACAAGGTGTCGAGAGCGGCCCACCCTTCCCACCCTTTTTGGTTTATTAATTTCATTATTTTAGTGCGGAAATTGTTGCTTTGAAGAAATTAAAGTCACAGTGTGGTGGAAGAAAACAAGGATGGGTAACATGTGCCGGGAGTCCGGTGACATAACCCCACAAGGTTTTACTGGATGATTAACATGATAAGCTGCGACCATAACCCTCCAAATGTGGGTGTTAAAGAGTTGGTGATTTGTTATTCATTACCTGATAATAAAGTGGTGTTTTCTTTTGCAAAATTGGTTTGGTGTTGTGTTCTTTGTGTCGGGGGAAGAGGAGGTGGGAAGGTTACTAATATATGGACAGTCTACAAATTTTACTTAAATTATTAGCATTTTGAAGAACATTTTGTTTTCCTGCACTAAGCCAACTCTGCAGAGGCTCATAGGTATCACAGTGACAGATACATCCACAAGTGACCCCATTTTGAAAACTAGACCCTTCAATGCATCCATCTAGGGGTATAATGATAATTTTTACTCTAAAGGTCTTGAACAAATTCATGCAAAGCAGATGGAAAAAATTACGATTGAGGCTTTTTTTTCAAATGTACCATTATAAAGACAGTTTTGTTTGGACAGTGCACATGAAATAATATCATGTACCCCAAAACTGATAGCCCTGTTTCTCCCGTGTTCAGAAATGTGCCCATTGTGACCCTAATCTTATGTGTAGGGACACAGATAGGCCTAAATGGAAAGGAATGGGGGTTGTAGAGCGCACGCTTGTCTTGAAAATGCTTTAGGCCCTATGGCACATTTGTAGTGTCTTACAGTGCCAAAACAGTGTCGGACCCACATGATTGACCCCATTTTTAATACTAGACCCTTCAATACATTCATCTAGGGGTATAATGAAAATTTTCACTGTAAGGCCGGGGTCACACTAACTGACGCAAAATATGGTCCGTATTTTACATGCGTAATACGGATGAATGACCACTAAATAGTGCTCCGTATGTCATCCGTAAGCAAGGTGTGGTCGCATATTTTGTGCATGTCAGCATCCGTATGGCGAGATTTTCTCGCCGCCTTGCAAAATGGACATATAATGGAGCCCTATGACAGGGTTTATAACAGAATCGAAATAATAGATACAGAGACATAGAATGCATATATATACATATATATATATATATATATATATATATATAAACTGTGTTTCAAATTATTATGCGAAAAGAGTTTAGGAGTGATAAGGTTAGAATTTTTTTGTTTGTCATTTAAACTCATTGATGGTGATGTGTGTCAGAGCTCTTTATATCACTGAAAGCAATTGCAGACACCTGTGCAAATTAGTTTGGCAGGTGTGTCCAAATAAAGGCAAGACAACTTAAGAAGGCTATTCCACATTATTAAGCAGCCTACATTTTTTGCCAAAATGGGAAAGAAAAAGGATGTGTCGGCTGCTGAGAAGCAACAAATTGTGGAGTATTTAGGTCATGGCATGACTACAATCAACATTGCCAAGACACTTCATCGTGGTCATCGCACAATCAAGAAGTATGTAGCTGATTCCCAGCACACACATGTGCGTGCTGATAAGGAAAAATTGAGGACTCTTTCCAACAGGCAATTGCGTCAGGTTAAAAGAGCAGCTGCAAAAATGCCTTGTCATAGCAGCTGATAAGTTTTTGAAGCTGCTGGTGCCTCCGACGTCCCCCGAACAACAAGATGTAGGGTCCTTCAGAGGTTTGCAGCTGTGCGTAAGCCATCATGTCAACCACCTCTATCCACTGCACACAAGCAGAAACGGCTCCAGTGGGCCAAACGATACATGAAGACTGACTTCCAAACTGTTTTGTTCACCGATGAGTGCCGTGCAACGCTCGATGGTCCAGATGGATGGAGTGGAGGATGGCTGGTTGATGGACACCCCATGAAAACACGGCTAAGGCGCCAACAAGGAGGAGGTGGAGTAATGTTTTGGGCTGGAATCATGGGGAGAGAGATTGTCGGCCCCTTTAGGATCCCTAAAAGGGTAAACATGAACTCCATAATCTATGTGGAGCTTCGAAAACAGCACTTCCTGCCATGGTTCAAGAGGAAGATCCGTGCTTTCCACAGCAAGATCACTTTCATGCATGATAATGCACCGTCTCATGCTGCAAATAACACATCTGCATCTCTGGCTGCTATGGGCATAAAAGAGGACAAACTTATGGTGTGGCCACCATCTTCCCCTGACCTCAACCCCATTGAGAACCTCTGGAGCATCATCAAAAGGAGTGTCTATGATGGCGGGAGGCAGTTCACATCTAAGCAACAGCTCTGGGAGGGTATTCAGTCCACAGGCAAAACAATTGAAGCACAAACCATCCAAAAACTGACATTCAATGGACGAGAGAGTTCAGAAGCTTCTTTCGAACAAGGGGTCCTATGTGCAAATGTAACATCACCTAGATTAAAGTTTTGACTTGAAAACTTTGATTTCATTTTGTAATAAGCTGATAATGCTTATAATTTCACAATTGACCATTTTTTTGTTCAAAATAAAAATAAAAAGGTTGAAAATTCTGCTGTGCATAATAATTTGGAACATGCATTTTGAGTGTTTCTTATTTTTAAAAATATACTGTTTTCATAGGCTGTTTGTTCAAATACGTTGCAATTATACTACAATATTAGATGACTGGAAAATATCAATGACTGCAATTCATATAATAATTGAGGTAATTTAGAGGAAATATGAGGAAATATTTTTTGCATAATAATTTGTAAACAGTGTATATATACACACAAGTCATTGAGATAAACATATATACATATATATATATATATATTTCACAGAGTTCTTCATAGCAGAATAGCCGCTAATTAAATTGCCGGCTTCTATCAAATCATTCCCCAACCCGACATGAAATGACACATGGTTTACATTCAGTAAAGCATTTCATTTCATGTTTTTTTATATGTCCCTGACTAATAATTAGATGAGGGTTTGTGTGCAAAATTTGGGAGTTGTAGTTGTTATTTTAAGGGGTTAATTCGTTGTTATAAAATGCGTGGGCTTCCCATTGCCCTGTAGCGGTGGCGAATGGGTTAATCTAACAAAGGGTTAATGTCACCTTACAATCGAATGTTGACATTAACCCTTTGTTAGATTAACCCATTCGCCATGACTATAGGGCAATGGGAAGCCCACACATTTTGTAACAACGAATTAACCCCTTAAAATAACAACTACAACTCCCAAATTTTGCACACAAACCCTCATCTAATTATTAGTCAGGGACATATGAAAAAAACATGAAATGAAATGCTTTACTGAATGTAAACCATGTGTCATTTCATGTCGGGTTGGGGAACGATTTGATAGAAGCCAGCAATTTAATTAGCGGCTATTCTGCTATGAAGAACTCTGTGAAATATATATATATATATATATGTTTGTCACAATGACATGTATGTGTGTATATATATATATATATGTATTCTAAGTGTCTATATCTATTCTTTCGTTTCTTTATTAAACCTGTCAGTGTGAGTTTACTGTATAGCGCACTGAATTGCCGGCTTTTCTAAAAGACACCGGGTGCGTATTTCTCGCAAGTCACACGTGTGGTCTGTGTGTAATGCGTATTTTTTGCGCACCCATAGACTTGCATTGGCGTATTACGGGCGTAGTACGCTGACAATCGCAGCATGCTGCGATTGGCACGGACCGTAGAATACGCCCGAGAAATATACGGCTGTTGGGAGCTACCCACAGAGAATCATTTGTCCGTGTGTAATGCGTGCTTTTAGTGCCTCTCACTCGTCCGTATTGCACGCTAGTGTGACCCCGGCCTAAAGGTTTTGAACAAATTAATGCAAAGCAGATGGAAAAATTAGGATTTTGAGGTTTTTCTGCGAATGTACCATTATAAAGGCAGGTTTTTTTGGACAGTGGACATATAAATAAAATCATGCACTCCAAAACTGATAGCCCTGTTTCTCCCGTGTTCAGAAATGTGCCCGTTGTGACCCTAATCTTATGTGTAGGGACACAGATAGGCCTAAATAGAAAGGAGTGGGGGGTGTAGAGCGCACGCTTTTCTTGAAAATGTTTTAGGCCCTATGGCACATTTTTAGTGTATTGCAGGGCCAAAACAGTGATGGACCCCCACAAGTGACCCCATTGTGAAAACTAGAACAAAAAACTAATAATAAAATGAACAAAAAAATCTAAAAAAAAAAGTTAAAAAGCATACAGTAACAAACTAACGGAAACTGACACTAAAAGTAATGGATGCTGACAATAACGGACGCTAACTGACAATAATGGACACTGACTAATAAATGGACGCTTACAATAATAGACACTAACTAATAAGCGGCGCTGACATAAACGGACGCTGTCACTAAGAGTAACGGACGGTAACTGACAATAAATGGACACAGACAATAACGGACGCTAACTGACACTGACTAAAACTAATGGACACTAGTTAAGGGCACCTTTAGACCTTTCAATAGTTAGGCTACTTTCAGATTTCAGTCTTCTTTATCCGGCAGGATGCACTGAAATAACCGGACTACCGGATCCGGCCGCAAACGCTGACACCGGATCCTTCTTTCTGACAGATATGTTCCTGGCAGAGAAGGTCTTCCGGGCATGCACAGTGCGAAAAACCGGTCTGGCGTTTGGAAAAAACGCTGCATACAATGTTTTTTCCAGGCGCCGGACCGGCAATTGTTGCTGGATCCGGCAAAAGCCGGACGCGCCGGATGGCCATGCGGCGACAATGAAAGTGTACGGGCAAAAAGCCGGATCCGGGCGCAATAGGCGCCGGATCCGACTTTTACATATTTCCCCGCATCGCGCTGGATAGCAAAAAAACTGAAATCTGAAAGCAGCCTTAGCGTGGGAGAACGCAGACCTGTCGGCACATCACAGTGTAACCCAGAGTAACCCCGCCCACCAAATCAGACCCAGAGTGGCCCCGCCCACCAAATCGGATCCTATGGGGCCCCGCCTACCAAATCGAGCCCAGGGTGGCCCCGCCCACCAAATTGGACTCTGGGGGGCCCCGCCCATCAAATTGGACCCAGAGTGGCCCCGCCCGCCAAATCGGACCCAGAGTGGCCCCGCAAACCAAATCAGACCCTATGGAGCCCCCCACCAAATCGGACCCAGAGTGGCCCCGTCCACCAATCCGGACCCAGAGTGGCCCCACCCACCAAATCGGACCCTATGGGGCCCCGTCCACCAATCGGATCGAGAGAGGCCACGCCCACAAAATCAGACCCAGAGTGTGGCCCCGCCCACCAAATTGGAATCTGTGGGGCCCCGCCCACCAAACCAGACCCAGAGTGGCCCTGCCTACCAAATTGGACTTTGAGAGGCCCTGCCCACCAAACCAGACCCTGAGGGGCCCCGCCCTCCAAATCGGACCAAGAGGGGCCCCGCCCACCAATTTGGACCCAGAGGGGCTCCGCCCACAAAAACAGGCCCTGAGGGTCGCCACAGGCCAAAAGTGGCCCCTGAGAGGCACCCACAGTTAAAACAGATCCTGAGTTGAAAGTCTTGCAGGGGCAGCAGGCAAGTCTCTCTTAAAGTGGCAGCCCGGGCACCATTTCAAACCACTATCTGTACTTCCTTCAGGAAATACACATCTACACTGCGTTCCAAATTATTATGCAAATTGGATTTAAGTGTCATAAAGATGTAATTTTTTGTTTTTCAAATAAACTCATAGATGGTATTGTGTATCAGGGCTCTTTGGATCACTGAAATCAATCTCAAACGGCTGTGATAATTAGTTTACCAGGTGAGCCCAATTCAAGGAAAACTACTTAAGAATGATGTTCCACATTATTAAGCAGGGCACAGGTTTCAAGGAATTTAGGAAAGAAAACGGATCTCTCTGCTGCTGAAAAGCATCAAAAAGTGCAATGCCTTGGTCATGAGATGAAAACATTAGATATTTCCCAAAAACTTAAACGTGATCACTGTACTGTTAAGAGATTTGTGGTTGATTCTGAGCACAGACATGTTTGTGCTGATAAAGGCAGAATGAGGAAGGTTTCTGCCAGGCAAGTTCATCGGATTAAGAGAGCAGCTGCTAAAAAGCCATTACAAACCAGCAAACAGATATTTAAAGCTGCTGGTGCCTCTGGAGTCCCTCGAACCTCAAGGTGTAGGATCCTTCAAAGGCTTGCTGTGGTGCATAAATCTACTATTCGGCCACTCCTAAACAGTGTTCACAAGCAGAAATGGTTGCAGTGGGCCCAGACATACATGAAGACTAATTTTCAATCAGTCTTGTTTACTGATGAGTGTCGAGCAACCCTGGATGGTCCAGATGGATGGAGTAGTGGATGGTTGGTGGATGTCCACTATGTCCCAACAAGGCTGCGACGTCAGCAAGGAGGTGGAGGAGTCATGTTTTGGGCCGGAATCATGGGGAAACAGCTGGTAGGGCCCTTTAAGGTTCCTGAAGGTGTGAAAATGACCTCTGCAAAGTATATAGAGTTTCTGACTGACAGCTGTCTTCCATGGTATAAAAAGCAGAAATGTGCCTTCTGGAGCAAAATCTTCTTCATGCATGACACTGCACCATGTCATGCTGCAAAGAATACCTCTGAGTCATTGACTGCTATGGGCATAAAAGGAGATAAACTCATAGCGTGGCCACCATCTTTCCCTGACCTCAACCCTATAGAGAACCTTTGGAGAATCATCAAGCGAAAGATCTATGAGGGTGGAAGGCAGTTCACATCAAGACAGCAGCTCTGGGAGGCTATTCTGACTTCATGCAAAGAAATTCAAGCAGAAACTCTCCAAAAAATTCACAAGTTCAATGGATGCAAGAATTGTGAAGGTGATATCAAAGAAGGGTTCCTATGTTAACATGTAACTTGGCCTGTTAGGATGTTTTGGAGTTAAATAGCTTTTTTTGTTCGGTGAATGTGACCTCCTAATGCTGCAAATTCCACAAATGAGCATTTTCAGTTCTTTAAAACATATCAAATGTTTAGAAATTCTACTGTGCATAATAATTTGGAACAGTGCAATTTGAGTTTTTATTCATTTTGGAGATTATACTGTTATCATTGGGAGGTTTCTTCAATAAAATTTGATGCATACTCTAACGGGTGATGACTTTTATTAGACTGACTGTCATTTGTACCAACTATTTAGGAAAATCAGAGAAAAATATCATTTGCATAATAATTTGGAACACAGTGTAGTTTAATCTTCTTATTATTATTCAGTTGATTTCCGCAATTAATGCGGCCCGAACCGCTACACGCACAGACTCTTTTGAGGTATCGTTTCGAAGCTTGCGTTCACGAGAGGTGTGCTAAGTAATTTTTATGTCGATCGGATTTGTAGTTTTTGCGCAATTTGCGTTTGAAAATTTTTTTTCCCGTCATTGGAATGCATTGTCTCAATGGATTTGAATGGGAAACTTAAAACATGCCCTGAGGCGATTGAAATGGTAGTAAAGCTCATTGATATGCGCAGGCACACCCAGTTACTATGCCAACGCCTACGAACGTCACATGACGCCCCCAGGACAGAGCTTCTGCCACATAATATCAGCTCTTAAAGCGAAACCCACAGCACAAATGCAAATCTAGCTTCATCACATGACGCATGGCCCTAAAAGAGAATGTGTGCCTAAGTGGATTTAGAAGCCCAGTGAGCCACCCTGGCTCTTAAAGGGCCGACGCGCCAAAGTGATTCTTAAAGAGCCGGCGCACCAAAATGAGTCTTAAAGGGCCGGCGCGCCAAATCGAAAGCTGAGTGACCCAAAGCTCCAAATCAGAGGCTGAGCCACCCCGGTCTCCAAATCGGAGGCTGATCGACCGTGGCCTCCAAATCGGACCCAGGGTGGCCCCGCCAAAAAAACGGACCCAGCGTGGCCCTGCCCACCAAATCAAACTCATAGTGGTCCGCCCACCAAATCGACCCCCGAGTGGCCGCGCTCACCAAATCGGCCCCCGAGTGGCCCCGCCCACCAAAGCGGCCCCAGAGTGGCCCCGCCCAGCAAATCGGCCCCCGAGTGGCCCACACCACCAAATCGGCCCCCGAGTGGCCCCCACCACCAAATCGGCCCCCGACTTGCCACAGCCACCAAATCGGCCCCCGAGTGGCCCCGCCCACCAAATTGGCCCCCCGAGTGGCCCCGCCCACCAAATTGGCCCCAAGTGGCCCCCCACCACCAAAACGGTCCCCGAGTTGCCACGCCCACCAAATCGGCCCGAATGGCCCCGCCCACCAAATCGGCCCCCAAGTGGCTCCCACCACCAAATTGGTCCCTGAATGGCCCCGTCCATCAAATCGGCCCCCGAGTGGCCCCGCCCACCAAATTGGCCCCCGAGTGGCCACGCCCACCAAATTGGCCCCCGAGTTGCCACCCCGACCAAATTGGCCCCGAGCGGCCACGCCCACCAAATTGGCCCCCGGATGGCCCCGCCCACCAAATCGGCCCCTTAGTGGCCACGCCCACCAAATCAGCCTGCGAGTGGCCCCCACAGTTAAAACGGATCCTGATTTGAAAGTCTTGCAGGGGCAGCAGGCAAGTATCTTAAAGAGGCAGCCCGGGCACCATTTCAAAGCACTATCTGTACTTCCTTCAGTAAATACACATCTAGTTATAGTGGTTTGAAAAAAACACTATATTGTAATCCGAACGCTGCTAACTTATTCCCCTTATAATTAAGTTGATTTCCGCAATTAATGTGGCCCGAACCGCTACACGCACAGACTCCTTTGAGGTGTCGTTTCGAAGCCAGCGTCCATGAGAGGTGTGCTAAGTATTTTTCGTGTCGATTGGATTTGTAGTTTTTGCGCAATTTGCGTTTGAAATTTTTTGTCCCGTCATTGGAATGCACTGTCTCCAATGCTTTTCAATGGGAAATGGCAAAACGTGCCCTGAGGCGATTGAAATGGCAGTTAAGCTCATTGATATGCGCAGGCACACCCAGTTACTATGCCAACGCCTACGAACATCACATGACGCCCCCAGGACAGAGCTTCTGCCACATAATATCAGCTCTTAAAGCGAAACCCACAGCACAAATGCAAATCCAGCTTCATCACATGACATGCCCCTGAGAGAGAATGTCCATCAAAGTTGATTTAGAAGTAGCCCAGTGAGCCAAACTAGCTCTTAAAGCGCCAACGCGCCAAAGTGATTGTTAAAGGGCCGGCGCACCGAAATGAGTCTTAGGCTGGTTTCACATTAGCGCTTTTTAAGCGCACGCACGGCCGGGGGTAGCTCCGCCCCCGAGCCGGCTCTCTGCCCGGCGTGCCCGCCCCTTGCTTGTAGCCCCGCCTCCTAGCGCACAGCGGCGCCTGCGATCGGCGCACCCTATCTTTAGCATAGGGTGCGCAGATCGTGCGCAGGCCGTGCGCTAGTTGCACTTTGACCTGCGCTGCGCACTTTTGACGGTGCGCCGTGCGCGCCAAAATTGAACTTTTCGGATTTTGGCGCGCACGGCGCACCGTCAAAAGTGCGCAGCGCAGGTCAAAGCGCAACTAGCGCACGGCCTGCGCACGATCTGCGCACCCTATGCTAAAGATAGGGTGCGCCGATCGCAGGCGCCGCTGTGCGCTAGGAGGCGGTGCTACAAGCAAGGGGCGGGCACGCCGGGCAGAGAGCCAGCTCGGGGGCGGAGCTACCCCCGGCCGTGCGTGCGCTTAAAAAGCGCTAATGTGAAACTAGCCTTAAAGGGCCGACACACCAAATCGAAAGCTGAGTGACCCCAGGCTCCAAACCGGAGGCTGAGCCACCCCGGCCTCCAAATCGGAGGCTGATCGACCCCGGCCTCCAAATTGGAGCCTGATCGACCCCGGCCTCCAAATCGGAGCCTGAGCCACCGGCCTCCAAATCGGAGACTGAGCCACCCCGGCCTCCAAATCAGAGGCTGATCCACCCCGGCCTCCAAATCAGAGGCTGATCCACCCCGGCCTCCAAATCGGAGGCTGATCCACCCCGGCCTCCAAATCGGAGGCTGATCCACCCCGGCCTCCAAATCAGAGGCTGATCCACCCCGGCCTCCAAATCAGAGGCTGATCCACCCCGGCCTCCAAATCAGAGGCTGATCCACACCGGCCTCCAAATCAGAGGCTGATCCACCCCGGCCTCCAAATCGGAGGCTGATCCACCCCGGCCTCCAAATCGGAGGCTGCGCCACCCCGGCCTGCAAATAGGATGCTGAGCCACCCCGGCCTCTAAATCGGAGGCTGAGCGACCCCGGCCTCCAAATCGGACGCTGAGCCACCCCGGCCTCCAAATCGGAAGCTCATCGACCCCCGCCTCCAAATCGGAGGCTCTTTGACCTCGGCCTCCAAATCAGAGGCTGCGCCACCCCGGCCTCCAAATAGGATGCTGAGCCACCCCGGCCTCTAAATCGGAGGCTGAGCGACCCCAGCCTCCAAATCGGAGGCTGAGCGACCCCGGCCTCCAAATCGGACGCTGAGCCACCCCGGCCTCCAAATCGGAAGCTCATCGACCCCCGCCTCCAAATCGGAGGCTCTTTGACCCCGGCCTCCAAATCGGAGGCTGAGCCACCCCGGCCTCCAAATAGGATGCTGCACCACCCCGGCCTCCAAATAGGATGCTGCACCACCCCGGCCTCCAAATAGGATGCTGAGCCACCCCGGCCTCTAAATCGGAGGCTGAGCGACCCCAGCCTCCAAATCGGAGGCTCTTTGACCTCGGCCTCCAAATCGGAAGCTCAACGACCCCGGCCTCCAAATCGTAGGCTGAGCGACCCCAGCCTCCAAATCTTACCCAGAGTGGCCTCACCCACCAAATTGGACCCAGAGAGGCCCTGCCCACTAAACCGGACCCTGAGGGGCCCCGCCCACCAAATCGGACCCTGTGGGGCCCCGCCCACTAAATCGGACCCAAAGTGGCCCCGCCCACCAAATCAGACCCTGAGAGGCCCCGCCCATCAAATTGGACCCAGAGTGGTCCTGCCCACCAAATTGGACCCAGAGGGGCTGCGCCCACAAAATCAGACCCTAAGGGGCCCCACCCACAAAATCGGACCCAGAGGGGCCCCTGCCACAAAATCAGACCCTGAGGGGCCGCGGCCACAAAATCGGACCCTGAGGGGCTCAACCCACAAAATCGGACCCTGAGGGGCCCCGGTCACAAAATCGGACCCTGAGGGGCCCCGGCCACAAAATAGGACCCTGAGAGGCCCCGGCCACAAAATAGGACCCTGAGGGGCCCTGCCCACCAAATTGGACCCTGAGGGGCCCCGCCCACCAAATCGGACCCTGAGAGGCCCCACCCACCAAATCGGATCCTGAGGGGCTCTGGCCACAAAATTGGACCCTGAGGGGCCCACCCACAAAATCAGACTCTGAGGGGTTCCGGCCACAAAATCGGACCCTGAGGGGCCCCGGCCACAAAATCCGACCCTGAGGGGCCCCACCCACCAAATCGGACCCTGAGGGGCCCCGGTCACAAAATCGGACCCTGAGGGGCCCCACCCACCAAATCGGACCCTGAGGGGCCCCAGCCACCAAATCGGACCCAGAGGGGCCCCGGCCACAAAATCGGACCCTGTGGGGCCCCACCCAAAAAATCGGGCCTTGAGGGGCCCCACCCACAAAATCGGACCCTGGGGCCAAAGTCGCCCCTGAGAGGCACCCACAGTTAAAACGGATCCTGAGTTGAAAGTCTAGCAGGGGCATCAGGCAAGTCTCTCTTAAATGGGCAGCCTGGGCACCATTTCAAACCGCTATCTGTACTTCCTTCAGGAAATACACATCTAGTTATAGTGGTTTGAAAAAACCACTATATTGTAATATTAATGTTGTAATCCGAACGCTGCTAACTTATTCTTATTATTCAGTTGATTTCCGCAATTAATGCGGCCCAAATTGCTACACGCACAGACTCCGTTGAGGTGTCGTTTCGAAGCCAGCATCCATGAGACGTGTAATTTTCGTGTTGATCGGATTTGTTGTTTTTGCGCAATTTTCATTTGAAAAAACATTTTCCTCAATGCATTTCAATGGGGAAATGTTGCCACAGACAAAACATGCCCTGAGGCGATTGAAATGGCAGTTATGCTCATTGATATGCGCAGGCACACCCAGTTACTATGCCAACGCCTACGAACGTCACATGACCTTTCCAGGACACAGTTTCTGGCAGATAATTTCTGCTCTTAAAGCGAAACCCACAGCACAAATGCAAATCTAGCTTCATCACATGACGCATGCCCCTGAGAGAGAATGTGCGCCAAAGTGTATTTAGAAGCCAGGTGAGTCAAACTGGCTCTTAAAGGGCCAACGCGCGAAAGTGATTCTTAAGGGGTCGGCGCAATGAAATGAGTCTTAAAGGGCCAGCGTGCTAAATCGAAAGCTGATTGACCCCAGGCTCCAAATCGGAGGCTGAGCCACCCGGGCCTCCAAATTGGAGGCTGATCGACCCTGGCCTACAAATCGGAGGCTGAGCGACCCTGGCGTCCAAATCGGACCCAGAGTCGCCCCGTCACCAAATTGGACCCAGAGTGGCTCCGCCCACCAAATCGGACCCTGAGGGGACCCGCCCACAAATTCGGACCCTGAGGTGCTCCGCCCACCAAATCGGACCCTGAGGGGCCCCGCCCACCAAATCGGACCCAGAGTGGCCCCGCCCACCAAATTAGACCTAGAGTGGCCCCGCCCACTAAATTGTACCCAGAGTAGCCCCGCCCAACAAATCGGACCCTGAAGGGCCTCGCCCACCAAATTGAACCCATAGTGGACCCGCCCACCAAATTGGACCTTGAGGGGCCCCACCCACAAAATTGGACCCTGAGGGGCCCCACCCACAAAATCAGACCCTGAGGGGCCACACCCACAAAATCAGACCCTGTGGGAACCCCGCCACCAATTCAAGCCCTGAGGAGCCCAGGCCACCGAATCGGATCCTGAGGGGCCCCACCCACCAAATCAGGCTCTGAGGCCAAAGTGGCCCCTGAGAGGCACCCACAGTTAAAACGGATCTTGAGTTGAAAGTCTTGCAGGGGTAGCAGGTAAGTCTCTCTTAAAGGGGCAGCCCAGGCACCGTTTCAAACCACTATCTGTACTTCCTTCAGGAAATACACATCTAGTTATAGTGGTTTGAAAAAACCACTATATTGTAATCCGAACGCTGCTAACTTATTATAGTGGTTTGAAAAAACCACTATATTGTAATCCGAACGCTGCTAACTTATTCTTCTTCTTATTATTATTAAGTTGATTTCCGCAATTAATGCGGCCCGAACCGCTACACGCACAGAATCCGTTGAGGTGTCGTTTCGAAGCCAGCGTCCATGAGAGGTGTGCTAAGTATTTTTCGTGTCGATCGGATTTGTAGTTTTTGCGCAATTTGCATTTGAAATTTTTTTTTCCCGTCATTGGAATGCACTGTCTCCAATGCTTTTCAATAGGAAATGGCAAAACGTGCCCTGAGGCGATTGAAATGACAGTTGAGCTCATTGATATGCGCAGGCAGACCCAGTTACTATGCCAACGCCTACGAACTTCACTTGAACCCCAGCACAGAGCCTCTGCCACATAATATCAGCTCTTAAAGCGAAACCCACAGCACAAATGCAAATCTAGCTTCATCACATGACACATGCCCCTGAGAGAGAATGTGTGCGCCAAAGTGGATTTAAAAGAAGCCCAGTCAGCCAAACTAGCTCTTAAAGGGCCAACGCGCCAAAGTGATTGTTAAAGGGCCAGCGCACCCAAATGAGTCTTAAAGGGCCGACACACCAAATCGGAGACTGAGCCACCCCGGCCTCCAAATCGGAGGCTGAGCCACCCCGGCCTCCAAATCGGACAATGAGCCACCCCGGCCTCCAAATCGGAGGCTGATCGACCCAGGCCTCCAAATCAGAGGCTGAGCCACCCCAGCCTCAAAATAGGAGGCTGAGCCACCCCGGCCTCCAAATCGGAGGCTGATCGACCCCGGCCTCCAAATCGGAGGCTGAGCCACCCCGGCCTCCAAATCGGAGGATGATCCACCCCGGCCTCCAAATCAGAGGCTGAGCCACCCCGGCCTCCAAATCGGAGGCTGAGCCACCCCGGCCTCCAAATCGGAGGCTGAGCCACCCCGGCCTCCAAATCGGAGGCTGATCCACCCCGGCCTCCAAATCGGAGGCTGATCCACCCCGGCCTCCAAATCGGAGGCTGATCCACCCCGGCCTCCAAATCGGAGGCTGATCGACCCAGGCCTCCAAATCGGAGGCTGAGCCACCCCGGCCTCCAAATAAGAGGCTGAGCCACCCCGGCCTCCAAATAAGAGGCTGAGCCACCCCGGCCTCCAAATAAGAGGCTGAGCCACCCCGGCCTCCAAATAAGAGGCTGAGCCACCCCGGCCTCCAAATAGGAGGCTGAGCCACCCAGGCCTCCAAATCGGAGGCTGATCCACCCCGGCCTCCAAATCGGAGGCTGATCGACCCCGGCCTCCAAATCGGAGGCTGACCCACACCGGCCTCCAAATCGGAGGCTGAGCCACCCCGGCCTCCAAATCGGAGGCTGATCGACCCAGGCCTCCAAATCGGAGGCTGAGCCACCCCGGCCTCCAAATAAGAGGCTGAGCCACCCCGGCCTCCAAATAAGAGGCTGAGCCACCCCGGCCTCCAAATAAGAGGCTGAGCCACCCCGGCCTCCAAATAAGAGGCTGAGCCACCCCGGCCTCCAAATAGGAGGCTGAGCCACCCAGGCCTCCAAATCGGAGGCTGATCCACCCCGGCCTCCAAATCGGAGGCTGATCGACCCCGGCCTCCAAATCGGAGGCTGAGCCACCCCGGCCTCCAAATCGGAGGCTGAACCACCCCGGCCTCCAAATCGGAGGCTGAGCCACCCCGGCCTCCAAATCGGAGGCTGAGCCACCCCGGCCTCCAAATCGGAGGCTGAGCCACCCCGGCCTCCAAATCGGAGGCTGATCCACCCCGGTCTCCAAATCGGAGGCTGATCCACCCCGGCCTCCAAATCGTAGGCTGAGCCACCCCAGCCTACAAATCGGAGGCTGAGCCACCCCGGCCTCCAAATCGGAGGCTGAGCCACCCCGGCCTCCAAATCGGAGGCTGAGCCACCCCGGCCTCCAAATCGGAGGCTCATCGACCCCGGCCTCCAAATCAGAGGCTTTTTGACCTCGGCCTCCAAATCGGAAGCTCAACGACCCCGGCCTCCAAATTGGAGGCTGAGCGACCCCAGCCTCCAAATCTTACCCAGAGTGGCCCCGCCCACCAAATCGGACCCTGTGGGGGCCCCGCCCACCAAATCGGACCCTGAGTGGCCCCGCCCACCAAATCGGACCCAGAGTGGTCCCGCCCACCAAATTGGACCCAGAGTGGTCCCGCCCACCAAATTGGACCCAGAGGGGCTCCGCCCACAAAATCAGACCCAGAGGGGCCCCTGCCACAAAATCAGACCCTGAGGGGCCGCGGCCACAAAATCGGACCCTGATGGGCCCCAGTCACAAAATTGGACCCTGATAGGCCCCGGCCACAAAATCGGACCCTGAGGGGCCCCAACCACAAAATCCGACCCTGAGGGGACCCAACCACAAAATCGGACCCTGAGAGGCCCCGCCCACCAAATTGGACCCAGAGTGGTCCCGCCCACCAAATTGGACCCAGAGGGGCTCCACCCACAAAATCGGACCCAGAGGGGCCCCTGCCACAAAATCGGACCCTGAGGGGCCGCGGCCACAAAATCAGATCCTGAGGGGCCGCGGCCACAAAATCGGACCCTGAGGGGCCCCAACCACAAAATCGGACCCTGAGGGGACCCAACCACAAAATCGGACCCTGAGGGGCCCCTGACACAAAATCGGACCCTGGGTGGCCCCGGCCACAAAATCGTACCCTGAGGGGCCCAACCCACAAAATCGGATCCTGAGGGGCCCTGCCCCCCAAATTGGACCCTGAGGGGCCCCGCCCACCAAATCGGACCCTGAGAGGTCCCACCCACAAAATCGGACCCTGAGGGGCCCCACCTGCAAAATTGGACCCTGAGGGGTTCCAGCCACAAAAATTGGATCCTGATTGGCCCCGGCCACAAAATCGGACCCTGAGGGGCCCCAGCCACAAAATCGGACCTTGAGGGGCCCCACCCACCAAATCAGACCCTGAGGGGCCCCGGCCACCAAATCGGACCCTGAGTGGCCCCGGCCACAAAATCAGGCCCTGAGGGGCCCCACCCACAAAATCAGACCATGAGGCCAAAGTGGCCCCTGAGAGGCACCCACAGTTAAATCGTATCCTGAGTTGAAAGTCTTGCAGGGGCAGCAGGCAAGTCTCTCTTAAAGGGGCAGCCCGGGCACCATTTCAAACCACTATCTGTACTTCCTTCAGGAAATACACATCTAGTATTATTATTATTATTCAGTTGATTTTCCGCAATTAATGCGGCCCGAACCGCTACATGCACAAACTCCGTTGAGGCGTCATTTCGAAGCCAGCATCCACGAGTGGTGTGCTAAGTATTTTTCGTGTCGATCGGATTTGTAGTTTTTGCGCAATTTGCGCTTGAAAAAACATTTTCCTGTCATTGGAATGCATTGTCTCAATGCATTTCAAAGGGAAAATTTTGCCATAGGGAAAACATGGGGTAGTCGTGAGGTGGCAGTTAAGCTCATTGATATGCGCAGGCACACCCAGTTACTTTGCTAACGCCTACGAACTTTACATGACCCCACCAGGACAGAATTTCTGCCAGATAATATCAGTTCTTAAAGTGAAACTCAAAGCACAAATGCAAATCTGATCGACCCTGGCCTACAAATCGGACCCAGAGTGGCCCCGCCCACCAAATCGGACCCAGAGTGGCCCCGTCCACCAAATCAGACCCAGAGTGGCCCCGCCCACCAAATTGGACCCAGAGGGGCTCCACCCACCAAATTGGACCCAGAGGGTCTCCACCAACAAAATCGGACCCTAAGGGGCCCCACCCACAAAATCGGACCGAGAGGCCCCAGCCACAAAATCTGACCCTGAGGGATCCTGTCCACCATTTCAAGCCCTGAGGAGCCCAGGTCACCGAATCGGATCCTGAGGGGCCCCGCCCACCAAATCGGACCCTGAGAGGCCCTGCCCACCAAATTGGACCCAGAGTGGTCCCGCCCACAAAATCAGACCCTAAGGGGCACCACCCACAAAATTGGACCCTGAGGGACCCCGGCCACAAAATCGGACCCTGAGGGGCCCCGGCCACAAAATCGGACCCTGAGGGGCCCCACCCACAAAATCGGACCTTGAGGGGCCCCACTCACAAAATCGGACCCTGAGGGGCCCCACCCTAAAAATCGGACCCTGAGAAGCCACACGCACAAAATTGGACCCTGAGGGGCCACACCCTCAAAATCGGACCCTGAGGGGCCACACCCACAAAATAGGAGCCTGAGGAATCCCGGCCAACAACTCAAGCCCTGAGGAGCCCAGGCCAAGGAATCAGATCCTGAGGGGCCCCACCCACCAAATCAGACCCTGAGCAAGTGGCCCCTGAGGCACGCACAGTTAAAACGGATCCTGAGTTGAAAGTCTTGCAGGGGCAGCAGGCAAGTCTCTCTTAAAGGGGCAGCCCGGGCACTATTTCAAACCACTATCTGTACTTCCTTCAGGAAATACACATCTAGTTCTTCTTCTTCTTATTATTATTATTCAGTTGATTTCCGCAATTAATACAGCCCGAACCGCTACACGCACAGACGCCGTTGAGGTGTTGTTTCGAAGCCAGCGTCCACGAGAGGTGTGCTAAGTATTTTTCGTGTCGATCGGATTTGTAGTTTTTGCGCAATTTGCGTTTGAAATTTTTTTTTTCCCGTCATTGGAATGCACTGTCTCCAATGCTTTTCAATGGGTAATGGCAAAACGTGCCCTGAGGCGATTGAAATGGCAGTTGAGCTCATTGATATGCGCAGGCAGACCCAGTTACTATGCCAAAGCCTACGAACGTCACATGACATCCCAAGGACAGAGCTTCTGCCACATAATATCAGCTCTTAAAGTGAAACCCACAGCACAAATGCAAATCTAGCTTCATCACATGACACATGCCCCTGAGAGAGAATGTGCGACAAAGTGGATTTAGAAGCCCAGTGAGCCACCCTGGCTCTTAAAGGGCCGACGTGCCACAGTGATTTTTAAAGGGCCAGCGCACCGAAATGAGTCTTAAAGGGCCGGCGCGCCAAATCGAAAGCTGAGTGACCCCGGCCTCCAAATCGGAGGCTGAGCCACCCCGGGGTCCAAATCGGAGGCCGAACCACCGCGGCCTCCAAATCGGAGGCTGAGCCACCCTGGCCTCCAAATCGGACCCAGTGTCGCCCCGCTCAAAAAATCAGACCCAGAGTAGCACAGCCCACCAAATCGGATCCTGAGGGGCCCCGCCCACCAAATCAGACTCCGAGTGGCCCCGCCCACCAAATCGGACCCTGAAGGGCACCGTCCACCAAATCGGACCCTGAGGAGCCCCGCCCACCAAATCAGACCCTGAGAAGCCCCGCCCACCAAATCGGACCCAGATTGACCCCGCCCACCAAATCGGACCCCGAGGAGCCCCGCCCAACAAATCGGACCCAGATTAACCCCGCCCACCAAATCGGACCCTGAAGGGCCCCGACCACCACATCGGACCCAGAGGGGCCCCGCCCACCAAATCGGACCCAGGGGCCCCGCCCACCACATCGGACCCAGAGGGGCCCCACCCACCAAATTGGACCCAGGGGCCCCGCCCACCAAATCGGACCATGAGGGACCCCGCCCACCAAATTGGACCATGAGGGGCACCGCCCACTAAATCGGACCCAGAGTGGCCCCGCCCACCAAAATGGACGCAGGGGGCTCCACCCACAAAATCAGACCCTAAGGGGCCCCACCCACAAAATCGGACCCTGAGTGGGCCCGGCCACAAAATCAGACCCTGAGGGGCCCCAACCACAAAATCGGACCCTGAGAGACCCCGGCCACAAAATCGAACCTAGAGGGGCCCCAGTCACAAAATAGGACCCTCAGGGGCCCCAACCACAAAATCAGACCCTGAGGTGCCCCGGTCACAAAATCGGACCCTGAGGGGCCCCAGCCGCAAAATAAGACCCTGAGGGGCCCCACCCACAAAATCGGACCCTGAGAGACCCCGGCCACAAAATCGAACCCAGAGGGGCCCCAGTCACAAAATCAGACCCTAAGGGGCCCAGGTCACGAAATCGGACCCTGAGGGGCCCCACCCACAAAATCAGACCCTGAGGGGCCCCGCCCACCAAATTAGACCCTGAGGGGCCCCACCCTCAAAATCAGACCCTGAGGGGCCCCAGCCACAAAATCAGACCCTGAGGGGTCCCAGCCACAAAATCGGACTCTGAGGGGCCCCACCCACAAAATCGGACCCTGAGGGGCCCCACCCACAAATCCAGACCCTGAGGGGACCCGGACACAAAATCGGACCCTGAGAGACCCCGGCCACAAAATCGGACCCAGAGGGGCCCCAACCACAAAATCAGACCCTGAGGGGCCCCAGTCACAAAATCGGACCCTGAGGGGCCCCACCCACAAAATCAGACCCTGAGGGACCCCAGCCACAAAATCAGAACCTGAGGGGCCCCAACCACAAAATCAGAACCTGAGGGGCCCCACCCACAAAATCAGACCATGAGGGACCCCACCCACAAAATCGGACCCTGAGGGGCCCCGCCCACCAAATTTGACCCTGAGGGGCCCCACCCTCAAAATCGGTCGCTGAGGGGCCCCACCCACAAAATCGGACCCTGAGAGACCCTGGCCACAAAATCGAACCCAGAGGGGCCTCAGTCACAAAATCAGACCCTAAGGGGCCCCAGCCACAAAATCGGACCCTGAGGGGCCCCACCCACTAAATCAGACCCTGAGGGACCCCAGCCACAAAATCGGACCCTGAGGGGCCCCACCCACAAAATCAGACCCTGAGGGTCCCCGGTCACAAAATCGGACCCTGAGGGGCCCCACCCACAGAATCGGACCCTGATGGGCCCCAACCACAAAATCAGACCCTGAGGTGCCCCGGTCACAAAATCGGACCCTAAGGGGCCCCACCCACAAAATCAGACCCTGAGGGTCCCCGGTCACAAAATCGAACCTAGAGGGGCCCCAGTCACAAAATAGGACCCTCAGGGGCCGCAACCACAAAATCAGACCCTGAGGTGCCCCACCCACAAAATCAGACCCTGAGGGGCCCCACCCACAAAACCAGACCCTGAGGGGCCCCAGCCGCAAAATAAGACCCTGAGGGGCCCCACCCACAAAATCGGACCCTGAGAGACCCCGGCCACAAAATCAAACCCAGAGGGGCCCCAGTCACAAAATCAGACCCTAAGGGGCCCAGGTCACGAAATCGGACCCTGAGGGGCCCCACCCACAAAATCAGACCGTGAGGGGCCCCGCCCACCAAATTAGACCCTGAGGGGCCCCACCCTCAAAATCAGACCCTGAGGGGCCCCAGCCACAAAATCAGACCCTGAGGGGCCCCACCCACAAATCCAGACCCTGAGGGGACCTGAACACAAAATCGGACCCTGAGAGACCCCGGCCACAAAATCGGACCCTGAGGGGCCCCAACCACAAAATCAGACCCTGAGGGGCCCCAGTCACAAAATCGGACCCTGAGGGGCCCCACCCACAAAATCAGACCCTGAGGGACACCAGCCACAAAATTAGAACCTGAGGGGCCCCAACCACAAAATCAGAACCTTAGGGGCCCCACCCACAAAATCAGACCATGAGGGACCCCACCCACAAAATCGGACCCTGAGGGGCCCCGCCCACCAAATTAGACCCTAAGGGGCCCCACCCTCAAAATCGGTCGCTGAGGGGCCCCACCCACAAAATCGGACCCTGAGAGACCCCGGCCACAAAATCGAACCCAGAGGGGCCTCAGTCACAAAATCAGACCCTAAGGGGCCCCGGCCACAAAATCGGACCCTGAGGGGCCCCACCCACAAAATCAGACCCTGAGGGTCCCCGGTCACAAAATCGGACCCTGAGGGGCCCCACCCACAGAATCGGACCCTGATGGGCCCCACCCACAAAATCAGACCCTGAGGGGCCCCAGACACAAAATCGGACCCTGAGGGGCCCCACCCACAAAATCGGACCCTGAGGGGCCACGCCCACCAAATTAGACCCTGAGGGGCCCCACCCTCAAAATCAGACCCTGAGGGGCCACAGCCACAAAATCAGACAATGAGGGGCCCCAGCCACAATATCGGACCCTGAGGGGCCCCACCCACAAAATCGGACCCTGATGGGCCCCACCCACAAATCCAGAACCTGAGGGGCCCAGCCACAAAATCAGACCCTGAGAGACCCCGGCCACAAAATCGGACCCTGAGGGGCCCCAACCACAAAATCAGACCCCGAGGGGCCCCGGTCACAAAATCGGACCCTGAGGGGCCCCACCCACAAAATCAGACCCTGAGGGGCCCCAGCCACAAAATCGGACCCTGAGGGGTCCCACCCACAAAATCGGACCCTGAGGGGCCCCGCCCACCAAATTTGACCCTGAGGGGCCCCACCCTCAAAATCGGTCGCTGAGGGGCCCCACCCACAAAATCGGACCCTGAGAGACCCCGGCCACAAAATCGAACCCAGAGGGGCCTCAGTCACAAAATCAGACCCTAAGGGGCCCCAGCCACAAAATCGGACCCTGAGGGGCCCCACCCACTAAATCAGACCCTGAGGGACCCCAGCCACAAAATCGGACCCTGAGGGGCCCCACCCACAAAATCAGACCCTGAGGGTCCCCGGTCACAAAATCGGACCCTGAGGGGCCCCACCCACAGAATCGGACCCTGATGGGCCCCAACCACAAAATCAGACCCTGAGGTGCCCCGGTCACAAAATCGGACCCTAAGGGGCCCCACCCACAAAATCAGACCCTGAGGGTCCCCGGTCACAAAATCGAACCTAGAGGGGCCCCAGTCACAAAATAGGACCCTCAGGGGCCGCAACCACAAAATCAGACCCTGAGGTGCCCCACCCACAAAATCAGACCCTGAGGGGCCCCACCCACAAAACCAGACCCTGAGGGGCCCTAGCCGCAAAATAAGACCCTGAGGGGCCCCACCCACAAAATCGGACCCTGAGAGACCCCGGCCACAAAATCAAACCCAGAGGGGCCCCAGTCACAAAATCAGACCCTAAGGGGCCCAGGTCACGAAATCGGACCCTGAGGGGCCCCACCCACAAAATCAGACCGTGAGGGGCCCCGCCCACCAAATTAGACCCTGAGGGGCCCCACCCTCAAAATCAGACCCTGAGGGGCCCCAGCCACAAAATCAGACCCTGAGGGGCCCCAGCCACAAAATCGGGACTCTGAGGTGCCCCACCCACAAAATCGGACCCTGAGGGGCCCCACCCACAAATCCAGACCCTGAGGGGACCTGAACACAAAATCGGACCCTGAGAGACCCCGGCCACAAAATCGGACCCTGAGGGGCCCCAACCACAAAATCAGACCCTGAGGGGCCCCAGTCACAAAATCGGACCCTGAGGGGCCCCACCCACAAAATCAGACCCTGAGGGACACCAGCCACAAAATTAGAACCTGAGGGGCCCCAACCACAAAATCAGAACCTTAGGGGCCCCACCCACAAAATCAGACCATGAGGGACCCCACCCACAAAATCGGACCCTGAGGGGCCCCGCCCACCAAATTAGACCCTAAGGGGCCCCACCCTCAAAATCGGTCGCTGAGGGGCCCCACCCACAAAATCGGACCCTGAGAGACCCCGGCCACAAAATCGAACCCAGAGGGGCCTCAGTCACAAAATCAGACCCTAAGGGGCCCCGGCCACAAAATCGGACCCTGAGGGGCCCCACCCACAAAATCAGACCCTGAGGGTCCCCGGTCACAAAATCGGACCCTGAGGGGCCCCACCCACAGAATCGGACCCTGATGGGCCCCACCCACAAAATCAGACCCTGAGGGGCCCCAGACACAAAATCGGACCCTGAGGGGCCCCACCCACAAAATCGGACCCTGAGGGGCCACGCCCACCAAATTAGACCCTGAGGGGCCCCACCCTCAAAATCAGACCCTGAGGGGCCACAGCCACAAAATCAGACAATGAGGGGCCTCAGCCACAATATCGGACCCTGAGGGGCCCCACCCACAAAATCGGACCCTGATGGGCCCCACCCACAAATCCAGAACCTGAGGGGCCCAGCCACAAAATCAGACCCTGAGAGACCCCGGCCACAAAATCGGACCCTGAGGGGCCCCAACCACAAAATCAGACCCCGAGGGGCCCCGGTCACAAAATCGGACCCTGAGGGGCCCCACCCACAAAATCAGACCCTGAGGGGCCCCAGCCACAAAATCGGACCCTGAGGGGTCCCACCCACAAAATCGGACCCTGAGGGGCCCCACCCACAAAATCGGACCCTGAGGGGCCCCGCCCACCAAATTAGACCCTGAGGGGACCCACCCTCAAAATCGGTCCCTGAGGGGCCCCACCCACAAAATCGGACCCTGAGGGGCCCCACCCACAAAATCGGACCCTGAGGGGCCCCGCCCACCAAATTAGACCCTGAGGGGCCCCACCCTCAAAATCGGTCCCTGAGGGGCCCCGGCGACAAAATCGGACCCTGAGGGGCCCCGGCCACAAAATCGGACCCTAAGGGGCCCCGGCCACAAAATCGGACCCTGAGAGGCCCCACCAGCAAAATCGGACCCTGAGGGGCCCCACCCGCAAAATCGGACCCTGAGGGGCCCCACCCGCAAAATCGGACCCTGAGGGGCTCCACCCACAAAATCGGACCCTGAGGGGCCCCGGCCCCAAATATCGGACCCTGAGGGGCCCCAACCACAAAATCGGACCCTGAGAGGCACCGGCTACAAAATCAGACCCTGAGGGGCCCCGGACACAAAATCGGACCCTGAGGGGCCCCGGCCACAAAATCGGACCCTGAGGGGCCCAACCCACAAAATCAGACTCAGTGTCCCCGCCCACCAAATTGGACCCTGAAGGGCCCCGTCCACCAAATCGGACCCAAAGTGGCCCCACCCACCAAATCAGACCCAGAGTGGCCCCGCCCACCAAATGGGACACTGAGGGGCCCCGCCCACCAAATGGGACCCTGAGGGGCCCCGCCCACCAAATGGGACACTGAGGGGCCCCACCCACCAAATAGTACCCTGAGGGGCCCCGCCCACTAAATCGGACCCTGAGGGGCCCCACCCACAAAATCGGACCCTGAGGGGCCCCACCCACAAAATCGGACCCTGAGGGGCCCCGGCCACAAGATTGGACCCTGAGGGGCCCCAACCGCCAAATCAGACCCTGAGGGGCCCCGGCCACAAAATCGGACCCTTAGGGGCCCCACCCACCAAATCAGCCCCTGAGGGGACCCGGCCACCAAATCAGCCCCTGATGGGACCCGGCCACCAAATCGAACCCTGAGGGGCCCCACCCACAAAATCGGGCCCTGAGGGCCCCACAA
Source organism: Dendrobates tinctorius (assembly GCF_039654945.1). Classification (NCBI taxonomy): domain Eukaryota; kingdom Metazoa; phylum Chordata; class Amphibia; order Anura; family Dendrobatidae; genus Dendrobates; species Dendrobates tinctorius. The sequence continues at coordinate 3,820,095 of NW_027361776.1, read as the reverse complement.
AATCGGACCCTGAGGCCAAAGTGGACCCTGAGAGGCACCCACAGTTAAAACGGATCCTGAGTTGAAAGTCTTGCAGGTGCAGCAGGCAAGTCTCTCTTAAAGGGGCAGCCTGGGCAGCATTTCAAACCACTATCTGTACTTCCTTCAGGAAATACACATCTAGTTTTCCAGTTGATTTCCGCAATTAATGCGGCCCGAACCGCTACACGCACAGACTCCGTTGAGGTGTTGTTTCGCAGCCAGCGTCCATGAGAGGTGTGCTAAGTATTTTTCGTGTCGATCGGATTTGTAGTTTTTGCGCAATTTGCGTTAGAAATTTTTTTTTCCTGTCATTGGAATGCACTGTCTCCTATGCATTTGAATGGGGAAATGGCAAAACGTGCCCTGAGGCGATTGAAATGGCAGTTGAGCACATTGATATGCGCAGGCACACCCAGTTACTATGCCAACGCCTACGAACGTCACATGACATCTCCAGGACAGAGCTTCTGCCACATAATATCAGCTCTTAAAGCGAAACCCACAGCACAAATGCAAATCTAGCTTCATCACATGACACATGCCCCTGAGAGAGAATGTGCGCCAAAGGGTATTTAGAAGCCCAGTGAGCCAAACTGGCTCATAAAGGGGTGAAGCGCCAAAGTGATTCTTAAAGGGCCGCCGCACTGAAATGAGTCTTAAAGGGCCGACGCGCCAAATCGAAAGCTGAGTGACCCCAGGCTCCAAATCGGAGGCTGAACCACCCCGGCCTTAAAATTGGAGGCTGAGCCACCCTGGCCTCCAAATCGGACCCAGAGTGGCCCCGCCCACCAAAAACGGACCCAGAGTGGCACAGCCCACCAAATCGGACACTGAGGGCCCCCGCCCACCAAATCGGACACTGAGGGCCCCCGCCCACCAAATCAGACCCTGAAGGGCCCCGCCCACCAAATCGGACACTGAGGGCCCCCGCCCACCAAATCAGACTCAGAGTGGCCCCACCCACCAAATCGGACAATGAAGGGCCCCGCCCAACAAATCGGACCCAGAGGGGCCCTGCCCACCAAATTGGACCCTGAGGAGCTCCGTCCACCAAATCGGACCCACAGTGACCCCGCCCACCAAATCGGACCATGAAGGGCCCCGCCCACCAAATCGGAAGCAGAGGGGCCCCGCCCACTAAATCGGTCCAAGAGAGGCCACGCCCAACAAATCGGACCCTGAGGAGCCCCGCCCACCAAATCAGACCCTGAGGGGCCCCGGCCACAACATCGGACCCTGAGGGGCCCCACTCACAAAATCGGACCCTAGAGGGGCCCCAAACACAAAATCGGATCCTGAGGGGCCCCACACACAAAATCGGATCCTGAGGGGCCCCAACCACAAAATCGGACCCTGAGGGGCCCCACCCACAAAATTGGACCCTTAGGGGCCCTGGCCACAAAATCGGACCCTGAGGGACCCCGGCCACAAAATCAGATCCTGAGGGGCCCCAACCACAAAATCGGACCCTGACAGGCTCCGGCCACAAAATCGGACGCTGAGGGGCCCCGGACACAAAATCGGACCCTGAGGGGCCCCGGCCACAAAATCGGACCCTGAGGGGCCCCGGCCACAAAATTGGACCCTGAGTGGCCCAACCCACAAAATCAGACTCAGTGTCCCCGCCCACCAAATTGGATCCTGAAGGGCCCCGTCCACCAAATCGAACCCAGAGAGGCCCCGCCTACCAAATCAGACCCAGAGTGGCCCCGCCCACCAAATCGGACCCTGAGGGGCCCCGCCCACCAAATTGGACCCTGAGGGGCCCCGCCCACCAAATCGGACCCTGAGGGGCCCCGCCCACTAAATCGGATTCTGAAAGGCCCCAACCACAAAATCGGACCCTGAGGGGCCCCACCCATAAAATCGGACCCTGAGGGGCCCCACTGACCAAATTGAACTCTGAGGGGCCCCGCCCACCAAATCAGACCCAGAGTGGCCCCGTCCGCCAAATCAGACCTAGAGTGGCCCCGCTCACCAAATCGGACCCCGAGGAGCCCCACCCACCAAATCGGACCCCCGAGGGGCCCCGCCCACCAAATCGGACCCCGAGGGATCCCGCCCACCAAATCGGACCCCGAGGGTCTCCGCCAACCAAATTGGACCCCGAGGGGCCCCGCCCACCAAATCGGACTCTGATAAATCCCGCCCACCAAATCAGACCCTGAGGGGCCCCGCTCACCAAATCGGACCCTGAGGGGCCCCGCTCACCAAATCGGACACTGAGGGGCCCCGGCCACAAAATCGGACCCTGAGGGTCCCCACCCACCAAATCGGACCCTGAGGGGCCCCGGCCACAAAATCGGACCCTGAGGGGCCCCCACTCACCAAATCAGCCCCTGAGGGGACCCGGCCACCAAATCGGACCCTGAGGGGCCCCACCCACCAAATCGGACCCTGTGGTTCCCCGGCCACCAAATCGGACCCTGAGGGACCCCACCCACAAAATCGGGCCCTAAGGGCCCCACCCACAAAATCGGACCCTGAGGCCAAAGTGGCCCCTGAGAGGCACCCACAGTTAAAACGGATCCTGAGTTGAAAGTCTTGCAGGTGCAGCAGGCAAGTCTCTCTTAAAGGGGCAGCCGGGGCAGCATTTCAAACCACTATCTGTACTTCCTTCAGGAAATACACATCTAGTTATTATTATTATAGTGGTTTGAAAAAACCACTATATTGTAATCCGAACGCTGCTAACTTATTCTTCTTATTATTATTATTATTAAGTTGATTTCCGCAATTAATACAGCCCGAACTGCTACACGCACAGACTCCGTTGAGGTGTCGTTTTGAAGCCAGCGTCCATGAGAGGTGTGCTAAGTATTTTTCGTGTTGATCAGATTTGTAGTTTTTGCGCAATTTGCGTTAGAAATTTTTTTTTCCCGTCATTGGAATGCACTGTCTCCAATGCATTTGAATGGGGAAATGGCAAAACATGCCCTGAGGCGATTGAAATGGCAGTTGAGCTCATTGATATGCGCAGGCAGAACCAGTTACTATGCCAACGCCTACGAACGTCACATGACATCTCCAGAACAGAGCTTCTGCCACATAATATCAGCTCTTAAAGCGAAACCCACAGCACAAATGCAAATCTAGCTTCATCACATGACACATGCCCCTGAGAGAATGTGCGCCAAAGTGTATTTAGAAGCCCAGTGAGCCAAACTGGCTCTTAAAGGGCCGAAGTGCAAAAGTGACTGTTAAAGGGCCGGCGCACCGAAATGAGTCTTAAAGGGCCAACACGCCAAATCGAAAGCTGAGTGACCACAGGCTCCAAATGGGAGGCTGATCGACCCCCCGGCCTCCAAATCGGAGGCTGAGCCACCCCGGCCTCCAAATCGGAGGCTGAGCCACCCCGGCCTCCAAATCGGAGGCTGAGCCACCCCGGCCTCCAAATCGGAGGCTGATCGACCCCGGCCTCCAAATCGGAGGCTGATCGACCCCAGCCTCCAAATCGGAGGCTGATCGACCCCGGCCTCCAAATCGGAGGCTAATCGACCCCGGCCTCCAAATCGGAGGCTGAGCCACCCCGGCCTCCAAATCGGAGGCTGAGCCACCCCGGCCTCCAAATCGGAGGCTGAGCCACCCCGGCCTCCAAATCGGAGGCTGAGCCACCCCGGCCTCCAAATCGGAGGCTCTTTGATCTCGGCCTCCAAATCGGAGGCTCTTTGACCCCGGCCTCCAAATCTTACCCAGAGTGGCCCCACCCACCAAATCTTACCGAGTGGCCCCGCCCACCAAATCGGACCCAGAGAGGCCCTGCCCACCAAACCGGACCCTGTGGGGCCCCGCCCACTAAATCGGACCCAGAGTGGTCCCGCCAACCAAATCGGACCCAGAGTGGCCCCGCCCACCAAATCGGACCCAGAGGGTCTCCGCCCACAAAATCAGACCCTCAGGGGCCCAACCCACCAAATCTGACCCTGAGGGGCCCCAACCACAAAATCAGACCCTGATTGGTCCCAACCACAAAATCAGACCCTGAGGGGCCCCGGCCACAAAATCGGACCCTGAGGGGCCCTGGCCACAAAATCGGACCCTGAGGGGCCCCGGCCACAAAATCGGACCCTGAGGGGCCCAACCCACATAATCGGACCCTGAGGGGCCCAACCCACATAATCGGACCCTGAGGGGCCACGGCCAGAAAATCGGACCCTGAGGGGATCCGGCCACAAAATCAGACCCTGAAGGGCCCCCGCCACAAAATCGGACCCTGAGGGGCCCCACTCACAAAATCGGAACCTGAGGGGCCCCACCCACAAAATCGGACCCTGAGGGGCCACACCCACAAAATCGGAGCCTGAGAGATCCCCGCCAACAATTCAAGCCCTGAGGAGCCCAGGCCAAGGAATCGGATCCTGAGGGGCCCCACCCTCCAAATCAGACCCTGAGGCCAAAGTGGCCTCTGAGAGGCACTCACAGTTAAAACGGATCCTGAGTTGAAAGTCTTGCAGGGGCAGCAGGCAAGTCTCTCTTAAAGGGGCAGCCCGGGCACCATTTCAAACCACTATCTGTACTTCCTTCAGGAAATACACATCTAGTTATTATTATTAAGTTGATTTCCGCAATCAATACAGCCCGAACCGCTACAAGCACAGACGCCATTGAGGTGTTGTTTCGAAGCCAGCGTCCACGAGAGGTGTGCTAAGTATTTTTCGTGTCGATCGGATTTGTAGTTTTTGCGCAATTTGCGTTTGAAATTTTTTTTCCCGTCTCCAATGCTTTTCAATGGGTAATGGCAAAACGTGCCCTGAGGCGATTGAAATGGCAGTTGAGCTCATTGATATGCGCAGGCAGACCAAGTTACTATGCCAACGCCTACGAACGTCACATGACATCCCAAGGACAGAGCTTCTGCCACATAATATCAGCTCTTAAAGTGAAACCCACAGCACAAATGCAAATCTAGCTTCATCACATGACACAGGCCCCTGAGAGAGAATGTGCGACAAAGTGGATTTAGAAGCCCAGTGAGCCACCCTGGCTCTTAAAGGGCCGACGTGCCACAGTGATTCTTAAAGGGCCAGCGCACCAAAATGAGTCTTAAAGGGCCGGCGTGCCAAATCGAAAGCTGAGTGACCCCGGCCTCCAAATCGGAGGCTGAGCCACCCCGGCCTCCAAATCGGAGGCTGAACCACCCCGGCCTCCAAATCGGAGGCTGAGCCACCCTGGCCTCCAAATCGGACCCAGTGTGGCCCCGCTCAAAAAATCAGACCCAGAGTAGCACAGCCCACCAAATCGGATCCTGAGGGGCCCCGCCCACCACATCAGACTCCGAGTGGCCCCGCCCACCAAATCGGACCCTGAAGGGCCCCGTCCACCAAATCGGACCCTGAGGAGCCCCGCCCACCAAATCAGACCTTGAGAATCCCCGCCCACCAAATCGGACCCAGAGTGACCCCGCCCACCAAATCGGACCCTGAAGGGCCCCGCCCATCAAATCGGACCCAGAGTGTCCCCGCCCACCAAATCGGACCCAACGGGGCCCCGCCCATCAAATCGGACCCTGAGGGGCCCCGCCCACCAAATCGGAACCTGAGGAGCCCCGCCCACCAAATCGGACCCAGATTGACCCCGCCGACCAAATCGGACCCCGAGGAGCCCCGCCCACCAAATCGGACCCAGATTGACCCCACCCACCAAATCGGACCCTGAAGGGCCCCGCCCACCAAATCAGACCCAGAGGTGCCCCGCCCACCAAATCGGACCCTGAAGGGCCCCGCCCACCAAATCGGACCAGAGGGGCCACGCCCACCAAATCGGACCCAGGGGGCCCCGCCCACCAAATCGGACCATGAGGGGCCCCGCCCACAAAATCGGACCATGAGGGGCACCGCCCACTAAATCGGACACAGAGTGGCCCCGCCCACCAAAATGGACCCAGGGGGCTCCACCCACAAAATCAGACCCTAAGGGGCCCCAACCACAAAATCGGACCCTGAGGGGCCCCACCCACAAAATCGGACCCTGAGGGTCCCCGCTGACCAAATTGAACTCTGAGGGGCCCCGCCCACCAAATCGGACGCAGAGTAGCCCGCCCACCAAATCAGACCTAGAGTGGTCCCGCTCACCAAATCGGACCCCGAGGGGCCCCACCCACCAAATCGGACCCCGAGGGGCCCCACCCTCAAAATCGGTCGCTGAGTGGCCCCACCCACAAAATCAGACCCTGAGGGTCCCCGGTCACAAAATCGAAGCTAGAGGTGCCCCAGTCACAAAATAGGACCCTCAGGGGCCCCAACCACAAAATCGGACCCTGAGGGGCCCCACCCACAAAATCAGACCCTGAGGGGCCCCACCCACAAAACCAGACCCTGAGGGGCCCCAGCCGCAAAATAAGACCCTGAGGGGCCCCAGTCACAAAATCCGACCCTAAGGGGCCCAGGTCACGAAATCGGACCCTGAGGGGCCCCACCCACAAAATCAGACCCTGAGGGGCCCCGCCCACTAAATTAGACCCTGAGGGGCCCCACCCTCAAAATCAGACCCTGAGGGGCCCCAGCCACAAAATCAGACCCTGAGGGGCCCCAGCCACAAAATCGGACTCTGAGGTGCCCCACCCACAAAATCGGACCCTGATGGGCTCCACCCACAAATCCAGACCCTGAGGGGACCCGGACACAAAATCGGACCCAGAGAGACCCCGGCCACAAAATCGGACCCTGAGGGGCCCCAACCACAAAATCAGACCCTGAGGGGCCCCAGTCACAAAATCGGACCCTGAGGGGCCCCACCCACAAAATCAGACCCTGAGGGACCCCAGCCACAAAATCAGAACCTGAGGGGCCCCAACCACAAAATCAGAACCTGAGGGGCCCCACCCACAAAATCAGACCATGAGGGACCCCACCCACAAAATCGGACCCTGAGGGACCCCGCCCACCAAATTAGACCCTGAGGGACCCCACCCTCAAAATCGGTCGCTGAGGGGCCCCACCCACAAAATCGGACCCTGAGAGACCCCGGCCACAAAATCGAACCCAGAGGGGCCCCACCCACAAAATCGGACCCTGAGGGGCCCCGCCCACCAAATTAGACCCTAAGGGGCCCCTCCCTCAAAATCAGACCCTGAGGGGCCACAGCCACAAAATCAGACCATGAGGGGCCCCAGCCACAACATCGGACCCTGAGGGGCCCCACCCACAAAATCGGACCCTGATGGGCCCCACCCACAAATCCAGACCCTGAGGGGCCCAAGCCACAAAATCGGACCCTGAGAGACCCCACCCACAAAATCGGACCCTGAGGGGCCCCGCCCACCAAATTAGACCCTAAGGGGCCCCTCCCTCAAAATCAGACCCTGAGGGGCCACAGCCACAAAATCAGACCATGAGGGGCCCCACCCACAAATCCAGACCCTGAGGGGACCCGGACACAAAATCGGACCCTGAGAGACCCCGGCCACAAAATCGGACCCTGAGGGGCCCCAACCACAAAATCAGACCCTGAGGGGCCCCAGTCACAAAATCGGACCCTGAGGGGCCCCACCCACAAAATCAGACCCTGAGGGACCCCAGCCACAAAATCAGAACCTGAGGGGCCCCAACCACAAAATCAGAACCTGAGGTGCCCCACCCACAAAATCAGACCATGAGGGACCCCACCCACAAAATCGGACCCTGAGGGACCCCGCCCACCAAATTAGACCCTGAGGGACCCCACCCTCAAAATCGGTCGCTGAGGGGCCCCACCCACAAAATCGGACCCTGAGAGACCCCGGCCACAAAATCGAACCCAGAGGGGCCTCAGTCACAAAATCAGACCCTAAGGGGCCCTGGCCACAAAATCGGACCCTGAGGGGCCCCACAAACAAAATCAGACCCTGAGGGTCCCCGGTCACAAAATCGGACCCTGAGGGGCCCCACCCACAGAATCGGACCCTGATGGGCCCCACCCACAAAATCAGACCCTGAGGGGCCTCAGCCACAAAATCGGACCCAGAGAGGCCCCACCCACAAAACCAGACCCTGAGGGGCCCCACCCACAAAATCGGACCCTGAGGGGCCCCGCCCACCAAATTAGACCCTAAGGGGCCCCTCCCTCAAAATCAGACCCTGAGGGGCCACAGCCACAAAATCAGACCATGAGGGGCCCCAGCCACAACATCGGACCCTGAGGGGCCCCACCCACAAAATCGGACCCTGATGGGCCCCACCCACAAATCCAGACCCTGAGGGGCCCAAGCCACAAAATCGGACCCTGAGAGACCCCGGCCACAAAATCGGACCCTGAGGGGCCCCAACCACAAAATCAGACCCTGAGGGGCCCCGGTCACAAAATCGGACCCTGAGGGGCCCCACCCACAAAATCAGACCCTGAGGGACCCCAGCCACAAAATCGGACCCTGAGGGTCCCCAGCCACAAAATCGGACCCTGAGGGGCCCCACCCACAAAATCGGACCCTGAGGGGCCCCGCCCACCAAATTAGACCCTGAGGGCCCCACCCTCAAAATCTGTCCCTGAGGGGCCCCGGCCACAAAATCGGACCCTGAGGGGCCCCGGCCACAAAATCGGACCCTGAGGAGCCCCGGCCACAAAAGCGGACCCTGAGGGGCCCCACCCGCAAAATCGGACCCTAAGGGGCCCCGGCCACAAAATCGGACCCTGAGGGGCCCCACCCGCAAAATTGGACCCTAAGGGGCCCCAACCGCAAAATCGGACCCTGAGCGGCTTCACCCACAAAATCGGACCCTGAGGGGCCCCGGCCCCAAAAATCGTACCCTGAGGGGCCCCAACCACAAAATCGGACCCTAAGAGGCACCGGCTACAAAATCGGACCCTGAGGGGCCCCGGACACAAAATCGGACCCTGAGGGGCCCAACCCACAAAATCAGACTCAGTGTCCCCGCCCACCAAATTGGACCCTGAAGGGCCCCGTCCACCAAGTCGGACCCAAAGTGGCCCCATCCACCAAATCAGACCCAGAGTGGCCCCGTCCACCAAATCAGACCCAGAGTGGCCCCGCCCACCAAATTGGACCCTATGGGGCCCCGCCCACCAAATTGGACCCTATGGGGCCCCACCCACCAAATGGGACCATGAGGGGCCCCGCCCACCAAATCGGACCCTGAGGGGCCCCGTCCACTAAATCGGATTCTGAAAGGCCCCAACCTCAAAATCAGACCCTGAGGGGCCCCACCCACAAAATCGGACCCTGAGGTTCCCCGCTGACCAAATTGAACTCTGAGGGGCCCCGCCCACCAAATCGGACCCAGAGTGGCCCACCCACCAAATCAGACCTAGAGTGGTCCCGCTCACCAAATCGGACCCCGAGGGGCCCCACCCACCAGATCGGACCCCGAAGGGCCCCACCCACCAAATCGGACCCCGAGGGGCCCCGCCCACCAAATCGGACCCGAGCGGCCCCGCCCACCAAATCGGACCCCGAGGGTCCCCGCCAACCAAATTGGACCCTGAGGGGCCCCGCCCACCAAATTGGACTCTGATAGATCCCGCCCACCAAATCAGACCCTGAGGGGCCCAGCTCACAAAATCGGACCCAGAGTGGCCCCGCCCACCAAATTGTACCCAGAGTGGCCTCGCCCACCAAATTGTACCCAGAGTGGCCCCGCACACCAAATTGTACCCTGAAGGGCCCCACCCACAAAATCGGACCTTAAGGGGCCCCACCCACAAAATTGGACCCTGAGGAGCCCCGGCCACAAAATTGGACCCTGAGGGGCCCCACCCACAAAATCGGACCCTGAGGGGATCCAGCCACAACATCGGACCCTGAGTGGCCACCCTCACAAAATCGGACCCTGAGGGGCCCTGCCCACAAAATCGGACCCTGAGGGGCCCCAACCACAAAATCGGACCCTGACGGGCCCCCGGCCACAAAATCGGACCCTAACGGGCCCCGGCCACAAAATCGGACCCTGAGGGGCCCCGGCCACAAAATCGGACCCGGAGGGACCCCACTAACAAAATTGAACCCTGAGGGGCCCCAACCACAAAATCAGATCCTGAGGGGCCCCACCCACAAAATCGGACCCTGAGGGGCCCCACCCACAAAATTGGACTCTCAGGGGCCCCGGCCACAAAATCGGACCCTGAGGGACCCCGGCCACAAAATCAGATCCTGAGGGGCCCCAACCACAAAATCAGACCGAGAGGCACTGGCCACAAAATCGGACCCTGAGGGGCCCCAGACACAAAATCGGACCCTGAGGGGCCCCGGCCACAAAATCAGACCCTGAGGGGCCCAACCCACAAAATCAGACCCTGAGGGGCCCCGCCCACCAAATTAGACCCTGAGGGGCCCCACCCTCAAAATCGGACCCTGAGGGGCCCCAGCCACAAAATCAGACCCTGAGGGGCCCCAGCCACAAAATCGGACTTTGAGGGGCCCCACCCACAAAATCGGACCCTGAGGGGCCCCACACACAAATCCAGACCCTGAGGGGACCCGGCCACAAAATCGGACTCTGAGGGGCCCCGCCCACCAAATCGGACCCTGAGGGGCCCCGCCCACTAAATCGGATTCTGAAAGGCCCCAACCACAAAATCGGACCCTGAGGGCCCCACCCACAAAATCGGACCCTGAGGCCAAAGTTGCCCCTGAGAGGCACCCACAGTTAAAACGGATGCTGAGTTGAAAGTCTTGCAGGTGCAGCAGGTAAGTCTCTCTTAAAGGGGCATCCTGGGCAGCATTTCAAACCACTATCTGTACTTCCTTCAGGAAATACACATCTAGTTATTATAGTGGTTTGAAAAAACCACTATATTGTAATCCGAACGCTGCTAACTTCTTCTTCTTCTTCTTCTTCTTATTATTATTATTATTAAGTTGATTTCCGCAATTAATGCGGCCCGAACCGCTACATGCACAAACTCCGTTGAGGTGTCGTTTCGAAGCTAGCGTCCACGAGAGGTGTGCTAAGTATTTTTCGTGTCAATCGGATTTGTAGTTTTTGCGCAATTTGCGTTTGAAATTTTTTTTTCCCGTCATTGGAATGCACTGTCTCCAATGCTTTTCAATAGGAAATGGCAAAACGTGCCCTGAGGCGATTGAAATGGCAGTTGAGCTCATTGATATGCGCAGGCAGAACCAGTTACTATGCCAATGCCTACGAACTTCACTTGAACCCCAGCACAGAGCCTCTGCCACATAATATCAGCTCTTAAAGCAAAACCCACAGTACAAATGCAAATCTAGCTTCATCACATGACACATGCCCCTGAGAGAGAATGTGTGCGCCAAAGTGGATTTAGAAGAAGCCCAGTGAGCCAAAGTAGCTCTTAAAGGGCCAACGCGCCAAAGTGATTGTTAAAGGGCCAGCACACCCAAATGAGTCTTAAAGGGCCGACACACCAAATCGGAGACTGAGTCACCCCGGCCTCCAAATCGGAGGCTGAGCCACCCCGGCCTCCAAATCAGAGGCTGAGCCACCCCGGCCTCAAAATCGGAGGCTGAGCCACCCCGGCCTCCAAATCGGAGGCTGATCCACCCCGGCCTCCAAATCGGAGGCTGATCCACCCCGGCCTCCAAATCGGAGGCTGAGCTACCCCGGCCTCCAAATCGGAGGCTGAGCCACCCCGGCCTCCAAATAGGAGGCTGAGCCACCCCGGCCTCCAAATAGGAGGCTGAGCCACCCCGGCCTCCAAATCGGAGGCTGAGCCACCTCGGCCTCCAAATCGGAGGCTGAGCCACCCCGACCTCCAAATCGGAGGCTGAGCCACCTCGGCCTCCAAATCGGAGGCTGAGCCACCCCGGCCTCCAAATCGGAGGCTGAGCCACCCCGGCCTCCAGATCGGAGGCTGAGCCACCCCGGCCTCCAAATCGGGGGCTCATCGACCCCGGCCTCCAAATCGGAAGCTCATCGACCCCGGTCTCCAAATCGGAGGCTCTTTGACCTCGACCTCCAAATCGGAAGCTCAACGACCCCGACCTCCAAATTGGAGGCTGAGCAACCCCAGCCTCCAAATCTTACCCAGAGTGGCCCCACGCACCAAATCAGACCCAGAGAGGCCCTGCCCACCAAATTGGACCCTGTGGGGCACCGCCCAACAAATCGGACCCTGAGAGGCCCCGCCCACCAAATTGGACCCTGAGAGGCCCCGCCCACCAAATTGGACCCAGCGTGGTCCCGCCCACCAAATTGGACCCAGAGTGGTCCCGCCCACCAAATTGGACCCAGAGGGGCTCCGCCCACAAAATCAGACCCATAGGGGCCGCGGCCACAAAATCAGATCCTGATGGGCTCCAGTCACAAAATTGGACCCTGATAGGCCCCGGCCACAAAATCGGACCCTGAGGGGCCCCAACCACAAAATCCGACCCTGAGGGGACCCAACCACAAAATCGGACCCTGAGAGGCCCCGCCCACCAAATTGGACCCAGAGTGGTCCCGCCCACCAAATTGGACCCAGAGGGGCCCCACCCACAAAATCGGACCCAGAGGGGCCCCTGCCACAAAATCAGACCCTGAGGGGCCGCGTCCACAAAATCAGACCCTGAGGGGCCGCGGCCACAAAATCGGACCCTGGGGGGCCCCAACCACAAAATCGGACCCTGAGGGGACCCAACCACAAAATCGGACCCTGAGGGGACCCAACCACAAAATCGGACCCTGAGGGGCCCCGGCCACAAAATCGGACCCTGAGGGGCCCAACCCACAAAATCGGACCCTGAGGGGCCCTGCCCACCAAATTGGACCCTGAGGAGCCCCGCCCACCAAATCGGACCCTGAAAGGCCCCACCCACAAAATCGGACCCTGACGGTCCCCAGCCACAAAATCGGACCCTGAGGGGCCCCACCCACAAAATTGGACCCTGAGGGGTTCCGGCCACAAAAATCGGATCCTGAGTGGCCCCGGCCACAAAATCAGACCCTGAGGGGCCCCAGCCACAAAATCGGACCTTGAGGGGCCCCACCCACCAAATCAGACCCTGAGGGGCCCCGGCCACCAAATCGGACCCTGAGGGGCCCCGGCCACCAAATCGGACCCTGAGTGGCCCCGGCCACAAAATCGGACCCTGAGGGGCCCCACCCACAAAATCGGACCCTGAGGGGACCCACCCACAAAATCAGGCCCTGAGGGGCCCCACCCACAAAATCAGACCCTGAGGCCAAAGTGGCCCCTGAGAGGCACCCACAGTTAAATCGGATCCTGAGTTGAAAGTCTTGCAGGGGCAGCAGGCAAGTCTCTCTTAAAGGGGCAGCCCGGGCACCATTTCAAACCACTATCTGTACTTCCTTCAGGAAATACACATCTAGTTATAGTGGTTTGAAAAAACCACTATATTGTAATCCGAACGCTGCTAACTTATTCTTCTTCTTCTTATTATTATTATTATTAAGTTGATTTCCGCAATTAATACAGCCCGAACCGCTACACGCACAGACTCCGTTGAGGTGTCGTTTCGAAGCCAGCGCCCATGAGAGGTGTGCTAAGTATTTTTCGTGTCGATCAGATTTGTAGTTTTTGCGCAATTTGCGTTAGAAATTTTTTTTTCCCGTCATTGGAATGCACTGTCTCCAATGCATTTGAATGGGGAAATGGCAAAACGTGCCCTGAGGCGATTGAAATGGCAGTTGAGCTCATTGATATGCGCAGGCAGAACCATTTACTATGCCAACGCCTACGAACGTCACATGACATCTCTAGAACAGAGCTTCTGCCATATAATATCAGCTCTTAAAGCGAAACCCACAGCACAAATGCAAATCTAGCTTCATCACATGACACATGCCCCTGAGAGAGAATGTGCGCCAAAGTGTATTTAGAAGCCCAGTGAGCCAAACAGGCACTTAAAGGGCCGAAGTGCAAAAGTGATTCTTAAAGGGCCGCCGCACCGAAATGAGTCTTAAAGGGCCGACGCGCCAAATCGAAAGCTGAGTGACCCCAGGCTCCAAATCGGAGGCTGAGCCACCCCGGCCTTAAAATCGGAGGCTGAGCCACCCTGGCCTCCAAATCGGACCCAGAGTGGCCCCGCCCACCAAAAACGGACCCAGAGTGGCACAGCCCACCAAATCGGACACTGAGGGGCCCCAACCACAAAATCGGACCCTGAGGGGCCCCGACCACAAAATCGGACCCTGAGAGACCCCGGCCACAAAATCGAACCCAGAGGGGCCCCACCCACAAAATTGGACCCTGAGGGGCCCCGCCCACAAAATCGGACCCTGAGGGGCCCCGCCCTCAAAATCAGACTCTGAGAGGCCCCGCCCACCAAATCGAACCCTGAGGTGCCCCGCCAACCAAATCGGACTCTGAGGGCCCCCAACCACAAAATCGGACCCTAAAGGGCCCCGGCCACAAAATCGGACCCTTGAGGTGCCCAAACCACAAAATCGGACCCTGAGGGGCCCCGGCCACAAAATCGGACCCTGAGGGGCCCCACCCACAAAATCGGACCCTGAGGGGCCCCACCCACAAAATCGGACCCTGAGGGGCCCCGGCCACAAAATCGGAACCTGAAGGGCCCCGGCCACAAAATCGGACCCTGAAGGGCCCCGGCCACAAAATCGGACCGTGAGAGGCCCCGGCCACAAAATCGAACCCAGAGGGGCCCCACCCACAAAATTGGACCCTGAAGGGCCCCGCCCACCAAATCGGACCCTCAGGGGCCCCGCTCACAAAATCGGACCCTGAGGGGCCCCGCCCTCAAAATCGGACCCTGAGAGGCCCCGCCCACCAAATCAGACCCTGAGGGGCCCCACCCACAAAATTGGACCCTGAGGGACCCCAGCCACAAAATCGGACCCTGAGGGGCCCCGGCCACGAAATCGGACCCTGAGGGGCGCCGGCCACAAAATCAGACCCTGAGGGGCCCCAACCACAAAACCGGACCCTGAGGGGCCCCAACCACAAAATCGGACCCTGAGGGGCCCCAACCACAAAATCGGACCCTGAGAGACCCCGGCCACAAAATCGAACCCAGAGGGGCCCCACCCACAAAATTGGACCCTGAGGGGCCCCGCCCACAAAATCGGACCCTGAGGGGCCCCGCCCTCAAAATCGGACCCTGAGAGGCCCCGCCCACCAAATAGGGACCCTGAGGGGCCCCGCCAACCAAATCGGACTCGGAGGGGCCCCACCCACAAAATCGGACCCTGAGGGCCCCCAACCACAAAATCGGACCCTAAGGGGCCCCGGCCACAAAATCGGACCCCGAGAGACCCCGGCCACAAAATCGGACCCAGAGGGGCCCCACCCACAAAATCGGATCCTCAGGGGCCCCGCCCACAAAATCGGACCCTGAGGGTCCCCGCCCTCAAAATAGGACCCTGAGGGTCCCCGCCCACAAAATAGGACCCTGAGGGGCCCCGCCCTCAAAATCAGACCCTGAGGGGCCCCGCCTACCAAATCGGACCCTGAGGGGCCCCGCCAACCAAATCGGACTCTGAGGGGCCCCACCCACAAAATCGGACCCTGAGGGGCCCCACCCTCAAAATCGGACCCTGAGGGGCCCAACCAACAAAATCAGACCCTGAGGGGCCCCAGCCACAAAATCGGGCCCTTAGGGGCCCCGGCCACAAAATCGGACCCTGAGGGGCCCCGGCCACAAAATCGGACCCTGAGAGACCCCGGCCACAAAATCGAACCCAGAGGGGCCCCGCCCACAAAATCGGACCCTCAGGGGCCCCGCCCACAAAATCGGACCCTGAGGGTCCCTGCCCTCAAAATCGGACCCTGAGGGTCCCTGCCCACAAAATCGGACCCTGAGGGGCACCACCCTCAAAATCGGACCCTGAGGGGCCCCATCTACCAAATCGGACCCTGAGGGGCCCCGCCAACCAAATCGGACTCTGAGGGGCCCCACCCACAAAATCGGACCCTGAGGGGCCCCACCCTCAAAATCGGACCCTGAGGGGCCCAACCAACAAAATCGGACCCTGAGGGGCCCCAGCCACAAAATCGGGCCCTGAGGGGCCCCGGCCACAAAATCGGACCCTGAGGGGCCCCGGCCACAAAATCGGACCCTGAGGGGCCCCGGCCACAAAATCGGACCCTGAGGGGCCCCACCCACAAAATCAGCCATGAGGGGCCCCACCCACAAAATCGGACCCTGAGGGGCCCCACCCAAAATATCGGACCCTGAGGGGACCCACCCACAAAATCGGACCCTGAGGGGCCACACCCACAAAATCGGACCCTGAGAGGCCACACCCACAAAATCAGAACCTGAGGGGCCCCACCCACAAAATTGGACCCTGAGGAATCCCGGCCACTAATTCAAATCCTGAGGAGCCCAGGACACCGAATCGGATCCTGAGGGGCCCCACCCACCCAATCTGACCCTGAGGCCAAAGTGGCCCCTGAGAGGCACCCACATTTAAAACGGATCCTGAGTTGAAAGTCTTGCAGGGGCAGCAGGCAAGTCTCTCTTAAAGGGGCAGCCCAGGCACCATTTCAAACCACTATCTGTACTTCCTTCAGGAAATACACATCTAGTGTTAATTTTGTTATCTTTATTCAGTTGATTTCCGCAATTAATGCGGCCCGAACCGCTACACGCACAGACTCCGTTGAGGCGTCGTTTCGAAGCCACCGTCCACTAGAGGTGTGCTAAGTATTTTTCGTGTCAATCGGATTTGTAGCTTTTGAGCAATTTGCATTTGAAACTTTTTTTTCTCATCAAAGCAATGCATTGCCTCAATGCATTTCAATGGGAAAATTTTGCCATATTAAGACATGGGGCAGCTTCATCACATGACGCATGCCCCTGAGAGAGAATGTGCACCAAAGAGGATTTAGAAGCCCAGTGAGCCAAACTGGCTCTTAAAGGGCCGACGCGCCAAAGTGATTCTTAAAGGGCCGGCGCGCCAAATCGAAAGCTGAGTGACCCCAGGCTCCAAATCGGAGGCTGAGCCACCCCGGCCTCCAAATCGGAGGCTGAGCCACCCCGGCCTCCAAATCGGAGGCTGAGCCACCCCGACCTCCAAATCGGAGGCTGAGCCACCCCGGCCTCCAAATCGGAGGCTGAGCCACCCCGGCCTCCAAATCGGAGGCTGAGCCAAACCGTCCTCCAAATCGGAGGCTGATCGACCCCGGCCTCCAATTCGGAGGCTGAGCCACCCTGGCCTCCAAATCGGAGGCTGAGCCACCCCGGCCTTCAAATCAGAGGCTGAGCCACCCTGGCCTTCAAATCGGAGGCTGATCGACCCCGGCCTACAAATCAGAGGCTGAGCCACCCTGGCCTCCAAATCGGAGGCTGATCGACCCCGGCCTCCAAATCGGAGGCTGAGCCACCCCGGCCTCCAAATCGGAGGCTGATCGACCCCGGCCACCAAATCGGAGGCTGATCGACCCCGGCCTAAAAATCGGAGGCTGAGCCACCCCGACCTCCAATCGGAGGCTGAGCCACCCCGGCTTCCAAATTGGAGGCTGAGCCACCCCGGCTTCCAAATCAGAGGCTGAGCCACCCCGGCCTCCAAATCGGAGGCTGAGCCACCCTGGCCTCCAAATCGGAGGCTGAGCCACCCCGGCCTCCAAATCGGAGGCTGAGCCACCCCGGCCTCCATATCGGAGGCTGAGTCACTCCGGCCTCCAAATCGGAGGCTGAGCCAAACCGTCCTCCAAATCGGAGGCTGATCGACCCCGGCCTCCATTTCGGAGGCTGAGCCACCCCGGCCTCCAAATCGGAGGCTGAGCCACCCCGGCCTCCAAATCGGAGGCTGAGCCACCCCGGCCTCCAAATCGGAGGCTGAGCCACCCCGGCCTCCAAATCGGAGGCTGAGCCACCCCGGCCTCCAAATCGGAGGCTGAGCCAAACCGGCCTCCAAATCGGAGGCTGATCGACCCCGGCCTCCAATTCGGAGGCTGAGCCACCCTGGCCTCCAAATCGGAGGCTGAGCCACCCCGGCCTTCAAATCAGAGGCTGAGCCACCCTGGCCTTCAAATCGGAGGCTGATCGACCCCGGCCTACAAATCGGAGGCTGATCGACCCCGGCCTCCAAATCGGAGGCTGAGCCACCCCGGCCTCCAAATCGGAGGCTGATCGACCCCGGCCACCAAATCGGAGGCTGATCGACCCCGGCCTAAAAATCGGAGGCTGAGCCACCCCGACCTCCAATCGGAGGCTGAGCCACCCCGGCTTCCAAATCGGAGGCTGAGCCACCCCGGCTTCCAAATCAGAGGCTGAGCCACCCCGGCTTCCAAATCGGAGGCTGAGCCACCCCGGCCTCCAAATCGGAGGCTGAGCCACCCCGGCCACCAAATCGGAGGCTGATCGACCCCGGCCTAAAAATCGGAGGCTGAGCCACCCCGACCTCCAATCGGAGGCTGAGCCACCCCGGCTTCCAAATCGGAGGCTGAGCCACCCCGGCTTCCAAATCAGAGGCTGAGCCACCCCGGCCTCCAAATCGGAGGCTGAGCCACCCTGGCCTCCAAATCGGAGGCTGAGCCACCCCGGCCTCCAAATCGGAGGCTGAGACACCCCGGCCTCCATATCGGAGGCTGAGTCACTCCGGCCTCCAAATCGGAGGCTG
Organism: Dendrobates tinctorius; assembly: GCF_039654945.1. NCBI lineage: Eukaryota > Metazoa > Chordata > Amphibia > Anura > Dendrobatidae > Dendrobates > Dendrobates tinctorius. Next base: position 3,801,637 of record NW_027361776.1, on the reverse strand, counting down.
AGCCAAACCGTCCTCCAAATCGGAGGCTGATCGACCCCGGCCTCCATTTCGGAGGCTGAGCCACCCCGGCCTCCAAATCGGAGGCTGAGCCACCCCGGCCTCCAAATCGGAGGCTGAGCCACCCCAACCTCCAAATCGGAGGCTGAGCCACCCCGGCCTCCAAATCGGAGGCTGAGCCACCCCGGCCTCCAAATCGGAGGCTGAGCCAAACCGTCCTCCAAATCGGAGGCTGATCGACCCCGGCCTCCAATTCGGAGGCTGAGCCACCCTGGCCTCCAAATCGGAGGCTGAGCCACCCCGGCCTTCAAATCAGAGGCTGAGCCACCCTGGCCTTCAAATCGGAGGCTGATCGACCCCGGCCTACAAATCAGAGGCTGAGCCACCCTGGCCTCCAAATCGGAGGCTGATCGACCCCGGCCTCCAAATCGGAGACTGAGCCACCCCGGCCTCCAAATCGGAGGCTGATCGACCCCGGCCACCAAATCGGAGGCTGATCGACCCCGGCCTAAAAATCGGAGGCTGAGCCACCCCGACCTCCAATCGGAGGCTGAGCCATCCCGGCTTCCAAATCGGAGGCTGAGCCACCCCGGCTTCCAAATCAGAGGCTGAGCCACCCCGGCCTCCAAATCGGAGGCTGAGCCACCCTGGCCTCCAAATCGGAGGCTGAGCCACCCCGGCCTCCAAATCGGAGGCTGAGCCACCCCGGCCTCCATATCGGAGGCTGAGTCACTCCGGCCTCCAAATCGGAGGCTGAGCCAAACCGTCCTCCAAATCGGAGGCTGATCGACCCCGGCCTCCATTTCGGAGGCTGAGCCACCCCGGCCTCCAAATCGGAGGCTGAGCCACCCCGGCCTCCAAATCGGAGGCTGAGCCACCCCGGCCTCCAAATCGGAGGCTGAGCCACCCCGGCCTCCAAATCGGAGGCTGAGCCACCCCGGCCTCCAAATCGGAGGCTGAGCCAAACCGGCCTCCAAATCGGAGGCTGATCGACCCCGGCCTCCAATTCGGAGGCTGAGCCACCCTGGCCTCCAAATCGGAGGCTGAGCCACCCCGGCCTTCAAATCAGAGGCTGAGCCACCCTGGCCTTCAAATCGGAGGCTGATCGACCCCGGCCTACAAATCGGAGGCTGATCGACCCCGGCCTCCAAATCGGAGGCTGAGCCACCCCGGCCTCCAAATCGGAGGCTGATCGACCCCGGCCACCAAATCGGAGGCTGATCGACCCCGGCCTAAAAATCGGAGGCTGAGCCACCCCGACCTCCAATCGGAGGCTGAGCCACCCCGGCTTCCAAATCGGAGGCTGAGCCACCCCGGCTTCCAAATCAGAGGCTGAGCCACCCCGGCTTCCAAATCGGAGGCTGAGCCACCCCGGCCTCCAAATCGGAGGCTGAGCCACCCCGGCCACCAAATCGGAGGCTGATCGACCCCGGCCTAAAAATCGGAGGCTGAGCCACCCCGACCTCCAATCGGAGGCTGAGCCACCCCGGCTTCCAAATCGGAGGCTGAGCCACCCCGGCTTCCAAATCAGAGGCTGAGCCACCCCGGCCTCCAAATCGGAGGCTGAGCCACCCTGGCCTCCAAATCGGAGGCTGAGCCACCCCGGCCTCCAAATCGGAGGCTGAGACACCCCGGCCTCCATATCGGAGGCTGAGTCACTCCGGCCTCCAAATCGGAGGCTGAGCCAAACCGTCCTCCAAATCGGAGGCTGATCGACCTCGGCCTCCATTTCGGAGGCTGAGCCACCCCGGCCTCCAAATCGGAGGCTGAGCCACCCCGGCCTCCAAATCGGAGGCTGAGCCACCCCAACCTCCAAATCGGAGGCTGAGCCACCCCGGCCTCCAAATCGGAGGCTGAGCCACCCCGGCCTCCAAATCGGAGGCTGAGCCAAACCGTCCTCCAAATCGGAGGCTGATCGACCCCGGCCTCCAATTCGGAGGCTGAGCCACCCTGGCCTCCAAATCGGAGGCTGAGCCACCCCGGCCTTCAAATCAGAGGCTGAGCCACCCTGGCCTTCAAATCGGAGGCTGATCGACCCCGGCCTACAAATCAGAGGCTGAGCCACCCTGGCCTCCAAATCGGAGGCTGATCGACCCTGGCCTCCAAATCGGAGGCTGAGCCACCCCGGCCTCCAAATCGGAGGCTGATCGACCCCGGCCACCAAATCGGAGGCTGATCGACCCCGGCCTAAAAATCGGAGGCTGAGCCACCCCGACCTCCAATCGGAGGCTGAGCCACCCCGGCTTCCAAATCGTAGGCTGAGCCACCCCGGCTTCCAAATCAGAGGCTGAGCCACCCCGGCCTCCAAATCGGAGGCTGAGCCACCCCGGCCTCCAAATCGGAGGCTGAGCCACCCCGGCCTCCATATCGGAGGCTGAGTCACTCCGGCCTCCAAATCGGAGGCTGAGCCAAACCGTCCTCCAAATCGGAGGCTGATCGACCCCGGCCTCCATTTCGGAGGCTGAGCCACCCCGACCTCCAAATCGGAGGCTGAGCCACCCCGACCTCCAAATCGGAGGCTGAGCCACCCCGACCTCCAAATCGGAGGCTGAGCAACCCCGACCTCCAAATCGGAGGCCGAGCCACCCCGACCTCCAAATCGGAGGCCGATCCACCCCGGCCTCCAAATCGGAGGCCGATCCACCCCGGCCTCCAAATCGGAGGCCGAGCCACCCCGGCCTCCAAATCGGAGGCCGAGCCACCCCGGCCTCCAAATAGGAGGCCGATCGACCCCAGCCTCCAAATCGGAGGCTGAGCCACCCCGGCCTCCAAATCGGAGGCTGAGCCACCCCGGCCTCCAAATAGGAGGCTGAGCCACCCCGGCCTCCAAATCGGAGGCTGATCCACCCCGGCCTCCAAATAGGAGGCTGAGCCACCCCGGCCTCCAAATAGGAGGCTGAGCCACCCCGGCCTCCAAATCGGAGGCTGATCCACCCCGGCCTCCAAATCGGAGGCTGAGCCACCCCACCCTCCAAATAGGAGGCTGAGCCACCCCGGCCTCCAAATCGGAGGCTGAGCCACCCCGGCCTCCAAATCGGAGGCTGATCGACCCCGGCCTCCAAATCGGAGGCTGATCCACCCCGGCCTCAAAATAGGAGGCTGATCGACCCCGGCCTCCAAATAGGAGGCTGATCGACCCCGGCCTAAAAATCGGAGGCTGAGCCACCCCGGCCTCCAAATCGGAGGCTGAGCCACCCCGGCCTCCAAATCGGAGGCTGATCGACCCCGGCCTCCAAATCGGAGGCTGATCGACCCCGGCCTCCAAATCGGAGGCTGATCGACCCCGGCCTCCAAATCGGAGGCTGAGCCACCCCGGCCTCCAAATCGGAGGCTGAGCCACCCCGGCCTCCAAATCGGAGGCTGAGCCACCCCGGCCTCCAAATCGGAGGCTGAGCCACCCCGGCCTCCAAATCGGAGGCTGATCCACCCCGGCCTCCAAATCGGAGGCTGATCCACCCCGGCCTCCAAATCGGAGGCTGATCCACCCCGGCCTCCAAATCGGAGGCTGATCCACCCCGGCCTCCAAATCGGAGGCTCATCGACCCCGGCCTCCAAATCGGAAGCTCATCGACCCCGGCCTCCAAATCAGAGGCTCTTTGACCTCGGCCTCCAAATCGGAAGCTCAACGACCTCGGCCTACAAATTAGTGGCTGAGCGACCCCAGCCTCCAAATCTTACCCAGAGTGGCCCCGCCCACCAAATCGGACCCTGTGGGGCCCCGCCCACCAAATCGGACCCTGAGAGGCCCCGCCCACCAAATCGGACCCAGAGTGGTCCCGCCCACCAAATTGGACCCAGAGTGGTCCCGCCCACCAAATCGGACCCTGAGGGGTTCGGCCACAAAAATCGGATCCTGATTGGCCCCGGCCACAAAATCGGACCCTGAGGGGCCCCAGCCACAAAATCGGACCTTGAGGGCCCCCACCCACCAAATCAGACCCTGAGGGGCCCCGGCCACCAAATCGGACCCTGAGGGGCCCACTGCCACCAAATCGGACCCTGAGTGGCCCCGGCCACAAAATCGGACCCTGAGGGGCCCCACCCACAAAATCGGACCCTGAGGGGCCCCACCCACAAAATCAGGCCCTGAGGGGCCCCACCCACAAAATCAGGCCATGAGGCCAAAGTGGCCCCTGAGAGGCACCCACAGTTAAATCGTATCCTGAGTTGAAAGTCTTGCAGGGGCAGCAGGCAAGTCTCTCTTATAGGGGCAGCCCGGGCACCATTTCAAACCACTATCTGTACTTCCTTCAGGAAATACACATCTAGTATTATTATTACTATTCAGTTGATTTCCGCAATTAATGTGGCCCGAACCGCTACACGCACAGACTCCGTTGAGGCCTCGTTTCGAAGCCAGCGTCCATGAGAGGTGTGCTAAGTATTTTTCGTGTCGATCGGATTTGTAGTTTTTGCGCAATTTGCGTTTGAAAAAAGATTTTCCTCAATGCATTTCAATGGGAAAATGTTGCCATAGGGAAAACATGGGGCTGTCGGGTGAAGTGGCAGTTAAGCTCATTGATATGCGCAGGCTCACCCAGTTACTATGCCAACGCCTACGAATGTCACATGACCTCTCCAGGACAGAGTTTCTGGCAGATAATTTCAGCTCTTAAAGCGAAACCCACAGCATAAATGCAAATCTAGCTTCATCACATGACGCATGCCCCTGAGAGAGAATGTGCGCCAAAGTGGATTTAGAAGCCGAGTGCGCCAAACTGGCTCTTAAAGGTCCGACGCGTCAAATTGATTCTAAAAAGGGCCGGCGCACCGAAATGAGTCTTAAAGGGCCGGCGCGCCAAATCGAAAGCTGAGTGACCCCAGGCTCCAAATCGGACCCTGAGGGGCCCCGCCCACCAAATCGGACCCTGAGGGGCCCCGCCCACCAAATCGGACCCTGAGGGGGCCCGCCCACCAAATCAGACCCTGAGGGGCTCCACCCACAAAATCAGACCCTGAGGGGCCCCAACCACAAATTCGGACCCTGAGGAGCCCCACCCACCAAATGGGACCCTAAGGGGCACCAGCCACCAAATCGGATCCTGAGGGGCCCCGACCACAAAATCGGACCCTGAGGGGCCCCGGCCACAAAAACGGACCCTGAGGGGCCCCAGCCACAATATCGGACCCTGAGGGGCCCCAGCCACAAAATCCGACCCTGAGGGGCCCCGGTCACCAAATCGGACCCTGAGGGGCCCCGGCCATGAAATCGGACACTGAGGGGCGCTGGCCACAAAATCGGACCCTGAGGGGCCCCAACCACGAAATCAGACCCTGAGGGGCCCCGGCCACAAAGTCGGACCCTGAGGGCCCCCAACCACAAAACTGGACCCTGAGGGGCCACAACCACAAAATCGAACCCAGAGGGGCCCCGCCCACAAAATCGGACCCTGAGGGGCCCCGCCCTCAAAATCGGACCCTGATAGGCCCCGCCCACCAAATCGGACCCTGAGGGGCCCCGCCAACCAAATCAGACTCTGAGGGGCCCCACCCACAAAATCGGACCCTGAGGGCCCCCAATCACAAAATCGGACACTGAGGGGCCTCAACCACAAAATCGGACACTGAGGGGCCCCGGCCACAAAATCGGACCCTGAGAGACCCCGGCCACAAAATCGAACCCAGAGGGGCCCCACCCACAAAATTGGGCCCTGGGGGCCCCGCTCACCAAATCGGACCCTGAGGGGCCCCGTCCACAAAATCCGACCCTGAGGGGCCCTGCCCACCAAATCGGACACTGAGGTGCCCCGCCCACCAAATCGGACCCTGAAGGGCCCCGCCCACCAAATCGGACCCTGAGGGGCCCCACCCACAAAATGGGACCCTGATGGGTTTCGCCCACCAAATCGGACACTGAGGCGCCCCGCCCACCAAATCGGACCCTGAGGGGCCCCACCCACTACATCAGACCCTGAGGGGCCCCGCCCACCAAATCAAACCCTGAGGGGCCCTGCCCACCAAATCTGACCCTGAGGGATCCCGCCCACCAAATCGGACCCCGAGGGTCCCCGCCAACCAAAACAGACCCTGAGGGGCCCCGCCCACCACATTGGACCCTGAGGGGCCCCGCCCACCTGATCGGACCCTGAGGGGCCCCGCCCACTAAATCGGACTCTGAGAGATCCCACCCACCAAATCAGACCCTGTGGGGCCCCGCTCACCAAATCGGACCGAGGGGCCCTGCTTACCAAATTGGACCCTGAGGGGCCCCACTCACCAAATCGGACCGAGGGGCCCTGCTCACCAAATCAGACCCTGAGGGGCCCCAACCACAAAATCGGACCCTGAGGGGCCCCACCCACAAAATTGGATCCTGAGGGGCCCGGCCACCAAATCGGACCCTGAGGGGCGCAAGCCACAAAATCGGACCCTGAGGTGCCCCGCCCACCAAATCGGACCCTGAGGGGCCCCACCCACAAAATTGGACCCTGATAGGTTTCGCCCACCAAATCGGACACTGAGGGGCCCCGCCCACCAAATCGGACCCTGAGGGGCCCCACCCACTACATCGGACCCTGAGGGGCCCCGCCCACCAAATCAAACCCTGAGGGGCCCTGCCCACCAAATCGGACCCTGAGGGGCCCCACCCACTACATCGGACCCTGAGGGGCCCCGCCCACCAAATCAAACCCTGAGGGGCCCTGCCCACCAAATCGAACCCTGAGGGGCTCCGCCCACCAAATCAGACCCAGAGGAGCCCTGCCCACCAAATCGGACCCTGAGGAGCTTCGTCCACCAAATCGGACCCAGAGTGACCCCGCCCACCAAATCGGACCATGAAGGGCCCCGCCCACCAAATCGGACCCAGAGGGGCCCCGCCCACCAAATCGGACCCAGAGGGGCCCCGCCCACCAAATCATACCCTGAGGGTCCCCGGTCACAAAATCGGACCCTGAGGGGCCCCACCCACAGAATCGGGCCCTAATGGGCCCCAACCACAAAATCAGACCCTGAGGTGCCCCGGTCACAAAATCGGACCCTGAGGGGCCCCACCCACAAAATCAGACCCTGAGGGTCCCCGGTCACAAAATCGAAGCTAGAGGGGCCCCAGTCACAAAATCAGACCCTAAGGGGCCCAGGTCACGAAATCGGACCCTGAGGGGCCCCACCCACAAAATCAGACCCTGAGGGGCCCCGCCCACCAAATTAGACCCTGAGGGGCCCCACCCTCAAAATCAGACCCTGAGGGGACCCGGACACAAAATCGGACCCTAAGAGACCCCGGCCACAAAATCGGACCCTGAGGGGCCCCAACCACAAAATCAGACCCTGAGGGGCCCCAGTCACAAAATCGGACCCTGAGGGGCCCCACCCACAAAATCAGACCCTGAGGGACCCCAGCCACAAAATCAGAACCTGAGGGGCCCCAACCACAAAATCAGAACCTGAGGGGCCCCACCCACAAAATCAGACCATGAGGGACCCCACCCACAAAATCGGACCCTGAGGGGCCCCGCCCACCAAATTAGACCCTGAGGGGCCCCACCCTCAAAATCGGTCGCTGAGGGGCCCCACCCACAAAATCGGACCCTGAGAGACCCTGGCCACAAAATCGAACCCAGAGGGGCCTCAGTCACAAAATCTGACCCTAAGGGGCCCTGGCCACAAAATCGGACCCTGAGGGGCCCCACCCACAAAATCAGACCCTGAGGGTCCCCGGTCACAAAATCGGACCCTGAGGGGCCCCACTCACAGAATCGGACCCTGATGGGCCCCACCCACAAAATCAGACCCTGAGGGGCCTCAGCCACAAAATCGGACCCAGAGGGGCCCCACCCACAAAACCGGACCCTGAGGGGCCCCACCCACAAAATCGGACCCTGAGGGGCCCCGCCCACCAAATTAGACCCTAAGGGGCCCCTCCCTCAAAATCAGACCCTGAGGGGCCACAGCCACAAAATCAGACCATGAGGGGCCCCAGCCACAACATCGGACCCTGAGGGGCCCCACCCACAAAATCGGACCCTGATGGGCCCCACCCACAAATCCAGACCCTGAGGGGCCCAAGCCACAAAATCGGACCCTGAGAGACCCCGGCCACAAAATCGGACCCTGAGGGGCCCCAACTACAAAATCAGACCCTGAGGGGCCCCAGTCACAAAATCGGACCCTGAGGGGCCCCACCCACAAAATCAGACCCTGAGGGACCCCAGCCACAAAATCGGACCCTGAGGGGCCCCAGCCACAAAATCGGACCCTGAGGGGCCCCACCCACAAAATCGGACCCTGAGGGGCCCCGCCCACCAAATTAGACCCTGAGGGCCCCACCCTCAAAATCTGTCCCTGAGGGGCCCCGGCCACAAAATCGGACCCTGAGGGGCCCTGGCCACCAAATCGGACTCTGAGGGGCCCCGCTCACCAAATCGGACCCTGAGGGGCCCCGCTCACCAAATCGGAGCCTGAGGGATCCCGCCCACCAAATCGGACCCCGAGGGGTCCCACCCACCAAATCAGACCCTGAGGGGCCCCGCCCACCAAATTGGACCCTGAGGGGCCCTGCCCACCAAATCGAACACTATGGGGCCCTGCTCATCAAATCGGACCCTGAGGGATCCCGCCCACCAAATCGGACCCCGAGGGGCCCCGCCCACCAAGTCAGACCCTGAGGGGCCCCGCCCACCAAATCGCACTCTGAGAGATCCCGCCCACCAAATCAGACCCTGAGGGGCCCCGCTCACCAAATCGGACCCTGAGGGGCCCCACTCGCTAAATCGGACCCTGAGGGGCCCTGCTCACCAAATTGAATTCTGAGGGGCCCCGCTCACCAAATCGGACCCTGAGCGGCGCCACCCACCAAATCGGATTCTGAAAGGCCCCAACCACAAAATCGGACCCTGATGGGCCCCGGACACAATATCGGACCCTGAGGTGCCCCACCCACAAAATCGGACCCTGAGTGGCCCAGCCCACCAAATCAGATTCTGAAAGGCCCCAACCACAAATTCGGACCCTAATGGGCCCCGGCCACAAAATCAGACCCTGAGGGGCCCCAACCACAAAATCGAACCCAGAGTGGCCCAGCCCACCAAATCGGATTCTGAAAGGCCCCAACCACAAAATCGGACCCTGATGGGCCCCGGCCACAAAATCAGACCCTGATGGGCCCCGGCCACAAAATCAGACCCTGAGGGGCCCCGGCCACAAAATCAGACCCTGAGTGGCCCCGGCCACCAAATCGGACAATGAGGTGCCTCACCCACCAAATCGGACCCTGAGGGGCCCCACTCACCAAATTGAACTCTGAGAGGCACCGCTCACCAAATCAGACCCTGAGGGGCCACGCCCACCAAATCGGATTCTGAAAGGCTCCAACCACAAAATCGGACCCTGAGGGGCCCCGGACACAAAATCGGATCCTGAGTGGCCCCAACCACAAAATCGGACCCTGAGGGGCACCGCCCACCAAATCTGACCCTGAGGGGTCCCGCTGACCAAATCGGATCCTAAGGGGCCCCGCTGACCAAATCGGACCCTGAGGGGCCCCGCTCACCAAATTGAACTCTGAGGGGTCCCGCTCAACAAATCGGACCCTGAGGGGCCCCGCCCATGAAATCGGATTCTGAGGGGCCCCGCCCACCAAATGGGACCCTGAGGGGCCCTGCCCACCAAATCGGACCCTGAGTGGCCCCGCCCACCAAATCAGACCCTGAGGGGCCCCGCCCACCAAATCAGATTCTGAAGGTCCCCAACCACAAAATCGGACCCTGAGGGGACCCGGACACAAAATCGGACCCTGAGGGGCCCCACCCATAAAATCAGACCCTGACGGGCCCCACTCGCTAAATCGGACCCTGAGGGGCCCTGCTCACCAAATTGAATTCTGAGGGGCCCCGCTCACCAAATCGGACCTGAGGGGCCCCACCCACAAAATCGGAGTCTGAGGGGCCCCAGCCACAAAATCAGACCCTGAGGGGCCCCACCCACAAAATCGGACCCCACCCACAAGATCGGACCCTAATGGGCCCTGGCCACAAAATCGTTCCTTGCGGGGCCCCGGCCACAAAATCAGACCCTGAGGGGCCCCACCCACAAAATCGGACCCCACCCACAAGATCGGACCCTAATGGGCCCTGGCCACAAAATCGTTCCTTGCTGGGCCCCGGCCACAAAATCTGACCCTGAGGAGCACCACCCACAAAATCGGACCCTGATGGGCCCCGCCCACCAAATCAGACCCAGAATGGCCCCCGCCCATCAAATCGTACACTGAGCGGCCCCACCCACCAAATCAGACCCTGAGGGGCCCCGCCCACCAAATCGGACCCTGAGGGGCCCTGCTCACCAAATTGAATTCTGAGGGGCCCCGCTCACCAAATCGGACCCTGAGCGGCGCCGCCCACCAAATCGGATTCTGAAAGGCCCCAACCACAAAATCGGACCCTGATGGGCCCCGGACACAAAATCGGACCCTGAGGTGCCCCACCCACAAAATCGGACCCTGAGTGGCCCAGCCCACCAAATCAGATTCTGAAAGGCCCCAACCACAAATTCGGACCCTAATGGGCCCCGGACACAAAATCAGACCCTGATGGGCCCCGGCCACAAAATCAGACCCTGAGGGGCCCCGGCCACAAAATCAGACCCTGAGTGGCCCCGGCCACCAAATCGGACAATGAGGTGCCTCGCCCACCAAATCGGACCCTGAGGGGCCCCACTCACCAAATTGAACTCTGAGAGGCACCGCTCACCAAATCAGACCCTGAGGGGCCCCGCCCACCAAATCGGATTCTGAAAGGCCCCAACCACAAAATCGGACCCTGAGGGGCCCCGGACACAAAATCGGATCCTGATGGGCCCCGGCCACAAAATCAGACCCTGATGGGCCCCGGCCACAAAATCAGACCCTGAGGGGCCCCGGCCACAAAATCAGACCCTGAGTGGCCCCGGCCACCAAATCGGACAATGAGGTGCCTCGCCCACCAAATCGGACCCTGAGGGGCCCCACTCACCAAATTGAACTCTGAGAGGCACCGCTCACCAAATCAGACCCTGAGGGGCCCCGCCCACCAAATCGGATTCTGAAAGGCCCCAACCACAAAATCGGACCCTGAGGGGCCCCGGACACAAAATCGGATCCTGAGTGGCCCCAACCACAAAATCGGACCCTGAGGGGCACCGCCCACCAAATCTGACCCTGAGGGGTCCCGCTGACCAAATCGGATCCTGAGGGGCCCCGCTGACCAAATCGGACCCCGAGGGGCCCCACTCACCAAATTGAACTCTGAGGGGTCCCGCTCAACAAATCGGACCCTGAGGGGCCCCGCCCACGAAATCGGATTCTGAGGGGCCCCGCCCACCAAATGGGACCCTGAGCGGCCCAACCACAAAATCAGACCCTGAGGGGCCCCGGCCACAAAATCGGACCCTGAGGGGCTCCAACCACAAAATCGGACCCTGAGGGGCCCCAGCAACAAAATCAGACCCTGAGGGGCCCCGGCCACGAAATCGAATACTGAGGGGCCCCAACCACAAAATCGGACCCTGAGTGGCCCAACCAACAAAATCGGACCCTGAGGGGCCCCACCAACAAAATCGGACCCTGAGGGGCCCCAGCCACAAAATCGGACCCTGAGGGGCCCCAGCCACAAAATCGGACCATGAGCGGCCCCGGCCACGAAATCGAATGCTGAGGGGCCCCAACCACAAAATCGGACCCTGAGTGCCCCAACCAACAAAATCGGACCCTGAGGGGCCCCAGCCACAAAATTGGACCCTGAGGGGCCCCAGCCACAAAATCGGACCCTAAGGGGCCCCGGCCATAAAATTGGACCCTGAGGGGCCCCGGCCATAAAATCGGACCCTGAGAGGCCCCGGCCACAAAATCATACCCTGAGGGGCCCCACCCACAAAATCAGACCATGAGGGGCCCCAGCCACAAAATTGGACCCTGAGGGGCCCCACCCACAAAATCGGACCCTGAGGGGCCCCACCCACAAAATTGGAGCCTGAGGGGCCACACAAACAAAATCAGACCCTGAGGGGCCACACCCACAAAACTGGACCCTGAGGTATCCCGGCCACCAAATCAAACCCTGAGGAGCCCAGGCCACCGAATCGGATCATGAGGGGCCCCACCCACCAAATCAGACCCTGAGGCCAAAGTGGCCCCTGAGAGGCACCCACACTTAAAACTGATCCTGAGTTGAAAGTCTTGCAGGGGCAGCAGGCAAGTCTCTCTTAAATGGGCAGCCCGGGCACCATTTCAAACCACTATCTGTACTTCCTTCAGGAAATACACATCTAGTATTATTATTATTAAGTTGATTTCTGCAATTAATACGGCCCGAACCGCTACACGCACAGACTCCGTTGAGGTGTCGTTTCGAAGCCAGCGTCCACGAGAGGTGTGCTAAGTATCTTTCGTGTTGATCGGATATGTAGTTTTTGCGCAATTTGCGTTTGAAAATTTTTTTCCCCGTCATTGGAATGCACTGTCTCAATGCTTTTCAATGGGAAATGGCAAAACGTGCCCTGAGGCGATTGAAATTGCAGTTAAGCTCATTGATATGTGCAGGCACACCCAGTTACTATGCCAACGCCTACGAACTTCACTTGACCCCCAGGACAGAGCTTCTGCCACATAATATCAGCTCTTAGGCTATGTGCACACAGTGCAGATTTATCTGCGGTTTTTTTCTGACCCAAAACCGCAGCTGTTGGCATAAACCGCAGGTCTCTCCCTTCTGCGGTTTTGCTGCGGTTTTTACCTGCAGTTTTGTCTGCGTTTTTTGAGGGAATGATACCCAAAAAGTTATACAAACAACACTGGAGAAAAAAAAATGATGTCACTTCCTTGTCCAGCCCCTTCTTCTTCCAATCTCCATCTTGACGAACAAAATGAGTCAATGGGAAAATCAGGAGCAGAGTGCCCAGCGCACTGAACAGCAGAGCAGCCAGCAGAGCGCACAGCGCACATTACAGCACAGTGCCCTGATACGGCTCCGCAGGGCTGATAGAATTCGGATTCTTGAGTCCTTACTCAATATCTTCAACCGCCACACACAGCAAGTAAGCAAAAGTTTTTATGTGCGTGTGATTACACTAGTGCAGATGCAGCATGTGCAACAGCAATGACATATGGACCCTCAGATGCTGCAGACCATGGTTCGGCCCAGAATGACAGAATATTGCAATTGTTGGGTTCACATTGGGGTGTGCGTTTTACGCGTCAGTTACATTGTGACATATACGTTAACACACACATAGACTGCTGTAGACAAGCGCATTGCATGTCATAATTGGCGATGTGCTGTTATTCTGTCACGGATCCTTGGATGTGGGCTGTAGTGTTCAATGTGCCGTCTCTGCTAGCGTGATCGCATAATGCAATCATAAAGAAGTTGTGGTAGCGCAGTCAGTTTGACGCATGCGTTGAAAGGACTGCCATAATGCCATGTAAACCTAGCCAAATTATGTCAAGCGTTAGCAATGCGCTTGTCTATGGCAGCATATTGGTGCGTAAACGCATCTGTTACATAGCAGTAATGGCGCTATGTAATGGATGCGTTAAATGCACACCTTTAATGAAATGTGAACACAGCCTTTGGTTTATCACTGTTTTGTGTACTAAACACTTGATTTTTTTTTTCGGTGCAGCAGCAGAGAAGAAAACGATCAAGAAAAATGTGGGTTCACCCAATCGTAGTGGAGCGGACAGAAAAGGGACCCTGAGGGTCGAACACTATGGGGCCCTGCTCATCAAATCGGACCCTGAGGGATCCCGCCCACCAAATCGGACCCCGAGGGGCCCCGCCCACCAAGTCAGACCCTGAGGGGCCCCGCCCACCAAATCGCACTCTGAGAGATCCCGCCCACCAAATCAGACCCTGAGGGGCCCCGCTCACCAAATCGGACCCTGAGGGGCCCCACTCGCTAAATCGGACCCTGAGGGGCCCTGCTCACCAAATTGAATTCTGAGGGGCCCCGCTCACCAAATCGGACCCTGAGCGGCGCCACCCACCAAATCGGATTCTGAAAGGCCCCAACCACAAAATCGGACCCTGATGGGCCCCGGACACAATATCGGACCCTGAGGTGCCCCACCCACAAAATCGGACCCTGAGTGGCCCAGCCCACCAAATCAGATTCTGAAAGGCCCCAACCACAAATTCGGACCCTAATGGGCCCCGGCCACAAAATCAGACCCTGAGGGGCCCCAACCACAAAATCGAACCCAGAGTGGCCCAGCCCACCAAATCGGATTCTGAAAGGCCCCAACCACAAAATCGGACCCTGATGGGCCCCGGCCACAAAATCAGACCCTGATGGGCCCCGGCCACAAAATCAGACCCTGAGGGGCCCCGGCCACAAAATCAGACCCTGAGTGGCCCCGGCCACCAAATCGGACAATGAGGTGCCTCACCCACCAAATCGGACCCTGAGGGGCCCCACTCACCAAATTGAACTCTGAGAGGCACCGCTCACCAAATCAGACCCTGAGGGGCCACGCCCACCAAATCGGATTCTGAAAGGCTCCAACCACAAAATCGGACCCTGAGGGGCCCCGGACACAAAATCGGATCCTGAGTGGCCCCAACCACAAAATCGGACCCTGAGGGGCACCGCCCACCAAATCTGACCCTGAGGGGTCCCGCTGACCAAATCGGATCCTAAGGGGCCCCGCTGACCAAATCGGACCCTGAGGGGCCCCGCTCACCAAATTGAACTCTGAGGGGTCCCGCTCAACAAATCGGACCCTGAGGGGCCCCGCCCATGAAATCGGATTCTGAGGGGCCCCGCCCACCAAATGGGACCCTGAGGGGCCCTGCCCACCAAATCGGACCCTGAGTGGCCCCGCCCACCAAATCAGACCCTGAGGGGCCCCGCCCACCAAATCAGATTCTGAAGGTCCCCAACCACAAAATCGGACCCTGAGGGGACCCGGACACAAAATCGGACCCTGAGGGGCCCCACCCATAAAATCAGACCCTGACGGGCCCCACTCGCTAAATCGGACCCTGAGGGGCCCTGCTCACCAAATTGAATTCTGAGGGGCCCCGCTCACCAAATCGGACCTGAGGGGCCCCACCCACAAAATCGGAGTCTGAGGGGCCCCAGCCACAAAATCAGACCCTGAGGGGCCCCACCCACAAAATCGGACCCCACCCACAAGATCGGACCCTAATGGGCCCTGGCCACAAAATCGTTCCTTGCGGGGCCCCGGCCACAAAATCAGACCCTGAGGGGCCCCACCCACAAAATCGGACCCCACCCACAAGATCGGACCCTAATGGGCCCTGGCCACAAAATCGTTCCTTGCTGGGCCCCGGCCACAAAATCTGACCCTGAGGAGCACCACCCACAAAATCGGACCCTGATGGGCCCCGCCCACCAAATCAGACCCAGAATGGCCCCCGCCCATCAAATCGTACACTGAGCGGCCCCACCCACCAAATCAGACCCTGAGGGGCCCCGCCCACCAAATCGGACCCTGAGGGGCCCTGCTCACCAAATTGAATTCTGAGGGGCCCCGCTCACCAAATCGGACCCTGAGCGGCGCCGCCCACCAAATCGGATTCTGAAAGGCCCCAACCACAAAATCGGACCCTGATGGGCCCCGGACACAAAATCGGACCCTGAGGTGCCCCACCCACAAAATCGGACCCTGAGTGGCCCAGCCCACCAAATCAGATTCTGAAAGGCCCCAACCACAAATTCGGACCCTAATGGGCCCCGGACACAAAATCAGACCCTGATGGGCCCCGGCCACAAAATCAGACCCTGAGGGGCCCCGGCCACAAAATCAGACCCTGAGTGGCCCCGGCCACCAAATCGGACAATGAGGTGCCTCGCCCACCAAATCGGACCCTGAGGGGCCCCACTCACCAAATTGAACTCTGAGAGGCACCGCTCACCAAATCAGACCCTGAGGGGCCCCGCCCACCAAATCGGATTCTGAAAGGCCCCAACCACAAAATCGGACCCTGAGGGGCCCCGGACACAAAATCGGATCCTGATGGGCCCCGGCCACAAAATCAGACCCTGATGGGCCCCGGCCACAAAATCAGACCCTGAGGGGCCCCGGCCACAAAATCAGACCCTGAGTGGCCCCGGCCACCAAATCGGACAATGAGGTGCCTCGCCCACCAAATCGGACCCTGAGGGGCCCCACTCACCAAATTGAACTCTGAGAGGCACCGCTCACCAAATCAGACCCTGAGGGGCCCCGCCCACCAAATCGGATTCTGAAAGGCCCCAACCACAAAATCGGACCCTGAGGGGCCCCGGACACAAAATCGGATCCTGAGTGGCCCCAACCACAAAATCGGACCCTGAGGGGCACCGCCCACCAAATCTGACCCTGAGGGGTCCCGCTGACCAAATCGGATCCTGAGGGGCCCCGCTGACCAAATCGGACCCCGAGGGGCCCCACTCACCAAATTGAACTCTGAGGGGTCCCGCTCAACAAATCGGACCCTGAGGGGCCCCGCCCACGAAATCGGATTCTGAGGGGCCCCGCCCACCAAATGGGACCCTGAGCGGCCCAACCACAAAATCAGACCCTGAGGGGCCCCGGCCACAAAATCGGACCCTGAGGGGCTCCAACCACAAAATCGGACCCTGAGGGGCCCCAGCAACAAAATCAGACCCTGAGGGGCCCCGGCCACGAAATCGAATACTGAGGGGCCCCAACCACAAAATCGGACCCTGAGTGGCCCAACCAACAAAATCGGACCCTGAGGGGCCCAACCAACAAAATCGGACCCTGAGGGGCCCCACCAACAAAATCGGACCCTGAGGGGCCCCAGCCACAAAATCGGACCCTGAGGGGCCCCAGCCACAAAATCGGACCATGAGCGGCCCCGGCCACGAAATCGAATGCTGAGGGGCCCCAACCACAAAATCGGACCCTGAGTGCCCCAACCAACAAAATCGGACCCTGAGGGGCCCCAGCCACAAAATTGGACCCTGAGGGGCCCCAGCCACAAAATCGGACCCTAAGGGGCCCCGGCCATAAAATTGGACCCTGAGGGGCCCCGGCCATAAAATCGGACCCTGAGAGGCCCCGGCCACAAAATCATACCCTGAGGGGCCCCACCCACAAAATCAGACCATGAGGGGCCCCAGCCACAAAATTGGACCCTGAGGGGCCCCACCCACAAAATCGGACCCTGAGGGGCCCCACCCACAAAATTGGAGCCTGAGGGGCCACACAAACAAAATCAGACCCTGAGGGGCCACACCCACAAAACTGGACCCTGAGGTATCCCGGCCACCAAATCAAACCCTGAGGAGCCCAGGCCACCGAATCGGATCATGAGGGGCCCCACCCACCAAATCAGACCCTGAGGCCAAAGTGGCCCCTGAGAGGCACCCACACTTAAAACTGATCCTGAGTTGAAAGTCTTGCAGGGGCAGCAGGCAAGTCTCTCTTAAATGGGCAGCCCGGGCACCATTTCAAACCACTATCTGTACTTCCTTCAGGAAATACACATCTAGTATTATTATTATTAAGTTGATTTCTGCAATTAATACGGCCCGAACCGCTACACGCACAGACTCCGTTGAGGTGTCGTTTCGAAGCCAGCGTCCACGAGAGGTGTGCTAAGTATCTTTCGTGTTGATCGGATATGTAGTTTTTGCGCAATTTGCGTTTGAAAATTTTTTTCCCCGTCATTGGAATGCACTGTCTCAATGCTTTTCAATGGGAAATGGCAAAACGTGCCCTGAGGCGATTGAAATTGCAGTTAAGCTCATTGATATGTGCAGGCACACCCAGTTACTATGCCAACGCCTACGAACTTCACTTGACCCCCAGGACAGAGCTTCTGCCATATAATATCAGCTCTTAGGCTATGTGCACACAGTGCAGATTTATCTGCGGTTTTTTTCTGACCCAAAACCGCAGCTGTTGGCATAAACCGCAGGTCTCTCCCTTCTGCGGTTTTGCTGCGGTTTTTACCTGCAGTTTTGTCTGCGTTTTTTGAGGGAATGATACCCAAAAAGTTATACAAACAACACTGGAGAAAAAAAAATGATGTCACTTCCTTGTCCAGCCCCTTCTTCTTCCAATCTCCATCTTGACGAACAAAATGAGTCAATGGGAAAATCAGGAGCAGAGTGCCCAGCGCACTGAACAGCAGAGCAGCCAGCAGAGCGCACAGCGCACATTACAGCACAGTGCCCTGATACGGCTCCGCAGGGCTGATAGAATTCGGATTCTTGAGTCCTTACTCAATATCTTCAACCGCCACACACAGCAAGTAAGCAAAAGTTTTTATGTGCGTGTGATTACACTAGTGCAGATGCAGCATGTGCAACAGCAATGACATATGGACCCTCAGATGCTGCAGACCATGGTTCGGCCCAGAATGACAGAATATTGCAATTGTTGGGTTCACATTGGGGTGTGCGTTTTACGCGTCAGTTACATTGTGACATATACGTTAACACACACATAGACTGCTGTAGACAAGCGCATTGCATGTCATAATTGGCGATGTGCTGTTATTCTGTCACGGATCCTTGGATGTGGGCTGTAGTGTTCAATGTGCCGTCTCTGCTAGCGTGATCGCATAATGCAATCATAAAGAAGTTGTGGTAGCGCAGTCAGTTTGACGCATGCGTTGAAAGGACTGCCATAATGCCATGTAAACCTAGCCAAATTATGTCAAGCGTTAGCAATGCGCTTGTCTATGGCAGCATATTGGTGCGTAAACGCATCTGTTACATAGCAGTAATGGCGCTATGTAATGGATGCGTTAAATGCACACCTTTAATGAAATGTGAACACAGCCTTTGGTTTATCACTGTTTTGTGTACTAAACACTTGATTTTTTTTTTCGGTGCAGCAGCAGAGAAGAAAACGATCAAGAAAAATGTGGGTTCACCCAATCGTAGTGGAGCGGACAGAAAAGGGACATTTTTATGTGCTCTACAATGATTTGAGGAGGTAAGTATCCAAATTTCTACATCCACATTATAATGTGTCTGTAAAACACTAATCCTTTTTTTTTTTTTATGTTTTTTCTGTTCAGTTTCCAGATTTCCAGACAAATTCATAGCCTTCTGCAGGCTAAGCATCCCGGCATTTGACCGACTCCTTGAAATAGTCGGACTCCAGCTTACGTTCTCACATACGGTTATGAGGATGGCCATCACTACTGAAGAAAGGCTGCTCATCACCTTGCGGTAAGTAAATTTTTTTTGTTTTGCATGTCATTCATTAGGCCTCTTTCACACGTCAGTGTGTCTGGTATGTGTCATGACAGTTTTCACATGAACTGCTGACACTAGTGAAGACGCACTACAGGAAGTGCAGTTACATGGTGGCAGGTGCTGAACATAGTGGCTTCATTCTCCCCTGGTCTGCAGGATTTAACCGCCATCATGGAAGAATGGGCTTTGTTTTCACCACCTGCCACCGTGTACAAACTTTTCTTGAGCGCTTTTTCACAGCAAGCCATTCGTGTTTGAATGGTACAGCCCATGGCTGCCACATACGTGCCGTACACACCCAGACACACTGACATGGATATCTTTGGTACTGTGTTTTGATGTACTGGACATATCCTGTTGTTTTTGTGAAATAACATAACCTGTCTGCATTTTGGCCAGACCTTATTGCGCCCATAAATGCTGCCAGGTTCCATTACATTTTTGTGTGAAATTTCTAATATTTATTTTTTGTTTCTTTACAGATTTTTAGCCACAGGAGAGAGCTACACATCCCTACACCTCCAATTTAGAGTTGGTAAATCCACCATCTCTCAAATTGTGAGGTGCACATGTGCCGTCATCTGGCAGAAGTTGCAGCCCATGGTGATGCCTTCCCCAACCGAGGAGACTTGGCTGCAGGTGGCAGCAGGCTTTCAGTCTGTGGCCAATTTCCTAAACTGCATAGGTGCAGTTGATGGTAAACATGTAAGAGTGCAGAAGCCACCACGATCAGGATCACGCTTCTTTAATTATAAGAAGTATTTTTCGGTGGTCCTGATGGCGGTGGCTGATGCACACTACAAATTTGTTGCCATTGACGTTGGCGCCTACGGCAGTACTGGGGATTCTCGGGTGTTTCGAACATCACAGATTGGTCAGCAAATTCTTCGAGATGGCGGAACGCTCCCAGCCCCAAGACCTTTGCCGGGTTCCACACATCCAGTGCCCTTTGTGATGGTATCGGATGAGGCGTTTCCCTTAACGACAACCCTGCTGCTCCCATACCCACGGAGGAGACTGGATGACCGGCGGAGGATTTTTAATTATCGGCTGAGTCGTGCACGCAGATATGTGGAATGCACCTTCGGGATCATGAGTAGTCAGTGGAGGATCTTTCACACTGCCATCCAGTTGGATCCTGACACCATTGACACTGTGATTAAGGCCTGCTGTGTACTCCACAACTACACTCAGGAGTACAGTACTAACGTAGATGTGGAGTACCAGCAGCCACAATTTAATCCAGTGCTCAATGCGGGAAGGCCATTCAACTTGGGTGTGCGTGTGAGAGAAACTTTTGCTGACTTTTTTCTGAGTCCTGAAGTTGCCGTGCACTGGCAATACTCCTGTGCCAGTGTTGAGCGGCCTGAACAGCAGTGAAGGATGGAAGAAGATGGAGCAAAAACAAAGAAGTACCCTTCATTTTGTTGACTTTGGTTTCTAAATTGAATCTCACTTTGTAGTTTATTTTAATAAAATATTTTTACATTTGAATTTCCGGTGTGTTATGTTTTTAATGGACTGGGTTGGTTCCAATTTTGAACTTTACACAGTGCAGGGGCACAACTAGGTACAAGGCATGGTACGTGGCAGGTGGCACACCAGTGTTTCAACAAGGGCTATACGGGATTAGGTTACGGACATCTGGCAACTGTCTTCAGTATCTGGACATCAGTTTGAGGGCAACAGCTCCGGACATCAGGCCACAGTCATCAGGCTCTGGAGCTCAGGAAGCGAGCAGCAGGCTCCGGGCATCCGTAAGGGAATCCAGGGTTGAGGCAAGGAGGCACAACATATTTCAACACAGGGTGCATATTACAATACATGCCAAGGTACAAGGCAAGTTTCCAGCCAGGGTTTGTGTGGATGGGGTTACACCATGGTCCAAGTAAAGGAGCGTGATAAGGGATACGCCAGTGTTCTGGCTATGGCAAGGGCCTGCGCATGTTAGGCGGCACGCCAGAGTACAGGAGAGGGCCTATGCGTGACAAGAGGACACACAATGCACAGTGCGGACACAGTGTGGGTTCAATGAAGCACAGAGCACGTATGGGGCCCTGGCTAGATGGTCAGGCTGAGGCTCTGAAAGGAGGGAAACACTTTAGGCGTTCACGAATGAGTCACAACAGGTGGACACAGCAAAGCCAATGCCCTGACAAGAAAGTAGAACATATCCAAAACATTTATTAACAAAATAGCCTGAAAAGCATAGTAATGTATTAATAATGGATACATAAATTAGGGGACATTTGCATATAATACATTTTTTGAGTGCAATCATTCAATAGAATTTTATTTTCATCCATACAGGGCATTTATGAGAGATGTGAGACCTCTTTAACATTCTCATAACCTAGGATATTCTCTAATTGGAGCCTTCAACTATATCAGCGCTCCTGCCAAAGTGCTCAGCGAGTCTTCAAAATATGTCTATTTTTTGCAGTAACGAGGTAGAAACTGTAACAAACCAACAGGGTGTCTAAAAAACATATCACAAGTAATGATAGTCTGGGCTGTATCCATACGAATATGGTGACTGATCGGATTGTAATGGGGCTGGTGTCGCTGGTCCATTACTTTGGGTGGGCCCAAAGTTTGAGGGCTGCTGGGGTGCTTGGGTGGGCCCAAAGTTTGAGGGCTGCTGGGGTGCTTGGGTGAACCCAAAGCTTGAGGGCTGCTGGGGTGCTTGGGTGGGCCCAAAGTTTGAGGGCTGCTGGGGTGCTTGGGTGAACCCAAAGCTTGAGGGCTGCTGCGGTGCTTGGGTGGGCCCAAAGCTTGAGGGATGCTGGGGTGCTTGGGTGGGCCGGAAGAGTCCGAAAAGACCCATGAGTATGGTATTGTACGGTGCGATTGGGGCAGGGTCCTCCAAAGCTGTCAGACTCATCTGGGCCAGGCTCATAAAAATGGACTGCCTATCCGGCGTCAGCAAGCGAGCCTTATTTGCTATTGTTAATGAAAAAAAAATCAAACATATCCTCTGAAGTGCTTTTTTTTAACAACTCCAGGGTTTCGGTTGCAGCTTTCACAGTTTTATCTTCAATTATTTTATTTTTTTTTTTTTTATTTGTTCGCTCACCTCTCACCGGATAGGCAGTCCTTCCAGGAGCAACTGCTTCTGCGGAGACAGATGGGCCAGCAGCTGCAGATGGGCCATCAGCAGATGAAGAATTTGTCCCAGCAGAAGCAGTTGCTACTGCTGGCGAAGATATGTCGACAGCTCCAGAGGAACCTGCCCCATCTTCAGACTCTTCGTCAGCCGGACACATGTTCCCGTCAGTCCTGTTGAAAGAAAACCAAATAAACATTTTTCAAAGCTGATTATGACCAACAGTTTATACGCCTAAAAAAAAAAAATTTTTTACCTCCTCAGTACCGGCTAGTGAAAAGAAACTGCAGCTCCTCATAGAAAGGAAAACTGTGCCTCCTTGGCGGTGAAGATCCACTTTTATCCAAGGTTGCGATATATTTATTAAATCGATCCCGAACGGACCGCCACCTCTGCTTCACATCTTTCGCTGCAAAGAGAGAAAAAGAAAACAGAAATTAATTCACTATCCCTTTCTTAACAAATGGAATCAAATGTGTAGAATATCATTATCATTACCGATTTCCCCCTGCTTGACACTTGGGAAGGAATGCCATTGTGGGTACAGTTCCACTAAGATCTTGTTCCAGCAGATCTCTTTGAAGTAGCGATCTTTGAAACTCTTCTCGGCCTGATCCCATATTGTGGGATAGTCACGGACCTACAATTTATATAATTTTTATTACTTACTATATCAAACACGCAAAATCTTCTTATATTAAAAGCCTAATCAGAATACAGCCATAAACCAATTGCACAATAGGTTTGTGAATTGGAACTAGAAGGGTTTAAATTTAAGATTATAGCATAGCCTGTCACGCTCTGAGTGTCTAGACGTGTGACTGTGCTAAATTTTGTGGCTGTAGCGGCGACGGTGCAGATGGCAATCCCAGTCATACACACATACATACATACACACACATTGAGCTTATAAAGTTAAAGTGTAGGCCAAAAATAAAGTAGTTTGACGAGGGTTCCCCCCAATATTTTTGGCCCACAAAGCCTATGCAGCCCGCTGCAGCCTGATTAGGACAACCTGGGAAATTGGGTTAATATACATGTCCCCTTTCCCAGGTTGTCCTAATCAGGCCGCAGCGTTCTGCATAGGCTTTGTGGCCCTAAAATATGGGTGACCCCCAGGTCATTATTTTGATTTTTGACGCCCTGGTTTTAACAGCCAGATAAGCTACGCAGACAGTTGCGCAGCATGATATGTACCACCTGGGAAAGGGGTTAATATCCAGGTCCCCTTTTCCCGTAGCTTAACTGGCTGTAAAAACCAGGTCCTCAAAAATCAAAATAATGACGTGGGGGTCCCCCGTATTTTAGGGCCAGAAAGGCTAAGCAGACAAGTGCGAGCTGATATTTCCAACCTGGGAAGGGGTAATATCCATGTCCCCTTTCCCAGGCTATGAATATGAGCCCGCAGCTGTCTGCGTAGCCTCTCTGGCTCTAAAAAAAAGGGAGACCCCCCCCAAAAAAATGACGTGGGGGACCCCCATATTCTAGGGCCAGAAAAGCTAAGCAGACAAGTGCGAGCTGATATTTCCAACCTGGGAAGGGGTTAATATCCATGTCCCCTTTCCCAGGCTACGAATATGAGCCTGCAGCTGTCTGCGTAGCCTCTCTGGCTCTAAAAAAAAGGGAGACCCCCCCCAAAAAAATGACGTGGGGGTCCCCCATATTCTAGGGCCAGAAAGGCTAAGCAGACAAGTGCGAGCTGATATTTCCAACCTGGGAAGGGGTTAATATCCATGTCCCCTTTCCCAGGCTACGAATATGAGCCCGCAGCTGTCTGCGTAGCCTCTCTTGCTCTAAAAAAAAGGGAGACCCCCCAAAAAAATGACGTGGGGATCCCCCATATTCTAGGGCCAGAAAGGCTAAGCAGACAAGTGCGAGCTGATATTTCCAACCTGGGAAGGGGTTAATATCCATGTCCCCTTTCCCAGGCTACGAATATGAGCCCGCAGCTGTCTGCGTAGCCTCTCTGGCTCTAAAAAAAAAAGGGAGACCCCCCAAAAAAAATGACGTGGGGGTCCCCCATATTTTAGGGCCAGAAAGGCTATGCAGACAGCTGCGGGCTCATATTCATAGCCTAGGAAGGGGTCATGGACATTGTCCCCCCTGGCTACAAATATGAGCCCGCAGCCGCCCCAGAAATGGCGCATCTATAAGATGCGCCAATTCCGGCACTTAGCCCCTCTCTTCCCGCTCCGGCGGCGGGATGTGGGGTAATAAAGGGGTTAATGCCACCTTTGATTGACAGGTGACATTAACCCCGGTTAATAATGGAGAGGCGTCAATAAGACGCCGATCCATTATTAAGCCCATAGAAACTATTTAAAAAAAAAAAAGCACAGACACAAACAAAAACATTTTTATTGAAATAAAAAAAACATTGTTTTTGACTAATTTTTTTATTGTACCCTCAATCCTATGCGACACCCTCGATCACCTAAAAAAAAACCCAAAAAAACAAACCAATTCTATACCTACCGTTCCGTCGCAGTCCATTCAACGAGTGTCCCACGACGATCTGACTTGGAGAACAGTCACATCAGGTGATGTGACCATTCTCCATGCCTGCAGAAACACACTGACAGGAGCTCTGCTCCTGCAGTGTGTTACTGCGCATGTGCCAAGAGTTTACCTGAGTTCAGTGACTCAGGTAACCTCCTTTACGGCACTGCTGCGTGGGAAAGGTCAAACGCAGCAGAAGAGCCGTAAAGCGAAGTCCCGGAGCGGCTGAGCACCGGAAAACTCGGCAATACACTGCAGGAGCACCGCTCCTGCTAGTGTATCGCCCGAGGACTGCTGAGATCGCCGCGGGACACTCTATTTTTGGATTTCTGCGGACAGGGAGTATTTTGTGGTTTTTTATTTTATTTTTTTCCCTAGGTGATCAAGTGCTTCGGGGAACAAAATGTGCTGTATGTGGTGAGTATGTATTCTATGTTGTATGTCATGTCTGTCATGTATACATGTATTCTATGTTGTATGTCATTTTTCTGTTTTTTGTTACATGTTTTAACACTTTGTGCTCGGTCGCACCAGGGACTACTCTCCCATCCTATAGGCGGATGGGAGCAGCAGTCCCATGCGGCGATCGAGCACAATAGGGGGCCTACCGCCGCATGGACACTCTCCGGACACACACAGACTGACACACAGACAGACGCACACACAAACATACAAACATACATACCAGATCTATCAGACGCCCCACATCAATGTCCATGCGACGGTTGACCATGGCGACGTCTTCTTCCCTCCTCTCACACACTCCCTCTTCCGCCCCCTCACTTCCTTATCCTGCGGTTTTTACACCCCAAACCGCAGCAAAAACCGCAGATCTTTTTACATCTGGTTTTTTGCTGCGGAATACAGTGACTCAATGCAAGTCTATGGGTGCAAAACCGCTGCAGAACCGCAGAAATAATTGACATTCTGCGGAAAAAAAAGGTGCTTTTCCGCACGTTTTTTTCCGCAGCGTGTGCACAGTGGCTTTGCAAACCCATAGAGTAACATGGCAATGTACACTGTCTGCGGAACTGCTGCGGTTCCGCAGGACTAATACCGCTGCGGAACCGCAGCAAAAACCGCAGAGTGTGCACATACCCTTAAAGTGAAACCCACAGCACTAATGCAAATCTAATCTAACTTCATCACATGACGCATGCCCCTGAGAGAGAATGTCCGCCAAAGTTGATTTAGAAGCCCAGTGAGCCAAACTAGCTCTTAAAGGGCCGACGCGCCAAAGTGATTGTTAAAGGGCCAGCGCACCGAAATGAGTCTTAAAGGGCCGGCATGCCAAATCGAAAGCTGAGTGACCCCAGGCTCCAAATCGGAGGCTGATCGACCCCGGCCTCCAAATCGGAGGCTGAGCCACCCCGGCCTCCAAATCGGAGGCTGAGCCACCCCGGCCAACAAATCGGAGGATGATCGACCCCGGCCAACAAATCGGAGGCTGAGCCACCCCGGCCTCCAAATCGGAGGCTGAGCCACCCCGGCCTCCAGATCGGAGGCTGAGCCACCCCGGCCTCCAGATCGGAGGCTGATCCACCCCGGCCTCCAAATCGGAGGCTGATCCACCCCGGCCTCCAAATCGGAGGCTGATCCACCCCGGCCTCCAAATCGGAGGCTGATCCACCCCGGCCTCCAAATCGGAGGCTGATCCACCCCGGCCTCCAAATCGGAGGCTGATCCACCCCGGCCTCCAAATCGGAGGCTGAGCCACCCTGGGCTCCAAATAGGAGACTGAGCCACCCCGGTGTCATGATCCAGGACGGGATTTCGCTTTGACCCATCCTGGTTAGACTATGGGTTAATTGTGCTGCCTCTATCTGGCAGCAGGAGGCTATTTAGTGCTCACTGGACCCGAGTCCGGTGTCAGTTATACTCCTGCTCTCGGCTGAGTTAAGTGACCTCTTGTATACGTGTGCCTTGTGCCTGATATCTTGCTTGCTTGTTCGGTTGTGATCTTGTTCTGTCCCTGTTACGAGTTCTGCCTGACCCTCTTGTACTGCGCTACCTCTCGTGTATGACTCTCTGCTTGTGACCCGACTTCTCTCTGCTTGTCCCCTTGGTACCACGTCGCCCTCTTGTGTATGACTTTTGGCTTTGTCTGACTACCCGTCTGTTTGTCCCTCCTGTACGTCGTTTACTCGTACTGCTGTGACCTCTGTTTTGCCTGACTCTGAGTTGTTGTATGGTGTCCCGTCCTGTCTGAAAAACAGGACGCTAAGCCCCGCCCCCTTGCAGTCACATGACCATAGGTCCCGTGCCAGATTATTCATGTTCAGTGTCCGCAGGTCCTATGCCTCTTTACTTTCCAGCGCTGACTGGACCCTGACACTATTAGCCTGAAGCAAGCATGGTCACCTCTGCTGTCCTTCTCCACAGGTATCTTTTAGCACTGCTTCTGTACTCAGGACACGCGCACTGGCTCTATGAGCAAGTGCAGTGCGGTGTCTCTGACACCCGGCCTCCAAATCGGACCCAGAGGGGCCCCGCCCACAAAATCGAACCCAGAGGGGCCCCGCCCACAAAATCGGACCGAAAGGCCCCGGCCACAAAATCTGACCCTGAGGGATCCTGTCCACCATTTCAAGCCCTGAGGAGCCCAGGCCACCGAATCGGATCCTGAGGGGCCCCACCCACGAAATCAGACCCTGTGGGGCCCCGCCCACCAAATCGGACCCTTTGGGGCCCCGCCCACCAAATCGGACCCAGAGTGGCCCCGCCCACCAAATCGGACCCAGAGTGGTCCCGCCCACCAAATCGGACCCAGAGTGGTCCCTCCCACCAAATTGGACCCTGAAGGGCCCCGCCCACCAAATCGGACCCAGAGTGGCCTCAACCACCAAATCGGACCCAGAGGGGCCCCGGCCACAAAATCGGACCCTGAGGGACCCCACCCACAAAATCAGACCCTGAGGGAATCCGTCCACAAAATCAGACCCTGAGGGGGCCCCGGCTACAAAATCGGACCCTGAGGGGCCCCGGCCACAAAATCGGATCCTGAGGGGCCCGACCCACAAAATCGGACCCTGAGGGGCCACACCCACAAAATCGGACCCTGAGGGGGCACACCCACAAAATTAGACCCTGAGGGGCCACACCCTCAAAATCAGACGCTGAGAGGCCACACCCACAAAATAGGAGCCTGAGGGATCCCGGCCAACAATTCAAGCCCTGAGGAGCCTAGGCCAAGGAATCAGATCCTGAGGGGCCCCACCCACCAAATCAGACCCTGAGGCTAAAGTGGCCCCTGAGAGGCACTCACAGTTAAAACAGATCCTGAGTGGAAAGTCTTGCAGGGGCAGCAGGCAAGTCTCTCTTAAAGGGGCAGCCCGGGCACCATTTCAAACCACTATCTGTACTTGCTTCAGGAAATACACATCTAGTATTATTATTACTATTCAGTTGAATTCCGCAATTAATACGGCCTGAAACGCTCCACACACTGACTCCATTGAGGCATCGTTTCGAAGCCAGCGTCCACGAGTGGGGTGCTAAGTATTTTTCGTGTCGATCAGATTTGTAGTTTTTGCGCAATTTGCGTTTGAAAAAAATGTTCCTGTCATTGGAATGCTTTGTCTCAATGCATTTCAATGGGAAAATTTTGCCATAGGAATACATTGGGCAGTCGTGAGGCGGTTCAAATGGCAGTTAAGCTCATTGATATGCGCAGGCAGACCCAGTTACTATGCCAATGCCTACGAACTTTACATGACCCCACCAGGACAGAGTTTCTGCCAGATAATATCAGCTCTTAAAGCGAAAGCCAAAGCACAAATTCAAATCTAGCTTCATCACATGACACATGCCCCTGAGAGAGAATGTGCGCCAAAGTGGATTTTGCAGCCCAGTGCGCTAAACTGGCTCTTAAAGGACCGACGCGCCAAAGTGATTTTTAAAGGGCCGGAGCACCAAAATGAGTCTTGAAGGGCCGGCGCACCACATCGAAAGCTGAGTGACCCCAGGCTCCAAGTCGGGCCTAGAGTGGCCGCCCCACCAAATCGGACCCAGAGGGGCCCCGCCCACCAAATCGGATCCAGAGGGGCCCCGCCCACCAAATCGGGCCCACCAAATCGGACCCAGAGGGGCCCCGCCAACCAAATCGGACCCAGAGGGGCCTCGCCCACAAAATCGGACCCAGAGTGGCATCGCCCACCAGATCGGACCCAAAAGGGCTCAGCCTACAAAATCGAACCCTGAGGGGTCCCGGCCACAAAATCGGACCCTGAGGGGCCACACCCATAAAATCGGACCCTAAGGGCCCCGGCCACAATATCGGACCCTGAGGGGCCTCGCCCACAAAATCGGACCCTAAGGGGCCCCACCCACAAAGTCGGACTTTGAGGGGCCACACCCACAAAATCGGACCTGATGGGCCCCGCCCACAAAATCAGACCTAGAGTGGCCCAGCCTATCAAATTGGACCGTGAAGGTCCCCGCCCACCTAATTAGACCCAGAGAGGCCCCGGCCACAAAATCGGACCCTGAGGGGCCCAACTCACAAAATCGGACCCTGATGGGCCCCGCCCACTAAATCAGACCCAGAGTGGCCCCACCCACAAAATCGGGCCCTGAAGGTTCCCACCCACAAAATTGGACCTTGAGGGGCCCCGGCCACAAAATCGGACCCTGAGGGACCCCACCCACAAAATCGGACCCTAAGGGGATCCGGCCACAAAATCAGACCCTGAGGGGCCCCGCCCACCAAATCGGACCCTGAGGGGCCCCACCCACTAAATCGGACCCTGAGGGGCCCCGGCCACAAAATCGGACCCTGAGGGGCCCACCCACAAAATCGAACCCAGAGTGGCGCCGCCCGCCAAATTGGACCCTGAGGGGCCGCGCTCACCAAAGCGGACACTGAGGGGCCCCGCCCACCAAATCGGACCCTGAAGGGCCCCGCCCACCAAATCGGACCCTGAGAGGCCCCGCCCACCAAATCAGACCCTGAGGGCTCACCAATTTGGACCCTGAGCGGCCCCGCCCACCAAATCGGACCCTGAGGGGCCCCACCCACCAAATCGGACCCTGAGGGGCCCCGGCCACAAAATCGGACCCTGAGGGGCCACGGCCACAAAATGAGACCCTGAGGGGCCCCGGCCACAAAATGAGACCCTGAGGGGCCCCGGCCACAAAATGAGACCCTGAGGGGCCCCGGCCACAAAATCGGACCCTGAGGGGACCCACCCACAAAATCGGACCCTGAGGGGCCCCACCCAGAAAATCAGACCCTGAGGGGCCACACCCACAAAATCGGACCCTGAGGGGTCACACCCACAAAATTGGAACCTGAGGGATCCTGGCCGCCAATTCAAACCCTGAGGAGCCCAGGCCACCAAATCGGATCCTGAGGAGTCCCACCCACCAAATCAGACCCTGAGGCCAAAGTGGCCCCTGAGAGGCACCCACACATAAAACGGATAATGAGTTGAAAGTCTTGCAGGGGCAGCAGGCAAGTCTCTCTTAAAGGGTGAGCCCGGGCACCATTTGAAACCACTATCTGTACTTCCTTCAGGAAATACACATCTAATTATTATTAAGTTGATTTCCGCAATTAATGCGGCCCGAACCGCTACACGCACAGACTCCGTTGAGGTGTCGTTTCGAAGCCAGCGTCCACGAGAGGTGTGCTAAGTATTTTTCGTGTCGATCGGATTTGTAGTTTTTGCGCAATTTGCGTTTGAAATTTTTTTTCCCGTCATTGGAATGCACTGTCTCAATGCTTTTCAATGGGAAACTTAAAATGTGCCCTGAGTCGATTGAAATGGCAGTAAAGCTCATTGATATGCGCAGGCACACCCAGTTACTATGCCAACGAATACGAACGTCACATGACGCCCCCAGGACAGAGCTTCTGCCACATAATATCAGCTCTTAAAGCGAAACCCACAGAACAAATGCAAATCTAGCTTCATCACATGACGAATGCCCCTGAGAGAGAATGTGCGCCAAAGTGCGCACCCGCCCTCCAAATCGGACCCTGAGGGGCCCCGCCCTCCAAATCGGACCCTGAGGGGCCTCGCCCACCGAATCGGACCCTGAGGGGCCCCGCCCACCAAATTGGACTCTGAGAGATCCCGCCCACCAAATCAGAACCTGAGGGGCCCCGCTCACCAAATCGGACACTGAGGGGCCCTGCTTACCAAATTGAATTCTGAGGGGCCCCGCTCACCAAATCGGACCCTGAGGGGCCCCGCCCACCAAATCGGATTCTGAAAGGCCCCAATCACCAAATCGGAACCTGAGGGGTCCCGCCCACCAAATCGGACCCTGACGGGCCCTGCCCACCAATTCCTTCCCTGATGGGCCCCGCCCACCAAATCCAACCCTGAGGGGCCCCGCCCACCAAATCGGACCCTGATGGGCCCCGCCCACCAAATCGGACCCTGATGGGGCCCCGCCCACCAAATCGGACCATGAGGGGCCCCGCCCACCAAATCGGACACTGAGGGGCCCCGCCCACCAAATTGGACCCAGAGGGGCCCCGCCCACCAAATTGGACCCAGAGGGGCCCCGTCCACCAAATTGGACCCAGAGGGGCCCCGTCCACCAAATTGGACCCAGAGGGGCCCCGTCCACCAAATTGGACCCAGAGGGGCCCCGCCAACCAAATTGGACCCAGAGGGGCTCCGCCCAACAAATTGGACCCAAAGGGGCTCCGCCTACAAAATCGAACCCTGAGGGGCCCCGGCCACAAAATCAGACCCTGAGGGGCCACACCCATAAAATCGGACCCTAAGGGCCCCGGCCACAAAATCGGACCCTGAGGGGCCCCGGCCACAAAATCGGACCCTGAGGGGCCCCGGCCACAAAATCGGACCCTGAGGGGCCCCGCCCACAAAATCGGACCCAGAGGCGCTCCGCCCACAAAATTGGACCCTAAGGGGCCCCACCCACAAAATCGAACTTTGAGGGGCCACACCCACAAAATCGGACCTGAGGGGCCACACCCACAAAATCGGACCTGAGGGGCCCCGTCCACCAAATCAGACATAGAGTGGCCCAGCCTATTAAATTGGACGTGAAGGTCCCCGCCCACCTAATTAGACCCAGAGAGGCCCCAACCACAAAATCGGACGCTGAGGGGCCCCGGCCACAAAATCGGACCCTGAGGGGCCCAACCCACAAAATCGGACCCTGAGGGGCCCCACCCCACCAAATCAGACCCTGAGGGGCCCCACCCACCAAATTGGACCCTGAGATGCCCCACCCACCAAATCGGACCCAGAG
Source organism: Dendrobates tinctorius (assembly GCF_039654945.1). Lineage (NCBI taxonomy): Eukaryota > Metazoa > Chordata > Amphibia > Anura > Dendrobatidae > Dendrobates > Dendrobates tinctorius. The sequence goes on along the minus strand of NW_027361776.1, from coordinate 3,769,647 downwards.
TGGCCCCACCCACCACAAAATTGGACCTTGAGGGGCCCCGGCCACAAAATCGGACCCTGAGGGGCCCCACCCACAAAATCGGACCCTGAGGGGATCCGGCCACAAAATCAGACCCTGAGGGGCCCCTTCCACCAAATCGGACCCTGAGGGGCCCCAGCCACAAAATCGGACCCTGAGGGGCCCCACCCACAAAATCGAACCCAGAGTGGCGCCGCCCACCAAATCGGACCCTGAGGGGCCCCACTCACCGAAGCGGACACTGAGGGGCCCCGCCCACCAAATCGGACCCTGAAGGGCCCCGCCCACCAAATCGGACCCTGAGAGGCCCCGCCCACCAAATCGGACCCTGAGGGCTCACCAATTCGGACCCTGAGCAGCCCCGCCCACCAAATCGGATCCTGAGGGGCCCCACCCACCAAATCAGACCCTGAGGGGCCCCAGCCACAAAATCGGACCCTGAGGGGCCCCGGCCACAAAATCGGACCCTGAGGGGCCACGGCCACAAAATGAGACCCTGAGGGGCCCCGGCCACAAAATGAGACCCTGAGGGGCCCCGGCCACAAAATCGGACCCTGAGGGGACCCACCCACAAAATCAGACCCTGAGGGCCCCACCCTGAAAATCAGACCCTGAGGGGCCACACCCACAAAATCAGACCCTGAGGGGTCACACCCACAAAATTGAAACCTGAGGGATCCCGGCCACCAATTCAAACCCTGAGGAGCCCAGGCCATCAAATCGGATCCTGAGGAGCCCCACGCACCAAATCAGACCCTGAGGCCAAAGTGGCCCCTGAGAGGCACCCACACATAAAATGGATCCTGAGTTGAAAGTCTTGCAGGGGCAGCAGGCAAGTCTCTCTTAAAGGGTGAGCCCGGGCACCATTTCAAACCACTATCTGTACTTCCTTCAGGAAATACACATCTAGTTATTATTATTAAGTTGATTTCCGCAATTAATGCGGCCCAAACCGCTACACGCACAGACTCCGTTGAGGTGTCGTTTCGAAGCCAGCGTCCACGAGAGGTGTGCTAAGTATTTTTCGTGTCGATCGGATTTGTAGTTTTTACGCAATTTGCGTTTGAATTTTTTTTTCCCGTCATTGGAATGCACTGTCTCAATGCTTTTCAATGGGAAACTTAAAATGTGCCCTGAGGCGATTGAAATGGCAGTAAAGCTCATTGATATGTGCAGGCACACCCAGTTACTATGCCAACGAATACGAACATCACATGACGCCCCCAGGACAGAGCTTCTGCCACATAATATCAGCTCTTAAAGCGAAACACACAGCACAAATGCAAATCTAGCTTCATCACATGACTCATGCCCCTGAGAGAGAATGTGCGCCAAAGTGCGCCCCCGCCCTCCAAATCGGACCCTGAGGGGCCCCGCCCACTAAATTGGACCCTGAGGGGCCCCGCCCACCAAATCGGAATCTGAGAGATCCCGCCCACCAAATCAGACTCTGAGAGATCCCGCCCACCAAATCATACTCTGAGGGGCCCCGCTCACCAAATCGGACCCTGAGGGGCCCCGCCCACCAAATTGAACTCCGAGAGATCCCGCCCACCAAATCAGAACCTGAGGGGCCCCGCTCACCAAATCGGACACTGAGGGGCCCTGCTTACCAAATTGCATTCTGATGGGCCCCGCTCACCAAATTGGACCCTGAGGGGCCCCGCCCACCAAATCGGATTCTGAAAGGCCCCAACCACCAAATCAGAACCTGAGGGGTCCCACCCACCAAATCGGACCCTGACGGGCCCTGCCCACCAATTCCTTCCCTGACAGGCCCTGCCCACCAAATCCGACCCTTTGGGGCCCCGCCCACCAAATTGGACCCTGAGGGGCCCCGCCCACCAAATCAGACCCTGAGGTGCCCCACCCACCAAATCGGACCCTGATTGGCCCCGCCCACCAAATCGGACCATGAGGGGCCCCGCCCACCAAATTTTACCCTGAGGGGCCCTGCCCACCAAATCGGACCCTGAGGGGCCCCGCCCACCAAATCGGACCCTGAGGGGCCCCGCCCACCAAATCGGACCCTGAGGGGCCCCGCCCACCAAATCGGACCCTGAGGGGCCCCGCCCACCAAATCAGACCCTGAGGGGCCCCGCCCACCAAATCAGACTCTGAGACTTCCCGTCCACCAAATCGGACTCTGAGGGGCCTCACTCACCAAATTGAACCCTGAGGGGCCCTGCTCACCAAATCGGAACCTGATCGGCCCCATCCACCAAATCGGATTCTGAAAGGCCCCAACCACAAAATCGGACTCTGAGGGGACCCGCCCACCAAGTCAGATTCTGAAAGGCCCCAACCACCAAATCAGAACCTGAGGGGTCCCGCCCACCAAATCGGACCCTGACGGGCCCTTCCCACCAAATCGGACCCTGATGGGCCCCGCCCACCAAATCGGACCCTGATGGGCCCCGGCCACAATATCGAACCCTGAGGGGCCCCACCCACAAAATCAGACCCTGAGGGGCCCCACCCACAAAATCAGACCCTGAGGGGCCCCACCCACAAAATCAGACCCTGAGGGGACCCACCCACAAAATCAGACCCTGAGGGGCCACACCCACAAAATCAGACCCACACCCACAAAATTGGACCCTGAGGGATCCCAGCCACCAATTCAAACCCTGAGGAGCCCAGGCCACCAAATCGGACCCTGAGGGGCCCCACCCACCTAATCAGACCCTGAGGCCCAAGTGGCCCCTGAGAGGCACCCACTCTTAAAACGGATCCTGAGTTGAAAGTCTTGCAGGGGCAGCAGGCAAGTCTCTCTTAAAGGGGCAGCCCGGGCACCATTTCAAACCACTATCTGTACTTCCTTCAGGAAATACACATCTAGTTATTTTTTAGAAATTGTGGGAGTGCAAACTCAGAGAAGAAGACGAGAACAACTTCCATTTGACTGTTTAGCTGAAAATGCAGCTAATAGCGAAGCTCTGTCTGTCCGAGGTTTTAACCCCTTTCCGACCACTGACATACTATCCCGTCAGCAGTCGGTGTCCCGTTGTTTGAGGTGGGCACCGGTGGTGAGCCCACCTGAAAGCCTCGACATGTCAGCTGTTATAAACAGCTGACATGTGCCCTCAATAGATGGGGCCCCACAAAAGTTAAATCCCACTATCGAACGCTGACAGTGGGCATTTAACTACCGCTTCTAGCCGCTGGACTGGAAGTGAGCGCATTGCCGACCCCGGTCACGTGATCGGGGGTCAGCTACACGTTGCCTTGACAACCAGAGGTGTTATGAATGGGTCACCGAGGAGAGAAAAAAAATGACAGCAAGCTAAGTCTCAGAAAACCAGAGAAGTTGGTAACTATGCAGATTGCAGATCCCTGATCTTAACCGCACAACTAGCAGCAGTCGTGGAGCGGTCCTACGATGGTCCTAGATGCCTCGTCACAACTGGAGAGCTACATAAGCCTAAAGCAGGAAAAGAGGAAAACTAACTGCCCCAGAGCAGACCCCAAAGGAAAGACAGCCCCCACATGTATTGACGGTGAAACAAGATGAAAATACAAACAAAGGCAGGAAAATAGGCTGGGCAAACAATGAGGCCCGGCTAACTTAAAAGGACAGGAAAGGAAAGACACTGTCTGCAATTTGCCCAAAAAGCCTACAAAAATATTGTCCAACACTTCTGATAGCAAAATTAACCCTGAAGTCACTAGACTTCAAAACCTATATCAGCACTCTGGAATATTCTGAGACAGAGCAAAAAGAGGCCAATCTAATAAGGGACAAAAAGCAGATTGGCAAATACTGATAAATAGGAGTGGAAATTCAGCAGGGGCAGGCTGATTACACAAGAAACTGAATTGACCAACAAGCGCAAGTGTAAACATAAGCAAAAAACAAACTTAACTTGAGAAGACTGGAATAGAGCTGAAGTCAAGGACCTGAGAAGCAGACTGAATCACTAGCACTAGGATAGGGCATCGGCTGTCTTATATCCAGTCTGATACTCCAGAGATCCAATCGTTATCTTCCTCATCAGGTGGCAGATCACTACCACTTGGTGGAGCAGAAAATGAGTTCATAACACAGAGGTTTCATAGAGACCTCTAATGGTTGTTGCTCGGCGCTCATAGCAATGCTGTAAATCTGCTTCATATAGGCGATATGAGCATCGCCTACATGTAGCACAGCTGATGAAGTGTGGCATGCTTCTAGCCTCCTATGGAGTCTATTGAAACATGCCAAAAGTAAAAAAAAGTGTTTAAAAATTTAAAAAAAACCTAAAAGTTGAAGTCACCCCCCTTGCACCCCAATCAAAATAAAACAATTAAAAAAATTCACATATACACATATTTGGTATCGCTGCATTTAGAATCGCCCGATTTATCAATAAAAAAAGGATTAACCCAATCGCTAAACGGCGTAGCGAGATCAAAATTCAAAAAATTCAAAACTTTTTTTTGGTCGCCGCGACATTGCATTAAAATGCAATAACGGGCGATCAAAAGAACGTAGCGTATATACTCGAGTATAAGCCGACCCGAGTATAAGCGAGGTCCCTAATTTTGCCACAAAAAACTGGGGAAACTTATTGACTTGAGCATAAGCTGTGGGTGGTGCTGCACAAGGATTAATGGTGGTCCAAAAAGATGGTCCATAGATAAATACCCCCCATAAAATGCTGCACAAGGGTTAATGGTGGCCCAAGAAGATGCTCCATAGATAAATACCCCCCATAAAATGCTGCACAAGGGTTAATGGTGGCCCAAGAAGATGCTCCATAGATAAATACCCCCCATAAAATGCTGCACAAGGGTTAATGGTGGCCCGAGAAGATGCTCCATAGATAAATAACCCCCATAAAATGCTGCACAAGGGTTAATGGTGGCCCAAAAAGATGCTCCATAGATAAATATGGCCCATATATTGCTGCTGCCGCTGCTGCTGCAATAAAAAAACATACTCACCTCTTGTCGCAGGGGGCCAGGTGCCAGTGTCCAGATCAGGCAGAGACACCGACGCGCTATGTCGGATAGGTGCCGGTGTCACCGCTGGCTCATGCCCCCGGCACTGGCGATACTTACCAGTCCCCATTCCTTCACTGCGCACCGCTCTGTCTTCCGGGTCCTCTGCAGTGGCTTTCATCAGAGGGCGTGCACTGACTATGTCATCACGCCCTCTGACCTAAATGTCACAGTCAAAGGACGGCAGGACGCAGAAGACAGCACGGCTTTGGAACAGGGACAAGTGAATATCGTAAGTGCTGGGGCCCTAAGCAAACAGCGACACCGGTACCTGACTCCCATAGCGCGCCTGTGTCCCTGCCTGCTTAGGACCCCAGCACTTGCCCCGCTGCCAACGCTGACCACTGGCCCTGCAGCAGGAACCGGGGACACTGACAGAGACTGCAGGGACACAACTGCATTGTCGGGAGATGCCGGAGACCTCCACCCTGCATTGGTTACCAGTTAAGTGCAACCCATGACTCGAGTATAAGCTGAGGGGGTTTTTTTTAGCCCAAAAAAGGGGCTGAAAAACTCGGCTTATACTTGAGTATATATGGTATTTGCACAAAAGTGGTATCTTTAAAAATGTCAGCCCGGCACGCAAAAAATAAGCCCTCACCCGACTCCAGATCACGAAAAATGGAGATGCTACGGGTCTCGGAAACATGGATTTTTATGATAACCTCACCGTAAAATCCTTTTCTCTGAGATGTTCATTGGGGGACACAGGTACTGTGGGTGTATGCTACTGCCGCCTGGAGGCTGACTCTAAGTGAAAAAAAGAGGTTAGCTCCTCCTCCGGCGTATACACCCTCGCCCCGATTGTGGGCGGAAATCAGTTTCGTGTAAAAGCAGTAGGAGAACAACAAAATCAGCCTTAATGCAGTGTGGTGTAGTCCGCTAGGGGGCGCTGTGTGAAGGTCCCAAGAGAATGGATGAGTGGCAGAATCCTGAAGGATGGTTATGTATCTCAAAGTGGGTGGCTTTGAGATGGAGACGTGTATGTGTGATCAGCAATATCATTGCCGAGGTGTTGTAAGGGAGAAGTCTTCAGGAAACTAGAGAGATGGGTGGGTTCTGGTTACCTACAAACCCACCCAGGGGTGTGTCTGAAAACGCCTGTATTAAAAGACTAGGTGAGTGTGTGAAGGACCTGTGATGAGGTCATAGTCACGTGACCCGGTGGGCGTGGCTATAGACCATATAATGTGGCCAGGGTAGGTCACAGGTGGTGAATGCAGGGACCTGGTTGGTCCAGAGCGGAAGGTCCCATGCGCAGGATTGTCTCCTGGCTAACAGCCGGTGTGTGGCTGTGTGTAATGGCTGCCAGAGCCTGAAAGTTCCCTGGAGGGATATGGACGTCTGCAGCATGAGTGGCGGAACCATGTGGAGACCCTGACATGGGTGAGATAAATGAGGCTAAGAGAGCCTGGGTGTACAGAGGGAAGCTATAATGGACGCTATGCAGATGTTATGAAATTATGTTGCTGGGAGCACATTTGGTGGAGAAAGCAATGGGCAATGTTGTAGCCTTGTTGCTGGTAGCAACGGAAGAGGACTGCAAAGACAGTTGCTAAGGGTAACGGTTTCCAAAAAGCGTATGTTACAGTGCTGGCAACGCTGAGCCAGGAAGGCTGATGGTTGGGGAAGCTACTGCCCGGCTGTGGTTCTGGAACCGTTGGGCGGCCTAGTGAGTAAGGCACTGTCCAGATCGGTGAACCCAGTGCGGCCGTTTCCCCAGGAGAAAGAGACTGGTGTTTACCTCAATACGTCTGCTGTAGAGGGGTCCGAGAACCTGCGCGGCCAGCAGGTGACGGTCGTGAAAAAAACAAACCGTGTTTTACTGACCAGGATCAGTGAGAAAGAGACTGGTGATTGCTATAGGGTGCCTCTGAGGAGAAGAGGTATCCAAGGACCTGTGTGGCCGACACAGGCAACGGACTGGTGTTCGTGTGGTACTGACCTGGGTCAGTGAGTAAGACTGTGTTCCTGGAGGGTTCAGTGAGCAAGGTCCTGGAGGGTCAGTGTTGGGAAGATCCCTGGAGCACGTGGTATGACCTTGGACCTGGTGAGGCGTAAGTGTTGGGCAGCCTCAGGCCGAGACGGATGTCCTGAATAGCACCCGCTAAGCCCCTGGACCTGGTGAGGCTGGTGTGTTGGGAAACCCTGGAAAGAGGGTCGGCTCCCTGAATAGCACCCAGTGCGCCCTGTGTGTTGGATGGTCTCAGGCAGAGACGGTGCATCTGTGGTGCCCCCAGGGGTATGGTCGCTACAGTGGCTTTGCCTTCCTCCAGGGGAGGGTAATGCCAGGCTTGGAGGCAATGATGGGTCTCTCTCGCAGTCAATCTCTGCATGCAACACAGTTCCAGGCCAGCAGGGGGAACTCTGAACCGGGATTAAGGGGAGGAGTGCTCTCTGAGGGCCAAGAGGAAGGGGTGGTGAGGAGTTAGTCTGCGGAGGGTCAAGTGTGCAGACATGTGGAAGGAGCGCTGAGATAGAGCTGAGAGGAAGAGCTCATCTCTGGAGAGAGCGCATGAACTGGAGCCTGGTCTCCACGGTTGTACGGATACTAACGGTCCTACAACGGATACCAGAGGAGTAGGAGGCTGTAAATGCCCTACTCCCATCTAAGACTTGAAGGCACAACAGCAGCTTGGATAGAGAGCCGGGACTCAGGAGAAAGGAGCCCCCGAGATTTGCTACAGCTGTCTGCCGTGCAAGTAAGGTTCTTGAGAACATCTGACAGGAGGAACTTCAGTGTAACTCGGTACTAGGAGTACTTCATTCAAACAAGCGCTAGGAAGGAGACCGCACAGCCCGTATGCTGAGAGAGAATCCCTGAGTTGCTTCCAGGCTAGCCTGCTCCGTTACCATCTGTAATCAGGACTCTGGACTGCAGTTATCCAGTAAAGGTACAGAAATTGCACCCCGCTGTGTCTTGTCTGCTTCCTACCCTTACGGCACTGCTGCATCCCCATGCCAACCACCTCTACACTGCCCTGGGACTATAGCTTCACCTGTGGGGAGCTTTTACATCCTTGCTGCACCCTACCATCAGTCCCAGTGGACCTGCATGCAGCGTCGGCTAAACACCTCCTTGCCGAGCACCACAGGTGGCGTCACGAACTATTCCATTAACTACATTCCCCCATTACTTGGGTGCCCAGGGCCACGGACCGGGTCACCTCTGCTGTGACACATTCCCCTGACACCGGCCCGGTACCGAATACCCCACAGCCCTGGGAGGGCGACCCAATTTGGCATCATGAACAGGATTACGGAGCCCGGTATCCCCGGGTCCTGTGTGCCATAGACTGTGTTGGTGTAAAAAGACTGTGAAATTGGCGCCAGTTGCCACCATTGCCGCGCTGCTTGGCGCGCGCGGGAAGAAGGGGCAGGCCTTCGTAGGCGGAGCCTGCCACAGAGCGCGAACAAGTGACGTGCCGCGCGGGAAGAGAGGACAGCGTGCGAGAGGAGGAGGAGCTTGAGGCCTACAGCCCGGAGCGTCGGGCCTGTGAAGCGGCAGCCGGTGAGCTCACATAACCCCTGGCCCTGGCTAACATTAACTAGGGGGGAAGAGGATGTCCGTGCCAGACGGCAATGCAGCGGCGGGCGCCGTTGCCAACCCTGCAGCACCGCAAGGAGGAGCACCCGCCGCAGTGGTCTCCATAATGCTGCTGTCCATGCCCTACATATCGGGAGCAGCCTGGCTGCCGCAGTACTCGGGTGAGTCACATGCCCTGAGTGAATTTAAAAAGAGACCGTGCAGTTTGTTTAAAGTATACCCTCTGTCTGAAAGCCAGAAAGTGAATATCCTGATTGGACAGCTAACGGGTGCAGCGCAGAGAGAAGTGAAGGCCTGGCAGGATACTGATAAAGAGACTGTTGCAAAGATCCTGGCCAAGCTGAGAATCACCTTTGACACCCGTATTGCCGCTGAAATCAAGATGAGGTTCTTTGGCTGTAAACTGAAGGTGCAGGACAGTATCAGGGACTATGCTCTCAACCTGCAAGAGGCGCTGCGAGCAGGTAAGCAAGTTGATCCTGACAGTGTGAAGGAGGAAGATAAACTGTTAAAGGAGCAGTTCATTGAAGGACTCCTATCCAGTACCCACAGAGGACAGTTGCATATCATAACCCTGCAAAACCCTGATCTGGACTTTGCTGATTTTAAGGACAGGGCTATTCGGGTACTGCAGGAATCCACTGACAGCCATCCAGCGCCCCCTAGGCACCCAGCGATCACCTACCATCAGGAAGCAACATCTTTTCCTTCCAACCCTGTGGAGGCTGATGCACAGACTCTGGATAAAGATCCAACTGAGGAGCTGCGTCTTCAGGTCCAGAAGTTGACCAAAGGGATGGCTGCACTTACGAAAACCGTGCAGTCCCTGCAAGTGTCCTCCAAAGAAAAGATCCAGCTTGCTTCCAGTCCAGAGGATGTCCCGTGGCTCCGGAGGAGGAGAACCACGCCACTGCAAGGAAGGAACAACGATCGCTATGACCAGGACGGACGTCCCATCTGTCGTCGCTGCTACAAGGCAGGTCATCTTGCAAGATTTTGTCCTTTAAACGAGCAACCCCTGGGAGAGAGGGCCCACCCCCCAGGAGTAGGATCCCCAGGCCCAAGGAACTGGAGAGCCAAGTATGTGGGAGGGAGACCAATCCTTCCTGTGGTGATTGACGGCATCCCCATGAACGCTTTGCTGGGCACTGGCTCCCAGGTGACCACTATGCCGTACATTCTTTACAAGAGGTATTGGGCTGATTCAGAACTTACCCGTGGCCCAACTGATGAACTAACAGTAGTTGCCAGTAATGGTCAGTCTTTGCCGCAGATAGGATGTAAAGAAATTACAGTTAAAGTGGGGCGGGTAGAGCTAAAGTCTCAAGGTCTAATAGTTGTTGATATTGATCGACGTGAATGTAATCCCATGATGACTCTTGGTACAAATGTAATTGAAAACTGTCTGTCTGAGGTTATTGTCTTGCTGCAACAGGTGGCTGAGACTGCTGGTTCCAGTGAACAACGAGTCCTGCAGAAGGAGATCAGAGCCCTGATGCAAAGACAACAGGTAGAACTCTCTGGCGGAGAAATTGGCAGTGTCAGAGTGAGTGATCCCTTCCCCATTGCAATACCCCCCAGATGTGAAATGTTGGTTTGGTGTCGGGCAGCTATAGGACTTAGAGGGAGAGATTACCAGGCATCGGTAGAACCAGTATACTCTGATAGCAGGCCCACTGTCCTGACAGCCAGAGGGGTGGTTGATGTACGAAAAGGGAGAGTACCTGTACGTCTTTTGAATTGTGGGGATGAAGAGGCCACAATACCTCGGTACGTCACAGTTGCTAAGCTGCTCACTGATAATAACAACTCTTTGCAGGCAGCAGAGCCCTTGGTCTCATCCGGTCAGGTGGAGGACAATGGCTCTGTGAAGCAGCCAGAGGAGTGGTGTCAGCAACTGCAGGTGGGAACTGACTTTACACCTTCATACCAGAACAATGGGGTTTTACAGAGTGACACAAGAGTATGAGCGGGTATTCAGCAAACACCCACTAGATTTTGGGCAGGCAAAAGGGGTTCAACATCATATCCCCACTGGAGACAATCCACCCATAAAGGAGAGGTACAGACCTATACCCCCAACACAATACCAATGTGCTAAGAGTATGTTGAGAGAGATGAAGGAAGCTGGGGTTATCAGAGACAGTTGTAGCCCATGGGCAGCTCCAATAGTTTTTGTAAAGAAAAAGGATGGTACCATGAGAATGTGTGTTGATTACAGGAAAATTAACAGCATTACACATAAAGATGCCTACTCATTACCTAGAATTGAGGAATCATTGGCTGCACTTAAAACTGCTAATTACTTTTCCGCCTTGGATCTCACCAGTGGGTATTGGCAGGTTCCTGTGGCAGAGGCAGACAAGGAGAAAACAGCATTTAACACTCCAATGGGTCTCTGTGAGTTCAATTATATACCATTTGGGCTCTGCACTGCTCCAGGAACATTTCAACGGCTGATGGAGTGCTGCCTGGGACACATGAACTTTGAGACGGTCCTGTTGTACCTGGATGATGTCATTGTTTTCTCCAAAACCTATGAAGATCATCTGGAACACCTGGCTGAAGTGTTTGAAGCTTCGTTCAATTTTGGCCTGAAGGTGTGAAGCCTTCCAAATGCCACCTCCTGAAGCCCAAGGTACAGTACCTCGGTCATGTGGTCGGTGCAGAAGGTGTGGCACCAGATCCTGACAAGGTCACAGTCATCCGGGACTGGCCGAAGCCCAGCAACCTTCATGAAGTACGCCAATTCCTTGGACTGGTAGGCTACTACCGAAGATTCATCAAAGGCTTTACCGAAATGGCCACCCCTATGCAAAACCTTCTGGTGGAGCAGTCCAAGAAGACCAAACAGAAAAGTTCCACCTTTGAATGGACTGAAGAGTTGGAGAGATCCTTCACTCGGCTGAAGATGGCTCTCACAGGAGATGAAGCTCTGGCCTACCCAGATTATGACAAACGCTTTGTGCTGTACATTGATGCCAGCAACGTGAGACTAGGAGCAGTACTGTCGCAGGTACAGAATGGGAAAGAAAGAGTGATCTCCTACCCCAGCAGGAAGCTGCGCCCCACTGAAAGGAACCCTGACAACTACAGTTCTTTCAAGCTGGAGTTCCTTGCCATAGTCTGGGCTGTCACCGAAAGGTTCAAACATTACCTAGCCTCCGCCAAGTTTACTATCTTTACGGACAACAATCCGTTGACTCACTTGGACACTGCAAAGCTAGGTGCACTGGAGCAGCGGTGGATGGCTCGGCTGTCTAACTATGAGTTTACTATCAAGTACCAAGCAGGGCACAAGAATGCCAATGCTGACGTGCTGTCCAGGATGCCCAATCTGACTGATGCAGGGGAAGACCCGGAGGCTCTTGAAGAAATAGAGCTACCTCCCTTCCACCAGCCAATTGCGGCCCAACGTGGCCAAGGAGCGAGAAACCGACGGTCTGGCTTGAAGGAGGTCACCCTGAATCCATTGCCCCATCATGATTGGGCAGAAACGCAAGATAGTGACCCTGCAGTCCGCCTGGTGAAGGAGCTGCTGACACGAGCTGACTCACGTTCAGAGTCGGATGCTCCTGAAGAAACTCAGCAGTTGTGGAAGGAGAGAGGCCGGCTGTTCATTTATGAAGGGAAGCTGTGTCGGAGGAGTATCAATGCCGACACTCTCATGAGCTGGTTTGGCAGGTGATAGTCCCAAAGAGAGAGGCATCAATGGTCCCGGAAGCATACCACAATGGAGCTGGACACTTCGGATGGAAGAAGTTGGAAGCATTGCTCCGAGAGAGGTTCTACTGGGCTGGTATGAGGAAAGCCATTGAGAGGTGGTGCCGGGAGTGTGGACAATGTAACCTGCGCAGAAAGGATCGGGACAGCCAGAGAGCTCCTCTACAGCCAATCATCACCAAACAGCCCCTTGAGTTGGTAGCCCTGGACCATGTGAAGCTGGTTTCAAGCCGGTCAGGCTACATCTATGCTCTTACCATTGTGCACCACTACTCAAGATTGCTGGTAGTTGTGCCTGTCAAAGATCAGACGGCCAGGACGGCAGCCCGAGCAGTCCAACAGCACTTCTGTAGACCACATGGGTATCCTGAAAGAGTGCTTACGGATCAAGGTCCAGCTTTCGAGGCAGAAGTGTTCCAAGAATTCTGTAACCTGTATGGTTGTAAGAAGATCAGGACAACACCGTACCACCCACAGACCAATGGCATGTGCAAGAAGATGAACCAGGTAGTGATTGACCTCCTAAAGACTTTGCCCTTGGAGGAGAGGAATCTGTGGCCAGAGGAGTTGCCCGATCTGGTAGACCTCTACAACCATATTCCAGTAAACTCTACCAACTGTACCCCAGCCTATTTAATGAGAGCAAGACCTGGTAAGCTGCCTATTGACTTAGACATGGGAGTCCTGACACCTGAAGTAGCATCACCAGATGATGATTGGGACACGGAGAGGCAGCAACAGTACAGGAGAGTTCAAGAACGCGTGGAAAGGAGTCTGGCTCAGGCAAGACAAAAGCAGGAGAAGCTTTACAATCAAAATGCCCCTGCCATTCCTTTGTCGCTGGGAGAGCAAGTCTTGAAAAGGAAGAGAAGATTGCACAAATTGGATGATCAATGGGAAGCTGAACCTTATACCATTCTGCCCTCGAACTTTGATAATACTAAGGTATGCCTTGTTAGTAAAAATGGAGGAGAGACCTCAGCAGCGGTATCGAGAGATCATTTGAAGTTATGCCCTGACCAGTTAAAAGAAAGAAAAGAAGAACCAGATAACATCCAACCCATAGTGGAAGAAGAGAAGGTCAGCACAGTGCTTGGAGAATTCCCTGTGAATTGGACTAAAGTGAACGATGCTATAGTGGTGCCAGTGTTGACATTTCCCCAGCTGGTAGTACAGGGAGAAATGACTCAAGTGAATCAGGAAAATCGGGTAGCAGATGCCACACCAGCAGTGGAGCCCAGAGAACCCTCGCCATGCCAGTGGTGAACCTGTTGTGCCCCTGGTGAGTCTAAGAGTTCACAGACAATCTAGGATCCCTGTGCCATGCAGAACCTCCAGTAGTGTATCCAGTACATGACCCACTACACCAGTATTACGTAGGTCTACCCGCATTACACAAGGGATACCACCCATCAGATATCGTATATAGATGAATGTAAATGTTGAAATTGTATGTGTATATATGTAACTGTTTTTCAAGTTTTGTGCCTACAGGTAACCTGTAAGAGTTTCCTTTGGATTTGCCAGTTTTATTTTATGGACATTTGTACCACAGGACTTGTGTGGTCAAAAACTTTCCCTGTATATAGTTCACCATTTGCCCAGGAATGGACCATGGACATTGATGCTTGGGCTTATCATCATAGGACCATTTTTGAAGCTCTTGGTTTCTGTAACTTTTTAATTTTTAACTCTTGTACAATTATTATTGTTTAATTGTTTATATGTTTCATGTTTTTGTTCAGCCCAGGAGTGCTGACTTGCACTAGGGGGGAATGTGGCGCCCCCAGGGGTATGGTCGCCACAGTGGCTTTGCCTTCCTCCAGGGGAAGGTAATGCCAGGCTTGGAGGCAATGATGGGTTTCTCTCGCAGTCAATCTATGCATGCAACACAGTTCCACTCCAGGCCAGCAGGGGGAACTCTGAACCGGGATTAAGGGGAGGAGTGCTCTCTGACGGCCAACAGGAAGGGGTGGTGAGGAGTTATTCTGCGGAGGGTGAAGTGTGCAGACGTGTGGAAGGAGAGCTGAGATAGAGCTGAGAGGAAGAGCTCATCTCTGGAGAGAGCGCATGAACTGGAGCCTGGTCTCCACTGTTGTACGGATACTAACGGTCCTACAACAGATACCAGAGGAGTAGGAGACTGTGAATGCCCTACTCCCATCTATGACTTGAGGGCACAACAGCAGCTTGGATAGAGAGCCGGGACTCAGGAGAAAGGAGCCCCCGAGATAGGCTACAGCTGTCTGCTGTGCAAGTAAGGTTCTGGAGAACATCTGACAGGAGGAACTTCAGTGTAACTCGGTACTAGGAGTACTTCATTCAAACAAGCGCTAGGAAGGAGACTGCACAGCCCGTCTGCTGAGAGAAAATCCCTGAGTTGCTTCCAGGCTAGCCTGCTCTGTTACCATCTGTAATCAGGACCCTGGACTGCAGTTGTCAAGTAAAGGTACAGAAATTGCACCCCGCTGTGTCTTGTCTGCTTCCTACCCTTACGGCACTGCTACATTCCCGTGTCAACCACCTATACACTGCCCTGGGACTATAGCTTCACCTGTGGGGAGCTTTTACATCCTTGCTGCACCCTACCATCAGTCCCAGCGGATCTGCATGCAGCGTCGGCTTAACACCTCCCTTGCCGTGCACCACAGGTGGCGTCACGAACTATTCCATTCCATTAACTACATTCCCCCATTACTTGGGTGCCCAGGGCCACGGACCGGGTCACCGCTGCTGTGTAACATTCCTATGACACTGGCCCGGTACCGAGTACCCCACAGCCCTGGGAGGGCGACCCACGTCCTGAATAGCACACAGACAGGACACGTGAGTTTTGTGTTGGTGTGGCCGGTGTGTTGGGAAACCCTGGGAGAAGGGTCGCTCCTGAATAGCACCCGGTGCGCCCTGTGTGTTGGACGGTCTCAGGCGGAGACGGTACGTCCTGAATAGCACACAGAAAGGACACGTGAGTTTTTGAGTTTTTTTGTGTGGTGTTTTTCTTTTCTTCTTTTCTCAACTCAGCCTGCGGTGGCTCAGTGGGAGTCAAGAAGGTGACAAGCGGCTTGATGTGGCTCAGTGGGGTTACGAAGGTGACAAGCGGCTTCCAGTGGATCGGCGGGTCCACGAAGATGGCGCAGCAGGTGCTGCAGTGACTTCAGCCGGTGGTGTCGGTGACAGCAGGAGCTGTGGTGGTGCCAACAAGGACTTGTGTGGTATCGTTAAGACATAAACTGTGTTGTGTGAACTGTGGTCTGAGAAGACCGGTATAATGGACATGGGGAGATCTCGAAAGGGGGTGGAGTCCCAGAAGGGGGCGGTGACCCAAATCGGGGTGGTAGCCCAAAAGGGGGTGGAGTCCCAGAAGGGAGCGGTGACCCAAATTGGAGTGGTAACCCAACAAGGGGTGGAGTCCCGGGAGGGGGCGGTAACCCAAATTGGGGTGGTTCAGGAAATGGCAGCACTGGTTGACTCAGTGGGTATGTCTGCAGTACCGCAGTGTATGTGTATGTCTTGGGAGGAATGTGAGCTATCCTTTCCGGGTAGTAATGACGGGCCCCAGGTGTGTACCGTGAAGCTGTACCAGGAAGGAGTCTCTGGAAGACTGGACTCCAAGAGTCAGGTGACTCTGACAGGAACTCCGCTCGTTTTATCTCTGACCGAGAAAAACGTCAGAGTTCGCTGCGTCCACGGGGGCGTTGTGAATTATAAGGTGGACAGAGTCCTGATTGAGATGAAAAAAGGGGGAGTGCCAAGGTGGTAGGATACCACCAAACTTAGTGCATACCTTTGAGAAGCGCCGGGACTTTGTCCTATTTGATGATGTGGGGGACGTTGATGATGTGGGATAGAGACGTTTCTACTGTAGGGCTAGCAGACACTGAGACGCTGACGCCTCCTAACGTGGACAGGCCAGACGTAGGGGCGACCGGAGAAAGAATCGCGTCGGACGAATTTACTGACCTGACGTCATCTGAAGGGTACATCAGTGTGAATGAGAAGGGTGTGGTAAACAAAAAGAGCAGAGCTGACACACGGATAGAGAGTACCTTGGGGGTTTACCGTACAGTGAGGTGTGATTGTGACATGTTGCCAGTAGCCACCACTAGGACAGAATCTAGTGCTGTGCTGACTGAAACTCGTGACAGGACTGATGGAAACTTGGTCGAGAAGATAACAGAAGTAGAAACACGGTCAGAGGGCAATGGGGGCTCGACTGACGGGACTAACCCAGGAGTACCCTTTGACGAAATAATTAAAGAAGTAATGGTGCAACACATGCTGGCCAAAAGAGAACAAGAGTAGGAGATACAGTTAATAAAAGAGACAGTGAAGGAACATCTCGAACGGGAAAGTATGATGAGACAAACAGCCGAGCACAGAGTGGAGGAGCTCAAGAAAAAAGTCTTGAAATTCAGAGGTCACCTGTCAACGTGGCACAGCGTGAACAACACCTTAAGAAAGGAGGTGGAAGGGCTTGAGAAAGAAGTCGTGGCACTCAGAGGTCACCTGTCAATGTGGCAAAATGTGAACAAGACCCTTAGGGAAGAAATGGAAGAACTCAGAGGAGTAGTTAAAAGTCTTCTGCGGGAAAAGTTGGAAGAAGACTTACCGCGGGTGAGCGCAAGTGATAACAGGACAGAACGGCCAGTAGACCTCGTGGCAAAGGGTCATGAAGTGGTCAAATCGGGTGAAGCTGGTGAGTTAAGAACTGAGGAAGATAGTCACCCGGTCAGGTCAACTGTAGTGAGGGAAGTGTCCGTGGTAAAGCTAGAGCCTTCGGTCCAGGAAGAGAGCAAAACCACAACCTTCCAGTTTGTGATTGATGTACCAGAGGACATGCAAGAAGCCTGTGCAGAGGAAGGTGTGCATGAGCCTTTTAAGGAGGCGGTCAAGGCGTGTGAGGTGCACTGGGCACCTGAGACTCGGCAGTTGGTGATAATATCGGACAGAGAAGTGTTATGAATGAGTCACCGTAGGAGGAAGACACAAAAATAGAAGCTACGTCCAGAAAACCAGAGAAGTTGGCAACTATCAGATTGCAGACCCCTGAACCTATCAACACAACTAGCAGTAGCCGTGGGGGGTTCCTACGGTGCCCTAGACCCCTCAAACACAGCCGGAGAACTAAATAGCCTAAAGACAGAAAAGGAAATCTAAACTGCCCCAGAGCAGACCCCAAAGTAAAAGGCAGCCCTCAACATATAATGACGGTGAAGCAAGATGAAAAAACACTCACACAGATAGAAAGATAGGCTGAGCAAACAATGGGGCCCAAACTAACTAAACAGGACAGGAAAGGACGGTTGCTGTCTGCAATCTGCAAAAACCCTATGAAAGACATAAGACAACAGGCTGATATGAAGCAGCTAGGCTTCAAAAACTAAATCAGCACTCAGGTATTTTCTGAAGACAGAGCTAAAGGAATTCAGCTCACCCCAGCAGGGTATGGCAGAAATCCAGCAAAACAAAGTCAAAGCACAAATGCAAAAGGCAGAGCAGAAAACTTAGCTTTAGAAGAGCAGGAATTCAGACTGGTATCCAAGGATCCCACAGAGAAATCACCCGCAGGGCAGAAGGGCGTCGACGGCCTTATATCCAGTCAGTAACTCCACTCAGCCAGTCATCATCATTAGTCTCAGATGTTTGATAATCAGGCTAACTACCTTTCTTAACCAGCAGAGGGAGTTCATTGGGCCTGAGTGGTGAAGGGGAAAATGAACTCACAACAGAGAAGATACATTAAACCGAGTAGCTGTCCTGAAAGAGATGCATCTACAATGTCTCCACACCAAACAGCGGGTCAGGCAGAGTAATGTGAAGGCTGCTCGATGCCTAGAGTTAGCAAGGGAGGCTATGGATCAGCTGGGTTTGCGGAAAGATATGGTGCCGGTACCCAAAGCTCTGATTGGGAGAATCATTGGAAGATCCGGGAAGGTAATGCAAGACCTTGTGAATATCTCCGGTGTGGTGAGAGTGAGGATCCCTCCTGATGATGGAAACCAAGTATCCAGTGAAGTGGGTAGGATTCCCATCCTGGTGGTTGGCTCCGTGGAGAGCCTGAGAGACTTTCGGATGCTCTTGGAGTATCGAGTGGGGTACCTGCAAGAGATTGAGCAGTTGAGGCTGGACCACCGGCGAATTAATAAAGAAGTACAGAATACCAGACTGTAACTGGAGGGTCAAAGAGCAGGACCGATATTCTGACCGCTGGGGGCGGGGGAGGCCTATTGTAGAGAGGAGGCCGTATGACAATTGGAAAAGGTTCTCTCGACCTGTGGGGCAAGGTGGGATGAGTGCCCAGTCTCGAGAGCCTGATGTAATGTTGTATGTTCAACCCCACAAGTTTGAACAGAGGGGGAGGTATGTGGTGTAGTAACCACTGTGTCCACTAGGGGGCACTGTGTGAAGGTCCCAAGAGAACGGATGAGTGGCAGAATCCTGAAGGATGGTTATGTATCTCAAAGTGGGTGGCTTTGAGATGGAGACTTGTGAATGTGTGATTAGCAATATCATTGCTGAGGTGTTGTTTCAAAGTGTAAGGGAGAAGTCTTCAGGTAACTAGTGAGATGGGCGGGTTCTGGTTACCTACAAACCCACCCAGGGGTGTGTCTGAAAACGGCTGTATTAAAAGGCTAGGTGAGTGTGTGAAGGACGTGTGATGAGGTCATAGTCACATGACCTGGTGGGCGTGGCCATAGACCATATATTGTGGCCAGGGTAGGTCACAGGTGGTGAATGCAGGGACCTGGTTGGTCCAGAGCGGAAGGTCCCGTCCGCAGGATTGTCTCCTGGCTAACAGCCGATGTGTGGCTGTGTGTAATGGCTGCCAGAGCCTGAAAGTTCCCTGGAGGGATATGGACGTCTGCTGCATGAGTGACGGAACCATGTGGAGACCCTGACGTGGGTGAGATAAATTAGGCTAAGAGAGCCTGTATGCTGGACATTGAGCAATCTGGGTGAACACTGGGCTTACAGAGGGAAGCTATAATGGACGCTCTGCTGTTTATGTGAAGTTTTGTTGATTGCTTGTATCGGTTTATGCTGCATAATAAACCACATGGACTGCTATGTTTGATGGAAAACCCAGTGCCGGATGTGTTTTGTTCGCTGCCAAGTGAGAATTCCCCAAGTAAATGACAGTGCTACCTCACAGCAGGTAACAACATGTCAGAAAAAACCACCCTAGTATCGAACGAAAATGCATATTAATTAAACAAACAAGAGCCAACTGGCTAGCAGGGTGTGTGCTGTGTCCCCCAATGAGCGTCTCGGAGAAAAGGATTTTACGGTGAGTTTATCACAAAAATCCATGTTTCTCCTTCGCCTCATTTCTCCCAATGAGGAACTGTGGGATATCCTAAAGCAGTCCCTGGGTGGGAAGTTGACTCACCTATCCAAGCTACATGCACCTCCTGTCTAAAAGTGCGCTACCACTGCTTGGAGAATTCTTCTACCCAGGCTCGCATCTGCTGAAGCCTGAGTATGGATATTGTAATGTTTGGCAAATGTGTGCAGGCTGGACCAGGTTGCTGCTTTGCAAACCTTTTGTGCCGAAGCGCCCAAGAGGCGCCCACTGCCCAAGTAGAGTGTGCTCTGATCCCTGCTGGAACCGGCGCACCTCTGATGCGGTAGGACTCCTGAATAGTCAAACCAATTCATCTGGCTATGGTCGATTTTGAGGCAGCGAGTCCCTTCCTGCGCCCCTTGGGGAGCATGAACAGCGTGTCTGTCTGACGAAAGGGTGCCGTCCATGACACATACCTCCGAAGGGCTCTTACCAGGTCTAACGTGTAAAGAGCCCTTTCCATGTGGTGTATCGGTGATGGACAAAAAGAGGGCAAGACAATATCTGCATTAATGTGAAACGAGGAAACGACCTTCGGCAGAAAGGGAGGAGCTGGTCTGAGAACCACTTTATCCTTATGGAAAGTGAGAAACGGGGCTCGGCAGGATAGGGCCGCCAGCTCCGAGACCCTCCTGATAGAAGTTATGGCTACCAGGAATATCACCTTCCAGGACAGGTACAACAAAGAAACATCCTGTAGCGGTTTGAATGGGGCTTCCTGCAAAACGCTTAGTACCGGTTAAGGTCCCAGGCGTCTAGGGATGCCCTATAGGTAGGTATCAAATGGGAGACTCCCTGGATGAAAGTCTTCACCTGCATATTAGTAGCAATTCTTCCCTGGAACAGGACGGATAAAGCCGATATCTGTCTCCTGAGGGAGCTTGGAGCTAACCCTGAGTCTAGGCCAGACTGGAGAAAGGCCAAGATGTTGGGAATAGAGAATCTCAGTGGAGCACAACTGCGGCCTCGACCCCAAGAAAAGAAAACCTTCCAGGTGTGATGGTAAATACGTGCCGAGGCCGGCTTCCGGGCGCTAACCATTGTAACGACCACCTCACGCCCAAACCCCGCCCGGGTTAGAATCCAAGATTCAATGGCCATGCCGTCAAACACAGGGCCCCTGAGCTCGGGTGGAAGATCGGACCCTGGGTGCTCTGGCAGTTGCCAAGGGACGTCGGCGAGCAGCTGCACCAGATCTGCATACCATGCTCGGCGGGGCGAGTCTGGGGCCAGCAGAATCGCTGGAACCCCTTCTGTTTTGATCTTCTTGATGACCTTCGGAAGTAGTGGCAGCGGGGGAAATAGATATGGGAGGCGAAACTGGTTGCATGGCAGAACCAACGTATCCACAGCGATTGCCTGCGGGTCCCTGGACCGAGCAACAAACGTGGGCACCTTGGCGTTCACCCTGGAGGCCATCAGATCCACATCCTGTGTCCCCCCACTGTTGGGAAATCTGTTGAAAAATCTCGGGGTGTAGTGACCACTCTCCGGATGCAAGACCCTGCTGGCTGAGTCTGCCGCCCAGTTCTACATGCCTGGGATGTGGACTGCCAATATCACAGAGTGGTTCCCCTCGGCCCAATGAAGAACGTGCCCTACCTCGCACATGGTTTCTCTGCTGCGGGTGCCCCCTTGATGATTTATGTAAGCCACCGCTGTGGCATTGTCCAATTGAATCCGGACGGGGCGGCCTGCTACAAGGTGCTGAAAATGTTGCAGAGCCAGTCGGATTGCTTGTATCTCCAACAAGTTGATTGGGAGGCATGCCTCCTGCGGGGACCACCATCCTTGGGTCATGTGGTGGTGAAATACCGCTCCCCAGCTGAGGAGGCTGGCATCGGTTGTCACTACCAGCCAATGGTCTGGGGGGAAGGGTTTCCCCTGAAGAAGAGAGGAACTGGTTATCCACCACCCAAGCAACTGTCTGACCTGAGAGGACAACCGGCACTGGCGATTGAGCATGAAAGGGTTCTTGCCCCAGGCTGACAAGAGGGCGTGCTGCAGAGGGCGAAGATGGAACTGGGCGAATGGTATCGCTTCCATTGCTGCCACCATTTTCCCTAGAATCCTCATCCTGAAACGGATGGTATGAGGGACTGGTTGGCGAAGTGTACGGGACTCCCTGCCGCAGAGCTAGGGCCTTGTCTCGAGGGAGAATTACCAACCCTCAGCAAATGTCGAAGATCATCCCTAAAAAGGAAATTCTCAGAGCTGGAACAAGGGATGACTTCTTTACATTGACCAACCACCCTAAACGGGCAAGAGTATCTAGCGTGATGCTGACACTTTCCTCGCCTGCCCACATTGAAGGGCCCTTGACCAAGAGGTCGTCCAAGTAAGGCAAGACGACTATGCCCCGAGAGTGCAAGATGACTGCCATGACCTTTGTGAACACTCTGGGGGCGGTGGATAGCCTGAAGGGCAGCGCTGCGAACTGAAAATGTAGACCGTTGATGGCAAAGCGTAGAAACCTTTGATGCGGAGGGAAAATGGGGATATGTAGATAGGCATCCTGGATATCAATAGAGGCCAAGTATTCTCCTTGCCCCATGGCCGATATGACTGAACGGAGATACTCCATCTGGAAATATCTGACTCTGATGAATTTGTTCCGGAGCTTCAGGTCCAAAACAGGTCTGACAGTCCCGTCCTTTTTGGGAACCGCGAATAGGTTGGAAGAGAAGCCATGATCTCTTTCGTGTTCTGGCATGGGAATAATGACTCAGTTGCGCTGGAGCGATTCGATGGCTCCTAGCAAAGCCCTTGCCCGGGTATCCACCCTGGGAACACGGGAAAGAGAAAACCGTCTTGGGGGATATCTGACAAACTCTATCTTGTATCCTGAGGACACCAGCTCTTTTACCCATGTGTCGTGTGCGACGTTGAGCCAGACGTGGCGAAACCAGAGTAGGCGGCTGCCTACCTTGCTGGTGTCGCCTGGCAAATGCCTCGAGTCATTTGGCTGAAGATCTTTGGGACCTGGATCCCCTCAACCTTGGCTGGTGAGTGCGCATTCTCCCAAACGGATTGGCTCTATATGAGACCTGCCGCTCTCTATCCTGGTTCGGGCAACCTGAAGCAGCGGAATTGGCCGCTGTGGTCCACCTGGGGTTGCGAAAGGCCCGAAAACATGCCTGAAACTGGTGACGAAATGGCGGTTTGATCCTTTGTTGAGGGAGAAAACTGCTCTTGCCTCCTGTGGAGTCAGAGATGAGCTGATCCAACTTCTCTCTGAATAGGCAGCCACACTGATAAGGTAGAGAAGTCAAGGACTTCTTGGAGGTGGAATCGGCCCGCCATGTCCTTAACCATAGAGCTCTCCTAATGGAAATTGCGTTAGCGGCAGCAAGTGCTGCGCAGTTGGCCGCATCCAAAGATGCATTGATTAAGTAGTCCCCAGCCATAGCGATCTGACTCGCGATCTCTGATACTTCTGCAGCTAGGTCCCTATCCTGCAAGGCTTTTTTTAATGATTCTGACCAAGAAATCATGGCCTTGGCCACCCATGTTGCTGCGAACGAGGGAGAGAGTGCTGACCCTGATGCCTCAAATACTGAATGAGCCAAGCTCTCTATGAGACGATCCGTGGGATCCTTAATAGAAGAACCACTAGTTATGGATAACAGGGTTTTAGAGGCCAAGCGTGACACGGGTGGATCCACCGTTGGGGATTCCGTCCATTTTTTACAGAGGTCCGGGGCAAACGGATACCTCGCTTCGAGCGCCTTCTGACCCGAGAAGCGTCTGTCCGGCCATTCCCTGTATCATTGCAATCATGTCCTCGAACTCTGGATGACTGCAAAATACTCCATGCTGCTGCTTAACTCGCTTAAATGCCACCTTATGGCCTGAAGCCAAGGTGGAATCATCCTCAATCCCCAAAGTCTGGTTGACGGCTTCGATGAGGCTGTCCACTGTTTCACGAGACCCCGGAATATCCAGGTCAAGGGGTTCGTCTGAGTCAAAATCTGAGGTTTGTTCACTATCGACCATTGGTGACTGGGAGCGAGAAGCGGAACTCACGGATGCCAAGGCACCGGATGGACTGGGCGACACCGTGTGGGTTCGTTCCCCTGGGTCTGCCTGGAGTGAGAGCGGCCCCTGCAGGCCGGAGGCTCCTGTGAGGTGGAGGACCCCTCTAAGACAGGCGAGCCACTGTCCCTGCCCCTATCTGGGGCACAAAGGGACTTGATTGCCCTCGTAAGCGACGCCATGGACTGCGACAGTGATAGGGCCCACTCCGGGGGACTTGGTACACTGGTCCCGGTTGCAGGGGAGGGCTCCTGGGCGCATTCGGAATCGCAGGCTTCGCATAATCGATTGCACTGCACCTGCGGAAAAGCAGCCTGACAAGAGATGCATGCAGCGTATAGAAACGTGTGCGTCTTCGCTTTTTCGGACATGCTGTATCTGCCAGGCATCAGCACTGCAGACCGCTGGGGGGGAGCACTCCTCATTTTCCCGTGGCATAGCCTCTCGGGCAGCACTTACCCCAGTCCTGTGCCCCCACGTGTCCTGGATGTGCCGGGCATTGCTCCAGCTTCAAGGAAGCGGGCACCACAGCTGCGGGGTGGGCCATCGGCAGAAGAAGAGCTCCGGGGGCGGTACTTCCGGCTTGTGGCCTAGCACTGGTCCGAAGCCGGGGGCTCAATTTCTTCGGTGCCCGCCAAGGCCACGAGGGGCGGCCCGCCGCCAGAATGGACGCAATGAAAGGAGGCGGGACTTCCGCCCGCGGCATAGCTTTGGCCGAAGTCACGGCGTCCCATGCCAAGGCTACATGGCTGGACGTGCGGACCCGCCACGTGCGACGGGGGGCTCTCTTCGGCTGCTGCTGCCCTGACCTCTGTCACCGCAGGAGCCCTCCCAGGCCATCCTCCTCTGTGACGATTCTTCAGATTCCCAGCTCAGGAAGAAGGGAGAGGGGCCACATATAGGACAATGCAGGCACCCTAGCTCCGCCTTTCCCTCCAGGGGTGAGGAGAGGGACCATCCGCCGCCTTGCAGCACCGCAGTCTAGCTTGTGCCTCTGTAGAAGCCCATGGCTTCAAGACCTAGGGATGGTCAGGGCTAAGTCCGGCATTGTGTCCCACGTTGCGGGAGAGGATACGTGGAGGCGACACTCGCACGTGCTCGCCTATTTTTGGAGATTGGCCTCTTTCAATAGGGTCCTTCGCCCCGTCTAATCTTCATGGAAGAACAAAAAAAAGAGAGTCTGGAGAAAAACAGACGTGTGCCTCCAACGGACACTAAGCAAAAACTGATTTCCGCCTGCAATCGGGGCGAGGGTGTACACAGCGGAGGAGGAGCTAACCTCTTTTTTTTTTTTTACTTACTGTCAGCCTCCAGGCGGCAGTAGCATACACCCACAGTACCAGTGTCCCCAATGAGGCGAAGGAGAAAATTGCCCATTTTTTTTTAGCAAATTTTGGAATTTTTTTTCACCACTTAGATAAAAGAGAACCTAGACATGTTTGGTGTCTATGAACTCGTAATGACCTAGAGAATCAAAATGGCAGGTCAGTTTTAGCATTTAATGAACCTAGCAAAAAAGCTAAGCTAAAAACACGTGTGGGATTGCACTTTTTTTGCAATTTCATCGCACTTGGAATTTTTTTCCCGTTTTCGAGTACACAACATGGTAAAACCAATGGTGTTGTTCAAAAGTACAACTCATCCCTCAAAAAATAAGCTTTCACATGGCCATATTGATGGAAAAATAAAAAAGTTATGGCTCTGGAAAGAAGGGGAGCGAAAAACGTAAACGAAAAATAAAAAAAAGCTCCGGTCATTAAGGGGTTAATTCAGTTTCTGACAGCAATCAAAATGAAAATCAAAATATAATTTTATCAGAAGGTAATTCCAAGTCTCCTGGAGAGGAATCTGCATCTTGTGCTGATCGTGATATACCCAGGAGTCAAGTTATTCCAAGCAATACCCAACCTATGAAGGAGCGTAAGAGAGTAAGAATAGCAAAAAACCTAAATGACCCCCATTCATTAAGTAAGAAAGACAAAACATCTACAACCCCCAGGTCAGTGTCATGTCCAGTTCTTGAACGCAGGATTCAAGAAGGACATAGGTCTTTTATCTGTTGCTTTGTGAACTATGCTCTCTGACTCTGTTTTTCTTAAACTTTGCATGGTGTCTTTTTCCTAGTTTTTGGTTTCCTCAGCTTAAAATTTTCAGCCCGTTCAAAAAAAAGTTAATGGGTGCAAAACTGTTGTAGTTTAACTTTTTTAAATGTGATTTGTAACTTAATATTAACAGAAAACTATGTTAATACAGCACTGACATTTCAGTATCAGTAATAGCTGTTTTTGTTTTTAATGTGATTCTCACAGCTGACACCTGGCACTAAGTGTCAGGAGCGGTCATAGACCCCTCCCGATACTTTAACCCCCGGAATACTGCGATCGAACACGATTGTAGCATTAAGGGAGCAGGCAGAGTGCTGACAGACAGCCCTTCTGCTTTTGGATTGAAGACCCCGCACACGTGTGGCATGCATCAGTACCACAAGGACGGGTGCCAGGGAAGAAGCATTACAAACACGGCTCTCATTATTTTCCCCTGATCAGCTGGCATTGGCACAAGCAGGGGAGAATGATGAGAGCCATGTGAAGCATCAGGCGCCGGGAGACAGTGCTTGTTATAACACTTCTTCAACAGCGCCGATGCATGTCACATGGATGACATCCATGTGTGTTATGCGTATGCAAGTGTGCTGGATGCTTTGTGGCCCATGTGGACATTAAAAAATGGACATGTCAGTGTATTTTGCCCACGGACACACAATCTGTGGAAAAACACTGACATGTGCACAGAGCCATTCACTTGAATAGGCAAATAGCGCTCCGTTCTTCCAGAGTCTCTCCGCATAGCTGCCCAATTATATAAAATTCTGTGACACACCTATGGTGTCAATATGATCACTGCACCCTAGATGAATTTATTGAGAGGTGTAGTTTGTAAAATGAGGTCACTTACAGGGTTCTGCTGTTTTGGCACCTAATGAGCTCTCCCAGTGGGTCATGGTACCTGCAAACCATAACAGTAAAATCTGGCGCTCCTTCCCTCCTGAGCCCTGCCATGTGGGCAAACAGTGGTCTACCCCTACATATGGGGTATCAGTGTACTCAGGACAAATTGAGTAATAACTCTTGGGGTCCAATTTCTTCTAAATCCCTTGGGAAAAAAATTGGGGGCGAAAAGATCATTTTTGTTGAAAAAGTATGATTTTTTATTTTTACGGCTCTATATTAACAACTTCTGTGAAGCAGTTGGGGTTCAAAGTGCTCACCACACATCTAGATAAGTTCTTTAGGGGGTCTAGTTTCCAAAATGGTGTCACTTGTGGGGAAGGTTTCACTGTTTAGGCACATCAGGGGCTCTCCAAACGTGACATGGTGTCCGATCTTAATTCCAGCCAATTTTGCTTTGAAAAAGTAAAACTGCGCTCCTTCCCTTCCAAGCACTGCCATGCGCCCAAACAGTTTACCTGCATATATGGGGTATCAGCATACTCAGGACAAATTGCACAATAACTTTTGCAGTCCAATTTCTCCTGTTACCCTTGGTAAAATAAAAAAAATTGAACCTGAATTATTTTTTTTATGAAAAAAAGTTAGATGTTCATTTTTTTTTAAATATTCAAAAAAATTCCTGTGAAGTACCTGAAGGGTTAATAAACTTCTTGAATGTGGTTTTGAGCACCTTCAGGGGTGCAGTTTTTAGAATATTTTCATGTTTGGGTATTTTTTATCATATAGACCCCTTAAAGTGACTTTAAATGTGATGTGGTCCCTAAAAGAAATGGTGTTGAAAAAATAAAAATTTTGGTTCCAAAATTGTGCTGATGTAAAGTAGACATGTGGGAAATGTTACTTATTAAATAGTTCATGTGACATATCTCTGTGATTTAAGGGCATGAAAATTCAAACTTGGAAAATTGCAAAATTTTCGCCAAATTTCCATTTTTTTTTCACAAACACAAGTAATATCAAAGAAATTTTACCACTATCATGAACTACAATATGTCATGATAAAAAAATTATCAGAATCACCAGGATCCATGAAAACAGTGGCGGATTATAGTGAGGTCAATCTGGGCGGTAGCCCAGGGCCCAGTGGTGTGGGGGGGCCCACCAGCCCAGGGTAAAATTGCCCCATTATAATCCGCCACCATAGCGCCACGGCCCCCCATGTACCGTCACCATCCTCGCCCTCCCAGACAAGCCCACCGGCGCCACTGCAGCCACTGCCCCTCACTCATAAATCCTCACTCTGCGAGCACAGGACCTGTGATGAGGTCACAGGAGGGGAGGAGTCTGGGCTCACATGATCAGAGGCTTTAGTCTGAGTCCCCTGATCATGTGACCTCTGACTCCTCCCCTCCTGTGACCTCATCACAGGTCCTGTGTGCACAGCCCTCTATGTATTGTATGCAGGTCACTGCTGTGCAGGTTGTCATCATGCTGTATGAGGGAAGTATGTGTGGGGTCAGGAGGAGTTTACAGGGTGGATGTAGCAGAGCTGTGTGCGTGAGGTGTACGGAGCAGAGCCGCGCGTGTGCGAAGTGTACGGAGCGGAGCTGCGCGTGTACGAAGTGTACGGAGCGGAGCCGCACGTGTGCGAAGTGTACAGAGCGGAGTGTACGCGAGGTGTACGGAGCCGCGCGTGTGCAAGTTGTGCAGAGCATGTACAAGTTGAGCGGAGTGTTACAAAGAAATTTCTTGTACATCAGACCTGAGGAAGAGGTCATGGAATGGACCTCGAAACGCGTTGTCTTTGTATGTACTATGAAATAAAGCATTGATATTGGAACCTACTCCTAGAATCTACTGGATTTCCTCCATTTGAGGGTTGAGCAGCGCGGGAACCAGGTGTTTTTTTTGGTTTTTTTTTTCCCTTTTTGGATCTCCTCTTTGATTAATGGAAGCAGACGCTGTCTGTGTACACCCTCCTGCTGCAGCTTCATTATATGGGATTGAGCGTATTTAGTAGTTGTGGCATTACACAACCTCTGAGGGTGAGTGCCCTGAACAATTCAATTTTTACTTATTATATCTGGTAAAGCCCTATGGTGCGCTTTTGTGGTTTCTTTTTTCTTCTGCGTGTGTACGAGGTGAGCGGAGCCGCGCGTGTACGAGGTGTGCGGAGCGGAGCCACGTGCGTACGAGGTGTGTGGAGCGAAGCTGCGTGTGTGTACGAGGTGTACGGAGCGGAGCCTCGTGTGTACGAGGTGTATGGAACGGAGCCCTATGTGTACAAACTGTACGGAGCTGAGCCGTGTGTTTACGGAGCAAAGTCGCGTGTGTACGAGGAGTACGGCACAAAGCAGCATGTGTACAAGGTTTACGAAGTGGAGCCATGTGTGTACAAGGTGAACAGAGCGTGGCGCGTGTGTACGAGGTGAACAGAGCGTGGCTGCGTGTGTACAAGGTGTACGGACCAGAGCCGCATGTGTACAAGGTTTAAGGAGTGGAGACGTGTGTACTGAGTGGAGCCGTGTGAGCGCGAGGTGTACGGAGCCGAGCTGTGTGTGTACGAGGCATACAAAGCGGAACTGTGTGTGTATGAGGTGTGCGGAGCCATGCATTTACAAGGTGTATGATGGGGAGCATTCATACCTCCCAACCATCCTAGATTTTGTCCCACTGTGTGGACCGAGAGCTTACTTTTGCCGCGGACACAGGAGTACTTGAAAACTCGCGCGTGGTGTTCCATCGGAAGTGACGTGCTGGAAGCTGACTGGAAATGAGGTAATTTTGGGAGGAGATTGTGACGGAGCCATGGAGGCATTTCAGGGAATGCTTCAGATCCATCACCGTGTCCTCCAACAGCGCGGACAGCGGGATCGCCTTGGACTCGGGGATGCCGGCCATGTGAGTGGATCATGATATGTCCTGCACCAGGAGGCTCAGGTGGGCATTACAATGGGAGTGTCACGGTCCAATTCTTGGATCCGTGTCAGAGTCTGGGTTCCCTCATGAAAACCTTTATTTTCAGGTTTCTGGGGGCTTATTATGAGTTTTTGCCCCCGGTGGCCACCGGGGTTACTGCATGGAAACTGCATGTGTTTAATTATTTATGCAGGTGGTGACCTCTCCCCCTCCTTCCTATAAAAGGAGTTCAGCTGCTGGAAATCACTGTTGGTTATACACTTGCTCTTGGGAGACCGACCAAGCTGGAGCTCAGTCACAGCTCTGGTGTTTGGCTTCAGGTGAAGCTGAATTCGGGTGCCGTACTCTGTTGCTGGGAGCATAGCAACAGAGCAAAGCTAAGTTATTTTAGTTGTTGATTTAACGCTTTGGTGTCGGGTTATTTCCTTTCGTGTGTTATTTGGTGTTTTATAGTTTTTTCCTTGTCACATCCCCTGGGGAGGGGGTTGGGGTTTAGCACAGGGCTAAACAGGAGACAGGGACAGGTCGGGGACTTGGGCTTCACTACCTTCAAGTGTACCCCCAAGTTAAGGAAAGTCAGGGCACCTCCTTAGCCTGAGGGGCAGTTCAGGGGCCCAGGTTCCATGTCTCCTGCTTTTTTCCCTACTGCCACGTGACAGGGAGCCGGGCTGCTATAGTATCTTTATAGAGTCTTTTTTTCTCTATTCTTTTTTTTCCCTCTTTCTTTCTCTTTCTGTTCTTTCTTTCCCCTTTCTTTCTTTCTCTCTCCCTCTCTGTTCTTTCTTTCCCCTCTTTCTTTCTCTCTCCCTCTGTTCTCTCTTTCCCCTCTTTATTTCTCTCTCCCTCTGTTCTCTCTTTCCCCTCTTTATTTCTCTCTCCCTCTCTGTTTTCACCTTCCATGACAGCCACCTTGGAGGTTGTCTCCCCGCCCTAATAGGGGACAGGAACACAAAGAGGTTAATAACCCTCCCCTTCCTGCTACCTCAGTGTTTTTTTCTGTCCCCTATCGGGGCATGAAGAGGTCACAAGGGGCTGCCGTGGCCAGTGAGTGGAGCCCTAGATCCTTACCAAAAGCTGGGCAGCCGAGGTCAGGGGGTTCTCCTCTCCTCCTCCATGCGCTGCTCCCATCTCCACCACCGGTGTGACTCGGGACATGACCGCCCCTCCCGGGTAAAGCGGGGCGGTATGGTGCCTGCCGGGGTCCTGCAAAGCTCCCTGGCGTCCTTCCTCCTTCCAGCGCTGCATGGGGAAGCCGCGGGAAGTAGACCCAAAGTAGCGATGACGCGCACTTCCGGTTTGCGGCCTCCGGCGTCCTGCAATGGAGAAACGTGCGCCGGCACCCGGGGACCCGGGAAATGGCTCCAACAGCGGCGGGGGTCGACCAACGCCCTCCCCAGGGACAGAGGAGGAGGGAGTAGCACCAGAGAACGAACGCCAGCAACACCCTTAAAAAGGGTGCAGCAGCTCCAGGTAAGCGCAGTGTGTCTGTGGTGTGTACGGACATGGATGGTGAGAAACCCTCAGCTGAAGCGTCTGCGGAGCCCAGCGTTCCCCCTCCTACAGTGAGTAGCAGGGCCAGGTCCCTTGTCTGTCAAAATACGGTGGCACAGGTCTGAGTGAGCCTTCTCTTCTTCTTGCAGAAAGACAAGGCCTCTGCCCCTAAAAACCCCCGCAAGTGTGGTATTTGTGGTGTCAGGTTTCCTTCTGACTACAGAAAGAAGTTATGCCAACCCTGTACGCAAAATATCCTGCGTACCGAACAACCCTCCCTGTTTGACAGCATAAAGACTCTCATTAGGCAGGAGGTTCAGACCTCCATAGCAGCCCAGACCACCGAGGACCAGGGCCTTACCTCAAAAAAGAGAAAAAGGGCACCCGTGGAGGCTGACTCAGACTCGGGAGAGGTCCGTTCCTCCGGATCAGAGGATATTTGGGAAAATGAGGGCTCCACGTCCACTCCAGTCATGATGCGAAAAAATATTATTTCTCCTCAGAGGATATGGAGGAGTTAGTATCCATGGTGAGAAATACCATGGGATTAGAGGAGGAGGAGAGCAAGCTCTCAGTCCAGGATGAGATGTTTGGAGGGTTGAAACCCAGAGGTAGAAAGGGTTTCCCAGTTCATGAGGTTACAAAGGATTTAATAGCTCAGGAGTGGTCCTCCCCCGAGAAGGCACTTACTGTGCCCTCTGAGCTGAAAAACCGTTTGGGTGATAACGAGGGTGATAGTTCTGTTTGGGAAATCCCTAAAATAGACGTCCAAGTATCTAGGGTCACTAAGATGACGTCCTTACCCTTTGAGGATGCTTCCCAATTGAAGGATCCAATGGATCGCAAAATAGAGAGCCATCTTAAAAAGTCCTGGGAGGCCTCTACGTACCTGCTGAAAGCAAATATTGCATCCACCTCTGTGGCCAGATCTTTGTTTTTCTGGCTACGCACGTTGGAAGACCACCTATCGGGGGGCACTCCAAGAGAGGAAATCTTAGACTCCCTATCAATCCTCCAGAAGGCAACAGGGTATTTGGCTGATGCCTCAGGAGAAACGGTGCGGGTGGCAGCAAGGTCCCTTGTCCTGTCAAACTCAGCCAGGAGAGCCTTGTGGCTGAAGTCATGGGGAGGTGATATCACCTCCAAGACGAAACTGTGTGCTATCCCCTTCCAGGGACACCACGTGTTTGGGCCGGTCCTAGATGATATCCTGGAGAAGGCCTCAGACAAGAATAAATCACTGCCAGAACAGAAATCCACCAAAAGGCATTTTTTTCATCCCTCAAGAGAGCAGACCTCCCAGAGGCCATTCAGGGGAAAGGGAAAGACGGGCCAATGGAGCTATCTGAAAGGGGGTAAAGGAAGAAACATCCTTGTGCCCCAACAGCAGCAGCCCCCGGAGAAGCAGTGACTCCCGGGTAGGGGGTCGCTTCACACAGTTTCTCGCCCAATGGCAGGCCACGACCTCGAACGAGTGGGTCCTGCACACTATACAATATGGGTTGAAGCTGGAGTTCGGGCACCCCCCAAAGCGCCCTAAGAATTACCCCGGCACAGTCCCCAAGTCTGCAGAAAATATTGTTACGTCAGATAGAAGAACTCCTACGGGAATAAGTGGTCTCATATGTACCTCCGAAAGAGGAGGGCAGGGGACATTATTCCTGCCTGTTCCTGATAAAAAAAAAACCCTCAGGAAAACACAGGCTCATAATAAACCTAAAGCCCCTGAACCACTTCATCAAGTACCGAAGGTTCAAGATGGAATCATAGAATCATAGAGTTGGAAGGGACCTCCTGGGCCATCTGGTCCAACCCCCTGCTCAAAGCAGGATTTGCTAAATCATCCCAGTCAGATGTCTGTCCAGCCTCTGTTTGAAGACTTCCATTGAAGGAGAACTCACCACTTCTCGTGGCAACTTGTTCCACTCAATGATCACTCTAACTGTCAAAAAGTTTTTTCTAATATCTAATCTGTGTCTCCTCCCATTCAGTTTCATCCCATTGCTTCTAGTCTTTCATTGTGCAAATGAGAATAAAGTTGATCCTTCTACAATGTGAGAGCCCTTTAGATATTTGTAGACAGCTATTAAGTCTCCTCTCAGTCTTCTCTTTTGCAAACTAAACAATCCCAAATCCTGCAACCTTTCCTCATGAGACAGGGTTTGCAGACCGGTCACCATTCTGGTTGCTCTTTTCTGAGCTTGCTCCAGTTTGTTGATGTCTTTTTTAAAATGTGGTGCCCAAAACTGGACACAATATTCCAGATGAGGTCGGACCAAAGAGGAGTAGAGGGAAATAATGACTTCACGTGATCTAGACTGTATGCTTCTGTTAATACATCCTAGTGAAGTCAGCGATCCCACTCATTGGGCAAAACTTAAAAATGGCTACGATAGATCTAAGGGACGTGTATTGCCACGTTCCCATTCATCCAGATCACCGGAAGTTTCTGAGGTTCGCGGTCTCCCACGACCGAGGAATCAGCCACCTCCAGTTCAATGCCCTGCCGTTTGGGGTATCCCCAGCACCAAGGGTATTCACGAAGATCATGAGGGAAGCAGTCATCTCTATCCGGCTTCAGGGGATATGCATTGTGCCGTATCTAGACGATCTGCTGATCGTCGCACCATCGTTAACCCGGCTGAACCAGGACGTATCAAGAACCCTACAGATACTCAAAGGCCTAAGGTGGATGCCAAAGTCAGCCCTCTATCCTTCCCCAAGGAGGAAATTCCTGGGGATCCTCTTGGATTCGAAGAAAAGAACCTCCTTTCTCCTCGAAGATCGGCAAAAAGACCTTCGGCAAAAAATAATCAGGTTCAGAGACGAAAGGGCACCAACGTTGAGGGACGCCATGTCCATCCCGGGTTCCCTGACGGCGTGCATTCAGGCGGTATCCTGGGCACAAGCTCATACACGAGTCCTCCAAACATATGTCCTGATGAACGTGAGGAAGTATCCGAACAACCTATCAAAAAAGGTTCTGCTTCCAGGACATGTAAAAGTGGCTCTTTGGTGGTGGCTGAGTTACCGAAACCTGAGACGAGGAGTAAGTTGGGATCAACTTCCTCTAAAAGTACTATGTACCGATGCAAGCCTGAGGGGCTGGGGGGCTGTGGTTGAGGATTCATACTTTCAGGGGCAGTGGCCCCAGAACATAAGATCCGAATCTTCAAACCTAAGGTAGTTGACAGCGGTGGAAGAGTCACTGAAAGCCGCATCAGCCCTGGTCAAGAACCATCATGTTCGGATATACTCCGACAACTTGACCACGGTGGCATATTTCAGACACCAAGGGGGCACAAAGTGCGCCAGTCTAAAGAAGGTAGCAACAAGAATCTTCCTCTGGGCAGAGAAGCACCTGTTATCCGTTTCCGCAGTACACCTGAAGGCATCGAACACATCAAAGCAGACTTCTTGAGCAGGAAGGACGTCCATCCAGGAGAATGGTGTCTGAACCAGGAGGTCTTCCAGACACTAGCCTCAAGATGGGGAGACCCAGAAGTCGACCTGTTCGCGAATGCGCAGAATACAAAAACAGCGACCTATTTCTCCCTCAGTCCCACGTACGGAGCCCAGGGGACGGATGCATTTGCCCATCCATGGGTCTTCAGACTGGCCTACGCTTTTCCCCCAATCCCGATGCTGGCAAGAACGTTACAAAAGATAAGAGCAGACGGAGTCACAACGATCCTAGTGGCTCCCATGTGGCCAGGGCAGAGCTGGTACAGCGCTCTGTTGGACATGGTCCAAGAAGGTCCTTTGCTTCTACCCCAAAGGACCAACCTCCTGTTTCAGGGTCCCTTACTACACCTGAACCCGACCAGGCTACGTCTAGCAGCTTGGTTATTGAAGCCAATATTCTGAAGGCTAAAGGGTTCTCAGATGAGGTAATTCGGACCCTTCAAAAAAGTAGAAAGCCGGTGACGAATGCAATTTATGGCAAAATATGGAAAAAATTTTGTTCCTGGTGCCTCCCTGGGGCCCTTGACCCCTCCCATCCAAATTTTGCCCAAATACTAGACTTCCTGCAGAAAGGGTTAGCTCTAGGGCTTACTCCAAGTACGTTGAAAGTACAGGTATCTGCCCTTAGTTCTTTTTTTGACCAAGACCTAGCCAGACACCGCTGTGTCAAGCGATTCATGGTAGTGGCAGGCAGGATTCGCCCTTCACTCCCTAATCGGGTTCCCCCCTGGGATCTTAATTTAGTACTCAACAGCCTGACACAGGCCCCATTTGAGCCCCTGTCAGAAATCTCATTAAAGATTCTTACACTCAAAACAGTGTTTCTGGTGGCAATTACATCGGCTAGATGGGTGGGGGAGCTACAGGCCCTATCAGTACAGGAACCTTACCTCCTACTCAATTCAGACAATATAGTACTACGTCTAGACCCCTCCTTTTTGCCCAAGGTGGTGTCAGACTTTCATAGAAGCCAGGATATCGTGCTGCCCTCATTTTGCCCAAATCCTTCTAATCCGAAGGAGGGAAGGTTTCATACCCTGGACGTTCGTAGGGTAGTTCTCCGCTCCTCGAGGCAACCAGGGATTGGGGAATCGATCAGAACCTGTTACTCCAGTAGTCAGGAAGAAACAAAGGGAAGAAAGCGGCAAAGAACACGATAGCGGGCTGGATCAAGCAGTCCATCTCCCTGGCATATTCCTCAAGACATCTCTCTCCTCCTGAGTCATTAACAGCCCACTCCACTCGATCAGTCACTACGTCGTGGGCAGCGAGGGGATATACGTTTTCGGAGCAGATATGCAGAGCTGCCACCTGGTCCTCTGTGCACATCTTTACTAGACACTATAGACTGGATTTCAATAGGGCTCTGACATAAGGCAGACGAGTCTTGCAAGCCGTAGTCCCTCCCTAGAAAAATTAACGTTGGCATGACTCCAAGGTGGCTGTTGTGGAAGGTGATTAGAGAAAATAGAATTAGACTTACCGGTAATTCGGTTTCTAGGAACCTTCCACGACAGCACTAATTTCCCTCCCTATATGATATGTTTGCCTGATTCCTGCTCTACTGGCGGTAACTATTCATGCTAGTATGTCAGAAAAAACACTGAGGTAGCAGGAAGAGGAGGGTTATTTAACCTCTTTGTGTTCCTGTCCCCTATTAGGGCGGGGAGACAACCTCCAAGGTGGCTGTCGTGGAAGGTTCCTAGAAACCGAATTACCGGTAAGTCTAATTCTATTTTTTCTTTCCACTCTTTATTTTATTCTCTCTTTGTTCTTTTTTTCTGTCCCCATTCTTTCTCTCTTTTCTTTCTTTCTCTCTTTCTTTCTTTCTTTCTTTCTTTCTTTCTGTTCTTTCTTTCTCTCTGTTCTTTCTTTCTTTCTTTCTCTCTGTTCTTTCTTTCTATCCTTTCATTCTCTCTCCTTTCTTTCTCTCTCTGTTCTTTTTTTCTTTTCCTCAGTACCAGCCACTGTGCCCACAATGCCAGCCTCTGTACCCATAATGCCAGCCACTGTGCCCTCAGTACTAGTCAGTGTGATCAGCAGTGCTAAATGGGTGTGGTTGAGGCATGGACATGGGTGTGGCCGGGGCCGGTAACCAATCATCATAGTGGAAGTCGTCTGTTTCCATCAACTTTGTTATATGTGGGCAGTGGGCACCTCTAGTAAGGTGGGCACGAGATGGCGGGTCTTGTCACATCTGCCTCACACATAAGTTACTATGAGGTGTACTTTATTCCTGCCACTTTTTTTTCTTGGCCTACTGAGAGAAATGTTTTGACCAGTTGAAAGTTATACAACCTGAGGATTGTGCATGTGTGCGCTGCCCGCATGAAGCAATATATGTGTGTGTTTATATTTACTTACTCCGACCCCTATATAAACCCTGCCCCTGTGACCACCGTCCACTTTCCCATGCTCCTGTTCCAATCCTGGGGTCTTTTTGTCCCCCTTTGGTCCTCCATATGCTGAACATCTGGGACATGACTAACATTGCGCAATGTGAGCTTGTTCATCGCCAGATGCAGCGTCGTGTCCAGTGTGTGAGGAGACGGAACTTGTCTGTGGCGTTAACCCCTCTGCTGCTATGTTGGACACAGCTTGTGATGAGGAGCGTCTCTTCCTGTGTATCCGACCACAGGCTGCACATAGGAGGCTGCTTCTTCTATCTGGGGAAGTTCATGAAGCAGAAGCCTCTGTGTGACTCATGTCAAGTAACTTGTCTGACAGGTCATGGGTCCAGGTCAGCAGGTGATTGCAGACTATTAGCTGGTTTCGATGTTAGGTACAGGTGAGTCAGGACTAAATGTTGGGTGGAAGCCTTCCAGTATTTGTAAGGCCTCGTGCACACGCTGAGTATTTGGTGAGTTTTTACCTCAGTGTTTATAAGGCCTTGTGCACACGCTGAGTATTTGGTGAGTTTTTACCTCAGTATTTATAAGGCCTCGTGCACACGCCGAGTACTTGGTGAGTTTTTTGCTCAGTATTTGTAAGGCCTCATGGACACGCTGAGTATTTGGTGTTTTTTACCTTAGTATTTGTGAGGCCTTGTGCACACGTGTATTTGCAGAGTTTTCTACCTCAGTATTTAAAATAAGCAGTGTAGGCAGAGTTATCTTTCTAGCAACATCCTCCCCATAGCCTGGAAGAGCTCCTTTACAAAGTGATAAAAGATGATTGATCAACAACTGATATGAAGCATATGGGTATGACTTTTTGCATCATTCTATGACCTTTATGTAATGTTCTTTATGACATTTATATTAATAGTTTAGATAGGTCAAATGTGGTGACAGATTCCCTTTAAGTCCAAGATGGTGTTAGTACATCATTTTCAGGGGGGCATGTACCTTTTGTATGACGCTGACCAATCATAAGCAGGCAGCAACATAGAAGTGCAGAAGGCCTGGGATGATGTGATCAATAGTACATTGCTGCTGCCACTATACATGATTCTGAACCTGCAAGACATTGCTCCTGTCTTCTGTACACAGGTACCCTCCTGCAAAACATCACCCCTGTCCTCTGCTTACTGACCCTTTTTGAAGATCATTACTCCTCTTACATGGATGCATGGAATCATACTGCTGCACACTGTAACGCTACAGGCTCCCTGCTCACAAGAGTAGCTGCATAGCAAACCAGCTTAATGATGGGGAGAAAAGTTCAGAGTTGTCACAATTGGGACACAGTCATGTGATGCTCTATGACTCATAGGCAAAAAATAATTCAGCTCACCCCGAATGCTTTCCATGTGGCATCAGACAACCGAGCTAGCACTCGTCTCCACCAGATTAACAGATGAATGTGGGTCGCCCTCGCACACCCAGGGCAGCGGGGTACTCAGTACCGGGCTGGTGTCAAGGCGGGAATGTGTCACAGCAGCGGTGACCCGGTCCGTGGCCCTGGGCACCCAATATCAATGGCGGTGATGTTAATGGTGTTAAAGTTTATATGAATAGTTCGTGACGCCACCCGAGGTGTTTGGCAAGTAAGATGGTAAGCCAACGCTGCATACAAATCCGCTGGGACTGATGGTGTGGTGCAGCAGAGATGGTATAGCTCCCCACAGGTGGAGCTGTAGTCCCAGGGCAGTGTAGGTGCAATGGATGAGGAGAGGTGCAGAATGGTATGGAGGCTGGCACCCAGGTGTAGTGGTGCTGGAATAACTGGAGGACACCAGAGTATGCGGTTCCAAAGCTTTACTCACTGTTTGCAGTTCACACAACTGCCTGCCTCTGTACTGTGTTCTCCAGGTCAGGGCTCCAGGCTACCTCCAGGCAGGTTAGGATTCTCCATTCTACACTCCGCCAACATGTACCTTACTGAATGACTCCTTCAATGCGCCTTTAGGTGTGAAGCACTCCAGTACTTAGCTACTCTGAAATGCCTCTCTCTAGTTGTTCCTTGTCTTTACTTGTATGACAGACAGCTGTAGCCTGCTTCAGGGACTCCACTCTGCATCCCGGCTCTCTATTCAGTTGCTGTTGTGTCCCAAGTCTATGATGGGAGCAAGGCGTTAGCGGCTCACTACTCCTCTGGTGTCTGTTGCCGGACATAAAGATCCAATCAACCTCGGGGACCGGGCCCTGACCTTTGTGCTCTCTGGACTAGAAGGGTTCTCTCTCTTTCTCAACCTGCTTCTCACCGTCCTTCTATTCTCCTTCGTTCCGATCTGTTCTCTCTCTCTCTTATGGAAGGTTAGGTTATAAATCTTATCAGTCTCTTTCTCTGGTCTTTCTCGTGCCAGCAGCCCAGATCACTGGGACCTGCTGCAGCACGTCCCTCAGACACCCATCTTCTCTCTCCTCTAACCAACTAACTACTAACTTTCACTCTTCCCACTCTTTTGTATCATCTCTCTCCACCCGCCTCCCAGCACATCTTGTGTTACGAAGCAGGGTTCCACGAGGGGTGCTCTGCTGACCCCCAGCATGAAGCTGTTAGGTGGCCCCACTGAACTATCCTGTGTGTGGATTGCAGGTATGGAGCGTGGTCAAGAGTTCCCACCTTACCTGGATGGTGGAGCACTACACCTTAGGAGAAGGTGCAGTACCTCTGTGGCAACTGAAGCCTCAGGGGCGCCACATACCCCCCAGTTAAACACAGCACATCCGCGGGCTGTAAGACAACAAAAGGTACAATACAGGAACACAAAAATTTTTAAATGCTGTTCAACAATAATTATCTAATCTTCCTAATGTAGGAGGTACATTTCTTAAACGTTACAAACAGGTTAACTTCCTATCTTAGTATCAAAAATTTACTTAAGTGCAATTCTTAGTTCAAAGTGCTATACTCAACACATTTTCTTTATTACATTTTCTATCAATTATTCTCTTTTTCTTTCTTTCTTTCTTTCTTTCTTTCTTTCTTTCTTTCTCCTACTGGACGCAAGACACTGACCATCTACTCTTGGCTTGTCACCTGTCACTTTCAATTCTTCAGTCTTTATTCAATTCTCACATTCTATCTCAAAACTTTTCTAATTTTCTGTATCAAATATTCTATAAAAGACATTTACTTTTCATAAGATACAACATTATCAAATACTTTTTCATAAAACATTCAAAATTCTTGTAAGGTGCTGAACACTGCTCCCAGCTGGGATTTCTTGCAGTGTCCCTTGAGGTAGACACCATTCTTCGAAAAGTGTCCATGCAAAACATTATTTTCGCAAAGGGTCTCTTTATATGTAAAACCAAGAAAGGGCACCTAAAGAGGTGCAACTATTTACAATAAAAGTTTTTGGATCAATCAGCATCTATGATCTCCACAGTTCCATTTGTAGAAACAAGCAACAAAAGTGCTACCGGAAAAACATGATAGCAAAAATACAAAAATATAAAAAGGCACAACTGGTGCAAACAAACCCTCCTGGGTAACGAGATTTGGTATATGTAAATTTCAATTGTGGTCCCCTCCTGGGGTTCTGGAAGCTGAACTGGAACTGTTCTCATTTTGATTCTGGTTCCTTCCTATGGGGTCTTCTCTGGTACGAGGTCTAGCTCCTAAGGCTTCTGCAGTGTGTTGGTGCTGATGAGCAACTGCCTGGGGATTTGGCAGTAAAGGGATCCCAAGATCACCGTCCCAAAATGATCCAGACCCCCCTCTGGCCTGTAGATGTCAGATCGGGCATGCCGGCTCCAACCGTACTCCCACCAGCATGGTCCTCCTCCTCCTCATCAACCCATTAGGAAGGCCGGGGTAAATACCTGGGAGTTCCCGACGGTGCGGCCTCTGCTCCGGGGCAGGTCGTGTGGCAGCGGATGCTACCCGGTGAGACATCGGGGATAGCGGTGGAGCCAATAGCAGCGTCAGCAGCTCCGGTTCTGCGGGGGTGGCTGGCGGGACCTGCGCAGCCGCGCCAGGTCCGAACAGGGGCTCCTCTTCCTCCGCTTCAGCTCCCTGGGCTGCGAACAACTCCTCCGGTATCAGCGGCAAAGAAGAAACAGAGTACGCTGCTAGTGGCATGGCAGCAGCTCCAAGCTCTGTGGGGTCTGCCAGGAAAAGATTCGGTGCAGCAGCGGCGGGTACCGGTGTCGCAGGTACCGCGGGTGTGGGCCCTTCCTGGGCCCGCTGCAGGTCTAATGTCCATAGCGCTTCTCGCCTCAGTCGCAGGCGGCGTGTCAGCTGGATAATCTCATCCTCCAGCTGTTGGGGACTCATCCTTGAGATTGGGTCGGAGCCTTCAGCCATGGCGCCGGGGAGATTCAGTTCCCCGCTCTCCACAGGCCTCCTTCCCTCACTCTCCAAAATGGCGTTCTGGCGTTCTTCTTGCTCCGCCCTTCTTCTCGCCACTGGCTTTCTCTTCCCCTCCTTCCGGGGGCGGCGTCTTCTTCCCGCGCCTCCATACCAAGCCAGTATACGAACCCCTCGGGGGGTGGGCCATGCATCGGTCACATAGTAATTCAGGCAGGGACGGCCCAAGACTCTTCGCGGTCTTTTCTTAGGACCTCCCATCTCTTCACGCACTTCTTCTCCGCGCCAGCGGCCATTTCTAATGTCCATTTTAAAGTCTATTAAATTTGTTCTTCTGCACATTTTCAAAACTTGTAAATCCAAGGCACACAGAACCCGATGGCATTGGGTCTCGTCATCCTGTTCGTAACGCCAAAATTGGGTCGCTCTCGCACACCCAGGGCAGCGGGGTACTCAGTACCGGGCCGGTGTCAAGGTGGGAATGAGTCACAGCAGCGGTGACCCGGTCCATGGCCCTGGGCGCCCAATATCAATGGCGGTGATATTAATGGTGTTAAAGTTTATATGAATAGTTCGTGACACCACCCGTGGTGTTTGGCAAGTAAGATGGTAAGCCAACGCTGCATACAGATCCGCTGGGACTGATGGTGTGGTGCAGCAGAGATGGTATAGCTCCCCACAGGTGGAGCTGTAGTCCCAGGGCAGTGTAGGTGCAATGGATAAGGAGAGGTGCAGAATGGTATGGAGGCTGGCACCCAGGTGTAGTGGTGCTGGAATAACTGGAGGACACCAGAGTATGTGGTTCCAAAGCTTTACTCACTGTTTGTGGTTCACACAACTGCCTGCCTCCATACTGTGTTCTCCAGGTCAGGGCTCCAGGCAACCTCCAGGCAGGATAGGATTCTCCATTCCACACTCTGCCAACATGTACCTTACTGAACGACTCCTTCAATGCGCCTTTAGGTGTGAAGCACTCCAGTACTTAGTTACCCTGGACTGCCTCTCTCTAGGTGTTCCTAGTCTTTACTTGTATGACAGACAGCCGTAGCCTGCTTTGGGGACTCCACTCTGCGTCCCAGCTCTCTATTCAGTTGCTGTTGTGTCCCAAGTCTATGATGGGAGCAAGGCGTTAGCGGCTCACTACTCCTCTGGTGTCTGTTGGCGGACATAAAGATCCAATCAACCTCGGGGACCGGGCCCTGACCTTTGCGCTCTCTGGACTGGAAGGGCTCCCTTTCTCAACCTGCTTCCCACCGTCCTTCTATTCTCCTTCGTTCCGATCTGTTCTCTCTCTCTCTTATGGAAGGTTAGGTTATCAATCTTATCAGTCTCTTTCTCCGGTCTTTCTCGTGCCAGCAGCCCAGATCACTGGGACCTGCTGCAGCACGTCCCTCAGACACCCATCTTCTCTCTTCTCTCACCTCTAACCAACTAACTACTAACTTTCACTCTTCCCACACTTTTGTTTCATCTCTCTCCACCCGCCTCCCAGCACATCTCGTGTTACGAAGCAGGGTTCCACGAGGGGTGCTCTGCTGACCCCCAGCATGAAGCTGTTAGGTGGCCCCACTGAACTATCCTGTGTGTGGAATGCAGGTGTGGAGCATGGTCAGGAGTTCCCACCTTACCTGGATGGTGGGGCACTACACCTTAGGAGAAGGTGCAGTACCTCTGTGGCGACTGAAGCCTCAGGGGCGCCACAAATGCTTGAAAAAGGAATGCCCAGCTCCGGGAATAAAATCCAAAATTTTTTTATTATAAATCCATTAAAATATTCATAACATGGCTGCTATATTCATCTCAAGGTATACCCTGCCAGGGCTATCAAAGAAAAAACCAAAGAGGACCCTTTGTTGAAAGGGACATCAAAAAATTACTTAATTCTACTGGTCTTTTGCATAAATCTAATCTCACGTTTGCAGAAAGAGAGGCTTTTAAAAAAATTAAAATCACATTCAGATTTAATCATTGAAAGGTCTGATAAAGGAAGCTCAGTGGTTGTGATGAACAAAACTAACTTCATTAAGGCAATTAATGATATGATTTCAAATGATAAAATTTACACTCTTTTGAAGGACGACCCCAGTGTTTGCTTTTCTCAACAGTGTAAACTTATCATAGATGACGGTTTCACCCAAGGTTTTTTTTCTAAAAACCAATCCAAGTTTCTTTATGTCAATCACCCGTAATTCCCATTTTAAATGCGTTACCAAAAATGCAAAAAAATACTTTTCCACCTCCAATGCGCCCCATAATATCGGGCCTAGGCTCATCAAGCAAACAATTAGGTCAGTGGCTGGAATCAGTTTTACAGCTCTTAGTACAGAGCATACCGGGATACCTCAAAGATACTAGCGATGTTTTAAATCTGCTTCACAATGTAGTTTGGAACCCAGACTGGGTATGGTTGACATGTGATGTAGTCTCCTTATGCAACTATATTCCCCACCATGTCACCTTACAAGCAGTCAAATTTCATCTTAACAAGTAGTGTCTATAACACAGATTTACAGAATTATACTCTTGTGGTATTTCAGTTTTTATTATCTCACTATTATTTTTTGTTTAATAAAAATTTTTTTTTTGCAAAACAATGGTGTTTCAATGTGGGCAAAATGTTCCCCCTGGGTCACCAACCTTGTAATGGCATGGTGGGAAGAATTGTTTATTTTTAATATCAATAATTCCTTTTCAAATCATATACAGTGGTAGTCCAGATACATAGATGATTTAATATTGATTTGGAAGGGAAATGTTCAGGGGAAGAGTCCTGAGGAGAGAATTTGCATATTCCTAGTGCCTTCTGGGATAAGTGAAAAGTCTCCGCGAACTCACCGATCACTGGATTTTGGCCGTTGCAGCTGAAAAGAGGAAATCGGTAAACCGCGTGCCGATTTGGCTCATTTTTTTCATCGCTTTGAAATCTCTAACAATATGGAAGAGGCCAGGAGCCATTTGGTGAGCTACATTTCTTGCTACATGATCACAGACTTAGCAGTGGAAAGCCTAACTTCACATGCCACAAATGCAAGCTTGTGTCCCTGTTGGATGAAAAGTTGCAAAATCTCAAAGAGAGGTTAACTACATTGAAGAACATTAACCCCTTCACGACCTTTGATGCCACGTAGGCGTCATGAAAAGTCGTGACAATACGACCCATAACGCCTATGTGGCGTCATGAATTGATCGCCCCCCTGCGGGTCGGGTGACCGGGGTCACTGAAAGGTCACCCGACCCGCACACGAAGGACCCTTCAGAGTTAACACCTGGGGATGTGGCTTAGCCCCCACGTGCCTACGATCGCTCTGATTGGCTGTTAAAAGTGAAACTGCCAATCAGAGCGATTGTAATATTTCACCAATGAAAATTGGTGAAATATTATAATCCAGCCATGGCCGATGCTGAAATAGCATCGGACCCCCCCACACCGACTGATGGCACCGATCGGCTGCCGTCACCGTCTGACGGCACCGATCGGCAGCCGCCATCATAATCTGCCTCCCCGCCTTCCCTCCGCCCCCCAGCCCTCCGATCATCCCCTCTCACCCTCTTATCACTCCCTCTCACCCTCCTTTGTGCCTCCGATCTCCCGCTAGCCGTCCCGGTGTCCCGCCGTCCAGCGTCATGGGCGCCGCCATCTTGGAAGATGGC
The DNA here is from genome assembly GCF_039654945.1 of Dendrobates tinctorius. Taxonomy (NCBI): domain Eukaryota; kingdom Metazoa; phylum Chordata; class Amphibia; order Anura; family Dendrobatidae; genus Dendrobates; species Dendrobates tinctorius. The sequence goes on along the minus strand of NW_027361776.1, from coordinate 3,724,820 downwards.
GGGCGCATGCGCAGTGCGCCAAATCGAATCTGCAACGCTGCAGATTCATTCATTTATTTTGATCACTATAATAAACTTTCATAGTGATCAAAATAAAAAAAAGTAAATCACTGCCCCCCTTATCACCCCCATAGGTAGGGGCAAATAATAAAAAAAACAACAGTTTTTTTTTAATTTTTCCATTAGGGTTAGGGCTAGGGTTAGGGCTAGGGTTAGGGTTAGGGATAGGGTTGGAATTAGGGTTAGGGTTAGAAATAGGGTTAGGGTTGGACTAAGGGTTGGAATTAGGGTTGTAATTGGGATTTGGGTTGGGGTTGGGATTACGGTTAGGCTTGTGGTTAGGGTTAGAGTTGGGATTTCGTTAGGGGTGTGTTGGGATTAGTGTTGTAGTTAGGGTTATGATTAGGGTTGGGACTAGGGTTAGGGGTGTGTTGGGGTTAGGGTTGGAGATAGAATTGAGGGGTTTCCACTGATTAGGCACATCACGGGGTCTCCAAACGCGACATGGAGCCACCATTTATTCCAGTCAATTTTGCGCTCAAAAAGTCAAACGGTGCTCCCTCCATTTCGAGCCCCGACATGTGCCCAAACAGTGGTGTACCCCCACTTATGGGGTATCAGGGTACTCCGGAAAAATTGCACAACAACTTTGGGGGTCTAATTTCTCCTGTTACCCTTGGGAAAATAAAAACATGGGGGCTAAAATAATTATTTTTGTGGAAAAAAAATGATTTTTTATTTTCACGGTTCTGCGCTATAAACTTCTGTGAAGCACTTGGGGGTTCAACGTGCTCACCACACATCTAGATAAGTTCCTTGGGGGGGTCTAGTTTCTAAAATGGGGTCACTTGTGGGGGGCTTCCACTGTTTAGGTACATCAGGGGCTCTGCAAATGTAACATGACGCCCAGAGACCATTCCATCAAGTCGGCATTTCAAAACGTCACTACTTCCATTCCGAGCCCTAACATGTCCCTGAACAGTGCCCCCCCATATGGGGTACCAGTGTACTCAGGACAAACTGGACAACAACTTTTGGGGTCCAATTTATCCTGTTACCCTTGTGAAAATAAAAAATAGTGGGCTAAAAATAATTTTTTGAGGAAAAAAAAATTTTTTATTTTCACAGCTCTGCGTTATAAACACCTCACATCTAGATTAGTTCCTTGGGTGATCTAGTTTCCAAAATGGGGTCATTTGTGGGGGGTTTGCACTGTTTATGTACATCAGGGGCTCTGCAAACGTAACATGATACCCACAGACCATTCCATCAAGTCTTCATTTCAAAGCGTCACTACTTCCCTTCCGAGCCCCAACGTGTGCCCAAACAGTGGTCCCCCCCACTTATGGGGTACCAGCGTACTCAGGACACACTGGACAACAACTTCTGGGGTCCAAAATATCCTGTTACCCTTGTGAAAATAAAAAATAGTGGACTAAAAATCATTTTTTGAGGAAAAAAAATATTTTTTTATTTTCACGGCTCTGCGTTATAAACTTCTGTGAAGCACTTGGGGGTTCAAAGTGCTCACCTCACATCTAGATTAGTTCCTTGGGTGATCTAGTTTCCAAAATGGGGTCATTTGTGGGGGTTTACACTGTTTAGGTACATCAGGGGCTCTCCAAACGTGACATGACGCCCACAGACCATTCCATCAAGTCGGCATTTCAAAACGTCACTACTTCCCTTCCGAGCCCCAATGTGTGCCCACACAGTGGTCCCCCCCACTTATGGGTTACCAGCGTACTCAGGATACACTGGACAACAACTTCTGGGGTCCAAAATATCCTGTTACCCTTGTGAAAATAAAAAAATAGTGGACCAAAAATCATTTTTTGAGGAAAAAAAAATATTTTTTATTTTCAAGGCTCTGCGTTATAAACTTCTGTGAAGCACTTGGGAGTTCAAAGTGCTCACCTCACATCTAGATTAGTTCCTTGGGTGATCTAGTTTCCAAAATGGGGTCATTTGTGGGGGGTTTCCACTGTTTAGGTCCATCAGGGGCTCTGCAAACGTAACATGACGCCCACAGACCATTCCATCAAGTCTTCATTTCAAAGCGTCACTACTTCCTGTTACACCGCTCCGCCATACTCACCCGGCCTCCGCTCCCACGCCGCAGCCTCTCTCCCCCCGACGGCCGCGGCGCTCACCTGAGACAGGCCCGCGACCGATGCCTTCCCTGCATGCTATGCGCATGCGCCATAGGCCGCGGACGCGCCTCCTTCCTGCTTCTTATGCTCCGGCTGTGCCCTGACCCGGAAGCACCTTTGGACCAATGGCTGACCAGATGGGGCCATATCAGGCCGCTTCCCCCTGAGGGAGGCACCTGATCATTGTGTTTCCTGACACTCTGGCCTCGCTCCATCGTGCACACTCTGCTCCTGCAGTTCCTGTCTCGGCTGCTCCTCACAGCAGCTTCTCAGTCCTGCTACCCGTGTTCATGGTTACCTACTCCAGTCCTGCCTTCAGTGTTCCTGTCGTCCTACTCTAGTCCTGCCTTCAGTGTTCCTGTCGTCCTACTCCAGTCCTGCCTTCAGTGTTCCTGTCGTCCTACTCCAGTCCTGCCTTCAGTGTTCCTGTCGTCCTACTCCAGTCCTGCCTTGTGTTCCTGCCATCCTACTCCAGTCCTGCCTTCAGTGTTCCTGCCGTCCTACTCCAGTCCTGCCTTCAGTGTTCCTGTCGTCCTACTCCAGTCCTGCCTTCAGTGCTCCTTCCGTCCTACTCCAGTCTCAGTCTTACTCCGGTCCATCCTGAGCCGCCCCTCTCAGTACCGGCTACCGTGGTACTCGAACCCCTGGGCCTGCTCCTAACGGTCCCTGTATAGGGGTCGGTTCCACCTGGCAGCTTGCCCAGGGTCCCTCGGTGCCACGGTCCAGAGGGTCCACTCTCGGAGTTTCCCGCTCCAGACCACCCGCGCTAACAGTATGATCAGGCCATGGACTCCGCCAGTACTACGGCTGCTACCCAGAAAGAGTTGCTATTCCTACGGGAGAATCAGGGGCGCATTATGTCAGTCATGAAGTCGATGGACACCCGTTTGTCGGCCTTACAGGTGGCCGATCCTGGAAATGCCACTCAGTTGGCCAGTCTCCAACAGGAGCTGGGTCAGCAGCAAGATACTCAAACCCAAATTTTGTCCTACATGGCCTCCTTTGATAGTCGCTTGTCGGCCCTCCAGGCTGCCACTGCAGTGCCGACTCCTCCCCCTGCGTCTACTGCTCCTCCGATGCCCCGCCTCACCAAGCCGCCTCGTTTCACCGGGGATCCCAAGCTCTGTAGGGGGTTCTTAAATCAGTGTAGTCTCCACTTTGAATTGCTGCTGCAGCAATATCCCTCGGACCGGGCCAAAGTGGCCTTCATCATGTCCCATCTGGAGGGAGAGGCCCTGTCTTGGGTAAACCCACTCTGGGAACGTGACGACCCAGTCGTTTCGAGTCTCCCGGTTTTCCTGGATACGTTTCGTAAGGTTTTCGATGAGCCGGGTCGGTTAGCCTCTCTCACTGAGTCACTCTTTAACTTACACCAGGGCTCTCTCACGGTCGGACAGTACGCTATTCGCTTTCGCACTATTTCCTCCGAGCTCGGATGGAATAACGCAGCTTTGGTGGGGGCATTCTGGCGCGGTCTTTCTAGTAAAATAAAGGATGAACTTGCAGGTCGAGATACCCCGTCCACCTTGGAGGACCTTATCTCGCTGGCTACCCGCATTGACCTGCGCTTCCTGTAGCGCGCTCGGGAGTCAGCGAGAGACAGGCGCTCCTCCAGGTCAGTTTCTCCTTTCACTCAGTCTGCCAGCTCCCATTCAGTCGGATCTTCTTCCCTCTCTTCGGGTGAGCCCATGCAGATAGATCATCTCAGGTTGGCCGAGTTACGTCAGAGAGAGAGACGGGCACAAGGTCTGTGCCTCTATTGCGGTCATTCGTCACACTATATCCGCACCTGTACTAAGAGACAGGGAAACGACTCCACCTAGGTCAGGTAAGAGAGGCCTTCCTAGGTGATGATGATTCCTCTCAACCCCTTACGATTTCTGTGCTTTTGGTTTCAGGAGGGAGGCGTGGTTCCGAGGTGGCCTACGTGGATTCGGGCTCAGCGGGTAACTTCATTCGGCCGGAAGAGGTAGACAAATACCAAATTCCTGTAGTCACTCTATCTAACCCAATTCAGATTGCTACCGTGGATGGCAAACCGCTACAGGTGACCGTCACCTTGGTCACTGAAGAGGTGGAGTTGCAAATTGGAGCCTTACATCGAGAGAAGATAGCCTTTTACGTTTTACCTAAGCTCTCTCACGCCATTCTACTCGGTCTTCCATGGTTAAGGACTCATCAGCCTGTTCTCGACTGGTCTTCTGGGGAGATACTCCACTGGGGGCACCCGTGCCAAGCTCGCTGTCTGACTCATGTCTGCCTGGCGGCCGCTCCACGGTCACCTCCAGACCTCCCGGGTCTTCCTCCAGCTTACAGCTCCTACGCCGATGTTTTTGATAAGAAGGAAGCGGAGGTCCTCCCTCCACACCGGCCGTTTGACTGCCCAATTGAACTTGTTTCCGGTTCAACCCCCCCAAGGGGCAGAATCTACCCTCTGTCTCCCGCAGAGACCACCGCCATGTCCGAGTACGTCCGAGAGAACCTCGCCAAAGGCTTTATACGGAAATCCTCTTCGCCCGCGGGAGCCGGGTTCTTCTTCGTCAAAAAGGACGACGGAACTCTACGGCCATGCATTGACTATAGGGGCTTGAATGAGATTACCATCAAGAACAGGTACCCTCTTCCACTCATTCCGGAACTGTTTGACTGTCTCAGAGGGGCTCGGGTCTTTACCAAGCTGGACCTCAGAGGAACCTACAATCTGGTCCGTATCCGTGCAGGTGACGAGTGGAAGACCGCTTTCAACACTCGAGATGGCCATTACGAGTACCTGGTCATGCCCTTCGGTCTTTGCAATGCTCCTGCAGTCTTTCAAGAGTTCGTCAATGAGATCTTCCGGGATCTCTTGTACTCCTGTGTGGTCGTGTACTTAGAGGACATCCTCGTCTTCTCGCCGGACCTCTCGTTCCAAAGAAAGAGTGTCCGCCTGGTGCTTCAGCGCCTTCGGGAGAACCGTCTGTATGCGAAGATCGAGAAATGTCTCTTCGAACAGACCTCTCTGCCATTCCTGGGATACATTATCTCCGACGCTGGTCTAAGGATGGATCCCGAGAAGTTATTTGCCATCCGCAAATGGCCTCGCCCTGTCGGATTGAAGGCGATACAACGATTCCTCGGGTTCGCCAACTATTACCGGCAATTTGTCTCCCACTTCTCCGCGATCACAAGACCCATTTCTGTGCTCACCCGTAAAGTGCCTACTTCCAAGGATTGGTCTCCTGAGGCAGAGGAGGCCTTTCTGACCCTAAAACGGGCTTTCTCCACGGCTCCGGTCCTGCATCGCCCTGAGAGCGATCGACCTTTTATACTCGAGGTGGACGCTTCCTCGACTGGTGCCGGGGCGGTGCTGTCCCAGAGAACCGCCTCCGGTCGCCTGCACCCTTGTGGCTTCTTCTCGAAGGCCTTTTCTCCATCCGAGTGTAACTACTCGATCGGTGACCGGGAACTTTTGGCCATCAAGTTGGCCTTGGAGGAATGGCGCCACCTCCTGGAAGGAGCTGTCCATCCTTTTGTCATCTTCTTGGACCACAAGAATCTGGCCTATCTCCAGTCTGCCCAGAGACTAAACCCTCGCCAGGCCAGATGGTCTTTATTTATTGCCCGATTTGATTTCGAGCTCCGATTCCGTCCTGGCAACAAGAATTCCAAAGCCGACGCCCTGTCCAGGGTCTTCCAACCACACGAATCCACGGAGGAACCGTCGCATATAATTGATCCCACTAGGATCATCACCGTGGCTCCAGTGAACTGGCTTACTCCTCCACCTGGCAAGGCGCTTGTGCCAGAGAATCTCAAGCAAAAGGTTCTTCTATGGGGGCACTCCTCCAAACTGGCCGGCCATGCCGGAACTAAGAAGACCCTTGACCTTATCAAACGTCACTACTGGTGGCCCTCACTTCGCCAAGATGTACTCGACTTTGTGGCTTCTTGTCCATCCTGTGCAAAAAACAAGGTGCCACGGAGATCTCCGTCCGGCTTGTTGCTTCCGTTGCCTGTCCCTATGGTTCCTTGGGAGAACATCGCCATGGATTTCATCACCGACCTACCCTGCTCTGCGGGCTGCTCAGTCATTCTGGTGGTGGTGGATCGTTTTTCCAAGATGGCTCACTTCATCCCTCTGCCCGGTCTTCCCTCAGCGCCAGAGCTGGCCGAAATCTTCATTCATCAAGTCTTCAGGCTTCATGGACTACCTCGACGCATTGTGTCTGACCGAGGGGTTCAGTTTACCTCCAAGTTCTGGCGTTCGCTTTGTAAGCTCATGAACGTTTCCCTCGACTTCTCCTCGGCCTACCATCCACAGTCCAATGGACAAGCAGAGCGTACCAACCAGACGCTTATGGGATACTTACGTCACTTCTCTAACGCCCACCAGAACGATTGGGTCAACTTACTCCCCTGGGCAGAGTTCGCTTATAACAACCATGCTGGTGAGTCTTCGGCCAAGTCTCCGTTTTTCATTGTTTTTGGCAGACATCCTGGTGTTCCTCTTCCGATAACCCCTGCCTCTGAGGTACCCGCGGCCAATGCCTTGTCCTCTGAATTTTCTAAGATTTGGGCTGAGACCAACACATCACTCAAGAGATCCGCTGATCAGATGAAGAACTATGCAGACAAAAAGAGGTTGGACTCTCCTCCGTATCGTGTTGGCGACAAGGTCTGGCTCTACTCCAAATTCGTCCGATTAAAACTGCCCTCCTACAAGTTGGGTCCACGCTACATCGGTCCGTTTGAAATTCTGGGACGTATTAACGAAGTCGCCTACAAATTGAGGTTGCCTGCTTCGCTCCGGATCCCGAACACCTTTCACGTCTCTCTCCTGAAGCCTGTGGTGCTGAATCGTTTCCATTCCTCGCTTGATCTTTGTCCTCAGCCGGTGGGTGCCGACGACGTTTTTGAAGTGCAGGACATCCTCGCTGTGAAAAGGGTTAGAGGTAGGACTTTCTTTCTCGTTGATTGGAAGGGCTTTGGTCCTGAGGAGAGATCCTGGGAGCCTCGGGAGAATATTAATGCTCCCCGTATCCTCAAGAGGTTTCTTGTTAACCTCCGGGGGGGGGCTTAGGGGAGGGGGTACTGTTACACCGCTCCGCCATACTCACCCGGCCTCTGCTCCCACGCCGCAGCCTCTCTCCACCCGACGGCCGCGGCGCTCACCTGAGACAGGCCCGCGACCGATGCCTTCCCTGCATGCTATGCGCATGCACCATAGGCCGCGGCCGTGCCTCCTTCCTGCTTCTTATGCTCCGGCTGTGCCCTGACCCGGAAGCACCTTTGGACCAATGGCTGACCAGATGGGGCCATATCAGGCCGCTTCCCCCTGAGGGAGGCGCCTGATCGTTGTGTTTCCTGACACTCTGGCCTCGCTCCATCGTGCACACTCTGCTCCTGCAGTTCCTGTCTCGGCTGCTCTCACAGCAGCTTCTCAGTCCTGCTACCCGTGTTCCTGGTTACCTACTCCAGTCCTGCCTTCAGTGTTCCTGTCGTCCTACTCCAGTCCTGCCTTCAGTGTTCCTGTCGTCCTACTCCAGTCCTGCCTTATGTTCCTGCCGTCCTACTCCAGTCCTGCCTTCAGTGTTCCTGCCGTCCTACTCCAGTCCTGCCTTCAGTGTTCCTGTCGTCCTACTCCAGTCCTGCCTTCAGTGTGATACTCAAACCCCTGGGCCTGCTCCTAACGGTCCCTGTATAGGGGTCGGTTCCACCTGGCAGCTTGCCCAGGGTCCCTCGGTGCCACGGTCCAGAGGGTCCACTCTCGGAGTTTCCCGCTCCAGACCACCCGCGCTAACACTTCCCTTCCGAGCCCCAAAGTGTGCCCAAACAGTGGTCCCCCCCACATATGGGGTACCAGCATACTCAGGACAAGCTGGACAACAACTTTTGGGGTCCAATTTATCCTGTTACCCTTGTGAAAATAAAAAAATAGTGGACTAAAAATCATTTTTTGAGGAAAAAAAAATATTTTTTATTTTCAAGGTTCTGCGTTATAAACTTCTGTGAAGCACTTAGGGGTTCAAAGTGCTCACCTCACATTTAGATTAGTTCCTTGGGTGATCTAGTTTCCAAAATGGGGTCATTTGTGGGGGGTTTCCACTCTTTAGGTACATCAGGGGCTCTGCAAACGTAACATGACGCCCACAGACCATTCCATCAAGTCTTCATTTCAAAGCGTCACTACTTCCCTTCCGAGCCCCAAAGTGTGCCCAAACAGTGGTCCCCCCCCCACATATGGGGTACCAGCGTATTCAGGACAAGCTGGACAACAATTTTTGGGGTCCAATTTATCCTGTTACCCTTGTGAAAATAAAAAATAGCTGGCTAAAAATTTATTTTTCGAGGGAAAAAAAAATATTTTTATTTTAACGGCTCTGCGTTATAAACTTCTGTGTAGCACCTGGGGGTTCAAAATGCTCACTATGCTGCATCTAGATAAGTTCCTTAGGGGGTCTAGTTTCCAAAATGGGGTCATTTGTGGGGGAGCTCCAAAGTTTACGCACACAGGGGCTCTGCAAACACGACATGGTGTCCGCTAACGATTGGAGCTAATTTTCCATTCAAAAAGTCAAATGACGCTCCTTCCCTTCTGAGCCATGCCGTGCGCTCAAACAGTGGTTTCCCCCCACATATGGGGTACCAGTGTACTCAGGACAAACTGGACAACAACTTTTGGGGTCCAATTTATCCTGTTACACTTGGGAAAATAAAAAATTGCGGGCTAAAAAATCATTTTTGAGGAAAAAAAAATATTTTTTTATTTTCATGGCTCTGCATTTATAAACTTTTGAGAAGCACTTGGGGATTCAGAGTGCTCACTACACATCTAGATAAGCTCCTTGGGGGTTCTAGTTTCCAAAATGGGGTCACTTGTGGGGGTTTCTACTGTTTAGGCACACAGGGGCTCTGCAAACGCAACATGACACCCGCAGAACATTCCATCAAAGTCTGCATTCCAAAATGGCGCTCCTTCCCTTCTGAGCTCTCCCGTGCTCCCAAACAGTGGTTCCCCCCCACATGTGGGATATCGGTGTACTCAGGACAAATTGTACAACAACTTTTGTGTTTCAATTTCTCCTGCTAGCCTTGTGAAAATAAAAAATAGCGGGCTAAAAAATCATTTTTGAGCAAAAAAAAATGATTTTTTATTTTCACTGCTCTGCCTTATAAACTTCTGTGAAGCACTTGGGGGTTCAAAGTGCTCACCACACATCTAGATAAGTTCCTTCGAGGGTCTAGTTTCCAAAATGGGGTCACTTGTGGGGGAGCTCCAATGTTTAGGCACACAGGGGCTCTCCAAATGCGACATGGTGTCCGCTAACGATTGGAGCTAATTTTCCAATCAAAAAGTCACATGGCGCTCCTTCCCTTCCGGGCCCTGCCGTGCGCCCAAACAGTGTTTTATGACCACATATGAGGTATCAATGTACTCAGAAGAAATTGCCCAACAAATTTTAGGATACATTTTATCCTGTTACCCATGTGAAAATGAAAAAACTGATGCTAAAAGAAAATTTTGGTTGGAAAAATTAAAATGTCCATTTTTTCATTCCATGTTGCTTTAGTTCCTGTGAAGCACCTGAAGGGTTAATAATCTTCTTGAATGTAGTTTTGAGTAGCTTGAGGGGTGCAGTTTTTAGAATGGTGTCACTTTTGGGTATTTTCTGCTATATAGACCCCTCAAAGTGACTTCAAATGTGAGGTGGTCCCTAAAAAAAAAGGTTTTGTAAATTTTGCTGTAAAAATGAGAAATTGCTGGTCAACTTTTAACCGTTATAACTTCCTAACGAAAAAAAATGTTGTTTCCAAAATTGTGCTGATGTAAAGTAAACATGTGGGAAATGTTATTTATTAACTATTTTGTGTCACATAACTCTCTGGTTTAACAGAATAAAAATTCAAAATTTGAAAATTGCAACATTTTCAAAATTTTCACCAAATTTCCATTTTTTTCACAAATAAACGCAAAAATTATCGACCTAAATTTACCACTAACATGAAGCCCAATATGTCACGAAAAAACAATCTCGGAATCGCTAGGATGCGTTGAAGCGTTCTTGAGTTATTACCTCATAAAGGGACATTGGTCAGAATTGCAAAAAATGGCCAGGTCATTAAGGTCAAAATAGGCTGGGTCATGAAGGGGTTAAAGAAGGTGAAGAGTTCTTAGACATAGCAGAATTATCTCTTCATGTTACAGAAAGAGAAGAAATTTGAAGTGCACCTGAAGAAACAGAGGAATGGAAACATGTGACCCAGAGAAGCAGGAGGATCGAGAGGCAGTCAGCGCCAATACTGCTAAGGAACCAGTACCAGGCTCTTACACAGAAAATACATCAAGATAAGACTTTACCCACAAAGAACAACCTTGTACGCCCTCAGAGTCCTCCTGGATGGAGAAAGAAAAATGTTGTGAAGAAGAAACGGAGAATGGTTGTCATGGGGGATTTCCTGTTGAGAGGAACAGAGGCCGCTATCTGCAGACCAGATATAACCTCAAGAGAAATGTGCTGTCTTCCAGGTGCAAAAATTAAAGATGTGTCTGACAGGATATCGTGACTCTTCAGACCTACAGATGACTACCCATTCCTGCTAATACATGAGGGGACAAATGACAGAGCAAGAAATGACCTGGAAAACATCTGCAGTGACTTTGAAAACTTAGGTAAGAAAGTGAAAGAACTGGGAGAGCAGGTGGTCTTCTCTTCCATCCTCCCAGTGGATGGCCATGGAACAAGGAGGTGGAGTAAGATTCTGCAGGTGAACAACTGGCTACGTCGATGGTGCCGTCAGCAAGGATTTGGATTTCTGGATCACGAAGTGAATTGCCTATGTGATGGACTACTTGCTAGAGATGGGGTGCACCTTACGAAGACTGGAAAACATGTATTTGGAAGTCGCCTTGCTATACTCATCAGGAGAGCTTTAAACTAGAACAATGTGGAAAGGGAAGCAAAAGGCCAGAAAAAGCCATACACCTGACAAATGCTATTGAGAACTCTGCTATTAGAAGTTGAAAGGAAGAGCAAAGACAAAAGAATCAAAATAATAAAAATATTGGAGAAAGAGAAACCAATCACAAACTAAAATGTTTCTATACTAATGCACAAAGCATGGGCAATAAACAAGGAGAATTGGAACTACTAACGCAGGAAAAGAAATATGATGTCATTGGAATCACTGAAACTTGGTGGGACAATACACATGATTAGAGTTGAGCGAAACGGGTTGGTCAAATTCAAAAGTCGCCGACTTTAGCTAAAGTCGGGTTTCGCTGATCGAAACCCGACTGTTGTGAGTTCATTTTCCCCTTCATCACTGAGGCCCGAGGAATTCCCTCTTCTGGTAAGGAGAGGTAGTGAGTCTGATTATCAGACACCTGAGATTAATGATGATGACTGGCTGAGTGGAGTCACAGACTGGATATAAGGCTGCATACGCCCATTCCTCCCTGCGGGTGATTTCTCTGTGGTATTCTTGGAGTCCAGTCTGAATTCCTGCTCTACTAAAGCTAAGTTTTTCTTCCTGGCTTTTTGCATTTGTGCCTTGCTTTGTTTTTTCTGGATTTCAGCCATTCCCTGCTGGGGTGAGCTGAACTCCTTAGCTCTGTCTTCTGAAAATACCAGAGTGCTGATTTAGTTTTGAATCTTAGTTGCTTCAGGGTCTTTTTCCATTTCAGCTTGCTGGCCTATGTTTTTGATAGGGTTTTTTGCCGATTACAGACAGCAGCTTTTCCTTTCCTTTCCTGTTTAGATTAGATTGGGCCCCAACGTTTGCTCAGCCTATCTTTCTATCTGTGTCAGTGTTTTTTCATCTTGCTTCACCGTCATTATATGTTGGGGGCTGCCTTTTACTTTGGGGTCTGCTCTGGGGCAGTTTAGATTTCCATTTCTATCTTTAGGCTATATAGTCCTCCGGCTGTGTTCGAGGGGTCTAGGGCACCGTAGGTACCCCCCACGGCTACTGCTAGTTGTGTTGATAGGTTCAGGGGTCTGCAATCGGATAGTTGCCAGCTCCTCTGGTTTTCTGGACGTAGCTTCTAATTTTTGTGTCTGCCTCCTACGGTCACTCAATCATAACACCCGACCATACCGTGAGGTCGGCCATGAGGCCGCTGACCCGAGCGCCAAAGTGGCGTTTCAAATAATGCTTCCAGCGCCTTTTCTCAGTCAGTGATGGAGGACGCACACTGTGGGCAATGCGATGACATGGGCAGCGGCCACCACCATCTTAGAGAAGGGCATTCAAGTAATTGGCTGGCTTTGCGTGGCGTCACAGTGGCTATAAAAGGCCTTGACCGCTGACCGCCATCTTACTTCTGCCGATCTTAGAATAGGGAGAGGTGCTGCTGCTGATTCTGAATAGGCAGGGCGTTAGGCAGGGAAGAAGAAAAAAAAATTGCTTCTGCTGATAGCGCTTTTCACTGTACAGTTAGTGTGTAGTGAAAGGGGAGGATTTTTGTTGTGTGCAGCAGCGCTGGTGGTGATTAGGCTGCCTTTTATGGCTACCTGATAGCTGCATTGCTGTGTGCACACTGCTGTTCAAACTGCTTTTTTCAAAGCACTCCAACTTTTATTATTTTGTTCTGGTCAGTTACCGAGCGTTCATTTTTTCACACACCGTATAGCGGTGTATGCTCCTCACACACTACCATGTACCGGCTGGTATCACGGACAAGTACAAGCTATCTGTGTGTGACTCTGGAAAAACAAACCGAGGAGATTTACAATTTTCCATACAGACAACGTATAGAGCTGTCCGATTCTCAAACAGTATTGTATATCTGCCGTTCGCATTACAGTCACATCTATACAGAGTCAGCGTGTGTGTGTGACACTCCATAAATACATATACAGAGATTGTTAGTTACACAAAAGACGTATACAGCTGTACACTTTTGATACAGTACCATATATCTGCCTGTTGGATTACGGTTAAATAAATACTGGGAGAGCGTCTGTGACTAACAAAATATATAAGCAGATTTAATTTTTTTAATATACCTTACACAGCTGGACGCTCCTCATACAGTACCATCTCTCTGCTGGTATTTTTGGTACATTTTCCCAAACATGAGGAAGTATGGTGGAAGAGGCCGCAGACAGGGGCAGGGGGACGCAACTGGTACTGATGGTGGTGATGCATCGGCTGGATCTGGCAAAAGCACAATAGCAGCTAAGGCAGGAGGTGTTGAGCCTGCGTCATTGTCTGGCCCAAGAAGGCCTGTAAGGTTCCCTTTTCTTGGAGTAGGAAAACCGCTTTGAAAGCTGGAGCATCAGGGACAGGTTTTGACGTACATTGCCGAAACAGCCACCAGCTCTATTGCCTTCTCTTCTGAACGTTCGAAACCTGCAAGCATGGCGTCATCAGTGCAGGGTTCTGGAAAGGAAAAACACCTTTCCTTGTGTCCTTCACCCCCACCAAAAGTTAAAGATGCGGCAGCCCACACTTCAGATTACTCTATGGAGCTCTTTTCACATACCATGCCTGGGTGATCCAGTCAAATCCTGAATTCCCCAGTCCAAGATGAATCTGACATGGAGTGCACTGATGCACAGCCACTGCTAGATGATTCTGCTGGTACATTCACCCAGAGCACTACATTGCCCTCGCAGTCTACTGAGCCAGAATCTGACCCTGATGAAACTCAGGTGCCCCTTCCCGAATACTATACCACCTTACACGGTGACACAGAGGAAGGTAAAGAGGAAGGTGCAGATGACTTTGAAGAGGAGGTGATGGATGACCCAGTTCTTAACCCGGATTGGCATCCATCAGGAGAGGAGGGTGGAGCTGGCAATAGTTCAGATAAGGAGAAGGATCCGCAGTAGGCATTGACATCGCAGCAGCAGTTATCTGGCAGGCCTGTAGCTGTCCAAAAACGTGGACAAAAAACTAAAAGAGTTGCAGGACAGCTTGGACAGATGGTCAACTTAGCACAGCATGCAAGGCCAGAAGATGTATGCCATAGTAGGAAGAGTGCAGTGTGGCATTTCTTTGTCCAAAATCCTACTGATGAGGCAAAGGTTACCTGTAAGAAGTGCGGAAGGACCTTTAACCGAGGTAAACAACTCAGAAATTTGAATACCAGTTGCATGCTTAGACATTTAATCAACATGCACTTGCAAGTGTGGACTGACTACAAAACCCCAGGTAACACATGTGCACCTGCTCCGACTGAAGGTAGCCAGCAACGCTCCATCGCTTCCCCCACTGTAAGACCACCACCACCATTAAGCATACCACCAGCACTAAATGTTGAGGTGTCGTCGCAAGGCCAAAGCACTCAGGGAATCACAATGGTTTTGCAACACAACACTGAATCTAGGCCATCACCACCAATACCATCACCAACCCCCTCTAACTCCGTCCGGTCCACCACTACTTCCCCCATATGCAGCTCTCCAGTTCAGCTCACCATACCAGACACTGAGTAGGACAAGAAAGTACTCATCCTCTCATCCGTGTACACTATGTTTGAACGCCTACATTGCCAAACTAATCTCATAGAAACATAGTAACATAGTTTTGAAGGCTGAAGGAAGACCTTATGTCCATCTAGTTAAGCCTATTTTTAGTGCAGCTGTTCTGCTTTGTTGATCCTGGAGAAGGCAAAAAACCCACAGAGTAGAAGCCCATTTTCTCCATAGGGAAAAAAATTCCTTCCCCTAAGCTGGGTCAACCATCTACATATAATATTCTGTTTGCGTAACCATGTATACTGTTACTCACAAGAAAAGCATCCATTCCTTTCTTAAATTCATTCAGTGAGTTGGCCATCACCACTTCCTCAGGAAGAGAATACCAGAGCCTCACTGCTCTTACCATGAAGAACCCTCTTCTATGCTGGTGCAAAAATTGTCTTTCCTCCAAACGAAGAGAATGCCCCCTTGTTCTTGTCACAGTCTTTGGTACAAACAGTTCATTGGAGAGATCTCTGTATTGCCCTCTGATATACTTGTACATATATATTAAGTCTCCCATAAGTCTTCTCTTTTCTAGAGTAAATAGACCTAATTTTGATACCCTTTCTGGGTATTGTAGTGAACCAACTCCATTTATCATTTTAGTAGCCTGCCTTTGAACCCTTTCAAGTTCAGTAATGTCTTTCTTGAGCACCGGCGTCCAAAATTGCACACAATACTCCAAGTGTGGTCTGACGAGTGATTTGTACAGAGGGAGAATTATGTTTTCATCTTGTGTCCCCAGACCTCTTCTAATGCATCCCATGACCCTATTTGCTTTGGTGGCAGCTGCCTGACACTGGCCACTCCAATTTAGCTTCTTATTGACTAAGATGCCTAAGTCTTTTCCCATGTCTGATTTCCCCAGCAGTTTCCCATTTAGTAAGTAATTATAGCATCTGTTTCTCCTTCCCATGTGCATAACCTTACACTTATCTGTGTTAAACCTCATTTGCCATTTTTCAGTCCAGTTCTCCAATTTACTCAAATCTGTCTGTAGTTGCAAACTGTCCTCCTTTGTGTTAACTACCTTACATAGTTTTGTATCATCTGCAAATACTGTTATTTTACTGTGTAAGCCATCCACTAGATCATTAATAAATATATTAAATAGTAGGGGGCCCAATACAGAACCCTGTGGTACCCCACTAGTAATCCTCGCCCAATCTGAGTATGCACCATTAATAACTACTCTTTGTTTTCTATCACTAAGCCAGCTACCTACCCATCTACACACATTTTCCCCTAGCCCATGCTTTCTCATCTTACTTACCAATCTTTTATGTGGGACAGTGTCAAATGCTTTAGAGAAGTCGAGATAAATGACATCCAATGATTCTCCTTGGTCCATTTGAGAGCTTACATCCTCATAGAAGCTGATCAGGTTAGTTTGACAGGAGCGATCCTTCATAAATCCATGCTGATATGGAGTTAAACATTTATTAACATTGAGATATTCCATAATGGTATCCCTTAGAAAGCCTTCAAAAATTTTACCCACAACAGATGTTAAGCTTACCGACCTATAGTTTCCAGGTTCCCTTTTACACCCCTTTTTGAATATTGGTACCACATTTGCTTGCCGCCAATCAAAAGGAACAGACCCTGTTTCTATAGAAAGGAAAAAAAAAAAAAAATTTTTTTGTCAGCTCACCAAACCGTAGCAAATGCGAAGTCTGGAGGAATGCAATCAATCCTGGGCGGTGCAGGGAACTTGGATTCCGGAAAATCTTGTAGGCACAATACTGAGGAGATGTTCCAGCAACTTCGACCAAAGGATAGTTAAAATCAAAAGACTTTATTCCAAAAAAATTATTAAAAACAGGATAGATGCATAAAAAACATATGGTTCACCAATGTGACAGACGCTTACGTGTTTCGGACTAGAGGGTCCTTACTCATAGCTTAACATCTTACAAATAAACATGTACCTATATACACTTGCTGGCTGAGGTAAAGTGGGAGGGAAATAAAATGGGCGGAGGTCCACAATAGCAGGAAGGGAGGATTTTCTCCACCATATTCAAAAAAAAAAAAAGCATTGTATCTGAACATGGAGGAAATCACCACATCATCTTAATCATATATATATAAAAGATCAGATTTTAAATTCATGCCTGCGGGATATCGTGTTTTTAACTTAAAAATCCACATTGCTTCTTTACGCTGCAATTCCTTTTTTCTATCACCTCCCCTCTTGGGGTTTGGGACAGTCTCTATTATATTAACCCTACAAGTACTGACATCTCCTCCATGTACAGAAATAAAATGCTGAGAGGCTCCCGAGGGACTCCTTGTAGTTTTATTACATGAATCATGAAGATGTTCAGAAATCCTTTTGCGAAGAGAACGTGTGGTGTTGCCCACATATTGAATACAGCATGTTTCACATGTTATTAAATAAATAACATATGTGGAACTACAGTTGGCAAACATATTTATGACATATTCATTTTCTGTAACTGTAGATTTAAATGTAGACGTATTATACATGTAGTTACATAAACCGCATGATCTTATTCCACAACGATAGTTACCAGAGAAAATGCATTGGAGGAATTGAAGAAAAATTCAAACATTGTTATAAAGAGTTCAGATAAAGGTGGATCTACTACTATACTGGATACTGGTCTTTATGAACAAGAAGTGCTTAAGTTGCTTCAAGACAGTGTTGTGTACAAGCGTTTAACAAAAGATCCTACAGAGGAGATAAGAGTTCTTTTGATGAAAATTTTGGAAGAAGGACATTTGATGGGTTTTCTTACTTGTCAGCAATTGGAATTTATGAATCCACCTTCCCCAAAATTCCTCTTTTTCATGCCTTGCCCAAGGTTCATAAGGGGGTATTTCCCCCACCTATGCGGCCTATTGTATCTGGAATAGGGTCATTATTGGAGAATTTGAGGGATTGGTTGGATGCACGACTTCAACCACTAGTATTGAGATCACCCAGCTATATCAAGGACAGTAAACATGTGTTACGTGTAATGAAGAACATTAAGTGGAATAGTAATTATACATGGGTTACTGCAGATATTGCTACACTGTATTCATCTATAACTCACCATCTAGCTATTCGTGCACTTCTGGATCAGTTGCTTAAATATACTAAATACAGTGTGGAATTGCAGCAATTTATTTTATCTGTAACTGAATTTTTGTTAAAAAACAACTATTTTATGTTTAAAAGGAAAAGCAATTTGTTCCTTCAATTACAAGGATGTGCGATGGGGCGAAATTTTCCCCATCGCTTGCAAATATATTTGTTACTTGGTGGGAGGAAGAAAAAATTTATGGTCAGGAAAATATTTTTATGGATCATATAGAATTTTTTGGAAGATTTATTGATGATCTGATAATAATATGGAAGGGTGATCCAGATAATATAAAAGAATTCATAAAATTCCTTAATACTAATAATCATAATCTAAAATTTACATATCATATGAATAAGGAACGAATTGCTTTTCTTGACATGATGTTGATTGGAAATGAAGCAGTTTTTAGGGTTGAAGTATGTTTATATAGAAAACCGCAATCAGGTAATTCTTTGTTGCATGCTAGCAGCAACCATCCCAAACATGTCATTAATAATCTCCCAGTAGGTGAATTTGTGCGTGCCAAGAGGTGCTGCACAACTGATTCATTTTACAGACAGGAATGTGAAGTAATTGACGAACGATTAAAGACTAGAGGTTATCGTAAGCATCAAATTAATAGGGATAAAATTGTAGCAGAAAGAAAAACAAGAGATGATTATTTGGAAATAAAATCAAAATTTAGTAATTTTCAGGAGAAACCAGTTTTTATTACTAAATATAGTGATCAATTTAATCAAATAACGGAAATTATTAAATCAAATCTACCTATTTTACTTTGAGAACTATATTGGATAAAGGCTGCAATTTTATTCCTAAAAAAGGAACTACAATTGCGAATATTTTGTCCCCCAGTGATCACACTTTGCGTTTTTCATCAGAAAATAATTCAAGCTGGTTATCTGTCTCTGGTATGGAATAAGATCATGCGGTTTATGTAAATACATGTATAATACGTCTACATTTAAATCTACAGTTACAGAAAATGAATATGTCATAAATATGTTTGCCAACTGTAGTTCCACATATGTTATTTATTTAATAACATGTGAAACATGCTGTATTCAATATGTGGGCAACACCACACGTTCTCTTCGCAAAAGGATTTCTGAACATCTTTATGATTCATGTAAAAAAACTACAAGGAGTCCCTCGGGAGCCTCTCAGCATTTTATTTCTGTACATGGAGGAGATGTCAGTACTTGTAGGGTTAATATAATAGAAACTGTCCAAACCCCAAGAGGGGAGGTGATAGAAAAAAGGAATTGCAGCGTAAAGAAGCAATGTGAATTTTTAAGTTAAAAACACGATATCCCGCAGGCATGAATTTAAAATCTGATCTTTTATATATATATATGATTAAGATGATGTGGTGATTTCCTCCATGTTCAGATACAATGCTTTTTTTTTTTTTTTTTTGAGTATGGTGGAGAAAATCCTCCCTTCCTGCTATTGTGGACCTCCGCCCATTTTATTTCCCTCCCACTTTACCTCAGCCAGCAAGTGTATATAGGTACATGTTTATTTGTAAGATGTTAAGCTATGAGTAAGGACCCTCTAGTCCGAAACGCGTAAGCGTCTGTCACATTGGTGAACCATATGTTTTTTATGCATCTATCCTGTTTCTATAGAGTCTTTAAATATAAGGAATAGAGGCCTGTCTATCACATTACTTAACTCCCTTAATACCCGAGGGTGAATGCCATCAGGGCCTGGTGATTTGTCAATTTTAATCTTACTAAGGCGGTTCTGCACTTCTTCCTGGGTTAGGCAGGTAATACTTAATGGGGAGTTTACATTATCACTCTGCATTTTCCCTGGCAAATCCTTTTCCTGTGTGAACACTGTTGAGAAAAAAGTATTTAAAACATTTGCTTTTCCCACATCGCTCTCTATGATTTCACCCTCATTGTTCTTTAAAGGGCCGACACCATCAATTTTAATCATTTTACTGTTTATATAATTAAAGAATAGTTTGGGGTTTGTTTTACTTTCCTTAGCAATGAGTCTCTCTCAGTTTCCACTTTTGCTAAATGTATTTGTTTTTTACACATTTTATTTTTTTCTCTATAACTTTTTAATGCTTCTTCATTGCCTTCTTGTTTTAGCTTCCTAAATGCCTTGTTCTTGTTAGAAAAATATTCAGCATTGAGAGTCCTCAGTAGTAGTTGTTCTTGTTATTTATTGCCCTTTTTAGATCCTTATTTAGCCACATTGGTGTTCTCCTGTTCCTAGCCCTTTTATTTCTGTACAGTATGGCTAGCTCGCAGTGGGTGTGTAAAACTGATTTAAATATTTCCCATTTATTTTCTTTGCTCCTATTTTTGAGGACATTGCCCCAATCAATTCGGCGAAGGTCCTCTCTAAGCTGATCAAACTTTGCTTTCCTGAAATTCAGCGTTTTCGTAACCCCCTTCCATGGCACCTTACTGAAGGACAAGTGGAATTGTATTATATTGTGGTAACTGTTCCCTAGGTGCCCATTAACTCGTACTTCTGTTATTCTATCTGGCCTGTTGCTAAAAATTAAGTCCAGAAGGGCTGTCCCTCTAGTTGAGCCCTGCACAAGTTGTGACAGATAATTATCCTTGGTTACTGACAGAAATTGGTTTCCTTTCTGAGATGCGTAGGTTTCAGTTTCCCAGTCTATGTCGGGGTAGTTGAAGTCCCCCATAATAATCACCTCATTGTGATTTGCTGCTTTGTCTATTTGTTTCAATAATACATTTTCAGTGGTTTCTGTTATATTTAGTGGCTTATAACAAACCCCTATGAGTATTTTATTACTTTTCTCTCCTTGTATCTCCACCCATAGAGACTCCACCTCTTCATTTCCCTCTTGTATATCTTCTCTTAGTGTGGGCTTTAAAGTGGACTTTATATATAGACAGACTCCACCCACTTTCCTTTTTTTACGATCCCTCCTAAACAAATCATATCCTTGCAAGTTAGCCGCCCAGTCATAGCTGTCATCTAACCATGTCTCAGTTATTTCTACTATGTCGTATTTTTCCCCATACATGACCAACGCCAGATCTTCAATCTTATTGGTCAGGCTTCTTGCGTTGGTCAGCATGCAGGAAAGAAGTTTTGCTTAATTTTTCTTAGCTTCCTTCTGAGTACCCTGTTCTCAGTCCTCTTTACCACATCTAGTATCCTTGATTAGTTTGTCCTTCTGCTGCATGTTCTTGTCTGCTGTTTTTCCTCCCATCCCCTCTTCTTCTAGTTTAACCCCTTCACCCCCAAGGGTGGTTTGCACGTTCATGACCGGGCCAATTTTTACAATTCTGACCACTGTACCTTTATGAGGTCATAACTCTGGAACGCTTCCATGGATCACGGTGATTCTGACATTGTTTTCTCGTGACATATTGTACTTCATGTTAGTGGTAAAATTTCATTCAAATAACTTGCGTTTATTTGTGAGAAAAACGGAAATTTGGCGAAAATTTTGAAAATTTCGCAATTTTCCAACTTTGAATTTTTATGACCTTAAATCACAGAGATACGGCACAAAAAACCTTAATAACTAACATTTCCCACATGTTTACTTTACATCAGCACAATTTTGGAACCAAAATTTTTTTTGTTAGGAAGTTATAAGGGTTAAAAGTTAACCAGTGATTTCTCATTTTTACAACACCATTTTATTTTTACGGACCACATCACATTTGAAGCCACTTTGAGGGGTCTATATGATAGAAAATACCCAAAAGTGACACCATTCTAAAAACTGCACCACTTAAGGTGCTCAAAACCACATTCAAGAAGTTTATTAACCCTTTAGGTGCGTCACAGGAATTTTTTTGAATATTTAAAAAAAAATGAACATCTAACTTTTTTTCACAAAAAAAATACTTCAGGTTCAATTTTTTTTATTTTACCAAGGGTAACAGGAGAAATTGGACTGCAAAAGTTATTGTACAATTTGTCCTGAGTACGCTGATACCTTATATGTGGGGGGGAACAACTGTTTCGGCGCATGGCAGAGCTCAGAATGGAAGGAGCGCTGTTTGGCTTTTTCAATGCAAAATTGGCTGGAATTCAGATCGGACGCCATGTCACGTTTGGAGAGTCCCTGATGTACCTAAACAGTGGAAACCCCCTACAAGTGACCCCATTTTGGAAACTAGACCCCCCAAGGAACTTATCTAGATATGTGGTGAGAACTTTGAACCCACAAGGGCTTTACAGAAGTTTATAACGTACAGTGGTACAATTAAAAAATCATATTTTTTCCACAAAAATGATCTTTTCACCCTCAATTCTTATTTTTCCAAGGGTAACAGGACCCTAAAAGTTATTGTGCAATTTGTCCTGAGTACGCTAATACCCCACATGTGGGAGTAAACCACTATTTGGGCGCATGGTAGAGCTCGGAAGGGAAGCAGCGCCATTTGACGTTTTTGGCTGGAATTGAGATCGGACACCATGTCGCGATTGGAAAACTCCTGATGTACCAAAACAGTGGAAATCCTCCACAAATGACACCATTTTGGAAACTAGACCCCCTAAGGAACTTATCTAGATGTGTGGTGAGAACTTTGAACCCCCAAGGGCTTCACAGAAGTTTATAACATAAAGCCGTACAATTAAAAAATCATATTTTTTCCACAAAAATGATCTTTTCACCCTCAATTCTTACTTTTCCAAGGGTAACAGGACCCTAAAAGTTATTGTGCAATTTGTCCTGAGTACGCTGATACCCCACATGTGGGGGTAAACCACTATTTGGGCGCATGGCAGAGCTCGGAAGGGAAGCAGCGCCATTTGACGTTTTTGGCTGGAATTGAGATCGGACACCATGTCGCGATTGGAAAACCCCTGATGTACCTAAACAGTGGAAACCCCCCACAAATGACACCATTTTGTAAACTAGACCCCCCAAGGAACTTATCTAGATGCTTGGTGAGCACTTTGAACCCCCCAGTGCTTCACAGAAGTTTATAATGCCCGGGCATGAAAATAAAAAAATCGTATTTTTTCCACAAACATGATCAATTAGTCCCCAATTTTTTCATTTTCCCAAGGGTAACTAGAGAAATTGGACCCCAAATGTTGTTGTCCAATTTGTCATGAGTACGCTGACACCCCATATGTGGGAGAAAACTACTGTATGGACACACGTCAGGGCTCGGAAGGGAAGTAGTGACGTTTTGGAATGCAGACTTTGATGGAATGGTCTGCGGGTGTCATGTGCGTTTGGAGAGCCCCTGATGTACCTAAACTATTGAAACTCCCCACAAGTGACCCCATTTTGGACACTAGACCCCCCACGGAACTTATCTAGATGTGTGGTGAGCACTTTGAACCCCCAAGTGCTTCACAGAAGCTTAGAACGCTCGGACGTGAAAATAAAATAATCATTTTTTTCCACAAAAATGATATTTTTGCCCCCAATTTTTTATTTTCCTAAGGGTAACAGGAGAAACTGGACCCCAAAAATTGTTTTGCAATTTGACTTGAGTAGGCTGATACCCTACATGTGGGGGTAAAACACTGTTTGGGCGCATGGCAGAGCTTGGAAGGGAAGGAGCACCATTTGACTTTTTCAACTCAGAATTGGCTGGAATTGAGATCAGACACCATGTTGCATTTGGAGTACCCCTGATGTGCCCAAACAGTGGAAACCCCCAATTCTATCTCCAACCCGAACCCCAACACACCCCTAACCCTAATCTCAGCCCTAACCCTAACCCTAGCCCTAACCCTAGCCATAACCCTAGCCCTAACCCTAACCCTAATGGAAAAATGGAAATAAATACATTTTTTTTATTTTATTATTTTTCCCTAACTAAGGGGGTGATAACGGGGGGTTTGATTTACTATTTATGGCGGTTTTTATATTTGGCAGCTGTCGCACGCTAAAATACGCTTTTTATTGTAAAAATAGTTTTTGCATCACCACATATTGAGAGCTATAATTTTTCCGTATTTTGACCCACCGAGTCATGTGAGGTCTTATTTTTTGCGGGATGAGTTGACATTTTTATTGGTACCATTTTCGGGCACGTGACATTTTTTGAACGCTTTTTATTCCGATTTTTTGGACGCAGAATGAACAAACACCAGAGTTTCATGAATTTCTTTTGGGGGAGTGCGTTTACACCGTTCCGCGTGTGATAAAATTGATAATTCAGTTTTATTCTTCGGGTCAGTACGGTTACAGCGATACCTCATTTAGGTCGTTTTTTTATGTTTTGTCGGTTTTATGCAATGAAAACTATTTTATAAAAAAAATAATTATTTTTGCATCGCTTTATTCTGCGAGCTATAACTTTTTTATTTTTTCACTGATGATGCTGTGTGGTGGCTCGTTTTTTGTGGGACAAGATGACGTTTTCAGCGGTACCATGGATATTTATATGCGTCTTTTTGATCGCGCGTTATTACACTTTTTGTTTGGCGGTATGATAATAAATCATTATTTTTTGCTTCGTTTTTTATTTTTATTTTTTAAGGGGTTCGCTAAAGGGGTTAACTAATGGGACAGTTTTATAGGGCGGGTCGTTACGGACGCGGCAATACCTAATATGTGTACTTTTATTGTTTTTTTTTTTTTTATTTCCAAAAAATGGATTTATTTGGGGGAATATTTTTTTTTTTTCTAATTTATTTGGCGTTTTTTTTAAATTTATTTTAACACTTTTTTTTATTTTTTTTTTAACTTTATTAAATAGTCCCAGGTGGGACATCACTGTCCTGTGACAGATCGCTGATCTGTCACATCACAGATCACTGTGACAGATCAGCAATCTGTCACAGGCAGTGCAGAAGGCTTCCTCATGCCTGCGCTTTGCAGGCACTGAGGAAGCCAGCTTCCTGCAGGCCCCCGTCGCCATCTTGGATTTGGGGGCCTGCAGGAAAGGAGCCCCCCGCAGCAGCGCTGCACATTGCGCTGCCGTGGGGGGATCAGGGAAGCACGGAGGGAGCCCCCTCCCTGCCGATGCTTCCCTTTAACCCCCGGTACACCGCGATCATGTTTGATCGCGGTGTGCAAGGGGTTAACGTGTCGGGGGCGGTCCGTGACCACCCCTGACACATTGTGCCGGGTGTCAGCTGTGATAGTCAGCTGACACCCGGCCGCGATTAGCGGCGCTCACCACGTGGGCGCCGCTGATCACGGTAGACGTACTATCCCGTCCATGGGCATAGGGGCCCGGGTCCCATGGACGGGATAGTACGTCTGATGTCAGAAAGGGGTTAAAGCCCTCCTGATGAGTGAGGCAAGTCTTCTGGCAAATGTGTGTTTCCCAGGTTTTGTGAGGTGTTTCCCATCTCTTGCGAGAAGTCCATCGTAGAGGTAATTCACGCCATGGTCCAATAATCCAAATCCTTGCTGCCTGCACCACCGTCGTAGCCAGTTGTTCACCTCTAGTATCCTATTCCTTCTTCTGATGCCATGGCCATCGACTGGGAGGATTGATGAGAAAATAACCTGTACGTTCCGTTCTTTTATTTTCTTCCCCAGAATTTCAAAGTCTTCGCATTAGAGATGATGCCCTACCGTTTGGTTGAAAGCGAGGCTTTCCGCGAGCTCATGGCCTACGCAGTCCCACGCTATGACCTACCCAGTCGGCACTTCTTGTCTCGAAAAGTCATCCCAGCCCTCCACCTGCATGTGAAAGACCGCATTGTCCATGCACTCAAGCAATCAATGAGTGGAAAGGTGCACCTCACAACAGATGCATGGTCCTGTAAGCATGGCCAGGGCCGTTATGTGTCCGTCACTGCGCACTGGGTTAATGTGGTGGATGCAGGCTCCACAGGGGACAGCGGCGGTGGAACAGTGCTGACTAACCCACGGTATAGGAAACAGTTGGCTGTAGGCTTACGACCCTCCTCCTCCATAAGCGAAAGCTCGTCCACAGAGCGCAGTCGCACGAGCACTCCATCTGCAGCTGGCAGTGTTGCACATGAGGTTTCCCACTATCGAACTGCTAGTGGTAAGCGTCAGCAGGCTGTGTTAAAGATGATGTCTTTGGGCGACAACAGACACACCGCGGAGGTACTGACCGACTACTTGCAGCGACAAACTGAGTCATGGCTGGGCAGTCTACATCTTGAGCCAGGCAAGGTAGTCAGTGATAACGGCCGTAATTTTGTGGTAGCCATAGCCCTTGCAAAACTCACACACATACCTTGCCTGGCTCACACTTTGAACCTGGTGGTGCAGTGGTTCCTTAATAATTATCCGGAGTTAACATCCCTGCTCCATAAGGTGCGAAGACTGTGCTCGCACATCCGTCGCTCGCCCGTACACTCCAGTTGTATGCAGAAGCTGCAGTGATTGCTCCACCTCTTCAAGCACCGCCTAATCATAGACGTTGCAACAAGGTGGAACTCCACCCTGCACATGGTTGCGAGGCTGTGCGAACTGAGGCAGGCTGTAATGCATTTGTGGGAGGATACACGGGCAAGCAGTTTGAGGGAAGACATGGAATTGTCGGGTGTGCAGTGGTCAAAGCTGAAAGACCTCTGTAAAGTCCTTCAGTGTTTTGAGGAATGCACACGGCTGGTAAGCGCAGACGACGCCATCATAAGCATGGGCATCCCACTTATGCGTCTGCTCATGCAAAGTTTGACGCACATTAAGTATCTGGCGTCTGCAGCGGAGGAGGAGGAAGAGGGAAGCCTTGACGACAGTCAGCCATTGCCTGGTCAGGGAACTGTCCTGGACGAGGTGGAGGAAGAAGAAGAGGAGGAGGATGAGAGGGATAATTTTTTTGGGCAGGAGGATGCTTCTCAGGGGGCTAGAGAAATTGTTAGCGTTCCAAGGTCAGGTACAGGGTTTGTGCGTGACTGTAGGGATGTGGATTTGCCAGAAAGTGCCCCACCACCCAGCAGTGGCAGTGCATTATTGACACCTGGAACATTGGCCCACATGTGCAATCGCACATGTGGGCCAATGTTCCAGGTGTCAATAATGCACTGCCACTGCTGGGTGGAGGAGCACTTTCTGGCAAATCCACATCCCTACAGATATACCTACAGGATACCTTTTGGATCCTAAAAAGGGACCCCCGCATTGCCAAAATGATGAAGGATGATGACTACTGGCTGGCCAGCAACCTCGATCCAAGCTACACAGGCAAATTACACAACATCATGCCACAGGAGAACCTAGAGATAATATTGGCTAACAAACAAGCAACTCTGGTAAACCGTTTGTTTGAGGCTTTTGCAGTACACAGCAGCGGTGCTGATTCTCCCACGAGCCGTAGTGGGCACAATGGAAGAGGTGTTTGTGGTGCACACTGCCGAAGTGGCGTTGGAGACAGGGGTTTCATGACCATGTTGTGGACTGATTTCTCAAGTACCGCTCACACGACTGCTAATACTGCATCGATTAAAAGTGACAGGAGACAGCAGTTGTCAACTACGGTTACAAACTACTTCTCCTCCCATGTTGATGTTCTCTCTCACAGGTCATTCCCCTTTGATTATTGGGCCTCTAAACTGGACACCTGGCCTGAATTGGCACAATATGCCTTACAGGAGCTCGCTTGCCCTGCTGCTAGTGTGTTATCTGAAAGAGTCTTCAGTGCTGCTGGATCAATCCTGACAGAAAAAAGGTCCCGTCTGGTGACCCAAAATGTTGATGATCTAACCTTCATTAAAATGAACTATGCATATGTTTCAAAGGATTTTGTCCCACCTTCCCCTGATGACACATAGGTTGCCAGAAAACTGCCTCGCTTTTGTCCTCCTCTTCCTCGGACTTGCCCAATTTCGCCATTTGCAGCAGCTGAATGTCCAGCCAACACATCAACATATGCCATTATTTAAACCTCCCTAACTGGGCTGCCCACCCCCCCAATGGCTGGGGTCAAGACCTGGTGCACCCGGGCATGTGCCGTTGCTCTGAACAGGTGGATGGGCCCACTGATAGCCAACGGCACTGGCACAGGGCCCCTCATAGTACAATAGTGTCGCTGATGGTGGGGGGCCCCACTCGCCTTCAGACACACCAGCATACTATGAAGGGCCCTGTGAGAGTACCGTCGCCCACAAGTGTGCGCCCCCTGCTTGGTCATGGCCACAGCACTTGCAAGTTGCAATACTTACCTCTCCCTGCTCCACCGCTGTGTAGTCTGGGCAGTTAAGTCCTTCACAGCGACAGCCACTAGAAATTTGGGGTATTGATTGATGATGGTTAAGATGTAGCTATGGCCTGTCCTGCTGGCCTCTACCTTCAGATGATCAATGGCTACCATTTGTAATGGATGTCAACTTTCAAGCGGATGCAGTGGTGCTTTATGATCACCTTTCACAGTGGTGATAGTCGCAGACGTGTGACATTACTGCCACCATTTTTCAAGGTCTCCTCTCATGCCAATCTAATAGAATCGCCTACGGCCTGTGGCTTCTGTCTTTTGCACTCCAAAATGACCAGACACGCAGTGATAGGCAGTGAGGACCATGTCTATATCTCTCCCTGTGATCACAATTTGATGGAGATGAGTAACGGTGATGTGATCCACGCTACTGCGATAAAGCAATCCTTTCTTCACAAAGAACCGTTTTCGCTATCTCCACAGACACAGTAATTGAGGGTCTGCATCGCCTCTGCAACATCTACCGGGAGGTTTTCCCGCGATGAGTAATTCCCAAATTTCTGCTAACACTCGACTTTCCGTCTGTACTTGTATCCATGTAGTTTCTAATAGGGGAGAGTCTGGACTGGCTTACTGAGATTGAAATATTTACGAAGATTTAAAAGTACCACAACACTGTATACTGGTGTACGCTTCGAATATCTTTCCCTTTTTCTACTTTTTAAATTCTGGTGTAATACATACTGAGCCTGTGAGTGTCTGTGTCTGACTCTGGAAGTATAGATGGAAATTTACAATTACCCCTAAGCTGGATACACCTGGTATGTGCTGATACAGTACCTTTGTTCAAAATTTTTTTTATTACGGTATCATCCATAGTGAGTGAGCGTGTGGTTTACGCCTTCTATATATACAGTGAATTGGAGATACCAATTTTTACCCTATACTGGATACAGCTTGTATCTTGTTATACTGTACCTTTGTTCGACATTTAGTATTACAGTCAAATCCATACTGTGTAAGCATCTGAGAGTGACTACGGGACTATGTATACGGAGATTTCAATTGTACCCTATAATATATATACTTGCTATCTTGTTATCCAGTACCTTTTTTACAACATTTTTTATAATGGTCAAACCCAGACTGAGTGAGCGTCTGAGGGTGACTCCGGAAATATATACCGAGATTTCAAATTTGGCCAACACTGTATACATAATAACATAGTAACATAGTTATTAAGGTTGAAGCGAGACTTTAAGTCCATTTAGTTCAACCCATATCCTATCCTAACTTGCCCTAACATGTTGATCCAGAGGAAGGCAAAAAAAACCCATGTGGCAAACAGTAAGCTTCACATTGGGAAAAAAAATTCCTTCCCGACTCCACATACGGCAATCAGACTAGCTCCCTGGATCAACGCAATATTAAGGAAACTAGTGTATATACCCTGTAATATTATACTTTTCAAGAAAGGCATCCAGTCCCTTCTTAAATTTTAGTAGGGAATCACTCATTACAACATCATATGGCAGAGAGTTCCATAGTCTCACTGCTCTTACAGTAAAGAATCCGCATCTGTGAGTATGCTTAAACCTTCTTTCCTCCAGACGTAGAGGATGCCCCCTTGTCCCAGTCACAGGTCTAAGAGTAAAAAGATCATTAGAAAGGTCTTGGTATTGTCCCCGCATATATTTATACATTGTTATAAGATCACCCCGAAGCCTTTGATTCTCCAAACTAAATAACCCCAAGTGTAATAACCTGTCTTGGTATTGCAGACCCCTTAGTTCCCTAATAACCTTGGTCGCTCTTCTCTGCACCCGCTCCAGTTCAGCTATGTCTTTCTTATACACCGGAGACCAGAACTGTGCACAGTATTCTAAGTGTGGTCGCACTAGTGACTTATATAGAGGTAAAATTATGTTCTCCTCATGAGCATCTATGCCTCTTTTAATGCATCCCATTATTTTATTTGCCTTTGCAGCAGCTGCCTGACACTGGCCGCTAAATGTGAGTTTGTCGTCCACTCATACACCCAGGTCTTTTTCAGTGACTGTTTTGCCCAGTGTTTTACAATTAAGCACATAATTATACATCTTGTTCGTTCTACCCAAGTGCATGACCTTACATTTATCCCCATTAAAGCTCATTTGCCATTTATCAGCCCAAGCTTCTAGTTTACATAAATCCTCCTGTAATATAAAATTGTCCTCCTCTGTATTGATTACCCTGCAGAGTTTAGTGTCATCTGCAAATATTGAAATTCTACTCTCTATGCCCCCTACAAGGTCATTAATAAATATGTTAAAGAGAAGCGGGCCCAAAACTGACCCCTGTGGTACCCCACTGCTAACCGTGACCCAGTCCGAGTGTGCTCCATTAATAACCACCCTTTGTTTCCTATCCCTGAGCCAGCTCTTAACCCACCTACACATATTTTCCCCTATCCCCATTGTTCTCATTTTATGTATCAACCTTTTGTGTGGCACCGTATCAAAAGCTTTTGAAAAGTCCATGTACACCACGTCCACTGCATTCCCTTGGTCCAGTCCGGAACTTACCTCTTCATAAAAGCTTATCAGATTAGTCTGACAGGAACGGTCCCTTGTAAACCCATGTTGATATTGGGTCATAAGGTTATTCTTCTCCAGATACTCCAGTATAGTATCTCTTAGAAAACCCTCCAGGATTTTACCCACAGTTGCAGTTAAACATACTGGCCTATAATTTCCAAGTTCAGTTTTTGTCCCCTTTTTGAATATTGGCACCACATTTGCTATACGCCAGTCCTGTGGTACAGACCCTGTTATTATGGAATCTTTAAAGATTAAAAATAATGGTATATCTATGACTGTGCTTAATTCCTGCAGTACTCGGGGGTGTATCCCATCCGGGCCCGGGGATTTGTCAATTTTAGTGATTTTTAGACGCCGCCGTACTTCCTGCTGGGTTAAGCAGGTGACATTTAGCGAACAATTTTTATCCCTGATCATGTTATCTGTCATGGGATTTTCTTGTGTAAATACTGTTGAAAAAAAGTCATTTAGCATATTGGCTTTTTCCTCATCCTCATCCACCATTTCACCCAGACTATTTTTAAGGGGGCCAACACTATCATTTTTTAGTTTCTTACTATTTATGTAGTTAAAGAATATTTTGGGATTATTTTTACTTTCTCTGGCAATGAGTCTCTCTGTGTCAATCTTTGCTGTCTTGATTTGCTTTTTACAGAATTTATTTAATTTTCTGTATTTATTTAATGCCTCATCACTACCTACTTGCTTTAATTCTCTAAATGCTTTATTTTTATCTCTTATTGCGCCCCTTACAGCTCTATTTAGCCATAGTGGTTTCCTCCTATTTCTAGCATGTTTATTCCCATACGGTATATATTGTGCACAGGTCCTATTCAAGATGCTAATAAACTTCTCCCATTTTCTTTGTGTATTTTTATGTCTCAGTAGAGTTGAGCGACTTTTGGTTTTTTAGGGTCGTTTCGTTTCGTGAAACCCGACTTTGCCAAAAGTCGGGTCGAGCAAGATCGTCCGATTATAGGGATAAGTCGGGGTCGTCCCGAAACACGAAACCCAATGTAAGTCAATGGGGAATAAAAGTCGGCAGTGAGAGGAGGACAGGAAACACACCTACAGTGCCCATTTGAATGCCAAAAGCATCAATTCTTCTTACTTAAGCTTGTCAACCTTAATTAACTTCTTAATACAAGTTACGCACTGAAAAATGGGGGTTATTTGGCTAAAGTTGTGGGGGGGAGGGCTGGCTCCAGGTTTTCATGTGCCCTGGGCGAAAGAGCGCCCCTTTAACACATACCACAACTCATCATGCTCCGATACGGCAGAGAAATAGCGGTATAGTACAATGAAAAATACTTCACTTTTTACATCTCATGACAAGGCCCATCTATTTCTCCATACAGAATCATTGGTCCCATATAATGTTTGAAACAGTATATGATGAGCTCCACATAATGCTACAGTATATGTTGGTCCCCATGGATGAAGCTCCACTGTCTTATGGGCCCAAATAATGCTCCAAACATAATGGGCCCCATTTCTAATGCTCTAGTGTATAATGGGCCCTGTAAATGCTGCTCCAGTGTCTGATGTCCACCTTTGGAATGTTCCAGTGTATGGTGGGCCCCATCTATCATTCTCCAGAGTATAGTGCTCCCCAAAAATTGCTGTCCCAACATTGAAAACAATGAAATAAGTCTCCTCGCTAGGGAATCCCTGTACTAGTCTGGACTCCTCGTCGTCCCCATCTTCCATCTCACTGCACAGTATTTCAACCTTGCAAGTGCTGTGATCCTGAGCAAGCAGGGGGGGCCCACTCATTGGCGACGGCACTGGCACAGGGCCCCTGATAGTACGGTGGTGTGTCTGATGGCGGGTGGGCCGAACCTGCGCTTTCATCTGCAGCTTCCTCTTTGTCACCGTGTAAGATGGAACTGTATATGGGAAGGGTAACCTGAGTTTCATCAGGGTCAGATTCAGGCCGTGTAGCGTGCGAAGGGAATGTAGTGGTCTGGGTCAATGTACCAGCAGATTCATCGAGCAGTGGCTGGGCATCAGTGCACTTGTGTCGCCCCCAGGAGTACGGTCTCCACAGTGGGATTACCTTCCTCCTAGGGAGTGTGATGTCATGCTTGGGAGCAACGAAGGATCTCTCTAGCAGGTTAACTGATTGGGCGGCGTTATTCCCACGAGTCATGACCCTCCAAACAGCGTTCATGAAGGCAAAGTGTTTGTTTTACGTGGGCAATATGGTTGCAAAGCTGAACCTTAAAGGAATGTCCAGAAGGGCACCACCAGGAGTGGAGCCTACGGTTTAATTCGACTCCACCTGGGAAACCTCAACCATGCAAGCTACAGAAAAGATGCACACATTGCAAGCTTAATTCCGTTAACGAACGAGACTCCGCCATGCCCCGCGGTCCGAGTCCGGCTTACTAGAGGGACACGTGAGGCTCTGGCACATGAGATTGGCCAATAACTGGTGGGTCATGCCCTTACATGTCCGTGGCTGCATGTGCGCTACACTGAAAAGGCCAGCGTTTGTCGCTTACAGGTCCAGATAACCTGCTGAACAACGTTAGTGATGGGGATCTGTGATTACAATTATTACCCGCGAACGATGATTTCCCAGTAAGTGCAGGTCAACCGCAGTTCCGGAATTAGGCCTAACCGTCATTCCTGAAAAAATGAAAAACTTACGTGTGCAAACCACAGGTGCTGTAGCTTGCTTAACAGCTCGCCAGCCATTCTCAGGCCCAGTATGGATTACACGTGATTGCACAAAGGTGAGAAAGGGTACCGTATCCCCGGATAACATGTATGGATAGCGTACACATTCAAAATATATGTCTATACATCAGGAGGCAGGCTCAGACGGTACAGGCCCAGTATGGCTTGCACGTGATTGCACAAAGGTGAGAAAAGGTACCGTATCCCCGGATAACATGTATGGATAGCGTACACATTCAAAATATATGTCTATACATCAGGAGGCAGGCTCAGACGGTATAGGCCCAGTATGGCTTGCACGTGATTGCACAAAGGTGAGAAAGGTTACCGTATCCCCAGATAACATGTATGGATAGCGTACACATTCAAAATATATGTCTATACATCAGGAGGCAGGCTTAGACGGTGTTAGGCCCAGTATGGCTTGCACGTGATTGCACAAAGGTGAGAAAGGTTACCGTATCCCCGGATAACATGTATGGATAGCGTACACATTCAAAATATATGTCTATACATCAGGAGGCAGGCTTAGACGGTGTTAGGCCCAGTATGGCTTGCACGTGATTGCACAAAGGTGAGAAAGGTTACTGTATCCCCGGATAACATGTATGGATAGCGTACACATTCAAAATATATGTCTATACATCAGGAGGCAGACTTAGACGGTGTTAGGCCCAGTATGGCTTGCACGTGATTGCACAAAGGTGAGAAAGGGTACCGTATCCCCAGATAACATGTATGGATAGCGTACACATTCAAAATATATGTCTATACATCAGGAGGCAGGCTCAGACGGTGTCAGGCACAGTATGGATTTGACGGCCCAGACTACACAGCGGAAGAGCAGGGAGAGGTAAAGATTGCAAATGCTGGGGCCCTGCCCAAGCAATGGGGGCCCACTCGTGGGCGTCGGTACTGGCACTGGGCCCCTCATAGTACGGCGGTGTGTCTGACGGCGGGTGTGCACCACCACCGTCAGAGACACTTGATTGCACTATGAGGGACCCTGTGCCAGTGCCCGCGCCCAAGAGTCGGCCTACCCACCTGTCCAGGGCAACGGCACTCGCACGGTATTACCAGTTGTGTGAGCGGTACTTGAAAAATCAGTCCACAACATTGTCATGAAACCCCTGTCTCCAACGCCACTTCTGCTGTGTGCACCACAAACACCACTGCCAAGCTGCCCCCGGCCCGTACGGCTCGTGTGAGAACCACCACCGCTGCTGTGTGCTGGGAATGCCTCAAGCAACCGATTTACCAGAGTTGCTTGTTTATTAGCCAATATTAGGTCAAGGTTCTCCTGTGGCATGATGTTTTGTAATTTGCCTTTATAGCGTGGATCCAGGATGCTGGCCAACCAGTAGTCGTCATCGTTCATCATTTTGGCAATGCGGGGGTCCCTTTTTAGGATCTGCAAGGCATAATCTGACATGTGGGCCAATGTTCCCGGTGTCAATGATGCACTGCGAGTGCTGGTTGGAGGAGCACTTTCTGGCAAATCCACATCCCTCCAGTCACGAACAAACCCTGTACCAGACCTTGCCATGCCAACATTTTCACTTGCCCCACGAGATGCATCCTCCTCCCCTAAGTAATCATCCCCATCATCATCCTCCTCCTCCTCTTCTTCCTCCACCTCGTCCAGGAGAGGTCCCTGAGCAGACAATGGCTGAATGTCATCAAGGATTCCCTCCTCGTCAACATTGGCTGCAGACGCCTGCTCCTTAAGGTGCGTCAAAGTTTGCATGAGCAGACGCATAAGTGGGATGCTCATGCTTAGGATGGCGTCGTCTGCGCTTACCAGCCGTGTGCATTCCTCAAAACACTGAAGGACTTTACAGAGGTCTTTCAGCTTCGACCATTGCACACCTGTCAACTCCATGTCTGCTCTCAAAGTGCCTGGCCGTGTATCCTCCCACAAATGCATTATGGCCTGCCTCTGCTCGCACAGCCGCTCCACCATGTGCAGGGTGGAGTTCCACCTTGTTGCAATGTCGATAATGAGGTGGTGGTTGGGAAGGTGGAGCAATCGCTGCAGCTTCTGCATACGAACGGAGTGTACAGGCGACCGGCGGATGTGCGCGCACAGTCTTCGCACCTTCTGGAGCAGGGCTGTTAACTCCGGATAATTTTTGAGGAAGCACTGCACCACCAGGTTCAAGGTGTGAGCCAAGCAAGGTATGTGGCTGAGTTTTGAAAGGGCTATGGCTGCCACAAAATTACGGCCGTTATCACTAACTACCTTGCCTGCCTCAAGATGTACACTGCCCAGCCATGACTCAGTTTGTCGCTGATAGTACTCGGCCAGCACCTCGGCGGTGTGTCTGTCGCCCAAACACATCATCTGCAACACAGCCTGCTGACACTTTCCACTAGCTGCTCGATAGGGGGACACATCGTGTGCAACAGTGGCAGCTGCAGATGGAGTGCTCGTACGACTGCGCTCTGTGTACGAGCTTTCGCTTCTGGAGGAGGAGGAGGAGGAGGGTCGAACGCCTACAGCCAACTGTTTCCTATACCGTGGGCTAGGCAGCACTGTCCCACCACCGCTGTCCCCTGTGGACCCTGCATCCACCACATTAACCCAGTGCGCAGTGATGGACACGTAACGGCCCTGGCCATGCCGACTGGACCATGCATCAGTTGTGAGGTGCCCCTTACCGCTCACTGACTGCTTGAGTGCATGGACAATGCGGTCTTTCACATGATGGTGGAGGGCTGGGATGGCTTTGCGAGAGAAGAAGTGGCGACTGGGTAGGTCATAGCGTGGTACTGCATAGGCCATGAGTTAGCGGAAAGCTGTGCTTTCCACCAACCGAAAGGGCATCATCTCAAACGAGATTAGTTTGGCAATGTGGGCGTTCAAACCCAGTGTACGCGGATGAGAGACTGAGTACTTTCTTGACCTACTCATAGTGTCTGGGAGGGTGAGCTGGACTTGAGAGCTGCATATGGTGGAAGTAGCGGTGGACAGGGCGGACTGAGAGAGGGTTGATGATGGTGATGGAGTTGGTGTTCTTTCTGATGGCCTAGAATCAGTCTTTCGTTGATATAACAGTGGGATTCCCTGACTGCTGTGGCCTTGCAACGACACCTCAACATTTGCTGCTGTGCTAACCGGTGGGCTTACAGTGGGGGAAACAATGTAGCGTTGCTGACTACCTTCATTGTGATCAGTTGCACATGTGGCACTTGAGGTTTGGTGTTGTGTCCACGCTTGCAAGTGCATGCTGGTTAAATGTCTAAGCATGCAACTGGTATTCAAATTTTTCAGATTTTTCCCTCGACTAAAGGTCTTTGCGCACTTCTTACAGATAACCTTGGCCTGATCATGAGGATTTTGTTCAAAAAAGTGCCACACTGCACTCTTCCTACTTTGGCAGACATTTTGCGGCCTAGCACGCTGTGATCTTTTGACCCTCTGGACAAGCTGTCCAGCAACTCTTTTGATGTTTGGAACTTGTCTTTGGAGTGCTCCGGGCCTGCCAGATAACAGCTGTTGCGATGTCGATGTCTGCTGTGGATGCTCCTCATCTGAGCTATTGGAAGCAGCACCCTCTTCCCCCAATGGATGCCAATCTGGGTCAACAACTGGGTCATCCATCACCTCCTCTTCTATGTCATGTGCACCTTCCTCTGTGTCACTGTGTATGGTGGTATAGTGTGCGGGAAGGGGCACCTGAGTCTCATCAGGGTCAGAATCTGGCTCTGTACACTGGGAGGACAATGTAGTGCTCTGAGTGAATGTACCAGCAGAATCATCCATCAGCGGCTGTGCATCAGTGCACTCCATGTCAGATTCATCTTGGCCTGGGTAATTCACCATTTCACTTGATAATCCAGGCATGGTATGTGAAAACAGCTCCATGGAGTAATCAGTAGTATGGTCTGCGTCATCCTTCAATCTTGGTTGTGATGAAGGACACAAGGAAAGGTGTGGATCATGAACATGAGCCTCCAATGACGACTCAGTGCTTTTACTTTTTACAACTGAAGAAGAGGAGGCGATAGAGCTGGAGGCTGAGTCAGCAATGTAAGACAAAACTTTTTCCTGATGCTCTGGCTTTAAAAGCGGTTTGCCAACTCCTAGAAAACTAAGCGTTCGAGGCCTTATGTAGCCAGACGATGAGGCAGGCTCAACACCTCCTGCATTCAGTCCTATTTTGCTCTTGCCACTACCATCAGATCCACCACCAACACCATCATTACCAGCTGCCAACCCCCGCCCAATTCCACGGCCTCTTCCACCACCCTTCCTCATTTTTGGTAGAAATGTAGACAAAATCCAACAAACTATATAGTAATGTAAAACAAGGTACAAGGTGTCTATAGGACAGGGGAGATTTTGAATTTCTGCAGACACTTGTGGACACTGGACACTTTTGGATTGTGTGAGGCCCACTGAATATCTGAGCGCTGTCACAGGCTCGATGGCACAGCTGTGACCAAAGTGACTAGAGGATAAGGGAGATTTTGAATTTCTGCAGACACTTGTGGACACTGGACACTTTTGGATTGTGTGAGGCCCACTGAATATCTGAGCGCTGTCACAGGCTCGATGGCACAGCTGTGACCAAAGTGACTAGAGGATAAGGGAGATTTTGAATTTCTGCACACACTAGTGGCAACTGGACACTTTTGGATTGTGTGAGGCCCACTGAATATCTAAGCGCTGTCACAGGCTCGATGGCACAGCTGTGACCAAAGTGACTAAAGGATAAGGGAGATTTTGAATTTCTGCAGACACTTGTGGACACTGGACACTTTTGGATTGTGTGAGGCCCACTGAATATCTGAGCGCTGTCACAGGCTCGATGGCACAGCTGTGACCAAAGTGACTAGAGGATAAGGGAGATTTTGAATTTCTGCACACACTAGTGGACACTGGACACTTTTGGATTGTGTGAGGCCCACTGAATATCTGAGCGCTGTCACAGGCTCGATGGCACAGCTGTGACCAAAGTGACTAGAGGATAAGGGAGATTTTGAATTTCTGCAGACACTTGTGGACACTGGACACTTTTGGATTGTGTGAGGCCCACTGAATATCTGAGCGCTGTCACAGGCTCGATGGCACAGCTGTGACCAAAGTGACTAGAGGATAAGGGAGATTTTGAATTTCTGCACACACTAGTGGACACTGGACACTTTTGGATTGTGTGAGGCCCACTGAATATCTGAGCGCTGTCACAGGCAGAAATTGGCTAGTGTATCACAAACTACAAGGTGTATGTAGAATTGGGCAGAAAAGGAATCTCTCTAGAGTGCAGGTCTGTAAGAACGGAACATGTCCTCGACTTATTCTCACAGAGTGACACACTGATAGCTTCACTGTGGCTATGATAACAGCCGTTACACGGTACTGTGTGAGGAGCGTACACTGCTGTATGGTGTGAAAAAAATGCACGCTCAGTACCTCAGCAGGACAAAAAAAAAAATTGCGATTGCTTTTAAAAAAGCAGTTTGCGGAGCAGTGGGTAAACAGCAATGCAGGAATGTCAGGAAGCCTTAGAAGGCAGCCCAACAACCAACACCACTGATACACCACTATATAGCCTCCCCTTGCACTGCACACAGTGACTGGTGTTTGTACAGGCAAAATCGCTAGCAGCAGAAGCAGTTTTTTTTCCTTCTTCCCTGCCTAACGGTCTCCCTACAGAATCAGCAGCAACCTCTCCCTATGCTAAGATCGGCAGAAGTAAGATGGCGGTCGGCGTGCACGCCCTTTTATACCCTCTGTGACGCCCACCAAAGCAAGCCAATCACTTGCATGCCCTTCTGAAAGATGGTGGTGACCCGTGCCTATGTCATCACGTTGCCCACAGTGTCCGTGGATCCTGATTGGCTGAAAAAGAGCACAAAACAAACTTTTGAAACGCGACTTTGGCGCGTAAGTCGCCGACCTCGTGGCCTACCTCATCCCAGGGTCGGGTTTCGTTTCATGAAACCCGACTTTGCCAAAAGTCGGCGACTTTTGAAATTTTTCGACCCGTTTCGCTCAACTCTATGTCTCAGGATATCGTCCCAGTTATTTGCACCAAGATCATCTCTCATCCGTTGGAAATTTGCCTTCCTGAAGTTTAGTGTCCTTGTAACCCCTCCACTACACATCTTATTAAAGGATACATGAAAACTTATTAATTTGTGATCACTAGAGTTGAGCGAAACGGGTCGAAAAATTTCAAAAGTCGCCGACTTTTGGCAAAGTCGGGTTTCATGAAACGAAACCCGACCCTAGGATGAGGTCGGCCACGAGGTCGGCGACTTACGCGCCAAAGTCGCGTTTCAAAAGTTTGTCTTTTGAACGTCTGTGACCGCGGTGGTTTATCCGGCTGATAAGTCCATTGATGCACTCTCTGTGCACGGACAGCGGTCGTCACTCCCAGCTGGGCCAAGATCTCGGCTTTCAGTTTGTCAAAGTCCTGTGCGGCTTCAGGCTCTAAGTCATAATATGCCTTTTGGGCCTCACAGGAAAGAAACGGGGCAATCAGGCCGGCCCATCGTGCCTTCGGCCATTTTTCTCACACTGACGTCCGTTCAAACGTGGTCAGGTATGCCTCGACGTCATCTTCGGTCGTCATCTTCTGCCAGTACCGACTCACGTGAATCACTCTCGACTCGGCTTCCAGGTTAAGCTCAGGTAAGCTTGCCAAGCGCTGCGCCACCTGCTGGAGAAGCGAACGATCGGTAACTGTCATGTCCACCAACTCCTTCAGCTGGGCCATCATCACCCGATTAGCTTCTTGCTTGACGGCGGTGGACTGTACCAGCGCTTTCACCACGTCCTCCATGCTCATGCTTGCAACGTGATGCCCGCATTCTCCACCACAATGTGATAAAACACTCCGGGATCGCCTTTGCTGGGGTCAAAGGTCACGTGCATTCAGCAGGAAACTCAGGCGCAGAGCTGGGAGTCGGGTATAACTGACACTGGGTCAGGTTTATTAAAGGTGAAAGCAATGCAAAAAGGAAATAAAACATAAAACAAATCCTTGCCTGTCCGGCACTAACTAAACAATGGACAACCTAACTACCAACTGGCGGGCTTCTCCCGTCCAGCCAAACCACAGTTGCAGTGGGCACTGCTTTTACTCACGTGTGTCTCTCACACAGACAGGCTCTCTGTGTTCCCAGGCTGAGACACTCACACAACCACATGGCATCCTTTTATATCCACCTCCCATTATTCATTAGCAAGCAGGTACGATACTGACCAGACTAGGCCACATAGGAAAGGAATCTGGGCGAGATATACCTGCCCTCATCCACTATTCCCACATGATTCTCACAATATGGAGCATTATTTGGGCCCATCATACACTGGAGCATCATCCATGAGGCCCATCATATACTGGAGCATTCCAAATGGGGGACATCAGACACTGAAGCAGCATTTACGGGGCCCATTATACACTGGAGCATTAGAAATGGAGCCCATTATATATGGAGCATTATTTGGGCCTATAACACACTGGAGCATCGTCCATGGGGACCATCATATAGTATAGCATTATGTGGAGCTCATCATATACTGTATGGAACATTATATGTGACCAATTATTCTGTATGGAGCAATATATGGGGCTCATTATTCTGTATGGCGCACAATGTGGTGGCCATAATACTGCATGGAGTAATATACTGTCCGTTTTTTGAGCTATTGTACAATTTAAAATAGATCAGTCATATCATGTAAGCAGTGAAGTATTTGTCATTGTACTATACCTATATTTCTGTGCCGTATTGGAGCATCATGAGTTGTGGTATGTGTTAAAGGGGCGCTCTGACACTCTTTGGCCCAGGGCACACGAAAACCTGGAGCCAGCCCTACCCCCCCCCACAACTTTAGTCAAATAACCCCCAGTTCTCAATGCGTAACTATTATTATGAAGTAAATTAAGGTTTACAAGCTTCAGTAATAAGAATTTGTTTTTAGCATTGAAATGGACACTGTAGGTGTGTTTACTGTCCTCCACTCCCTGCCGACTTTGCTTCCCCATTGACTTGCATTGGGTTTCGTGTTTCAGCTGGCCTCCGACTTTTCCCTATAGTCGGCCGATTTCGATCGACCCGACTTTTGCGAAAGTCGGGTTTCATGAAACCCGACTCGACCCTTGAATAAGGCAAAGTCGCTCATCTCTACACATGATTGGAATACAAGGCTACAAGGATAAAACTTATTTTCTAGAAACAGACTTGATAAACGAGGAGGAGGTGTCACATTGTATGTTAGAAACACGTATATCTGCACAGAGATTGAAGCTTCAGAGACTGGGAGTTCTGTGGAAACTGTTTGGGTAAGAATACAAGGACAGAACAATGGAAAGAACACCACTGTAGGCATTTACTACAGGCTGCCTGTGCAAGCTGAAGATATGGATGAACTCTTTATGCATCAAATGGCTAAGTTCTCCAAAAAATATGACATAGTTGTCATGGGAGATTTCAACTATCCAGACATTTGTTGGGAATCTCTCTCAGGCAAAACTAACAGGTCAAGGAAATTCTTATCCTCTCTTGCTGACAACTTTATCTTCCAAAAAGTAGGGGAGAAAACAAGGGGAACTGCTACCTTGGATCTAATAATTATAAACAGGGAGGAAATGGTTGAGGAGGTAAAAGTGGCTGGGACCCTAGGAGGTAGCGACCATGCTATTATAGAATTTTGGATAACTAGAGGAGGAAGACCTGTGAAGACTCAGATGTCAAGGTTAGATTTCAGAAAGGCAGATTTTAAGGGATTTAGAAAGAGAATTGGAGGGATCCAATGGCTGGATATCCTTAAGGACAAAAATGTCCAGGAAGGATGGGAAATCTTGAAAAATGAAATTCTCAAAGCCCAATTGTTAACAATTCCGAAAAGAGGGAAGAATAGGAAGCATTTAAGGAAACCTGGATGGATGAACACAGAACTTAAGCACATGCTAAAAAGGAAGAAAGAAATGTTTATCAAATGGAAAGAGGGAGGCATATCTAAAGAAGAATATAATGATGTCTGCAGAACTTGCAGGTCACAAATCAGATTATCTAAAGCTGACAATGAATTGAGGCTTGCAAGAGATGTCAAAAGCAATAATAAAGGATTTTGGGGATATGTCAAAAGTAAAAGAAAAGTCAAAGATGCTATAGGATTTTTACAGGATGAAAACGATGAAATGGTAAGACAGGATGCTGAGAAGGCCAAACTTTTAAATTCCTATTTTGCATCTTTTTTCTCTCAGAAAGGAAATGTAACATCAACTGTTCTTCACTGTCCTGTTAAGGGAATAGAAGAATCCAGGATATCTATAAACAGAAATATAGTGAGGAAACATTTAGCTAACCT
The DNA here is from genome assembly GCF_039654945.1 of Dendrobates tinctorius. Lineage (NCBI taxonomy): Eukaryota > Metazoa > Chordata > Amphibia > Anura > Dendrobatidae > Dendrobates > Dendrobates tinctorius. The sequence goes on along the minus strand of NW_027361776.1, from coordinate 3,682,473 downwards.
AAATGAATTCAAGTCTCCAGGTCCAGATGAATTACACCCCAGAGTACTGAAGGAGATAGCAGAAGAAATTTTTGAACCCCTCTTCATAATCTTTGAAAATTCTTGGAGAACAGGTGAAGTCCAAGAAGAGCAAATGTTGTTCCTATCTTCAAAAAGGGGAAGAAGGTGGACCCAGGTAACTATAGGCCAGTGAATCTGACCTCTATACCAGGAAAGATCTTTGAAATACTTATTAAACAACATGTATGTCAGTACCTGGATAAGAATGAAGTGATTAAACAGAGTCAGTATGCGTTTGTAACTAATAAGTCATGTCAGACTAACTTAATTTCCTTCTATGACAGAATCACTGATTGGGTGGATCACGGAAATGCTGTAGATATAGTATATCTTGACTTCAGCAAAGCATTTGACAAAGTATCTCACACAATCCTTATTGAATAAATGGCTATGTATGGAATGGACAAGGCAACTGTTAGGTGGATTCATAACTGGCTTAGTGATCGAACCCAAAGAGTGGTCATAAATGGCTGCACATCCAGTTGGAAGAATGTCTCAAGTGGGGTACCACAGGGCTCTGTCCTGGGCCCTGTATTGTTCAACATCTTTATCAACAATTTAGATGAAGGAATTGAGGGCAAACTGACTAAATTTGCTGATGACACAAAGCTAGGAGGGATAGCTAATACTAGAGAAGAGAGAGAGGATTCAAAAAGATATAAATAAACTGAAGCAGTGGGCAGCAACTAACAGAATGGTTTTTAACAGGGAAAAATGCAAAGTACTACATCTAGACAATAAAAATGAAAAAAGCATATACAGAATTGGAGGAATAGGGCTAAGCAACAGCACATGTGAAAAAGACTTGGGTATACTAATAGATCACAGACTGAATATGAGTCAACAGTGTGATGCAGCAGCAAAAAAGGCAAATGCAATTCTAGGATGTATTAACAGAAGCATACAGTCTAGATCACGTGAAGTCATTATTGCCCTCTACTCCTCTTTGGTCAGATCTCATCTGGAATACTGTGTCCAGTTTTGGGCACCACATTTTAAAATAGACAGCAACAAACTGGAGCAAGTTCAGAAAAGAGCGACCAAAATGGTGACCTGTCTGCAAACCCTGTCTTATGAGGAAAGGTTACATGATTTGGGAATGTTTAGCTTGCAGAAGAGAAGACTGAGTGGAGACTAAATAGCTGTCTACAAATATCTCAAGGGCCGTCACATTGTAGAAGGATCATCTTTATTCTCATTTGCACAAGGAAAGACTAGAAGCAATGGGATGAAACTGAATGGGAGGAGACACAGATTAGATATTAGAAAAAACTTTTTGACAGAGTGATCAATGATTGGAACAGGCTGCCATGAGAGGTGGTGAGTTCTCCTTCAATAGAAGTCTTCGAACAGAGGCTGGACAGATATCTGTCTGGGATGATTTAGCGAATCCTGCTTTGAGCAGGGGGTTGGACCAGATGGCCAAGGACGTCCCTTCCAACTCTACGATTCTATGATCTTATTCCGTCATTTATTGATTACTTGAATTCCCTTCAACTAAATCTAAGTTTTGCACATTTTTTTCATAAAAAAGAAATTTGTTTTCTAGACCTTCATTTGGTTGGTGAACAGCATCAAATTATATCCAGTTCAACTTTCCTTAAAACAACGGCAGGTAAGGCCTCTTTCACACATCAGGTTTTCGCCGTCAGGCGCGATCCGGCGCTTTTGACAGAAACCGGATCCGGCGAAATGCAATGCCGGATCCGGTTTCCCCCCCATTGACTTGCATTTGCGCCGGATGGCCATGCGTTTCATCCGGTTTTCGCCGGATCCGGTAATGTGTCGCGATCCGGCGTCTGGAAAAAACGGCTACTGTAACGTTTTTTGTCTCCGGCGAAAAAGCCGGACACGCCGGATCCAGCGCGTCCGGCTTTTTCACACAATGAAAGCCTATGAGTGCCGCAATGCGCCTGATCCGGCGAAAGCCGGATCCGTTTTTTTTGGTCTGAGCATGCTCAGTAGCTCTGCCCACAAGACATATATAAAAGCAAGACAGTGGGACCCACAGCCACACCCAACATGCCACCCAAGAAAGCAACCAAGCGCAGCAGGAGAAGGCAGGAGACCACTGCAGCACCATCAGCACCACCACCACCCCAAATGGAGCAGCAAATGGAACATGCTGAGGAGGGGAGGCCAGCAGCAGATGAGAGACGGTAATTATCAAATCCCCCATTCCTCCAAACTAGGGCTATTGAATATCAAGATATTCATTGGCCCTTTGTTTCTCTTTATTCAACAGCTGCCCAATAGATGCAGCAGCAGCAGCAATGGCAGCAGCTGGAACACCACCCACAGGCATGGAGTGTGGCCACCAGGAAGACAGCACATCATCTTCTGGGAGCCCTCCCTCGCATCGTCAGCGTTTGACGGTAAGTTTTTATTTCCAAAATCCATCATCTCTGTAATATATGTCTATTCATTGCCTTTTATTTCAAAACAGGATTCACAAGATGAAGAGGAGCTCCCAGAAGAAGAAGGAAGGGGTGGACAGACACTTGGAGTGGGCTCACAATTGGTAAGTTTTTTGCATCAAACGCAGAAACACAACATCACACTACACACAACACATAGAAAACAATGTTCTGCAGACCACACACAGCAAACAAATGCCTACATCCAAAGACATAACATTTTTTGTTTTCTTCTCTAGTCTTCCCAATCTGGTGCTCGGCCAAGAGGTCCTCGCAGTGCCTCCCAGGGTCGTCGGCGACAGCAACGCGGCGGTCACCAGCATGTAAGTATAAATATTTTTGCTTTGTTTTTTTGCACTTTTTATTTCATTTCTTTTGTGGAGGCTAATTATGTTATTTTTGTCTTTTTCTTTAACAGCCTTCACAGCGTGCTCCCGACTCTGACGGTGAGGATGGAGGACTCGATGTGGACCACCTCATCGATCTCGTCAGAGAAAGGGAGCCGCTCTGGAATATGGCTGACCGCTGCCACGCTGACCTTATCGTTACCCGACGACTCTGGGAGGAAATCTGTTCGCTCCTTGTGGGCCGCTGGGAGGACCTCGATGATCGGTCCCAGATTAAAGAGCGTAAGTATATACAGTACCGGTTGCTTGATGTAAACCAGTGTTTCCCGAACTCCAGTCCTCGTGGTCCCCACGGATCATGTGTTCAGGATTTCTATTTACTATGGAAATCCTGAAAACATGACCCCTGGGGACCATGAGGACTGGAGTTTGTGAAACACTGATGTTGTATACTAACCACTCCTTTCTCGTTTCAGGGAACAGAATTGTGAATCGGTGGCGGTCTGTGAGGGATCGTTTCAAGAAGGAGTTCAATAAAGAGATGCGGGCCCCGAGTGGATCTGGAGGACGCAGGAGCAAGTACAAGTACGCACAAGCCCTGTCGTTCCTCCGGGAAACAATGGTCACTAGAAGGTAAATATTACACACCACATGTGAAAAAAAATGTTAGATGTAACTTTTTTTTTTCATCCAGGGCCATACCATGTCAGTATTTTAATTGTTTTTTTTTCTCTTTATTCCACAGCACGGTGAGCAGCACTCGGGAGCCTGCACGATTGGACCCTTCTGAGGCGATCCCTGAGGAGACCGGCACCGAGGGACACTTCGACCGCCCCGGTACATCTGCACCTTCCCAGCCTTCCAACACATTCGACCCATATGTCCCATCCACCAGCACAGGAGCATCGTGGCCGCCTACATTACATGAAGCTGCTGGTGAGGAGATCGCTTTCCCTTTACCCCACCCTTCTGCCCCTGCCACCTCTAGTACACCTGCGGGTACTGGGCGGCAGCGGCAGAGGGGTCAGGAAAAGAGTTATGCGCCAGAGTTCTTGCATCTGAATGCATCTTTCCAGAACTGTCTAAAAGTCTTGTCAGAGCAAATCTCCGCAGGCTTTCAGCAGATCAACTCCAGCATTCTGGAGGTGAAGACACTTCTGCAAACCATGCATTCAGAAGCAAGATCTTCGCCAAACCACACCTTTTTCAGGTCTGTTGTGGAGCGCATGGCAACACTATCTCCTACCCAGCAGATGCATGTAATGCATTCGTGCCACGGTGCTCTACAGCAGGTTACCTCCCAACCTCCACCTCCCACCACTGTAGTTCCTCCACCTGCACCCCCTCCAGCCACTTTCCATCCTCCCCCTCCTATTACATCTGCACCCCCTCCAGCCACTTTCCATCCTCCCCCTCCTATTACATCTGCACCCCCTCCAGCCACTTTCCATCCTCCCCCTCCTATTACATACCAGCAACCTCACCAGTACCAGCAACCTCCCCAGTACCAGACATCTCCCCACTTCCAGCAACCTGCCCCGTACCAAACTCCTTCCCCGTACCAAACTCCTTCCCCGTACCAAACTCCTTCCCCGTACCAAACTCCTTCCCCATACAACTTTCCATCAACATCATCTGCTCCTACAGTCCCTGCCCAACCCTCCACTCCACCGCCCACCACCTCTTCTGCCTCCCACATGTCCACCCATTATGTAGCTTTTTCCACACCATCACCTCTAACTGTTCCTTCCCCACCACGATCCCAGTCCTCTCTCCACACTCCCATTGTCGAAGTGTCCCGCAGCCCCTCCAGCAGTATTTCCACCCCACACTACACCGAGTTATAATGTTTTTTTTGTAATAAAAATGCCCATTTGGTTGGTTTCAAACCTTTATTAAAAAAGTTTTTTTAACTTTAAAAACAGTTTACACAAAAAAAAATATTTTAAATAAAAGTTAAATTATTGTTTACACTGGTTGTCTGTCATTTCTTTCTGCGGCGAAATATGTTTAAGAAAAAGGTTAAATACAGGTTATTTAAAAGGTAAAAAGGTATTCAAAACCAGGTATATAACTGTGGGTAAATTTTAGCTTTTTGCCACAGTTGTGTTCCTGGTTGTGTTTGAAGCAAAGTATTTCACCTGAAAAGTTGTGTTTATTGTTGGTGATTTCCTAACAATGTACACAACTTTTGTTAAAAGGTGAAATACTTTGCATAAAACACAACCAGGTACACACCTGTGGCCTAAAGCTAAAAATAGTAAGACCATGACAAGATAGCCAACTTTGGTTGGCAAAGGTATATACTGTTGGTCCAGAAGGTACACAAGTTTGGTTAGGGCACAAATCTTTCACACTCTGTCATCCTGCCAGTGTACTCTGCCTTGAGGTGACATAAAGTATAGTGCAAAATTGTCCCTCATTACTGAAACCGTCACAGAACTTCTAGTGGTAATATTTCCAATGACAACATCCATCTTCGCCAGTAACTTGCTCTTCTCTCCAACCTGCACTTTCTCCTCTACAACCTGTCAAAGAAGGGCTGTAGGAACATGCTATATATAGTCTTCCAGTAGCCAATCCCGTTCGGAATGCCACAAGGGTCAATTTTAAAAACCGGATCCGGCATAATCCGTCGAAAAACGGATAGAAAAACGGATGAACCGGATGAGACGGATCCGGTTTTGTCTGTCAAGAACAAGACGGATCCGGCAGAAAACCGGATCCGGCACATCAGGTTTTACAAAACATTTGCCGGATCCGGCATTCCGGCACGACGCCGGATCGCGCCTGACGCCGAAAACCTGATGTGTGAAAGTAGCCTAATACAATCCTTCATGCTCGCAGTTTCCACCCTGCTCACATAATTAGATCCATTCCCGTCTGTGAATTAACACGCGCTAAATGTAACTGCAGCAATGAAACTTCCTATAAGAATGAAATTCATTCTATTAGACACCGTCTCAATAAACGTGGATATTCTACTGGGGCTATTGATCGAGCAGTGAACATTACCAATGATAAACCGAGAGAATCATTATTTAATCCAGCGTTTTTATCTAAACATGTTAATAAAACTTCAGATTGTCCGACTTTGGCTTTGACATATAGTACACATTTTAAAGCTATTTCTGATATTATCAATCGTAATCTAGATATTCTCAGGGGCAGGGCCAGTTTTAGGGGCCCTAGGCAAAGTTTAAAATGGGGCCCCAAATACTAACATATTGCACATCACACAGAAGCATTGCGGTTGTATTTACTGTACATGCGCTGAGTTCAGGCAGCTAAATGAGTGTGATCGACAATATTGAAGTCGGTCAACACTTGTTTCCCGGCCTCTTTCCACCGTCTGAGAAAGAATGATGGGGACAGAACAATCACTAATGGATCACTAACAGATCACCATACAGTATCTTGTTATCAGCAGCACATCTACAGTTTACACCCCATAGTCCTCCATATAATATAATGTCCCCCATAGTCCTCCATATAGTATAATACACTCCTCATAGTCCTCTATACAGTATAATAAACCCTCAGTCCTCCATATAGTATAATACACTCCCCATAGTCCTCCATATGCACAACATAGAAAAAGATTTTCCAGCGTCTCCAGGAGATAAAATAACAATTGCTTTATCGAGAATATAAAATCTTCTTACCATCAAATAAAAACAACATAAAGAGGCATATGGAGGGGAGCACTGTCCTACGCGTTTCACCCTGAAAGGGCTTAATCATGGAATGCGTAAAAAAGGTCTCCAAACAGATATTTAAGTGCAAAACATGTCAAGAAAACAGGTGATTCAATTAGGTGAAAAACACACCCATTACATTTAACATGGACAAAACCAAATTTGAAAAAAGTGTACAATACATGGAAACCAACACATACAAAGGGTATAATGATAAACAGATCATCAAAATTTTTTTTATATATATATATATCACATTTAAAGCAGTTAAAAAACCATATAGGTATTTAAAGGAAGCCATAATGTACTCTGATAGTGTTATAACATTTATTGTTATATAATTTGCAGACAATTTGTACGTAGCTTATTATCAAATATATTCTGATAGCGTCATAACAAGGATCTTATAATTTGCAGACAATTTGTACATAGCTTGTTATCAAATGGTGGGAATTGATTGCAACAAACAGAAAGGAAGAGAAAAATACTGCATCTGCGATATAAAATTAACGCAGAAAAAAAAAAAAAAATCAAAAATATTTTTTTTGAAAAAAAAAAAAAAAACACATTAGAATGGCATGAACAAGAGAAAGAGATGCCTAAGATCTTCTCTTGTTCATGCCATTCTAATGTGGTTTTTTTTTTCAAAAAAAATATATATATATTTTTTTTTTTTTTTTCTGCGTTAATTTTATATCGCAGATGCAGTATTTTTCTCTTCCTTTCTGTTTGTTGCAATCAATTCCCACCATTTGATAATAAGCTATGTACAAATTGTCTGCAAATTATAAGATCCTTGTTATGACGCTATCAGAATATATTTGATAATAAGCTACGTACAAATTGTCCGCAAATTATAAGATCCTTGTTATAACACTATCAGAGTACATTATGGCTTCCTTTAAATACCTATATGGTTTTTTAACTGCTTTATATGTGATATATATACAGTTGTGGCCAAAAGTATTGACACCCCTGCAATTCTGTCAGATAATACTCAGTTTCTTCCTGAAAATGATTGCAAACACAAATTCTTGGGTATTATTATCTTCATTTAATTTGTCTTAAATGAAAAAACACAAAAAGAATTATCCTAAAGCCAAATTGGATATAATTCAACACCAAACATAAAAAAGAGGGTGGACAAAAGTATTGGCACTGTTCGAAAAATCATGTGATGCTTCTCTAATTTGTGTAATTAACAGCACCTGTAACTTACCTGTGGCACCTAACAGGTGTTGGCAATAACTAAATCACACTTGCAGCCAGTTGACATGGATTAAAGTTGACTCAACCTCTGTCCTGTGTCCTTGTGTGTACCACATTGAGCATGGAGAAAAGAAAGAGACCAAAGAACTGTCTGAGGACTTGAGAAACCAGTCCATCTCCAAAGACCAGAATGTTCCTGTGTCTACCGTGCGCAGTGTCATCAAGAAGTTTAACACCCATGGCACTGTGGCTAACCTCCCTAGATGTGGACAGAAAAGAAAAATTGACAAGAGATTTCAACGCAAGATTGTGCTGATGTTGGATAAAGAACCTCAACTAACATCCAAACAAGTTCAAGCTGCCCTGCAGTCCGAGGGTACAACAGTGTCAACCCGTACTATCCGTCGGCGTCTGAATGAAGAGGGACTGTATGGTAGGAGACCCAGGAAGACCCCACTTCTTACCCCGAGACATAAAAAAGCCAGGCTGGAGTTTGCCAAAACTTTCCTGAAAAAGCCTAAAACTTTTTGGAAGAATGTTCTCTGGTCAGATGAGACAAAATTAGAGCTTTTTGGGCAAAGACATCAACATAGAGTTTACAGGAGAAAAAAAGAGGCATTCAAAGAAAAGAACACGGTTCCTACAGTCAAACATGGCGGAGGTTCCCTGATGTTTTGGGGTTGCTTTGCTGCCTCTGGCACTGGACTGCTTGACCGTGCGCATGGCCTTATGAAGTCTGAAGACTACCAACAAATTTTGCAGCATAATGTAGGGCCCAGTGTGAGAAAGCTGGGTCTCCCTCAGAGGTCAGGGGTCTTCCAGCAGGACAATGACCCAAAACACACTTCAAAAAGCACTAGAAAATGGTTTGAGAGAAAGCACTGGAGACTTCTAAGGTGGCCAGCAATGAGTCCAGACCTGAATCCCATAGAACATCTGTGGAGAGATCTAAAAATGGCAGTTTGGAGAAGGCACCCTTCAAATATCAGGGACCTGGAGCAGTTTGCCAAAGAAGAATGGTCTAGAATTCCAGCAGAGCACTGTAAGAAACTCATTGATGGTTACCGGAAGCGGTTGGTCGCAGTTATTTTGGCTAAAGGTTGTGCAACCAAGTATTAGGCTGAGGGTGCCAATACTTTTGTCTGTCCCATTTTTGGAGTTTTGTGTGAAATGATCAATGTTTTGCTTTTTGCTTCATTCTCTTTTGTGTTTTTTCATTTAAGACAAATTAAATGAAGATAATAATACCAAAGAATTTGTGTTTGCAATAATTTTCAGGAAGAAACTGAGTATTATCTGACAGAATTGCAGGGGTGTCAATACTTTTGGCCACAACTGTATATATATAAATTTTTTTTTTGATGATCTGTTTATCATTATACCCTTCGTATGTGTTGGTTTCCATGTATTGTACACTTTTTTCAAATTTGGTTTTGTCCATGTTAAATGTAATGGGTGTGTTTTTCACCTAATTGAATCACCTGTTTTCTTGACATGTTTTGCACTTAAATATCTGTTTGGAGACCTTTTTTACGCATTCCATGATTAAGCCCTTTCAGGGTGAAATGCGTAGGACAGTGCTCCCGTCCATATGCCTCTTTATGTTGTTTTATTTGATGGTAAGAAGATTTTATATTCTCAATAAAGCAATTGTTATTTTATCTCCTGGAGACGCTGGAAAATCTTTTTCTATGTTGTGCATGCACTCTACACCCGGGTCAGGGTGTTTCCGTGCGTCGGAGGTGTGATAAGGAGTGAAGAGGGGTGAGCTGAAAATTTCCTTTTGTGCATAGTCCTCCATATAGTACAATACACTCCTCAGTCCTCCATATAGTATAATATACTCCTCATAGCTCTCCATATAGTATAATGCACCCCATAGTTCTTCATCTAATATATTCCCCATAGTCCTCGATACAGTATAATGCAGTCCACATATAGTATAATGCAGCCACCCCACAGAGTATAATGCAGCCCCGCCATACAATATAATGTAACCCCTCATAGAATATAATGCAGCCCTTCTCTTATAATATAATGCAGCCACCCCTTACAGAAGAATGCAGCTACCCCAGAGTATAATGCAGCCACTCCACAGAATATAATGTAACCACCCCATAGAATATAATGCAGCCCACCCATATAGTATAATGTAGCCCATCCATAAAATATATGGCAACCCCCTCATAGGATATAATGCAGCCCCTTATATAGTATAATGTAGCCCCTCCATAGAATACAATGTAGCCCTCCTCATATAGTATAATGCAGCCCCATATTTAATGTAGGCCCCTCATAGTATAATGAAACCCCCATACAATATAATCTAATCCCCTCATAGAATACAATGTAGCCTCCTCATATAGTATAATGTAGCCCCCTCATAAAGTATGATGCAATCACCCCCCATAGAATATAATAAATATAATACAGCCCCCCATAGAATATAATGTAGCACCAAATAGAATATAATACAGCTCACCTCCCCATAGAATATAATGTAGCCCCTCCATATTATATAACACAGCCTCCCCATAGAATATAATGTAAAATGTACCCCAATGGTATATAGCACAGCCACATAGTATATAGCCCAGCACCACATGGTATAAAGCACAGCCCCACATGGTATATAGCACAGCCTCACATGGTATATAGCACAGTACCACACGTTAGCTAGCACAGCACCACACATTATCTAGCACAGCCCACCATGGTATATAGCACAGCCCATCATGGTATATAGCCCAGCACCACATGGTATATAGCCCAGCATGGTATATAGCCCAGCCCCACCATGGTATATAGCCCAGCCCCACATGGTATATAGCCCAGCCCCACATGGTATATAGCACAGCCCAGCATGGTATACAGCCCACCATGGTATACAGTCCAGCATGGTATATAGCCCAGCATGCTATATAGCCCAGCATGGTATACAACTCAGCATGGAATATAACCCAGCATGGTGTACAGCCCAGCATGGTATATAGCCCACCATTGTATACAGTCCAGCATGGTATACAGCCCAGCATGGTATGCGGCCCAGCATGGTATATAGTCCAGCATGGTATACAGTCTAGCATGGTATATAGCCCAGCATAATATACAGCCCAGCATGGTATATAGCCCAGCATGGTATACGGCCCAGCATGGTATATAGTCCAGCATGGTATACAGCCCAGCATGGTATATAGCCCAGCATTATATACAGCCCAGCATGGTATACAGCCCAGCATGGTATACAGCCCAGCATGGTATATAGCCCAGCATAGTTTACAGCCCAGCATGGTATACAGCCCGGCATGGTATGCAGCCCAGCATAGTATATAGCCTAGCATGGTATACAGCCCAGCATGGTATACAGCCCAGCATAGTATACAGCCCAGCATGGTATATAGCCCGGCATGGTATACAGCCCAGCATGGTATACAGCCCAGCATGGTATACAGCCCAGCATGGTATATAGCCCAGCATAGTATACATCCCAGCATGGTATACAGCCCAGCATGCTATATAGCCCAGCATGATATACAACCCAGCAAGGAATATAACCCAGCATGGTATACAGCCCAGTATGGTATATAGCCCAGCATGGTATATAGCCCAGCATGGTATATAGCCCAGCATGGTATACAGCCCAGCATGGTATACAGCCCAGCATAGTATACAGCCCACCATGGTATATAGCCCAGCATGGTATACGGCCCAGCATGGTATACGGCTCAGCAAGGTATATGGCCCAGCATGGTATATAGTCCAGCATGGTATACAGCCCAGCATGGTATATAGCCCAGCATAATATACAGCCCAGCATAGTAAATAGTCCAGCATGGTATATAGCCCGGCATGGTATACAGCCCAGCATGGTATATAGCCTGGCATGGTTTACAGCCCAGCATGGTATACAGCCCGGCATGGTATACAGCCCAGCATAGTATATAGTCCGGCATGGTATACAGCCCAGCATAGTATATAGCCCAGCATGGTATACAGCCCAGCATGGTATATAGCCCAGCATGGTATATAGCCCAGCATGGTATAAAGCCCAGCATGGTATATAGCCCTGCATAGTATACAGCCTAGCATGGTATATAGCCCAGCATGGTATACAGCCCAGCATGGTATACAGCCCAGCATGGTATATAGCCCAGCATAGTATACAGCCCAGCATAGTATATAGCCCGGCATGGTATACAGCCCAGCATGGTATATAGCCCAGCATAGTATACAGCCCAGCATGGTATATAGCCCAGCATAGTATACAGCCCAGCATGGTATATAGCCCAGCATAGTATACAGCCCAGCATGGTATATAGCCCAGCATAGTATACAGCCCAGCATGGTATATAGCCCAGCATGGTATACAGCCCAGCATGGTATATAGCCCAGCATGGTATACAGCCCAGCATGGTATATAGCCCAGCATAGTATACAGCCCAGCTTGGTATATAGCCCAGCATAGTATACAGCCCAGCATGGTATATAGCCCAGCATAGTATACAGCCCAGCATGGTATATAGCCCAGCATGGTATACAACCCAGCATGGTATACAGCCCAGCATGGTATATAGCTCAGCATAGTATACAGCTTAGCATGGTATATAGCCCAGCATAGTACACAGCACAGGATGGTATATAGCCCAGCAAGGTATATAGCTCCCCCTGATTGGACCCATAGTCCAGTAATCACACTGATTAAAAAAAAAAGCACTCCTCACCTTCTCCTCGTGCCTGAGCTGCTCCTGGCTCCTGTCTTCTGCACTGCCTGGCACACAGTGAGAGCGCGATGATGTCATCTCACAACCGCTGTGTCAGAGGCAGAGCAAGGAATTGTCATGGTTTATTGGGTAGGGTGTTTAAGAGTTAACTTGGAAAGTCTCTCTGTGGATCCGGGAGGGTTTTTATAGCCTCATGGTAGAGCCGTCCCCTGTCGTTTATACTCCTAGCTGAGTGTGCCTGACCCTGTTCTGTCTGTGCTTCATGCCAATCGTGTTTGTCTGTCTGGTGTTTGATTCGGTCCTGTCACGGTTTATGTCCCTTGTCTGCTTATCTGGTACCTTGCTGCCCGTCCTGTGTATGAACCTTGGCTACGTTATTTGACATCTCATGGAATTCCCCTCCTGTACCTCGCTGCCCGTCCTGTGTATGACCCTTGGCTACATTATTGACCATCCTCTGTACATCCCTCCTGTACTTCGCCGCCCACCCCGTGTATGACCTGATTGCTTGTTTGATCATTGTACTTCTGTGAGCCACATCACTTCCAGCATAACTGCTAGCGTTTCTGAAGCTCGTCTGTGGCCCCGCCCACCTTCTCTGACGCCCGATCACATGACCGCAGGTCCTGCGGATCTCAGGCGTCTCACCACTGCTCCAGCCCTCCCCGCAGGTCCTGGAGCTGGTCTATTGTAGCCAGCGCTGCGCTCCTGGCTCTCACCGCAGTGAGTGGACTTTCTCCACTCTGGTAACTGGCCCTTGTCACCTGAGTGGCAGCGCTATCAAGCTGCCATCTGACATAATAAATGAACTATAAACGTTTTCTCCCCTCTCTCTGTGAAAAAGTGTGTGTGTGTACGGGCTTGGATTATGGATCCTATGCAGGTGCTCTCAGACCAGGTGAAGCATTTGACACAAATGTTTCAAAAGTTAAATGTGGAGCAGCCTCTATGGCCCACACCCAGCAGCAGCTGGTGGATTCAGTGCAGGGAGCCGTCTGTGCGGGGGCTCTCGGTCCTGAAAGCAGGGATGTGTCACTTGCGTCCCCTGAGCCTCCTGTTAAACTGCCGGATAAAAGGGAGTACAGGGCTTTCAAGGAGGGGTGCAAACTATTTTTCTCCCTGAGGCCTCGTTCTTCTGGGGGGGTTTCAGAGAGTTGGGGTGATTATTTCTTTACTTTGGGGTGCCCCACAAGCCTGGGCGTTTTCTCTTGCCCCCATGGCCCCGGAACCAATGACTGTGGATGCATTTTTTGAAGCCATGGGTCGCATTTATGATGAACCTGACAGGGTTAGAATGGCTGAGGATATGGTGATGAGTGCACATCAAGGGTCGGCACTCAGCGGAGTGGTTCTGCTCAGAATTCCAGTGATGGGCTGAGGTCTCCTGGGATGATGCCGCCCTCCAGGGACTATTCCGCAGAGGCCTGTCTGAGAGCCTTCAGGATGCCTTAGCCCTGCATCCCCCTCCTGACACTCTGGAGGATGCCATGATCCAAGCAGTGCGGATGGATCACTGGCTAAGAGCCAGAGGAGTTATGCACTCCGAAACCTCCTTATTTTCTGGCAGCAAAGAGGTTGAGGCCAGTCCGGTAACCATGGAAATTGGCGCCACCTCAGTCAAAGAAAAAGAGAGGAAACGCTGTCGAGAGAAGCAGCTCTGCTTTTATTGTGGAGAATCGGGACATTGGAGGAGGGATTGCCCATCGTGTCCGTCATCCGCCAAGCCGACGGGAAACTTCTAGGTCTGGGTAGTGGTCGAGGAGGCTGCCCAGACCTTCAGGTACCTTTTTCCTCATGCCCTAAAATTTTGCTTGAAGTTGAACTGGTAGTAGACAATCATCATTTTGTTTCTACAGCATTGGTAGACTGCGGTTCATCTCTCAATCTGGTCAGCTCCGATATCATCTCCCAACTCAAGATAGGGACAGTCAGGATGGACACCCCACTGAAAATTGTGGCCATCGACTCTTCCCCCCTCTCCCGTTCAGGGATTCTTTATGTTTCTGACAGTTTTTTCTGGCAAATTGTTTCCTCTCATTTTGAGGAAAAGAAATGTTTTGTGATGGACAAATTGCCCACAAGGCTGGTATTGGGCATGCCGTGGCTTCAACGGCACAACCCAGTGATTGATTGGGAAAAAAGGGAAATCGTCAAGTGGGGCTTTAAATGTACTGACTGTTGTTATAAATCTGTTTTTTGTGTGACACCTGCAAAATCTGTCTATGAGTCTTCTGTCAGTCTGGAGGGTATTCTGGAATACCTCAAGGACTTTGAGGATGTGTTTTCGGAGAGCGAGGCAGAGGCATTACCCCCGCACAGGCCATTTGACTGCACTATTGATCTGATTCTTGGGGCCAAATTGCCCAAAGCCCATCTATTCAATTTGTCAGGCCCTGAACGTCTTGCTATGAAAGAATACATCACTGAAAGTCTCCGCAAAGGGCACATAAGACCTTCAGTTTCCCCAGTAGCAGCAGGATTTCTCTTTGTTAAAAAGAAAGATAGTGGCCTTCGTCCCTGCCTCGACTTTCGGGAACTCAACAAAATTACCATCAGGAATACATACCCTTTACCCCCGATTCGAGATTTGTGAAACGAACTCTCTGGGGCTAAGTGGTTTTCTAAATTGGATCTTAGAGGGGCCTATAACTTGATAAGAATCAAAGAAGGAGAAGAATGGAAGACAGCGTTTCTCACGTCAGAGGGACTATTTGAAGACCTAGTGATGCCATTTGGTCTCACTAATGCACCAGCTGTCTTCCAAAATTTCATTAATGTGGTATTTGCGGACCTCATTGGCCGTTTTGTCATTGTCTATTTAGATGATATCCGTATATATTCTACTGACAGGGATTCCCATTTATTGCATGTCAGGACGGTACTTCAAAGACTCAGAGATAATCAGCTATTCGTCAAGCTTGAAAAATGTACATTTTTTGTCCAGGAGTTAACATTTTTAGGGCTCATAATCTCGCCACAGGGGTTTTGGATGGATCCCAAGAAGGTGCAGGTCATTGAGGAGTGGGTCCAACCTCAGCACCTGAAAGGACTCCAGCGCTTCTTGGGATTCGCGAACTATTATCGCAGGTTCATCAAAGGGTTTTCACTAGTGTTGAGCTTTCCGATACCGCAAGTATCGGGTATCGGCCGATATTAGCTGTATCGGAATTCCGATACTGACTTCCGATACTTTTTTCATATCGGATACCGAAATCGGACGTTCCCATAATGCTATCAGCCCGCTCGCTTTGATTCAGCCAATGGGAATCCTCAGAAGTGTGGGCACATCCTGTTAGGCATGTAGGCATGTTAACTATTGACATGGCTGTGATTGGCTGCTGAAATTATGTCATGATGCACTATAAAAGCCACCGCCGCCGCCATTTCTGGTCACTCTGCTGTGAATTCAGTTAGGGACAGGCTGCTGTTGAAGACTGTGAGGGACAGTTAGAAATAGCAATTCCACAAAACATATAGTGCTTAACCCAGGCTACATAAACCACCACTGTAGCTTGCTTTTCCCTAGCAGCAGTGTTCACAGCTTTCTGCAAGGGCTGTGTTAGTGCAGCTCACGCTGTGGAGTGGGTCCTTCAGCCACGTCTGGTTGTAGGACGCCCAGCGTGCATCACTGCTGCCTCATACATATTTTTCTTTTTGAGCTGCTTATTTTTCTTAAATTCTATCTAGTGTGCTTCCATCTGTATCCATATACGTTGGTTGCAAACACTAGTAGTAGACAACGGAGCCTTTCTGCAGCCTTTCAGTGCTAGTGCCCACTTAGCTGCACTGTTCACGGCTGTCTGAGAGGTCTCTGACTGTGTGTGAGTGCCGCTCACGCTGAGTAGTGTGTCCTGCAGCTACATCTGGTTGTAGGCTGCTCAGCGTGCGTCACTGCCTCACACATATTTTTCTTTAATTGCAGCTCATTTTTTCTTCTCCTATTAGTGTGCATCCATCCATATCCATCTACATTGGTTGGTTGCAAACACTATATAGGAGTAGATAGAGGAGCCTTTTTTCTGGCTTGTGCCCTACAGCTGCAGCCAGATTAGTATTACCCAATTTTTTTGGAGCCTCATCTTTTGCATTGTAGGTTACCTGCCTGCATTGTAAAAGCTCCAGAAAGTTGGTGATACTCTCACTTTCAAATCTTTAATCACATCATTTTAGTTTTCCTCCCCCCCCAAAAAAAACAACAAAGTTCACCAAACACTACATTTGAAAGTTGTGTAGGCCACATTAGCTCCGATTAAAGTGTAGTCGACACACACACTTCATAAAATTAGTGTTTCTTATACCTGTAACCAGCTGTTCAGGAATAAGCACACTAAGGCCCCCCTTTGTACTTTTCTGCCTATCTTTCTCAGTCTAGCAAGATGAAGAAGGCAGGGAGTAAGGCACGTGGCCGTGGGCGTGGAGTTTCAGCAGGGAGAGGACGTGGGGATTCTGCAGGGAGAGGACGTGGGGATTCTGGAGGGAGAGGAGGTGGGGATTCTGTGCCTGCTGTTGGCACCAGTGAGTCAGCATCCCCCAGTTTTAGCAGGCAACAGTCCTTTATGCGCAGCTTTGTAGGACCTCACCGTACCCCACTGCTGCGGGAGGAACAAATTGAAGCCGTTGTCGGATGGATGGCAGCTAACGCATCGACTTCAATTACTTCCACATCCTCTCAGGGCCAGAGCACCGAAGAGCAACCATCTGTCTCTTCACCACCTGCCAAAGTGCCCAGGCAGTCAGAGAGCCCTGGACAGGAGCCATCACAGTCTCTACATCTGTTCTCGGAATCTGTTGGTTTGGAAAGAGGGGGCCAGCCAAGCAGCATTCCAGAATGTGACGAAGAGGGAGTATGCAGTGATGCGCAACTTCTTTGTCCCTCTGAATCTGAAGAGGCGGGTGGGCCAGTGTCTATGGTCAGCACACCTCAGTACGCATCAGATGATGACGAGACACAGGTGTCACTTTCTGTTGCGTACGGTGCTGGCGAGACAACACAGGAGAAGCAGGTGTTTGAAGAGGGGAGTGTAGATGATGAGGTCCTTGACCCATCATGGCGTGAGGAACAGGAAGGTGGTGGGAGCAGCTCTGAGGAAGAGATTCCCCGAACAGCCAAAACCGGAGGGAGAGGGAGGGGGTAGGCTTGGTTGCCTGTAGCCTCCACTTCGTCACCCGTTAGGAGCATTCCATTTTCAAAAGGCAAAACGGGCGCTCCCAAGACTTGCAATGCGTGGTCCTTTTTTGACACAGTTGCAGATGACATTTGCTTTGTCAAATGCAAGCTGTGTCATCAGAGAGTCAAAAGAGGGAAAAATGTCAGCAACCTCAATACCACTAATATGTGGAAACATGTGCGGACCAAGCACGAGGTGGAGTTACACAGACACACTGAAGACGTAGGCCAACGTACAACACCACCTACCACCTCTTCAGCTCGTGTTGGGGCCTCTTCCTCCAGCTCACACACAGCTGGTTCGGCTTCCTCACAGGATCGCCAAGGAAGAACCTCTGGCACTGTTGTCCGGAGACCCTGTGACATTCCACCCACAGCACCACGTTCCAAGTCATCCTCACACTCCCAGGCCACTCGGCAGCCATCGGTAGCACAGGCATGGGAGAAAAAGCGTCCATACTCGGCAAACCATCCCCGAGCACAGGCTCTGAATGCTGGCATTGCCAAACTACTGGCACTTGAAATGCTCTCATTCAGACTGGTGGAGACTGACACCTTCCGGGACTTCATGGCATTGGCAGTCCCACAATACACCGTGCCCAGCCGCTTTTATTTCAGCAGGCGAGCCATCCCTGCCCTGCAGAAACATGTGGAGGCAAACATAAAACATGCGCTACTAAACGCCGTCAGTAGCAAGGTCCACCTGATCACTGATGCGTGGACCAGTAACCATGGACAGGGACGATACCTTTCCCTCACTGCCCATTGGGTCAATGTTGTGGAGCCGGGTAAAGATCTGGAGAGTGGCGCTCTACGTGTTCTGCCAACTCCACGGATTGCAGGAATCCAGTCTGTCCACATTGACTCCTCCTCCTACTCAAGTTCCTCTGAAACAGCGCAGCAGGAGCCTGTTACGACCGATAAGAGCACAGCCGTGGCCAAACGTCAACAGGCCATACTGAAATTAATTTCTTTGGGGAATCGAAGCCACACAGCGCAGGAGCTCTGGAATGCCATCAAGCAGGAGAGCGACGTGTGGTTTGTGCCAGCGAATCTCCAGCCGGGCTTGGTAGTGTGTGATAATGGCCGAAATCTGGTGGCAGCTCTTGGCCTAGGCAACCTCACTCACATCCCATGTCTGGCACATGTGCTCAACTTGGTCGTGCAGAGCTTTCTGAGGGACTATCCGGATCTTGATGCACTGCTGCACAAGGTCCGCATAGAGTGCGCTCACTTGCGGTGTTCCAGCACGGCAAGGTCGCGCCTTGCTGCTCTACAGCGCCGATTACGCCTTCCAGAACATCGCATCATATGTGACTTACCCACCAGGTGGAATTCTACGTTACATATGTTGGAGCGGTTGTGTGAGCAGCAGGCAGCAGTCATGGAGTACCATCTGCATCAGGCGCAAACAAGTCGCACTGTGCGCCGGTCACACTTCAGCACCACTGAGTGGGCCTCTATGAAGGACATCTGCCTCGTTTTGCGTGCCTTCGATGATTCCACGCGGATGGCGAGTGCAGATGATGCACTAGTCAGCATGACTGTCCCCCTTATCTGCCTGCTTCAAAAAACATGATGCAGAGCAGGCAGAGATCACGCCTCAAGCCAGGGACAGCGGTTCTTTGGCAGTTGGGAGTCTGCAGCACATGGTTGACTTCATGCTGCAGTGCCTGAGAAACGACCGCCGCATCGCCCACATTCTCTACACGGCTGATTATTGGGTGTACACCCTCCTAGATCCTCGCTACCGGGACGACTTGCAAACCCTCATACCAACGTTGAACCGGGAGCGTAAACTGCGGGAGTACCAAAACACACTGGTGCAGTCCATCATGTTTTCCATTCCACCCGACAGTAGTGGTGCTAGTGCTTTACAAAGCACCTCTGTGTGTCGAGCCAGTGGAGGAAACTCAGCACAAAGAGGCAGCAGAGGCAGCGCCTCAGCACAAGGCAAGACCACTATGGCCCAAATGTGGCAAAGTTTTGTGTGTCCGCCACAATTGTCTACACCATCACTGACGGCTCCAGTCAGCAGGAGGCAACATTTCCGTCAGATGGTGACAGACTACATGTCTTGCCCTGTGACTGTACTCCCAGATGGCTCTTCCCCTTTCAAGTTTTGGGTCTCTAAACTGGATACATGGCCAGAGCTTAGCCAGTATGCATTGGAGGTGCTGGCTTGCCCTGCTGCCAGTGTATTATCGGAACGCGTCTTTAGTGCCACAGGTGGTGTACTAACAGACCGTCGCACACTACTTTCTTCCGATAACGTCGACCGGCTTACTTTTCTGAAAATGAACAAGGCCTGGATCTCCCCAGAATTTGCCAGTCCTCTTCCCGACTAAATAATTGGTTGCAACTGTATCCAGGTCTCCTGTTGTGTTCATGTTTCTACCACCTGAACTATAATCCCTGGGCTTCAACACAGCCAGTTGTCGCTCAGATGTGTCATCTGCACAGAGAAAAACACTAGCTCCTGAGTTAGTGGGGTTCAGTAAGCTGTGTGGATGGCAAAGTCTCCTGCTCCATCCACATTCAAACTACTACTGATTTTTAACCCTGCTCCACTTAGGCCTCTGGCTCCACTGTCTCTAGTATTTCCCCTGGCCTCCAACCACACCAGTGACAGCTCTTAAGTGGTGTCTGCACAAGCCACACTTGTTCTAGTGTTACTTGGCCTCAGTCACGTCAGTTGATCGCCTGATGTGTGTCCGGCAAGGTCTCCTGCTCTGTCCACATTCCCATTACTAGTAGTGTGAATGAGGACAGAGTAGGAGACCTTGCCGGACACACATCAGGGGATCAACTAACAGGACTGAGCCCAAGTAACAGGAACAAGTGTGGATTGTGCTAACGCCACTTCTGAGCGGTCACTGGTGGGGTTGGAGGCCAGGGGAAATACTAGAGACAGTGGAGCCTGAGGCCCAAGTGGAGCACGGTTACAATCAGTAGTAGTCTACAACCTCTATAAAACGTGCTGCAAGTTGGCCTCAGCCTGCTCCATGCCTCATCCTGGGCTCCAACAATGCCAGTTGGTGTTCAGAAGTGCCGTCTTCGCAGAGAAACACACACTAGCTCCTGTGTTAGTGGGGTTCAGTAATGGCAGCTGTTCCCCTGCTGTGTAGATGGCAAAGTCTAGTGCTGCCTCCACATGCCAACAACATCAGGCCTCAGCCTGCTCTATGCCTCATCCTGGGCTCCAACAACGCCAGTTGGTGTTCAGAAGTGCCGTCTTTGCAGAGAAAAACACACTCGCTACTGGTGTCTGTGGGGTTCAGTAATGCCAGCTGTTCCCCTGCTGTCTAGACAGCAAAGTCTCGTGCTCTATCCACATGCCAACACCATCAGGCCTCAGCCTGCTCCATGCCTCATCCTGGGCTCCAACAATGCCAGTAGTGTGAATGAGGACTGAGCAGGAGACCTTGCTAGACACACATCAGGGGATCAACTGACGTGACTGAGCCACAGTTACACAGGAACAAGTGTGGATTGTGCAGACGGCATTTCAGAGTGGGAACTGGCGGGGTTGGAGGCCAGGGGAAATACTAGAGACAGTGGAGCCGGAGGCCATAGTGGAGCACGGTTACAATCAGTAGTAGTCTACAACCTCTATAAAACCAGCTGCAAGTTGGCCTCCGCCTGCTGCATGCTTCATCCTGGGCTACAACAGCCAGTTGTAGCCTGGAAGTGACGTTCGCACAGATTGAAACACTCGCACCGGTGTCTGTGGGGTTCAGTAACGCCAGCTGTTCCCCTGCTGTGTGGATGTCAAAGTCTCCTGCTGCCTCCAAACTCACACTACATCGTATTTTCTCCTCGCTCCAAGTAGGCCTCAGCCTGCTCGGAGCATTGATCCTGGGCTACAACACAGCCAGTTGCAGCCTGGAAGTGCCGTTCGCACAGATTGAAACACTCGCTCCGGTGTCTGTGGGGTTCAGGAACGCCAGCTGTTCCCCTGCTGTGCGGATGGCAAAGTCTCCTGCTGCCTACACAGTCACACTACTACTGATTTTTAACTGTGCTCCACTTAGGCCTCTGGCTCTACTGTCTCTAGTACTTTCCCTGGCCTCCAACCCCGCCAGTCACTGCTCTGAAGTGGCGTCTGCACAATCCACTCTTGTTCCTGTGTTACTGTGGCTCAGGCACGTCAGTTGATCCACTGATGTGTGTCCGGCAATGTCTCCCGCTCTGTCCCCATTCCCATAACTAGTAGTGGGAATGTGGACAGAGCAGGAGACCTTGCCGGACACACATCAGTGGATCAACTGACGTAAATGAGCCCCAGTCACACAGGAACAAGTGTGGATTCTGCACACGCCACTTCAGAGCAGCGACTGGCGGGGTTGGAGGCCAGGGGAAATACTAGAGACAGTAGAGCCAGAGGCCTAAGTGGAGCCCGGTTAAAATCAGTAGTTGTGTACAACCAATATAAAACTCGCTCCAAGTAGGCCTCAGCCTGCTGCATGATTGACCCCTGGGCTCCAACATGCGGGTTCTGGTAATAAAGGCTGGTTCCGTAGTGCCAATAGGACAAGCACCCCCTGTTGGACTGTGGGTTTCAGAAACTGCGTCCTGCTCGCGGCCTTGCAACTTTGTTGATCACCGTCAGCTAGTTCTCGGCAGAGCCTTTGGCCTAGGTGCCTCCTTCTCGGTATCCGAGTTCCAGCAACGTCTGCTGTTCCTTGGTAGTGCTTTTTAGCACAGGTACCTCCTGCTTAGAAACCGTGTTCCAGCACCGTCAGCTGGTCCACGGTTGTACCATTGGCTTTTGTTCCTTCTGCTGCCACTCTGGGTTCCAGCACCGTCAGCTGGTTCTCGTTAGTGCCACAGAGTATTGTAGCTTCTGCTACCTATCCGGGTTCCAGCACCGTCAGCTGGTTCTCGGCAGTGTCTTTGGCACGGGTACTCCCTCCTGCCCAGCCTGGTTCCAGCCCGCCTGCTGTTTCCGGGTAGTGTCAACGTCACTTTGCCACCGATACGTTGTCCTGTCGTGTTGCAGTCGGGTTAGCCGAGTCTATGGTGCCTGCAGTTTTGGTGCTTCCTATGTGGGCTGCAGGTTCTGGTAATAAAGGCTGGTTCCGTAGTGCCAATAGGACAAGCACCCCCTGTTGGACTGTGGGTTTCGGAAACTGCGTCCTGCTCGTGGCCTTGCAACTTTGTTGATCATGGGTACCTTCTGCTACCCATCCGGGTTCCAGAACCGTCAGCTGATTCTCGGCAGAGCCTTTGGCCTAGGTGCCTCCTTCTCGGTATCTGAGTTCCAGCAACATCTGCTGGTCCTTGGTAGTGCTTTTTAGCACAGGTACCTCCTGCTTAGAAACCGTGTTCCAGCACCGTCAGCAGGTCCACGGTTGTCCCATTGACTCTTGTTCATTCTGCTGCCTCTCCGGGTTCCAGTACCGTCAGCTGTTTCTCGGCAGTTCATCAGCCTTCTTGTACCTTCTGCTACTTTTCCAAGTTCAAGCTTGTGGAAATGTTTTTTTGATTCTCACTCTGGATCTCCCTGACAATGACCCTGAAGACGACGACCCTGAAAACCACACAGAAGAATACCTAAAAGATGACCCTGAAGAAGATGACCAAGAGGACAAAGAACAGGAAGACAACCACCAAGATGCAGAACAACAAGAGACAGAAGACCAAGAAGCATAAAAACCAAAAGCAGAAGAACATTAAACATATGACTAAAAATCAGAGCAAATGATATTATCTAATTTATAAGCAGAAGAAGACTAAGCAGTGTATGGGGGTGAGTCCGTTTCTCCTCGTGGTGCCCCTGGAAAAGGCCTGCTGCTGCAGGCCCGACTGAACGCGGACAAATCCTGTTGTAAATCTGTCGTCACAGGCTGAACGGAAGGTGTAATCTTCAAACTTTTATAGATAACAACTACAGGAATGCCTGACACAAATAAGAATATGATGAAGAAGAATAGGAAGAAGCTGAAGAAGTTGAATATGGAGAAGAATAATAGTTGAATAAGAAGAATATGAAGAATGTAAAATAAAAATTAAATAGGAAGAAGGTGAAGAAGAAGAAGAAGATGAATAAGGTGAAGAAGAAGTTGATGAAAAAGATGCTGCTGAGGATGATGAAGGAGAAAGTGTGGGAGAAGTAAAAAAGAAGGTGAAGAGCATGGAAGTAGTGAAACATACATATCTGACAAAATATAAAAGAGGTTAACATAGTAAATATCTTTAAAAAAAAAAATTAATTCCTGCAATTCCATTTGATTGGGCTAAAACTCTATGGCTTTAATGTCTCCTACACCTCCCACAAGACATTCTACATTATTATTAGTTGTGTTTCTTCATGCAGAATTAGCCTACAGGGAAAGAAAGGGTTTTTTTAATTACGATATTTCAGTTCCATTG
The DNA here is from genome assembly GCF_039654945.1 of Dendrobates tinctorius. Classification (NCBI taxonomy): domain Eukaryota; kingdom Metazoa; phylum Chordata; class Amphibia; order Anura; family Dendrobatidae; genus Dendrobates; species Dendrobates tinctorius. The sequence continues at coordinate 3,658,479 of NW_027361776.1, read as the reverse complement.
ACTTGAATGGGACTTCCGGGATCGGAATCGGCGATACCCGATACTTTTTTTAGATTGGCCGATCCATTCCGATCCGATATTTTTCAGTATCGGGTGGTATCGCTCAACACTAGTTTTCACAAATACTTTAGTTAAGCCCCTTACTGATCTCACATGTAAAGGGGCTGACATTAGAAACTGGTCTCCTCCTGCCAAACAGTCTTTTCTCATTCTAAAGGATTGCTTTATGTCTGCTCCGATATTGGTTCAACCAGACCCATCCTTGCCATTTATTGTAGAGGTTGATGCTTCAAAAGTAGGGTTGGGGCGGTGTTGTCTCAGGGGTCAGCTACTCTGACTAACCTTAGGCCATGTGCCTATTTTTCGAAAAAGTTTTCTCCAGCAGAGAGAAACTACGACGTTGGGAATAGAGAACTTCTGGCAATCAAGCTGGTGTTCGAAGAGTGGAGGCATTTTTCGGAGGGGGCAGCTCACCCTATCACGGTCATCACTGATCACAAAAATTTGAAATATATTAAGACAGCCAAAAGATTGACTCCCAGGCAGGCCCGCTGGTCACTTTTTTTTCCAGGTTTCAATTTTCTATTACTTTTCGATCAGGGTCTAAAAGCGTGAAAGCAAATGCGTTATCACGTAGTTTTGAGCCTTTGCCTGCCCCTGATCCACCATCCTCCATTCTTCAACCCGAGGTGGTTATAGCAGAACTGTCATCGGAATTGGAGCGAGAGATTGTGGGGGCTCAATCTTTAGCTCCAAGATCCAAACCTGCACATAAATTATTTGTTCCACAACACTTGCGCACCAATCTCCTACGGGAATTCTATGACTCGAAATTAGGCGCTCATCCTGGTATTTCAGCCACATGCGAAGCAATAAGAAGAGTTTTTTGGTGGCCATTTATGTCTGCAGAAATTAAGAGATATGTTGCTGCATGTGGGGTGTGTGCCCATTCCAAGTGCTCTCATTGCCGGCCGGCCGAGGAATTGGTGCCTTTGCCAATCCCGAGAAGGCCTTGGACTCATTTGTCTATGGACTTCATTACTAATCTCCCTCCATCCCGGGGTAATACTGTGATTTGGGTAATTGTGGACAGATTCTCCAAGTTGGCACACTTTGTACCTATGGCTAAGTTACCATCAACTGAAGTCCTTTCTAGACATTTCCTTTCCCAGGTGGTTCGTCTTCATGGGGTACATATGAACATTGTATCTGATAGAGGGACACAATTTGTAGCTAAGTTTTGGCAGGCGTTTTTTGAAAAGTTGGGGATATCTCTGTCTTTCTCCTCAGCTTACCATCCAGAAATCAATGGACAAACGGAGCGCACTAACCAGTCGATGGAACAGATCCTCCGGTGTTTGACTTCCACTTTGCAGGATGACTGGTGTGATGCCTTGCCGTTGGCGGAATTTGCCTTTAACAATCAGATAAATCAATCCACTGATAGGTCACTGTTTTTGATTAACTATGGATTAAACCCTCACTTCCGTGAATTTTCACGTCTAGACTCAAGCTGTCCGGGGGCGGCGGATTGTGTCAACCGGATCAGTGATCTGTGGTCAAAGGTACGTTTGAATATTTCCAAAGCACAGGAGAAATATAAATTTTTCGCCGATAGGAAAAGGGACTCTGGTCAGACGTTACAGTGTGGTGATAAGGTGTGGCTTTCCACGTGAAATATTAGCCTAAGGTTACCCTCCGCCAAACTGGGGCCAAAATTCATTGGCCCTTATGAGATAACTGAGGTGATTAACCCGGTAGCGTACCGCTTACTTCTCCCTTCATCTTTAAAACTCCATGACGTGTTTCATAGGTCCTTGCTGAAACCAGTAGGTTCGGTAGTAGAGGAACCAGGATCCCTTCCAACTCTGGTGTTGGTGGATGGACACATGGAGTTTGAAGTGCAACACATTGTACATTCGCGATGGGTTCGCGGGTCGTTGCAGTACCTGGCATATTGGAAAGGGTAAGGCCCGGAGGACCGGTCTTGGGTGCCAGACAGTTTGGTACACACTGATCGCCTGGTTAGGGCATATTATGCTCGATATCCTGAGAGACCTGGGGGTCCAGAGGCCCCCCGTTGAAAGGGGGGTACTATCATGGTTTATTGGGATTTCAGGGTAGGGTGTTTAAGAGTTAACTTGGAAATCCTCTCTGTGGATCCAGGGAGGGTTTTTATAGCCTCATGGTAGAGCCGTCCCCTGTCGTTTATACTCTTAGCTGAGTGTGCCTGACCCTGTTCTGTCTGTGCTTCATGCTAATCGTGTTTGTCAGTCTGGTGTTTGATTCGGTCCTGTCGCGGTTTACGTCCCTTGTCTGCTTATCTGGTACCTTGCTGCCCGTCCTGTGTATGACCCTTGGCTATGTTATTTGACCTCTCTTGGAATTCCCCTCCTGTACCTCGCTGTCCGTCCTGTGTATGACCCTTGGCTACGTTATTGACCTTCCTCTGTACATCCCTCCTGTACTTCGCCGCCCGCCCCGTGTATGACCTGATTGCTTGTTTGACCATTGTACTTCTCTGAGCCACATCACTTCCAGCATAACTGCTAGCGTTTCTGAAGCTCATCTGTGGCCCTTGCCCACATTCTCTGATGCCCAGTCACGTGACCACAGGTCCTGCGGATCTCAGGCGTCTCACTACCGCTCCGCCCTTCCCGCAGGTCCTGGAGCTGGTCTATCGTAGCCAGCGCTGCGCTCCTGGCTCTCACCGCGGGGGGTAGACTTTCTCCACTCTGATAACTGGCCCTTGTCACCTGAGTGGCAGCGCTATCAAGCTGCCATCTGACAGGAATGATGGGAGAGGGAGCGTCAGCTGACGCTCTCTCCTCCATCGTTGCCTCCTTCAATGCGGCGGCAGGGGGAGTCGGCGCTGGGGGCAGGCGGGCCCCCCTGCCTGACAGGGGCCCCATAGCAGTGGCATGATGTGCCGCTAGCTGGGGGCCCCTGGAGGAGCGGGGGCCCTAGGCAGTTGCCTGGTCTGCCTGCCCATAACGCCGGTCCTGCTCAGGGGTGATAGAATTACAGATAATTTATTAGAAAATGGCATTAGAATTGTAATCTAGGAGGGCACCAACTCTAGGTAACTCTTTATCCCCCAGTTTTTATAATCCTAGTAAAAGCTCTTCCACGAGCAATTGGTTATCCATTACAGGCTATCATAAATGCGGCCAGTTTCCATGCAAAACCCGCACCTTATCATTAAAAACTCAAATTTTTTTCAATGCTGCTAATGACAAAAATTATAAAATTCAGGATTTTTTGAATTGTAATTCCAACTATGTTGTATATATAATTGAATGTACACAATGCAATTTTAAATATGTGAGTTCTACTGTACGCAAATTAAAAGATAGCATCCTTGTGGATTTACCTTTTAGATACACGTGTGCCAACAGGACTTAATTTAAGAAGAGAGTTCATGTTACACTATTGATTTTAAGTAATAGGTTTTATTTTATGTTTTTTCACATTTGTGTCATATTTGCTTTTTCTTTATTTTTGTCATGTTTTCCCTAATTAATTAATTTTATTCTGTTCATGCACTTGAAAACTTGTCTTGCTGCTTTCTGAGGTTAATCTGAGTCTAAGAACACATGGTGTTCGAAACACTTCCAGGTCCTCTTTGGCTTTTCCTTTGGTAGTCCTGACAGGGTATACCTTGAGATGAATATAGCAGCCATGTTATGAATATTTTAATGGATTTATAATAAAAATTTTTGGGATTTTATTCCCGGAGCTTAACATTCCTTTTTCAAGCATTCATGCTGCATCATCGTTCTGACAGATCTATACTCTGGGCCTCACCTACATTGCACTATACATCTGGCATCATTACACTTAGCCACTGATGAAAAGTGCAGAAACTACACACTTGGTCAAAATTGTTGGTACCCTTCATTTAGTGACAGAAAAACCCACAATGGTCACAAAAATAACTTGAATCATAGTAACATAGTTATTAAGGTTGAAGGGAGACTTTAAGTCCATCTAGTTCAACCCATATCCTATCCTAACTTGCCCTAACATGTTGATCCAGAGGAAGGCAAAAAAAAACCATGTGGCAACAGTAAGCTTCACATTGGGGAAAAAAATTCCTTCCCGACTCCACATACGGCAATCAGACTAGCTCCCTGGATCAACGCAATATTAAGGAGACTAGTGTATATACCCTGTAATATTATACTTTTCAAGAAAGGCATCCAGTCCCTTCTTAAATTTTAGTAGTGAATCACTCATTACAACATCATATGGCAGAGAGTTCCATAGTCTCACTGCTCTTACAGTAAAGAATCCCCGTCTGTGAGTATGCTTAAACCTTCTTTCCTCCAGACGTAGAGGATGCCCCCTTGTCCCCGTCACAGGTCTAAGAGTAAAAAGATCATTAGAAAGGTCTTTGTATTGTCCCCACATATATTTATACATTGTAATAAGATCACCCCTAAGCCTTCGATTCTCCAAACTAAATAACCCCAAGTGTAATAACCTGTCTTGGTATTGCAGACCCCCTAGTTCCCTAATAACCTTGGTCGCTCTTCTCTGCACCCGCTCCAGTTCAGCTATGTCTTTCTTATACACCGGAGACCAGAACTGTACACAGTATTCTAAGTGTGGTCGCACTAGTGACTTATATAGAGGTAAAATTATGTTCTCCTCATGAGCATCTATGCCTCTTTTAATGCATCCCATTATTTTATTTGCCTTTGCAGCAGCTGCTTGACTCTGGCCACTAAATGTGAGTTTGTCATCCACCCATACACCCAGGTCTTTTTCAGTGACTGTTTTGCCCAGTGTTTTACAATTAAGCACATAATTATACAACTTGTTCGTTCTACCCAAGTGCATGACCTTACATTTATCCCCATTAAAGCTCATTTGCCATTTATTAGCCCAAGCTTCTAGTTTACATAAATCCTCCTGTAATATAAAATTGTCCTCCTCTGTATTAATTACCCTGCAGAGTTTAGTGTCATCTGGGCCAGCTGGCACGGGAAGGAAGAGAAGGAGAAAGAGACGTAGACTGGAGACTACAGATTCCACAAGAGAGAGAGAACAGATCGGAACGAAGGAGAATAGAAGGACGGTGGGAAGCTGGTTGAGAAAGAGAGAGAACCCTTCCAGTCCAGAGCGCAAAGGCCGGGGCCCGGTCCCCGAGGTTGATTGGATCTTTATGTCCGGCAACAGACACCGGAGGAGTAGTGAGCCACTAACGCCTTACTCCCATCATAGACTCGGGACACAACAGCAACTGGATAGTGAGCCGGGACGCAGAGAGGAGTCCCCGAAGCAGGCTACCTCTGTCTGTCATACAAGTAGAGACTAGGAACACCTAGAGCGAGGCATTCCAGGGTAACTAAGTACTGGAGTGCTTCGCACCTAAAGGCGCATTGGAGGAGTCGTTCAGTAAGGTACATAGAATCATAGAATCATAGAATCGTAGAGTTGGAAGGGACCTCCAGGGCCATCTGGCCCAACCCCCTGCTCAAAGCAGGATTCGCTAAATCATCCCAGTCAGATGTCTGTCCAGCCTCTGTTTGAAGAGTTCCATTGAAGGAGAACTCACCACTTCTCATGGCAGCTTGTTCCACTCATTGATCACTCTAACTGTCAAAAAGTTTTTTCTAATATCTAATCTGTGTCTCCTCCCATTCAGTTTCATCCCATTGCTTCTAGTTTTTCCTTGTGCAAATGAGAATAAAGTTGATCCTTCTACAATGTGACAGCCCTTTAGATATTTGTAGACAGCTATTAAGTCTCCTCTCAGTCTTCTCTTTTGCAAACTAAACATTCCCAAATCCTGCAACCTTTCCTCATAAGACAGGGTTTGCCATTCTGGTCGCTCTTTTCTGAACTTGCTCCAGTTTGTTGATGTCTTTTTTAAAATGTGGTGCCCAAAACTGGACACAATATTCCAGATGAGGTCTGACCAAAGAGGAGTAGAGGGAAATAATGACTTCACGTGATCTAGACTGTATGCTTCTGTTAATACATCCTAGAATTGCATTTGCCTTTTTTGCTGCTGCATCACACTGTTGACTCATATTCAGTCTGTGATCTATTAGTATGCCCAAGTCTTTTTCACATGTGCTGTTGCTTAGCCCTATTCCTCCCATTCTGTATATGCTTTTTTCATTTTTATTGCCCAGATGTAGTACTTTGCATTTTTCCCTGTTAAAAACCATTCTGTTTGTTGCTGCCCACTTCTCCAGTTTATTTATATCTTTTTGAATCCTCTCTCTCTCTTCTCTAGTATTAGCTATCCCTCCTAGCTTTGTGTCATCAGCAAATTTAATCAGTTTACCCTCAATTCCTTCATCTAAATCGTTGATAAAGATGTTGAACAATACAGGGCCCAGGACAGAGCCCTGTGGTTACCCCACTTGAGACATTCTTCCAACTGGATGTGCAGCCATTTACGACCACTCTTTGGGTCCGATCACTAAGCCAGTTATGAATCCACCTAACAGTTGCCTTGTCCATTCCATACTTAGACATTTTTTCAATAAGGATTGTATGAGATACTTTGTCAAATGCTTTGCTGAAGTCAAGATATACTATATCTACAGCGGCTCCAACCCTGAAACCATATTGGCGGAGTGTGGAGGGGAGAATCCTATCCTGCCTGGAGGTTGGCTGGGGCCCTGACCTGAAGAACACAGTGCGGAGGCAGGCAGTTGTGTGAACCACAAACAGTGAGTAAAACTTTGGAACCGCATACTCTGGTGTCCTCAAGTTATTCCAGCACCGCTACACCTGGGTACCGGCACCTACACCAACTGCGCCTCCCCGCCATTACTTCATCTACACTGCCCTGGGACTACAGCTCTGCCTGTGGGGAGCTTTACCATCTAAGCTGCACATACCATCAGTCCCAGAGGATCTGCCCGCAGCGTCGGCCTAACATCACACTTGCCGAGCACCACAGGTGGCGTCACGAACTATTCATATAAACTTTAACACCATTAACATCACCGCCATTGATATTGGGCGCCTAGGGCCACGGACCGGGTCACCGCTGCTGTGACACATTCCCCCTGACACCGGCCTGGTACCGAGTATCCCGCTGCCCTGGGTGTGGGGGCGACCCAATTTTGGCATCACGAACAGGATGACGAGACCCAAAGCCATCGGGTTCTGTGTGCCTTGGATTTACAACTTTTGAAAATGTGCAAAAGACCAAATTTAATAGACTGTGACATGAATCTCAAAATTGGCCGCTGGCGCGGAGAAGGGCGTGAAGAGATGGGAGGTCCTAAGAAAAGACCGCAAAGAGTATTGGACCTTCCCTGCCTGAATTACTATGTGACAGATGCATGGCCCACCCCCCCGAGGGGTTCATATACTGGCTTGGTATGGAGGCGCTGGAAGAAGACGCCGCCCCCAGAAGGAGAAGCCAGTGGCGAGCAGAAGGTCGGAGCAAGAAGAAGAACGCCAGAACGCAATTTTGGGAAGCAAGGGAAGGAGGCCTGCGGAGCGCGGGTAAGTGCAAACCCCCGGCGCCATGGCTGACGGCTCCAACCCTGAAACCGGCATGATTTGTCGGCAGCTACAAGAAGAGATCACCGAACTGACCACCCGTCTGCAGCTGAGAAGGGAAGCGCTGGAGAGGCTGAGACGGCACCGCGCACCGACAGGGCTTCCACCTGCGGTACCCAGTTCCCCGGTACCCGCTGCTACACCGGACTGCCCCCGGACGGCGCTGACCTACACATCCACCCTGACCGTGCGGCTGAGCACCACCTGCCCGAAGGAGTTTCCGGAGGACCCGGGAGTGGAAGCGGAGCTCCCGCCCGGACCTGATGTGGCTGTGCAGGTCCCCGCAGAGACCCCTACGGATCCGGAGCCACCATCCGCTCCATCACCACCTGAACCGGAGCAGAGGCCGCACCGCCAGGAGGCCCCAGGTATGTCGGATGTTCCATCACCTGGGAAGGCCCTGGGGTGTACCGCAGTTGCAGCGGCTGGCCAGGTCATCCTGGATCTGGTCTGGGACCAGGATGCTGGTGCCGTGGGTGAGAGCAGGTCCCGGGAAGAGCGGGAGAAAGAAGAGAGTTGGGCAGGATGTCGGGACATTATTCGACAGCTGGCAGCGGAATATCGGGAGAGGGAGCAGAGAAAGAAGGCTGTGCTGGGTCCGGATCTGGCCCGGAAGGAGAGGGCCCATGCTTGGTATCATGGTCCCCGGGCTGCAGCTGGTTGGGGGCAGGTGCTGAATGTAAACCGAGAGAGGGGGTTCGGATTTATTGCAGACCCCAAAAGAATCAGCGACCTGTTCTTTAACCGGTGGGACGTGGAGCCCCATCTGAGGAGGGGGCATCCTGATAGAGACCTGCAACCTGGGGAGTATGTGACCTTCACCCGGCATGAGGGACTTCGGGGGTGGTACCCCCTAAATATCCGCCGTATTCCGGAGGAGTTTATCGAAAGGTACAAGCTAAAGAGACCTGTTGCTGCCCCTCCATCCACTGGTACCACTCAGACTGCTCAGGTACCTGATCCTATTAACCAGGCTGCTTTTGTATCACCTCCAGTTCGGCAGCCCAAACCAAAGATCACTGGCTTAACACCATGGGAAGAGGAGTACTTGAGGATTGCCAACGACTACTTAGAATCTGGTAGCCGTTAGAAAACTTTCAAATCTCGTTACCCAGGAGGGTTATTTGCACCAGTTGTGCTTTTGTTTTTGTCTTTTTGTTATCATGTTGCCCAGTTTTTGATTGGCAGCGTTGTTTTGAAATGGAACTGTAGAGATCATAGACGCTGATTGGTCCAAAACTTTATTGTACATAGTTTGCACCCCTTTGGGTGCTCTCTCTTGATTTTACATATAGGACCCTTTTATGAAGATATTGGTTACACAAAGACACTTTGCGAAGATGATGTTTTTGAATGGACACTTTTCAAAGAATGATGTCTACCTCAAGGGACACTGCAAGAAATCCCGGCTGGGAGCAGTGTTCAGCCCTTTGCAAGAATCTTTGAATGTTTTATGATAACGTATTTGATAATGTTGTGTCTTATGAAAAGTAAATGTCTTTTATAGGATGTTTGATACAGAAAATTAGAAAAGTTTTGAGATAGAATGTGAGAATTGAATAAAGAATTGAAAGTGACAGGTGACAGACCAAGTACAGATGGTCAGTGTCTTGCGTCCAGTAGAAAGAGAGAGAAAGAATAATTGCACTTTGAAATAGGAATTGCACTTAAAGAAAATTTTTGATACTAAGATAGGAAGTTAGCCTGTTTGTAACGTTTAAGAAATGTGCCTCCTACATTAGGAAGATTAGATAAGTATTGTTAAGCAGCATTTAAAATTTTTTGTGTGTTCCTGTATTGTACTTTTGTTGTCTTGCAGCCCGCGGAAGTGCTGTGTTTAACGGGGGGGTATGTGGTGCCCCTGAGGCTTCAGTCGCCACAGGGGTTCTGCACCTTCTCCTAAGGTGTAGTGCCCCACCATCCAGGTAGGGTGGGAACTCCCTTCCACATTCCAACACCTGCTCCCCATACACAGGATAGTTCAGCAGGGACCCATCCATGCTTTATGCTGGAAAGGTCATAGGGTGCCTTTTGTGGTCCCTGGCTTCGTACCACGAGAGGTGCTGGGAAGGCAGGTGGAGTTAGATATAAAAGAGAGGGAAGGTGTAGGATTTCAGGTCAGTCAGTCCGAAGTCAGTCCACAGAAGAAGGCAGGTGTAGTAGGAGAGGACAGCCACTCGGTGAGGAGTGGGGATCCCTGGAAGAAGGAATGGAGGAAGGAGTGCTGCAGCTGCCCCAGTGAACTGGGCCAGCTGGCACTGGAAGAAAGAGAAGGAGAAAGAGACGTAGACTGGAGACTACAGATTCCATAAGAGAGATAGAACAGATCGGAACGAAGGAGAATAGAAGGACGGTGGGAAGCTGGTTGAGAAAGAGAGAGAACCCTTCCAGTCCAGAGCGCAAAGGCCGGGGCCAGGTCCCCGAGGTTGATTGGATCTTTATGTCCGGCAACAGACACCGGAGGAGTAGTGAGCCACTAATGCCTTACTCCCATCATAGACTTGGGACACAACAGCAACTGGATAGTGAGTCGGGACGCAGAGAGGAGTCCCCGAAGCAGGCTACAGCTGTCTGTCATACAAGTAGAGACTAGGAACACCTAGAGAGAGGCATTCCAGGGTAACTAAGTACTGGAGTGCTTCGCACCTAAAGGCGCATTGGAGGAGTCGTTCAGTAAGTTACATATCGGCGGAGTGTGGAGGGGAGAATCCTATCCTGCCTGGAGGTTGGCTGGGGCCCTGACCTGAAGAACACAGTGCTGAGGCAGGCAGTTGTGTGAACCACAAACAGTGAGTAAAGCTTTGGAACCACATACTCTGGTGTCCTCCAGTTATTCCAGCACCGCTACACCTGGGTACCAGCGGTTTTAGGATGTATCACCCCCAGCAGTTCGCCCCCAGCAATTTGCCCCCAGGTACATTTCGCCCCTGCACATTTCGCCCCCAGGAGGATTCGCCGCGCACATTTTGCCCCCGTACGTTTCGCCCCCAGCAGTTCGCCCCCCCCAGTACACACCCAGCAGTTCGCCCCCGGATTTTTCACCCCAAGATTTTTTGCCCCCAGCAGTTCTCCTCCGGATTTTTCGCCCCCGGATTTTTCGCCCCCAGCAGTTCGCCTCCGGATTTTTCGCCCCCAGCAGTTCGCCCTCAGCAGTTCGTCCCCGCCAGTTTGCCCCTGGATGTTTCGCCCCCAGCAGTTCGCCCCTGGATGTTTCGCCCCCAGCAGTTCGCCCCCGGATGTTTCGCTCCCAGCAGTTCGCCCTCAGCAGTTCGCCCCCGCCAGTTTGCCCCCGGATTTTTCGCCCCTGGATGTTTCGCCCCCAGCAGTTCGCCCCCGGATGTTTCGCCCCCAGCAGTTCGCCCCCGGATGTTTCGCCCCCAGCAGTTTGCCCCCGGATGTTTCGCCCCCGGATGTTTCGCCCCCAGCAGTTCTTCCCCGGATGTTTCGCCCCCAGCAATTTGGCCCTTGAATTTATCCCCCCCAGATTTTTCGCCCCCGGCAGTTCACCCCCGGATGTTTCGCCCCAGCAGTTCGTCCCCGGATGTTTCGCCCCCGGATTTTTTGCCCCCGGAAGTTCGCCCCCGGATGTTTCGCCCCCAGCAATTCACCCCGGTAGTTTGCCCCCGGATGTGTGTACCCTGTTTTGCCCCCAGAATTTTGTGTTTGGATGTTTCGCCAGTTTGTCCTTGTGGTTCATGAATTCCTGTCCGTCATCAATTCACATGTCACAAAAGTACTGTACAGAGTGCTGCACTTTTGTGACATTTTAAATCAACTGTTTCCATCTGTAAACCTCACAACTGATTGCATTATAGTGTCAGAGCATTTTGCCGCAATTTTAACAAGACATTTTCCAAAACGTTTCTGAAACGTTTTTGTGTTACATAAACATAACATGAAAAAAATAAACGGATTCAAAAAATGTAGTGTGAATAAGGCCTGATTTAGGTGGGGAATGTAAACCACTCTAATATCAAAACATTTTGTGAACTTTTACCTGACCCAGCACTGAGCTGCTTTTTTGCAAGTTTTGTTGCAGATGTAACAATTTTCATGTCAGGTGTCCTGCAAGTTACATTAGACTAGCTTTTATTCCATCTTTACATCAGAATATAGCAGTATCTAAAATCTCTACAAAGAGAGAGGTGTACTAGCACAAAACATCAGTCAGCTTCCACAGTAATTCACTTTCTACAAGTATGAATTCAGTTCTATCCAAACGTGGGAAGAAGAAGTTGGTCTACGAGAATCACATTTACGTATTTTCCAAATGGACGGCTGACGGTGTCCATTCCATCTGGGTCTGTGAAAAACGGCTGACTTGCAAGTAACAAATCCCAACAACCACGCAGCACAAGCAGCAAGACCTGAAGCAATCCGACTTGTCAATGAGGCGCTCACCAGGGCAAGGACAACACAGGAGACACCACTACAGATTCTCACAGAAGTCATTTCAGGAGCCCATTCTAATGTTGTAGCACTTCTCCCAAAGAAAGCATCACTGAAGAGAACAATACGATTATCAAGGCAACTTGGCAATATTCCAAGGTTGCCCCAAACCCTTGATCAACTTGTTATTCCCCAGGAGTTCCAGGGGATCAATATTGATTGTATCCAGCAGCAGTTCCTTCTGCATGACTCTGGTGAGCATTTAACATTTCCATTATATAGAATTATTGCAAAGTTTATGTTGCACAAATGTGAAAAATTATCTATTACAAAGTGCTGATATAGAATACTATGTGATTATTTTACCTTAAAGGGAAACTTTGAGGATAGTGTAATGTAGGGTGAGGCCTACTGATTCCAACTATGCCTCACTTTTTTAGTTGCAGTCTGATTCTCTGCTCAGCTTCAAAGTAGAAGTCCTGCCTTTGAGATACAGTGGTCTGCCATGTTCATAAGCAGAGTGGTAACCTTGTCCATCATCCATGATTTGCAGGTATCCAGCCATTGTCAATCACAGCCAGAGGACAAGGTTGTTGCATCAAACCCGCATCACTAGATGTCAATTTTAGTGTAGAATTTTCTGCTATAAATTAGCTGCAGATTGTCTAAGTGCATGTGAATGGACCTTAAGGATTCATTAACATGTCTCCTAACCTCTGCCCTGCCCCTTTAGCCATGCCCCCTGCCAACAGCCTGAAATGAAGTTCCAATGCTGAATTAGTGCTGGGAAGAGGGTACACCATGCCCCGGTAGGTGCCGGTCACTTACCGGATCATGGCAGGTTAATTAATATTCACCACCTGCTGCCACACGCTGCTTTGATACAGGACCTGGAATGATGTATGCAATCATGTGATCGCTCACGTCTCAGGATCTGTATCGAAGCAGAGTGAGGAAAGCAGCGCAGCAGCAGGCGGTATTAGTTTATCCTTGCCATGCTCCAGGAGGAGACAGGCACATACCAGAGCATGATAGATCCAGGGGGCCTGCTGTTCATGTGCGCATTACACCCCTTGGCGGCAGGCCCCTGACAGCCCGAGGGCAGTGGCGTCCCCTGCCTACATGGTAGGTACGCCACTGCTGCACTGCATGTCATTTTTTTTAACTGTGCATTTTTTCATGAGCATGTGGATGGGATTTAGACATTTGCGCTGCATATGACCCCAACCTAATGAACCGTTGCGTTAGTATGCTTTTTTTCACAAATACTTCTTCCATGTTTGCTTGTTTTTCCTGATGTAAACCTTTTATTATCATGGAATTCTGCATTTTGCTAGTTTCTGCCTCTGATATTCCTTTCACGACTTTGAAAATGTGACATTTTTGAATCTTGGAGGCATTTTTAAACAGGAATATATCATTTTCCACTGGAACAATACATGTCGTAGAAAAAACTATTGTTTAGCTCCTTCACACCAGATTTTGCTTCAATTTAATGTTTTTGTTATAAAATCAGAAAATCTGAAACTAAATATGAGTTTTTAATGTGAGATATGAACAACGGATGCTTCTGATTAGGAAAATTTATTGTTAATTCATCCCAAAATTCTCTGTCGTGCATCCGCCCTTTTTGCGCTGCACCGAGCGCACAAAAATGCAACACAGTGCGTTTGGCGCACGTGGGCGCAGGGCAAAAAGGGCGGATGCACGGGCAAAAGTGTACCAGCGCACGACCAGCATACCCAACGCTAAGTATAGGGTATGCTGATCGAATGCAGCTGACAGGAGGGGGCGCGGCCTGGGGCAGAGCTTAGCGGCGGCCCTGCGCTGCGCCCAGTAACGCTAGTGTGAAACTAGCCTAAGTGTCCAAGAAAAAATATGCAACTCCAGGTAGAGAAAAGTTAATCCATGTGGCAGAAATGACCAGAGTACATATTAGAGATTTGAAAGCTAAGGTATAAGGAAGATATATAAAAGAAAAAGTTTTGCTATATTACCTTAAGTAGTGGCGGTACCCCATCGCGCGTTTCGCATTTGCTTTTTCAAGGGGAGTGTGTTTTTTAATATAATCAGGTAAAATTACCTTTGGGTATCTCTTATACAGAGTGCCGCTACCTCCTGGACTAGCGCGTCTGCCCCAATGCGCGTTTCAGCTCCTTTCTCAAGGGGCCTGCTACCAACCATGTATCTCCATTATTTATATCTCCCAGCCACAGCGTGGTATACCATGCGACCGGAAGTGACGTCACATCCGGGTGGTAAGCGTTACTTCCTGTCGCGCGGACCAGAAGTGACCACGGTTATCTGATTATATTTGCTGAGTATTATTGTAATTATGGGTATGAGGGTTATTGCCAAGCAAGCGGCATTGTTTCATGGTGGACATCTAGATCATAATCTATGATGTGGCCCAGGGGCGTAACTACCGGGGTAGCAGCCAAAGCGGTTGCTTTGGGGCCTGGCCCATATAGGGGCCCGGGTCCCCGGCTCCAATCGGCGCTACCCGGGTAGTGAAATATAAACTACAGAACTTGAACTCCTCCTCCTAGCATCATAGCATCTGTGACATGTCTCTTGCAGCCCCGGGCCCCGTGCTTATTATCTCCATGAATGATCTTCAGCTCTCAGCAGTGTCCGCTCATTACCTATGCGCATAAGTAATGAGCGACTCATTACATATGCGCATATGTAATGAGCGGCACTGGCAGCTCCCTGGCTGGCTCTCCAGCGGCGGTGGCTCCTGATTCGTCACTCACACTGTGTCTGGTCTGAGCCTGGTGATGCACTGACGCCGGTGGCATCACTCTCCTGGGCCCTGACCGCCACGTCGTGTGACCTGCTCCATCTCTGCTGTCTGCAGGCAGTGGTTCGCGTGGGCGGTGAGTCACCGTCCCGGTTCCACGTTTCTTCCTCTCCTCTCCAGCTGTAGCGATCCTCTGCTGCTGCTGCTCCCACTCTGTCCTGTCCTAGTGACAGTGTCCTGTCACTGTGTGTGTCTGTCTGACTGTTACCGTACCGCAGCGCTGCCACAGCCCGCATCCCTGAGTGGCGCCGTGACTGAGCACTCCACTCCTGTCAGTGGGTCCGGTGAGTACCGTCCGTGACGTGAGTGAATCACACTACTAGCATAATAATACACACTGGCTGCATCTAGTCCAATGTCCTCGACCTCGGCTGATGGCTGTGTCTATGTGGTGGTGGGTGGGGGACTCTCTCTGCTCTGCCAGCTGTGTGGTGGACGGTGGTGGTGGACTCTCTGCCGGGCTCCCTGTCTGACTCCTGCAGCCCTGCTGCGGCCTGCTCAGTGCGTCCAGTGTCCTCCTCCTCGGTCATGCAGCTCTGCCGACTACCGCTGTCCTGCAGTGCCGGACAGTGCCGGCCCGGCTGTGTGGTGGTGGTGGTGGTGTTGTGTGCTCTCTGCCGGCCTCCCTGTCTGACTCCTGCAACCCTGCGGCCTGCTCAGTGCGTCCAGTGTCCTCCTCCTCGGTCATGCAGCTCTGCCGACTACCGCTGTCCTGCAGTGCCGAACAGTGCCGGCCCGGCTGTGTGGTGGTGGTGTTGTGTGCTCTCTGCCGGCCTCCCTGTCTGACTCCTGCAACCCTGCGGCCTGCTCAGTGCGTCCAGTGTCCTCCTCCTCGGTCATGCAGCTCTGCCAACTACAGCTGTCCTGCACTGCCGGACAGTGCCGGCCCGGCTGTGTGGTACTGGTGGTGTTATGTGCTCTCTGCCGGCCTCCCTGTCTGACTCCTGCAGCCCTGCGGCCTGCTCAGTGCGTCCAGTGTCCTCCTCCTCGGTCATGCAGCTCTGCAGGCTCCCGACTACCGCTGTCCTGCAGTGCCGGACAGTGCCGGCCCGGCTGTGTGGTGGTGGTGGTGTTGTGTGCTCTCTGCCGGCCTCCCTGTCTGACTCCTGCAACCCTGCGGCTTGCTCAGTGCGTCCAGTGTCCTCCTCCTCGGTCATGCAGCTCTGCCGGCTCCCGACTACCGCTGTCCTGCAGTGCCGGACAGTGCCGGCCCGGCTGTGTGGTGGTGTTGTGTGCTATCTGCCGGCCTCCCTGTCTGACTCCCGCAGCCCTGCGGCCTGCTCAGTGCATCCAGTGTCCTCCTCCTCGGTCATGCAGCTCTGCCGGCTCCCGACTACCGCTGTCCTGCAGTGCCGGACAGTGCCGGCCCGGCTGTGTGGTGGTGGTGGTGTTGTGTGCTCTCTGCCGGCCTCCCTGTCTGACTCCTGCAGCCCTGCGGCCTGCTCAGTGCATCCAGTGTCCTCCTCCTCGGTCATGCAGCTCTGCCGGCTCCCGACTACCGCTGTCCTGCAGTGCCGGACAGTGCCGGCCCGGCTGTGTGGTGGTGGTGTTGTGTGCTCTCTGCTGGCCTCTCTGTCTGACTCCTGCAACCCTGCTCAGTGCGTCCAGTGTCCTCCTCCTCGGTCATGCAGCTCTGCCGTCTACCGCTGTCCTGCAGTGCCGGACAGTGCCGGTCCGGCTGTGTGGTGGTGATGGTGTTGTGTGCTCTCTGCCGGCCTCCCTGTCTGACTCCTGCAACCCTGCGGCCTGCTCAGTGCATCCAGTGTCCTCCTCCTCGGTCATGCAGCTCTGCCGACTACCGCAGTCCTGCAGTGCCGGACAGTGCCGGCCCGGCTGTGTGGTGGTGGTGGTGGTGTGTGCTCTCTGCCGGCCTCCCTGTCTGACTCCTGCAGCCCTGCAGCCTGCTCAGTCCGTCCAGTGTCCTCCTCGGTCATGCAGCTCTGCCGGCTCCCGACTACCGCTGTCCTGCAGTGCTGGACAGTGCCGGCCTGGCTGTGTGGTGGTGTTGGTGTTGTGTGCTCTCTGCCGGCCTCCCTGTCTGACTCCTGCAGCCCTGCGGCCTGCTCAGTGCGTCCAGTGTCCTCCTCGGTCATGCAGCTCTGCCGGCTCCCGACTACCGCTGTCCTGCAGTGCTGGACAGTGCCGGCCTGGCTGTGTGGTGGTGTTGGTGTTGTGTGCTCTCTGCCGGCCTCCCTGTCTGACTCCTGCAACCCTGCAGCCTGCTCCGTGCGTCCAGTGTCCTCCTCGGTCATGCAGCTCTGCCGGCTCCCGACTACCGCTGTCCTGCAGTGCCGGACAGTGCCGGCCCGGCTGTGTGGTGGTGGTGTTGTGTGCTCTCTGCTGGCCTCTCTGTCTGACTCCTGCAACCCTGCTCAGTGCGTCCAGTGTCCTCTTCCTCGGTCATGCAGCTCTGCCGTCTACCGCTGTCCTGCAGTGCCGGACAGTGCCGGTCCGGCTGTGTGGTGGTGGTGTTGTGTGCTCTCTGCCGCCCTCCCTGTCTGACTCCTGCAACCCTGCGGCCTGCTCAGTGCATCCAGTGTCCTCCTCCTCGGTCATGCAGCTCTGCCGACTACCGCAGTCCTGCAGTGCCGGACAGTGCCGGCCCGGCTGTGTGGTGGTGATGGTGTTGTGTGCTCTCTGCCGGCCTCCCTGTCTGACTCCTGCAGCCCTGCGGCCTGCTCAGTGCGTCCAGTGTCCTCCTCGGTCATGCAGCTCTGCCGGCTCCCGACTACCGCTGTCCTGCAGTGCTGGACAGTGCCGGCCTGGCTGTGTGGTGGTGTTGGTGTTGTGTGCTCTCTGCCGGCCTCCCTGTCTGACTCCTGCAGCCCTGCGGCCTGCTCAGTGCGTCCAGTGTCCTCCTCCTCGGTCATGCAGCTCTGCCGGCTCCCGACTACCGCTGTCCTGCAGTGCCGGACAGTGCCGGCCCGGCTGTGTGAGTGTGGTGGTGTTGTGTGCTCTCTGCCGGCCTCCCTGTCTGACTCCTGCAGCCTTGCGGCCTGCTCAGTGCATCCAGTGTCCTCCTCCTCGGTCATGCAGCTCTGCCGGCTCCCGACTACCGCTGTCCTGCAGTGCCGGACAGTGCCGGCCCGGCTGTGTGGTGGTGGTGTTGTGTGCTCTCTGCTGGCCTCTCTGTCTGACTCCTGCAACCCTGCTCAGTGCGTCCAGTGTCCTCCTCCTCGGTCATGCAGCTCTGCCGTCTACCGCTGTCCTGCAGTGCCGGACAGTGCCGGTCCGGCTGTGTGGTGGTGGTGGTGTTGTGTGCTCTCTGCCGGCCTCCCTGTCTGACTCCTGCAACCCTGCGGCCTGCTCAGTGCATCCAGTGTCCTCCTCCTCGGTCATGCAGCTCTGCCGACTACCTCAGTCCTGCAGTGCCGGGCAGTGCCGGCCCGGCTGTGTGGTGGTGGTGTGTGCTCTCTGCCGGCCTCCCTGTCTGACTCCTGCAGCCCTGCGGCCTGCTCAGTGCGTCCAGTGTCCTCCTCGGTCATGCAGCTCTGCCGGCTCCCGACTACGGCTGTCCTGCAGTGCTGGACAGTGCCGGCCTGGCTGTGTGGTGGTGTTGGTGTTGTGTGCTCTCTGCCGGCCTCCCTGTCTGACTCCTGCAGCCCTGCGGCCTGCTCAGTGCGTCCAGTGTCCTCCTCGGTCATGCAGCTCTGCCGGCTCCCGACTACCGCTGTCCTGCAGTGCTGGACAGTGCCGGCCTGGCTGTGTGGTAGTGTTGGTGTTGTGTGCTCTCTGCCGGCCTCCCTGTCTGACTCCTGCAGCCCTGCGGCCTGCTCAGTGCGTCCAGTGTCCTCCTCGGTCATGCAGCTCTGCCGGCTCCCGACTACCGCTGTCCTGCAGTGCTGGACAGTGCCGGCCTGGCTGTGTGGTGGTGTTGGTGTTGTGTGCTCTCTGCCGGCCTCCCTGTCTGACTCCTGCAACCCTGCGGCCTGCTCCGTGCGTCCAGTGTCCTCCTCGGTCATGCAGCTCTGCCGGCTCCCGACTACCGCTGTCCTGCAGTGCCGGACAGTGCCGGCCCGGCTGTGTGGTGGTGTTGTGTGCTATCTGCCGGCCTCCCTGTCTGACTCCTGCAGCCCTGCGGCCTGCTCAGTGCATCCAGTGTCCTCCTCCTCGGTCATGCAGCTCTGCCGGCTCCCGACTACCGCTGTCCTGCAGTGCCGGACAGTGCCGGCCCGGCTGTGTGGTGGTGGTGGTGTTGTGTGCTCTCTGCCGGCCTCCCTGTCTGACTCCTGCAGCCCTGCGGCCTGCTCAGTGCATCCAGTGTCCTCCTCCTCGGTCATGCAGCTCTGCCGGCTCCCGACTACCGCTCTCCTGCAGTGCCGGACAGTGCCGGCCCGGCTGTGTGGTGGTGGTGTTGTGTGCTCTCTGCTGGCCTCTCTGTCTGACTCCTGCAACCCTGCTCAGT
This sequence comes from Dendrobates tinctorius, assembly GCF_039654945.1. Classification (NCBI taxonomy): domain Eukaryota; kingdom Metazoa; phylum Chordata; class Amphibia; order Anura; family Dendrobatidae; genus Dendrobates; species Dendrobates tinctorius. Next base: position 3,639,346 of record NW_027361776.1, on the reverse strand, counting down.
GCGTCCAGTGTCCTCCTCCTCGGTCATGCAGCTCTGCCGTCTACCGCTGTCCTGCAGTGCCGGACAGTGCCGGTCCGGCTGTGTGGTGGTGGTGGTGTTGTGTGCTCTCTGCCGGCCTCCCTGTCTGACTCCTGCAACCCTGCGGCCTGCTCAGTGCATCCAGTGTCCTCCTCCTCGGTCATGCAGCTCTGCCGACTACCGCAGTCCTGCAGTGCCGGACAGTGCCGGCCCGGCTGTGTGGTGGTGGTGGTGTGTGCTCTCTGCCGGCCTCCCTGTCTGACTCCTGCAGCCCTGCGGCCTGCTCAGTGCGTCCAGTGTCCTCCTCGGTCATGCAGCTCTGCCGGCTCCCGACTACCGCTGTCCTGCAGTGCTGGACAGTGCCGGCCTGGCTGTGTGGTGGTGTTGGTGTTGTGTGCTCTCTGCCGGCCTCCCTGTCTGACTCCTGCAACCCTGCGGCCTGCTCCGTGCGTCCAGTGTCCTCCTCGGTCATGCAGCTCTGCCGGCTCCCGACTACCGCTGTCCTGCAGTGCCGGACAGTGCCGGCCCGGCTGTGTGGTGGTGTTGTGTGCTCTCTGCCGGCCTCCCTCTCTGACTCCTGCAACCCTGCGGCTTGCTCAGTGCATCCAGTGTCCTCCTCCTTGGTCATGCAGCTCTGCCGGCTCCCAACAACTGCTGTCCTGCAGTGCCGGACCGTGCCGGCCTAGCTGTGTGGTGGTGTGTGATTGTGTGCTCTCCGCCGGGCTCCCTCTGTCTGACTCCTGCCCTGTGGCCTGCCCTGTGTAGAGCTGGCTAGCCTGGTGTGGTGAGCTGCTCTGCTGTCTCTGCACCCTCCCTGGTGATGGGGCCCCAATGAGAGGAAAAATAGGTTTCTGGGGCCCCACGCAACGGTGGTAGCCCCTATGCTGTGTTAATAGTACGTCACCATCCTCCCTGGAAGTGCCGGCTACCCGATGGGGTCCCACTGAGAGGAAAAATAGCTTCTGGGGGCCCATGGTTGTCGCCTACGCAGTTTAATAGTATATCATGCTCGCTGGAAGCTGTGCCGGAGCAGAGGAGGCCATAGTATGCTGCATGGAGGAGCACGGGGGCCATAATGTGCTGCATGGAGGAGCAGGGGAGGCCATAATGTGCTGCATGGAGGAGCAGGGGAGGCCATAATGTGCTGCATGGAGGAGCAGGGGAGGCCATAATGTGCTGCATGGAGGAGCAGGGGAGGCCATAATGTGCTGCATGGAGGAGCAGGGGGGCCATAATGTGCTGCAATGAGGAGCAGGGGGGCCATAATATGCTACATGGAGGAGCAGGGGGCCCATAATACTGTATGAAGGAGCAGGTGCCCCATAATACTGTATGGAGGAGCATTATATGGGGCACATAATACTGTATGGCGGACTATGAGGTGCCCATAATACTGTATGGCAGACTATGTGGGTGCTCATAATACTGTATGATGGACTATGTGGTGCCCATAATACTGTATACTGGACTATGAGGTGCCCATAATACTGTATGGCGTACTATGAGGAGCCCATAATACTGTATGGAAAACTATGTGGTGCCCATAATACTGTATTCTGGACTATGAGGTGCCCATAATAATCTTAATCCTAATAATCTTTCTGCAGTGGTGTTTGGTATGTTAACAAATCTATTGAGTTCTAGAAGTGGGTGAATGTAATAGAAAGGACATGCCATGTCCTTTCTTTGGGCTGTTTCACATGGGTGATTTTACCGAAGGGGCTTGTGTTGCTGGGATTTTACAGAAATATCTCGGCTTCTAGTGGTTTAATATAAACTGGGTGGTGTTAGACTGTTGGCACCTAGTGATATTATGGATCTGTTTATATGTGGTACTTTATTTTTGCAGACAAAGTGCAAAAGTCACACAAGATCACTCACTATGTCAACGTATCACCATCTGAGTGGTGCTCAAAAACGTAAAAAGAAAATGGAAGAGGGTTTGAAAAGTCAAAAAATGACTAAAATTAGTAGGTTTTTTTCGACCCCAAAAGTTGTGGGTGAAAGCTCTAATACCCCGACCACTGTGGTATCTGTTGCAGAAGAGACAAGTTCAGAAAGTTGCAATCCTATTGTTAATGTGGAAACCCAGGTGGCGGAGTTTGCCAGCACTAGGCAGTCTGCTGTGTATGATCCTCACTTAGTAGATGAAGATAGTGAAAGTGTATGTGATAGTGATATGAGCCTATTACAAGCCATCATCCCCACCTCAGATGAGCCGATGCATACCAGTGCCACCAGTGAAACTGCAAGCACATCTACCTGTAACATTTTAGATGCTGCTGTTTCTGAGAAGTATGCAACTGATAGGGCTAATTATCCTGTAACAATTTTTGACCCCACTGTTAAAAGATTCATTATTTCCCAGGGTCCCTGTAGGCCTTCTGGTCCTTTTCCCAGAGATCATGATTCAGATAAAAGATGTTTTTCTGAAAAATATTATGAAAGACTCACACAAACAGGACTTAAAATTCCTGTCATGTGGCTGTGTTATTCTCCTACACTCAATGCTGCTTATTGTGAACCATGCTGGTTATTTGGGGATCGTAAAATGCAAGGTTTTGAAAAAGCCTGGGCAAAAGGTATTAATAAATGGAAGAATTTAACATCAAAAATTCAGACCCATGAGAGCTCAAATGCTCACATTGAAGCATGTATGGTGTATGACCAGTGGAGGAAACAGGGAACTATAGATGAGGAAAATGAGAAGCTAATCAGGCGGGAAAAGAGCTATTGGAGGCAAGTTCTCCAAAGAATTATAAATGTGACATTAACTATGGCAATGGCAAATTTACCATTTCGCGGTCATCGAGAGCATTTAACTGGAATGAATAATGGGAATTTATCGGTCGTCCATGACAGCACCACCTGAGAAAGGGGATCCGCCCTTCAGGAACAGGAAACCTACAGATACAAAAGGGCGGCACCTCTCCCATGCATCAGTTGGTTTCCTGTTCCTAGAGGACGGGACTTCCTTCAGATCATCCATCATGGAGTCGCCGAGGGATTCCCAGGCCGGCTGACCGACCCAGGTAGCGAGGGGGTCTCCTACCTCGGTCAAGCTTGGGTTCCTGGAAGCGCCACGGTGGGGCCGGGTAGGTCACCATGACGGTGGTGAGAGCTGGTGGAGCCAGGGGTCCGGTGGACAGCCACCTCCATGTTGCCGCACCAGGAGGTATGTATGTCCCGGGCCCCTCCTGGTGCGCTCTCCCCGTGGTCCGCTCTCTCTTCCGGCCGGCTCGGCAGTGGCGCCCGGTTGGCGGGCGCAGGTCGGTGTGCGTGGGGGCTGTGGCCTGGCCTGAGACGGGGGCGCCGTGCCGGCTACTTCTGCGCGTCCCCGCAGGCCTCAGATGGGCGGCAGAAGTGACGCGGTGGAGGGGGCGGGGCCGGGGACGCCGAAACCGGAAGTCGGGTGCCGGCCGGCTTCCGGCGCGTGCCGCGTGTGCACGGCGATACTGGGTGGCGCGCGGTGGCCGGGGCGGGGGGGATGACCGGAGCTTGCGGGGGGAGGGTCGCGGGGGGGTCCCGGGTGGGAGGTGCGCGCCAGAACCCTGCTGATCCAGACAAGGAGGCCTTAAAAGGCAGGAGGTGACGCTGCTGGGGTGCTTCTGAAGGCCAGCGATGGATACGACAGAAGCCCCCATAGAGCAGCTGGACGAGGTGCAGGAGCACCCACAGAAACAGGCCACAGTGAAACCACATGTGAGTGGCCAGCAGAAGAAGAAACGGACGGGCGAACAAAGCCACAGAAGTTCCTCCAGGCTAAAGGACCCTCCTGCTTCCCTCCGTGATCCGGTACCTGCCTCATCTGCATGGGTAAGAGATCTCCGTGAATGTACCCTGATGCAGTGTCCCCTTATGTTTTTTTCACAGGGGAGGAAAGCTATGGGAAAACAGAAGCACAGGGAATGTACCCTCTGTAGTTGCCCCTTGCCGGACGGCCACCCTAAAAAGTTGTGTCAGCCATGCGTGAGACAAACGGTAGGGGTGGAGGGGGACGTTGGCCCTGGGGTGGATTGACAGGCCCTTACACTCTCCCCCGTCCATACAGGTAGCGGAAGAAACGTCGGACTTCACCACAAGCCTGAGGGACATAATCAGGACAGAGATAAAGGCCCTATCTAAAAAGGATTCCTCTATGGGAAGAGAATGTAGTTTCTCAGGTTCAGCGTCCTCGACCGCCCTAAGGATCGATGACTCTTCAGATTCCCCGGCCTCCACTTCGTCTTCTTCGGAGGAAGACTCGAGTCGATTCTGCTTCCCCTTAGACCAGATGGATAAGCTAGTTAAAGCAATAAGGTCCACCATGGGGGTAGCAGACACAAAACCGGAACTTTCAGCTCAGGACGTGATGTTCAGGGGTCTAGATCCCAGGAAGCGGAAGGCCTTTCCATTAAATGATAAGGTCCAGAGCCTAATAGATAGGGAATGGAAGAGACCTGAAAAAAGAGGCTCCTTACCTCCGGCCTTCAAGCGGAGGTACCCGTTTGACGACCCAGTGGTAAACAGATGGGATAAAGCCCCTAAACTGGATGCGGCAGTAGCCAAAGCCTCCAAAAAATCCTCCATTCCCTTCGACGACATGGCCTCCTTAAAAGACCCGCTAGATAAGAAAGCAGACTCCTTTTTGAAGGGAACTTGGGAGATGTCAGCAGGTGCTCTAAGACCAGCGATAGCGGCCACATGTACGGCCAGATCCATGATGGTCTGGCTAGACCAATTGGATTCCCAACTAAAGGACGGAGTCTCAAGAGCTTCTATACGGAAAACGCTGCCAATCATCCAAAGTGCGGCAGCTTTTTTGGCGGATGCTTCAGCGGACTCTGCGAGGATGGCAGCCAGAACTGCGGGTTTATCTAACGCAGCTCGAAGAGCCCTTTGGTTAAAATGCTGGCCGGGAGATATCCAGGCCAGATCACGACTCAGCTCCATTCCATGTGAGGGTGAATATCTGTTTGGCCCAGTCTTGGATGAACTCTTAGAGAAAGCCGGGGATGATAAAAAGAAGTTCCCCAGTCTACCGAATCCTTCTTACAGACGTCCCTTTAGCAGGAAAGGCTATTTCCGTAGAAGGCTGTCCAGAGATCAGGGCAGATGGGAGGACAAAAGAAGGAGAGGTACAGGTTTCATGTTCGGAGGAGGGGGGCGTCAAGAAGGTCCAGCACGTGACACTAAAAAACCGCCCCAATGACTAGTTGCCCTGGTAGGGGGGAGACTTGCTGCCTTCTACCCAGCCTGGTCCTTGATTTCCAATAGTAAATGGATACTGGGGGTGATAGCTGCGGGTCTGCGCCTAGAATTCGCCCGGGTCCCCCAAGATCGATTTAGAGTCACCCCGCTCAGGTCTTCCACACCAGAACAAGCTGCCCTGGAGGCCGAGGTGCATGATCTCTGCCGTAAGAGGGTCCTAATGGTGGTCCCAGAGGGAGAAACGGGGAAAGGGTTTTACTTCCCCCTGTTCCTGGTCCGCAAACCAGACGGGTCCTTCAGGACTATAATAAACCTTAAATCCCTCAACGAATTCTTGGTCATACGCCTGTTTAAGATGGAGACAATTAAATCAACAATAAAATTACTGTTTCAAAACTGTTTTATGGTGGTGTTAGATTTAAAAGACGCTTACTACCATATTCCCATTCATGCAGCTCATCAGCGGCTTCTCAGAGTGGCGGTTCAGCTGGATGGGTCAGTCCAACATTTCTAATATGCGGCCCTCCCCTTTGGGGTGGCAGTCGCTCCCCGTGTGTTTACCAAAGTAGTAGCGGAAGTTATGGCCCATCTACGTGAATCAGACATTCTGGTGATCCCCTACTTAGATGACTTCCTGATCGTAGGGAAAACAGCAAAACATTGTCTGGAACAACTACAAAGGGCAATGTCTGCCCTAGAGGGGTTAGGATGGCTGCTTAACATTAAAAAGTCTCGGTTACAGCCGGTGAGAGTCCAACAATTCTTGGGCCTGATCCTAGACTCTGAGAAACAGGAATGCCGTCTGCCCCCGGAGAAGCTTGTTCGCCTACACTATCAGGTCCTGAACGCTTCCAATAACCCTACCATGTCCCTCAGGAAAGCCATGTCCCTTCTGGGCTCCCTCTCGTCCTGTATCCCGGCAGTCCAGTGGGCACAGTTTCATACAAGAAAACTGCAGGGCGAGGTCTTAAGGCATCAGAGAATCCTTGAGGGTTACTTAGAGGGCCAGCTAACCTTGTCCCGAAACACAAGGGAGTCCCTAGAGTGGTGGCTAGTCAAGGATAACTTATCCAAAGGGTTCCCCTGGGAGTATGACATATCCCGCATAATCACCACGGATGCTAGCCCTTCCGGTTGGGGGGCTCATATGGGTGAGATTCTGGTACAGGGCCTATGGGAGCATCATCAGATAGAAATGTCATCTAATCTGAAAGAGTTGACAGCGGTAGAGCAGGCAGCTAAGGAGTTACTTGTGTATCTACAGGGCCATTATGTGCGAGTGTTCTCCGACAATCAGGTCACCGTGGCTTATATCAACCACCAAGGCGGGACTCGTTCCAAACCCCTGATGAATGTGGCAGAGCGGCTATTCCGGCTAGCAGAGGAGCATTTTCAATCTTTAACAGCTCTACATATAAAAGGGAAGGAAAATATCACAGCAGATTTCCTAAGCCGCAATCCACTAAAACAAGGAGAATGGTCCCTAAGCACCTCCATCTTCGACCTAATTGTACAAAAATGGGGACAACCAGAGGTAGACCTCTTCGCTACCAGGGAAAACAGAAAATTAAAACAATTTTGCTCCCTAAATCCCAGGGAGAACCCCCTGGCGGTAGATGCCTTTCTGATAAAGTGGGACTTCGGGCTAGCCTACGCCTTCCCTCCCCTATCGCTACTACCCCTGGTGATGAAGAAAATCAGGAGAGACAGAGCAAGGGTGATAGTTATCGCTCCATTTTTGCCCAGGTGGGCTTGGTTTTCTTGCCTCAGGACCATGTCGGTGTCCGACCCTTGGGTCCTTCCGGACATCCCGGATCTCCTATCCCAGGGCCCAGTGTTCCATCCTCAGGTGGCTGGCCTACATCTGACGGCGTGGAGTTTGAACGGACACTGCTGAGAGAAAAAGGCTTCTCCCCAGACCTGATTAACACCCTACTTAAAAGTAGAAAAGTCATCACCACCAAAATCTATGTCAGAATTTGGAAAAAATTCCTGCAGAACTCTGGAGTGGTCGCTGGCACTTCAGCACCTGTAAACCAAATCTTAGAGTTTCTTCAGAAAGGTCTGGATATGGGGCTCTCCACTAGTACCCTTAAAGTACAAGTATCAGCCTTGGGGGCCCTCTTTAGCTGCAACATCGCGGGTAATTACTGGATCAGTAGATTCATTAAGGCAGCAGGTAGATCCATGCCAATAGCCAAAGATAGATTCATGCCGTGGGACTTGAACCTAGTCCTCACGGCTATGACAGAAGCCCCATTCGAACCTATCTCATCAGCTTCCATAAAGAACCTGTCCCTCAAAGTAGCCTTCCTGGTAGCTCTAACCTCAGCTCGTAGGGTAAGCGACATCCAGGCATTATCTAGACATCCTCCTTATATACAGTTCAAGGACGATAGGGTAATACTCAGACCTGATCCGGCGTATTTACCTAAGGTAGTTTCCAGTTTTCATAGGACACAGGAGATTGTCCTTCCATCTTTCCTCCCTAATCCAGCTAATGAGAAGGAAGAGAAACTTCACACCTTGGATGTTAGAAAATGCCTCATAGAATATCTGGCAGTTACCGATCCCTGGAAGAAAGATAATGCCCTGTTTGTCTCTCATCAAGGCCCTAGGAAAGGTTGTAGAGCGTCAAAAAGTACACTAGCCAGGTAGGTTAGAGAAGCGATCTCAATAGCATACACCTCAAAAGGCAGGTCGCCACCCCGGAAGCTGAGGGCGCATTCCACCAGAGCCATGGCGACCTCGTGGGCCGAAAGATCAAAAGTGTCCATTGACAAGATATGTAAGGCGGCTACTTGGTCCTCTCCGAGCACCTTTTATAGTCATTATAGGCTAGACTTGGGTGCTTCCACAGACCTCTCTTTTGGTATAAGGGTACTGCAGGCTGTAGTCCCTCCCTAAATAGTTTTACTCTATGTAATTCTCTCAGGTGGTGCTGTCATGGACGACCGATAAAGTCTTAGTTACTCATCGGTTAACGGTGTTTTTCGGAGTCCATGACAGCACCCGTATATTCCCTCCCTTTAGTTTAAATTTGGGTGTGCACTTCTTCCTCTTGTATGTACACTGGTAAGGAATAGTTGTGTAAAAGTACTGTATATAAATTTTGCCATTAACCATTGTGGTCCTCTTGTGCTCTGTAATCCAACTGATGCGTGGGAGAGGTGCCGCCCTTTTGTATCTGTAGGTTTCCTGTTCCTGAAGGGCGGATCCCCTCTCTCAGGTGGTGCTGTCATGGACTCCGAAAAACACCGTTAACCGGTGAGTAACTAAGACTTTTCTCTCCATAGTTCAGCTTCTTGCAGAGTATGATCCGGTTCTAAAAGAACTTGTTCAAAAGCCCCAGAGATCAATAAAATATGTGAGCCCAAAAATCCAAAATGAGATCATCCAAATTCTTTCACAACAAGTACAGAAGGAAATAGTCGCAGATATTAAACAGGCACAATTTTACTCTGTTATCATGGATACTACACAGGACATTTCAAAAGTCGATCAGCTAAGCCAGGTTTTCCGCTATGTTTCCATAGCCAGAGATGCAAACAGAAGAGCAACCGGTGTGAAAATTAATGAAGTATTTCTGGGTTTTCATGCTGTGAAAGATCAGAGTGCCGCAGTCATAGAAAATGACATCATTGGATGTATAGAGAGTAAAGGCCTATCGTTAAAAAAGTGTCGTGGCCAGGGATATGATGGAGCTGCCACAATGAGTGGCATATACTCAGGAGTTCAGGCCAGAATTTCTGAAAAAGAACAAAATGCTCTTTATGTGCACTGTGCAGCACATAATCTTAATCTGGTACTGCAAGATTCAATGGCAAATATGAGAGAAATTGCAATTTTTTTTGACGTTGTGCAGAATTTGTACTCATTTTTTGGTGACAGTATAAGACGGTGGGAAATTCTTTCCTCTTTTGCAACTAAATCGAGCTTGACTTTAAAAAAGTTATGCCCCACTCGTTGGTTGTCACGCCATGACTCCCTGTTAGCCTTACGTTTCCGATTTATGGATGTATTGCAAGCACTATCAAAGATCATGCTTACCTCAACCAAAACAAAAGAAAGAGAAGAGGCAGCGTCGCTAAAAAAAAAAATTGAATCATTTGAGTTTATATTTTTAGTTGTTGTTCAAACAAAGATTTTGGAAAATATAGATGCAGTTGCGAAAGTTTTGCAAACAAAAAACATTGATTTGTCAACTGCATCCAAACTAATTAAAAATGTGCTAGACAATTTAAGTGACTACAGAAATCCGTTCGAGGAAGCGAACAGACTGCAGGAATACTTGCACAACAGTGGGGAATATCATCACAATTTGGAAAGAAACGGATCCCAAAAGTTAAACGTCATTTTGATGAGTTGGCAGTTGATGAGAGGTTAAGTGATGCCGAAAAACATTTTAAAGTTACAGTTTTTTTTCCATGTTTAGACATCATAACATCTCAGCTTCAAAACAGGTTTAGGGGACTTGATCAGATTCTAAGTCGATTTGGTATAATTCAGCCTGAAATGCTTTCATCTGCATCTGATGATGTTCTATTCAAAGCCGCAGCAAATCTGCAGGAAATCTACAAACAAGATTTAGTGCTTGACTTTCCTGGTCAACTACTCAGTTTTCGCTCTGCATTAAGGGAAGAGATCCAAAAGTCCTCTTCTGTCAGTGACCTTGCCCATCTCCTTTTGGTAGACAACAATGCCCTTTCATCCACATTGCCAGATGTGTGTGTAGCCTTTCTGCTATTTTTAACACTACCTGTTACAGTAGCCAGTAGAGTTGAGCGACTTTTGGTTTTTTAGGGTCGAGTTTCGTTTCGTGAAACCCGACTTTTCCAAAAGTCGGGTCGAGCAAGATCGTCCGATTATAGGGAAAAGTCGGGGTCGTCCCGAAACACGAAACCCAATGTAAGTCAATGGGGAATAAAAGTCGGCAGTGAGAGGAGGACAGGAAACACACCTACAGTGCCCATTTGAATGCCAAAAGCATCAATTCTTCTTACTTAAGCTTGTCAACCTTAATTAACTTCATAATACAAGTTACGCACTGAAAAATGGGGGTTATTTGGCTAAAGTTGTGGGGGGTAGGGCTGGCTCCAGGTTTTCATGTGCCCTGGGCGAAAGAGCGCCCCTTTAACACATACCACAACTCATCATGCTCCGATACGGCAGAGAAATAGCGGTATAGTACAATGAAAAATACTTCACTTTTTACATCTCATGACGAGGCCCATCTATTTCTCCATACAGAATCATTGGTCCCATATAATGTTTGAAACAGTATATGATGAGCTCCACATAATGCTACAGTATATGTTGGTCCCCATGGATGAAGCTCCACTGTCTTATGGGCCCAAATAATGCTCCAAACATAATGGGCCCCATTTCTAATGCTCTAGTGTATAATGGGCCCTGTAAATGCTGCTCCAGTGTCTGATGTCCACCTTTGGAATGTTCCAGTGTATGGTGGGCCCCATCTATCATTCTCCAGAGTATAGTGCTCCCCAAAAATTGCTGTCCCAACATTGAAAACAATGAAATAAGTCTCCTCGCTAGGGAATCCCTGTACTAGTCTGGACTCCTCGTCGTCCCCATCTTCCATCTCACTGCACAGTATTTCAACCTTGCAAGTGCTGTGATCCTGAGCAAGCAGGGGGGGCCCACTCGTTGGCGATGGCACTGGCACAGGGCCCCTGATAGTACGGTGGTGTGTCTGATGGCGGGTGGGCCGAACCTGCACTTTCATCTGCAGCTTCCTCTTTGTCACCGTGTAAGATGGAACTATATATGGGAAGGGTAACCTGAGTTTCATCAGGGTCAGATTCAGGCCGTGTAGCGTGCGAGGGTAATGTAGTGGTCTGGGTCAATGTACCAGCAGATTCATCGAGCAGTGGCTGGGCATCAGTGCACTTGTGTCACCCCCAGGAGTACGGTCGCCACAGTGGCATTACCTTCCTCCTAGGGAGTGTGATGTCATGCTTGGGAGCAACGAAGGATCTCTCTAGCAGGTTAACTGATTGGGCGGCGTTATTCCCACGAGTCATGACCCTCCAAACAGCGTTCATGAAGGCAAAGTGTTTGTTTTACGTGGGCAGTATGGTTGCAAAGCTGAACCTTAAAGGAATGTCCAGAAGGGCACCACCAGGAGTGGAGCCTACGGTTTAGTTCGACTCCACCTGGGAAACCTCAACCATGCAAGCTACAGAAAAGATGCACACATTGCAAGCTTAATTCTGTTAACGAACGAGACTCCGTCATGCCCCGCGGTCCGAGTCCGGCTTACTAGAGGGACACATGAGGCTCTGGCACATGAGATTGGCCAATAACTGGTGGGTCATGCCCTTACATGTCCGTGGCTGCATGTGCGCTACACTGAAAAGGCCAGCGTTTGTCGCTTACAGGTGCAGATAACCCGCTGAACAACGTTAGTGATGGGGATCTGTGATTACAATTATTACCCGCGAATGATGATTTCCCAGTAAGTGCAGGTCAACCGCAGTTTCGGAATTAGGCCTAACCGTCATTCCTGAAAAAATGAAAAACTTACGTGTGCAAACCACAGGTGCTGTAGCTTGCTTAACAGCTCGCCAGCCGTTCTCAGGCCCAGTATGGATTACACGTGATTGCACAAAGGTGAGAAAGGGTACCGTATCCCCGGATAACATGTATGGATAGCGTACACATTCAAAATATATGTCTATACATCAGGAGGCAGGCTCAGACGGTGTTAGGCCCAGTATGGCTTGCACGTGATTGCACAAAGGTGAGAAAGGGTACCGCATCCCCGGATAACATGTATGGATAGCGTACACATTCAAAATATATGTCTATACATCAGGAGGCAGGCTCAGACGGTATAGGCCCAGTATGGCTTGCACGTGATTGCACAAAGGTGAGAAAGGGTACCGCATCCCCGGATAACATGTATGGATAGCGTACACATTCAAAATATATGTCTATACATCAGGAGCCAGGCTCAGACGGTGTCAGGCCCAGTATGGATTGCACGTGATTGCAAAAGGTGAGAAAGGGTACCGTATCCCCGGATAACATGTATGGATAGCGTACACATTCAAAATATATGTCTATACATCAGGAGCCAGGCTCAGACGGTGTCAGGCCCAGTATGGATTGCACGTGATTGCACAAAGGTGAGAAAGGGTACCGTATCCTCGGATAACATGTATGGATAGCGTACACATTCAAAATATATGTCTATACATCAGGAGGCAGGCTCAGACGGTGTCAGGCCCAGTATGGCTTGCACGTGATTGCACAAAGGTGAGAAAGGGTACCGTATCCCCGGATAACATGTATGGATAGCGTACACATTCAAAATATATGTCTATACATCAGGAGGCAGGCTCAGACGGTATAGGCCCAGTATGGCTTGCACGTGATTGCACAAAGGTGAGAAAGGGTACCGTATCCCCGGATAACATGTATGGATAGCGTACACATTCAAAATATATGTCTATACATCAGGAGGCAGGCTCAGACGGTGTTAGGCCCAGTATGGATTACACGTGATTGCACAAAGGTGAGAAAGGGTACCGTATCCCCAGATAACATGTATGGATAGCGTACACATTCAAAATATATGTCTATACATCAGGAGGCAGGCTCAGATGGTGTTAGGCCCAGTATGGCTTGCACGTGATTGCACAAAGGTGAGAAAGGGTACCGTATCCCCAGATAACATGTATGGATTGCGTACACATTCAAAATATATGTCTATACATCAGGAGGCAGGCTCAGACGGTGTTAGGCCCAGTATGGCTTGCACGTGATTGCACAAAGGTGAGAAAGGGTACCGTATCCCCGGATATCATGTATGGATAGCGTACACATTCTATATATATGTTGTGGGGATGTGACTCGCTCAGGTGCAGCGGGAGACAATCAGGAGACCGGTTCTTCCAAAGTTCATGAGGTTTATTTCTGTCATAAACCATAAAACAGCGTATCACCAAAAATAGCCTCTAGCTTAGGCAAACAAAACATAAACCTTCGTGGTTGCAGACTCAGACCGCGAGTCTCAGCACATGCTGGGAGGTGTAGTCCTCCCCACATACAGCTCCCTGGTTGAGGAGCAGGTCACATTATAAGGCTGTAGCCACACCCACGTTCCCAGCAGCTGACTGGTCACATAACTGTGACCTCACCACAGGTCCTTCAAACAAAAACAATAACAATATCTGGTATGCTTTACTTCTGCCTTACATTATGGAGATAAGCCATTTATGAGACACATATCTCCCATCAATTACACGACCCTTAGCCCTGCCACATACCTCCCCCCTCTGCCTAAAGCCGTGGGGCTTGGCACTTTCACCTACCAGGCAAGGGATTCTGGAGAGGGCATCGGCATTCCCATGTAGCTTCCCGGCCCTATGCTCTACATGGAAACTGAAGTCTTGTAGGGCTAAGAACCAGCGGGTGACCCTAGCATTCTTGCCCTTGGTTTCCCTCATCCACCTGAGTGGGGCATGGTCGGATATTAACCTAAACTTCCGTCCCACCAGGTAGTACCGTAATGTGTCCACTGCCCATTTTATGGCCAAACACTCCTTCTCTACAACTGAGTAATTTCTCTCACAAGAAGTCAACTTCCTACTCAAGTAGAGAACAGGATGCTCCTCCCCACGTATCTCTTGGGAAAGGACAGCTCCTACCCCGACATCTGAGGCATCTGTCTGGAGGACACATTCATGTTTAAAGTCTGGGGCCACCAAAACGGGCTGCTTACAAAGAGCTCCCTTCATTTCTTGGAAGGCTGACTCTGCTTCTTCGGACCAGCTGACCATCACTGACTTTGTCCCTTTAAGCAGATCAGTTAGAGGTGCAGCCATTGTGGCGAAGTTTGGGATAAACCTCCTGTAATATCCCACAATCCCCAGGAAGGCTTTAACTTGCTTCTTTGACAGAGGTCTCGGCCATGTTTGAATTGCCTCCACTTTATTGATTTGGGGTTTGATCTCGCCACGCCCCACTACATATCCGAGGTACTTGGCTTCTTCTCTCCCCAAGGCACACTTCTTCGGGTTTATTGTAAACCCCACCTCTCTTAGAGCGTCAAACACTGCTTGGACCTTTTCCAGGTGAGTCTCCCAGTCCGGGGTAAAGATGACGATATCATCCAGGTATGCGGCAGCGTATAGCTTATGAGGTGCAAGGATTCTATCCATCGCCCTCTGGAAGGTTGCTGGAGCTCCCTGTAGGCCAAACGGCATCCGGACATACTGGAAGCACCCGTCTGGTGTGGAGAATGCTGTCTTCTCCTTGGCTTCCTGTGCCATGGGGATCTGCCAATATCCCTTGGTCAGATCCAAAGTGGTTATGTACCTGGCAGGTCCAAGTCTCTCGATGAGCTCATCAACGCGTGGCATGGGATAAGCGTCGAACTTGGAGACCTCATTCAGCTTCCGGTAATCGTTGCAGAACCTCCATTCACCATCAGGTTTTGGGACCAGGACAATCGGGCTCGACCAGCCGCTCTTGGATTCCTCAATGACCCCGAGCTTCAACATACGCTGCACCTCCTTGGAGATTACCTCTCGCCGGGCCTCAGGAATACGATATGGTTTCACGTTCACCCGCACATGTGGCTCGGTCAGAATTTCGTGCTCCACCACCTTCGTGCACCCCGGCAACTCTGAGAACAGGTCACGGTTTTTCTGGAGTAACTCCCGGCACTGCTGCTTCTGGGCCTTCGATAGAGTCTCTGCTATGGTAACGGCTCCAACCTCCCCTTCTAGGTTGCCCAGCAAGCACGGAGTTACCGCTGGCTCTCTATCTTGCCACGGCTTGATAAGGTTAACATGGTAAACCTGGTATGGCTTCCGTCTTCCGGGTTGGTGGATCTTGTAGTTTACGTCTCCCAGTTTCTCCACCACCTCATATGGCCCTTGCCACTTGGCCAAGAACTTACTTTCCACCGTCGGGATTAGCACGAGAACTCGGTCTCCCGGATTGAACTGCCTCACTCTGGCTGACCGGTTGTAGACCCTGGCCTGAGCCTCTTGTGCCTGGCGGAGATGTTCTTTAACAATGGGCATCACCTTCGCAACCCTCTGCTGCATCAGTGCCACATGCTCAATGACGCTTCTGTGGGGCGTGACTTCGGCTTCCCAGGTTTCCTTGGCTATATCTAGGAGACCTCGCGGATGCCGGCCGTACAGAAGCTCGAAGGGGGAGAACCCCGTGGAGGCCTGGGGAACTTCACGGATAGAAAACAGTAAATACGGTAAGAGACAATCCCAGTCTCTACCATCTTCCTCTATGACTTTTCTCAGCATGCTCTTCAGGGTCTTGTTAAACCTCTCAACAAGGCCATCTGATTGTGGATGTTACACTGAAGTCCTCAGCAGGGAAATTTGCAAGACTCTGCACAATTCTCTCATCACCTTGCTCATAAAAGGTGTCCCCTGGTCGGTCAGGATCTCCTTCGGCAAACCTGTCCGGGAAAACACATGGACCAGCTCACGGGCTATACTCTTCGCAGAGGAGTTTCTCAGGGGAATGGCCTCAGGATAGCGTGTGGCATAGTCCAGGATGACTAATATATACTGATGGCCCCGAGCTGATTTAACTAAGGGACTGACCAAGTCCATGGCAATTCTCTCAAATGGCACCTCAATAATGGGCAGTGGCACAAGAGGGTTCCGAAAATGAGATGTGGGGGCAGTTAACTGACATGTCGGGCAGGACCTGCAATAGTTTACTATTTCCCGGTGACACCCAGGCCAATAGAACCTCTGTACAATCCGTTCCTGGGTTTTTTCCACCCCCAGGTGTCCCCCCAAGATGTGTGAATGGGCCATGTCCAACACTTTTCGTCTATAGGGGCCTGGTACTATTAACTGCTCTGCCACCTCCTCCCTTATTTTCTTGACCCGGTCCAACAATTCCCCACTCAACATAAAATGGGGAAACCTTGTGTCTGCTCCCGGCTCTTGTGCAACCCCATTAATGACAGTGACATTGTTAAAGGCTTCTCTTAGTGTGGGGTCCCTATGTTGGGCAGTCCCAAAATTCTCCCCGGCCACCCCTAACTCCGGGATGTCAGGTACAGGGGACCCTTCCTCTTCATCCCCAACAAGGACACATAAAGGGAACTCGTCTGCCTCTGGTGGTGGCGATACCTCAGTGGGATGGATTGGTTCCCTGCTCTTGCTAGCACACTCAGAACCCATCCCCCACAGATCCCAAAACAGACAGAAATCCCGGCCAATAATTATGGGATGCAACAAGTCTCGAACAACGCCAACTTCATGCGACTCGGTGCCATGCGCCGTTTCAATCTTCACCCTAGCCATAGGGTAGTCCTTTGCATCGCCATGTATGCACCGAACACCAATCTTTTTACCCGGGAGTATGTTTAGAGGAAAACTGGCCCTCACAAGGGTCACCAAGCTCCCGGAGTCCAGAAGCGCCATTACTGCTCGACCGTTCACCTTCACGGGACACGCTTGTGGCCCCTTGTTAGGTAGCGAGTTCACACTGCAAGCTGGATATGCGTAGTATGAACTACAGCGTCCCATGCTGCAGTCCATCTGCTCGGTGGTCTGGGGACAACGGGCCGCTATATGTCCTGGCCCATGACACTTCCAGCAAATAACACCCGAGGGGACCTTGGGCACCGCCTCCCCCGCCCCTTTTGACCTTGGACGCACCACCCCTTTTTGTGACTCCGCCCCCTGCTGGGACCCCCAATATGGAATGGGCTGCTTCCCCAAGGAACCTTCCATCCCCTGGTATCTCTCCACCAGCCCAACCAGTTCATCAGCATTTTGGGGATCACCCTGGGCAACCCAAGTCTGTAGAGGTCTCGGCAGAGAATGCACAAACCGATCCATCACAACTCGCTCTACCATCTGTGCAGGGGAAGCCGACTCTGGCTGCAGCCATTTCTGGACCAGGTGCAACAGGTCAAACATTTGGGAGCGCGGGGGTTTGTCCCGGTGATAGGCCCAGCGATGAACTCGCTGTGCCCTGGTAGTCATTGTTACCCCCAAGCGTGCCAGAATTTCCGCTTTTAATTTGGGATACTCTCTGGCATCTTGTACCGTCAGGTCAAAGTACGCCTTCTGGGGCTCCCCCGTTAGGTAAGGGGCCAGTACCTCCCCCCACCGCTCTGGCTGAAGTTTTTCCCTCTCAGCCACCCTCTCAAACACCGTCAGGAAGGCCTCCACATCATCCTCAGGGGTCATTTTTTGTAATGCGCGTCTTACCGCCTTCTCGACGTCGGTGGCATCAGCCCGACCTGGGGTTGGGGCGCTCGTCCTGCCCTCCTGGATGGCGGTTGCCAGAAGCTGCATCTGCTGCCGTTGTTCCTGCTGGCTCTGCTGGAACTGCTGCCGCTGCTCCTGCTGGCTTTGCTGGATCTGCTGTAACAACAGCTTGTTGGTTTCCTGCTGCAGTGCCTGGGACTGGACCAGGTGTTTCATGAGGTCCTCCATGATTCCAGGCAATGCTTGTTGCCCCGCTGCAAACTTCACCCAGGACATGCAGCAACTGTCTCAAGTCTCTGCTGGGACCGCTGCCCGCATTCTCCACCAATTGTGGGGATGTGACTCGCTCAGGTGCAGCGGGAGACAATCAGGAGACCGGTTCTTCCAAAGTTCATGAGGTTTATTTCTGTCATAAACCATAAAACAGCGTATCACCAAAAATAGCCTCTAGCTTAGGCAAACAAAACATAAACCTTCGTGGTTGCAGACTCAGACCGCGAGTCTCAGCACATGCTGGGAGGTGTAGTCCTCCCCACATACAGCTCCCTGGTTGAGGAGCAGGTCACATTATAAGGCTGTAGCCACACCCACGTTCCCAGCAGCTGACTGGTCACATGACTGTGACCTCACCACAGGTCCTTCAAACAAAAACAATAACAATATCTGGTATGCTTTACTTCTGCCTTACATTATGGAGATAAGCCATTTATGAGACACATATCTCCCATCAATTACACGAACCTTAGCCCTGCCACAATGTCTATACATAAGGAGGCAGGCTCAGACGGTGTCAGGCCCAGTATGGATTACACGTGATTGCACAAAGGTGAGAAAGGGTACCGTATCCCCAGATAACATGTATGGATAGCGTACACATTCAAAATATATGTCTATACATCAGGAGGCAGGCTCAGACGGTGTTAGGCCCAGTATGGCTTGCACGTGATTGCACAAAGGTGAGAAAGGGTACCGTATCCCCGGATAACATGTATGGATAGCGTACACATTCAAAATATATGTCTATACATCAGTAGGCAGGCTCAGACGGTATAGGCCCAGTATGGCTTGCACGTGATTGCACAAAGGTGAGAAAGGGTACCGTATCCCCGGATAACATGTATGGATAGCGTACACATTCTATATATATGTCTATACATCAGGAGGCAGGCTCAGACGGTGTCAGGCCCAGTATGGATTACACGTGATTGCACAAAGGTGAGAAAGGGCACCGTCTCCCCAGATAATATGTATGGATAGCGTACACATTCAAAATATATGTCTATACATCAGGAGGCAGGCTCAGACGGTGTTAGGCCCAGTATGGCTTGCACGTGATTGCACAAAGGTGGGAAAGGGTACCGTATCCCCGGATAACATGTATGGATAGCGTACACATTCAAAATATATGTCTATACATCAGGAGGCAGGCTCAGATGGTGTTAGGCCCAGTATGGCTTGCACGTGATTGCACAAAGGTGGGAAAGGGTACCGTATCCCCGGATAACATGTATGGATAGCGTACACATTCAAAATATATGTCTATATAACAGGAGGCAGGCTCAGACGGTGTTAGGCCCAGTATGGCTTGCACGTGATTGCACAAAGGTGGGAAAGGGTACCGTATCCCCGGATAACATGTATGGATAGCGTACACATTCAAAATATATGTCTATACATCAGGAGGCAGGCTCAGACGGTGTCAGGCCCAGTATGGCTTGCACGTGATTGCACAAAGGTGAGAAAGGGTACCGTATCCCCGGATAACATGTATGGATAGCGTACACATTCAAAATATATGTCTATACATCAGGAGGCAGGCTCAGACGGTGTTAGGCCCAGTATGGCTTGCACATGATTGCACAAAGATGAGAAAGGGTACCGTATCCCCGGATAACATGTGTGGATAGCGTACACATTCAAAATATATGTCTATACATCAGGAGGCAGGCTCAGACGGTGTCAGGCCCAGTATGGATTGCACGTGATTGCACAAAGGTGAGAAAGGGTACCGTATCCCCGGATAACATGTATGGATAGCGTACACATTCAAAATATATGTCTATACATCAGGAGGCAGGCTCAGACGGTGTTAGGCCCAGTATGGCTTGCACGTGATTGCACAAAGGTGAGAAAGGGTACCGTATCCCCAGATAACATGTATGGATAGCGTACACATTCAAAATATATGTCTATACATCAGGAGGCAGGCTCAGACGGTGTTAGGCCCAGTATGGCTTGCACGTGATTGCACAAAGGTGAGAAAGGGTACCGTATCCCCGGATAACATGTATGGATAGCGTACACATTCAAAATATATGTCTATACATCAGTAGGCAGGCTCAGACGGTATAGGCCCAGTATGGCTTGCACGTGATTGCACAAAGGTGAGAAAGGGTACCGTATCCCCGGATAACATGTATGGATAGCGTACACATTCTATATATATGTCTATACATCAGGAGGCAGGCTCAGACGGTGTCAGGCCCAGTATGGATTACACGTGATTGCACAAAGGTGAGAAAGGGCACCGTCTCCCCAGATAATATGTATGGATAGCGTACACATTCAAAATATATGTCTATACATCAGGAGGCAGGCTCAGACGGTGTTAGGCCCAGTATGGCTTGCACGTGATTGCACAAAGGTGGGAAAGGGTACCGTATCCCCGGATAACATGTATGGATAGCGTACACATTCAAAATATATGTCTATATAACAGGAGGCAGGCTCAGACGGTGTTAGGCCCAGTATGGCTTGCACGTGATTGCACAAAGGTGGGAAAGGGTACCGTATCCCCGGATAACATGTATGCATAGCGTACACATTCAAAATATATGTCTATACATCAGGAGGCAGGCTCAGACGGTGTCAGGCCCAGTATGGCTTGCACGTGATTGCACAAAGGTGAGAAAGGGTACCGTATCCCCGGATAACATGTATGGATAGCGTACACATTCAAAATATATGTCTATACATCAGGAGGCAGGCTCAGACGGTGTTAGGCCCAGTATGGCTTGCACATGATTGCACAAAGATGAGAAAGGGTACCGTATCCCCGGATAACATGTGTGGATAGCGTACACATTCAAAATATATGTCTATACATCAGGAGGCAGGCTCAGACGTGTCAGGCCCAGTATGGATTGCACGTGATTGCACAAAGGTGAGAAAGGGTACCGTATCCCCGGATAACATGTATGGATAGCGTACACATTCAAAATATATGTCTATACATCAGGAGGCAGGCTCAGACGGTGTTAGGCCCAGTATGGCTTGCACGTGATTGCACAAAGGTGAGAAAGGGTACCGTATCCCCGGATAACATGTATGGATAGCGTACACATTCAAAATATATGTTTATACATCAGGAGACATGCTCAGACGGTGTCAGGCCCAGTATGGCTTGCACGTGATTGCACAAAGGTGAGAAAGGGTACCGTATCCCCGGATAACATGTATGGATAGCGTACACATTCAAAATATATGTCTATACATCAGGAGGCAGGCTCAGACGGTATAGGCCCAGTATGGCTTGCACGTGATTGCACAAAGGTGAGAAAGGGTACCGTATCCCCGGATAACATGTATGGATAGCGTACACATTCAAAATATATGTCTATACATCAGGAGGCAGGCTCAGACGGTGTTAGGCCCAGTATGGATTACACGTGATTGCACAAAGGTGAGAAAGGGTACCGTATCCCCAGATAACATGTATGGATATCGTACACATTCAAAATATATGTCTATACATCAGGAGGCAGGCTCAGACGGTGTTAGGCCCAGTATGGCTTGCACGTGATTGCACAAAGGTGAGAAAGGGTACCGTATCCCCGGATAACATGTATGGATAGCGTACACATTCAAAATATATGTCTATACATCAGGAGGCAGGCTCAGACGGTGTCAGGCCCAGTATGGCTTGCACGTGATTGCACAAAGGTGAGAAAGGGTACCGTGTCCCCGGATAACATGTATGGATAGCATACACATTCAAAATATATGTCTATACATCAGGAGGCAGGCTCAGACGGTGTTAGGCCCAGTATGGCTTGCACGTGATTGCACAGAGGTGAGAAAGGGTACCGTATCCCCGGATAACATATATGGATAGCGTACACATTCAAAATATATGTCTATACATCAGGAGGCAGGCTCAGACGGAGTCAGGCCCATTATGGATTGCACGTGATTGCACAAAGGTGAGAAAGGGTACCGTATCCCCGGAAAACATGTATGGATAGCGTACACATTCAAAATATATGTCTATACATCAGGAGGCAGGCTCAGACGGTGTCAGGCCCAGTATGGCTTGCATGTGATAGCACAAAGGTGAGAAAGGGTATCGTATCCCCGGATAACATGTATGGATAGCGTACACATTCAAAATATATGTCTATACATCAGGAGGCAGGCTCAGACGGTGTCAGGCCCAGTATGGATTGCACGTGATTGCACAAAGGTGAGAAAGGGTACCGTATCCCCGGATAACATGTATGGATAGCGTACACATTCAAAATATATGTCTATACATCAGGAGGCAGGCTCAGACGATGTTAGGCCCAGTATGGATTACACGTGATTGCACAAAGGTGAGAAAGGGTACCGTATCCCCAGATAACATGTATGGATAGCGTACACATTCAAAATATATGTCTATACATCAGGAGGCAGGCTCAGATGGTGTTAGGCCCAGTATGGCTTGCACGTGATTGCACAAAGGTGAGAAAGGGTACCGTATCCCCGGATAACATATATGGATAGCGTACACATTCAAAATATATGTCTATACATCAGTAGGCAGGCTCAGACGGTGTCAGGCCCAGTATGGCTTACACATGATTGCACAAAGGTGAGAAAGGGTACCGTATACCCGGATAACATGTATGGATAGCGTACACATTCAAAATATATGTCTATACATCAGGAGGCAGGCTCAGACAGTGTTAGGCCCAGTATGGCTTGCACGTGATTGCACAAAGGTGAGAAAGGGTACCGTATCCCCGGATAACATGTATGGATAGCGTACACATTCAAAATATATGTCTATACCTCAGGAGGCAGGCTCAGATGGTATAGGCCCAGTATGGCTTGCACGTGATTGCACAAAGGTGAGAAAGGGTACCGTATCCCCGGATAACATGTATGGATAGCGTACACATTCTAAATATATGTCTATACATCAGGAGGCAGGCTCAGACGGTGTCAGGCCCAGTATGGATTACATGTGATTGCACAAAGGTGAGAAAGGGTACCGTATCCCCAGATAACATGTATGGATAGCGTACACATTCAAAATATATGTCTATACATCAGGAGGCAGGCTCAGACGGTATAGGCCCAGTATGGCTTGCACATGATTGCACAAAGGTAAGAAAGGGTACTGTATCCCCGGATAACATGTATGGATAGCGTACACATTCAAAATATATGTCTATACATCAGGAGGCAGGCTCAGACGGTGTTAGGCCCAGTATGGATTACACGTAATTGCACAAAGGTGAGAAAGGGTACCGTATCCCCGGATAACATGTATGGATAGCGTACACATTCAAAATATGTGTCTATACATCAGGAGGCAGGCTCAAACAGTGTCAGGCACAGTATGGCTTGCACGTGATTGCACAAAGGTGAGAAAGGGTACCGTATCCCCGGATAACATGTATGGATAGCGTACACATTCAAAATATATGTCTATACATCAGGAGGCAGGCTCAGACGGCATAGGCCCAGTATGGCTTGCATGTGATTGCTCAAAGGTGAGAAAGGGTACCGTATCCCCGGATAACATGTATGGATAGCGTACACATTCTAAATATATGTCTATACCTCAGGAGGCAGGCTCAGACGGTGTCAGTCCCAGTATGGATTACATGTGATTGCACAAAGGTGAGAAAGGGTACCGTATCCCCAGATAACATGTATGGATAGCGTACACATTCAAAATATATGTCTATACATCAGGAGGCAGGCTCAGACGGTATAGGCCCAGTATGGCTTGCACGTGATTGCACAAAGGTAAGAAAGGGTACCGTATCCCCGGATAACATGTATCGATAGCGTACACATTCAAAATATATGTCTATACATCAGGAGGCAGGCTCAGACGGTGTTAGGCCCAGTATGGATTACACGTGATTGCACAAAGGTGAGAAAGGGTACCGTATCCCCGGATAACATGTATGGATAGCGTACACATTCAAAATATATGTCTATACATCAGGAGGCAGGCTCAAACAGTGTCAGGCACAGTATGGATTTGACGGCCCAGACTACACAGCAGAGGAGCAGGGAGAGGTAAAGATTGCAAATGCTGGGGCCCTGCCCAAGCAAGGGGGGCCCACTCGTGGGCGTCGGTACTGGCACTGGGCCCCTCATAGTACGGCGGTGTGTCTGACAGCGGGTGTGCACCACCACCATCAGAGACACTTGATTGCACTATGAGGGACCCTGTGCCAGTGCCCGCGCCCAAGAGTCGGCCTACCCACCTGTCCAGGGCAACGGCACTCGCACGGTGTCGTGCGCTAGGTGGTGACCCCGGCCATGGGGGGGGGCAGCACAGTTAGGGAGTTTTAGAAAGTGGCATATGTTGATGTTGGACATTCAGCTGATGCAAAAGCTGAAATAGGTCAAGTCCCAGGAAGAGGTGGACCAAAGCAAGCCATTTTTCTGTCACCCTATGTGTCATCAGGGGAAGGTGGGACAAAATCCTTGGAAACCCATGCGTGGTTCATTTTAATGAAGGTTAGATCATCCACATTTTGGGTTGACAGACGGGTCCTTTTTTCTGTCAGGATTGATACAGCTGCACTGAAGACTCTTTCCGATAGCACACTTGCAGCTGGGCAAGCGAGCTCCTGTAAGGCATATTGTGCCAATTCAGGCCAGGTGTCCAGTTTAGCGGCCCAATAGTCAAAGGGGAATGACCTGTGTGGGAGAACATCGATATGGGAGGAAAAGTAGTTTGTAACCATAGTTGACAACTGCTGTCTCCTGTCACTTTCCATCAATGCAGTATTACCAGTTGTGTGAGCGGTACTTGAAAAATCAGTCCACAACATTGTCATGAAACCCCTGTCTCCAATGCCACTTCTGCTGTGTGCACCACGAACACCTCTGCCAAGCTGCCCCCGGCCCGTACGGCTCGTGTGAGAACCATCATCGCTGCTGTGTGCTGGGAATGCCTCAAGCAACCGATTTACCAGAGTTGCTTGTTTATTAGCCAATATTAGGTCAAGGTTCTCCTGTGGCATGATGTTTTGTAATTTGCCTTTATAGATGCTGGCCAACCAGTAGTCGTCATCGTTCATCATTTTGGCAATGCGGGGGTCCCTTTTTAGGATCTGCAAGGCATAATCTGACATGTGGGCCAATGTTCCCGATGTCAATGATGCACTGCGAGTGCTGGTTGGAGGAGCACTTTCTGGCAAATCCACATCCCTCCAGTCACGCACAAACCCTGTACCAGAACTTGCCACGCCAACATTTTCACTTGCCCCACAAGATGCATCCTCCTCCCCTAAGTAATCATCCCCATCATCCTCTTCCTCTTCTTCCTCCACCTCGTCCAGGAGAGGTCCCTGAGCAGACAATGGCTGAATGTCATCAAGGATTCCCTCCTCCTCTTCCTCCTCATCAACATTGGCTGCAGAAGCCTGCTCCTTAAGGTGCGTCAAAGTTTGCATGAGCAGACGCATAAGTGGGATGCTCATGCTTAGGATGGCGTCGTCTGCGCTTACCAGCCGTGTGCATTCCTCAAAACACTGAAGGACTTTACAGAGGTCTTTCAGCTTCGACCACTGCACACCTGTCAACTCCATGTCTGCTCTCAAAGTGCCTGGCCGTGTATCCTCCCACAAATGCATTATGGCCTGCCTCTGCTCGCACAGCCGCTCCACCATGTGCAGGGTGGAGTTCCACCTTGTTGCAATGTCGATAATGAGGCGGTGGTTGGGAAGGTGGAGCAATCGCTGCAGCTTCTGCATACAAACGGAGTGTACAGGCGACCGGCGGATGTGCGCACACAGTCTTCGCACCTTCTGGAGCAGGGCTGTTAACTCCGTATAATTTTTGAGGAAGCACTGCATCACCAGGTTCAAGGTGTGAGCCAAGCAAGGTATGTGGCTGAGTTTTGAAAGGGCTATGGCTGCCACAAAATTACGGCCGTTATCACTAACTACCTTGCCTGCCTCAAGATGTACACTGCCCAGCCATGACTCAGTTTGTCGCTGAAAGTACTCGGCCAGTACCTCGGCGGTGTGTCTGTCGCCCAAACACATCATCTGCAAAACAGCCTGCTGACGCTTTCCACTAGCTGCTCGATAGGGGGACACATCGTGTGCAACAGTGGCAGCTGCAGATGGAGTGCTCGTACGACTGCGCTCTGTGGACGAGCTTTCGCTTCTGGAGGAGGAGGAAGGTCGAATGCCTACAGCCAACTGTTTCCTATACCGTGGGCTAGGCAGCACTGTCCCACCACCGCTGTCCCCTGTGGACCCTGCATCCACCACATTAACCCAGTGTGCAGTGATGGACACGTAACGGCCCTGGCCATGCCGACTGGACCATGCATCAGTTGTGTGGTGCACCTTTCCGCTCACTGACTGCTTGAGTGCATGGACAATGCGGTCTTTCACATGATGGTGGAGGGCTGGGATGGCTTTGCGAGAGAAGAAGTGGCGACTGGGTAGGTCATAGCGTGGTACTGCATAGGCCATGAGTTCGCGGAAAGCTGTGCTTTCCACCAACCGAAAGGGCATCATCTCAAACGAGATTAGTTTGGCAATGTGGGCGTTCAAACCCAGTGTACGCGGATGAGAGACTGAGTACTTTCTTGACCTACTCATAGTGTCTGGGAGGGTGAGCTGGACTTGAGAACTGCATATGGTGGAAGTAGCGGTGGACAGGGCGGACTGAGAGAGGGTTGATGATGGTGATGGAGTTGTTGTTCTTTCTGATGGCCTAGAATCAGTCTTTCGTTGATATAACAGTGGGATTCCCTGACTGCTGTGGCCTTGCAACGACACCTCAACATTTGCTGCTGTGCTAACCGGTGGGCTTACAGTGGGGGAAACAATGTAGCGTTGCTGACTACCTTCGTTGTGATCAGTTGCACATGTGGCACTTGAGGTTTGGTGTTGTGTCCACGCTTGCAAGTGCATGCTGGTTAAATGTCTAAGCATGCAACTGGTATTCAAATTTTTCAGATTTTTCCCTCGGCTAAAGGTCTTTGCGCACTTCTTACATATAACCTTGGCCTGATCATGAGGATTTTGTTCAAAAAAGTGCCACACTGCACTCTTCCTACTTTGGAAGACATTTTGCGGCCTAGCACGCTGTGATCTTTTGACCCTCTGGACAAGCTGTCCAGCAACTCTTTTGATGTTTGGAACCTGTCTTTGGAGTGCTCCGGGCCTGCCAGATAACAGCTGTTGCGATGTCAATGTCTGCTGTGGATGCTCCTCATCTGAGCTATTGGAAGCAGCACCCTCTTCCCCCAATGGATGCCAATCTGGGTCAACAACTGGGTCATCTATCACCTCCTCTTCTATGTCATGTGCACCTTCCTCTGTGTCACCGTGTATGGTGGTATAGTGTGCGGGAAGGGGCATCTGAGTCTCATCAGGGTCAGAATCTGGCTCTGTACACTGCGAGGACAATGTAGTGCTCTGAGTGAATGTACCAGCAGAATCATCCATCAGCGGCTGTGCATCAGTGCACTCCATGTCAGATTCATCTTGGCCTGGGTAATTCACCATTTCACTTGATAATCCAGGCATGGTATGTGAAAACAGCTCCATGGAGTAATCAGTAGTATGGCCTGCGTCATCCTTCAATCTTGGTTGGGGTGAAGGACACAAGGAAAGGTGTGGTTCATGAACATGAGCCTCCTATGATGACTCAGTGCTTTTACTTTTTACAACTGAAGAAGAGGAGGCGATAGAGCTGGAGGCTGAGTCAGCAATGTAAGACAAAACTTTTTCCTGATGCTCTGGCTTTAAAAGCGGTTTGCCAACTCCTAGAAAACTAAGCCTTCGAAGCCTTATGGAGCCAGACGATGACGCAGGCTCAACACCTCTTGCATTCGGTCCTATTTTGCTCTTGCCACTACCATCAGATCCACCACCAACACCATCATTACCAGCTGCCAACCCCCGCCCAATTCCACGGCCTCTTCCACCAGCCTTCCTCATTTTTGGTAGAAATGTAGACAAAATCCAACAAACTATATAGTAATGTAAAACAAGGTACAAGGTGTCTATAGGACAGGGGAGATTTTGAATTTCTGCACACACTAGTGGACACTGGACACTTTTGGATTGTGTGAGGCCCACTGAATATCTGAGCGCTATGTCACAGGCTTGATGGCACAGCTGTGACCAAAGTGACTAGAGGATAAGGGAGATTTTGAATTTCTGCAGACACTAGTGGACACTGGACACTTTTGGATTGTGTGAGGCCCACTGAATATCTGAGCGCTATGTCACAGGCTCGATGGCACAGCTGTGACCAAAGTGACTAGAGGATAAGGGAGATTTTGAATTTCTGCACACACTAGTGGACACTGGACACTTTTGGATTGTGTGAGGCCCACTGAATATCTGAGCGCTGTCACAGGCTCGATGGCACAGCTGTGACCAAAGTGACTAGAGGATAAGGGAGATTTTGAATTTCTGCACACACTAGTGGACACTGGACACTTTTGGATTGTGTGAGGCCAACTGAATATCTGAGCGCTGTCACAGGCTCGATGGCACAGCTGTGACCAAAGTGACTAGAGGATAAGTGAGATTTTGAATTTCTGCACACACTAGTGGACACTGGACACTTTTGGATTGTGTGAGGCCCACTGAATATCTGAGCGCTATGTCACAGGCTCGATGGCACAACTGTGACCAAAGTGACTAGAGGATAAGGGAGATTTTGAATTTCTGCACACACTAGTGGACACTGGACACTTTTGGATTGTGTGAGGCCCACTGAATATCTGAGCGCTGTCACAGGCTCGATGGCACAGCTGTGACCAAAGTGACTAGAGGATAAGTGAGATTTTGAATTTCTGCACACACTAGTGGACACTGGACACTTTTGGATTGTGTGAGGCCCACTGAATATTTGAGCGCTATGTCACAGGCTCGATGGCACAGCTGTGACCAAAGTGACTAGAGAATAAGGGAGATTTTGAATTTCTGCAGACACTAGTGGACACTGGACACTTTTGGATTGTGTGAGGCCCACTGAATATCTGAGCGCTATGTCACAGGCTCGATGGCACAGCTGTGACCAAAGTGACTAGAGGATAAGGGAGATTTTGAATTTCTGCACACACTAGTGGACACTGGACACTTTTGGATTGTGTGAGGCCAACTGAATATCTGAGCGCTGTCACAGGCTCGATGGCACAGCCGTGACCAAAGTGACTAGAGGATAAGTGAGATTTTGAATTTCTGCACACACTAGTGGACACTGGACACTTTTGGATTGTGTGAGGCCCACTGAATATCTGAGCGCTATGTCACAGGCTCGATGGCACAACTGTGACCAAGGTGACTAGAGGATAAGGGAGATTTTGAATTTCTGCACACACTAGTGGACACTGGACACTTTTGGATTGTGTGAGGCCCACTGAATATCTGAGCGCTGTCACAGGCTCGATGGCACAGCTGTGACCAAAGTGACTAGAGGATAAGTGAGATTTTGAATTTCTGCACACACTAGTGGACACTGGACACTTTTGGATTGTGTGAGGCCCACTGAATATTTGAGCGCTATGTCACAGGCTCGATGGCACAGCTGTGACCAAAGTGACTAGAGAATAAGGGAGATTTTGAATTTCTGCAGACACTAGTGGACACTGGACACTTTTGGATTGTGTGAGGCCCACTGAATATCTGAGCGCTATGTCACAGGCTCGATGGCACAGCTGTGACCAAAGTGACTAGAGGATAAGTGAGATTTTGAATTTCTGCACACACTAGTGGACACTGGACACTTTTGGATTGTGTGAGGCCCACTGAATATCTGAGCGCTATGTCACAGGCTCGATGGCACAGCTGTGACCAAAGTGACTAGAGGATAAGGGAGATTTTGAATTTCTGCACACACTAGTGGACACTGGACACTTTTGGATTGTGTGAGGCCCACTGAATATCTGAGCGCTATGTCACAGGCTCGATGGCACAGCTGTGACCAAAGTGACTAGAGGATAAGGGAGATTTTGAATTTCTGCACACACTAGTGGACACTGGACACTTTTGGATTGTGTGAGGCCCACTGAATATCTGAGTGCTGTCACAGGCTCGATGGCACAGCTGTGACCAAATGGCTAGAGAATAAGGGAGATTTTGAATTTCTGCAGACACTTGTGGACACTGGACACTTTTGGATTGTGTGAGGCCCACTGAATATCTGAGCGCTATGTCACAGGCTCGATGGCACAGCTGTGACCAAAGTGACTAGAGGATAAGTGAGATTTTGAATTTCTGCACACACTAGTGGACACTGGACACTTTTGGATTGTGTGAGGCCCACTGAATATCTGAGCGCTATGTCACAGGCTCGATGGCACAGCTGTGACCAAAGTGACTAGAGGATAAGGGAGATTTTGAATTTCTGCACACACTAGTGGACACTGGACACTTTTGGATTGTGTGAGGCCCACTGAATATCTGAGCGCTATGTCACAGGCTCGATGGCACAGCTGTGACCAAAGTGACTAGAGGATAAGGGAGATTTTGAATTTCTGCACACACTAGTGGACACTGGACACTTTTGGATTGTGTGAGGCCCACTGAATATCTGAGTGCTGTCACAGGCTCGATGGCACAGCTGTGACCAAATGGCTAGAGAATAAGGGAGATTTTGAATTTCTGCAGACACTTGTGGACACTGGACACTTTTGGATTGTGTGAGGCCCACTGAATATCTGAGCGCTATGTCACAGGCTCGATGGCACAGCTGTGACCAAAGTGACTAGAGGATAAGTGAGATTTTGAATTTCTGCACACACTAGTGGACACTGGACACTTTTGGATTGTGTGAGGCCCACTGAATATCTGAGCGCTATGTCACAGGCTCGATGGCACAGCTGTGACCAAAGTGACTAGAGGATAAGGGAGATTTTGAATTTCTGCAGACACTTGTGGACACTGGACACTTTTGGATTGTGTGAGGCCCACTGAATATCTGAGCGCTATGTCACAGGCTCGATGGCACAGCTGTGACCAAAGTGACTAGAGGATAAGGGAGATTTTGAATTTCTGCAGACGCTTGTGGACACTGGACACTTTTGGATTGTGTGAGGCCCACTGAATATCTGAGCGCTATGTCACAGGCTCGATGGCACAGCTGTGTCAAAAGTGACTAGAGGATAAGGGAGATTTTGAATTTCTGCAGACACTTGTGGACACTGGACACTTTTGGATTGTGTGAGGCCCACTGAATATCACAGCGCTATGTCACAGGCAGAAATTGGCTAGTGTATCACAAACTACAAGGTGTATGTAGAATTGGGCAGAATAGGAATCTCCCTAGAGTGCAGGTCTGTAAAAACGGACAATGTCCTCGACTTATTCTCACAGAGTGACACACTGATAGCTTCACTGTGGCTATGATAACAGCCGTTACACGGTACTGTGTGAGGAGCGTACACCGCTGTATGGTGTGAAAAAATGCACGCTCAGTACCTCAGCAGGACAAAAAAAAAAAAATTGGGATTGCTTTTAAAAAAGCAGTTTGCAGAGCAGTGGGTAAACAGCAATGCAGGAATGTCAGGAAGCCTTAGAAGGCAGCCCAACAACCAACACCACTGATACACCACAATATAGCCTCCCCTTGCACTGCACACAGTGACTGGTGTGTTGTACAGGCAAAATCACTAGCAGCAGAAGCAGTTTTTTTTCCTTCTTCCCTGCCTAACGCTCTCCCTACAGAATCAGCAGCAACCTCTCCCTATGCTAAGATCGGCAGAAGTAAGATGTCACTGTGGCTATGATAACAGCCGTTACACGGTACTGTGTGAGGAGCGTACACCGCTGTATGGTGTGAAAAAATGCACGCTCAGTACCTCAGCAGGACAAAAAAAAAAATTGGGATTGCTTTTAAAAAAGCAGTTTGCAGAGCAGTGGGTAAACAGCAATGCAGGAATGTCAGGAAGCCTTAGAAGGCAGCCCAACAACCAACACCACTGATACACCACAATATAGCCTCCCCTTGCACTGCACACACAGTGACTGGTGTGTTGTACAGGCAAAATCGCTAGCAGCAGAAGCAGTTTTTTTTCCTTCTTCCCTGCCTAACGCTCTCCCTACAGAATCAGCAGCAACCTCTCCCTATGCTAAGATCGGCAGAAGTAAGATGTCACTGTGGCTATGATAACAGCCGTTACACGGTACTGTGTGAGGAGCGTACACCGCTGTATGGTGTGAAAAAATGCACGCTCAGTACCTCAGCAGGACAAAAAAAAAAATTGGGATTGCTTTTAAAAAAGCAGTTTGCAGAGCAGTGGGTAAACAGCAATGCAGGAATGTCAGGAAGCCTTAGAAGGCAGCCCAACAACCAACACCACTGATACACCACAATATAGCCTCCCCTTGCACTGCACACAGTGACTGGTGTGTTGTACAGGCAAAATCGCTAGCAGCAGAAGCAGTTTTTTTTCCTTCTTCCCTGCCTAACGCTCTCCCTACAGAATCAGCAGCAACCTCTCCCTATGCTAAGATCGGCAGAAGTAAGATGGCGGTCGGCGTGCACGCCCTTTTATAACCCCTGTGACGCCCACCAAAGCAAGCCAATCACTTGCATGCCCTTCTGAAAGATGGTGGTGACCCGTGCCTATGTCATCACGTTGCCCACAGTGTCCGTGGATCCTGAATGGCTGAAAAAGAGCGCAAAACAAACTTTTGAAACGCGACTTTGGCGCGTAAGTCGCCGACCTTGTGGCCGACCTCATCCTAGGGTCGGGTTTCGTTTCATGAAACCCGACTTTGCCAAAAGTCGGCGACTTTTGAAATTTTTCGACCCGTTTCGCTCAACTCTAGTAGCCAGTGCTGAAAGATCATTTTCAAAACTAAAATTAATAAAAAACTATATGCGGAGTACCATGTCGGAGCAAAGACTTTCTGACCTTGCGATTCTGAGCATTGAAAACGAGAGGGCTAGGAAACTAGACATAGACAGCATTGTGGACACCTTTGCTGAAGTGAAGGCACGCAGGCATGTGTTGTAAGAAACGATGGTCTTCTGCGTAAATGTAAAGTTCTTTTGGAGTTGGGAAGGTTTTGACTACTAATCGTTGAACCGATGCATGTTTTTGTTGAACTAACACAGTTTTACTAACAAAGTTTCAAGTTAAAGTTCTATTGCATGTTTGGTTTTAAGTTACACCCAGGCCAGAAGGGAATTATTGACCATTTACTGGTCTTTACAGTGTCTAAAAACATAATATTAATTGTGTTATTGTTACTTTTCTTTTAGGTTGATTCATCTTTTTATAGTTCTATTGGAGTTCAAGTTTTGTTAATGTAAGTATGGAATTTAAGTTTTAACAGTAGCATTGTAACTAAAATATATAGAACTTATTAATTTATAGAACTATAAATATATAAAACAGAAATGTACATATAGATTGCTTAAATTTCGCTCTTTGGCCTTTAGGTTCCTTCATTTTGAAACTTAGACATTTTATAAGTTGGAATACGTTTTCAAATTGCAATTGCATATCTTTTCAAGAGATGAAAACAAGTTATTTCTGCTACAGTTTCAAGTGAGTTTTGTTGACTTACGTTTAGGTTTAAAAATAAGTACATTTTAACTGAATGTTATACTGATAATTTAGTTTACTTTATGAGACATTTTATGACGGTTTAATAATTGTCTTCTTTTGGTTTTAGGTTGTACTTATACGTTTTAGAAGTTAGAACGGGTTATTAAGCAAGAAGAGATAGAAACTTGTCATGTCCACGGTAGTACTTCAAATTTCAGGTAAGTGTTTAATGAACTATTGTGTATTTGTATTTACGTAAGTGAGCAACTTAAAATATAAAATTATCAATGCTTAACTAATTTGATTGTATTGACTGAGTTACAGGATTAGGAATAATTGTGTTACATTATTTCTAATTCTGTTACTTAATGTGACTCTAGTATGCATTATCAGTAAGGGGGTGTGTCTTTAAGGGGGTGTGTCTTTAACCCCTTACCTACAATGGACGTAATATTCAGTCCATGTGACCCTTGACCTAATTACCATGGACGGAATATTACGTCACAGCGATCAGCGGCGCCCACATGGTGAGCGCCGCTGATCGCGGCCGGGTGTCAGCTGATTATCACAGCTGACAACTGGCACAATGTGTCAGGGGCGGTCACGGACCACCCCCGACACGTTAACCCCTTGCACACCGCGATCAAACACGATCGCAGTGTACCGGGGGTTAAAGCGAAGCATCGGCAGGGAGGGGCTCCCTCCATGCTTCCCTGAGCCCCCCATGGCAGCGCAATGTGCAGCGCTGCTGCGGGGGGCTCCTTTCCTGCAGGTCCCCGGATCCAATATGGCGGCGTGGACCTCCGGGGGCCTGCAGGAAGCTGGCTTCCTCAGTGCCTGCAAAGCGCAGGCATGAGGAAGCCTTCTGGACTGCCTGTGACAGATCGCTGATCTGTCACAGTGATCTGTGATGTGACAGATCAGCGATCTGTCACAGGACAGTTATGTCCCCCCTGGGACATTGTAATAAAGTAAAAAAAAAAAAAAAGTGTAAAAATAATTTTAAAAAAATCGCTAAATGAATTAAAAAAAATATATATATATTCCCCAATAAATTCATTTTTTGGAAATAAAAAAAAAAAACAATAGTACACATATTTGGTATCGCCGCGTCCGTAACGACCCGCCCTATAAAACTGCCCCAATAGTTAACCCCTTAAGTGAACCCCTTAAAAAATAAAAATAAAAAACGAAGCAAAAAATAATGATTTATTATCATACCGCTGAACAAAAAGTGCAATAACGCGCGATCAAAAAGATGCATATAAATATCCATGGTACCGCTGAAAACGAGATCTTGTCCCGCAAAAAACGAGCTGCCACACAGCATCATCAGCAAAAAAATAAAAAAGTTATAGCTCGCAGAATAAAGTGATGCAAAAATAATTATTTTTTATATAAAATTGTTTTCATAGCATAAAAGCGCCAAAACATAAAAAAAGACCAAAATGAGGTATCGCTGTAACCGTACTGACCCGTAGAATAAAACCGCCTTATAAATTTTACCGCACCCGGAACGGCGTAAACGCACCACCCAAAAGAAATTCATGAAACGCTGGTTTTTGTAAATTCTGCGTCCCAAAAAACAAAATAAAAAGCGATCAAAAAAGTCACATGCCCGAAATGTACCCGGGGGCGAACTGCTGGGGGTGAACTGTTGGGGGCGAACTGCTGGGGGCAAAACATCCAAATCCCGGTACTTGCACCTACACCAACTGCGCCTCCCCGCCATTACTTCATCTACACTGCCCTGGGACTACAGCTCCGCCTGTGAGGAGCTTTACCATCTAAGCTGCGCATACCATCAGTCCCAGAGGATCTGCCCGCAGCATCGGCCTAACATCACACTTGCCGAGCACCAGAGGTGGCGTCACAAACTATTCCAATAAACTTTAACACCATTAACATCACCGCCATTGATACTGGGCGCCCAGGGTCACGGACCGGGTCACCGCTGCTGTGACACATTCCCCCTGAAACTGGCCCAGTACCGAGTATCCCGCTGCCCTGGGTGTGAGGGCGACCCACATGCTTCCACAGAATTTAAAAAAAAAAATCATGAAATAGGCCTGGATGGAAATGATGGTACCCCTGAAAATAATGTGACAAAAGGGACGTGTTAAATCAAGGTGTGTCCACTAATTAACATCACAGGTGTCTACAATCTTGGAATCAGTGATCGGGCCCGTATATAGAGTTACAGATACTCACTGTGCTGTTTGGTGACATGGTGTATATCACACTCAACATGGACCAGAGGAAGCAAAGGAAAGAGTTTTCTCCCGAGATTAGAAAGAAAAGTATAGACAAACATGTTTAAGGTAAAAGTTATAAGACCATCTCCAAGCAAATTTATTCATAAATTTAAGATCCATGGGACTGCAGCCAACCTCCTATCTAAAGGGCTGTCACATTGTAGAAGGATCAACTTTATTCTCATTTGCACAAGGAAAGACTAGAAGCAATGGGATGAAGCTGAATGGGAGGAGACACAGATTAGATATTAGAAAAAACTTTTTGACAGTTAGAGTGATCAATGAGTGGAACAGGCTGCCACGAGAAGTGGTGAGTTCTCCTTCAATGGAAGTCTTCAAACAGAGGCTGGACAGACATCTAACTGGGATGATTTAGCGAATCCTGCTTTGAGCAGGGGGTTGGACCAGATGGCCCAGGAGGTCCCTTCCAACTCTACCATTCTATGATTCTATGATTCTATGATTCTATGATTCTATGATTCCTTGGTTGTGGCTGCAGGAAGAAAATGATGACAAATCAAAGAGATGGATAATACGAATGGTAACAAAAGAGCCCAGAAAAAGTTCTAAACAGATTAAAGGTGAATTTCAAGCTCAAGGAACATCAGTGTCAGATCGCACCATCCATACTGTATGAGCCAAAGTGAACTTCATAGGAGACGACCAAGGACTACACCATTGTTAAAAAAAGTCATAAAAAAGCCAGAATGGAATTTGTCAAACTACTTGTTGACAAGCCACAAAGCTTCTGTGAGAATGTCCTATGGACAGATGAGACAAAAATGGAACTTTTCGTCAAGGCACAACAGCTCTATGTTCACAGACAGAAAAATTAAGCATATCAAGAAAAGAACCCTGTCCTTACTGTGAAACATGGAGGAGGCTCTGCTATGTTCTGGGGCTGCTTTGCTGCATCTGGCACAGGGTGTCTAGAATCTGTGCAGGGTACAATGAAATATCAAGACTATCAAGGGATTCTAGAGAGAAATGTGCTGCTCAGTGTCAGAAATCTTGGTCTCAGTCGCAGGCAGGTTCGGTCTAGCCTGGCGGGGTATCGGGGAAATCCCCGGTGGGCCCTAGGTGAGGAGAGAGGGGAAAAAATATATAATACATACATTTATATTTGTAGCTGTGGGCCCTTCAAAAGTGCAGGGGCTCGCATGGCGCTCAGGACAGTGGCAGGCTGGGCCAGGGAAGCTGAACGGGGGGGGGGGCTTTTAAAGTGCAAGGTGCTCAGCACGCTGCCATGGGAGCCAGGATTGTGTGCACTGCTGCCAGCCCTTTGAGGTTATGTGCCCATGTAGCGTTTTAATCTGGACACTGAAAACCGGACTCCTTCCCAGAAATCGCGCAGTTTTTTCCGTGCGATTTTACCGCGATTATGTTTGCGATTTTGCCGCGATTTTCGCGTGCGATATTCAAGCACTTTCCAAGCGATTTGAAGCATCGCTTGGAAAGTGATTGAAAGGTTGGGCACACTTGTCAAACATAGTGTTTGACGAGTGTGACCAGGTTTTTACTATTGAGGCCGCCTTTTCGGCCTCAATAGTAAAAGAAAGAATGTAAAAAATAATTAAAAAAAAAAAATCGGGGTATATTTACCTTCCGACGTCCCGCGCAGTCTCAGCGACGCTCCTGTTCCCAGCGATGCCTTGCGAGACCTGTGATGTTGTTGGTCTCGCGTTGCTATAGCGATCTCACGAGACCGCTAGAGTCAAGCGAGACTACGTCATCACAGGACCTTGCCGCAAGGCATTACTGGGAACGCTGAGACCTGGGAATGCAGCGCGGAACGTCGGAAGGTAAATATACCCCGATTTTTTATTCTTTTTTTTACAGGGGTATGGTACCCAGGGCCTGGAGGACAGTCTCCTCTCCTCCACACCGTGGGTACCAACCGCACATTAGACGCTTAACTTTGCGCATGGTGGGCATAGCCACATGCGGGAAGTAAGCGATTCTCATGCATTCCTATGGGTGCGGAATCGCGGCAATTCTTTGCGGTTCCGCACAAAAGAATGAGCATGCTGCGATTTTTTCCACGATGCAATTCCGCCGTGGAAAAAAG
This sequence comes from Dendrobates tinctorius, assembly GCF_039654945.1. NCBI lineage: Eukaryota > Metazoa > Chordata > Amphibia > Anura > Dendrobatidae > Dendrobates > Dendrobates tinctorius. The sequence goes on along the minus strand of NW_027361776.1, from coordinate 3,601,819 downwards.
CGCAGCATTAGCACAGCATGTGCGGAATGCCATAGGAATGCATGGGGTATGTTCTGTACAAGATTTTTAAACGTTTTTGCGCCGAAAATCGCGGCAAAAACGCTTAAAAATCGCATCGTGGGCACACAGCCTAAGAGTGCAGGGACGCGCGATGCTCAGGTCCTTGCAGTCATTGCTGAAGCTAGCAGTGAAGCAAGTGTTAATTGAAGTGAAGAGAAGGTGTCCACTTGCTCCTGCACTGCTGTCAGCTAGCTCTGAGGTCTGCACTGTCAGGAGGGGGAGGGGAGGCTCCAGAGGAACACAGTGCGGCCTGAAGTGAGTATCCCAGCTCCCTGATTATGTCTCTATCCTGACTCTATCCTATCCTCCACATCAACGTTGCTTTTTTTTCCTGTTTGCCCCACACAGCTGCGCTCTGTCTGCGCCCCACGCAGCTGTGCTCTGTCTGCGCCCCCCACGCAGCTGTGCTCTCTGTGCCCCCCCACGCAGCTGCACTCTGTCTTCGCCCCCCACGCAGCTGCGCTCTATTTGCGCCCCCCACAAAGCTGCGCTCTGTCTGTGTACGCAGATGCGCTCTGTCTGTATCCCCCCACACATCAGCACTCTGTCTGGGCCCCCCACGCAGCTGCACTCTGTCTGCGCCCCCCACGCAGCTGCGCTGTCTGTCCCCCCCACGCAGCTGCGCTCTGTCTGCGCCCCCCACGCAGCTGCGCTCTGTCTGCGCCCCCCCACACAGCTGCGCTCTGTCTGCGCCCCCACTCAGCTGCACTCTGCTCTGTCTGCGCCCCCCACGCAGCTGCACTCTGTCTGCGCCCCCCACGCAGCTGCGCTCTGTCTGCGCCCTCCCACGCAGCTGCGCTCTCTGTGCCCCCCACGCAGCTGCGCTCTGTCTGCGCCCCCCCACACACCTGCGCTCTGTCTGCGCCCCCACTCAGCTGCACTCTGCTCTGTCTGCGCCCCCACGCAGCTGTGCTCTGCTCTGTCTGCGCCCCCATGCAACTGTGCTCTGTCTGCGCCCCCCACGCAGCTGCGCTCTCTATGCCCTCTCTATGCTTTCTGCCTTTTAGTTGATGATATCACAGTGTCTTCCCTCACTCCTGTGTTGTGATGGTGACAGGAGCTCCCCATGTTCTTCATGGCATTTGTTGCCAAGAGATCCATTTATCTTATTTCTGTTTGTGTGTACTAGGGTGACCGGATCTCATATGGGGGAAAAAAAAATGTCGGAATCTTGTTCGTCTGGACCCCACAAAACTATTCTCCTTTCCAGATATTGAGATAGCCAAAATTTGAGCTCGATCAAACGACGTTAACCCGTGCCGCTCGTTGCTCAAAGTTTGAAAAAATCCAAATTTTTGGCCAAAAAGCTGACATATGGAGCCATAACTCCAGAATGGTAAATAATAAAAACACGCTTAATATCTCAAAAGAAAGCTAATGTTGTTCTTCAAAATTTATATGTTACACACAGGGTGCATGTAATTTCTATTTTAGGGATGGTGATTTTACTTCAGTGTACAACCGACCTTTTATTTATTCAGTTTAGTTTCTTAAGTGCCTTTGAGCTGGTTAGATCGAACAATTATCCAGTGAAGATATTTTAACATTTTTTTTTAATTTTCCAAGTGTGTGTGTTATTGTTTTTATAGCTATTATTATTATTATTTATTGTTATAGCGCCATTTATTCCATGGCGCTTTACATGTAAGGAGGGGTATACATAATAAAAGTACAATAATCTTAAACAATTCAAGTCATAACTGGTACAGGAGTAGAGAGGACCCTGCCCGCGAGGGCTCACAATCTAAAAGATGTGGGTGATAATACAGTAGGCGAGGGTAGAGCTGGTCGTGCAGCGGTTTGGTCGATCGGTGGTTACTGCAGGTTATAGGCTTGTCGGAAGAGGTGGGTCTTCAGGCTCTTTTTGAAGGTTTCGATGGTAGGTGAGAGTCTGATATGTTGTGGTAGAGAGTTCCAGAGTAGGGGTGATGCGCGATATTATAGTATTATTTTAAAAGATATTTGAAAATATTTTATTGAAATTAAAGTTTGTAATATATTTTGTTTCGTTTTTCTAGTTAACTGTTATTTACCTATTGGACTCTGAAATGGCATTCACATCAGGTGTACAAAGCCGGAACAAGGATAAATTATTTCTTGTGGGCTATCCCATTCACCAGATCACCGGTTGTAAACTACCCTCAAATCGTCAAGTCTTATGTGCTTTATTTTATAATTTACGTACTGTGAAATTAACTGTAAGAGAATCAGCAAAACTGACCATGCGAGAAGTGTTCATTTTTTGGGGGAAAGCGCGAATCCCGACTAAACATGAGCAAGATGCAGTTACTAAGCTGGAAAAACTTCACGCCGAGTGGAGAAGTCTTCAAAAAGACCGGAAGAAAACATCGGAAACGGCCAAGAACAAATTTAAACAGTTTGTTGAAAAGTTGAATGATCTCTTTGATATTGCTCAACAAGATGCCTTGGCTCTGATGAAATTGGAAGAAGATAAGGCATTTCTCGTGAAACAGAGGCAGAAGGGCCGCCCAGGTTCCATGGCTGGAGTGGATCTCAAGTTGTCTCGAGCTGAAGAAATCAAGGCGCAAAAGGAACTTGCAAAAATGAACCGACAAATCCAAGAAGAAACTTTTGATATTGGTGAGTTTATTTTATTATTATTATTATTCTAAAAAGTAGATAAACAAATAAGTAAATAGTTTCATTATAATTGAAAGAAAATTGTACATGAGAGCATCATTTGGCATCTTTATGATTGAGTTTATATTCTTAAAATAATACCTATTGATAATTAGAAGTAGGTAATTTAGTACCTATGTATTATTACTATTCTGCTAAAACGACAAGTTTTTATAGTCTTTTTTTTCTCTTTCTTTTGTTGCTTCTTAGAGACGGATGATGAAGACAAGCTCGAAGAAGGAAAAGAAAAAGAAGATACTGAAGAGGACAGCATCTACCAGGAACTTGAGAGCTTGGAGGAAATGGACATCCCTGAAGAAGCTGCAGAAGATCCAGGACCATCTGAGAGCAAGAGGATGAAAGTTTCATTTGCAAGGGGCGTTAAAGAGATTTTAAACATGAAATTATCCATTGTGTTAGATCGATGTAAGGTATCCGACAGAAATGCCACGAGAATTTTAATAGCTACTCTAGAAGCACTAAACCTTGACCCTCTTGAGTACAAAGTCTCGAAAACTTTATTACATTCTAGAAGGCAAATGTTCAGAGAACAATATACTAAACATTTTTTAGATAAAGTAAACATTCCTGAAAAAGAGCCCGTGGTTGTCCATTGGGATGGTAAACTTTTACCGGGTGTTTTAAAACATGAGCAATGTGAGCGAATAGCTATTGCTATTTCATATGGCGAAAAGGAACAGCTGCTGGGAGTTCCTGTAACAGCAAGCAGCTCTGGAGAAGAGCAAGCCGTAGCCGTATATGAATGCCTACAGGAATGGGGTCTTCCCAACACTGTCAAGGCGATGTGCTGCGACACTGCAGCATCGAACACGGGAAGACTCAAAGGAGCATGTGTCCTATTGGAGGAAATGTTAGGAAGGGAATTGCTACACCTAGCTTGCCGTCACCATATTTTGGAAATTGTGTTAAGAGGCGTATTCGACACAAAAATGGGATCAACCACTGGACCTCATCGAGACATTTTCAAAAGATTCCTCACTGCGTGGCCCAAGATAGACAAAGGAAAATACGACACAGGTATCAGTGACAATCTAATACAAAAGCAGCTAACTCCAGAAGTAATTGCAAATGTTACTGCTGAATTCGAGACCAAATTAACTGAGAGCCACCCCAGAGATGACTACAAGGAACTGTTGCAGTTGGTTCTCGTATTTGTTGGATCACTATACGGCAATGTTGTGGGTTTTAGAACTCCAGGAGCCATTCATCACGCTAGGTGGATGGCAAAGGCTATTTACTGCTTAAAAATGTTCATTTTTTGTCGTCAATTTAAGATGTCTAAAGAAGAAGAAAGTTCTGTGCGTGCCATTTCTGTTTTCCTAGTTAAAATTTATTGTAAAGCTTGGTTCAATGCTCCAAAAGCTCATCTTGCACCAAAGCAAGATTTAGGTATTTTGCATAGTCTGTTAGACTATAAAGAATGTGACAACGACATTGCAGAAATAGCCCTGACCAAATTTTCGAACCATTTGTGGTATTTGAATGCAGAGTTGGTGGGATTATCGTTTTTTGATCCCACCATTACAGACGATGAAAAGTTGTTAATGGCTAATAAATTACTCAGTAGCACAGATGAACCATCAGAGCATGCTAGGGTTGTAAATCCAAAAGTTAGGAAAGAAAAATTAAAAGAGGTAGTTGATGGAGGATTGGTAAATTTACTTACCAAAGAAACATTTACATTCTTTGACCGATTTAATATAAAAACAGATTTCCTAAGACAAAATCCAAACACCTGGCCTCAAAATAATGACTTCCAGGAAGGATTGAAAATTGTCAAAACATTAAAAGTAGTTAATGATATGGCTGAGTGTGGTGTTAAATTAATAACCGACTTTAACGACCTTCTGACAAAAGATGAAGAACAAAAGCCATATGTCCTGCAAGTTGTAAGCAAATGCCGAACATTATATTCTGACGTTTCAAAAACTACTTTAACAAAAGCTCTAGAATAGATTAGATAACTATGTAAAATTATCAACTCATGTAGGTACTACGTCTGTATCTTTTCTGTGTCTGTTTTGTATGTATTATATACCTCATTTTTTTATTTTAAAATAAAAAATGTCATTAGACTTATCAGTATTACTTGTTTTTTTGTTATATTTCTACTTTAAACTCAAAAATATACCAAAAAAAAACAAAATTTATCACTTAATAACAAAATATACGAAGTATGCTCCATTGCTCCTAGTGGTACCAGGTCACGTTCTTGGGGCTAAAAGCTGTTGTAACTCAGTTTGACTTAAAATAACAACAATTATGTATAAAATATACATTTTGAAGAACAACATTAGCTTTCTTTTGAGATATTAAGCGTGTTTTTATTATTTACCGTTCTGGAGTTATGGCTCCATATGTCAGCTTTTTGGCCAAAAATTTGGATTTTTTTCAAACTTTGAGCGACGAGCGGCACGGGTTAACGTCGTTTGATCGAGCTCAAATTTTGGCTATCTCAATATCTGGAAAGGGGAATCGTTTTGTGGGGTCCAGACGGACAAAATTCCGACATCAATTTTTTGTGGTCACCCTAGTGTGTACACAAATCACATATATACACTATATAAATTATATACACACCCTACTGATTTATAGGCCGGGGTCACACTTGCGTGTGTAATGCGAGAAACTCACCTCAATGCCCGACACTGCTGCTGTCACTTGGGGACCAGAGCGTGTGGCTGCATAGAAATACATGCATAGAAATAAATGCAGTCGCACGCTCCGTTCACCGAGTGACAGCGGCAGTGTCGTCCATTGAGGTGAGTTTCTCGCATTACACACGCAAGTGTGACCCTGGCCATATAGTGTATGTGTGCAATGCATTTATGTGAATAAGGTCGGGATCACACTACCGTGTGTGATGCGAGAAACTCGCATCAACACCCAGCACTACCGCCGGCACTCAGGACCGGAGCTGCGGCTTCATAGAAATACACGCATTGAAATACATGCATAGAAATACATACAGCCGCAGCTCCGGTCCTGAGTGCCGGCGGTAGCGCTGGGTGTTGATGCGAGAGAGTCGTGCGAGTTTCTCGCATCACACACGGTAGTGTGATCGCAGCCTAAGTGGATGTGTAAACTTGTGATAGTCAGACATTGAAACGCATATATGCTTTGGCTAAAAGCACTGTAAAACTATGCCAAAATTATGTATCTTTTTTTAAAAAAAAATAACTGGAATTTTTATATGCAGAATGAATAATTTATATATCTATAATGTTGTTTATAGCAAAAATATAACAGTAAAAAAAATACTGAATCTTGGTGACCTAAAAGCGATCACATTGGTATTCAGGGTTATTTTTGCATTGCTATAGTAACAGAAAAATTAAACTAAGGCCACGTTCACACATTTAGTATTTGGTCAGTATTTTATATCACTATTTGTAAACCACAATCGGAGGAAAAGTAGAATAGAAACACATCACCAAGGAACCCAGTCCGACACTACTAGAGTCGGTGACGGGATGGGCCAGGGAAGCAGGGGACACGTGCACTGCCGCAGGCCATTTTGAAGCACCTGGGCGTTCGCACAGAGTTCAAGAGTCGGGGGAGCTGGGGCCGTGTGCACGGTCGCATCACAGTTAGCTAAAAGTGATGTCATGCCATGCGCCCTGCACTGCTGCTTCTTGCGTAAGAGACAAGCCAAGTAGTGTAATAGTATTAATACACCTAATATTTAACATAGTTATTAAGGTTGAAGGAAGATATTAAAGTCCATCTAGTTCAACCCATATCCTATCCTAACTTGCCCTAACATGTTGATCCAGAGGAAGGCAAAAAAAAACCCATGTAGCAAACAGTAAGCTTCACATTGGGGAAAAAATTCCTTCCCTAGTCCACATACGGCAATCAGACTAGCTCCCTGGATTAACGCAATATTAAGGAAACTAGTGTATATACTCTGTAATATCATACTGTTCAAGAAAGGCATTCAGTCCCTTCTTAAATTTTAGTAGGGAATCACTCATTACAACATCTTATGGCAGAGAGTTGCATAGTCTCACTGCTCTTACAGTAAAGAATCCGCGTCTGTGAGTATGCTTAAACCTTCTTTCCTCCAGAAGTAGAGGATGCCCCATTGTCCCGGTCACAGGTCTAAGAGTAAAAAGATCATTAGAAAGGTCTTTGTACTGTCCCCTCATATATTTATACATTGTAATAAGATCACCCCTAAGCCTTCAATTTTCCAAACTAAATAACCCCAAGTATAATAACCTGTCTTGGTATTGCAGACCCCCTAGTTCTCTAATAACCTTGGTCGCTCTTTTCTGCACCCACTCCAGTTCAGCTATGTCTTTCTTATACACCTGAGAAAAGAACTGTACACAGTATTCTAAGTGTGGTCGCACTAGTGACTTGTATAGAGGCGAAATTATGTTCTCCTCATGAGCATCTATGCCTCTTTTAATGCATCCCATTATTTTATTTGCCTTTGCAGCAGCTGCCTGACACTGGCCACTAAATTTGTATGTTTATGTGAATCTGTATGTGTTTGTGTATATGTTTGTCTGTGTGTGTGCACAACTGCGTGGGTGTGCATTTTTATGTGCACGTATCGGTGAAGGGTTTTTATAAATGCGGTGCTAATATTTGCAAAATATGCAAATATGCTCAGATTTCTCAGGAATTTACCAATAATGATCATACTTCATGTTTTAAAATAAAAAAATTATATCAACTGCAATTCTAGTAACATAGTGTATAAAATCAATTGTGATCAATGTGATTTATCCTATGTCGGCTGTACCTCAAGGCAGCTAAAAATAAGAATAAGAGAACATTTAAATGATATTAGTAATACAAATAATTTTACACGAAATGTTTCAGCAGTTTCCAAACACTTTATTGATTGCCATGCCCGCAATACATCACATTTCAAAGTTCAGGGAATAGAAAAAGTAAACCTGTCATCCCGTGGGGGAGACATCAGGCGATGTCTCCTTACTCGGGAAGCATTTTGGATATACCATTTAAATACTAGGTATCCAAATGGTCTCAATAAGACACATGATCTATTGTTGCACTATTGTTGATTTTTTATGTTAATTTTGTATTGGGTATATGTGTCCAATCGGATTGGCTCATATTATCATGTGATTTTTATCTGATGTCTTATTTGTCAAGTTACATATATATGCTCGATCTCCAGCAAATTTCAAACATGGCTTTGACAAAGACCGTCTGGTCGAAACGCGTAGCCTGTTATCTCTGTCGTGGTGTGGTTATTTGGAGAGTCTTCACCATTGTATGTCTTAATGGATTTTCATTAAAGAAGATTTTAATAGCAGCTGGAGCTGAACTTTTTTTTCCTGTGTTTGTGCATGTCTGCATTTGCATTTCTGTGTGTATTTGGGCGTGTGTTGGCATATATGCAAGTGTGTGGTTACCTGCGCTACATGTGTGTGTCTTTGCATGTCTGTGTCTGCGTGTGTATATACAGTTGTGGCCAAAAGTATTAACACCCCTGCAATTCTGTCAGATAATACTCAGTTTCTTCCTGAAAATGATTGCAAACACAAATTCTTTGGTATTATTATCTTCATTTAATTTGTCTTAAATGAAAAAACACAAAAAGAATTGTCCTAAAGCCAAATTGGATATAATTCCACACCAAACATAAAAAAGAGGGTGGACAAAAGTATTGGCACTGTTCGAAAAATCATGTGATGCTTCTCTAATTTGTGTAATTAACAGCACCTGTAACTTACCTGTGGCACCTAACAGGTGTTGGCAATAACTAAATCACACTTGCAGCCAGTTGACATGGATTAAAGTTGACTCAACCTCTGTCCTGTGTCCTTGTGTGTACCACATTGAGCATGGAGAAAAGAAAGAAGACCAAAGAACTGTCTGTGGACTAGAGAAACCAAATTGTGAGGAAGCATGAGCAATCTCAAGGCTACAAGTCCATCTCCAAAGACCTGAATGTTCCTGTGTCTACTGTGCTTAGTGTCATCAAGAAGTTTAAAGCCCATGGCACTGTGGCTAACCTCCCTAGATGTGGATGGAAAAGAAAAATTGACAAGAGATTTCAATGCAAGATTGTGCTGATGTTGGATAAAGAACCTCGACTAACATCAAAATAAGTTCAAGCTGCCCTGCAGTCCGAGGGTACAACAGTTTCGACCCGTACTATCTGTCGGCATCTGAATGAAAAGGAACTGTATGGTAGGAGACCCAGGAAGACCCCACTTCTTACCCCGAGACATAAAAAAGCCAGGCTAGAGTTTGCCAAAACTTACCTGAAAAAGCCTAAAACGTTTTTGAAGAACGTTCTCTGGTCAGATGAGACAAAAGTAGAGCTTTTTGGGCAAAGGCATCAACATAGAGTTTACAGGAGAAAAAAAGAGGCATTCAAAGAAAAGAACATGGTCCCTACAGTCAAACATGGCAGAGGTTCCCTGATGTTTTGGGGTTGCTTTGCTGCCTCTGGCACTGGACTGCTTGACTGTGTGCATGGCATTATGAAGTCTGAAGACTACCAACAAATTTTGCAGCATAATGTAGAGCCCAGTGTGAGAAAGCTGGGTCTCCCTCAGAGGTCATGTGTCTTCCAGCAGGATAATGACCCAAAACACACTTCAAAAAGCACTAGAAAATGGTTTGAGAGAAAGCACTGGAGACTTCTAAGGTGGCCAGCAATGAGTCCAGACCTGAATCCCATAGAATACCTGTGGAGAGATCTAAAAATGGCAGTTTGGAGAAGGCACCCTTCAAATATCAGGTACCTGGAGCAGTTTGCCATAGAAGAATGGTCTAAAATTCCAGCAGAGCATTGTAAGAAACTCATTCATGGTTACCGGAAGCAGTTGGTCGCAGTTATTTTGGCTAAAGGTTGCGCAACCAAGTGTTAGGCTGAGGTTGCCAATACTTTTGTCTGGCCCATTTTTGGAGTTTTGTGTGAAATGATAAATGTTTTGCTTGTTGCTTCATTCTCTTTTGTGTTTTTTCATTTGTGACAAATTAAATGTAGATAATAATACCAAAGAATTTGTGTTTGCATTCATTTTCAGGAAGAAACTGAGTATTATCTGACAGAATTGCAGGGGTGTCATTACTTTTGGCCACAACTGTACGTGTATAAGCCCGCATATATACTTATGCACGCTTCTGCATGTGTATGTTTTTGTGCATGTCTGTGTGTGCACGTATCTGTGTGTGTTTGTGCATGTCTGTGTTTGCATTTCTGTGTGTGTGTATTTGGGCATGTGTTGGCATATATGCAAGTGTGTGGTTATCTGCGCTACATGTGTATGTATTTGCATGTCTGTGTCTGATATGTATTACAGCAACATTATAAAACAGCATCGTATTAATGAGTATCCGTGTACATATGCTGTTAGAGTAGTGGACAAATACGGATCCGTCGTTATATAACATGAAAGGGGAGTGTGGAGAACCACACAAAACACGACATACAGATCCAATTTATAAGCAAAATTCACTTTATTGAAAAATAGGGACAGAACAGGAAAAATGGCCCAGTGCGGCCGTTTCTTCAGGAGCAAGAGACTAGTGATTGCTATAGGGTGCCTCTATGGAGAAGAGGTACCCGAGGACCTGTGTGGCCGACACAGGTAACGGACTGGTGTTCGTGTGGTACTGACCTGGGTCAGTGAGTAAGACTGTGTACCTGGAGGGTTCAGTGAGCAAGGTCCTGGAGGGTCAGTGTTGGGAGGTTCTGGGAGAAGAATCGGATCCCTGGAGCATGTGGTATGACCTTGGACCTGGTGAGGCGTAAGTGTTGGGCAGTCTCAGGCCAAGACGGATGTCCTGAATAGCACCCGCTAAGCCGCTGGACCTGGTGAGGTCGGTGTGTTGGTAAACCCTGGAAAGAGGGTCGGCTCCCTGAATAGCACCCGGTGCGCCCTGTGTGTTGGACGGTCTCAGGTGGAGACGGTGCATCCTGAATAGCACACAGACAGGACACGTGAGTTTTGTGTTGGTGTGGCCGGTGTGTTGGGAAACTCTGGGAGGAGGGTCAGCTCCCTCAATAGCACCCGGTGCACCTTGTGTGTTGGACCGTCTCAGGCGGAGACGGTACGTCCTGAATAGCACACAGAAAGGACATGTGAGTTTTTTGTGGCGTTTTTCTTTTCTTCTTTTCTCAACTCAGCCTGGGGTTGCTCAGTGGGAGTCAAGAAGGTGACAAGCGGCTTGATGTGGCTCAGTGGCTTCCGGTAACTTGGCGGGGTTGAGAAGGGGACAAGCTGCTTCCGGTGGATCGGCGGATCCACAAAGACGGCGCAGCAGGAGCTGCAGTGACTCCAGCCGCTGTGTGTGTGTGAACAGCAGCCGGTGGTGTCGGTGATCGGTGACAGCAGGAGCTGTGGTGGTGCCAACAAGGACTTGTGTGGTATCGTTAAGACATAAACTGTGTTGTATGAACTGTGGTCTGAGAAGACCGGTATAACGGATATGGGGAGATCCCGAAAGGGGGTGGAGTCCCAGAAGGGGGCGGTGACCCAAATCGGGGTGGTAGCCCAAAAGTGGGTGGAGTCCCAGAAGAGGGTGGTGACCCAAATCGGAGTGGCAACCCAAAAAGGGGTGAAGTCCCGGGAGGAGGCGGTAACCCAAATTGGGGTGGTTCAGGAAATGGCAGTACTGGTTGACTCAGTGGGTATGTCTGCAGTACCGCAGTGTATGTGTATGTCTTGGGAGGAATGTGAGATATCCTTTCTGGGTAGTAATGACGGGCCCCAGGTGTGTACCGTGATGCTGTACCAGGAAGGAGTCTCTGGTAGACTGGACTCCAAGAGTCAGGTGACTCTGACAGGAACTCCGCTCGTTTTATCTCTGACCGAGAAAAACGTCAGAGTTCGCTGCGTCCACGGGGGCGTTGTGAATTATAAGGTGGACAGAGTCCTGATTGAGATGAAAAAGGGGGAGTGCCAAGGTGGTAGGATACCACCAAACTTAGTGCATACCTTTGAGAAGCGCCAGGACTTTGTCCTATTTGATGTGGGGGAGGAGGATAGAGACGTTTCTACTGTAGGGCTAGCAGAAACTGAGACGCTGACACCTCCTAACATGGACAGGCCAGACGTAGGGGCAACCAGAGAAAGAATGGCGTCGGACAAATTTACTGACCTGACGTCACCTGAAGGGTACAACGGTGTGAATGAGAAGGGTGTGGTAAACAAAAAGAGCAGAGCTGACACACGGATAGAGAGTGCCTTGGGGGTTTCCCGTACGGGGTGGTGTGACTGTGACGTGTTGTTGCCAGTAGCCACCTGTTATGAACGAGTCACCGTAGGAGGCAGACACAAAAATAGAAGCTACGTCCAGAAAACCAGAGAAGTTGGCAACTATCAGATTGCAGACCCCTGAACCTATCAACACAACTAGCAGTAGCCGTGGGGGGTTCCTACGGTGCCCTAGACCCCTCGATCACAGCCAGAGAACTACATAACCTAAAGACAGAAAAGGAAATCTAAACGGCCCCAGAGGAGACCCCAAAGTAAAAGGCAGCCCCCAACATATAATGACGGTGAAGCAAGATGAAAAAACACTCACACAGATAGAAAGATAGGCTGAGCAAACAATGGGGCCAAAGCTAACTAAAAATAGGACAGGATAGGAAAGCTGCTGTCTGCAATCTGTAAAAACCCTATAAAAGACATAAGCCAACAGGCTGATATGGAAAAAGGCCCTGAAGCAGCTAGGCTTCAAAAACTATATCAGCACTCAGGTATTTTCTGAAGACAGAGCTAAAGGAATTCAGCTCACCCCAGCAGGGAATGACAGAAATCCAGCAAAACAAAGACAAAGTACAAATGCAAACGGCAGAGCAGAAAAGTTAGCATTAGAGGAGCAGGAATTCAGACTGGTATCCAAGGATCCCACAGAGAAATCACCTGCAGGGCAGAAGGGCGTCGACAGCCTTATATCCAGTCAGTAACTCCACTCAGCCAATCATCATCATTAGGCCCAGATGCTTGATAATCAGTCTCACTACCTTTCTTTACCAGAAGAGGGAGTTCATCGGGCCTCAGTGGTAAAGGGGAAAATGAACTCAAAACAGTACCTCCCCCTTGAGGAGGGGTCACCGAACCCTCAACCACGCCACCAGGGCGACCAGGGTGAGCCCGATGAAAGGCACGCACCAATCTTTTGGCATGAATATCAGAGGCAGAGACCCAGGAATTATCCTCCTGACCATAACCCTTCCACTTAACCAAATACTGGAGTCTCCGTCTAGCCAGACGGGAATCCAGTATTTTCTCTACCTCATATTCCATGTTACCTTCGACCAATACAGGGTCTGGAGGTGCCACCCCCGGAACAACAGGTTCAACAAACCTCTTCAACAAAGACTTATGGAACACATTATGGATTTTAAATGTGACAGGAAGAGCTAAACGAAAAGAGACCGGATTAATAATCTCCAAAATCTTGTAAGGTCCAATAAATCTAGGCTTAAACTTAGGAGAAGCCACCTTCATAGCAATATTTTTTGATGATAACCACACCATATCACCAACCTTAAAGTGGGGACCAATGGTCCTATGTCGGTTGGAAAACCGCTGGGCCTTTTCCTGGGAGAGAGATAACTTATCCACCACTTGGTCCCAGATCTGGTGCATTCTCTCCACCACAGTGTCAACACCTGGGCAGGCAGAGGGCTCCACCTGCCCTGAAGAAAATCGAGGATGAAACCCAAAGTTACAAAAAAAAGGTGACATCAAAGTGGCAGAACTAGCTCTATTATTTAAAGCAAATTCGGCCAAGGGCAAAAATGAAACCCAATCATCCTGATCAGCGGAAATAAAACATCTCAAATATGACTCCAAGGTCTGGTTTGTTCTCTCTGTCTGCCCATTGGTCTGAGGGTGAAAAGCAGAGGAGAAGGACAACTGAATTCCCAGCTTGGAACAGAAAGTTCTCCAAAATCTAGACACAAACTGAACTCCTCTGTCATATACAATGTTCTCAGGAATCCTGTGCAAGCGAACCACCTGTTGCAAAAACAGGGGTACCAACTCAGAGGAAGACGGCAACTTATGGAGTGGTACAAGATGAACCATCTTAGAGAACATTTCAGAAATCACCCAAATAACAGTCATCCTTTGAGAGACAGGCATATCAGAGATGAAATCCATTGAAATATGGGTCCATGGCCTCTTGGGGACAGGCAAAGGCATCAACAACCCACTAGAGCGAGAACACGATTTAGACCGGGAGCAAGTCCCGCAGGACTGCACAAAATTCCTGACATCACGAGACAAGGAGGGCCACCAAAAAGACCGACTCACCAAATCTCTAGTACCAAAAATACCTGGATGACCAGCCACAGCAGAGCAATGAACTTCAGACATCGCTCTCCTCTTCCACTGGTCAGGAACATACAACTTTCCACTGGGACAACGCTCAGGTTTGTCCTCCTGGAACTCTTCCAGAGCATGTCTCAAATCGGGCGAGATGGCAGAAAGAACTACCCCTTCGCCTAAGATGGTAGCAGGTTTGGTCACCACAGGAGAATCAGCAAAGAAGCTCCTAGAGATGGCGTCTGCCTTGACATTCTTAGTTCCAGGAAGAAAAGAAACGACAAAATCAAAATGTGTAAAAAACAAGGCCCACCTAGCCTGTCTAGGGTTCAAGCGCTTAGCCGACTCTAGGTAAATCAAATTCTTGTGGTCAGTGAGGACCACGACTTGATGCTTAGCTCCCTCCAACCAATGTCTCCACTCCTCAAACGCCCATTTCATGGCCAACAGTTCCCGATTCCCCACATCATAGTTACGTTCAGATGGAGAGAACTTTCGGGAAAAGAAAGCACAGGGATTCATTTTAGATGTTACAGGATCCTTTTTGGGACAAAACAGCTCCTGCACCAATCTCAGAAGCATCCACCTCTACCTGGAACGGAAGTAAGACATCAGGCTGCCGCAAAACCGGGGCGGAGGTGAATCTTCGCTTCAGCTCCTGAAAGGAAGAAACAGCCTCTGGAGACCAATTTAACACATCAGCACCCTTCTTAGTCAAATCAGTCAATGGCTTGGCAATACTAGAAAATTTTGCTATAAATTTCCGATAAAAGTTAGCAAAACCCAAAAACTTCTGAAGGGCCTTCAAAGAAGTGGGCTGAACCCAATCGTGAATGGCCTGTACCTTGGCCGGGTCCATTTCAATAGTTGACGGAGACAAAATAAATCCCAAAAAAGAAATCCTCTGTACTCCAAAAAGGCATTTAGATCCTTTGACATACAGGGAATTCTCCCTCAATATCCGGAACACAGTCCGAATATGTTCCACATGAGAATCCCAATCCTTGGAGAAGATCAAAATATCATCCAGATAGATAAGCAAAAATTTATCGACAAAATCTCGGAAAATATCGTTCATGAAGCACTGGAAGACAGAAGGGGCATTAGTGAGCCCAAAAGGCATCACCAGGTACTCAAAATGTCCCTCCGGAGTATTAAACGCCGTCTTCCATTCATCCCCATGCTTAATGCGAATAAGATTATACGCCCCCCTGAGGTCAAGCTTGGTAAACCAGCAAGCACCTTTAACTCTAGAGAATAGATCCGAAATCAGGGGTAATGGATACTGATATTTAACAGTAATTTTGTTGAGGGCACGATAATCAATACAAGGTCTTAATGATCCATCTTTTTTGGCTACAAAAAAAAACCCGGCACCTAAGGGTGACGAGGATGGTCTAATATGACCCTTCTCCAACGCCTCCTTAATATAGGATCGCATAGCCTCGTGCTCGGGTACAGATAAATTGAAGAGTCGACCCTTGGGGAATTTACACCCCGGGCTCAGTTCAATTGCACAGTCATAACTCCTATGAGGAGGCAGAGACGCAGACTCATTCTCACTAAATACATCATAAAAGTCCGCCAAATAATCAGGAACATCATGCGACTGAGGAGAGGTGGAAAACACCGGAGCCTCACTAAAGGCACACCGACAACCCCAACTCACCAGACACAGATTTCCAATCCAAAACTGGATTATGAATTTGCAACCAGGGAAACCCCAGAACAATGGTATCATGCAGATTATGCAACACCAAAAATCTGCAATTTTCTTGATGGTCTGTGGCGACCCGCATTACCACTTGGGTCCAAAACTGAGGTTTATTTTTTGCCAAAGGAGTAGCATCAATCCCCCTCAAAGGGATAGGCGTCTGCAGAGGTGTCATCGGAAATCCACAACGTTTAGCAAAATCCAAGTCCATTAGGCTTAGAGCTGCTCCCGAATCCACAAAAGCCTTGGCGGAAAATGTGGACAGGGAGCAGATCAGAGTAATAGCCAGAAGAAACTTAGGTTGAACACCACCAACAGAAAACGTGTGTGCAAAGCGTTTCTCTCGTTTAGGACAGACAGAAATAATATGCGAGGCATCTCCACAGAAAAAAACACAACTTATTATGCCTTCTGAACTCCTGACGCTGCTCTCTGGACAAAACTCTATCACATTGCATAGGTTCAGACATTTGTTCAACAAGTGGCAACACTACTCATGCAGTTTTGCGTTCGCGCAAACGCCGATCAATCTGAATGGCTAATGACATAGAATCATCAAGACCAGAGGGAACAGGAAATCCCACCATAGTATCTTTTACGGCTTCTGACAAACCCTTCCGAAAGAGAGCAGCCAGGGCATTATCATTCCAGGTAGTAAGTACCGCCCACTTTCGGAATTTTTGACAGTTTGATTCTGCAGAATCTTGACCCTGGTTCAAAGCCAGCAGGGTCTTTTCAGCCTGATCAATGGCATTAGGTTCGTCATACAACAACCCCAAGGCTTGAAAAAATGCGTTCACATTAGTCAGAATAGGATCATCAGGTTTCAAAGAAAACGCCCAATCCTGGGGATCGCCACGCAGCAAAGAGATGACAATTTTTACCTGCTGCGCGGAGCTCCCTGACGAGTTAGGCTTCAAAGCAAAAAATAATTTTAAATTATTTTTGAGATTCAAAAATTTAGACCGATCCCCAAAAAATACATCAGGTGTGGGAATCTTTGGTTCAGCAGCATGTGAATGAGCAAGGTAGGCGGAAATTCCCCGCACTTCTGCAGCGAGCTGCTCCACACGATCAGACAAATGCTTTATCTCCATTGAGAGAAAAAAAAATCCCCCTACGGCCTCAGAGATACAGAGGAAAGAATATACACACTCTTTTTTTTTTTTTTTTTTTTTACAATTCTTTCCTGCTATTGAGTACCCTAGGATCTGCGGTATGGCGGGTGATTCTGTTATGAACGAGGCACCGTAGGAGGCAGACACAAAAATAGAAGCTACGTCCAGAAAACCGGAGAAGTTGGCAACTATCAGATTGCAGACCCCTGAACCTATCAACACAACTAGCAGTAGCCGTGGGGGGTTCCTATGGTGCCCTAGCCCCCTCGATCACAGCCGGAGAACTACATAACCTAAAGACAGAAAAGGAAATCTAAACTGCCCCAGAGGAGACCCCAAAGTAAAAGGCAGCCCCCAACATATAATGACGGTGAAGCAAGATGAAAAAACACTCACACAGATAGAAAGATAGGCTGAGCAAAAAATGGGGCCAAAGCTAACTAAAAATAGGACAGGATAGGAAAGCTGCTGTCTGCAATCTGTAAAAACCCTATAAAAGACATAAGCCAACAGGCTGATATGGAAAAAGGCCCTGAAGCAGCTAGGCTTCAAAAACTATATCAGCACTCAGGTATTTTCTGAAGACAGAGCTAAAGGAATTCAGCTCACCCCAGCAGGGAATGACAGAAATCCAGCAAAACAAAGACAAAGTACAAATGCAAACGGCAGAGCAGAAAAGTTAGCTTTAGAGGAGCAGGAATTCAGACTGGTATCCAAGGATCCCACAGAGAAATCACCTGCAGGGCAGAAGGGCGTCGACAGCCTTATATCCAGTCAGTAACTCCACTCAGCCAATCATCATCATTAGGCCCAGATGCTTGATAATCAGTCTCACTACCTTTCTTTACCAGAAGAGGGAGTTCATCGGGCCTCAGTGGTAAAGGGGAAAATGAACTCATAACAGTACCTCCCCCTTGAGGAGGAGTCACCGAACCCTCAACCACGCCACCAGGGCGACCAGGGTGAGCCCGATGAAAGGCACGCACCAATCTTTTGGCATGAATATCAGAGGCAGAGACCCAGGAATTATCCTCCTGACCATAACCCTTCCACTTAACCAAATACTGGAGTCTCCGTCTAGCCAGACGGGAATCCAGTATTTTCTCTACCTCATATTCCATGTTACCTTCGACCAATACAGGGTCTGGAGGTGCCACCCCCGGAACAACAGGTTCAACAAACCTCTTCAACAAAGACTTATGGAACACATTATGGATTTTAAATGTGACAGGAAGAGCTAAACGAAAAGAGACCGGATTAATAATCTCCAAAATCTTGTAAGGTCCAATAAATCTAGGCTTAAACTTAGGAGAAGCCACCTTCATAGCAATATTTTTTGATGATAACCACACCATATCACCAACCTTAAAGTGGGGACCAATGGTCCTATGTTGGTTGGAAAACCGCTGGGCCTTTTCCTGGGAGAGAGATAACTTATCCACCACTTGGTCCCAGAACTGGTGCATTCTCTCCACCACAGTGTCAACACCTGGGCAGGCAGAGGGCTCCACCTGCCCTGAAGAAAATCGAGGATGAAACCCAAAGTTACAAAAAAAAGGTGACATCAAAGTGGCAGAACTAGCTCTATTATTTAAAGCAAATTCGGCCAAGGGCAAAAATGAAACCCAATCATCCTGATCAGCGGAAATAAAACATCTCAAATATGACTCCAAGGTCTGGTTTGTTCTCTCTGTCTGCCCATTGGTCTGAGGGTGAAAAGCAGAGGAGAAGGACAACTGAATTCCCAGCTTGGAACAGAAAGTTCTCCAAAATCTAGACACAAACTGAACTCCTCTGTCATATACAATGTTCTCAGGAATCCTGTGCAAGCGAACCACCTGTTGCAAAAACAGGGGTACCAACTCAGAGGAAGACCGCAACTTATGGAGTGGTACAAGATGAACCATCTTAGAGAACATTTCAGAAATCACCCAAATAACAGTCATCCTTTGAGAGACAGGCATATCAGAGATGAAATCCATTGAAATATGGGTCCATGGCCTCTTGGGGACAGGCAAAGGCATCAACAACCCACTAGAGCGAGAACACGATTTAGACCGGGAGCAAGTCCCGCAGGACTGCACAAAATTCCTGACATCACGAGACAAGGAGGGCCACCAAAAAGACCGACTCACCAAATCTCTAGTACCAAAAATACCTGGATGACCAGCCACAGCAGAGCAATGAACTTCAGACATCGCTCTCCTCTTCCACTGGTCAGGAACATACAACTTTCCACTGGGACAACGCTCAGGTTTGTCCTCCTGGAACTCTTCCAGAGCATGTCTCAAATCGGGCGAGATGGCAGAAAGAACTACCCCTTCGCCTAAGATGGTAGCAGGTTTGGTCACCACAGGAGAATCAGCAAAGAAGCTCCTAGAGATGGCGTCTGCCTTGACATTCTTAGTTCCAGGAAGAAAAGAAACGACAAAATCAAAATGTGTAAAAAACAAGGCCCACCTAGCCTGTCTAGGGTTCAAGCGCTTAGCCAACTCTAGGTAAATCAAATTCTTGTGGTCAGTGAGGACCACGACTTGATGCTTAGCTCCCTCCAACCAATGTCTCCACTCCTCAAACGCCCATTTCATGGCCAACAGTTCCCGATTCCCCACATCATAGTTACGTTCAGATGGAGAGAACTTTCGGGAAAAGAAAGCACAGGGATTCATTTTAGATGTTACAGGATCCTTTTTGGGACAAAACAGCTCCTGCACCAATCTCAGAAGCATCCACCTCTACCTGGAACGGAAGTAAGACATCAGGCTGCCGCAAAACCGGGGCGGAGGTGAATCTTCGCTTCAGCTCCTGAAAGGAAGAAACAGCCTCTGGAGACCAATTTAACACATAAGCACCCTTCTTAGTCAAATCAGTCAATGGCTTGGCAATACTAGAAAATTTTGCTATAAATTTCCGATAAAAGTTAGCAAAACCCAAAAACTTCTGAAGGGCCTTCAAAGAAGTGGGCTGAACCCAATCGTGAATGGCCTGTACCTTGGTCGGGTCCATTTCAATAGTTGACGGAGACAAAATAAATCCCAAAAAAGAAATCCTCTGTACTCCAAAAAGGCATTTAGATCCTTTGACATACAGGGAATTCTCCCTCAATATCCGGAACACAGTCCGAATATGTTCCACATGAGAATCCCAATCCTTGGAGAAGATCAAAATATCATCCAGATAGATAATCAAAAATTTATCGACAAAATCTCGGAAAATATCGTTCATGAAGCACTGGAAGACAGAAGGGGCATTAGTGAGCCCAAAAGGCATCACCAGGTACTCAAAATGTCCCTCCGGAGTATTAAACGCCATCTTCCATTCATCCCCATGCTTAATGCGAATAAGATTATACGCCCCCCTGAGGTCAAGCTTGGTAAACCAGCAAGCACCTTTAACTCTAGAGAATAGATCCGAAATCAGGGGTAATGGATACTGATATTTAACAGTAATTTTGTTGAGGGCACGATAATCAATACAAGGTCTTAATGATCCATCTTTTTTGGCTACAAAAAAAAAAACGGCACCTAAGGGTGACGAGGATGGTCTAATATGACCCTTCTCCAACGCCTCCTTAATATAGGATCGCATAGCCTCGTGCTCGGGTACAGATAAATTGAAGAGTCGACCCTTGGGGAATTTACACCCCGGGCTCAGTTCAATTGCACAGTCATAACTCCTATGAGGAGGCAGAGACGCAGACTCATTCTCACTAAATACATCATAAAAGTCCGCCAAATAATCAGGAACATCATGCGACTGAGGAGAGGTGGAAAACACCGGAGCCTCACTAAAGGCACACCGACAACCCCAACTCACCAGACACAGATTTCCAATCCAAAACTGGATTATGAATTTGCAACCAGGGAAACCCCAGAACAATGGTATCATGCAGATTATGCAACACCAAAAATCTGCAATTTTCTTGATGGTCTGTGGCGACCCGCATTACCACCTGGGTCCAAAACTGAGGTTTATTTTTTGCCAAAGGAGTAGCATCAATCCCCCTCAAAGGGATAGGCGTCTGCAGAGGTGTCATCGGAAATCCACAACGTTTAGCAAAATCCAAGTCCATTAGGTTTAGAGCTGCTCCCGAATCCACAAAAGCCTTGGCGGAAAATGTGGACAGGGAGCAGATCAGAGTAATAGCCAGAAGAAACTTAGGTTGAACACCACCAACAGAAAACGTGTGTGCAAAGCGTTTCTCTCGTTTAGGACAGACAGAAATAATATGCGAGGCATCTCCACAGAAAAAACACAACTTATTATGCCTTCTGAACTCCTGACGCTGCTCTCTGGACAAAACTCTATCACATTGCATAGGTTCAGACATTTGTTCAACAAGTGGCAACACTACTCATGCAGTTTTGCGTTCGCGCAAACGCCGATCAATCTGAATGGCTAATGACATAGAATCGTCAAGACCAGAGGGAACAGGAAATCCCACCATAGTATCTTTTACGGCTTCTGACAAACCCTTCCGAAAGAGAGCAGCCAGGGCATTATCATTCCAGGTAGTAAGTACCGCCCACTTTCGGAATTTTTGACAGTTCGATTCTGCAGAATCTTGACCCTGGTTCAATGCCAGCAGGGTCTTTTCAGCCTGATCAATGGCATTAGGTTCGTCATACAACAACCCCAAGGCTTGAAAAAATGCGTTCACATTAGTCAGAATAGGATCATCAGGTTTCAAAGAAAACGCCCAATCCTGGGGATCGCCACGCAGCAAAGAGATGACAATTTTAACCTGCTGCGCGGAGCTCCCTGACGAGTTAGGCTTCAAAGCAAAAAATAATTTACAATTATTTTTGAGATTCAAAAATTTAGACCGATCCCCAAAAAATACATCAGGTGTGGGAATCTTTGGTTCAGCAGCATGTGAATGAGCAAGGTAGGCGGAAATTCCCCGCACTTCTGCAGCGAGCTGCTCCACACGATCAGACAAATGCTTTATCTCCATTGAGAGAAAAAAAAATCCCCCTACGGCCTCAGAGATACAGAGCAAAGAATATACACACTCTTTTTTTTTTTTTTTTTTTTTTTTTTTACAATTCTTTCCTGCTATTGAGTACCCTAGGATCTGCGGTATGGCGGGTGATTCTGTTATGAACGAGGCACCGTAGGAGGCAGACACAAAAATAGAAGCTACGTCCAGAAAACCGGAGAAGTTGGCAACTATCAGATTGCAGACCCCTGAACCTATCAACACAACTAGCAGTAGCCGTGGGGGGTTCCTATGGTGCCCTAGCCCCCTCGATCACAGCCGGAGAACTACATAACCTAAAGACAGAAAAGGAAATCTAAACTGCCCCAGAGGAGACCCCAAAGTAAAAGGCAGCCCCCAACATATAATGACGGTGAAGCAAGATGAAAAAACACTCACACAGATAGAAAGATAGGCTGAGCAAACAATGGGGCCCAAGCTAACTAAAAATAGGACAGGATAGGAAAGCTGCTGTCTGCAATCTGTAAAAACCCTATAAAAGACATAAGCCAACAGGCTGATATGGAAAAAGACCCTGAAGCAGCTAGGCTTCAAAAACTATATCAGCACTCAGGTATTTTCTGAAGACAGAGCTAAAGGAATTCAGCTCACCCCAGCAGGGAATGACAGAAATCCAGCAAAACAAAGACAAAGTACAAATGCAAACGGCAGAGCAGAAAAGTTAGCTTTAGAGGAGCAGGAATTCAGACTGGTATCCAAGGATCCCACAGAGAAATCACCCGCAGGGCAGAAGGGCGTCGACAGCCTTATATCCAGTCAGTAACTCCACTCAGCCAATCATCATCATTAGGCCCAGATGCTTGATAATCAGGCTCACTACCTTTCTTTACCAGAAGAGGGAGTTCATCGGGCCTCAGTGGTAAAGGGGAAAATGAACTCACAACAGCCACCACTAGAACAGAATCTAGTGCTGTGCTGATTGAAACTCGTGACAGGACTGATGGTATCCTGATCGAGAAGATAACGGGTGTAGAGACACAGTCAGAGGGTAACTGGGAGGTTCACTCGACTGACGGGTCTAACCCAGGGGTACCTTTTGACGATATAATTAAAAAAGTAATGGTGCAACACATACTGGCCAAAAGAGAACTAGAGCAGGAGATACAGTTAATAAAAGAGACAGTGAAGGAACATCTCAAGCGAGAAATTGTGATGAGACAAACGGCCGAGCACAGAGTGGAGGAGCTCGAGAAAGAAGTCTTGGAGCTCAGAGGTCACCTGTCAATGTGGCAAAATGTGAACAAGACCCTTAGGGAAGAAATGGAAGAACTCAGAGGAGTAGTAAAAGGTCTTCTGCGGGAGAAGAGCTTGGACGGAGATGTAGAGCGGTCGGGTCCGAGTGATAACAAGATGGAACTGCCGGTACCCATCTTGGCAGAGGGTAGTGAAGAGATGAGATCTCCTGAAGTTGGTGAGCAAAGAACTGAAGAAGACAGTCACCCGGTCGGGTCAACGGTAGTGAGGGAAGTGGCCGTAGTAAAGCTAGAGCCTTCGGTCCAGGAAGAGAGCAAGACCACAACCTTCCAGTCTGTAATTGATGTACCAGAGGACATGCAAGAAGCCTGTGCGGAGGAAGGTGTGCATGAGGCTTTCAAAGAGGCGGTCAAAGCATGTAAGGTGCACTGGGCACCTAAAACTCGGCAGTTGGTGAACAAAGAATCGAACAAAGTATCGAACAAAGAAGATACATCAAACCGAGTAGCTGTCCTGAAAGAGATGCATCTACAATGTGCCCACACCAAACAGCGGGTCTAGCAGAGTAATGTGAAGGCTGCCCGACGCCTAGAGTTAGCAAGGGAGGCTATGGATCAGCTGGGTTTGCGGAAAGATGTGGTGCCGGTACCCAAAACTCTGATTGGGAGAATCATTGGAATATCCGGGAAGGTAATGCAAGACCTTGTAAATATCTCCGGTGTGGTGAGAGTGAGGATCCCTCCTGATAATGAAGACCAAGTATCCAGTGAAGTGGGTAGGATTCCCATCCTGGTGGTTGGCTCCGTGGAGAGCCTGAGAGACTTTCGGATGCTCTTGGAGTATCGAGTGGGGTACCTGTAAGAGATTGAGCAGTTGAGGCAGGACCGCCAGCGAATTAATAAAGAAGTACGGAATACCAGGTGGCGGCCGCCTGCAACCCAACAAGATGTAAGGACCCGAGGAGTTCCGCCAAGAAGTGACAGGGCAGATGGCCGAAGAGTGTCAGCAAGTGGTAGTTCGACTGGCAGGATGACGTTGAGAGACCGTAGTTCCTGTGAGACCCTAAAGGAGTCAGACAGGCCAGACAGTAGGCCTGTTTAAGACTGATGACCGTGCCAACTGGGGGAGCTGGCTGGGGAACGGAACAAACAGCGAGAGGAAGGTGGTGACTAGACAGTGTCTAATGACGCAGACAGACTGTAAATGGAGGGTCAAAGAGCAGGACCGATATTCTGACCGCTGGGGGCGGGGGAGGCCTAACGTAGAGAGGAGGCCGTATGAGAGATGGAAAAGGTTCTCTCGACCTGTGGGGCAAGGTGTAATGAGTGCCCGGTCTCGAGAGCCTGATGTAATGTTGTGTGTTCAACCCCACAAGTTTGAACAGAGGGGGAGGTATGTGATGTAGTAACCACTGTGTTCGCTAGGGGGCGCTGTGTGGACGTCCCAAGGGAAAGGATGAATGGCAGAGTATTGAGTGGCCGTTGTGTATCTCAAAGTGGGTGGCTTTGAGATAGAGACTTGTGTATGTGTGATCAGCAAACATTGCTGAGGTGCTGCGTTAATAAGTAAGGGAGAAGTCTCCAGGTAACTTGAGAGTTGGGGGGCCTGGTTACCTAAAAACCCACGCAGGGGGTGTGTTTAAAGCACAGTTGTAAAGAGTGTGAAAATGCCTGAAGGACCTGTGACGAGGTCAGAGTCATGTGACCCAGTGGGCGTGGCTATGAACAATATAATGTGGCCAGGGTGAGTCACAAGGGGGTGAATGCATGGACCTGGTTGGTCCAGAGTGGAAGGTCCCGTGCACAGGATTGTCTCCTGGCTAACAGCCTGTGGGTGGCTGTGTGTAATGGCTGCCAGAGCCTGAAAGTTCCCTGGAGGGATGTGGACGTCTGCAGCATGAATGATGGAACCATGTGGAGACCCTGATGTGGGTGAGATAAATGAGGCTTAGGCTGGTTTCACATTTGCGTTTTTTGCGCTGTAAAAAAACGCATACGTGTGCATGCGTTTTTCCCCCTATATTTAACATGGGTGCGTTTTTCGTGCGCTGCGTTTTTTGGGTGTGCGTTTTTATTTTCCAGACGCTACATGTTGCATTTTTTGGTCCGCCCAACCGCTTTAAAAAGACGCATGTGCACGTATGCGCACGTTTTGTGCAAAAAATGACCATTATGGCCTGTGGATGCGCATACGTGCGCAATGGCATGCGCATGTATGCGTTTTTTTGCGCATGTGTTTTTTTTGGTGTCCACTGGTTAGACAAGTTATAAAATTCCCAACCCAAAAAAAAACATGTCTATATAAAGGAGGTGTCTGCCAACACTGTACCACAACTATAGTGACAGACTGGAGAGCAGAAATTCAGCTAAAAACGAACCCATCTTCAATCCCAGCTTCAGCGTCAAGAATGTGAGTATTATTACATCTAATAATGTATACTTGTCCTTTTAAATTGTATATGTACTAATGCGTTTTATTATTTTTACATGCAGTATGTCTTCGGAATCAGAATATAGCCCATCCCGGCAGGAACTGGCGCAAGCAGACCGTGAGGTGATTATTTTTGTGCGTTTGGTAAGTATATCTGCTGCTTCCCCAAATCTCTTACGTTTCTTTTTTTTTTTTTTTCAGACATCATCTTCTGCGGACATGACTACTGAGGGCGAACAGCAGGCGCAGCCAAGCCAAGTCCCGGTGGTGATACGGAATGTAAGTATCAAATGATTTGTAATGTTCTTTATTTTTTATCTTCTATATTTCATCTTTTCTGGATTTTCTTTGTAACTTTTTATTCACTCAAAATTTGAATATTCTAATGAATGTGTTTTGTCTAGGTTCCACAACGGGATGAAGACGTAAACCTGGATAATGAGCAGCTTATCAGCCTGGTCCAGAAGCGTGCCCCATTGTGGGACAGCCGTGACCGGCTGTACAAGGACAATGTGGTGACCCGGCGGCTATGGAATGAGGTGGCCGCAGCGTTGATGGATAGCTGGGACCGCGCCACTGCATCCTCCAAAAAGGCGTTTAGTAAGTATTTCCCTGCTCTGTTATGCCGCAGTGACTATTGTCCTTGATGGCACTGTTGGGTTTCCTGCTAGATATATTCTAGCAGGAAACCCAACAGTGTCATCTGGCTCTACAGTGACTGCTTTGGGTATTGTATTGCTGTATTGTGCCGCACTGACTATTGTCCTTGATGGCACTGTTGGGTTTCATGCTAGATATATTCTAGCAGGAAACCCAACAGTGTCATCTGGCTCTACAGTGACTGCTTTGGGTATTGTATTGCTGTATTGTGCCACACTGACTATTGTCCTTGATGGCACTGTTGGGTTTCATGCTAGATATATTCTAGCAGGAAACCCAACAGTGTCATCGGGCTCTACAGTGACTGCTTTGGGCATTGTATTGCTGTTTTGTGCCGCAGTGACTATTGTCCTTGATGGCACTGTTGGGTTTCATGCTAGATATATTCTTGTAGGAAACCCAACAGTGTCATCTGGCTCTACAGTGACTGCTTTGGGTATTGTATTGCTGTATTGTGCCGCACTGACTATTGTCCTTGATGGCACCTTTGGGTTTAGTGATAGCATATGTCGTGCATCAAACACAATTGTTACATGTTGTTGGTTTGTTTTTCCAACAGTGGACAAAGTCCCAACACGTTGGTGCTCGATCAAGGACCGCTTCAACAGTGATGTTCGTGCTGAGGGCCAGGTTCGCAGTGGATCTGCATCAAGGACAAGAACAAGATACCGATACTATCACGAGTTGCAGTTCCGAAGACCTGTCCTTGCCACCAGATCGTAAGTATTATAATTTTTTGTTTTTTATTTTTATTAATCTGTGTTTTTCTAATCCACAGCTGATGCTTCTTGTAAAGGCATGATAGTAATGATTTTCTTTTCTTCCACAGCACCTGGAGCAGCACCCTGCAACCTGACCCTGGAGCGGTCCTTCATCGGATGTCCTCTGACCCGTCCCAGCCATCCGACAGCCAGGAAGCACCTTGCAGGTCAGCCACACAGACAGCTGGTGACCAGGAAGCTGGTCCATCAGGTGTTCCTCTGTCCCAGGTATCTGCCACCGGTTATGCGGGCACTACCCGCCAGCGGCAGAGGGCCTTGGACAGGAATGTCTTGCCTGAATTTATGCACTTGAGCGAGGCCTTTAATGCCAGCCTCAAGTCGCTGTCCAACAGAGTGGAAAGCGGTTTTTCACTCATGGAACGTGGTTTTAACCACATGGAACACCGCATCCATTCTGTCGAACAGCGCCTTGACCATCTGGAGGCCGACCTCAGCAGACTAGTGCACCATTTTTTTAGTAAGATTGAAAAGGGCATGGCTGAACACCTTAGTCCTGAGCAACAGCTGAATGTCCTGCAGGCCTGCAACAATGCTTTCTTGCAGGCTATGCAGCATAATCGGTACGGGCAGCAGTCAGTGGTGTCATTTCCACCTGTGCCACCATTGACTCGCTTCACCTCACTACAGACTTGTGCTGCATACCACTGCACGGACACCTCTATTCAAAGCCAGGAAACCCACCGTTACACCACCACAAGTCTGAGTGCAGCTGGTCACTTCACCAACACCACAATGGCAAGCGCTGCTCCTGTCTGGAGCACCACCGCCACCCCCATGCATGCTTGGAGCACAGCCACCACTCCGCAAACGTGGAACAGCCCTGCCGCTACAACATGTAGTAGCCCTGCCACCACCACCACTCCACAAACCTGGACCATCACTGCCGCCACCAGTCCTCCTGCAAGGACGAGCACTGCCACCGCCACCACAGAGCATCAGCAGCAGACACAGCAGCAGCAGCCACAGCTGCAGACAGGGGACCCACATTCAATATTTGCCCCAAGTTCAAGGCGCCATCAATCAAGGCGGGCATTGGGCCAAGGTAGGTCCAGACAGACAAGTTTACAGAGACAAGCACTTACGACCAATGTCCCTGAACCTCTTTCCTCTCCTCCAAGTGTTTCTAGTTCAATTCCCATAACTGGACTACCTTCCCTCACAAGTTTTGTTGCCCCTTCCCCTAGAACACCTTCTTCAACTGTGAGTTCTGCATCTTCCCTGCACACCCCCAACTTGCAACCATCTGCCCACAGACGCAGAAAAAAATAAAGTTTTTTTAAATTTTTCTGGTTAAAATTTAAAATTTCTGGTTCACCATAACAAAGTTTGATTAATGTTTTTGGCGCCGCTCACACACACTGCGCCGTACACACAATGCGACTTAAACTTTGCAAGGTATCATAAAAAGTGTTTGGAGGATTGGCTGTTTTTACCATCCTCATTTCACTTATTGTGATTCTAGGCAAGGGGGATTATTGATATACCTTGTAATTAACAACATACTTTTGTGTGTTGAATCTACTGATGGGTAAAATACACGTCATATGTTCATATGTTAAATACCAAGGCCTAGTATAATAACTGGCGTTTTACCGACTAGGATCTGGCTTCCTGAAACACAAACTGGTGAAACTCGGGCAAAAAAAAAGGCGAGTTTCTTTGCATTGTGGTTTGGTTTTGAACGAATCTCCTACTTGTTTTCCACTAGTTGGACAAGTTTCATTTGAAACAAATTTGGTTTCATGAAACCCGATCCTACCAAAGTTGCTCAAATGTCATAATCATAACTATTTATCAATCATGACCTGGTTAATACACATATCATATTTAACCTGCAGCTTTGCTTATGTACCAATATATTTAACGCAGACTAGCGATGCTGCATTTTAACTCATGTGTATTTACCTTCGCGGGTTTGAGAACATCATGAATTCACAGGTATACATGGGAAGTTTTTTATTTTATTGGAGTGTAAAAAACATAGTGCACTCGGTACTGGTATCAAATCAGGTTTTTTATTAACATACACAAACAAAAACATTCTTACACCATTTCATCTTGCCAGTGCACCCGTCCTACATCAGAGATAAAGTAGACCGCAAATTGGTCCCTCATTTGTCCAACTTCAACGGATGACCTGAGAGGGTGCTGAGTGAATTCAGGCAATGGGTTAGGAGCAGCATCATCGAGTTCAAAGGTCGGTGCTCTTTAGCCATCACAAAATTATGTAGAACCACACACGCCTTCACCACCTCATCGACTGTTTCAAGTTTAAGATTAATGGCTGTGCTGAGAATTCGCCATCTGGAGACAAGAATCCCAAAAGCACACTCGACAGTTCTTCTGGCCCTGGTCAGCCTGTAATTAAATATTTTTTTGGTGTGGTCCAAGTCCCGGCTGGAGTAGGGTTTCAGTAAGTTTGCGCACATTTGAAAAGCCTCATCCCCAACCATTACAAAGGGCAGTGGCGGAGCTTCGGTGTGAGGAAGAGGCCGTGGCATAGGGAAATTAAATTGGTTGCCATACAACCTCCGGCCCATGTCTGAATTTTTAAAAGCCTGTGAGTCATTACCAC
The DNA here is from genome assembly GCF_039654945.1 of Dendrobates tinctorius. Lineage (NCBI taxonomy): Eukaryota > Metazoa > Chordata > Amphibia > Anura > Dendrobatidae > Dendrobates > Dendrobates tinctorius. Next base: position 3,572,347 of record NW_027361776.1, on the reverse strand, counting down.
GGCCAAATGCTCCAATGTCCACTGCTACAAGCATACATCCGGCATCCGCAATGGCCAAGAGTACTATTGAAAAGTACTTTTTGTAATTATAGTACTCAGATCCAGTTCTTTTGGGTTTTATGATCCGTATGTGTTTATCATCAATAGCTCCCAAACAGTTGGGGAAATTGCAGACTGTCCAGAATTTGTCAGCAATTTCCATCCACTTTTCAGCGGTGGGCAGGGGCATAAATTCTGGACAAAGAACATTCCAGAGAGCCCGGCAGGTGTCCGCAACAATTCCAGACAAGGTAGAGATTCCCATACAGTACTAGAAGTGTAGTTAAGATAGGGTTTCTCCAGTCGTCAGGAATCTGCGAAACAGAGAAAGAAGTAAAATTAATATTTCTGTATTTGGTTTTGTAAAACTATAAAATAAAATATTAGTACATTCATGAAAAATAATTAGCCAAGGTTTTGAATAGTACATGTAAAAAAAAACCCATCAGACCCCACCCCTTGGTTTTTAAATATTACGTACCGTAATGTCACCAGTAGCCGTTCCTCAGGAGGAATCGCACGACGGAGCTGTGTGTCCTGTCTCCGGATGGATTCTTGGACACGAGCAAGCAAATCCCTGAAGCTTTCTTGGGACATCCGGATATAATCTGTAAATTTCTCCGGGTTTGCCTGTAGCTCACTGTAGAGAGTGTGGTATGACCCATGGCTCTCCCGGAGTTCAACAATCGGATGTATCCACATCTGCCGCCGCTGCCGTCTTCGCTGCCTCTCTCTCTTCCTTTGTTCATGGCAAGCAACTGCATAAGCCTGAGCCATCGCGATGTCCAAATCCAAGTTGACGTGAAAACTCTTCCAGCGCAGATCCATGTTGACACGAGAACAATCAAGCAAATGTGAAGAATACTGTAGACAGGGTCTATATATTAACATACCAAACCGCCACTGACGTCCAGGCGCGTCGCGCTTGCACAGTCTATAGAGGCTTCAGACAGAGTGATGCTTAGCCCGTTATATTATAGAAATGCATGCTTCTGCATGTGTGTTTTTGTGCATGTCTGTGTGCTCTTCCAAAGATTTATTATAATTGGGGAAAGATGGGGAGACATTTTAGAAGACAGTATGGAGACAATGTGTGAAGACACAGTATAGTGAATGGGTGCGGGAACAAAATGGGGAAGTGGGATGTTTTGAGGAGACAGTATGGAGTGTGGGGGGAATGTGTGAGGAGACTACTGAGGGTAATTGTCATGATCTCAGTGCAGGTTTGACTCGCACACGTGGGTTTAATGTATGGAACCAGTACTGATGACTGGCATTTCTGGGGTTAAAGGTTGTGATCCCGGTGCAGGCTTACCTGCACACCTGGCGCTATGATTGTGGCCTCTCCCTGGTTCTGGGGGAGGCTTCTTATAGCCTCAGGACGCTCCCATCCCTGTCAGCTATACTTTCGCCCTTGGCATTGTGTGGTGACCCCTGAGTGTGTTAGTGCTGTGTTCTGGTTACTTGATTCTCTGTGTATGACTTGGTCTGTTTCCTGGATATCGCTTTGGATTCTGCCTGGTACCTCCTATGTCTGTTTGGTTTTGATATCTGCTTGGCCCTGATTATCCGCTCTGTCTCATCCCTGGTACTGTACTGTGATCCTGTGTATGACCTTTGGCTTTGTCTGACCTCCCGTCTGTTTATCCCTCCTGTACCTCGTTTAGCACTGCTTCTGTACTCAGGATACGTGCACTGGCTCAATGACCAAGTGTAGTGCGGTGTCCCTGACATTATAACTGACCATTTCAGTTTTTTTTTTTTTTTCTCTGAGGGAAAAAAAAAAAAGTGTGTGTTATCCTCATGGATCCCATACAAGCCTTGGCTGATCAGGTCAAGCACCTGACCCAAATGTTCCATAAGCTCAATGTGGAACAATGCACGATGGCCCAGACCCAGCAACAGTTGGTGGTTACTGTGCAGGGGGCTGTCGATGCAGGGGCTTCTAGTTCTGGGGGTAGGGATGTGTCATTAGCGTCCCCCGAATCTCCGGTCAAATTGCCAGACCTTTTCTCAGGGGATAAAAAGGAGTTCAGGTCTTTCAGAGAAGGATGCAAGCTTTTTTTTTCTCTAAGGCCCCGCTCCTCCGGGGATGAGTTCCAGAGGGTGGGGGTCATTATTTCCCTACTTCGGGGGGCTCCGCAAGCATGGGCTTTCTCTCTGTCTTCCTCTGCTCCTGAACGTATGTCAGTGAACGCATTCTTTGAGGTCCTCGGGCACATTTATGATGAACCTGACCGAGTGCGATTGGCAGAGGACATGTTGATGAGTGTCTGTCAGGGGAAACACTCAGCTGAGTGGTTTTGTTCTGAGTTCCGCCGCTGGTCGGCAGAGGTCTCCTGGAGCGACGCCGCACTCCGTGGACTCTTTCGCAGAGGCTTGTCCGAGCGGCTGCAGGATGCCTTGGCGTTACATCCCCCACCTAACTCTCTCGAGCACGCCATGACCCAGGCCATCCGGATGGACCGCAGGCTGCGGGCCAGAGGGGTGATGCAGGTGGATACTCCATTATTCCCCAGTGGAAAAGAGACTGCCCCTGAGCCCATGGATGTAGGCGCCCTCTCCCTGAAGGATACGGAGAGGAAACGCCGGAAGGACAAGCAGTTATGCTTTTACTGCGGTAAAACGGGACACTGGAAAAGGGAGTGCCCGAATTGCCCGTCTTCAAACCCGGTCGGCGGGAAACGACTAGGTCTGGGTAGTCAACGGGGAGGCTGCTCAGACCCTCAGGTACCATTTTCCTCGTTTTCTAAAGTAGTACTGCCTGTGGAACTGTTTGTGGATGGTAGTTCTTTTTCCTCTACAGCCTTCGTGGACTGCGGATCATCTATTAACCTTATTGACTCCCAATTGGTCACACACTGTAAGATAGGGACAGTTAGGCTCAAGGTTCCAATCAAGGTGATGGCCATTGACTCATCTCCCCTCATTAAGGAGGGAATTCGCTTTATGTCTGATGTGTTTTCGCTCAGAGTGGGCGCTACTCATGTGGAAAACATAAGTTGTTTTGTGCTGGACAATCTACCTGCAGGGTTGGTGTTGGGCATGCCCTGGTTACAACGCCATAACCCAGTTATTAACTGGAAAACGGGGGAGATTGTTCAATGGGGGTTTAATGATTTTGAGTTATGTGATAAATCCGCACTGCTGGTTGAACCTGTTAAATCTGTGTCTGTATCATCTGTCGAGCTGGAAGGTATTCCGGAATGCCTGAAGGACTTCGAAGATGTATTCTCCGAAAGCGAGGCCGAGACGTTACCGCCACATAGACCCTTTGACTGCGCTATTGAGCTGGTCCCGGGGGCTAAATTACCCAAAGCCCGTCTGTTTAATTTGTCCAGTCCTGAGCGCTTGGCTATGAAGGAGTACATTACTGAAAGTCTGCGCAAAGGACACATATGTCCTTCAGTCTCACCTGTGGCGGCAGGTTTCTTTTTTGTAAAGAAAAAAGATGGCGGGTTACGTCCCTGTCTCGACTTCCGCGAGCTTAATCAAATTACTGTATGGAATACGTACCCCCTTCCGTTGATTCCCGATTTATGTAACCAACTATCAGGGGCAAAGTGGTTTTCTAAACTGGACCTTCGGGGGGCATATAATTTGATAAGGGTCCGGGAGGGGGATGAATGGAAAACCGCGTTCCTCACGACCGAGGGACTATTTGAAAATTTAGTCATGCCGTTTGGTCTTACCAACGCCCCTGCCATATTTCAGAATTTCATCAACGTGGTATTCTCGGATCTCATTGGTCATTTTGTCGTTATCTACTTAGATGATATTTTGATATATTCCCCCGACAAGTATTCTCATTTGGAACATGTACGAACTGTGCTCCAAAGGCTTAGAGAAAATCATTTGTATGCCAAATTGGAGAAATGTGTATTCTGTGTACAAGAGTTGTCCTTTTTGGGGTTAATTGTATCCGGTGAGGGTTTTCGCATGGACCCCAAGAAGGTGCAGGCCATTGCGGATTGGGTGCAACCCCGAGATCTTAAGGGTCTTCTGCGCTTCTTGGGGTTCGCCAATTATTACCGCAAATTTATCCGGGGGTTTTCGCAAGTGGTCAAACCTCTCACGGATCTAACATGCAAAGGTGCGGATGTGAGAAATTGGTCCTCGCTCGCAAAAGAGGCCTTTGCAACGCTGAAAAAATGTTTTATGTCTGCTCCTGTGTTAGTGCAGCCAGATCCGTCCAAACCATTCGTCGTGGAAGTGGACGCCTCTGAGGTGGGGGTGGGGGTGGTGTTGTCCCAAGGGCCTGTGACTCTAACCAACCTCAGGCCATGTGCTTTCTTTTCCAAGAAGTTCTCTGCTGCGGAAAGAAATTACGACAATAGGCAATAGAGAGCTTCTTGCGGTCAAATTGGCGTTTGAAGAATGGAGGCACTTTTTGGAGGGGGCCAGTCACTCGGTTACGGTGATCACGGATCACAAAAATTTGTCGTACATCGAGTCTGCTAAAAGACTAACGCCCAGACAGGCCCGTTGGTCACTTTTTTTTTCCCGTTTTCAGTTTACGATTACATTTCGTCCAGGGTCTAAGAATGTCAAGGCTGACGCCTTATCACGCAGTTTTCAGCCGGTGTCGCCCCCTGAGCCACCGTCCTCCATTCTTCACCCTGGGGTTGTGATAGCAGAGGTCTCATCTGAATTGGAACGGGAGATTCAGGGAGCCCAGTCGCTGGCCCCGACGGCCAAGCCGGAGGGGAAGTTGTTTGTCCCAGAGCAACTTCGCCTGAAACTCTTGCAGTAGTTCCATGAATTCAAGCTGAGTGCTCACCCTGGTATTTCGGCCACACGTCTGGCGGTGGCTAGGATCTTTTGGTGGCCTACCCTTGGTTCGGACATAAAAAAATTCATTGCTGGTTGTGGGGTCTGCGCTCATTCTAAAAGCTCTCATAGCCGGCCGGCAGGGGAGCTGATACCCTTGGCAGTGCCCGAAAGGCCATGGACTCACTTATCCATGGATTTTATTACCAATCTCCCTCCATCTAAGGGTAATACAGTGGTATGGGTAGTTGTGGACAGGTTTTCTAAGCAGGCTCATTTTGTACCCTTGTCCGCACTACCGTCAGCTGAGACGTTGTCCAGGTTGTTTGTGCAGCATGTGATCCGGTTGCATGGGGTACCCCTGAATGTGGTGTCTGATCGTGGTGTGCAGTTTGTGGCTAAGTTTTGGCGTGCTTTCGGCAAAAAATTAGGTATGTCTCTGTCCTTTTCATCTGCATACCATCCTGAGAGCAATGGGCAGACGGAGCGCACTAACCAGTCCCTGGAACAGATCCTCAGGTGTCTAACCTCTGCTAGACAGAATGACTGGTGCGATGCACTGCCGTTGGCTGAATTTGCCTTCAATAGTCGGGTGAGTCAATCCACGGGTATGACTCCTTTTTTGATCAATTATGGGTTCAGTCCTCATTTCGGTGAGTTTTCTCGTCTGGATTCGGGGTGTCCCGGGGCTGAGGACTCTGTTCAGCGGTTAAAAGATACATGGGCAGAAGTCCAGCGGCGTATATCTAGGTCTCAAGGCAAGTATAAGTTTTTCGCGGACAGGAAACGAACACCTGGTCCCATGTTTCGGGTGGGAGAGAAAGTTTGGCTCTCCACGCGAAACATTAAGTTGAAGGTTCCTTCAGCCAAGTTGGGACCCAAATTCATTGGCCTGTACAAGATTGTGGAAAAAATCAATCCAGTGGCGTATAGGCTGTGCCTTCCACCCTCTTTCAAGATCCCTAACGTCTTCCACAAATCTCTACTGAAACCTTTTGAAGCAGTCCGGGGAGATTGCGAGCCTGCTGCTCCTCCTGTTTTGGTCGAGGGGCAGGTGGAGTACGAGGTTGGTCATATCGTAGATTCCAGGTTGGTACGGCGGTCGGTACAGTACCTGGTTCATTGGAAGGGGTATGGACCGGAGGACAGGTCCTGGGTACCGGCCCGGTTGATGCATGCTGATCGCCTGGTGCGGGCTTTCCATGTTAAGTACCCGGGCAAGCCTGGGGGTCCAGAGGCCCCCCCGTTGAGAGGGGGGTACTATCATGATCTCAGTGCGGGTTTGACTCGCACACGTGGGGTTAATGTATGGAACCAGTACTGATGACTGGCATTTCTGGGGTTAAAGGTTGTGATCCCGGTGCAGGCTTACCTGCATACCTGGCGCTATGATTGTGGCCTTTCCCTGGTTCTGGGGGAGGCTTCTTATAGCCTCAGGATGCTCCCATCCCTGTCAGTTATACTTTCGCCCTTGGCATTGTGTGGTGACCCCTGAGTGTGTTAGTGCTGTGTTCTGGTTACTTGATTCTCTGTGTATGACTCGGTCTGTTTCCTGGATATCGCTTTGGATTCTGCCTGGTACCTCCTATGTCTGTTTGGTTTTGATCTCTGCTTGGCCCTGATTATCCGCTCTGTCTCATCCCTGGTACTGTACTGTGATCCTGTGTATGACCTTTGGCTTTGTCTGACCTCCCGTCTGTTTATCCCTCCTGTACCTCGTTTAGCACTGCTTCTGTACTCAGGACACGTGCACTGGCTCGATGAGCAAGTGTAGTGCGGTGTCCCTGACAGTAATGATGTGAAGAGACAGTGTTGGGGAAGAAAAGTGTGTGAGGGTTACAAAACAGAGACTAGGTAGTGTGGGGTGAGGTACAGAGAAGGGGCAGTATGGGGGGACAGTGACACAGCAAGGAGGGAACAGTATGCTAAAGAGAGTGTGATAGAGGCAGTATACAGGGCACCGTGTGAGAGGACAGTCTGAAGACGAGACCCAGTATAGAAAAGAGAGGGGTAACAAAGAGGTCAAAAAGAATTTTAGCTCACCCTCAATAGATTCCCAATTAATTCCATGGTACGAAGCACAAGATGTCTTCTCTGCCAGACGTAGAGGCGAAGTGCGTATGGGTAGAAAAGATCCAGCGTCCACAGTATAAAATCATAAGGTCTTTTAAACATTTTGAACACCTGGCATGTTTAAGAACACGTCATGTGTACTAAACGCATCCAGTTTTCCATCTTTTTGGCACCTTCCACACCCGGACTATATATACCATTATGTTACAATAATAGCCTTCATTTTAAATGGCTCCAAAAAAGATTTTATGATTTCATAATGTCGAAGCTGGATCTTTTTTACCCATACACATAGAAAAGAGAGGACAGTGTGGAGGGCATGTCCCATAAGAGGAGTAGAGTGTGAGCTCCTATTTTTTGCGAGGAGCATTAAGAGAGTTAGTAGTCTATAACGCAGCTCAGTGTAGGGCAGATATTTTTATTCAGGAGTAGTGTTGAGCGATACCACCCGATACTGAAAAATATCGTATCGGAATGGATCGGCCGATCTAAAAAAAGTATCCGGTATCGCCGATTTCGATCCCGGAAGTCCCATTCAAGTCAATGGAACAGAAATATCGGAATTAAAAAAAAACTTTTTTTCCCTGTTGGTTAATTCTACATGGAGAAAAACAAGTAATAATAATGTAGAATGTATTGTGGGAGGTGTAGGAGACATTAAAGCCATAGAGCTTTAGCCCAATCAAATGGAATCGCAGTATTTTTTTTTTTTTTTTTTAAAGACGTTCGAAGTTACAAAGATATTGACTATGTTAAAGTCTTTAATTTTTTGTCAGATATGTATGTTTCACTACTTCCATGGTCTTCACCTTCTTTTTTACTTCTCCCACACTTTCTCCTTCATCATCTTCAGCAGCAGCAGTATCTTCTTCTTCTTCTTCTTCTTTTATTCTTCTTCTTTTATTCTTCTTCTTTTATTCTTCTTCTTTTATTCTTCTTCATATTCTACTTCTTCATCTTCTTCCTATTCTTCTTCATCATATTCTTATTTGTGTCAGGCATTCCTGTAGTTGTTATCTATAAAAGTTTGAAGATTACACCTTCCGTTCAGCCTGTCACAAAAGATTTACAACAGGATTTGTCCGCGTTCAGTTTGGCCTGCAGCAGCAGGCCTTTTCCAGGGGCACCACGAGGAGGAACGGACTCAACACCATACACTGTTTAGTCTTCTTCTGCTTATAAATTAGATAATATCGTTTGCTCTGATTGTTAGTCTTATGCTTCATGTTCTTCTGCTTTTGGTTTTTATGCTTCTTGGTCTTCTGTCTCTTGTTGTTATGCATCTTGGTGGTTGTCTTCCTGTTCTTTGTCCTCTTGGTCATCTTCTTCAGGGTCATCTTTTAGGTATTCTTCTGTGTGGTCTTAAGGGTCGTCGTCTTCAGGGTCATTGTCAGTGAGATCCAGAGTGAGAATCAAAAACCATTTCCATAAGCTTGAACTTGGAAAAGTAGCGGAAGGTACAAGAAGGCAGAGGAACCAGCTGACAGTACTGGAACCCGGAGGGGCAGCAGAATGAATAAGAGCCAATGGCACAACCGTGGACCAGCTGATGTTGCTGTAACACGGTTATTAAGCAGGAGGTACCTGTGCTCCAAAGCACTACCAAGGACCAGCAGACGTTGCTGAAACTCGGATACCAAGAAGGAGGCACCTAGGCCAAAGGCACTGTCGAGAACCAGCTGACGGTACTGGAACCCGGATGGGTAGCAGAAGCTGCAAGAGCAAATGACACTAGCGAGGACCAGCTGACAGTGCTGGAACCCAGTGGGGCAGCAGAAGGAACAAGAGCCAATGGGAGAACCGTGGAGCAGCTGACTGTGCTGTAACACTGTTTCTAAGCAGGAGGTACCTGTGCTACAAAGCACTACCAAGGACCAACTGACGTTGCTGGAACTTGGATACCAAGAAGGAGGCACCTAGGCCAAAGGCTCTGCCGAGAACCAACTGATGGTGCTGGAACCCGGATGGGTAGCAGAAGGTACCCAGGAAAAAAACAAAGTTGCAAGGCCATGAGCCGGCCGCAGTTACCGAAACCCACAGTCCTACAGGGGGTGCTTGTCCTTTTGGCACTACGGAACCAGCCTTTATTACCAGAACCCGCAGCCCACATAGGAAGCACCGAAACTGCAGGCACCACAGACTCGGCTAACCCGACCGCAACACGACAGGACAACATATCGGTGGCAAAATGACGCTGACACTACCCGGAAACAGCAGGCGTGCTGGAACCAGGCTGGGCAGGAGGGAGTGCCCGTGCCAAAGACACTTCCGAGAACCAGCTAATGGTGCTGGAACCCGGATGGGTAGCATTAGCTACAAGAGTCAATGGAACTACCGAGAACCAGCTGACGGTGCTGGAACCCGGAGGGGCAGCAGAAGGAACAACAGCCAATGGCACAACCGTGGACCAGCTGACGGTGCTGGAACACGGTTACTAAGCAGGAGGTACCTGTGCTCCAAAGCACTACCAAGGACCAGCAGACGTTGCTGGAACTCGGATACCGAGAAGGAGGCACCTAGGCCAAAGGCTCTGCTGAGAGCCAGCTGACGGTGCTGGAACCCGGATGGGTAGCAGAAGCTGCAAGAGCAAATGACACTAGCGAGGACCAGCTGACGGTGCTGGAACCCGGAGGGGCAGCAGAAGGAACAAGAGCCAATGGGACAACCGTGGACCAGCTGACGGTGCTAGAACACGGTTTCTAAACAGGAGGTACCTGTGCTAAAAAGCACTACCAAGGACCAGCAGACGTTGCTGGAACTTGGATACCATGAAGGAGGCACCTAGGCCAAAGGCTCTTCCGAGAAACAGCTGACGTTGCTGGAACCCCAGCTGGGCAGGAGGGAGTACCCATGCCAAACACACTTCTGAGCAGCAACATGCGATGTTGAAGCCCAGGGGTCAATCAGGCAGCAGGCTGAGGCCAACTTGGAGTGAGTTTTATATTGGTTGTACACAACTACTGATTGTAACCGTGATCCACTTTTGCCTCTGGCTCTACTGTCTCTAGTATTTCCCCTGGCCTCCAACCACGGCAGTTGCTGCTCTGCAGAGTTGTCTGCACAATCCACACTTGTTCCTGAGTTACTGGGGCTCAGTCACGTCAGTTGATCCCCTGATGTGTGTCCGGCAAGGTGTCCTGCTCTGTCCACATTCCCACAACTATTAATGGGAATGGGGACAGAGCAGGAGACCTTGCCGGACACACCACATGGGATCAACTGACGTGACTGAGCCCCAGTAACACAGGAACAAGTGTGGATTGTGCAGACGGCACATCAGAGCAGCGACTAGAGACAGTACAGCCAGAGGCCTAAGTGGACCACGGTTAAAAGTCAGTAGTAGTGTGATGTTGGAGGCAGCAGGAGACTTTGCCATCCGCACAGCAGGGAACAGCTGGCGTTACTGAACCCCACAGACACAGGAGCGAGTGTTCCTATCTGTGCGGATGGCACTTCCAAGCTACAACTGGCTGTGTTGAAGCCCAGGATCAATGCTCCGAGCAGGCTGAGGCCTACTTGGAGCAAGTGGAAAATAACATGTAGTGTGATGTTGGAGGCAGCAGGAGACTTTGCTATCCGCACAGCAGGGGAACAGCTGGCGTTACTGAACCCCACAGACACAGGAGCGAGTGTTTCTATCTGTGCGGACGGCACTTCCAAGCTACAACTCGCTGTGTTAAAGCCCAGGATCAATGCTCCGAGCAGGCTGAGGCCTATTTGGAGCAAGTGGAAAATAACATGTAGTGTGATGTTGGAGGCAGCAGGAGACTTTGCCATCCGCACAGCTGGGGAAGAGCTGGCGTTACTGAACCCCACAGACACAGGAACGAGTGTTTCTATCTGTGCGGACGGCACTTCCAAGCTACAGCTGGCTGTGTTGAAGCCCAGGATCAATGATCCAAGCAGGCTGAGGCCTCCTTGGAGCAGGTGGAAAATAACATGTAGTGTGATGTTGGAGGCAGCTGGAGACTTTGCCATCCGCACAGCCGGGGAATAGCTGGCATTACTGAACCACACAGACACAGTAGCGAGTGTGTTTTTCTCTGCGAAGACGGCACATCTGAACACCAACTGACGTTGTTGGAGCCCAGGATGAGGCATGGAGCAGGCTGAGGCCTGCTGTTTTTTGAATGTGGAGGCAGCAGGAGACATTGCCGTCCACACAGCAGGGGAACAGCTGACGTTACTGAACCCCACTAACACAGGACCTAGTGTGTTTTTCTCTGTGAAGACGGCACTTCTGAACACCAACTGGCGTTGTTGGAGCCCAGGATGAGGCATGGAGCAGGCTGAGGCCTGCTGTTTCTTGAATGTGGAGGCAGCAGGAGACATTGCCGTCCACACAGCAGGGGAACAGCTGACGTTACCGAACCCCACTAACACCAGAGCTAGTGTGTTTTTCTCTGTGAAGGCGGCACTTCTGAACACCAACTGACGTTGTTGGAGCTCAGGATGAGGCATGGAGCAGGCTGAGGCCTGATGGTGTTGGCATGTGGAGGCAGCAGGAGACTTTGCCGTCTACACAGCAGGGGAACAGCTGGCGTTACTGAACCACACTAACACAGGAGCTAGTGTGTTTTTCTCTGTGAAGACGGCACTTCTGAACACCAACTGACGTTGTTGGAGCCTAGGATGAGGCATGGAGCAGGCTGAGGCCTGATGTTGTTGGCACGTGGAGGCAGTACTAGACTTTGCCGTCTACACAGCAGGGGAACAGCTGGCATTACTGAACCCCACAGACACAGTAGCGAGTGTGTTTTTCTCGGCGAAGACGGCACTTCTGAACACCAACTGGCGTTGTTGGAGCCCAGGATGAGGCATGGAGCAGGCTGAGGCCAACTTGCAGCACGTTTTATAGAGGTTGTAGACTACTACTGATTGTAACCGTGCTCCACTTAGGCCTCAGGCTCCACTGTCTCTAGTATTTCCCTGGGCCTCCAACCCCGCCAGTGACAGGTCTGAAGTGGCGTTAGCACAATCCACACTTGTTCCTGTGTTACTTGGCCTCAGTCCCGTCAGTTGATCCCCTGATGTGTGTCCGGCAAGGTCTCCTGCTCTGTCCTCATTCACACCACTAGGCCAAGTAACACTGGAACAAGTGTGGATTATACAGACGCCACTTCAGAGCTGTCACTGGCGGGGTTGGAGGCCAGGGGAAATAATAGAGACAGTGGAGCCAGAGGCCTAAGTGGAGCAGGGTTAAAAATCAGTAGTAGTTTGAATGTGGATGGAGCAGGAGACTTTGCCGTCCACACAGCAGGGGAGCAGCTGGCGTTACTGAACCCCACTAACACAGGAGCTAGTGTTTTTCTCTGTGCAGACGACACATCTGAGCAACAACTGGCTGTGTTGAAGCCCAGGGATTATAGTTCAGGTGGTAGAAACACGAACACAACAGGAGACCCGGATACAGTTGCCAACCAATTATTTAGTCGGGAAGAGGACTGGCAAATTCTGGGGAGATCCAGGCCTTGTTCATTTTCAGAAAAGTAAGCCGGTCGACGTTATCGGAAGAAAGTCGTCTGCGACGGTCTGTTAGGCTGGTTTCACACTTGCTTTTTTTTTTCGCGGGATTTTAGTGCTAAAAAACGCATGCGTTTTTTTTTCCTATACTTTGCATGGGATGCGCTTATGTGCGCATACACATGCGTTTGTATGCGTTTTTCCGCGCATGCGTTTTTTTGCGGTATGCGCTCGGGCGCACAAAATGCATCCTGTTGCATTTTTTGTGCGTCCGACTTGCCTCCAAAAAACGCATGCGCGCGCAATGCGTTTTTTTGCAGCAAGACACCCATTATAAGTCTATGGGTGCGCATATGTGCGCATTGGCATGCTTATGTATGCGTTTTTTTACGCATGCGTTTTTTTTTTTACCATTAGTTGGACAATGGAATTTAGGGGTTTGGGTTAGAGTTAGGGTTAGTTAAGGGGGTTTAGGGCTAGGATTAGGGTTAGCTAGGGTTTAGAGTCAGGGTTAGGGTTAGGGTTAGTATGGTTTGGTTAAGGGTTAGGGTCAGGGTTAGGGTTAGGGTCAGGGTTAGGGTTAGGGTTAGGGTTAGTAAAGTCATGGTTTGGGTTAGTGTGAGGGGCCACCTAATGTTGGAAAAAAACGCAAACGTGGTAAAAACGCACTAAAAACGCATACAAACGCATAAAAACGCTGCGTTTTTTTCATGCATGCTCATAAAAATGCTTGAAAAAAACGCAGCAGTTGTATGCTTTTGTATGCGTTTTTTCAATGCGTTTTTTGCGGGAAAAACGCGCTGCAAAAAAAAGCAAGTGTGAAACCAGCCTTAGTACACCACCTGCGGCACTAAAGACGCGTTCCGATAATACATTGGCAGCAGGGCAAGCCAGCACCTCCAATGCATACTGGCTAAGCTCTGGCGATGTATCCAGCTTAGAGACCCAAAACTTGAAGTGGGAAGAGCCATCTGGGAGTACACTCACAGGGCAAGACGTGTAGTCTGTCACCATCTGACGGAAACGTTGCCTCCTGCTGACTGGAGCCATCAGTGATGGTGTAGACAATTGTGGCGGACACACAAAACTTTGCCACATTTGGGCCATAGTGGTCTTGCCTTGTGCTGAGGCGCTGCCTCTGCTCCCTCTTTGTGCTGAGTTTCCTCCACTGGGTCGACGCACAGAGGTGCTTTGCAAAGCACTAGCACCACTACTGTCGGGTGGAATGGAAAACATGATGGACTGCACCAGTGTGTCTTGGTACTCCCGCAGTTTACGCTCCCGGTTCAACGTTGGTATGAGGGTTTGCAAGTTGTCCCGGTAGCGAGGATCTAGGAGGGTGTACACCCAATAATCAGCCGTGTAGAGAATGTGGGTGATGTGGCGGTCGTTTCTCAGGCACTGCAGCATGAAGTCAACCATGTGCTGCAGACTCCCAACTGCCAAAGAACCACTGTCCCCTGCTTGAGGCGTGATCTCTGCCTGCTCTGCATCACCCCACCCTCGCTGTACACACTGACTACAGCTTTGTGTACCTCCCTCCTGTGGAGAGATGTCTTTCTCCTCCATCGACTCCTCCTCATCCTCCTCACAAAGTGTCCCCTGCCTAGGCCTTTGTGAGGAAGCACGTAGCGCAGACTGTCCAGAAGCAGATGGCATTTGGGACTCCTCATCCTCCACCTCTTCCAAAACCTCATCCCTTAGTGCTTGCAGTGTTTTTTGAAGCATGCAGATAAGGGGGACAGTCATGCTGACTAGTGCATCATCTGCACTTGCCATCCACGTGGAATCATCGAAGGCACGCAAAACGAAGCAGATGTCCTTCATAGAGGCCCACTCAGTGGTGCTGAAGTGTGACCGGCGCACATTGCGACTTGTTTGCGCATGATGCAGCTGGTACTCCATGACTGCTGCCTGCTGCTCACACAACCGCTCCAACATATGTAACGTTGAATTTCACCTGTTGGGTAGGTCACATATGATGCGATGTTCCGGAAGGCGTAATCGGCGCTGCAGAGCAGCAAGGCGCGATCTTGCCGTGCTGGAACGCCGCAAGTGAGCGCACTCTATGCGGATCTTGTGCAGCAGTGCATCAAGATCCGGATAGTCCCTCAGAAAGCTCTGCACGACCAAGTTGAGCACATGTGCCAGACATGTGATGTGAGTGAGGTTGCCAAGGCCAAGAGCTGCCACCAAATTTCAGCCATTGTCACTACCAAGCCCGGCTGGAGATTCGCTGGCAGAAACCACACGTCGCTCTCCTGCTTGATGGCATTCCAGAGCTCCTGCGCTGTGTGGCTTCGATTCCCCAATGAAATTAATTTCAGTACGGCCTGTTGACGTTTGGCCACGGCTGTGCTCATATCGGTCGTAACAGGCTCCTGCTGCGCTGTTTCAGAGGAACTTGAGTAGGAGGAGGAGTCAATGTGGACAGACTGGATTCTTGCAATCCGTGGAGTTGGCAGAACACATAGAGCGCCACTCTCCAGATCTGTACCTGGCTCCACAACATTGACCCAATGGGCAGTGAGGGAAAGGTATCGTCCCTGTCCATGGTTACTGGTCCACGCATCGGTGGTCAGGTGGACCTTGCTACTGACGGCGTTTAGTAGCGCATGTTTTGTTTGCCTCCACATGTTTCTGCAGGGCAGGGACGGCTCGTCTGCTGAAATAAAAGCGGCTGGGCACAGTGTATTGTGGGACTGCCAATGCCATGAAGTCCCGGAAGGTGTCAGTCTCCACCAGCCTGAATGACAGCATTTCAAGGGCCAGTAGTTTGGCAATGCCAGCATTCAGAGCCTGTGCTCAGGGATGATTTGCCGAGTATGGCCGCCTTTTCTCCCATGCCTGTGCTACCGATGGCTGCCGAGTGGCCTGGGAGTGTGAGGATGACTTGGAACGTGGTGCTGTGGGTGGAATGTCACAGGGTCTCCGGACAACAGTGCCAGAAGTTCTTCCTTGGCGATCCTGTGAGGAAGCCGAACCAGCTGTGTGTGAGCTGGAGGAAGAGGCCCCAACACGAGCTGAAGAGGTGGTAGGTGGTGCTGTACGTTGGCCTACATCTTCAGTGTGTCTGTGTATCTCCAGCTCATGCTTGGTCCGCACATGTTTCCACATATTAGTGGTATTGAGGTTGCTGACATTTTTCCCTCTTTTGATTCTCTGATGACACAGCTTGCATTTGACAAAGCAAATGTCATCTGCAACTGTGTCAAAAAAGGACCACGCACTGCAAGTCTTGGGAGCGCCATTTTTGCCTTTTGAAAGTGGAATGCTCCTAACGGGTGCCGAAGTGGAGGCTACAGGCAACCAAGTCTGCCCCCTCCCTCTGGTTTTGGCCGTTCGGGGACTCTCTTCCTCAGAGCTGCTCCCACCACCTTCCTGTTCCTCACGCCATGATGGGTCCTCATCATCTACACTCCCCACTTCAAACACCTGCTTCTCCTGGGTTGTCTCACCAGCACCGTACGCACCAGAAAGTGGTAACTGAGTCTCGTCATCATCTGATGCGTACTGAGATGTGCTGACCATAGGCACTGGCCCACCCGCCTCTTCAGATTCAGAGGGACAAAGAAGTTGCGCATCACTGCATACTCCCTCTTCTTCACATTCTGGAATGCTGCTTGGCTGGCCCCCTCTTTCCAAACCAACAGATTCCGAGAACAGAAGTAGAGACTGTGATGGCTCCTGTCCAGGTGTCTCTGACTGCCTGGGCACTTTGGCAGGTGGTGAAGAGACAGATGGTTGCTCTTCGGTGCTCTGGCCCTGAGAGGATGTGGAAGTAATTGAAGTTGATGCGTTAGCTGCCATCCATCCGACAACGGCTTCAATTTGTTCCTCCCGCAGCAGTGGGGTATGTGAGGTCCTACAAAGCTGCGCATAAAGGACTGTTGCCTGCTAAAACTGGGGGATGCTGACTCACTGGTGCCAACAGCAGGCACAGAATCCCCACGTCCTCTCCCTGCTGAAACTCCATGCCCACGGCCACGTGCCTTACTCCCTGCCTTCTTTATCTTGCTAGACTGAGAAAGATAGGCAGAAAAGTACAAAGGGGGGCCTTAGTGTGCTTATTCCTGAACAGCTGGTTACAGGTATAAGAAACACTAATTTAATGAAGTGTGTGTGTCGACTACACTTTAATAGGAGACAATGTGGCCTACACAACTTTCAAATGTAGTGTTTGGTGAACTTTGTTGTTTTTTTGGGGGGAAAAAAAACTAAAAGGATGTGACCAAAGATTTGAAAGTCAGAGTATCACCAACTTTCTGGAGCTATTACAATGCAGGCAGGTAACCTACAATGCAAAAGATGAGGCTCCCAAAAAATTGGGTAATACTAATCTGGCTGCAGCTGAAAGGCACAAGCCAGAAAAAAGGCTCCTCTATCTACTCCTATATAGTGTTTGCAACCAACCAATGTAGATGGATATGGATGGATGCACACTAATAGGAGAAGAAAAAATGAGCTGCAATTAAAGAAATATATGTGTGAGGCAGTGACGCACGCTGAGCAGCCTACAACCAGACGTAGCTGCAGGACACACTACTCAGCGTGAGCTGCACTCACACACAGTCAGAGACCTCTCAGACAGCCATGAACAGTGCAGCTAAGTGGGCACTAGCACTGAAAGGCTGCAGAAAGGCTCCGCTGTCTACTACTAGTGTTTGCAACCAACGTATATGGATACGGATGGAAGCACACTAGATAGAATTTTTTTTAAATAAGCAGCTCAAAAAGAAAAATATGTATGAGGCAGCAGTGAGGCACGCTGGGCGGCCTACAAGCAGACGTGGCTGCAGGACCCACTCCACAGTGTGAGCTGCACTCACACAGCCCTTGCAGACAGCTGTGAACACTGCTGCTAGGGAAAAGCAAGCTACAGTGGTGGTTTATGTAGCCTGGGTAAAGCACAATATTGTTTTGAGAATCGCTATTTCTAACTGTCCCTCACAGTCTTCAACAGCAGCCTGTCCCTAACTGAATTCACAGCAGAGTGAAAAGAAATGGCGGCGGCAGTGGCTTTTATAGTGCATCATGACATCATTTCAGCAGCCAATCACAGCCATGCCAATAGCTAACATGCCTACATGCCTAACAGGATGTGCCCACACTTCTGAGGAATCCCATTGGCTGAATCAAAGCGAGCGGGCTGATTGCAATATGGGAACTTCCGATTCCGGTATCCGATATGAAAAAGTATCGGAAGTCAGTATCGGAATTCTGATACAGCTAATATCGGCCGATACCCGATACTTGCGGTATCGGAAAGCTCAACACTATTCAGGAGCATTATAATGACGTCTATTTTTAAGGGCACGGTGACAGGATATGCTGCAGAAGACCGGAGAAGATGGAGGTCTGCAGAGACGAGCTGTGGATGAGAAAACTCATCATAATGTCTGGACAAGATGGAGACTTAAAGAATGAGAACAACTCTAAGCAGAGAAGATGTCACAGTTAATATACCTGGATGTAAACGCTCATTTGTGATCCTGCCTGCTTCTCATCAGTACTGTGGTTCCTGTATGGTTCACAGTCTGATGACCGGTAACCGCAACTCCCAGTTTCTCCATTTTTAAGGATGTACTGGGAGTTGTAGCTTCATGGTATATGGGGTTGACCTAACGTTACAATTAATGTATCGTGAACCGATAGTGGTTCACATGATGTATTTATGCATTGATTTGTGTGCCTGTCTGTGTGTTTGAGCGTGTCTGCAACTATGTCTATGTATCTGTCATTTTATGTATTTTTGTAAGATGTGTGTATGTAACAGTGCATTGTGGTGTGTAAAAACATTCATATGTGGTCACATTTACTAAATCTATAAGGGTTCTTTCACATGTGTTAGGGAATTCCTTTTGCCTTTCCATGTTTAGAAACAGACAAGTGAAATTTACTAACATTAACATAACTGTCACCTTAGGGTGTCACCTTAGGGATTTGATTGTATTGAGTGGGTTCAGGAGCTGAGCTTGCTCCATACCGGGCAGATGTCGGATGTGATACATAGCTGGCGTCTGCCTGTAACAGCTGTGATCAGAGCTCAACTTTATTGCTGCTGTTTTAATTATTTAAATGCCCGTCAATCACTGACAGCGACATTTAGATATCATGATGGCCGGTGCATTCACTCACTAGCTCCCATCAACCCCCTATGAAGCAGTTGCAGGTTGCTGATGAGTTGCCATGTATTGCTGCCATGTTAGCTGTTCAATGAATCCCAGCCTGAGTTTGGGCTCCTTGGACGATGATACAGTCAAGGTGACGGGACATTATTACAGCATGCTCATTTTGTAGATAATGGAGACTTACACCGACCCTATAACAGGAAGTGAGTTGTGGCAAGGAGAATAAAACTTAATATTCTCCATGTGGCTAACGCCTTTCCATTAAGCCAGTTATCCAGGCTTTAAACCCTATTTACCTGCAGATTAACCCCATATCTGCAGATAAACGGGACTCTTGTCAGTATAGAATGGCCACTCAAAATATGTCCTGCTTGTTTTAATTCAATTTCCACCTCTCCCCTCTAATTTGATTGACAGCTCTGGCTTCATAAATCCAGAGAAAGATGAAGATAGATGGAAGATACAGCTCTTCAGATGTTTCACTGCTGTCGATGGGCAAAATGGAATTTCAGCTCCCTCCAAAGAATTTCTATTGGGTTCAGCTCTGGAGACTGGCTAGGCCACTCCAGGACCTAGAAATGGTTCTTACGGAGACACTCCTTAGTTGCCCTGGCTGTGTATTTTGGGTCATTGTCATGCTGGAAGATCTAGGCACTACCCATCTTCATTGCACTTACTAAGGGAATGAGGTTCTTGGCCAAAATCTTGCGTTATATATGACCCAATTCATCCTCCCTTCAATACGATGCAGTCGTCCTGTCCCCTTTGCAGAAAAGCACCCCCAAAGTATGATGATTCCCCCACCATGCTTCACAGTTGGGATGGTGTTCTTGGGGTTGTACTCATTCTTTTTCTTCCTCCAAATGCAGCGAGGGGAGTTTATACCAAAACATTCTATTTTGGTCTCATCTGTCCACCTTACCTTCTCCCATGCCTCTTCTTGATCATATTGATGGTCACTGGTGAACTTCAAATGGGTCTGGACATTTTCTGGCGTGAGCAGGGGGAAATTGCATGCCCTGCAGAATTTTAATCCATTACGGTGTAGTGTGTTACTAATGATGATTTTTGAGACTGTGGTCCCAGCTCTCTTCAGGTCATTGACCAGGTCCTCCCATGTAGTTCTGGGCTGATTGCTGAAATTTCTTAGAATTATCCTTAGCTCACAAGGCGAAACCTTGCATGGAGCCACAGACAAGGAAGACTGAAAGTCATTTGCATTTCTTCCATTTAAAAAAAAAAACTTTGATATTGTGCAGTGCACATTACAGTTCTTTTGCACACTGTATAGTTTGCTAAAAGGCACACGTGAGAGATGCCGACAAATGAACAAGTAATAATACAATTTATGGTAGCCATAGGGTGGGCCCCTAGAGTCAATTCCCCTGGTGGGCCCTAGGTACACCAGTCCAACCCTGGTCGCAGGTCATGGGTCTTGCAACAGGATAATGACCCAAAACACACAGCTAGAAACACCCAAGAATGGCTAAGAGGAAAACATTGGACTATTCTGAAGTGGCATTCTATGAGCCCTGACCTAAATCCTATTGAGCATCTTTGGAAAGAGCTGAAACATGCCATCTGGAAAAGGCAACCTTCAAACACCAGACAACTGGAGCAGTTTGCTCTTGAGGAGTGGGTCAAAATACCTGTCGAGAGGTACAGAAGTCTCATTGAGGCTGTGTGCCCATGATGTGATTTTTTAGTGTTTTGCCGCGATTTTCAGTGCGAAAACGCGGCGAAAACGTTTAAAAATCGTGTACAGAACTCACCCCATGCATTCCTATGGCATTCTGCACATGCTGTGCTAATGCTGCGCTTTTTTCCGCGGCGGAATCACATCGCGGAAAAAATCGCAGCATGCTCATTCTTTTGTGTGGAATCGCAAAGAATTGCCGCGATTCCGCACCCATAGGAATGCATGAGAATCGCTTACTTCCCACATGTGGCTATGCCCACCATGCGCGAAGTTAAGCGTCTCATGTGCGGTTGGTACCCACGGTGTGGAGGAGAGCAGACTGTCCTCCAGGCCCTGGGTACCATACCCCTGTTGAAAAAATAATAAAAAATAAAAAATCGGGGTATATTTACCTTCCGACGTCCCGCGCTGCCTTCCCGAGCCTCAGCGTTCCCAGTTATGCCTTGCGGCAAGGTCCTGTGATGACGTAGTCTCCCGTGACTCTAGCGGTCTCGTGAGATCGCTATAGCAACGCGAGACCAACGTCATCACAGGTCTCGCAAGGCATTACTGGGAACGCTGAGGCCCGGGAATGCAGCGCGGGACGTCGGAAGGTAAATATACCCCGATTTTTTATCTTTTTAGCATTTTTAACATGCTATCTTTTACTATTGATGCCGCATAGGCGGCCTCAATAGTAAAAAGCTGCTCACACTTGTCAAACACTATGTTTGACGAGTGTGATCAACCTGTCAATCACTTTCCAAGCGATGCTTCAAATCGCTTGGAAAGTGCTTGAATATCGCACTCAAAAATCGCGGCAAAATCGCAATCATAATCACGGTAAAATCGCGGTGAAATCACGAGGAAAAAAAGCGCGATTTCTGGGAAGGAATCCGGTTTTCAGTGTCCGGATTTAAATGCTACATGGGCACATAGCCTGACAGTTACAGGAATTGCTTGATTGCAGTGATTGCCTCAAAAGGTTGTGCAACAAAATATAAAGCTATGGGTACCATCATTTCTGTCCAGGCCTATTTCATGAGTTTTATTTTTTTTTAAATTCTGTGGAAGCATGGTTGAAAAGCAATGCCTGATGTTCATTTGTACATTTCCTGGATTTTTAATTATTACTACTTTTGTCAGATTCAAGTTCTTTCTGTGACCATTGTGTTTTTTTCTGTCATTAAATGAGGGTTACCAACAATTTTGACCACATGTGTAACTCATCTTCTCCATGACTATTGAAAGAGGAACTGATGGGGCACATTATTTTTCTCAATTCAATGGCAGCCCTCCGCTTATCTTCCCCCTCCTCCATTTCCCCTGGAGTTTTCCAGTTGGTGTCCTTTGAAATTGCCCAGGTCACAGATTGCTAGAGCTGGTTGCACCTGTGAATCACTGCTATCTGCATGGAAGCTGCAGCTCCTAATTGGTTGAAGGACATTTCAGGTTTTGTGATCAGTCATGTGCCTGGAAGGAATTTCCAAAAGTGGTAGTGCATACATTTCACTTAAGTTCAGTGTGTAAAAAAGCAGTAGTAAACTAGATGGGCATTTCCTGAAGGAAATACATGGTGCTTGAACAGCGCTGCCAGCTTTACAGCAGTGTATCAGGTGTCGACGGTAAAAAAGTAAAGTTAGAATATGAATGTTGTGTATAGCCACTTTGGCTCATTTGGCACCTCTGTAGCCACTTTGGCCACTTGGTAGCCACTTTGGCACATCTGGCACCTCTGTAGCCACTTTGGCCACTTGGCAGCCACTTTGGCCACTTGGTAGCCACTTTGGCACATTCGGCACCTCGGTAGCCACTTTGGCCACTTGGTAGCCACTTTGGCACATTTGGCACCTCGGTAGCCACTTTGGCACCTTCGGCACCTCGGTGGCCACTTGCTAGCCACTTTGGCACATTCGGCACCTCTGTAGCCACTTTGGCCACTTGTTAACCACTTTGGCACATTTGGCACCTCTGTAGCCACTTTGGCCACTTGGTAGCCACTTTGGCCACTTGGTAGCCACTTTAGCCATGTTGACACATGCTGCCACTTTGCCTCGGGGGCCACTTTGGCACTCCGGGCCCCTTAGGGGCCACTTTGGCACACTGGGCTTATAAAGCCACTTTAGCGTATGAATGCAGTGATGGCGAACCTTAGCACTCCAGCTGTTGGAGAATTGCAACTCCCAGCATGCCTCAACTGCTGCCTCAACTGCTGCAGGTTGCAAGGGTATGCTAGGAGTTGTAGTTTTACAACAGCTGGAGTGCCAAGCTTAGCCATCACTGGGTGGGGCTTTTCAGAAGCCATTGGTGTGCTGCGCCTTTAAGACCTTGAATCAGCGATCTGTCAGCTTCTATTAGCTAATACGGGTCATGTGTGGATGCCGCATTTGCATAGCTGCCATCTTTGTAAGGTCACTGCACCTGCGCTGTGGCTTCAATCCATGTCAGTTGGGGGTTATGGAAAGGTCGCCATTAATTCCTATGGGAAAATTTTTACTTAAAATGCGATTTTATTAAAAACTACAAATAGGATCAACTCCAAAAATACATAGCACACCTGTCCCCACCGAGGGCTTCAAAATGCCACCTGAACGGGGTCTCTGCGCCAAGCGGTTCGGGCCGCATTAATTGCAGAAAACGCAGAGAAGAAGTAGAATAACTAGATGTGTATTTCCTGAAGGAAGTACAGATAGTGCTTTGAAATGGTGCCTGGGCTGCCCCTTAAAGAGAGACTTGCCTGCTGCCCCTGCAAGACTTTCAACTCAGGATCCGTTTTAACTGTGGGTGCCTCTCAGGGGCCACTTTGGCCTCAGGGTCTGATTTGGTGGGTGGGGCCCCTCAGGATCCGATTTGGTGGCCTGGGCTCCTCAGGGCTTGAATTGGTGGCCGAGTTCCCTCAGGGTCTGATTTTGTGGGTGGGGCCACTCTGGGTCCGATTTGGTGGGCGGGGCCACTCTGGGTCCGATTTGGTGGGCGGGGCCACTCTGGGTCCGATTTTGGGGGTGGGGCCCCTCAGAGTCCGATAAGGTGGGCGAGGCCCCTCAGGGCCTAATTTGGTCCGATTTTGTGACCGGGGCCCCTCTGGGTCTGATTTGGTGGGCGGGGCCCCTCTGGGTCTGATTTGGTGGGTGGGGGCCCTCTGGGTCTGATTTGGTGGGCGGGGCCCCTCTGGGTCCGATTTGGTGGGTGGGGCCCCATCTGGGTCCGATTTGGTGGGCGGGGCCCCTCTGTGTCTGATTTGGTGGGCAGGGCCCCTCAGGGTCCGATTTGCTGGGCGGGGACACTCTGGATCCGATTTTGGTGGTGGGGCCCCTTAGGGTCCGATTTGGTGGGCGGGGCCACTCTTGGTCCGATTTGGTGGGGGGCCCCTCGGGGTCCGATTTGTTGGGTGGGGCCACTCTGGGTCCGATTTGGTGAGAGGGGCCAGTCTGGGTCTGATTTGGAGGCCAGGGTGGCTCAGCCTCCGATTTGTAGGCCAGGGTTGATCAGCCTCCGATTTGGAGACCGGGGTGGCTCAGCCTCCGATTTGGAGCCTGGGGTCACTCAGCTTTCGATTTGGCGTGCCGGCCCTTTAAGACTCATTTCGGTGCGCCGGCCCTTTAAGAATCACTTTGGCGCGTCGGCCCTTTAAGAGCCAGTTTGGCTCACTGGCTTCTAAATCCACTTTGGCGCACATTCTCTCTCAGGGGCATGTGTCATGTGATGAAGCTAGATTTGCATTTGTGCTGTGGGTTTCGCTTTAATAGCTGATATTATCTGCCAGAAACTCTGTCCTGAGGTCATGTATAGTTCGTAGGCGTTGGCATAGTAACTGGGTGTGCCTGCGAATATCAATGAGCTTAACTGCCATTTGAATCGCCTCAGGGCATGTTTTCTCTGTGGCAACATTTTCCCATTGAAATACATTGAGGAAAATGTTTTTCCAAGTGCAAATTGCGCAAAAACTACAAATCCGATGGACAAGAAAATGACTTAGCACACCACTCGTGGACGCTTGCTTTGAAACGACACCGCAACGGAGTCTGTGCATGTAGCGGTTCGGGCCGCATTAATTGCGGAAAATCAACTGAATAAGAACTAGATGTGTATTTCCTGAAGGAAGTACAAATAGTGCTTTGAAATGTTGCCAGGGCTGCCACTTTAAGAGAGACTTGCCTGCTGCACCTGTAAGACTTTCAACTCAGGATCCGTTTTACCTGTGGGTGCCTCTCAGGGGCCACTTTGGCCTGTGAAGCCCCTCAGGGTCTGATTTGGTGGGTGGGGCACCTCAGGATCCGATTCAGTGGACTGGGCTCCTAAGGGCTTGATTTGGTGGGCGGGGACACTCTGGGTCCTATTTGGTGGGCGGGGCCTCTCAGGGTCCGATTTGGTGGGTGTGGCCCCACAGGATCTGATTTGGTGGGCGGGCCACTCTGGGTCCGGTATGGTGGGCAGGCCCCACAAGGTCCGATTTGGTGATAGGGGCCCCACAGGGTCTGATTTGTTGGGTGGGGCCCCTCTGTTCTGATATGGTAGGCGGGGCCCCTCAGGATCCAATTTGGTGGGCGGGGCCCCTCAGGGTACGATTTGGTGGGCGGGAACCCTCAGGGTCCGATTTGGTGGGCGGGACCCCTCAGGGTCCGATTTGGTGGGCGGGGCCCCTCAGGGTCCAATTTGGTGGGCGGGGCCCCTCAGGGTCCAATTTGGTGGGCGGGGCCACTCTGGGTCGGATTTGGTGGGCGGGGCCACTCTGGGTCGGATTTGGTGGGCGGGGAATCTCTGGGTCCGATTTGGTGGGCGGGGCCTCTCTGGGTCCGATTTGGAGGCCTGGGTTGATCAACCTCCGATTTGAAGCCTGGGGTCACTCAGCTTTC
The DNA here is from genome assembly GCF_039654945.1 of Dendrobates tinctorius. Classification (NCBI taxonomy): domain Eukaryota; kingdom Metazoa; phylum Chordata; class Amphibia; order Anura; family Dendrobatidae; genus Dendrobates; species Dendrobates tinctorius. The sequence continues at coordinate 3,547,340 of NW_027361776.1, read as the reverse complement.
GATTTGGCGCGCCTGCCCTTTAAGGCTCATTTTGGTGCACCAGCCTTTTAAGAATCACTTAGGCGCGTTGGCCGTTTAAGAGCTAGTTTGGCGCACTGGGCTTCTAAATCCACTTTGGCGTACATTCTCTCTCAGGGGCATGCGTAATGTGTTGAAGCTAGATTTTCATTCGTGCTGTGGGTTTCTCTTTAAGAGCTGATATTATCTGCCAAAATCTGTGTCCTGGGGGCGTCATGTAAAGTTCATAGGCGTTGGCATAGTAACTGGGTCTGCCTGCGCATATCAATGAGCTTAACTGCCATTTGAATCGCCTCAGGGCATGTTTTCTCTATGGCAAAATTTTCCCATTGAAAAGAATTGAGACAATACATTCCAATGACGGGAAAAAAAAATTTCTAACGCAAATTGCGCAAAAACTACAAATCCAATCAACATAAAAATTATTTAGCACACGCAAGCTTCAAAACGATACCTCAACGGAGTCTGTGCATGTAGCGGTTCGGGCCGCATTAATTGCGGAAATCAACTGAATAAAAAGATTAAGTTAGCAGCGTTCGGATTACAACATTAATACTAGATGTGTATTTCCTGAAGGAAGTACAGATAGTGGTTTGAAATGGTGCCCGGGCTGCCCCTTTAAGAGAGACTTGCCTGCTGCCTCTGCAAGACTTTCAACTCAGGATCCGTTTTAACTGTGGGTGCCTCTCAGGGGCCACTTTGGCCTCAGGGTCTGATTTGGTGGGTGGGGCCCCTCAGGATCCGATTCGGTGGCCAGGGCTCCCCAGGGTTTGAATTGTTGGCCGGGATCCCTCAGGGTCCAATTTTGTGGGTGTGGCCCCTCAGGGTCTGATTTTGTGGGTGTGGCTCCTCAGGGTCTGATTTTGTGGGTGTGGCCCCTCAAGGTTCGATTTTGTGCGTGTGGCCCCTCAGGGTCCGATTTTGTGGGTGTGTCCCCTCAGGGTCTGATTTTGTGGGTGGGGCCCCTCAGGGTCCGATTTTGTGGGTGGGGCCCCTCAGGGTCTGATTTTGTGGGTGGGGCCCCTCAGGGTCTGATTTTGTGGGTGGGGCCCCTTAGGGTCTGATTTTGTGGGCGGAGCCCCTCTGGGTCCAATTTGGTGGGCGGGACCATTCTGGGTCCGATTTGGTGGGTGGGGCCCCTCAGGGTCTGATTTGGTGGGCGGGGCCCCTCAGGGTCTGGTTTGGTGGGCAGGGCCTCTCTGGGTCCGATTTGGTGGGTGGGGCCACTCTGGGTAAGATTTGGAGGCTGGGGTCGCTTAGCCTCCGATTTGGAGGCCGGGGTGGCTCAGCCTCCGATTTGGAGGCCGGGGTGGCTCAGCCTCCGATTTGGAGGCCAGGTTGGCTCAGCCTCCGATTTGGAGCCTGGGGTCACTCAGCTTTCGATTTGGCGTGTCGGCCCTTTAAAACTCATTTCGGTGCGCCGACCCTCTAACAATCACTTTGGCGCGTCGGCCCTTTAAAAGCTAGTTTGGCTCACGTGGCTTCTTCTAAATCAACTTTGGCGGACATTCTCTCTCAGGGGCATGTGTCATGTGATGAAGCTAGGTTTGCATTAGTGCTGTGGGTTTTGCTTTAAGAGCGGATATTATGTGGCAGAAGCTCTGTCCTGGGGGCGTCATGTGACTTTCGTAGGCGTTGGCATAGTACCTGGGCATGCCTGTGCATATCAATGAGCTTAACTGCCATTTCAATCGCCTCAGGGCACGTTTGCCATTTCCCATTGAAAAGCATTGGAGAAAGTGCATTCCAATGACGGGAAAAAAAATTTCAAACGCAAATTGCGCAAAAACTACAAATCCGATTGACACGAAAAATACTTAGCACACCTCTCATGGACGCTGGCTTCGAAACGACACCTCAACGGAGTCTGTGCGCTTAGCCGTTCGGGCCTCATTAATTGCGGAAAATTAACTGAATAATAATAATAATAGATGGGTATTTCCTGAAGGAAGTACAGATAGTGCTTTGAAATGGTGCCCGGGCTGCCCCTTTAAGAGAGACTTGCCTGCTGCTCCTGCAAGATTTTCAACTCAGGATCCGTTTTACCTGTGGGTGCCTCTCAGGGGACACTTTGGCCTCAGGGTCTGATTTGGTTGGTGGAGCCCCTCAGGATCTGATTCGCTGGCCTGGGCTCCTCAGGGCTTGAATTGCTGGCTGGGATCCCTCAGGGTCCGATTATGTGAGTGTGGCCCCTTAGGGTCTGATTTTGTGGCAGGGGCCCCTCAGGATCTGATATTGTGCGTGGGGCCCCTCAGGGTCTGATTTTGTGGCCAGGGCCCCTCAGGGTCTTATTTTGTGGTTGGGGCCCCTCCGGGTCCGATTTTGTGGCAGGGGCCCCTCAGGGTCCGATATTGTGGGTGGGGCCCCTCAGGGTATGTTTTTGTTTGTGGGTGGGGCCCTCAGGGTCTGATTTTGTGGGTGGGGCCCCTCAGGGTCCAATTTAGTGGGCTGGGCCACTCTGGGTTCAATTTTGTGGTTGGGGCCCCTCAGGGTCCGATTTTCTGGGTGGGGCCCCTCAGGGTCTGATTTTGTGGGTGGGGCCCCTCAGGGTCCGATTTTGTGGTTGGGGCCTTTCAGAATCCGATTTGGTGGGCGGGGCCGCTCAGGGTCCAATTTGGTGGGCGGTGCCCCTCAGGGTCCTGTTTCGTGGGCGGGGCCCCTCAGAGTCTGATTCGGTGGGCGGGATCACTCAGAGTCCTATTTTGTGGGTGGAGCCCCTCAGGGTCCGATTTGCTGGGTGGGGGCCATTCTGGGTCTGATTTGGTGGGTGGGGCCCCTCAGGGTCCGATTTTGTGGGTGGGGCCCCTCAGGGTCTGATTTTGAGGCCAGGGGCCCCTCAGGGAACGATTTTGTGGACGGGGCCCCTCAGGGTCCGATTTGCTGGGTGGGGGCCATTCTGGGTCTGATTTGGTCGGTGGGGCACCACAGGGTCCAATTTTGTGGGTGGGGCCCCTCAGGGTCTGATTTTGTGGCCGGGGCCCCTCAGGGAACGATTTTGTGGACGGGGCCCATCAGGGTCCGATTTTGTGGTTGGGGCCTTTCAGAATCCGATTTAGTGGGCGGGGCCGCTCGGGGACCCTCAGTGTTCAATTTGGCGAGCAGGGCCCCTCAGGGTCCGATTTGGCAGGCGGGGCCCCTCAGGGTCCGATTTGGTGGGCGGGATCCCTCAGGGTCTGATTTGGTGGGCAGGGCCCCTCAGGGTTTGATTTGGTGGGCGGGGCCCCTCAGGGTCTGATTTGGTGGGCGGGGCCCCTCAGGGTCCTTTTTGGTGGGCGGGGTCCCTCTGGGTCCTATTTGGTGGGCGGGGCCCCTCAGGGTCCTTTTTGGTGGGCGGGGTCCCTCTGGGTCCTATTTGGTGGGCGGGGCCCCTCTGGGTCCTATTTGGTGGGCGGGGCAACTCAGGGTCCGAGTTGCTGGACGGGGTCCCTTAAAGTCCTATTTGGTGGGTGGGGCCCTTCAGGGTCCGATTTGGTGGGAGGGGCCCCTCAGGGTCCGATTTGCTGGGTGGGGCCCCTCAGGGACCTATTTGGTGGGCAGGGCCCCTCAGGGTCCGATTTGGTGGGCAAGGCCCCTCAGGGTCTGATTTGGTGGGTGGGGCCCCTCAGGGTCCGATTTGGTGGGCGGGGGCCTTTCTGGGTCTGATTTGGTGGGCGGGGCCCCTCAGGGTCCGATTTTGTGGCCGGGGCCCCTCAAGGTCCGATTTTGTGGCCGGGGCCCCTCAGGGTCCGATTTTGTTGGGGCCCCTTAGGGTCTGATTTTTTTGGCGGAGCACCTCTGGGACCAATTTTCGTGGGCGGGCCCACTCTGGGTCCGATTTGGTGGGCGGGGCCCCACAGGGTCCGATTTGGTGGGCGGGGCCCCTCAGGGCTTGAAATGGTGGACAGGATCCCTCAGGGTCAGATTTTGTGGCCGGGGTCTCTCGGTCTGATTTTGTGGGTGGGGCCCGTTAGGGTCCGATTTTGTGGGCGGAGCCCCTCTGGGTCCAATTTGGTGGGCGGGGCCCCTCTGGGTCCGATTTGGTGGGCGGGGCCACACTGGGTAGGATTTGAAGGCTGGGGTCGCTCAGCCTCCGATTTGGAGGCCGGGGTCGATGAGCTTCCGATTTGGAGGCCGAGGTCAAAGAGTCTCCGATTTGGAGGCCAGGGTCGATGAGCTTCCGATTTTGAGACCAGGGTCGATGAGCCTCCGATTTGGAGCCCGGGATGGCTCAGCCTCCGATTCGGAGCCTGGGGGGTGGCTCAGCCTCCGATTTGGAGCCCGGGGTGTCTCAGCCTCCGATTTGGAGGCCGGGGTCGATCAGCCTTTGATTTGGAGGCTGGGGTGGCTCAGCCTCCGATTTGGAGGCCGGGGTGGCTCAGCCTCCGATTTGGAGGCCGGGGTGGCTCAGCCTCCGATTTGGAGCCTGAGGTCACTCAGCTTTCGATTTGGCGTGTCGGCCCTTTAAGACTCATTTCGGTGCGCCGACCCTCTAACAATCGCTTTGGCGCGTCGGCCCTTTAAGAGCTAGTTTGGCTCACTGGGCTTCTTCTAAATCAACTTTGGCGGACATTCTCTCTCAGGGGCATGTGTCATGTGATGAAGCTAGATTTGCATTAGTGCTGTGGGTTTCGCTTTAAGAGCTAATATTATGTGGCAGAAGCTCTGTCCTGGGGGCGTCATGTGACGTTCGTAGGCGTTGGCAGAGTAACTGGGTGTGCCTTCGCATATCAATGAGCTTAACTGCCATTTCAATCGCCTCAGGGCACGTTTTGCCAATTCCCATTGAAAAGCATTGGAGACAGTGCATTCCAATGACAGGAAAAAAAAAATTAAAATGCAAATTGCGCAAAAACTACAAATCCGATCGACACGAAAAATATTTAGCACACCTCTCGTGGACGCTGGCTTCGAAACGACACCTCAACGGAGTCTGTGCGTGTAGCGGTTTGGGCCATATTAATTGCGGAAATCAACTGAATAATAATAAGAAGTAGAATAAGTTAGCAGCGTTCGGATTACAATATAGTGGTTTTTTCAAACCACTATAACTAGATGGGTATTTCCTGAAGGAAGTACAGATAGTGCTTTGAAATGGTGCCCGGGCTGCCCCTTTAAAAGAGATTTGCCTGCAGCTCCTGCAAGATTTTCAACTCAGGATCTGTTTTAACTGTGGGTGCCTCTCAGTTGCCACTTTGGCCTCAGGGTCTGATTTAGTGGGTGGGGCCCCTCAGGATCTGATTCGGTGGCCTGGGCTCCTCAGGGCTTGAATTGCTGGCCGGGATCCCTCAGGGTCCGATTATGTGAGTGTGGCCCCTTAGGGTCTGATTTTGTGGCAGGGGCCCCTCAAGGTCCGATTTTGTGGTTGGGGCCCCTCAGGGTCCGATTTTGTGGTTGGGGCCCCTCAGGGTCCGATTTTGTGGCAAGGGCCCCTCAGGGTCCGATATTGTGGGTGGGGCCCCTCAGGGTCCGATTTTGTGGATGGGGCCCCTCAGGGTCCGATTTAGTGGGCTGGGCCACTCTGGGTTCGATTTTGTGGTTGGGGCCCCTCAGGGTCCGATTTTGTGGTTTGGGCCTTTCAGAATCTGATTTGGTGGGTGGGGCCGCTCAGGGTCCAATTTGGTGGGCGGGGCCCCTCAGCGTCCAATTTGGTGGGCAGGGCCCCTCGGAGTCTGATTTGGTGGGCGGGATACCTCAGAGTCCGATTTGGTGGGCGGGGCCCCTCAGGGTCCGATTTGGTGAGCGGGGCCCCTCAGGGTCCAATATTGTGGGCAGGGCCCCTCGGAGTCTGATTTGGTGGGCGGGGCCCCTCGGAGTCTGATTTGATGAGCGGGGCCCCTCAGGGTCCGATTTGGTGAGCGGGGCCCCTCAGGGTCCGATTTGGTGAGTGGGGCCCCTCAGGGTCCGATTTGGCGGGCGGGGCACCTCAGGGTCCAATTTTGTGGTCGGGGCCCCTCAGGGTCTGATTTTGTGGGTTGGACCTCATGGGTATGATTTGGTGGGCGGGGCCACTCTGGGTCCAATTTGGTGGGGGGCCCCTCAGGTTCCGATTTGTTGGGCGGGGACCCTCAGGGTCCGATTTGGTGGGCGGGGCAACTCAGAATCCGATTTGGTGGGCGGGGCCCCTCAGAATCCGATTTGGTGGGCGGGGCCCCTCAGAGTTAAATTTGGTGAGCGCGGCCCCTCAGGGTCCGATTTGGTCAGTGGGGCCCCTCAGGGTCCGATTTGGTTAGCGGGGCCCTTCAGGGTCAGATTTGGTTGGCGGGGCCCCTCAGGGTCTGATTTTCTGGTTGGGGCCCCTCAGGGTCCGATTTTGTGGGTGGAGCCCCTCAGGATCCGATTTGCTGGGCTGGGGCCATTCTGGGTCTGATTTGGTGGGTGGGGCCCCTCAGGGTCCGATTTTGTGGGTGGGGCCCCTCAGGGTCTGATTTTGTGGCCGGGGCCCCTCAGGGAATTACTTTGTGACCGGGTCCCCTCAGGGTCCGATTTTGTGGTTGGAGCCTTTCAGAATCCGATTTGGTGGCCGGGGCCCCTCAGGGTCCGATTTGGTGGGCGGGGCCCCTCAAGGTCTGATTTGCTGGGTGGAGCCATTCAGGGTCCTATTTGGTGGGCGGGGCCCCTCAGGATTGGATTTGGTGGGCAGGGCCCGTCAGGGTCCGATTTTGTGTCGGGGCCCCTCAGGGTCCGATTTTATGGTTGGGGCCTTTCAGAATCCAATTTGGTGGCCGGGGCCCCTCAGGGTCCGATTTGGTGAGTGGGGCCTCTCAGAGTTCAATTTGGTGAGCGAGGCCCCTCAGGGTCCGATTTGGTGAGCGGGGCCCCTCAGGCTCCGATTTGGTGAGCGGGGCTCCTCAGGGTCCAATTTTGTGGTCGGAGCCCCTCAGGGTCCGATTTGGTGGCCAGGGCCCCTCAGGGTCTGATTTTGTGGGTTGGGCCTCATGGGTCTGATTTGGTGGGCGGCGCCACTCTGGGTCCAATTTGGTGGGGGGCCCCTCAGGGTCCGATTTGGTGGGGGGCCCCCAGGGTCCGATTTGGTGGGCGGGGCCCCTCAGGGTCCGATTTGCTGGGTGGGGCCCCTCAGGATCCTATTTGGTGGGCAGGGCCCCTCAGGGTCGGAATTTGTGGTTGGGGCACATCAGGGTCTGATTTTGTGGGTGGGGCCCCTCAGGGTCCGATTTTGTGTTCGGGGACCCTCAGGGTCCTATTTGGTGGGCAGGGCCACTCAGAATCCGATTTGGTGGGCGGGGCCCCTCAGAGTTAAATTTGGTGAGCGCGGCCCCTCAGTGTCTGATTTGGTCAGTGGGGCCCCTCAGGGTCCGATTTGGTCAGCGGGGCCCTTCAGGGTCAGATTTGGTGGGCGGGGCCCCTCAGGGTCCGATTTTGTGGTTGGGGCCCCTCAGGGTCCGATTTTGTGGGTTGAGCCCCTCAGGGTCCGATTTGCTGGGCTGTGGCCATTCTTTGTCTGATTTGGTGGGTGGGGCCCCTCAGGGTCTGATTTTGTGGCCGGGGCCCCTCAGGGAACGACTTTGTGACCGGGGCCCCTCAGGGTCCGATTTTGTGGTTTCAGAATCCGATTTGGTGGGCGGGGCCGCTCAGGGTCCGATTTGGTGAGCGGGAACCCTCAGTGTTCAATTTGGTGAGCAGGGCCCCTCAGGGTCCGATTTGGCAGGCGGGGCCCCTCAGGGTCCAATTTGGTGGGCGGGATCCCTCAGGGTCCGATTTTGTGACCGGGGCCCCTCAGGGTCCGATTTTGTGGTTGGAGCCTTTCAGAATCCGATTTGGTGGGCGGGGCCGCTCAGGGTCCGATTTGGTGAGCGGGAACCCTCAGTGTTCAATTTGGTAAGCAGGGCCCCTCAGGGTCCGATTTGGTGTGTGGGGCCCCTCAGGGTCCGAATTGGTGGGCGGGCTTCCCTCAGGGTACGATTTGGTGGGCGGGGCCCATCAGGGTCCGATTTGGTGGGCGGTGCAACTCAGTCCGATATGGTGGGCGAGGCCCATCAGGGTCCGAGTTGCTGGGCGGGGTCCCTTAAAGTCCTATTTGGTGGGTGGGGCCCCTCAGGGTCCGATTTGGTGGGCGGGGCCCCTCAGGGTCCGATTTGCTGGGTGGGGCCCCTCAGGGTCCTATTTGTTGGGCAGGGCCCCTCAGGGTCGGATTTGGTGGGCAGGGCCCGTCAGGGTCCAATTTGGTGAGCGGGATCCCTCTGGGTCCGATTTGGTGGGCGGGGCCCCTCAGGGTCCGATTTGGTGGGCGGGGGCCCCTCAGGGTCCGATTTGGTGGGCGGGGGCCTTTCTGGGTCTGATTTGGTGGGCGGGGCCCCTCAGGGTCTGATTTTGTGGTTGGGGCCCCTCAGGGTCCGATTTTGTGGCCGGGGCCCCTCAGGGTCCGATTTTGTGGCCGGGGCCCCTCAGGGTCCGATTTTGTGGCCGGGGCCCCTCAGGGTTCGATTTTGTTGGGGCCCCTTAGGGTCTGATTTTTTGGGCGGAGCCCCTCTGGGTCCAATTTGGTGGGCGGGACCACTCTGGGTCCAATTTGGTGGGTGGGGCCCCTCAGGGTTGGATTTTGTGGGCAGGACCACTCTGGGTCCAATTTGGTGGGTGGGGCCCCTCAGGGTCCAATTTGGTGGGCGGGACCACTCTGGGTCCAATTTGGTGGGTGGGGCCCCTCAGGGTCTGATTTGGTGGGCGGGGACCCTCAGGGTCCGATTTGCTGGGCGGAGTCCCTCAGGTTCGTATTTGGTGGGTGGGGCCCCTCAGGGTCTGATTTGCTGGGTGGGGCCTCTCAGGGTCCTATTTGGTGGGCGGGGCCCCTCAGGGTCGGATTTGGTGGTTGGGGCCTTTCAGAATCCAATTTGGAGAGCGGGGCCGGCCCACCATATCGTGGTGGCTCAGTCTCCAATTTGGAGGCCAGGGTGGATCAGGCTCCGATTTGGAGGCTGGGGTGGATCAGCCTCCGATTTGGAAACTGGGGTGGCTTAGCCTCCGATTTGGAGGCCGGGGTGGCTCAGCCTCCGATTTGGAGGCCGGGGTGGCTCAGCCTCCGATTTGGAGCCTGCGGTCACTCAGCTTTCGATTTGGCGTGTCGACCCTTTAAGACTCATTTCGTGCGCCGGCCCTTTAACAATCACTTTGGCGCGTCGGCCCTTTAAGAGCTAGTTTGGCTCAGTGGGCTTCTTCTAAATCAACTTTGGTGGACATTCTCTTTCTGGGGCATGTGTCATGTGATGAAGCTAGATTTGCATTTGTGCTGTGGGTTTCGCTTTAAGAGCTGATATTATGTGGCAGAAGCTCTGTCCTGTGGACGTCATATGACGTTCGTAGGCGTTGGCATAGTAACTGGGTGTGCCTGCGCATATCAATGAGCTTAACTGCCATTTCAATCGCCTCAGGGCATGTTTTGTCATTTCCCATTGAAAAGCATTGGAGACAATGCATTACAATGACGGGGAAAAAAATTTCAAACGCAAATTGCACACCTCTCGTGGACGCTGGCTTCGAAACGACACCTCAACGGAGTCTGTGCTTGTAGCGGTTCGGGACGTATTAATTGCGGAAATCAACTTAATAATAATAACTAGATGTGTATTTCCTGAAGGAAGTACAGATAGTGCTTTGAAATGGTGCCTAGGCTGCCCCTTTAAGAGAGACTTGCCTGCTGCCCCTGCAAGACTTTCAACTCAGGATCCGTTTTAACTGTGAGTGCCTCTCGGGGGCCACTTTGGCCTCAGGGTCTGATTTGGTGGGTGGGGCCCCTCAGGATCCGATTCCTTGGCCTGGGCTCCTCAGGGCTTGAATTGTTGGCCGGGATCCCTCAGGCTCCTATTTTGTGGGTGTGGCCCCTCAGGGTCCGATTTTGTGAGTGGGGCCCCTCAGGGTCCGATTTTGTGAGTGGGGCCCCTCAGGGTCCAATTTTGTGGCCGGGGCCCCTCGGTCCAATTTTGTGGGTGGGGCCCCTCAGGGTCTGATTTTGTGGGTGGGGCCACTCTGGGTCCGATTTGGTGGGCGGGGCCCCTCAGGGTCCGATTTTGTGGGTGGGGCCCCTCAGGGTCTGATTTTGTGGCCGAGGCCCCTCAGGGTCCTATTTGGTGGGTGGGGCCCCTCAGGGAACGATTTGGTGGCCGGGGCCCTTCAGGGTCCGATTTTGTGGGCGGGAGGTCTGATTTGCTGGGCGGGGTCCCTCAGGGTTCTATTTCTTGGGCGGGGCCCCTCAGGTTCCGATTTGGTGGGTGGGGCCCCTCAGGGTCCGATTCGGTGGGCGGGGCCCCTCAGGGTCCGATTTGGTGGGTGGGGCCCATCAGGGTCCGATTTGGTGGGTGGGACCCATCAGAGTCTGGTTTGGTGGGCGGGGCCCATCAGGGTCCGATTTGCTAGGCAGGGTCCCTCAGGGTCCGATTTGGTGGGCGGGGCCCCTCAGGGTCTGATTTGCTGAGTGGGGCCCCTCTGGGTCCTATTTGATGGGCGGGGCCCCTCAGGGTCCGATTTGGTGGGCGGGGCCCCTCAGGGTCCGATTTGGTGAGCGGGGCCCCTCAGAGTTCAATTTGGTGAGCGGGGCCCCTCAAGGTCTGATTTGGTGAGCGGGGCCCCTCAGGGTCTGATTTGGTGGGCGGGGCCCCTCAGAGTCCGATTTGGTGGGCGGGGCCCCTCAGGGTCCGATTTGGTGAGCGGGGTCCCTCAGGGTCTGATTTGGTGGGCGGGGCCCCTCAGGGTCTGATTTGGTGGGCGGGGCCCCTCAGGGTCTGATTTGGTGGGCGGGGCCCCTTAGGGTCGGATTTGGTGGGCAGGGCCCGTCAGGGTCCGATTTTGTGGGCGGGACCCCTCATGGTCCAATTTGGTGGTTGGGGCCCTTCAGAATTTGATTTGGTGGGCGGGGCCCCTCAGGGTCCGATTTGGTGAGCGGGGCCCCTCAGAGTTCGATTTGGTGAGCGGGGCCCCTCAGGGTCCGATTTGGTGAGCGGAGCCCCTCAGGGTCTGATTTGGTGGGAGGGGCCCCTCAGAGTCCGATTTGGTGGGCGGGGCCCCTCAGGGTCCGATTTGGTGAGCGGGGTCCCTCAGGGTCTGATTTGGTGGGCGGGGCCCCTCAGGGTCCGATTTGGTGGGTGGGACCCCTCAGGGTCCAATTTGGTGGGCGGGGGTGCACTTTGGCGCACATTCTCTCGGGCATGCGTCATGTGATGAAGCTAGATTTGCATTAGTGATGTGGGTTTCGCTTTAAGAGCTGATATTATGTGGCAGAAGCTCTGTCCTGGGGGCATCTTGTGATGTTCGTAGGCGTTGGCATAGTAACTGGGTGTGCCTGCGCATATCAATGAGCTTTACTGCCATTTCAATCGCCTCAGGGCACGTTTTAAGTTTCCCATTCAAATGCATTGAGACAGTGCATTGCAATGACGGGAAAAAAATTTTTCAAACACAAATTGCGCAAAAACTACAAATCCAATCGACACGAAAAATACTTAGCACACCTCTCGTGGACGCTGGCTTCGAAACGACACCTCAACGGAGTCTGTGCGTGTAGCGGTTCGGGCCGTATTAATTGCGGAAATCAACTTAATAAGAAGAAGTTAGCAGCGTTCGGATTACAATATAGTGTTTTTTTCAAACCACTATAATAAGTTAGCAGCGTTCGGATTACAATATAGTGGTTTTTTCAAGCCACTATAACTAGATGTGTATTTCCTGAAGGAAGTACAGATAATGGTTTGAAATGGAGCCCGGGCAGCCCCTTTAAGAGAGACTTGCCTGCTGCCCCTACAAGACTTTCAACTCATTATCCGTTTTAACTGTGAGTGCCTCTCAGGGGCCACTTTGGCCTCAGTGTCTGATTTGGTGGGTGGGGCCCCTCAGGATCTGATTCCTTGGCCTGGGCTCCTCAGGGCTTGAATTGTTGGCCGGGATCCCTCAGGCTCCTATTTTGTGGGTGTGGCCCCTCAGGGTCCGATTTTGTGGGTGTGGCCCCTCAGGATCCGATTTTGTGGGTGTGGCCCCTCAGGGTCCGATTTTGTGGGTGGGGCCCCTCAGGGTCCGATTTTGTGGCCGGATCCCCTCAGGGTCCGATTTTGTAGGTGGAGACCCTCAGGGTCCGATTTTGTGGCCGGGGCCCCTCAGGGTCCAATTTTGTGGTTTGGGCCCCTCAGGGTCCGATTTTGTGGGTGGGGCCACTCTGGGTCTGATTTGGTGGGTGGGGCCACTCTGGGTCCGTTTTGTTGGGCGGGGCTACTCAGGGTCCGATTTGGCTGGCGGGGCCCCTCAGGGTCCAATTTGGTGGGCGGGGCCCCTCAGGGTCCGATTTTCTGGCCGGGGCCCCTCAGGGTCCGGTTTTCTGGCCGGGGTCCCTCAGGGTCCGATTTTGTGTCCAGGGCCCCTCAGGGTCTGATTTTGTGGTTGGGGCCCTTCAGGGTCCGATTTTGTGGCCGGAGCCCCTCAGGGTCTGATTTTGCGACTGGGGCCCATCAGAGTTTGATTTTGTGGCCGAGGCCCCTCAGGGTCCGATTTTATTGGGCCCCCTCAGGGTCTGATTTTGTGGCAGAGGCCCCTCAGGGTCCGATTTTGTGGGTGGGGCCCCTTAGGGTCTGATTTTGTGGGCGGAGCCCCTCTGGGTCCAATTTGGTGGGCAGGGCCTCTCAGGGTCCGATTTGGTGTGCGGGGCCACTCTGGGTCCGATTTAGTGGGCGGTGTCCCACAGGGTCTGATTTGGTGGGCGGGGCCCCTCAGGTTCTGATTTCTTGGGTGGGGCCCCTCAGGATCCGATTCGGTGGCCTGGGCTCCTCAGGGCTTGAAATGGTGGACAGGATCCCTCAGGGTCAGATTTTGTGGCCGGGGCCTCTCGGTCCGATTTTGTGGGTGGGGCTCCTTAGGGTCCGATTTTGTGGGCGGAGCCCCTCTGGGTCCAATTTGGTGGGCGGGGCCCCTTTGTGTCCGATTTGGTGGGCGGGGCCCCTCAGGGTCTGGTTTGGTGGGCAGGGCCTCTCTGGGTCCGATTTGGTGGGTGGGGCCACTCGGTAAGATTTGGAGGCTGGGGTTGCTCAGCCTCTGATTTGGAGGCCGGGGTCGATGAGCTTCCGATTTGGACGCCCGGGGTCGATGAGCCTCTGATTTGGAGGCCCTGGTGGCTCAGCCTCCGATTTGGAGGCCCTGGTGGCTCAGCGTCCGAGTTGCAGGCCGGGGTGGCTCAGCCTCCAATTTGGAGGCCGGGGTTGCTCAGACTTCGATTTGGAGGCTGGGGTGGCTCAGCCTCCTATTTGGAGGTCGGGGTGGCTCAGCCTCCGATTTGGAGGTCGGGGTGGCTCAGCCTCCGATTTGGAGGTCGGGGTGGCTCAGCCTCCGATTTGGAGGTCGGGGTGGCTCAGCCTCCAATTTGGAGGCCGGGGTGGCTCAGCCTCCGATTTGGAGGCCGGGGTCGATCAGCCTCCGATTCTGAGGACGGTTTGGCTCAGCCTCCGATTTGGAGGTCGGGGTGGCTCAGCCTCCAATTTGGAGGCCGAGGTCGATCAGCCTCCGATTCGGAGGCCGGGGTCGATCAGCCTCCGATTTGGAGCCTGGAGTCACTCAGCTTTCGATTTGACGCGCCGGCCCTTTAAGAGCCAGGGTGGCTCACTGGGCTTCTAAATCCACTTTGGCGCACATTCTCTCTCAGGGGCATGCGTCATGTGAAGAAGCTAGATTTGCATTTGTGCTGTGGGTTTCGCTTTAAGAGCTGATATTATGTGGCAGAATCTGTGTCCTGGGGGCGTCATGTGACGTTCGTAGGCGTTGGCATAGTAACTGGGTGTGCCTGCGCATATCAATGAGCTTAACTGCCGTTTGAATCGCCTCAGGGCATGTTTTGTCTATGGCAAAATTTCCCCATTCAAATGCATTTAGACAATGCATTCCAATGACGGGAAAAAAAATTTTCTAACGCAAATTGCGCAAAAACTACAAATCCGATCGACACGAAAAATACTTAGCACACCTCTCGTGGATGCTGGCTTCGAAACGACACCTCAACGGAGTCTGTGCGTGTAGCGGTTCGGGCCGCATTAATTGCGGAAATCAACTGAATAATAATAAGAAGAAAAAGAATAAGTTAGCAGCGTTCGGATTACAATATAGTGGTTTTTTCAAACCACTATAACTAGATGTGTATTTCCTGAAGGAAGTACAGATAGTGGTTTGAAATGGTGCCCGGGCTGTCCCTTTAAGAGAGACTTGCCTGCTGCCCCTGCAAGACTTTCAAGTCAGGATCCGTTTTAACTTTGGGTGCCTCTCAGGGGCCACTTTGGCCTCAGGGTCTAATTTGGTGGGTGGGGCCCCTCAGTATCCGATTCGGTGGCCTGGGCTCCTCAGGGCTTCAATTGGTGGCCGGGATCCCTCAGGGTCCGATTTTGTGGGTGTGGCCCCTCAGGGTCTGATTTTGTGGGTGTGCCCCCTCAGGGTCCGATTTTGTGGGTGGGGCCCCTCAGGGTCCGGTTTTGTGGGTGAGGCTCCTCAGGGTCCGATTTGGTGGGCGGGGCCACTCTGGGTCCGATTTGGTGGGTGGGGCACCTCTGGGTCTGATTTGGTGGGTGGGGCTCCTCTGGGTCCGATTTGGTGGGCGGGGCCACTCTGGGTCTGATTTGGTGAGCGGGGCCGCTTTGAGTCCGATTTTGTGGGCGATGCCCCTCAGGGTCCGATTTGGTGGGCTGGGCCACTCTGGGTCTGATTTGGTGGGTGGGGCCCCTCAGGGTCCGATTTGGTGGGTGGGGCCCCTCAGGGTCCGATTTGGTGGGCGGGGCCACACTGGGTCCGATTTGGAGGCCAGGGTGGCTCACTCTCTGATTTGTAGGCCAGGGTCAAAAAGCCTCCGATTTGTAGGCCAGGGTCAATCAGCCTCCGATTTGGAGCCTGGGGTCACTCAGCTTTCGATTTGGCACGCCGGCCCTTTAAAACTCATTTTGGTGCCCTTTAAGAATCACTTAGGCGCATCCGCCGTTTAAGAGCCAGTTTGGCGCACTGGGCTTCTAAATCCACTTTGGCGCACATTCTCTCTCAGGGGCATGCATCATGTGATGAAGCTAGATTTGCATTTGTGCTCTGGGTTTAGCTTTAAGAGCTGATATTATCTGCCAGAAACTCTGTTCTGGAGGGGTCATGAAAAGTTCGTAGGCGTTGGCATAGTAACTGGGTGTGCCTGCGCATAACAATGAGCTTAACTGCTATTTGAATCGCCTCACAACTGCCCCATGTTTTCCCTATGGCAAAATTTTCCAATTGAAATCCATTGAGACAATGCATTCCAAAGACAGGAAAATGTTTTTTCAAACGCAAAATGCGCAAAAACTATAAATCTGATCGACATGAAAAATACTTAGCACACCTCTTGTGAACGCTGGCTTCGAAACAACACCTCAACGGAGTCTGTGCATGTAGCGGTTCGAGCCGCATTAACCCCTTAACGACCAGGGGTATTTTTGGTTTTGCATTTTCATTTTTCCCTCCCCTTCTTTCCAGAGCCATAACTTTTTTATTTTTCCGTTTATATGGCCATGTGAGGGCTTATTTTTTGCGGGACGAGTTGTACTTTTAAATGACACCATTGGTTTTAGCATGTCGTATACTCGAAAACGGGAAAAAAATTCCAAGTGCGGTGAAATTGCCAAAAAAGTGCAATCCCACACTTGTTTTTTGCTTGGCTTTTTTGTTAGGTTCACTAGATGCTAAATCTGACCTGCCATTATGATTCTCCAGGTCATTACGAGTTCATAGACACCAAACATGTCTATGTCCTCTTTTATCTAAGTGGTGAAAAAAAATTCCAAAGTTTGCTAAAAAAAAAAAAATTTGCGCAATTTTCCGAGACCCGTAGCGTCTCCATTTTTCATGATCTGGGGTCGGGTGAGGGCTTATTTTTTCCATGCCGGACTGATGTTTTTAATGATACCACTTTGGGCAGATATGTTCTTTTGATCGCCCGTTATTGCATTTTAATGCAATGTCTTGGTGACCAAAAAAACGTAATTCTGGCGTTTTGAATTTTTTTCTCGCTACGCCGTTTAGCGATCGGGTTAATGCTTTTTTTTTATTGATAGATCGGGCGATTCTGAACCCGGACTGTGTCCGTCATTGGACATTAAGGAGTTAATTGCGGAAATCAACTGAATAATAATAATAATACTAGATGTGTATTTCCTGAAGGAAGTACAGATAGTGGTTTGAAATGGTGCCCAGGCTGCCCCTTTAAGAGAGACTTGCCTGCTGCCCCTGCAAGACTTTCAACTCATGATCAGTTTTAACTGTGAGTGCCTCTCAGGGGCCACTTTGGCCTCAGGGTCTGATTTGGTGGGTGGGGCCCCTCAGGATCTGATTCCTTGGCCTGGGCTCCTCAGGGCTTGAATTGTTGGCGGGATCCCTCAGGCTCTGATTTTGTGGGTGTGGCCCCTCAGGGTCCGATTTTGTGGCCGGATCCCCTCAGGGTCCAATTTTGTGGGTGGGGCCCCTCAGGGTCCGATTTTGTGGTTGGGGCCCCTCAGGGTCCAATTTTGTGGCCGGGGCCCATCAGGGTCCGATTTTGTGACCGGGGCCCATCAGGGTCCGATTTTGTGGCCGAGGCCCCTCAGGGTCCGATTTTGTTGGGGTCCCTCAGGGTCTGATTTTGTGGCAGGGGCCCCTCAGGGTCCGATTATGTGGCTGGGGCCCCTTAAGGTCTGATTTTGTGGACGGAGCCCCTCTGGGTCCAATTTGGTGGGCGGGACCACTCTGGGTCCGATTTGGTGGGCGGGACCACTCTGGGTCCAATTTGGTGGGCGGGACCACTCTGGGTCCAATTTGGTGGGTGGGGCCTCTCAGGGTCCGATTTGGTGGGCGGGGCCACTCTGGGTCCGATTTAGTGGCCGTGGCCCCACAGGGCCACTCTGGGTAAGATTTGGAGGCTGGGGTCGCTCAGCCTCCGATTTGGAGGCCGGGGTCCTTAACCCCTTTCTGCCATCCGACTTACTATCCCGTCCATGGGACCTGGGCCCCTATGACCATGGACGGGATAGTACGTCGGCACGATCAGCGGCGCCCACGTGGTGAGCGCCGCTGATCGCGGCCGGGTGTCAGCTGATTATCACAACTGACACCCGGCACAATGTGTCAGGGGTGGTCACGGACCGCCCCCGACATGTTAACCCCTTGCACACCGCGATCAAACATGATCGCGGTGTACCGGGAGTTAAAGGGAAGCATCGGCAGGGATAGTAAATAGAAATCCTGAACACATGATCCGTGGGGACCACGAGGACTGGAGTTCGGGAAACACTGGTTTACATCAAGCAACCGTTACTGTATATACTTACGCTCTTTAATCTGGTCCCGAGCTTCGAGGTCCTCCCAGCGGCCCACAAGGAGAGAACAGATTTCCACCCAGAGTCGTCGGGTAATGATCAGGTCAGCGTGGCGGCGGTCAGCCATATACCAGAGCGGCTCCCTTTCTCTGACGAGATCGATGAGGCGGTCCACATCAATCCCTCCATCCTCACCGTCAGAGTCGGGAGCACGCTGTGAAGGCTGTTAAAGAAAAAGACAAAAATAACATAATTAGCCTCCACAAAAGAAATGAAATAAAAAGTGCCAAAAAACAAAGCAAAAATATTTATACTTACACGCTGGTGACGACCCTGGGAGGCACTGCGAGGACCTCTTGGCCGAGCACCAGATTGGGAAGACTAGAGAAGAAAACAAAAAATGTTATGAGTTTGGATGTAGGCATTTGTTTGCTGTGTGTGGTCTGCAGAACATTGTTTTCTATGTGTTGTGTGTAGTGTGATGTTGTGTTTTTGCGTTTGATGCAAAAAACTTACGAATTGTGAGCCCACTCCAAGCGTCTGCCCACCCCTTCCTTCTTCTTCTGGGAGCTCCTCTTCATCTTGTGATTCCTGTTTTGAAATAAAAGGCAATGAATAGACATATATTACAGAGATGATGGATTTTGGAAATAAAAACTTACCGTCAAACGCTGACGATGCGAGGGAGGGCTCCCAGAAGAAGATGTGCTGTCCTGTTGATGGCCAGACTCCATGGCTGTGGGTATTGCTGCTGCCAGTGATGCCATTTCTGCTGCTGCTGCTGCTGCATCTCTTTGGCGGCTGTTGAATAAAGAGAAACAAAGGGCCAATGAATATCTTGATATTCCATGGCCCTAGTTTGGAGGAATGGGGGATTTGATAATTACTGTCTCTCATCTGCTTCTGGACTCCCCTCCCGTTCAGCATGCTGCTCCATTTGGGGTGTTGCTGATGGTGCTGCTGCTGCATCTCTTTGGCGGCTGTTGAATAAAGAGAAACAAAGGGCCAATGAATATCTTGATATTCCATGGCCCTAGTTTGGAGGAATGGGGGATTTGATAATTACCGTCTCTCATCTGCTTCTGGACTCCCCTCCCGTTCAGCATGCTGCTCCATTTGGGGTGTTGCTGATGGTGCTGCTGCTGCAGATGTCTGCTGCCTTCTCCTGCGCCTGGTTGCTGTCTTGGGTGGCATGTTGGGTGTGGCTGAGGGTCCCATTGTCTTGCTTTTATATATCTCCTGTGGGCAGAGCTACTGAGCATGCTCAGACCAAAAAAACCGGATCCGGCCACCGGATCCGGCGCATTGCGGCGCTCATAGGCTTTCATTGTGTGAAAAAGCCGGACGCGCCGGATCCGGCGTGTCCGGCTTTTTCGCCGGAGACAAAAAACGTTACAGTAGACGTTTTTTCCAGACGCCGGATCGCGACACATTGCGACACATTGCCGGATCCGGCGAAAACCGGATGAAACGCATGGCCATCCGGCGCGATCCGGCGCAAATGCAAGTCAATGGGGGGGAAACCGGATCCGGCATTGCATTTCGCCAGATCCGGTTTCTGTTAAAAGCGCCGGATCACGCCTGACGGCGAAAACCTGATGTGTGAAAGAGGCATAAATAGTAAATCAAACCCCCCGTTATCACCCCCTTAGTTAGGGAAAAATAATAAAATAAAAAAAATGTATTTATTTCCATTTTTCCATTAGGGTTAGGGCTAGGGTTAGGGCTAGGGTTGTGTTGGGGTAGGGTTAGGGCTAGGGTTAGGGTTAGGGTACGGTTAGGGTTAGGGCTAGGGTTAGGGTTAGGGCTAGGGTTAGGGCTAGGGTTAGGGATAGGGCTAGGGTTAGGGTTAGGGTTAGGGGCGTGTTGGGGTTCGGGTAGGAGTTAGAATTGGGGGTTTCCACTATTTGGGCACATCAGGGGCTCTCCAAATGCAACATGGCGTCTGATCTCAATTCCAGCCAATTCTGAGTTGAAAAAGTCAAATGGTGCTCCTTCCCTTCCAAGCTCTGCCATGCACCCAAACAGTGTTTTACCCCCACATGTAGGGTATCAGCCTACTCATGACAAATTGCAAAACAATTTTTGGGGTCCAATTTCTCCTGTTACCCTTAGGAAAATAAAAAATTGGGGGCAAAAATATCATTTTTGTGGAAAAAAATGATTTTTTTATTTTCACGTCCGAGTGTTATAAACTTCTGTGAAGCACTTGGGGGTTCAAAGTGCTCACCACACATCTAGATAAGTTCCGTGGGGGGTCTAGTGTCCAAAATGGGGTCACTTGTGGGGAGTTTCAATAGTTTAGGTACATCAGGGGCTCTCCAAACGCACATGACACCCGCAGACCATTCCATCAAAGTCTGCATTCCAAAACGTCACTGCTTCCCTTCCGAGCCCCGACGTGTGTCCATACAGTAGTTTTCTCCCACATATGGGGTGTCAGCATACTCAGGCCAAATTGGACAACAACTTTTGGGGGTCCAATTTCTCCTGTTACCCTTGGGAAAATGAAAAAATTGGGGACTAATTGATCATGTTTCTGGAAAAAATACGATTTTTTTATTTTCGTGCCCGGGCATTATAAACTTCTTTGAAGCCCTTGGGGGTTCAAAGTGCTCACCTCACATCTAGATAAGTTCCTTAGTGGGTCTAGTTTTCAAAATGGGGTCATTTGTGGGGGGTTTCCACTGTTTAGGTACATTAGGGGCTCTCCAAAGGCAACATGACACCTGCAGACCATTCCATCAAAGTCTGCATTCCAAAACGTCACTACTTCCCTTCCGAGCCCCGACGTGTGCCCATACAGTAGTTTTCTCCCACATATGGGGTATCAGCATACTCAGGACAAATTGGACAACAACTTTTAAGGTCCAATTTCTCCTGGTACCCTTGGGAAAATAAAAAAATGGTGACTAAAAGATCATGTTTGTGGAAAAAATACGAATTTTTTATTTTCACGCCCGGGCGTTATAAACTTCTGTGAAGCACTGGGGGGTTCAAAGTGCTCACCACACATCTAGATAAGTTCCTTGGGGGGTCTAGTTTACAAAATGGTGTCATTTGTGGGGGGTTTCCACTGTTTAGGTACATTAGGGGCTCTCCAAAGGCAACATGACACCCGCAGACCAATCCATCAAAGTCTGCATTCCAAAACGTCACTACTTCCCTTCCGAGCCCCGACGTGTGCCAATACAGTAGTTTTCTCCCACATATGGGGTATCAGCATACTCAGGACAAATTGGACAACAACTTTTGGGGTCCAATTTCTCCTGGTACCCTTGGGAAAATAAAAAAATGGTGACTAAAAATCATGTTTGTGGAAAAAATACGAATTTTTTATTTTCACGCCCGGGCGTTATAAACTTCTGTGAAGCACTGGGGGGTTCAAAGTGCTCACCACACATCTAGATAAGTTCCTTGGGGGGTCTAGTTTACAAAATGGTGTCATTTGTGGGGGGTTTCCACTGTTTAGGTACATTAGGGGCTCTCCAAAGGCAACATGACACCCGCAGACCATTCCATCAAAGTCTGCATTCCAAAACGTCACTACTTCCCTTCCGAGCCCCGACGTGTGCCAATACAGTAGTTTTCTCCCACATATGGGGTATCAGCATACTCAGGACAAATTGGACAACAACTTTTGGGGTCCAATTTCTCCTGGTACCCTTGGGAAAATAAAAAAATGGTGACTAAAAATCATGTTTGTGGAAAAAATACGAATTTTTTATTTTCACGCCCGGGCGTTATAAACTTCTGTGAAGCACTGAGGGGGTCAAAGTGCTCACCACACATCTAGATAAGTTCCTTAGGGGGTCTAGTTTCCAAAATGGTGTAATTTGTGGGGGGTTTCTACTGTTTTGGTACATCAGGAGTTTTCCAAACACGACATGGTGTCCGATCTCAATTTCAGCCAAAAACGTCAAATGGCGCTGCTTCCCTTCCGAGGTCTGCCATGCGCCCAAATAGTGGTTTACCCCCACATGTGGGGTATCAGCGTACTCAGGACAAATTGCACAATAACTTTTAGGGTCTTGTTACCCTTGGAAAAATAAGAATTGAGGGTGAAAAGATCATTTTTGTGGAAAAAATATGATTTTTTAATTGTATGGCTTTATGTTATAAACTTCTGTGAAGCCCATGGGGGTTGAAAGTTCTCACCACACATCTAGATAAGTTCCTTAGGGGGTCTAGTTTCCAAAATGGTGTCATTTGTGGGGAGTTTCCACTGTTTTGGTACATCAGGGGTTTTCCAAACGCGACATGGTGTCCGATCTCAATTCCAGCCAAAAACGTCAAATGGCGCTGCTTCCCTTCCGAGCTCTGCCATGCGCCCAAATAGTGGTTTACCCCCACATGTGGGGTATCAGCGTGCTCAGGACAAATTGCACAATAACTTTTAGGGTCCTGTTACCCTTGGAAAAATAAGAATTGAGGGTGAAAAGATCATTTTTGTGGAAAAAATATGATTTTTTAATTGTATGGCTTTATGTTATAAACTTATGTGAAGCCCATGGGGGTTCAAAGTTCTCACCACACATCTAGATAAGTTCCTTAGGGGGTCTAGTTTTCAAATTGGTGTCATTTGTGGGGGGTTTCCACTGTTTTGGTACATCAGGGGTTTTCCAAACGCGACATGGTGTCCGATCTCAATTCCAGCCAAAAACGTCAAATGGCGCTGCTTCCCTTCCGAGCTCTGCCATGTGCCCAAATAGTGGTTTACCCCCACATGTGGGGTATCCGCGTACTCAGGACAAATTGCACAATAACTTTTAGGGTCCTGTTACCCTTGGGAAAATAAAAATTGGGGTGAAAAGATCATTTTTTTGGAAAAAATATGATTTTTTAATTGTACCGCTGTACGTTATAAACTTCTGTAAAGCCCTTGTGGGTTCAAAGTTCTCACCACATATCTAGATAAGTTCCTTGGGGGGTCTAGTTTCCAAAATGGGGTCACTTGTAGGGGGTTTCCACTGTTTAGGTACATCAGGGACTCTCCAAACGTGACATGGCGTCCAATCTGAATTCCAGCCAATTTTGCATTGAAAAAGTCAAACGGCGCTCCTTCCATTCTGAGCTCTGCCTTGCGCCGAAACAGTCGTTCCCCCCCACATATCAGGTATCTGCGTACTCAGGACAAATTGCACAATAACTTTTGCAGTCCAATTTCTCCTGTTACCCTTGGTAAAATAAAAAAAATTGAACCTGAAGTATTTTTTTTATGAAAAAAGTTAGATGTTCATTTTTTTTTAAATATTCAAAAAAATTCCTGTGATGCACCTAAAGGGTTAATAAACTTCTTGAATGTGGTTTTGAGCACCTTAAGGGGTGCAGTTTTTAGAATGGTGTCACTTTTGGGTATTTTCTATCATATAGAACCCTCAAAGTGGCTTCAAATGTGATGTGGTCCTAAAAATAAAATGGTGTTGTAAAAATGAGAAATCGCTGGTCAACTTTTAACCCTTATAACTTCCTAACAAAAAAAAATTTTAGTTCCAAAATTGTGCTGATGTAGAGTAAACATGTGGGAAATGTTAGTTATCAAGTATTTTGTGTGCTGTATCTCTGTGATTTAAGGGTATAAAAATTCAAAGTTGGAAAATTGCGAAATTTTCAAAATTTTCGCCAAATTTCCATTTTTCTCACAAATAAACGCAAGTAATTTGAATGAAATTTTACCAATAACATGAAGTACAATATGTCACGAGAAAACAGTGTCAGAATCACCGGGATTCATGGAAGCGTTCCAGAGTTATGACCTCATAAAGGTACAGTGGTCAGAATTGTAAAAATTGGCCCGGTCATGAACGTGCAAACCACCCTTGGGGGTGAAGGGGTTAAGCTTCCGATTTGGAGGCCAAGGTCAAAGAGCCTCCGATTTGGAGGCCAGGGTCGATGAGCCTTCGATTTGGAGGCCGGGGTCGGTCAGCCTCCGATTTGGAGGCCCTGGTGGCTCAGCCTCCGATTTGCAGGCCGGGGTGGCTCAGCCTTCTATTTGGAGGCTGGGGTGGCTCAGCCTCCGATTTGGAGGCCGGGGTGGCTCAGCCTCCGATTTGGAGGCCGGAGTGGCTCAGCCTCTGATTTGGAGCCCGGGGTGGCTCAGCCTCCGATTTGGAGCCAGGGGTGGCTCAGCCTCCTATTTGGAGGCCAGGGTGGCTCAGCCTCCGATTTGGAGGACGGTTTGGCTCAGCCTCCGATTTGGAGGCCGGGGTCGATCAGCCTCCGATCTGGAGGCCGGGGTGGCTCAGCCTCCGATTTGGAGGCCGGGGTCGATCAGCCTCCAATTTGGAGGCCGGGGTCGATCAGCCTCCAATTTGGAGGCCGGGTGGCTCAGCCTCCAATTTGGAGGCCAGGGTGGCTCAGCCTCCGATTTGGAGGCCGGGGTGGCTCAGCCTCCGATTTGGAGACCGAGGTCGATCAGCCTCCGATTTGGAGGCCGGGGAGGGTCAGCCTCCGATTTGGAGCCTGGAGTCACTCAGCTTTCGATTTGGTGTGTCGGCCCTTTAAGACTCATTTCGGTGCGCCGGCCCTTTAACAATCACTTTGGCGCGTCGGCCCTTTAAGAGCTAGTTTGGCTCACTGGGCTTCTTCTAAATCTACTTTGGCGGACATTCTCTCAGGGGCATGTGTCATGTGATGAAGCTAGATTTGCATTTGTGCTGTGGGTTTCGCTTTAATAGCTGATATTATGTGGCAGAAGCTCTGTCCTGGGGGAAGTCATGTGATGTTCGTAGGTGTTGGCATAGTAACTGGGTGTGCCTGCGCATATCAGTGAGCTTAACTGCCATTTCAATCGCCTCAGGGCACGTTTTGCCATTTCCCATTTAAAAGCACTGGAGACAGTGCATTCCAATGACGGGAAAAAAATTTTCAAACACAAATTGCGCAAAAACTACAAATCCGATCCACACGAAAAATACTTAGCACACCTCTCATGGACGCTGGCTTCGAAACGACACCTCAGCGTAGTCTGTGCGTGTAGCGGTTCGGGCCGTATTAATTGCGGAAATCAACTTAATAAGAAGAAGAATAAGTTAGCAGCGTTCGGAATACAATATAGTGGTTTTTTCAAACCACTATAACTAGATGTGTATTTCCTGAAGGAAGTACAGATAGTGGTTTGAAATGGTGCCCGGGCAGCCCCTTTAAGA
This sequence comes from Dendrobates tinctorius, assembly GCF_039654945.1. Classification (NCBI taxonomy): domain Eukaryota; kingdom Metazoa; phylum Chordata; class Amphibia; order Anura; family Dendrobatidae; genus Dendrobates; species Dendrobates tinctorius. Next base: position 3,522,919 of record NW_027361776.1, on the reverse strand, counting down.
AAGACTTGCCTGCTGCCCCTGCAAGACTTTCAACTCAGGATCGGTTTTAACTGTGGGTGCCTCTCAGGGGCCACTTTGGCCTCAGGGTCCGATTTTGTGGGTGGCGCCCCTCAGGGTCTGATTTGGTGCCCGGGCCCTTCAGGGTCTGATAAGGTGGGTGGGGCCCCTCAGTGTCCGATTTTATGGCCGGGGCCCCTCAGGGTCCGATTTGGTGGTTGGGGCCGGCCCACCATATCGTGGTGGCTCAGTCTCCGATTTGGAGGCCAGGGTGGATCATGCTCCGATTTGGAGGCTGGGGTGGATCAGCCTCCGATTTGGAAGCTGGGGTGGCTCAGCCTCCGATTTGGAGGCCGGGGTGGCTCAGCCTCCGATTTGGAGGCCGGGGTGGCTCAGCCTCCGATTTGGAGCCTGGGGTCACTCAGCTTTCGATTTGGCATGTTGACCCTTTAAGACTCATTTCGTGCGCCGGCCCTTTAACAATCACTTTGGCGCGTCGGCCCTTTAAGAGCTAGTTTGGCTCACTGGGCTTCTTCTAAATCAACTTTGGCGGACATTCTCTTTCAGGGGCATGTGTCATGTGAGGAAACTAGATTTGCATTAGTGCTGTGGGTTTCGCTTTAAGAGCTGATATTATGTGGCAGAAGCCCTGTCCTGTGGACGTCATGTGACGTTCGTAGGCATTGGCATAGTAACTGGGTGTGCCTGTGCATATCAATGAGCTTAACTGCCATTTCAATCGCCTCAGGGCATCTTTTGACATTTCCCATTGAAAAGCATTGGAGACAATTCATTACAATGACGGGAAAAAAAATTTCAAACGCAAATTTCGCAAAAACTACAAATCCGATCGACACGAAAAATACTTAGCACACCTCTCGTGGATGCTGGCTTCGAAACGACACCTCAACGGAGTCTGTGCGTGTAGCGGTTCGGGCCGCATTAATTGTGGAAATCAACTTAATAATAATAAATAGATGTGTATTTCCTGAAGGAAGTACAGATAGTGGTTTGAAATGGTGCCCGGGCTGCCCATTTAAGAGAGACTTGCCCCCTGCCCCTGCAAGACTTTCAACTCAGGATCCGTTTTAACTGTGGGTGCCTCTCAGGGGCCACTTTGGCCTCAGGGTCTGATTTTGTGGGTGGGGCCCCACAGGGTCCAATTTTGTGGGTGGGGCCCTTCAGAGCCCGATTTTGTAGCCGGGGCTCATAAGGGTCCGATTTTGTGACCGGGGCCCATCATGGTCCGATTTTGTGGCCGAGGCCCCTCAGGGTCCGATTTTGTTGGGGTCCCTCAGGGTCTGATTTTGTGACAGGGGCCCCTCAGGGTCCGATTTTGTGGCTGGGGCCCCTTAAGGTTTGATTTTGTGGGCGGAGCCCCTCTGGGTCCAATTTGGTGTGCGGGACCACTCTGGGTCCGATTTGGTGGGCGGGACCACTCTGGGTCTGATTTGGTGGGCTGGACCACTCTGGGTCCAATTTGGTGGGCGGGACCACTCGGTCCAATTTGGTGGGCAGGGCCTCTCAGGGTCTGATTTGGTGGGCGAGGCCACTCTGGGTCCGATTTAGTGGCCGGGGCCCCACAGGGTCCGATTTGGTGGGCGGGACCCCTCAGGGTCCTGTATGGTGGGCGGGGCCTCTCTGGGTCCGATTTAGTGGGTGGGTCCACTCTGGGTAAGTTTGGCAGAAGCTCTGTCCTGGGGGCGTCATGTGATGTTCGTAGGTGTTGGCATAGTAACTGGATGTGCCTGTGCATATCAATGAGCTTAACTGCCATTTCAATCGCCTCAGGGCACGTTTTGCCATTTCCCATTTAAAAGCACTGGAGACAGTGCAATCCAATGACGGGAAAAAAAAATTTTCAAACGCAAATTGCGCAAAAACTACAAATCTGATCGACACGAAAAATACTTAGCACACCTCTCATGGACGCTGGCTTCGAAACGACACCTCAACGGAGTCTGTGCGCATAGCGGTTCGGGCCGTATTAATTGCGAAAATCAACTTAATAAGAAGAAGAAGAATAAGTTAGCAGCGTTGGGATTACAATATAGTGGTTTTTTCAAACCACTATAACTAGATGTGTATTTCCTAAAGGAAATACAGATAGTGGTTTGAAATGGTGCCCAGGCAGCCCCTTTAAGAGAGACTTGCCTGCTGCCCCTGCAAGACTTTCAACTCAGGATCCGTTTTAACTGTGGGTGCCTCTCAGGGGCCACTTTGGCCTCTGGGTCCGATTTTGTGGGTTGGGACTCTCAGGGTCCGATTTTGTGGACGGGGCCCCTCAGGGTCCGATTTGGTGTGTGGGGCCCCTCAGGATCCGATTTGGTGGGCAGGGCCCCTCAGGGTCCGGTTTGGTGGGCGGGGCCCGTCAGGGTCCGATTTGGTGGGCGGGGCCCCTCAGGGTCCGGTTTGGTGGGCGGGGCCCCTCAGGGTCCGATTTGGTGGGCGGGGGCGCACATTCTCTCTCAGGGGCATGCGTCATGTGATGAAGCTAAATTTGCATTTGTGCTGTGGGTTTTGCTTTAAGAGCTGATATTATGTGGCAGAAGCTCTGTCCTGGGGGCATCATGTGACATTCGTAGGCATTGGCATAATAACTGGGTGTGCCTGCGCATATCAATGAGCTTTTCTGCCATTTCAATTGCCTCAGGGCACGTTTTAAGTTACCTATTGAAAAGCATTGAGACAGTGCATTCCAATGGCAGGAAAAAAAATTTTCAAACGCAAAGTGCGCAAAAACTACAAATCCGATCAACACGAAAAATACTTAGCACGCCTCTCGTGGACGCTGGCTTCGAAACAACACCTCAACGGAGTCTGTGCGTGTAGCGGTTCGGGCCGCATTAATTGCGGAAATCAACTTAATAATAATAAATAGATGTGTATTTCCTGAAGGAAGTACAGATAGTGGTATGAAATGGTGCCCGGGCTGCCCATTTAAGAGAGACTTGCCCGCTGCCCCTGCAAGACTTTCAACTCAGGATGCGTTTTAACTGTGGGTGCCTCTCAGGGGCCATTTTGGCCTCAGGGTCCGATTTTGTGGGTTGGGACCCTCAGGGCCCGATTTTGTGGGTGGGGCCCCTCAGGGTCCGATTTGGTGGGTGGGGCACCTCAGGGTCCGATTTGGTGGCTGGGGCCCCTCAGGGTCCGATTTGGTGGCTGGGGCCCCTCAGAGGCTGATTTGGTGGGTGGGGCCCCTCAGGGCCTGTTTTTGTGACTGGGCCTCCTCAGGGTCCGATTTGGTGGTTGGGGCCCCTCAGGGTCTGATTTTGTGGCCGGAACCCCTCAGGGTCCGATTTTGTGGATGGGGCCCCTCGGTCCGATTTTGTGGCCGGGGCCCCTCAGGGTCTGATTTGGTGGGTGGGGCCCCTCCGGGTCCGATTTGGTGGGCGGGGCCCCTCAGGGTCCGATTTGGTGGGCGGGGCCCCTCAGGGTCTGATTTGGTGAGTGGGGCTCCTAAGGGTCCGAATTTGTCGTTGGGGCCCCTCAGGTTCAGATTTTATGGGTGGGGCCCCTCAGGGTGTGATTTTGTGTCTGGGGCCCCTCAGGGTCCGATTTTGTGGTTGGGGCCCTTCAGAATCCAATTTGGTGGGCGGGGCCTCTCAGGGTCCGATTTGGTGGGCGGTGCCTCTCAGGGTCCTATTTGGTGGGTGGGGCCACTCAGGGTCCAATTTTGTGGCTGGGGCCACTCAGGGTCCGATTTGGTGGGCGGGGCCCCTCAAGGTCCTATTTGGTGGGCGTGGCCACTCAGAATCCGATTTGGTGGGCGGGGCCCCTCAGAGTTCGATTTGGTGAGCGGGGCCCCTCACGGTCCGATTTGGTCAGCGAGGCCCCTCAGGATCCCATTTGGTCAGCGGGGCCCCTCAGGGTCAGATTTGGTGGTTGGGGCCCCTCAGGGTCCGATTTTGTGGGTGGAGCCCCTCAGGGTCCGATTTTGTGTCCGGGGACCCTTAGGGTCCGATTTTGTGGTTGGGGCCTTTCAGAATCCGATTTGGTGGGCGGGGCCCCTCAGGGTCCGATTTGCTGGGCGGTGCCCCTCAGTGTCCGATTTGGTGGGCGGGGCCCCTCAGGGTCTGATTTGGTGGGTGGGGCCCCTCAGGGTCCGATTTTGTGGGTGGTGCCCCTCAGGGTCCGATTTTGTGGGTGGGGCCCCTCAGGGTCCGATTTGGTGGGCTGGGCCACTCTGGGTTTGATTTTGTGGTTTGGGCCCCTCAGGATCCGATTTTGTGTCCGGGGCCCCTCAGGGTCCAATTTTGTGGTTGGGGCCTTTCAGAATCCGATTTGGTAGACGGGGCCGCTCAGGGTTCAATTTGGTGAGCAGGGCCCCTCAGGGTCCAATTTCGTGAGCAGGGCCCCTCAGGGTCCGATTTGGTGAGCGGAGCCCCTCAGGGTCTGATTTGGTGAGCAGGGCCTCTCAGGGTCCCATTTGGTGGGTGGGGCCCCTCAGGGTCCGATTTGGTGGGTGGGGCCCCTCATGGTTCAATTTGGTGGGCGGGGCCCCTCAGAGTCTTATTTGCTGGGTGGGGCCCCTCAGGGTCTTATTTGGTGGGCGGGGCCTCTCAGGGTCCGATTTGGTGGGCGGGTGCCCTCAGGGTCCGATTTGGTGGGCGGGGCCCCTCAGGGTGTGATTTGGTAGGCTGGACCCCTCAGGGTCCGATTTGGTGGGCGAGGCCCCTCAGGGTGTGATTTGGTGGGCTGGGACCCTCAGGGTCCGATTTGGTGGGCGGGGGCCATTCTGGGTCTGATTTGGTGGGCGGGGCCCTTCAGGGTCCGATTTTGTGGCCAGGGCTCCTCAGGGTCCGATTTTGTGGCCGGGTTCCCTCAGGGTCCGATTTTGTGGGTGGGGCCCCTCAGGGTCTGATTTTATGGGTGGGGCTCCTCAGGGTCTGATATTGTGTCCAGGGCCCCTCAGGGTCTGATTTGGTGGGCGGGATTTCTCAGAGTCCGATTTGGTGGGCGAGGCCCCTCAGGGTCCCATTTGGTGGGCGGGGGCGCACTTTGGCGCACATTCTCTCTCAGGGGCATGCGTCATGTGATGAAGCTAGTATTGCATTTGTGCTGTGGGTTTCGCTTTAAGAGCTGATATTATGTGGCAGAAGCTCTGTCCGGGGGCGTCATGTGACGTTCGTAGGCGTTGGCATAGTAACTGGGTGTGCCTACGCATATCAATGAGCTTTACTGCCATTTCAATCCCCTCAGGGCACGTTTTAAGTTTCCCATTCAAATGCATAGAGATTACAAATCCGATCGACACGAAAAATACTTAGCACACCTCTCGTGGACGCTGGCTGCGAAACGACCCCTCAACGGAGTCTGTGCGTGTAGCGGTTCGGGCCGTATTAATTGCGGAAATCATCTTAATAATAATAATAAGAAGAATAAGTTAGCAGCGCTCGGATTACAATATAGTGCTTTTTCAAACCACTATAACTAGATGTGTATTTCCTGAAGGAAGTACAGATAGTGCTTTGAAATGGAGCCCGGGCTGCCCCTTTAAGAGAGACTTGCCTGCTACCCCTGCAAGACTTTCAACTCAGGATCCATTTTAACTGTGGGTGCCTCTCAGGGGTCACTTTGGCCTGTGGGGCCCCTCAGGGTCTAATTTGGTGGGTGGGGACCCTCAGGATCCGATTCGGTGGCCTTGGCTCCACAGGGCTTAAATTGGTGGACGGGATCCCTCAGGGTCCGATTTTGTGGCCGGGGCCCCTCAGGGTCCGATTATGTGGGTGGGGCCCCTTTGGGTCTGATTTTGTGGGCGGAGCCCCTCTGGGTCCAATTTGGTGGGCGGGGCCCCTCTGGGTTCAATTTTGGTGGGCGGAGCCCCTTAGGGTCTGATTTGGTGGGTGGGAACCCTCAGGATCCGATGCAGTGGCCTGGACTCCTCAGGGCTTCAATTGGTGGATGCGATCTGATTTGGTGGAAGGGGCCACTCTGAGTCAGGTTTGGTGGGAGGAGCCCCTCAGGGTCTGATTTGGTGGGCGGGGCCCCTCAGGGTCCGATTTGGTGGGCAGGGCCCCTTAGGATCCGATTCGGTGGACAGGGCAACTCTGGGTCAGATTTGATGGGCGTGGCCTTCAGGGACCGATTTGGTGGGCGGGGCCCCTCAGGGTCTGATTTGGTGCGCGGGGCCACTCTGGGTCCGATTTGGTGGGCGGGGCCCCTCAGGATCCAATTTGCTGGGCGGGGCCCCTCAGGATCCAATTTGCTGGGCGGGGCCCCTCAGAATCAGATTTGGTGGGCAGGGCCCCTTAGGGTCCAATTCGGTGGACAGGGCCACTCTGGGTCCGATTTGATGGGCGGGGCGTTCAGGGACCGATTTGGTGGGCGGGGCCCCTAAGGGTCCGATTTGGTGGGTGGGGCCCCTCTGGGTCCGATTTGGTGGGCGGAGCCCCTCAGGGTCTGATTTGGTGGGTGGGAACCCACAGGATCTGATGCGGTGGCCTGGGCTCCTCAGGGCTTCAATAGGTGGTTGCGATCTGATTTGGTGGACGGGGCGCCTCAGGGTCTGATTTGGTGGGAGGGGCCCCTCAGGTCTGATTTGGTGGGCGGGGCCCCTCAGGGTCTGATTTGGTGGGCGGGGCCACTAAGGGTCCGATTTGGTGGGCGGGGCCTCTCTGGGTCCGATTCGATGGACGGGGCCCCTCTGGGTCCGATTCAGTGGATGGGGCCCCTCAGGGTCCGATTTGGTGGGCGGGGCACATCAGAGTCCGATTTGGTGAGCGGGGCCCCTCAGGGACTGATTTGGTGAGAGGGGCCCCTCAGGGTCCGATTTTGTGTCCAGGGCCCCTCAGGGTCCGATTTTGTGAGCGGGGCCCCTCAGGGTCCAATTTGGTGAGCGGGGCCCCTCAGGATCCGATTTGTTGGGCGGGGCCCCTCAGGGTCAGATTTGGTGGGCGGGGGCCACTCTGGGTCTGATTTGGTGAGCAGGGCCCCTCATGGTCCTATTTTGTGGTCGGGGCCCCTTAGGGTCTGATTTTGTGGGCGCAGCCCCTCTGGGTCCAATTTGGTGAGCGGGGCCACTCTGGGTCCGATTTGGTGGACGGGGCCACTCTGGGTCCAATTTGGAGGCCGGGGTGGCTCAGCCTCCTTTTTGTAGGCCAGGGTCGATCAGCCTCCGATTTGGAGCCTGGGGTCACTCAGCTTTCAATTTGGCGCGCAGGCCCTTTAAAACTCAGTTTGGCGCGTTGGCCCTTTAAGAGCTAGTTTGGCTCACTGGGATTCTAAATCCACTTTGGCGCACATTCTCTTTCAGGGGCATGCATCATGTGATGAAGCTAGATTTGCATTTGTGCTGTGGGTTTCGCTTTAAGAGCTGATATTATGTGCCACAAACTGTGTCCTGGGGGCGTCATGTGACGTTCGTAGGTGTTGGCATAGTAACTCGGTCTGCCTGCGCATATCAAGGAGTTTAACTGACATTTGAATCGCCTTCAGGGCATGTTTTACCTTCCCATTGAAAAGCATTGAGACAGTGCATTCCAATGACGGGAGAAAAAAATTTCAAACGCAAATTGCGCAAAAACTACAAATCCGATTGACACGAAAAATACTTAGCACACCTCTCGTGGACGCTGGCTTCGAAACGACACCTCAACGGAGTCTGTGCGTGTAGCGGTTCGGGCCGTATTAATTGCAGAAATCAACTTAATAATAATAATACTAGATGTGTATTTCCTGAAGGAAGTACAGATAGTGGTTTGAAATGGAGCCCGGGCTGCCCTTTTAAGAGAGACTTGCCTGCTGCCCCTGCAAGACTTTCAACTCAGGATCCGTTTTAAGTGTGGGTGCCTCTCAGGGGCCACTTTGGCCTCAGGGTCTGATTTGGTGGGTGGGGCCCCTCAGGATCCGATTTTGTGGGTGGGGCCCCTTATGGTCCGATTTTGTGGGTGGGGCCCCTCAGGGTCCGATTTTGTGGCCGGGGCCCCTCAGGGTCCGATTTTGTGGCCGGGGCCCCTCAGGGTCCGATTTTGCGGGTGGGGCCCCTCAGGGTCCAATTTGCTGGTGGGGCCCCTCAGATTCCGATTTTGCGGGTGGGGCCCCTCAGGGTCAGATTTTGTGGCTGGGGCCCTTCAGGGTCCGATTTTGGAGCCGGGGCCCCTCAGGGTCCGATTTTGTGGTCGGGGCCCGTCAGGGTCCGATTTTGTGGCCGGGGTCTCTCAGGGTCCGATTTTGTGGTTGGGGCCCCTAAGGGTCTGATTTTGTGGCCGGGCCCACTCAGGGTCCGATTTTGTGGGTGGGGCCCCTTAGGGTCTGATTTTGTCGGTGGAGCCCCCTGGGTCCATTTTGGTGGGCGGGGCCACTCTGGGCTCGATTTAGTGGGCGGTGCCCCTCATGGTCCGATTTGGTGGGCGGGGCCCCTCTGGGTCCGATTTGGTGGGCGGGGCCCTTCAGGGTCCGATTTGGTGGGCGGGGCCATTCAGGGTCCGATTTGGTGGGCGGGGTGGCTCAGCCTCCGATTTGGAGCCTGGGGTCATTCAGCTTTCGATTTGGCGCGCCGGCCCTTTAAGACTCATTTCGGTGCGCTGGCCCTTTAAAAATCACTTTGGCACGTCGGCCCTTTAAGAGCCAGGGTGGCTCAATGGGCTTCTAAATCCACTTTGGCGCACATTCTGTCTCAGGGGCATGCGTCATGTGATGAAGCTAGATTTGAATTTGTGCTGTGGGTTTCGCTTGAAAAGCTGATATTATGTGGCAGAAGCTCTGTACCCGGGGCGTCATGTGACGTTCGTAGGCGTTGGCATAGTAACTGGGTGTGCCTGCGCATATCAATGAGCTCAACTGCCATTTCAATCGCCTCAGGGCATGTTTTAAGCTTCTTATTGAAAAGCATTGAGACAGTGCATTCCAATGACGGGGAAAAAAATTTTCAAACGCAAATTGCGCAAAAACTACAAATCCGATCGACACGAAAATTACTTAGCACCCCTCTCATGGACGCTGGCTTCGAAACGACACCTCAACGGAGTCTGTGCGTGTAGCGGTTCGGGCCACATTAATTGCGGAAATCAACTGGAAAATAATAAGAAGAAGAACTAGATGTGTATTTCCTGAAGGAAGTACAGATAGTGGTTTGAAATGGTGCCCGGGCTGCCTCTTTAACAGAGACTTGCCTGCTGCCCCTGCAAGACTTTCAACTCAGGATCCGTTTTAAATGTGGGTGCCTCTCAGAGGCCACTTTGGCCTCAGGGTCTGATTTGGTGGGTGGGGCCCCTCAGGATCCCATTCGGTGGCCTGGGCTCCTCAGGATTTGAATTAGTAGCTGGGATTCTTCAGGGTCCAATTTTGTGGGTGGGGCCCCTCAGGGTCTGATTTTGTGGGTGTGGCCCCTCAGGGTCGGATTTTGTGGCCGGGGCCCCTCGGGTTCCGATTTGGTGGGTGGGGCCCCTCAGGGTCCGATTTGGTGGCCGGGGCCCCCCAGGGTCTGATTTGGTGGGTGGGGCCCCTCAGGGTCTGATTTTGTGGCTGGGGCTCCTCAGGGTCCAATTTGGTGGTTGGGGCCCCTCAGGGTCCGATTTTGTGGCCGGGGCCCCTCAGGGTCCGATTTTGTGGCCGGAACCCCTCAGGGTCCGACTTTGTGGGTGGGGCCCCTCAGGGTCTGATTTTATGGCCGGGGCCCCTCAGGGTCTGATTTGGTGGGAGGGGCCCCTCAGGGTCCGATTTGGCGGGTGGGGCCACTCTGGGTCCGATTTGGCGGGCGGGGCGACTCTAGGTCTGATTTGGAGCCTGAGGTCACTCAGCTTTCGATTTGGCGCGCTGGCCCTTTAAGTCTCATTTTGGTGTGCCGGCCCTTTAAGAATCACTTTGGCGCGTCGGTCCTTTAAGAGCCAGTTTGGCGCACTGGGCTGCTAAATCCACTTTGGCGCACATTCTCTTTCAAGGGCATGCGTCATGTGATGAAGCTAGATGTGCATTTTTGCTTTGGCTTTAAGAGCTGATATTATCCCGCAGAAACTCTGTCCTGCTGGGGTCATGTAAAGTTCGTAGGCGTTGGTATAGTAACTGCGTCTGCCTGCGCATATCAATGAGTTTAACTGCCATTTGAATCGCCTCACGACTGCCCAATGCAATGCATTCCAATGACATGAACATTTTTTTCAAGCGCAAAAACTACAAATCCGATCGACACGAAAAATACTTAGCACACCACTCGTGGACGCTGGCTTTGAAACGACGCCTCAACGGAGTCAGTGCGTGTAGCGGTTCGGGCCGCATTAATTGCGGAAATCAACTGAATAGTAATAATAATACTAGATGTGTATTTCCTGAAGGAAGTACAGATAGTGGTTTGAAATGCTGCCCAGGCTGCCCCTTTAAGAGAGACTTGCCTGCTGCACCTTCAAGACTTTCAACTCAGGATCCGTTTTAACTGTGGGTGCCTCTCAGGGGCCACTTTGGCCTCAGGGTCCGATCTTGTGGGTGGGGCCCTCAGGGCCCGATTTTGTGGGTGGGGCACCTCAAGGTCCGATTTGGTGGGTGGGGCCCATCAGGGTCCGATTTGGTGGTCGGTTCCCCTCAGGGGCTGATTTGGTGGGTGGGGCCCCTAAGGGTCCGATTTTGTGGCCGGGGCCCCTCAGGGTCTGATTTGGTGGTTGGGGCCCCTCAGGGTCCAATCTTGTGGCCGGGGCCCCTCAGGGTCCGATTTTGTGGGTGGGGCCCCTCAGGGTCCGATTTGGTGAGCGGGGCCCCTCAGGGTCCGATTTGGTGAGCGGGGCCCCTCAGGGTCTGATTTGGTGGGCGGGATCTATCAGAGTCCGATTTGGTGGGCGGGATCCCTCGGCGTCCGATTTGATAGGCGGGGCCCCTCGGGGTCCGATTTGGTGGGTGGGGACCCTTGGGGTCCGATTTGGTGGGTGGGGCCCCTCGGAGTCCGATTTGGTGAGCGGGGCCACTCTAGGTCTGATTTGGTAGGCGGGCCACTTTGGGTCCGATTTGGTGGGCGGGGCCCCTCAGAGTTCAATTTGGTCAGCGGGGCCCCTCAGGGTCCGATTTTGTGGTTGGGGCCTTTCAGAATCCGATTTGGTGGGCGGGGCCCCTCAGGGTCCGATTCGGTGGGCGGGGCCCCTCAGGGTTCGATTTTGTGGCCGGGTCCCCTCAGGGTCCGATTTTGTGGGTGGGGACCCTCAGAGTCCGCTTTTGTGGCTGGGGCCCCTCAGGGTCTGATTTTGTGGCTGGGGCCCCTCAGGGTCCGATTTTGAGGGTGGGGCCCCTCAGGGTCTAATTTGGTGGGCGGGGCCCCTCAGGGTCTGATTTTGTGGGTTGGGCCCCTAAGGGTCCGATTTTGTGGCCGGGGCCCCTCAGGGTCTGATTTTGTGGCCGGTGCCTCTCAGGGTCTGATTTTGTGGCTGGGGCCCCTCAGGGTCCGATTTTGAGGGTGGGGCCCCTCAGGGTCTAATTTGGTGGGCGGGGCCCCTCAGGGTCTGATTTTGTGGGTTGGGCCCCTCAGGGTCCGATTTTGTGGCCGGGGCCCCTCAGGGTCCGATTTTGTGGCCGGGGCCCCTCAGGGTCCGATTTTGTGGTTGAGGCCCCTCAGGATGTGATTTTGTGGCCGGGGTCCCTCAGGGTCCGATTTTGTGGCCGTGGCCCCTGAGGGTCCAATTTTGTGGGTGGGGCCCCTCAGGGTCCGATTTTGTGGGTGGGGCCCCTCAGAGTACAATTTGGTGGGCGGGGCCACTCTGGGTCTGATTTGGTGGGTGGGGCTACTCTGGGTCCGATTTGGTGGGCGGGGCCACTCTGGGTCCAATTTGGTGAGCTGGGCCCCTCAGGGTCTGATTTGGTGGGCGGGATCTACCAGAGTCCGATTTGGTGGGCGGGGCCCCTCAGGGTCCAATTTGGTTGGCGGGGACACTCAGGGTCCGATTTTGTGGCCGGGGCCTGTCAGGGTCCGATTTTGTGGTTGGGGCCCCTCAGGGTCCGATTTTGTGGGTAGGGCCCCTCAGGGTCCGATTTTGTGGGTGGGGCCACTCAGGGTCCGATTTTGTGGCCGGATCTCCTCAGGGTCCGATTTTGTGGGTGGGGCCACTCAGGGTCCAATTTTGTGGCCGGGGCCCCTCAGGGTCCAATTTTGTGGGTGGGGCCCCTGAGGGTACAATTTGGTGGGCGGGGCCACTCTGGGTCTGATTTGGTGGGCGGGGCCACTCTGGGTCCGATTTGGTGGGCGGGGGCGCTCTGGGTCCGATTTGGTGGGCGGGATCTATCAGAGTCCGATTTGGTGGGCGGGGCCCCTCAGGGTCCAATTTGGTTGACAAGGACCCTCAGGGTCCGATTTGGTGGGCGGGATCCCTCGGGGTCCGATTTGGTGGGCGGGGCTCCTCAGGGTCCGATTTGGTGGGCGGGGCCACTCTTGATCCGATTTTGTGGTTGGGACCCCTCAGGGTCCGATTTTGTGGCCGGGGCCCCTCAGGGTCCGATTTTGTGGCCGGGGCCGCTCAGGGTCCGATCTTTTGGCTGGGACCCCTCAGGGTACGATTTTGTGGGTGGAGCCCCTCAGGGTCTGATTTTGTGGTTGGGGCCCCTCAGGATCCGATTTGGTGGGCGGGGCTCCTCAGGGTCCAATTTGGTGGGCGGGGCTACTCTCGATCCGATTTAGTTGGCGGGGCCCCTCAGGGTCCGATTTGGTGGGCGGGGCCACTCTCGGTCCGATTTAGTGGACGGTGCCCCTCAGGGTCCGATTTGGTGGGCGGGGCCCCTCAGTGTCCGATTTTTTGAGCTGGGCCACGCTGGGTCGGATTTGTTGGCCAGGGTCGATCAGCCACCGATTTGGAGCGTGGGGTCACTCAGCTTTCGATTTGGCGCGCCGGCCCTTTAAGACTAACTTTGGTGCGCCGGCTCCTTAAGAATCACTTTGGCGCGTCAGCCCTTTAAGAGCCAGTTTGTCTCACTGGGCTTCTAAATCCACTTTGGCGCACATTCTCTCTCAGGGGCATGCATCATGTGATGAAACTAGATTTGCATTTGTGCTGTGGGTTTCGCTTTAAGAGCTATTATCTGCCAGAAACTCTGTCCTGGAGAGGTCATGTATAGTTCGTAGGCGTTGGCATAGTAACTGGGTCTGCAGCTGCGCATATCAATGCGCTTAACTGCCCTTTGAATCGCCTCAGGGCATGTTTTCTCTGTGGCAACATTTTCCCATTGAAATGCATTGATGAAAAGGATTTTTTCAAACGCAAATTGCGCAAAAAGTACAAATCCGATCGACATGAAAATTACTTAGCACACCACTCGTGGATGCTGGCTTCGAAACGACACCTCAACGGAGTCTGTGCGTGTAGCGGTTCGGGCCGCATTAATTGCGGAAAATCAACTGAATAATAATAATAATACTAGATGTGTATTTCCTGAAGGAAGTACAGATAGTGGTTTGAAATGGTGCCCGGGCTGCCCCTATAAGAGAGACTTGCCTGCTGCCCCTGCAAGACTTTCAACTCAGGATACGATTTAACTGTGGGTGCCTCTCAGGGGCCACTTTGGCATCATGGTCTGATTTTGTGGGTGGGGCCCCTCAGGGCCTGATTTTGTGGGTGGGGCCCCTCAGGGTCCGATTTTGTGGGTGGGGCCCCTCAGGGTCCGATTTTGTGGCCGGGGCCACTCAGGGTCCGATTTGGTGGCCGGGGCCCCTCAGGGTCCAATTTGGTGGCCGGGGCCCCTCAGGGTCTGATTTGGTGGGTGGGGCCCCTCAAGGTCCGATTTTGTGGCTGGGGCCCCTCAGGGTCCGATTTTGTGGCCGGGGCCAATCAGGATCCGATTTTTGTGGCCGGAACCCCTCAGGGTCCAATTTTGTGGGTGGGGCCCCTCAGGGTCCGATTTTGTGGCCGGGGCCCGTCAGGGTCCGATTTTGTGGGTGAGGCCTCTCAGGGTCCGATTTGGTGGGCGGGGCCCCTCAGGGTCCAATTTGGTAGACAGGGCCCCTCAGGGTCCGATTTTGTGGGTTGGGCCCCCCAGGGTCCGATTTTGTGGGTTGGGCCCCCCAGGGTCCGATTTTGTGGCCGGGGCCCCTCAGGGTCCGATTTTGTGTCAGGGGCCCCTCAGGGTCCGATTTTGTGGTTGGGTCCCCTCAGGGTCCGATTTTGTGGTTGGGGCCCCTCAGGGTCCGATTTTGTGGCCGCGGCCCCTCAGGGTCTGATTTTGTGGCCGCGGCCCCTCAGGGTCCGATTTTGTGGGTGGGGCTCCTCAGGGTCCAATTTGGTGGGCGGGGCCACTCTGGGTCTGATTTGGTGGGCGAGGCCACTCTGGGTCCGACTTCGTGGGCGGGGCCACTCTGGGTCCGATTTGGATGCCAGGGTTGCTCAGCCTCCTTTTTGTAGGCTAGGGTCTATCAGCCTCCGATTTGGAGCCTTGGGTCACTCAGCTTTCGATTTGGCGCGCCGGCCCTTTAAGACTCATTTTGGTGCGCCGGCTCTTTAAGAATCAATTTGGCGCGTCGGCCCTTTAAGAGCCAGGGTGGCTCACTGGGCTTCTAAATCCACTTTGGCGCACACATTCTCTCTCAGGGGCATGCGTCATGTGATGAAGCTAGATTTGCATTTGTGCCGTGGGTTTAGCTTTAAGAGCTGATATTATGTGGCAAAAGCTCTGTTCTGGAGATGTCATGTGACGTTCGTAGGCGTTGGCATAGTAACTGGGTCTGCCTGCGCATATCAATGAGCTCAACTGCCATTTCAATCGCCTCAGGGCATGTTTTAAGCTTCCCATTGAAAAGCAATGACACAGTGCATTCCAATGACGGGAAAAAAAATTTTCAAACGCAAATTGCGCAAAAACTACAAATCCGATCGACACGAAAAATACTTAGCACACCTCTCATGGACGCTGGCTTCGAAACGACACCTCAACGGAGTCTGTGCGTGTAGCGGTTCGGGCCGCATTAATTGCGGAAATCAACTTAATAATAATAATAAGAAGAAGAATAAGTTAGCAGCGTTCGGATTACAATATAGTGGTTTTTTCAAACCACTATAACTAGATGTGTATTTCCTGAAGGAAGTACAGATAGTGGTTTGAAATGCTGCCCAGGCTGCCCCTTTAAGAGAGACTTGCCTGCTGCACCTGCAAGACTTTCAACTCAGGATCCGTTTTAACTGTGGGTGCATCTCAGGGGCCACTTTGGCCTCAGGGTCCGATTTTGTGGGTGGGGCCCTCAGGGCCCGATTTTGTGAGTGGGGCACCTCAGGGTCCGATTTGGTGGGTGGGGCCCCTCAGGGTCTGATTTGGTGGCTGGGTCCCCTCAGGGGCTGATTTGGTGGGTGGGGCCCCTAAGGTCCGATTTTTTGGCCGGGGCCCCTCAGGATCTGATTTGGTGGTTGGGGCCCCATAGGGTCCAATCTTGTGGACGGGGCCCCTCAGGGTCCGATTTTGTGGGTGGGGCCCCTCAGGGTCCTATTTTGTGGCCGGGGCCCCTCAGGGTCCGATTTGGTGGGTGGGGCCCCTCAGGGTCCGATTTGGTGAGCGGGGCCCCTCAGGGTCCGATTTGGTGAGCGGGGCCCCTCAGGGTCCAATCTTGTGGCCGGGGCCCCTCAGGGTCTGATTTTCTGGGTGGGGCCCCTCAGGGTCTGATTTTGTGGCCGGGGCCCCTCAGAGTCCGATTTGGTGGGTGGGGCCCCTCAGGGTCCGATTTGGTGAGCGGGGACCCTCAGGATCCGATTTGGTGAGCGGGGCCCCTCGGGGTCCAATTTGGTGGGCGGGGACCCTCGGGGTCCGATTTGGTGGGCGGGATCCCTCGGGGCCCGATTTGGTGGGCGGGGCCCCTCGGGGTCCGATTTGGTGGGCGGGGACCCTCGGGGTCCGATTTGGTGGGTGGGGCCCCTCGGGGTCCGATTTGGTGAGCGGGGCCACTCTAGGTCTGATTTGGTAGGCGGGCCACTCTGGGTCCGATTTGGTGGGCGGGGCCCCTCAGAGTTCAATTTGGTCAGTGGGGCCCCTCAGGGTCCGATTTTGTGGTTGGGGCCTTTCAGAATCCGATTTAGTGGGCAGGGTCCCTCAGGGTCCGATTTGGTGGGCGGGGCCTTTCATGGTCCGATTTTGTGGCCGGGTCCCCTCAGGGTCTAATTTGGTGGGCGGGGCCCCTCAGGGTCTGATTTTGTGGCCGGGGCCCCTCAGGGTCCGATTTTGTGGCCGGTGCCTCTCAGGGTCCAATTTTGTGGCCTGGGCCCCTTAGGGTCCAATTTTGTGTGTGGGGCCCCTCAGGGTCCGATTTTGTGGGTGGGGCCCCTCAGGATCTGATTTTGTGGTTGGGGCCCCTCAGGGTTCAATTTTGTAGGTGGGGTCCCTCAGGGTCCGATTTTGTGGCCAGGGCCCCTCAGGGTCCGATTTTGTGGCCGGGGCCCGTCAGGGTCCGATTTTGTGGCTGGGGCCCGTCAGGGTCCGATTTTCTGGTTGGGGCCCCTCAGGGTCCGATTTTGTGGGTAGGGCCCCTCAGGGTCTGATTTTGTGAGTGGGGCCCCTCAGGGTCCGATGTTGTGGCCGGATCCCCTCAGGGTCTGATTTTGTGGGTGGGGCCCCTCAGGGTCCAATTTTGTGGCCGAGGCCCCTCAGGGTCCAATTTTGTGGGTGGGGCCCCTTAGGGTCTGATTTTGTGGGTGGGGCCCCTCAGGGTACAATTTGGTGGGCGGGGCCACTCTGGGTCTGATTTGGTGGGCGGGGCCACTCTGGGTCCGATTTGGTGGGCGGGGCCACTCTGGGTCCGATTTGGTAAGCTGGGCCCCTCAGGGTCTGATTTGGTGGGCGGGATCTATCAGAGTCCAATTTGGTGGGCGGGGCCCCTCATGGTCCAATTTGGTTGGTGGGGGCCCTCGGGGTCCGATTTGGTGGGCGGGATCCCTCGGGGTCCGATTTGGTGAGCAGGGCCACTCTAGGTCTGATTTGGTGGGCGGGCCACTCTGGGTCCGATTTTGTGGGCGGGGCCCCTCAGAGTTGAATTTGGTCAGCGGGGACCCTCAGGGTCCGATTTTGTGGGTGTGGCCCCTCAGGGTCCGATTTTGTGGTTGGGGCCTTTCAGAATCCGATTTAATGGGCGGGGCCACTCTGGGTCTGATTTGGTGGGCGGGGCCACTCTGCGACCGATTTGGTGGGCGGGGCCACTCTGGGTCTGATTTGGTGAGCTGGGCCCCTCAGGGTCTGATTTGGTGGGCGGGATCTATCAGAGTCCAATTTGGCGGGCCGGGCCCCTCAGGGTCCAATTTGGTTGGCGGGGACCCTCGGGGTCCGATTTGGTGAGCGGGATCCCTCGGGGTCCGATTTGGTGGGTGGGGCCCCTCGGGGTCCGATTTGGTGAGCGGGGCCACTCTAGGTCTGATTTGGTGGGCGGGCCACTATGGGTCCGATTTGGTGGGCGGGGCCCCTCAGAGTTCAATTTGGTCAGTGGGGACCCTCAGGGTCAGATTTTGTGGGTGTGGCCCCTCAGGGTCCGATTTTGTGGTTGGGGCCTTTCAGAATCCGTTTAGTGGGAGGGGCCCCTCAGGGTCCGATTTGGTGGGCGGGGCCCCTCAGTGTCCAATTTGGTGGGCGGGGCCCCTCAGGGTCCCATTTGGTGGGCGGGGCCCCTCAGGGTCAGATTTGGTGGGCGGGGCCCTTCAGGCTCCGATTTGGTGGGCGGGGCCACTTTGGGTCCGATTTCGTGGGCGGGGACACTGAGTCTGATTTTGTTGGTTGGGCCCCTCAGGGTCCGATTTTGTAGCTGGTGCCTCTCAGGGACCGATTTTGTGGTTGGGGCCCCTCAGGGTCCGATTTTTGGGGCCGGGTCCCCTCAGGGTCCGATTTTGCGGGTGGAGCCCCTCAGGGTTCGATTTTGCAGGTGGGGCCCCTCAGGGTCCGATTTTGCGGATGGGGCCCCTCAGGGTCCGATATTGCGGGTGGGGCCCCTTAGGGTCCGATTTTGTGGGTGGGGCCCCTCAGGGTCCGATTTTGTGGCCGGGGCCCCTCAGGGACCGATTTTGTGGTTGGGGCCCCTCAGGGTCCGATTTTTGGGGCCGGGTCCCCTCAGGGTCCGATTTTGCGGGTGGAGCCCCTCAGGGTTCGATTTTGCAGGTGGGGCCCCTCAGGGTCCGATTTTGCGGATGGGGCCCCTCAGGGTCCGATATTGCGGGTGGGGCCCCTTAGGGTCCGATTTTGTGGGTGGGGCCCCTCAGGGTCCGATTTTGTGGCCGAGGCCCCTCAGGGTCCGATTTTGTGGGTGGGGCCCCTCAGTGTCCAATTTTGTGGGTGGGGCCAGTCAGGGTCCGATTTTGTGGCTGGGGCCCCTCAGGGTCTGATTTTGTGGCTGGGGTCCCTCAGGGTCTGATTTTGTGGGTGGGGCCCCTCAGGGTCCGATTTTGTGGGTGGGGCCCCTCAGTGTCCAATTTTGTGGGTGGGGCCATCAGGGTCCGATTCTGTGGGTGGGGCCCCTCGGTCCGATTTTGTGACCGGGGACCCTCAGGGTCTGATTTTGTGGGTGGGGCACCTCAGGGTCCGATTTTGTGACTGGGGTCCCTCATGGTCTGATTTTGTGGGTGGGGCCCCTCAGGGTCCGATTTTGTGGCCGGGGCCACTTAGGGTCTGATTTTGTGACTGAGGCCCCTCTGGGTTCGATTTTGTGGCCGGGGTCTCTCAGGGTCCGATTTTGTGGGTGGGGCCCCTCAGCAACCGATTTTGAGGGTGGGGCCCCTCAGGGTCTAATTTGGTGGGCGGGGCCCCTCAGGGTCCGATTTTGTGGGTGGGGTCCCTCATGGTCCGATTTTGTGGCCGGAGCCCCTCAGGGTCCGATTTTGCGGGTGGGGCCCCTCAGGGTCCAATTTTGTGGCCGGGGCCCCTCAGGGTCCGATTTTGTGGCCGGGGCCCCTCAGGGACCGATTTTGCGGGTGGGTCCCCTCAGGGTCCGATTTTGTGGGTGGGGCCCATCAGGGTCCGATTTTGTGGGTGGGGCCCCTCAGGGTCTGATTTTGTGGCTGGGGCCCCTCATGGTCTGATTTTGTGGCTGGGGCCCCTCATGGTCTGATTTTGTGGCTGTGGCCCCTCAGGGTCTGATTTTGAGGTTGGGGCCCCTCAGGGTCTAATTTGGTGGGCGGGGCCCCTCAGGGTCCAATTTTGTGGGTGGGGCCCCTCAGGGTCCGATTTTGTGGGTGGGGCCCCTCAGGGTTCAATTTTGTGGCTGGGGCCCCTCAGTGTCTGATTTTGTGGGTGGGGCCCATCAGGGTCTGATTTTGTGGGTGGGGCCCTTCAGGGTCCGATTTTGTGGCTGGGGTCCCTCAGGGTCTGATTTTGTGGGTGGGGCCCCTCAGGGTCCGATTTTGTGGCCGGGGCCCCTTAAGGTCTGATTTTGTGACTGAGGCCCCTCTGGGTTCGATTTTGTGGCCGGGGTCTCTCAGCGACCGATTTTGAGGGTGGGGCCCCTCAGGGTCTAATTTGGTGGGCGGGGCCCCTCAGGGTCCGATTTTGTGGGTGGGGTCCCTCATGGTCTGATTTTGTGGCCGGAGCCCCTTAGGGTCTGATTTTGCAGGTGGGGCCCCTCAGGGTCCGATTTTGTGGCCGGGGCCCCTCAGGGTCCGATTTTGTGGCCGGGCCCCCTCAGGGTCCGATTTTGTGGCCGGGGCCCCTCAGGGACCGATTTTGAGGGTGGGGCCCCTCAGGGTCTTATTTGGTGGGCGGGGTCCCTCAGGGTCCGATTTTGTGGGTGGGGCCCCTCAGAGTCCGATTTTGTGGGTGGGGCCCCTCAGAGTCCGATTTTGTGGCTGGGGCCCCTCAGGGTCTGATTTTGTGGCTGGGGCCCCTCAGGGTCTGATTTTGTGGCTGGGGTCCCTCAGGGTCTGATTTTGTGGGTGGGGCCCCTCAGGGTCCGATTTTGTGGCTGGGGACCCTCATTGTCTGATTTTGTGGTTGGGGCCACTCAGGGTCCGATTTTGTGGCTGGGGCCCCTCAGGGTCTGGATTTGTGGGTGGGGCCCATCAGGGTCCGATTTTGTGGGTGGGGCCCCTCAGGGTCTGATTTTGTGGCTGGGGCTCCTCAGGGTCTGATTTTGTGGGTGGGGCCCCTCAGGGTCCGATTTTGTGGCTGGGGACCCTCATTGTCTGATTTTGTGGCTGGGGTCCCTCAGGGTCTGATTTTGTGGTTGGGGCCACTCAGGGTCCGATTTTGTGGCTGGGGCCCCTCAGGGTCTGGATTTGTGGGTGGGGCCCATCAGGGTCCGATTTTGTGGGTGGGGCCCCTCAGGGTCCGATTTTGTGGGTGGGGACCCTCATTGTCTGATTTTGTGGCTGGGGTCCCTCATGGTCTGATTTTGTGGCTGTGGCCCCTCA
This sequence comes from Dendrobates tinctorius, assembly GCF_039654945.1. Taxonomy (NCBI): domain Eukaryota; kingdom Metazoa; phylum Chordata; class Amphibia; order Anura; family Dendrobatidae; genus Dendrobates; species Dendrobates tinctorius. Next base: position 3,502,658 of record NW_027361776.1, on the reverse strand, counting down.
GGGTCTGATTTTGAGGTTGGGGCCCCTCAGGGTCTAATTTGGTGGGCGGGGCCCCTCAGGGTCCGATTTTGTGGGTGGGGCCCCTCAGGGTCCGATTTTGTGGGTGGGGCCCCTCAGGGTCCGATTTTGTGGCTGGGGCTCCTCAGGATCTGATTTTGTGGGTGGGGCTCCTCAGGATCTGATTTTGTGGGTGGGGCCCATCAGGGTCCGATTCTGTGGGTGGGGCCCCTCAGGGTCCGATTTTGTGACCTGGAACCCTCAGGGTCTGATTTTGTGGGTGGGGTCCCTCAGGGTCCGATTTTGTGGCTGGGGTCATTCAGGGTCTGATTTGTGGGTGGGGCCCCTCAGGGTCCGATTTTGTGGCCGGGGCCCCTTAGGGTCTGATTTTGTAACTGAGGCCCCTCTGGGTTCGATTTTGTGGCCGGGGTCTCTCAGGGTCCGATTTTGTGGGTAAGGCCCGTCAGCGACCGATTTTGAGGGTGGGGACCCTCAGGGTCTAATTTGGTGGACGGGGCCCCTCAGGGTCCGATTTTGTGGCTGGGGTCCCTCATGGTCTGATTTTGTGGGTGGGGCCCCTCAGGTTCTGATTTTGTGGTTGGGGCCCCTCAGGTTCTGATTTTGTGGCTCTGGTCCCTCAGGGTCTGATTTTGTGGGTGTGGCCCCTCAGGGTCCGATTTTGTGACTGGGGCCCCTCAGGGTCTGATTTTGTGGTTGGGGCCCCTCAGGGTCCGATTTTGTGGCCGGGGTCTCTCAGGGTCCGATTTTGTGTCCGGGTCCCCTCAGGGTCTGGATTTGTGGGTGGGGCCCCTTAGGGTCCGATTTTTTAGGTGGGGCCCCTCAGAGTTCGATTTTGTGGCTGGGGCACCTCAGGGTCTGGTTTTGTGGCTGGGGACCCTCAGGGTCTGATTTTGAGGGTGGGGCCCCTCAGGGTCTAATTTGGTGGGTGGGGCTCCTCAGGGTCTGATTTTGTAGGTGGGGCCCCTCAGGGTCCGATTTCGTGACCTGGGCCCCTTAGGGTCTGATTTTGTGACTGGGGCCGCTCTGGGTTCGATTTTGTGGCCGGGTCCCTCAGGGTCCGATTTTGTGGGTGGGGCCCCTCAGGGTCTTATTTTGTGGCTGGGGCCCCTCAGGGTCTGGTTTTGTGGGTGGGGCCCCTCAGGGTCTGGTTTTGTGGGTGGGGCCCCTCAGGGTCCGATTTTGTGACCGGGGCACCTCAGGGTCTGATTTTGTGGTTGGGGCCCCTGAGGGTCCTATTTTGTGACTGGGGCCCCTCTAGGTTCGATTTTGTGGCCGGGGTCTCTCAGGGTCCGATTTTGTGGTTGGGGCCCCTCAGGGTCTGATTTTTTGGCCGTGCCCACTCAGGGTCCGATTTTGTGGGTGGGGCACCTTAGGGTCTGATTTTGTGGGTGGAGCCCCCTGGGTCCATTCTGGTGGGCGGGGCCACTCTGGGTCCGATTTAGTGGGCGGTGCCCCTCATGTTCCGATTTGGTGGGCGGGGCCCCTTATGGTCCGATCTGGTGGGCGGGGCCCCCTGGGTCTGATTTGGTGGGCGGGGCCCCTCTGGGTCCAATTTGGTGGGCGGGGCACCTCTAGGGTCCGATTTGGTGGGCGGGGCACCTCAGGGTCCGATTTGGTGGGCGGGGTCAATCTGGTTCGATTTGGTGGGCGGGGCTCCTCAGGTTCCGATTTGGTGTGCGGGGCCCCTCTGGGTCCGATTTGATGGGCGGGGCCCCTCTGGGTCCGATTTGGTGGGCGGGGCCACTCTGGGTCCGATTTGGTGGGTGGGGCCCTTCAGGGTCCGATTTGGTGGGCGGGGTCACTCTGGGTCCAATTTGGTGGGCGGGGCCACTCGGAGTCTGATTTGGTGGGCGGGGCCCCTCAGGATCCGATTTGGTGGGCTGTGCTACTCTGGGTCTGATTTTTTGAGCGGGGCCACACTGGGTCCGATTTGGAGGCCAGGGTGGCTCAGCCTCCGATTTGGAGGCCGGGGTGGTTCAGCCTCCGATTTGGAGGCCGGGGTGGCTCAGCCTCCGATTTGGAGGCCGGGGTCACTCAGCTTTCGATTTGGCGCGCCGGCCCTTTAAGACTCATTTCGGTGCGCTGGCCCTTTAAGAATCACTGTGTCACGTCGGCCCTTTAAGAGCCGGGGTGGCTCACTGGTCTTCTAAATCCACTTTGTCGCACATTCTATCTCAGGGGCATGTGTCATGTGATGAAGCTAGATTTGCATTTGTGCTGTGGGTTTCACTTTAAGAGCTGATATTATGTGGCAGAAGCTCTGTCCTTGGGATGTCATGTGACGTTCGTAGGCGTTGGCATAGTAACTGGGTCTGCCTACGCATATCAATGAGCTCAACTGCCATTTCAATCGCCTCAGGGCACGTTTTGCCATTACCCATTGAAAAGCATTGGAGACAGTGCATTCCAATGACGGGAAAAAAAAATTTCAAACGCAAATTGCGCAAAAACTACAAATCCGATCGACACGAAAAATACTTAGCACACCTCTCGTGGACGCTGGCTTCGAAACAACACCTCAACGGCGTCTGTGCATGTAGCGGTTCGGGCTGTATTAATTGCAGAAATCAACTTAATAATAATAATAATAAGAAGAATAAGTTAGCAGCGTTCGGATTACAATATAGTGGGTTTTTCAAACCACTATAACTAGATGTGTATTTCCTGAAGGAAGTACAGAAAGTGGTTTGAAATGGTGCCTGGGCTGCCCCTTTAAGAGAGACTTGGCTGCTGCCCCTGCAAGACTTTCAACTCAGGATCCGTTTTAAATGTGGGTGCCTCTCAGGGGCCACTTTGGCCTCAGGGTCTGATTTGGTGGGTGGGGCCCCTCAGGATCCGATTCGGTGGCCTGGGATCCTCAGGATTTGAATTAGTGGCCGGGATTCCTTAGGGTCCAATTTTATGGGTGGGGCCCCTCAGGGTCTGATTTTGTGGGTGTGGCCCCTCAGGGTCCGATTTTGTGGGTGGGGCCCCCTGGGTCTGATTTGGTGGGGGGCCCCTCAGGGTCCGATTTGGTGGGTGGTGCTCCTCAGGGTCTGAATTTGTGGTTGGGGCCCCTCAGGGTCCGATTTTGTGGGTGGGGCCCCTCAGGGTCCGATTTTGTGTCCGGGGCCCCTCACGGTCCGATTTTGTGGTTGGGGACCTTCAGAATCTGATTTGGTGGGCGGGGCCCCTCAGGGTCCGATTTGGTCAGTGGGGCCCCTCATGGTCCGTTTTGTTCAGCGGGGCCCCTCAGGGTCCGATTTGGTGGGTGGGGCCACTCAGGGTCCGATTTTTATGGTTGGGGCCCCTCAGGGTCCGATTTTGTGTCCGGGGCCCCTCAGGGTCTGATTTTGTGGTTGGGGCCTTTCAGAATCCAATTTGGTGGGCTGGGCCCCTCAGGGTCCGATTTGGTGGGCGGGGCCCCTCAGGGTCTGATTTTGTGGGTGGGGCCCTTCAGAATCCGATTTGGTGGGCGGGGCCACTCAGGGTCCGATTTGTTGAGCGGGGCCTCTCAGAGTTCAATTTGGTGAGCGGGGCCCCTCAGGGTCCGATTTGGTCAGTGGGGCCCCTCAGGGTCCGATCTGGTCAGCGGGGCTCCTCCGGGTCAGATTTGGTCAGTGGGGCCCCTCAGGGTCCGATTTGGTCGGTGGGGCCCCTCAGGGTCCGATTTGGTGGGCGGGACCCCTCAATATTCGATTTTGTGGTTGGGGCCCCTCAGGGTCCGATTTTGTGGGTGGAGCCCCTCAAGGTCCGATTTTTTGTCCGGGGCCCCTCAGGGTCCGAATTTGTGTCCGGGGCCCCTCAGGGTCTGATTTTGTGTTTGGGGCCTTTCAGAATCCGATTTGGTAGGCGGGCCCCTCAGGGTCCGATTTGGTGGGTGGGTCACTCAGGGTCCGATTTGGTGGGCGGGGCCCCTCAGGGTCCAATTTGGTGGGTGGGGCCCCTCAGGGTCCGATTTGGTGGGCGGGGCCCCTCAGGGTCCGATTTGGTGGGCGGGGACCCTCAGAGTTCAATTTGGTGGGCGGGGCCCCTCAGGGTCTGATTTGGTGGGTGGGGCCCCTCAGGGTCCGATTTGGTGAACGGGGCCCCTCAGGGTCTGATTTGGTGGGCGGGATCTCTCAGAGTCCGATTTGGTGGGCGGGGCCCCTCAGGGTCCGGTTTTGTGGGCGGGGCCCCTCAGGGTCCGATTTGGTGGGCGGGGACCCTCAGGGTCCGATTTTGTGGCTGGGGCCCCTCAGGGTCTGATTTTGTTTTTGGGGCCCCTCAGGGTCCGATTTGGTGGGCTGGGCCACTCTGGGTTTGATTTTATGGTTGGGGCCCCTCAGGGTCCGATTTTATGGGTGGGGCCCCTCAGGGTCCGATTTTATGTCTGGGGCCCATCATGGTCCGATTTTTTGGGTGAGGCCTTTCAGAATCCGATTCGGTGGGCGGGGCCCCTCAGAGTTCAATTTGGTGAGCGGGTCCCCCTCAGGGTCCGATTTGGTAAGCGGGGCCCATCAGGGTCTAATTTGGTGGGCGGGATCTCTCAGAGTCCGATATGGTGGGCGGGGCCCCTCAGAGTCCAATTTGGTGGGTGGGGCCCCTCAGGGTCCGATTTGGTGAGCAGAAACCCTCAGAGTTCAATTTGGTGGGCGGGGCCCCTCAGGGTCCGATTTGGTGGGCGGGGCCCCTCAGGGTCTGATTTTGTGGGCGGGGCCCCTCAGGGTCCGATTTGGTGGGCGGGGCCCCTCAGGGTCCGATTTGGTGGGCGGGTCCCCTCAGTGTCCGATTTTGTGGCCGGGGCCCCTCAGGGTCCGATTTTGTGGCCGGGGCCCCTCTGGGTCCGATTTTGTGGCCAGGGCCCCTCAAGGTCCGATATGGTGGGCTGGGCCCCTCAGGGTACGATTTTGTGTCCGGGGCCCCTCAGGGTCCGATTTTGTGGTTGGGGCCTTTCAGAATTCGATTTGGTGGGCGGGGACCCTCAGGGTCCGATTTTGTGGCCGGGGCCCCTCAGGGTCTGATTTTGTTTTTGGGGCCCCTCAGGGTCCGATTTGGTGGGCTGGGCCACTCTGGGTTCGATTTTATGGTTGGGGCCCCTCAGGGTCCGATTTTATGGGTGGGGCCCCTCAGGGTCCGATTTTATGTCCGGGGCCCATCATGGTCCGATTTTTTGGGTGAGGCCTTTCAGAATCCGATTCGGTGGGCGGGGCCCCTCAGAGTTCAATTTGGTGAGTGGGTCCCCCTCAGGGTCCGATTTGGTGAGCGGGGCCCATCAGGGTCTAATTTGGTGGGCGGGATCTCTCAGAGTCCGATATGGTGGGCGGGGCCCCTCAAAGTCCAATTTGGTGGGTGGGGCCCCTCAGGGTCCGATTTGGTGAGCAGAAACCCTCAGAGTTCAATTTGGTGGGCGGGGCCCCTCAGGATCCGATTTTGTAGGCGGGGCCCCTCAGGGTCCGATTTTGTGGGCGGGGCCCCTCAGGGTCCGATTTGGTGGGCGGGGCCCCTCAGGGTCCGATTTGGTGGGCGGGGCCCCTCAGTGTCCGATTTTGTGGCCGGGGCCCCTCAGGGTCCGATTTTGTGGCCGGGGCCCCTCTGGGTCCGATTTTGTGGCCGGGGCCCCTCAAGGTCCGATATGGTGGGCTGGGCCCCTCAGGGTCCGATTTTGTGTCCGGGGCCCCTCAGGGTCCGATTTTGTGGTTGGGGCCTTTCAGAATTCGATTTGGTGGGCGGGGCCGCTCAGGGTCCGATTTGGTGAGCAGGGCCCCTCAGGGTCCGATTTGGAGGCCGGGGTGGCTCAGCCTCCGATTTGGAGGCCGGGGTCGTTCAGTTTCCGATTTGGATGCCGGGGTGGCTCAGCCTCCGATTTGGAGCCTGGGGTCACTCAGCTTTCGATTTGGCGTGTCGTCCCTTTAAGACTCATTTCGGTGCGCCGGCACTTTAACAATCACTTCGGCGCTTCGGCCCTTTAAGAGCTAGTTTGGCTCGCTGGGCTTCTTCTAAATCAACTTTGGCGTACATTCTCTCTCAGGGGCACGTGTCATGTGATGAAGCTAGATTTGCATTTGTGCTGTGGGTTTCGCTTTAAGAGCTGATATTATGTGGCAGAAGCTCTGTCCTCGGGGCGTCATGTGACATTCGTAGGTGTTGGCATAGTAACTGAGTCTGCCTGTGCATATCAATGAGCTCAACTGCCATTTCAATCGCCTCAGGGCACGTTTTGCCATTTCCTATTGAAAAGCATTGAGAAAAAAAATTTTCAAACGCAAATTGTGCAAAAACTACAAATCCGATCGACACGAAAAATACTTAGCACACCTCTCATGGACGCTGGCTTCGAAACGACACCTCAACGGAGTCTGTGCGTGTAGCGGTTCGGGCTGTATTAATTGCGGAAATCAACTTAATAATAATAAGAAGAAGAAGAAGAATAAGTTAGCAGCGTTCGGATTACAATATAGTGGTTTTTTCAAACCACTATAATAAGAAGAAGAACTAGATGTGTATTTCCAGAAGGAAGTACAGATAGTGGTTTGAAATGGTGCCCGGGCTGCCCCTTTAAGAGAGACTTGCCTGCTGCCCCTGCAAGACATTCAAATCAGGATCCGTTTTAAGTGTGGGTGCCTCTCAGGGGCCACTTTGGCCTCAGGGTCTGATTTGGTGGGTGGGGCCCCTCAGGATCCGATTCTGTGGGCTCCTCAGGGTTTGAATTGGTGGCCGGGATCCCTCAGGGTCCAATTTTGTGGGTGTGGCCCCTCAGGGTCTAATTTTGTGGGTGTGGCCCCTCAGGGTCCGATTTTGTGGGTGTGGCCCCTCAGGGTCCGATTTTGTGGGTGGGGCCCCTCAGGGTCCGATTTTGTGGCCGGGGCCACTCAGGATCCGATTTTTTTGGCCGGAACCCCTCAGGGTCCAATTTTGTGGGTGGGGCCCTTCAGGGTCCGATTTTATGGCCGGGGCCCGTAAGGGTACGATTTTGTGGGTGGGGTCTCTCAGGGTCCGATTTGGTGGGCGGGGCCCCTCAGGGTCCAATTTGGTGGGCAGGGCTCCTCAGGGTCCGATTTTGTGGGTTGGGCCCCTCAGGGTCCGATTTTGTGGCCGGGGCCCCTCAGGGTCCGATTTTGTGTCAACGGCCCCTCAGGGTCCGATTTTGTGGTTGGGGCCCCTCAGGGTCCGATTTTGTGGCCGCGGCCCCTCAGGGTCTGATTTTGTGGCCGCGGCCCCTCAGGGTCCGATTTTATGGCAGGGGCCCCTCTGGGTCCGATTTTGTGGGTGGGTCCCCTTTGGGTCCAATTTGGTGGGCAGGACCACTCTGGGTCCAATTTGGTGGGTGGGGCCTCTCAGGGTCCAATTTGGTGGGTGGGGCCTCTCAGGGTCCGATTTTGTGGTTGGGTCCCCTCAGGGTCCGATTTTGTGGTTGGGGCCCCTCAGGGTCCGATTTTATGGCCGGGGCCTATCAGGGTCCAATTTTGTGACTGGGGCCCATCAGGGTCCGATTTTGTGGCCGCGGCCCCTCAGGGTCTGATTTTGTGGCAGGGGCCCCTCTGGGTCTGATTTTGTGGGCGGAGCCCCTCTGGGTCCAATTTGGTGGGCGGGACCACTCTGGGTCCAATTTGGTGGGCATGACCACTCTGGGTCCAATTTGGTGGGCGGGGCCTCTCAGGGTCCGATTTGGTGGGCGGGGCCCCACAGGGTCCGATTTGGTGGGCGGGGCCACTCAGGGTCCGATTTGGTGGGCAGGGCCTCTCTGGGTCTGATTTGGTGGGTGGGACCACTCTGGGTAAGATTTGGAGGCTGGGGTCGCTCAGCCTCCAATTTGGAGGCCGGGGTCGTTGAGCTTCCGATTGGGAGGCCGAGGTCAAAGAGCCTCCGATTTGGAGGCCGGGGTCGATGAGCTTCCGATTTGGAGGCCGGGGTCGATGAGCCTCCGATTTGGAGGCCGGGGTGGCTCAGCCTCCGATTTGGAGGCCGGGGTGGCTCAGCCTCCGATTTGGAGGCCGGGGTGGCTCAGCCTCCGATTTGGAGGCCGGGGTGGCTCAGCCTCCGATTTGGAGGCCGGGGTGGCTCAGCCTCCGATTTGGAGGCCGGGGTGGCTCAGCCTCCGATTTGGAGGCCGGGGTGGCTCAGCCTCCGATTTGGAGGCCGGGGTGGCTCAGCCTCCGATTTGGAGGCCGGGGTGGCTCAGCCTCCGATTTGGAGGCCGGGTGGCTCAGGCTCCGATTTGGAGGCCGGGGTCGCTCAGCCTCCGATTTGGAGGCCGGGGTGGCTCAGGCTCCGATTTGGAGGCCGGGGTGGCTCAGCCTCCGATTTGGAGGCCGGGGTGGCTCAGCCTCCGATTTGGAGGCCGGGGTGGCTCAGCCTCCGATTTGGAGGCCGGGGTGGCTCAGCCTCCGATTTGGAGGCCGGGGTGGCTCAGCCTCCGATTTGGAGGCCGGGGTGGCTCAGCCTCCTATTTGGAGGCCGGGGTGGCTCAGCCTCTGATTTGGAGGCCGGGGTGGCTCAGCCTCTGATTTGGAGGCCGGGGTGGCTCAGCCTCTGATTTGGAGGCCTGGGTCGATCAGCCTCCGATTTGGAGGCCGGGGTGGATCAGGCTCCGATTTGGAGGCCGGGGTGGATCAGGCTCCGATTTGGAGGACGGGGTGGATCAGGCTCCGATTTGGAGGCCGGGGTGGATCAGCCTCCGATTTGGAGGCCGGGGTGGCTCAGCGTCCGATTTGGAGGCCGGGGTGGCTCAGCGTCCGATTTGGAGGCCGGGGTGGCTCAGCCCCCGATTTGGAGGCCGGGGTGGCTCAGCCTCCGATTTGGAGGCCGGGGTGGCTCAGTCTCCGATTTGGTGTGTCGGCCCTTTAAGACTCATTTGGGTGCGCTGGCCCTTTAAGAGCTAGTTTGGCTCACTGGGCTTCTTTTAAATCCACTTTGGCGCACACATTCTCTCTCAGGGGCATGTGTCATGTGATGAAGCTAGATTTGCATTTGTGCTGTGGGTTTCACTTTAAGAGCTGATATTATGTGGCAGAGGCTCTGTGCTGGGGTTCAAGTGAAGTTAGTAGGCGTTGGCTTAGTAACTGGGCCTGCCTGCGCATATCAATGAGCTCAACTGTCATTTCAATGCCTCAGGGCACGTTTTGCCATTTCCTATTGAAAAGCATTGGAGACAGTGCATTCCAATGACGGGAAAAAAAATTTTCAAACGCAAATTGCGCAAAAACTACAAATCCGATCGACACGAAAAATACTTAGCACACCTCTCATGGACGCTGGCTTCGAAACGACACCTCAACGGAGTCTGTGCGTGTAGCGGTTCGGGCCGCATTAATTGCGGAAATCAACTTAATAATAATAATAAGAAGAAGAATAAGTTAGCAGCGTTCGGATTACAATATAGTGGTTTTTTCAAACCACTATAACTAGATGTGTATTTCCTGAAGGAAGTACAGATAGTGGTTTGAAATGCTGCCCAGGCTGCCCCTTTAAGAGAGACTTGCCTGCTGCACCTGCAAGACTTTCAACTCAGGATCCGTTTTAACTGTGGGTGCATCTCAGGGGCCACTTTGGCCTCAGGGTCCGATTTTGTGGGTGGGGCCCTCAGGGCCCGATTTTGTGAGTGGGGCACCTCAGGGTCCGATTTGGTGGGTGGGGCCCCTCAGGGTCTGATTTGGTAACTGGGTCCCCTCAGGGGCTGATTTGGTGGGTGGGGCCCCTAAGGTCCGATTTTTTGGCCGGGGCCCCTCAGGATCTGATTTGGTGGTTGGGGCCCCATAGGGTCCAATCTTGTGGACGGGGCCCCTCAGGGTCCGATTTTGTGGGTGGGGCCCCTCAGGGTCCTATTTTGTGGCCGGGGCCCCTCAGGGTCCGATTTGGTGGGTGGGGCCCCTCAGGGTCCGATTTGGTGAGCGGGGCCCCTCAGGGTCCGATTTGGTGAGCGGGGCCCCTCAGGGTCCAATCTTGTGGCCGGGGCCCCTCAGGGTCTGATTTTCTGGGTGGGGCCCCTCAGGGTCTGATTTTGTGGCCGGGGCCCCTCAGAGTCCGATTTGGTGGGTGGGGCCCCTCAGGGTCCGATTTGGTGAGCGGGGACCCTCAGGATCCGATTTGGTGAGCGGGGCCCCTCGGGGTCCAATTTGGTGGGCGGGGACCCTCGGGGTCCGATTTGGTGGGCGGGATCCCTCGGGGCCCGATTTGGTGGGCGGGGCCCCTCGGGGTCCGATTTGGTGGGCGGGGACCCTCGGGGTCCGATTTGGTGGGTGGGGCCCCTCGGGGTCCGATTTGGTGAGCGGGGCCACTCTAGGTCTGATTTGGTAGGCGGGCCACTCTGGGTCCGATTTGGTGGGCGGGGCCCCTCAGAGTTCAATTTGGTCAGTGGGGCCCCTCAGGGTCCGATTTTGTGGTTGGGGCCTTTCAGAATCCGATTTAGTGGGCAGGGTCCCTCAGGGTCCGATTTGGTGGGCGGGGCCTTTCATGGTCCGATTTTGTGGCCGGGTCCCCTCAGGGTCTAATTTGGTGGGCGGGGCCCCTCAGGGTCTGATTTTGTGGCCGGGGCCCCTCAGGGTCCGATTTTGTGGCCGGTGCCTCTCAGGGTCCAATTTTGTGGCCTGGGCCCCTTAGGGTCCAATTTTGTGTGTGGGGCCCCTCAGGGTCCGATTTTGTGGGTGGGGCCCCTCAGGATCTGATTTTGTGGTTGGGGCCCCTCAGGGTTCAATTTTGTAGGTGGGGTCCCTCAGGGTCCGATTTTGTGGCCAGGGCCCCTCAGGGTCCGATTTTGTGGCCGGGGCCCGTCAGGGTCCGATTTTGTGGCCGGGGCCCGTCAGGGTCCGATTTTCTGGTTGGGGCCCCTCAGGGTCCGATTTTGTGGGTAGGGCCCCTCAGGGTCTGATTTTGTGAGTGGGGCCCCTCAGGGTCCGATGTTGTGGCCGGATCCCCTCAGGGTCTGATTTTGTGGGTGGGGCCCCTCAGGGTCCAATTTTGTGGCCGAGGCCCCTCAGGGTCCAATTTTGTGGGTGGGGCCCCTTAGGGTCTGATTTTGTGGGTGGGGCCCCTCAGGGTACAATTTGGTGGGCGGGGCCACTCTGGGTCTGATTTGGTGGGCGGGGCCACTCTGGGTCCGATTTGGTGGGCGGGGCCACTCTGGGTCCGATTTGGTAAGCTGGGCCCCTCAGGGTCTGATTTGGTGGGCGGGATCTATCAGAGTCCAATTTGGTGGGCGGGGCCCCTCATGGTCCAATTTGGTTGGTGGGGGCCCTCGGGGTCCGATTTGGTGGGCGGGATCCCTCGGGGTCCGATTTGGTGAGCAGGGCCACTCTAGGTCTGATTTGGTGGGCGGGCCACTCTGGGTCCGATTTTGTGGGCGGGGCCCCTCAGAGTTGAATTTGGTCAGCGGGGACCCTCAGGGTCCGATTTTGTGGGTGTGGCCCCTCAGGGTCCGATTTTGTGGTTGGGGCCTTTCAGAATCCGATTTAATGGGCGGGGCCACTCTGGGTCTGATTTGGTGGGCGGGGCCACTCTGCGACCGATTTGGTGGGCGGGGCCACTCTGGGTCTGATTTGGTGAGCTGGGCCCCTCAGGGTCTGATTTGGTGGGCGGGATCTATCAGAGTCCAATTTGGCGGGCCGGGCCCCTCAGGGTCCAATTTGGTTGGCGGGGACCCTCGGGGTCCGATTTGGTGAGCGGGATCCCTCGGGGTCCGATTTGGTGGGTGGGGCCCCTCGGGGTCCGATTTGGTGAGCGGGGCCACTCTAGGTCTGATTTGGTGGGCGGGCCACTATGGGTCCGATTTGGTGGGCGGGGCCCCTCAGAGTTCAATTTGGTCAGTGGGGACCCTCAGGGTCAGATTTTGTGGGTGTGGCCCCTCAGGGTCCGATTTTGTGGTTGGGGCCTTTCAGAATCCGTTTAGTGGGAGGGGCCCCTCAGGGTCCGATTTGGTGGGCGGGGCCCCTCAGTGTCCAATTTGGTGGGCGGGGCCCCTCAGGGTCCCATTTGGTGGGCGGGGCCCCTCAGGGTCAGATTTGGTGGGCGGGGCCCTTCAGGCTCCGATTTGGTGGGCGGGGCCACTTTGGGTCCGATTTCGTGGGCGGGGACACTGAGTCTGATTTTGTTGGTTGGGCCCCTCAGGGTCCGATTTTGTAGCTGGTGCCTCTCAGGGACCGATTTTGTGGTTGGGGCCCCTCAGGGTCCGATTTTTGGGGCCGGGTCCCCTCAGGGTCCGATTTTGCGGGTGGAGCCCCTCAGGGTTCGATTTTGCAGGTGGGGCCCCTCAGGGTCCGATTTTGCGGATGGGGCCCCTCAGGGTCCGATATTGCGGGTGGGGCCCCTTAGGGTCCGATTTTGTGGGTGGGGCCCCTCAGGGTCCGATTTTGTGGCCGGGGCCCCTCAGGGACCGATTTTGTGGTTGGGGCCCCTCAGGGTCCGATTTTTGGGGCCGGGTCCCCTCAGGGTCCGATTTTGCGGGTGGAGCCCCTCAGGGTTCGATTTTGCAGGTGGGGCCCCTCAGGGTCCGATTTTGCGGATGGGGCCCCTCAGGGTCCGATATTGCGGGTGGGGCCCCTTAGGGTCCGATTTTGTGGGTGGGGCCCCTCAGGGTCCGATTTTGTGGCCGGGGCCCCTCAGGGTCCGATTTTGTGGGTGGGGCCCCTCAGTGTCCAATTTTGTGGGTGGGGCCAGTCAGGGTCCGATTTTGTGGCTGGGGCCCCTCAGGGTCTGATTTTGTGGCTGGGGTCCCTCAGGGTCTGATTTTGTGGGTGGGGCCCCTCAGGGTCCGATTTTGTGGGTGGGGCCCCTCAGTGTCCAATTTTGTGGGTGGGGCCATCAGGGTCCGATTCTGTGGGTGGGGCCCCTCGGTCCGATTTTGTGACCGGGGACCCTCAGGGTCTGATTTTGTGGGTGGGGCACCTCAGGGTCCGATTTTGTGACTGGGGTCCCTCATGGTCTGATTTTGTGGGTGGGGCCCCTCAGGGTCCGATTTTGTGGCCGGGGCCACTTAGGGTCTGATTTTGTGACTGAGGCCCCTCTGGGTTCGATTTTGTGGCCGGGGTCTCTCAGGGTCCGATTTTGTGGGTGGGGCCCCTCAGCAACCGATTTTGAGGGTGGGGCCCCTCAGGGTCTAATTTGGTGGGCGGGGCCCCTCAGGGTCCGATTTTGTGGGTGGGGTCCCTCATGGTCCGATTTTGTGGCCGGAGCCCCTTAGGGTCCGATTTTGCGGGTGGGGCCCCTCAGGGTCCAATTTTGTGGCCGGGGCCCCTCAGGGTCCGATTTTGTGGCCGGGGCCCCTCAGGGACCGATTTTGCGGGTGGGTCCCCTCAGGGTCTGATTTTGTGGGTGGGGCCCATCAGGGTCCGATTTTGTGGGTGGGGCCCCTCAGGGTCTGATTTTGTGGCTGGGGCCCCTCATGGTCTGATTTTGTGGCTGGGGCCCCTCATGGTCTGATTTTGTGGCTGTGGCCCCTCAGGGTCTGATTTTGAGGTTGGGGCCCCTCAGGGTCTAATTTGGTGGGCGGGGCCCCTCAGGGTCCAATTTTGTGGGTGGGGCCCCTCAGGGTCCGATTTTGTGGGTGGGGCCCCTCAGGGTTCAATTTTGTGGCTGGGGCCCCTCAGTGTCTGATTTTGTGGGTGGGGCCCATCAGGGTCTGATTTTGTGGGTGGGGCCCTTCAGGGTCCGATTTTGTGGCTGGGGTCCCTCAGGGTCTGATTTTGTGGGTGGGGCCCCTCAGGGTCCGATTTTGTGGCCGGGGCCCCTTAAGGTCTGATTTTGTGACTGAGGCCCCTCTGGGTTCGATTTTGTGGCCGGGGTCTCTCAGCGACCGATTTTGAGGGTGGGGCCCCTCAGGGTCTAATTTGGTGGGCGGGGCCCCTCAGGGTCCGATTTTGTGGGTGGGGTCCCTCATGGTCTGATTTTGTGGCCGGAGCCCCTTAGGGTCTGATTTTGCAGGTGGGGCCCCTCAGGGTCCGATTTTGTGGCCGGGGCCCCTCAGGGTCCGATTTTGTGGCCGGGCCCCCTCAGGGTCCGATTTTGTGGCCGGGGCCCCTCAGGGACCGATTTTGAGGGTGGGGCCCCTCAGGGTCTTATTTGGTGGGCGGGGTCCCTCAGGGTCCGATTTTGTGGGTGGGGCCCCTCAGAGTCCGATTTTGTGGGTGGGGCCCCTCAGAGTCCGATTTTGTGGCTGGGGCCCCTCAGGGTCTGATTTTGTGGCTGGGGCCCCTCAGGGTCTGATTTTGTGGCTGGGGTCCCTCAGGGTCTGATTTTGTGGGTGGGGCCCCTCAGGGTCCGATTTTGTGGCTGGGGACCCTCATTGTCTGATTTTGTGGTTGGGGCCACTCAGGGTCCGATTTTGTGGCTGGGGCCCCTCAGGGTCTGGATTTGTGGGTGGGGCCCATCAGGGTCCGATTTTGTGGGTGGGGCCCCTCAGGGTCCGATTTTGTGGCTGGGGCTCCTCAGGGTCTGATTTTGTGGGTGGGGCCCCTCAGGGTCCGATTTTGTGGCTGGGGACCCTCATTGTCTGATTTTGTGGCTGGGGTCCCTCAGGGTCTGATTTTGTGGTTGGGGCCACTCAGGGTCCGATTTTGTGGCTGGGGCCCCTCAGGGTCTGGATTTGTGGGTGGGGCCCATCAGGGTCCGATTTTGTGGGTGGGGCCCCTCAGGGTCCGATTTTGTGGGTGGGGACCCTCATTGTCTGATTTTGTGGCTGGGGTCCCTCATGGTCTGATTTTGTGGCTGTGGCCCCTCAGGGTCTGATTTTGAGGTTGGGGCCCCTCAGGGTCTAATTTGGTGGGCGGGGCCCCTCAGGGTCCGATTTTGTGGGTGGGGCCCCTCAGGGTCCGATTTTGTGGGTGGGGCCCCTCAGGGTCCGATTTTGTGGCTGGGGCTCCTCAGGATCTGATTTTGTGGGTGGGGCTCCTCAGGATCTGATTTTGTGGGTGGGGCCCATCAGGGTCCGATTCTGTGGGTGGGGCCCCTCAGGGTCCGATTTTGTGACCTGGAACCCTCAGGGTCTGATTTTGTGGGTGGGGTCCCTCAGGGTCCGATTTTGTGGCTGGGGTCATTCAGGGTCTGATTTGTGGGTGGGGCCCCTCAGGGTCCGATTTTGTGGCCGGGGCCCCTTAGGGTCTGATTTTGTAACTGAGGCCCCTCTGGGTTCGATTTTGTGGCCGGGGTCTCTCAGGGTCCGATTTTGTGGGTAAGGCCCGTCAGCGACCGATTTTGAGGGTGGGGACCCTCAGGGTCTAATTTGGTGGACGGGGCCCCTCAGGGTCCGATTTTGTGGCTGGGGTCCCTCATGGTCTGATTTTGTGGGTGGGGCCCCTCAGGTTCTGATTTTGTGGTTGGGGCCCCTCAGGTTCTGATTTTGTGGCTCTGGTCCCTCAGGGTCTGATTTTGTGGGTGTGGCCCCTCAGGGTCCGATTTTGTGACTGGGGCCCCTCAGGGTCTGATTTTGTGGTTGGGGCCCCTCAGGGTCCGATTTTGTGGCCGGGGTCTCTCAGGGTCCGATTTTGTGTCCGGGTCCCCTCAGGGTCTGGATTTGTGGGTGGGGCCCCTTAGGGTCCGATTTTTTAGGTGGGGCCCCTCAGAGTTCGATTTTGTGGCTGGGGCACCTCAGGGTCTGGTTTTGTGGCTGGGGACCCTCAGGGTCTGATTTTGAGGGTGGGGCCCCTCAGGGTCTAATTTGGTGGGTGGGGCTCCTCAGGGTCTGATTTTGTAGGTGGGGCCCCTCAGGGTCCGATTTCGTGACCTGGGCCCCTTAGGGTCTGATTTTGTGACTGGGGCCGCTCTGGGTTCGATTTTGTGGCCGGGTCCCTCAGGGTCCGATTTTGTGGGTGGGGCCCCTCAGGGTCTTATTTTGTGGCTGGGGCCCCTCAGGGTCTGGTTTTGTGGGTGGGGCCCCTCAGGGTCTGGTTTTGTGGGTGGGGCCCCTCAGGGTCCGATTTTGTGACCGGGGCACCTCAGGGTCTGATTTTGTGGTTGGGGCCCCTGAGGGTCCTATTTTGTGACTGGGGCCCCTCTAGGTTCGATTTTGTGGCCGGGGTCTCTCAGGGTCCGATTTTGTGGTTGGGGCCCCTCAGGGTCTGATTTTTTGGCCGTGCCCACTCAGGGTCCGATTTTGTGGGTGGGGCACCTTAGGGTCTGATTTTGTGGGTGGAGCCCCCTGGGTCCATTCTGGTGGGCGGGGCCACTCTGGGTCCGATTTAGTGGGCGGTGCCCCTCATGTTCCGATTTGGTGGGCGGGGCCCCTTATGGTCCGATCTGGTGGGCGGGGCCCCCTGGGTCTGATTTGGTGGGCGGGGCCCCTCTGGGTCCAATTTGGTGGGCGGGGCACCTCTAGGGTCCGATTTGGTGGGCGGGGCACCTCAGGGTCCGATTTGGTGGGCGGGGTCAATCTGGTTCGATTTGGTGGGCGGGGCTCCTCAGGTTCCGATTTGGTGTGCGGGGCCCCTCTGGGTCCGATTTGATGGGCGGGGCCCCTCTGGGTCCGATTTGGTGGGCGGGGCCACTCTGGGTCCGATTTGGTGGGTGGGGCCCTTCAGGGTCCGATTTGGTGGGCGGGGTCACTCTGGGTCCAATTTGGTGGGCGGGGCCACTCGGAGTCTGATTTGGTGGGCGGGGCCCCTCAGGATCCGATTTGGTGGGCTGTGCTACTCTGGGTCTGATTTTTTGAGCGGGGCCACACTGGGTCCGATTTGGAGGCCAGGGTGGCTCAGCCTCCGATTTGGAGGCCGGGGTGGTTCAGCCTCCGATTTGGAGGCCGGGGTGGCTCAGCCTCCGATTTGGAGGCCGGGGTCACTCAGCTTTCGATTTGGCGCGCCGGCCCTTTAAGACTCATTTCGGTGCGCTGGCCCTTTAAGAATCACTGTGGCACGTCGGCCCTTTAAGAGCCGGGGTGGCTCACTGGTCTTCTAAATCCACTTTGTCGCACATTCTATCTCAGGGGCATGTGTCATGTGATGAAGCTAGATTTGCATTTGTGCTGTGGGTTTCACTTTAAGAGCTGATATTATGTGGCAGAAGCTCTGTCCTTGGGATGTCATGTGACGTTCGTAGGCGTTGGCATAGTAACTGGGTCTGCCTACGCATATCAATGAGCTCAACTGCCATTTCAATCGCCTCAGGGCACGTTTTGCCATTACCCATTGAAAAGCATTGGAGACAGTGCATTCCAATGACGGGAAAAAAAAATTTCAAACGCAAATTGCGCAAAAACTACAAATCCGATCGACACGAAAAATACTTAGCACACCTCTCGTGGACGCTGGCTTCGAAACAACACCTCAACGGCGTCTGTGCATGTAGCGGTTCGGGCTGTATTAATTGCAGAAATCAACTTAATAATAATAATAATAAGAAGAATAAGTTAGCAGCGTTCGGATTACAATATAGTGGGTTTTTCAAACCACTATAACTAGATGTGTATTTCCTGAAGGAAGTACAGAAAGTGGTTTGAAATGGTGCCTGGGCTGCCCCTTTAAGAGAGACTTGGCTGCTGCCCCTGCAAGACTTTCAACTCAGGATCCGTTTTAAATGTGGGTGCCTCTCAGGGGCCACTTTGGCCTCAGGGTCTGATTTGGTGGGTGGGGCCCCTCAGGATCCGATTCGGTGGCCTGGGATCCTCAGGATTTGAATTAGTGGCCGGGATTCCTTAGGGTCCAATTTTATGGGTGGGGCCCCTCAGGGTCTGATTTTGTGGGTGTGGCCCCTCAGGGTCCGATTTTGTGGGTGGGGCCCCCTGGGTCTGATTTGGTGGGGGGCCCCTCAGGGTCCGATTTGGTGGGTGGTGCTCCTCAGGGTCTGAATTTGTGGTTGGGGCCCCTCAGGGTCCGATTTTGTGGGTGGGGCCCCTCAGGGTCCGATTTTGTGTCCGGGGCCCCTCACGGTCCGATTTTGTGGTTGGGGACCTTCAGAATCTGATTTGGTGGGCGGGGCCCCTCAGGGTCCGATTTGGTCAGTGGGGCCCCTCATGGTCCGTTTTGTTCAGCGGGGCCCCTCAGGGTCCGATTTGGTGGGTGGGGCCACTCAGGGTCCGATTTTTATGGTTGGGGCCCCTCAGGGTCCGATTTTGTGTCCGGGGCCCCTCAGGGTCTGATTTTGTGGTTGGGGCCTTTCAGAATCCAATTTGGTGGGCTGGGCCCCTCAGGGTCCGATTTGGTGGGCGGGGCCCCTCAGGGTCTGATTTTGTGGGTGGGGCCCTTCAGAATCCGATTTGGTGGGCGGGGCCACTCAGGGTCCGATTTGTTGAGCGGGGCCTCTCAGAGTTCAATTTGGTGAGCGGGGCCCCTCAGGGTCCGATTTGGTCAGTGGGGCCCCTCAGGGTCCGATCTGGTCAGCGGGGCTCCTCCGGGTCAGATTTGGTCAGTGGGGCCCCTCAGGGTCCGATTTGGTCGGTGGGGCCCCTCAGGGTCCGATTTGGTGGGCGGGACCCCTCAATATTCAATTTTGTGGTTGGGGCCCCTCAGGGTCCGATTTTGTGGGTGGAGCCCCTCAAGGTCCGATTTTTTGTCCGGGGCCCCTCAGGGTCCGAATTTGTGTCCGGGGCCCCTCAGGGTCTGATTTTGTGTTTGGGGCCTTTCAGAATCCGATTTGGTAGGCGGGCCCCTCAGGGTCCGATTTGGTGGGTGGGTCACTCAGGGTCCGATTTGGTGGGCGGGGCCCCTCAGGGTCCAATTTGGTGGGTGGGGCCCCTCAGGGTCCGATTTGGTGGGCGGGGCCCCTCAGGGTCCGATTTGGTGGGCGGGGACCCTCAGAGTTCAATTTGGTGGGCGGGGCCCCTCAGGGTCTGATTTGGTGGGTGGGGCCCCTCAGGGTCCGATTTGGTGAACGGGGCCCCTCAGGGTCTGATTTGGTGGGCGGGATCTCTCAGAGTCCGATTTGGTGGGCGGGGCCCCTCAGGGTCCGGTTTTGTGGGCGGGGCCCCTCAGGGTCCGATTTGGTGGGCGGGGACCCTCAGGGTCCGATTTTGTGGCTGGGGCCCCTCAGGGTCTGATTTTGTTTTTGGGGCCCCTCAGGGTCCGATTTGGTGGGCTGGGCCACTCTGGGTTTGATTTTATGGTTGGGGCCCCTCAGGGTCCGATTTTATGGGTGGGGCCCCTCAGGGTCCGATTTTATGTCTGGGGCCCATCATGGTCCGATTTTTTGGGTGAGGCCTTTCAGAATCCGATTCGGTGGGCGGGGCCCCTCAGAGTTCAATTTGGTGAGCGGGTCCCCCTCAGGGTCCGATTTGGTAAGCGGGGCCCATCAGGGTCTAATTTGGTGGGCGGGATCTCTCAGAGTCCGATATGGTGGGCGGGGCCCCTCAGAGTCCAATTTGGTGGGTGGGGCCCCTCAGGGTCCGATTTGGTGAGCAGAAACCCTCAGAGTTCAATTTGGTGGGCGGGGCCCCTCAGGGTCCGATTTGGTGGGCGGGGCCCCTCAGGGTCTGATTTTGTGGGCGGGGCCCCTCAGGGTCCGATTTGGTGGGCGGGGCCCCTCAGGGTCCGATTTGGTGGGCGGGTCCCCTCAGTGTCCGATTTTGTGGCCGGGGCCCCTCAGGGTCCGATTTTGTGGCCGGGGCCCCTCTGGGTCCGATTTTGTGGCCAGGGCCCCTCAAGGTCCGATATGGTGGGCTGGGCCCCTCAGGGTACGATTTTGTGTCCGGGGCCCCTCAGGGTCCGATTTTGTGGTTGGGGCCTTTCAGAATTCGATTTGGTGGGCGGGGACCCTCAGGGTCCGATTTTGTGGCCGGGGCCCCTCAGGGTCTGATTTTGTTTTTGGGGCCCCTCAGGGTCCGATTTGGTGGGCTGGGCCACTCTGGGTTCGATTTTATGGTTGGGGCCCCTCAGGGTCCGATTTTATGGGTGGGGCCCCTCAGGGTCCGATTTTATGTCCGGGGCCCATCATGGTCCGATTTTTTGGGTGAGGCCTTTCAGAATCCGATTCGGTGGGCGGGGCCCCTCAGAGTTCAATTTGGTGAGTGGGTCCCCCTCAGGGTCCGATTTGGTGAGCAGAAACCCTCAGAGTTCAATTTGGTGGGCGGGGCCCCTCAGGATCCGATTTTGTAGGCGGGGCCCCTCAGGGTCCGATTTTGTGGGCGGGGCCCCTCAGGGTCCGATTTGGTGGGCGGGGCCCCTCAGGGTCCGATTTGGTGGGCGGGGCCCCTCAGTGTCCGATTTTGTGGCCGGGGCCCCTCAGGGTCCGATTTTGTGGCCGGGGCCCCTCTGGGTCCGATTTTGTGGCCGGGGCCCCTCAAGGTCCGATATGGTTGGCTGGGCCCCTCAGGGTCCGATTTTGTGTCCGGGGCCCCTCAGGGTCCGATTTTGTGGTTGGGGCCTTTCAGAATTCGATTTGGTGGGCGGGGCCGCTCAGGGTCCGATTTGGTGAGCAGGGCCCCTCAGGGTCCGATTTGGAGGCCGGGGTGGCTCAGCCTCCGATTTGGAGGCCGGGGTCGTTCAGTTTCCGATTTGGATGCCGGGGTGGCTCAGCCTCCGATTTGGAGCCTGGGGTCACTCAGCTTTCGATTTGGCGTGTCGTCCCTTTAAGACTCATTTCGGTGCGCCGGCACTTTAACAATCACTTCGGCGCTTCGGCCCTTTAAGAGCTAGTTTGGCTCGCTGGGCTTCTTCTAAATCAACTTTGGCGTACATTCTCTCTCAGGGGCACGTGTCATGTGATGAAGCTAGATTTGCATTTGTGCTGTGGGTTTCGCTTTAAGAGCTGATATTATGTGGCAGAAGCTCTGTCCTCGGGGCGTCATGTGACATTCGTAGGTGTTGGCATAGTAACTGAGTCTGCCTGTGCATATCAATGAGCTCAACTGCCATTTCAATCGCCTCAGGGCACGTTTTGCCATTTCCTATTGAAAAGCATTGAGAAAAAAAATTTTCAAACGCAAATTGTGCAAAAACTACAAATCCGATCGACACGAAAAATACTTAGCACACCTCTCATGGACGCTGGCTTCGAAACGACACCTCAACGGAGTCTGTGCGTGTAGCGGTTCGGGCTGTATTAATTGCGGAAATCAACTTAATAATAATAAGAAGAAGAAGAAGAATAAGTTAGCAGCGTTCGGATTACAATATAGTGGTTTTTTCAAACCACTATAATAAGAAGAAGAACTAGATGTGTATTTCCAGAAGGAAGTACAGATAGTGGTTTGAAATGGTGCCCGGGCTGCCCCTTTAAGAGAGACTTGCCTGCTGCCCCTGCAAGACATTCAAATCAGGATCCGTTTTAAGTGTGGGTGCCTCTCAGGGGCCACTTTGGCCTCAGGGTCTGATTTGGTGGGTG
Organism: Dendrobates tinctorius; assembly: GCF_039654945.1. NCBI lineage: Eukaryota > Metazoa > Chordata > Amphibia > Anura > Dendrobatidae > Dendrobates > Dendrobates tinctorius. Next base: position 3,481,445 of record NW_027361776.1, on the reverse strand, counting down.
GGGCCCCTCAGGATCCGATTCTGTGGGCTCCTCAGGGTTTGAATTGGTGGCCGGGATCCCTCAGGGTCCAATTTTGTGGGTGTGGCCCCTCAGGGTCTAATTTTGTGGGTGTGGCCCCTCAGGGTCCGATTTTGTGGGTGTGGCCCCTCAGGGTCCGATTTTGTGGGTGGGGCCCCTCAGGGTCCGATTTTGTGGGTGGGGCCCTTCATGGTCTGATTTTGTGGGTGGAGCCCCTCAGAGTACGATTTTGTGTCCGGGGACCCTCAGGGTCCGATTTTGTGGTTGGGACCCCTCAGGGTCTGATTTTGTGGGTGGGGCCCCTCAAAGTCCGATTTTGTGGGTGGGGCCCCTCAGGGTCCAATTTTGTGGCTGGGGCCCCTCAGGGTCCGAATTTGTGGCTGGGGCCCCTCAGGGTCCGATTTTGTGGCTTGCGCCCCTCAGGGTCCGATTTTGTGGCCGGGGCCCCTCAGGATCTGATTTTGTGGGTGGGGCCCCTCAGGGTCCGATTTGGTGGGCGGGGCCCCTCAGGGTCCGATTTGGTGGGCGGGGCCCCTCAGGGTCCGATTTGGTGGGCGGGGCCCCTCAGGGTCCGATTTGGTGGGCGGGGCCCCTCAGGGTCCGATTTGGTGGGCGGGGTCAATCTGGGTCTGATTTGCTGGGCGGGGGCCCCTCGGGGTCCGATCAGGTGGGCGGGGCCCCTCAGGGTCCAATGTGGTGGGCGGGATCCCTCAGGGTCAGATTTAGTGGGCAGGGCCCCTCAGGGTTTGATTTGGTGGGCGGGGCCCCTCAGGGTCCGATGTAGTGGGTGGGGCCCCTCAGGGTCCGATTTGGTGGGCGAAACCCATCAGGGTCCGATTTGGTGGACTGAGCACTTCAGGGTCCGATTTGGTGGGCGGGGCACCTCAGGGTCCGATTTGGTGGGTGGGGCCCCTCAGGGTCTGATTTGGTGGGCGGGGCCCCTCAGGGTCCGATTTGGTGGGCGGGGCCCCTCAGGGTCCGATTTGGTGGGCGGGGCCCCTCAGGGTCCGATTTGGTGGACGGGGCCCCTCAGGGTCCGATTTGGTGGGCGGAATCTCTCAGGGTCCGATTTGGTGGGCGGGGCCCCTCAGGGTCAGATTTGGTGGTTGGGGCCCCACAGGGTCCGATTTTGTGGGTGGAGCCCCTCAGGGTCCGATTTCGTGTCCGGGGCCCCTCAGCGTCCGATTTTGTGGTTGGGGAATGTCAGAATCCGATTTGGTGGGCGGGGCCTCTCAGAGTTCAATTTGGTGAGCAGGGCCCCTCAGGGTCTGATTTGGTGAGCGGTGCCCCTCATGGTCCGATTTGGTGGGCGGGGCCCCTCAGGGTCTAATTTGGTGAGTGGGGCCCCTCAGGGTCTGATTTTGTGGGTGGGGCCTCTCAGGGTCCGATTTTGTGGGTGGGGCCCCTCAGGGTCCGATTTGGTGGGCTGGGCCACTCTGGGTTTGATTTTGTGTTTGGGGCCCCTCTGGTTCCGATTTTGTGGGTGGGGCCCCTCAGGGTCCGATTTTGTATCCGGGGCCGCTCAGGGTCCGATTTGGTGAGCAGGGCCCTCAGGGTCTGATTTGGTGGGTGGGATCTCTCAGAGTCCGATTTGGTGGGCGGGGCCCCTCAGGGTCCGATTTGGTGGGCGGGACCCCTCAGCGTCCAATTTGGTGAGCGGGGCCCCTCAGGGTCCGATTTGATGGGCGGGGCCCCTCAGGGTCTGATTTGGTGGGTGGGGCCGCTCAGTGTACGATTTGATGGGCGGGGGCCATTCTGGGTCTGATTTATTGGGCGGGGCCCATCAGGGTCCGATTTTGTGGGTGGTGCTCCTCAGGGTCTGATTTTGTGGCCGGGGCCCCGCAGGGAACGATTTTGTGGCCAGGGCCCATCAGGGTCCGATTTTGTGGGTGGGGTCCGATTTTGTGGGTGGGGCCCCTCAGGGTCCGATTTTGTGGCCGGGGCCCCTCAGACTCCGATTTTGTGGGTGGGGCCCCTCAGGGTCCGATTTTGTGGGTGGGGCCCCTCAGGGTCCGATTTGTTGGGCTGGGCCACTCTGGGTTCGATTTTGTGTTTGGGGCCCCTCAGGGTCCGATTTTGTGGGTGGGGCCCCTCAGGGTCCGATTTGGTGGGCAGGACCCCTCAGGGTCCGATTTGGTGAGCAGGGCCCCTCAGAGTTCAATTTGACCATGTTCAATAATTTCTAACGAATTCAACAAGTTAGAAAGTTGTGGCAAAAACAGATTAGTGCTGTAATCTGGAGGCCTGTAAATTACTGAAATTAGTGCTTGAATTGGTGCCTCAACTCTCAAAACTAGGAATTCGAGGTCAGTCACGCTGTGCATATATTGCATTGGACTTGCTTGAATTTCAGGTTTCACATAGATGGCTACTCCACCGCCATTCTTATTAGACAGATTAGAATAGGTTGAATATGAAACCTGCCTATTTCGTTTAAACATTTGATAGTTTTGTAATTGTATGTCCTTAGTGACAAATTGGCCTGAAAGATGAGTTTCCGTGAAACATAAAATGTCTACACGACACATTTCATGATGACTCCTCACATCATCAATGTGGGCTGACAGTCCTTCTACGTTGTGGTGAATAAATGTTAGAGAAGGAGAATTTGGCCACGGGAGACTATTGAGCAAGGGCATAGCATTATTGACTGCTGCTATTTTCATGTTTCCTAAAGATCTTGTGATTTGTGGATCAACATAGATTTTATCTTCATTGAAGTCAAAAATGTGTAGTCCAGAAAGGGAAGTTGTTCTACTGAGAGCAACATATGCCATGCCTGATTCAAAAATATGCTTTAATGAAACTACTGCAGAAGTTGGAGTCATGCCTTGCACCTTATGTACTGTGCAGGCAAAAGCAAGTTTAATAGGAAACTGATGACGAACAACTCCTTTTTTGCTCAGGGGCTCTTCTATTCTCTCTATATACACCAAGTTACCTGTTGGTGTACATGTCCTGTTGTGATTCTTCTGTCCGGCATTTGGATTATCTAATTGAACACCAAGCTTCATTACAACTATTTTATCATCCTCTAATTGGGAAACAATGGCAGCAATTTTTCCAAATGAACCATTTACTAGTCCATCCTCCACATCTATGTTTCTAATGAGCATCACACGTGCACCCTCAGCAACTTGCAGCCTGTCTGGCAAATCCCCTTTTTGACTTGCAAAAGGTATTTTCTGCTTTTCCATCCGCCCTGTTTTAGGATCTTTTTTATAGTCATGTGCATCAATGTTTATCACTGCAGAATGCAAAGCAGATATGAGGGCTGCGTTATGCTCATCTGCATCTTTATTTCTGGCAAACACACGAAGGACATCCTTTGGACAATCTTCAATTTGAGTCACAAACTGCTGAGAAAGTAAGGCTCTATCTACTTCAGATATTGCTTCTCCCTTGCCTTTTAATCTAATTCTGTTTAAGAGTTCAGCAAATGCTACATCCTCCTTTTGGCGCATTATTTCCGTAAGGGTAACCACATGAAATAGGTCCTGCCAGAAATCAAGCATGTGGTCTTCAAAAACACAGAGAGGTTTAGCTTTTCCTGGAGGTGGCAACTGGTAGAAGTCTCCCACTGCTAGAACAGACATGCTTCCAAAAGGTTTTTTGATACCTTTAATGTCTTGTAGCCTCCAATTGATGTAAGCAAACAGTGTTTTGAAGACCATGGACACCTCATCAATAATAATAATTTCAGCATTTGACAGTGCTACTCTCAGTTCATCAAGACAATTTCCCAGCCCTTGGTATGGTGGTTTAAGACTTCTTGGTAATTTCAAAATGGAGTGTAAAGTTTTGCCTGAAATGTTAAAGGATGCTGTGCCAGTGAAGGCTGAGAGTAGGACAATAGGCATAGAAATATCAGTTTCCTCTGAAAACCTGGGAAGTCTCTGAAGTATCTTTGATGTGTGATTTGCCAGTACCAGCTCCACCAGTCACAAATAGAAAAAACTTCTGGATTTCCTCCGCACACACGTCTTACGCACCACTTACGTATTGTATAAAAAATGGATGCCTGACTTTGATTCAGATTCTGATACATCTGTCTCATCACAGCAGGGTTTGCAACAGGTCCTTCAAATTTTGCTGCTGTGCTACATTTCTTTTTGGGACTTTTACTGTATTCAGGAACATCATCTATTTCATTTAGTTCCTCTGGGTTTATCTCCTCCCGCTCTGAAATACACTCCAGTCTATCTGGAGCAAGTGTAGCCCATGCATCCTCCATCGGTCCATTGTTTTCAAGCTCTTCAATGGCCTTTTCAACTGCTTTACTGTATTTTTCGTATGATGCCCTATTTTTTTTGACAATTGAAAACACGCTCTGAGCACAGTTACTTCCAGGAAGCTGTACAGTTCCACAAGCCAAGAAAGATTCATATGATATGAAATCTTTTGGTTTGAGCTGTGTAGGTGAGCGGTAGGGTAGGTATAGTTTTAGTAATGTGGCATAGAATTTTTCAGGAGAATTTTTCTGTGAAAATCGAGCATATCTAATGACAGCAGGTTTTCCTTGTGTTCGTTTTTGAATGGATCCAATACCATTTAGAAGGGACAGGATATTCCTGCTTTTTTTCTGCCTACCATAGACTACTCTAAAGTGAAGAGCGCTAAAAACGCCTGGTGCGTGAATCTTATCTCTCCTATGAGAAAGCAGAGAAATAAACATAAATTGTAGGTCCCTTAGATCAATAACATATGCCGACAATATTGCCTTATACACCTTAATAGTGGTATAAATGGGAGAGTGCTGGATCATACTCAGAGAAGATGGTAGCCAATACCTGTATTTTGATATGAGGAACATTAAATGCGCTGGTATAGCGATATAAATCGCCTATTTTGTGGCGCTGAAAATAAAGAGATGAACAGAGTTTGTTCAGATATTGTGGCCATATGACTTACTGAGTGGTGTGAGAAAATATGTTACCTGCTCCTTCTGGTCCAAATGTATAGCGGTGTGACCGCTCAAATAAAGGATGCTAAGAGACCTGCGGTATAACCGCTGTAATGGAGGACACCAGGCAGCACAGAAGCACTTCCGGGTTTATATGACCCGGCGGGGTAACTCCCCTTGCTGCGTCACCAGTTCACAAGCATAGTGGTCATAGCGGTCACGTGTTTACTCAGCAGGGAGAAATTGTCTCATGTTACTGAGTCTGCGCGCTGCAGCCATAGGGGTTATATGAATGAAAGAAAAGGCGCAGCTGCGCTGTTTGCTTTGATATGGTGTCATCAGGATGGAGCAAGGGATATGATCAAGTACCACTATATGGTGGGGGGGTGTTTTCTATATGGTGCGCATATGTTATAAAGGGATTGCATCCAACCCTTTATTTGTCAACTTCTGAAAGCAATATGTATGATCCAAGTGTAAAATACTCGGTAACAGTATAGGGTTGAGTATAAAAATATGGGTAAAGGGTTCTAATAGTAGAAACCCTTATGAATCTATATAATAAATCATTAAACCTATATAAGTTACCAAAATAACTTATTGTATTGTGGTGACTGAAGAAGTACACATATGAGTTTAAAGTTTGTTATATAGGAAAAAAAATTTTTCTTTGTGAATATAAAGAGGGGGCGGTGTAAATATACTATACCAGGTGAGAGGGTTGTGCCCAGTGAGGAAGTGGAGAGCCGAATTTAACGATTCTAGAGGGGGAAAAAAATCATAATCAGAATAGAATATCTGAAATCATACAAAATCACATGTTAAAAACATAAGTTAATAAGCCATAATAGCTTGAGTCACTGAAAACTCAATATGTCGTAATCCCTGTTGAGTCCTTTAGGTTCCAAAGTCTGAAGTGTGAAGATCTAGTAGGCCTCTCTTTTTTTAAGTCTTTTTATCCTGTCATATCCCCTTCTGTCCGATTCAATTTGTTCCAATACTTGAAATTTCAACTGGGATATATTATGTCCCTTTTCCAAGAAGTGATGTATAAGAGGGAGATGAGACTTCTTGCATCTTATATTGGACTTATGTTGTGAAATTCTATCTTTCACCATTTGTGTGGTTTCACCCACATAAGCCATGCCGCATGGGCATTTGATACAATATACAACAAACGTGGATTCACAGGTATAATAACCTTTTATAGGAATAGCTTTTCCCGTTTGTGGGTGAAAAATCTGACCCCCCCTGGGGTTAAACAAAGTTCAAAATGTATTTTCGGACGAATTAATTAAATTTGGACATGCTCCCGATTTTAGGACGAACCGAAAATACAATTTGAACTCCGTTTAATCCCATTCAAACACATGGGTTTGAATGGGGAGCTATTCTGCACAGAATTTTGCATCCATTAAGTTAATTAATGGATGCGAAATTCTGACACACACAGGGCAGTCTACAGAATTCGTTTTAGCCCTAACCCCCTTGAAACCCATAGGTTTCAATGGGGTCTGATAGTACGCCGAAATTCGGACCGAAAATCGGGACACACTTCGCCAGTGTGTCTTAGCCGTTACACACGGACATCAGTAATGATATTGGCTGGCATCAGTGATCTAGCAAGCAATATTGCTAACTTTGAATGCAGCCACAAACTGGGTACTGAGCAATCAATCACGACTTAATCACTTATGCTTGAGAGATGGCAAGTCATTCACCCGTTACTAGTGAACGGCAAACACTGCATTTAAATGCATTTCTAGCAATACTGCTAAAACCACAGCAATTTATTTACATTGACACTGTTTTAGAAGAATTGCAACCACAGCTAATTGTTTAATTAGTTGCCATGATTACTAGTGAGTATTGCTGTGTCTAACCGCAGCGGCCAATATACCAGCATATAGCTATGAGCGATGCCTGTCAGCAATCGCTCATAGTGATATCACAGTATGTAAATCCCCTTTAGTGAAAGTTTCTATGTGTTTTACCAATTCATCCTACTGCTGAAAAGCAGAGTAGAGTGGATCTGTCAAAATGCAGATGTGAACGAACCCTTAGGACTCATTTACACACTTCAATAACTGTTTTTTGATGGTTCATCAGATCAGTGGTTGCTATTAAATTGGGAACATATTCCATTTGCACATGGCCACAAACCTAACATTGATTGTCCACAATTTCACTGCAACCACAGATCTGCTCAACAATCAATGAACAATGATTGAAGAGTGTAAAGGGGTTCTCATACTGATCTGTTTTTGGAGCAACTAATCTAAAAGACAGATGTATAGCGGCTAAAACACACAAGCAAGTGTTTGCCAGAAATCTTGCACCAGAGAATCATGGCAAAAATCTGAATGCATTGTTTTGAAGTGTAAGAATCGTTTCAGAATACCACATATCAATAGCATTTTTGTGCGGCAGGGTTGTGTGATGCCGCACTACATAGTCACGCAATAATTGTGCTCGCCCATATGTTTTAGCATTTAACATATCAATTTTTCTCCTATTGATTTCAATGGGGCTTAAAAAAACGGAATGACTTCAGTTTGCTTTAGATCCATTTTGTTTTAGCTTTTTAAACTGAAAAATATCTGTTGCAGACTGCAGCCTGTGCTGTTGTGATAGTCAAAAACTGAAATAAAAATGGATCTGAAGCAGATTTTTTTTTGTACGGCCAAACTAACAAAAAACTTATCAGCATAACTAAAAAAAATGAATGTGTGAACACAATCTAATACACAAATTCTATCTGAAAAATCCTGTCAGAGTAAATGCTCACTTCTACTTCTGTTCTGGCTGGCTTTCTGTGCAGCCACTCCATCCATGAATTGAAGAAAATGGAGAAAAATTGAGTAGTTTTTGTTCTCATTGATACCAATGGGAAATTATATGATTCATTTTATATTCATTTGTATTATTTTCAGTTTTTTTAAACAGAAACAAAAAGGGTTGCAACCTTTACTTTTGCATTTTAAAAAACGGAAAGCATACCACAGAGGCCAAATGAATCCTTTGCATTCCCACTATCAAAAAGAGCAAAAATGAATACATTTTTCTCCTCTTGCCTTTCGTTCAGGGTACGTGCACACGCTGCGGAATCCGCTGCGGATTAATCCGCACGGATTTTGCAAAAACCGCAGATAATCCGCAGGTCAAAAGACCTGCGGATTATCTGCGGTTTTGCCTGCGGTTTGGTCCTGCGGATTCACTATCTCAACAATGGTGGAGATAGGAACCTGCAGCGGTTTCCGCAGAAAGAATTGACATGTCAATTCTTTCTGCGGATTCAAAACCGCAGCAAATCCGCGCGGATTTTTCCTCAGCGTCGGCACAGCGGTTTTTTTTTCCCATTCATTTGAATGGTACTGTACACCGCAGCTAAAGCTGCTGCGGGTGCGCAGCAGCCAAAACCGCTGCGGAAACGCAGCGGAATCCGCAGCGTGTGCAAGTACCCTCAGTTGTTCCTGTGATGGAGCAGGTGACCAGAAACCTGGACCAAAACTGGGAATGTAGATTAATAGAAAAATCCTCTAAAATAACAGAGTAAGGCCTCATACCCATTGGCGATTAAAAAAACGGACCGATTTCTGGACTGGAAAAAAGGGTGGAGTGTTATGCCAATGTCATGCGATTTCTGTGCGATTTTTTTTTTCCATCCGTTTTCCATCCGTTTTATTTTCCAAGCCACTCTTTATCTACAGTCATTTACAGGACCATTTACAGTGTTCTATACCACAGAATGGTGATGGATCCATTAAAAACGGATGGAAAACGGATGGTCCGTTTTTGTTCCTTTTTTTAATCGCACCCATTGACTTCTATTGTTTAAAATCGCTGCAAATCGCAGCATGCTGCAATTTTTTTTCTCAGACCGATTTTGGCTGAGAAAACAATTGCAAGTGAGATGTCACCCATTGACTAACATGGGTCAGATTGCAATCCGATTAAAAATCGGATTGCAATCAGCCGATTTAATCGCCAGTGAGTATGAGGCCTAAGGGCCCTGTCACACTGGCAGATAACCTCTCAGATTTTGATGCTGTCACATGTGTATACAATTTTGCATCCCGCTGTCACATGTGGTGATTGCATAATCACAGCAGGACTCATAGGAGCAAAGAAATTTTTCAGCTCATACGAGGAAGTGCAGGGGGGCTTTCAGCTAATACTTGTACAGTATGTCACACAGTATGAGGTCAGAGTTACAAGCCTGCAACACCACAGATTGCGGGCTCATAATGACAAATCTCGTACTATGTGACATGGCCTTAAGAGCCCATTCACACAGGGGCTTTTGCCGGTGGCGATTATCACTACTGACAATTCATTGCAGGACTGTGCCCCATTCATTTCAATGGGGCCAGCAAAACACCTAGCGGTAATTATCGATTATAGGTCAGTGACCTATAATGGTGGAGAAAATCACAATGGTGATAATTACCAGTGGCACTGGGCAAAAGTGCATGTGTAAATGCAGCCTAACGCCTTACTCACACAGGCAATTTTCACTGTCAATTATAGCTAGCGATTTTTCTAGCGAAAAATGCTTTGAACGGAGGCAATTTATTACTATGGTGTCCTATGGCAGGAAACCACTGCCCTAAATTTTAAAATTTTAAATCGCTAGTGATTTTTCTGCCATAGGAGTCCATAGAAAAATTCACCTCTGTTCAAAGCAATTTTTGCTAGCAATAATTGCCCATGTGAATAAGGCCTAATCAAAGAATTCTGTCATGAAACAGCTGGTGAGTCAGAAATGGGTCTGTCACCATAGGATACCAGAAAAAAAATCAAAAAAGGAATGCACCAGACAATAACAAAAGCCAATAAATGTATAATCACTAATATGTTAACTACATATCATTTTTTCTAACCTGTTCAATGTAATATGCTAATTGAATAGATGTTGATGTGTTCTGTCACACAGGCTGTGGCAAAGTTTAAGGTAAAAATGCCCTCCGTTCAGCTTTTTCTATGTTAGGAAACCTATAACAGTAATGGGAATATAGCCAAATAAAAAATTCCTCTCAGAACAATCCTACCCAACAGATCTGAACTAAAGTGGCCTCGCCCACCAAACTGGACTCTGTGGGGCCACGCCCACCAAATCGTGCCCAGAGTGGCCCCGCCTACCAAATTGGACCCTGTGGGGACCCAAAGTGGCCCCGCCCACCAAATCGGACCCAGACTGGCCCCGCCTACCAAATCGGACTCTGAGGGGCCCTGCCCACCAAACCAGACCCTGAGGGGCCCCGCCCACCAAATCAGACCCAGAGTATCTCCGCCTACCAAATCGGACTCTGAGGGGCCCCACCCACCAAATCAGACCCAGAGAGACCCCGCCCAACAAATCAGACTTAGGGGCCCTGCCCACCAAACCGAACCCCGAGGGGCCTCACCCACCAAATCGTACCCAGAGTGGCCCTGCCCACCAAATCAGACTCTGAGGGGCCCCACCCCCCAAATCGGACCCAGAGTGGCCCCACCCAACAAATCAGACTGAGGGGCTCTGCCCACCAAACCGAACAAAGAGGGGCCCTGCCCACCAAATCAGACCCTGAGGGGCCCTGCTCACCAAACCAGGGCCCCTCAGGGTCTGATTTGGTGTTCGGGGCAACTCTAGGTCCGATTTGTTGGGCAGGGCCCCATAGTGTTTGATTTGGTGGGCGGGGCCCCTCAGGGTCTGATTTGGTGGGCGGGGCCCCTCAGGGTCCGATTTGGTGGGCGGGGGCAACTCTGGGTCTGGTTTGGTGGGCAGGGCCCCTCAGGGTCCAATTTTGTGGGTGGGGCCCCTCAGGGTCTGATTTTGTGGGTGGGGCCCCTCAGGGTCTGATTTTGTGGCCGGGGCCCCTCAGGGTCCGATTTTGTGGCTGGGGCCCCTCAGGGTCCGATTTTGTGGGTGGAGCCCCCTCAGGGTACGATTTTGTGGGTGGGGCCCCTCAGAGTCTGATTTTGTGTCCGAGGCACCTCAAGGTCCGATTTTGTGGTCGGGGCCCCTCAGGGTCCGATTTGGTCAGCGGGGCCCCTCAGAGTTCAATTTGGTGAGCGGGGCCCCTCAGGGACCGATTTGGTGAGTGGGGCCCCTCAGGGTCCGATTTTGTGGGTGGGGCCCCTCAGGGTCCGATTTTGTGGGCGGGGACCCTCAGGGTCCGATTTGGTGGACGTGGCCCCTCAGGGTCCGATTTGGTGGCCGGAGCCCCTCAGGGTCCGATTTGGTGGGCGGAGCCCCTCAGGGTCCGATTTGGTGGGCGGAGCCCCTCAGGGTCCGATTTGGTGGGCGGGGCCCCTCAGGGTCCGACTTGGTGGGCGGGGCCCCTCAGGGTCTGATTTTGTGGCAGGGGCCTCACCAGGTCCGATTTTGTGGCTGGGGCTACTCAGGGTCTGATTTTGTGGGTGGGTCCCCTCAGGGTCCGATTTTGTGGTTGGGGCCGCTCAGGGTCCGATTTTGTGGCTGGGGCCCCGCAGGGTCCGATTTTGTGGATGGGGCCCCTCAGGGTCCAATTTGGTGGGTGGGGCCACTCTGGGTCCGATTTGGTGGGCGGGGCCACTCTGGGTCCAATTTGGAGGCCAGGGTGGCTCAGCCTCCTTTTTGTAGGCCAGGGTCGATCAGCCTCCGATTTGGAGCCTTGGGTCACTCAGCTTTCGATTTGGTGCGCCGCCCCTTTAAGACTCATTTAGGTGCGCCGGCTCTTTACGAATCATTTTGGCGCATCAGTCCTTTAAGAGCCAGGGTGGCTCACTGGGCTTCTAAATCCACTTTGGCGCACATTCTCTCTCAGGGGCATGCGTCATGTGATGAAGCTAGATTTGCATTTGTGCTGTGGGTTTTGCTTTAAGAGCTGATATTATGTGGCAGAAGCTCTGTCCTGGGGGCGTCATGTGACATTCGTAGGCGTTGGCATAGTAACTGGGTGTGCCTGCGCATATGAATGAGCTCAACTGCCATTTCAATCGCCTCAGGGCATGTTTTAAGCTTCCCATTGAAAAGCATTGAGACAGTGCATTCCAATGACTGGAAAAATTTCAAACGCAAATTGCACAAAAACTACAAATCCGATCGACGCGAAAAATACTCGGCACACCTCTCGTGGATGCTGGCTTCAAAACGACACCTCAACGGAGTCTGTGTGTAGCGGTTCGGGCTGTATTAATTGCGGAAATCAACTGTATAGTAATAAGAAGAAGAACTAGATGTGTATTTCCTGAAGGAAGTACAGATAGTGGTTTGAAATGGTGCCCGGGCTGCCCCTTTAAGAGAGACTTGCCTGCTGCCTCTGCAAGACTTTCAACTCAGGATCCGTTTTAACTGTGAGTGCCTCTCAGGGGCCACTTTGGCCTCAGGGTCTGATTTGGTGGGTGGGGAGCCTCAGGATCTGATTCCTTGGCCTGGGCTCCTCAGGGCTTGAATTGTTGGTGGGGATCCCTCAGGCTCCGATTTTGTGGGTGGGGCCCCTCAGGGTCTGATTTTGTGGGTGGGGCCCCTCAGGGTCCGATTTTGTGGGTGGGGCCCCTCAGGGTCCGATTTTGTGGGTGGGGCCCCTCAGGGTCTAATTTTGTGGCCGGATCCCCTCAGGGTCCGATTTTGTGGGTGGGGCCCCTCAGGGTCGAATTTTGTGGCCAGGGCCCCTCAGGGTCCAATTTTGTGGGTGGGGCCACTCTGGATCCGATTTTGTGGGTGGGGCCACTCTGGATCCGATTTGGTGGGTGGTGCCACTCTGGGTCCATTTTGTTGGGCGGGGCCCCTTAGGGTATGATTTGGTGGGCGGGACCACTCTGGGTCCAATTTGGTGGGCGGGACCACTCTGGGTCCGATTTGGTGGGCGGGACCACTCTGGGTCCAATTTGGTGGGCGGGACCTCTCAGAGTCCGATTTGGTGGGCGGGGCCACTCTGGGTCCGATTTATTGGGCGGGGCCCCACGGGGTCCAATTTGGTGGGCGGGGCCCCTCAGGGTCCGGTTTGGTGGGCAGGGCCTCTCTGGGTTTGATTTGGTGGGTGGGGTCACTCTGGGTAAGATTTGGAGGCTGGGGTTGCTCAGCCTACGATTTGGAGGCTGGGGTAGATAAGCCTCCGATTTGGAGGCCGGGGTCGATCAGCCTTCGATTTGGAGGCTGGGGTGGCTCAGCCTCCGATTTGGAGCCTGGGGTGGCTCAGCTTTCGATTTGGCGTGTCGGCCCTTTAAGACTCATTTCGGTGCGCCGGCCCTTTAACAATCACTTTGGCGCGTCGGCCCTTTAAGAGCTAGTTTGGCTCACTGGGCTTCTTCTAAATCAACTTTGGCGGACATCCTCTCTCAGGGGCATGTGTCATGTGATGAAGCTAGATTTGCATTTGTGCTGTGGGTTTCGCTTTAAGAGCTGATATTACGTGGCAGAAGCTCTGTCCTTGGGGCGTCATGTGACGTTCGTAGGCGTTGGCATAGTAACTGGGTGTGCCTGCGCATATCAATGAGCTTAACTGACATTTCAATCGCCTCAGGGCACGTTTTGTCATTTCCCATTGAAAAGCATTGGAGACAGTGCATTCCAATGATGGGAAAAAAAAATTTCAAACGCAAATTGTGCAAAAACTACAAATCCGATTGACACGAAAAATACTTAGCACACCTCTCGTGGACGCTGGCTTCGAAACGACACCTCAACGGCGTCTGTGCGTGTAGCGGTTCGGGCCACATTAATTGCGGAAATCAACTGGAAAATAAGAAGAAGAAGAGGAAGAATAAGTTAGCAGCGTTTGGATTACAATATAGTGGTTTTTTCAAACCACTATAATAAGTTAGCAGCGTTCGGATTACAATATAGTGGTTTTTTCAAACCACTATAATAAGAAGAACTAGATGTGTATTTCCTGAAGGACGTACAGATAGTGGTTTGAAATGGTGCCCGGGCTGCCCCTTTAAGAGAGACTTGCCTGATGCCCCTGCAAGACTTTCAACTCAGGATCCATTTTAACTGTTGGTGCCCCTCAGGGGCCACTTTGGCCTCAGGGTCCGATTTTGTGGCCAGGGCACCTCAGGGTCTGATTTAGTGGGTGGGGCCCCTCAGGGTCCGATTTGGTGGCCGGGGCCCCTCAGGGTCCGATTTGGTGAGTGGGGCCCCCTCAGGGTCCGATTTGGTGGGCGGGGGCCACTCTGGGTCTGATTTGGTGGGCGGGGCCCCTCAGGGTCCGATTTGGTGGGTGGGGCTCCTCAGGGTCCAACTTTGTGGTTGGGGCCCCTCAGGGTCTGATTTTGTGGGTGTGGCCCCTCAGGGTCCGATTTGGAGGCCAGGGTGGCTCAGTCTCCGATTTGAAGGCCAGGGTCGATCAGCCTCTGATTTGTAGGCCAGGGTCAATCAGCCTCCGATTTGGAGCCTGGAGTCACTCAGCTTTTGATTTGGCGCGCCGGCCCTTTAAGACTCATTTTGGTGCACCCGCCCTTTAAGAATCACTTAGGCGCGTCGGCCGTTTAAGAGCCAGTTTGGCGCACATTCTCTCTCAGGGGCATGCGTCATGTGATGAAGCTAGATTTGCATTTGTGCTGTGGGTTTCGCTTTAAGAGCTGATATTATGTGGCAGAAGCTCTGTCCTGGGGGCGTCATGTGACGTGCGTAGGCGTTGGCATAGTAACTGTGTGTGCCTGCGCATATCAATGAGCTTTACTGCCATTTGAATTGCCTCACTTGGGCGTGCTGTTTTAAGTTTCCCATTCAAATGCATTTCCAATGACGGGGAAAAAAATTTCAAACGCAAATTGCGCAAAAACTACAAATCCGATCGATACGAAAAATACTAAGCACACCTCTCGTGGACGCTGGCTTCGAAATGACACCTCAACGGAGTCTGTGCGTGTAGCGGTTCGGGCCGCATTAATTGCGGAAATCAACTTAATAATAAGAATAAGTTAGCAACGTTCGGATTACAATATAGTGGTTTTTTCAAACCACTATAACTAGATGTGTATTTCCTGAAGGAAGTACAGATAGTGCTTTGAAATGGTGCCTGGGCTGCCCCTTTAAGAGAGACTTGCCTGCTGCCCCTGCAAGACTTTCAACTCAGGATCCATTTTAACTGTGGGTGCCTCTCAGGGGCTACTTTGGCCTGTGATTTGGAGGCCGGGGTTGATTAGCCTCCGATTTGGAGGCCATGGTCGATCAGCCTCCGATTTGGAGGCCGGGGTTGATCGACCTCCGATTTGGAGGCCGGGTGGCTCAGCCTCCGATTTGGAGGCCGGAGTGGCTCAGCCTCCGATTTGGAGGCCAGAGTGGCTCAGCCTCCGATTTGGAGGCCAGAGTGGCTCAGCCTCCGATTTGGAGGCCAGAGTGGCTCAGCCTCCGATTTGGAGGCCAGAGTGGCTCAGCCTCCGATTTGGAGGCCGGAGTGGCTCAGCCTCCGATTTGGAGGCCGGAGTGGCTCAGCCTCCGATTTGGAGGCCAGGGTGGCTCAGCCTCCGATATGGAGGCCAGGGTGGCTCAGCCTTTGATTTGGAGGCCGGAGACGCTCAGCCTCTAATTTGGAGGCCGGAGACGCTCAGCCTCTAATTTGGAGGCCGGAGACGCTCAGCCTCTAATTTGGAGGCCGGAGACGCTCAGCCTCCGATTTGGAGGCCGGGGTGGCTCAGCCTCCGATTTGGAGGCCGGGGTGGCTCAGCCTCCGATTTGGAGGCCGGGGTGGCTCAGCCTCCGATTTGGAGGCCGGGGTGGCTCAGCCTCCGATTTGGAGGCCGGGGTGGCTCAGCCTCCGATTTGGAGGCCGGGGTGGCTCAGCCTCCGATTTGGAGGCCGGGGTGGCTCAGCCTCCGATTTGGAGGCCGGGGTGGCTCAGCCTCCGATTTGGAGGCCGGGGTGGCTCAGCCTCCGATTTGGAGGCCGGGGTGGCTCAGCCTCCGATTTGGAGGCCGGGGTGGCTCAGCCTCCGATTTGGAGGCCGGGGTGGCTCAGCCTCTGATTTGGAGGCCGGGGTGGCTCAGCCTCCGATTTGGAGGCCGGGGTCGATCAGACTCCGATTGGGAGGCCGGGGTGGCTCAGCCACCGATTTGGAGGCCGGGGTGGCTCAGCCAACGACTTGGAGGCCGGGGTGGCTCAGCCAACGACTTGGAGGCCGGGATCGATCAGCCTCCGATTTGGAGGCCGGGGTGGCTCAGCCTCCAATTTGAGCGGGGCCACTCGGGGGCTGATTTGTTGGGTGGGGCCACTCGGGGGACGATTTAGTAAGAGGGGCCCCAGAGTTGCCGATTTGTTGGGCGGGGCCACTCGGGGGTGATTTGTTGGGCGGGGCCACTCGGTGGGCCGATTTGGTGGGAGGGGCCACTCGGGGGGCCGATTTGGTGGGCGGGGCCAATCGGAGGTTGATTTGGTGGGCGGTGTCACTCGGGGGTCTATTTAGTGGGCGGGGCCAATCAGAGGTCGATTTGGTGGGCGGGCCTCTCGGGGGCCGATTTGGTGGGTGGGGCCACTCGGGGCGATTTGCTGGGCGGGGCCACTCGGGGGCCGATTTGGAGGGCGGGGCCTCTCGGGGGCCTATTTGGTGGGCGGGGCCTCTCGGGTGGCCGATTTGGTGGGTGGGGCCACTCGGCGGCCGACTTGTTGGGCGGGGCCACTCGGGGGCGATTTGGAGGCTGGAGATGCTCAGCCTCCGATTTGGAGGCCGAGGTGGCTCAGCCTCCGTTTTGGATGCCGGGGTGGCTCGCCTCCGATTTGGAGGTCGGAGTGGCTCAGTCTCCAATTTGGAGGCCAGGTGGCTCAGCCACCAATTTGGGCGGGGCCACTCGGGGGCCGATTTGATGGGCAGGGCCACTCAGGGGCCAATTTGGTGGGCGGGGCCACTCGGGGGGCCGATTTGGTGGGCGGGGCCACTCGGGTGCCGATTTGGTGGAAGGGGACACTCGGGGGCCGATTCGTTGGGCGGGGCCACTCGGGGGCCGATTTGGTGGGCGGGGCCACTCGGGGGCCGATTTGGTGGGCGGGGACACTCTGGGTCTGATTTGGTGAGCGGAGCCCCTCAAGGTCCGATTTTTTGAGCGGGGCCACGCTGGTCGGATTTGGAGGCCAGGGTCAATCAGCCTCCAATTTTTAGGCCGGGGTGGCTTAGCCTCCGATTTGGAGCCTGGGGTCACTCAGTTTTCAATTTGGCGTGCTGGCCCTTTAAGACTCATTTTGGTGCGCCGGCCGTTTTAGAGACAGGGTGGCTCACTGGGCTTCTAAATCCACTTTGGCGCACATTCTCTCTCAAGGGCATGCGTCATGTGATGAAGCTAGATTTGCATTGGTGCTGTGGGTTTCGCTTTAAGAGCTGATATTATGTGGCAGAAGTTCTGTCCTGGGGGCGTCATGTGACGTTCGTAGGCGTTGGCATAGTTACTGGGTGTGCCTGCGCATATCAATGAACTTTACTGCCATTTGAATTGCCTCAGGGCACGTTTTAAGTTTCCCATTGAAAAGCATTCCAATGACGGGGAAAAAATTTTCAAACGCAAATTGCGCAAAAACTACAAATCTGATGGACACGAAAAATACTTAGCACATGTCTCGTGGACGCTGGCTTCGAAACGACACCTCAACGGAGTCTGTGCGTGTAGCGGTTCGGGCCGCATTAATTGCGGAAATCAGTTTAATAATAATAAGAAGAATAAGTTAGCAGCGTTCGGATTACAATATAGTGTTTTTTTCAAACCACTATAATAAGAAGAACTAGATGTGTATTTCCTGAAGGAAGTACAGATAGTGGTTTGAAATGGTGCTCGGTCTGCCCCTTTAAGAGAGACTTGCCTGCTGCCCCTGCAAGACTTTCAACTCAGGATCCGTTTTAACTGTGGGTGCCTCTCAGGGGCCACTTTGGCTTCAGGGTCCGATTTTGTGGGTGGGGCCCCTGAGGGTCTGATTTTGTGGCCAGGGCCCCTCAGGGTCCGATTTGGTGGCCGAGGCCCCTCAGGGTCCGATTTGGTGGGTGGAGCCCCTCAGGGTCCGATTTTGTGGCCGGGTACCCTCAGGG
The DNA here is from genome assembly GCF_039654945.1 of Dendrobates tinctorius. Classification (NCBI taxonomy): domain Eukaryota; kingdom Metazoa; phylum Chordata; class Amphibia; order Anura; family Dendrobatidae; genus Dendrobates; species Dendrobates tinctorius. The sequence continues at coordinate 3,463,550 of NW_027361776.1, read as the reverse complement.
TCCGATTTTGTGGGTGGGGCCCCTCAGGGTCCGATTTGGTGGGTGGGGCCTCTCAAGGTCCGATATGGTGGGTGGGGCCCCTCAAGGTCCGATTTTGTGGCCGGGGCCCCTCAAGGTCCAATTTGTCGTCGGGGCCCCTCAGGGTCTGATTTGTTGGCCGGGGCCCCGCAGGGTCCGATTTTGTGGATGGGCCCCTCAGGGTCTAATTCGGTGGGCGGGGCCCCTCAGGGTCCGATTTTGTGGGTGGGGCCCCCTAGGTCTGATTTGGTGGGGGCCATTCTGGGTCTGATTTGGTGGGTGGGGCCATTCTGGGTCCAATTTGGTGGGCGGGGCCCCTCAGGGTCTGATTTTGTGGGTGGTGCCCCTCAGGGTCCGATTTTGTGTGCGGGGCCCCTCAGGGTCCGATTTGGTGGGTGGGGCCCCTCAGGGTCTGATTTTGTGGCCGGGCCTACTCAGGGTCCGATTTTGTGGGTGGAGCCCCTTAGGGTCTGATTTTGTGGGTGGAGCCGACTGGGTCCATTTTGGTGGGCGGGGCCACTCTGGGTCCGATTTAGTGGGCGGGGTCTCTCAGGGTCCAATTTTGTGGCCGGGCCCCCTCAGGGTCTGGATTTGTGGGTGGGGCCCCTCAGGGTCCGATTTTGAGGGCGGGGCCCCTCAGGGTCTAATTTGGTGGGCGGGGCCCCTCAGGGTCCGATTTTGTGGACGGGGCCCCTCAGGGTCCGATTTTGTGGGTGGGCCCCTCAGGGTTCGATTTTGTGGCTGGGGCCCCTCAGGGTCTGATTTTGTGGCTGGGGCCCCTCAGGGTCAGATTTTGTGGGTGGGGCCCCTCAGGGTCCGATTTTGTGACCGGGGACCCTCAGGGTCTGATTTTGTGGTTGGGACCCCTCAGGGTCCGATTTTGTGGCCGGGGTCTCTCAAGGTCCGATTTTGTGGATGGGGTCCCTCAGGGTCTGATTTTGTGAGTGTGGCCCCTCAGGGTCCGATTTTGTGACCGGGGCCCCATAGGGTCTGATTTTGTGACTGGGGCCCCTCTGGGTTTGATTTTGTGGGTGGGGCCCCTCAGGGTCTGATTTTGTGACCGGGGCACCTCAGGGTCTGATTTTGTGGTTGGGGCCCCTCAGGGTCCGATTTTGTGGCTGGGGCCCCTCAGGGTCTGATTTTGTGGGTGGGGCCCCTCAGGGTCCGATTTTGTGACCGGGGACCCTCAGGGCCTGATTTTGTGGTTGGGGCCCCTCAGGGTCCGATTTTGTGGCCGGGGTCTCTCAGGGTCCGATTTTGCGGCCGGGGCCCCTCAGGGTTCGATCTTGTGGCCGGGTCCCCTCAGGGTCCGATTTTGTGGCCGGGTCTCCTCAGGGTCCGATTTTGTGGGTGGGGCCCCTCAGGGTCCGATTTTGTGGCTGGGATCCCTCAGGGTCTGATTTTGTGGGTGGGGCCCCTCAGGGTTCGATTTTGTGACCAGGGCCCCTTAGGGTCTGCTTTTGTGACTGGGGCCCCTCTGGGTTCGATTTTGTGGCCGGGGTCTCTCAGGGTCCGATTTTGTGGGTGGGGCCCCTCAGGGTCTGATTTTGTGGCTGGGGCCCCTCAGGGTCCGATTTTGTGGACGGGGCCCCTCAGGGTCCGATTTTGTGGGTGGGGCCCCTCAGGGTTCGATTTTGTGGCTGGGGCCCCTCAGGGTCTGATTTTGTGGCTGGGGCCCCTCAGGGTCAGATTTTGTGGGTGGGGCCCCTCAGGGTCCGATTTTGTGACCGGGGACCCTCAGGGTCTGATTTTGTGGTTGGGGCCCCTCAGGGTTCGATTTTGTGACCGGGGTCTCTCAAGGTCCGATTTTGTGGCTGGGGTCCCTCAGGGTCTGATTTTGTGGGTGTGGCCCCTCAGGGTCCGATTTTGTGACCGGGGCCCCTTAGGGTCTGATTTTGTGACCGGGGCCCCTCTTGGTTTGATTTTGTGGGTGGGGTCCCTCAGGGTCCGATTTTGTGACCGGGGCACCTCAGGGTCTGATTTTGTGGTTGGGGCCCCTCAGGGTCCGATTTTGTGGCCGGGGTCTCTCAGGGTCCGATTTTGTGGTTGGGGCCTTTCAGAATCTGATTTAGTGGGCGGGGCCCCTCCGGGTCTGAATTGGTGGGCGGGGCCCCTCAGGGTCCGATTTGGTGGGCGGGGCCCCTCAGGGTCCGATTTGGTGGGTTGGGCCCCTAAGGGTCCGATTTTGTGGGTTGGGCCACTCAGGGTCCGATTTTGTGTCTGGGGCCCCTCAGGGTCCGATTTTGTGGCCGGTGCCTCTCAGGGTCCGATTTTGTGGTTGGGGCCCCTCAGGGTCCGATTTTGTGTCCGGAGCCTCTCAGGGTCCGATTTTGTGGTTGGGGCCCCTCAGGATCCGATTTTGTGGCCGGGGTCCCTCAGGGTCCGATTTTGTGGCCGGGGCCCCCCAGGGTCCAATTTTGTGGGTGGGGCCCCTCAGGGTCCAATTTTTTGGCCGGGGCCCCTCAGGGTCTGATTTTGTGGTTGGGGCCCCTCAGGGTCCGATTTTGTGGTTGAGGCCCCTCAGGGTCCGATTTTGTGAATGGGGCCCCTCAGGGTCCGATGTTGTGGCCGGGGCCCCTCAGGGTCTGATTTTGTGGCCGGATCCTCTCAGGGTCTGATTTTGTGGTTGGGTCCCCTCAGGGTCTGATTTTGTGGCCGGGGTCCCTCAGGGTCCAATTTTGTGGGTGGGGCCCCTCAGGGTCCAATTTTGTGGGTGTGGCCCCTCAGGGTCCAATTTTGTCGGTGGGGCCCCTCAGGGTCCGATTTTGTGGTTGGGGCTCCTCAGGGATCAATTTTGTGGTTGGGGCCCCTCAGGGTCCAATTTTGTGGTTGGGGCCCCTCAGGGTCCGATTTTGTGTCCGGAGCCTCTCAGGGTCCGATTTTGTGGTTGGGGCCCCTCAGGATCCGATTTTGTGGCCGGGGTCCCTCAGGGTCCGATTTTGTGGCCGGGGCCCCCCAGGGTCCAATTTTGTGGGTGGGGCCCCTCAGGGTCCAATTTTTTGGCCGGGGCCCCTCAGGGTCCGATTTTGTGGTTGGGGCCCCTCAGGGTCCGATTTTGTGGTTGAGGCCCCTCAGGGTCCGATTTTGTGAATGGGGCCCCTCAGGGTCCGATGTTGTGGCCGGGGCCCCTCAGGGTCTGATTTTGTGGCCGGATCCTCTCAGGGTCTGATTTTGTGGGTGGGTCCCCTCAGGGTCTGATTTTGTGGCCGGGGTCCCTCAGGGTCCAATTTTGTGGGTGGGGCCCCTCAGGGTCCAATTTTGTGGGTGTGGCCCCTCAGGGTCCAATTTTGTCGGTGGGGCCCCTCAGGGTCCGATTTTGTGGTTGGGGCTCCTCAGGGATCAATTTTGTGGTTGGGGCCCCTCAGGGTCCAATTTTGTGGTTGGGGCCCCTCAGGGTCCGATATTGTGGGTGGGGCCCCTCAGGATCCGATTTTGTGGGTGGGGCCCCTCAGGATCCGATTTTGTGGTTGGGCCCCTCAGGGTTCAATTTTGTAGTCGGGGCCCCTCAGGGTCCGATTTTGTGGCCGGGGCCCCTCAGGGTCCGATTTTGTGGCCGGGGCCCCTCAGGGTCCGATTTTGTGGCCGGGGTCCCTCAGGGTCCGATTTTGTGGCCGGGGCCCCTCAGGGTCCGATTTTGTGGTTGGGGCCCCTCAGGGTCCAATTTGGTGGGTGGGGCCACTCTGGGTCTGATTTGGTGGGCGGGGCCACTCTGGGTCCGATTTGATGGGAGGGGCCACTCTGGGTCCAATTTGCATGCCAGGGTGGCTCAGCCTCCTTTTTGTAGGCCAGGGTCTATCAGCCTCCGATTTGGAGCCTTGGGTCACTCAGCTTTCGATTTGGCGCGCCGGCCCTTTAAGACTCATTTTGGTGCGCCGGCCCTTTAAGAGCCAGGGTGGCTCACTGGGCTTCTAAATCAACTTTGGTACACATTCTCTCTCAGGGGCAAGTGTCATGTGATGAAGCTAGATTTGCATTTGTGGTGTGGGTTTTGCTTTAAGAGCTGATATTATGTGTCAGAAGCTCTGTCTTGGAGAGGTCATGTGACGTTCGTAGGTGTTGGCATAGTAACTGGGTCTGCCTGCGCATATCAATGAGCTCAACTGCCATTTCAATCGCCTCAGGGCATGTTTTGCCATTTCCCATTCAAATGCATTGAGACAGTGCATTCCAATGACGGGAAAAAAAATTTTCAAACGCAAATTGCGCAAAAACTACAAATCCGATCGACACGAAAAATACTTAGCACACCTCTCATGGACGCTGGCTTCGAAACGACACCTCAACTGAGTCTGTGCGTGTAGCGGTTCGGGCCGTATTAATTGCGGAAATCAACTTAATAACTAGATGTGTATTTCCTGAAGGAAGTACAGATAGTGGTTTGAAATGGTGCCCGGGCTGCCCCTTTAAGAGAGACTTGCCTGCTGCCCCTGCAAGACTTTCAACTCAGGATCCGTTTTAAGTGTGGGTGCCTCTCAGGGTCCACTTTGGCCTCAGGGTCTAATTTGATGGGTGGGGCCCCTCAGGATCCGATTCGGTGGCCTGGGCTCCTCAGTGTTTGAATTGGTGGCCGGGATCCCTCAGGGTCCAATTTTGTGGGCGTGGCCCCTCAGGGTCTGATTTTGTGGGTGTGGCCCCTCAGGGTCCGATTTTGTGGGCATGGCCCCTCAGGGTCCGATTTTGTGGGTGGGTCCCCTCAGGGTCCGATTTTGTGGGTGGGGCCCCTCAGGGTCCGATTTTGTGGCCAGGGCCCCTCAGGGTCCAATTTTGTGGCCGGGCCCCTCAGGGTCCGATTTTGTTGGTGGAGCCCCTCAGGGTCCAATTTGGTGGGCGGGCCCCTCAGGGTCTCATTTGGTGAGTGGGGCCCCTCAGGGTCCGATTTGGTGGGGCGGGGCCTCTCAGGGTCCGATTGTGTGGGTGGGGCCCCTCAAGGTCCGATTTGGTGGGGTGGGGCCCCTCAGGGTGCGATTTGGTGGGCGGTGCCACTCAGGGTCCGATTTGGTGAGCGGGGCCCCTCAGGTCCGATTTGGTGGGCGGGGCACTTTAGGGTCCGATTTGGTGGGCGGGGCCCCTCAGGGTCTGATTTTGTGGGTGGGGCCCTTCAGGGTCCGATTTGTTGGGCGGGACCACTCTGGGTCCAATTTGGTGGGCGGGGCCCCTCAGGGTCCGATTTGGTGGGCGGAGCACCTCAGGGTCCGATTTGGTGACCGGAGCCACTCTGGGTCCGATTTGGACGCCAGGGTGGCTCAGCCTCCGATTTGTAGGCCAGGGTCGATCAGCCTCCGATTTGGAGGCCGGGGCGGCTCAGCCTCCGATTTGGAGCCTGGGGTCACTCAGCTTTCGATTTAGCACGCTGGCCCTTTAAGACTCATTTCGGTGCGCCAGCCCCTTAAGAATCACTTTGGCGTGTCGGCCCTTTAAGAGCCAGTTTGGCTCACTGGGCTTCTAAATCCACTTTGGCGCACATTCTCTCTCAGGGGCATGCGTCATGTGATGAAGTTAGATTTGCATTTGTGCTGTAGGTTTTGCTTTAAGAGCACAAATTATCTGCCAGAAACTGTGTCCTGGAAAGGTCATGTTACGTTCGTAGGCGTTGGCATAGTAACTGGGTGTGCCTGCGCATATCAATGAGCATAACTGCCATTTCAATTGCCTCAGGGCATGTTTTGTCTGTGGCAACATTTCCCCATTGAAATGCGTTGAGGAAAATGTTTTTTCAAATGCAAATTGCGCAAAAACTACAAATCCGATCGACACGAAAATTACTTAGCACACCTCTCGTGGACGCTGGCTTCGAAACGACACCTCAACGGAGTCTGTGCATGTAGCGGTTTGGGCCGCATTAATTGCGGAAATCAACTGAATAATAAGAATAAGTTAGCCGCGTTCGGATTACAACATTAATACTAGATGTGTATTTCCTGAAGGAAGTACAGATAGTGGTTTGAAATGGTGCCCGGGCTGCCCCTATAAGAGAGACTTGCCTGCTGCCCCTGCAAGACTTTCAACTCAGGATATGATTTAACTGTGGGTGCCTCTCAGGGGCCACTTTGGCCTCATGGTCTGATTTTGTGGGTGGGGCCCCTCAGGGCCTGATTTTGTGGGTGGGGCCCCTCAGGGTCCGATTTTGTGGGTGGGGCCCCTCAGGGTCCGATTTTGTGGGTGGGGCCCCTCAGGGTCCGATTTTGTGGCCGGGGCCCCTCAGGATCCAATTTGGTGGCCGGGGCCCCTCAGGGTCTGATTTGGTGGGTGGGGCCCCTCAAGGTCCGATTTTGTGGCTGGGGCCCCTCAGGGTCCGATTTTGTGGCCGGGGCCAATCAGGATCCGATTTTTGTGGCCGGAACCCCTCAGGGTCCAATTTTGTGGGTGGGGCCCCTCAGGGTCCGATTTTGTGGCCGGGGCCCGTCAGGGTCCGATTTTGTGGGTGGGGCATCTCAGGGTCCGATTTGGTGGGCGGGGCCCCTCAGGGTCCAATTTGGTGGACAGGGCCCCTCAGGGTCCGATTTTGTGGGTTGGGCCCCCCAGGGTCCGATTTTGTGGCCGGGGCCCCTCAGGGTCCGATTTTGTGTCAGGGGCCCCTCAGGGTCCGATTTTGTGGTTGGGTCCCCTCAGGGTCCGATTTTGTGGTTGGGGCCCCTCAGGGTCCGATTTTGTGGCCGCGGCCCCTCAGGGTCTGATTTTGTGGCCGCGGCCCCTCATTTGGTGTGTCGGCCCTTTAAGACTCATTTGGGTGCGCTGGCCCTTTAACAATCACTTTGGCGCGTTGGCCCTTTAAGAGCTAGTTTGGCTGACTGGGCTTCTTTTAAATCCACTTTGGCACACACATTCTCTCTCAGGGGCATGTGTCATGTGATGAAGCTAGATTTGCATTTGTGCTGTGGGTTTCGCTTTAAGAGCTGATATGTGGCATAGGCTCTGTGCTGGGGTTCAAGTGAAGTTCGTAGGCGTTGGCATAGTAACTGGGTCTGCCTGCGCATATCAATGAGCTCAACTGTCATTTCAATCGCCTCAGGGCACGTTTTGCCATTTCCTATTGAAAAGCATTGGAGACAGTGCATTCCAATGACGGGAAAAAAAATTTTCAAACGCAAATTGCGCAAAAACTACAAATCCGATCGACACGAAAAATACTTAGCACACCTCTCATGGACGCTGGCTTCGAAACGACACCTCAACGGAGTCTGTGCGTGTAGCGGTTCGGGCCGCATTAATTGCGGAAATCAACTTAATAATAATAAGAAGAAGAACTAGATGTGTATTTCCTGAAGGAAGTACAGATAGTGGTTTGAAATGGTGCCCGGTCTGCCCCTTTAAGAGAGACTTGCCTGCTGCCCCTGCAAGACTTTCAACTCAGGATCCGTTTTAAATGTGGGTGCCTCTTAGGGGCCACTTTGGCCTCAGGGTCTGATTTGGTGGGTGGGGCCCCAGAGGATCCGATTCGGTGGCCTGGGCTCCTCAGGATTTGAATTAGTTGCCGGGATTCCTCAGGGTCCAATTTTGTGGGTGTGGCCCCTCAGGGTCGGATTTTGTGGGTGTTTGCCCCTCAGGGTCCGATTTTGTGGGTGGGTCCCCTCAGGGTCCGATTTTATGGGTGGGGACCCTCAGGGTCCGATTTTGTGGGTGGGGCCCCTCATGGTCTGATTTTGTGGGTGGGGCCCCTCAGGGTATGATTTTGTGTCCGGGGCCCCTCAGGGTCTGATTTTATGGCCGGGGCCCCTCAGGGTCTGATTTTATGGCCTGGGCCCCTCAGGGTCTGATTTTGCGGGTGGGGCCTCCCAGGGTCCGATTTTGTGGCTGGGGCCCCTCAGGGTCCGATTTTGTTGATTGGGCCCCTCAGGGTCCGATTTTGAGGGTGGGGCCCCTCAGGGCTTGAATTATTGGCCGGGATCCCTCAGGCTCCTATTTTGTGGGTGTGGCCTCTCTGGGTCTGATTTGGTGGGTGGGGCCACTCTGGGTAAGATTTAGAGGCTGGGGTCGCTCAGCCTCCAATTTGGAGGCCGGGGTCGTTGAGCTTCCGATTTGGAGGCCGAGGTCAAAGAGCCTCCGATTTGGAGGCCGGGGTCGATGAGCTTCCGATTTGGAGGCCGGGGTGACTCAGCCTCCGATTTGGAGGCCGGGGTGGCTCAGCCTCCGATTTGGAGGCCGGGTTGGCTCAGCCTCCGATTTGGAGGCCGGGTTGGCTCAGCCTCCGATTTGGAGGCCGGGTTGGCTCAGCCTCCGATTTGGAGGCCGGGTTGGCTCAGCCTCCGATTTGGAGGCCGGGTTGGCTCAGCCTCCGATTTGGAGGCCGGGGTGGATCAGCCTCCGATTTGGAGGCCGGGGTGGATCAGCCTCCGATTTGGAGGCCGGGGTGGATCAGCCTCCGATTTGGAGGCCGGGGTGGCTCAGCCTCCGATTTGGAGGCCGGGGTGGCTCAGCCTCCGATTTGGAGGCCGGGGTGGCTCAGCCTCCGATTTGGAGGCCGGGGTGGCTCAGCCTCCGATTTGGAGGCCGGGGTGGCTCAGCCTCCGATTTGGAGGCCGGGGTGGCTCAGCCTCCGATTTGGAGGCCGGGGTGGCTCAGCCTCCGATTTGGAGGCCGGGGTGGCTCAGCCTCCGATTTGGAGGCCGGGGTGGCTCAGCCTCCGATTTGGAGGCCGGGGTGGCTCAGCCTCCGAATTGGAGGCCGGGGTGGCTCAGCCTCCTATTTGGAGGCCGGGGTGTCTCAGCCTCTGATTTGGAGGCCTGGGTCGATCAGCCTCCGATTTGGAGGCCGGGGTGGATCAGCCTCCGATTTGGAGGCCGGGGTGGATCAGCCTCCGATTTGGAGGCCGGGGTGGATCAGCCTCCGATTTGGAGGCCGGGGTGGATCAGCCTCCGATTTGGAGGCCGGGGTGGCTCAGCCTCCGATTTGGAGGCCGGGGTGGCTCAGCCTCCGATTTGGAGGCCGGGGTGGCTCAGCCTCCGATTTGGAGGCCGGGGTGGCTCAGTCTCCGATTTGGAGGCCGGGGTGGCTCAGTCTCAGATTTGGTGTGTCGGCCCTTTAAGACTCATTTGAGTGCGCTGGCCCTTTAACAATCACTTTGGCGCGTTGGCCCTTTAAGAGCTAGTTTGGCTCACTGGGCTTCTTTTAAATCCACTTTGGCGCACACATTCTCTCTCAGGGGCATGTGTCATGTGATGAAGCTAGATTTGCATTTGTGCTGTGGGTTTCGCTTTAAGAGCTGATATTATGTGGCAGAGGCTCTGTGCTGGGGTTCAAGTGAAGTTCGTAGGCATTGGCATAGTAACTGGGTCTGCCTGCGCATATCAATGAGCTCAACTGTCATTTCAATCGCCTCAGGGCACGTTTTGCCATTTCCTATTGAAAAGCATTGGAGACAGTGCATTCCAATGACGGGAAAAAAAAATTTCAAACGCAAATTGCGCAAAAACTACAAATCCGATCGACACGAAAAATACTTAGCACACCTCTCATGGACGCTGGCTTCGAAACGACACCTCAACGGAGTCTGTGCGTGTAGCGGTTCGGGCCGCATTAATTGCGGAAATCAACTTAATAATAATAACTAGATGTGTATTTCCTGAAGGAAGTACAGATAGTGGTTTGAAATGGTGCCCGGTCTGCCCCTTTAAGAGAGACTTGCCTGCTGCCCCTGCAAGACTTTCAACTCAGGAACCGTTTTAAATGTGGGTGCCTCTCAGGGGCCACTTTGGCCTCAGGGTCTGATTTGGTGGGTGGGGCCCCTGAGGATCCGATTCGGTGGCCTGGGCTCCTCAGGATTTGAATTAGTTGCCGGGATTCCTCAGGGTCCAATTTTGTGGGTGTGGCTCCTCAGGGTCGGATTTTGTGGGTGTTTGCCCCTCAGGGTCCGATTTTGTGGGTGGGGCCCCTTAGGGTCCGATTTTGTGGGTGGGGCCCCTCAGGGTCCAATTTGGTGGGTGGGGCCACTCTGGGTCCGATTTTATGGGTGGGGACCCTCAGGGTCCGATTTTGTGGGTGGGGCCCCTCATGGTCTGATTTTGTGGGTGGGGCCCCTCAGGGTATGATTTTGTGTCCGGGGCCCCTCAGGGTCCGATTTTATGGCCGGGGCCCCTCAGGGTCTGATTTTATGGCCGGGGCCCCTCAGGGTCTGATTTTGCGGGTGGGGCCTCTCAGGGTCCGATTTTGTGGGTGGGGCCCCTCAGAATCCGATTTTGTGGCTGGGGCCCCTCAGGGTCCGATTTTGTTGATTGGGCCCCTCAGGGTCCGATTTTGAGGGTGGGGCCCCTCAGGGCTTGAATTGTTGGCCGGGATCCCTCAGGCTCCTATTTTGTGGGTGTGGCCTCTCTGGGTCTGGTTTGGTGGGTGGGGCCACTCTGGGTAAGATTTGGAGGCTGGGGTTGCTCAGCCTCCAATTTGGAGGCCGGGGTCGTTGAGCTTCCGATTTGGAGGCCGAGGTCAAAGAGCCTCCGATTTGGAGGCCGGGGTCGATGAGCTTCCGATTTGGAGGACGGGGTGGCTCAGCCTCCGATTTGGAGGCCGGGGTGGCTCAGCCTCCGATTTGGAGGCCGGGTTGGCTCAGCCTCCGATTTGGAGGCCGGGGTGGCTCAGCCTCCGATTTGGAGGCCGGGGTGGCTCAGCCTCCGATTTGGAGGCCGGGGTGGCTCAGCCTCCGATTTGGAGGCCGGGGTGGCTCAGCCTCCGATTTGGAGGCCGGGGTGGCTCAGCCTCCGATTTGGAGGCCGGGGTGGCTCAGCCTCCGATTTGGAGGCCGGGGTGGCTCAGCCTCCGATTTGGAGGCCGGGGTGGCTCAGCCTCCGATTTGGAGGCCGGGGTGGCTCAGCCTCCGATTTGGAGGCCGGGGTGGCTCAGCCTCCTATTTGGAGGCCGGGGTGGCTCAGCCTCCTATTTGGAGGCCGGGGTGGCTCAGCCTCCGATTTGGAGGCCGGGGTGCCTCAGCCTCCGATTTGGAGGCCTGGGTCGATCAGCCTCCGATTTGGAGGCCTGGGTCGATCAGCCTCCGATTTGGAGGCCGTGGTGGATCAGCCTCCGATTTGGAGGCCGGGGTGGGTCAGCCTCCGATTTGGAGGGCGGGGTGGATCAGCCTCCGATTTGGAGGCCGGGGTGGATCAGCCTCCGATTTGGAGGCCGGGGTGGCTCAGCCTCCGATTTGGAGGCCGGGGTGGCTCAGCCTCCGATTTGGAGGCCGGGGTGGCTCAGCCTCCGATTTGGAGGCCGGGGTGGCTCAGCCTCCGATTTGGAGGCCGGGGTGGCTCAGCCTCCGATTTGGAGGCCGGGGTGGCTCAGCCTCCGATTTGGAGGCCGGGGTGGCTCAGCCTCCGATTTGGAGGCCGGGGTGACTCAGCCTCCGATTTGGAGGCCGGGGTGGCTCAGCCTCCGATTTGGAGGCCGGGGTCGATCAGCCTCCGATTTGGAGGCCGGGGTGTCTCAGCCTCCGATTTGGAGGCCGGGGTGGCTCAGCCTCCTATTTGGAGGCCGGGGTGGCTCAGCCTCCTATTTGGAGGCCGGGGTGGCTCAGCCTCCTATTTGGAGGCCGGGGTGGCTCAGCCTCCTATTTGGAGGCCGGGGTGGCTCAGCCTCCTATTTGGAGGCCGGGGTGGCTCAGCCTCCTATTTGGAGGCCGGGGTGGCTCAGCCTCCTATTTGGAGGCCGGGGTGGCTCAGCCTCCTATTTGGAGGCCGTGGTGGCTCAGCCTCTGATTTGGAGGCCGGGGTGGCTCAGCCTCCTATTTGGAGGCCGGGGTGGCTCAGCCTCCTATTTGGAGGCCGGGGTGGCTCAGCCTCCTATTTGGAGGCCGGGGTGGCTCAGCCTCCTATTTGGAGGCCGGGGTGGCTCAGCCTCCTATTTGGAGGCCGGGGTGGCTCAGCCTCCTATTTGGAGGCCGGGGTGGCTCAGCCTCCTATTTGGAGGCCGGGGTGGCTCAGCCTCCTATTTGGAGGCCGGGGTGGCTCAGCCTCCTATTTGGAGGCCGTGGTGGCTCAGCCTCTGATTTGGAGGCCGGGGTGGCTCAGCCTCCTATTTGGAGGCCGGGGTGGCTCAGCCTCCTATTTGGAGGCCGGGGTGGCTCAGCCTCCGATTTGGAGGCCGGGGTGGCTCAGCCTCCGATTTGGAGGCCGGGGTGGCTCAGCCTCCGATTTGGTGTGTCGGCCCTTTAAGACTCATTTGAGTGCGCTGGCCCTTTAACAATCACTTTGGCGCGTTGGCCCTTTAAGAGCTAGTTTGGCTCACTGGGCTTCTTTTAAATCCACTTTGGCGCACACATTCTCTCTCAGGGGCATGTGTCATGTGATGAAGCTAGATTTGCATTTGTGCTGTGGGTTTCACTTTAAGAGCTGATATTATGTGGCAGAGGCTCTGTGCTGGGGTTCAAGTGAAGTTCGTAGGCGTTGGCATAGTAACTGGGTCTGCCTGCGCATATCAATGAGCTCAACTGTCATTTCAATCGCCTCAGGGCACGTTTTGCCATTTCCTATTGAAAAGCATTGGAGACAGTGCATTCCAATGACGGGAAAAAAAAATTTCAAACGCAAATTGCGCAAAAACTACAAATCCGATCGACACGAAAAATACTTAGCACACCTCTCATGGACGCTGGCTTCGAAACGACACCTCAACGGAGTCTGTGCGTGTAGCGGTTCGGGCCACATTAATTGCGGAAATCAACTTAATAATAATAAGAAGAAGAAGAACTAGATGTGTATTTCCTGAAGGAAGTACAGATAGTGGTTTGAAATGGTGCCCGGGCTGCCCCTTTAAGAGAGACTTGCCTGCTGCCCCTACAAGACTTTCAACTCAGGATACGATTTAACTGTGGGTGCCTCTCAGGGGCCACTTTGGCCTCAGGGTCTGATTTTGTGGGTGGGGCCCCTCAGGGTCCGATTTTGTGGCCGGGGCCACTCAGGGTCCGATTTGGTGGCCGGGGCCCCTCAGGGTCCGATTTGGTGGCCGGGACCCCTCAGGGTCTGATTTGGTGGGTGGGGCCCCTCAAGGTCCGATTTTGTGGCTGGGGCCCCTCAGGGTCCGATTTTGTGGCCGGGGCCACTCAGGATCCGATTTTTGTGGCCGGAACCCCTCAGGGTCCAATTTTGTGGGTGGGGCCCCTCAGGGTCCGATTTTGTGGCCGGGGCCCGTCAGGGTCCGATTTTGTGGGTGGGGCCTCTCAGGGTCCGATTTGGTGGGCGGGGCCCCTCAGGGTCCGATTTGGTGGGCAGGGCCCCTCAGGGCCCGATTTTGTGGGTTGGGCCCCTCAGGGTCCGATTTTGTGGCCGGGCCCCTCAGGCTCCGATTTTGTGTCAGGGGCCCCTCAGGGTCCGATTTTGTGGTTGGGGCCCCTCAGGGTCCGATTTTGTGGCCGCGGCCCCTCAGGGTCTGATTTTGTGGCCGCGGCCCCTCTGGGTCCGATTTTGTGGCAGGGGCCCCTCTGGGTCCGATTTTTTGGGTGGGGCCCCTCTGGGTCCAATTTGGTGGGCGGGACCACTCTGGGTCCAATTTGGTGGGCGGGACCACTCTGGGTCCAATTTGGTGGGCGGGGCCTCTCAGGGTCCGATTTGGTGGGCGGGGCCCCACAGGGTCCGATTTGGTGGACGGGTCCCCTCAGGGTCCAATTTGGTGGGCAGGGCCTCTCTGGGTCTGATTTGGTGGGTGGGGCCACTCTGGGTAAGATTTGGAGGCTGGGGTCGCTCAGCCTCCAATTTGGAGGCCGGGGTCGCTGAGCTTCCGATTTGGAGGCCGAGGTCAAAGAGACTCCGATTTGGAGGCAGGGGTCGATGAGCTTCCGATTTGGAGGCCGGGGTCGATGAGCCTCCGATTTGGAGGCCGGGGTGGCTCAGCCTCCGATTTGGAGGCCGGGGTGGCTCAGCCTCCGATTTGGAGGCCGGGGTGGCTCAGCCTCCGATTTGGAGGCCGGGGTGGATCAGCCTCCGATTTGGAGGCCGGGATGGCTCAGCCTCCGATTTGGAGGCCGGGGTCGCTCAGCCTCCGATTTGGAGGCCGGGGTGGCTCAGCCTCCGATTTGGAGGCCGGGGTGGCTCAGCCTCCGATTTGGAGGCCGGGGTGGCTCAGCCTCCGATTTGGAGGCCGGGGTGGCTCAGCCTCCGATTTGGAGGCCGGGGTGGCTCAGCCTCCGATTTGGAGGCCGGGGTGGCTCAGCCTCCGATTTGGAGGCCGGGGTGGCTCAGCCTCCGATTTGGAGGCCGGGGTGGCTCAGCCTCCGATTTGGAGGCCGGGGTGGCTCAGCCTCCGATTTGGAGGCCGGGGTGGCTCAGCCTCCGATTTGGAGGCCGGGGTCGATCAGCCTCCGATTTGGAGGCCGGGGTCGATCAGCCTCCGATTTGGAGGCCGGGGTGGCTCAGCCTCCGATTTGGAGGCCGGGGTGGCTCAGCCTCCGATTTGGAGGCCGGGGTGGCTCAGCCTCCGATTTGGAGGCCGGGGTCGATCATCCTCCGATTTGGAGGCCGGGGTGGCTCAGCCTCCGATTTGGAGGCCGGGGTGGCTCAGCCTCCGATTTGGAGGCCGGGGTCGATCAGCCTCCGATTTGGAGGCCGGGGTGGCTCAGCCTCCAATTTGGAGGCCGGGGTGGCTCAGCGTCCGATTTGGAGGCCGGGGTGGCTCAGCGTCCGATTTGGAGGCCGGGGTGGCTCAGCCTCCGATTTGGAGGCCGGGGTGGCTCAGCCCCCGATTTGGTGTGTCGGCCCTTTAAGACTCATTTGGGTGTGCTGGCCCTTTAACAATCACTTTGGCGCGTTGGCCCTTTAAGAGCTAGTTTGGCTCACTGGGCTTCTTTTAAATCCACTTTGGCGCACACATTCTCTCTCAGGGGCATGTGTCATGTGATGAAGCTAGATTTGCATTTGTGCTGTGAGTTTCGCGCTTTAAGAGCTGATATTATGTGGCAGAGGCTCTGTGCTGGGGTTCAAGTGAAGTTCGTAGGCGTTGGCATAGTAACTGGGTCTGCCTGCACATATCAATGAGCTCAACTGTCATTTCAATCGCCTCAGGGCACGTTTTGCCATTTCCTATTGAAAAGCATTGGAGACAGTGCATTCCAATGACGGGAAAAAAAAATTTCAAACGCAAATTGCGCAAAAACTACAAATCCGATCGACACGAAAAATACTTAGCACACCTCTCATGGACGCTGGCTTCGAAACGACACCTCAACGGAGTCTGTGCGTGTAGCGGTTCGGGCCGCATTAATTGCGGAAATCAACTTAATAATAATAACTAGATGTGTATTTCCTGAAGGAAGTACAGATAGTGGTTTGAAATGGTGCCCGGTCTGCCCCTTTAAGAGAGACTTGCCTGCTGCCCCTGCAAGACTTTCAACTCAGGAACCGTTTTAAATGTGGGTGCCTCTCAGGGGCCACTTTGGCCTCAGGGTCTGATTTGGTGGGTGGGGCCCCTGAGGATCCGATTCGGTGGCCTGGGCTCCTCAGGATTTGAATTAGTTGCCGGGATTCCTCAGGGTCCAATTTTGTGGGTGTGGCTCCTCAGGGTCGGATTTTGTGGGTGTTTGCCCCTCAGGGTCCGATTTTGTGGGTGGGGCCCCTTAGGGTCCGATTTTGTGGGTGGGGCCCCTCAGGGTCCAATTTGGTGGGTGGGGCCACTCTGGGTCCGATTTTATGGGTGGGGACCCTCAGGGTCCGATTTTGTGGGTGGGGCCCCTCATGGTCTGATTTTGTGGGTGGGGCCCCTCAGGGTATGATTTTGTGTCCGGGGCCCCTCAGGGTCCGATTTTATGGCCGGGGCCCCTCAGGGTCTGATTTTGCGGGTGGGGCAAGTTAGCAGCGTTCGGATTACAATATAGTGGTTTTTTCAAACCACTATAATAAGTTAGCAGCGTTCGGATTACAATATAGTGGTTTTTTCAAACCACTATAACTAGATGTGTATTTCCTGAAGGAAGTACAGATAGTGGTTTGAAATGGGGCCCGGGCTCCCCCTTTAAGAGAGACTTGCCTGCTGCCCCTGCAAGACTTTCAACTCTGGATCCACTTTAACTGTGGGGGCCACTCGGGGGCCGATTTGGTGGGCGGGGCCAGAGAGAGAGAAAGAACAGGGGAAGAGTCTTGAGGAGATCATTTGCATATTCCCAGTGCCTTCTGGGATAAGTGAAGAGTCTCAGCGAGCTCAACGATCACTGGGTTTTGGCCGTTGCAGCTGAAAAGAGGAAATCGGAAAACCAGGGGAAGAGTCTTGAGGAGATCATTTGCATATTCCCAGTGCCTTCTGGGATAAGTGAAGAGTCTCCGCGAGCTCAACGATCACTGGGTTTTGGCCGTTGCAGCTGAAAAGAGGAAATCGGAAAACCAGGGGAAGAGTCTTGAGGAGATCATTTGCATATTCCCAGTGCCTTCTGGGATAAGTGAAGAGTCTCCGCGAGCTCAACGATCACTGGGTTTTGGCCGTTGCAGCTGAAAAGAGGAAATCGGAAAACCAGGGGAAGAGTCTTGAGGAGATCATTTGCATATTCCCAGTGCCTTCTGGGATAAGTGAAGAGTCTCCGCGAGCTCAACGATGACTGGGTTTTGGCCGTTGCAGCTGAAAAGCGGAAATCGGAAAACCAGGGGAAGAGTCTTGAGGAGATCATTTGCATATTCCCAGTGCCTTCTGGGATAAGAAATCTCAAGATGGAAGAGGCCAGGAGCCATTTGGTGAGCTGCATTTCTTGCTACATGTTCACAGACTTACCAGTGGAAAAGCCAAACTTCACATGCCACAAATGCAAGCTTGTGTCCCTGTTGGAGGAAAAGTTGCAAAATCTCGAAGAGAGGTTAGCTACGTTGAAGATCATTAAGGAAGGTGAAGAGTTCTTGGACAGAACAGAATTATCTCTTCATGTTACAGAAAGAGAAGAAATTCGAAGTGCACCTGAAGAAACAGAGGAATGGAGACATGTGACCCAGAGAAGCAGGAGGATCAGGAGGCAGTCAGCACCCATACTGCTCAGAAACCAATACCAGGCTCTCACGCAGGAAAACAATGAAGAAATACATCAGGATAAGACTTTGCCAACAAGCAGCAACCTTGTACGCCTTCAGAGTCCTCCTGGATGGAGAAAGAAAAATGTTGTGAAGAAGAAACGGAGAGTGGTGGTCATGGGGGATTCCCTGTTGAGAGGAACTGAGGCCGCTATCTGCAGACCGGATATAACTTCAAGAGAAATGTGTTGTCTTCCAGGTGCAAAAATTAAAGATGTGTCTGACAGGATATCAGGACTCTTCAGACCTACAGATGACTACCCATTCCTGCTACTACATGTGGGGACAAATGACACTGCAAGAAACGACCTGGAAACCATCTGCAGAGACTTTGAAGACTTAGGCAAGAAAGTGAAAGAACTGGGAGCGCAGGTGGTCTTCTCTTCCATCCTCCCAGTGGATGGCCATGGAACAAGGAGGTGGAATAAGATTCTGCAGGTGAACAACTGGCTACGTCGATGGTGCCGTCAGCAACGATTTGGATTTCTGGATCACGGAGTGAACTACTTATACGATGGACTACTTGCTAGAGATGGGGTGCACCTTACGAAGACTGGTAAGCATGTATTTGGAAGTCGCCTTGCTACACTTGTAAGGAGAGCTTTAAACTAGAACAACATGGGAAGGGAAGCAAAAGACCAGAAAAAGCCATACACCTGACAAATGCTATTGAGAACTCTGCTATTAGAAGTGGAAAGGAAGAACAAAGACGAAAGAATCTAATTAATAAAAATATTGGAGAAAGAGAAACCAATCACAAACTAAAATGTTTCTATACTAATGCACAAAGCATGGGCCACAAACAAGGAGAATTGGAACTACTAACACAGGAAAAGAAATATGATGTCATTGGAATCACTGAAACTTGGTGGGACAATACACATGATTGGAATACAAGACTAGAAGGATACAATTTATTTGCAAGAAACAGACTTGATAAACGAGGAGGGGGTGTCGCATTGTATGTTAGAAACGCGTATATCTGCACAGAGATTGAAGCTTCAGAGACTGGGAGTTCTGTGGAAACTGTTTGGGTAAGAATACAAGGACAGAACAATGGAAAGGACACCATTGTAGGCATTTACTACAGGCCGCCTGTGCAAGCTGAAGCTATGGATGAACTCTTTATGCATCAAATGGCCAAGTTCTCCAAAAAATATGACATAGTTGTCATGGGAGATTTCAACTATCCAGACATTTGTTGGGAATCTCTCTCAGGCAAAACTAACAGGTCAAGGAAATTCTTATCCTCTCTTGCTGACAACTTTATCTTCCAAAAGGTAAGGGAGAAAACAAGGGGAACTGCTACCTTGGATCTAATCCTTATAAACAGGGAGGAAATGGTTGAGGAGGTAAAAGTGGCTGGGACCCTAGGAGGTAGCGACCATGCTATTTTAGAATTTTGGATAACTAGAGGCGGAAGACCTGTGAAGACTCAGACATCAAGGTTAGATTTCAGAAAGGCAGATTTTAAGGGATTCAGAAAGATAATTGGAGGGATCCAATGGCTGGATATCCTTAAAGACAAAAATGTCCAGGAAGGATGGGAAATCTTGAAAAATGAAATTCTCAAAGCACAGTTGTTAACAATTCCGAAAAGAGGGAAGAATAGGAAGCAGTTAAGGAAACCAGGATGGATGAACACAGAACTTAAGCACATGCTAAAAAGGAAGAAAAAAATGTTTATAAAATGGAAAGAGGGAGGCATATCTAAAGAAGAATATAATGCTGTCTGCAGAACCTGCAGGGCACAAATCAGATTAGCTAAAGCTGAAAATGAATTGAGACTTGCAAGAGATGTCAAAAGCAATAATAAAGGATTTTGGGGATATGTCAAAAGTAAAAGAAAAGTCAAAGATGCTATAGGATTTTTACAGGATGAAAATGATGAAATGGTAAGACAGGATGTTGAGAAGGCTGAACTTTTAAATTCCTATTTTGCATCTGTTTTCTCTCAGAAAGGAAATGTAACATCAACTGTTATTCACTGTCCTATTAAGGGAATAGAAGAATCCAGGATATCTATAAACAGAAAGATAGTGAGGAAACACTTAGCTAGCCTAAATGAATTCAAGTCTCCAGGTCCAGATGAATTACACCCCAGAGTACTGAAGGAGATAGCAGAAGAAATTTTTGAACCCCTCTCTATAATCTTTGAAAATTCTTGGAGAACAGGAGAAGTGCCAGAAGACTGGAGAAGAGCAAATGTTGTTCCTATCTTCAAAAAGGGGAAGAAGGTGGACCCAGGTAACTATAGGCCGGTGAGTCTGACTTCTATACCAGGAAAGATCTTTGAACAAATTATTAAACAACATGTATGTCAATACCTGGATAAGAATGAAGTGATTAAACAGAGTCAGCATGGGTTTGTAACTAATAAGTCATGTCAGACTAACTTAATTTCCTTCTATGACGGTATCACTGATTGGGTAGATCAAGGAAATGCTGTAGATATAGTATATCTTGACTTCAGCAAAGCATTTGACAAAGTCTCTCATACAATCCTTATTGAAAAAATGATTAAGTATGGAATGGACAAGGCAACTGTTAGGTGGATTCATAACTGGCTTAGTGATCGGACCCAAAGAGTGGTCGTAAATGGCTGCACATCCAGTTGGAAGAATGTCTCAAGTGGGGTACCACAGGGCTCTGTCCTGGGCCCTGTATTGTTCAACATCTTTATCAACGATTTAGATGAAGGAATTGCGGGTAAACTGATTAAATTTGCTGATGACACAAAGCTAGGAGGGATAGCTAATACTAGAGAAGAGAGAGAGAGGATTCAAAAAGATTTAAATAAACTGGAGAAGTGGGCAGCAACTAACAGAATGGTTTTTAACAGGGAGAAATGCAAAGTAATATATCTGGGCAATAAAAATGGAAAAAGCATATATAGAATGGGAGGAATAGGGCTAAGTGACAGCACATGTGAAAAAGACTTGGGTATACTAATAGATCACAGACTGAATATGAGTCAACAGTGTGATGCAGCAGCAAAAAAGGCAAATGCAATTCTAGGATGTATTAACAGAAGCATACAGTCTAGATCACGTGAAGTCATTATTTCCCTCTACTCCTCTTTGGTCAGACCTCATCTGGAATATTGTGTCCAGTTTTGGGCACCACATTTTAAAAAAGACATCAACAAACTGGAGCAAGTTCAGAAAAGAGCGACCAGAATGGT
This sequence comes from Dendrobates tinctorius, assembly GCF_039654945.1. Classification (NCBI taxonomy): domain Eukaryota; kingdom Metazoa; phylum Chordata; class Amphibia; order Anura; family Dendrobatidae; genus Dendrobates; species Dendrobates tinctorius. The sequence continues at coordinate 3,443,390 of NW_027361776.1, read as the reverse complement.
GACCGGTCTGCAAACCCTGTCTTATGAGGAAAGGTTGCAGGATTTGGGAATGTTTAGTTTGCAAAAGAGAAGACTGAGAGGAGACTTAATAGCTGTCTACAAATATCTAAAGGGCTGTCACATTGTAGAAGGATCAACTTTATTCTCATTTGCACAAGGAAAGACTAGAAGCAATGGGATGAAACTGAATGGGAGGAGACACAGATTAGATATTAGAAAAAACTTTTTGACAGTTAGAGTGATCAATGAGTGGAACAGGCTGCCACGAGAAGTGGTGAGTTCTCCTTCAATGGAAGTCTTCAAACAGAGGCTGGACAGACATCTGACTGGGATGATTTAGCGAATCCTGCTTTGAGCAGGGGGTTGGACCAGATGGCCCAGGAGGTCCCTTCCAACTCTACGATTCTATGATTCTATGATTCTATGATTAACAGAGACAGAAAGAAAGAATGAGAACAGAGAGAAAAAAAAGATTTGAGAGAAAGAAACAGAGAAAGAAAAATTCTATAAAGATACTATAGCAGCCCAGCTCCCATTGTAGTGCCCACCTGAGCCTCCTGGTGCAGGACATATCATGATCCGCTCACATGGCCGGCATCCCCGATTCCAAGGCGATCCCGCTGTCCGCTCTGTCAGAGGGAAACACGGTGATGGACCTGAAGCATTCCCTGAAGTGCCTCCATGGTTCCGTCACAATCTCCTACTGAAATTACCTAATTTCTGGCCAGCTTCCAGCACGTCACTTCCGGTAGAACGTTACGTGCAAGTTTTAAATTGCTCCTTGGGGCTCCGCTGTGTACTCCTGTGTCCCTCGGGGAAAGTAAGCTCCCAGCTGGGGCAATCTCTCTCTCAAAATCAGGACTGTCTCGCTGGATCCGGGACGGTTGGGACTCGGGAGGTATAAATGCTCCCCACCATACACCTCGTACACCCCCGGCTCTGCTCCGCTCCATAAACACACGGCTCCGCTCCGTACACCTTGTACACACAGGGCTCTGTTCCGTACATCTTGTACACACACGGCTTCACTCTGTACACCTCGTACACACACGGCTCTGCTCCGTACACACACGGCTCCGCTCCCTACACCTCGTACACACACGGCTCCGCTCCCTACACCTCGTACACACACGGCTCCGCTCCCTACACCTCGTACACACACGGCTCCGCTCCCTACACCTCGTACACACACGGCTCCGCTCCCTACACCTCGTACACACACGGCTCCGCTCCCTACACCTCGTACACACACGGCTCCGCTCCCTACACCTCGTACACACACGGCTCCGCTCCCTACACCTCGTACACACACGGCTCCGCTCCCTACACCTCGTACACACACGGCTCCGCTCCCTACACCTCGTACACACACGGCTCCGCTCCCTACACCTCGTACACACACGGCTCCGCTCCCTACACCTCGTACACACACGGCTCCGCTCCCTACACCTCGTACACACACGGCTCTGCTCCCTACACCTCGTACACACACGGCTCTGCTTCGTACACCTCGTACACACACGGCTCTGCTCCGTACACCTCGTACATGCGGCTCCGCTCCGTACACCTCGTACACACACGGCTCCGCTCCGTACACCTCGTACACACGCGGCTCTGCTACATCCACGTTGTAAACCCCTCCTGACCCCACACAAGTACACACACGGCTCTGCTCCCTACACATCGTACACACACGGCTCCGCTCCCTACACCTCGTACACACACGGCTCCGCTCCCTACACCTCGTACACACACGGCTCCGCTCCGTACACCTCGTACACACACGGCTCTGCTCCGTACATCTCGTACACACACGGCTCTGCTCCGTACACCTCGTACACACACGGCTCCGCTCCCTACACCTCGTACACACACGGCTCCGCTCCCTACACCTCGTACACACACGGCTCTGCTCCGTACACCTCGTACACACACGGCTCTGCTCCGTACACCTCGTACATGCGGCTTCGCTCCGTACACCTCGTACACACACGGCTCTGCTCCGTACACCTCGTACACACGCGGCTCTGCTACATCCACGTTGTAAACCCCTCCTGACCCCACACAAGTACACACACGGCTCTGCTACATGCACCTTGTAAACCCCTCCTGACCCCACACAAGTACACACATGGCTCTGCTACAGCCACCTTGTAAACCCCTCCTGAGCCCACTGTCCCACACATAAATGTTACCTCATCCATCCAGACTAGCACCATAATGACAAGCGACCAGCACAGCAGAGTCCTGCAGCCACCCTGATCATGTGAACCCTGACTCCTCCCCTCCTGTGACCTCATCACAGGTCCTGTGTCAACACCGCACACAAGATTACAGCCGAAGGAAGCGATCATCATTGCTGGCAGTAAGGCTGTGTGCACATGATGCAGATTTCCAGCGGATCCGCAGCGGATTTTACCGCACAGAAACGCTGCATATCCACATTGTGAAGTACAGTAGCCTTAAAATCAATCGAAAAAAAAAAACGCTGTGCAGACGCTGCAGATTTTTCTGCGCGGTTTTCCTGCGGTACAAAATCTGCAGCGTGTTACTTCTTTTGTGCGGTTTTCCATCTCCCCCTGTCTACAAATCCGCAAGGGGAAAACCGCAGTGGAAAACCACACAAAAACCGCAGGAAAAATGGAAGATATCAGCAGGAAAAATGCAGGTCATTTGACCTGCGGATTTCTTCCATTCTGAGCGGAAAAATCCGCAAGGCTAAAAAGTTGTCTGCACTCAGCCTAAGGGGCTGAATCACTGCGTGGGTCCATCGCGGAGGGCACAGGATGGGGTCAGTACATGGGGGCGTGGCGGCTGGCGGGTATCCCAGACAGCGAGAGTGGGTCCTCACATCTCGCCAGGGCACCGGAAATTGCCCGGGTGCGCCAGGTGCTGACGCCGGCCCTGGCCTACGCATATCAATGAGCTTAACTGCCACCTCACGACTGCCCCATGTTTTCCCTATGGCAACATTTTCCTGTTAAAATGCATTGAGACAATACATTCCAATGACAGGAAAATGCTTTTTCAAATGCAAATTGCGCAAAAATTACAAATCCGATAGACACGAAAAATACTTAGCACACCACTCATGGACGCTGGCTTCGAATCGACACCTCAATGGAGTCTGTGTGTGTAGCGGTTCGGGCCGCATTAATTGCGGAAATCAACTGAATAGTAATAATAATACTAGATGTGTATTTCCTGAAGGAAGTACAGATAGTGGTTTGAAATGGTGCCCGGTCTGCCCCTTTAAGAGAGACTTGCCTGCTGCCCCTGCAAGACTTTCAACTCAGGATTCGTTTTAACTGTGGGTGCCTCTCAGGGGCCACTTTGGCCTCAGGGTCTGATTTGGTGGCCTGGGCTCCTCAGGACTTGAAATGGTGGATGGGATCCCTCAGGGTCAGATTTTGTAGCCGGGGCCTCTCGCTCCAATTTTGTGGGTGGGGACCATTAGGGTCCAATTTTGTGGGCGGAGCCCCTCTGGGTCCAATTTGGTGGGCAGGGGCTCCTCAGGGTCCGGTTTGGTGGGCAGGGCCCCTCAGGGTCCAATTTGGTGGACAGGGCCCCTCAGGGTCCGATTTTGTGGGTTGTGGCCCCTCAGGGTCTGATTTTGTGGCCGCGGCCCCTCAGGGTCCGATTTGGTGGACAGGGCCCCTCAGGGTCCAATTTGTGACTGGGGCCCATCCGGGTCCGATTTTGTGGCCGCGGCCCCTCAGGGTCTGATTTTGTGGGCGGAGCCCCTCTGGGTCCAATTTGGTGGGCGGGACCACTCTGGGTCCAATTTGGTGGGCGGGGCCTCAGGGTCCGATTTGGTGGGCGGGGCCCCACAGGGTCCGATTTGGTGGGCGGGGCCACTCTGTGTAAGATTTGGAGGCTGGGGTCGCTCAGCCTCCAATTTGGAGGCCGAGGTCAAAGAGCCTCCGATTTGGAGGCCGGGGTCGATGAGCCTCCGATTTGGAGTCCGGGGTCGATGAGCCTCCGTTTGGAGGCCGGGGTGGCTCAGCCTCCGATTTGGAGGCCGGGGTGGCTCAGCCTCCGATTGGAGGCCGGGGTGGCTCAGCCTCCGATTTGGAGGCCGGGGTGGATCAGCCTCCGATTTGGAGGCCGGGGTGGATCAGCCTCCGATTTGGAGGCCGGGGTGGATCAGCCTCCGATTTGGAGGCCGGGGTGGATCAGCCTCCGATTTGGAGGCCGGGGTGGATCAGCCTCCGATTTGGAGGCCGGGGTGGATCAGCCTCCGATTTGGAGGCCGGGGTGGATCAGCCTCCGATTTGGAGGCCGGGGTGGATCAGCCTCCGATTTGGAGGCCGGGGAGGATCAGCCTCCGATTTGGAGGCCGGGGTGGATCAGCCTCCGATTTGGAGGCCGGGGTGGATCAGCCTCCGATTTGGAGGCCGGGGTCGATCAGCCTCCGATTTGGAGGCCGGGGTGGATCAGCCTCCGATTTGGAGGCCGGGGTGGATCAGCCTGCGATTTGGAGGCCGGGGTCGATCAGCCTCCGATTTGGAGGCCGGGGTCGATCAGCCTCCGATTTGGAGGCCGGGGTGGCTCAGTCTCCGATTTGGAGGCCGGGGTGGCTCAGCCTCCGATTTGGAGGCCGGGGTGGCTCAGCCTCCGATTTGGAGGCCGGGGTGGCTCAGCCTCCGATTTGGAGGCCGGGGTCGATCAGCCTCCGATTTGGAGGCCGGGGTCGATCAGCCTCCGATTTGGAGGCCGGGGTCGATCAGCCTCCGATTTGGAGGCCGGGGTGGCTCAGCCTCCGATTTGGAGGCCGGGGTGGATCAGCCTCCGATTTGGAGGCCGGGGTGGATCAGCCTCCGATTTGGAGGCCGGGGTGGATCAGCCTCCGATTTGGAGGCCGGGGTGGATCAGCCTCCGATTTGGAGGCCGGGGTGGATCAGCCTCCGATTTGGAGGCCGGGGTGGATCAGCCTCCGATTTGGAGGCCGGGGTGGATCAGCCTCCGATTTGGAGGCCGGGGTGGATCAGCCTCCGATTTGGAGGCCGGGGTGGCTCAGCCTCCGATTTGGAGGCCGGAGGGGATCAGCCTCCGATTTGGAGGCCGGGGTGGATCAGCCTCCGATTTGGAGGCCGGGGTGGATCAGCCTCCGATTTGGAGGCCGGGGTGGATCAGCCTCCGATTTGGAGGCCGGGGTGGATCAGCCTCCGATTTGGAGGCCGGGGTGGATCAGCCTCCGATTTGGAGGCCGGGGTGGATCAGCCTCCGATTTGGAGGCCGGGGGAGGATCAGCCTCCGATTTGGAGGCCGGGGTGGATCAGCCTCCGATTTGGAGGCCGGGGTCGATCAGCCTCCGATTTGGAGGCCGGGGTCGATCAGCCTCCGATTTGGAGGCCGGGGTGGATCAGCCTCCGATTTGGAGGCCGGGGTGGATCAGCCTGCGATTTGGAGGCCGGGGTCGATCAGCCTCCGATTTGGAGGCCGGGGTCGATCAGCCTCCGATTTGGAGGCCGGGGTGGCTCAGTCTCCGATTTGGAGGCCGGGGTGGCTCAGCCTCCGATTTGGAGGCCGGGGTGGCTCAGCCTCCGATTTGGAGGCCGGGGTGGATCAGCCTCCGATTTGGAGGCCGGGGTCGATCAGCCTCCGATTTGGAGGCCGGGGTCGATGAGCCTCCGATTTGGAGACCGGGGTGGCTCAGCCTCCGATTTGGAGGCCGGGGTGGCTCAGCCTCCGATTTGGAGGCCGGGGTGGCTCAGCCTCCGATTTGGAGGCCGGGGTGGATCAGCCTCCGATTTGGAGGCCGGGGTGGATCAGCCTCCGATTTGGAGGCCGGGGTGGATCAGCCTCCGATTTGGAGGCCGGGGTGGATCAGCCTCCGATTTGGAGGCCGGGGGTGGATCAGCCTCCGATTTGGAGGCCGGGGTGGCTCAGCCTCCGATTTGGAGGCCGGAGGGGATCAGCCTCCGATTTGGAGGCCGGGGTGGATCAGCCTCCGATTTGGAGGCCGGGGTGGATCAGCCTCCGATTTGGAGGCCGGGGTGGATCAGCCTCCGATTTGGAGGCCGGGGTGGATCAGCCTCCGATTTGGAGGCCGGGGTGGATCAGCCTCCGATTTGGAGGCCGGGGGTGGATCAGCCTCCGATTTGGAGGCCGGGGTGGATCAGCCTCCGATTTGGAGGCCGGGGAGGATCAGCCTCCGATTTGGAGGCCGGGGTGGATCAGCCTCCGATTTGGAGGCCGGGGTCGATCAGCCTCCGATTTGGAGGCCGGGGTCGATCAGCCTCCGATTTGGAGGCCGGGGTCGATCAGCCTCCGATTTGGAGGCCGGGGTGGATCAGCCTCCGATTTGGAGGCCGGGGTGGATCAGCCTGCGATTTGGAGGCCGGGGTCGATCAGCCTCCGATTTGGAGGCCGGGGTCGATCAGCCTCCGATTTGGAGGCCGGGGTGGCTCAGTCTCCGATTTGGAGGCCGGGGTGGCTCAGCCTCCGATTTGGAGGCCGGGGTGGCTCAGCCTCCGATTTGGAGGCCGGGGTGGATCAGCCTCCGATTTGGAGGCCGGGGTCGATCAGCCTCCGATTTGGAGGCCGGGGTCGATGAGCCTCCGATTTGGAGGCCGGGGTGGCTCAGCCTCCGATTTGGAGGCCGGGGTGGCTCAGCCTCCGATTTGGAGGCCGGGGTGGATCAGCCTCCGATTTGGAGGCCGGGGTCGATCAGCCTCCGATTTGGAGGCCGGGGTCGATCAGCCTCCGATTTGGAGGCCGGGGTCGATCAGCCTCCGATTTGGAGGCCGGGGTCGATCAGCCTCCGATTTGGAGGCCGGGGTGGCTCAGTCTCCGATTTGGTGTGTCGGCCCTTTAAGACTCATTTGGGTGCGCTGGCCCTTTAAGAGCTAGTTTGGCTGACTGGGCTTCTTTTAAATCCACTTTGGCGCACACATTCTCTCTCAGGGGCATGTGTCATGTGATGAAGCTAGATTTGCATTTGTACTGTGGGTTTTTCTTTAAGTGCTGATATTATGTGTCAGAGGCTCTGTGCTGGGGTTCAAGTGAAGTTCGTAGGCGTTGGCATAGTAACTGGGTCTGCCTGCGCATATCAATGAGCTCAACTGTCATTTCAATCGCCTCAGGGCACGTTTTGCCATTTCCTATTGAAAAGCATTGGAGACAGTGCATTCCAATGACGGGAAAAAAAAATTTCAAATGCAAATTGCGCAAAAACTACAAATCCGATCGACACGAAAAATACTTAGCACACCTCTCATGGACGCTGGCTTCGAAACGACACCTCAACGGAGTCTGTGCGTGTAGCGGTTCGGGCCGCATTAATTGCGGAAATCAACTTAATAAGAAGAAGAAGAAGAAGAAGAATAAGTTAGCAGCGTTCGGATTACAATATAGTGGTTTTTTCAAACCACTATAATAATAATAATAAGAAGAATAAGTTAGCAGCGGTCGGATTACAATATAGTGGTTTTTTCAAACCACTATAATAAGTTAGCAGCGGTCGGATTACAACATTAATACTAGATGTGTATTTCCTGAAGGAAGTACAGATAGTGGTTTGAAATGGTGCCCAGGCTGCCCCTTTAAGAGAGACTTGCCTGCTGCGGGACCACTCTGGGTCCAATTTGGTGGGTGGGGCCACTCGGGGGCCGATTTGGTGGGCAAGGCCACTCGGGGGCCGATTTGGTGGGAGGGGCTACTCGGGGGTCGATTTGGTGGGAGGGGCCACTCGGAGGCCGATTTGGTGGGCAGGGCCACTCGGGGGTCTATTTGGTGGGCGGGGCCACTCGGAGGCCGATTTGGTGGGCAGGGCCACTCGGGGCCGATTTGGTGGGCAGGGCCACTTGGGGGCCGATTTGGTGGGCGGGGCCACTCGGGGGCCGATTTGGTGGGCGGGGCCACTCGGGGGCCGATTTGGTGGGAGGGGCCGATTTCTTGAGCGGTGCCACTCTGAGTCTGATTTAGTGGGCGAGGCCCCTCAGGGTCCGATTTGGAGGGCGGGGCCACACTGGATCCGCTTTGGTGGTCGGGGCCACTCTTAGTCTGATTTGGTGGACGGGGCCACTCTGGGTCCAATTTGGAGGCCAGGGTGGCTCAGCCTCCGATTTGTAGGCCAGGGTCGATCAGCCTCCGATTTGGAGGCCAGGGTCGATCAGCCTCCAATTTGGAGGTCGGGGTGGCTAAGCCTCCGATTTGGAGCCTGGGGTCACTCAGTTTTCGATTTGGTGCGCTGGCCCTTTAAGAATCACTTTGGCGCATCGGCCATTTTATAGACAGGGTGGCTCACTGAGCTTCTAAATCCACTTTGGCGCACATTCTCTCTCAGGGGCATGATTCATATGATGAGGCTAGATTTGCATTTGTGCTGTGGGTTTCGCTTTAAGAGCTGACATTATGTGCCAGAAGCTCTGTCCTGGGGGCATCATGTGACGTTCCTAGGCGTTGGCATAGTAAATGGGTGTGCCTGTGCATATCAATGAGCTTTACTGCCATTTGAATTGCCTCAGGGCACGTTTTAAGTTGCCCATTGAAAAGCATTGAGACATGCATTCCAATGACGGGAAAAAAAATTTTCAAACGCAAATTGCGCAAAAACTACAAATCCGATCGACACGAAAAATAGTTAGCACACCTCTCGTGGACGCTGGCTTCGAAACAACACCTCAACGGAGTCTGTGCGTGTAGCGGTTCGGGCCGCATTAATTGTTAGCAGCGTTCGGATTACAACATTAATACTAGATGTGTATTTCCTGAAGGAAGTACAGATAGTGGTTTGAAATGGTGCCCGGGCTGCCCCTTTAAGAGAGACTTGCCTGCTGCCCCTGCAAGACTTTCAACTCAGGATACGATTTAACTGTGGGTGCCTCTCAGGGGCCACTTTGGCCTCATGGTCTGATTTTGTGGGTGGGGCCCCTCAGGGCCTGATTTTGTGGGTGGGGCCCCTCAGGGTCCGATTTTGTGGTTGGGTCCCCTCAGGGTCCGATTTTGTGGTTGGGTCCCCTCAGGGTCCGATTTTGTGGCCGGGGCCCCTCTGGGTCCGATTTTGTGGCAGGGGTCCCTCTGGGTCCGATTTTGTGGGTGGGGCCCCTCTGGGTCCAATTTGGTGGGCGGGACCACTCTGGGTCCAATTTGGTGGGCGGGGCCTCTCAGGGTCCGATTTTGTGACTGGGGCCCATCAGGGTCCGATTTTGTGGCCGCGGCCCCTCAGGGTCTGATTTTGTGGCAGGGGCCCCTCAGGGTCTGATTTTGTGGGCGGAGCCCCTCTGGGTCCAATTTGGTGGGCGGGACCACTCTGGGTCCAATTTGGTGGGCGGGACCACTCTGGGTCCGATTTGGTGGGCGGGGCCTCTCAGGGTCCGATTTGGTGGGCGGGGCCCCACAGGGTCCGATTTGGTGGGCGGGGCCACTCTGGGTAAGATTTGGAGGCTGGGGTCGCTCAGCCTCCAATTTGGAGGCCGGGGTTGTTGAGCTTCCGATTTGGAGGCCGAGGTCAAAGAGCCTCTGATTTGGAGGCCGGGGTCGATGAACTTCCGATTTGGAGGCCGGGGTCGATGAGCCTCCGATTTGGAGGCCGGGGTGGCTCAGCCTCCGATTTGGAGGCCGGGGTGGCTCAGCCTCCGATTTGGAGGCCGGGGTGGATCAGCCTCCGATTTGGAAGCCGGGGTGGATCAGCCTCCGATTTGGAGGCCGGGGTCGCTCAGCCTCCGATTTGGAGGCCGGGGTGGCTCAGCCTCCGATTTGGAGGCCGGGGTGGCTCAGCCTCCGATTTGGAGGCCGGGGTGGCTCAGCCTCCGATTTGGAGGCCGGGGTGGATCAGCCTCCGATTTGGAGGCCGGGGTCGATCAGCCTCCGATTTGGAGGCCGGGGTGGCTCAGCCTCCTATTTGGAGGCCGGGGTGGCTCAGCCTCCTATTTGGAGGCCGGGGTGGCTCAGCCTCCGATTTGGAGGCCGGGGTCGATCAGCCTTCTATTTGGAGGCCAGGGTCGATCAGCCTCCGATTTGGAGGCCGGGGTCAATCAGCCTCCGATTTGGAGGCCGGGGTCAATCAGCCTCCGATTTGGAGGCCGGGGTCAATCAGCCTCCGATTTGGAGGCCGGGGTCGATCAGCCTCCGATTTGGAGGCCGGGGTCGATCAGCCTCCGATTTGGAGGCCGGGGTCGATCAGCCTCCGATTTGGAGGCCGGGGTGGCTCAGCCTCCTATTTGGAGGCCGGGGTGGCTCAGCCTCCTATTTGGAGGCCGGGGTGGCTCAGCCTCCGATTTGGAGGCCGGGGTGGCTCAGCCTCCGATTTGGAGGCCGGGGTGGCTCAGCCTCCGATTTGGAGGCCTGGGTCGATCAGCCTCCGATTTGGAGGCCGGGGTGGATCAGCCTCCGATTTGGAGGCCGGGGTGGATCAGCCTCCGATTTGGAGGCCGGGGTGGATCAGCCTCCGATTTGGAGGCCGGGGTGGATCAGCCTCCGATTTGGAGGCCGGGGTGGATCAGCCTCCGATTTGGAGGCCGGGGTGGATCAGCCTCCGATTTGGAGGCCGGGGTGGCTCAGCCTCTGATTTGGAGGCCTGGGTCGATCAGCCTCCAATTTGGAGGCCGGGGTGGATCAGGCTCTGATTTGGAGGCCGGGGTGGATCAGCCTCTGATTTGGAGGCCGGGGTGGCTCATTGTCCGATTTGGAGGCCGGGGTGGCTCAGCCTCCGATTTGGAGGCCGGGGTGGCTCAGTCTCCAATTTGGTGTGTCGGCCCTTTAAGACTCATTTGGGTGCACTGGCCCTTTAACAATCACTTTGGCGCGTTGGCCCTTTAAGAGCTAGTTTGGCTCACTGGGCTTCTTTTAAATCCACTTTGGCGCACACATTCTCTCTCAGGGGCATGTGTCATGTGATGAAGCTAGATTTGCATTTGTGCTGTGGGTTTCGCTTTAAGAGCTGATATTATGTGGCAGAGGCTCTGTGCTGGGGTTCAAGTGAAGTTCGTAGGCGTTGGCATAGTAACTGGGTCTGCCTGCGCATATCAATGAGCTCAACTGTCATTTCAATCGCCTCAGGGCACGTTTTGCCATTTCCTATTGAAAAGCATTGGAGACAGTGCATTCCAATGACGGGAAAAAAAAATTTCAAACGCAAATTGCGCAAAAACTACAAATCCGATCGACACGAAAAATACTTAGCACACCTCTCATGGACGCTGGCTTCGAAACAACACCTCAACGGAGTCTGTGCGTGTAGCGGTTCAGGCCGCATTAATTGCGGAAATCAACTTAATAATAAGAAGAAGAAGAAGAATAAGTTAGCAGCGTTCGGATTACAATATAGTGGTTTTTTCAAACCACTATAACTAGATGTGTATTTCCTGAAGGACGTACAGATAGTGGTTTGAAATGGTGCCCGGGCTGCCCCTTTAAGAGAGACTTGCCTGCTGCCCCTCCAAGACTTTCAACTCAGGATCCGTTTTAAGTGTGGGTGCCTCTCAGGGGCCACTTTGGCCTCAGGGTCTGATATGGTGGGTGGGGCCACTCAGGATCCGATTCGGTGGCCTGGGCTCCTCAGGGTTTGAATTGGTGGCCGGGATCCCTCAGGGTACAATTTTGTGGGTGGGGCCCCTGAGGGTCCGATTTTGTGGGTGGGGCCCCTCACGGTCCGATTTTGTGGTTGGGGCCCCTCAGGGTCCGATTTGGTGGGCGGGGCCCCTCAGGGTCCGATTTGGCGAACAGGGACCCTCAGGGTCCGATTTGGTGGGAGCCCTTCAGGGTCTGATTTGGGGGGGTGGGGCCCCTCAGGGTCCGATTTGGTGGGCTGTGCCACTCTGGGTCTGTTTTGGTGGGCGGGGCCACTCTGGGTCCGATTTTTTGAGCGGGGCCATGCTGGGTCCGATTTGGAGGCCAGGGTGGCTCAGCCTCTGATTTGGAGGCCGGGGTCACTCAGCTTTCGATTTGGCGCGTCGGCCCTTTAAGACTTATTTCGGTGCGCCGGCCCTTTAAGAATAATTTGGGCGCGTCGGCCCTTTAAGAGCCAGTTTGGCTCACTGGGCTTCTAAATCCACTTTGGCGCACATTCTCTTTCGGGCATGTGTCATTTGATGAAGCTAGATTTGCATTTGTGCTGTGGGTTTCGCTTTAAGAGCTAAAATTATCTGGCAGAAACTCTGTCCTGGAGAGGTCATGTAAAGTTCGCAGGCATTAGCATAGTAACTAGGTGTGCCTGCGCATATCAATGAGCTTAACTGCCACCTCACGACTGCCCCATGTTTTTACTCTGGGAAAAATTTCCCATTGAAATCTATTCCAATGACAGGAAACTGTTTTTTCAAATGCAAATTGCGCAAAAACTACAAACCCGATCGACATGAAAATTACTTAGCACACCACTCGTGGACGCTGGCTTCGAAACGACGCCTCAACGGAGTCTGTGCATGTAGTGGTTCGGGCCGCATTAATTGCAGAAATCAACTGAATAATAATATTAATACTAGATGTGTATTTCCTGAAGGAAGTACAGATAGTGGTTTGAAATGGTGCCCAGGCTGCCCCTTTAAGAGAGACTTGCCTGATGCCCCTGCAAGACTTTCAACTCAGGATCCGTTTTAACTGTGGGTGCCCCTCAGGGGCCACTTTGGCCCCAGGGTCCGATTTTGTGGGTGGGGCCCCTCAAGGCCAGATTTTGTGGGTGGGGCCACTCAGGGTCCGATTTTGTGGCCGGGGCCCCTCAGGGTCCGATTTGGTGGGTGGGGCCCCTCAGGGTCCGATTTGGTGGCCGGGGCCCCTCAGGGTCCGATTTGGTGGGTGGGGCCCCTCAGGGTCCGATTTTGTGGCCGGGGCCCCTCAGGGCCCGATTTGGTGGGTGGGGCCCCTCAGGGTCCGATTTTGTGGCCGGGGCCCCTCAGGGCCCGATTTGGTGGGTGGGGCCCCTCAGGGTCCGATTTTGTGGCCGGGGCCCCTCAGGGTCCGATTTTGTGGCCGGAACACCTCAGAGTCTGATTTTGTGGGTGGACCCCTCAGGGTCCAATTTTGTGGCCAGGGCCCCTCAGGGTCTGATTTTGTGGCCGTGGCCCCTCAGGGTCTGATTTGGTGGCCGTGGCCCCTCAGGGTCTGATTTGGTGGGTGGGGCCTCTTAGGGTCCGATTTTGTGGCCGGGGCCCCTCAGGGTCTGATTTTGTGGCCGTGGCTCCTCAGGGCCTGATTTGGTGGGTGGGGCCTCTTAGGATCCGATGTGGTGGGCGAGGCCCCTCAGGGTCCGATTTTGTGGCCGGAGCCCCTCAGGGTCCAATTTTGTGGTCGGGGCCCCTCAGTGTCCGATTTTGTGGCCAGAACCACTCAAGGTCCGATTTGGTGGGTGGGGCCCCTCAGGGTCCGATTTGGTGGGTGGAGCTCCTCAGGGTCTGATTTGGTGGGAGGGGCCACTCTTAGTCCGATTTAGTGGGTGGGGCCCCTCAGGGTCCGATTTTGTGACTGGGGCCCCTCTGGGTTCAATTTTGTGGCTGGGTCTCTCAGGGTCCGATTTTGAGGGTGGGGACCCCAGGGTCCGATTTTGTGGTTGGGGCCCCTCAGGGTCCGATTTTGTGGTTGGGGCCCCTCAGGGTCCGGTTTTGTGGTTGGGGGCCCTCAGGGTCCGATTTTGTGGCCGGGGCCCTTGAGGGTCTGATTTTGTGGTTGGGGCCCCTCAGGGTCTGATTTTGTGGCCGGCACCCCTCTGGGTTCAATTTTGTGGCCGGGGTCTCTCAGGGTCCAATTTTGTGGTTGGAGCCCCTCAGGGTCCGATTTTGAGGCCGGGGCCCCTCAGGGTCCGGTTTGGTGGGCGGGGCCCTTCAGGGTCCGATTTTGTGGACGGGGCCCCTCAGAGTCTGATTTTGTGGGCGAGGCCCCTCAGGGTCCGATTTCGTGGGCGGGGCCCCTCAGGGTCGGATTTCGTGGGCGGGGCCCCTCATCGTTCGATTTTGTGGCTGGGGCCCCTCAGGGTCCGATTTTGTGGGTGGAGCCCCTCTAGGTCCGATTTTGTGGGTTGGGGCTCAGGGTCCGATTTTGTGACTGGGGTCCCTCTGCGTTCGATTTTGTGGCCGGGGTCTCTCAGGGTCCGATTTTGTGGTCGGGGCCCCTCAGGGTCCGAGTTAGTGTTTGGGGCCCCTCAGGGTCCGATTTTGTGGTTGGGGCCCCTCAGAGTCCGATTTTGTGGCCGGGGCCCCTCAGGGTCTGATTTAGTGGTTGGGGCCCCTCAGGGTCTGATTTGGTGGGCGGGGCCCCACATGGTCCGATTTGGTGGGCGGGGCCCCTCAGGGTCCGATTTCTTGGGGCGGGGCCCCTCACGGTCCGATTTGGTGAGCGGGGCCCCTCAGGGTCCGATTTGGTGGGCGGGGCCCCTCAGGGTCTGATTTGGTGAGCACAGCCCCTCAGAGGTCGATTTGGTGGGCGGGGCCCCTCAGGGTCCAATTTGGTGGGTGGGGCCCCTCAGGGTCCAATTTGGTGGGCGGGGTCCCTCAGAAACCGATTTGCTTGGCGGAGCCCCTCAGAACCCGATTTTGTGAGCGGGGCCCCTCAGAGTTCAATTTGGTGAGCGGGGCCCCTCAGGGTCCGATTTGGTGAGCGGGGCCCCTCAGGATCCGATTTTGTGGCTGGGGCCCCTCAGGGTCTCATTTTGTAGGTGGGGACCCTCAGGGTCCGATTTTGTGTCCGGGGCCCCTCAGGGTCCAATTTTGTGGTTGAGGCCCTTCAGAATCCGATTTCTCGGGCGGGGCCCCTCAGCGTCCGATTTGGTGAGCGGGGCCCCTCTGAGTTCGATTTTGTGAGCACGGCCCCTCAGGGTCTGATTTGGTGGACTGGGCCCCTCAGGGTCCGATTTGGTGGGCGGGGGCCACTCTGGGTCTGATTTGGTGAGCGGGGCCCCTCGGCGTCCGATTTGGTGAGCGGGGCCCCTCTGAGTTCGATTTTGTGAGCACGGCCCCTCAGGGTCCGATTTGGTGGGCTGGGCCCCTCAGGGTCCGATTTGGTGGGCGGGGCCCCTCATGGTTTGATTTGGTGGGCGGGGGCCACTCTGGGTCTGATTTGGTGGGTCAGGACCCTCAGGGTCCAATTTTGTGTCCGGGGCCCCTCAGGGTCCGATTTTGTTGTTGGGCCCCCCTCAGAATCCGATTTGGTGGGCGGGGCCCCTCAGGGTCCGATTTGGTGAGCGGAGTCCCTCAGAGTTCGATTTGGTGAGCGGGGCCTCTCAGGGTCCAATTTGGTGGGTGGAGCCCCTCAGGGTCCGATTTGGTGGGCGGGGCCCCTCAGGGTCCGATTTTGTGGGTGGGGGCCCTCAGGGTCCGATTTTGTGGCTGGGGCTCCTCAGGGTCCGATTTTGTGGCCGGGACACCTCAGGGTCTGATTTTGTGGCCGGGTCTACTCAGGGTCCGATTTTGAGGGCGGGGTCCCTTAGGGTCCTATTTTGTGGTTGGGGGCCCTCAGGGTCCGATTTTGTGGGTGGGGCCCCTCAAAGTCCGATTTGGTTGGCAGGGCCCCTCAGGGTCTGATTTGGTGGGCGGGGCCTCTCAGGGTCCGATTTTGAGGGCGGGGCCTTTCAGGGTCCGATTTTGTGGGCGGGGCCCCTCAGGGTCCGATTTGGTGGGCGGGGCCCCTCTGGGTTCGATTTTGTGGCCGGGGTCTCTCAGGGTCCGATTTTGTGGCCGGGGCCCCTTAGGGTCCGATTTTGTGGTTGGGGGCCCAAAGGGTCCGATTTTGTGGGTGGGGCCCCTCAGAGTCCGATTTGGTTGGCGGGGCCCCTCAGGGTCCGATTTGGTGGGCGGGGCCCCTCAGGGTCCGATTTTGTGGGCGGGGCCCCTCGGGGTCCAATTTTGTGGGTGGGGCCCCTCTGGGTTCGATTTTGTGGCCGGGGTCTCTCAGGGTCCGATTTTGTGGCCGGGGCCCCTCAGGGTCCGATTTTGTGGGTGGGGCCCCTCAGGGTCCGATTTTGTGGTTGGGGCCCCTCAGGGTCCGATTTTGTGGTTGGGGCCCCTCAGGGTCCGATTTTGTGGCCGGCGCCCCACAGCATCCGATTTCGTGACTGGGGCCCCTCAGGGTCCGATTTTGTGGCTGGGGCCCCTCAGGGTCCGATTTTGTGGCCGGGGCCCCTCAGGGTCCGATTTTGTGGTTGGGCCGCTCAGGGTCCGATTTTGTGGCCGGGGCCCCTCAGGGTCCGATTTTGTGGGTGGGGCCACTCAGGGTCCGATTTTGTGGCTGGGGCCCCTCAGGGTCCAATTTTGTTGGTTGGGCCCCTCAGGGTCCGATTTTGTGGCCGGGGCCCCTCAGGGTCCGATTTTGTAGTTGGGGTCCCTCAGGGTCTGATTTTGTGGCCGGGGCCCCTCAGGGTCCGATTTTGTAGTTGGTGCCCCTCAGGGTGCGATTTTGTGGGTGGGGCCCCTCAGGGTCCGATTTTGTGGCCGGGGCCCCTCAGTGTCCGATTTTGTGGGTGGGGCCCCTCAGGGTCCAATTTGGTGGGTGGGGCCACTCTGGGTCTGATTTGGTGAGCGGGGCCACTCTGGGTCTGATTTGATGGGCGGGGCCACTCTGGGTCCAATTTGGATGCCAGGGTTGCTCAGCCTCCTTTTTGTAGGCCAGGGCCTATCAGCCTCCGATTTGGAGCCTTGGGTCACTCAGCTTTCGATTTGGCGCGCCGGCCCTTTAAGACTCATTTTGGTGCGCCGGCTCTTTAAGAATCACTTTGGCGCGTCGGCCCTTTAAGAGCCAGGGTGGCTCACTGGGCTTCTAAATCCACTTTGGCGCACATTCTCTCTCAGGGGCATACGTCATGTGATGAAGCTAGATTTGCATTTGTGCTGTGGGTTTTGCTTTAAGAGCTGATATTATGTGGCAGAAGCTCTGTCTTGGAGAGGTCATGTGACGTTCGTAGGCGTTGGCATAGTAACTGGGTCTGCCTGTGCGTATCCATGAGCTTAACTGCCATTTCAATCGACTCAGGGCATGTTTTGTCTATAGCAAAATTTCCCCATTCAAATGCATTGAGACAGTGCATTCCAATGACGGGAAAAAAAATTTTCAAACGCAAATTGCGCAAAAACTACAAATCCGATCGACACGAAAAATACTTAGCACACCTCTCATGGACGCTGGCTTCGAAACGACACCTCAACGGAGTCTGTGCGTGTAGCGGTTCGGGCCGCATTAATTGCGGAAATCAACTGGAAAATAAGAAGAAGAAGAATAAGTTAGCAGCGTTTGGATTACAATGTAGTGGTTTTTTCAAACCACTATAACTAGATGTGTATTTCCTGAAGGAAGTACAGATAGTGGTTTGAAATGGTGCGTGGGCTACCCCTTTAAGAGAGACTTGCCTGCTGCCCCTGCAAGACTTTCAACTCAGGATCCGTTTTAAATGTGGGTGCCTCTGAGAGGCCACTTTGGCCTCAGGGTCTGATTTGGTGGGTGGGGCCCCTCAGGATCCGATTCGGTGGCCTGGGATCCTCAGGATTTGAATTAGTGGCCGGGATTCCTCAGGGACCAGTTTTGTGGGTGGGGAGCCTCAGGATCTGATTCCTTGGCCTGGGCTCCTCAGGGCTTGAATTGTTGGCGTGGATCCCTCAGGGTCCGATTTTGTGGGTGAGGCCCCTCAGGGTCCGATTTTGTGGGTGTGGCCCCTCAGGGTCCGATTTTATGGGTGGGGCCCCTCAGGGTCCGATTTTATGGGTGGGGCCCCTCAGGGTCCGATTTTGTGGGTGGGGACCCTCATGGTCCGATTTTGTGGGTGGGGCCCCTTAGGGTACGATTTTGTGGCCGGGGCCCCTCAGGGTCTAATTTCGTGGCCGGGGCACCTCAGGGTCCGATTTTGTGGCTGGGGCCCCTCAGGGTCCGATTTTGTGGCCGGTGCCCCTCAGGGTTCGATTTTGTGGCTGGGGTCACTCAGGGTGAGATTTTGTGGCCGGGGCCCCTCAGGGTCCGATTTTGTTGGTTGGGCCCCTCAGAGTCCGATTTTGAGGGTGGGGCCCCTCAGGGTCCGATTTTGTGGGTGGGGCCCCTCAGAGTCCGATTTGGTTGGCGGGGCCCCAGGGTCCGATTTGGTGGGCGGGGCCCCTCAGGGTCCGATTTGGTGGGCGGGGCCCCTCAGGGTCCGATTTGGTGGGCGGGGCCCCTCAGGGTCCGATTTGGTGGGCGGGGCCCCTCAGGGTCCGATTTGGTGGGAGGGGCCCCTCAGGGTCCAATTTTGTGGGTGGGGCCCCTCTGGGTTCGATTTTGTGGCCGGGGTCTCTCAGGGTCCGATTTTGTGGTCGGGGCCCCTCAGGGTCCGATTTTGTGGCCGGGGCCCCTCAGGGTCTCATTTTGTGGCCGGGGCCCCTCAGGGTCCGATTTTGTGGTTGGGGCCCCTCAGGGTCCGATTTTGTGGTTGGGGCCCCTCAGGGTCCGATTTTGTGATTGGGGCCCCTCAGGGTCCGGTTTTGTGGTTGGGGGCCCTCAGGGTCCGATTTTCTGGCCGGGGCCCCTCAGGGTCCGATTTTGTGGTTGGGGCCCCTCAGGGTCCGATTTTGTGGCCGGCGCCCGTCACGGTCCGATTTCGTGGCCGGGGCCCCTCAGGGTCCGATTTTGTGGCCGGGGCCCCTCAGGGTCCTATATTGTGGTTGGGCCGCTCAGGGTCCGATTTTGTGGCCGGGGCCCCTCAGGTTCTGATTTTGTGGCCGGGGCCTTTCAGGGTCCGATCTTGTGGGTGGGGCCCCTCAGGGTCCGATTTTGTGGCCGGGGCCCCTCAGGGTCCGATTTTGTGGTTGGGGCCCCTCAGGGTCTGATTTTGTGGCCGGGTCCACTCAGGGTCCGATTTTGTGGGTGGGGCCCCTTAGGGTCTGATTTTGTGGGTGGAGCCCCCTGGGTCCATTTTGGTGGGCGGGGCCACTCTGGGTCCGATTTGGTGGGTGGGGCCCCTCAGGGTCTGATTTGGTGGGCGGGGCCCCTCAGGGTCTGATTTGGTGGGCGGGGGTCCTCAGGGTCTGATTTGGTGGGCGTGGCCTCTCGGTCCGATTTAGTGGGCAGTGCCCCTCAGGGTCCGATTTGGTGGGCGGGGCCCCTCAAGATCCGATTTGGTGGGCGGGGCCCCTCTGGGTCCGATTTGGTGGGCGTTTCCCTTTCATGGTCCAATTTGGTGGGCGGGGTCACTCTGGGTCCGATTTGGTGGACGGAGCTCCTCAGGGTCTGATTTGGTGGGTGGGGCCACTCTGAGTCTGATTTGGTGGGCGGGGCACCTCAGTGTCTGATTTGGTGGGCTGTGCCACTCTGGGTCCGATTTGGAGGCCAGGGTGGCTCAGCCTCTGATTTGGAGGCCGGGGTGGCTCAGCCTCCGATTTGGAGCCTGGGGTCACTCAGCTTTCGATTTGGCGCGTCGGCCCTTTAAGAGCCAGTTTGGCTCACTGGGCTTCTAAATACACTTCATTCTCTTTCAGGGGCATGCGTCATGTGATGAAGCTAGATTTGCATTTGTGCTGTCGGTTTCGCTTTAAGAGCTGATATTATGTGGCAGAAGCTCTGTCCTTGGGGCGTCATGTGACGTTCGTAGGCGTTGGCATAGTAACTGGGTCTGCCTGTGCATATCAATGAGCTCAACTGACATTTCAATCGCCTCAGGGCACGTTTTAAGTTTCCCATTCAAATGCATTGAGACAGTGCATTCCAATGACGGGAAAAAAAATTTCTAACGCAAATTGCGCAAAAACTACAAATCCAATCGACGCGAAAAATACACACCTCTCATGGACGCTGGCTTCGAAACGACACCTCAACAGAGTCTGTGCGTGTAGCGGTTCTGGCCACATTAATTGCGGAAATCAACTGGAAAATAATAATAATAAGAAGAAGAATAAGTTAGCAGCATTCGGATTACAATATAGTGTTTTTTTCAAACCACTATAACCAGATGTGTATTTCCTGAAGGAAGTACAGATAGTGGTTTGAAATGGTGCCCGGGCTGCCCCTTTAAGAGAGACTTGCCTGCAAGACTTTCAACTCAGGATCCGTTTTAACTGTGAGTGCCTCTCAGGGGCCACTTTGGCCTCAGGGTCTGATTTGGTGGGTGGGGAGCCTCAGGATCTGATTCCTTGGCCTGGGCTCCTCAGGGCTTGAATTGTTGGCGTGGATCCCTCAGGCTCCGATTTTGTGGGTGGGGCCCCTCAGGGTCCGATTTTGTGGGTGGGGCCCCTCAGGGTCTGATTTTGTGGCCGGATCCCCTCAGGGTCCGATTTTGTGGGTGGGGCCCCTCAGGGTCCAATTTTGTGGCCAGGGCCCCTCAGGGTCCAATTTTGTGGGTGGGGCCACTCTGGATCCGATTTTGTGGGTGGGGCCACTCTGGGTCCGATTTGGTGGGTGGTGCCACTCTGGGTCCGTTTTGTTGGGCGTGGCCCCTTAGGGTATGATTTGGTGGGCGGGACCACTCTGGATCCGATTTGGTGGGCGGGACCACTCTGGGTCCAATTTGGTGGGCGGGACCCCACGGGTCCAATTTGGTGGGTGGGGCCCCTCAGGGTCCGGTTTGGTGGGCAGGGCCTCTCTGGGTTTGATTTGGTGGGTGGGGTCACTCTGGGTAAGATTTGGAGGCTGGGGTTGCTCAGCCTCCGATTTGGAGGCCGGGGTCGATGAGCTTCCGATTTGGAGGCCGAGGTCGTCGAGCCTCCGATTTGGAGGCCGAGGTCGTCGAGCCTCCGATTTGGAGGCCGGGGTCGTTGAGCCTCCGATTTGGAGGCCAGGGTCGTTGAGCCTCCGATTTGGACCCCAGAGTCGATCAGCTTCCGATCTGGAGGACGGTTTGGCTCAGCCTCCGATTTGGAGGCCGGAGTGACTCAGCCTCCGATTTGGAGGCCGGGGTCGCTCAGCCTCCAATTTGGACCCCAGAGTCGATCAGCTTCCGATCTGGAGGACGGAATGGCTCAGCCTCCGATTTGGAGGCCGGAGTGACTCAGCCTCCGATTTGGAGGCTGGTGTGGCTCAGCCTCCGATTTGGAGACCGGGGTGGCTCAGCCTCCGATTTGGAGGCCGGGGTGGCTCAGCCTTTGATTTGGAGGCTGGGGTGGCTCAGCCTCCGATTTGGAGGCCGGGGTGGCTCAGCCTCCGATTTGGAGGCCGGGGTGGCTCAGCCTCTGAATTGGAGGCCGGGGTCGCTCAGGCTCCGATTTGGAGGCCGGGGTCGATCAGCCTCCGGTTTGGAGGCCGGGGTCGATCAGCCTCCGGTTTGGAGGCCGGGGTCGATCAGCCTCCGGTTTGGAGGCCGGGGTCGATCAGCCTCCGGTTTGGAGGCCGGGGTCGATCAGCCTCCGGTGTGGAGGCCGGGGTCGATTAGCCTCCGGTTTGGAGGCCGGGGTCGATCAGCCTCCGATTTGGAGGCCGGGGTTGATCAGCCTCCGATTTGGAGGCCGGGGTAGATCAGCCTCCGATTTGGAGGCCGGGGTCGATCAGCCTCCGATTTGGAGGCCGGGGTCGATAAGCCTCCGATTTGGAGGCCGGGGTCGATCAGCCTCCGATTTGGAGGCTGGGGTGGCTCAGCCTCCGATTTGGAGCCTGGGGTGGCTCAGCTTTCGATTTGGCGTGTCGCCCCTTTAAGGCCTCTTTCACACATCAGGTTTTCGGCGTCAGGCGCGATCCGGCGCTTTTGACTAAAACCGGATCCGGCGAAATGCAATGCCGGATCCGGTTTCCCCCCCATTGACTTGCATTAGAGCCGGATCGAGCCGGATGGCCATGCGTTTCATCCGATTTTCGCCGGATCCGGCAATGTGACGCGATCCGGCGTCTGGAAAAAACGGCTACTGTAACGTTTTTTGTCTCCGGATCCGGCGTGTCCGGCTTTTTCATACAATGAAAGCCTATGAGCGCCGCAATGCGCCTGATCCGGCGACAGCCGGATCCGGCGGCCGGATCCGGTTTCTTTGGTCTGAGCATGCTCAGTAGCTCTGCCCACAGGACATATATAAAAGCAAGACAATGGGACCCTCAGCCACACCCAACATGCCACCCAAGCCAAGAACCAGGAGCATGAGAAGGCAGCAGACATCTGCAGCAGCAGCACCATCAGCACCACCCCAAATGAAGCAGCATGCTGAACAACGGGAGGGGAGTCCAGCAGCAGATGAGAGACGGTAATTATCAAATCCCCCATTCCTCCAAACTAGGGCTATGGAATATCAAGATATTCATTGGCCCTTTATTTCTCTTTATTCAACAGCCGCCCAATAGATGCAGCAGCAGCAGCAGCAATGGCAGCAGCAGAAACACCACCCACAGCCATGGAGTCTGGCCATGAGGAAGACAGCACATCTTCTAGGAGCCCTCCCTCGCATCGTCAGCGTTTGACGGTAAGTTTTTTTTTCCAAAATCCATCATCTCTGTAATATATGTGTATTCATTGCCTTTTATTTCAAAACAGGAATCACAAGATGAAGAGGAGCTCCCAGAAGAAGAAGGAAGGGGTGGACAGACACTTGGAGTGGGCTCACAATTGGTAAGTTTTTTGCATCAAACGCAGAAACATAACATCACACTACACACAACACATAGAAAACAATGTTCTGCAGACCACACACAGCAAACAAATGCCTACATCCAAAGACATAACATTTTTTGTTTTCTTCTCTAGTCTTCCCAATCTGGTGCTCGGCCAAGAGGTCCTCGCAGTGCCTCCCAGGGTCGTCGGCGACAGCAACGCGGCGGTCACCAGCGTGTAAGTATAAATATTTTTGCTTTGTTTTTTTTGCACTTTTTATTTCATTTCTTTTGTGGAGGCTAATTATGTTATTTTTGTCTTTTTCTTTAACAGCCTTCACAGCGTGCTCCCGACTCTGACGGTGAGGATGGAGGGATTGATGTGGACCACCTCATCGATCTCATCAGAGAAAGGGAGCCGCTCTGGAATATGGCTGACCGCCGCCACGCTGACCTGATCGTTACCCGACGACTCTGGGAGGAAATCTGTTCGCTCCTTGTGGGCCGCTGGGAGGACCTCGAAGCTCGGGCCCAGATTAAAGAGCGTAAGTATATACAGTACCGGTTGCTTGATTTAAACCAGTGTTTCCCGAACTCCAGTCCTCGTGGTCCCCACGGATCATGTGTTCAGGATTTCTATTTACTTTGGAAATCCTGAAAACATGACCCCTGGGGACCATGAGGACTGGAGTTTGGGAAACACTGATGTTGTATACTAACCACTTTGTCCTTTCTCGTTTCAGGGGAGAGAATTGTGAAGCGGTGGCGGTCTGTGAGGGATCGTTTCAAGAAGGAGTTCAATAAAGAGATGCGGGCCCCGAGTGGATCTGGAGGACGCAGGAGCAAGTACAAGTACGCACGAGCCCTGTCGTTCCTCCGGGAGACAATGCTCACCAGAAGGTAAATATTACACACCACATGTGACAAAAAAATGTTTAGATGTAACTTTTTTATTTTCAGCCAGGGCCATACCATGTCACTATTTTAATTGTTTTTTTTTCTCTTTATTCCACAGCACGGTGAGCAGCACTCGGGAGCCTGCACGATTGGACCCTTCTGAGGCGATCCCTGAGGAGACCGGCACCGAGGGACACTTCGACCGCCCCGGTACATCTGCACCTTCCCAGCCTTCCCACACATTCGACCCATATGTCCCATCCACCAGCACAGGAGCATCGTGGCCGCCTACATTACATGAAGCTGCTGGTGAGGAGATCGCTTTCCCTTTACCCCACCCTTCTGCCCCTGCCACCTCTAGTACACCTGCGGGTACTGGGCGGCAGCGGCAGAGGGGTCAGGAAAAGAGTTATGCGCCAGAGTTCTTGCATCTGAATGCATCTTTCCAGAACTGTCTAAAAGTCTTGTCAGAGCAAATCTCCGCAGGCTTTCAGCAGATCAACTCCAGCATTCTGGAGGTGAAGACACTTCTGCAAACCATGCATTCAGAAGCAAGTTCTTCGCCAAACCACACCTTTTTCAGGTCTGTTGTGGAGCGCATGGCAACACTATCTCCTACCCAGCAGATGCATGTAATGCATTCGTGCCACGGTGCTCTACAGCAGGTTACCTCCCAACCTCCACCTCCCACCACTGTAGTTCCTCCACCTGCACCCCCTCCAGCCACTTTCCATCCTCCCCCTCCTATTACATCTGCACCCCCTCCAGCCACTTTCCATCCTCCCCCTCCTATTACATCTGCACCCCCTCCAGCCACTTTCCATCCTCCCCCTCCTATTACATACCAGCAACCTCCCCAGTACCAGCAACCTCCCCAGTACCAGTCATCTCCCCACTTCCAGCAACCTGCCCCGTATCAAACTCCTTCCCCGTACCAAACTCCTTCCCCGTACCAAACTCCTTCCCCATACAACTTTCCATCAACATCATCTGCTCCTACAGTCCCTGCCCAACCCTCCACTCCACCGCCCACCACCTCTTCTGCCTCCCACATGTCCACCCATTCTGTAGCTTTTTCCACACCATCACCTCTAACTGTTCCTTCCCCACCACGATCCCAATCCTCTCTCCACACTCCCAGTGTCGAAGTGTCCCGCAGCCCCTCCAGCAGTATTTCCACCCCACACTACACAGATTTATGATGTGTTTTGTAATAAAAATGCCCATGTTTTTTTCAAACCTTTATTAAAAAAGTTTTTTTAACTTTAAAAACAGTTTACAAACAAAAAAATATTTTAAATAAAAGTTAAATTATTGTTTACACTGGTTGTCTGTCATTTCTTTCTGCGGCGAAATATGTTTAAAAAAAAGGTTAAATAAAGGGTATTTAAAAGGTAAAAAGGTATTCAAAACCAGGTATATAACTGTGGGTAAATTTTAGCTTTTTGCCACAGTTGTGTTCCTGGTTGTGTTTGAAGCAAAGTATTTCACCTAAAAAGTTGTGTTTATTGTTGGTAATTTCATAACAATGTACACAACTTTTGTTAAAAGGTGAAATACTTTGCATAAAACACAACCAGGTACACACCTGTGGCCTAAAGCTAAAAATAGTAAGACCATGACAAGATAGCCAACTTTGGTTGGCAAAGGTATATACTGTTGGTACAGAAGGTACACAAGTTTGGTTAGGGCACAAATCTTTCACACTCTGTCATCCTGCCAGTGTACTCTGCCTTGAGGTGACAAAGTATAGTGCAAAATTGTCCCTCATTACTGAAACCGTCACAGAACTTCTAGTGGTAATGTCATGGTAATCTTGCAAGGTGGTTTCTTCAGAGGTGTCCTCAATGGAAATGGGTTCCTTGCAGATAACAAAATTGTGGAGTACCACGCAAGCTTTGATCACCTCGTCAACAGTTTCTGTCTTGAGGTTGATCGCAGTCAATAGGACCCGCCATTTGGCTGTCAGAATACCAAAGGTACATTCAACCATTCTTCTTGCTCTTGTGAGGCGGTAATTAAAAATGCGTTTTGGTCTTGTCAATCCTCTGCTAGAGTATGGTTTCAAAAGGTGTTCTGACAGCTGGAAGGCTTCATCCCCTACACAGACAAATGGCATAGGTGGACCAGATGTTTGCGGCAGCGGTCTAGGGGGTGGGAACTGGAAGGTGTTTCCATACAGTTTGCGCCCCATGGCAGACAGTTTGAAAACTTGAGAGTCATTGGAGCGGCCATAGGCCCCAATATTCACAGCAATAAATTTGTATTCCGCATCAGCGATGGCCATGAGGACAATTGAAAAATATTTCTTGTAATTGAAATATTCCGATCCCGATCCGGCTGGCTTTACAATGCGGATATGTTTCCCGTCCACAGCGCCCAAGCAGTTGGGAAACTGACATATCTGTTGAAACTTGTCAGCAATTTCAATCCACCTCTCTGTTGTGGGCTCTGGTAAAAACTCTTCAGCTAAGGAGTCCCACAGTGCACGGCATGTGTACTTCACTATTCCTGATATGGTGGAAATCCCGAGTCTGTACTGGAAATGCAGTGACGAAAGGGATTCTCCAGTTGCAAGAAATCTGTGGGGAATTAAAAAACAATCAATTAGTTTAAAATCACAGCATTACATACCAAAACTCAGCTATAACACTTGGAGATACAAACTACCACCAACAAGATTGCAGTGAAAGTGTGCTCTGATGCGAGCATATCCAATAAATGTGGCTTACCTTAAAGTCACCATCAGACGCTCTGCGGGTGAAACAGAGAAGCGGCAATAGGTGTCTGCTTTTCTTATGAGGTGTGCAATGCGCTCCACCAAGTAATCAAAATTCTCCATTTTCATCCGAACATATCCAAAAAATTTATCCGGGTTTCGTCGAAGGTCCATGCAGAGTGTAGAATAGACCCCACGCGTCATTCTCTTGGCTGTGATGGGGTGGATGCACAAACGTCGTCTACGATGCCTGATGCGCTGCTGTCTCGCTCTCTCCTTCTCCAGAACAATCACCCTCAAACGATTCGCCTCCGCTATAAAATCCGCCAAATTCTTCAAAATATTTCCAATGACAACATCCATCTTCGCCAGTAACTTGCTCTTCTCTCCAACCTGCACTTTCTCCTCTACAATCTGTCAAAGAAGGGCTGTAGGAACACTCTATATATAGTTTTCAAGTAGCCAATCCCGTTCGGAAGGCCACAAGGGTCAATTTTAAAAACCGGATCCGGCGTAATCCGTCGAAAAACGGATAGAAAAACGGATGAACCGGATGAGACGGATCCGGTTTTGTCTGTCAAGAAAAAGACGGATCCGGCAGAAAACCGGATCCGTCACATCCGGTTTTACTAAACATTTGCCGGATCCGGCATTCCGGCACGACGCCGGATCGCGCCTGACGCCGAAAACCTGATGTGTGAAAGTAGCCTAAGACTCATTTCGGTGCGCGGGCCCTTTAACGATCACTTTGGCGCGTCGGCCCTTTAAGAGCTAGTTTGGCTCACTGGGCTTCTTCTAAATCAACTTTGGTGGACATCCTATCTCAGGGGCATGTGTCATGTGATGAAGCTAGATTTGCATTTGTGCTGTGGGTTTCGCTTTAAGAGCTGATATTATGTGGCAGAAGCTCTGTCCTTGGGGCATCATGTGACGTTCGTAGGCGTTGGCATAGTAACTGGATGTGCCTGCGCATATCAATGAGCTTTACTGCCATTTCAATCGCCTCAGGGCACGTTTTGCCATTTCCCATTGAAAAGCATTGGAGACAGTGCATTCCATTGACGGGAAAAAAAATTTCAAATGCAAATTGCGCAAAAACTACAAATCCGATCGACACGAAAAATACTTAGCACACCTCTCGTGGACGCTGGCTTCAAAACGACACCTCAATGGAGTCTGTGCGTGTAGCGGTTCGGGCCACATTAATTGCGGAAATCAACTGAATAACTTGTGATTGGCGCATTATAATTGTAATACTAGACGTGTATTTCCTGAAGGAAGTACAGATAGTGGTTTGAAATGCTGCCCGAGCTGCCCCTTTAAGAGAGACTTGCCTGCTGCACCTGCAAGACTTTCAACTCAGGATCCGTTTTAACTGTGGGTGCCTCTCAGGGGCCACTTTGGCCTCAGGGTTCGATTTTGTGGGTGGGGCCCTCAGGGCCCGATTTTGTGGGTGGGGCACCTCAGGGTCCGATTTGGTGGGTGGGGCCCCTCAGGGTCCGATTTAGTGGCCGGGGCCCCTCAAGGTCTGATTTGGTGGTTGGGGCCCCTCAGGGTCCAATCTTGTGGCCGGGGCCCCTCAGGGTCCGATTTTGTGGGTGGGGCACCTCAGGGTCTGATTTTGTGGCCGGGGCCCCTCAGGGTCTGATATTGTGGGTGGGGCCCCTCAGGGTTCGATTTTGTGGCCGGGGCCCATCAGGGTCCGATTTGGTGGGTGGGGCCCCTCAGGGTCCGATTTGGTGGGCGGGGCCCCTCAGGGTCCGATTTGGTGAGCGGGGCCCCTCAGGGTCCGATTTGGTGAGCGGGGCCCCTCAGGGTCTGATTTGGTGGGCTGGATCTATCAGAGTTCGATTTGGTGGGCGGGGCCCCTCAGGGTCCAATTTGGTGGGCGGGGCCCCTCAGGGTCCGATTTGGTGGACGGGGCCACTATGGGTCTGATTTGGTGGGCAGGGCCACTTTGGGTCCGATTTGGTGGACGGGGCCCTTCAGGGTCCAATTTGGTGGGCGGGGACACTGAGTCTGATTTTGTGGGTTGGGCCCCTCAGGGTCCGATTTTGTGGCCGAGGCCCCTCAGGGTCCGATTTTGTGTCTGGGGCCCCTCAGGGTCCGATTCTGTGGCCTGTGCCTCTCAGGGTCCGATTTTGTGGTTGGGGCCCCTCAGGGTCCGATTTTGTGGCCGGGATCCCTCAGGGTCCGATTTTGTGGCCGGGGCCCCTGAGGTTCCAATTTTGTGGGTGGGGCCCCTCAGGGTCCGATTTTGTGGATGGGGCCCCTCAGGGTCCGATTTTGTGGGTGGGGCCCCTCAGGGTCCAATTTGGTGGGTGGGGCCACTCTGGGTCCGATTTTATGGGTGGGGACCCTCAGGGTCCGATTTTGTGGGTGGGGCCCCTCATGGTCTGATTTTGTGGGTGGGGCCCCTCAGGGTATGATTTTGTGTCCGGGGCCCCTCAGGGTCCGATTTTATGGCCGGGGCCCCTCAGGGTCTGATTTTATGGCCGGGGCCCCTCAGGGTCTGATTTTGCGGGTGGGGCAAGTTAGCAGCGTTCGGATTACAATATAGTGGTTTTTTCAAACCACTATAATAAGTTAGCAGCGTTCGGATTACAATATAGTGGTTTTTTCAAACCACTATAACTAGATGTGTATTTCCTGAAGGAAGTACAGATAGTGGTTTGAAATGGGGCCCGGGCTCCCCCTTTAAGAGAGACTTGCCTGCTGCCCCTGCAAGACTTTCAACTCTGGATCCACTTTAACTGTGGGGGCCACTCGGGGGCCGATTTGGTGGGCGGGGCCAGAGAGAGAGAAAGAACAGGGGAAGAGTCTTGAGGAGATCATTTGCATATTCCCAGTGCCTTCTGGGATAAGTGAAGAGTCTCAGCGAGCTCAACGATCACTGGGTTTTGGCCGTTGCAGCTGAAAAGAGGAAATCGGAAAACCAGGGGAAGAGTCTTGAGGAGATCATTTGCATATTCCCAGTGCCTTCTGGGATAAGTGAAGAGTCTCCGCGAGCTCAACGATCACTGGGTTTTGGCCGTTGCAGCTGAAAAGAGGAAATCGGAAAACCAGGGGAAGAGTCTTGAGGAGATCATTTGCATATTCCCAGTGCCTTCTGGGATAAGTGAAGAGTCTCCGCGAGCTCAACGATCACTGGGTTTTGGCCATTGCAGCTGAAAAGAGGAAATCGGAAAACCAGGGGAAGAGTCTTGAGGAGATCATTTGCATATTCCCAGTGCCTTCTGGGATAAGTGAAGAGTCTCCGCGAGCTCAACGATGACTGGGTTTTGGCCGTTGCAGCTGAAAAGCGGAAATCGGAAAACCAGGGGAAGAGTCTTGAGGAGATCATTTGCATATTCCCAGTGCCTTCTGGGATAAGAAATCTCAAGATGGAAGAGGCCAGGAGCCATTTGGTGAGCTGCATTTCTTGCTACATGTTCACAGACTTACCAGTGGAAAAGCCAAACTTCACATGCCACAAATGCAAGCTTGTGTCCCTGTTGGAGGAAAAGTTGCAAAATCTCGAAGAGAGGTTAGCTACGTTGAAGATCATTAAGGAAGGTGAAGAGTTCTTGGACAGAACAGAATTATCTCTTCATGTTACAGAAAGAGAAGAAATTCGAAGTGCACCTGAAGAAACAGAGGAATGGAGACATGTGACCCAGAGAAGCAGGAGGATCAGGAGGCAGTCAGCACCCATACTGCTCAGAAACCAATACCAGGCTCTCACGCAGGAAAACAATGAAGAAATACATCAGGATAAGACTTTGCCAACAAGCAGCAACCTTGTACGCCTTCAGAGTCCTCCTGGATGGAGAAAGAAAAATGTTGTGAAGAAGAAACGGAGAGTGGTGGTCATGGGGGATTCCCTGTTGAGAGGAACTGAGGCCGCTATCTGCAGACCGGATATAACTTCAAGAGAAATGTGTTGTCTTCCAGGTGCAAAAATTAAAGATGTGTCTGACAGGATATCAGGACTCTTCAGACCTACAGATGACTACCCATTCCTGCTACTACATGTGGGGACAAATGACACTGCAAGAAACGACCTGGAAACCATCTGCAGAGACTTTGAAGACTTAGGCAAGAAAGTGAAAGAACTGGGAGCGCAGGTGGTCTTCTCTTCCATCCTCCCAGTGGATGGCCATGGAACAAGGAGGTGGAATAAGATTCTGCAGGTGAACAACTGGCTACGTCGATGGTGCCGTCAGCAACGATTTGGATTTCTGGATCACGGAGTGAACTACTTATACGATGGACTACTTGCTAGAGATGGGGTGCACCTTACGAAGACTGGTAAGCATGTATTTGGAAGTCGCCTTGCTACACTTGTAAGGAGAGCTTTAAACTAGAACAACATGGGAAGGGAAGCAAAAGACCAGAAAAAGCCATACACCTGACAAATGCTATTGAGAACTCTGCTATTAGAAGTGGAAAGGAAGAACAAAGACGAAAGAATCTAATTAATAAAAATATTGGAGAAAGAGAAACCAATCACAAACTAAAATGTTTCTATACTAATGCACAAAGCATGGGCCACAAACAAGGAGAATTGGAACTACTAACACAGGAAAAGAAATATGATGTCATTGGAATCACTGAAACTTGGTGGGACAATACACATGATTGGAATACAAGACTAGAAGGATACAATTTATTTGCAAGAAACAGACTTGATAAACGAGGAGGGGGTGTCGCATTGTATGTTAGAAACGCGTATATCTGCACAGAGATTGAAGCTTCAGAGACTGGGAGTTCTGTGGAAACTGTTTGGGTAAGAATACAAGGACAGAACAATGGAAAGGACACCATTGTAGGCATTTACTACAGGCCGCCTGTGCAAGCTGAAGCTATGGATGAACTCTTTATGCATCAAATGGCCAAGTTCTCCAAAAAATATGACATAGTTGTCATGGGAGATTTCAACTATCCAGACATTTGTTGGGAATCTCTCAGGCAAAACTAACAGGTCAAGGAAATTCTTATCCTCTCTTGCTGACAACTTTATCTTCCAAAAGGTAAGGGAGAAAACAAGGGGAACTGCTACCTTGGATCTAATCCTTATAAACAGGGAGGAAATGGTTGAGGAGGTAAAAGTGGCTGGGACCCTAGGAGGTAGCGACCATGCTATTTTAGAATTTTGGATAACTAGAGGCGGAAGACCTGTGAAGACTCAGACATCAAGGTTAGATTTCAGAAAGGCAGATTTTAAGGGATTCAGAAAGATAATTGGAGGGATCCAATGGCTGGATATCCTTAAAGACAAAAATGTCCAGGAAGGATGGGAAATCTTGAAAAATGAAATTCTCAAAGCACAGTTGTTAACAATTCCGAAAAGAGGGAAGAATAGGAAGCAGTTAAGGAAACCAGGATGGATGAACACAGAACTTAAGCACATGCTAAAAAGGAAGAAAAAAATGTTTATAAAATGGAAAGAGGGAGGCATATCTAAAGAAGAATATAATGCTGTCTGCAGAACCTGCAGGGCACAAATCAGATTAGCTAAAGCTGAAAATGAATTGAGACTTGCAAGAGATGTCAAAAGCAATAATAAAGGATTTTGGGGATATGTCAAAAGTAAAAGAAAAGTCAAAGATGCTATAGGATTTTTACAGGATGAAAATGATGAAATGGTAAGACAGGATGTTGAGAAGGCTGAACTTTTAAATTCCTATTTTGCATCTGTTTTCTCTCAGAAAGGAAATGTAACATCAACTGTTATTCACTGTCCTATTAAGGGAATAGAAGAATCCAGGATATCTATAAACAGAAAGATAGTGAGGAAACACTTAGCTAGCCTAAATGAATTCAAGTCTCCAGGTCCAGATGAATTACACCCCAGAGTACTGAAGGAGATAGCAGAAGAAATTTTTGAACCCCTCTCTATAATCTTTGAAAATTCTTGGAGAACAGGAGAAGTGCCAGAAGACTGGAGAAGAGCAAATGTTGTTCCTATCTTCAAAAAGGGGAAGAAGGTGGACCCAGGTAACTATAGGCCGGTGAGTCTGACTTCTATACCAGGAAAGATCTTTGAACAAATTATTAAACAACATGTATGTCAATACCTGGATAAGAATGAAGTGATTAAACAGAGTCAGCATGGGTTTGTAACTAATAAGTCATGTCAGACTAACTTAATTTCCTTCTATGACGGTATCACTGATTGGGTAGATCAAGGAAATGCTGTAGATATAGTATATCTTGACTTCAGCAAAGCATTTGACAAAGTCTCTCATACAATCCTTATTGAAAAAATGATTAAGTATGGAATGGACAAGGCAACTGTTAGGTGGATTCATAACTGGCTTAGTGATCGGACCCAAAGAGTGGTCGTAAATGGCTGCACATCCAGTTGGAAGAATGTCTCAAGTGGGGTACCACAGGGCTCTGTCCTGGGCCCTGTATTGTTCAACATCTTTATCAACGATTTAGATGAAGGAATTGCGGGTAAACTGATTAAATTTGCTGATGACACAAAGCTAGGAGGGATAGCTAATACTAGAGAAGAGAGAGAGAGGATTCAAAAAGATTTAAATAAACTGGAGAAGTGGGCAGCAACTAACAGAATGGTTTTTAACAGGGAGAAATGCAAAGTACTACATCTGGGCAATAAAAATGGAAAAAGCATATATAGAATGGGAGGAATAGGGCTAAGTGACAGCACATGTGAAAAAGACTTGGGTATACTAATAGATCACAGACTGAATATGAGTCAACAGTGTGATGCAGCAGCAAAAAAGGCAAATGCAATTCTAGGATGTATTAACAGAAGCATACAGTCTAGATCACGTGAAGTCATTATTTCCCTCTACTCCTCTTTGGTCAGACCTCATCTGGAATATTGTGTCCAGTTTTGGGCACCACATTTTAAAAAAGACATCAACAAACTGGAGCAAGTTCAGAAAAGAGCGACCAGAATGGTGACCGGTCTGCAAACCCTGTCTTATGAGGAAAGGTTGCAGGATTTGGGAATGTTTAGTTTGCAAAAGAGAAGACTGAGAGGAGACTTAATAGCTGTCTACAAATATCTAAAGGGCTGTCACATTGTAGAAGGATCAACTTTATTCTCATTTGCACAAGGAAAGACTAGAAGCAATGGGATGAAACTGAATGGGAGGAGACACAGATTAGATATTAGAAAAAACTTTTTGACAGTTAGAGTGATCAATGAGTGGAACAGGCTGCCACGAGAAGTGGTGAGTTCTCCTTCAATGGAAGTCTTCAAACAGAGGCTGGACAGACATCTGACTGGGATGATTTAGCGAATCCTGCTTTGAGCAGGGGGTTGGACCAGATGGCCCAGGAGGTCCCTTCCAACTCTACGATTCTATGATTCTATGATTCTATGATTAACAGAGACAGAAAGAAAGAATGAGAACAGAGAGAAAAAAAAGATTTGAGAGAAAGAAACAGAGAAAGAAAAATTCTATAAAGATACTATAGCAGCCCAGCTCCCATTGTAGTGCCCACCTGAGCCTCCTGGTGCAGGACATATCATGATCCGCTCACATGGCCGGCATCCCCGATTCCAAGGCGATCCCGCTGTCCGCTCTGTCAGAGGGAAACACGGTGATGGACCTGAAGCATTCCCTGAAGTGCCTCCATGGTTCCGTCACAATCTCCTACTGAAATTACCTAATTTCTGGCCAGCTTCCAGCACGTCACTTCCGGTAGAACGTTACGTGCAAGTTTTAAATTGCTCCTTGGGGCTCCGCTGTGTACTCCTGTGTCCCTCGGGGAAAGTAAGCTCCCAGCTGGGGCAATCTCTCTCTCAAAATCAGGACTGTCTCGCTGGATCCAGGACGGTTGGGACTCGGGAGGTATAAATGCTCCCCACCATACACCTCGTACACCCCCGGCTCTGCTCCGCTCCATAAACACACGGCTCCGCTCCGTACACCTTGTACACACAGGGCTCTGTTCCGTACATCTTGTACACACACGGCTTCACTCTGTACACCTCGTACACACACGGCTCTGCTCCCTACACCTCGTACACACACGGCTCCGCTCCCTACACCTCGTACACACACGGCTCCGCTCCCTACACCTCGTACACACACGGCTCCGCTCCCTACACCTCGTACACACACGGCTCCGCTCCCTACACCTCGTACACACACGGCTCCGCTCCCTACACCTCGTACACACACGGCTCCGCTCCCTACACCTCGTACACACACGGCTCCGCTCCCTACACCTCGTACACACACGGCTCCGCTCCCTACACCTCGTACACACACGGCTCCGCTCCCTACACCTCGTACACACACGGCTCCGCTCCCTACACCTCGTACACACACGGCTCCGCTCCCTACACCTCGTACACACACGGCTCCGCTCCCTACACCTCGTACACACACGGCTCCGCTCCCTACACCTCGTACACACACGGCTCCGCTCCCTACACCTCGTACACACACGGCTCTGCTCCCTACACCTCGTACACACACGGCTCTGCTTCGTACACCTCGTACACACACGGCTCTGCTCCGTACACCTCGTACATGCGGCTCCGCTCCGTACACCTCGTACACACACGGCTCCGCTCCGTACACCTCGTACACACGCGGCTCTGCTACATCCACGTTGTAAACCCCTCCTGACCCCACACAAGTACACACACGG
The DNA here is from genome assembly GCF_039654945.1 of Dendrobates tinctorius. Taxonomy (NCBI): domain Eukaryota; kingdom Metazoa; phylum Chordata; class Amphibia; order Anura; family Dendrobatidae; genus Dendrobates; species Dendrobates tinctorius. Next base: position 3,408,763 of record NW_027361776.1, on the reverse strand, counting down.
CTCTGCTCCCTACACATCGTACACACACGGCTCCGCTCCCTACACCTCGTACACACACGGCTCCGCTCCCTACACCTCGTACACACACGGCTCCGCTCCGTACACCTCGTACACACACGGCTCTGCTCCGTACATCTCGTACACACACGGCTCTGCTCCGTACACCTCGTACACACACGGCTCCGCTCCCTACACCTCGTACACACACGGCTCCGCTCCCTACACCTCGTACACACACGGCTCTGCTCCGTACATCTCGTACACACACGGCTCTGCTCCGTACACCTCGTACACACACGGCTCTGCTCCGTACACCTCGTACACACACGGCTCTGCTCCGTACACCTCGTACATGCGGCTCCGCTCCGTACACCTCGTACACACACGGCTCTGCTCCGTACACCTCGTACACACGCGGCTCTGCTACATCCACGTTGTAAACCCCTCCTGACCCCACACAAGTACACACACGGCTCTGCTACATGCACCTTGTAAACCCCTCCTGACCCCACACAAGTACACACATGGCTCTGCTACAGCCACCTTGTAAACCCCTCCTGAGCCCACTGTCCCACACATAAATGTTACCTCATCCATCCAGACTAGCACCATAATGACAAGCGACCAGCACAGCAGAGTCCTGCAGCCACCCTGATCATGTGAACCCTGACTCCTCCCCTCCTGTGACCTCATCACAGGTCCTGTGTCAACACCGCACACAAGATTACAGCCGAAGGAAGCGATCATCATTGCTGGCAGTAAAGGCCCTTTTACATTTAGCGATGCACCAGCGATCCGACGAGCGATCCGACGCGGTCAGGATCGCTGGTGCATCGCTAAATGATCGCTAGTGAGCTTTCATACAGAAAGATCTCACTGCGATGCAGCAGCGACGCAGCGCACGATACTTACCATTCACACACAGCGATCCTGCGTCCTCCCGCCCGCGTCCAGCGTCGCTCGTCGTCACAGCAGGAAGTCTCAGCAGGAAGCGCCCGACGAGAAATGGAGCCGGACATTCTCGCGCGATCAGCGATGGACAGCGGGGGAGCCGGTCGCTGGTAAGTATCACACATAGCGATATCGCTAGCAATATCGCTATAACGTCACAAAATCGGTGACGTTTTAGCGATATTGCTAGCGATATTGCTTAGTGTAAAACCCCCTTAAGGCTGTGTGCACACGATGCAGATTTCCAGCGGATCCGCAGCGGATTTTACCGCACAGAAACGCTGCATATCCACATTGTGAAGTACAGTAGCCTTAAAATCAATCGAAAAAAAAAACGCTGTGCAGACGCTGCAGATTTTTCTGCGCGGTTTTCCTGCGGTACAAAATCTGCAGCGTGTTACTTCTTTTGTGCGGTTTTCCATCTCCCCTGTCTACAAATCCGCAAGGGGAAAACCGCAGTGGAAAACCACACAAAAACCGCAGGAAAAATGGAAGATATCAGCAGGAAAAATGCAGGTCATTTGACCTGCGGATTTCTTCCATTCTGAGCGGAAAAATCCGCAAGGCTAAAAAGTTGTCTGCACTCAGCCTAAGGGGCTGAATCACTGCGTGGGTCCATCGCGGAGGGCACAGGATGGGGTCAGTACATGGGGGCGTGGCGGCTGGCGGGTATCCCAGACAGCGAGAGTGGGTCCTCACATCTCGCCAGGGCACCGGAAATTGCCCGGGTGCGCCAGGTGCTGACGCCGGCCCTGGCCTACGCATATCAATGAGCTTAACTGCCACCTCACGACTGCCCCATGTTTTCCCTATGGCAACATTTTCCTGTTAAAATGCATTGAGACAATACATTCCAATGACAGGAAAATGCTTTTTCAAATGCAAATTGCGCAAAAATTACAAATCCGATAGACACGAAAAATACTTAGCACACCACTCATGGACGCTGGCTTCGAATCGACACCTCAATGGAGTCTGTGTGTGTAGCGGTTCGGGCCGCATTAATTGCGGAAATCAACTGAATAGTAATAATAATACTAGATGTGTATTTCCTGAAGGAAGTACAGATAGTGGTTTGAAATGGTGCCCGGTCTGCCCCTTTAAGAGAGACTTGCCTGCTGCCCCTGCAAGACTTTCAACTCAGGATTCGTTTTAACTGTGGGTGCCTCTCAGGGGCCACTTTGGCCTCAGGGTCTGATTTGGTGGCCTGGGCTCCTCAGGACTTGAAATGGTGGATGGGATCCCTCAGGGTCAGATTTTGTAGCCGGGGCCTCTCGCTCCAATTTTGTGGGTGGGGACCATTAGGGTCCAATTTTGTGGGCGGAGCCCCTCTGGGTCCAATTTGGTGGGCAGGGCTCCTCAGGGTCCGGTTTGGTGGGCAGGGCCCCTCAGGGTCCAATTTGGTGGACAGGGCCCCTCAGGGTCCGATTTTGTGGGTTGTGGCCCCTCAGGGTCTGATTTTGTGGCCGCGGCCCCTCAGGGTCCGATTTGGTGGACAGGGCCCCTCAGGGTCCAATTTTGTGACTGGGGCCCATCCGGGTCCGATTTTGTGGCCGCGGCCCCTCAGGGTCTGATTTTGTGGGCGGAGCCCCTCTGGGTCCAATTTGGTGGGCGGGACCACTCTGGGTCCAATTTGGTGGGCGGGGCCTCAGGGTCCGATTTGGTGGGCGGGGCCCCACAGGGTCCGATTTGGTGGGCGGGGCCACTCTGTGTAAGATTTGGAGGCTGGGGTCGCTCAGCCTCCAATTTGGAGGCCGAGGTCAAAGAGCCTCCGATTTGGAGGCCGGGGTCGATGAGCCTCCGATTTGGAGTCCGGGGTCGATGAGCCTCCGTTTGGAGGCCGGGGTGGCTCAGCCTCCGATTTGGAGGCCGGGGTGGCTCAGCCTCCGATTTGGAGGCCGGAGGGGATCAGCCTCCGATTTGGAGGCCGGGGTGGATCAGCCTCCGATTTGGAGGCCGGGGTGGATCAGCCTCCGATTTGGAGGCCGGGGTGGATCAGCCTCCGATTTGGAGGCCGGGGTGGATCAGCCTCCGATTTGGAGGCCGGGGTGGATCAGCCTCCGATTTGGAGGCCGGGGTGGATCAGCCTCCGATTTGGAGGCCGGGGAGGATCAGCCTCCGATTTGGAGGCCGGGGTGGATCAGCCTCCGATTTGGAGGCCGGGGTGGATCAGCCTCCGATTTGGAGGCCGGGGTGGATCAGCCTCCGATTTGGAGGCCGGGGTGGATCAGCCTCCGATTTGGAGGCCGGGGTGGATCAGCCTGCGATTTGGAGGCCGGGGTCGATCAGCCTCCGATTTGGAGGCCGGGGTCGATCAGCCTCCGATTTGGAGGCCGGGGTCGATCAGCCTCCGATTTGGAGGCCGGGGTGGCTCAGTCTCCGATTTGGAGGCCGGGGTGGCTCAGCCTCCGATTTGGAGGCCGGGGTGGCTCAGCCTCCGATTTGGAGGCCGGGGTGGCTCAGCCTCCGATTTGGAGGCCGGGGTGGCTCAGCCTCCGATTTGGAGGCCGGGGTGGATCAGCCTCCGATTTGGAGGCCGGGGTCGATCAGCCTCCGATTTGGAGGCCGGGGTGGCTCAGCCTACGATTTGGAGGCCGGGGTGGCTCAGCCTCCGATTTGGAGGCCGGGGTGGCTCAGCCTCCGATTTGGAGGCCGGGGTGGATCAGCCTCCGATTTGGAGGCCGGGGTGGATCAGCCTCCGATTTGGAGGCCGGGGTGGATCAGCCTCCGATTTGGAGGCCGGGGTGGATCAGCCTCCGATTTGGAGGCCGGGGTGGATCAGCCTCCGATTTGGAGGCCGGGGTGGATCAGCCTCCGATTTGGAGGCCGGGGTGGATCAGCCTCCGATTTGGAGGCCGGGGTGGATCAGCCTCCGATTTGGAGGCCGGGGTGGATCAGCCTCCGATTTGGAGGCCGGGGTGGCTCAGCCTCCGATTTGGAGGCCGGAGGGGATCAGCCTCCGATTTGGAGGCCGGGGTGGATCAGCCTCCGATTTGGAGGCCGGGGTGGATCAGCCTCCGATTTGGAGGCCGGGGTGGATCAGCCTCCGATTTGGAGGCCGGGGTGGATCAGCCTCCGATTTGGAGGCCGGGGTGGATCAGCCTCCGATTTGGAGGCCGGGGTGGATCAGCCTCCGATTTGGAGGCCGGGGTGGATCAGCCTCCGATTTGGAGGCCGGGGTGGATCAGCCTCCGATTTGGAGGCCGGGGTGGATCAGCCTCCGATTTGGAGGCCGGGGTCGATCAGGCTCCGATTTGGAGGCCGGGGTCGATCAGCCTCCGATTTGGAGGCCGGGGTGGATCAGCCTCCGATTTGGAGGCCGGGGTGGATCAGCCTGCGATTTGGAGGCCGGGGTGGATCAGCCTCCGATTTGGAGGCCGGGGTCGATCAGCCTCCGATTTGGAGGCCGGGGTGGCTCAGCCTCCGATTTGGAGGCCGGGGTGGCTCAGCCTCCGATTTGGAGGCCGGGGTGGCTCAGCCTCCGATTTGGAGGCCGGGGTGGCTCAGCCTCCGATTTGGAGGCCGGGGTGGATCAGCCTCCGATTTGGAGGCCGGGGTCGATGAGCCTCCGATTTGGAGGCCGGGGTGGCTCAGCCTCCGATTTGGAGGCCGGGGTGGCTCAGCCTCCGATTTGGAGGCCGGGGTGGCTCAGCCTCCGATTTGGAGGCCGGGGTGGATCAGCCTCCGATTTGGAGGCCGGGGTGGATCAGCCTCCGATTTGGAGGCCGGGGTGGATCAGCCTCCGATTTGGAGGCCGGGGTGGATCAGCCTCCGATTTGGAGGCCGGGGTGGCTCAGCCTCCGATTTGGAGGCCGGAGGGGATCAGCCTCCGATTTGGAGGCCGGGGTGGATCAGCCTCCGATTTGGAGGCCGGGGTGGATCAGCCTCCGATTTGGAGGCCGGGGTGGATCAGCCTCCGATTTGGAGGCCGGGGTGGATCAGCCTCCGATTTGGAGGCCGGGGTGGATCAGCCTCCGATTTGGAGGCCGGGGTGGATCAGCCTCCGATTTGGAGGTCGGGGTGGATCAGCCTCCGATTTGGAGGCCGGGGAGGATCAGCCTCCGATTTGGAGGCCGGGGTGGATCAGCCTCCGATTTGGAGGCCGGGGTCGATCAGCCTCCGATTTGGAGGCCGGGGTGGATCAGCCTCCGATTTGGAGGCCGGGGTGGATCAGCCTCCGATTTGGAGGCCGGGGTGGATCAGCCTGCGATTTGGAGGCCGGGGTCGATCAGCCTCCGATTTGGAGGCCGGGGTCGATCAGCCTCCGATTTGGAGGCCGGGGTGGCTCAGCCTCCGATTTGGAGGCCGGGGTGGCTCAGCCTCCGATTTGGAGGCCGGGGTGGATCAGCCTCCGATTTGGAGGCCGGGGTGGATCAGCCTCCGATTTGGAGGCCGGGGTCGATGAGCCTCCGATTTGGAGGCCGGGGTGGCTCAGCCTCCGATTTGGAGGCCGGGGTGGCTCAGCCTCCGATTTGGAGGCCGGGGTGGATCAGCCTCCGATTTGGAGGCCGGGGTGGATCAGCCTCCGATTTGGAGGCCGGGGTGGATCAGCCTCCGATTTGGAGGCCGGGGTGGATCAGCCTCCGATTTGGAGGCCGGGGTGGATCAGCCTCCGATTTGGAGGCCGGGGTGGATCAGCCTCCGATTTGGAGGCCGGGGTGGATCAGCCTCCGATTTGGAGGCCGGGGTGGATCAGCCTCCGATTTGGAGGCCGGGGTGGATCAGCCTCCGATTTGGAGGCCGGGGTCGATCAGCCTCCGATTTGGAGGCCGGGGTCGATCAGCCTCCGATTTGGAGGCCGGGGTCGATCAGCCTCCGATTTGGAGGCCGGGGTCGATCAGCCTCCGATTTGGAGGCCGGGGTGGCTCAGTCTCCGATTTGGTGTGTCGGCCCTTTAAGACTCATTTGGGTGCGCTGGCCCTTTAACAATCACTTTGGCGCGTTGGCCCTTTAAGAGCTAGTTTGGCTGACTGGGCTTCTTTTAAATCCACTTTGGCGCACACATTCTCTCTCAGGGGCATGTGTCATGTGATGAAGCTAGATTTGCATTTGTACTGTGGGTTTTGCTTTAAGTGCTGATATTATGTGTCAGAGGCTCTGTGCTGGGGTTCAAGTGAAGTTCGTAGGCGTTGGCATAGTAACTGGGTCTGCCTGCGCATATCAATGAGCTCAACTGTCATTTCAATCGCCTCAGGGCACGTTTTGCCATTTCCTATTGAAAAGCATTGGAGACAGTGCATTCCAATGACGGGAAAAAAAATTTTCAAATGCAAACTGCGCAAAAACTACAAATCCGATCGACACGAAAAATACTTAGCACACCTCTCATGGACGCTGGCTTCGAAACGACACCTCAACGGAGTCTGTGCGTGTAGCGGTTCGGGCCGCATTAATTGCGGAAATCAACTTAATAAGAAGAAGAAGAAGAAGAATAAGTTAGCAGCGTTCGGATTACAATATAGTGGTTTTTTCAAACCACTATAATAATAATAAGAAGAAGAATAAGTTAGCAGCGGTCGGATTACAATATAGTGGTTTTTTCAAACCACTATAATAAGTTAGCAGCGGTCGGATTACAACATTAATACTAGATGTGTATTTCCTGAAGGAAGTACAGATAGTGGTTTGAAATGGTGCCCAGGCTGCCCCTTTAAGAGAGACTTGCCTGCTGCCCCTGCAAGACTTTCAACTATGGATCCGTTTTAACTGTGGGTGCCTCTCAGGGGCCACTTTGGCCTCAGGGTCTGATTAGTTGGGTGGGGCCCCTCAGGATCCTATTCGGTGGCCTGAGTTCCTCAGGGCTTGAATTGGTGGCCGGGATCCCTCAGGGTCCGATTTTGTGGGTGGGGCCCCTCAGGGTCAGATTTTGTGGGTGGGGCCCCTCAGGGTTCGATCTTGTGGCCAGAGCCCCTCAGGGTCAGATTTGGTGGGCAGGGCCCTTCAGAGTCCAATTGGGTGGGTAGGGCCACTCTGGGTCCGATTTGGTGAGCGTGGCCCCTCAGGGTCCAATTTGGTGGGCGGAGCCCCTCAGGGTCCGATTTGGTGGGCGGTGCCCCTTAGGGTCCGATTTGGTGGGGAAGCCTCTTGGTCTGATATGGTGGGCGGGGCCCCTTAGGGTCCGATTTGGTGGGCGGGGACGCACTTTGGCGCACATTCTCTCTCAGGGGCATGCGTCATGTGATGAAGCTAGATTTGCATTTGTGCTGTGGGTTTCGCTTTAAGAGCTGATATTATGTGGCAGAAGCTCTGTCCTTGGGGCGTCATGTGACGTTCGTAGGCGGTGGCATAGTAACTGGGTGTGCCTGCGCATATCAATGAGCTTTACTGCCATTTCAATCTCCTCAGGGCATGTTTTAAGTTTCCCATTCAAATGCATTGAGACAGTGCATTCCAATGATGGGAAAAAAAATTTCAAACGCAAATTACGCAAAAACTACAAATCAGATCGACACGAAAAATACTTAGCACACCACTCGTGGACGCTGGCTTCGAAACAACGCCTTAACGGAGTCTGTGCGTGTAGCGCTTTGGGCCGCATTAATTGCAGAAATCAACTGAATAACTTGTGATTGGCGCATTATAATTGTAATACTAGATGTGTATTTCCTGAAGGACGTACAGATAGTGGTTTGAAATGGTGCCCGGGCTGCCCCTTTAAGAGAGACTTGCCTGCTGCCCCTGCAAGACTTTCAACTCAGGATCCGTTTTAACTGTATGTGCCTCTCAGGGGCCACTTTGGCCTCAGGGTCTGATTTGGTGGGTGGGGCCCCTCACGATCTGATTCCTTGGCCTGGGCTCCTCAGGGCTTGAATTGTTGGCCGGGACCCCTCAGGCTCCTATTTTGTGGGTGTGGCCCCTCAGGGTCCAATTTTGTGGCCGGAGCTCCTCAGGGTCCGATTTTGTGGTTGGGGCCCCTCAGGTTCCGATTTTGTGGGTGGGGCCACTCTGGGTCTGATTTGGTGGGCGGGGCCCCTCAGGGTCCGATTTTGTGGGTGTGGCCCCTCAGGGTCTGATTTTGTGGGTGTGGCCCCTCTGGGTCCGATTTTGTGGGTGGGCCCCTCGGGGTCCGATTTTGTGAGTGGGGCCTCTCAGGGTCCGATTTTGTGGCCGGGGCCCCTCAGGGTCTGATTTTGTGGCCGGATCCCCTCAGGGTCCGATTTTGTGGGTGGGGCCCCTCAGGGTCCGATTTTGTGGCCGGGGCCCCTCAGGGTCCAAATTTGTGGTTGGGGCCCCTCAGGGTCCAAATTTGTGGGTGGGGCCACTCTAGGTCTGATTTGGTGGGCGGGGCCCCTCAGGGTCTGATTTTCTGGCTGGGGCCCCTCAGAGTCCGATTTTGTGGGTTGGGCCCCTCGGGGTCCGATTTTGTGGTTTGGACCCCTCAGGGTCCGATTTTGTGGTTGGGGCCCCTCAGGGTCTGATTTTGTGGCCGGGGCCCCGCAGGGTCCGATTTTGTGACTGGAGCCCATCAGGGTCCGATTTTGTGGCCGAGGCCCCTTAGGGTCTGATTTTGTTGGGGCCCCTCAGGGTCTGATTTTGTGGCCAGGGCCCCTCAGGGTCCGATTTTGTGGGTGGGGCCCCTTAGGGTCTGATTTTGTGGGTGGAGTCCCTCTGGGTCCAATTTTGTGGGCGGGACCACTCTGGGTCCGTTTTGGTGGGCGGGACCACTCTGGGTCCAATTTGGTGGGTGGGGCCACTCTGGGGCCGATTTGGTGGGCAAGGCCACTCGGGGGCCGATTTGGTGGGAGGGGCTACTCGGGGGTCGATTTGGTGGGAGGGGCCACTCGGAGGCCGATTTGGTGGGCAGGGCCACTCGGGGGTCTATTTGGTGGGCGGGGCCACTCGGAGGCCGATTTGGTGGGCAGGGCCACTCGGGGCCGATTTGGTGGGCAGGGCCACTTGGGGGCCGATTTGGGTGGGCGGGGCCACTCTGGGGCCGATTTGGTGGGCGGGGCCACTCGGGGGCCGATTTGGTGGGAGGGGCCGATTTCTTGAGCGGTGCCACTCTGAGTCTGATTTAGTGGGCGAGGCCCCTCAGGGTCCGATTTGGAGGGCGGGGCCACACTGGATCCGCTTTGGTGGTCGGGGCCACTCTTAGTCTGATTTGGTGGACGGGGCCACTCTGGGTCCAATTTGGAGGCCAGGGTGGCTCAGCCTCCGATTTGTAGGCCAGGGTCGATCAGCCTCCGATTTGGAGGCCAGGGTCGATCAGCCTCCAATTTGGAGGTCGGGGTGGCTAAGCCTCCGATTTGGAGCCTGGGGTCACTCAGTTTTCGATTTGGTGCGCTGGCCCTTTAAGAATCACTTTGGCGCATCGGCCATTTTATAGACAGGGTGGCTCACTGAGCTTCTAAATCCACTTTGGCGCACATTCTCTCTCAGGGGCATGATTCATATGATGAGGCTAGATTTGCATTTGTGCTGTGGGTTTCGCTTTAAGAGCTGACATTATGTGCCAGAAGCTCTGTCCTGGGGGCATCATGTGACGTTCCTAGGCGTTGGCATAGTAAATGGGTGTGCCTGTGCATATCAATGAGTTTACTGCCATTTGAATTGCCTCAGGGCACGTTTTAAGTTGCCCATTGAAAAGCATTGAGACATGCATTCCAATGATGGGAAAAAAAATTTTCAAACGCAAATTGCGCAAAAACTACAAATCCGATCGACACGAAAAATAGTTAGCACACCTCTCGTGGACGCTGGCTTCGAAACAACACCTCAACGGAGTCTGTGCGTGTAGCGGTTCGGGCCGCATTAATTGCGGAAATCAACTGAATAAAAAGAAAAAGTTAGCAGCGTTCGGATTACAACATTAATACTAGATGTGTATTTCCTGAAGGAAGTACAGATAGTGGTTTGAAATGGTGCCCGGGCTGCCCCTTTAAGAGAGACTTGCCTGCTGCCCCTGCAAGACTTTCAACTCAGGATACGATTTAACTGTGGGTGCCTCTCAGGGGCCACTTTGGCCTCATGGTCTGATTTTGTGGGTGGGGCCCCTCAGGGCCTGATTTTGTGGGTGGGGCCCCTCAGGGTCCGATTTTGTGGTTGGGTCCCCTCAGGGTCCGATTTTGTGGTTGGGTCCCCTCAGGGTCCGATTTTGTGGCCGGGGCCCCTCTGGGTCCGATTTTGTGGCAGGGGTCCCTCTGGGTCCGATTTTGTGGGTGGGGCCCCTCTGGGTCCAATTTGGTGGGCGGGACCACTCTGGGTCCAATTTGGTGGGCGGGGCCTCTCAGGGTCCGATTTTGTGACTGGGGCCCATCAGGGTCCGATTTTGTGGCCGCGGCCCCTCAGGGTCTGATTTTGTGGCAGGGGCCCCTCTGGGTCTGATTTTGTGGGCGGAGCCCCTCTGGGTCCAATTTGGTGGGCGGGACCACTCTGGGTCCAATTTGGTGGGCGGGACCACTCTGGGTCCGATTTGGTGGGCGGGGCCTCTCAGGGTCCGATTTGGTGGGCGGGGCCCCACAGGGTCCGATTTGGTGGGCGGGGCCACTCTGGGTAAGATTTGGAGGCTGGGGTCGCTCAGCCTCCAATTTGGAGGCCGGGGTTGTTGAGCTTCCGATTTGGAGGCCGAGGTCAAAGAGCCTCTGATTTGGAGGCCGGGGTCGATGAACTTCCGATTTGGAGGCCGGGGTCGATGAGCCTCCGATTTGGAGGCCGGGGTGGCTCAGCCTCCGATTTGGAGGCCGGGGTGGCTCAGCCTCCGATTTGGAGGCCGGGGTGGATCAGCCTCCGATTTGGAAGCCGGGGTGGATCAGCCTCCGATTTGGAGGCCGGGGTCGCTCAGCCTCCGATTTGGAGGCCGGGGTGGCTCAGCCTCCGATTTGGAGGCCGGGGTGGCTCAGCCTCCGATTTGGAGGCCGGGGTGGCTCAGCCTCCGATTTGGAGGCCGGGGTGGATCAGCCTCCGATTTGGAGGCCGGGGTCGATCAGCCTCCGATTTGGAGGCCAGGGTGGCTCAGCCTCCTATTTGGAGGCCGGGGTGGCTCAGCCTCCGATTTGGAGGCCGGGGTCGATCAGCCTTCTATTTGGAGGCCAGGGTCGATCAGCCTCCGATTTGGAGGCCGGGGTCAATCAGCCTCCGATTTGGAGGCCGGGGTCAATCAGCCTCCGATTTGGAGGCCGGGGTCAATCAGCCTCCGATTTGGAGGCCGGGGTCGATCAGCCTCCGATTTGGAGGCCGGGGTCGATCAGCCTCCGATTTGGAGGCCGGGGTCGATCAGCCTCCGATTTGGAGGCCGGGGTGGCTCAGCCTCCTATTTGGAGGCCGGGGTGGCTCAGCCTCCTATTTGGAGGCCGGGGTGGCTCAGCCTCCGATTTGGAGGCCGGGGTGGCTCAGCCTCCGATTTGGAGGCCGGGGTGGTTCAGCCTCCGATTTGGAGGCCTGGGTCGATCAGCCTCCGATTTGGAGGCCGGGGTGGATCAGCCTCCGATTTGGAGGCCGGGGTGGATCAGCCTCCGATTTGGAGGCCGGGGTGGATCAGCCTCCGATTTGGAGGCCGGGGTGGATCAGCCTCCGATTTGGAGGCCGGGGTGGATCAGCCTCCGATTTGGAGGCCGGGGTGGATCAGCCTCCGATTTGGAGGCCGGGGTGGCTCAGCCTCTGATTTGGAGGCCTGGGTCGATCAGCCTCCAATTTGGAGGCCGGGGTGGATCAGGCTCTGATTTGGAGGCCGGGGTGGATCAGCCTCTGATTTGGAGGCCGGGGTGGCTCATTGTCCGATTTGGAGGCCGGGGTGGCTCAGCCTCCGATTTGGAGGCCGGGGTGGCTCAGTCTCCAATTTGGTGTGTCGGCCCTTTAAGACTCATTTGGGTGCACTGGCCCTTTAACAATCACTTTGGCGCGTTGGCCCTTTAAGAGCTAGTTTGGCTCACTGGGCTTCTTTTAAATCCACTTTGGCGCACACATTCTCTCTCAGGGGCATGTGTCATGTGATGAAGCTAGATTTGCATTTGTGCTGTGGGTTTCGCTTTAAGAGCTGATATTATGTGGCAGAGGCTCTGTGCTGGGGTTCAAGTGAAGTTCGTAGGCGTTGGCATAGTAACTGGGTCTGCCTGCGCATATCAATGAGCTCAACTGTCATTTCAATCGCCTCAGGGCACGTTTTGCCATTTCCTATTGAAAAGCATTGGAGACAGTGCATTCCAATGACGGGAAAAAAAAATTTCAAACGCAAATTGCGCAAAAACTACAAATCCGATCGACACGAAAAATACTTAGCACACCTCTCATGGACGCTGGCTTCGAAACAACACCTCAACGGAGTCTGTGCGTGTAGCGGTTCAGGCCGCATTAATTGCGGAAATCAACTTAATAATAATAAGAAGAAGAAGAATAAGTTAGCAGCGTTCGGATTACAATATAGTGGTTTTTTCAAACCACTATAACTAGATGTGTATTTCCTGAAGGACGTACAGATAGTGGTTTGAAATGGTGCCCGGGCTGCCCCTTTAAGAGAGACTTGCCTGCTGCCCCTCCAAGACTTTCAACTCAGGATCCGTTTTAAGTGTGGGTGCCTCTCAGGGGCCACTTTGGCCTCAGGGTCTGATATGGTGGGTGGGGCCACTCAGGATCCGATTCGGTGGCCTGGGCTCCTCAGGGTTTGAATTGGTGGCCGGGATCCCTCAGGGTACAATTTTGTGGGTGGGGCCCCTGAGGGTCCGATTTTGTGGGTGGGGCCCCTCACGGTCCGATTTTGTGGTTGGGGCCCCTCAGGGTCCGATTTGGTGGGCGGGGCCCCTCAGGGTCCGATTTGGCGAACAGGGACCCTCAGGGTCCGATTTGGTGGGAGGAGCCCTTCAGGGTCTGATTTGGGGGGGTGGGGCCCCTCAGGGTCCGATTTGGTGGGCTGTGCCACTCTGGGTCTGTTTTGGTGGGCGGGGCCACTCTGGGGCCGATTTTTTGAGCGGGGCCATGCTGGGTCCGATTTGGAGGCCAGGGTGGCTCAGCCTCTGATTTGGAGGCCGGGGTCACTCAGCTTTCGATTTGGCGCGTCGGCCCTTTAAGACTTATTTCGGTGCGCCGGCCCTTTAAGAATAATTTGGGCGCGTCGGCCCTTTAAGAGCCAGTTTGGCTCACTGGGCTTCTAAATCCACTTTGGCGCACATTCTCTTTCGGGCATGTGTCATTTGATGAAGCTAGATTTGCATTTGTGCTATGGGTTTCGCTTTAAGAGCTAAAATTATCTGGCAGAAACTCTGTCCTGGAGAGGTCATGTAAAGTTCGCAGGCATTAGCATAGTAACTAGGTGTGCCTGCGCATATCAATGAGCTTAACTGCCACCTCACGACTGCCCCATGTTTTTACTCTGGGAAAAATTTCCCATTGAAATCTATTCCAATGACAGGAAACTGTTTTTTCAAATGCAAATTGCGCAAAAACTACAAACCCGATCGACATGAAAATTACTTAGCACACCACTCGTGGACGCTGGCTTCGAAACGACGCCTCAACGGAGTCTGTGCATGTAGTGGTTCGGGCCGCATTAATTGCAGAAATCAACTGAATAATAATATTAATACTAGATGTGTATTTCCTGAAGGAAGTACAGATAGTGGTTTGAAATGGTGCCCAGGCTGCCCCTTTAAGAGAGACTTGCCTGATGCCCCTGCAAGACTTTCAACTCAGGATCCGTTTTAACTGTGGGTGCCCCTCAGGGGCCACTTTGGCCCCAGGGTCCGATTTTGTGGGTGGGGCCCCTCAAGGCCAGATTTTGTGGGTGGGGCCACTCAGGGTCCGATTTTGTGGCCGGGGCCCCTCAGGGTCCGATTTGGTGGGTGGGGCCCCTCAGGGTCCGATTTGGTGGCCGGGGCCCCTCAGGGTCCGATTTGGTGGGTGGGGCCCCTCAGGGTCCGATTTTGTGGCCGGGGCCCCTCAGGGCCCGATTTGGTGGGTGGGGCCCCTCAGGGTCCGATTTTGTGGCCGGGGCCCCTCAGGGCCCGATTTGGTGGGTGGGGCCCCTCAGGGTCCGATTTTGTGGCCGGGGCCCCTCAGGGTCCGATTTTGTGGCCGGAACACCTCAGAGTCTGATTTTGTGGGTGGGCCCCTCAGGGTCCAATTTTGTGGCCAGGGCCCCTCAGGGTCTGATTTTGTGGCCGTGGCCCCTCAGGGTCTGATTTGGTGGCCGTGGCCCCTCAGGGTCTGATTTGGTGGGTGGGGCCTCTTAGGGTCCGATTTTGTGGCCGGGGCCCCTCAGGGTCTGATTTTGTGGCCGTGGCTCCTCAGGGCCTGATTTGGTGGGTGGGGCCTCTTAGGATCCGATGTGGTGGGCGAGGCCCCTCAGGGTCCGATTTTGTGGCCGGAGCCCCTCAGGGTCCAATTTTGTGGTCGGGGCCCCTCAGTGTCCGATTTTGTGGCCAGAACCACTCAAGGTCCGATTTGGTGGGTGGGGCCCCTCAGGGTCCGATTTGGTGGGTGGAGCTCCTCAGGGTCTGATTTGGTGGGAGGGGCCACTCTTAGTCCGATTTAGTGGGTGGGGCCCCTCAGGGTCCGATTTTGTGACTGGGGCCCCTCTGGGTTCAATTTTGTGGCTGGGTCTCTCAGGGTCCGATTTTGAGGGTGGGGACCCCAGGGTCCGATTTTGTGGTTGGGGCCCCTCAGGGTCCGATTTTGTGGTTGGGGCCCCTCAGGGTCCGGTTTTGTGGTTGGGGGCCCTCAGGGTCCGATTTTGTGGCCGGGGCCCTTGAGGGTCTGATTTTGTGGTTGGGGCCCCTCAGGGTCTGATTTTGTGGCCGGCACCCCTCTGGGTTCAATTTTGTGGCCGGGGTCTCTCAGGGTCCAATTTTGTGGTTGGAGCCCCTCAGGGTCCGATTTTGAGGCCGGGGCCCCTCAGGGTCCGGTTTGGTGGGCGGGGCCCTTCAGGGTCCGATTTTGTGGACGGGGCCCCTCAGAGTCTGATTTTGTGGGCGAGGCCCCTCAGGGTCCGATTTCGTGGGCGGGGTCCCTCAGGGTCGGATTTCGTGGGCGGGGCCCCTCATCGTTCGATTTTGTGGCTGGGGCCCCTCAGGGTCCGATTTTGTGGGTGGAGCCCCTGTAGGTCCGATTTTGTGGGTTGGGGCTCAGGGTCCGATTTTGTGACTGGGGTCCCTCTGCGTTCGATTTTGTGGCCGGGGTCTCTCAGGGTCCGATTTTGTGGTCGGGGCCCCTCAGGGTCCGAGTTAGTGTTTGGGGCCCCTCAGGGTCCGATTTTGTGGTTGGGGCCCCTCAGAGTCCGATTTTGTGGCCGGGGCCCCTCAGGGTCTGATTTAGTGGTTGGGGCCCCTCAGGGTCTGATTTGGTGGGCGGGGCCCCACATGGTCCGATTTGGTGGGCGGGGCCCCTCAGGGTCCGATTTCTTGGGGCGGGGCCCCTCACGGTCCGATTTGGTGAGCGGGGCCCCTCAGGGTCCGATTTGGTGGGCGGGGCCCCTCAGGGTCTGATTTGGTGAGCACAGCCCCTCAGAGGTCGATTTGGTGGGCGGGGCCCCTCAGGGTCCAATTTGGTGGGTGGGGCCCCTCAGGGTCCAATTTGGTGGGCGGGGTCCCTCAGAAACCGATTTGCTTGGCGGAGCCCCTCAGAACCCGATTTTGTGAGCGGGGCCCCTCAGAGTTCAATTTGGTGAGCGGGGCCCCTCAGGGTCCGATTTGGTGAGCGGGGCCCCTCAGGATCCGATTTTGTGGCTGGGGCCCCTCAGGGTCTCATTTTGTAGGTGGGGACCCTCAGGGTCCGATTTTGTGTCCGGGGCCCCTCAGGGTCCGATTTTGTGGTTGAGGCCCTTCAGAATCCGATTTCTCGGGCGGGGCCCCTCAGCGTCCGATTTGGTGAGCGGGGCCCCTCTGAGTTCGATTTTGTGAGCACGGCCCCTCAGGGTCTGATTTGGTGGACTGGGCCCCTCAGGGTCCGATTTGGTGGGCGGGGGCCACTCTGGGTCTGATTTGGTGAGCGGGGCCCCTCGGCGTCCGATTTGGTGAGCGGGGCCCCTCTGAGTTCGATTTTGTGAGCACGGCCCCTCTGGGTCCGATTTGGTGGGCTGGGCCCCTCAGGGTCCGATTTGGTGGGCGGGGCCCCTCATGGTTTGATTTGGTGGGCGGGGGCCACTCTGGGTCTGATTTGGTGGGTCAGGACCCTCAGGGTCCAATTTTGTGTCCGGGGCCCCTCAGGGTCCGATTTTGTTGTTGGGCCCCCCTCAGAATCCGATTTGGTGGGCGGGGCCCCTCAGGGTCCGATTTGGTGAGCGGAGTCCCTCAGAGTTCGATTTGGTGAGCGGGGCCTCTCAGGGTCCAATTTGGTGGGTGGAGCCCCTCAGGGTCCGATTTGGTGGGCGGGGCCCCTCAGGGTCCGATTTTGTGGGTGGGGGCCCTCAGGGTCCGATTTTGTGGCTGGGGCTCCTCAGGGTCCGATTTTGTGGCTGGGACACCTCAGGGTCTGATTTTGTGGCCGGGTCTACTCAGGGTCCGATTTTGAGGGCGGGGTCCCTTAGGGTCCTATTTTGTGGTTGGGGGCCCTCAGGGTCCGATTTTGTGGGTGGGGCCCCTCAGAGTCCGATTTGGTTGGCAGGGCCCCTCAGGGTCTGATTTGGTGGGCGGGGCCTCTCAGGGTCCGATTTTGAGGGCGGGGCCTTTCAGGGTCCGATTTTGTGGGCGGGGCCCCTCAGGGTCCGATTTGGTGGGCGGGGCCCCTCTGGGTTCGATTTTGTGGCCGGGGTCTCTCAGGGTCCGATTTTGTGGCCGGGGCCCCTTAGGGTCCGATTTTGTGGTTGGGGGCCCAAAGGGTCCGATTTTGTGGGTGGGGCCCCTCAGAGTCCGATTTGGTTGGCGGGGCCCCTCAGGGTCCGATTTGGTGGGCGGGGCCCCTCAGGGTCCGATTTTGTGGGCGGGGCCCCTCGGGGTCCAATTTTGTGGGTGGGGCCCCTCTGGGTTCGATTTTGTGGCCGGGGTCTCTCAGGGTCCGATTTTGTGGCCGGGGCCCCTCAGGGTCCGATTTTGTGGGTGGGGCCCCTCAGGGTCCGATTTTGTGGTTGGGGCCCCTCAGGGTCCGATTTTGTGGTTGGGGCCCCTCAGGGTCCGATTTTGTGGCCGGCGCCCCACAGCATCCGATTTCGTGACTGGGGCCCCTCAGGGTCCGATTTTGTGGCTGGGGCCCCTCAGGGTCCGATTTTGTGGCCGGGGCCCCTCAGGGTCCGATTTTGTGGCCGGGGCCCCTCAGGGTCCGATTTTGTGGCCGGGGCCCCTCAGGGTCCGATTTTGTGGTTGGGCCGCTCAGGGTCCGATTTTGTGGCCGGGGCCCCTCAGGGTCCGATTTTGTGGGTGGGGCCACTCAGGGTCCGATTTTGTGGCTGGGGCCCCTCAGGGTCCAATTTTGTTGGTTGGGCCCCTCAGGGTCCGATTTTGTGGCCGGGGCCCCTCAGGGTCCGATTTTGTAGTTGGGGTCCCTCAGGGTCTGATTTTGTGGCCGGGGCCCCTCAGGGTCCGATTTTGTAGTTGGTGCCCCTCAGGGTGCGATTTTGTGGGTGGGGCCCCTCAGGGTCCGATTTTGTGGCCGGGGCCCCTCAGTGTCCGATTTTGTGGGTGGGGCCCCTCAGGGTCCAATTTGGTGGGTGGGGCCACTCTGGGTCTGATTTGGTGAGCGGGGCCACTCTGGGTCTGATTTGATGGGCGGGGCCACTCTGGGTCCAATTTGGATGCCAGGGTTGCTGGCATCTTTTTGTAGGCCAGGGCCTATCAGCCTCCGATTTGGAGCCTTGGGTCACTCAGCTTTCGATTTGGCGCGCCGGCCCTTTAAGACTCATTTTGGTGCGCCGGCTCTTTAAGAATCACTTTGGCGCGTCGGCCCTTTAAGAGCCAGGGTGGCTCACTGGGCTTCTAAATCCACTTTGGCGCACATTCTCTCTCAGGGGCATACGTCATGTGATGAAGCTAGATTTGCATTTGTGCTGTGGGTTTTGCTTTAAGAGCTGATATTATGTGGCAGAAGCTCTGTCTTGGAGAGGTCATGTGACGTTCGTAGGCGTTGGCATAGTAACTGGGTCTGCCTGTGCGTATCCATGAGCTTAACTGCCATTTCAATCGACTCAGGGCATGTTTTGTCTATAGCAAAATTTCCCCATTCAAATGCATTGAGACAGTGCATTCCAATGACGGGAAAAAAAATTTTCAAACGCAAATTGCGCAAAAACTACAAATCCGATCGACACGAAAAATACTTAGCACACCTCTCATGGACGCTGGCTTCGAAACGACACCTCAACGGAGTCTGTGCGTGTAGCGGTTCGGGCCGCATTAATTGCGGAAATCAACTGGAAAATAAGAAGAAGAAGAATAAGTTAGCAGCGTTCGGATTACAATGTAGTGGTTTTTTCAAACCACTATAACTAGATGTGTATTTCCTGAAGGAAGTACAGATAGTGGTTTGAAATGGTGCCTGGGCTACCCCTTTAAGAGAGACTTGCCTGCTGCCCCTGCAAGACTTTCAACTCAGGATCCGTTTTAAATGTGGGTGCCTCTGAGAGGCCACTTTGGCCTCAGGGTCTGATTTGGTGGGTGGGGCCCCTCAGGATCCGATTCGGTGGCCTGGGATCCTCAGGATTTGAATTAGTGGCCGGGATTCCTCAGGGACCAGTTTTGTGGGTGGGGAGCCTCAGGATCTGATTCCTTGGCCTGGGCTCCTCAGGGCTTGAATTGTTGGCGTGGATCCCTCAGGGTCCGATTTTGTGGGTGAGGCCCCTCAGGGTCCGATTTTGTGGGTGTGGCCCCTCAGGGTCCGATTTTATGGGTGGGGCCCCTCAGGGTCCGATTTTATGGGTGGGGCCCCTCAGGGTCCGATTTTGTGGGTGGGGACCCTCATGGTCCGATTTTGTGGGTGGGGCCCCTTAGGGTACGATTTTGTGGCCGGGGCCCCTCAGGGTCTAATTTCGTGGCCGGGGCACCTCAGGGTCCGATTTTGTGGCTGGGGCCCCTCAGGGTCCGATTTTGTGGCCGGTGCCCCTCAGGGTTCGATTTTGTGGCTGGGGTCACTCAGGGTGAGATTTTGTGGCCGGGGCCCCTCAGGGTCCGATTTTGTTGGTTGGGCCCCTCAGAGTCCGATTTTGAGGGTGGGGCCCCTCAGGGTCCGATTTTGTGGGTGGGGCCCCTCAGAGTCCGATTTGGTTGGCGGGGCCCCAGGGTCCGATTTGGTGGGCGGGGCCCCTCAGGGTCCGATTTGGTGGGCGGGGCCCCTCAGGGTCCGATTTGGTGGGCGGGGCCCCTCAGGGTCCGATTTGGTGGGCGGGGCCCCTCAGGGTCCGATTTGGTGGGAGGGGCCCCTCAGGGTCCAATTTTGTGGGTGGGGCCCCTCTGGGTTCGATTTTGTGGCCGGGGTCTCTCAGGGTCCGATTTTGTGGTCGGGGCCCCTCAGGGTCCGATTTTGTGGCCGGGGCCCCTCAGGGTCTCATTTTGTGGCCGGGGCCCCTCAGGGTCCGATTTTGTGGTTGGGGCCCCTCAGGGTCCGATTTTGTGGTTGGGGCCCCTCAGGGTCCGATTTTGTGATTGGGGCCCCTCAGGGTCCGGTTTTGTGGTTGGGGGCCCTCAGGGTCCGATTTTCTGGCCGGGGCCCCTCAGGGTCCGATTTTGTGGTTGGGGCCCCTCAGGGTCCGATTTTGTGGCCGGCGCCCGTCACGGTCCGATTTCGTGGCCGGGGCCCCTCAGGGTCCGATTTTGTGGCCGGGGCCCCTCAGGGTCCGATTTTGTGGCCGGGGCCCCTCAGGGTCCTATATTGTGGTTGGGCCGCTCAGGGTCCGATTTTGTGGCCGGGGCCCCTCAGGTTCTGATTTTGTGGCCGGGGCCTTTCAGGGTCCGATCTTGTGGGTGGGGCCCCTCAGGGTCCGATTTTGTGGCCGGGGCCCCTCAGGGTCCGATTTTGTGGTTGGGGCCCCTCAGGGTCTGATTTTGTGGCTGGGTCCACTCAGGGTCCGATTTTGTGGGTGGGGCCCCTTAGGGTCTGATTTTGTGGGTGGAGCCCCCTGGGTCCATTTTGGTGGGCGGGGCCACTCTGGGTCCGATTTGGTGGGTGGGGCCCCTCAGGGTCTGATTTGGTGGGCGGGGCCCCTCAGGGTCTGATTTGGTGGGCGGGGCTCCTCAGGGTCTGATTTGGTGGGCGTGGCCTCTCGGTCCGATTTAGTGGGCAGTGCCCCTCAGGGTCCGATTTGGTGGGCGGGGCCCCTCAAGATCCGATTTGGTGGGCGGGGCCCCTCTGGGTCCGATTTGGTGGGCGTTTCCCTTTCATGGTCCAATTTGGTGGGCGGGGTCACTCTGGGTCCGATTTGGTGGACGGAGCTCCTCAGGGTCTGATTTGGTGGGTGGGGCCACTCTGAGTCTGATTTGGTGGGCGGGGCACCTCAGTGTCTGATTTGGTGGGCTGTGCCACTCTGGGTCCGATTTGGAGGCCAGGGTGGCTCAGCCTCTGATTTGGAGGCCGGGGTGGCTCAGCCTCCGATTTGGAGCCTGGGGTCACTCAGCTTTCGATTTGGCGCGTCGGCCCTTTAAGAGCCAGTTTGGCTCA
This sequence comes from Dendrobates tinctorius, assembly GCF_039654945.1. Taxonomy (NCBI): domain Eukaryota; kingdom Metazoa; phylum Chordata; class Amphibia; order Anura; family Dendrobatidae; genus Dendrobates; species Dendrobates tinctorius. Next base: position 3,388,306 of record NW_027361776.1, on the reverse strand, counting down.
CTGGGCTTCTAAATACACTTCATTCTCTTTCAGGGGCATGCGTCATGTGATGAAGCTAGATTTGCATTTGTGCTGTCGGTTTCGCTTTAAGAGCTGATATTATGTGGCAGAAGCTCTGTCCTTGGGGCGTCATGTGACGTTCGTAGGCGTTGGCATAGTAACTGGGTCTGCCTGTGCATATCAATGAGCTCAACTGACATTTCAATCGCCTCAGGGCACGTTTTAAGTTTCCCATTCAAATGCATTGAGACAGTGCATTCCAATGACGGGAAAAAAAATTTCTAACGCAAATTGCGCAAAAACTACAAATCCAATCGACACGAAAAATACTTAGCACACCTCTCATGGACACTGGCTTCGAAACGACACCTCAACAGAGTCTGTGCGTGTAGCGGTTCTGGCCACATTAATTGCGGAAATCAACTGGAAAATAATAATAATAAGAAGAAGAATAAGTTAGCAGCGTTCGGATTACAATATAGTGTTTTTTTCAAACCACTATAACCAGATGTGTATTTCCTGAAGGAAGTACAGATAGTGGTTTGAAATGGTGCCCGGGCTGCCCCTTTAAGAGAGACTTGCCTGCAAGACTTTCAACTCAGGATCCGTTTTAACTGTGAGTGCCTCTCAGGGGCCACTTTGGCCTCAGGGTCTGATTTGGTGGGTGGGGAGCCTCAGGATCTGATTCCTTGGCCTGGGCTCCTCAGGGCTTGAATTGTTGGCGTGGATCCCTCAGGCTCCGATTTTGTGGGTGGGGCCCCTCAGGGTCCGATTTTGTGGGTGGGGCCCCTCAGGGTCTGATTTTGTGGCCGGATCCCCTCAGGGTCCGATTTTGTGGGTGGGGCCCCTCAGGGTCCAATTTTGTGGCCAGGGCCCCTCAGGGTCCAATTTTGTGGGTGGGGCCACTCTGGATCCGATTTTGTGGGTGGGGCCACTCTGGGTCCGATTTGGTGGGTGGTGCCACTCTGGGTCCGTTTTGTTGGGCGTGGCCCCTTAGGGTATGATTTGGTGGGCGGGACCACTCTGGATCCGATTTGGTGGGCGGGACCACTCTGGGTCCAATTTGGTGGGCGGGACCCCACGGGTCCAATTTGGTGGGTGGGGCCCCTCAGGGTCCGGTTTGGTGGGCAGGGCCTCTCTGGGTTTGATTTGGTGGGTGGGGTCACTCTGGGTAAGATTTGGAGGCTGGGGTTGCTCAGCCTCCGATTTGGAGGCCGGGGTCGATGAGCTTCCGATTTGGAGGCCGAGGTCGTCGAGCCTCCGATTTGGAGGCCGAGGTCGTCGAGCCTCCGATTTGGAGGCCGGGGTCGTTGAGCCTCCGATTTGGAGGCCAGGGTCGTTGAGCCTCCGATTTGGACCCCAGAGTCGATCAGCTTCCGATCTGGAGGACGGTTTGGCTCAGCCTCCGATTTGGAGGCCGGAGTGACTCAGCCTCCGATTTGGAGGCCGGGGTCGCTCAGCCTCCAATTTGGACCCCAGAGTCGATCAGCTTCCGATCTGGAGGACGGAATGGCTCAGCCTCCGATTTGGAGGCCGGAGTGACTCAGCCTCCGATTTGGAGGCTGGTGTGGCTCAGCCTCCGATTTGGAGACCGGGGTGGCTCAGCCTCCGATTTGGAGGCCGGGGTGGCTCAGCCTTTGATTTGGAGGCTGGGGTGGCTCAGCCTCCGATTTGGAGGCCGGGGTGGCTCAGCCTCCGATTTGGAGGCCGGGGTGGCTCAGCCTCTGAATTGGAGGCCGGGGTCGCTCAGGCTCCGATTTGGAGGCCGGGGTCGATCAGCCTCCGGTTTGGAGGCCGGGGTCGATCAGCCTCCGGTTTGGAGGCCGGGGTCGATCAGCCTCCGGTTTGGAGGCCGGGGTCGATCAGCCTCCGGTGTGGAGGCCGGGGTCGATTAGCCTCCGGTTTGGAGGCCGGGGTCGATCAGCCTCCGATTTGGAGGCCGGGGTCGATCAGCCTCCGATTTGGAGGCCGGGGTAGATCAGCCTCCGATTTGGAGGCCGGGGTCGATCAGCCTCCGATTTGGAGGCCGGGGTCGATCAGCCTCCGATTTGGAGGCCGGGGTCGATCAGCCTCCGATTTGGAGGCTGGGGTGGCTCAGCCTCCGATTTGGAGCCTGGGGTGGCTCAGCTTTCGATTTGGCGTGTCGCCCCTTTAAGGCCTCTTTCACACATCAGGTTTTCGGCGTCAGGCGCGATCCGGCGCTTTTGACTAAAACCGGATCCGGCGAAATGCAATGCCGGATCCGGTTTCCCCCCCATTGACTTGCATTAGAGCCGGATCGAGCCGGATGGCCATGCGTTTCATCCGATTTTCGCCGGATCCGGCAATGTGACGCGATCCGGCGTCTGGAAAAAACGGCTACTGTAACGTTTTTTGTCTCCGGATCCGGCGTGTCCGGCTTTTTCATACAATGAAAGCCTATGAGCGCCGCAATGCGCCTGATCCGGCGACAGCCGGATCCGGCGGCCGGATCCGGTTTCTTTGGTCTGAGCATGCTCAGTAGCTCTGCCCACAGGACATATATAAAAGCAAGACAATGGGACCCTCAGCCACACCCAACATGCCACCCAAGCCAAGAACCAGGAGCAGGAGAAGGCAGCAGACATCTGCAGCAGCAGCACCATCAGCACCACCCCAAATGAAGCAGCATGCTGAACAACGGGAGGGGAGTCCAGCAGCAGATGAGAGACGGTAATTATCAAATCCCCCATTCCTCCAAACTAGGGCTATGGAATATCAAGATATTCATTGGCCCTTTATTTCTCTTTATTCAACAGCCGCCCAATAGATGCAGCAGCAGCAGCAGCAATGGCAGCAGCAGAAACACCACCCACAGCCATGGAGTCTGGCCATGAGGAAGACAGCACATCTTCTAGGAGCCCTCCCTCGCATCGTCAGCGTTTGACGGTAAGTTTTTTTTTCCAAAATCCATCATCTCTGTAATATATGTGTATTCATTGCCTTTTATTTCAAAACAGGAATCACAAGATGAAGAGGAGCTCCCAGAAGAAGAAGGAAGGGGTGTACAGACACTTGGAGTGGGCTCACAATTGGTAAGTTTTTTGCATCAAACGCAGAAACATAACATCACACTACACACAACACATAGAAAACAATGTTCTGCAGACCACACACAGCAAACAAATGCCTACATCCAAAGACATAACATTTTTTGTTTTCTTCTCTAGTCTTCCCAATCTGGTGCTCGGCCAAGAGGTCCTCGCAGTGCCTCCCAGGGTCGTCGGCGACAGCAACGCGGCGGTCACCAGCGTGTAAGTATAAATATTTTTGCTTTGTTTTTTTTGCACTTTTTATTTCATTTCTTTTGTGGAGGCTAATTATGTTATTTTTGTCTTTTTCTTTAACAGCCTTCACAGCGTGCTCCCGACTCTGACGGTGAGGATGGAGGGATTGATGTGGACCACCTCATCGATCTCATCAGAGAAAGGGAGCCGCTCTGGAATATGGCTGACCGCCGCCACGCTGACCTGATCGTTACCCGACGACTCTGGGAGGAAATCTGTTCGCTCCTTGTGGGCCGCTGGGAGGACCTCGAAGCTCGGGCCCAGATTAAAGAGCGTAAGTATATACAGTACCGGTTGCTTGATTTAAACCAGTGTTTCCCGAACTCCAGTCCTCGTGGTCCCCACGGATCATGTGTTCAGGATTTCTATTTACTTTGGAAATCCTGAAAACATGACCCCTGGGGACCATGAGGACTGGAGTTTGGGAAACACTGATGTTGTATACTAACCACTTTGTCCTTTCTCGTTTCAGGGGAGAGAATTGTGAAGCGGTGGCGGTCTGTGAGGGATCGTTTCAAGAAGGAGTTCAATAAAGAGATGCGGGCCCCGAGTGGATCTGGAGGACGCAGGAGCAAGTACAAGTACGCACGAGCCCTGTCGTTCCTCCGGGAGACAATGCTCACCAGAAGGTAAATATTACACACCACATGTGACAAAAAAATGTTTAGATGTAACTTTTTTATTTTCAGCCAGGGCCATACCATGTCACTATTTTAATTGTTTTTTTTTCTCTTTATTCCACAGCACGGTGAGCAGCACTCGGGAGCCTGCACGATTGGACCCTTCTGAGGCGATCCCTGAGGAGACCGGCACCGAGGGACACTTCGACCGCCCCGGTACATCTGCACCTTCCCAGCCTTCCCACACATTCGACCCATATGTCCCATCCACCAGCACAGGAGCATCGTGGCCGCCTACATTACATGAAGCTGCTGGTGAGGAGATCGCTTTCCCTTTACCCCACCCTTCTGCCCCTGCCACCTCTAGTACACCTGCGGGTACTGGGCGGCAGCGGCAGAGGGGTCAGGAAAAGAGTTATGCGCCAGAGTTCTTGCATCTGAATGCATCTTTCCAGAACTGTCTAAAAGTCTTGTCAGAGCAAATCTCCGCAGGCTTTCAGCAGATCAACTCCAGCATTCTGGAGGTGAAGACACTTCTGCAAACCATGCATTCAGAAGCAAGTTCTTCGCCAAACCACACCTTTTTCAGGTCTGTTGTGGAGCGCATGGCAACACTATCTCCTACCCAGCAGATGCATGTAATGCATTCGTGCCACGGTGCTCTACAGCAGGTTACCTCCCAACCTCCACCTCCCACCACTGTAGTTCCTCCACCTGCACCCCCTCCAGCCACTTTCCATCCTCCCCCTCCTATTACATCTGCACCCCCTCCAGCCACTTTCCATCCTCCCCCTCCTATTACATCTGCACCCCCTCCAGCCACTTTCCATCCTCCCCCTCCTATTACATACCAGCAACCTCCCCAGTACCAGCAACCTCCCCAGTACCAGTCATCTCCCCACTTCCAGCAACCTGCCCCGTATCAAACTCCTTCCCCGTACCAAACTCCTTCCCCGTACCAAACTCCTTCCCCATACAACTTTCCATCAACATCATCTGCTCCTACAGTCCCTGCCCAACCCTCCACTCCACCGCCCACCACCTCTTCTGCCTCCCACATGTCCACCCATTCTGTAGCTTTTTCCACACCATCACCTCTAACTGTTCCTTCCCCACCACGATCCCAATCCTCTCTCCACACTCCCAGTGTCGAAGTGTCCCGCAGCCCCTCCAGCAGTATTTCCACCCCACACTACACAGATTTATGATGTGTTTTGTAATAAAAATGCCCATGTTTTTTTCAAACCTTTATTAAAAAAGTTTTTTTAACTTTAAAAACAGTTTACAAACAAAAAAATATTTTAAATAAAAGTTAAATTATTGTTTACACTGGTTGTCTGTCATTTCTTTCTGCGGCGAAATATGTTTAAAAAAAAGGTTAAATAAAGGGTATTTAAAAGGTAAAAAGGTATTCAAAACCAGGTATATAACTGTGGGTAAATTTTAGCTTTTTGCCACAGTTGTGTTCCTGGTTGTGTTTGAAGCAAAGTATTTCACCTAAAAAGTTGTGTTTATTGTTGGTAATTTCATAACAATGTACACAACTTTTGTTAAAAGGTGAAATACTTTGCATAAAACACAACCAGGTACACACCTGTGGCCTAAAGCTAAAAATAGTAAGACCATGACAAGATAGCCAACTTTGGTTGGCAAAGGTATATACTGTTGGTACAGAAGGTACACAAGTTTGGTTAGGGCACAAATCTTTCACACTCTGTCATCCTGCCAGTGTACTCTGCCTTGAGGTGACAAAGTATAGTGCAAAATTGTCCCTCATTACTGAAACCGTCACAGAACTTCTAGTGGTAATGTCATGGTAATCTTGCAAGGTGGTTTCTTCAGAGGTGTCCTCAATGGAAATGGGTTCCTTGCAGATAACAAAATTGTGGAGTACCACGCAAGCTTTGATCACCTCGTCAACAGTTTCTGTCTTGAGGTTGATCGCAGTCAATAGGACCCGCCATTTGGCTGTCAGAATACCAAAGGTACATTCAACCATTCTTCTTGCTCTTGTGAGGCGGTAATTAAAAATGCGTTTTGGTCTTGTCAATCCTCTGCTAGAGTATGGTTTCAAAAGGTGTTCTGACAGCTGGAAGGCTTCATCCCCTACACAGACAAATGGCATAGGTGGACCAGATGTTTGCGGCAGCGGTCTAGGGGGTGGGAACTGGAAGGTGTTTCCATACAGTTTGCGCCCCATGGCAGACAGTTTGAAAACTTGAGAGTCATTGGAGCGGCCATAGGCCCCAATATCCACAGCAATAAATTTGTATTCCGCATCAGCGATGGCCATGAGGACAATTGAAAAATATTTCTTGTAATTGAAATATTCCGATCCCGATCCGGCTGGCTTTACAATGCGGATATGTTTCCCGTCCACAGCGCCCAAGCAGTTGGGAAACTGACATATCTGTTGAAACTTGTCAGCAATTTCAATCCACCTCTCTGTTGTGGGCTCTGGTAAAAACTCTTCAGCTAAGGAGTCCCACAGTGCACGGCATGTGTACTTCACTATTCCTGATATGGTGGAAATCCCGAGTCTGTACTGGAAATGCAGTGACGAAAGGGATTCTCCAGTTGCAAGAAATCTGTGGGGAATTAAAAAACAATCAATTAGTTTAAAATCACAGCATTACATACCAAAACTCAGCTATAACACTTGGAGATACAAACTACCACCAACAAGATTGCAGTGAAAGTGTGCTCTGATGCGAGCATATCCAATAAATGTGGCTTACCTTAAAGTCACCATCAGACGCTCTGCGGGTGAAACAGAGAAGCGGCAATAGGTGTCTGCTTTTCTTATGAGGTGTGCAATGCGCTCCACCAAGTAATCAAAATTCTCCATTTTCATCCGAACATATCCAAAAAATTTATCCGGGTTTCGTCGAAGGTCCATGCAGAGTGTAGAATAGACCCCACGCGTCATTCTCTTGGCTGTGATGGGGTGGATGCACAAACGTCGTCTACGATGCCTGATGCGCTGCTGTCTCGCTCTCTCCTTCTCCAGAACAATCACCCTCAAACGATTCGCCTCCGCTATAAAATCCGCCAAATTCTTCAAAATATTTCCAATGACAACATCCATCTTCGCCAGTAACTTGCTCTTCTCTCCAACCTGCACTTTCTCCTCTACAATCTGTCAAAGAAGGGCTGTAGGAACACTCTATATATAGTTTTCAAGTAGCCAATCCCGTTCGGAAGGCCACAAGGGTCAATTTTAAAAACCGGATCCGGCGTAATCCGTCGAAAAACGGATAGAAAAACGGATGAACCGGATGAGACGGATCCGGTTTTGTCTGTCAAGAAAAAGACGGATCCGGCAGAAAACCGGATCCGTCACATCCGGTTTTACTAAACATTTGCCGGATCCGGCATTCCGGCACGACGCCGGATCGCGCCTGACGCCGAAAACCTGATGTGTGAAAGTAGCCTAAGACTCATTTCGGTGCGCGGGCCCTTTAACGATCACTTTGGCGCGTCGGCCCTTTAAGAGCTAGTTTGGCTCACTGGGCTTCTTCTAAATCAACTTTGGTGGACATCCTATCTCAGGGGCATGTGTCATGTGATGAAGCTAGATTTGCATTTGTGCTGTGGGTTTCGCTTTAAGAGCTGATATTATGTGGCAGAAGCTCTGTCCTTGGGGCATCATGTGACGTTCGTAGGCGTTGGCATAGTAACTGGATGTGCCTGCGCATATCAATGAGCTTTACTGCCATTTCAATCGCCTCAGGGCACGTTTTGCCATTTCCCATTGAAAAGCATTGGAGACAGTGCATTCCATTGACGGGAAAAAAAATTTCAAATGCAAATTGCGCAAAAACTACAAATCCGATCGACACGAAAAATACTTAGCACACCTCTCGTGGACGCTGGCTTCAAAACGACACCTCAATGGAGTCTGTGCGTGTAGCGGTTCGGGCCACATTAATTGCGGAAATCAACTGAATAACTTGTGATTGGCGCATTATAATTGTAATACTAGACGTGTATTTCCTGAAGGAAGTACAGATAGTGGTTTGAAATGCTGCCCGAGCTGCCCCTTTAAGAGAGACTTGCCTGCTGCACCTGCAAGACTTTCAACTCAGGATCCGTTTTAACTGTGGGTGCCTCTCAGGGGCCACTTTGGCCTCAGGGTTCGATTTTGTGGGTGGGGCCCTCAGGGCCCGATTTTGTGGGTGGGGCACCTCAGGGTCCGATTTGGTGGGTGGGGCCCCTCAGGGTCCGATTTAGTGGCCGGGGCCCCTCAAGGTCTGATTTGGTGGTTGGGGCCCCTCAGGGTCCAATCTTGTGGCCGGGGCCCCTCAGGGTCCGATTTTGTGGGTGGGGCACCTCAGGGTCTGATTTTGTGGCCGGGGCCCCTCAGGGTCTGATATTGTGGGTGGGGCCCCTCAGGGTTCGATTTTGTGGCCGGGGCCCATCAGGGTCCGATTTGGTGGGTGGGGCCCCTCAGGGTCCGATTTGGTGGGCGGGGCCCCTCAGGGTCCGATTTGGTGAGCGGGGCCCCTCAGGGTCCGATTTGGTGAGCGGGGCCCCTCAGGGTCTGATTTGGTGGGCTGGATCTATCAGAGTTCGATTTGGTGGGCGGGGCCCCTCAGGGTTCAATTTGGTTGGCGGGGACCCTCGGGGTCCGATTTGGTGGGCGGGATCCCTCGGGGTCCGATTTGGTAGGCGGGGCCCCTCGGGGGTCCGATTTGGTGGGCGGGGCCCCTCGGGGTCCGATTTGGTGGGTGGGGCCCCTCTGGGTCCGATTTGGTGAGCGGGGCCACTCTAGGTCTGATTTGGTGGGCGGGCCACTCTAGGTCTGATTTGGTGGGCGGGCCACTCTAGGTCCGATTTGGTGGGCGGGGCCCCTCAGGGTCTGATTTGGTCAGCAGGCCCCCTCAGGGTCCCATTTTGTGGTTGGGGCCTTTCAGAATCCGATTTAGTGGGCGGGGCCCCTCAGGGTCCGATTTGGTGGGCTGGGCCCCTCAGGGTCCAATTTGGTGGGCGGGGCCCCTCAGGGTCCAATTTGGTGGGCGGGGCCCCTCAGGGTCCGATTTGGTGGACGGGGCCACTATGGGTCTGATTTGGTGGGCAGGGCCACTTTGGGTCCGATTTGGTGGACGGGGCCCTTCAGGGTCCAATTTGGTGGGCGGGGACACTGAGTCTGATTTTGTGGTTGGGCCCCTCAGGGTCCGATTTTGTGGCCGAGGCCCCTCAGGGTCCGATTTTGTGTCTGGGGCCCCTCAGGGTCCGATTCTGTGGCCTGTGCCTCTCAGGGTCCGATTTTGTGGTTGGGGCCCCTCAGGGTCCGATTTTGTGGCCGGGATCCCTCAGGGTCCGATTTTGTGGCCGGGGCCCCTGAGGTTCCAATTTTGTGGGTGGGGCCCCTCAGGGTCCGATTTTGTGGATGGGGCCCCTCAGGGTCCGATTTTGTGGGTGGGGCCCCTCAGGGTACAATTTGGTGGGCAGGGCCACTCTGGGTCTGATTTGGTGGGCGGGGCCACTCTGGGTCCGATTTGGTGAGCGGAGCCCCTCAGGGTCTGATTTGGTGGGCGAGATCTATCAGAGTCCGATTTGGTGGGTGGGGCCCCTCAGGGTCCAATTTGGTGGGCGGGGACCCTCGGGGTCCGATTTGGTGGGCGGGGCCCCTCGGGGTTTGATTTTGTAGGCGGGCAACTCTGGGTTCGATTTGGTGGGCGGGGCCCCTCAGAGTTCAATTTGGTCAGCGGGGCCCCTCAGGGTCCGATTTGGTGGGCGGGGCCCCTCAGAGTTCAATTTGGTCAGCGGGGCCCCTCAGGGTCTGATTTTGTGGTTGGGGCCTTTCAGAATCTGATTTAATGGGCGGGGCCCCTCAGGGTCCGATTTGGAGGACGGGGCCCCTCAGGGTCTGATTTGGTGGGTGGGGCCCCTCAGGGTCCGATTTGGTGGGCGGTGCCCCTCAGCGTCCGATTTGGTGGGCGGGGCCCCTCAGGGTCCGATTTGGTGGGCGGAGCCCCTCAGGGTCCAATTTGATGGGTGGGGCCCCTCAGGGTCCAATTTGGTGGGCGGGGCCGCTCAGGGTCCAATTTGGTGGGTGGGGCCCCTCAGGGTCCGATTTGGTGGGTGGGGCCCCTCAGGGTCCGATTTGGTGGGTGGTGCCCCTCAGGGTCCGATTTCGTGGGCGGGGCCCCTCAGGGTCCGATTTGGTGGGCGGGGCCCCTCAGGGTCCGATTTGGTGGGCGGAGCCCCTCAGGGTCCAATTTGGTGGGTGGGGCCCCTCAGGGTCCAATTTGGTGGGCGGGGCCGCTCAGGGTCCGATTTGGTGGGTGGGGCCCCTCAGGGTCTGATTTGGTGGACGGGGCCACTTTGGGTCCGATTTGGTGGACGGGGCCCTTCAGGGTCCAATTTAGTGGGCGGGGACACTGAGTCTGATTTTGTGGGTTGGGCCCCTTAGGGTCCGATTTTGTGGCCGGGGCCCCTCAGGGTCCGATTTTGTGGCCGGTGCCTCTCAGTGTCCGATTTTGCGGGTGGGGCACCTCAGGGTCTGATTTTGCGGGTGGGGCCCCTCAGGGTCCGATTTTGCGGGTGGGGCCCCTCAGGGTCCGATTTTGCGGGTGGAGCCCCTTAGGGTCCGATTTTGCGGGTGGGGCCCCTCAGGGTCCGATTTTGTAGCTGGGGCCCCTCAGGGTCTGATTTTGTGGCCGGGGCCCCTCAGGGTCCGATTTTGTGGCCGGGGCCCCTCAGGGACCAATTTTGAGGGTGGAGCCCCTCAGGGTCTAATTTGGTGGGTGGGGCACCTCCGGGTCCAATTTGGTGGGCGGGGCCCCTCAGGGTCCAATTTAGTGGGCGGGGCCCCTCAGGGTCCGATTTTGTGGGTGGGGCCCCTCAGGGTCCGATTTTACGGGTGGGGCCCTTCAGGGTCTGATTTTGTGGCCGGGGCCCCTCAGGGTCCGATTTTGTAGCCGGGGCCCCTCAGGGTCTGATTTTGTGGCCGGGGCCCCTCAGGGTCCGATTTTGTGGCCGGGGCTTCTCAGGGTCCGATTTTGTGACCGGGGCCCCTTAGGGTCTGATTTTCTGGTTGGGGCCCCTCAGGGTCCGATTTTGTGGCCGGGGTCTCTCAGGGTCCGATTTTGTGGCTGGGGCCCCTCAGGGTCTGGATTTGTGGGTGGGGCCCATCAGGGTCCGATTTTGTGGCCGGGGCCCCTCATGGTCTAATTTTGTGGCTGTGGCCCCTCAGGGTCCGATTTTGAGGGTGGGGCCCCTCAGGGTCTAATTTGGTGGGCGGGGCCCCTCAGGGTTCGATTTTGTGGGTGGGGCCCCTCAGGGTCCGATTTTGTGGGTGGGGCCCCTTAGGGTCTGATTTTGTGGCTGGGTCCCCTCAGGGTCTGAATCTGTGTGTGGGGCCCCTCAGGGTCCGATTTTGTGACCGGGGACCCTCAGGGTCTGATTTTGTGGTTGGTGCCCCTCAGGGTCCGATTTTGTGGCCGGGGTCTCTCAGGGTCCGATTTTGTGGTCGGGGTCTCTCCTGGTCCGATTTTGTGGCCGGAGCCCCTCAGGGTCTGGATTTGTGGGTGGGGCCCCTCAGGGTCCGATTTTGTGGGTGGGGCCCCTCAGGGTCCGATTTTGTGGCTGGGGTCCCTCAGGGTCTGATTTTGTGGGTGGGGCCACTCAGGGTCCGATTTTGTGACCGGGGCCCCTTAGGGTCTGAATTTGTGACTAAGGCCCCTCTGGGTTCGATTTTGTGGCCGGGGTCTCTCTGGGTCCGATTTTGTGGGTGGGGCCCCTCAGCGACCGATTTTGAGGGTGGGGCCCCTCAGGGTCTAATTTGGTGGGCGGGGCCTCTCAGGGTCCGATTTTGTGGGTGGGGCCCCTCAGGGTCTGATTTTGTGGGTGGGGCCCCTCAGGGTCCGATTTTGTGGGTGGGGCCCCTCAGGGTCCGATTTTGTGGCTGGGGCCCCTCAGGTTCTGATTTTGTGGCTGGGGTCCCTCAGGGTCTGATTTTGTGGCTCGGGCCCCTCGGTCCGATTTTGTGACCGGGGACCCTCAGGATCTGATTTTGTGGTTGGGGCCCCTCATGGTCCGATTTTGTGGCCGGGGTCTCTCAGGGTCCGATTTTGTGGCCGGGGCCCCTCAGAGTCTCGATTTGTGGGTGGGTCCCCTCAGGGTCCGATTTTGTGGCTGGGGCCCCTCAGGGTCCGATTTTGTGGCTGGGGTCTCTCAGGGTCTGATTTTGTGGGTGGGGAACCTCAGTGTCCGATTTCGTGGCCTGGGTCCCTTAGGGTCTGATTTTGTGACTGGGGCCCCTCAGGGTCTGGTTTTGTGGGTGGGGCCCCTCAGGGTCTGATTTTGTGGGTGGAGCCCCCTGGGTCCATTTTGGTGGGCGCCCCACTCTGGGTCCGATTTAGTGGGCGGGGTCTCTCAGGGTCCGATTTTGTGGCCGGGCCCCCTCAGGGTCTGGATTTGTGGGTGGGTCCCCTCAGGGTCTGATTTTGTGGCTGGGGCCCCTCAGGGTCCGATTTTGAGGGCGGGGCCCCTCAGGGTCTAATTTGGTGGGCGGGGCCCCTCAGGGTCCGATTTTGTGGACGGGGCCCCTCAGGGTCCGATTTTGTGGGTGGGCCCCTCAGGGTTCGATTTTGTGACTGGGGCCCCTCAGGGTCTGATTTTGTGGCTGGGGCCCCTCAGGGTCCGATTTTGTGACCGGGGACCCTCAGGGTCCGATTTTGTGACCGGGGACCCTCAGGGTCTGCTTTTGTGGTTGGGGCCCCTCAGGGTCCGATTTTGTGGCCGGGGTCTCTCAAGGTCCGATTTTGTGGATGGGGTCCCTCAGGGTCTGATTTTGTGGGTGGGGCCCCTCAGGGTTCGATTTTGTGACCAGGGCCCCTTAGGGTTTGATTTTGTGACTGGGGCCCCTCTGGGTTCGATTTTGTGGCCGGGGTCTCTCAGGGTCCGATTTTGTGGGTGGGGCCCCTCAGGGTCTGATTTTGTGGCTGGGGCCCCTCAGGGTCCGATTTTGTGGACGGGGCCCCTCAGGGTCCGATTTTGTGGGTGGGGCCCCTCAGGGTTCGATTTTGTGGCTGGGGTCCCTCAGGGTCTGATTTTGTGGCTGGGTCCCCTCAGGGTCAGATTTTGTGGGTGGGGCCCCTCAGGGTCCGATTTTGAGACCGGGGACCCTCAGGGTCTGATTTTGTGGTTGGGGCCCCTCAGGGTCCGATTTTGTGGCCGGGGTCTCTCAGGGTCCGATTTTGTGGCTGGGGTCCCTCAGGGTCTGATTTTGTGGGTGTGGCCCCTCAGGGTCCGATTTTGTGACCGGGGCCCCTTAGGGTCTGATTTTGTGACCGGGGCCCCTCTTAGTTTGATTTTGTGGGTGGGGTCCCTCAGGGTCCGATTTTGTGACCGGGGCACCTCAGGGTCTGATTTTGTGGTTGGCGCCTCTCAGGGTCCGATTTTGTGGCCGGGGTCTCTCAGGGTCCGATTTTGTGGGTGGGGCCCCTCAGGGTCCGATTTTGTGGCCGGGTCTCCTCAGGGTCCGATTTTGTGGGTGGGGCCCCTCAGGGTCCAATTTTGTGGGTGGGGGCCCTCAGGGTCTGATTTTGTGGGTGGGGCCCCTCAGGGTTCGATTTTGTGGCCGGGGTCTCTCAGGGTCCAATTTTGTGGGTGGGGCCCCTCAGGGTCTGATTTTATGGCTGGGGCCCCTCAGGGTCTGATTTTGTGGGTGTGGCCACTCAGGGTCCGATTTTGTGACCGGGGCCCCTTAGGGTCTGATTTTGTGACCGGGGCCCCTCTTAGTTTGATTTTGTGGGTGGGGTCCCTCAGGGTCCGATTTTGTGACCGGGGCACCTCAGGGTCTGATTTTGTGGTTGGCGCCTCTCAGGGTCCGATTTTGTGGCCGGGGTCTCTCAGGGTCCGATTTTGTGGGTGGGGCCCCTCAGGGTCCGATTTTGTGGCCGGGTCTCCTCAGGGTCCGATTTTGTGGGTGGGGCCCCTCAGGGTCCAATTTTGTGGGTGGGGGCCCTCAGGGTCTGATTTTGTGGGTGGGGCCCCTCAGGGTTCGATTTTGTGGCCGGGGTCTCTCAGGGTCCAATTTTGTGGGTGGGGCCCCTCAGGGTCTGATTTTATGGCTGGGGCCCCTCAGGGTCTGATTTTGTGTGTGGGGCCCCTCAGGGTCTGATTTTGTGGGTGGGGCCCCTCAGGGTCTGATTTTGTGGGTGAGGCCCCTCAGGGTCCGATTTTGTGACCGGGGCACCTCAGGCTCTGATTTTGTGGTTGGGGCCCCTCAGGGTCCTATTTTGTGACTGGGGCCCCTCTAGGTTCGATTTTGTGGCCGGGGTCTCTCAGGGTCCGATTTTGTGGTTGGGGCCCCTCAGGGTCTGATTTTGTGGCCGGGCCCACTCAGGGTCCGATTTTGTGGGTGGGGCCCTTTAGGGTTTGATTTTGTGGGTGGAGCCCCCTGGGTCCATTTTGGTGGGCGGGGCCACTCTGGGTCCGATTTGGTGGGTGGGGCCCTTCAGGGTCCGATTTGGTGGGCGGGGCCCCTCAGGGTCCGATTTGGTGGGCGGGGCCCCTCAGGGTCCGATTTGGTGGGCGGGGGCGCACTTTGGCGCACATTCTCTCTCAGGGGCATGTGTCATATGATGAAGCTAGATTTGCATTTGTGCTGTGGGTTTCGCTTTAAGAGCTGATATTATGTGGCAGAAGCTCTGTCCTGGGGCGTCTTGTGACGTTCGTAGGCATTGGCATAGTAACTGGGTGTGCCTGCGCATATCAATGAGCTTTACTGCCATTTCAATCGCCTCAGGGCACGTTTTAAGTTTCCCATTCAAATGCATTGAGACAGTGCATTCCAATGATGGGAAAAAAATTTTCAAACGCAAATTGCGCAAAAACTACAAATCCGATCGACACGAAAAATACTTAGCACACCTCTCGTGGATGCTGGCTTCGAAACGACACCTCAACGGAGTCTGTGCGTGTAGCGGTTCGGGCCGTATTAATTGTGAAGATCAACTTAATAATAATAACTAGATGTGTATTTCCTGAAGGAAGTACAGATAGCGGTTTGAAATGGTGCCCGGGATGCCCCTTTAAGAGAGACTTGCCTGCTGCCCCTGCAAGACTTTCAACTCAGGATCCGTTTTAACTGTGGGTGCCTCTCAGGGGCCACTTTGGCCTGTGGGGCCCCTCAGGGTCTGATTTGGTGGGTGGGGCCCCTCAGGATCCGATTTGGTGGGCGTGGCCACTCTGGGTCCGATTTGGTGGGCGGGGCCACTCTGGGTCCGATTTGGAGGCCAGGGTGGCTCAGCCTCCGATTTGTAGGCCAGGGTCGATCAGCCTCCGATTTGGAGGCTAGGGTGGCTCAGCCTCCGATTCGGAGCCTGGGGTCACTCAGCTTTCCCTTTGGCGCGCCGGCCCTTTAATACTCATTTTGGTGCGCCGGCCCTTTAAGAATCACTTAGGCGCGTCGGCCCTTTAAGAGCCAGTTTGGCGCACTGGGCTTCTAAATCCACTTTGGCGCACTTTATCTTTCAGGGGCATGCGTCATGTGATGAAGCTAGATTTGCATTTGTGCTTTGGGTTTCGCTTTGAGAGCTGATATTATCTGGCAGAAACTGTGTCCTGCTGGGGTCATGTAAAGTTCGTATTCGTTGGCATAGTAACTGGGTGTGCCTGCGCCAGGGCCGGCTCCAGGTTTTTGAAAAAGTCTCAGTGGGCCCCCCCTTAAGGCCGGTTTCACACTAGCGCATTTTCAGCGCGCGCACGGCCGGGGGTAGCTCCGCCCCCGATCCGGCTCTCTGCCCGGCGTGCCCGCCCCTTCCTTGTAGCGCCGCCTCCTAGCGGACAGCGGCGCCTGCGATCGGCGCACCCTATCTTTAGCATAGGGTGCGCCGATCGTGCGCAGGCCGTGCGCTAGTTGCGCTTTGACCTGCGCTGCGCACTTTTGACGGTGCGCCGTGCGCGCCAAAATCCGAAAAGTTTGATTTTGGCGCGCACGGCGCACCGTCAAAAGTGCGCAGCGCAGGTCAAAGCGCAACTAGCGCACGGCCTGCGCACGATCGGCGCACCCTATGCTAAAGATAGGGTGCGCCGATCGCAGGCGCCGCTGTCCGCTAGGAGGCGGCGCTACAAGGAAGGGGCGGGCACGCCGGGCAGAGAGCCGGATCGGGGGCGGAGCTACCCCCGGCCGTGCGCGCGTTGAAAATGCGCTAGTGTGAAACCGGCCTAACACATACCACGACTCATGCCGTGTGACATCCGTGGTGACTGCCAAAAACGGACTTGTCTCCGTGTGGATCACACGGACACGCATGTGATCCACAAGCACACTCGCTGTGGCAAAACACGTTCATGTGAAGGAGGCTACTGATTAGTAGTGTACGCATGAACGAAAGAAGAGAGAGAGAAAGAACAGAGAGAGAACAGAAAGAAAGAGGGGAAATACAGAACAGAGAAAGAAAGAGAGAAAGAATGGAAGGAAGAACAGAGAGAGAAAGATACAGAGAGAAAGAAAGAAAGAAAGAAAGAAAGAACATAGAAAGAACGAACAGAGAATGAAAGAAAAAGAAAAAAAGAAAGAAAGAGAGAAAATAAAGAACAGAGAGAGAGAAAGAAAGGAAGAACAGAGAGAGAAAGAGAAAGAAAAGAACAGAGAGAAAGAGAAAGAAAGAGGGTAAAGAAAGAGAGAACAGATAGAGAAAGAAAGAGGGGAAAGAAATAACAGAGAGAAGGAAAAAAAAGAAAAAGAACAAAGATAAAGAAAGAGTGGACAGAAAAAAAGAACAGAGAGAGAAAGAAAGAAAGAAAGAAAGAAAGAAAGAAAGAAAGAGGGGGAAAAAAGACCAGAGAGGGAGAGAGAAAAAAGAGGGGAAAGAAAGAACGGAGAGAGAAAGAACAGAGAGAGAAAAAGTCGAAAGAAAAAAAGAACAGGGAGAGAGAGAAAAAGAAGGAGGGGAAAGAAAGAAAGAACAGAGAGGTAGAGAGAAAAAGAAAGAGGGGAAAGAACAGAGAGAAAGAAAGAGGGGAAAGAAAGAACAGAGAGAGAGAAGGAAAGAGAGAACAGACAGAGAGAGAGAGAAAGAACAGAGAAAGAAAGAGAACAGCGAGAGAAAGAACAGAGAGAGAGAGAAAAAAGATTAGAGAGAAAGAACAGAGAGAGAAAGAAACAGAGAAAGAAAAATTTTATAAAGATACTATAGCAGCCCGGCTCCCATTGTAGTGCCCACCTGAGCCTCCTGGTGCAGGACATATCATGATCCGCTCACATGGCCGACATCCCCGATTCCAAGGCGATCCCGCTGTCCGCTCTGTCAGAGGAGGACACAGTGATGGATCTGAAGCATTCCCTCCATGATTCCGTCACAATCTCCTACTGAAATTACCTAATTTCTGGTCAGCTTCTAGCACGTCACTTCCGCTAGAACGTTACGTGCAAGTTTTAAATTGCTCCTTGGGGCTCCACTGTGTACTCCTGTGTCCTACGGGGAAAGTAAGCTCCCGGCTGGGGCAGTCTCTCTCTCAAATTCGGGACTGTCTCGCTGGATCCGGGACAGTTGGGACTCGGGAGGTATAAATGCTCCCCTCCATACACCTCGTACACGCACGGCTCCACTTTTGTATGCCTCGTACACACACGGCTCCGCTCCGTACACCCCCGGCTCTGCTCCGCTCCATAAACACACGGCTCAGCTCCTAACACACAGGGCTCCGTTCTGTACATCTCGTACACACACGGCTCTGCTCCATACACCTCGTACACACATGGCTTCGCTCCGTACACCTCGTACACACACGGCTCTGCTCCGTACACCTCGTACACACACGGCTCTGCTCCGTACACCTTGTAAACCCCTCCTGACCCCACACAAGTACACACACGGCTCTGCTACATCCACCTTGTAAAACCCCTCCTGACCCCACACAAGTACACACACAGCACTGCTACATCCACCTTGTAAAACCCCTCCTGACCCCACACAAGTACACACACGGCTCTGCTACATCCACCTTGTAAAAGCCCTCCTGACCCCACACAAGTACACGCACGGCTCTGCTACATCCTTGTAAACCCCTCCTAACCCCACACAAAGTACACACACGGCTCTGCTACATCCACCTTGTAAAACCCCTCCTGACCCCACACAAGTACACACACGGCTCTGCTACATCCACCTTGAAAAACCCCTCCTGACCCCACACAAGTACACACACGGCTCTGCTACATCCACCTTGTAAAACCCCTCCTGACCCCACACAAGTACACACACGGCTCTGCTACATCCACCTTGTAAATCCTTCTTGACCCCACACAAGTACACACACGGCTCTGCTACATCCACCTTGTAAACCCCTCCTGACCCCACACAAGTACACACACGGCTCTGCTACATCCACCTTGTAAAACACCTCCTGACCCCAAACAAGTACACACACGGCTCTGCTACATCCACCTTGTAAAACCCCTCCTGACCCCACACAAGTACACACACGGCTCTGCTACATCCACCTTGCAAAACCCCTCCCTGACCCCACTGTCCCACACATAAATGTTACCTCATCCATCCAGACCAGCACCATAATGACAAGCGACCAGCACAGCAGAGTCCTGCAGCCACCCTGATCATGTGACCACTGACTCCTCCCCTCCTGTGACCTCATCACAGGTCCTGTGCCGGCACTACACACAAGATTACAGCCGAAGGAAGCGAAGCTCATTGCTGGCAGTAAGGCTGTGTGCACACGATGCAGATTTGCAGCAGATCCGCAGCGGATTTTACCACGCAGAAACGTTGCATATCCGCATTGTAATGTACAGTAGCCTTAAAATCAATAAAAAAAAAACCGCTGTGCAGATGCTGCGGATATTTCCGCGCGGTTTTCCTGCGGTACAAAATCCGCAGCATGTTACTTCTTACGCAATAAAACCGCAGGAAAAATGGAAGAAATCAGCAGGAAAAATGCAGGTCATTTGACCTGCGGATTTCTTCCATTCTGCGCAGAAAAATCCGCAGGGCTAAAAAGTCCGTCTGCACTCAGCCTAAGGGGCTGCATCACTGCGTGGGTCCCCCACGGAGGGCGCAGGATGGGGTCAGTACATGGGGGTGTGGGGCGGCAGACAGGGTACCCCAGACAGTGCGAGTGGGCCCTCCCATCTCGCCAGGGCCCCATCACTTGCCCGGGTGTGCTGGGTGCTGACGCCGGCACTGGCCTACGCATATCAATTAGCTTAACTGCCACCTCACGACTGCCCCATGTTTTCCCTATGGCAACATTTTCCCGTTAAAATGCAGTGAGACAATGCATTCCAATGACAGGAAAATGTTTTTTCAAACGCAAATTGCGCAAAACCTACAAATCCGATCGACACCAAAAATACTTAGCACACCACTCATGGACGCTGGCTTCAAAAAGGTGCCTCAATGGAGTCTGTGCGTGTAGCGGTTCGGGTTGCATTAATTGCGGAAATCAACTGAATAGTAATAATAATACTAGATGTGTATTTCCTGAAGGAAGTACAGATAGTGGTTTGAAATGGTGCCCGGGCTGCCCCTTTAAGAGAGACTTGGCTGCTGCCCCTGCAAGACTTTCAACTCAGGATCCGTTTTAAGTTTGGGTGCCGCTCAGGGGCCACTTTGGCCTGTGGGGCCCCTCAGGGTCTGATTTGGTGGGTGGGGCCCCTCAGGATCCGATTCGGTGCCCTGGGCTCCTCAGGGCTTGAATTGGTGGATGGGAACCCTCAGGGTCCGATTTGGTGACCGGGGCTCCTCAGTGTCTGATTTAGTAGGCGGGGCCCCTTAGGGTCTGATTTTATGGGTGGAGCCCCTCTGGGTCCAATTTGGTGAGCGGGGCCCCTCTGGGTCCAATTTGGTCGGCGGGGCCCCTCTGGGTCTGGTTAGGTGGGCAGGGCCCCTCAGAGTCTGATTTGGTGGGCGGGACCACTCTTGGTCCGAATTGGTGGGAGGGGCCACTCTGGGTCCGATTTGGTGGGCGGGGTCACTCTGGGCCCGATTTGGTGGGCGGGGCAACTCTGGGTCCAATTTGGTGGACGGGGCCACTCTGGGTTCTATTTGGTGGGCCGGGCCACTCTGGGTCCGATTTGTAGGCCGGGGTCAATCAGCCACCGATTTGGAGCCTGGGGTCACTCAGCTTTCGATTTGGTGCGCCGGCCCTTTAAGACTCATTTTGGTGCGCCGGCCCTGTGGGGTCATGTAAAGTTTGTAGGCGTTGGCATAGTAACTGGGACCTCCCTGCGCATATCAATGAGCTTAACTTCCATTTGAATCGCCCAATGTATTCCTACGGCAAAATTTTCCCATTGAAATGCATTGAGACAATGCATTCCAATGACAGGAAAATAATTTTTCAAATGCAAATTGCGCAAAAAATCCGATCGACACAAAAAATACTTAGCACACCACTCGTGGACTCTGGCTTCGAAACGACACCTCAACGGAATCTGTGCGTGTAACGGTTCAGGCCGCATTAATTGCAGAAATTAACTGAGTAATAATAATACTAGATGTGTATTTCCTGAAGGAAGTACAGATAGTGGTTTGAAATGGTGCCTGGGCTACCCCTTTAAGAGAGACTTGCCTGCTGCCCCTGCAAGACTTTCAACTCAGGATCCGTTTTAAATGTGGGTGCCTCTCAGAGGCCACTTTGGCCTCAGGGTCTGATTTGGTGGGTGGGGCCCCTCAGGATCCGATTCGGTGGCCTGGGATCCTCAGGATTTGAATTAGTGGCTGGGATTCCTCAGGGACCAATTTTGTGGGTGGGGCCCCTCAGGGTCTGATTTTGTGGGTGTGGCCCCTCAGGGTCCGATTTTGTGGGTGAGGCCCCTCAGGGTCCAATTTTGTGGGTGGGTCCCCTCAGGGTCCGATTTTATGGGTGGGGCCCCTCAGGGTCCAATTTTGTGGGTGGGGACCCTCATGGTCCGATTTTGTGGGTGGGGCCCCTCAGGGTACGATTTTGTGGCCGGGGCCCCTCAGGGTCTGAGATTTGGTGGGCGGGGCCCCTCAGGGTCCAATTTTGTGGGTGGGGCCCCTCTGGGTTCGATATTGTGGCCGGGGTCTCTCAGGGTCCGATTTTGTGGTCGGGGCCCCTCAGGGTCCGATTTTGTGGTTGGGGCCCCTCAGGGTCCGATTTTGTGATTGGGGCCCCTCAGGGTCCGGTTTTGTGGTTGGGGGCCCTCAGGGTCCGATTTTGTGGCCGGCGCCCGTCAGGGTCCGATTTCGTGGCCGGGGCCCCTCAGGGTCCGATTTTGTGGCCGGGGCCCCTCAGGGTCCGATTTGGTGGCCGGGGCCCCTCAGGGTCCGATTTTGTGATTGGGCCGCTCAGGGTCCGATTTTGTGGCCGGGGCCCCTCAGGTTCCGATTTTGTGGCCGGGGCCCCACAGGGTCCGATCTTGTGGGTGGGGCCCCTCAGGGTCCGATTTTGTGGCCGGGGCCCCTCAGGGTCCGATTTTGTGGTTGGGGCCCCTCAGGGTCTGATTTTGTGGCCGGGTCCACTCAGGGTCCGATTTTGTGGGTGGGGCCCCTTAGGGTTTGATTTTGTGGGTGGAGCCCCCTGGGTCCATTTTGGTGGGCGGGGTCACTCTGGGTCCGATTTGGTGGGCGGGGCCCCTCAGGGTCTGATTTGGTGGGCGGGGCTCCTCAGGGTCTGATTTGGTGGGCGTGGCCTCTCGGTCCGATTTAGTGGGCAGTGCCCCTCAGGGTCCGATTTGGTGGGCAGTGCCCCTCAGGGTCCGATTTGGTGGGCGGGGCCCCTCTGGGTCCGATTTGGTGGGCGGGTCCCTTTCATGGTCCGATTTGGTGGGCGGGGTCACTCTGGGTCCGATTTGGTGGACGGAGCTCCTCAGGGTCCGATTTGGTGGGCTGTGCCACTCTGGGTCCGTTTTTGGTGGGCGGGGCCACTCTGGGTCCGATTTGGAGGCCAGGGTGGCTCAGCCTCCGATTTGGAGGCCGGGGTGGTTCAGCCTCCGATTTGAAGCCTGGGGTCACTCAGCTTTCGATTTGGTGAGTCGGCCCTTTAAGAATCACTTTGGCGCTTTGGCCCTTTAAGAGCCAGTTTGGCTCACTGGGCTTCTAAATACACTTTGGCGCACATTCTCTTTCAGGGGCATGCGTCATGTGATGAAGCTAGATTTGCATTTGTGCTGTGGGTTTCGCTTTAAGAGCTGATATTATGTTGCAGAGGCTCTGTCCTTGGGGCGTCATGTGACGTTCGTAGGCGTTGGCATAGTAACTGGGTCTGCCTGTGCATATCAATGAGCTCAACTGCCATTTCAATCGCCTCAGGGTACGTTTTGCCATTACCCATTGAAAAGCATTGGAGACAGTGCATTCCAATGACGGGAAAAAAAAATTTCAAACGCAAATTGCGCAAAAACTACAAATCCGATCGACACGAAAAATACTTAGCACACCTCTCGTGGACGCTGGCTTCGAAACAACACCTCAACGGCGTCTGTGCGTGTAGAGGTTCGGGCTGTATTAATTGCGGAAATCAACTTAATAATAATAATAAGAAGAAGAATAAGTTAGCAGCGTTCGGATTACAATATAGTGGGTTTTTCAAACCACTATAACTAGATGTGTATTTCCTGAAGGAAGTACAGATAGTGGTTTGAAATGGTGCCCGGGCTGCCCCTTTAAGAGAGACTTGGCTGCTGCCCCTGCAAGACTTTCAACTCAGGATCCGTTTTAACTGTGAGTACCTCTCAGGGGCCACTTTGGCCTCAGGGTCTGATTTGGTGGGTGGGGAGCCTCAGGATCTGATTCCTTGGCCTGGGCTCCTCAGGGCTTGAATTGTTGGTGGGGATCCCTCAGGCTCCGATTTTGTGGGTGTTGCCCCTCAGGGTCCGATTTTGTGGGTGTGGCCCCTCAGGGTCCGATTTTGTGGCCGGGGCTCCTCAGGGTCTGATTTTGTGGCCGGATCCCCTCAGGGTCCGATTTTGTGGGTGGGGCCCCTCAGGGTCCGATTTTGTGAGTGGGGCCCCTCAGGGTCCGATTTTGTGGCCGGGGCCCCTCAGGGTCTTATTTTGTGGCAGGGGCCCCTCAGGGTCCGATTATGTGGGTGGGGCCCCCTAGAGTCTGATTTGGTGGGCGGGACCACTCTGGGTCCGAATTGGTGGGCAGGACCACTCTGGGTCCAATTTGGTGGGCGGGGCCTCTCAAGGTCCGATTTGGTGGGCGGGGCCACTCTGGGTCCGATTTTGTGGCCTAATCCCCTCAGGGTCCGATTTTGTGGGTGGGGCCCCTCAGGGTCCGATTTTGTGGCCGGGGCCCCTCAGGGTCCAATTTTGTGGGTGGGGCCACTCTGGATCCGATTTTGTGGGTGGGGCCACTCTGGATCCGATTTGGTGGGTGGGGCCACTCTGGATCCGATTTGGTGGGCGGGGCTACTCAGGGTCCGATTTAGTGGGCGGGGCCCCTCAGGGTCCGATTTGGCAGGCGGTTCCCCTCAGGGTCCGATTTGGTGGGCGGCGCCCCTCAGGGTCCGATTTTCTGGCCGAGGCCTCTCAGGTTCTGATTTTGTTGGGGCCCCTCAGGGTCTGATTTTGTGGCAGGGGCCCCTCAGGGTCCGATTTTGTGGGTGGGGCCCCTTAGGGTCTGATTTGGTGGGCGGGACCACTCTGGGTCTGATTTGGTGGGCGGGACCACTGGGTCCAATTTGGTGGGCGGGGCCTCTCAGGGTCCGATTTGGTGGTCAGGGCCACTCTGGGTCTGATTTAGTGGGCGGGGCCCCACAGGGTCTAATTTGTTGGGCGTGGCCCCTCAGGGAGCGGTTTGGTGGGCAGGGTCTCTCTGGGTCCTATTTGCTGGGCGGGGCCACTCTGGGTAAGATTTGGAGGCTGGGGTCGCTCACCCTCCGATTTGGAGGCCGGGGTCGATGAGCTTCCGATTTGGAGGCCGGTGTCGATGAGCTTCCGAATTGGAGGCTGGGGTCGTTGAGCCTCCGATTTGGAGGCCGGGGTCGATCAGCCTCCAATTTGGAGGCCGGGGTGGCTCAACCTCCAATTTGGAGGCCGGGGTGGCTCAGCCTCCAATTTGGAGGCCGGGGTGGCTCAGCCTCCGATTTGGAGGCCGGGGTGGCTCAGCCTCCAATTTGGAGGCCGGGGTGGCTCAGCCTCCGATTTGAAGGCCGGGGTGGCTCAGCCTCCGATTTGGAGGCCGGGGTGGCTCAGCCTCCGATTTGGAGGCCGGGGTCGATCAGCCTCCGATTTGGAGGCCGGGGTCAATCAGCCTCCGATTTGGAGGCCGGGGTCGATCAGCCTCCGATTTGGAGGCCGGGGTCGATCAGCCTCCGATTTGGAGGCCGGGGTCGATCAGCCTCCGATTTGGAGGCCGGGGTCGATCAGCCTCTGATTTGGAGGCCGGGGTCGATCAGCCTCCGATTTGGAGGCCAGGGTGGCTCAGCCTCCGATTTGGAGCCTGGGGTCACTCAGCTTTCAATTTGGCGTGTCGGCCCTTTAAGACTCATTTCGGTGTGCCGGCCCTTTAACAATCACTTTGGCGCGTCGGCCCTTTAAGAGCTAGTTTGGCTCATTGGGCTTCTTCTAAATCCACTTTTGCAGACATTCTCTCAGGGGCATGTGTCATGTGATGAAGCTAGATTTGCGTTTGTGCTGTGGGTTTCGCTTTAAGAGCTGATATTATGCGGCAGATGCTCTGTCCTGGGGGCGTCATGTGACGTTCGTAGGCGTTGGCATAGTAACTGGGTGTGCCTGCGCATATCAATGAGCTTAACTGCCATTTCAATCTCCTCAGGGCACGTTTTGCCATTTCTCATTGAAAAGCATTGGAGACAGTGCATTCCAATGACGGGGGAAAAAAATTTAAAACGCAAATTGCGCAAAAACTACAAATCTGATCGACACGAAAGATACTTAGCACACCTCTCATGGATGCTGGCTTCGAAACGACACCTCAACGGAGTCTGTGCGTGTAGCGGTTCGGGCTGTATTAATTGCGGAAATCAACTTAACAATAAGAAGTTAGCAGCGTTCGGATTACAAGATAGTGGTTTTTTCAAACCACTATAATAAGAAGAGGAAGAATAATAAGTTAGCAGCGCTCGGATTACAATATAGTGGTCTTTTCAAACCACTATAATAAGTTAGCAGCGTTCGGATTACAAAATAGTGGTTTTTTCAAACCACTATAACTAGATGTGTATTTCCTGAAGGAAGTACAGATAGTGGTTTGAAATGGTGCCTGGGCTACCCCTTTAAGAGAGACTTGCCTGCTGCCCCTGCAAGACTTTCAACTCAGGATCCGTTTTAAATGTGGGTGCCTCTCAGAGGCCACTTTGGCCTCAGGGTCTGATTTGGTGGGTGGGGCCCCTCAGGATCCGATTCGGTGGCCTGGGATCCTCAGGATTTGAATTAGTGGCCGGGATTCCTCAGGGACCAATTTTGTGGGTGGGGCCCCTCAGGGTCTGATTTTGTGGGTGTGGCCCCTCAGGGTCCGATTTTGTGGGTGAGGCCCCTCAGGGTCCGATTTTGTGGGTGGGTCCCCTCAGGGTCTGATTTTATGGGTGGGGCCCCTCAGGGTCCGATTTTGTGGGTGGGGACCCTCATGGTCCGATTTTGTGGGTGGGGCCCCTCAGGGTACGATTTTGTGGCCGGGGCCCCTCAGGGTCTGAGATTTGGTGGGCGGGGCCCCTCAGGGTCCAATTTTGTGGGTGGGGCCCCTCTGGGTTCGATTTTGTGGCCGGGGTCTCTCAGGGTCCGATTTTGTGGTCGGGGCCCCTCAGGGTCCGATTTTGTGGTCGGGGCCCCTCAGGGTCCGATTTTGTGGGTGGGGCCCCTCAGGGTCCGATTTTGAGGTTGGGGCCCCTCAGGGTCCGATTTTGAGGCCGGCGCCCCTCAGCGTCCGATTTCGTGACCGGGGCCCCTCAGGGTCCGATTTTGTGGAAGAAGAAGAAGAACTAGATGTGTATTTCCTGAATGAAGTACAGATAGTGGTTTGAAATGGTGCCCGGGCTGCCCTTTTAAGAGAGACTTGCCTGCTGCCCCTGCAATACTTTCAACTCAGGATCCGTTTTAACTGTGGGTGCCTCTCAGGGGCCAGTTTGGCCTGTGATTTGGAGGCCGGGGTCGATCGACCTCCGATTTGGAGGCCGGGGTGGCTCAGCCTCCGATTTGGATGCCGGAGATGCTCAACCTCTGATTTGGAGGCCGGAGACGCTCAGCCTCCGATTTGGAGGCCGGGGTGGCTCAGCCTCCAATTTGGAGGCCGGGGTGGCTCAGCCTCCAATTTGGAGGCCGGGGTGGCTCAAACCTCCGATTTGGAGGCCGGGGTGGCTCAGCCTCCGATTTGGAGGCCAGGGTGGCTTAGCCACCGATTTGGAGGCCGGGATGGCTCAGCCTCCGATTTGGAGGCCGGGATGGCTCAGCCTCCGATTTGGAGGCCAGGATCGATCAGCCTCCGATTTGGAGGCCGGGGTGGCTCAGCCTCCAATTTGGGCGGGGCCACTCGGGGGCCAATTTGGTGGGCGGGGCCAATCGGAGGTCGATTTGGTGGACGGTGCCACTCGGGGGTCTATTTAGTGGGCGGGGCCAATCAGAGGTCAATTTGGTGGGCGGGGCCTCTCGAGGGCCGATTTGGTGGACGGGGACACTCGGGGGCCGATTTGGTGGGCGGGGCCACTCGGGGGCTGATTTGGTGTTCGGGTACACTCGGGGGCCGATTTGTTGGGGGCTGATTTGGAGGCCGGAGACGCTCAACCTCCGATTTTGAGGCCGAGGTGGCTCAGCCTCCGATTTGGATGCCGGGGTGTCTCAGCCTCCGATTTGGAGGCCGGGGTGGCTCAGTCTCCGATTTGGAGGACAGGTGGCTCAGCCTCCGATTTGGAGGCCAGGGTGGCTCAGCCTCCTATTTGGAGGCCGGGGTGGCTCAGCCACCGATGTGGGCGGTGCCACTTGGGGGCCGATTTGGTGGGCGGGGCCATTTGGGGGCCGATTTGGTGGGCGGGGCCACTCGGGGGCCGATTTGGTGGGCGGGGCCACTCGGGGGGCCGATTTGGTGGGCGGGGCCACTCGGGCCGATTTGTTGGGCGGGACCACTCGGGGTCCAATTTTGTGTCTGGGGCCCCTCGGTCCGATTTTGTGGTTGGGGTCTTTCAGAATCCGATTTGGTGGGCGGTGCCCCTCAGGGTCCGATTTGGTGAGCGGGGCCCCTCAGGGTCCGAATTGGTGGGCGGGGGCCATTCTGGGTCTGATTTGGTGGGCGGGGTCCCTCAGGGTCCGATTTTGTGGGTGGGGCCCTTCAGGGTCCAATTTTGTGGCCAGGGCCCCTCAGGGTCTGATTTTGTGGGTGCGGCCCCTCAGGGTCCGATTTGGTGGGCTTGGCCACTCTGGGTTCGATTTTGTGTTTGGGGCCCCTCAGGGTCCGATTTTGTGTTTGGGGCCCCTCAGGGTCCGATTTTGTGGGTGGGGCCCCTCAGGGTCCGATTTTGTGGGTGGGGCCCTTCAGGGTCCAATTTTGTGGCCAGGGCCCCTCAGGGTCTGATTTTGTGGGTGCGGCCCCTCAGGGTCCGATTTGGTGGGCTTGGCCACTCTGGGTTCGATTTTGTGTTTGGGGCCCCTCAGGGTCCGATTTTGTGTTTGGGGCCCCTCAGGGTCCGATTTTGTGGGTGGGGCCCCTCAGGGTCCGATTTTGTGGTTGGGGCTTTTCAGAATCCGATTTGGTGAGCGGGGCCCCTCAGAGTTCGAATTGGTGAGTGGGGCCCCTCAGGGTCTGATTTGGTGGGCGGAGCCCCTCAGGGTCCAATTTTGTGGGCGGGGCCTCTCGGGGTCCAATTTGGTGGGCGGGGCCCCTCGGGGTCCAATCTAGTGGGCGGGGACCCTCGGGGTCCAATTTGGTGGGCGGGGCCCCTCGGGGTCCGATTTGGTGGGCGGGGCCCCTCAGGGTCTGATTTGGTGGGCGGGGCCCCTCGGGGTCCTTTTTGGTGGGCGGGATCCCTCATGGTTTGATTTGGTGGGCAGGGCCCCTCAGGGTTCAATTTGGTGGGCGGGGCCCCTCAGGGTCCGATTTGGTGGGCAGGGCCCATCAGGGTCCGATTTGGTGGGTGGAGCCCCTCAGAGTCCAATTTTGTGGCTGGGCCCCCTCAGGGTCTGATTTGGTGGGTGCGGCCCCTCAGGGTCCGATTTGGTGGGCTTGGCCACTCTGGGTTCGATTTTGTGTTTGGGGCCCCTCAGGGTCCGATTTTGTGTTTGGGGCCCCTCAGGGTCCGATTTTGTGGGTGGGGCCCCTCAGGGTCCGATTTTGTGGTTGGGGCTTTTCAGAATCCGATTTGGTGAGCGGGGCCCCTCAGAGTTCGAATTGGTGAGTGGGGCCCCTCAGGGTCTGATTTGGTGGGCGGAGCCCCTCAGGGTCCAATTTGGTGGGCGGGGCCTCTCGGGGTCCAATTTGGTGGGCGGGGCCCCTCGGGGTCCAATCTAGTGGGCGGGGACCCTCGGGGTCCAATTTGGTGGGCGGGGCCCCTCGGGGTCCGATTTGGTGGGCGGGGCCCCTCGGGGTCTGATTTGGTGGGCGGGGCCCCTCGGGGTCCTTTTTGGTGGGCGGGATCCCTCATGGTTTGATTTGGTGGGCAGGGCCCCTCAGGGTTCAATTTGGTGGGCGGGGCCCCTCAGGGTCCGATTTGGTTGGCGGGGCCCCTCAGGGTCCGATTTGGTGGGCAGGGCCCATCAGGGTCCGATTTGGTGGGTGGAGCCCCTCAGAGTCCAATTTTGTGGCTGGGCCCCCTCAGGGTCTGATTTGGTGGGCGGGGCCCCTCAGGGTCTGATTTGGTGGGTGGGGCCCCTCAGGGACCTATTTGGTGGGCGGGTCCCTCAGGGTTTGATTTGGTGGGCGGGGCCCCTCAGGGTCTCATTTGATGGGCAAGGCCCCTCTGGGTCCGATTTGGTGGGCGGGGCCCCTCAGGGTCCGATTTGGTGGGCGGGGCCCCTCAGGGTCCGATTTGGTGGGCGGGGCCCCTCGGGGTCCGATTTTGTGGGTGGGGCCCCTCAGGGTCCGATTTTGTGGCCGGGGCCCCTCAGGGTCCAATTTTGTGGGTGGGGCCCCTTAGGGTCTGATTTTGTGGGCGGAGCCCCTCTGGGTCCAATTTGGTGGACAGGGCCACTCTGGGTCCGATTTGGAGGCCAGGGTGCCTCAGCCTCCTTTTTGTAGGCCAGGGTCGATCAGCCTCCGATTTGGAGCCTGGGGTCACTCAGCTTTCGATTTGGCACGCAGGCGCTTTAAGACTCAGTTTGGTGACCGGCCCTTTAAGAATCACTTAGGCGCGTCGGCCCTTTAAGAGCTAGTTTGGCTCACTGGGCTTCCAAATCCACTTTAGGCGCACATTCTCTCTCAGGGGCATGCATCATGTGATGAAGCTTGATTTGCATTTGTATTGTGGGTTTCGCTTTAAGAGCTGATATTATGTGCCAGAAACTGTGTCCTGGGGGTGTTATGTGACGTTCGTAGGCGTTGGCATATTAACTGGGTGTGCCTGCGCATATCAATGAGCTTAACTGCCATTTGAATCGCCTCAGGGCATGTTTTACCTTCCCCATTGAAAAGCATTGAGACAGTGCATTCCAATGACAGGAAAAAATGTTTTCAAATGCAAATTGCGCAAAAACTACAAATCCGATTGACACGAAAAATACTTAGCACACCTCTCACGGACGCTGGCTTCGAGACGACACCTCAATGGAGTCTGCGTGTAGCGGTTCGGGCCGCATTAATTGCGGAAATCAACTGAATAATAATAATAATAAGAAGAAGACTTTAGCAGCGTTCGGATTACAATATAGTGTTTTTTTCAAACCACTATAATAAGTTAGCAGCATTCGGATTACAATATAGTGGTTTTTTCAAACCACTATATTAAGTTAGCAGCGTTCGGATTACAATATAGTGCTTTTTTCAAAAGCACTATAATAAGAAGAAGTTAGCAGCGTTCGGATTACATGATAGTGCTTTCTTCAAAGCACTATAAATATAAGAAATCGGATTACAATATGTTGCTTGAACCTAGAGGTTCAAGCACCATAATTATGGTAGGTACATGACAGCTGGGTATGTTGGGTGCTCTGTGGTAACTATAACCAAATCAGTGTACAAAGAGAACTAAGGCAGTATAAATTCAAATGAAAGCAAGCATGTATTTCAAATCATCTGCAGTTGGGTCTGTGTGAAATAATGGGCCAACGTTTCGGTCACATGACCTTGATCACGGCCATGTAGAGAAACAAACAGGAATAGGCTGATGAGGTGTCCAACACGCAGCAGCCAGATGTTACAGCATAGTGGATGGGATTTCAAGAAATCCCATGCCCACTATGCTTCCAGAGACACCCACTGCTCACCCACGGAGATGGACATGCGGTGCATCTTTCTTGACTGCAGCATTACTAGTATGTGCAAGAGATATTTCACCAAAAAGAATGTATTGGAAGCAGTGAATCCGCATGGTTCAGTGAACATGCGTGGATTCACCTGCGTTCAATAGATGGCAGTGCTTTGGATGCAGTGAACATGCGCTGCATCCAAAGCACTGCCACTTCCCGATCGGAGGGTTTTTCTATAAGTTTTGTAAATTAGTACTAAAGGAACTCTGCTTAAATTGGAAGAAATGATCACCTGTCAGAGACCTCCACTGTCTGCGACATGTAATCATAATAATGTTTATTTACATAGCGCCAACATATTCCGAAGTGCTTTACAGTTCAACAGTTCATATATAAGTGATAAGTAACAACGTTAAAGATAATACAATAATTTAAGCAAACATAATCTCAAGCCTCAGCAGTCAAAGGCCAAATAGGCGCAAAATAACATCACACCCTGACCAGACTACATATTGTAACCACATAGTGTCCAAATAGTACCACATACAGCGGAGAAATACCGCCACACCATGACCAGACCACTTTTTTCCAGTAGTGATGGAGCAAGTGTGCTCGGATAAGGTGTTATCAGAGCATGCTCGGGTGTTATCGGAGTATCTTGCGCAAGCTCGGATAATATGCTCGAGTCCCTGCGACTCTATGTTTTGCGGCTGTTTAACATCTACAACACAAGTGGATTGCTTAAAAAATTCACTTCAAAGTTACTGTGGTCTTTTTGGGTCTCTGCAAAACCACACAAATTGCTGTAATAAGTGATCAAAATGTCACATCTATCCCAAAATAAATAAAATTGTCATCTTACCCTGCAAAATTAAGCCGTCACACCATTCCATGGACTGAAAGATTAAACCATTTACGGGTCTCTTAAGAAAACGACACAACTTAAACAATTTTTTTTTTTTAATTCAGGGGTTTTGTCACAACTAAAATAATAAAAAAAGGCTGAACATATTTGGTATCACCGTAACTTTACTCATGTGGAGAATCATATTGTGAGGTTCTTTTTACCACATACAGTAATGTACACCATAAAAACAATGTCAGAATTGCATTGTTTTTCACAACGTCTCCCCACTTGGATTTTTTTCCTGTTTTCTAGGTGCACTATGTGGTAAAATGAATTATGTAATTCAAAAGTACAACTCGTCTTTCAAAAAACAAGCCCTCACATGTATATGTGGACAGAAAAATAAAAAAGTTATGGCTCTGGAAAAATGCCAGAAATGGAAATTGGCCACTTTGTGAAGGGGTCAAATGGAGCATGCACTGCTGATTGCGTATTACATGGTGTCAAAGGGTTAATATAGTAGTCAAATGTGCCATCTTGGTATTCTGCTGAAGCTTGGCTATATGTTGAGCTTCAAAGAAGATTTAGATTTCAACTTTATACTGTAAGGCTATGTGCCCACGATGCAGATTTGTTGCATTTCTGCAGCAGTTTTTCCGTGCGGAACTGCTCCAAAAATGCAATGGATTACAAAAGCAAGGTTAATTAATGATAATCCTGAAGTGTTATGTACATGATCCACAAATTTCCTTCCTTATTTGTAGCATTTTATTTTACGCAGCATGTCAATTCTTTTTGCGGATCTGCAGCGTTTTTCACCCATTGACTTCATTCAGTCAGTCAAATCTGCAGCAAAAACACAGATGTAAAAAGGTTTGCCAATTTGCTGACAAAAATGCTGCGGAATTGTCCAAGAAAATGATGTCAGAAGGAGGGAGAGCGTGTGGGCGGAGAATGTGTGTGTGGGCGGAGAATGTGTGTTGGCGAAGAATGTGTGTGGGTGGAGAATGTGCGTGTCGGTCTGCGGGTGTGTGTCTGTCTGCGGGTATCATTGTGTGTGTGTACCCATGCTGATTGTACTTAGGTATCGTCTGATGGGACTACTACTCCCATCCAGCTATGTCTGCTGTCACATATAACAGAGACAGCTTGAGCCGATAATGGGAGTATAAGTCTCGTCATCCGACACCTAAGTTCAATTGTAAAAAAAATCAAAACATTGACATAGCCACATACATATTCACATACACTGTACATACTCACTGAACACCTACACTGACAGGAGGTAATCGCTCCCACAGTGTATCACTGAGCCGCCATGAGAGTTCACCAGAGTACGTCAGCTCCGTTGCTCTTACTTACTGCATCGCTGCTTGAGAGAGTTCTCACATAGCGGTAGTGCTGTGAGAGCACCGGAGCTGATGAACTCTGGTGAACTCTCACCCCAGCACAGTGATTACCTCCTGTCAGTGTATCACCGGAGTCTGGGTAGAGCAGTCACATCTCCCGAATCCAGAGAGATGTGGTTTTGTGGGGGGTTTTTTTGTGGGGGTTTTTTTTTGTGTTTTTTTTTTGTGTGTTATTTTTTTTGTGTCTCATATGCATTTTCAATTCTATAATATATACTGGGTTGGTTGCCTTTACATGTAGATGCTTTGACGGTACTCTTTGCAATCATATGATCCTTTGAGTTTATTTGCGGTTCACATTGAGTTAATTCATCAGGTGCATACTGATTTGTCTTCAGTTCCTAGTGCAGGATATATCGTTGGGAATTTTTAGTATGTGGCCATTATGAGTAAGACTCTGTTGAGTTGAAACGCATAAATACCTGTCTTTACCATGGTTTTTTAACCTGTATCCTGCTTTTGGATTTTTAATGAAGATGTCTCAATAAAGATTCTATTTTTAAGTAAGAAGATGTGCTGGAATATTTGGATCTTCAGAAACTAAATAAAGTATGTATTTTTTTCTCTGTGAATTAAAATAAAAAATCTACATAAGTTTGGTATCACCATAATGATACTAGCTGGCGAATCATGATTCAGAGTAACTTTAACCACAGAATGTGCACTGTAAAAACAAAGCAGAATGGCATTTTATTTTCCCAATTTTGCGAAACTTGGATTCCATTGTTTCCCATTTTTCAATACTTGTAATGGTAAAATGATTAGCGTCATTCAAAACAACAACTCTTCCCGCAAAAACAAAAATTGTCTGAGGGAAGGGGTTAAAGGGAGCCTGTTTGTAACCTCTAGAAAGACTGAGGTGCCTCCATTGCATCAAAATTCATGTTTAATCACATAAATCAAGAGGGAATTGTATGGAGAGAAGTGAAGGCTTCTAAGGCTACGTGCACACACTGCAGATTCGTCTGCGGATTCATATCTGCGGAACCGCAGGTAAAATTACCTACGGTTTTGCCCTGCGGTTTGCCACCTGGACAATGGAATAGGTGGCAAACCGCAGCAGAATCCGCAGAAACAATTGACATGCTGCGGAAAAAAAAACGCAGCTTTTCCGCAGGTAAAAATCCGCAGCATGTGCACAGCAGAATGTTAATCCCATAGGATAGCATGCTACTGTACACGGTCTGCAGAACTGCTGCAGTTCTGCTGCGGTCAAAACTGCAGCAGAACCGCAGCAAAAACCGCAGCGTGTGCACATGGCCTAAGTGTATTAGTTAGTTTCCAAAGGTATATACTCAGTGTGAATACACTCACCTTTTTGGTGTCCTGAGTAGAGTTGAGCGACTTTTGTTTTTTTAGGGTCGAGTTTCGTTTCGTGAAACCCGACTTTTCCAAAAGTCGGGTCGAGCAAGATCGTCCGATTATAGGGAAAAGTCGGGGTCGTCCCAAAACACGAAACCCAATGTAAGTCAATGGGGAATAAAAGTCGGCAGTGAGAGGAGGACAGGAAACACACCTACAGTGCCCATTTGAATGCCAAAAGCATCAATTCTTCTTACTTAAGCTTGTCAACCTTAATTAACTTCATAATACAAGTTACGCACTGAAAAATGGGGGTTATTTGGCTAAAGTTGTGGGGGGGGAGGGCTGGCTCCAGGTTTTCATGTGCCCTGGGCGAAAGAGCGCCCCTTTAACACATACCACAACTCATCATGCTCCGATACGGCAGAGAAATAGCGGTATAGTACAATGAAAAATACTTCACTTTTTACATCTCATGACAAGGCCCATCTATTTCTCCATACAGAATCATTGGTCCCATATAATGTTTGAAACAGTATATGATGAGCTCAACATAATGCTACAGTATATGTTGGTCCCCATGGATGAAGCTCCACTGTCTTATGGGCCCAAATAATGCTCCAAACATAATGGGCCCCATTTCTAATGCTCTAGTGTATAATAGGCCCTGTAAATGCTGCTCCAGTGTCTGATGTCCACCTTTGGAATGTTCCAGTGTATGGTGGGCCCCATCTATCATTCTCCAGAGTATAGTGCTCCCCAAAAATTGCTGTCCCAACATTGAAAACAATGAAATAAGTCTCCTCGCTAGGGAATCCCTGTACTAGTCTGGACTCCTCGTCGTCCCCATCTTCCATCTCACTGCACAGTATTTCAACCTTGCAAGTGCTGTGATCCTGAGCAAGCAGGGGGGCTAACTCGTTGGTGACGGCACTGGCACAGGGCCCCTGATAGTACGGTGGTGTGTCTGATGGCGGGTGGGCCGAACCTGCACTTTCATCTGCAGCTTCCTCTTTGTCACCGTGTAAGATGGAACTGTATATGGGAAGGGTAACCTGAGTTTCATCAGGGTCAGATTCAGGCCGTGTAGCGTGCGAGGGGAATGTAGTGGTCTGGGTCAATGTACCAGCAGATTCATCGAGCAGTGGCTGGGCATCAGTGCACTTGTGTCGCCCCAAGGAGTACGGTCGCCACAGTGGCATTACCTTCCTCCTAGGGAGTGTGATGTCATGCTTGGGAGCAACGAAGGATCTCTCTAGCAGGTTAACTGATTGGGCGGCGTTATTCCCACGAGTCATGACCCTCCAAACAGCGTTCATGAAGGCAAAGTGTTTGTTTTACGTGGGCAGTATGGTTGCAAAGCTGAACCTTAAAGGAATGTCCAGAAGGGCACCACCAGGAGTGGAGCCTACGGTTTAATTCGACTCCACCTGGGAAACAACCATGCCAGCTACAGAAAAGATGCACACATTGCAAGCTTAATTCCGTTAACGAACGAGACTCCGTCATGCCCCGCGGTCCGAGTCCGGCTTACTAGAGGGACACGTGAGGCTCTGGCACATGAGATTGGCCAATAACTGGTGGGTCATGCCCTTACATGTCCGTGGCTGCATGTGCGCTACACTGAAAAGGCCAGCGTTTGTCGCTTACAGGTGCAGATAACCCGCTGAACAACGTTAGTGATGGGGATCTGTGATTACAATTATTACCCGCGAACGATGATTTCCCAGTAAGTGCAGGTCAACCGCAGTTCCGGAATTAGGCCTAACCGTCATTCCTGAAAAAATGAAAAACTTACGTGTGCAAACCACAGGTGCTGTAGCTTGCTTAACAGCTCGCCAGCCGTTCTCAGGCCCAGTATGGATTACACGTGATTGCACAAAGGTGAGAAAGGGTACCGTATCCCCGGATAACATGTATGGATAGCGTACTCATTCAAAATATATGTCTATACATCAGGAGGCAGGCTCAGACGGTGTCAGGCCCAGTATGGATTGCACGTGATTGCACAAAGGTGAGAAAGGGTACCGTATCCCCGGATAACATGTATGGATAGCGTACACATTCAAAATATATGTCTATACATCAGGAGGCAGGCTCAGACGGTATAGGCCCAGTATGGCTTGCACGTGATTGCACAAAGGTGAGAAAGGGTACCGTATCCCCGGATAACATGTATGGATAGCGTACACATTCTAAATATATGTCTTTACATCAGGAGGCAGGCTCAGATGGTGTCAGGCCCAGTATGGATTACACGTGATTGCACAAAGGTGAGAAAGGGTACCGTATCCCCAGATAACATGTATGGATAGCGTACACATTCAAAATATATGTCTATACATCAGGAGGCAGGCTCAGACGGTGTCAGGCCCAGTATGGATTGCACATGATTGCACAAAGGAGAGACAGGGTACCGTATCCCCGGATAACATGTATGGATAGCGTACACATTCAAAATATATGTCTATACATCAGGAGGCAGGCTCAGATGGTGTTAGGCCCAGTATGGCTTGCACGTGATTGCACAAAGGTGAGAAAGGGTACCGTATCCCCGGATAACATGTATGGATAGCGTACACATTCAAAATATATGTCTATACATCAGGAGGCAGGCTCAGAAGGTATAGGCCCAGTATGGATTGCACGTGATTGCACAAAGGTGAGAAAGGGTACCGTATCCCTGGATAACATGTATGGATAGTGTACACATTCTAAATATATGTCTATACATCAGGAGGCAGGCTCAGACGGTGTCAGGCCCAGTATGGATTACACGTGATTGCACAAAGGTGAGAAAGGGTACCATATCCCCAGATAACATGTATGGATAGCGTACACATTCAAAATATATGTCTATACATCAGGAGGCAGGCTCAGACGGTATAGGCCCAGTATGGCTTGCACGTGATTGCACAAAGGTGAGAAAGGGTACCGTATCCCCGGATAACATGTATGGATAGCGTACACATTCAAAATATATGTTTATACATCAGGAGGCAGGCTCAGACGGTATAGGCCCAGTATAGCTTGCACGTGATTGCACAAAGATGAGAAAGGGTACCGTATCCCCGGATAACATGTATGGATAGCGTACACATTCAAAATATATGTCTATACATCAGGAGGCAGGCTCAGACGGTGTTAGGCCCAGTATGGCTTGCACGTGATTGCACAAAGGTGAGAAAGGGTACCGTATCCCCGGATAACATGTATGGATAGCGTACACATTCAAAATATATGTCTATACATCAGGAGGCAGGCTCAGACGGTGTTAGGCCCAGTATGGCTTGCACGTGATTGCACAAAGGTGAGAAAGGGTACCGTATCCCCGGATAACATGTATGGATAGCGTACACATTCAAAATATATGTCTATACATCAGGAGGCAGGCTCAGACGGTGTTAGGCCCAGTATGGCTTGCACGTGATTGCACAAAGGTGAGAAAGGGTACCGTATCCCCGGATAACATGTATGGATAGCGTACACATTCAAAATATATGTCTATACATCAGGAGGCAGGCTCAGACGGTGTCAGGCCCAGTATGGATTACACGTGATTGCACAAAGGTGAGAAAGGGTACCGTAACCCCAGATAACATGTATGGATAGCGTACACATTCAAAATATATGTCAATACATCAGGAGGCAGGCTCAGACGGTGTTAGGCCCAGAATGGATTGCACGTGATTGCACAAAGGTTAGAAAGGGTACCGTATCCCCAGATAACATGTATGGATAGCGTACACATTCAAAATATATGTTTATACATCAGGAGGCAGGCTCAAACGGTGTCAGGCACAGTATGGATTTGACGGCCCAGACTACACAGCGGAGGAGCAGGGAGAGGTAAAGATTGCAAATGCTGGGGCCCTGCCCAAGCAAGGGGGGCCCACTCGTGGGCGTGGGTACTGGCACTGGGCCCCTCATAGTACGACGGTGTGTCTGACGGCGGGTGTGCACCACCACCGTCAGAGACACTTGATTGCACTATGAGGGACCCTGTGCCAGTGCCCGCACCCAAGAGTCAGCCTACCCACCTGTCCAGGGCAACGGCACTCGCACGGTGTCGTGCGCTAGGTGGTGACCCCGGCCATGGGGGGGAGGCAGCACAGTTAGGGAGTTTTAGAAAGTGGCATATGTTGATGTTGGACATTCAGCTGATGCAAAAGGTGAAATAGGTCAAGTCCCAGGAAGAGGTGGACCAAAGCAAGCCATTTTTCTGTCACCCTATGTGTCATCGGGGAAGGTGGGACAAAATCCTTGGAAACCCATGCGTGGTTCATTTTAATGAAGGTTAGATCATCCACATTTTGGGTTGACAGACGGGTCCTTTTTTCTGTCAGGATTGATCCAGCTGCACTGAAGACTCTTTCCGATAGCACACTTGCAGCTGGGCAAGCGAGCTCCTGTAAGGCATATTGGGCCAATTCAGGCCAGGTGTCCAGTTTAGCGGCCCAATAGTCAAAGGGGAATGACCTGTGTGGGAGAACATCGATATGGGAGGAAAAGTAGTTTGTAACCATAGTTGACAACTGCTGTCTCCTGTCACTTTCCATCGATGCAGTATTACCAGTTGTGTGAGCGGTACTTGAAAAATCAGTCCACAACATTGTCATGAAACCCCTGTCTCCAATGCCACTTCTGCTGTGTGCACCACGAACACCTCTGCCAAGCTGCCCCCGGCCCGTACGGCTCGTGTGAGAACCATCACCGCTGCTGTGTGCTGAGAATGCCTCAAGCAACCGATTTACCAGAGTTGCTTGTTTATTAGCCAATATTAGGTCAAGGTTCTCCTGTGGCATGATGTTTTGTAATTTGCCTTTATAGCGTGGATCCAGGATGCTGGCCAACCAGTAGTTGTCATCGTTCATCATTTTGGCAATGCGGGGGTCCCTTTTTAGGATATGCAAGGCATAATCTGACATGTGGGCCAATGTTCCCGGTGTCAATGATGCACTGCGAGTGCTGGTTGGAGGAGCACTTTCTGGCAAATCCACATCCCTCCAGTCACGCACAAACCCTGTACCAGAACTTGCCACGCCAACATTTTCACTTGCCCCACGAGATGCATCCTCCTCCCCTAAGTAATCATCCCCATCATCCTCCTCCTCTTCTTCCTCCACCTCGTCCAGGAGAGGTCCCTGAGCAGACAATGGCTGAATGTCATCAAGGATTCCCTCCTCCTCTTCCTCCTCATCAACATTGGCTGCAGAAGCCTGCTCCTTAAGATGCGTCAAAGTTTGCATGTGCAGACGCATAAGTGGGATGCTCATGCTTAGGATGGCGTCGTCTGCGCTTACCAGCCG
This sequence comes from Dendrobates tinctorius, assembly GCF_039654945.1. Taxonomy (NCBI): domain Eukaryota; kingdom Metazoa; phylum Chordata; class Amphibia; order Anura; family Dendrobatidae; genus Dendrobates; species Dendrobates tinctorius. The sequence goes on along the minus strand of NW_027361776.1, from coordinate 3,349,221 downwards.
TGTGCATTCCTCAAAACACTGAAGGACTTTACAGAGGTCTTTCAGCTTCGACCACTGCACACCTGTCAACTCCATGTCTGCTCTCAAAGTGCCTGGCCGTGTATCCTCCCACAAATGCATTATGGCCTGCCTCTGCTCGCACAGCCGCTCCACCATGTGCAGGGTGGAGTTCCACCTTGTTGCAATGTCGATAATGAGGCGGTGGTTGGGAAGGTGGTGCAATCGCTGCAGCTTCTGCATACGAACGGAGTGTACAGGCGACCGGCGGATGTGTGCGCACAGTCTTCGCACCGTCTGGAGCAGGGCTGTTAACTCCGGATAATTTTTGAGGAAGCACTGCACCACCAGGTTCAAGGTGTGAGCCAAGCAAGGTATGTGGCTGAGTTTTGAAAGGGCTATGGCTGCCACAAAATTAAGGCCGTTATCACTAACTACCTTGCCTGCCTCAAGATGTACACTGCCCAGCCATGACTCAGTTTGTCGCTGAAAGTACTCGGCCAGCACCTCGGCGGTGTGTCTGTCGCCCAAACACATCATCTGCAACACAGCCTGCTGACGCTTTCCACTAGCTGCTCGATAGGGGGACACATCGTGTGCAACAGTGGCAGCTGCAGATGGAGTGCTCGTACGACTGCGCTTTGTGGACGAGCTTTCGCTTCTGGAGGAGGAGGAGGAGGAGGGTCGAACGCCTACAGCCAACTGTTTCCTATACCGTGGGCTAGGCAGCACTGTCCCACCACCGCTGTCCCCTGTGGACCCTGCATCCACCACATTAACCCAGTGCGCAGTGATGGACACGTAACGGCCCTGGCCATGCCAACTGGACCATGCATCAGTTGTGAGGTACACCGTTCCGCTCACTGACTGCTTGAGTGCATGGATAATGCGGTCTTTCACATGATGGTGGAGGGCTGGGATGGCTTTGCGAGAGAAGAAGTGGTGACTGGGTAGGTCATAGTGTGGTACTGCATAGGCCATGAGTTTGCGGAAAGCTGTGCTTTCCACCAACCGAAAGGGCATCATCTCAAACGAGATTAGTTTGGCAATGTGGGCGTTCAAACCCAGTGTACGCGGATGAGAGACTGAGTACTTTCTTGACCTACTCATAGTGTCTGGGAGGGTGAGCTGGACTTGAGAGCTGCATATGGTGGAAGTAGCGGTGGACAGGGCGGATTGAGAGAGGGTTGATGATGGTGATGGAGTTGTTGTTCTTTCTGATGGCCTAGAATCAGTCTTTCGTTGATATAACAGTGGGATTCCCTGACTGCTGTGGCCTTGCAACGACACCTCAACATTTGCTGCTGTGCTAACCGGTGGGCTTACAGTGGGGGAAACAATGTAGCGTTGCTGACTACCTTCGTTGTGATCAGTTGCACATGTGGCACTTGAGGTTTGGTGTTGTGTCCACGCTTGCAAGTGCATGCTGGTTAAATGTCTAAGCATGCAACTGGTATTCAAATTTTTCAGATTTTTCCCTCGGCTAAAGGTCTTTGCGCACTTCTTACAGATAACCTTGGCCTGATCATGAGGATTTTGTTCAAAAAAGTGCCACACTGCACTCTTCCTACTTTGGAAGACATTTTGCGGCCTAGCACGCTGTGATCTTTTGACCCTCTGGACAAGCTGTCCAGCAACTCTTTTGCTGTTTGGAACCTGTCTTTGGAGTGCTCCGGGCCTGCCAGATAACAGCTGTTGCGATGTCGATGTCTGCTGTGGATGCTCCTCATCTGAGCTATTGGAAGCAGCACCCTCTTCCCCCAATGGATGCCAATCTGGGTCAACAACTGGGTCATCCATCACCTCCTCTTCTATGTGATGTGCACCTTCCTCTGTGTCACCGTGTATGGTGGTATAGTGTGCGGGAAGGAGCACCTGAGTCTCATCAGGGTCAGAATCTGGCTCTGTACACTGCGAGGACAATGTAGTGCTCTGAGTGAATGTACCAGCAGAATCATCCATCAGCGGCTGTGCATCAGTGCACTCCATGTCAGATTCATCTTGGCCTGGGTAATTCACCATTTGACTTGATAATCCAGGCATGGTATGTGAAAACAGCTCCATGGAGTAATCAGTAGTATGGCCTGCGTCATCCTTCAATCTTGGTTGGGGTGAAGGACACAAGGAAAGGTGTGGTTCATGAACATGAGCCTCCAATGACGACTCAGTGCTTTTACTTTTTACAACTGAAGAAGAGGAGGCGATAGAGCTGGAGGCTGAGTCAGCAATGTAAGACAAAACTTTTTCCTGATGCTCTGGCTTTAAAAGCGGTTTGCCAACTCCTAGAAAACTAAGCCTTCGAAGCCTTATGGAGCCAGACGATGACGCAGGCTCAACACCTCCTGCATTCGGTCCTATTTTGCTCTTGCCACTACCATCAGATCCACCACCAACACCATCATTACCAGCTGCCAACCCCCGCCCAATTCCACGGCCTCTTCCACCAGCCTTCCTCATTTTTGGTAGAAATGTAGACAAAATCCAACAAACTATATAGTAATGTAAAACAAGGTACAAGGTGTCTATAGGACAGGGGAGATTTTGAATTTCTGCACACACTAGTGGACACTGGACACTTTTGGATTGTGTGAGGCCCACTGAATATCTGAGCGCTGTCACAGGCTCGATGGAACAGCTGTGACCAAAGTGACTAGAGGATAAGGGAGATTTTGAATTTCTGCACACACTAGTGGACACTGGACACTTTTGGATTGTGTGAGGCCCACTGAATATCTGAGCGCTGTCACAGGCTCGATGGCACAGCTGTGACCAAAGTGACTAGAGGATAAGGGAGATTTTGAATTTCTGCAGACACTTGTGGACACTGGACACTTTTGGATTGTGTGAGGCCCACTGAATATCTGAGCGCTGTCACAGGCTCGATGGCACAGCTTTGACCAAAGTGACTAGAGAATAAGGGAGATTTTGAATTTCTGCAGACACTTGTGGACACTGGACACTTTTGGATTGTGTGAGGCCCACTGAATATCTGAGCGCTATGTCACAGGCTCGATGGCACAGATGTGACCAAAGTGACTAGAGGATAAGGGAGATTTTGAATTTCTACAGACACTTGTGGACACTGGACACTTTTGGATTGTGTGAGGCCCACTGAATATCTGAGCGCTGTCACAGGCTCGATGGCACAGCTGTGACGAAAGTGACTAGAGGATAAGTGAGATTTTGAATTTCTGCAGACACTTGTGGACACTGGACACTTTTGGATTGTGTGAGGCCCACTGAATATCTGAGCGCAGTCACAGGCTCGATGGCACAGCTGTAACCAAAGTGACTAGAGGATAAGGGAGATTTTGAATTTCTGCACACACTAGTGGACACTTGACACTTTTGGATTGTGTGAGGCCCACTGAATATCTGAGCGCTGTCACAGGCTCGATGGCACAGCTGTGACCAAAGTGACTAGAGGATAAGTGAAATTTTGAATTTCTGCACACACTAGTGGACACAACACTTTTGGATTGTGTGAGGCCCACTGAATATCTGAGCGCTGTCACAGGCTCGATGGCACAGCTGTGACCAAAGTGACTAGAGGATAAGGGAGATTTTGAATTTCTGCAGACACTTCTGGACACTGGACACTTTTGGATTGTGTGAGGCCCACTGAATATCTGAGCGCTGTCACAGGCTCGATGGCACAGCTGTGACCAAAGTGACTAGAGGATAAGGGAGATTTTGAATTTCTGCAGACACTTGTGGACACTGGACACTTTGGGATTGTGTGAGGCCCACTGAATATCTGAGCGCTATGTCACAGGCTCGATGGCACAGTTGTGACCAAAGTGACTAGACGATAAGTGAGATTTTGAATTTCTGCAGACACTGGTGGACACTGGACACTTTTGGATTGTGTGAGGCCCACTGAATATCTGAGCGCTATGTCACAGGCTCGATGGCACAGCTGTGACCAAAGTGACTAGAGGATAAGGGAGATTTTGAATTTCTGCACACACTAGTGGACACTGGACACTTTTGGATTGTGTGAGGCCCACTGAATATCTGAGCGCTATGTCACAGGCTCGATGGCACAGCTGTGACCAAATTGACTAGAGGATAAGGGAGATTTTGAATTTCTGCACACACTTGTGGACACTGGACACTTTTGGATTGTGTGAGGCCCACTGAATATCTGAGCGCTGTCACAGGCTCGATGGCACAGCTGTGACCAAAGTGACTAGAGGATAAGGGAGATTTTGAATTTCTGCAGACACTTGTGGACACTGGACACTTTTGGATTGTGTGAGGCCCACTGAATATCTGAGCGCTGTCACAGGCTCGATGGCACAGCTGTGACCAAAGTGACTAGAGGATAAGGGAGATTTTGAATTTCTGCACATACTAGTGGACACTTTTGGATTGTGTGAGGCCCACTGAATATCTGAGCGCTGTCACAGGCTCGATGGCACAGCTGTGACCAAAGTGACTAGAGGATAAGGGAGATTTTGATTTTCTGCACACACTAGTGGACACTGGACACTTTTGGATTGTGTGAAGCCCACTGAATATCTGAGTGCTGTCACAGGCTCGATGGCACAGCTGAGACCAAATTGACTAGAGGATAAGGGAGATTTTGAATTTCTGCAGACACTTGTGGACACTGGACACTTTTGGATTGTGTGAGGCCCACTGAATATCTGAGCGCTGTCACAGGCCCGATGGCACAGCTGTGACCAAAGTGACTAGAGGATAAGGGAGATTTTGAAATTCTGCACACACTAGTGGACACTGGACACTTTTGGATTGTGTGAGGCCCACTGAATATCTGAGCGCTGTCATAGGCTCGATGGCACAGCTGTGACCAAAGTGACTAGAGGATAAGGGAGATTTTGAATTTCTGCAGACACTTGTGGACACTGGACACTTTTGGATTGTGTGAGGCCCACTGAATATCTGAGCATGTCACAGGCTCGATGGCACAGCTGTGACCAAAGTGACTAGAGAATAAGGGAGATTTTGAATTTCTGCAGACACTTGTGGACACTGGACACTTTTGGATTGTGTGAGGCCCACTGAATATCTGAGCGCTGTCACAGGCTCGATGGCACAGCTGTGACCAAAGTGAATAGAGGATAAGGGAGATTTTGAAATTCTGCAGACACTTGTGGACACTGGACACTTTTGGATTGTGTGAGGCCCACTGAATATCTGAGCGCTGTCACAGGCTCAATGGCACAGCTGTGACCAAAGTGACTAGAGGATAAGTGAGATTTTGAATTTCTGCAGACACTTGTGGACACTGGACACTTTTGGATGGTGTGAGGCCCACTGAATATCTGAGCGCAGTCACAGGCTCGATGGCACAGCTGTAACCAAAGTGACTAGAGGATAAGGGAGATTTTGAATTTCTGCACACACTAGTGGACACTTGACACTTTTGGATTGTGTGAGGCCCACTGAATATCTGAGCGCTGTCACAGGCTCGATGGCACAGCTGTGACCAAAGTGACTAGAGGATAAGTGAGATTTTGAATTTCTGCACACACTAGTGGACACGACACTTTTGGATTGTGTGAGGCCCACTGAATATCTGAGCGCTGTCACAGGCTCGATGGCACAGCTGTGACCAAAGTGACTAGAGGATAAGGGAGATTTTGAATTTCTGCAGACACTTCTGGACACTGGACACTTTTGGATTGTGTGAGGCCCACTGAATATCTGAGCGCTGTCACAGGCTCGATGGCACAGCTGTGACCAAAGTGAATAGAGGATAAGGGAGATTTTGAATTTCTGCAGACACTTGTGGACACTGGACACTTTTGGATTGTGTGAGGCCCACTGAATATCTGAGCGCTATGTCACAGGCTCGATGGCACAGCTGTGACCAAAGTGACTAGAGGATAAGGGAGATTTTGAATTTCTGCACACACTAGTGGACACTGGACACTTTTGGATTGTGTGAGGCCCACTGAATATCTGAGCGCTATGTCACAGGCTCGATGGCACAGCTGTGACCAAAGTGACTAGAGGATAAGGGAGATTTTGAATTTCTGCACACACTTGTGGACACTGGACACTTTTGGATTGTGTGAGGCCCACTGAATATCTGAGCGCTGTCACAGGCTCAATGGCACAGCTGTGACCAAAGTGACTAGAGGATAAGGGAGATTTTGAATTTCTGCAGACACTTGTGGACACTGGACACTTTTGGATTGTGTGAGGCCCACTGAATATCTGAGCGCTATGTCACAGGCTCGATGGCACAGCTGTGACCAAAGTGACTAGAGGATAAGGGAGATTTTGAATTTCTGCAGACACTTGTGGACACTGGACACTTTTGGATTGTGTGAGGCCCACTGAATATCTGAGCGCTGTCACAGGCTCGATGGCACAGCTGTGACCAAAGTGACTAGAGGATAAGGGAGATTTTGAATTTCTGCACACACTAGTGGACACTTTTGGATTGTGTGAGGCCCACTGAATATCTGAGCGCTGTCACAGGCTCGATGGCACAGCTGTGACTAAAGTAACTAGAGGATAAGGGAGATTTTGATTTTCTGCACACACTAGTGGACACTGGACACTTTTGGATTGTGTGAATCCCACTGAATATCTGAGTGCTGTCACAGGCTCGATGGCACAGCTGTGACCAAAGTGACTAGAGGATAAGGGAGATTTTGAGTTTCTGCCGACACTTGTGGACACTGGACACTTTTGGATTGTGTGAGGCCCACTGAATATCTGAGCGCTGTCACAGGCTCGATGGCACAGCTGTGACCAAAGTGACTAGAGGATAAGGGAGATTTTGAAATTCTGCACACACTAGTGGACACTGGACACTTTTGGATTGTGTGAGGCCCACTGAATATCTGAGCGCTGTCACAGGCTCGATGGCACAGCTGTGACCAAAGTGACTAGAGGATAAGGGAGATTTTGAATTTCTGCAGACACTTGTGGACACTGGACACTTTTGGATTGTGTGAGGCCCACTGAATATCTGAGCATGTCACAGGCTCGATGGCACAGCTGTGACCAAAGTGACTAGAGGATAAGGGAGATTTTGAATTTCTGCAGACACTTGTGGACACTGGACACTTTTGGATTGTGTGAGGCCCACTGAATATCTGAGCGCTGTCACATGCTCGATGGCACAGATGTAACCAAAGTGACTAGAGGATAAGGGAGATTTTGAATTTCTGCAGACACTTGTGGACACTGGACACTTTTGGATTGTGTGAGGCCCACTGAATATCTGAGCGCTATGTCACATGCTCGATGGCACAGCTGTGACCAAAGTGACTAGAGGATAAGTGAGATTTTGAATTTCTGCACACACTAGTGGACACTGGACACTTTTGGATTGTGTGAGGCCCACTGAATATCTGAGCGCTGTCACAGGCTCGATGGCACAGCTGTGACCAAAGTGACTAGAGGATAAGGGAGATTTTGAATTTCTGCCGACACTTGTGGACACTGGACACTTTTGGATTGTGTGAGGCCCACTGAATATCTGAGCGCTGTCACAGGCTCGATGGCACAGCTGTGACCAAAGTGACTAGAGGATAAGGGAGATTTTGAATTTCTGCCGACACTTGTGGACACTGGACACTTTTGGATTGAGTGAGGCCCACTGAATATCTGAGCGCTGTCACAGGCTCGATGGCACAGCTGTGACCAAAGTGACTAGAGGATAAGGGAGATTTTGAATTTCTGCACACACTGGTGGACACTGGACACTTTTGGATTGTGGGAGGCCCACCGAGTATCTGAGCACTGTTACAGGCTCGATGGCACAGCTGTGACCAAAGTGACTCGAGGGTAAGGGAGATTTTGAATTTCTGCACACACTAGTGGACACTGGACACTTTTGGATTGTGTGAGGCCCACTGAATATCTGAGCGCTGTCACTGGCTCGTTGGCACAGCTGTGACCAAAGTGACTAGAGGATAAGGGAGATTTTGAATTTCTGCAGACACTTGTGGACACTGGACACTTTTGGATTGTGTGAGGCCCACTGAATATCTGAGCGCTATGTCACAGGCTCGATGGCACAGCTGTGACCAAAGTGACTAGAGGATAAGGGAGATTTTGAATTTCTGCAGACACTTGGGGACACTGGACACTTTTGGATTGTGTGAGGCCCACTGAATATCTGATCGCTGTCACAGGCTCGATGGCACAGCTGTGACCAAAGTGACTAGAGGATAAGGGAGATTTTGAATTTCTGCAGACACTTGTGGACACTGGACACTTTTGGATTGTGTGAGGCCCACTGAATATCTAAGCGCTGTCACAGGTTCGATGGCACAGCTGTGACCAAAGTGACTAGAGGATAAGGGAGATTTTGAATTTCTGCAGACACTTGTGGACACTGGACACTTTTGGATTGTGTGAGGCCCACTGAATATCTGAGCGCTATGTCACAGGCTCGATGGCACAGCTGTGACCAAAGTGACTAGAGGATAAGTGAGATTTTGAATTTCTGCACACACTAGTGGACACTGGACACTTTTGGATTGTGTGAGGCCCACTGAATATCTGAGCGCTGTCACAGGCTCGATGGCACAGCTGTGACCAAAGTGACTAGAGGATAAGGGAGATTTTGAATTTCTGCAGACACTTGTGGACACTGGACACTTTTGGATTGTGTGTGGCCCACTGAATATCTGAGCGCTTTGTCACAGGCTCGATGGCACAGCTGTGACCAAAGTGACTAGAGGATAAGTGAGATTTTGAATTTCTGCACACACTAGTGGACACTGGACACTTTTGAATTGTGTGAGGCCCACTGAATATCTAAGCGCTGTCACAGGCTCGATGGCACAGCTGTGACCAAAGTGACTAGAGGATAAGGGTGATTTTGAATTTCTGCACACACTAGTGGACACTGGACACTTTTGGGTTGTGTGAGGCCCACTGAATATCTGAGCGCTGTCACAGGCTCGATGGCACAGCTGTCACCAAAGTGACTAGAGGATAAGGGAGATTTTGAATTTCTGCACACACTAGTGGACACTGGACACTTTTGGATTGTGTGAGGCCCACTGAATATCTGAGCGCTGTCACAGGCTCGATGGCACAGCTGTGACCAATGTGACTAGAGGATAAGGGAGATTTTGAATTTCTGCAGACACTTGTGGACACTGGACACTTTTGGATTGTGTGAGGCCCACTGAATATCTGAGCGCTGTCACAGGCTCGATGGCACAGCTGTGACCAAAGTGACTAGAGGATAAGGGAGGTTTTGAATTTCTGCAGACACTTGTGGACACTGGACACTTTTGGATTGTGTGAGGCCCACTGAATATCTGAGCGCTGTCACAGGCTCGATGGCACAGCTGTGACCAAAGTGACTAGAGGATAAGGGAGATTTTGAATTTCTGCAGACACTTGTGGACACTGGACACTTTTGGATTGTGTGAGGCCCACTGAATATGTGAGCGCTGTCACAGGCTCGATGGCACAGCTGTGACCAAAGTGACTAGAGGATAAGGGAGATTTTGAATTTCTGCAGACACTTGTGGACACTGGACACTTTTGGATTGTGTGAGGCCCACTGAATATCTGAGCGCTATGTCACAGGCTCGATGGCACAGCTGTGACCAAAGTGACTAGAGGATAAGTGAGATTTTGAATTTCTGCACACACTTGTGGACACTGGACACTTTTGGATTGTGTGAGGCCCACTGAATATCTGAGCGCTGTCACAGGCTCGATGGCACAGCTGTGACCAAAGTGACTAGAGGATAAGGGAGATTTTGAATTTCTGCAGACACTTGTGGACACTGGACACTTTTGGATTGTGTGAGGCCCACTGAATATCTGAGCGCTGTCACAGGCTCGATGGCACAGCTGTGACCAAAGTGACTAGAGGATAAGGGAGATTTTGAATTTCTGCAGACACTTGTGGACACTGGACACTTTTGGATTGTGTGAGGCCCACTGAATATCTGAGCGCTATGTCACAGGCTCGATGGCACAGCTGTGACCAAAGTGACTAGAGGATAAGTGAGATTTTGAATTTCTGCACACACTAGTGGACACTGGACACTTTTGGATTGTGTGAGGCCCACTGAATATCTGAGCGCTGTCACAGGCTCGATGGCACAGCTGTGACCAAAGTGACTAGAGGATAAGGGAGATTTTGAATTTCTGCCGACACTTGTGGACACTGGACACTTTTGGATTGTGTGAGGCCCACTGAATATCTGAGCGCTGTCACAGGCTCGATGGCACAGCTGTGACCAAAGTGACTAGAGGATAAGGGAGATTTTGAATTTCTGCCGACACTTGTGGACACTGGACACTTTTGGATTGTGTGAGGCCCACTGAATATCTGAGCGCTGTCACAGGCTCGATGGCACAGCTTTGACCAAAGTGACTAGAGGATAAGGGAGATTTTGAATTTCTGCAGACACTTGTGGACACTGGACACTTTTGGATTGTGTGAGGCCCACTGAATATCTGAGCGCTGTCACAGGCTCGATGGCACAGCTGTGACCAAAGTGACTAGAGGATAAGGGAGATTTTGAATTTCTGCACACACTGGTGGACACTGGACACTTTTGGATTGTGGGAGGCCCACCGAGTATCTGAGCGCTGTCACAGGCTTGATGGCACAGCTGTGACCAAAGTGACTCGAGGGTAAGGGAGATTTTGAATTTCTGCACACACTAGTGGACACTGGACACTTTTGGATTGTGTGAGGCCCACTGAATATCTGAGCGCTGTCACTGGCTCGTTGGCACAGCTGTGACCAAAGTGACTAGAGGATAAGGGAGATTTTGAATTTCTGCAGACACTTGTGGACACTGGACACTTTTGGATTGTGTGAGGCCCACTGAATATCTGAGCGCTATGTCACAGGCTCGATGGCACAGCTGTGACCAAAGTGACTAGAGGATAAGGGAGATTTTGAATTTCTGCAGACACTTGGGGACACTGGACACTTTTGGATTGTGTGAGGCCCACTGAATATCTGATCGCTGTCACAGGCTCGATGGCACAGCTGTGACCAAAGTGACTAGAGGATAAGGGAGATTTTGAATTTCTGCAGACACTTGTGGACACTGGACACTTTTGGATTGTGTGAGGCCCACTGAATATCTAAGCGCTGTCACAGGTTCGATGGCACAGCTGTGACCAAAGTGACTAGAGGATAAGGGAGATTTTGAATTTCTGCAGACACTTGTGGACACTGGACACTTTTGGATTGTGTGAGGCCCACTGAATATCTGAGCGCTATGTCACAGGCTCGATGGCACAGCTGTGACCAAAGTGACTAGAGGATAAGTGAGATTTTGAATTTCTGCACACACTAGTGGACACTGGACACTTTTGGATTGTGTGAGGCCCACTGAATATCTGAGCGCTGTCACAGGCTCAATGGCACAGCTGTGACCAAAGTGACTAGAGGATAAGGGAGATTTTGAATTTCTGCAGACACTTGTGGACACTGGACACTTTTGGATTGTGTGTGGCCCACTGAATATCTGAGCGCTTTGTCACAGGCTCGATGGCACAGCTGTGACCAAAGTGACTAGAGGATAAGTGAGATTTTGAATTTCTGCACACACTAGTGGACACTGGACACTTTTGAATTGTGTGAGGCCCACTGAATATCTAAGCGCTGTCACAGGCTCGATGGCACAGCTGTGACCAAAGTGACTAGAGGATAAGGGTGATTTTGAATTTCTGCACACACTAGTGGACACTGGACACTTTTGGGTTGTGTGAGGCCCACTGAATATCTGAGCGCTGTCACAGGCTCGATGGCACAGCTGTCACCAAAGTGACTAGAGGATAAGGGAGATTTTGAATTTCTGCACACACTAGTGGACACTGGACACTTTTGGATTGTGTGAGGCCCACTGAATATCTGAGCGCTGTCACAGGCTCGATGGCACAGCTGTGACCAATGTGACTAGAGGATAAGGGAGATTTTGAATTTCTGCAGACACTTGTGGACACTGGACACTTTTGGATTGTGTGAGGCCCACTGAATATCTGAGCGCTGTCACAGGCTCGATGGCACAGCTGTGACCAAAGTGACTAGAGGATAAGGGAGATTTTGAATTTCTGCCGACACTTGTGGACACTGGACACTTTTGGATTGTGTGAGGCCCACTGAATATCTGAGCGCTGTCACAGGCTCGATGGCACAGCTGTGACCAAAGTGACTAGAGGATAAGGGAGATTTTGAATTTCTGCCGACACTTGTGGACACTGGACACTTTTGGATTGAGTGAGGCCCACTGAATATCTGAGCGCTGTCACAGGCTCGATGGCACAGCTGTGACCAAAGTGACTAGAGGATAAGGGAGATTTTGAATTTCTGCACACACTGGTGGACACTGGACACTTTTGGATTGTGGGAGGCCCACCGAGTATCTGAGCACTGTTACAGGCTCGATGGCACAGCTGTGACCAAAGTGACTCGAGGGTAAGGGAGATTTTGAATTTCTGCACACACTAGTGGACACTGGACACTTTTGGATTGTGTGAGGCCCACTGAATATCTGAGCGCTGTCACTGGCTCGTTGGCACAGCTGTGACCAAAGTGACTAGAGGATAAGGGAGATTTTGAATTTCTGCAGACACTTGTGGACACTGGACACTTTTGGATTGTGTGAGGCCCACTGAATATCTGAGCGCTATGTCACAGGCTCGATGGCACAGCTGTGACCAAAGTGACTAGAGGATAAGGGAGATTTTGAATTTCTGCAGACACTTGGGGACACTGGACACTTTTGGATTGTGTGAGGCCCACTGAATATCTGATCGCTGTCACAGGCTCGATGGCACAGCTGTGACCAAAGTGACTAGAGGATAAGGGAGATTTTGAATTTCTGCAGACACTTGTGGACACTGGACACTTTTGGATTGTGTGAGGCCCACTGAATATCTAAGCGCTGTCACAGGTTCGATGGCACAGCTGTGACCAAAGTGACTAGAGGATAAGGGAGATTTTGAATTTCTGCAGACACTTGTGGACACTGGACACTTTTGGATTGTGTGAGGCCCACTGAATATCTGAGCGCTATGTCACAGGCTCGATGGCACAGCTGTGACCAAAGTGACTAGAGGATAAGTGAGATTTTGAATTTCTGCACACACTAGTGGACACTGGACACTTTTGGATTGTGTGAGGCCCACTGAATATCTGAGCGCTGTCACAGGCTCGATGGCACAGCTGTGACCAAAGTGACTAGAGGATAAGGGAGATTTTGAATTTCTGCAGACACTTGTGGACACTGGACACTTTTGGATTGTGTGTGGCCCACTGAATATCTGAGCGCTTTGTCACAGGCTCGATGGCACAGCTGTGACCAAAGTGACTAGAGGATAAGTGAGATTTTGAATTTCTGCACACACTAGTGGACACTGGACACTTTTGAATTGTGTGAGGCCCACTGAATATCTAAGCGCTGTCACAGGCTCGATGGCACAGCTGTGACCAAAGTGACTAGAGGATAAGGGTGATTTTGAATTTCTGCACACACTAGTGGACACTGGACACTTTTGGGTTGTGTGAGGCCCACTGAATATCTGAGCGCTGTCACAGGCTCGATGGCACAGCTGTCACCAAAGTGACTAGAGGATAAGGGAGATTTTGAATTTCTGCACACACTAGTGGACACTGGACACTTTTGGATTGTGTGAGGCCCACTGAATATCTGAGCGCTGTCACAGGCTCGATGGCACAGCTGTGACCAATGTGACTAGAGGATAAGGGAGATTTTGAATTTCTGCAGACACTTGTGGACACTGGACACTTTTGGATTGTGTGAGGCCCACTGAATATCTGAGCGCTGTCACAGGCTCGATGGCACAGCTGTGACCAAAGTGACTAGAGGATAAGGGAGGTTTTGAATTTCTGCAGACACTTGTGGACACTGGACACTTTTGGATTGTGTGAGGCCCACTGAATATCTGAGCGCTGTCACAGGCTCGATGGCACAGCTGTGACCAAAGTGACTAGAGGATAAGGGAGATTTTGAATTTCTGCAGACACTTGTGGACACTGGACACTTTTGGATTGTGTGAGGCCCACTGAATATGTGAGCGCTGTCACAGGCTCGATGGCACAGCTGTGACCAAAGTGACTAGAGGATAAGGGAGATTTTGAATTTCTGCAGACACTTGTGGACACTGGACACTTTTGGATTGTGTGAGGCCCACTGAATATCTGAGCGCTATGTCACAGGCTCGATGGCACAGCTGTGACCAAAGTGACTAGAGGATAAGTGAGATTTTGAATTTCTGCACACACTTGTGGACACTGGACACTTTTGGATTGTGTGAGGCCCACTGAATATCTGAGCGCTGTCACAGGCTCGATGGCACAGCTGTGACCAAAGTGACTAGAGGATAAGGGAGATTTTGAATTTCTGCAGACACTTGTGGACACTGGACACTTTTGGATTGTGTGAGGCCCACTGAATATCTGAGCGCTGTCACAGGCTCGATGGCACAGCTGTGACCAAAGTGACTAGAGGATAAGGGAGATTTTGAATTTCTGCAGACACTTGTGGACACTGGACACTTTTGGATTGTGTGAGGCCCACTGAATATCTGAGCGCTATGTCACAGGCTCGATGGCACAGCTGTGACCAAAGTGACTAGAGGATAAGTGAGATTTTGAATTTCTGCACACACTAGTGGACACTGGACACTTTTGGATTGTGTGAGGCCCACTGAATATCTGAGCGCTGTCACAGGCTCGATGGCACAGCTGTGACCAAAGTGACTAGAGGATAAGGGAGATTTTGAATTTCTGCCGACACTTGTGGACACTGGACACTTTTGGATTGTGTGAGGCCCACTGAATATCTGAGCGCTGTCACAGGCTCGATGGCACAGCTGTGACCAAAGTGACTAGAGGATAAGGGAGATTTTGAATTTCTGCCGACACTTGTGGACACTGGACACTTTTGGATTGTGTGAGGCCCACTGAATATCTGAGCGCTGTCACAGGCTCGATGGCACAGCTTTGACCAAAGTGACTAGAGGATAAGGGAGATTTTGAATTTCTGCAGACACTTGTGGACACTGGACACTTTTGGATTGTGTGAGGCCCACTGAATATCTGAGCGCTGTCACAGGCTCGATGGCACAGCTGTGACCAAAGTGACTAGAGGATAAGGGAGATTTTGAATTTCTGCACACACTGGTGGACACTGGACACTTTTGGATTGTGGGAGGCCCACCGAGTATCTGAGCGCTGTCACAGGCTTGATGGCACAGCTGTGACCAAAGTGACTCGAGGGTAAGGGAGATTTTGAATTTCTGCACACACTAGTGGACACTGGACACTTTTGGATTGTGTGAGGCCCACTGAATATCTGAGCGCTGTCACTGGCTCGTTGGCACAGCTGTGACCAAAGTGACTAGAGGATAAGGGAGATTTTGAATTTCTGCAGACACTTGTGGACACTGGACACTTTTGGATTGTGTGAGGCCCACTGAATATCTGAGCGCTATGTCACAGGCTCGATGGCACAGCTGTGACCAAAGTGACTAGAGGATAAGGGAGATTTTGAATTTCTGCAGACACTTGGGGACACTGGACACTTTTGGATTGTGTGAGGCCCACTGAATATCTGATCGCTGTCACAGGCTCGATGGCACAGCTGTGACCAAAGTGACTAGAGGATAAGGGAGATTTTGAATTTCTGCAGACACTTGTGGACACTGGACACTTTTGGATTGTGTGAGGCCCACTGAATATCTAAGCGCTGTCACAGGTTCGATGGCACAGCTGTGACCAAAGTGACTAGAGGATAAGGGAGATTTTGAATTTCTGCAGACACTTGTGGACACTGGACACTTTTGGATTGTGTGAGGCCCACTGAATATCTGAGCGCTATGTCACAGGCTCGATGGCACAGCTGTGACCAAAGTGACTAGAGGATAAGTGAGATTTTGAATTTCTGCACACACTAGTGGACACTGGACACTTTTGGATTGTGTGAGGCCCACTGAATATCTGAGCGCTGTCACAGGCTCAATGGCACAGCTGTGACCAAAGTGACTAGAGGATAAGGGAGATTTTGAATTTCTGCAGACACTTGTGGACACTGGACACTTTTGGATTGTGTGTGGCCCACTGAATATCTGAGCGCTTTGTCACAGGCTCGATGGCACAGCTGTGACCAAAGTGACTAGAGGATAAGTGAGATTTTGAATTTCTGCACACACTAGTGGACACTGGACACTTTTGAATTGTGTGAGGCCCACTGAATATCTAAGCGCTGTCACAGGCTCGATGGCACAGCTGTGACCAAAGTGACTAGAGGATAAGGGTGATTTTGAATTTCTGCACACACTAGTGGACACTGGACACTTTTGGGTTGTGTGAGGCCCACTGAATATCTGAGCGCTGTCACAGGCTCGATGGCACAGCTGTCACCAAAGTGACTAGAGGATAAGGGAGATTTTGAATTTCTGCACACACTAGTGGACACTGGACACTTTTGGATTGTGTGAGGCCCACTGAATATCTGAGCGCTGTCACAGGCTCGATGGCACAGCTGTGACCAAAGTGACTAGAGGATAAGGGAGATTTTGAATTTCTGCAGACACTTGTGGACACTGGATACTTTTGGATTGTGTGAGGCCCACTGAATATCTGAGCGCTGTCACAGGCTCGATGGCACAGCTGTGACCAAAGTGACTAGAGGATAAGGGAGGTTTTGAATTTCTGCAGACACTTGTGGACACTGGACACTTTTGGATTGTGTGAGGCCCACTGAATATCTGAGCGCTGTCACAGGCTCGATGGCACAGCTGTGACCAAAGTGACTAGAGGATAAGGGAGATTTTGAATTTCTGCAGACACTTGTGGACACTGGACACTTTTGGATTGTGTGAGGCCCACTGAATATCTGAGCGCTGTCACAGGCTCGATGGCACAGCTGTGACCAAAGTGACTAGAGGATAAGGGAGATTTTGAATTTCTGCAGACACTTGTGGACACTGGACACTTTTGGATTGTGTGAGGCCCACTGAATATCTGAGCGCTATGTCACAGGCTCGATGGCACAGCTGTGACCAAAGTGACTAGAGGATAAGTGAGATTTTGAATTTCTGCACACACTTGTGGACACTGGACACTTTTGGATTGTGTGAGGCCCACTGAATATCTGAGCGCTGTCACAGGCTCGATGGCACAGCTGTGACCAAAGTGAATAGAGGATAAGGGAGATTTTGAATTTCTGCAGACACTTGTGGACACTGGACACTTTTGGATTGTGTGAGGCCCACTGAATATCTGAGCGCTGTCACAGGCTCGATGGCACAGCTGTGACCAAAGTGACTAGAGGATAAGGGAGATTTTGAATTTCTGCAGACACTTGTGGACACTGGACACTTTTGGATTGTGTGAGGCCCACTGAATATCTGAGCGCTATGTCACAGGCTCGATGGCACAGCTGTGACCAAAGTGACTAGAGGATAAGTGAGATTTTGAATTTCTGCACACACTAGTGGACACTGGACACTTTTGGATTGTGTGAGGCCCACTGAATATCTGAGCGCTGTCACAGGCTCGATGGCACAGCTGTGACCAAAGTGACTAGAGGATAAGGGAGATTTTGAATTTCTGCACACACTAGTGGACAATGGACACTTTTGGATTGTGTGAGGCCCACTGAATATCTGAGCGCTATGTCACAGGCTCGATGGCACAGCTGTGACCAAAGTGACTAGAGGATAAGGGAGATTTTGAATTTCTGCACACTCTAGTGGACACTGGACACTTTTGGATTGTGTGAGGCCCACTGAATATCTGAGCGCTGTCACAGGCTCGATGGCACAGCTGTGACCAAAGTGACTAGAGGATAAGGGAGATTTTGAATTTCTGCACACACTAGTGGACACTGGACACTTTTGGATTGTGTGAGGCCCACTGAATATCTGAGCGCTGTCACAGGCTCGATGGCACAGCTGTGACCAAAGCGACTAGAGGATAAGGGAGATTTTGAATTTCTGCAGACACTTGTGGACACTGGACACTTTTGGATTGTGTGAGGCCCACTGAATATCTGAGCGCTATGTCACAGGCTCGATGGCACAGCTGTAACCAAAGTGACTAGAGGATAAGTGAGATTTTGAATTTCTGCACACACTAGTGGACACTGGACACTTTTGGATTGTGTGAGGCCCACTGAATATCTGAGCGCTATGTCACAGGCTCGATGGCACAGCTGTGACAAAAGTGACTAGAGGATAAGGGAGATTTTGAATTTCTGCAGACACTTGTGGACACTGGACACTATTGGATTTTGCGAGGCCCACTGAATATCACAGTGCTATGTCACAGGCAGAAATTGGCTAGTGTATCACAAACTACAAGGTGTATGTAGAATTGGGCAGAATAGGAATCTCCCTAGAGTGCAGGTCTGTAAGAACGGAACATGTCCTCGACTTATTCTCACAGAGTGACACTGATAGCTTCACTGTGGCTATGTTAACAGCCGTTACACGGTACTGTGTGAGGAGCGTACACCGCTGTATGGTGTGAAAAAATGCGCGCTCAGTACCTCAGCAGGACAAAAAAAAAAAATTGGGATTGCTTTTAAAAAAGCAGTTTACGGAGCAGTGGGTAAACAGCAATGCAGGAATGTCAGGAAGCCTTAGAAGGCAGCCCAAAAACCAACACCACTGATACACCACAATATAGCCTCACCTTGCACTGCACACACAGTGACTGGTGTGTTGTACAGGCAAAATCGCTAGCAGCAGAAGCAGTTTTTTTTCCTTCTTCCCTGCCTAACGCTCTTCCTACAGAATCAGCAGCAACCTCTCCCTATGCTAAGATCGGCAGAAGTAAGATGGCGGTCGGCGTGCACGCCCTTTTATACCCCCTGTGACTCCCACCAAAGCAAGCCAATCACTTGCATGCCCTTCTGAAAGATGGTGGTGACCCGTGCCTATGTCATCACGTTGCCCACAGTGTCCGTGGATCCTGATTGGCTCAAAAAGAGCGCAAAACAAACTTTTGAAACGCGACTTTGGCGTGTAAGTCGCCGACCTCGTGGCCGACCTCATCCTAGGGTCGGGTTTCGTTTCATGAAACCCGACTTTGCCAAAAGTCGGCGACTTTTGAAATTTTTCGACCCATTTCGCTCAACTCTAGTCCTGAGATACTGCGTATAGATCCAATCCATGGATCACTCCATTCCTCTCTCCATTCAGTTTGCTGCAGAGATCTATAAACTAATGAGAGCACTAAACAGTGCTTTCATAGGCAATAACACATTGTAAATATTTTTCTCAGCGATATGAGCTCCTGAAGGATGATGATGGAACTCTATATTCGGATTCAAGGAAGATTTTTATATGAATTCAAAGTTTAGTATGTTTAATAACATTTTAAAAGACATTTTTTCCATGTAGTATAAATATATCTAGTGTTTTTTAGAAAGGAAAAAATATTTTGTGAAAAATATGTAAAAAAAATTTTTTTGTCTATTATATGAGTTTTGTTAGATTCCTCAGAGTATTTGGGTGTGTCTGAAAACCAGATCTTTCAGCCATCACCCAAAATGACATGCAGGGATATCTACTATAAAATGTATTCAGATAGCTCTGTTTATATGCATGACATTATACCTGAGGAAGACTCTAAGGCTGGAGTCACACTAACCAGCGCAAAATACGGTCCGTAGTTTACATGCGTAATACGGATGAATGACCCCTAAATAGTGCTCCATAGGTCATCCGTAAGCCAGATGCGGTCGCGTATTTTGTGCATGTCAGCATCCGTATGGCATCCGTATGCAATCCGTATGGCGAGATTTTCTCGCAGCCTTGCAAAATGGACATTTAACGGTTTTGAGGCCTACTAACTATTTAAAACATTAGGCTGCACTGTATTTATTGGCTCAGGATCAGGTGGTAGCCTCCATTCTGTCCATTTGTCACCTTGCCTTCACTAGGTGTGTTGCTGTGGTATGTGCAGCATGTCAGACAGTCTGACTTTCACCACAACTGAGCAGGTTCTCTTCAACTGGCTTTTGTCATGGTGCTTTGACCAACCATACCCAGTGATAGTGGATCCGCGGAGGAGGAGACGCATGTGGGTACATCCACTTTTGAGGCAACGAATCACAAGAGGTCATTTTCACCGCCTCTATTATTCTCTGTGGGAGCATCCTGTCAAATTCTACCAATACTGTAGCATGAGCCTTGCAACATTTGCTACACTCTTGGAGACACTGCGCCCTTGGATAACCTTTCAGGATACAAGGATGCGCAAAGCTATATCTGCAGAGGAGCGACTTGTACTCACAATACGGTATGTACTACACAACCACATTCTCTATGTTCATGATGTGTTGGGCAAAGTTTGAATTTTTGCCTTCATGGAGTAAGTTTTAGGCCCTCATCTTAGTCCACATATGTTTCAACTTACAGACACGAATGTTGGGTGGAATATGGACTGAATATCACTTACTCATTGTGCAAAGCAAGATGTTTGTGTTCTGGCATAGTCAGGTCAATATGTATTGAAATATGGACAAGACTATATCAAGTCGTCATACCCGAGGTCAGGATGGAAGACTGGTTGAGGATATCAAGGGACTTTGAGGAAGAATGCCAGTTTCCAAATGGTATTGAGGCCCTTGATGGCAAACATTTGGGGGCGTAATCCGCCGAACTCTGGCTCCCAATTCTTCGATTATAAACAATACTTTTCTGAAGTATTGTTGGCTCTGGCCGACCCTCAATACAAGTTTATAATTGTTGACATTGGGGCCTATGGAAGGACGGGAGACTCTAGAGTCTTCAATACTTCCATTATGGCTCGGCGGCTACGCACCAACCATTTTGATCTACCACCACCACGACAGCTACCAGGCTCCACAGAAGAATCTGTCCCTTATGTTCTTGTGGCAGATGATGCCTTTCAGTTAACACGCAATGTCATGAGGCCATATCCCCGGCGCAACCTTCACCACAGGCGCAGGATATGTAACTTGCGCCTATCACGTGCTTGGCGACTGGTGGAGTGTTCCTTTGGCATTCTTTGTGGCAAATGGCGGCTACTCCAGTCTGCCATTCAGCTGAGTGAACCAAATGTTAATGAAGTAGTGAAAGCCTGTGTGGTACTTCATAACTTCACCAAGATACATGATTATTCCTCCTCTGCTGGTGTTGTGCGTAGGCCGGACAATGTGTGTAGGGTGAGACCACCTATCAACCATCAACATAGACCGATCTCTGGCCTCAATGTGCGTCATCATTTCACTAATTACTTTATGGCACCTTAGGGGGAACCTTCTTGGCAAGAGCATGCTGGATCTATGTTGGCAATGTTGCTTTGATGTGTGTTAAAATATATATATTTCTACCCCTTGTGAATCTCTGACTGTTGCTTTGATTTGGTACGTGTATTTTGATATGGGTTTGGACAATTAAGACAGAGACGTAAAGTGTAGTTAGCCAATTTTTACTTTTGCCTTTTTTGTGTTTTTTTTAAGTTTGTAAGGCAAACATATTCTTGCCCTATGAAAAACTTGGGCAATGGCCCAAATTGGGCTTTTGGCATATTTCAACATTGTTGTTCAAACAAAATTACTAACATATCCTACAACATACATAGTGCAATAACAACATTGCAACTGTACACATTTGGAATACAAAGTAAAAAAGAGGAGTTATCCATCATCAAAATGAGCTACACAAGATAATACTAACATTTATTATGAATGTTTTAAAACCATATTAATAAGCCACCATGACAGGCAAGGCTACTTACTCGTTTCTGACACATATTACATGTCTGTAATAAACACAATATTTCACCACACTATACTGGGAAAGTCGAAGGATCAAAATAGAAGACTGACTTGATAATACATAGAGAGAGCGTGATGGTCTTGAGGCTGTTTGCCTTGATTTTGGAATATAGTTAGCTGGCCTAAATTGGACTAAGAGAATATGGACAGCACGCCTTTTCTATGCATTTTCAAGTGAGTACTCTATTTTGATCCTTTGACTTTGCCAGTATAGCCCCGTGAAATATTGTATTTTTGACAGACATGTAATATGTATCAGAAACACATAAGGTAGCCTTGCCTGTCATGGTGTCTTAATCATATGATTTGAAAACCGTCATAAGAAATGTTATTAGTATCTGTTTTAGCTCATGTTGCTGCTGGAAAAAACCTCTTTTTGACTTTGCCTTGGGATTTTAAACACCAGTTCAAACACACTGGACATCTCCTCCCATCAAAACAATTAACAACAGTCATATACAGTATGGGTTTACTAAGTCCATGTTTTAAGCCACTTATAAATTGTGGAATGTTGGGAAAGGAGAAGGCAGAGGAGCAGCCTGTGCTTGCTGCTGACTACTTTGAGCGACATCGCCCTGTGTGGGTGCATACTGTTGCCCATGCTGTTGTTAGTGACCTTCCTCCTGTGATTGTTGGGGGTAGTGGCCATAGTAATACTGCTGAGGGGCATCTTGTTGGGGCGGGTAGGCCCGTGGCTCATACCCACCAATATAGCCATGTCGGCCCCAACCAGGTTGGGACCAGCCTCCAACACTGGGTGGGACTAAGTGGCCATATTGGTGGGGTTGGTTAGAGCCAGAAATCTGTTGCTGGTGTTGGGAAGGTTGGGTAGGGGGAGGAAGGGGGTGAGGTGTAGGCCCACGTATTAGTGGATGTTCGGACCCTGCTTGAGCAAGCATCTGTGTGAATGGTCTCATGCGCATTAGATTTCTGGGGGAAAGCTGCCACCTCTCCAGATATTCGAAAAGCTCATATGGGGTATTGGGGGGGTGCTTGCATCAAGCAGGACCTGAAAACATCCCCTAATACGGAGCCTGACCTCACGGGTAAGGGCACGGAGATAAAGGGTCAGGCTATGTGAGTAGGCCTCCTCCCCATCATCTGTAGTTACTCTTGATAAATAATTTAGCACCCCTGTGTCCACATTGGTCCTGCTCTCTTGAACAGTGACCTGGCGCCTTCTTCGTGTTCGCCGGGATGTAACAGCAGCCTGTGGGGATACCCTGATATGGCCAGTTGGGCTGCTGCTCAAGTTGCCCGGTGTCATGGTATCTGGAAATTTGGTCTGACAAGCAAAGGGTTACTGTCATGGTATCTGGAATTTTGGTCTGACAAGCGAAGGGTTAATGGTTGGAGCCTCTCTTCGGTCTCAGGGAGGGTATTTATGGCCACAGGCGAGCAACCTTCCCTGTCGTTTATACTTCATACTTGAGTGTGTCCGACCCTGCTTTTGCTAAGTGCCTCTCGCCTGCTTCCGTGTTTGTGGTGTGTATGACCTGGTCTGGATTTTGGTTTCTGTCTCTTGGCTTTCTGATTTTGTACCGTGCAGCCCGACCCGTGCCTGACCTCCTGCTTCCCTGACCATTCTTGTTCTTCCTGACTCTGTACCGCATTGATTCTCCTGTGTATGACTTCTGGATTGCCCGACCATCGCTACTGTATAAACTCCTGGCTCTCTGAGCCCTCTGCCTGTAACTTCAGCGTCCCTGCGATAAGATCCGCCCCCTCTGACGTCACAGGTCACGTGGTGCTAGGTCCTATAGCTTCTGAGTGCTTCTGCAAGCGCTCCGCCCCCTCCACAGGTCCTGCGATCTCCCAGCCTGTGCTGCTGACAGCCCCATGGTCCGAGTTCCTACACCGACGCCGGGACCGCTGACCGGTCACGCTACCCTCCTGCAGATAAGGGTAAGCGTGATATTATAAACGACCTTATTACTTTTTCCTCCCCCCACTCATCCTTCTGTTACTACCTATGTGTGAGTGTGTGGTGGGTCTGCTGCAGTCATGGACCCGATGCAGGCATTATCAGAGCAAGTGAAGCAGCTCTCTCAAATGTTCCAGAAGATGAGTGTTGAACAGCGCAGTATGACTCATACCCAGCAGCAGCTGGTTAATACTATGCAAGGGGCTATGTCTTCCGAGAGTAGGGATGTATCCCTTACGTCCCCTGAATCCCCGGTTAAACTGCCTGACTCCTTTCCTGGAGACAAAAAGGAGTTCAGAGCGTTCCGGGAGGGGTGTAAATTATTTTTCTCCCTGAGACCTCGCTCATCCGGGGGAGAATTTCAGAGGGTGGGGGTAGTTATCTCCCTGTTGTGAGGTGCCCCACAAGCCTGGGCATTTTCGCTAGCACCCACAGCACCAGAATGTATGACTGTGGATGCGTTTTTTGAGGCCTTGGGCCGTATCTATGATGAGCCTGATAGAGTACGCCTGGCGGAAGACATGGTGATGAGCGCACGTCAGGGTCGGCACTCTGCAGAGTGGTATTGTTCTGAGTTTCGGCGGTGGGCAGCGGAAGTCACCTGGGACGATGCGGCTCTCCGCGGTCTATTCCGTAGGGGCTTAGCAGAACGCCTTCAGGACGCCCTAGCTCTACATCCGCCTCCTGATACCCTGGAAGATGCCATGACACAGGCAGTTCGGATGGATCGACGGTTAAGGGCCAGAGGGGTGATGCAATCTGAGTCCCCTCTGTTCACTGGGAGCAAGGAAGTTGGGGCCACTGCAATCCCCATGGAGATTGGTGCCACTTCCATCAGAGAGAAAGAGAGGAGACGCCGGCACGATAAACAGCTGTGCTTTTATTGTGGAGAAGCAGGACATTGGAGGAGACTGTCCATCCTGTCCCTCGTCTTCCCAGCCGTCGGGAAACTACTAGATCTGGGTAGTGATCGAGGAGGCTGCCCAGACCCACAGGTACCTTTTTCCTCATGCCCCAAGCTGTTGCTTGATGTTGAACTGCTGGTAGACAAATGTCGTTTTTTTTCCACAGCTTTGGTGGACTGCGGTTCCTCTCTAAACCTGGTCAGTGCCAGCACCGTCTCCAAGGCCAAGATAGGGACAGTCAGGTTAGAGACCCCATTGAAAATTGTGGCAATTGACTCCTCCCCTCTCACCCGTTCGGGGATTCGTTATGCCACCAATACCTTTGTGTTACAGGTTGGCTCCTCTCATGCGGAGGAGATGAAATGTTTCATTATGGATAATCTACCTGTGTCACGATCTGATTCAGGTTGGAGCCAGTGTTATTGCAACCACTAGAGGGAGCAAGGCAGGAAGCGTAGTCAGGTGAAGCCGAAAGTCAGTACACTGGATAAGCAATACTTTGGCAATGGAGCAGGCAGATAACGAAGTCAGAGGAAAAGCCAGAAGTCGGTACACGGGATCAGCGATACTTAGCAGGTGGAGCAGGCAGATAACGAAGTCAGAGGAAAAGCCAGAAGTCGGTACACGGGATCAGCGATACTTAGCAGATGGAGCAGGCAGATAACGAAGTCAGAGGAAAAGCCAGAAGTCGGTACACGGGATCAGCAATACTTAGCAGATGGAGCAGCAGCAGCAGGAGAAGGAGCTTGACTACAGGCTGGAAGCACAATAATCACGCAATGAGGAAGTGTACTGGCTGAGGATATATAGGGTGGGCAATTAGCAATCAATGGGCCAATTAGGAGAGCACAGGGTGGAGCTGATCAAGAACAAGAATCACTGGCATCTGGTTTCGCATGGGATCCTCCAAGCAGCCGCATAGCTCAGATGGCTGAGCTGCTGGCCAGCAGACAAGAGGTTCCAGGTTCGATTCCTGACAGTACTCCCCTCCTTCCAGGATGGCCTCTGGACATCTCAGGGGCTGGTTTATCTGGATACCTCTGATGGAAGATTCTTGTTAGCCTAGAAGCATGAACATTTTCCTCCGGTTCCCATGAGTTTTCTTCAGGTCCGTAACCCTTCCATTGCACAAGATACTGCAGGTTACCTCTGATTCTCCTAGAGTCCAGAATCTTCTCCACAATAAATTCTTCCTCGCCATGGACCCTTTCAGGTGGAGGAGGAGGCTGAGTTCTTCCTGGAAATGGATTTTCACAGAATGGTTTGAGCAGAGATACATGAAACACTGGGTGAATCTTAAGACTGCTGGGAAGTTCCAACCGGAAAGCAACTTTGTTAATTCGTGCAGCAATTTGGAAGGGTCCTATGAATTTTTGTCCCAATTTAGAAGATGGCACGTGTGTTTTTAGGTTTTTAGTGGACAACCAAACCTTGTCACCCACGTGCAGATTAGGAGGTTCTCTACGGTGTTTATTTGCTGCTTTTTTATAGTCTTCTTGGGCCTTTTGCAATATCTCAATTAATTTCTCCTGGGATTCCTTTAATCTGTTGAGTCGGTCAGCAACAGCAGGGGTAGAAGTTTCAAAAGGAAGATTAGGAATACATACTGGATGCAAGCCATAGTTAGCATAAAAAGGACTTTGGGCTGTAGAGCTGTGTTTAGCGTTGTTATAGGCAAATTCCGCTGTTGGTAAATAGTCCACCCAATCATCTTGAAGATATGAAATGAAGCAGCGGAGGAATTGCTCGAGAGTCTGGTTCGTCCTCTCCGTCTGGCCATTTGATTGCGGATGGAAAGACGTAGAAAGATTCACAGTGACTCCCAGGGCTGTACAGAAGCTTTTCCAGAATTTCGATGTGAATTGCACCCCTCTGTCGGAGACTATATTATCAGGAGTCCCATGCAGCTTAAAAACCTATTTGATCATTAACTCAGCAGTTTGTTCCGCAGTAGGAATTTTTTTAGTTGGGATGAAATGGGCCATCTTTGTGAGTCGGTCTACCACAACGAGAATCACAGTCATCTTTTTAGATGGAGGTAGATCCACGATGAAATCCATTGAGATTGATCCCCAAGGTCTGGATGGAACTGGAAGAGGTTGTAGAAGTCCTAAAGGAGAGGAACGTGGTGTCTTGTTACGTGCACATGTTACACAGGAGGACACATTTTTTCACATCCCTTCTACAATTAGGCCACCAAAAGGAACGAAGTAGTAGTTCTTGGGTTTTCATGACTCCGGGGTGTCCTGCAAGTTTAGAATCATGGACTAATTTGAGGACTTCGAGTCTCACCGATTCTGGGATATAAACCCTGTGGTTCAGCATCCAAAATCCCTTCTTGAAAAAAAGATTGACATCTCTAGGAGGATGGTTAAGAAAAGGGTCGTTGTGGTAGCCATTTTTAATCTGAGCAAAAAAACTTTAGAGTCCAATATTCCCAAAAAAATTTTGGGGCCCAGAATAGTACTGTCAGTATTAGAACTCTCCTGAGGTTCAGAACAAATCCTGGACAGGGCGTCAGCTTTGCCATTTCTCGAACCAGGCCGATAGGAAATTACAAAATTAAATCTTGAGAAAAACAAGGCCCACCGTGCCTGTCTCGCAGACAGTCTTCTTGCTGTGCGTAAAAACTCTAGATTTTTGTGGTCAGTGAGGACGGTCACCGGATGATTGGCACCTTCTAGGAGATGTCTCCACTCGGAGAAGGCGACTTTTATGGCTAAAAGTTCTTTATTTCCAATGTTGTAGTTCTTTTCCGCCGGTGACATGGTATGAGAAAGAAATGCGCATGGATGAAGCTGCATCTTATCTCCAACTCGCTGAGACAGAATGGCTCCCACTGCAGAATCCGAGGCATCCACTTCAACAACAAATGGCAGTTCCGGATTTGGATGGACTAGTAGTGGTGCGGAAATAAAAAGATTTTTTAATTTGTCAAAAGCCTCTTGTGCCTCTGTAGACCAAAAAAAAAACTTGAGTTTTCTTGGTTAGCAAGGTGATTGGCAGAATAATCTTTGAAAAGTTTTTAATGAATCTTCTGTAGAAGTTGGCGAAGCCAATGAAGCGCTGAACGTCTTTCAAATTCTTTGGGGGTGGCCAATCCACCACTGCATTGATCTTACCAGGATCCATGCTCAGGCCTTCTGGGGAGATGACATATCCTAAAAATTGGATCGTGGGTTGTTCGAATTCACATTTCTCAAGTTTTATGTAGAGATGATTCTCCTGTAGACGTTCCAAGACTAACTGGACTTGCCTGCGATGCTCCTCCAAGGTATCTGAAAATATAAGAATGTCATCGAGATAAACAACAACAAATTGATCCAAAAAATCTCGAAACACATCATTAATGAAGTGCTGAAAGGTGGCTGGGGCGTTGCTAAGGCCAAAAGGCATCACTAGGTACTCAAAATGTCCGTATCTTGTTCTGAAGGCGGTCTTCCACTCATCTCCAGGGCGAATCCGTATGAGGTTGTAGGCCCCTCTCAGGTCCAGTTTAGTAAAAATTTTCGCAGAGCGGAGTCTTTCTAATAACTCTGGAATTAACGGAAGTGGGTAGCGATTTTTTACGGTAATTTTATTAATTTCCCTGTAATCGATACATGACCGCAGAGTTGAGTCCTTCTTTTCAACAAAGAATAAGGGTGCCCCAGCTGGAGATGTAGAAGGTCGGATGAAGCCTTTCTCTAAGTTTTCATCCAGATACTCTCTCAGTACCTTCAGTTCTGGTTCAGAGAGATTGTAAATTCGCCCGAATGGAATAGTTGTTCCAGGAAGCAGCTCGATGGGGCAGTCATACGGACGATGAGGAGGCAATTGATCAGCTTTTTTCTTGCTGCAGACATCAGAAAATTGTTGGTATTGTGGTGGTAGTTTATCTTCCTTTGTATGAGAAATCTCAGATACTTGGATTTGTTTAGGAACAGGTGGATCACTATGGCAATTGTTCTTACAGTATTTTGAAGGGAAGGTAATGGTTCTTGAAGCCCAGTTGATAGAGGGGTTATGAGTTGAGAACCAGGGAACTCCTAGGATAACGGGAAATTTTGGAGAGGAAATCAGATGGAAACTGACAGTTTCGTGATGATCAGGTTCCATATAAATCTCAAGTTCAATCGTCTCATGAGTAACAGGTCCAGAAGATAAGGGTGATCCGTCCACCGTTTCCATTTCGATTGGTATGGATTTAGTTCTGCTTGAAATATTATTATCCAATGTGAATTTTAAGTCCATAAAATTCCCTCCTGCTCCAGAATCTAACAAGGCCGAACATCGTACTGTTTGGTTGCCCATTATGACCTGAATGGGAATGACAAAATGAGATGATGATGCACACATCTTGTTTTTCTCCTGCGTTACTGATGAAATTTTCTGCATACTAGGATATGGCTGTTGGGAGAGGTCTGTATCGCTTGCAGTCATGTCGCTTATGAAGGCTATAGTCCTTTTATTAGGACAATTGATGGCAAAATGACCTGAGCCCCCACAATAGAGACATAAATTTTCAGCCCGTCGCCTCTGCTTTTCTTGTGCTGAAAGCGGTTTTCGAATAACATCGATTTGCATCGGTTCAGACACACTTTGCATCTTTTGTTCATGATTAGACGAAGAGAAAGAAAAGGCAGGGTTATTTTCCAGTACTCGAAGTCTCTCCTTTCTCCGCTCGGTGAGCCTCTGGTCTATTCGCACACATAGGTGAATAAAATCTTCCAACTGATCAGGGGTTTCGCCCCTGGCAAGCTCATCCTTTACTGACTCTGATAATCCTCGTCGAAACTGACTTCTCTGGGCCGCTGAATTCCATGTGGTGTCGGCCACCCAGCGACAGAACTCTGATGTATATTCAGCGACCGAGCCTCGTCCTTGGCGTAAATTATGCAATTTGGTTTCTGCTGTGGCACAATGGTTTGGATCATCAAAAACTTGATTCATAGCTGTGATGAAGGAATCTAAGTTATTAAGGATGTCATAGTTCTTTTCCACATATGGTGAGGCCCATGCAAGAGCTTCATCAGTCAGGAGATTAATCAGAAAAAATACTTTCTTCCTATCGCTGGTAAATGGAGCAGGTTGCATTTGGAAGTATATCCGGCATTGGTTGAGGAATCCTCGGTACTGCTGACGATCCCCACTGAATTTTGCAGGCAGCGGCATTCGTGCGTTTGATTCTGGGCTTGAATTGCGCATGTCAAGAAGTTGCCTTTGTAGTTCAATTATTTCCTTTTGTTGGCCTGATACTACTGTTTGTAGTTTAGAATATTTTTCTTCGTAAGTGGTACAAAAACTTTGAAGTTCAGAAACTTGTTTTGTCAGGGTGGCTACAACGGACTCCATTTTGGCGCGTGATTATTCTGTCACGATCTGGTTCAGGTTGGAGCCAGTGTTATTGCAACCACTAGAGGGAGCAAGGCAGGAAGCGTAGTCAGGTGAAGCCGAAAGTCAGTACACTGGATAAGCAATACTTTGGCAATGGAGCAGGCAGATAACGAAGTCAGAGGAAAAGCCAGAAGTCGGTACACGGGATCAGCGATACTTAGCAGGTGGAGCAGGCAGATAACGAAGTCAGAGGAAAAGCCAGAAGTCGGTACACGGGATCAGCGATACTTAGCAGATGGAGCAGGCAGATAACGAAGTCAGAGGAAAAGCCAGAAGTCGGTACACGGGATCAGCAATACTTAGCAGATGGAGCAGCAGCAGCAGGAGAAGGAGCTTGACTACAGGCTGGAAGCACAATAATCACGCAATGAGGAAGTGTACTGGCTGAGGTTATATAGGGTGGGCAATTAGCAATCAATGGGCCAATTAGGAGAGCACAGGGTGGAGCTGATCAAGAACAAGAATCACTGTTATCTGGTTTCGCATGGGATCCTCCAAGCAGCCGCATAGCTCAGATGGCTGAGCTGCTGGCCAGCAGACAAGAGGTTCCAGGTTCGATTCCTGACAACCTGACGGGCTGGTGTTGGGTATGCCGAGTCTTCTGTGTGTCTGGAGGGCATTGCGGAGTGCCTGAAAGACTTCGAGGATGTGTTCTCCGAAAGCGAGGCCGAGGCATTACCCCCACATAGGCCTTTTGATTGCAACATTGATTTAGTCCCAGGGGCCAAATTACCCAAAGCCCGTCTGTTTAATTTATCTGGGCCTGAACGCTTGGCTATGAAAGAGTATATAAAGGAAAATCTCCGTAAAGGGCATATCAGACCGTCGGTCTCTCCAATAGCAGCGGGGTTCTTTTTTGTTAAAAAGAAAGATGGTGGCCTGCGTCTCTGCCTCGACTTTCGGGAACTCAATAAAATCACTGTTAAAAATGCTTATCCCTTACCGCTGATTCCCGATCTGTGCAATCAGCTCTCGGGAGCAAAATGGTTCTCCAAACTAGACCTTAGGGGGGCTTATAATCTTATCAGAATTAAAGAGGGGGAAGAATGGAAAACGGCATTTCTAACTACTGAAGGGTTGTTTGAGAATCTTGTGATGCCATTCGGTCTCGCCAACGCACCAGCCGTTTTTCAGAATTTTATTAATGTGATTTTTGCGGACCTGATTGGCCGCTTTGTTGTCATTTATTTAGATGATATCTTGGTTTTCTCCACAGACGAGCAGTCTCACCTATCTCATGTTAAGATTGTTCTCCAGAGACTCAGGGAGAACCAATTGTTTGTTAAATTAGAAAAGTGTACCTTTTTTGTGCAGGAGTTAACTTTTCTAGGGCTGATCATTTCACCACAGGGGTTTCGTATGGATCCCAAGAAGGTGCAGGCCATTGCGGATTGGGTCCAACCCCAGGACCTGAAGGGCCTGCAGCGTTTTCTAGGGTTTGCAAATTATTATCGGAGGTTTATCAAGGGTTTTTCTCAGATAGTGAAACCTATTACCGAGCTCACATGTAAGGGGGCCGATACAAAGAATTGGTCTCTCCCGGCCAAACAAGCTTTTGTGAGTCTGAAGAATTGCTTTATGTCCGCTCCAGTTCTGGTGCAGCCTAATCCGTCACAGCTGTTTGTGGTAGAGGTGGATGCGTCCGAAGTGGGGGTGGGGGCTGTTTTGTCTCAAGGATCGGCTACATTAACTAATCTCAGACCCTGTGCTTTTTTTTCCAAGAAGTTCTCTCCGGCAGAGAGAAATTATGATGTGGGGAACAGAGAGCTCTTGGCTATAAAACTAGCGTTTGAAGAATGGAGGCATTTTTTGGAGGGGGCAGAACATCCAATTACGGTTATCACTGACCATAAAAATTTGGAGTACATTAACACAGCAAAAAGGTTGACTCCCAGACAGGCTCGGTGGTCACTTTTTTTTTCCCGGTTCCAGTTCTCCATAACTTTCCGGCCTCGTTCTAAGAACGTGAAGGCGGACGCATTGTCACAAAGTTTCGAACCTCTTTCTGCCCCCGATCCTCCCTCGTCCATTCTTCAACCCGGGGTGGTGATAGCCGAGCTTTCGTCAAAGTTGGAGCGGGAGATTGTGGGGGCTCAATCTTTAGCTCCAAGGGCCAAGCCGCCTAATAAATTGTTTGTACCACAGGTCTTACGGTCCAAGCTCTTACGAGAGTTCCACGATTCTAAGTTGGGGGCCCACCCAGGTATTACGGCCACTTGTGAGGCGGTGAAGAGAATGTTTTGGTGGCCATCAATGTGTTCAGAAATTAAGGGGTATGTCATGGCCTGTGGGGTGTGCGCCCGTTCTAAGAGCTCTCATTGCCGGCCGGCCGGGGAATTGGTACCGCTGCCAATTCCAGAAAGACCATGGACCCATTTGTCCATGGATTTCATTACCAACCTCCCCCCCTCCAAGGATAATACCGTCATTTGGGTAGTAGTAGATAGATTTTAAAAAATGGCACATTTCGTACCCATGTCTAAACTTCCGTCTGCTGAGGTCATTTCTAAACACTTCCTTTCCCAAATCATTCGTCTCCATGGGGTACCTATCAATATCGTTTCGGATAGGGGTGCACAATTTATAGCGAAATTTTGGCGAGCGTTCTGTAGGAAGTTGGGGATATGTTTGTCTTTTTCCTCAGCCTATCATCCGGAGAGTAATGGCCAAACGGAGCGCACCAACCAGTCTTTGGAACAAATCCTTCGATGTTTGACTTCAACACTGCAAGACGACTGGTGTGATGCATTACCATTGGCAGAGTTCGCCTTTAATAACCGAATTAACCAGTCCACCGGTAGGTCACCTTTTTTTTGTTAATCTTGGATTGAATCCTCATTTTGGTGAGTTTTCGCGGTTGGACTCAAATTGTCCAGGGGTAGAGGATTCGGTTAGGCAGATTAGTGGGTTATGGTCAAGGGTTCGCGCAAGTATTGAAAAGGCTCAGGGAAGGTACAAACGTTTTGCTGATAGAAAGAGGGGCCCGGGTCAGAACTTGCATTGTGGGGACAAGGTGTGGCTCTCAACACGGAATATAACGTTAAAATTGCCATCAGCAAAGTTGGGTCCCAAATTTATTGGTCCCTACGTCATAACGGAGGTGATTAATCCGGTAACTTATCGGCTACGTCTCCCATCCTCCCTAAAGGTGCACAACGTTTTTCATAGGTCCTTGCTTAAGCCTGTGGGTTCAGTAAGAGAGGAACGTACTCCTCTACCACCGCCGATATCGGTGGACGGCCACATGGAGTTCGAGGTGCAAAAAATTGTGCAATCTCGATGGGTTCGTTGCTCTTTGCAGTACCTCGTCCATTGGAAAGGGTATGGCCCGGAGGATCGTTCCTGGATACCGGCCAGATCAGTACACGCAGATCGCCTGGTCAGGGCATATCATGCTCGATACCCAGGAAGACCTGGGGGTCCGGAGGCCCCCCGTTGAGGGAGGGGTACTGTCATGGTATCTGGAATTTTGGTCTGACAAAGGAAGGGTTAATGGTTGGAGCCTCTCTTCGGTCTCAGGGAGGGTATTTATGGCCACAGGCGAGCAACCTTCCCTGTCGTTTATACTTCATACTTGAGTGTGTCCGACCCTGCCTTTGCTAAGTGCCTCTCGCCTGCTTCCGTGTTTGTGGTGTGTATGACCTGGTCTGGATTTTGGTTTCTGTCTCTTGGCTTTCTGATTTTGTACCGTGCAGCCCGACCCGTGCCTGACCTCCTGCTTCCCTGACAATTCTTGTTCTTCCTGACTCTGTACCGCATTGATTCTCCTGTGTATGACTTCTGGATTGCCCGACCATCGCTACTGTATAAACTCCTGGCTCTCTGAGCCCTCTGCCTGTCACTTCAGCGTCCCTGTGATAAGCTCCGCCCCCTCTGACGTCACAGGTCATGTGGTGCTAGCTCCTACAGCTTCTGAGTGCTTCTGCAAGCGCTCCGCCCCCTCCACAGGTCCTGCGATCTCCCAGCCTGTGCTGCTGACAGCCCCGTGGTCCGAGTTCCTACACCGACGCCGGGACCGCTGACCGGTCACGCTACCCTCCTGCAGATAAGGGTAAGCGTGATACCCGGCTCTTCCAGGATGGGTGATGGGGCAGCAGCAGACCGTCCTGGTGGTGTTGTGTGTTGGGCAGCCAATGGGTTCTCCTGTGATGACTCATCTTCTGCCATCCTTCTTGTAGGGGGAGAAGATGGGCCAGCCACCTCATCCCCTACAGGATCAATTATGGGCTCTGTCTCTGAGGCCGTTCCTCGATCCGTAAGGTTGGATTGAGTTCTGTTATGAAATAGAACAGAGGCAAAAATACATCAATATTTTTTGCCCTGTAAAGTATTTGTGTAATGTGGTGTGAGGTATCTACTTACGGTCTCAGATCCAGAATTGGGGCGAGGAAGGAGAGCCGGTCGTAATAGATATATTTCCTTTTGACGTATCCCGCATCCCCACTCCTGGACCGCTGCTGGCGTTCCCGGCGGTATTGGTCCCGGATGCTTCGCCAGCGTTTCATCACATCTTCCACTGCAATGTGACAGGAAATATTGTCAAATTCACATATTTGATAGGTCACATTTGCTACCAGTAGTCTAGGCATGGGGCCTTCTGGGGTGTGCTTTCTACCCATGGTGGCATATCTAATTGGGCAGATACACAGGGTCTCTTTAGCTACACTTAATAATTGTTTTGTCTAGGAGGCCTAAGAAGTCAAAGCTGGTTGTGGTGTTCTGTGAAAAAAAAAATCATCCTTGAATCCGAATATCGAGTTCCATCATCATCCTTCAGGATCGCATATTGCTGGGAAAAAATATTTACAAAATGTTTCACCATATGAAAGTGCAAAGGTAGGCTTAGTGGTGCACTTGTAGTTCTCTCCTACACTTTTGCCCCCTCTCGACACCCCATTTCTTGTTTGACAGTGGACACAGAGGCTTTCCAAAGTCAGTCAAGCACTGGGTTAAATTCTGCAAACTATTTTCTGTTTTCTTCATAATTTTACAAAACGCCAATTGAGATTCTTACATTCAAAAGTGTCGTTAAAGAATATATCTTTATTGGAAAATTTGCACAACAGACAATGCTATCTAAAAGAATTTGAGATACACTGCAGAGAAAACTGGTAAATTTAACCCCTTAGCGACCGCCGATACGCCTTTTAACGGCGGTATTTATCTGTACTAAAACCACAGAGCCGCTAATTAATGGCGCTGTGGAGAAAGTGAATAGCGCCCCCCAGTGTCAGATTTTCTTCGGGGTTTTGGCTGCCGGGGTAGCCGAGACCCCAGAGAACATGAATCGGTCGGTTTTTACCGACCCCGCTTTTGCGATCGCCGTTATTAACCCTATAACGACAATCGAAAAAAAAAAAGCCGCGATTTTTCATTTAATTTCTCTTTCCTCTGATGTGATCGCACATCAGAGGAGAGAGAAAGAGGGTCCAGATCCCCCTGGTACCTCTCCGTGGTCCTCTGTCCCCTCCCGGTGGTCCTGCGTCCCGCCGACGTCCTCCGGTGGGCGCCGCCATCTTGGATCCGGGGGAAATGGCGGGCGCATGCGCAGTGCGCCCGCCGGGAATCTGTCGGCTGCGGCTGGCAGATTCCATTCATTCATTTTGATCACGATGATAAACTATCATCGTGATCAAAATAAACAAAATAGTACATAACCGCCCCCCCGTTTATCACCCCCTTAGTTAGACCAACATAACGAAATATAGAAAATATTTTTTTTTCAGTTTTCCATTAGGGTTAGGGTTAGGGTTGGGCTAGGGTTAGGGCTAGGGTTAGGGTTGGGCTAGGGTTAGAGTTGGGCTAGGGTTAGGGCTCGGGTTAGAATTAGGGTTAAGGCGAACTAGGATTAGGGTTAGAATTAGGATTAGGGATTAGGGTTGGGATTAAGATTAGGGTTGGGATTAGGGTTAGGGTTGGAGCAAGAATTGAGGGGTTTCCACTATTTACCAACTTTGGGGTCTAAAAATTGGGTCTAAAAAATCACTTTTGTGGAAATAAAAAAGACTATTTTCACGGCTCTGCGTTTATAAACTTCTGTGAAGCGCATGGGGGTTCAAAGTGCTCACCACACATCTAGATAAGTTCCTTAGGGGGTTTAATTTCCAAAATGGGGTCACTTGTGGGGAGTTTACACTGTTTAGGCCCATCAGGGGCTCTGCAAACGCAACATGACGCCCGCAGACCATTCCATCAAAGTCTGCATTCCAAAATGGCACTCCTTGCCTTCCAAGCTCTTCCATACGCCCAAATAGTGGTTTCCCCCCACATAAGGGGTATCAGCGTACTCAGGACAAATCACACAATAACTGTGGGGGTATGATTTCTCCTGTTACCCTTGTAAAAATAAACATTTGCGGGCGAAAAGATCATTTTTGTGGAAAAAATGGATTATTTTCACGGCTCTACGTTATAAACTTCTGTGAAGCACTTGAAGGTTCAAAGTGCTCATCACACATCTAGATACGTTCCTTGGGGGGGTCTAGTTTCCAAAATGGGGTCACTTGTTGGAGGTTTCCACTGTTTAGGCACATTAAGGGCTCTCCAAACGCAACATGACATCCGATCTCAATTCCAGCCAATTCTGTGCTGAAAAAGTCAAACGGCGCTCCATCCCTTGCGAACTCTGCCGTGTGCTGAAAAAATGGTTTTGTAAATTTTGTTGTAAAAATGAGAAATCGCTGGTCAACTTTTAACCCTTATAGCTTCCTAATAAAAAAAAAATTTTGCTTCCAAAATTGTGGTGATGTAAAGTAGACATGTGGGAAATGTTATTTATTAAGAAATTTTTGTGACACATCTCTCTGATTTAAGGGCATAAAAATTTAAAGTTTTAAAATTGCAAAATTTTCAAAATTTTAGCCATATTTCCATTTTTTTCATAAATAAACACAAGACTTATCGAATAAATTTTACCACTAACATGAAGTATAATATATCACGAAAAAACAATCTCAGAATCAGCGGGATCCATTAAAGCGTTCCAGAGTTACAGTGCCTACAAGTAGTATTCAACCCCCTGCAGATTTAGCAGGTTTACACATTCGGAATTAACTTGGCATTGTGACATTTGGACTGTAGCTCAGCCTGGAAGTGTGAAATGCACTGCAGCAAAAAAGAATGTTATTTCTTTGTTTAATTTTTTTTTAAATTGTGAAAAGTTTATTCAGAGGGTCATTTATTATTCAACCCCTCAAACCACCAGAATTCTGTTTGGTTCCCCTAAAGTATTAAGAAGTATTTCAGGCACAAAGAACAATGAGCTTCACATGTTTGGATTAATTATCTCTTTTTCCAGCCTTTTCTGACTATTTAAGACCCTCCCCAAACTTGTGAACAGCACTCATACATGGTCAACATGGGAAAGACAAAGGAGCATTCCAAGGCCATCAGAGACAAGATCGTGGAGGGTCACAAGGCTGGCAAGGGGTACAAAACCCTTTCCAAGGAGTTGGGCCTACCTGTCTCCACTGTTGGGAGCATCATTCGGAAGTGGAAGGCTTATGGAACTACTGTTAGCCTTCCACGGCCTGGACAGCCTTTGAAAGTTTCCTCCCGTGCCGAGGCCAGGCTTGTCCGAAGAGTCAAGGCTAACCCAAGGACAACAAGGAAGGAGCTCCGGGAAGATCTCATGGCAGTGGGGACATTGGTTTCAGTCAATACCATAAGTAACGTACTCCACCGCAATGGTCTCCGTTCCAGACGAGCCAGTAATGTACCTTTACTTTCAAAGCGTCATGTCAAGGCTCGTCTACAGTTTGCTCATGATCACTTGGAGGACTCTGAGACAGATTGGTTCAAGGTTCTCTGGTCTGATGAGACCAAGATCGAGATCTTTGGTGCCAACCACACACGTGACGTTTGGAGACTGGATGGCACTGCATACGACCCCAAGAATACCATCCCTACAGTCAAGCATGGTGGTGGCAGCATCATGCTGTGGGGCTGTTTCTGAGCCAAGGGGCCTGGCCATCTGGTCCGCATCCATGGGAAGATGGATAGCACGGCCTACCTGGAGATTTTGGCCAAGAACCTCCGCTCCTCCATCAAGGATCTTAAGATGGGTCGTCATTTCATCTTCCAACAAGACAACGACCCAAAGCACACAGCCAAGAAACCAAGGCCTGGTTCAAGAGGGAAAAAATCAAGGTGTTGCAGTGGCCTAGTCAGTCTCCTGACCTTAACCCAATTGAAAACTTGTGGAAGGAGCTCAAGATTAAAGTCCACATGAGACACCCAAAGAACCTAGATAACTTGGAGAAGATCTGCATGGAGGAGTGGGCCAAGATAACTCCAGAGACCTGTGCCGGCCTGATCAGGTCTTATAAAAGACGATTATTAGCTGTAATTGCAAACAAGGGTTATTCCACAAAATATTAAACCTAGGGGTTGAATAATAATTGACCCACACTTTTATGTTTAAAATTTATTAAAATTTAACTGAGCAACATAACTTTTTGGTTTGTAAGATTTATGCATCTGTTAATAAATCCTGCTCTTGTGTGAAGTTTGAAGGCTCTAACTTATTTGCAT
This sequence comes from Dendrobates tinctorius, assembly GCF_039654945.1. Lineage (NCBI taxonomy): Eukaryota > Metazoa > Chordata > Amphibia > Anura > Dendrobatidae > Dendrobates > Dendrobates tinctorius. The sequence continues at coordinate 3,310,729 of NW_027361776.1, read as the reverse complement.
CTTATCAAACCTGCTAAATCTGCAGGGGGTTGAATACTACTTGTAGGCACTGTATAACCTCATAAAGGGACAGTGGTCAGAATGGTAAAAATAGGCCTGGTCTTTAAGCTGCAAACTGGCTCTGTCGCTAAGGGGTAAAACAATTTGTCTCTTTAAGTGTTTTAACACGTAAACAATAAATGAGCTCAGACGACAAATGCTATTTAAATACTAGGAGCCCACGTGGAGAAGGTGCATTCTTGCATTTATAAAGCACACAAATTAATGAATCAAACAATTATTAATGAGAGGTCTCCACCCAGTTTTAATGCACAGATGTTTTCAAAATGGATTATACATTAGAAAAAGTATACCGCTATTTAGATCAAATGCCAGCCCAATGCAAGAGTTAGGGTAATTCAAAAGTTAAGGTAGTAATAGATATAAAGTGCAAGTTCATAAAGCCAAACATCCATTAGGAAAGTAAGGACAAAAAACAGATATTTAACGATAATAAACACTTCAGGAGATAAGTACTTACACAACATAGTTATCAGATGAAACCCTCTGTTTGCGTGTTTCGCTATGTGCTTCCTCAGAAAGGGAGCTTCAACCTTTATAAAAATTATATTATTCAGTTCCCACTATCTATGTACCTCCTTAAATCTGACATTTCCCTCTCCGTGGGTGGCACCACAATAACGTCCAGGCTGCAGGTGTACTGACTAGGTGTTAGGTTTGACACCAATCTTTCCTTCACCTCATACAGCTCTGGCAAAAATTAAGAGACCACTTTCAAATGTTTACTTAGTCTGATTTTTCTCTTTATAGGTATATTTTTCATTGAAATGTAAATTGTTATTTTAGTCTATAAACTTCTGACATGTCTCCAAATTTCCAAGCAATAAAATTTGTATTTTTTTTTTACAAAGAAAAATGGTCAAAATAAACAAACAGTGCTTTCAAACCTCAAATAATGCAAAGAAAGCAAGTTCATAATCATTTAGAAACAACAATACTAATGTTTTAACTCAGGAAGAGTTCAGAAATCAATATTTTGTGGAATAATCATGATTTTTAATCACAGCTTTCATGTGTCTTGGCATGCTTGCCACCAGTCTTTCACACTGCTTCTGGTGCAAAAATTTAAGCAGTTCTTCTTTGTTTGATGGCTTCTGATTATCCATCATCCTCTTGATTACATTCCAGAGGTTTTCAATGGGGTTCAGGTCTAGAGAATGGGCTACCCATGACAGGGTTTTGATGTGGTGGTCTACTAATTTTTGCCAGAGCTGTATATGCAATCTCTTGCCCGCCCTTGTCGCTTGCATCTGAAGAACATCTCTAGAATCTACCCCTTTTTCACCACAGAAATACCAAAACCCTTCAGTGCTTCCCCGATCCACTCTTTTCTTGACTACTGTAATTCTCTATTAATTGGTCTACCCCTCACTCAACTTTCCCTTCTCCAGTTCATTCTTAATGCAGTAGCCAGGTCATCTATCTGATCTATCTGACTAATCGGCACTCAGACACTTCTGCTATGTGTTAGTCATTGCATTGGCTGCCCATACATTATAAAATCCAATTTAAATTGCTTGTTCTCACCCACAAAGCTCCTCCTCAGTGCGGCACCCCCCTATATGTCATCTTTCATTTCTGTTTATCAGGCTACCTGCTTGTTATGCTCTGCAAGCGGCTTTTGACTAACATCCACACTAATCCGTTCCTCCCACTCCTGGCTCCAAGACTTCTCCTGAGCTGCACTTGTTCTTTAGAATGCTCTACCCCAAGAAATTAAGACTAACCACTTATACAGTTTTAGGCACTCCCTAAAACACATCTGTTTAGGGCCGCCTATGATGTTCCCTAATCAAAGTCCTTTTTTTATATAGCCCATTCACTATTTCTCTGAACATAATTCTCCACCAAACTCCACCGCACCCAAAAGCAACACAAACTTTAGCCTAACAATAACCCTAACTTTAGCCTAACAATAACCCTAACTTTAGCCTAACAGTAACCCTAACCCTAACAGTAACACTAACCCTAACTGTAACCCTAACTATTGCAATAACCCTAACAGTAACCCTAACACTAACCCTAACTATAGCACTAACCCTAACAGTAACCCTAACAGTAACCTTAACCCTAACTATATCACTAGCCTTAACCAGCCGTATTTGCTTTTTTTACTTTGTGACAAGATCGCTGTTGCCAGCAGTGCTTGTCACACTGTGTCTCCTCTGATCTCTCACTGACAGGAAATCAGAGGAGAAACAGCGTTACTATGAGGCAGATCACCGGGAAAGTTCGTTGCTACAACAAACTTTCCCAGTGATCTCTCTCATTGGAGGCTGTGATGCTGACATCATCAGGAACTGAAGCAATCAGGTCTCGATAAAGTTGAGGGTCACAGGAAGCATTGTGTGCCGGGATCCATGCATTATAAGGTACGTGGGGGTCCCGGGGGCAAAAAAACGCCGACCGTAGACAAAAATCCGTGCTACACAAAGCCCAGCAAGCGTCGACGTTTATCTATCGTCGGCGGTCATGAAGCGGTTAAAGTCAGGTCCCCTACTGTATGACACTAGGAGCAGAGGATTTTTATTGTGGCCTATGGATCAGGCCTCTATAACACATTAGATGCTGCAAACCGTTTTAAAGTCAGGTCCCCTACTGTATGACACTAAGAACAGAAGAATTTTTTGTGGCCTCTGGATCAGGCCTCTATAGCACACTGGATGCTACAAACTATTTTAAAGTCAGGTACCCTTTTGTATGACACTAGGAACAGAATAAGTTTTTTGTGGCCCATGGATCAGGCCTCTATAAAACACTAGATGCTACAAATTATTTTAAAGTCGAGTCCTCTTATGCATGACACTAAGAACAAAATAATTTTTTGTGGTCTTTGGATCAGGCCTCTAAACCACACTAGATGCAACAAACTATTTTAAAGGTCAGGTCCCTTACAATATGACACTAAGAACAGAAGGATTTTTTGTAGCCTATGGATCAGGCCTCTGTAACACACTAGATGCTACAAACTATTTTAAAGTCAGGTCCTCTTTTGTGTGACAATTGGAACAGAAATAATTTTTTTGTGGCCCATGGATCAGGCCTCTAAAATATTTTGTAGCATCTGATGTAGTATAAAGTCAGGTCCCCTACTGTAGGACACTAAGAGCAGAATATTTTTTTGTGGCCTTATGGATCAGGCCTCTATACTACACTAGATGCTACAAACTATTTTCAAGTCAGGTCCCATATTGCATGACACAAGAAACATGAGAATTTTTAGGTGGCCTGTGGATCAGGCCTCTATAACACACTAGATCAGGGGAGGGGAACTTCCGGCCTGCAGGCCGTATGCGGCCCGCAGTGGCTTTTCATGAGGCCCGCGGGCAGGTCCCTGGGGTCCCCAATGCTCGGGCGGCAGCTGTATCCTGTCAGATGCCGGCCCTTTAACCCCCAAGTGCACGGCACGCAGCGTTCATTACAAAACGCTGCCTGACCTGCACATGAATGATGACGTCGTCTGGGTGGGTGGAGTTAGTGTCTGAGTGGGCGGGATTAGCGCCCAATGCTCTCCCGTCCACATGTCCCGGAAGAGGAGATGCTGCCAGAGAGGCCACAGTGATCTCTGTGCGTGCCCGCAGCTCTGTGCCTCCCCGGGGACCTCTGTGCTGGCAGCGGTGTGCTTTTCTACTTTTAATCTGTGCCCCTCAGCTATGTGCCCCTCCTGCTATGCAGCTATGTGCCCCCAGCTATGCAGCTATGTGCCCCCCATGATCTCTGTGCCCCCAGCTATGTTTCCACATGTGATCTGTGCCCCCCACCTATATATAACCCCTGTGATCTGTGCCCTCCAGCTATGTGCCCCCCTGTGATCTATTTATTACAATAAATGGGAAAGAACAACCAAGCCGTCAGGAAAAAACTATAATGTATTGATGAAGATCCTGAGGCTACAAAAAATTCTTTCAATGTTCGTAGTTTTTTATTATAGATAACAGTCACACAAAAACCCAATGTTTCGGCCGTGCTGGCCTTTCTCAAGGGTATCTTATCTAAATAAAATGTGAGATAAACAACAAATCACAATTATTAATGTGTTTACCAAAAAACATAAATTGTTGACTGATATTTACTAAATGTAAAAATATTATAATGTTATGACATTCCAAAGTTATATCTAACTAGCTGAAGAGCCCGGCGCTGCCCGGGCATAGTAACTAGCTGTGGTTAGTTATAAAAAATTATAATTATCCTCCATCCCATAGTCCCGTGCCCATATACCCATCATACATATCCACGATCCCATAAGCCCATGCCCATATACCCATCATACATATCCTCCATCCCATAGTCGAGTGCCCATATACCCATCACACATCCTCCATCCCATAGTCCCATGCCCATATACCCATCATACATATTCTCCGTCCCATGCCCATATACCCATCATACATATCCTCCATCCCATAGTCCCGTGCCAATATACCCATCATACATATCCGCCATCTCATAGTCCCGTGCCCATATACCCATCATACATATCCTCCATCCCATAGTCCAGTGTCCATATACCCATCACACATCCTCCATCCCATAGTCAACCATAATGAGTGGCGGCAGGGCTTGCAACCTATGATGACAATAGCGTCACCATGGCAACCATTGTGACATCATAATGAGGGGCGGGGCTTGATATGCACACAGTTTCCCCAGTATGCAAAAAGGGGCATTATGACATCACAATGAGGGGCGGGGCTTGACGCGCACACACTTTTTCCCCCAGTATGTAGATAGGGGCAAAAATGTTTGGTGAATTGGAACGCGCGGGGTTAAAATTTCGCCTCACAACATAGCTTAGGACGCTCTCGGGGTCCAGACGTGTGACTGTGCCAAATTTTGTGGCTGCAGCTGCGACGGTGCGGATGCCTATCCCGGACATACAAACATACACACACACATACATACACACATACATACACACTTTGAGCTTTATGTATTAGATATGTGTGTATGTGTGTGTGTATATCCGGGATAGGCATCTGCACCGTCGCAGCTACAGCCACAAAATTTGGCACAGTCACACGTCTGGACCCCAAGAGCGTCCTAAGCTATGTTGTGAGACGAAATTTTAACCCCGCGCCAAACAATTCACCAAACAATTTTGCCCCTATCTACATACTGGGGGAAAAAGTGTGTGCCATATGATGTCACAATGGATGCCATGGCGACGCTGATGTCATCATAGGTCGCAAGCCCCGCCGCCGCCCATTATGATGTCATAATGGTTGGCTATGGGATGGAGGATGTGTGATGGGTATGTGGGCACTGGACTATTGGATGGAGGATATGTATGATGGGTATATGGGCACGGGACTATGGGATGGCGGATATGTATATGGGCACGGGACTATGGGATGGAGGATGTGTGATGGGTATATGGGCATTGGACTATGGGATGGAGGATATGTATGATGGGTATATGGGCACGGGACTATGGGATGGAGGATATGTATGATGGGTATATGGGCATGGGACTATGAGATGAAGGATGTGTGATGGGTATATGGGCACTCGACTATGGGATGGCGAATATGTATGATGGGTATATGGGCATGGGACTATGGGATGGAGAATATGTATGATGGGTATATGGGCATGGGACTATGGGATGGAGAATATATATGATGGGTATATGGGCATGGGACTATGGGATAGAGGATGTGTGATGGGTATATGGGCACTGGACTATGGGATAGAGGATGTGTGATGGGTATATGGGCACGGGCCTATGGGGTGGCGGATATGTATGATGGGTATATGGGCACTCGACTATGGGATGGCGAATATGTATGATGGTTGTATTGGCATGGGACTATGGGATGGAGGATGTGTGATGGGTATATGGGCATGGGACTATGGGATGGAGGATGTGTGATGGGTATATGGACACTCGACTATGGGATGGAGGATATGTATGATGGGTATATGGGCACGGGCCTATGGGATCGTGGATATGTATGATGGGTATATGGGCATGGGACTATGGGATGGAGGATAATTATAATTTGCTATAACTAACCACAGTTAGTTACTATGCCCGGGCAGCGCCGGGCTCTTCAGCTAGTTATATATAAGAATGGCACAAACCATTGGAAACAGGTAGCATAAATACATTCTTTTTCCATATAGCATATAGCTACAGCCTAATGCAGTTTCTGGTATCACAATAGTGTAGTATTTGTAATAGGATGTATATAATATAATGGGATATATGCAAAAGAAAGAAAAAAACTCTTATACCTGTGTGGCTATAATTAGGGAGTTGAGATTTCTGAGGATAACTAGGAAAAAGAAAAATAATCTTTATATATAAAAAAGTGAAATCCAAGAAAAGCCATTGCGCCTGTAATGACCTCATCAGAAATCAGACTCAAAATGTGACCAACCTGCAAGTGAAATGTGCGGAAAGACAGGACAGTGCTGCAGGCAAATGAGGGAATGAAAGAAACACAGACAAGTGAACCTATTTATGCCATTTTAATTGAAAAATGTAAGGCAGCTGTTTGAAACAAATAGCGCAGGGGACCGCGTACGCAGATAGGCGCCCCAGACGGAAGTGGGGCATAAAAACCGGAAGTGGGGCATATCATAGGTAAAAAAGGAAAGAAAAAAATGACTTTAGGAATTAACTATGAATAGCACAATCATATGCGCAAAGTGTATGAGGGTAACCTGGATATTTTAAACCATATAAACCTTAAAAGGTAATATAACTAGAAAAACGAAGTTCATATCACTATCGCGCATGTGCCGTCCTATCCAAAAGACGGAAGTGGGGCATATTAAGCCGGAAAAAAGGAGCTATATTGAGCGATATGATAAAATCTGATAAGAGAAAAAAAGTGGTAAATGTCAACTATAATATGCATAAAGGGACGCATCACAATGAGGTCACATTTATATAAAGAGACATTTAAGTCTCATAAAATGGAAAAAAAGAAAAAAGAGAAAAGAAAAATTAGAAAAGAAAAAATGAATGTCAAATAAAAATTATTTTATATATATATATAAATTTATTAATATAAGACACATAATTCATATCCGGTCACTGATAGAACCAGATAAGTGAATACCATACTCCCGCGATTAGGTCTGCAGAGACATAAAAGAAAAGAGACAAATAGAATTAATGTCAAAAAAGAATTTTTAATGAATATAGACATATACATGTACCTAGACAATTGTTCATAACCATAATTGAATGTAATCTCATGGAAAATAAAAAATATAATCTAATATATAAAGCTCAAAGTGTGTATGTATGTGTGTATGTGTGTGTGGGTGTATGTCCGGGATAGGCATCCGCACCGTCGCAGCTACAGCCACAAAATTTGGCACAGTCACACGTCTGGACCCCGAGAGCGTCCTAAGCTATGTTGTGAGGCGAAATTTTAACCCCGCGCGTTCCAATTCACCAAACAATTTTGCCCCTATCTACATACTGGGAGAAAAAGTGTGTGCGTGTCAAGCCCTACCCCTCATTGTGATGTCATAATGCCCCTATTTGCATACTGGGGAAGCAGTGTGTGCGTATCAAGCCCCACCCCTCATTATGATGTCACAATTGTTGCCATGGCGACGCTGATGTCATCATAGGTCGCACGCCCCGCCTCCGCTCATTATGATGTCATAATGGTTGACTATGGGATGGAGGATGTGTGATGGGTATATGGGCACTGGACTATGGGATAGAGGATATGTATGACGGGTATATGGGCACGGGACTATGGGATGGCGGATATGTATATGGGCACGGGACTATGGGATGGAGGATGTGTGATGGGTATATGGGCACTTGACTATAGGATGGAGGATATGTTTGACGGGTATATGGGCACGGGACTATGGGATGGCGGATATGTATATGGGGACAGGACTATGGGATGGAGGATGTGTAATGGGTATATGGGCATTGGACTATGGGATGGAGGATATGTATGATGGGTATATGGGCATGGGACTATGAGATGGCGGATATGTATGATGGGTATATGGGCACGGGACTATGGGATGGAGGATATGTATGATGGGTATATGGGCATGGGACTATGAGATGAAGGATGTGTGATGGGTATATGGGCACTCGACTATGGGATGGCGAATATGTATGATGGGTATATGGGCATGGGACTATGGGATGGAGAATATGTATGATGGGTATATGGGCATGGGACTATGGGATGGAGAATATGTATGATGGGTATATGGGCATGGGACTATGTGATGGAGGATGTGTGATGGGTATATGGGCACTGGACAATGGGATGGAGGATATGTATGATGGGTATATGGGCACGGGACTACGGGATGGCGAATATGTATGATGGGTGTATGGGCATGGGACAATGGGATGGAGGATGTGTGATGGATGTATGGGCATGGGACTATGGGATGGAGGATGTGTGATGGGTATATGGGCATGGAACTATGGGATGGAGGATGTGTGATGGGTATATGGGCACTCGACTATGGGATGGAGGATATGTATGATGGGTATATGGGCACGGGCCTATGGGATTGTGGATATGTATGATGGGTATATGGGCATGGGACTATGGGATGGAGGATAATTATAATGTGCTATAACTAACCACAGTTAGTTACTATGCTCTGGCAGCGCCGGGCTCTTCAGCTAGTATATAATATAATAAATGAAATAAAAAGAGGAAGAAGGGAAAGCACTCCACAAACATTAAGCTAAAATATAGTTAATCATATATATATGAAATTATATATATATATATATATATATATATATATATATATATGTGTGTGTGTGTGTGTGTGTGTGTGTGTATATATCTTCTCCTGCATATCAGTGAAAGACCTCATATTCACGATTGAGACCGAAAGGCTCCAATGTTTGCAACGTGAATATCCAATATGCCTCACGTTCTTTCAATTTCTATATTCTATTTCCCCCTCGTCTGGCCATAGGTACATTTCCTATAACCTGATAACGAAGCTGAGAAATCTGACGATTATAAGAGATAGAATGGGCAGGAATGGGTAAAAGAGTTCTCTTGCAGCGAATAGTTGATTTATGTTGTGAGATATGGTCCCGGATATGCTGGGTAGTCTCCCCAACATATCCGAGACCGCATGGACACTTAATCAAATAAACTACATAAGAAGAGTCACAGCTATAATAGTCCTTAATTGAAAAAATCTTCCCGGATCTGGGATGAGTAAATGTGTCCCCCTTCATAATGTTAGAACATTGTAGGCAATGTAAACAAGGGAAAGTCCCATTACGCTGAGATCTTAATAATATCTGTCTACTGGATTCACGTTGACTACCAATGTCGGCCCTTACCAATAAATCCCGTAGGTTAGGAGATTTTTTGTAACAGATCAAGGGTGGATCTTGAAATTCAGTAATCTCAGGATATGAGTCAGAAAGAAAAGGCCAATGTTGTCGAATAATCTTGTGAAAAAGATACATAAAAGGATGATATGTATTAACAAAGGCCATTTAGTTGACTTTAATAATTGGTTTAGGTGTAAATGAAGATGCGGAGGACAAAACAGAATCTGGGTAGCCTCGAGATTCAAATTTAGACTTCATTTCTGCATGGCTAATGGTACGAGTATGATCATCCGTCACTATGCGATCAATCCGTAAGAATTGTGATCTCGGGAGAGATTTTTTAATGTGTTTGGGATGGCAACTCGTAAAATGTAAAACACTGTTCTTATCAGTTCTTTTAACAAACAAATCAGTAAAAAGTTGATTCCGCACATTTCACTTGCAGGTTGGTCACATTTTGAGTCTGATTTCTGATGAGGCCATTACAGGCGCAATGCCTTTTCTTGGATTTCACTTTTTTATATATAAAGATTATTTTTCTTTTTCCTAGTTCTCCGCAGAAATCTGAACTCCCAGATTAGCCACACAGGTATAAGAGATTTTTCTTTCTTTTGCATATATCCCATTATATTATATACATCCTATTACAAATACTACACTATTGTGGTACCAGAAACTGCATTAGGCTGTAGCTATTTGCTATATGGAAAAAAAATGTATTTATTTATGCTACCTGTTTCCAATGGTTTGTGCCATTCTTATATCTGATATATAAAGCTCAAAGTGTGTATGTATGTGTGTGTGTATGTATGTCTGGGATAGGCATCCGCACCGTCGCAGCAACAGCCACAAAATTTGGCACAGTCACACGTCTGGACCCCGAGAGCGTCCTAAGCTATGTTGTGAGGCGAAATTTTAACCCCGCGCATTCCAATTCACCAAACATTTTTGCCCCTATCTACATACTAGGGGAAAAAGTGTGTGCGTGTCAAGCCCCGCCCCTCATTGTGATGTCATAATGCCCCTATTTGCATACTGGGTAAGCAGTGTGTGCGTATCAAGCCCCGCCCCTCATTATGTGTGATGGGTATATGGGCATTGGACTATGGGATGGAGGATATGTATATGGGCACGGGACTATGGGATGGAGGATGTGTGATGGGTATATGGGCATTGGACTATGGGATGGAGGATATGTATGATGGGTATATGGGCATGGGACTATGAGATGGCGGATATGTATGATGGGTATATGGGGACGGGACTATGGGATGGAAGATATGTATGATGGGTATATGGGCATGGGACTATGGGATGGAGGATAATTATAATGTGCTATAACTAACCACAGTTAGTTACTATGCTCTGGCAGCACCGGGCTCTTCAGCTAGTTCTTAATAAACACTGGCCAATATTAAAAACTGAAGCGGTTCTTGGTGAAGCACTCCCTGCTAGACCATTAATGACCGCAAGGAGAAGCAGCAATCTAAGGGATATGCTTGTCAAGAGCCACTATGTGGCCAGGCCTTCTTTTCCTTTTAACATTGGAAAACCTTGTCAGGGCTGCTTCCCTTGTGGGTCTTGTTTGGCGTGCCGAAATGTGGTACGTGCTAAGGATTTTAGTACATCGGATGGTACTAGAATCTTTCAGATTAGAGAATACATTTCGTGCTGCAAATTAATTTATGTGGGATTAACATCTAGGGAATTGCGTGTTTGCGTAAGGGAACATGTCAGGGATATTAAGGCAGCCCAAACTGTGGTAGATGTTGCATCATTAAAGACAATTCCCCGCCATTTCAGACTGTGCCATGCTTGTGATTCTGATCTCCTCAAGATAAGAGGCATTGATCAATTACATAGTGGTATTAGAGGGGGAGATCTGAAGCGCAGGTTGGCGTAGCTTGAATGCAAGTGGATTATAAGGCTCAACACTATGACCCCTTCGGGCCTTAATGAAAAATTGAGCTTTTCCTCATTTCTATGATTTTTTGCGCTTTGCTTCCCTGTTGTGAGTTCATTTTCCCCTTCATCACTGAGGCCCGGGGAACTCCCTCTTCTGGTAAGGAAAGGTAGTGAGCCTGATTATCAGACACCTGAGACTAATGATGATGACTGGCTGAGTGGAGTCACAGACTGGATATAAGGCTGCCTCGCCCATTCTGCCCTGCGGGTGATTTCTCTGTGGACTCCTAGGACACCAGTCTGATTCCTGCTCTCCTAAAGCTAAGTTTTTTTGCTTTGCCTGTTGCATTTGTGTTTAGTTTTTGTTTTCCTTTTGCCTGTAGCTCTGTCTTCAGTATATTCCTGAGTACTGACATAGCTTTTTGAAGCCTAGCGTCTTCAGGGCATTTTTCACTGTCAGTCTGTTGGCTCTTATTTTCATAGGGTTTTTCACGGATTGCAGACAGCAGCTTTCCTGTCCTTTTCTATATAGTTAGTTTGGGCCCCGTCTTTGCTCAGCCTATCTTTCTGTCTGTGTTTGTGTTTTCATCTTGCTTCACCGTCATTATTTGTGGGGGGCTGCCTTTTGCTTTGGGGTCTGCTCTGGGGCAGTTTAGATTTCCCCTTTCTTTCTTTAGGCCTATTTATATCTCCGGCTGTGATTGAGGGGTCTAGGGCATCGTCGGAACCCCCCACGGCTACTGCTAGTTATGTTGATAAGTTCAGGGGTCTGCAATCCGATAGCTGCCAACTTCTCTGGTTTTCTGGACTTAGCAAGCATTTCTGTTTTTGCCTCCTACGGTGACTCAATCATAACACTTCCCTCTTTTTCAATGAAGTTCATCTGTTTTTGGGATCTTTTTATATAATTTTAATTAATTATGTGTTTTTGTTTTTAATTTTTTCCAATAGCGGATATTGTCACAGCAATAACCTGCATTAATCTTGCGTCTCATAAATTTCTAGAACCGGGGTTTAATAACTCTAAGGATGAAGTACGCATGCGTGCATTCAACTATGGTCCTCTTGATATCTATGGACTTTTTCCTCGAGTAAATTTTGGGCCTTTTTTGGATTAATATTCCTTATGGATGAAGCATGCACTTATGCATTTAATATATTTGATGTAATAAATTGTAACTGCTTTTAAATAATGAATTGTCCCAATTATATGTATATACTTGTATGCTTTTTTGTATAAATTATTGATTTTTTTTGTGTGCCCTTCTCCTGGCCCAGAAGTAAGATGGTGGCACGAGTTTGTTCTCACTGCTGATAGTGTGTTACGACGGCCGTCCTGCAGTGTGAATCGCTGATGACGTCAGTAGGGGGCAGATTCGGTGTGTGATGGATGGAATACTAATTTCCCCATCCACCGCCTCCTGACGCCGGATGTGATGTCGCGCTCCGGATGTCCCGCCTCCACACAATCACAGGACGTGGTGCGAAGCATGTCCATCATACTGGGTCCTGTTGTATGGGATGTGACGTTGGGTTTAAGTCCCCACCTCTTTACACTGAGGTGAGATACTGGAGGGTCTGTTTATTATATCGCACATTTTGGCGCCGGATATGACATCACATCAGGGTTGTCTCGATCATGCATGCCCACATGATGCGGCCGTCGGCTGCCGATTCATTGGATAGCTGTAATTTAGGTGGTGGATTTAAAGATGGAGCGGTCAACACAATGTGCACTGCCCCCCGAGGAAGCCACAGTGAAACGCGCGTCGGGGCACTTGCGCTCTGGTTATACAGCCACCATGGGTAAGCTCTGCATGAGGCAGTCCTAGTGATCACTTATATATTAACTCTGCAGCCCCTGATCATTCTCTAAGGGGCATAGTGTGTGGGTCATTTTATTTATGCAGCTTTAATATAGAGCTGGGTTTTTTTGTTTGTTTTTTTACCCTTTGCATTGTCCTCTTTGCATTGCTTCTACGGACATATGTTTTATTGAAGTACCAATGCTATTTACATTGAATTGCACTATGCACTTTAATTATTTTATTGTAATGGGACAATTGACTGGTCCGTTGTGATGGTGTTAACCTTTGCTTGTATGGTTATATAACTGCCTGCCTGTTCTTGTATGTATCACACATTTTATTACTTGGTGTTTTGGTACTTGTATTATCTTCAATGAAGACATTGTTTTTTTACTTACATCTGTCTTTAATTATATTGACCAATGTGTTATTGGTAAATGGACTAACATAAGGCTCTCTGATAGTCAGCTTATGCATTATACAACCTCTTTTAAAGTCAGGTCCCCTACTGTATGACGTTAAGAACAGAAGAATTTTTTGTGGCCTATGGATCAGGCTTCTACAACACACTAGATGCTACAAACTATTTTACAGTCGGTCCCCTACTGTATGACACTAGGAATTGAAGAATTTTTGGGGGCCTATGGATCAGGCCTCTATAACACACTATGTTAAAGTCAGGTCCCCTACTGTATCACACTAAGAACAGAAGAATTTTTTTTGGCATATGAATCAGACCTCTATAACACACTAGATGCTACAAACTATTTTAAGTTCAGGTCCCTTACTGTTTGACAATAAGAACAGAAGAATTTTTTTTTGGCATAAGGATCAGGGCTCTAAAACGCTATAGATGCTACAAACTATCTTATAGTTAGGTACACTATTGTGTGACACTAACATAGTTATTATTAAGGTTGAAGGGAGACTTTAAGTCCATCTAGTTCAACCCATATCCTATCCTAACTTGCCCTAACATGTTGATCCAGAGGAAGGCAAAAAAAAACCATGTGGCAAACAGTAAGCTTCACATTGGGGAAAAAAATTCCTTCCCGACTCCACATACGGCAATCAGACTAGCTCCCTGGATCAACGCAATATTAAGGAAACTAGTGTATATACCCTGTAATATTATACTTTTCAAGAAAGGCATCCAGTCCCTTCTTAAATTTTAGTAGGGAATCACTCATTACAACATCATATGGCAGAGAGTTCCATAGTCTCACTGCTCTTACAGTAAAGAATCCGCATCTGTGAGTATGCTTAAACCTTCTTTCCTCCAGACGTAGAGGTTGCCCCCTTGTCCCCGTCACAGGTCTAAGAGTAAAAAGATCATTAGAAAGGTCTTGGTATTGTCCCCGCATATATTTATACATTGTAATAAGATCACCCCTAAGCCTTCAATTCTCCAAACTAAATAACCCCAAGTGTAATAACCTGTCTTGGTATTGCAGACCCCCTAGTTCCCTAATAACCTTGGTCGCTCTTCTCTGCACCCGCTCCAGTTCAGCTATGTCTTTCTTATACACCGGAGACCAGAACTGTACACAGTATTCTAAGTGTGGTCGCACTAGTGACTTATATAGAGGTAAAATTATGTTCTCCTCATGAGCATCTATGCCTCTTTTAATGCATCCCATTATTTTATTTGCCTTTGCAGCAGCTTGCCTGACACTGGCCGCTAAATGTGAGTTTGTCATCCACCCATACACCCAGGTCTTTTTCAGTGACTGTTTTGCCCAGTGTTTTACAATTAAGCACATAATTATACATTTTGTTCGTTCTACCCAAGTGCATGACCTTACATTTATCCCCATTAAAGTTCACTGCTTGAGAAAGGATACTATATCCGAAACGTCGCCATGCCATTGGGCAATAAAGTCCACTTTTTTCATCTTTTTGTGCTGTTTTCCTTTTTTATTCTATTCATTTTAACACTGAAAGATAGAATATCAAAAATAAAATCCAGAAAATCACATTGTATAAATTATAGAAATTTGCATTTTGCAGTGAGAAATAAGTATCTGATCCCCTACCAATCATTACGAGTTCTGGCCCCTACATACCAGTTAGACGCTCCTAATCAACTCGCTACTTGCATTAAAAGCAGCTGTCTCACAGAGTCACCTTTATAAAAGACTCCTGTCCAAGACTCAATTAATCAAGCCATATCTAAAGATTTGGGACTTCAGTGACATCGCAAAACACCACACAACAACATCCAAAGAACTGCAGAACTCACTTGCCTCAGTTAAGGTAAGCGTTCATAACTCCACCATAAGAAAGAGACTCTGAAAAATATCCTGCAGAGTCCCAAAGATGAAAACTACTGCTGAGCAATAACAACATAAAGACTCATCTCAGTTTCCCAGAAAACATCTCAATGATTCCCAAGACTTTTGTGAGAATACTCTGTGGACTGACAAGAGAAAGGTTGAACTTTTAGGAAGGTGTATGTACCATTACAGCATAGCAGCATTTCAGAAAACAAACATCATACCAACAGTAAAATATGGTGGGGCTAGTGTGATGATCTGGGGCTATTTTGCTGCTTCAGGACCTGGAAAACTTGCTGTGATAAATGGAACCATGAATTCTGTTGTGTACCAAAAAATCCTGACACTATCTGGCCATCTGTTCGTGACCTCAAGCTGAACCGCATTTGGGTTATGCAGCAGGACAATAATCCAAAAAATACCAACAAGTCCACCTCTGAATGACTTAAAAAAAACAAAATTAAGACTTTGGAGTGGCCTAGTCAAACTTCTGACCTTAATCCAATTGAGATGCTGTGGCTTGACTTTAAAAAGATATTGTCCCCGCATATATTTATACATTGTAATAAGATCACCCCTAAGCCTTCAATTCTCCAAACTAAATAACCCCAAGTGTAATAACCTGTCTTGGTATTGCAGACCCCCTAGTTCCCTAATAACCTTGGTCGCTCTTCTCTGCACCCGCTCCAGTTCAGCTATGTCTTTCTTATACACCGGAGACCAGAACTGTACACAGTATTCTAAGTGTGGTCGCACTAGTGACTTATATAGAGGTAAAATTATGTTCTCCTCATGAGCATCTATGCCTCTTTTAATGCATCCCATTATTTTATTTGCCTTTGCAGCAGCTGCCTGACACTGGCCGCTAAATGTGAGTTTGTCGTCCACCCATACACCCAGGTCTTTTTCAGTGACTGTTTTGCCCAGTGTTTTACAATTAAGCACATAATTATACATCTTGTTCGTTCTACCCAAGTGCATGACCTTACATTTATCCCCATTAAAGCTCATTTGCCATTTATCAGCCCAAGCTTCTAATTTACATAAATCCTACTGTAATATAAAATTGTCCTCCTCTGTATTGATTACCCTGCAGAGTTTAGTGTCATCTGCAAATATTGAAATTCTACTCTCTATGCCCCCTACAAGGTCATTAATAAATATATTAAAAATTAGCGGGCCCAAAACTGACACCTGTGGTACCCCACTGCTAACCGTGACCCAGTCCGAGTGTGCTCCATTAATAACCACCCTTTGTTTCCTATCCCTGAGCCAGCTCTTAACCCACCTACACATATTTTCCCTATCCCCATTGTTCTCATTTTATGTATCAACCTTTTGTGTGGCACCGTATCAAAAGCTTTTGAAAAGTCCATGTACACCACGTCCACTGCATTCCCTTGGTCCAGTCCGGAACTTACCTCTTCATAAAAGCTTATCAGATTAGTCTGACAGGAACGGTCCCTTGTAAACCCATGTTGATATTGGGTCATAAGGTTATTCTTCTCCAGATACTCCAGTATAGTATCTCTTAGAAAACCCTCCAGGATTTTACCCACAGTTGAGGTTAAACTTACTTGCCTGTTATGAATGAGTCACCGTAGGAGGCAAAAACAGAAATACTAGCTAAGTCCAGAAAACCAGAGAAGTTGTCAGCTATCAGATTGCAGACACCTGAACCTATCAACAACAACTAGCAGTAGCCGTGGGGGGGTTCCTACGGTGCCCTAGACCCCTCGATCACAGCCAGAGAACTACATAGCCTAAAGACAGAAAGGGAAATCTAAACTGCCCCAGAGCAGACCCCAAAGCAATAGGCAGCCCCCAACATATAATGACGGTGAAGCAAGATGAAAAAACACTCACACAGATAGAAAGATAGGCTGAGCAAATGATGGGGCCCAAGCTAACTAGATAGGACAGGATAGAAAAGCTGCTGTCTGTAATCTGCCAAAACCCTATAAAAACAAGAGCCAACAGCTGATAGGGAAAAAGCCCTGAAGACGCTAGGCTTCAAAAAGACTATATCAGTACTCAGATATTTTCTGAAGACAGACCAAAAAGGAAATCAGCTCACCCCAGCAGGGAATGGCAGAAATCAAGGAAAACAATGCAAAACAAAACCAAAACACAAATGCAAAAAGTAGAGCAGAAAACTTAGCTTTTGAGGAGCAGGAATCAGACTGGTCTCCTAGAATCCCTCAGAGAGATCACCAGCAAGGCAGAAGGGCGTCGGCTGCCTTATATCCAGTCAGTAATTCCCGTCACCCAGTCATCATCGTCCTGCCCAGGTGCTTGGTAATCAGCCTCACTACCTTCCTTCACCAGAAGAGGGAGTTCATCAGACCTCAATGGTGAAGGGGAAAATGAACTCACAACACTGGCCTATAATTTCCAAGTTCAGTTTTTGTCCCCTTTTTGAATATTGGCACATTTGCTATACGCCAGTCCTGTGGTACAGACCCTGTTATTATGGAATCTTTAAAGATTAAAAATAAAGGTCTATCTATGACTGTACTTAATTCCTGCAGTACTCGGGGGTGTATCCCATCCGGGCCCGGGGATTTGTCAATTTTAGTGATTTTTAGACGCCGCCGTACTTCCTGCTGAGTTAAGCAGGTGACATTTAACGAACAATTTTTATCCCTGATCATGTTATCTGTCATGGGATTTTCTTGTGTAAATACTGTTGAAAAAAAGTCATTTAGCATATTGGCTTTTTCCTCATCCTCATCCACCATTTCACCCAGACTATTTTTAAGGGGGCCAACACTATCATTTTTTAGTTTCTTACTATTTATGTAGTTAAAGAATATTTTGGGATTATTTTTACTTTCTCTGGCAATGAGTCTCTCTGTCTCAATCTTTGCTGTTTTGATTTGCTTTTTACAGAATTTATTTAATTTTCTGTATTTATTTAATGCCTCATTATTACCTACTTGCTTTAATTCTCTAAATGCTTTATTTTTATCTCTTATTGCACCCCTTACAGCTCTATTTAGCCATAGTGGTTTCCTCCTATTTCTAGCATGTTTTTTCCCATATGGTATATATTGTGCACAGGTCCTATTCAGGATGCTAATAAACGTCTCCCATTTTCTTTGTGTATTTTTATGTCTCAGAATATCGTCCCAGTTAATTGCACCAAGATCATCTCTCATCCGTTGGAAATTTCTCCAGACGAGCAGTCTCACCTATCTCATGTTAAGATTGTTCTCCAGAGACTCAGGGAGAACCAATTGTTTGTTAAGTTAGAAAAGTGTACCTTTTTTGTGCAGGAGTTAACTTTTCTATGGCTGATCATTTCCCCACAGGGGTTTCGTATGGATCCCAAGAAGGTGCAGGCCATTGCGGATTGAGTCCAACCCCAGGACCTGAAGGGCCTGCAGCGTTTTCTAGGGTTTGCAAATTATTATCGGAGGTTTATCAAGGGTTTTTCTCAGATAGTGAAACCTATTACCGAGCTCACATGTAAGGGGGCCGATACAAAGAATTGGTCTCTCCCGGCCAAACAAGCTTTTGTGAGTCTGAAGAATTGCTTTATGTCCGCGCCAGTTCTGGTGCAGCCTAATCCGTCACAGCCGTTTGTGGTAGAGGTGGATGCATCCGAGGTGGGGGTGGGGGCTGTTTTGTCTCAAGGATCGGCTACATTAACTAATCTCAGACCCTGTGCTTTTTTTTCCAAGAAGTTCTCTCCGGCAGAGAGAAATTATGATGTGGGGAACAGAGAGCTCTTGGCTATAAAACTAGCGTTTGAAGAATGGAGGCATTTTTTGGAGGGGGCAGAACATCCAATTACGGTTATCACTGACCATAAAAATTTGGAGTACATTAACACAGCAAAAAGGTTGACTCCCAGACAGGCTCGGTGGTCACTTTTTTTTTCCCGGTTCCAGTTCTCCATAACTTTCCGGCCTCGTTCTAAGAACGTGAAGGCGGACGCATTGTCACGAAGTTTCGAACCTCTTTCTGCCCCCGATCCTCCCTCGTCCATTCTTCAACCCGGGGTGGTGATAGCCGAGCTTTCGTCAAAGTTGGAGCGGGAGATTGTGGGGGCTCAATCTTTAGCTCCAAGGGCCAAGCCGCCTAATAAATTGTTTGTACCACAGGTCTTACGGTCCAAGCTCTTACGAGAGTTCCACGATTCTAAGTTGGGGGCCCACCCAGGTATTACGGCCACTTGTGAGGCGGTGAAGAGAATGTTTTGGTGGCCATCAATGTGTTCAGAAATTAAGGGGTATGTCATGGCCTGTGGGGTGTGCGCCCGTTCTAAGAGCTCTCATTGCCGGCCGGCCGGGGAATTGGTACCGCTGTCAATTCCAGAAAGACCATGGACCCATTTGTCCATGGATTTCATTACCAACCTCCCCCCCTCCAAGGGTAATACCGTCATTTGGGTAGTAGTAGATAGATTTTCAAAAATGGCACATTTCGTACCCATGTCTAAACTTCCGTCTGCCGAGGTCCTTTCTAAACACTTCCTTTCCCAAATCATTCGTCTCCATGGGGTACCTATCAATATCGTTTCGGATAGGGGGGCACAATTTATAGCGAAATTTTGGCGAGCATTCTGTAGGAAGTTGGGGATATGTTTGTCTTTTTCCTCAGCCTATCATCCTGAGAGTAATGGCCAAACGGAGCGCACCAACCAGTCTTTGGAACAAATCCTTCGATGTTTGACTTCAACACTGCAAGACGACTGGTGTGATGCATTACCATTGGCAGAGTTCGCCTTTAATAACCGAATTAACCAGTCCACCGGTAGGTCACCTTTTTTTTTGTTAATCTTGGATTGAATCCACATTTTGGTGAGTTTTCGCGGTTGGACTCAAATTGTCCAGGGGTAGAGGATTCGGTTAGGCAGATTAGTGGGTTATGGTCAAGGGTTCGCGCAAGTATTGAAAAGGCTCAGGGAAGGTACAAACGTTTTGCTGATAGAAATAGGGGTCCGGGTCAGAACTTGCATTGTGGGGACAAGGTGTGGCTCTCAACACGGAATATAACGTTAAAATTGCCATCAGCAAAGTTGGGTCCCAAATTTATTGGTCCCTACGTCATAACGGAGGTGATTAATCCGGTAACTTATCGGTTACGTCTCCCATCCTCCCTGAAGGTGCACAACGTTTTTCATAGGTCCTTGCTTTAGCCTGTGGGTTCAGTAAGAGAGGAACGTACTCCTCTACCACCGCCGATATCGGTGGACGGCCACATGGAGTTCGAGGTGCAAAAAATTGTGCAATCTCGATGGGTTCGTGGCTCTTTGCAGTACCTCGTCCATTGGAAAGGGTATGGCCCGGAGGATCGTTCCTGGGTACCGGCCAGATCAGTACACGCAGATCGCCTGGTCAGGGCATATCATGCTCGATACCCAGGAAGACCTGGGGGTCCGGAGGCCCCCCGTTGAGGGAGGGGTACTGTCATGGTATCTGGAATTTTGGTCTGACAAGCAAAGGGTTAATGTCATGGTATCTGGAATTTTGGTCTGACAAAGGAAGGGTTAATGGTTGGAGCCTCTCTTCGGTCTCAGGGAGGGTATTTATGGCCACAGGCGAGCAACCTTCCCTGTCGTTTATACTTCATACTTGAGTGTGTCCGACCATGCCTTTGCTAAGTGCCTCTCGCCTGCTTCCGTGTTTGTGGTGTGTATGACCTGGTCTGGATTTTGGTTTCTGTCTCTTGGCTTTCTGATTTTGTACCGTGCAGCCCGACCCGTGCCTGACCTCCTGCTTCCCTGACAATTCTTGTTCTTCCTGACTCTGTACCGCATTGATTCTCCAGTGTATGACTTCTGGATTGCCCGACCATCGCTACTGTATAAACTCCTGGCTCTCTGAGCCCTCTGCCTGTCACTTAAGCGTCCCTGTGATAAGCTCCGCCCCCTCTGACGTCACAGGTCACGTGGTACTAGGTCCTACAGCTTCTAAGTGCTTCTGCAAGCGCTCCGCCCCCTCCACAGGTCCTGCGATCTCCCAGCCTGTGCTGCTGACAGCCCCGTGGTCAGAGTTCCTACACCGATGCCGGGACCGCTGACCGGTCACGCTACCCTCCTGCAGATAAGGGTAAGCGTGATACCCGGCTCTTCCAGGATGGGTGATGGGGCAGCAGCAGACCGTCCTGGTGGTGTTGTGTGTTGGGCAGCCAATGGGTTCTCCTGTGATGACTCATCTTCTGCCATCCTTCTTGTAGGGGGAGAAGATGGGCCAGCCACCTCATCCCCTACAGGATCAATTATGGGCTCTGTCTCTGAGGCCGTTCCTCGATCCGTAAGGTTGGATTGAGTTCTGTTATGAAATAGAACAGAGGCAAAAATACATCAATATTTTTTGCCCTGTAAAGTATTTGTGTAATGTGGTGTGAGGTATCTACTTACGGTCTCAGATCCAGAATTGGGGCGAGGAAGGAGAGCCGGTCGTAATAGATATATTTCCTTTTGACGTATCCCGCATCCCCACTCCTGGACCGCTGCTGGCGTTCCCGGCGGTATTGGTCCCGGATGCTTCGCCAGCGTTTCATCACATCTTCCACTGCAATGTGACAGGAAATATTGTTAAATTCACATATTTGATAGGTCACATTTGCTACCAGTAGTCTAGGCATGGGGCCTTCTGGGGTGTGCTTTCTACCCATGGTGGCATATCTAATTGGCAGATACACAGGGTCTCTTTAGCTACACTTAATAATTGGTTTGTCTAGGAGGCTGAGGAGCTTGTGGCCTAAACCCAAATTATGGCTGTGTGAATCCACGTGTCACATCCAAATCTAACGGCCTCATGAGGCAAAAAGTACATGCACAGGGAGGGGGGTGCTGATTCTATATTCCTTTTTTGTTGTGCGCTAAGGTTACTCATGTTTTGCCTTGTACTTACGAATTTTATGCTGCTCCTCACGTGGTCGGTCACCAACGTCATGGTACACCTGGCGACAGATGCGCCTCCATGACGCCTCCTTTCTTGCCCGGTATGCATAATTGGCATCGCATTGGTCCCAGATTTCGGGACGCTCCTGCACCAGGACTATTAACATCTCCACATTTATGTAAGTGGACGCCATGCTGCTGCTGTACTCCGTGGAGGCGTACTTCCGGGATGTCTGGAGCGCTTTTTGAGCTCATTTGCATGTCTAGGCTTCCTGATTATGGATTGGCCCATTTCCTGTCACCAGCCAAAAGACATGCGTATTGCTCGCAGGTCACACGTCTGGTCCGTGTGTAATCTGTATTTTTTGCGCACCCATAGACTTGCATTGGCGTACTACGGTCGTAGTACGCTGACAATCGCAGCATGCTGCGATTGGCACGGAGCGTAGAATACGGATGAGAAATATACGCCTGGTGTGAGTGACCCCATAGAGAATCATTTGTCCATGTCTAATGCGTGCTTTTAGCGCCTCTCACTCGGCCGTATTCCTCGCCAGTGTGACCCCGGCCTAAGAAGTCAAAGCTGGTTGTGGTGTTCTGTGAAAAAAAAAATCATCCTTGAATCCGAATATCGAGTTCCATCATCATCCTTCAGGATCGCATATTGCTGGGAAAAAATATTTACAAAATGTTTCACCATATGAAAGTGCAAAGGTAGGCTTAGTGGTGCACTTGTAGTTCTCTCCTACACTTTTGCCCCCTCTCGACACCCCATTTCTTGTTTGACAGTGGACACAGAGGCTTTCCAAAGTCAGTCAAGCACTGGGTTAAATTCTGCAAACTATTTTCTGTTTTCTTCATAATTTTACAAAACGCCAATTGAGATTCTTACATTCAAAAGTGTCGTTAAAGAATATATCTTTATTGAAAAATTTGCACAACAGACAATGCTATCTAAAAGAATTTGAGATACACTGCAGAGAAAACTGGTAAATTTAACCCCTTAGCGACCGCCGATACGCCTTTTAACGGCGGTATTTATCTGTACTAAAACCACAGCGCCGCTAATTCATGGCGCTGTGGAGAAAGTGAATAGCGCCCCCCAGTGTCAGATTTTCTCCGGGGTCACGGCTGCCGGGGTAGCCAAGACCCCAGAGAACATGAATCGGTCGGTTTTTACCGACCCCGCTTTTGCGATCGCCGTTATTAACCCTATAACGACAATCGCAAAAAAAAAAGCCGCGATTTTTCATTTAATTTCTCTTTCCTCTGATGTGATCGCACATCAGAGGAGAGAGAAAGAGGGTCCCGATCCCCCTGGTACCTCTCCGTGGTCCTCTGTCCCCTCCCGGTGGTCCTGCGTCCCGCCGACGTCCTCCGATGGGCGCCGCCATCTTGGATCCGGGGGAAATGGCGGGCGCATGCGCAGTGCGCCTGCCGGGAATCTGTCGGCTGCGGCTGGCAGATTCCATTCATTCATTTTGATCACGATGATAAACTATCATCGTGATCAAAATAAACAAAATAGTACATAACCGCCCCCTCGTTTATCACCCCCTTAGTTAGACCAACATAACGAAATAAAGAAAATATTTTTTTTTCAGTTTTCCATTAGGGTTAGGGTTAGGGTTTGGCTAGGCTAGGGTTAGAGTTGGGCTAGGGTTAGGGCTCGGGTTAGAATTAGGGTTAGGGCGAACTAGGATTAGGGTTAGAATTAGGATTAGGGTTGGGATTAAGATTAGGGTTGGGATTAAGATTAGGGTTGGGATTAGGGTTAGGGTTGGAGCAAGAATTGAGGGGTTTCCACTATTTACCAACTTTGGGGGTCTAAAAATTGGGTCTAAAAAATCACTTTTGTGGAAATAAAAAAGACTATTTTCACGGCTCTGCGTTTATAAACTTCTGTGAAGCGCTTGGGGGTTCAAAGTGCTCACCACACATCTAGATAAGTTCCTTAGGGGGATTAATTTCCAAAATGGGGTCACTTGTGGGGGGTTTCCACTGTTTAGGCCCATCAGGGGCTCTGCAAACGCAACATGACGCCCGCAGACCATTCCATCAAAGTCTGCATTCCAAAATGGCACTCCTTGCCTTCCAAGCTCTTCCATACGCCCAAATAGTGGTTCCCCCCACATAAGGGGTATCAGCGTACTCAGGACAAATCACACAATAACTGTGGGGGTATGATTTCTCCTGTTACCCTTGTAAAAATAAACATTTGTGGGCGAAAAGATCATTTTTGTGGAAAAAATGGATTTCTTATTTTCACGGCTCTACGTTATAAACTTCTGTGAAGCACTTGAAGGTTCAAAGTGCTCATCACACATCTAGATAAGTTCCTTGGGGGGGTCTAGTTTCCAAAATGGGGTCACTTGTTGGAGGTTTCCACTGTTTAGGCACATTAAGGGCTCTCCAAACGCAACATGACATCCGATCTCAATTCCAGCCAATTCTGTGCTGAAAAAGTCAAACGGCGCTCCATCCCTTGCGAACTCTGCCGTGTGCTGAAAAAATGGTTTTGTAAATTTTGTTGTAAAAATGAGAAATCGCTGGTCAACTTTTAACCCTTATAGCTTCCTAATAAAAAAAAAATTTTGCTTCCAAAATTGTGGTGATGTAAAGTAGACATGGGTATCTGACCAAGATCCAGACGGGACTCCATATACACCACTATGGGTAATTATTTGGCACTTATTTCATTACACTTTTTTTCTTTACCGTGCACTGGACTTTAATGGCGCTTTTGTGTCTCTATGTGAAGTGCTTATTTGGCGGTATAAGGATTATGAGCTCTAGGGAATTTATCATTTAAATCCCTATTATTGGATAACATGTGCGGCTAAATATATTATAACTCTTTTTAAATGATCCTCTTTTTTTGAATAGTACATGTGTTATTCATACTTTGGGTTCCGCCTCTCTTGGTAATTTTATTGACCCATGGATTTAGTCACATGACACTGATTTATGCCTATGTATGTTGTTTAATATATAATGTTTGTACTACAAATATTTATTAAAGTTTAATCTTTCGATAAATATAATTATTCTCATTGCATTTTTGGCTACAAATACTCGTTGTTCCTCCTTTACTATAGTATTATATTGAGTTGCCTTGTAGCATGGGCATTTGTTGTTTTCTTACTGGTATTTTTCGTTTACAAGAAATAATTTTTTGTGGCCCATGGATCAGGCCTCTAAAATATTTTGTAGCATCTGATGTAGTATAAAGTCAGGTCCCCTACTGTAGGACACTAAGAGCAGAATATTTTTTTGTGGCCTTATGGATCAGGCCTCTATACTACACTAGATGCTACAAACTATTTTCAAGTCAGGTCCCATATTGCATGACACAAGAAACATGAGAATTTTTAGGTGTCCTGTGGATCAGGCCTCTATAACACACTAGATCAGGTGAGGGGAACTTCCGGCCTGCGGGCCGTACGCGGCCCGCAGTGGCTTTTCATGAGGCCCGCGGGCAGGTCCCTGGGGTCCCCAATGCTCGGGCGGCAGCTGTATCCTGTCAGATGCCGGCCCTTTAACCCCCAAGTGCACGGCACGCAGCGTTCATTACAAAACGCTGCCTGCCGTGCACATGAATGATGACGTCGTCTGGGTGGGCGGAGTTAGTGTCTGAGTGGGCGGGATTAGCGCCCAATGCTCTCCCGTCCACATGTCCCGGAAGAGGAGATGCTGCCAGAGAGGCCACAGTGATCTCTGTTCGTGCCCGCAGCTCTGTGCCTCCCCGGGGACCTCTGTGCTGGCAGCGGTGTGCTTTTCTACTTTTAATCTGTGCCCCTCAGCTATGTGCCCCTCCTGCTATGCAGCTATGTGCCCCCCATGATCTCTGTGCCCCCAGCTATGTTTCCACATGTGATCTGTGCCCCCCACCTATATATACCCCCTGTGATCTGTGCCCTCCAGCTATGTGCTCCCCTGTGATCTGTTTATTACAATAAATGGGAAAGAACAACCAAGCCGTCAGGAAAAAACAATAATGTATTGATGAAGATCCTGAGGCTACAAAAAATTCTTTCAATGTTTGTAGTTTTTTATTATAGATAACAGTCACACAAAAACCCAATGTTTCGGCCGTGCTGGCCTTTCTCAAGGGTATCTTATCTAAATAAGATGTGAGATAAACAACAAATCACAATTATTAATGTGTTTACCAAAAAACATTAATTGTTGACTGATATTTACTAAATATAAAAATATTATAATGTTATGACATTCCAAAGATATCTAACTAGCTGAAGAGCCCGGCGCTGCCCGGGCATAGTAACTAGCTGTGGTTAGTTATAAAAAATTATAATTATCCTCCATCCCATAGTCCCGTGCCCATGTACCCATCATACATATCCGCCATCTTATAGTCCCGTGCCCATATACCCATCATACATATCCGCCATCCCATAGTCCAGTGTCCATATACCCATCACACATCCTCCATCCCATAGTCCCTTGCCCATATACATATCCGCCATCCCATAGTCCCGTGCCCATATACCCGTCATACATATCCTCCATTCCATAGTCCCGTGCCCATATACCTGTCATACATATCCACCATCCCATAGTCCGGTGCCCATATATCCATCACACATCCTCCATCCCATAGTCAACCATAATGAGTGGCGGCAGCGCTTGCAACCTATGATGACAAAAGCGTCACCATGGCAACCATTGTGACATCATAATGAGGGGCGGGGCTTGATACGCACACAGTTTCCCCAGTATGCAAATAGGGGCATTATGACATCACAATGAGGGGCGGGGCTTGACGCACACACACTTTTTCCCCCAGTATGTAGATAGGGGCAAAAATGTTTGGTGAATTGGAACGCGCGGGGTTAAAATTTCGCCTCACAACATAGCTTAGGACGCTCTCGGGGTCCAGACGTGTGACTGTGCCAAATTTTGTGGCTGCAGCTGCGACGGTGCGGATGCCTATCCCGGACATACAAACATACACACACACATACATACACACATACATACACACTTTGAGCTTTATGTATTAGATATATAAAGCTCAAAGTGTGTGTGTATGTGTGTGTGTGTATATCCGGGATAGGCATCCGCACCGTCGCAGCTACAGCCACAAAATTTGGCACAGTCACACGTCTGGACCCCGAGAGCGTCCTAAGCTATGTTGTGAGATGAAATTTTAACCCCGCGCCAAACAATTCACCAAACAATTTTGCCCCTATCTACATACTGGGGGGAAAAAGTGTGTGCCATATGATGTCACAATGGTTGCCATGGCGACGCTGATGTCATCATAGGTCGCAAGCCCCACCGCCGCCCATTATGATGTCATAATGGTTGACTATGGGATGGAGGATGTGTGATGGGTATGTGGGCACTGGACTATTGGATGGAGGATATGTATGATGGGTATATGGGCACGGGACTATGGGATGGAGGATGTGTGATGGGTATATGGGCATTGGACTATGGGATGGAGGATATGTATGATGGGTATATGGGCACGGGACTATGGGATGGAGGATATGTATGATGGGTATATGGGCATGGGACTATGAGATGAAGGATGTGTGATGGGTATATGGGCACTCGACTATGGGATGGCGAATATGTATGATGGGTATATGGGCATGGGACTATGGGATGGAGAATATGTATGATGGGTATATGGGCATGGGACTATGGGATGGAGAATATATATGATGGGTATATGGGCATGGGACTATGGGATAGAGGATGTGTGATGGGTATATGGGCACTGGACTATGGGATAGAGGATGTGTGATGGGTATATGGGCACGGGCCTATGGGGTGGCGGATATGTATGATGGGTATATGGGCACTCGACTATGGGATGGCGAATATGTATGATGGTTGTATGGGCATGGGACTATGGGATGGAGGATGTGTGATGGGTATATGGGCATGGGACTATGGGATGGAGGATGTGTGATGGGTATATGGACACTCGACTATGGGATGGAGGATATGTATGATGGGTATATGGGCACTGGCCTATGGGATCGTGGATATGTATGATGGGTATGTGGGCATGGGACTATGGGATGGAGGATAATTATAATTTGCTATAACTATATGGGCACGGGACTATGGGATGGAGGATAATTATAATTTGCTATAACTAACCACAGTTAGTTACTATGCCCGGGCAGCGCCGGGCTCTTCAGCTAGTTATATATAAGAATGGCACAAACCATTGGAAACAGGTAGCATAAATAAATACATTCTTTTTCCATATAGCATATAGCTACAGTCTAATGCAGTTTCTGGTATCACAATAGTGTAGTATTTGTAATAGGATGTATATAATATAATGGGATATAAGCAAAAGAAAGAAAAAAACTCTTATACCTGTGTGGCTTTAATTAGGGAGTTCAGATTTCTGAGGATAACTAGGAAAAAGAAAAATAATCTTTATATATAAAAAAGTGAAATCCAAGAAAAGCCATTGCGCCTGTAATGACCTCATCAGAAATCAGACTCAAAATGTGACCAACCTGCAAGTGAAATGTGCGGAAAGACAGGACAGCACCGCAGGGGAATGAAAGAAACACAGACAAGTGAACCTATTTATGCCATTTTAATTGAAAAATGTAAGGCAGCTGTTTGAAACAAATAGCGCAGGGGACCGCGTGCGCAGATAGGCGCCCCAGACGGAAGTGGGGCATAAAAACTGGAAGTGGGGCATAGTATAGGTAAAAAAGGAAAGAAAAAAATGACTTTAGGAATTAACTATGAATAGCGCAATCATATGCGCAAAGTGTATGAGGGTAACCTGGATATTTTAAACCATATAAACCTTAAAAGGTAATATAACTAGAAAAACGAAGTTCATATCACTATCGCGCATGTGCCGTCCTATCCAAAAGACGGAAGTGGGGCATATTAAGCCGGAAAAAAGGAGCTATATTGAGCGATATGATAAAATCTGATAAGAGAAAAAAAGTGGTAAATGTCAACTATAATATGCATAAAGGGACGCATCACAATGAGGTCACATTTATATAAAAAGACATTTAAGTCTCATAAAATGGAAAAAAAGAAAAAAGAGAAAAGAAAAATTAGAAAAGAAAAAATGAATGTCAAATAAAAATTATTTTATATATATATAAATTTATTAATATAAGACACATAATTCATATCCGGTCACTGACAGAACCAGATAAGTGAATACCATACTCCCGCGATTAGGTCTGCAGAGACATAAAAGAAAAGAGACAAATAGAATTAATGTCAAAAAAGAATTTTTAATGAATATAGACATATACATGTACCTAGACAATTGTTCATAACCATAATTGAATGTAATCTCATGGAAAATAAAAAATATAATCTAATATATAAAGCTCAAAGTGTGTATGTATGTGTGTATGTGTATGTGTGTGTGGGTGTATGTCCGGGATAGGCATCCGCACCGTCGCAGCTACAGCCACAAAATTTGGCACAGTCACACGTCTGGACCCCGAGAGCGTCCTAAGCTATGTTGTGAGGTGAAATTTTAACCCCGCGCGTTCCAATTCACCAAACAATTTTGCCCCTATCTACATACTGGGGGAACAAGTGTGTGCGTGTCAAGCCCCACCCCTCATTGTGATGTCATAATGCCCCTATTTGCATACTGGGGAAGCAGTGTGTGCGTATCAAGCCCCACCCCTCATTATGATGTCACAACGGTTGCCATGGCGACGCTGATGTCATCATAGGTCGCAAGCCCCGCCGCCGCTCATTATGATGTCATAATGGTTGACTATGGGATGGAGGATGTGTGATGGGTATATGGGCACTGGACTATGGGAAAGAGGATATGTAAGACGGGTATATGGGCACGGGACTATGGGATGGCGGATATGTATATGGGCACGGGACTATGGGATGGAGGATGTGTGATGGGTATATGGGCACTTGACTATAGGATGGAGGATATGTTTGACGGGTATATGGGCACGGGACTATGGGATGGCGGATATGTATATGGGCACAGGACTATGGGATAGAGGATGTGTGATGGGTATATGGGCATTGGACTATGGGATGGAGGATATGTATGATGGGTATATGGGCATGGGACTATGAGATGACGGATATGTATGATGGGTATATGGGCACGGGACTATGGGATGGAGGATATGTATGATGGGTATATGGGCATGGGACTATGAGATGAAGGATGTGTGATGGGTATATGGGCACTCGACTATGGGATGGCGAATATGTATGATGGGTATATGGGCATGGGACTATGGGATGGAGAATATGTATGATGGGTATATGGGCATGGGACTATGGGATGGAGAATATGTATGATGGGTATATGGGCATGGGACTATGGGATGGAGGATGTGTGATGGGTATATGGGCACTGGACAATGGGATGGAGGATATGTATGATGGGTATATGGGCATGGGACTATGGCATGGAGGATAATTATAATGTGCTATAACTAACCACAATTAGTTACTATGCCCTGGCAGCGCCGGGCTCTTCAGCTAGTATATAATATAATAAATGAAATAAAAAGAGGAAGAAGGGAAAGCACACCACAAGCATTAAGCTAAAATATAGTTAATCATATATATATGAAATTATATATATATATATATATATATATATATATACAGTATGTGTGTGTATATCTTCTCCTGCATATCAGTGAAAGACCTCATATTCACGATTGAGACCGAAAGGCTCCAATGTTTGCAACGTGAATATCCAATATGCCTCACGTTCTTTCAATTTCTGTATTCTATTTCCCCCTCGTCTGGCCATAGGTACATTTCCTATAACCTGATAACGAAGCTGAGAAATCTGATGATTATAAGAGATAGAATGGGCAGGAATGGGTAAAAGAGTTCTCTTGCAGCGAATAGTTGATTTATGTTGTGAGATACGGTCCCGGATATGCTGGGTAGTCTCCCCAACATATCCGAGACCGCATGGATACTTAATCAAATAAACTACATAAGAAGAGTCACAACTATAATAGTCCTTAATTGAAAAAATCTTCCCGGATCTGGGATGAGTAAATGTGTCCCCATTCATAATGTTAGAACATTGTAGGCAATTTAAACAAGGGAAAGTCCCATTACGCTGAGATCTTAATAATATCTGTCTACTGGATTCACGTTGACTATCAATGTCGGCCCTTACCAATAAATCCCGTAGGTTAGGAGATTTTTTGTAACAGATCAAGGGTGGATCTTGAAATTCAGTAATCTCAGGATATGAGTCAGAAAGAAATCGCCAATGTTGTCGAATAATCTTGTGAAAAAGATACATAAAAGGATGATATGTATTAACAAAGGCCATTTAGTTGACTTTAATAATTGGTTTAGGTGTAAATGAAGATGCGGAGGACAAAACAGAATCTGGGTAGCCTCGAGATTCAAATTTAGACTTCATTTCTGCATGGCGAATGGTACGAGTATGATCATCCGTCACTATGCGATCAATCCATAAGAATTGTGATCTCGGGAGAGATTTTTTAATGTGTTTGGGATGGCAACTCGTAAAATGTAAAACACTGTTCTTATCAGTTCTTTTAACAAATAAATCAGTAAAAAGTTGATTCCGCACATTTCACTTGCAGGTTGGTCACATTTTGAGTCTGATTTCTGATGAGGCCATTACAGGCGCAATGCCTTTTCTTGGATTTCACTTTTTTATATATAAAGATTATTTTTCTTTTTCCTAGTTCTCCTCAGAAATCTGAACTCCCAGATTAGCCACACAGGTATAAGAGATTTTTCTTTCTTTTGCATATATCCTATTATATTTAGTGTTGACCATTCCGATACCGCAAGTATCAGGTATCGGCCGATACTTGCTGTATCGGAATTCCGATACCGACATCCGATATTTTTTCAATATCGGGCATCGGAATCGGAAGTTCAAAGTTGATTGACAGCCGAAATGACGTCATCATGATGCGCGGTGTGTGCGCATCATGATGCGCCGTCATTTCGGGCCTTCCGGGGGTCTCTGCCGGCCTGCCGGGGGGCTGTGCCGGCCTGCCGGGGGGCTGTGTGGACTGCCCGGGGTCTGTACCGGCCTGCCGGGGGGCTGTGCCGGCCTGCCGGGGGGCTGTGCACCCTGTGGGGGTCTGTACCGGCCTGCCGGGGGGCTGTGCCGGCCTGCCGGGGGGCTGTGCTGATGTCCGGGGGTCTGTGCAGGCATCGTCCGATGGGACTACAAGTCCCATCGGGCGATGCCTGCTACCATGACAGTGATTGACACATTAGCCAATGATGGGACAGTAGTAGTCCCATCATCCGGCTAATGTGTTAAATGTTAAAAAAATAAAAAAAAAATACTACATACATACTACATGCATGCTACATACATACTACATGCTACATACATACCACATATATACTACATGCATGCTACATACATACCACATATATATTACATGCATGCTACATGCTACATACATACTACATGCATGCTACATACATACTACATGCTACATACATACTACATATATACTACATGCATGCTACATACATACTATATGCTACATACATACTACATACATACTACATATATACTACATGCATGCTACATACATACTACATGCATGCTACATACATACTACATGCTACATGCATGCTACATACATACTACATGCTACATACATACTACATACATACTACATGCATGCTACATACATACTACATGCTACGTACATACCATATATATACTACATGCATGCTACATACATACCACATATATACTACATGCATGCTACGTACATACTACATACATACTACATATATACTACATGCATGCTACATACATACTACATGCTACATACATACTACATGCATGCTACATACATACTACATGCATGCTACATACATACTACATGCTACATACATACTACATGCTACATACATACTACATGCTACATACATACTACATGCATGATACATACTACATGCTACATACATACTACATATATACTACATGCATGCTACATATATACTACATGCATGCTACATATATACTACATGCATGCTACATACATACTACATGCTACATACATACTACATGCTACATACATACTACATGCTACATACATACCACATATATACTACATACATACTACATGCATGCTACATACATACTACATGCTACATACATACTACATACATACTACATGCTACATACATACTACATACATACTACATGCTACATACATACTACATACATACTACATGCATGCTACATATATACTACATGCTACATACATACTACATACATACTACATACATACTACATGCATGCTACATACAATACATTCATACAATACATACATAGACATACAGTACATATAACAGAGTAACATACTTACCAATACTTGTCACATTGTTCCCCGAAGCCATTGTCTTTTACGGAATAAATATTAACATAACAAACCACAAAAATACTCACCCATGATCCGAAGCAGTCCACGAGTGTGTCCCACGACGATCTTGGGTAGAGAACTGCAGCATCAGCTGATGCTGCCGTTCTCTACGGGCTGCAGGAATCCAATGACGGAAGGTAGGTATCCTTCCGCACTGTATTCCTCCGCCACTTAAAAAAAAAAGTCCCTAGTCTCACTTTATGGCAAAAGCTGCGTGGGAACTTTCTCACACAGCAATGTCAAAAGTGAGACTAGGGACTATTTTTTTTTAAGTGGCGGAGGAATACAGTGCGGAAGGATACCTACCTTCCGTCATTGGATTCCTGCAGCCCGTAGAGAGCGGCAGCATCAGCTGATGCTGCAGTTCTCTACCCAAGATCGTCGTGGGACACACTCGTGGACTGCTTCGGATCATGGGTGAGTATTTTTGTGGTTTGTTATGTTAATATTTATTCCGTAAAAGACAATGGCTTCGGGGAACAATGTGACAAGTATTGGTAAGTATGTTACTCTATGTTATATGTACTGTATGTCTATGTATGTATTGTATGAATGTATTGTATGTAGCATGCATGTAGTATGTATGTAGTATGTATGTAGCATGTAGTATGTATGTAGCATGCATGTAGTATATATGTAGTATGTATGTAGTATGTATGTAGCATGTAGCATGCATATAGTATATATGTAGTATGTATGTAGTATGTATGTAGCATGCATGTAGTATATATGTGGTATGTATGTAGCATGTATGTAGTATATATATGGTATGTATGTAGCATGTAGTATGTATGTAGCATGCATGTAGTATATATGTGGTATGTATGTAGCATGTAGTATGTATGTAGCATGCATGTAGTATATATGTAGTATGTAGCATGTAGTATGTATGTAGCATGCATGTAGTATATATGTAGTATGTATGTATGTAGCATGTAGTATGTATGTAGTATGTATGTAGCATGTAGTATGTATGTAGCATGCATGTAGTATGTATGTAGCATGTAGTATGTATGTAGCATGCATGTAGTATATATGTAGTATGTATGTAGCATGTAGCATGCATGTAGTATATATGTGGTATGTATGTAGCATGTAGTATGCATGTAGTATATATGTGGTATGTATGTAGCATGTAGTATGTATGTAGCATGCATGTAGTATATATGTAGTATGTATGTAGTATGTATGTAGCATGTAGTATGTATGTAGCATGCATGTAGTATATATGTAGTATGTATGTATGTAGCATGTAGTATGTATGTAGTATGTATGTAGCATGTAGTATATATGTAGCATATATGTAGTATATATGTAGCATATATGTAGTATGTATGTAGTATGTATGTAGCATGCATGTAGTATATATGTAGTATGTATGTAGCATGCATGTAGTATATATGTGGTATGTATGTAGCATGTATGTAGTATGCATGTAGTATGTATGTAGTTTTTTTTTTTTTTTTTTTAACATTTAACACATTAGCCGGATGATGGGACTACTACTGTCCCATCATTGGCTAATGTGTCAATCACTCTCATGGTAGCAGGCATCGCCAGATGGGACTTGTAGTCCCATCGGACGATGCCTGCACAGACCCCCGGACATCAGCACAGCCCCCCGGCAGGCCGGTACAGACCCCCACAGGGTGCACAGCCCCCCGGCAGGCCGGCACAGCCCCCCGGCAGGCCGGTACAGACCCCCACAGGGTGCACAGACCACCGGCAGGCTGGCACAGCCCCCCGGCAGGCCGGTACAGACCCCGGGCAGTCCGCACAGCCCACCGGCAGGCTGGCACAGCCCCCCGGAAGGCCCGTACAGACCCCCGAGAGGCTGTACAAGGGCAGGAAAGGGTTTTTCCAATTCCGATACCGGAAGTCTCATAGACTTGAATGGGACTTCCGGTATCGGCATCGGCGATACCGATACTTTTTTTAAAGATCGGCCGATCCATTCCGATCCGATATTTTGAAGTATCAGACGGTATCGCTCAACTCTAATTATATTATATACATCCTATTACAAATACTACACTATTGTGATACCAGAAACTGCATTAGGCTGTAGCTATTTGCTATATGTAAAAAGAATGTATTTATTTATGCTACCTGTTTCCAATGGTTTGTGCCATTCTTATATCTAATATATAAAGCTCAAAGTGTGTATGTATGTGTGTGTGTATGTGTGTATGTGTGTGTGTATGTCCGGGATAGGCATCCGCACCGTCGCAGCAACAGCCACAAAATTTGGCACAGTCACACGTCTGGACCCCGAGAGCGTCCTAAGCTATGTTGTGAGGCGAAATTTTAACCCCGCGCGTTCCAATTCACCATTTTTGCTCCTATCTACATACTGGGGGAAAAAGTGTGCGCGTGTGAAGCCCCGCCCCTCATTGTGATGTCATAATGCCCCTATTTGCATACTGGGTAAGCAGTGTGTGCTTATCAAGCCCCGCCCCTCATGTCGTCACAACGGTTGCAATGGCGACGCTGATGTCATCATAGGTCGCAAGCCCCGCCGCCACTCATGATGATGTCATAATGGTTGACTATGGGATGGAGGATGTGTGATGGGTATATGGGTACTGGACTATGGGATGGAGGATATGTATGACGGGTATATGGGCACAGGACTATGGGATGGCAGATATGTATATGGGCACGGGACTATGGGATGGAGGATGTGTGATGGGTATATGGGCACTTGGCTATGGGATGGAGGATATGTTTGACGGGTATATGGGCACAGGACTATGGGATGGCGGATATGTATATGGGCACGGGACTATGGGATGGAGGATATGTATGATGGGTATATGGGCATGGGACTATGGGATGGAGAATATGTATGATGGGTATATGGGCATGGGACTATGGGATGGAGGATATGTATGATGGGTATATGGGCATGGGACTATGGGATGGAGAATATGTATGATGGGTATATGGGCACTGGACTATGGGATGGAGGATATGTATGATGGGTATATGGGCACGGGCCTATGGGATGGCGGATATGTATGATGGGTATATGGGCACTCGACTATGGGATGGCGAATATGTATGATGGGTGTATGGGCATGGGACAATGGGATGGAGGATGTGTGATGGGTATATGGGCATGGGACTATGGGATGGAGGATGTGTGATGGGTATATGGGCACTCGACTATGGGATGGAGGATATGTATGATGGGTATATGGGCACGGGCCTATGAGATCGTGGATATGTATGATGGGTATATGGGCATGGGACTATGGATGGAGGATAATTATAATTTGCTATAACTAACCACAGTTAGTTACTATGCCCGGGCAGCGCCGGGCTCTTCAGCTAGTCTAATATATAAAGCTCAAAGTGTGTATGTATGTGTGTATGTGTGTGTTTATGTCTGGGATAGGCATCCGCACCGTCGCAGCTACAGCCACAAAATTTGGCACAGTCACACGTCTGGACCCCGAGAGCGTCCTAAGCTATGTTGTGAGGTGAAATTTTAACCCCGCGCGTTCCAATTCACCAAACAATTTTGCTCCTATCTACATACTGGGGGAAAGTGTGCGTGTCAAGCCCCGCCCCTCATTGTGATGTCATAATGCCCCTATTTGCATACTGGGTAAGCAGTGTGTGCGTATCAAGCCCCGCCCCTCATTATGTGTGATGGGTATATGGGCATTGGACTATGGGATGGAGGATATGTTTATGGGCACGGGACTATGGGATGGAGGATGTGTGATGGGTATATGGGCAATGGACTATGGGATGGAGGATATGTATGATGGGTATATGGGCACGGGACTATGAGATGGCGGATATGTATGATGGGTATATGGGGACGGGACTATGGGATGGAGGATATGTATGATGGGTATATGGGGATGGGACTATGAGATGAAGGATGTGTGATGGGTATATGTGCACTCGACTATGGGATGGCGAATATGTATGATGGGTATATGGGCATGGGACTATGGGATGGAGAATATGTATGATGGGTATATGGGCATGGGACTATGGGATGGAGGATGTGTGATGGGTATATGGGCACTGGACTATGGGATGGAGGATATGTATGATGGGTATATGGGCACGGGCCTATGGGATGGCAGATAAGTATGATGGGTATATGGGCACTCGACTATGGGATGGCGAATATGTATGATGGATGTATGGGCATGGGACTATGGGATGGAGGATGTGTGATGGGTATATGGGCATGGAACTATGGGATGGAGGATGTGTGATGGGTATATGGGCACTCGACTATGGGATGGAGGATATGTATGATGGGTATATGGGCACGGGCCAATGGGATTGTGGATATGTATGATGGGTATATGGGCATGGGACTATGGGATGGAAGATAATTATAATTTGCTACAGCTAACCACAGTTAGTTACTATGCCCTGGCAGCACCGGGCTCTTCAGCTAGTTCTTAATAAACACTGGCCAATATTAAAAACTGAAGCGGTTCTTGGTGAAGCACTCCCTGCTAGACCATTAATGACCGCAAGGAGAAGCAGCAATCTAAGGGATATGCTTGTCAAGAGCCACTATGTGGCCAGGCCTTCTTTTCCTTTTAACATTGGAAAACCTTGTCAGGGCTGCTTCCCTTGTGGGTCTTGTTTGGCGTGCCGAAATGTGGTACGTGCTAAGGATTTTAGTACATCGGATGGTACTAGAATCTTTCAGATTAGAGAATACATTTCGTGCTGCAAATTAATTTATGTGGGATTAACATCTAGGGAATTGCGTGTTCGTGTAAGGGAACATGTCAGGGATATTAAGGCAGCCCAAACTGTGGTAGATGTTGCATCATTAAAGACAATTCCCCGCCATTTCAGACTGTGCCATGCTTGTGATTCTGATCTCCTCAAGATAAGAGGCATTGATCAATTACATAGTGGTATTAGAGGGGGAAATCTGAAGCGCAGGTTGGCGTAGCTTGAATGCAAGTGGATTATAAGGCTCAACACTATGACCCCTTCGGGCCTTAATGAAAAATTGAGCTTTTCCTCATTTCTATGATTTTTTGCGCTTTGCTTCCTTCTTTTTCAATGAAGTTCATCTGTTTTTGGGATCTTTTTATATAATTTTAATTAATTATGTGTTTTTGTTTTTAATTTTTTCCAATCGCGGATATTGTCACAGCAATAACCTGCATTAATCTTGTGTCTCATAAATTGGACTGGAATGGACTGCGAGCGTCATATCACGTTTGGAGAGCCCCTGATGTGCCTAAACAGTGGAAACCCCAATTCTAATTCCAACCCTAACCCCAACACACCTCTAACCCTAATCCCAACCCTAACCACAAACCTAACACCAACACACCCCTAACCCTAATCCCAACCATAACCCTAAACCCCAACCCTAACTTTATCCTAACACTAGCCCTAACTTTAGACTAACCCTAACTTTAGCCTAACTCTAACACTAACTTTAGCCTAACAATAACCCTCTATAGGCCTCTATAACATAGTGCTTGACAAGTGTGACCAACTTTTTACTATTGATGCTACCTATGCAGCATCAATAGTAAAAGATAGAATGGTAAAAATAATAAAAAATATAAAAAATGGTTATTCTCACCTTCCGACGGCCCCCTATCTCCTCAGCGGTGCTTACGGCATCTTCCGGTCCCAGTGATGCTTTTCGCGAAGGACCTTTGTGACCTCAGGCTCGCGAGAGCGCGACGTCATCTCATATGATTCGCGCAAAGCATCACTGGGACCGGAATATGCCAGCAGCGTGATGAGAGGCGGGAAGGCTCCGGGGGCCATCAGAAGGTGAGTATATCCTGATTTTTTATTTTAATTCTATTTTTTACAGGATTATGGTACCCAGGGAATTGAGGAGAGTCTCCTCTCCTCCAGACCCTGGGTACCATCTGCACATAAAGTGCTCACTTTACGCATGGTGGGCATAGCCACATGCGTAAAGTGGGCATTTCAATGCAATCCTATGGGTGCGGAATCGCCATGATTCCGCACAAAGAATGAACATGCTGTGTATTTTTCCGCCATGCGATTCCGCAGCGGAAAAATAGCACAGCAATGCAGAATCCCATAGGATTGCATGGGATGCGTTTTCGCAGTGTTTTTGCAGCGGAAAAATGCTGCAAAAATGCAACGTGTGCACATAGCCTAACAGTAACGCTAACTATAGCACTAACCCTAACAGTAACCCTAAAACTAACCCTAACTATAGCACATACCCTAACTATAGCACTAACCCTAACAGTAACCCTAAGTATAGCACTAGCCCTAACCCTAATCCTAACCCTAACAGTAACCCTAACCTTAACTATATCACTAGCCTTAGCCTACCGTATCTGCTCTTTTTACTTTGTGACATGATCGCTGACTGGCACAGCTGTTGCCAGCAGCGCTTGTCACACTGTTTCTCCTCTGATCTCTCACTGACAGGAGATCAGAGGAGAAACAGCGTTACTATGAGGCAGATCGCCGGGAAAGTTCATTGCTACAACACTTTCCCAGTGATCTCACTCATTAGCGGCTGTGATGTTGATGTCATCAGGAACTGAACCAATCAGGTCCCGATGAGGTCGGGGGTCACAGGAAGCAATGTGCACCAGGATCACCACATTTTAAGGTACGTGGGGGTCTCGGGGACACAAAACCGCCGACCGTAGACGAACGTCAGCGCTGTACAAAGCTCAGCAAGCGCCGACGTTCATCTACCATCGGTGGTCATGAAGCGGTTAAAGTCAGGTCCCCTATTGTATGACACTAGAAGCAGAAGATTTTTATTGTGGCCTATAGATCAGGCCTCTATAATACACTAGATGCTACAAACAGTGATGAGCGAACGTGCTTGCCACTACTCGTTACTCGCCCAAGTATCACTGTACGCAGTGTACTCGGCAAGCAGCGAGTATTTCCGGGATTACTCGGTGGGAACTCGGGTTTCCACCCAGCATTTTTGGCGGACAATAGAGACCCAATTACAGTGCAGGGATTGTCTGCCAGGCCATGAAATGCCGCAGCCATCTTTCTTGCGGTCATGCAGTGATTGGCTGGCCGCACAGCATCATCAGTGGTATAAGGGACCGGACGCCACCCTGCTTGGCACATTCAGCTCCAGATTGAGTGTAGGGAGATCGGCTACCCTGATAGAGTAAGAATTGGGGATTTATTAGTTAGTGTGGGGTCTACCATCCTAAATACTCACATACAGCTAAAGCAACAGTCCTTTTAAGGACTAACTCTGAAGTATATAGGTTCCAGTGTAAGGCAGGCAGGGGAGTGTAAGTCACTCTATACACATCAGTGCAAGGCCTGCAGGCACTGTATGTGTGTATCTGGTGCTGCTGCTACCTGTGGGATATATTAGCTGTATATAGCTAGCCCCAGGTGCAATTGGAATACAGGCCGCTTATTTTTTGGTGTGGTATCTCATATTTGTGCGTGCTCAAAGTTTGGCCAGTTTACGGCTGTTTATTTTGTGCTGTCTATCACTCTTGTTTAAATACAGCAGTATTTTGCCCCCAAAAAGCCACACATTTATTGTAGTGGTATCTCTGTGGCAGCTCATCTGTGTGTGCTCAAGGTTTGGCCAGTTAACGGCACTTTTCTTTATTTTTCCTGGGTGAATCTGTACTTATATAAAGGAATAGTTAGCCCCCCCCCATAAAAAAAACAAAAAACAGGGCACATATTTGTCATAGTGGTATCTCCGTGGCAACTCATTTCTGTGTGTGCTCACAGTTTGGCCAGTTTACAACTCTTATTT
This sequence comes from Dendrobates tinctorius, assembly GCF_039654945.1. Taxonomy (NCBI): domain Eukaryota; kingdom Metazoa; phylum Chordata; class Amphibia; order Anura; family Dendrobatidae; genus Dendrobates; species Dendrobates tinctorius. The sequence goes on along the minus strand of NW_027361776.1, from coordinate 3,269,341 downwards.
TTTGGGCTGGCTGTCACTTTGGTTTAAATACAGCAGTATTTTGCCCCCAAAAGAAAGACAACACATTTATTGTAGTGGTATCTCCGCGGCAGCTCATATCTGTATGTGCTCAAAGTTTTGTCAGTTTAGGCCACTTTTCTTTATTTTTCCTGGGTGAAACTGTACTTATATACAGCACTAGATGGGCCCAAACAAAAAGAAAACAGGGCACACATTTGTCATAGGGGTATCTCCATGGCAGCTCATATCTGTGTGTGCGCAAAGTTCTGCCAGTTTACTGCACTTTTCTTTATTTTTCCTGGGTGAATCTATACTTATATACAGCAATAGTTAGCTCCCCCCCAAAAAAAAAAACAGGGCACATATTTGTCATAGTGGTATCTCCGTTCAGCTCATATCTGTGTGTGCTCAAACTTTTGACAGTTTATGGCGCATTTTTTTCTTTTTCCTGGGTGAAACTGTACTTATATACAGCACTTAGGCCAAAAATACAAAAAAAAAATTGTCTAAGTGGTATCTCCATGGCAGTTCACATCTGTGTGTGCTCAGAGTTTTAACAGTTAACGACGCTTTTCTTTAGTTTTCCTGGGTGAAAATACTTACAGTAGATACAGCAATAGGTTGCATTCTTTTACAAAAGCAGGCCACATTTTAGAGTGGGGTCTACCTCTAACATGCTTCATACAACCGTGTGCCAAAAATGGAGGCATTTTAGGCCTAAATTCCCTTTTTGGGTCAGTCTGTCATTCTCACTATATCCAGCAGACATTTGCATCCACCAAAAAACTAATAAACATATTTGACAGTGTGGTATATCTGTGACACACCTCACACGTCCGTGTGATAAAAACTCACGGAACATAGGCCGGTAATCCAGTGATTTCCTTTCTGATACTCAAGTTATATACAGCACTATGTTGCATTCTTTTAAAAAACAGACCCCACTGTAAAATGTGGCCTATCTCTGACACACCTCATACATCCGTGTGCCAAAAATTGAGTCATTTTAGGCCTAAATTCCCTTTTTTGGCCAGTCTATGACTCTTGTTATATACACGCAGTGCCTGGGCTGACAAACATGTCCCCATGGGGGGTACATTTTTAAAAAATATACTATGGGCATCATAGACCCCTTGTCAAAAATTGGACTGCCTATAGCAGCACAAGCACAAAACCCTGGTGATTTAGTGGCGGACAATGAGGATACATAATGATAAAGCATACTGAAATCAAACAAATAAATAAAGAATGTGAATCCACCTATGAAAGAAAAAAAAGAAAAGGGAGGGGTGAACACAGGTTCATAGACATGAAGCCATAATGTGTCTAACGAGATATGTATGTCCCTAGTAACAGCTCAGAGACAGGGATATAAATTAAAATATAATAGTCTTTCAATATTTTTCTATTGGAGAGCTATACACTAGGTCCTAAGAGGATGGTCCAGATATAGTAAAACTGTAAAATATAAGAACAAATGGGAAGAATATACGTACATCTCATTTGTAGGAAAATAATCCCCTGGAAGAGTAACATTTGTTTAGGTTTCAAATTTGTTACGGGCATCATAAAAACACCCTTGCACAAAAATTGAGTGACTTTTGCATCACGGAATATGTTCACCCGGGTGTTCAACTGGTTGTGGATGATGAGAATGAGGATAAGGAGGAGGATAACACCAAACAGACCAAATCATGAAGCGGATATACATGTATGGTTGTGAAATACACCTCCACAAAAAAGACTATGTATTTGAGGTTATGTTTTGCTGCTTTCATTCGGTGGTGTACAGAAGTCTGTCCCAATCCAGGCCTTGTTCATTTTTATAAAAGTCAGCCTGTCACCATTGTCAGTTGACAGGCGGATGCGCTTATCTATTGTAATTCCACCAGCGGCACGAAAACCCCCCACTGACAGAACGCTAGCAGCAGGGAAGGCCAGGATCTCCAAGGCGTAGAGAGCACGTTCATGCCACGTGTCTATCTTGGTTACCCAATAATTAAAAGGCACAGAGGAATCCCGTTGAACGTTTGTACGATCTGCAAGGTACTCCCTCAGCATATTCCCAAACATTGCACTTCTTGTGCCAGCACCCCTTGCCTCTGTGCCAGCATGATGGGAGGGTCTGAGAAAAGTGTCCAAGAACTTTGCCATTGTTCCCCTGCCTGAGCTGGATTGTACTTCTGTCTCTGTCGTTTGTACTCCTTGGTTGTACAACAAACTCAGACGTCTGCTCACATGGGAATTTTTTGCAGTCATTCCGCTACAAGGGCCCTCTGGTACAGCTACATTTTGGTACACCTCTCTGCCTCTGGAAGAAGAGATTGAAAGTTCTCCTTGTAGCATGTGTCTAGTAGTGTAACCAACCAGTAATGAATATCACTGAAAATGTTTATAATGCGAGGGTCACGGGAAACACAGCGCAACCTAAAGTCAGCCAAATGCGTCCAAGACTGTTAACAGGCAACACTTCTGTGTCCTCACCAACAGCACAAAAGACAAAAAAACTGACTGGTACATCCAGACAAGTGTGAATAGGTGCATACCAAGAGGAGCTACCCCCATATACAATATACAAAACAAGGTTGCGCTCTATCATGCTAACATGTGAAATTTGAATAGCAATATGGCTTTGGAGTATTGGGAAAAAATATGAGACGCTTAGCATAAAATTTGGCCAAATATCTGCCCATCAGCCATTGTCAAGGCGGTCTCAAAGTCTGATGGGTCCCTGACCTGTGTAAATACCTCTCTAAAGATACTGTCACACTTAGCGATATCGCTAGCAATATCGCTATAACTTGTGACGTTATAGCGATATTGCTATCGATATCGCTATGTGTGATACTTACCTACGACCCGCTCCCCCGCTGGTTATCGCTGATCGCGCGAGAAAGTCCAGGACTGTTTCTCGTCGTTAGCTTCTTGCGGCGCTTCCTGTGGAGAGACGAGCAACGAGTGTGGAGCCGGGCGGGAGGACGTCAGGATCGCCTAGTGTGACAGGTAAGTAGCGACCCCCGACCCCTTTGATGTCGCTGGTGAGATCTGCCTGTGTGGCAGCTCACTAGCGACCACTTAGCGATGCACCAGCGATCCTGACCGCGTCATATCGCTGGTCAGGATCGCTGGTGCATCGCTAAGTGTGACAGTACCTTAAGGCTGATGTCTGAATTCCTGGGTGAATGTGGACACCTCTGTCAGTAATGCCTGCATTTATAGGTAAGTAGGGACCTGCTCTAATTAAAATCACCACCTGGTGGAGGGTGGAGTGTTCAGTCAGTAAGCTAACATACAAAAGACAAAAAACTGAGTGGCACATCCAGACAAGTGTGAATTGGTGCATACCAAGAGGAGCTACCCACATATACAATATACAAAACAAGGTTGCACTCTATCATGCTAAAGCATGTCAATGTGGAATATGTGAAATTTGAATAGCAATACGGCTTTGGAGTATTAGGAAAAAAATATGAGACGCTTAGCATAACATAGTGATTAAGGTTGAAGGGAGACTTTAAGTCCATCTAGTTCATTTGGCCAAATATTATCTGCCCACCAGCCATCGTCAAGGCGGTCTCAAAGTCTGATGGGTCTCTGACCTGTGTGAATACCTCTCTAAGGCTGATGTCTGAAATCCTGGGTGAATGTGGAAACCTCTGTTAGCAATGCCTGCATTTATAGGTAAGTAGGAACCTGCTGTAATTAAAATCACCACCTGGTGGAGGGCGGAGTGCTCGGTCAGTAAGCTAAGAGAGGTATTCACACAGGTCAGGGACCCATCAGGCTTTGACGCCACCTTGATGATGGCTGATGGGCAGATAATATTTTGCCAATTTTATGCTAAGCATCTCATATTTTTTCCTAATACTCCAAAGCCATATTGCTATTCAAATTTCACATATTCCACATTGACATGCTTTAGCATGATAGAGCGCAACCATGTTTTGTATACTCACTAACAGGACAACTGACCATGCTGTACTCCTCCTCCTTGTCCTCAGGCCTACAAAACTTACAACGAATCTCAGTAAAATCATAGTACAAACATCATTGTAAATACCTTCTTGTAAATACACCCCTGTAGTTTTACGCTCCCCCATCGCATTTTAGACTGTAAGTTGTCACGAGCAGGGTTTTTTTTTAAATTATTGTTATAGTTGTTACTTAGTGCAGATTGTTGTAAGTTGTCATGAGCAAGACTGTTTTGTTTTTTTAAATTATTGTTATCGTTGTTACTTAGTGTAGATTGTAAGCTGTCATGAGCAGGGCAGTTTTATTTGGGTTTAATTATTGGATTAAATTCAAAGAAAACACAGATGAACGGCACCAAGGCACTAATCCATGAGCCATGCGAGGAAAAAGCGGACGACAGCCGTTTCGCGAACACAGACGGTTCAACAGGTCCAGGTGTGTAATTACGTGATGTCATTTCCTTAAATAGGTCTATGACTAACAACAAGTGAATATATAAAACCATGAATAAACATTTTCAGTTAAAAACAAATAACATAATTACATCTTCATGCTGACTGAAGCAAAGATCCCAACAAGTAATTTTCTTTTTATCTTATCAAAGAGGCTTTTTACAATAAAATGGAAATATATAAATATAAAAAATTCCATACAAAAAGATAGACAAATTCAACCTATCATTCAGTCCTATTGGACCCTGTGCTTTTGATTTAATTATCCATCTGGCTTCATGTCTCATCAACAATTTATTATGATTACCACCCTGTTTTGGAAATTTTACAATTTCTAAACCAGCAAAACGTAATAATTCAGGGTTGGAATTGTGTTTTCTTGCATATGCTTTATTAAGTACAAAGACCCTTTTCCTGTACTAATAGAATGATAATGTTCGCCGAATCTTGTTGCAAGTGGTCTAATAAGTTTTTCCTATGTAAAAAAATAAACAAGGACAAAACAAAATATATACCACAAATTTACTTTTACACGAAATAAAATCTTTTACCCAATGCTGAACGGGTCCGATTTTTAAAGGAATGGAAGTCATATGTGAATGACAGTAATTGCAGTTACCGCATTTAAAATTCCCTTTTGGTGAATTTTTTTGTAACCAGTTTTTATCAAGAGGTAGCAAACGATTATGTACTAGAAGGTCAGCTATATTATTAGTGCGTTTATATGCAAATTGCAGAGCCATAGCACAAATTCCTTGCAAATCTTTATCAGAGCTCAAAACATGCCAATTTTTTCTGATAGCTGTATGTATAATGCTATTAATGGATCTATGTTTAAAACTTAAGGAAAATCTCTTTTGTGAATTTGTTTCGCTATTCATTTATTTTTTGTGACGTTTAGTGACCCTTTTTAATAAATTGCTTTGTGAAATGGCTTTAACCCGTTCGTGAGCTTCATTCAGAACACCAATAGGATAACCTCTCCTCAACAAACGTGTTTTTAATTCCTCAATTTGTTTATTGCAAATGTCATCATTATTGTTCAATTTCCTTAATCTAACCATCTGGCTGAATGGAAGCCCTTTTTTAGTATGCATGGGGTGTGCGCTATTGAAATGTAGGAGTGAATTAGTCGCAGTTGGCTTTCTATGTACCTTGGTGATCATACAGTCATATATTAAAGTTTGGGCACCCCTATTAATGTTAACCTTTTTTCTTTATAACAATTTTGGTTTTTGCAACAGCTATTTCAGTTTCATATATCTAATAACTGATGGACTCAGTTATATTTCTGGATTCAAATGAGGTTTATTGTACTAACAGAAAATGTGCAATCTGCATTTAAACAAAATTTGACCGGTGCTAAAGCATGGGCACCTCAACATAAAAGTGACATTAATATTTTGTAGATCCTCCTTTTGCAAAAATAACAGCCTCTAGTCGCTTCCTGTAGCTATTAATGAGTTCCTGGATCCTAGATTAAGGTATTTGTGACCATTCCTGTTTACAAAACAATTCCAGTTCAGTTAAGTTTGATGGTCGCCGAGCATGGACAGCCCGCTTCAAATCATCCCACAGATGTTCAATGATATTCAGGTCTGGGGACTGGGATGGCCATTCCAGAACATTGTAATTGTTCCTCTGCATGAATGCCTGAGTAGATTTGGAGCGGTGTTTTGGATCATTGTCTTGCTGAAATATCCATCCCCTGCGTAACTTCAACTTCGTCACTGATTCTTGCACATTATTGTCAAGAATCTGCTGATACTGAGTAGAATCCATGCGACCCTCAACTTTATCAAGATTCCCGGTGCCGGCATTGGCCACACATCCCCAAAGCATGATGGAACTTCCACCAAATTTTACTGTGGGTAGCAAGTGTTTTTCTTGGAATGCTGTGTTTTTTAGCCTCCATGCATAACACCTTTTTGTATGACCAAACAACTCAATCTTTGTTTCATCAGTCCACAGGACCTTCTTCCAAAATGTAACTGGCTTGTCCAAATGTGCTTTTGCATACCTCAGGTGACTCTGTTTGTGCCGTGCTTGCAGAAACGGCTTGATTCGCATCACTCTCCCACACAGCTTCTCCTCGTGCAAAGTGCGCTGTATTGTTGACCGATGCACAGTGACACCATCTGCAGCAAGATGATGCTGCAGGTCTTTGGAGGTGGTCTGTGGATTGTCCTTGACTGTTCTCACCATTCTTCTCTGCCTTTCTGATATTTTTCTTGGCCTGCCACTTCTGGGCTTAACAAGAACTGTACCTGTGTTCTTCAATTTCCTTACTATGTTCCTCACAGTGGAAACTGACAGGTTAAATCTCTGAGACAACTTTTTGTATCCTTCCCCTGAAAAGCTATGTTGAATAATCTTTGTTTTCAGATCATTTGAGAGTTGTTTTGAGGAGCCAATGATGCCACTCTTCATAGGAGAATCAAATAGGAGAACTACTTGCAAGTGGCCACCTTAAATACCTTTTCTCATGATTTGACACACCTGGCTATGAAGTTCAAAGCTCAATGAGGTTACAAAACCAATTTAGTGCTTCAGGAAGTCAGTAAAAAGTAGTTAGGAGTGTTCAAATCAAGAAAATAATAAGGGTGCCCATACTTTTGCACCGGTCAAATTTTGTTTAAATGCAGATTGCACATTTTCTGTTAGTACAATAAACCTCATTTGAATCCAGAAATATAACTGAGTCCATCAGTTATTAGATATATGAAACTGAAATAGCTGTTGCAAAGACCAAAATTGTTATAAAGAAAAAAGGTTAACATTAATAGGGGTGCTCAAACTTTAACATATGACTGTATTACCATCAATAATATCGATTTTTACATCCAAAAATTCTATGTTTTTTTGCACAAAGCAAGAGGTAAATCGCATATTTTCCACGTTAATTTCGTTTAGATATTTAACAAAATTATCAAAGTTATTTTGAGAACCGTCCCATATGATGAAAATATCATCCACAAATTTCAAAAAGATGCGGATGTACTTTAAGAAAGGATTGGATGTGCTTGTAATATATTTTTCTTCTAATGCTGCTAAAAACAAATTAGCAAAAACACATGCTACAGGCGTCCCCATAGCGGTACCAATTTTTTGGAGATTCCATTGATTCAAAAATTTAAATGCATTATGTGATAGTACAAAATCCAATCCATCTAAGATGAAAGCAATCCAATCAAGACTCTTATCAGAATTCATCAAAACTTTTTGAATAGGCTCAATAGCATTTTTTTGAGGAATTCGTGTATAAAGATTCACTACATCGATTGTAGTTAAAGAAAAACTTGATTGCCAATCAAAATTTTTTAAAATGGAGATAAAATCCCCTGAATCTTTTACATAGGAAGGAATCTGAGAGAGTAATGGTTTAAGAAGCCAATCTAAATATTGTGATAACGGTTCTGTCAATGAATTAATGCCCGATATTATGGGGCGACAAGGGGGTTGCGTAATAGACTTATGTATCTTTGGAATGCTGTACCAATGAGCAATCTCTGGATAATCAGGCATCAAATTTTCAGCTCTCTTTTTTGTTAATACACCATTTTCAACATATTTTCTCAAAAAAGTTCTCAATTTATTTTTAAATCTTTCTGTCGGGTTACAATCCAAAGGTACATAGGTCGATCTATCCTCCAATTGAGGCAAAGCTTCCTTGATGTAATGATCCCTATCTAAAATGATGATATTTCCTCCTTTATACGCTTTACTACATCATCCCACTTTTGTATATCCCGTAAAGCCTTCAACTCCTTATCCAATAGGTTTTTTTCTAGGTGTATCATAATAAACAGCTTCCACATCTTTTATTACTAAATCCTGAAACAAATCGATGACATTTCCTGGGGAAATTGGAGGCATATAATTAGATTTTACTCCTCCTGTAAAAGGTTCTAAGGAGATTGAAGAGTTAGTATTGATCACTGACTCATTACTCACTGAAGGATCAGCTATACTCATCAAAGTGACAATATCATTAACATCTATTACGTCAGATGACTGGAACATAAAACCTAAGGTTCCTATAGAAACAGGACTCTCCATAATCCGATTACTATTAGCTTTGTTCTTATTAATATTAACAAAAGATTTATGTAGATGTGACTTTCTAATCGATTTAAAAAGCTCAATTTTAAAGTCCATTAGATCAAATGGTTCAGGTAAGCAAAAATTCAATCCTTTAGAGAGCACCGACAGGTGGTCTTCTGTTAAAGTTCTCTTGGATAAATTCAGAACTTGTAAATCATCACACGTGTCTATTACTTCCTCCACATCACTTGTTTGCGTTTTTCCTTGGAGTTTCCGATTTTTGCCCCCTCTCCTTGTCTTTTTTCTAAAGGGACTAACGGTCCTGAGATTTCTTTAGGGCAATCTATCATCTCCTCCGTAGCGCTAGAATCAGAGTCCGTGATCCAACCATCAGAATAAACTTTTTTCTTTCTTCATTTCAAACCCCGATTTTTATTAAAAAATGCTCTTTTTTAGTCTTAGAATTCCATGAAAAAATATGTCCAGTTTCAAAATCCATTTTATCTCGCAAAAATTGTTCTTTCCTTTAAAAATCGGACCCGTTCAGCATTGGGTAAAAGATTTTATTTCGTGTAAAAGTAAATTTGTGGTATATAATTTATTTTGTCCTTCTTTATTTTTTTTACATAGAAAAAACTATTAGACCACTTGCAACAAGATTCCGCGAACATTATCATTCTATTAGTACAAGAAAAGGGTCTTTGCGCTTAATAAAGCATATGCAAGAAAAACACAATTCCAACCCTGAATTATTACGTTTTGCTGGTTTAGAAATTGTAAAATTTCCACCACAGGGTGGTAATCATAATAAATTGTTGATGAGACATGAAGCCAGATGGATAAATAAATCAAAAGCACAGGGTCCAATAGGACTGAATGATAGGTTGGATTTGTCTATCTTTTTGTAAGGAATTTTTTATATTTATATATTTCCATTTTATTGTAAAAAGACTCTTTGATAAGATAAAAAGAAAATTACTTGTTGTGATCTTTGCTTCAGTCAGCATGAACATGTAATTATGTTATTTGTTTTTAACTGAAAATGTTTATTCATGGTTTTATATAGTCACTTGTTGTTATTCATAGACCTATTTAAGGAAATGACATCACGTAATTACACACCTGGACCTATTGAAGCGTCTGTGTACGCGAAACGGCTGTCGTCCGCTTTTTCCTCGCATGCCTCATGTAATCTGCCCGTCCTCTATTGTGTGACCTTTAATGGTCGAATAAAGAAACACTACACTGCAAATTGGGTGAGTGCCGCATCTCTTTTTCTTCGTTTAATTATTGGATTATTGATATCGTTGTTATTTAGGACTGTTGTATTTCAAACTGTTAAACTGTAAATATGTTTTCGCTCTATCCTTACTTTCAATATTCAAATTAGAACACAGATAAGCAGGATGGAGACGTTAGTTATGTTGTCATTGATGCTCACCCTCTTGGTGGATTTCTCAAAGTTTTGGAGGATGGTCAGACAACCATGTACACACCTCAGAAGTTATGTGTGAACACAGAACTGAATACCGACAACCTTGTTGATGTTAGATGGTAGATTAGTCACCAACTGCCCTCTTATGCTCAGCAATCCTTTCCTACATCTGCAGTGTAGAGTTCCAAGGCCTGGGGGCATCACACACCAGTCGGTGAGCCAGAAGCAACAAGTGCTGCTGAATCACGGCAAGGGCGGATGAAGCTGTAGCTGACTTTCTAAAATGGGTATTTAGAGTGTTGTATTTTTACCAGTAGATCTGCCAGCTCCGTGTCACTTTTCAAAAAACGTTGACCAATTAGGTTAAGCGCATGAGCCAGGCATGGCACGTGTGTGACCTCGCCTCACCAAAGAGCAGCCACCAGGTTCCAACTCACATACCATAGAAGAGAAAAAGCAGGACAAAGGCACAGCTGTGTGACCTTGGGTTAATGAAGCTGCACTCACATCAGGGAACACGGGTGCCACTTCCAAGGAAAAAAGTCTGTATATCCATAGAGAAGAAAGTGGATAGGCACATTCCGTCCCGTGCAAAATAATCCTTTATTGTGGCATCAAGTTACCAACAGCAGGCAGATAAAACCATGGAGCAAGTACAGATGACGATCGTTTCGCGCTTACATTGCGCTTCAACAGGTCATATGTAGGACAAAGCTCACAACATATTTAAAAGCAACCATTGCCCTTGTCCCACCCACCAAACATCAGGTGACAGACAGCATCTTATAAATTATGAACAAGTGGAAAGCAAAAAAAATTGCAAAAGACAGACTTTTAAAAAAACAAATAAAAAAAAAAAAAATCACAAAAACACAGCCATGTCAATTTTACCATTGAAACCTGATGGACCTTGAGTACGAGTCCAAATAATCCATCTAGCCTCCTTTCTTAATAATTTATTTAGGCCCCCTCCTTGTGCAGGCATTTTAATGGTTTCAATACCTGCGAACTGTAAAATTTCAGGATTACCTGCATGTTTTTTTCTTATATGTTCAATTAATCTCGGGACCCCTTTACCTGAGGTGATGGAGTTAAAGTGCTCACGAAAACGTATAAATAAGAGCCGAATAGTCTTTCCAGTATAGTGAAAACCGCATGGGCAAAAAACAACGTATACAACGTAATTTGTGCGGCATGTTAAAAAATCTTGAACTTTATGTGAAATACCTCCAACCTGTAAATATTTAGTAGTAAGATGGAAGGAACAGAAAGAACAATTTCCACATTTAAGATTACCTACAGGCATATTTTTCTGCAACCAATTATTAGATTCAGTTTTTACACGATTGCGAACTAGAATATCTTTAATATTCTTAGTCCTCCGGTATGTAACAAGCGGGCCCCTGGACACTATATCCGCAATTTTTTTCTTCCTCTAGAAGATGCCAATTCTTGTTGATCGCAGATCTAATTTGACTATCCATAGGACCAAACCTAAAATTGAAAATAAATCTTTTTTCTTTTTTGTTCTGTTGGACCTGGCATTTCTTTTCATATGAAGCACTAGGACAGTCCTCAACCCTCTTTAATGCCATGTCCAAAACAGATTTGGGATAACCCCTGCCTGAAAAACGTTGATAGAGGTCCATGGATTGTTCCTTAAACCTGTGTAATGTAAGCGCGAAATGATCGTCGTCTGTACTTGCTCCATGGTTTTATCTGCCTGCTGTTGGTAACTTGATGGCACAATAAAGGATTATTTTGCACTGGACGGAATGTGCCTATCCACTTTCCTCTCTATGGAGCCACCAGGTTCCACCCATTGACACACACAACCATGCCTGGCTGTGGGTTCAGCGGTCTCATCCACAGTTATGCCTGCTGTTTCATAGCTGTCCACAACTCTTCAGCATTGTGGCGTTTGTCATAGAAGCATATTAGCTTCAGCACAGCCTGTTCCTGCTTTGATTAGGCAGTGCTGGAGTGCTTCCAGCTTGTGACTGATGTGCTCCCTTTTGGACCTGGAGGCTGAAGAGGAGGATAAGGAGAAGGAGGAGGAGGTGGTGCAGGAGCTGTACACTGTGAAGGCAAACCAGATTGACATAGGGCACCCAATACTCTGTGTTTGTGAGGACGGCCACCATACCAAGGTCTGAGTGTGTCTCGGATTCCACTATATTAACCCTGTGTACCTCAGTGAGATGTATCGTCCCTGACCACAAGCACTTGTCCACGTGTTTGTGGTTAGGTGGACTTTCCAAGTAACAGCATTGTGGAGGGCATGGGTAATGTTGTGAGACACGTGCCTGTGTAATGGCGGGAGGGCACACAGGGACAAATATCCCCGCATGTTTGTGGTCTCGTGGTGATGCTCGACTCTGCCCTCTCTTCCAAACTACATATCAAAGCCCTTGCCTCCTGTCCATTACAACTCAAAAACATTTCCTGGATCCGTACATTACAAGAAACTTAAAAAATGTTTGTGCACGCCCTCATGATCTCCTGCCTCGAATATTGCAACCTTATACTCTGTACCCTCCTATTTAGCACTGTTGCACCACTCAAATCTATCCAAAACTTTGGTGCCAGAGTAATCCAACTGTCCCTCCGTTAGGCCACATCCTATATTCTCTGCCATGCCCTTCACTGCTTTCCTATTGGCCAAAGGAGTTCATAACCCTAAATATGACATAAAAAGCCTTCCCCAAACTGTCTCCTCCATAAATCTGTGACATGGTCTCCCAATGTCTGACTGAGTCATGAATTTTTCTACGCAAACACAGTGTGCCATCAGAAAGATGTACCATCACTGCCCACAAGCACTTGTCCACGTGTCCGTGGTTAGGTGCACTTTCCTTGTACCAGCATTGTTGAAGGCACTGGTAGTGTTGTGTGACACATTCTTGCTTGTCTAATATCGTGACGACAGACCGGGAGAAATAGTGCCGGGTGGAGACCGAGTACTTTGTTACAGTCACCGCCATCAGGTTGCGGAAAGCGTCCATTTCCCAAGAGCCTATAATGCAACATTTTCGAGCGCAAGCAGATGACAAATTTGTCCGTTTAGTACTGTGTCCTGTGGGCTGTTGGGTGCGTCTTTTTGCTTATGGCCAAATGACTAGGGAATGAACAACTGTAGGCTGCGCTGGGACAAGGACATGTACATGCTTGATTATGGTGCAATTTGACTGTGGTCAATGACAGGTGCAGGGCAAGAGGCATCTTTTCATGCACCGCGGACAGGGGATTGGCTTGCACGCACAACAGCGGAAAAAGCACTCGCCAAAGAGCAGCCACCAGGTTCCAACCCATTGTCACACACAAACATGCCTGACTGTGGGTTCACCGGTCTCATCCACCAATATGCCTGCTGTTTCATAGCTGTCCACAACTTTTCAACATAGTGGCGTTTTCTACAGAACCATATTGGCTTCAGCACAGCCTGTTCCCGCTTTGATTAGGCAGTACTGCAGTGCTTCCGGCTTGTGACTGATGTGCTACCTTTTTGAGCTGGAGGCTGAAGAGGAGGCGAAGAGGGGCAGTGCACTATGCACCTGAGGCGCCGATGCTGCGGGAAAATGCAGCAGACAGACCCGGTGACTTAGAGGCATGGGGACAGCTTAAGAGAAATCGGTCAAGACATCAATGATTTTTTGCATGGAGAAGCAGCGCATAGGAGGCTGAGTAGCATACTCCATCTTTACAGCGTCGGCGCTGCAAAGGACAGTTCTCATTGTCTACCGGCACTAAAAGTGGTACTGCCATTTCTAAAGGCGCCGTTTGGCCAGTAACCGCCAGAGAGCCAGGCGCCGTGAGCTCCTTGACAGTGAGTATAGTGCACATGCGCAGTAGAGAGAGCCAGTTCATGTCAGCATGGATAACCAATAATTAAAAGGCACAGAGGAATGACAGAGGATGTTGTTACGGTCAGCAAGGTACTCCCTCATTATTTTCAAACACTTGCACTCCATGTAAGAGTCCCCTGCACCTCAGGCACAGGACGATGGGAGGGTCTGAGAAAACTCTCCCCGAACTTTGCCAGTGTTCCACTGCCTCTGCTGGATTGGAGTTGTGTGTCTCTCACTTGTACTCCTTGATTGGCCAATGAACTGTGACCTCTGCTGCCAGCGTTTTCATATGGGAATATTTTTAATAATTCCGCAAGATGGGCCCTCTGATCCTCCAACACTTTAGTACACCTGTTTGCCTCTGGAATAAGAGATATAGAGTTCACCTTGTAGCGTGGGTCTAGAAGTGTCCCCAATCTGTGTTGCCCGTCACCCAAAATTTTGAGAAAGTGAGGGTGACGTGAAAGGCAGCGTAACATAAACTCAGGCATGCATGTAAGACTGTTGGTTCAGCGGTGTCAGCCACAAGTCTGCCTGCTCTTTCAGAGCTGTCCACAACTCTTCAGCATTGTCCTGTTTGTCACCTAAGCATATTAGCTTCACCGCAGCTTGTTGCTGCTTTGATGAGGCAGTGCTGCAGTGCTTTAAGCTTGTAACTGATGTGCTACTTTGGGAGATGGAGGCTGAAGAGGAAGCGGAGGAGGTGCAGGAGCTGTAGACTGTGGGGGCAACACAGATTGATGTAAGACACGCAATACTCTGGGTTGGGAGGACGTGCAACATACTAAGGTCTGAGTGGGTCCCGGCTTCCACTATGTTAACCCAGTGTGCCCTCAGTGAGATGTAACGTCCCTGACCACAGGCACTTGTCCACGTGTCCGTGGTTAGGTGCACTTTCCTTGTACCAGCATTGTTGAAGGCACTGGTAATGTTGTGTGACACATTCTTGCTTGTCTAATATCGTGACGACAGACCGGGAGAAATAGTGCCGGGTGGAGACCGAGTACTTTGTTACAGTCACCGCCATCAGGTTGCGGAAAGCGTCCATTTCCCAAGAGCCTATAATGCAACATTTTCGAGCGCAAGCAGATGACAAATTTGTGCGTTTAGTACTGTGTCCTGTGGGCTGTTGGGTGCGTCTTTCTGCTTATGGTCAAATGACTAGGGAATGGACAACTGTAGGCTGCGCTGGGACAAGGACATGTACATGCTTGATTATGGTGCAATTTGACTGTGGTCAATGACAGGTGCAGGGCAGGAGGCATCTTTTCATGCACCGAGGACAGGGGATTGGCTTGCACGCACAACAGCGGAAAAAGCACTCGCCAAAGAGCAGCCACCAGGTTCCACCCATTGTCACACACAAACATGCCTGACTGTGGGTTCACCGGTCTCATCCACCAATATGCATGCTGTTTCATAGCTGTCCACAACTTTTCAGCATCGTGGCGTTTTCCACAGAACCATATTGGCTTCAGCACAGCCTGTTCCCGCTTTGATTAGGCAGTGCTGCAGTGCTTCCGGCTTGTGACTGATGTGCTACCTTTTTGAGCTGGAGGCTGAAGAGGAGGCGAAGAGGGGCAGTGCACTATGCACCTGAGGCGCCGATGCTGCGGGAAAATGCAGCAGACAGACCCGGTGACTTAGAGGCATGGGGACAGCTTAAGAGAAATCGGTCAAGACATCAATGATTTTTTGCATGGAGAAGCAGCGCATAGGAGGCTGAGTAGCACACTCCATCTTTACAGCGTTGGCACTGCAAAGGACAGTTCTCATTGTCTACCGGCACTAAAAGTGGTACTGCCATTTCTAAAGGCGCCGTTTGGCCAGTAACCGCCAGAGAGCGAGGCGCCGTGAGCTCCTTGACAGTGAGTATAGTGCACATGCGCAGTAGAGAGAGCCAGTTCATGTCAGCATGGATAACCAATAATTAAAAGGCACAGAGGAATGACAGAGGATGTTGTTACGGTCAGCAAGGTACTCCCTCATTATTTTCAAACACTTGCACTCCATGTAAGAGTCCCCTGCACCTCAGGCACAGGACGATGGGAGGGTCTGAGAAAACTCTCCCCGAACTTTGCCAGTGTTCCACTGCCTCTGCTGGATTGGAGTTGTGTGTCTCTCACTTGTACTCCTTGATTGGCCATTGAACTGTAACCTCTGCTGCCAGCGTTTTCATATGGGAATATTTTTAATAATTCCGCAAGATGGGCCCTCTGATCCTCCAACACTTTAGTACACCTGTTTGCCTCTGGAAAAAGAGATATAGAGTTCACCTTGTAGCGTGGGTCTAGAAGTGTCCCCAATCTGTGTTGCCCGTCACCCAAAATTTTGAGAAAGTGAGGGTGACATGAAAGGCAGCGTAACAAACTCAGGCATGCATGTAAGACTGTTGGTTCAGCCGTGTCAGCCACAAGTCTGCCTGCTCTTTCAGAGCTGTCCACAACTCTTCAGCATTGTCCTGTTTTTCACCTAAGCATATTAGCTTCACCGCAGCTTGTTGCTGCTTTGATGAGGCAGTGCTGCAGTGCTTTAAGCTTGTAACTGATGTGCTACGTTGGGAGATGGAGGCTGAAGAGGAAGTGAGGGAGGAGGAGGTGCAGGAGCTGTAGACTGTGGGGGCAACACAGATTGATGTAAGACACGCAATACTCTGGGTTGGGAGGACGTGCAACATACTAAGGTCGGAGTGGGTCCCGGCTTCCACAATGTTAACCCAGTGTGCCCTCAGTGAGATGTAATGTCCCTGACCACAGGCACTTGTCCACGTGTTTGTGGTTAGGTGGACTTAACAAGTAACAGCATTGTGGAGGGCACGGGTAATGTTGTAGGACACCTGCCTGTGTAATGCAATGACGGCACACCGGGATAAATAGTCCCACATGTTCGTGGCCTTGGGTTGATCCTCCACTCTGCCCTCTCTTTCAAGCTACGTATCCAAGCCCTTTCCTCCTCCTGCCCACTACAACTGTGAAACATTTCCTGGAACCGTACATTCCAAGAAACTTAAAAAATGTTTGTGCACACCCTCATGATCTCCCGCCTCAACTATTGCAACCTTCTACTCTCTGGTCTCCCCTTTAGCAGCACTCAAAACTATCCTAAACTCTGCTGTGAGAGTAATCCAACTTTCCCTCTGTTATTCCTCAGCCCCTCTTCTCTGCCAAGCCCTTCACTGCCTTCCTACTGCCCATAGGCTACAGTTCAAAAACCTAACTATGACATACAGAGCCTTACACAACCTGTCTCCTCCATACATCTGTGACATGGTCTCCCAATGTCCAACTAGGTCATGACTTCTTCTACGCTAACCCAGTGTTCCATCAGTGAGATGTACTGTCCCTGCCCACAAGGACTTGTCCACGTGTCCGTGATTAAGTGCACTTTCCCTGTAACAGAATTATTGAGGGCCCAGGTAACGTTGTGGGACACGTGCTTGCTTGTGCTGCTGTTGTGACGGCAGACCGGGAGAAAGAGTTGTGGTTGTGGACCAAGTACCTAGTTACGGTCACCACCATCAGGTTGCGGAAAGCTTATGTCTCCAATGAAGCTAAAATGCAACATTTCAAGTGCAAGCAGATTAGAAATGTGTTAATTTAGTACTCTGGCGTTGGCTGCATATTTCCGTTGAGTTACAAGGACTGGGGCAGGGACAACTGAAAGCTACATTGGGAAAAGGACGTGGACGTGCTTGTTAATGGTGATAGTTGAGTTTGTGTGCAACTACAGATGCAGGGCAGGAGGCATCTTTACATGCACCATGGACAGGGGATTGGCTTGCAAGCACAACAGCGGAAGAAACAGTGGTATCATATGCAAACACTGTTCATGGAGCCTGGTGTTCAACCAACAAAGTCGAGTGCTTTGCTGCCATGTGCATGATCATGCTAGTGGTGGTAAGGCTGGTAGGTTTGCTACCCCTGCTGATGAAAGCATGGCCGGTGGTGCAAATGGCCTTTTTGGGGTTATCGGCAGAGTCTTTAAAAATCAACCAGACTGTTAGGGGGACATTCATTGTTTCCCTCTCCCACACCACCTCCTTACCTCGACACCTGTGATTTAGTGTTCCCCAAGGCTCAGTTCTAGGACCCCTACTCTTCTCCATCTACACCTTCAGCCTGGAACAGCTGATGTAATGGCACGGTTTGCAATCTCATCACTACGCTGATGACACGCACATCTCCCAATCTGTGCCTGACATCACCACCTTACTGACCAAAATCACATGCCTTCCCGTGTAATCATCCTGTCGGCGGCACCTGATTATCGCATTTGCTTCCTTGCTACGTCTTCTTGGTGGCTGCATGGTGGCTCGCTGTACTCAGGTACACTACCGTGTACTCTAGCGTGCTTCCCAGCACGCGCTCTGTTCTGTCTTGTACCAAGACGTGCTTCACAGTACATGTCCTGCACCATCCTGTACCCAGGTGTGCTTCCCATTACGTGTCCTGCACCATCCTGTACCCTGCGTGACCCCGTGTACACACTCTACGCACTTCCGTACCCAGCTTGACCCGAGTACATGCTTTACATATTCCTGTACCCTGCAAGCCCGCCGTCTTCACCCTGAAACACCGTCTCTCATGCCTCCTTCGAGCCGGCCACCTGGTTACAGCAGTCGTGGTACTTTATTCCCCTGGGCCTGCCCCTGATGCTCCCTGTACAGGGGGTGGTCCTCACTAGGTCAGCTCACCCGGGGTGGGTTGTTATCATGGCCCAGAGGGTCAACTCCAGGAGTCGTCACACGAACAAGGGTGGGTGGTTTTGCTGGGCTTAAAATACTTGTTATGGAAAAGGTTGAGGTGTACCCCACAGGGGAACATGTTTGCCAGCCAACACACTTAGTATATGGGCATTCCAAGTCTAGGAAACCAGCTCCTTTTTCATGGGACATTTTTTGTTAAGAGGCCCTCCTCCGTATTTCTTCCAAGGGGGATTGGGGTTATTGGGATGCATATGACTTGGCAGCAGGGCAGGCCTTGCTGTCAATGCATAAGAAAACAGAATGGGAGTACAAAATGCATAGTGTGAAGTGGATTTTCCTGGGCCCATCCAGTATGTGGGTTCGAAAACTTATTGGGGTGCATATAACTTGACAGCAGGGCAGGCCTTGCTGTCAATGCATAACAAGAGTATGGGATTACAAAATGAATAATGTGAAGTGGATTTTCCTGGGCCCATCCAGTACCTGGGTTCTAAGGTATATTGGGGTGCATATGACTTGGTAGCAGGGCAGGCCTTGCATTCAATGCAACATTTTTTATGGAGGCCCTCCTGGACATCTTGTGAAAGGGGTATTGGGGTGCGTCGTAATTCAGCCCATCCACTCACTGTATAGGCTACAACAGTTTAGGTGACCCACTGTTTAATAATGGCCCTTTAAGCAGATTAATGCTGCCTGATGCACTTGTAAAAATAAGCTATATGACTTTAAGAGTCCCTCCTTCATAAATGAAACAAGATGGGTCTGCTTATGTGTCACACACCACATGGCCAGCTAGGGTTGGTAAATGTTACAATGACATTTCCCAGTGATTGCATTTGTTTTGGTTGAAAGCAATGTTAAAGTTGAAAAACGCTTCAAAAATGCTGCATCTGAACATAGCCCAAGTGGAGGAGGGACATGTTGGTCTGGGGTTAAATATTTTGTCTTATATACAAGTCGTTAACCTGGAAAGGATGTACCTTAACATATTTCCCAGCAAAATCCGTTTTCGTATGTTTTTGGTGCTCCGGTAAAAATGGCATAAAACTATGAAACAATTGTTTAAAGCTGTGAACTAGGAGTCAGAAATGCTTCCAGGGGTGGTCCCAATGATGTCGCTTTATCATTGGAGCAGTGTTTCCATCATTTTCAGATGCTTTTAGAGCCTAAAAGACCCCCGGGTGGTCGCGGGAAAAATTCTCGGGTCTCCCATAGACTTACATTGGGCTCGTTGTTCTGTCCGAGTACCCAAGTATTCCAATTTGCTTGACCCGAACAACGTGCACCCGAGCATTTTAGTGCTCGCCCATCACTAGCTACAAACTGTTTTAAAGTCAGGTCCCCTACTGTATGACACTACACACAGAAGAATTTTTGTTGTAGCCTATGAATCAGGCCTCTATAACACACTAGATGCTACAAACTATTTTAAAATCATGTCCCCTTCTGTATGACACTAGGAACAGAAGAATTTTTGTGGCCTATGGATCAAGACTCTATAACACACTAGATGCTACAAACAATTTTAAAGTGAGGTCGCCTAATGTATGAAAATAGGAACCGAAGACTTTTTTGTGGCCTATGGATCAGGCTTTTATACCACAGTAGATGTTACAAGCTATTTTAAAGTCAGTTCCCCTACTGTATGACATTAGGAACATAAGAATTTTTGTTGTAGCCTAAAGATCAGGCCTCTATATCACACTAAATATTACAAACTATTTTATAGTCAGGTACCCTATTGTATAACTCTAGGAACAGAAGAATTGTTTTGTGGCCTATGGATCAGACCTCTATAACACATTATGGCACCAAAGGAGAAAATGAAGTAACAATTTTATCCAAAAATACAAATGTACTTACTTTTAAAGCTAAAAAGACATATCATATCAATTACGCTTTTCAAATGCAGAGTATACATAGGGTGGTAAATACCTATTCCTAACTGCTAGATCATAGCTGCAAGTGTAAGGAAGGTGACCTGACGGACGGACGGACTTGTCAGAATAGAGGAAGGAAGGGTTGCACAGTTTATATAGGTGTCAGCTACTACAGTGGGGAAACAGCTGAGAAAGTGTAGTGGACGTGCAGTACCTTGTGTTGACCATTAGAGGGCAGGGAGGAGTGTGAGCAAAGGACTTGACATCAGCTTAGGGCTTAGGAAACCGTTGGTCATGGGGGGCGGAGTTACAGGGAACGATATAAATTTGAAGGAGGGTTCCAGAAAGTTTCAGTCCCCAGGGGATCTCCAGTGACAGGAGGACTACGACAGTTTGTGCAATGAGGAAAACCGTACCAGGGGGACTGAGGAGAGAGAAAGTCAGGGGGGTGGTCCTGACAGGAAGAACCGCAGTAAAGACGAGACACCGGGTGTGGGACACCGTATTTGACACGACGACTGACCAGTGAAACTACTGTTGGTGTACAGGCCTACGGCAGCCACAGTGACGGAGCTGACAGGAGCGTCAAAGAGTGGAAAAGGTACAGGACGTACATGTACGTCTCGGGTGAAAAGTACGATGTTTGAAGCGGCACTGAACATGGAGGGCCGTGAGGAAGGTACTGTGTCGCCTTGTGAGGACCGTCAGTCGGACGGCGAGAGCACGAATAAACTTGGACCTGTCGCACCCAGAACCTGCCTCCATCTTGTCTCTGTTTTGTCTCTGCGCGGTAAGAGAGGGACCACCCCCCAGCTCGGCCCACCAACCCTACACAAGTACTGGAGAAATGTCTGGGACCACATTCCACAGGCTACAGAACCACCATATGTCATGCAGCCTATTGCACTAAGATGTCCATAAGTATTTGTCCTGCATAAATATACAGGAACTAATGCCCCAAAAGTCCTAACTGGTAAACCTTCAAATACAAATTATGCTAAGACTTTTCACTCCATACATGTATAATAACAGTCTCCATAAAAGTAAGACAGAGAAAAAAATTAAAAACTATATCATACTGTATATCTGCCTCATCTCTGTGGACTGAAGTTGCAGGCGCCATGGATCATATCAAACAGACAAAGTCACAATAATATATCATTGTTAACACTAAGATATGGTTCATAGTTTACCTGTGGTCATGTTGCCACCTTGGTATGTGGACCAGTGATGCACCCCGTCGCTTGTTTCACCACCTCTGCAGTTTCATCAGGAGGTAGGTAAGCGTTGTATCTGGGCTTCTTAAATAGTGTGGGCATATGTCCCCGCCATGTTGTGTCACGGTGAGGCGGTCAGTGCTCAAGGCACGCGTCATTCGGTCACATGATCTGGTCACCTGACCGGGCACGTTGGCAGGCAATGCTGATGCCCAGTAGAGCACCAGCCACTACACCACAAGACAGCGAATGCGTGGTAAGCGCTCAAGCTGTCAGTCCCAGACAGATACATAAGTATTAATCATTAAGGGCTAAATCTTTTTATCTGACTAAAGATGAATGATTGTAAATGTAAATGCTCTATAGGGGATAGTAATAGGGAATACAAATGGCACAATATTAACTATGCAAATATAATCCTAATCAGTACTTGTATATATAAATTAACAGACTAAACATTCAATCTAACAGCACTGAATTATACTATATATCTATAATACAATTATGTATATATCAAATAAATACACTTATCAATTACATTTGCACAACATTATACATCGTCTCTATTATAAATGTTCCCATAAATTTTGTTTTTCATAACCGAGTATATTGATGTGGCAAGTGGCAAACAGATTAGCTTGGTACATATTCATCCTAAAAGCATTTCAACATCAGCTTCATCCATGAACGAACAGCTCAATGATGACAAAGCCATAATAAACAGGCATACGTCCACAAACAAAATGCATACCCAAATGTATAGATAAGTACTAAAATGTAAAAACATTAAAAAAAAAAAAAACATTAAATGGCAAAAACACAAGGGAAAAATAATTTAAAATTCGCGCTTACTATAGAAAGAACCTGAAGTTCAATGATTCATTAAGGCCTTTCGGGACAACTCTATCGAGGCTCACAATCCATCTGGTCTCCCTTTTGAGTAGCTCCTTTTTATAGTCCCCTCCTTGAATACCTAACTGGACCCTATCTATACCTAATCATTTTGGGTTACTGTTGGAAACGCCATGAAGAGTCTAGGTATAGTTTTCAAACTTGTCACATCCTCAACTGTTGCTGCATTTTTTATGTCTCTCATGTTCTAGTGCTCTAATTTTCAATTGTCTAGTCGTCATGCCGATGTAAATGAGTTTACAAGGACAATATGCATAATACACGACCATATCTGTAGTACACGAGATATGGTGTTTTATTGTATATGTCCTTGTGGCCTCACTATTGTCAAATGTAAACGCTCTTTCCATGTTTCGTAATGCTGAGCAGTTCCCATACTGGAAATTGCCCCATTTAGGACCCATCTTTTCTGAAAAAAAAAAGATTTTTGTGGAGCTACATAATGGCTACGCGTGAGCAGATCTTTTAAATTTTTTGACCGTCTCCAGGTAACACTGGGGTTCATAGGTAAAAATCTACAAAGATCTTCATCTGCCCTTAATATGGGCCAATGTTTTCTGAGTATACCCATAATATCTGTCCACCTGGAGTTGAATGTGGTGATGAAGCGCACCGGTTGCTCTACCAATTTTGGGTTTTGTTTTTGCACTAGAAGTTGATTTCTAGATGTATGTTGAGCCATTAGTGATTAATACTTATGTATCTCTCTGGGACTGACGGCTTGAGTGCGCTGTCTTGTGGTGTGGTGGCTGGTGCTCTAGGGGGCGTCAGCATTGCCAGGCAACATGCCCGGTCAGGTGACCGGATCATGTGACCGGATGACGCGTACCTTGAGCGCCGCCCGCCTCACCGCAACACAGCATGGCGGAGATGCGCCAGACACAGCTGCCAGTGTTTAGAGACATATGCCCATATTATTTAAGAAGCCCAGAAACAACGCTTACCTACCTCCTGATGAAACTGCAGAGGCGGTGTATATTATTGTGACTTTGTCTGTTTGATAGGATACATGGCGCCTGCAACTTCAGTCCACAGAGATTAAGAGTGATGTACTGTGTGCGATTCATATAGCGTCTTGTGCTTGGGTGCGAGGAAAAACACAGGAGACACAGGTGTGATTAGGAAGCACTTGTATTACTTCATACAAGTAAGCAAAAGGTAACGTAACATAGTTTTGAAGTCTGAAGGAAAACCTTATGTCCATCTAGTTAAGCCTATTTTTAGTGCAGCTGTTCTGCATTGTTGATCCTGGGGAAGGCAAAAAACCCACAGAGTAGAAGCCAATTTTCTCCATAGGGAAAAAAATTCCTTCCCCTAAGCTGGGTCAACCATCTACCTATAATATTATGTTATTCGTAACCTTCTATACTGTTACTCACAAGAAAAGCATCCATTCCTTTCTTAAATTCATTCAGTGAGTTGGCCATCACCACTTCCTCAGGAAGAGAATTCCAGAGCCTCACTGCTCTTACCGTGAAGAACCCTCTTCTATGCTGGTGCAGAAATTGTCTTTCCTCCAAACGAAGAGAATGCCCCCTTGTTCTTGTCACAGTCCTTGGTACAAACAGTTCATTGGAGAGATCTCTGTATTGCCCTCTGATATACTTGTACATATATATTAGGTCTCCCCTAAGTCTTCTCTTTTCTAGAGTAAATAGACCTAATTTTGATAACCTTTCTGGGTATTGTAGTGAACCAACTCCATTTATCATTTTAGTAGCCCGCCTTTGAACCCTTTTGTCATGTCCGCCATGTCTGCCTTGCCTCAAGAACCCCTGGAGCAGTGTGCAAGCGCATCTCGTGTCTGCTATCCTGCATGTTCCCTAGAGCAGTGTGCACACTCACCTCATGTCTGTTGAGCTGCGGGATGCCTGCGTTTCTGCTCTTCCTTCTGTGATCATCTCGTCACGTCTAGAATCCCTGATCATGTGTCCTTTCTATGTTCCAGCATAGGCTGGTTCTGCATTCATCTCTACATGTCTGAAACCCTGATCATGTGACCTTTCCTAGGATCCTGCACTGTCCGGTTCTGCAATCATCCCTGCATGTCTGGAATCCTGATCATGTGACTGCGCTCTGTGATCCTAGAGGAGCTGAACTGGAAGCTCTTTCCTGGTCCTGACCCGGAAGT
This sequence comes from Dendrobates tinctorius, assembly GCF_039654945.1. Taxonomy (NCBI): domain Eukaryota; kingdom Metazoa; phylum Chordata; class Amphibia; order Anura; family Dendrobatidae; genus Dendrobates; species Dendrobates tinctorius. The sequence goes on along the minus strand of NW_027361776.1, from coordinate 3,244,745 downwards.
GGTGGTGCTATGCCCTATATCAGACCACCCCTTCCTATGCTCAGGGCCTGAGTATTGTGTTGCTTCTCTGCATAGCTGCTTGGTCTGTGGGGTTGCTCCCTCTATTCTGTGCCCTTGCACTCTGCTCTGTCGTGTGTCTCTGCACACGCTCCATGCTTGTATTCCGTCTCTTGTCTTGTGCTTTGTCTCGTGTTGTCCTCCGTGCTCTGTTCGTCCTCGCTATGTCTTCTTGTTATGTCCGTTCTCTACCCTGTCCCTGGCGTGTCTCATACACGTGCAGGCCTCTGCTCTGTACCCTGTCTAGTCCCAAGGTTCTCCCTTGGCCCGGCTCTGGGCTTCTGCCTATGCTCCGCTGCTAGACTCTGTCTCTGTCCCTGATGTGTCTGTCTACACGTGCAGGCCTCCATTCTGTACCCTATCCCTGGCGTGTCTCCTACATGTGCAGGCCTCGCTCTGTACCCTGTCCCTGGCATGTCTCCTACACGTGCAGGCTCCGTTCTGTACCCTGTCCCTGGCGTGTCTCCTACACGTGCAGGCTCCGCTCTGTACCCTGTCTAGTCCCAAGACTCTCCCTTGGCCCGGCTCTGGGCTTCGGCCTACGCTCCGCTGCTAGACTCTGTCCCTGGCATGTCTCTACACGTGCAGGTCTCGCCTTGTACCTTGCCCCTGGCATGCTCTCTGCATGCGCAGGACTCTGCTTCGTATCCTATGCCTTCTCTCTGCTGCTTGTGCGCCCTTGCACTTTTCGCACTAGGCTTTGCCGTGTTGTCTCGCATGCGTCTCTGTCCTGTACCTTTGCCTAGCACTGCCTTGTGGCTCCGTGCCTCCGTGCAGGTGCCTGGTCACCTGTGCCTGCCTGTTGTGCCTCAGCCGTGCGGCCTCTTGTCGTGCTCGCCTGTGTGCCTCAGCCGTGCCCGCTGTCCAGTGCTATAGTGGTTTCCGGCTGCGTGGCCGCAGCGGTGCTGCCTCTAGTCGTGCCCGCCTGCTTATGCCATCATCGGTACCACCTGCCGATGCCCCCAGCTGTGGTCTCCATGTTCCCTTGCACGCACGCTGGTTCTCGCACTGTGCCTTTTCGTGCTACTCTTGCACAAAGTCTTTTGCTCTCTTTGCTCTGCTCTGAACCCTGTCTTGCCTGCCGGATCCCGTAACCTGCCGACCGCTGCCTAGATGACTGCGGCCTGATGTCCGGAGCTGATGTCCGTAGCCTGATTTCTGGACTCTGTCGGTCGATGCCAGCACCCCGGATTCCAATGCCATTGAACCCGTCCCTGGCGTGCCCTCGCACACGCAGGCCTCCGTCCTTGTACCCGTCCCTGGCATGCCCCTCGGCATGCGCAGGTCTCCGTTCTGTGAATCTGATCCTGGCGTGTCTCCTTGCATGCACCCTGTTTTGTCTCCTAGTTTGTCTGCCGGATTCCTGAAGCCAGCTGACTACTGCCGGAGGTCTGGAGCCAGATGTCTACACTCTGATGCCTGGACCCTGTCAGCCCTTGCCAGTCTTCCGGAGTCCGATTCCTCGCACCCTGCCTTGGACTTTGGCGTGCCCTGGCACGCACCTTGTTATATGGATTCTGTGTGTTCACGTTTCGCACCTGTTTTACCTTGAAAAGTTCCTCATGCCTTGGACCTCGGCGTGCCCTTGCATGCATCTTGCTTTGTGTGTTCACCTTTGGACCTGTTGTAACCTGAAGTGTTCCTGAATGAAGTTTACTTGAACTAATGCCTTGTCTTGTCTTGCTTCCTGAACCGGCCGTCTGGTCCAGCAGCCGTGGTGGCTCACCCCCTTGGTCTTGCCCCTGACACTCCCTGTATAGGGGGTGGTTCCTCACTAGGTCAGCTCGCCCTAGGTGGGTGGGTGCCACGGCCCAGAGAGTCCACTCTTTCAAAGAAGAACGACTCAGCGTAAGCTGACGCTCGTCACACCTTTCAAGTTCAGTAATGTCTTTAGGTATCAACCTAAAACAATTCCGTTGCCAACCGGATAAACCTCTCAGGCCTTAAACTAGAAACAAAAAAGAGCAAATCATAAATCTCAAATAACAAGAAGAACCTATATAGGGCATATAGGTTCTTATAGTAGCATAAATAAATACCTAATAGGTGAAAAAATAGCCGCAAAAGAGAGAGGATATTATTAAATATAATCAAACTTTATTGCACATATATTTTAAAGACGTACAGTGCTGACAATGAGGTAGATAGAATATAGCAGCTAAAAGATAATGGCATAATACAGATGAAAGCATAATACAGATGAAAATGTAATGCCAGACAGAAGAAACGTCTCAGGGTTAGAGGCTGCACCAGGCCAGGACAATAATAACAGAAATTCTGAGCCTAATTATAAGATGAACCATGCATTTAATAGGAACAATTACATAATATATACAAGCCAATAAGTAAATAATTATTTAGTCTACTAAGCAGTATCATCTCAGCATGCTCCAAATGTTCAGAGTAAATTCCATAAATATATGGTGATATAGACTGTCCAATTATATCCAGTAAATAGACAATTATTTAGTTTTTACTGAACAGTATTATCTCAGCATGCTCTGAGTGCCCAGAATAACTTCTATAGATATATGATGATATGAATTATACAGTTATATCCGACTAAAGGTTATATACAAAGGTATAGAGCTGAGACAATAACGTCAGAAAATCTGTGAATCAGATAGATGGTTTAAATGAAGTAATAATATTGTCTCAGTAAGCTCATGAGCAGAGTCTAAGTTTAGATGAAGTTATACATTGTCCAAATGGCACCCAGCCAGTAGCTATATATATCACCATATAAAACTATAGATGATAGCATCAAATGGCCTATGTAGTATGAGGTAAATTACCTTGTGACATGGTCCTGGGTAGGTGCAGAGACGCCCGTGAGACCCGCTATGGCACCAACGCGCGTTTCACCGTCTTCGGTTTTGTCAGGAGGCGTGGTTAAAAGATAACGGGCATGTGATTTAAATATGAAAAGACTAGGTCTGTCAGCAAATCAGCGCGCTCTCTGTCATGATGTCCCGCCCCATGGAGGAGCAAGCAGGCGCGCGCCAGGTATAATGGGAGGGAGGACGTGCATCCTCACCCACCATCACCATGGCAACACATCCAACTCGCAACACCACGGGCCGGGCACAGCGCATGTACAGGGCACGTTTGTGTGATGCACTGTAAAGACACAATAATAATAGGTGCCCATGTAGTCGCCATGTGAGCAAATTGGATGGCAATTAGATTGTTATATCAATATAGACTATGTATTATCGCTAGCCCATTATAAACAATGCAGTAATTGAAGTAATTGCGTAGCAGAGAAATAATAAATGTGCCACATGTAAATATATAGCAAAAAAATAATAAATTATATTCATAACAGAAAAATAACAAATATATCACATATGCAGGATGTCCTATAGAAGATTTAAAGACTATAAGGTGCCAAAATTTAGTTAACCCCTCGTATAGGGTATATGCTATGTATGAAATATAACACTGCAAAACAGATTTCTAAACGTACACAATGAGATCACGCCGCAACGTGATAAGTCATAATGTATATGTGCAAAAAAGTTATAAGCATAATATAACGTATAATGGAGCAAGCTATGTTATACAATTCAGTAAGTATCTATATTGCATTATCACTATACAGATGGAGATATTTAGTTATTGGCCAAATAGAAATGGGCAAAATAAAATGGACTCCAATATATTAGTCGGCTGTTATATATATATATAAAAAGGACTTCTCTTCAAAGAACATTTGAGGTAACGGTCCATAGATGTCACAAAATAACCGGTGGGCACAATAATTAATAAAAATAGAATTAGTCTTACCGGTAATTCGGTTTCTAGGAACCTTCCACGACTGCCATATTGGAGGATGTCTCCCCGCCCTAATGGGGGACAGGAAATGCACAAGAGGTTACATAACCCTCCCCTTCCGGCTATCTCCAGTGTTTTTTCTCGACACACTAGCATGTATAGTTACCACTAGAGATGAGCGACTTTGCCTTTTTTCGGGTCGAGTCGGGTTTCAGGAAACCCGACTTTCGCAAAAGTCGGGTCAAACGAAATCGGCCGATTATTGTGAAAAGTCGAAGTCCGACTGAAACACGAAACCCAATGTAAGTCAATGGGGAAGAAAAGTCGGCAGTGAGTGGAGGACAGGAAACACACCTACAGTGCCCATTTTAATGCCAAAAACATCAATTCTTATTCCTTAAGCTTGTCAACCTTAATTTACTATATAATAATAGTTAGGCATTGAAAACTGGGGGTTATTTGGCTAAAGTTGTGGGGGGGGGTAGTGCTGGCTCCAGATTTTCGTGGGCCCAGGGCCACAGAGTGTCACTGGGCTCCTTTAACACATGACACAACTCATGATCCTTTGATACGGCAGAGAAATAGCGGTACAGTACAATGAAAAATACTTCAATTCTTACATCACATGACTGATATCCATTTTAAATTCTCCAACAGCTCCAAAAACAGACAGTATATTCCTCCATACAGTATTATGGCCACCACATAGTGCGCCATACAGAGTAATGAGGCCCATGTATTTCTCCATACAGAATGATTGATCCCATATAATGTTCCATGCAGTATATGATGAGCTCCACATAATGCTACAGTATATGTTGTTCACCATGGATGAAGCTCCAGTGTCTTATGGGCCCAAATAATGCCCCATATATAATGGGCCCCATTTCTAATGCTCCAGTGTATAATGGGCCCTGTAAATGCTGCTCCAGTGACTGATGTCCACCTTTGGACTGCTCCAGTGTATGGTGAGCCCCAGATATCAATCTCCAGAGAATCGTACTCCCCAAAAATTGCTCCCAACCTTTAAAACAATTAAATAAGTCTCGTCGCTAGGGAATCCCTGTACTCTGGACTCCTCGTCATCCCCATCTTCTATCTCTCTGCACTTGGACTGTTTAGGCAGAGGGTGTACAGACATGATGTCATCGCGCTCTTTGACCAGAATGTCACTGTCAGGAAAAAGTGTTTGGTTTCCGGGGGCAGTATGGTTGCAAAGCTGAACCTTAAAGGAATGTCCAGAAGGGCACCACCTGGAGTGGAGCCTGCGGCTTAATTGGACACAACACGGGCAACCTCAACCATGCCATTCACAAAAAAGCTGCACAGATGGCAAGCTTAATTCCGTTAATGAACAAGACTCAGGCATGCCCCCGCGGTCCGCGTCCAGCTTACTAGAGGGACACACGAGGCTCTGGCACGCGAGATCGGCCAATAACTGGTCTGTCATGCCCTTACATGTCCGGGGCTGCACACGTGCTACAATGAAAGGACCAGCGTGTATCGCTTACAGGTGCGGATAACACACTGAACCCCGTTAGTGATGGGGATCAGGGATTACAATTCTTCCCCGCGAACAAGCATTTCCCAGTGAGTGCAGGTCAACCGGAATTCCGGAATTAGGCCTAAACGGCATTCCAGAAGGAATGTGAAAAAATTAAGTGTCCAAACCACAGGTGCTGTAGCTTGCTCAACAGCTGGGCTCCTCTGCTGAGTAGCACACAGTTCTTACATAAACAGGCGGCATAGCTTGGTTCACGGGTGGCCAACTCTGCTGAGTAGCATACACAGTTACTAGGCCCAAAGTATTAAGTGGTGTAAATGCAGTCAAAAACTGGTTCTTTCATAAACAGGCGGCATAGCTCGGTTCACGGGTGGGCTCCTCTTCTGAGTAGCAGACACAGTTACTAGGCCCAAAAGGATTTTCAGGACAATATGCGGTAAAAAATTATTAGAAACACACACGGTGTAGCTCCTTCACAGTTGTACTACACCGCTGGCTACCAGACACCGCTACTATGCCCTAAAACTGTCTATTATCATTGAAAACCATTATTAATGTGAAAAAAAGATACGCTTTTGTTTAACGAAACGTTCTCGAACGGAAACTCGAACAGACGAATTTTAATCAAAGTGTTGCAGTTCGACGAACGGATCTAACACCGCCCAAAACAGCTAGAATTTGAACTTGGCCAACAGTTCCACTCAAACACCACTCATCTGTAATCAGGAGGCAGACTCAGACGGTCTCAGGCACAGTATGGATTCAACAAGATTGCAGAAAGTTGAGAAAGGGTACAGTATCACCGGATAACAGGTATATATAGCATAGTTTAAACATTTAAAATCTCCGTGTTTATTTCCGAAGTACGACAAAGACACTCACAGCCTCAGTATGGATTAGACAACAATCTAAAAAGTAGAAAAAAGGAAATGTTTTTGAAGCGTACACCAGTATACACTGTTGGGGCATTTTTAAATCTTCATATATATTTCTGTCTCAGTAAGACAGTCCAGACTCTCCGCAAGAGGAAACGAGATGGATAAAAGTACAGACATAAAGTCGAGTGATTGCAGAAATTTAAGAATTACTAATCACGGGAAAAACTCCCGGGAGAATTCTCAGAGGCGATGCGGACCCTAAATTACTTTGTATGTGGAGACAGCGAAAACAGTTCTTTGTGAAGTAAGGGTTGCTGTATTGCAGTACCATTGATCCCATCACCGTTACTCATCTCCATCAAATTTTGATCACAGGGAGAGATGTAGACATGGTCCTCACTGCCTATCATGATCTGGCAGGTAACTTTGGAGTGCAAAAGCCACAGGCTGTAGGCGATTCTATTGGATTGGCATGAGAGGGCACATTTAAAAATGTGGGCAGGAATGTCACACGTCTGTGAGTAGGAAAACTGTGAAAGCTGATGATAAACCACCACTGCATCTCATTGTGAGTCGACGTCCATAAGAAATGGAAGCCATTGGTCATCTGAAGCTAGAGCCCGGCCAGCAGGACAGGGCATAGCTACGTCTTAACCATCATCTATAAGTTCACCAAATTTGTAGTGGCAGTCCCAGGGAAGGATTTGTCAGCAGGGAGAGCAGGGAGAGGTAAATATTGCAAATGCTGGGGCCCTGCCCAAGCAAGGGGGGCCCACTCGTGGGCATCGGTACTGGCACTGGGCCCCTCATAGTACGCCGGTGTGTCTGACGGCGGGTGCGCACCCCCACCGTCAGAGACACTTGATTGCATTATGAGGGACCCTGTGCCAGTGCTGGCACCCAAGAGTCGGCCCACCCACTTGTCCAGGGCAATGGCACTCGCACGGTTGCGTGCGCTAGGTGGTGACCCCGGCCATGGGGGGGGGGAGGCAGCCCAGTTAGGGAGTTTTAAAAAATGGCACATGTTGATGTTGGACATTCAGCAGCTGCAAATGGAGGAATCGGAGAAGTCCGAGGAAGAGGAGGACAAAAGCGAGCCATTTTTCTGGCAACCTATGTGTCATCAGGGGAAGGTGGGACAAAATCCTTTGAAACCCATGCATGGTTCATTTCAATGAAGGTTAGATCATCAACATTTTGGGTCGACAGACGGGTCCTTTTTTCTGTCAGGATTGAGCCAGCAGCACTGAAGACTCTTTCCGATAGCACAATAGCAGCAGGGCAAGCGAGCTCCTGTAAGGCATATTGTGCCAATTCAGGCCAGGCGTCCAGTTTAGAGGCCCAATAGTCAAAGGGGAATGACTTGTGAGGGAGAACATCGATATGGGAGAAGTAGTTTGTAACCATAGTTGACAACTGCTGTCTCCTGTCACTTTCAATCGATGCAGTATTACCAGTCGTGTGAGCGGGACTTGAAAAATCAGTCCACAACATGGTCATGAAACCCCTGTCTCCAACGCCACTTCTGATATGTGCACCACGAACACCTCTTCCATGTTTCCCCCTACGGCTCGTTGGAGAACCATCACCCCTGCTGTGTGCTGGGAATGCCTCAAACAAACGATTTACCAGAGTTGCTTGTTTGTTAGCCAATATTAGGTCAAGGTTCTCCTGTGGCATGATGTTTTGGAATTTGCCTTTATAGCGTGGATTGTTGTGAGTTCATTTTCCCCTTCACCATTGAGGTCTGATGAACTCCCTCTTCTGGTGAAGGAAGGTAGTGAGGCTGATTACCAAGCACCTGGGCAGGACGATGATGACTGGGTGACGGGAATTACTGACTGGATATAAGGCAGCCGACGCCCTTCTGCCTTGCTGGTGATCTCTCTGAGGGATTCTAGGAGACCAGTCTGATTCCTGCTCCTCAAAAGCTAAGTTTTCTGCTCTACTTTTTGCATTTGTGTTTTGGTTTTGTTTTGCATTGTTTTCCTTGATTTCTGTCATTCCCTTCTGGGGTGAGCTGAATTCCTTTTTGCTCTGTCTTCAGAAAATACCTGAATACTGATATAGTCTTTTTGAAGCCTAGCGTCTTCAGGGCTTTTTTCCCTATCAGCTGTTGGCTCTTGTTTTTGATAGGGTTTTGGCGGATTACAGACAGCAGCTTTTCTATCCTGTCCTATCTAGTTAGCTTGGGCCCCATCATTTGCTCAGCCTATCTTTCTATCTGTGTGAGTGTTTTTTCATCTTGCTTCACCGTCATTATATGTTGGGGGCTGCCTATAGCTTTGGGGTCTGCTCTGGGGCAGTTTAGATTTCCCTTTCTGTCTTTAGGCTATGTAGTTCTCCGGCTGTGATCGAGGGGTCTAGGGCACCGTAGGAACCCCCCACGGCTACTGCTAGTTGTTGTTGATAGGTTCAGGGGTCTGCAATCCGATAGCTGCCAACTTCTCTGGTTTTCTGGACTTAGCTAGTATTTCTGTTTTTGCCTCCTACGGTGACTCAATCATAACAGAATCACCAGCCATACCGCAGATCCTAGGGTACTCAATAGCAGGAAAGAATTGTAAAAAAAAAAAAAAAAAAAAGAGAGTATATTTTTTCCTCTATATCTCTGAGGCCGTAGGGGGAATTTTTTTTTCTCTCAATGGAGATAAAGCAATTGTCTGATCGTGTGGAGCAGCTCGCTGCGGAAGTGCGGGGAATTTCCGCCTACCTTGCTCATTCACATGCTGCTGAACCAAAGATCCCTACTACTGATGTGTTTTTTGGGGATCGGTCTAAATTTTTGAATTTCAAAAATAATTGTAAATTATTTTTTGCCTTGAAGCCTAACTCGTCAGGGAGCTCCGCGCAGCAGGTTAAAATTGTCATCTCTTTGCTGCTTGGCGATCCCCAGGATTGGGCGTTTTCTTTGAAACCAGATGATCCTATTCTGACTAATGTGAACGCATTTTTTCAAGCCTTGGGGTTGTTGTATGATGAACCTAATGCTATTGATCAGGCTGAAAAGACCCTGTTGGCATTGAGTCAGGGTCTAGATTCTGCAGAATTGTACTGTCAAAAATTCCGAAAGTGGGCGGTCCTTACTACCTGGAATGATAATGCCTTGGCAGCTCTCTTTCAGAAGGGTTTGTCAGAAGCCGTAAAAGATACTATGGTGGGATTTCCTGTTCCCTCTCGTCTTGACGATTCTATGTCATTAGCCATTCAGGTTGATCGGCGTTTACGTGAACGCAGGACTGCACGAGAGGTGTTGCCACCTGTTGAACAAATGTCTGAACCTATGCAATGTGATAGAGTTTTGTCCAGGGAGCAACGTCAGGAGTTCAGAAGGCGTAATAAGCTGTGTTTTTTTGTGGAGATGCCTCGCATATTATTTCTGTCTGTCCTAAACGAGAGAAACGTTTTGCACACACGTTTTCTGTGGGTGGTGTTCAACCTAAGTTTCTTCTGGCAATTACTCTGATCTGCTCCCTGTCCACATTTTCCGCCAAGGCTTTTGTGGATTCGGGAGCAGCCCTGAACCTAATGGACTTGGATTTTGCTAAACGTTGTGGATTTCCTATGACACCTCTGCGGACGCCTATCCCTTTGAGGGGGATTGATGCTACTCCTTTGGCGAAAAATAAACCTCAGTTTTGGACCCAGGTGGTAATGCGGGTCGCCCCAGACCATCAAGAAAATTGCAGATTTTTGGTGTTGCATAATTTGCATGATACCATTGTTCTGGGGTTTCCCTGGTTGCAAATTCATAATCCAGTTTTGGATTGGAAATCTGTGTCTGTGGTGAGTTGGGGTTGTCGGTGTGCCCTTAGTGAGGCTCCGTTTTTTCCACCTCTCCTCAGTCGCATGATGTTCCTGACTATTTGGCGGATTTTTATGATGTATTTAGTGAGAATGAGTCTGCGTCTTTGCCTCCTCATAGGAGTTATGACTGTGCAATTGAACTGAGCCCAGGGTGTAAATTTCCCAAGGGTCGGCTCTTCAATTTATTTGTACCCGAGCACGAGACTATGCGATCCTATATTAAGGAGGCGTTGGAGAAGGGTCATATTAGACCATCCTCGTCACCCTTAGGTGCTGGGTTTTTTTTGTGGCCAAAAAGGATGGTTCATTAAGGCCTTGTATTGATTATTGTGCCCTCAACAAAATTACTATTAAATATCAGTATCTGTTACCCCTGATTTCGGATCTATTCTCCAGAGTTAAAGGTGCTTGCTGGTTTACCAAGCTTGACCTCAGGGGGGCGTATAATCTTATCCGCATTAAGCATGGGGAAGAATGGAAGACGGCGTTTAATACTCCGGAGGGACATTTTGAGTACCTGGTGATGTCTTTTGGGCTCACTAATGCCCCTTCTGTCTTCCAGTGCTTCATGAACGATATTTTCCGAGACTTTGTGGATAAATTTTTGATTATCTATCTGGATGATATTTTGATCTTCTCCAAGGATTGGGATTCTCATGTGGAACATGTTCGGACTGTGTTCCGGATCTTGAGGGAGAATTTCCTGTATGTCAAAGGATCGAAATGCCTTTTTGGGGTACAGAGGATTTCTTTTTTGGGATTTATTTTGTCTCCGTCAACTATTGAAATGGACCCGGCCAAGGTACAGGCCATTTATGATTGGGTTCAGCCCACTTCTTTGAAGGCCCTCCAGAAGTTTTTGGGTTTTGCTAATTTTTATCAGAAATTTATAGCAAAATTTTCTAGTATTGCCAAGCCATTGACTGATCTGACTAAGAAGGGTGCTGATGTGTTGAATTGGTCTCCGGAGGCTGTTTCTTCCTTTCAGGAGCTGAAGCAAAGATTCACTTCTGCCCCGGTTTTGCGGCAACCTGATGTCTCACTCCCGTTCCAGGTAGATGTGGACACTTCTGAGATTGGTGCAGGAGCTGTTTTGTCCCAAAAGGATCCTGTAACATCTAAAATGAATACCTGTGCTATCTTTTCCCAAAAGTTCTCTCCATCTGAACGTAACTATGATGTGGGGAATCGGGAACGGTTAGCCATGAAATGGGCATTTGAGGAGTGGAGATATTGGTTGGAGGGAGCTAAACATCAAGTCGTGGTCCTCACTGACCACAAGAATTTGATTTACCTGGAGTCGGCCAAACGCTTGAACCCTAGACAGGCTAGGTGGGCCTTGTTTTTTACATGTTTTGATTTTGTGGTCTCTTTTCTTCCTGGCAGTAAGATTGTCAAGGCTGACACTCTGTCTAGGAGCTTCTTTGCTGATTCTCCTGTGGTGACCAAGCCTGCTACCATCTTAGGCGAAGGGGTAGTTCTTTCTGCCATCTCGCCCGATTTGAGACGTGCTCTGGAAGAGTTCCAGGAGGATAAACCTGAGCGTTGTCCCAGTGGAAAGTTGTATGTCCCTGACCAGTGGAAGAAGAGAGTGATGTCTGAAGTTCATTGCTCTGCATTGGCTGGTCATCCAGGTATTTTTGGTACTAGAGATCTGGTGAGTCGGTCTTTTTGGTGGCCCGCCTTGTCTCGTGATGTCAGGAATTTTGTGCAGTCCTGTGGAACTTGCTCCTGGTCTAAACCTTGTTCTCACTCTAGTGGGTTGTTGATGCCTTTGCCGGTTCCCAGGAGGCCATGGACCCATATTTCAATGGATTTCATCTCTGATATGCCTGTCTCTCAGAGAATGACTTTTATTTGGGTGATTTGTGATAGGTTCTCTAAGATGGTTCATCTTGTACCACTCCCTAAGTTGCCATCTTCCTCAGAGTTGGTGCCCCTGTTTTTGCAACAGGTGGTTCGCTTGCACGGGATTCCTGAGAACATTGTATCTGACAGAGGAGTTCAGTTTGTGTCTAGATTTTGGAGGACTTTCTGTTCCAAGCTGGGAATTCAGTTGTCCTTCTCCTCTGCTTTTCACCCTCAGAACAATGGGCAGACGGAGAGAACAAACCAGACCTTGGAGTCGTATTTGAGATGTTTTATTTCCGCTGATCAGGATGATTGGGTTTCATTTTTGCCCTTGGCTGAATTTGCTTTAAATAATAGAGCTAGTTCTGCCACTTTGATGTCACCTTTTTTTTGTAACTTTGGGTTTCATCCTCGATTTTCTTCAGGGCAGGTGGAGCCTTCTGCCTGCCCAGGTGTTGACACCTGGTGGAGAGAATGCACCAGATCTGGGACCAAGTGGTGGATAAGTTATCTCTCTCCCAGGAAAAGGCCCAGCGGTTTTCCAACCGACATAGGACCATTGGTCCCCAGTTTAAGGTTGATGATATGGTTTGGTTATCATCAAAAAATATCGCTATGAAGGTGGCTTCTCCTAAGTTTAAGCCTAGATTTATTGGACCTTACAAGATTTTGGAGATTATTAGTCCGGTCTCTTTTCGTTTGGCTCTTCCTGTTACATTTAAAATCCATAATGTGTTTCATAAGCCCTTGTTGAAGAGGTTTGTTGAACCAGTAGTTCCTGGGGTGGCACCTCCGGACCCTGTATTGGTTGAAGGTAACATGGAATATGAGGTAGAGAAGATACTGGATTCCCGTCTGGCTAGACGGAGACTCCAGTATTTGGTTAAGTGGAAGGGTTATGGTCAGGAGTTTAATTCCTGGGTCTCTGCCTCTGATATTCATGCCAAAAGATTGGTGCGTGCCTTTCATCGGGCTCACCCTGATCGCCCTGGTGGCGTGGATGAGGGTTCGGTGACCCCTCCTTAAGGGGGAGGTACTGTTGTGAGTTCATTTTCCCCTTCACCATTGAGGTCTGATGAACTCCCTCTTCTGGTGAAGGAAGGTAGTGAGGCTGATTACCAAGCACCTGGGCAGGATGATGATGACTGGGTGACGGGAATTACTGACTGGATATAAGGCAGCCGACGCCCTTCTGCCTTGCTGGTGATCTCTCTGAGGGATTCTAGGAGACCAGTCTGATTCCTGCTCCTCAAAAGCTAAGTTTTCTGCTCTACTTTTTGCATTTGTGCTTTGGTTTTGTTTTGCATTGTTTTCCTTGATTTCTGCCATTCCCTGCTGGGGTGAGCTGAATTCCTTTTTGCTCTGTCTTCAGAAAATACCTGAGTACTGATATAGTCTTTTTGAAGCCTAGCGTCTTCAGGGCTTTTTTCCCTATCAGCTGTTGGCTCTTGTTTTGATAGGGTTTTGGCGGATTACAGACAGCAGCTTTTCTATCCTGTCCTACTTAGTTAGCTTGGGCCCTATCATTTGCTCAGCCTATCTTTCTATCTGTGTGAGTGTTTTTTCATCTTGCTTCACCGTCATTATATGTTGGGGGCTGCCTATTGCTTTGGGGTCTGCTCTGGGGCAGTTTAGATTTCCCTTTCTGTCTTTAGGCTATGTAGTTCTCCGGCTGTGATCGAGGGGTCTAGGGCACCGTAGGAACCCCCCACGGCTACTGCTAGTTGTTGTTGATAGGTTCAGAGGTCTGCAATCTGATAGCTGCCAACTTCTCTGGTTTTCTGGACTTAGGTAGTATTTCTGTTTTTGCCTCCTACGGTGACTCAATCATAACAGTGGATCCAGGATGCTGGTCAATCAGTAGTCATCATCGTTCATCATTTTGGCAATGCGGGGGTCCCGTTTTAGGATCTGCAAGGCATAATCTGACATGTGGGCCAATGTTCCAGGTGTCAATGATGCACTGCGAGTGCTGGGTGGAGGAGCACTTTCTGGCAAATCCACATCCCTCCAGTCACGCACAAACTTTGTACCAGACCTTGCCACGCCAACATTTTCTCTTGCCCCACGAGAAGCATCCTCCTCCCCTAAATAATCATCCCCATCATCATCATCCTCCTCCTCTTCTTCCTCCACCTCGTCCAGGAGAGATCCCGGAGCAGACAATGGCTGACTGTCAACAAGGCTTCCCTCCTCCTCTTCCTTATCCTCCTCTGCTGCAGACGCCTACTCCTTAATGTGCGTCAAAGTTTGCATGAGCAGACGCATAAGTGGGATGCTCATGCTTATGATGGCGTCGTCTGCGCTTACAAGTTGTGTGCATTCCTCAAAACACAGAAGGACTTTACAGAGGTCTTTCAGCTTCGACCACTGCACACCCGACAACTCCATGTCTGCCCTCAAAGTGCCTGGCCATGTATCCTCCCACAAATGCATTACAGCCTGCCTCTCAACCATGTGCAGGGTGGAGTTCCACCTTGTTGCAATGTCGATAATTAGGCGGTGCTTGGGAAGTTAGAGCAATCGCTGCAGCTTCTGCATACGACTGGAGTGTACGGGCGACCGGTGGATGTGTGAGCACAGTCTTTGGACCTTCTGGAGCAGGCCTGTTAACTCCGGATAATTATTGAGGAAGCACTGCACCACCTGGTTCAAGGTGTGAGCCAGGCAAGGTATGTGTCAGAGTTTTGAAAGGGCTGTGGCTGCCACAAAATTCCGTCCGCTATCGCAAACTACCTTGCCTGCCTCAAGATGTAGACTGCCCAGCCATGACTCAGTTTGTCGCTGCAAGTAGTTAGCCAGTACCTCCGCAGTGTGTCTGTTGTCGCCCAAACACATCATCTTCAACACAGCCTGCTGACGCTTACCACTAGCTGTTCGATAGTGGGACACCTCGTGTGCAACACTGGCAGCTGCGGATGGAGTGCTCGTGCGACTGCGCTCTGTGGACGAGCTTTCGCTTCTGGAGGAGGCGGGTCGAACGCCTACACCAAACTGTTTCCTATACCGTCGGCTAGCCAGCACTGTCCCACTGCCGCTCTCCCCTGTGGACCCTGCATCCACCACATTAACCCAGTGCGCAGTGATGGACATATAACGACCCTGGCCATGCATCTGTTATGAGGTGCACCTTTCCACTCACTGATTGCTTGAGTGCATGGACAATGCAGTCTTTCACATGAAGGTGGAGGGCTGGGATGGCTTTACGAGAAAAGAAGTGCCGACTGGGTAGGTCATAGCATGGTACTGCGTAGGCCATGAGTTCGCGGAAAGCTTCACTTTCAACCAACCGGTAGGGCATCATCTCTAACGAGATTAGTTTGGCAATGTGGGCGTTCAAACCCAGTGTACGCGGATGAGAGGATGAGTACTTTCTTGTCCTACTCATAGTCTCTGGTAGGGTGAGCTGGACTTGAGAGCTGCATATGGTGGAACTAGCGGTGGACATGGCGGACTGAGAGAGGGTTGATGATGGTGATGGAGTTGTTGTTCTTTCTGATGGCCTAGATTCAGTCTTTCGTAGTAATACCATTGCGATTCCCTGACTGCTTTGGCCTTGCAACGACACCTCAACATTTGCTGCTGGTGGTGTGCTAACCGGTGGGCTTACAGTGGGGGAAACGATGGAGCGTTGCTGACTACCTTTATTGGGAGCAGTTGCACATGTGGTACGTGAGGTTTGGTAGTCCGTCCACGCTTGCAAGTGCATGGTGGTTAAATGTCTAAGCATGCAACTGGTATCCAAATTTCTCATATTTTTCCCTCGGCTAAATGTCTTTGCGCACTTCTTACAGATAACCTTTGCCTGATCATTAGGATTTTGTTCGAAAAAGTGACACACTGCACTCTTCCTACTATGGAAGACATTTTGAGGCCTTGCACGCTGTGCTAATTTGACCATCTGGCCTAGCTGTCCTGCAACTCTTTTGGATTTGTAACCCCTTTTTGGACTGCTCCAGACCTGCCAGATAACAGCTGTTGCGATGTCGATGCCTGCTGCGGATGCTCCTCCTCCTCTTCTGAGCTATTGTCAGCGGCACCCTCTTCCCCCAATGGATGCCAATCTGGGTCAACAACTGGGTCATCCATCACCTCCTCTTCAATGTCATGTGCACCTTCCTCTGTGTCACCATGTAAGGTGGTATAGTATGCGGGAAGGGGCACCTGAGTTTCATCAGGGTCATATTCTGGCTCAGTACACTGCGAGGACAATGTAGTGCTCTGAGTGAATGTACCAGCAGATAAATCTAGCAGTGGCTGTGCATCAGTGCACTCCATGTCAGATTCTTCTTGGACTGGGTAATTCACGATTTGACTTGATAACCCAGGCATGGTATGTGAAAAGAGCTCCATGAAGTAATCTGTAGTGTGGCCTGCCGCATCCTTTACTTTTGGTAGGGGTGAAGGACTCAAGGAAAGGTGTGGTTCCTGACCATGAGCCTCCAATGACGACTCAGTGCTTTTATTTTGTGAACGTTCAGAAGAGGAGGCGATAGAGCTGGAGGCTGTGTCAGCAATGTAAGCCAAAACTTGTTCCTGAAGCTCCGGCTTTAAAAGTGGTTTACCTACTCCCAGAAAAGGGAGCCTTCGAGGCCTTGTGGAGCCAGACGATGACGCAGGCTCAACACCTCCTGCATTAGGTGCTATTGTGCTTTTGCCACTACCAGCAGATCCACCACCAACACCATCATTACCAACTGGCAACCCCTGCCCACTTCCAACACACTTCCTCATTTTTGGGAAAATGTACCCAAAATACCACCAGCAATATGGTATTGTAAAACAAGGTACAAGGTGTATATAGTATTGGGGACAATTTGAATCTCCCTACAGACTTGAGGAGACTGAACTAATATCTCAGGCCCAGTGTAGATTACACCTCAATATAACAGGCTGAAATTGGATGGTGTATAAAAGGTCTATATAGGACTGGGGAGAATTTGAATCTCCCTACAGACTTGAGGACACTGAACTATTATCTCAGGCCCAGTGTAGATTACACCTCAATATAACAGGCTGAAATTGGATGGTGTATAAAATGTTTATATAGGACTGGGGAGAATTTGAATCTCCGTACAGACTTGAGAACACTGAACTATTATCTCAGGCCCAGTTTAGATTACACCTCAATATAACAGGCTGAAATTGGATGGTGTATAAAATGTCTATATAGGACTGGGGAGAATTTGAATCTCCCTATAGACTTGAGGACACTGTACTATTATCTCAGGCCCAGTGTAGATTACACCTCAATATAACAGGCTGAAATTGGATGGTGTATAAAATGTCTATATAGGACTGGGGAGAATTTGAATCTCCCTACAGACTTGAGGACACTGTACTATTATCTCAGGCCCAGTGTAGATTACACCTCAATTTAACAGGCTGAAATTGGATGGTGTATAAAATGTCTATATAGGACTGGGGAGAATTTGAATCTCCCTACAGACTTGAGGACACTGAACTATTATCTCAGGCCCAGTGTAGATTACACCTCAATATAACAGGCTGAAATTGGATGGTGTATAAAATGTCTATATAGGACTGGGGGGAATTTGAATCTCCGTACAGACTTGAGGACACTGAACTATTATCTCAGGCCCAGTGTAGATTACACCTCAATATAACAGGCTGAAATTGGATGGTGTATAAAATGTCTATATAGGACTGGGGAGAATTTGAGTCTCCCTAGAGATTTTAGCAAGCTGACAATGATGCTCTCAGTCCCAAGTATGGCAGCAGGCAGCCTAATAAGCAGGACTGCAGCACACAAAAGTGTGGAAAAATGAACGCTTGGTAACTGGGCAAAAAAGAGGATGAAAAGTATTTTTGCTTTTAAAAAAGCAGTTTGCACAGCAGTGTGAAAACAGCAATGCAGCTATCAGGGAGCCTTATAAGGCAGCCTAATAACCAACAGAGCTGATGCACCAAAATATAGCCTCCCCTTGCACTGCACACTAACTGGTGTGTTGTACAGGCAAAATCGCTAGCAGCAGAAGCAGTTTTTTGTATCTTCTTCCCTGCCTAACGCCCTCCCTACAAAATCATCAGCAGCAGCAGCTCTCCCTATTCTGAGATCAGCAGATGTAAGATGGCGGTCGGCATGCACGCCCTTTTATAGCCCCTGTGACGCCACACAAAGCAAGCCAATCACTTGCATGCCCTTCTCAACGATGGTGGTGACCGCTGCCTATGTCATCGCGTTGCCCACAGTGTGTGTCCTCCATCATTGGCTGAAAAAGGGCGCTGAAGCATCATTTGAAATGTGACTTTGGTGCCATGGTCGCCGACCTCACGCTATAGTCGGGTTTCGTTTCATGAAACCCGACTTTTGCGAAAGTCGGCGACTTTTGAAATTGACCCACCCCGTTTCACTCAACTCTAGTTACCACCAAGGTGTAGGAATCATCCAATAAGAGTATCAGATAGGGAGGGAAATTAGTACTGTTGTGGAAGGTTCCAAGAAACCGAATTACCGGTAAGACATTCTATTTTCTTTTGTCACCTTCCACGACAGCCATATCGGAGAAATACCAACAACTAATTTCTTAGGGAGGGACAACAGTCTGCAGAACATATCTGCCAAACGTTAAATCCCTGTTGAAATTTAGTGTATAGTGTCTGGTGAATGTATGTACAGACGACCAGGTGGCGGCTCTGCATATCCGCTCAGAAGGTGAGTTCCCTCTTTTTGCCCATGATTTGTTGATACTGATGAGTATAGTGGGCTTTCAGAGATGTAGGAGGAGGAATGTTCTGTGACGAGTAGATGAGGCTGATAGCTTGCCTGATTCAATTCGTGATTGTAATTTTTGCCGCCTTTTTGCCTTTATTCCGACAAGAAATTTGAATAAATAAATCTGGTCAATACTCCAACTCTCCGTCTGCTGGAGGTAGAAGAGAACTACTCTACAGACGTCGAGGGTGTGAAAGGCTTCTTCTTCTTTCGTGTTGGAGGGGTTTGTACCGAAGGAAGGTAATACAATGTCCTGGAACCTATGAAAGTTTGAGACTACCTTAGGCATAAAGGAGGGATTTAACCTTAGGAAGATGCTACATTCCATGATTGTCAAGTATGGCTCCTGTATTGAAAGGGCCTATAATTCTCCTATGCGCTTTGCGGTAGTAATTGCTACCAAAACACAGTTTTTAGTGTTAAGTTTTCAAGGTCTGTGAAGACAGTGGCTCAACGGTTCACTGGTCAAGCCTTTGAGAACTAGGTTCAAGTCCCACGGAGAAACTGACTACGGAGTCTGGGACGGATTCTAGTTGCTGAGGTTGATCCAGCGATGGCTTGCCAGATCTTGATTGTAAAATGAACTAAGAGCTGATATCTGTACCATTAGTGTACTAGGAGTGAGCCCTAGAACTAAGTCGTCCTGAAGAAATTCTAAGATCTGTGCAATATTAGGATGGAAGGGATTCAGGGCACTTAGGGAACACCAAGATGAGAACATCTTCCAAATCTTCCCGCAAATGGCGTTAGTCATGCTCAGCCTAGAATGGCCGGTGTCCCTGTAGAGTTTGGATCACTTCCTCGGAAAGGCCTTAACCCCTTCACGACCTTTGACGCCACATAGGCGTCATGAAAAGTCTTGCTAGAATGACCCATGGCGCCTATGTGGCGTCATGACTTTCAAACCCCCCCTGCGGGTCGGGTGACCTGGGTCACTGAAAGGTCACCCGACCCGCACACAGAGGACACCTTAGAGTTAACCCTAGGGGGCGTGGCTTAGCCCCCATGTGCCTACGATCGCTCTGATTGGCAGTTTCACTTTTAACAGCCAATCAGAGCGATTGTAATATTTCATCAAAGAAATTTGATGAAATATTACAAATTCAGCCATGGCCGATGCTGAAATAGCATCGGACATGGATGGAGACACTGAACCGACCCCCCAACTGACTGACAGCGCCGATCGGCCTTCACCACCATCTGACGGTGCCGATCGGCAGCCGCTGTCAAAATCTGCCCCTCCGCCTTCCCACCGATTCCCCCACCCCCCGATCACCCCCTCTCACCCTCTGGCCGTCCCGGTGTCCCGCCGTCCCGGATCATGGGCGCCGCCATCTTGGAAAATATGTAAAAACATGTAAAACACAAGCCGCGGAGACACCATCACATGTTTCTCAACGTAAGCAATGACTAGCCAGGTCTTTCCCCAGGAAGGAACAACCACGGGAAGGGCAGTCTCCAATGAAGGAAACCACCTATGCCAAAACATGGTATCCATCCACAGACAGCTGTTTCGGGATATTGCCCCTCATTAGTTGGAGTAGAAAACTGGCCAGTAGGAGCAATGCCTAGTTGAAGACTGTGAAAAATGAGGATGAATGAACTCATGGAGATCAACATCCAACACTGCGGAGACACCATCACATGTTTCTCAACGCAGTGATTCTAGAGCAATGCCCCCATCGCTTATGGGATGTGGCGTCATGACTTTACAGCCCACCTGCGGGTCGGGTGACCTGGGTCACTGAAAGGTCACCAATCCCGCACACAGAGGACACCATAGAGTTAACCCTAGGGGGCGTGGCTTAGCCCCCACGTGCCTATCATCGCTCTGATTGGCTGTTAAAAGTGATACTGCCAATCAGAGCGATTGTAATATTTCATCAATGAAATTTGATGAAATATTACAAATCCAGCCATGGCCGATGCTGAAATAGCATAGATTCCAGCCAATTTTGCGTTCAAAAAGTTAAACAGTGCTCCCTCCAATTCGAGCCCCGATGTGCACCCAAACAGTGGTTTACTCCCACATATGGGGTATCAGCGTACTCAGTAAAAATTGCACAACAACTTTGGGGGTCTAATTTCTCCTGTTACCCTTGGGAAAATAAAAAATTGGGGGCTAAATAATTATTTTTGTGGAAAAAAAATTATTTTTTATTTTCACGGCTCTGCGTTATAAACTTCTGTGAAGCACTTGGGGGTTCAAAGTGCTCACCACACATCTAGATGAGTTCCTTGGGTGGTCTAGTTTCCAAAATGGGGTCACTTGTGGGGGGTTTCCACTGTTTAGGTACATCAGGGGCTCTGCAAACATAACATGACACTCGCAGACCATTCCATCAAGTCGGCATTTCAAAACGTCACTACTTCCCTTCCGAGCCCCAAGGTGTGCCCATACAGTGGTCCCCGCCACATATTAGGTACCAGCGTATTCAGGACAAACTGGACAACAACTTTTGGGGTCCAAATTTATCCTGTTACCCTTGTGAAAATAAAAAATAGTGGGCTAAAAATCATTTTTTGAAGAAAAAAAATGATTTTTTATTTTCACTGCTCTGCACTATAAACTTCTGTGAAACATTTGGGGGTCCAAAGTGCTCACCACACATCTAGGTAAGTTCCTTCGGGGGTCTAGTTTCCAAAATGGGGTCACTTCTGGTGGAATTCCAATGTTTAGGCACACAGGGGCTCTCCAAACGCGACATGGTGTCTGCTAACGATTGGAGTTAATTTTCCAATCAAAAAGTCAAATGGCGCTCCTTCCCTTCCGGGCCCTGCCGTGCCCCCAAACAGTGGTTTATGACCACATATGAGGTATTGGTGTGCTCAGGAGTAATTGCCCAACAAATTTTAGGATCCATTTTATCCTGTTGCCCATGTGAAAATGAAAAAACTGAGGCTAAATAAAATTTATGTGAAAAAAGTACTTTTTTTTACGGATCAATTTGTTAAGAACCTGGGGGTTCAAAGTGCTCACTATGCATCTAGATAAGTTCCTTGGGGGGGTCTAGTTTCCAAAATGGGGTCACTTGTGGGGGAGCTCCAAAGTTTAGGTGCACAGTGGGTCTCCATATGCGACATGGCAACCGCTAAATATTCAAGCATATTTTCCATTCAAAAAGTAAAATGGCGCTCCTTCCCTTCTGAGCCCTGCCATGAGCCCAAACAGTGGTTTATGACCACATATGAGGTATTGGTGTACTCAGGAGAAATTGCCCAACAAAATTTAGGATCCATTTTATCCTGATGCCCATGTGAAAATGATAAAATTGATGCTAAAAGAAAATTTATGTTGGAAAAATTAAAATGTCCATTTTTTTCCTCCACGTTGCTTTAGTTCCTGTGAAGCACCTGAAGGGTTAATAGTCTACTTGAATGTAGTTTTGAGTAGCTTGAGGGGAGCAGTTTTTAGAATGGTGTCACTTTTGGGTATTTTCTGTCATATAGACCCCTCAAAGTGACTTCAAATGTGAGGTGGTCCCTAAAAAAATGGTTTTGTAAATTTTGTTGTAAAAATGAGAAATCACTGGTCAACTTTTAACCCTTATAACTTCTTAACAAAAAAAAATTTTGTTTCCAAAATTGTGCTGATGTAATGTAGACATGTGGGAAATGTTATTTATTAACTATTTTGTGTTAGATAACTCTCTGGTTTAACAGAATAAAAATTCAAAATTTGAAAATTGTGAAATTTTCAAAATTTTCGCCAAATTTCCGTTTTTTAACAAATAAACGCAAAAATTATCGACCTAAATTTACCACTATCAAGAAGCCCAATATGTCACGAAAAAAACATTCTCAAAATCGCTAGGATGCGTTGAAACGTTCCTGAGTTATTACCTCATAAAGGGACACTGATCAGAATTGCAAAACATGGCCAGGTCATTAAGGTCAAAATAGGCTGGGTCATGAAAGGGTTAAGCCATTAGAATTCCGGCTTCAGTAGCCAGGCCGCAAGGTTCATTCTGTGTGGGTCTGGGTGCAGTAGAGGGTCTTAGTAAAGGAGACTGGCCCTCTAGGGGCAGAAGTATTGGGCATTCCTGAGCCATGTTCCGTAGGGCTCCGTACCAGCTTTTCCCTGGTCACAAGGGAGCCACTAGGATTGTAGCGACTTGTTCTGCCCATATCTTCTGCAGTGTTCTTGCTACTGTGGGAATCGGAGGGAAGGTGTAAGCCAGGTTGAACTGCCACGGATGGGAGAAGGCATCTACTCCCCACGCTTCGTCGGTGGGACTGAGGGAAAAAAGTTTCCACCTTCACATTTTGACCACTGGCAAAAAGGGTCCACATCGGGAATTCCCCACCTTGACACCAGAGGCAAAAATACTGTTTGGTCTAGGCTCCATTCCCCAGAATGAACGTCCTTCCTGCTGACGAAGTTCGCCTGCTGATATGGACAACAGACGTTTCTCTGCCCAAGAAAAATTTCTTGCAGTTACCAATTTTTTGGTTGAAGAATTTCGTGCCTCCTTGGTGTCGGATGTAGGACACTGTAGTCGCATTGCCTGGGCAGACACGTACATGATGATTTGGACAAGGGTTGATGCTGCTTTCAACGCTTCCTCCACAGTTTTCAGTTCACTCACATTTGAGGAACTGGCTCTGACGTCTGGGGGCCATACCTCCTGGAAGTTGATTTCTCCACTATAGCACCCAGGCTCCCTGACTGGCATCTGTGGTGACAATTTCCAGGGAGAGCTGATCCCAGCTGACGCCCCACTGGAGGTTCTGGTAGTCAGGCCACCATAGGAGAGACGCCGTCACATGACCAGGAAGAGGGGTTCCCTTGGTCAGAGTATTCCAATACTTCTTCGAACACCGGAGTACATAGGACCGAAGGAACCGAGTATGGGCTTGAGCCCAGGAAATAGTTTGGACACACGCTGTAAGCGAAACTAGGATGGACATTGAGTCTCAGGGTTGGTGCTCTCTGGTCTCCGAACTTGGAGGACCTCTGAACAAGGTCGAGTTGTCGTTCCCTGGGTAAGAAAGATGTTCGCCTTCCTGAGTCCAGGAGTATCCCTAAGAACTTCTTCCCTGACGATGGAAGAAGGTCTGATTTCTCCAGGTTGGGGATCCAACCCAAGGACTGTAAAATCTCCAGTGACTTTCCTACGTCCTGGTTCAGGCGAGACATGGATGGAGCCCTTATTTGAAGGTCGTCTAGGTATGGGACAATGCAAATCCCCTGATGGCAAATGAAGATCATTGCCTCTGCCATTATCTTGGTAAACACTCGAGGGGCTGATGACACCCCAAATGGCAGGACATTGAACTGGTAGTGGTTGACCCGGGGACCCTGGAAAACCGCAAACCTGAGGAATTCCCTGTGGTCTGGATGAATCGGGACATGAATCAGGTCTATTGTGGCCAACATCCAATTTGTCCTATGAGGGGGATTGCCGACTTAACGGACTCCATCCTGAATCATCTGTACTTTACCACTTGATTCAAGGGTTTTAAGTTTATTATAACCCTGCTTTTCTGAGGGTTTTACAATTATGAAGAGGTGAGAGTAGTGGCCTCTGCCTATCTCCTGTCGATTTGCCCGCTGGTCTCCCATTCTTGTCCCGGACCTGCTCCAAGCCACCTAGCAATTGACACCAGATGGGAGCAGTCACGCACAGCGTGGAACTGGGCAGATCGCCTTGCAGAAGTGTCTTTATGTCTGACAGCATGGATTTTTGGAGGTACGCCTGCAAGGATGTCACTCTTAGGCATTGAGGGGGAGGACTCTAGAACCTTAATCTCAGTCCATCGTGAAAGGTGCGAATAACCCATTGGTTTGAGGTTATGGATTGCAACAATCTATGAAATTCAAGGGTCGGCCCCCGACCGGAGAACCGTGAATTCTGGGAGGACTGGTCACGGGGAGGGAGACGAAAAAAACGTTTCCCAGGTCCCGGAAGAGACTTCTTTTTATCAGTTGCTATCTCTAGGATATCATCCAGAGCTGGGCCACATAATTTCCCTGAAAGGGAAACGTATAAACGTTTGACAAAGTTTCCTCCCCCAGCTTTCTGCCACAGAGTTCCCCTGGCTGAGTTGGAGAGGTAAATGCATGACCCGTGACCTGCGATTGCAGGCTGGTCTCCCATTCGGGTCCTGGCCCAGGCTCAAGCTGCTTAGCAGCCGCTACCTGACGAACCTCGAAGGGCCAGTTGGCTCCGCAGATTTTGCTGCTACCCGGACGGATTTAACGGAAGCATCCGCTAGGAACCCAGTTGCTTTTGTAATAGGGAAAGAGAGTCAAGGGTTTCTTCCCTGGAGGTCCCCTGAGTGAGGTGATCCTCTGGCGTATGCCACCAGCAGACTGGGACCCGGCTACACATGTATAGGCTATATTGGGCTTAAGCAAGGTTGTGGAGGCGTCCCAGGATTTCCTGAGCAAGCTTGCCATTGAGAGTTGCCCTTAAATGGAAGAGCCGCTCTCCTGCACGCCCACTTTAGGGCCTTCCCATAAGGAGTAATCTCCATCCAAGGGAAAAAAACGATTCCTCAATTCTGAGGCAACACCAAGTCTCTCTCCGGAGGGGCCCATTACCAGCCGTGAAGGCTTCAGACCCTCCAAACATCTCATCTTATATAGAGAATTCCACTTCCTCCTCCCGTACTAACTAATCTGGTCTCTCATTCCCGTACTGGCCCAGCCTCAAGCTGCTTAGTGGCCGTGACGAATATAGTCACGCTCAGCCTAGAATAGCCGGAGGCACCTTCAGAAGAGAGATAGTATTCCCATATCTGAGGGTGGAAGTGGAACCCTCATTTTCCCATGCATCCTCTGAGTTAGAGGTATCAAATTCACCTGAGTCAATCAGATTCCACAGGTGCCGATTTCCTCCTAGCAGGCGTGAGCTGTGGCTGGGAAAATGTTGTCATAGAAGATTGGACTTCTTGTCTGATGAGAGTTTTTATACTGTCCAGTAGGGAGGGCTGCTCTGTACGTAATACATCGTCCGTGCAGGGCTGACAAAGCTACTCCTATATGAAGAGGGAGGCCTGGAACAACACCTGGTTTATTCTTTTTAGGGTAAGAGGCCTTGTCTCCCTACAAGAGAGAGAGAAGGCATACTAAGCCACTTCCGAGACTACTCTGGACAGAAAAGGGGGGACCCACCCCGCTACTTACAGTAGGAGGGTGATGCTGTGCTCCGCAGTAGCGGGCAGTAAGGGTTTGTCGCCATCCATGGTCAGTCTGCCACAGTCACTGTACAGATAATGGCCCTACCTGGACGCACCCAGACCAGGATTAGAATAACCGAGGTCCATTCAGCATGTTGTGTGCTCCTCCTCCCCTCAGTCCACGGGTGGGGGTCATTTCAATCACCCCTCCCCATAGCTGAATTTCCCAGCTGCTCAGTGGCTGCCCCTGCACACTCGGCGGTGCTCCATTCTGGTCCCACCCCGCCTCAAGCTGCTTAGTGGCTGCTTGACGAGAGCAGCCACGCTCAGCCCAGAAGGGCCAGTGGCTGGGACCCCGGACCGCGCCCACAGTCCGATAACTGCAGGCCGCGCGTGCGTTCCCACCTGGCACGCAGGTGGATGGCAAACCGGAAGTTCGGCGCCAGTCCCGACGCACGTGCGCGCCTGGATCGCATGGGGAGGAGGACGCCGGGGAGCTCCAGGAGAACCCTGGCCGCACAGCACCGCCCCGCTATACCCTGCTGAGGGGGCGCAGGAGGGGCGGGCAAGGGTCCCGAGTACCACCAAAATGGAAACAGGAGCAGCCTTCCTATGGAGGAGAGCAGAGCCCCCCCCACCATTGACTGCCCGGCGTTACAGGTATCTGATGTTGTAATGCCTCCGGTCGCCGGTCACGGCAGCACAATCAGGACCTCTTCATGCCCCATAGGGGACAGGAAAAACACTGGAGATAGCAGGGGAGGGTTATTTAACCTCTTGTGTATTTCCTGTCGCCCATTAGGGCGGGGAGACATCCTCCGATATGGCTGTCGTGGAAGGTGACTAGAGAAATAAACAAATAACATAATGGCAAATCCCGCAAATCACAGACATTGGGTGATATTCTATGTAAAAGTCACTATATACAGTACCTCCTAAAAGCTGTTTTTTCACCAACAACCCAAAGGGTCCTCCCTGGGGATGTTTTCCGTGCGGCGATTGTTCAGCCTGCCGCTATGTCATTAGAACAAAAGAATTTACAAATTCCAAAGGTGATAAAAACTATAAAATAGTACATCATATAACTTGCAATACAGAGGCAGTAGTATATCATGCCAGCTGTCCCTGCGGCTTGATATACATGGGAATGACCACGAGATTTCTGAAAATCCGTGTACAAGAGCACATCAGGGACATCAAGAATGCAGTTGGTTGCCTGGACCCACAGTCCTTAAAGACAATCCCTAAGCACTTTTTTGAAGCACATGATTGTAACCCCAGGGGCTTTATCGTTCGCGGTATTGACCATGTATATACGGGAATACGCGGCGGTAATGTCAAGAAAAAACTCCTGCAAAAGGAAACACGGTGGATAGTTACATTGGACACCCTAGCCCCTAAGGGCCTCAACGAGGCTATCAGTTTCAAGTCCTTTTTGAAATGGTATACTCTTTTATTGCTGTAAGGGCATTTTTTTTTGTTGTTTATTGTGTATATTTACATTACTTTTTAATTATAGGTTTGTCGTAACTTCGTGCTATTCTATATCATATCTTTCTTTTGGATCTGCCAGCTATAACAGTTATGAAGATCTCCATCCACAAGCATAGGAAGACCCATGAATCTTGCCAATTATGATGAAATCTTTTATATTGCATCATTAATATGATCTATTAAATATGACCTATATATTGGGGACTAATGTAGTATCTATTATGTCATTTGTATATTATATTAACTATTGTGTCTACTGGTCATTCTGTGACATCTATGGACTGTTACTTTGAATACTCTTTAAAAAGAAGTCCTCTATATACAAATAACAGTCGACCAACATATTTGTTAAATATGACCTATATATTGGGGACTAACGTAGTATCCATTATGTTATTTGTATATTTTATTAATTATTGTGCCCACCGGTTATTTTGTGACATCTATGGACCGTTACCTCAAATGTTCTTTGAAGAGAAGTCCTTTTTATATATATATCCGACTAATATATTGGAGTCCATTTTATTTGGGCCATTTCTATTTGGGCAATAACTAAATATCTCCATCTGTATAGTGATAATGCAATATAGATACTTACTGAATTGTATAACATAGCTTGCTCCATTATACGCTATATTATGCTTATAACTATTTTTTGCACATATACATTATGACTTATCACGCTGCGGCGTGATGTCATTGTGTACGTTTAGAAATCTGTTTTGCAGTGTTATATTTCATATATAGCATATACCCTATACGAGGGGTTAACTAAATTTTGGCACCTTATAGTCTTTAAATCTCCTATAGGACATCCTGCATATGTGATATATTTGTTATTTTTCTGTTATGAATATCATTTATTATTTTTTTGCTTTATACGTACATGTGGCACATTTATTATTTCTCTGCTATGCAATTACTTCAATTACTGCATTGTTTATAATGGGCTAGCGATAATAATACATAGTCTATATAGCTATAACAATCTAAATTGCCATCCAATTTGCTCACATGGCGACTACATGGGCACCTATTATTATTGTGTCTTTACTCTGCGTCATACAGACGCACCCTGTACATGCGCTGTGCCCGGTCCGTGGTGTTGCGAGTTGGATGCGTTGCCATGGTGATGGTGGGTGATGACACACGTCCTCCCTCCCACACGCCTGCTTGCTCCTCCATGGGGTGGGGCATCATGACAGAGCGTGTGCCAATTGGCTGATGGACCCGGTCTTTTCATATTTAAACCACATGCCCTTCATCTTTTAACCACTCCTCCTGACGAAACCGAGGACGGTGAAACACGCGTTGGTGCCATAGCGTGTCTCACCCGCGTCTCTGCATCTACCCAGTACCATGTCACAAGATAATTTACCTCATCCTACATAGGCCATTTGACTCTATCATCTATAGTTTTATATGGTGATATACACTCACTGGCCACTTTATTAGGTACACCATGCTAGTAAGGGGTTGGACCCCCTTTTGCCTTCAGAACTGCCTCAATTCTTCGTGGCAGAGATTCAACAAGGTGCTGGAAGCATTCCTCAGAGATTTTGGACCATATTGACATGATGGCATCACACAGTTGGCGCAGATTTGTCGGCTGCACATCCCTGATGCGAATCTCCCGTTCCACCACATCCCAAAGATGCTCTATTGGATTGAGATCTGGTGACTGAGGAGGCCATTTGAGTACAGTAAACTCATTGTCATGTTCAAGAAACCAATCTGAGATGATTCGAGCTTTATGACATGGCGCATTATCCTGCTGAAAGTAGCCATCAGATGTTGGGTACATTGTGGTCATAAAGGGATGGACATGGTCAGCAACAATACTCAGGTAGGCTGTGGCGTTGCAACGATGCTCAATTGGTACCAAGGGGCCCAAAGAGTGCCCAGAAAAAATTCCCCACACCATGACACCACCACCACCAGCCTGAACCGTTGATACAAGGCAGGATGGATCCATGCTTTCATGTTGTTTACGCCAAATTCTGACCCTACCATCCGAATGTCGCAGCAGAAATCGAGACTCATCAGACCAGGCAACGTTTTTCCAATCTTCTACTGTCCAATTTCGATGAGCTTGTGCAAATTGTAGCCTCAGTTTCCTGTTCTTAGCTGAGAGGAGTGGTACCCAGTGTGGTCTTCTGCTGCTGTAGCCCATCTGCCTCAAAGTTCGACGCACTGTGCGTTCAGAGATGCTCTTCTGCCTACCTTGGTTGTAACGGGTGGCAATTTGAGTCACTGTTGCCTTTCTATCAGCTCGAACCAGTCTGCCCATTCTCCTCTGACCTCTGGCATCAACATGGCATTTCCGGCCACAGAACTGCCGCTCACTGGATTTTTTTTCTTTTTCGGACCATTCTCCGTAAACCCTAGAGATGGTTGTGCGTGAAAATCCCAGTAGATCAGCAGTTTCTGAAATTCTCAGACCAGCCCTTCTGGCACCAACAATCATGCCACGTTCAAAGGCACTCAAATCACCTTTCTTCCCCATACTGATGCTCGGTTTGAACTGCAGGAGATTGTCTTGACCATGTCTACATGCCTAAATGCACTGAGTTGCCGCCATGTGATTGGCTGATTAGAAATTAAGTCTTAACACACAGTTGGACAGGTGTACCTAATAAAGTGGCCAGTGAGTGTATATAGCTACTGGCTGGGTTCCATTTGGACAATGTATAACTTCATCTAAACTTAGACTCTGCTCATGAGCTTACTGAGACAATATTATTACTTCATTTAAACCATCTATCTGAGCCACAGATTTTCTGACGTTATTGTCTCAGCTCTATACCTTTGTATATAACCTTTAGTCGAATATAACTGTATAGTTCAAATCACCATATATCTATAGAAGTTATTCTGGGCACTCAGAGCATGCTGAGATAATATTATTCAGTAAAAACT
The DNA here is from genome assembly GCF_039654945.1 of Dendrobates tinctorius. Lineage (NCBI taxonomy): Eukaryota > Metazoa > Chordata > Amphibia > Anura > Dendrobatidae > Dendrobates > Dendrobates tinctorius. The sequence goes on along the minus strand of NW_027361776.1, from coordinate 3,214,597 downwards.
AAATAATTGTCTATTTACTGGATATAATGGGACAATCTATATCACCATATATTTATGGAATTTACTCTGAACATTTAGAGCATGCTGAGATGATACTGCTTAGTAAACTAAATAATTATTTACTTATTGGCTTGTATATATTATGTAAATGTTCCTATTATATGCATGGTTCATCTTATAATTAGGCTCAGAATTTCTGTTATTATTGTCCTGGCCTGGTGCAGCCTCTAACCCTGAGACGTTTCTTCTGTCTGACATTACATTTTCACTTGTATTATGCTTTCATCTGTATTATGCCATTATCTTTTAGCTACTATCAGGGCAGTTTCTTGTGAATTTTGCCAACAGAGCGAACATCGAAAAAGTGCCCCCCCGAACATTAACCTACACAATGCATAGGACCCCAGATATTAGCACACCCCCCGATATTGCACACACACAGTGCTAAGTACCCCAGATATCCAATCCCCCCCGACCCCCGATATTATACACGCACACACACAGGCTAAGTACCCCAGATATTACCACCAACCGCCACCCCACCGATATTACACACACACACAAACAGAAGGCTAAGCACCACAGATATTACCAGAAAATCCTTCCCCCCGCCCCAATATAATATAACAAACACAAACAGTAGGGTAAGCACCCCAGATATTGCCTTCAAACACCCCCCACCCCCCAATATTACACACAAAGACAGCAGGCTAAGCACCCCAGATATTGCCACAAGTTCAAACCCCCCCCCAATATTACACAAAAAAACAGTAGGCTATGCACCACATATATTACCACAAAATCCCTTCCCCCCCAATATAACAAACACAAACAGCAGGGTAAGCACCCCAGATATTGCCCCCAAACTCCCCCCCCCCAATATTACACACAAAGACAGCAGGCTAAGTAGCCCAGATATTGCCAGTGCCAACCCACAACTCTCCCCCATATTACACAAAAAAACAGCAGGCTAAGCTAAGCAACTGCACCACAGATACTGCCAGCAAACAACCCCCCGATATTACAAGCAAAAACATCAGGCTAAGCACCCCAGATCATGCCACAAAATACCGCAATTATTATACCTCAATCTGGGCCAGGCACGGATAGCAGCAAAGACCCTGGATCCAAAGAGCAGCGATCAGGCAGCGTCCGTCTCTCACTATCCTTCCTGTGTGAGAGCGTGGGGGCATTCCTCAGCCAGTCGCAGAAGCAGAGGAGCTCAGGAGCAGGCAAGTGAGTTATAGGAGTGAGTGTGACGTCACTCACTTACACTATCTCCATGCGCGGCGCCCTGCTGGCTGAGCCTGTCACTATGAATGATTACTTTCTGCCGGCTGTTTCACTTCAGGGAGGGGGGTTATCACACGCCTGCCTGGGCTTGTAGGCAGGGCCGGCTCCAAGTTTTTGAGGGCCCCGGGCGAAAGTGTCTCAGTGGGCCCCCCTTAACACATACCACGATTCATGCCGTGTGACATCCGTGGTGACGGCCAAAAACGGACTTGTTTCCGTGTGGATCACACGGACACGCATGTGATCCACACGGACACTCGCTCTGTGGCAAAACACATTCATGTGAAGGAGGCTACTGATTAGTAGTGTACGCATGAAAGAAAGAAGTGAGATAAAAAACAGAGAGAGAACAGAGAGAAAGAAATAGGGGAAATAAAGAACAGAGGAAGAAAGAAAAGAGAAAGAAAGGAAGAACAGAGAGAGAAAGAAAGAAAGAAAGAAAGAAAGAAAGAAAGAAAGAACAGAGAGAAAGAAAGGAAGAACAGAGAGAGAAAGAGAAAGAAAATAACAGAGAGAAAGAGAAAGAAAGAGGGGAAAGAAAGAAAGAAAGAAAGAGGGGAAAGGAAGAACAGAGAGAAAGAAAAGGAACAAAAAGAAAGAGTGGACAGAAAAAAAGAACAGAGAAAGAAAGAAAGAAAGAAAGAAAGAAAGAAAGGGGAAAAAAGAACAGAGAGGGAGAGATAAAAAAGAGGGGAAAGAAAGAACGGATAAAGAAAGAACAGAGAGAGAAAAAGAGTCGACAGAAAAAAGAACAGGGAGAAAGAGAGAAAAAGAAGGAGGGGAAAGAAAGAAAGAACAGAGAGGTAGAGAGAAAAAGAAAGAGGGGAAAGAACAGAGAGAAAGATAGAGGGGAAAGAAAGAACAGAGAGAGAAAGAGAGGAAAGAGAGAACAGAGAGAGAAAGAACAGAGACAGAAAGAAAGAAAGAAAGAACAGAGAGAGAGAAAGAAAGAACAGAGAGAAAAAAGATTAGAGATAAAGAACAGAGAGAGAAAGAAACAGAGAAAGAAAAATTCTATAAAGATACCATAGCAGCCCAGCTCCCATTGTAGTGCCCACCTGAGCCTGCTGGTGCAGGACATATCATGATCCGCTCACATGGCCGACATCCCCGATTCCAAGGCGATCCCGCTGTCCGCTCTGTCAGAGGAGGACACGGTGATGGATCTGAAGCATTCCCTGAAGTGCCTCCATGGTTCCATCACAATCTCCTACTGAAATTACCTAATTTCTGGTCAGCTTCCAGCACGTCACTTCCGGTAGAACGTTACATGCGAGTTTTAAATTGCTCCTTGGGGCTCCGCTGTGTATTCCTGTGTCCCGCGTGGAAAGTAAGCTCCCGGCTGGGGCAGTCTCTCTCTCAAAATCAGGACTGTCTCGCTGGATCCGAGATGGTTGGGACTCGGGAGGTATAAATGCTCCCCACCATACACCTCGTACACGCACGGCTCCGCTTTGTATGCCTCGTACACACACGGCTCCGCTCCGTACACCTTGTACACATGCGGCTTCACTCCGTACACCCCGGGCTCTGCTCCGCTCCATAAACACACGGCTAGCTCCGTACACACAGGGCTCCGTTCCGTACCCCTCGTACACACACGGCTCTGCTCCATACACCTCGTACACACACGGCTTAGCTCCATACACCTTGTACACACACAGCTCCGCTCCATACACCTCTGCTCCGTACACCTCGTACACACATGGCTCTGCTCCGTACACCTCGTACACACACGGCTCTGCTCCGTACACCTTGTAAACCCCTCCTGACCCCACCCAAGAACACACACGGCTCTGCTACATCCACCTTGTAAAACCCCTCCTGACCCCACACAAGTACACACACGGCTCTGCTACATCCACCTTGTAAAACCCCTCCTGACCCCACACAAGTACACACACGGCTCTGCTACATCCACCTTGTAAACCCCTCCTGACCCCACACACGGAATGCTACATCCACCTTGTAAACCCCTCCTGACCCCACCTAAGTACTCACACGGCTCTGCTACATCCACCTTGTAAACCCCTCCTGACCCCACACAAGTACACACACGGCTCTGCTACATCCACCTTGTAAACCCCTCCTGACCCCACACAAGTACACACACGGCTCTGCTACATCCACCTTGTAAACCCCTCCTGACCCCACCTAAGTACACACACGGCTCTGCTACATCCACCTTGTAAACCCCTCCTGACCCCACACAAGTACACACACGGCTCTGCTACATCCACCTTGTAAAACCCCTCCTGACCCCACACAAGTACACACACGGCTCTGCTACATTCATCTTGTAAAACCCCTCCTCCCGACCCCACACAAGTACACACACGGCTCTGCTACATCCACCTTGTAAACCCCTCCTGACCCCACTGTCCCACACATAAACGTTACCTCATCCATCCAGACCAGCACCATAATGACAAGTGACCAGCACAGCAGAGTCCTGCAGCCACCCTGATCATGTGACCCCTGACTCCTCCCCTCCTATGACCTCATCACAGGTCCTGTGTCGGCGCCGCACACAAGATTACAGCCGAAGGAAGCAATGATCATTGCTGGCTGTAAGGGGCTGCGTCACTGCGTGGGTCCCTCGCGGAGGGCGCAGGATGGTGTCAGTACATGGGGGGCATGATGGCGGCCAGCGTGTATCCCAGACAGCGTAAGTGGGCTCTCCCATCTCGCCAGGGCCCCGGCACTTGCCCGGGTGCTGATGCCGTCCCTGCTTGTAGTGAGACAGACACAGACAGCTAGGCACTAGGCAGGTGCCCCCTGGCTTGAGTGGCGCCCTGGGCGATCGCACCCCCGTCCCCCCTAAAAACGGCCCTGGCTGCTATATTCTATCTACCTCATTGTCAGCACTGTACGTCTTTAAAATATATGTGCAATAAAATTTGATTATATTTAATAATATCCTCTCTCTTTTGCAGCTATTTTTTCACCTATTAGGTATTTATTTATGCTACTAATAGCCCTATATAGGTTTTTCTTGTTATTTGAGATTTATGATTTGCTCTTTTTTGGTTCTAAGCAAAAGGGTTCACACAGTTTGCAGATACAGAGGCGGGAGACACAGCAGGCCAGAATAAACTTTAAGCACAGCAGAACTTCCACAAAAGGTTCATGGTCTTTCTCTGTTACTTCCCTTGCAACTGTGGATTTAGCAGGCAGCAGGTTTCCAGTGTCCACAAGTGTTCAAAAGTTCATCAGCAGGAGATGGCTTGAGTACCAAGTCCAAGACTTCCAGGAGCCAGGTCACAGGCTAACTGCAGACTTGATTCTGAAGCACTGATTTCTCAGCTGAGGCTGCTTAAGAGGCAAGAGGGAGAGAATCAGGGCGGGAACATGAAAGCTGTAACAGTTATGAAGATCTCCATCCACAAGCATAGGAAGACCCATGAATCTTGCCAATTATGATGAAATCTTTTATATTGCGTCATTAATATGATCTGTTAAATATGACCTATATATTGGGGACTAATGTAGTATCTTATGTCATTTGTATATTATATTAACTATTGTGTCTACTGGTCATTCTGTGACATCTATGGACTGTTACTTTGAATACTCTTTAAAAAGAAGTCCTCTATATACAAATAACAGTCGACTAACATATTTGTTAAATATGACCTATATATTGGGGACTAACGTAGTATCCATTATGTTATTTGTATATTTTATTAATTATTGTGCCCACCGGTTATTTTGTGACATCTATGGACCGTTACCTCGAATGTTCTTTGAAGAGAAGTCCTTTTTATATATAGCCAACTAATATATTGGAGTCCATTTTATTTGGGCCATTTCTATTTGGGCAATAACTAAATATCTCCATCTGTATAGTGATAATGCAATATAGATACTTACTGAATTGTATAACATAGCTTGCTCCATTATATGTTATATTATGCTTATAACTTTTTTGCACATATACATTATGGCTTATCACGCTGCGGCGTGATGTCATTGTGTACGTTTAGAAATCTGTTTTGCAGTGTTATATTTCATACATAGCATATACCCTATACGAGGGGTTAACTAAATTTTGGCACCTTATAGTCTTTAAATCTCCTATAGGACATCCTGCATATGTGATATATTTGTTATTTTTCTGTTATGAATATCATTTATTATTTTTTTCCTATATATGTACATGTGGCACATTTATTATTTCTCTGCCATGCAATTACTTCAATTACTGCATTGTTTAAAATGGGCTAGCGATAATAAATAGTCTATATAGCTATAACTATCTAATTGCCATCCAATTTGCTCACATGGCGACTACATGGGCACCTATTATTATTGTGTCTTTACACTGCGTCACACAGACGCACCCTGTACATGCGCTGTGCCCGGCCCGTGGTGTTGCGAGTTGGATGCGTTGCCATGGTGATGGTGGGTGATGACACACGTCCTCCCTCCCACACGCCTGCTTGCTCCTCCATGGGGCGGGGCATCATGACAGAGAGCGTGCCAATTGGCTGATGGACCCGGTCTTTTCATATTTAAATCACATGCCCTTCATCTTTTAACCACTCCTCCTGACGAAACCGAGGACGGTGAAACGCGCGTTGGTGCCATAGCGCGTCTCACAGGCGTCTCTGCACCTACCTAGTACCATGTCACAAGGTAATTTACCTCATCCAACATAGGCCATTTGACTCTATCATCTATAGTTTTATATGGTGATATATATAGCTACTGGCTGGGTGCCATTTGGACAATGTATAACTTCATCTAAACTTAGACTCTGCTCATGAGCTTATTGAGACAATATTATTACTTCATTTAAACCATCTATCTGAGCCACAGATTTTCAGATGTTATTGTCTCAGTTCTATACCTTTGTATATAACCTTTAGTCGAATATAACTGTATAGTTCATATCACCATATATCTATAGAAGTTATTCTGGGCACTCAGAGCATGCTGAGATAATATTATTCAGTAAAAACTAAATAATTGTCTATTTACTGGATATAATGGGACAATCTATATCACCATATATTTATGGAATTTACTCTGAACATTTAGAGCATGCTGAGATGATACTGCTTAGTAAACTAAATAATTATTTACTTATTGGCTTGTATATATTATGTAATTGTTCCTATTAAATGCATGGTTCATCTTATAATTAGGCTCAGAATTTCTGTTATTATTGCCCTGGCCTGGTGCAGCCTCTAACCCTGAGACGTTTCTTCTGTCTGACATTACATTTTCACCTGTATTATGCTTTCATCTGTATTATGCCATTATCTTTTAGCTACTATCAGGGCAGTTTCTTGTGAATTTTGCCAACAGGGCGAACATCGAAAAAGTGCCCCCCCCGAACATTAACATACACAATGCATAGGACCCCAGATATTAGCACACCCCCTGATATTGCACACAGACAGTGCTAAGTACCCCAGATATCCATTCCCCCCCGATATTATACACACACACACACAGGCTAAGTACCCCAGATATTACCACCAACCGCCACCCCACCGATATTACACACACACACAAACAGAAGGCTAAGCACCACAGATATTACCAGAAAATCCTTCCCCCCGCCCCGATATATTATAACAAACACAAACAGTAAGGTAAGCACCCCAGATATTGCCTTCAAACACCCCCCACCCCCCGATATTACACACAAAGACAGCAGGCTAAGCACCACAGATACTGTCACCAAACAACCCCCCAATATTACACACAAAGACAGCAGGCTAAGCACCCCAGATATTGCCACAAGTTCAACCCCCCCAATATTACACAAAAAAAAGTAGGCTATGCACCACATATATTACCACAAAATCCCCTCCCCCCAATATAACAAACACAAACAGCAGGGTAAGCACCCCAGATATTGCCCCCAAACTCCCCCCCCAATATTACACACAAAGACAGCAGGCTAAGTAGCCCAGATATTGCCAGTGCCAACCCACAACTCTCCCCCATATTACACAAAAAAACAGCAGGCTAAGCACCTGCACCACAGATACTGCCAGCAAACAACCCCCTCCGATATTACAAGCAAAAACATCAGGCTAAGCACCCCAGATCATGCCACAAAATACCGCAATAATTATACCTCAATCTGGGCCAGGCACGGATAGCAGCAAAGACCCTGGATCCAAAGAGCAGCGATCAGGCAGCGTCCGTCTCTCACTATCCTTCCTGTGTGAGAGCGTGGGGGCATTCCTCGGCCAGTCGCAGAAGCAGAGGAGCTCAGGAGCAGGCAAGTGAGTTATAGGAGTGAGTGTGACGTCACTCACTTACACTATCTCCGTGCGCGGCGCCCTGCTGGCTGAGCCTGTCACTATGAATGATTATTTTCTGCCAGCTGTTTCACTTCAGGGAGGGGGGGTTATTGCGCGCCTGCCTGGGCTTGTAGGCAGGGCCGGCTCCAAGTTTTTGAGGGCCCCGGGCGAAAAAGTCTCAGTGGGCCCCCTTAACACATACCACGATTCATGCCGTGTGACATTCGTGGTGACGGCCAAAAACAGACTTGTCTCCATGTGGATCACACGGACACGCATATGATTCACACGGACACTCGCTCTGTGGCAAAACACATTCATGTGAAGGAGGCTACTGATTAGTAGTGTACGCATGAAAGACAGAAGTGAGAGAAAGAACAGAGAGAGAACAGAGAGAAAAAAAGAAAGAAAGGGGAAATAAAGAACAGAGGAAGAAAGAAAAGAGAAAGAAAGGAAGAACAGAGAGAGAAAGAAACAGAGAGAGAAAGAAAGAAAGAAAATAAAGAACAGAGAGAAAGAAAGGAAGAACAGAGAGAGGAAGAGAAAGAAAATAACAGAGAGAAAGAGAAAGAAAGAGAGGAAAGAAAGAAAAGATAAAGAAAGAGGGGAAAGGAAGAACAGAGAAAGAAAAAGAACAAAGAAAGTAAGAGTGGACAGAAAAAAAGAACAGAGAGAGAAAGAAAGAAAGAGGGGAGAAAAGAACAGAGAGGGAGAGAGAAAAAAGAGGGGAAAGAAAGAACGGAGAAAGAAAGAACAGAGAGAGAAAAAGAGTCGACAGGAAAAAGAACAGGGAGAGAGAGAGAGAAAAAGAAGGAGGGGAAAGAACGAAAAAACAGAGAGGTAGAGAGAAAAAGAAAGAGGGGAAAGAACAAAGAGAAAGAAAGAGGGGAAAGAAAGAACAGAGAGAGAGAAAGAAAGAGAGGAAAGAGAACAGACAGACAGAGAAAGAAAGAACAGAGACCGAAAGAAAGAAAGAACAGAGAGAAAGAAAGAACAGAGAAAAAAAATATTAGAGATAAAGAACAGAGAGAGAAAGAAACAGAGAAAGAAAAATTCTATAAAGATACCATAGCAGCCCAGCTCCCATTGTAGTGCCCACCTGAGCCTCCCGGTGCAGGACATATCATGATCCACTCACATGGCCGACATCCCCGATTCCAAGGCGATCCCGCTGTCCACTCTGTCAGAGGAGGACACGGTGATGGATCTGAAGCATTCCCTGAAGTGCCTCCATGGTTCCATCACAATCTCCTACTGAAATTACCTAATTTCTGGTCAGCTTCCAGCACGTCACTTCCGGTAGAACGTTACATGTGAGTTTTAAATTGTTCCTTGGGGTTCCGCTGTGTACTCCTGTGTCCCGCGGGGAAAGTAAGCTCCCGGCTGGGGCAGTCTCTCTCTCAAAATCAGGACTGTCTCGCTGGATCCGAGACGGTTGGGACTCGGGAGGTATAAATGCTCCCCACCATACACCTCGTACACGCACGGCTCCGCTTTGTATGCCTCGTACACACACGGCTCCGCTCCGTACACCTTGTACACATGCAGCTTCACTCCGTACACCCCCGGCTCTGCTCCGCTCCATAAACACACAGCTAGCTCCGTACACAGGGCTCCGTTCCGTACACCTCGTACACACACGGCTCTGCTCCATACACCTCGTACACACACGGCTCTGCTCCATACACCTCGTACACACACGGCTCTGCTCCATACACCTCGCACACACACGGCTCCGCTCCATACACCTCTGCTCCGTACACCTCGTACACACATGGCTCTGCTCCGTACACCTCGTACACACACGGCTCTGCTCCATACACCTTGTAAACCCCTCCTGACCCCACCCAAGAACACACACAGCTCTGCTATATCCACCTTGTAAAACCCCTCCTGACCCCACACAAGTACACACACGGCTCTGCTACATCCACCTTGTAAACTCCTCCTGACCCCACACAAGTACACACACGGCTCTGCTACATCCACCTTGTAAAACTCCTCCTGACCCCACACAAGTACACACACGGCTCTGCTACATACACCTTGTTAAACCCCTCCTGACCCCACACACGGCTCTGCTACATCCACCTTGTAAACCCCTCCTGACCCCACACAAGTACACACACGGGTCTGCTACATCCACCTTGTAAAACCCCTCCTGACCCCACACAAGTACAAACACGGCTCTGCTACATTCACCTTGTAAACCCCTCCTGACCCCACTGACACATAAACGTTACCTCATCCATCCAGACCAGCACCATAATGACAAGCGACCAGCACAGCTGAGTCCTGCAGATGCAGAGGCAGGAGACACAGCAGGCCAGAATAAACTTTAAGCACAGCAGAACTTCCACATCAGGTTCACAGCAGAACTTCCACATCAGGTTCATGGTCTTTCTCTGTTACTTCCCTTGCAACTGTGGATTTAGCAGGCAGCAGGTTTCCAGTGTCCACAAGTGTTCAAAATTTCATCAGCAGGAGATGGCTTGAGTACCAAGTCCAAGACTTCCTGGAACCAGGTCACAGGCTAACTGCAGACTTGATTCTGAAGCACTGATTTCTCAGCTGAGGCTGCTTAAGAGGCAAGAGGGAGAGAATCAGGGCAGGAACATGAAAGCTGGAGACTCCATATTAACTGAGGGCAAGATAGCTGCAGCAGGACAGAAAGCAAAATGGGCAACAGAAAAAAATGAATTTAAAAAAAACGTAAAAAAAGACTGAGAACCTTACATTACTCCCCCTTAGGGACAGCCTCCGGATGACCTCAGACCAGGCTTGTCTGGGTACCTCTGATGAAACTGGTGGAGTAAGCGAGGAGCATTAATGTTATTTACTGGATCCCATGAGATGTCCTCCACTGGGTAGCCCTGCGACTTAATCAAGTACTGTAACTGATTTCTGTACAACCTGGAATCTAGAATCCTTTCCACCACAAATTCTTCCTGACCATCGACCAGCAATGGGTCAGGGTGAGGAGATGAGCGTCCAGGAAACGTATTAGGTGTTGCAGCCTTTAGTAGGGAAACATGGAAAACAGGGTGGATTCTCATAGATCTGGGCAGTTGAAGACGACAAGCAATGGCACTTGTAATTTTTTTGATTATATAGGGTCCAATGTACTTATGTCCCAATTTCTGGTTGACAGCCAGACCAAGTCTCCTACCTTGAAAGCTGGTGCAGGTTTACAAAATTTATCTGCTGCTTTCTTGTACCTTTCCTGAGCCAATTCCAGATATTCCTTTAGAAGATCAATATTCTTTTGTAAAGATGTGATTCTTTCAGCCACTGCCGGCAAGGGCGTATCTATGGAAAATCGAGGAAGAATGTTAGGATGATAAAATAGATGGACGAAAAAAAGGAGACTGCTTAGTGGAGGCGCTCGGAGAGTTGTTATAAGAGAACTCAGCCAGTGGAAGTAGATCCACCCAATCATCCTGTAGGTGGCAGATAAAGTAAAGGAGATACTGCTCCAGGGTCTGATTGGTCCGTCCTGTCTGTCCATTAGTCTGGGGATGAAAAGCAGAAGAAAGGTTTACTTTAATGTCCAATGCGGCACAGAAATTCTGCCAAAACCTTGAAGTGAATTGCACCCTTCGATCTGAAATGACTTCACCCGGTACTCCATGAAAACGAAACACATTCTGAATCATAAAATCTGATGTCTGTTTTGCAGTGGAAAAGCTGACACAGGGAATAAAATGAGCTGCCTTTGTTAACCGATCCACCACCTCTAGTATGATGTTCTTTCCTTGAGAGGTTGGTAACTCCACAATGAAGTTCATAGAAATGGATCCCCACGAGCCGGACAGGGTGGGAAGGGGTTGCAATAGACCCGTTGGCGCGGAGCATGGTGTCTTGCATAGACTTCACATGAAGTGACATAGTTTAAAACGTCCTTTCTGTAAGTGGGCCACCAAAAGAAACGAGAAAGAAATTCTTGTGTCTTTAGAACTCCTCTATGCCCAGCTATCTTAGAATCGTGGATAAGTTGCAATACTCTAAATCTGACCGTTTCGGGTATCTACAAGCGTTGTCCCTGTATCCACACACCATTCTTAAAGACAAGACTTATGTCCCTTGGAGGTGGTGCCACCAAAAAGAATCTGAATAGTATGCTTCCTTGATTTCCTTAAGTAAGTCTTGATTATGAATCACTCCCAGGAATCTAGAGGCAGGAAGAATAGTCTTAGGAGGAGTAAGGGGACGGATCTCTGATGAATGAATCCTAGAGAGTGCATCAGCCTTTCCGTTGCGTGATCCTGGCCTATAAGAAATTACAACATTAAATTGGTTTAGGAAAAGATTCCAGCGAGCCTGGCGAGGAGACAGGCACTTAGCCGACCTGATAAATTCAAGGTTGCGATGGTCTGTCAGGACGACTATTTGCTGTGCAGCACCCTGAAGAAGCTGTCTCCATTTCTTGAAGGCGGCAATAATAGCCAACAATTCTCTATTGCCCACATCGTAGTTCCTCTCAGCCGAAGACAACTGCTGGGAAAAGAAAGCACAAGGGTGCAAGACATTCTTCTCACCTGTTCTCTGAGAGAGTATAGCTCCGATGGCACAGTCTGAAGCATCCACCTCTATTATGAAGGCAAGTTCAGGTTTGGGATGCACTAGGATAGGTGCAGTGGTAAATTTATCCTTTAGATGGGAAAATGCTTCTTGGGCTTGAGGGGTCCAGGAGAACCTAGACTCCTTCCGGGTAAGTTGTGTGATAGGTGACACTATCTCAGAGAAATTCCTAATAAAACGTCTATAGAAATTGGCAAACCCGATGAAGCGCTGCACCTCCTTCACATTCCTAGGAACTGGCCAATTTTTGATGGCTTGGGTCTTGCTTCCATCCATACTAATTCCTTGTGTAGACATTACATTCCCCAGAAATTGGATTTCGGTCCTATGGAATTCACACTTTTCAAGTTTGATGTAAAGATGGTTCTGTCTTAGGCTAGTTTCACATTTGCGTTTAAGGCTGCAGCGGCGGCCTGCGCACGGCCGCCGCTAAGCCCCGCCCCTGCCGTGCCTCCACCAGTAGCTCTGCCTACGGACGCATGACGCTGCATGCGTCCTGCATCCCCTATCTTTAGCACTGGGGACGCAGGCCGTGTGCAGGTATGCGTTTGGCGGCGCATGCGTCCTTTTGACGCTGCGCCGAGCACACCAAATTGCAACCTGTTGCGTTTGGCGCTGGTCAGCGCAGCGTCAAAAGGACGCATGCGCCGCCAAACGCATACCTGCACACGGCCTGCGTCCCCAGTGCTAAAGATAGGGGACGCAGGACGCACGCAGCGTTATGCGTCCGTAGGCGGAGCTACTGGCGGAGGCACAGCAGAGGGCGGGGCTTAGCAGCGGCCGTGCGCAGGCCGCAGCTGCGGCCTTAAATGCAAATGTGAAACTAACCTTAGGCGTTCTAAGACCATTCTCACATGTCCATGATGTTCCTCTGTGGAGTTAGGAAAAATTAAAATATCCAGATAAATCACCACAAATGTATCTAGGAAATCCCTGAAGATGTCATTCACCAAGTGTTGGAAAGTGGCTGGGGCATTACACAGACCAAAAGACATGACTAGATATTCAAAGTGTCCGTAGCGTGACCTGAATGCAGTCTTCCATTCATCCCCAGGTCTAATACAGACCAAGTTATAGGCCCCACGGAGATCCAGTTTAGAAAAAATTTTGGCTTGCCGCACTCTCTCCAATAACTCCGGGATCAAAGGCAATGGATAACAGTTTCTAACAGTAACCTTATTGAGTTCCCTATAGTCTATGCAGGGTCTCAGAGATCCATCCTTCTTCTTCACAAAGAAGATGGGTGCACCTGCAGGAGATGAAGAGTGGCGTATGAAGCCCTTGGCTAGATTTTCGTCTATGTAGTCCTTCAAAGCCTTTAGCTCGGGCCCCGCCAGGGGGTAGATCTTACCAAAAGGTATCTCGGATCCAGGCAATAATTCTGGGTCGCCCCTCACACCCAATGGGGTACTCGGCACCGGGCCGGTGTCAGGGGGAAGGTGTTACAGCAGCAGTGACCCAGTCCGTGGCCCTGGGCGCCCAATATCAATGGCGGTGATGTCAATAGTTTATAAGTTTATATGGATAGTTCGTGACGCCACCCGTGGTGTTTGGCAAGTATGGTGTTAGGCCAACGCTGCATGCAGATCCACTGGGACTGATGGTGTGGTGCAGCAAAGATGGTGTAGCTCCCCACAGGTGGAGCTGTAGTCCCAGGGCAGTGTAGGTGCAATGGATGAGGAGAGACGCAGAATGGTATAGATGCTGGTACCCAGATGTAGCGGTGCTGAAGGTATTAACGGCGAATAAATGGAGAACACCAGGGCTTGCAGTTTCAAAGCTTTACTGACAGTTCGTGGTACCCACTGGTGCCTGCCTCCGTGCCGTGTCCTCCGGGGTAGAGACTCAATCAACCTCCCGGGCAAGTCAGGGTTCTCCTCTCCAACACTCTGCCAACATGTGCCTTTCCTGAACGACTCCTCTATTGCGCCTTTTAGTGTGAAGAACTCCAGTATTATAGTTCTATGGAATTCCTCCTGTCAGATGTTCCTAGAACCTCACTTGCATGACAGACAGCTGCAGAACCATGGTGGTTTCCGAAAGGAGCCACCCCTTGGCGGGGTCCTTCCCTGGAGGAAGATCTGGCTAGTCCTGTGTTTGAGACTCTTAAATGAGGCTCGACGGACTTTATTTGCATATGGTTCCTTTAGGAACAGAGCAAGCTGAAACTTCTGGACTCATCTGTTTCTCTGGAAAGTGTAGATCCTTGGTCTCCCAGTTGATTGTAGGGTTCTGAGCCTGCAGCCATGGTAGCCCTAGAATAATGGGAAAGTGTGGAGAAGAGATGAGCATAAAAGACAGTTTCTCCTGATGATCTTTACCCATAAGGACCTTCAAAGGCTCCATTTCCTGATCCACTGGTCCAGAGGTCAGCAGGGAGCCATCCACAGTCTCCATCTGTACTGGAGTAGCCTTCTTCACTGAATGTATCCCATGTTTCAGAGCAAAGGAGATATCCAAAAAATTGCCGCTTGCCCCTGAGTCGATCATAGCAGAGCTAGACACCCAGACAGAGTCAACCCAGAGTTTGATGGAAAGGAAGCAATGAGAATTGTTCTTCTTACAGCTCAGCTGGGACACTGCTGAGGAAACTTGAAAAATTGCTGCGTTTACACAGTCATCGGCCTCAGAACTAACGGAGTTTAAGTCAGAGAAATCAATATCTATGGCTGCAGATCTCTCTGGAGCCTGAGGCTCGGCCATGACACACCTCCTTTTGCAACACTCAGTGAATGACTGCTGCAGTAGTCTTACGAGAAAGGCTGGGGCAGTTTATAATCAAGTGCCCTGACTTACCGCATTAGAAACATAGCTTTTCCTTTAGGCAATGTTCTTTGCGTGCATCACTAACCCGTCTCTGTGCAGAGTCCACCTACAGTACATGGGTTCAGGTTCAGGTTCCCGTTGTGATTCTACTCAAAGGTTCCTTAGCTGGGGAGGAAGGTAGGAAACAGTTGGTTCGAAAGTAATCGCACTATCTCTCCTGTCTGCATTCAGTAAGACGAGCATTGATACGGATGCAGTAGTTAATAAAGTCACCTAATGCAGTGGGAGGGTCTGCTCGAGCAAGTTCATCCTTAATAAGAATCATAGAATCGTAGAGTTGGATGGGACCTCCTGGGCCATCTGGTCAAAGCAGGATTCGCTAAATCATCCCAGTCAGATGTCTGTCCAGCCTCTGTTTGAAGACTTCCATTGAAGGAGAACTCACCACTTCTCATGGCAGCTTGTTCCACTCATTGATCACTCTGTCAAAAAGTTTTTTCTAATATTTAATCTGTGTCTCCTCCCATTCAGTTTCATCCCATTGCTTCTAGTCTTTCCTTGTGAAAAAGAGAATAAAGTTGATCCTTCTACAATGTGACAGCCCTTTAGATATTTGTAGACAGCTATTAAGTCTCCTCTCAGTCTTCTCTTTTGCAAACTAAACAATCCCAAATCCTGCAACCTTTCCTCATAAGACCGGGTTTGCAGACCGGTCACCATTCTGGTTGCTCTTTTCTGAACTTGCTCCAGTTTGTTGATGTCTTTTTTAAAATGTGGTGCCCAAAACTGGACACAATATTCCAGATGAGGTCTGACCAAAGAGGAGTAGAGGGAAATAATGACTTCACATGATCTAGACTGTATGCTTCTGTTAATACATCCTAGAATTGCATTTGTCTTTTTTGCTGCTGCATCACACTGTTGACTCATATTCAGTCTGTGATCTATTAGTATACCCAAGTCTTTTTCACATGTGCTGTTGCTTAGGCCTATTCCTCCCATTCTGTATATGCTTTTTTCATTTTTATTGCCCAGATGTAGTACTTTGCATTTTTCCCTGAAAAAAACATTCTGTTAGTTGCTGCCCACTGCTCCAGTTTATTTATATCTTTTTGAATCCTCTCTCTCTCTCCTCTAGTATTAGCTATCCCTCCTAGCTTTGTGTCATCGGCAAATTTAATCAGTTTACCCTCAATTCCTTCATCTAAATCGTTGATAAAGATGTTGAACAATACAGGGCCCAGGACAGAGCCCTGTGGTACCCCACTTGAGACATTCTTCCAACTGGATGTGCAGCCATTTACGACCACTCTCTGGGTCCGATCACTAAGCCAGTTATGAATCCACCTAACAGTTGCCTTGTCCATTCCATACTTAGTCATTTTTTCAATTAGGATTGTATGAGATACTTTGTCAAATGCTTTGCTGAAGTCAAGATATACTATATCTACAGCATTTCCTTAATCCACCCAATCAGTGATTCCGTAATAGAAGGAAATTAAGTTAGTCTGACATGACTTATTAGTTACAAACCCATGCTGACTCTGTTTAATCACTTCATTCTTATCCAGGTACTGACAAACATGTTGTTTAATAATTTGTTCAAAGATCTTTCCTGGTATAGAAGTCAGACTCACCAGCCTATAGTTGCCTGGGTCCACCTTCTTCCCCTTTTTGAAGATAGGAACAACATTTGCTCTTCTCCAGTCTTCTGGGACTTCTCCTGTTCTCCAAGAATTTTCAAAGATTATGGAGAGGGGTTCAAAAATTTCTTCTGCTATCTCCTTCAGTACTCTGGGGTGTAATTCATCTGGACCTGGAGACTTGAATTCATTTAGCTTAGCTAAGTGTTTCCTCACTATCTTTCTGTTTATAGATATCCTAGATTCTTCTATTCCCTTAATAGGACAGTGAAGAACAGTTGGTGTTACATTTCTTTTCTGAGAGAAAACAGATGCAAAATAGGAATTTAAAAGTTCGGGAGACAACCCTTTCCGAAAAATAGATTTTTTGGCGGAACTGTCCCAAGTGGTATCGAGAGCCCATCTCCTGAAATCCAAGGCATTTTCGGCTACTGAGCGTTTACCTTGGTGCAAAGTTAACATGGCTGCTTAAGCTGTTGCACCTCGGTTGGGGTCATCAAACACCTGCCCCATGGCTGAAATGAAAGCATCAAGATGATTCAAACATTCATCCTCAGTTTCAATCCGAGGATTTGCCGACATCAGAGCCTTGTTGGTAAGCAGCTTGATTATAGTTAGCACTTTGGATCGTTCAGTGGGAAATTTTGAAGCATGTGCAGAGAAAAACAGGTTGCATTGGTTAATAAATCCCCTGAATTTTTCACGTTCACCGCCAAAACAAAAAGGGGGTAACTTAGGGATCCCAGAACTCAGGGTTATGGCTGGAGCCTGGACTCGTTCCTTTAGAGCCTCAATCCTGACTCTTAAATCCTGAGTAGTTTGTCTAAAAACTTTCAAATTGTGATTAATAAGGCCCTGCAGGCTTGCAAAGTGGGTTTTAAAGTCTGTATATCTGCAAGGATTGTATCAGTCACTCCGCACAACTCCTTTATGCGAGCCTCCATCTTCCAGATCCTTTAAGGCAGAAGTAGTGGAAGGAAAAAAAAAGCACACCATAGTGGTAACACTCCATAGTAAAAAGAAGGGAATGCGCTCACCTGGAATGGTTGTGAGAAGTCACAACCACTGTCATCACAGAAGATATAAACGGATATCTGACATCCACGGTCATGGCAGACATGGCCTTCCCAGACCCAGCAGACACCAACGTTGGCTTCAGAATCCTGTGATGTACTGTGTACGATTCATATAGCGTCTTGTGCTTGGATGCGAGGAAAAACACAGGAGACACAGGTGTGATTAGGAAGGACTTGCATTACATCATACAAGTAAGCAAAAGGGTTCACACAGTATGCAGATACAGAGGCAGGAGACACATCAGGCCAGAGTAAACTTTAAGCACAGCAGAACTTCCACAACAGGTTCATGGTCTCTCTCTGTTATTTCCCTTGCAACTGTGGATGTAGCAGGCAGCAGGTTTCCAGTGTCCACAAGTGTTCAAAAGTTCATCAGCAGGAGATGGCTGGAGTACCAAGTCCAAGACTTCCAGGAGCCAGGTCACAGGCTAACTGCAGACTTGATTCTGAAGCACTGATTGCTCAGCTGAGGCTGCTTAACCCCTTCATGACCCAGCCTATTTTGACCTTAATGACCTGGCCATTTTTGGCAATATTGACCAGTGTCCCTTTATGAGATAATAACTCAGGAACGCTTCAACGGATCCTAGCGATTCTGAGATTGTTTTTTCGTGACATATTGGGCTTCATGTTAGTGGTAAACTTAGGTCGATAATGTTTGCATTTATTTGTGAAAAAAACGGAAATTTGGCGAAAATTTTGAAAATTTCGCAATTTTCACATTTTGAATTTTTATTCCGCTAAACCAGAGAGTTATGTGACACAAAATAGTTAATAAATAACATTTCCCACATGTCTACTTTACATCAGCACAATTTTGGAAACAAAATTTTATTTTGTTGGGAAGTTATAAGGGTTAAAAGTTGACCAGCGATTTCTCCATATTAACTGAGGGCACGATAGCTGCAGCAGGACAGAAAGCAAAATGGCAGACGGAAAAACTGAATTTCAAAAAAGCATGTCAGAAAAGACTGAGAACTTTACACTAAGCATACAGTGGGGCAAAAAAGTATTTAGTCAGTCAGAAATAGTGCAAGTTCCACCACTTAAGATGAGAGGCGTCTGTAATTTACATCATAGGTAGACCTCAACTATGGGAGACAAACTGAGAAAAAAAAAATCCAGAAAATCACATTGTCTGGTTTTTTTTCATTTGATTTGCATATTATGGTGGAAAATAAGTATTTGGTCAGAAACAAGCAAACAAGATTTCTGGCTCTCACAGACCTGTAACTTCTTCTTTAAGAGTCTCCTCTTTCCTCCACTCATTACCTGTAGTAATGGCACCTGTTTAAACTTGTTATCAGTATAAAAAGACACCTGTGCACACCCTCAAACAGTCTGACTCCAAACTCCACTATGGTGAAGACCAAAGAGCTGTCAAAGGACACCAGAAACAAAATTGTAGCCCTGCACCAGGCTGGGAAGACTGAATCTGCAATAGCCAACCAGCTTGGAGTGAAGAAATCAACTGTGGGAGCAATAATTAGAAAATGGAAGACATACAAGACCACTGATAATCTCCCTCGATCTGGTGCTCCACGCAAAATCCCACCCCGTGGGGTCAGAATGATCACAAGAACGGTGAGCAAAAATCCCAGAACCACGCGGGGGGACCTAGTGAATGAACTGCAGAGAGCTGGGACCAATGTAACAAGGCCTACCATAAGTAACACACTACGCCACCATGGACTCAGATCCTGCAGTGCCAGACGTGTCCCACTGCTTAAGCCTGTACATGTCCGGGCCCATCTGAAGCTTGCTAGAGAGCATTTGGATGATCCAGAGGAGTTTTGGGAGAATGTCCTATGGTCTGATGAAACCAAACTGGAACTGTTTGGTAGAAACACAACTTGTCGTGTTTGGAGGAAAAAGAATACTGAGTTGCATCCATCAAACACCATACCTACTGTAAAGCATGGTGGTGGAAACATCATGCTTTGGGGCTGTTTCTCTGCAAAGGGGCCAGGACGAATGATCCGGGTACATGAAAGAATGAATGGGGCCATGTATCGTGAGATTTTGAGTGCAAACCTCCTTCCATCAGCAAGGGCATTGCAGATGAAACGTGGCTGGGTCTTTCAACATGACAATGATCCAAAGCACACCGCCAGGGCAACGAAGGAGTGGCTTCGTAAGAAGCATTTCAATGTCCTGGAGTGGCCTAGCCAGTCTCCAGATCTCAACCCTATAGAAAACCTTTGGAGGGAGTTGAAAGTCCGTGTTGCCAAGCGAAAAGCCAAAAACATCACTGCTCTAGAGGAGATCTGCATGGAGGAATGGGCCAACATACCAACAACAGTGTGTGGCAACCTTGTGAAGACTTACAGAAAACGTTTGACCTCTGTCATTGCCAACAAAGGATATATCACAAAGTATTGAGATGAAATTTTGTTTCTGACCAAATACTTATTTTCCACCATAATATGCAAATCAAATGAAAAAAAAACAGACAATGTGATTTTCTGGATTTTTTTTTCTCAGTTTGTCTCCCATAGTTGAGGTCTACCTATGATGTAAATTACAGATGCCTCTCATCTTTTTAAGTGGTGGAACTTGCACTATTGCTGACTGACTAAATACTTTTTTGCCCCACTGTATATATGATATAGTTTTTAATTTTTTTCTCTGTCTTACTTTTATGGAGACTGTTATTATATATGTATGGGGTGAAAAGTGTGAAAAAGTTCCCACGCAGCATTTGCCATAAAGTGAGACCAGGGACTATTTTTTACAGTGGCGGAGGAATACAGTGCGGAAGGATACCTACCTCCCGTCATTGGATTCCTTGAGCCCCATAGAGAGTGGTTGCATCAGCTGATGCTGCTGCTCTCCACGGGAGATCTGCGTGGGACACTCACGCGTGGATTTCTGCGGATCAGGGAGTATATGGCTTGTTTGTTATTTTCATATTTTTCCTTAGATGACACTGGCTTCGGGGATCAAAGTGACAAGTGATGGTGAGTATGTACTCTGTTATATGTACTGTATGTCTATATGTGTGTATTGTATGAATGTATTGTATGTAGTATGTATTGTATGAATGTATTGTATGTAGTATGTATGTAGTATGTATGCATTGTATGCAGTATGTATGTTGTATATCTGGAGCATGTTGTATGTATGTATGAATGTAGTATATATGTAGTATGTATGTTGTATGTAGTATGTATGTTGTATGAATGTAGTATATACTGTATGTAGTATGTATGTTGTATGAATGTAGTATATATGTTGTATGAATGTAGTATATATGTAGTATGTATGTAGTATGTATGTACTATGCATGTATGTTGTATGTAGTATGTATGTAGTATGTATGTATGTTGTATGAATGTAGTATACATGTATGTAAGTAGTATATATGTATGTTGTATGAGTGTAGTATATATGTAGCATGTATGTAGTATGTATGTATGTTGTATGAATGTAGTATATATGTAGCATGTATGTAGTATGTATGTTGTATGAATGTAGTATACATGTATGTATGTAGTATATATGTATGTTGTATGAATGTAGTATACATGTATGTATGTAGTATATATGTATGTTGTATGAATGTAGTATATATGTAGTATTTAGTATATATGTATGTTGTATGAATGTAGTATATATGTAGCATGTATGTAGTATGAATGTAGTATACATGTATGTAGTATATATGCATGTTGTATGAATGTAGTATGTATGTAGTATGTATGCTGTATGAATATAGTATATATGTAGTATGTATGTAGTATGTATGCTGTATGAATGTAGTATATATGTAGTATGTATGTAGTATATATGTATGTTGTATGAATGTAGTATACATGTATGTATGTAGTATATATGTATGTTGTATGAATGTAGTATATATGTAGTATATATGTAGCATGTATGTAGCATGCATGTAGCATGTATGTAGTATGTATATATGTAGTATATATGTAGCATGTAGGTAGTATGTATATATGTAGTATGTATGTTTTTTTTGTTTTTTTTTACATTCAACACATTAGCCGGATGATGGGACTACTACTGTCCCATCATTGGCTAATGTGTTAATCACTGTCAGTGTAGCAGGCATCGCCCGATGGGACTTATAGTCCCATCGGACGATGCCTGCACACACACAAGACCCCCCGGCAGGCCCGCACAGCCCACCGGCAGCCGACACAGGCACCCGGCTGGCCCGTACAGACCAAGGCAGCCGGCACAGGCCCCTGAGAGGCCCATACAGACCACCGACAGCCGGCTCAGGCCCCTGAGAGGCCTGTACAGACCACCGGCAGCCGGCACAGGCCCCCGGCAGGCCGGCACAGGCCCCCGGTAGCCGGCACAGGCCCCCGAGAGGCCCATACAGACCACCGACAATCGGCACAGGCCCCCGAGAGGCCCGTACAGACCCCACCCGCACACACAGACACGCACAGTGTCTGCCCATGCACCGCCCACACTCTTCCCCCCTCCCGAACAGGCTGTACAAGGCAAGAAAGGGTTTTTTTTAATTCCGATATTTCTGTCCCATTAACTTGAATGGGACTTCCGGGATCGGAATTGGCGATACCCGATACTTTTTTTTAGATCGGCCGATCCATTCCGATCCGATATTTTTCAGTATCGGGTGGTATCGCTCAACACTAGTTACAAGTGTTTTATATGACTTGTTATCTTTTGTCTATTTTGACATTTGGGGCCACCTGGTCCTTTTCCCAATTTCCTCCCTTCCCCCTCCCCCCTTTCTCCTTTCCCTTCCTTTATATTGTTAAAACCCCAATAAAATGTTTGGAAAAGGAAATAAGGATAAATTATATCTTAAACTGATTGAAACCATATAAATAATTAGTATTAATTCATTGGAGTGTTGAAGCCATTAAAAATAACTCTTACTACATTCCACCGCTGGTTTCAATCACTTTAATTAATTAACCGGTCACTAAACTATTTTAATTCTTCCTAAACCATTTGACATTTATGGCGTTGTTCCCTATATACAGTGCCTTGCGAAAGTATTTAGCCCCCTGGAGCTTTTCAACCTTTTCCCACACATCATGCTTCAAACATAAATATACCAAATGTAAATTTTTGGTGAAGAATCAACAACAAGTGGGGACACAATTGTGAAGTTGATTGAAATTTATTGGTTATTTTACATTTTTGTGGAAATTCAAAAAATGAAAAGTGGGACCTGCAATATTATTCTGCCCCTTTACTTTCAGTGCAGCAAACTCACTTCAGAAGTTCATTGTGGATCTCTAAACCAGGGTTCCCCAACTCCAGTCCTCAAGGCCCACCAACAGGTCATGTTTTCAGGATTTCCCTTGTATTGTACAGGTGAAGCAATTATCACCTGAGCAATACTAAGGAAATCCTGAAAACATGACCTGTTGGTGGGCCTTGAGGACTGGAGTTGGGGAACCCTGCTCTAAACGATCCAATGTTGTCCTAAATGACTAATGATGACAAATATAATCCACCTGTGTGTAATCAAGTCTCCATATAAATGCACCTGCTCTGTGATAGTCTCAGGGTTCTGTTTGAAGCACAGAGAGCATCATGAAGACCAAGGAACACAACAGGCAGGTCCGTGATACTGTTGTGGAGAAGTTTAAAGCCGGATTTAGGTACACAATTATTTCTGAAACTTTAAACATCCCAAGGAGCACTGTGCAAGCGATCATATTGAAATGGAAGGAGTATCATACGACTGCAAATCTACAAAAACCTGGCCATCCCTCTTAACTTTCATCTCAAACAAGGAGAAGACTGATCAGAGATGCAGCCAAGAGGCCCATGATCACTCTGGATGAACTGCAGAGATCTACAGCTGAGGTGGGACAGTCTGTCCATAGGGCAACAATCAGTCATACACTGCACAAATCTGGCCTTTATGGAAGTGTGGCAAGAAGAAAGCAATTTCTCAAAGATATCCATAAAAAGTGTTGTTTAAAGTTTGCAACAAGCCACCTTGGAGACACACCAAACATGTGGAAGAAGGTGCTCTGGTCAGATGAAACCAAAATCGAACTTTTTTGCAACAATGCCAAACAATATGTTTGGCGTAAAGGCAACACAGCTCATCACCCTGAATACACCATCCCCACTGTCAGACATGGTGGTGGCAGCATCATGGTTTGGGCCTGCTTTTCTTCAGCAGGGACAGGGAAGATGGTTAAAATTGATGGGAAGATGGATGGAGCCAAATACAGGACCATTCTTGAAGAAAACCTGTTGGAGTCTGCAAAAGACCTGAGACCGTGATGGAGATTTGTCTTCCAACAAGACAATGATCCCAAACATAAAGCAAAATCTGCAATGGAATGGTTCACAAATAAACACATCCAGGTATTAGAATGGCCAAGTCAAAGTCCAGACCTGAATCCAATGGAGAATCTGTGGAAAGAGCTGAAAACTGCTGTTCACACACAATCTCCATCAAACCTCACTGAGCTCAAGCTGTTTGCCAAGGAAGAATGGGCAAGAATTTCAGTCTCTCGATGTACAAAACTAATAGAGACATACCCCAAGCGACTTGCAGCTGTAATCACAGCAAATGGTGGCCAACAAAGTATTACGTTAAAGGGGCTGAATAATATTGCACGCCCCACTTTTCAGTTTTTGAATTTCCACAAAAATTTAAAATAACCAATAAATTTCATTCAACTTTACAATTGTGACCCACTTGTTGATTTTTCACCAAAAATTTACATTTAATATCTTTATGTGTGAAGCATGATATGTGGGAAAAGGTTGAAAAGTTCCAGGGGGCCAAATACTTTTGCAAGGCACTATATTTTTTTTTATTTGCTACCAATAGACACTTTGATAGAAAACAGCATACTGGGTTTAAAAGGAAAAAAATCAAACGAAACAAAAAATAAACTTTGGACCAAACAAAAAAGAAAAACAAAAAACATTGGACCAACAGGTGCTGAAATAGCAAATGTCTTTGTAGAAATCTTCTTTCGTCAAATCTTCTTAGACCACAGTTCTATCTGAGTCTCTGGTGCAGGGAAGCCAAGGGATTATTTTGCCCTCATTACCAAAAAACTAATGCCAAGGTGACTTCACTCCTTTCCCTGGGTAGCAAAAGAACAGACTCTAAAGAGTAATCTGTCCTTGCCCTTTATTATATTAATCCCTCGTCTCTGCAAAGCAATGGGTAAAGGGAGTGCAGGTGTCCACGGGTGAGCATAGAGTTCATTCATCTTCTATTGCTGCCGCTGTTCAAGGTCTCACTTTATACGCCATTTGGTTTCAGGCAAAAGCTTCTGGGGTTAGTTCTCCCCTCCCTTTTCATCAGCTGGCAGTTATGAGGATTCACTCTGGTGATGGTTTAGCAGCATCTGGGCTCAGTCTCATCGCTCAATTGGACATTTTGCAGATACAGCCTATACTCAGTCCTGGTGGCTTGTTTTCCCACCCCTTCATCAAATGAATAAAACAAAATTACTGAACTTTTAAATTTGTTGGTCCAATTTACTATGCCCAGAAAGACCTTTGAATTTTTCTACTTTAGCAAACAAATATTTCTATTCTAGATAACTACTAAATTATATATATATATATATATATATATATATATATATATATACACACACTGTATATCTGGACCCTGAGAGCGTCCTAAGCTATGTTGTGAGGCGAAATTTTAACCCCGCGCGTTCCAATTCACCAAACAATTTTGCCCCTATCTACATACTGGGGAAAAAGTGTGTGCACGTCATGCCCCGCCCCTCATTATGATATCATAATGCCCCTAGCTGAAGAGCCCGGCGCTGCCCGGGCATAGTAACTAACTGTGGTTAGTTATAACAAATTATAATTATCCTCCATCCCATAGTCCCGTGCCCATATACCTATCATACATATCCACCATCCCATAGGCCCATGCCCATATACCCATCATACATATCCTCCATCCCATAGTCCCATGCCCATATACCCATCATACATATTCTCCATCCCATAGTCCCATGCCCACATACCCATCATACATATCCTCCATCCCATAGTCGAGTGCACACATACCCATCACACATCCTCCATCCCATAGTCCCATGCCCATATACATATTCTCCATCCCATAGTCCCATGCCCATATTCTCCATCCCATAGTCCCATGCCCATATACCCATCATACATATCTGCCATCCCATAGTTCCGTGCCCATATACCCGTCATACATATCCTCCATCACATAGTCTAGTGCCCATATACCCATCACGCATCCTCCATCCCATAGTCCTGTGCCCATATACCCGTCATATATATTCTCCATCCCATAGTCCCGTGCCCTTCTACCCATCATACATATTCGCCATCCCATAGTCCAGTGCCCATATACCCATCACACATCCTCCATCCCATAGTCGAGTGCCCACATACCCATCACACATCCTCCATCCCATAGTCCCATGCCCATATACATATTCTCCATCCCATAGTCCCATGCCCATATACCCGTCATACATATCCTGCATCCCATAGTCCCATGCCCATATACCCATCATACATATCCTCCATCCCATAGTCCCGTGCCCATATACCCGTCATACATATTCTCTATCCCATAGTCCGGTGCCCATATACCCGTCATACATATCCTCCATCCCATAGTCCAGTGCCCATATACCCATCCCACATCCTCCATCCCATAGTTCCGTGCCCATATACTCGTCATACATATTCTCCATCCCATAGTCGAGTGCCCATATACCCATCACACATCCTTCATCTCATAGTCCCATGCCCATATACCCATCACACATCCTCCATCCCATAGTCCCGTGCCCATATACCCATCATACATATTCTACATCCCATAGTCCTGTGCCCATATACCCGTCATACATATCCTCTATCCCATAGTCCAGTGCCCATATACCCATCACACATCCTCCATCCCATAGTCCCGTGCCCATATACCCATCATACATATCCACCATCCCATAGGCCTGTGCCCATATACCCGTCATACATATCCTCCATCCCATAGTCCAGTGCCCATATACCCATCACACATCCTCCATCCCATAGTCAACCATTATGACATCATAATGAGCGGCGGGGCTTGATGACATCAGCGTCGCCATGGCAACCATGGTGACATCATAATGAGGGGCGGGGCTTGATACGCACACACTGTTTCCCCATTATGTAGATAGGGGCATTATGACATCATAATGAGGGGTGGGGCTTGACGCGTACACACTTTTTCCCCATTATGTAGACAGGGGCAAAATTGTTTGGTGAATTGGAACGCGCGGGGTTAAAATTTTGCCTCACAACATAGCTTAGGACGCTCTCGGGGTCCAGACGTGTGACTGCCAAATTTTGTGGCTGTAGCTGCGACGGTGCGGATGCCTATCCCGGACATGCGCACAAACACACACACATACACACATACATACATACACACTTTGAGTTTTATATATTAGATAGTAATATATAACACCCCGGGCCCCGGCTATCGCCATCCCGCCTCTGCCAGGAGGCACAACGCAGAGGAACTCTTCAGGGGCCTGTTGTGCCCTCGCTACACCTGGGCGTAGGAACGCCAGAAGCTTGTCAACTCCTCGTCGGCTGGGCCCAGCAGCTGAGACACTGAATAGACACCGTCCACCACTCTGCCGGACGTCAGAGGATAAGTGACACGTTGTAGTTGATTAATCATAGTTCCTGGACCTGTAGTCGACCATACCGCAGCCTCATAGTTACCAGTTCCGACCAGGTAGTTATCGTGTTACCTCTGTATTATTGTTCTGATCCCTGCGAGGATAACTGTTGTTAGCTTGCTGGTTACTCAAGATAGCCGTATATATATCTGGACCCCGAGAATAATTAAAAATGAACATTGGGCTGTTCTAAAAAATAGTGTCTGCATTTGTCTTTACAAACTCACAATATGTACTTTTTTGTGGATTTAGCATTCCTGTGAATCACTATCCTAATATTTAGTTGTATACCCACAGTTTTTGAGAACTGCTTCACTTCTATGTTGCACAGAGTCAACCAACTTCTGGCCCCTGTCACCTGTTTTTCCAGCCCTGGATGCTTTTTTTTTTTTTTTTCACATTCAACACATTAGCCGGATGATGGGACTACTACTGTCCCATCATTGGCTAATGTGTCAATCACTGTCATTGTAGCAGGCATCGCCCGATGGGACTTGTAGTCCCATCGGACGATGCCTGCACACACACACAACCCCCAGCAGGCCCGCACAGACCCCCGACAGGCCTGCACAGACCCCCAGCAGTCCGCACAGACCCCCGGCAGCCGGCACAGATCCCCGGCAGGCCCGTACAGACCCCCGGCAGTCCGCACAGACCCCCCAGCAGGCCCGCACAGACCCCCGGCAGGCCCGTACAGACCCCCGGCAGGCCCGCAAGACCCCGCCCGCACACACAGACACGCACAGTGTCCGCCCACGCACCGCCCACACTCTTCCCCCCTCCCGAACAGGATGTGCAAGTACAGAAAGGGTTTTTTTTTCATTCCGATATTTGTGTCCCATTGACTTGAATGGGACTTCCGGTATCGGAATCGGCGATACCCGATACTTTTTGGGTATCGGCCGATCCAATCCAATCCGATATTTCTCAATATCAGATGGTATCGCTCAACACTAGCTGTGAGGCGAAATTTTAACCCTGCGCGTTTCAATTCACCAAACAAATTTGCCACTAGGTACATAATGGGTAAAAAGTGTATGTATGTATGTGTGTACAGTCATGGCCAAAAGTATTGACACCCCTGCAATTCTGTCAGATAATATTAATTTTCTTCCTGAAAATGATTGCAAACACAAATTCTTTGGTGTTATTATCTTCATTTAATTTGTCTTAAATGAAAAAACACAAAAGAGAGTGAAGCAAAAAGCAAAACATTGATCATTTCACACAAAACTCCAAAAATGGTCAGGACAAAAGTATTGGCACCCTCAGCCTAATACTTGGTTGCACAACCTTTAGCCAAAATAACTGCGACCAACTGCTTCCGGTAACCATCAATGAGTTTCTTACAATGCTCTGCTGGAATTTTAGACCATTCTTCTTTGGCAAACTACTCCAGGTCCCTGATATTTGAAGGGTGCCTTCTCCAAACTGCCATTTTTAGATCTCTCCACAGGTGTTCTATGGGATTCAGGTCTGGACTCATTGCTGGCCACCTTAGAAGTCTCCAGTGCTTTCTCTCAAACCATTTTCTATTGCTTTTTGAAGTGTGTTTTGGGTTATTGTCCTGCTGGAAGACCCATGACCTCTGAGGTAGACCCAGCTTTCTTACACTGGGCCCTATATTATGCTGCAAAATTTGTTGGTAGTCTTCTGACTTCATAATGTCAAGCACACGGTCAAGCAGTCCAGTGCCAGAGGCAGCAAAACAACCCCAAAACATCAGGGAACCTCCGCCATGTTTGACTGTAGGGACCGTGTACTTTTCTTTGAATGCCTCTTTTTTCTCCTGTAAACTCTATGTTGATGCTTTTGCCCTAAAAGCTCTACTTTTGTCTCATCTGACCAGAGAACATTCTTCCAAAATGTTTTAGGCTTTTTCAGGTAAGTTTTGGCAAACTCCAGCCTGGCTTTTTTATGTCTCGGGGTAAGAAGTGGAGTCTTCCTGGGTCTCCTACCATACAGTCCCTTTTCATTCAGATGCCGACGGATAGTACGGGTTGACACCGTTGTACCCTCGGACTGCAGGGCAGCTTGAACTTGTTTGGATGTTAGTGGAGGTTCTTTATCCAACATCAGCACAATCTTGCATTGAAATCTCTTGTCAATTTTTCTTTTCCGGCCACATCTAGAGAGGTTAGCCACAGTGCCATGGGCTTTAAACTTCTTGATGACACTGCGCACGGTAGACACAGGAACATTCTGGTCTTTGGAGATGGACGTGTAGCCTTGATATTGCTCATGCTTCCTCACAATTTGGTTTCTCAAGTCCTCAGACAGTTCTTTGGTCTTCTTTCTTTTCTCCATGCTCAATGTGGTACACACAAGGACACAGGACAGAGGTTG
Organism: Dendrobates tinctorius; assembly: GCF_039654945.1. Classification (NCBI taxonomy): domain Eukaryota; kingdom Metazoa; phylum Chordata; class Amphibia; order Anura; family Dendrobatidae; genus Dendrobates; species Dendrobates tinctorius. The sequence continues at coordinate 3,184,967 of NW_027361776.1, read as the reverse complement.
AGTCAACTTTAATCCATGTCAACTGGCTGCAAGTGTGATTTAGTTATTGCCAACACCTGTTAGGTGCCACAGGTAAGTTATAGGTGGTGTTAATTACACAAATTAGAGAAGCATCACATGATTTTTCGAACAGTGCCAATACTTTTGTCCACCCTCTTTGTTATGTTTGGTGTGGAATTATATCCAATTTGGCTTTAGGACAATTCTTTTTGTGTTTTTTCATTTAAGACAAATTAAATGAAGATAATAATACCAAAGAATTTGTGTTTGCAATCATTTTCAGGAAGAAACTGAGTATTATCTGACAGAATTGCAGGGGTGTCAATACTTTTGGCCATGACTGTATGTCCAGGATTGGAATGTGCACCGTCGCAGATACAGCCACAAAATTTTGCTCAGTCACATGTCTGGACCCCGAGAGCGTCATAGGCTATGTTGTGAGGTGAAATTTTAACCCCGCGCATTCCAATTCACCAAAAAATTTTGCCTATTATTCTTATCATTTCTATGGTGTTATCGTCCTTCTGTAAAGCTGGAAATAACACAATTTATTACCATGCCAACACAGACCACCCTCTGACACAGACTGCAGGGGAAGCCCAGTATCACACAGGATAGGATTAGATACACAGCTCAGCAGTCAGTATCACACAGGATAGGAATAGATACACGGCTCAACAGACAGTATCACACAGGCTAGGATTAGATGCACAGCTCAGCAGACAGTATCACACAGAATATGCCTGCAGTTTCCAGTTCAAACAGAATAGGATTAGATACACAGCTCAGCAGTCAGTATCACACAGGATAGGATTAGATACATGGCTAAGCAGTCAGTATCACACAGGATAGAATTATATTCACAGCTGAGCAGTCATTAACACACATGATAGGATTAGGTACACAGCTCAGCAGTCAGTATCACACAGGATAGGGTTAGATACATGGCTCAGAAGACTGTATCACAGGATAGGATTAGATACACTGCTCAGCAGTCAGTATCACACAAGATAGGATTAGATACATGGCTGAGCAGTCAGTAACACATGATAGGATTAGATACACAGCTCAGCAGAAAGTATCACACAGGAAAGGGTTAGATACACAGCTCAGAAACAGGATGTGCATGACATTTTCATTCCAAGAATTCCACTCATTCCATCTGATTTTTTTTTATTTTAAACGCCTCCAGTTTCCAATTCAAACAGAATAGGGTTAGATACACGGCTCAGCAGTCTGTATCACACAGGATAGGATTAGATACACAGCTCAGCAGTCAGTATCACACAGGAGAGGATTAGACACATGGCTCAGCAGTCAGTATCACACAGGATAGGATTAGATACACAGCTCAGTCGTCAGTATCACACAGGATAATATTAGATACACTGCTCAGCAGACAGTATCACACAGGATAGGATTAGATACACAGCTCAGCAGACATTATCACACAGGATAGGGTTAGATACACAGCTCAGAAGCAGGATGTGCCAAAGGAGAGGACATTTACATTCCAAGAATTCCACTCATTCCATCTGATTTGTTTTTTTATTTTAAACGCCTCCAGTTTCCAGTTCAAACAGAATAGGATTAGATACACAGCTCAGCAGAAAGTATTACACAGGAGAGGATTAGGTACACAGCTCAGCAGAAATTATCACACAGGATAGGGTTAGACACACAGCTCAGCAGAAAGTATCACACAGGATAGGAATAGATACACGGCTCAGCAGACAGTATCACACAGGATAGGATTAGATACACAGCTCAGCACACAGTATCACACAGAATACACCTCCAGTTTCCAGTTCAAACAGAATAGGATTAGATACACTACTCAGCAGCCAGTATCACACCGGATAGGATTAGATACACAGCTCAGCAGAAAGTATCACACAGGAGAGGATTAGGTGCACAGCTCAGCAGACATTATCACACAGGATAGGGTTAGATACACAGCACAGAAACAGGATGTGCAAAAGGAGAGGACATTTACATTCCAAGAATTCCACTCATTCCATCTGATTTGTTTTTTGATTTTAAACGCCTCCAGTTTCCAGTTCAACTACTATTTGCAATGTCCATTAACAATGCTCAGGGAGTCATTAAAAGTAGTAGGGATCGATGTTGTGAGTTCATTTTCCCCTTCACTACTGAGGCCCGATGAACTCCCTCTTCTGGTAAAGAAAGGTAGTGAGCCTGATTATCAAGCATCTGAGCCTAATGATGATGACTGGCTGAGTGGAGTGACTGACTGGATATAAGGCCGCCGACGCCCTTCTGCCCTGCGGGTGATTTCTCTGTGGGATCCTTGGAGACCAGTCTGAATTCCTGCTCTTCTAAAGCTGTTTTCTGCTCTGCCTTTTGCCTTTTGTGCTTTGACTTTGTTTTTCTGGATTTCTGCCATTCCCTACTGGGGTGAGCTGAATTCCTTTAGCTCTGTCTTCAGAAAGTACCTGAGTGCTGATATAGCTTTTGAAGACTAGCTGCTTCAGGGTCTTTTTCCATATCAGCCTGTTGGCTTATGTCTTTGATAGGGTTTTGGCAGATTGCAGACAGCAACCTTCCTTTCCTGTCCTGTATAGTTAGTTTGGGCCCCACCGTTTGCTCAGCCTATCTTTCTGTCTGTGTGAGTGTTTTTTCATCTTGCTTCACCGTCATTATATGTTGGGGGCTGCCTTTTACTTTGGGGTCTGCTCTGGGGCAGTTTAGATTTCCTTTTCTGTCTTTAGGCTATTTAGCTCTCCAGCTGTGATCGAGGGGTCTAGGGCACCGTACGAACCCCCCACGGCTACTGCTAGTTGTGTTGATAGGTTCAGGGGTCTGCAATCTGATAGTTGCCAACTTCTCTGGTTTTCTGGACTTAGCTTCTATTTTTGTGTCTTCCTCCTACGGTGACTCTTTCATAACAGATCAATTTGCAATCTCCATGCTCTTCTCATGGTCAACTTTACGTGATCTGTTGAAGAGTTGGAACTGCCAAAAATCTGTTCATCTTTGCACCGAAAGGAAAAACCAAAATAGCTTTGTTACTCACCGATAACGGTGTTTCTCGGAACCCATCACAGCACCACAAGGAGGGGGTCCGCCCATCAAGGACAGGAACCTACAGATAAAAAGGCGGCACCTCTCCTCCGCCACCAGTTGGTTATAGAGCATCAGAGGGTCTCCAGGTTAGTTAACAACAAAAGTATATACATAACATTATAATATTGCAAATTATGAAGAAGCACTGTGTCTAACAAAACACTCTATACACATTAACTCGTGCTCACAGCACACGTGAAGGGGGGGAATAAGCGGGTGCTGTCATGGGCTCCGAGAAACACCGTTATCGGTGAGTAACTAAGCTATTCTCTCTCACCCATGACAGCACCACGGAGAGAATTTCAGAGATTGTTAGCTTAGGGAGGGACCATCGCCTGAAGGACCCTTCTCCTGAAGGTCAGGTCAGACATAGAGGCTAGATCTAAGCGATAGTGCTTGAAAAAGATAGAAGGTGTTGACCAGGTGGCCACCTCACAGATCTGCTCTATTGATACCTCTGATCTTTCTGCCCATGAGGTCGCCATTGCTCTTGTAGAGTGAGCTTTTAAACCCTCCAGAATGGTATTCCCACTGGATGAATACGCTCGGGCAATCGCATCCCTTATCCACCTTGCTAGGGTACTTTTAGATGCCTTGAGTCCCTTCCGAGGCCCCTGGAAACACACAAAGAGAGACCCTTCCTTCCTACATCCCTTGGTGGCCTGTAAGTACTGAAGTAGGCACCTCTTCACATCTAGGGTGTGAAATTTCTCCTCTCCTCTATTCCTAGGGTTTGGGCAGAAGGAAGGATGGACTACTTCTTGGGACCTATGAAAGTGTGTCGACACCTTAGGTAGGTATGCTGGGTCAGGTTTTAATATGACTATCGTCCAGGATTTTAGTGAACGGGGGTATTGCTGACAAGGCTTGAATATCGCTCACTCTGCGAGCGGATGTTAGGGCCACTAAGAGTATAGTTTTTAATTATAGGTTTTTAGGGGTGCTGACTGGATGGGCTCGAATGTGAGCCCTGTTAGGGCAGACAACATTAGGTTTAGATCCCATGATGGTATCATCTGGGTGGTTATTGGTCTAGATCTGGCTGCAGCCCTCATAAACTGTGCTACCCAAGGGTTGCCTGCCACATCCTGGTTATAAAGGGCGCCTAGAGCCGCTACCTGTACCTTCAACGTATTAGTCGCCAGCCCCTGCTCTAACCCCTTTTGCATTAATTCGAGAATTTTGTCAATCTGGACTCCATCCTGAACCCTTACTCCAGAGCTGGATAGAAATTTCCTCCAAGTTCTACCATAGGACCTGGTTGTGATCGGTTTCCTACTCTTTTGTAGCGTGGAAACCAGGTTTTCTAAGAACCCCCTCCCCCTCAGCAGTGCGCTTTCAAATTCCATGCTGTTAAATGGAGGTTCTCTGCCTGAGGGTGTAACACGGGACCTTGGGACAGAAGGTCGGGGAGATCTGGTAGAACCCTGGGGTCGGTTATTGACAGTATTCTCTGCCAGGAAAACCAAGTTCTTTTCAGCCAAAATGGGGCTATTAATATCATTCGTGCCCTGTCTTCTCTGACTTTCCTTATTACTGCCGGGATGAGAATGAGCGGCGGGGGAAGGCATACATTAGGCCCTGTGTCCACGGAAGCATAAACGCATCCAGGGTCCGGGGATTCCCCCTGGGGTCTAGGGAACAAAATGCTTCCACTTTTTTGTTTTTGTGGTCGGCCAACAGATCTATTTCCGGGGTTCCCCACATTTTTACAATCTTCCGAAAAATGGACTGTTTTAGAACCCACTCCCCTTGATGTAGTTGGGTGCGACTTAGAAAGTCTGCTGTCTGGTTCTCTGCTCCCCGTATGTGTAGTGCAGATAGGGATAGTAGGTTTTTCTCGGCTAGCGTGAATATTTTGGAGGATGTGTTCATTAGTGTTCGGGACCTGGTTCCCCCTGATGATTAATGTAGGCCACCGTCACTCGATTGTCCGAAAATATGCAGACGTGATGACCCCTTAATATCGGTAGAAAGTGTGTTAGGGCATAGCCTACTGCCAACAGTTCCTTTTGGTTCGAGGAGGCTTTTAATTCCTGGCCTCCCCATTCCCCCTGAGCCACCCTGTTGCTCATGTGAGTTCCGTGGTGATTATGTGTGTGATTTTATCACCCAGGGAATCCCTTTGGATCGGTTGTCTCTGTTTCCCCACCAAGCTAGGGAACGAATAGTTTTGGAGTCTAGTGTAACGTAACCTTCCAAGTGACCTCCTAATGCTGACTGGTTGGCTAAAACATCCCATTGGAGATCTCTCATATGTAACTGCGCCCACTGGACCGCTGGCAGGCAGGCGGAGAGGGACCCTAGTAGTGACATTGCTTTCCTTAGCGTCATGGAAGGGTTCTGCATCGCTCTTGCTACCATCTGAGTGATCCTCTCCTTTTTGTGGTCTGGAAGGTAACACTCCTGGGTGTTTGAGTCCAGTGTTAGGCCTAGGAACTCCTGGACTTTTCTGGGCTCCAGCCTTGATTTTTTCAGGTTTAGTAGCCAGCCGAGGTTTTGTAGAGTGTCCATCACTCTGTCCCTCTGTTCCCTGCATCTTTGGGCCGAGTTGCTCGCTATTAAAAAGTCGTCCAGATATGGAACTATTAGGACCTCTTGTTCTCTTAGGTGAGCCATCATCTCTGCCACTACTTTCGTGAAGATTAATGGAGCTACCGAAATCCCAAATGGCAAGGCCCTGTACTGAAACTCTTATTTCGCCTCCTATGGAGACCGCCAGTCTGAGGTATTCTCGGGAGTCTTTGTGGATGGGAACGTGATAGTACGCATCGATGAGGTCTAATACTACCATGAAGCAATGTGGAAAGAGAATTTTGATGGTCGACTTGATCGACTCCATTTTTAATTTCTCGTTTTTGACATAATCGTTAAGCCTTTTTAGATTTATAATTGTCCGGAAGGTACCGTCCGGTTTGGTTACTAGAAAGAGAGGCAAGTAGAACCCTCTGCCTTTCTCCCGCGGGGGAACCTCCTGGAGGATTCTTTTGTTCAATAGGCTTAGAACCTCTTTTTCAAGAGCTTCTTGTTCTGTTACTGATGATCTTAGTGGGGTCACTACATATTTTTGGGGTGGGAGAGAAAGTCCATTCTTAACCCTGATCCTATCAGATTTAATAACCACGGGTTGTTCGATATTTTCCTCCAGGCTGGGAGAAAAAAAACTTCCCACCCTGGGCAAACAGTCACTTGGAGGGCTTTTTGTCTAGGGACGAGTTACCAAAGACGAACACCCTGTCTCTCCTTCTGTCGTCCCATTTCTGTTCTCTCGGGGGTCTCCTCTGAAAAAAACTTTTTGTTTTGAAAGGACCTTTTAAAACCCATAGGACCTAAATTTGGGTATCCTTTCTTTTTATCCCCTGCTTTTTGGAGGATGTCATCCAATGTCTCTCCGAATAGGAATTTCCCTCACAAGGAATGGCACATAGTTTCATCTTAGTCTGTAAGTCCCCAGGCCAACATTTAAGCCACAGTGTTCTCCGGGCTGCGTTCGACAGGGCTGCCGCTTTAGATGACAACCTTACTGAATCAGCCGATGAGTCGGCTAAGAAGGCCGCCTCTCCCCTTATCACTGGAATGGATTCCAGGATCCTCTCCCTGGGTGTACCTTCCCTTAGCTGTTTCTCTAGTCGGTTTACCCACACCATGAGGGCTCTGGAGGTACAAGTTGCCCCTATCGCTGGCCTAAGATTTCCTCCTGCTGATTCCCAAGTGCCCTTGAGGAAACTGGGGGCGGAGGAGAGGTGCCGCCTTTTTATCTGTAGGCTCATGTCCTTGATGGGTGGACCCCCTCTCTCTGTGGTGCTGTCATGGGTGAGAAAGAAATGTTGTTTATCAAAAAGCTCTTGAATGAGTTGAAAATAAAATAACATCAATACTTGGATAATCGTTTAGTTAATTTGTGTTGCAAATCTGTAGTGTTGAATATATGATGTGAAATGTTTTTATGTGCAATATAATCATTATAATTTGTTGTAACTCAGTGGTCCCCAACCTTTTTTGCACCGGGGACCGGTTTCAAGCAAGACCATTCTTCCATGGCCCGGCAGGGCGGGGATGGAGGTGTGGCAGGGGCGGGGCTTTGGTCATAAGGGGGCGGGGCTATGGACACGGTTGTAGTGTAGCAGTGCATACTTATAATTAAATAACATTTATAATGTGACTCAACTCACCATAGGTTTTGAATAAGTGCTCCATCACCCCCTTCTCCCCATCATTGCCTTCACCCCATCACTCCCCTCTCTCCATCATTGCCTTCACCCCATCACTCCCCTCTCCCCATCATTGCCTTCACCCCATCACTCCCTTCTCCCCATCATTGCCTTCACCCCATCACTGCCATCTCTCCATCATTGCCTTCACCCCATCATTCCCCTCTCCCCATCATTGCCTTCACCCCATCACTGCCATCTCTCCATCATTGCCTTCACCCCATCATTCCCCTCTCCCCATCATTGCCTTCACCCCATCACTGCCATCTCTCCATCATTGCCTTCACCCCATCACTCCCTTCTCCCCATCATTGCCTTCACCCCATATATCCCTTCTCCCCATCACTCCCTTCTCCCCATCATTGCCTTCACCCCATCACTCCCTTCTCCCCATCATTGCCTTCACCCCATCACTCCCTTCTCCCCATCATTGCCTTCACCCCATCACTCCCTTCTCCCCATCACTGCCATCTCTCCATCATTGCCTTCTCCCCATCACTCCCTTCTCCCCATCATTGCCTTCACCCCATCACTGCCGTCTCCCCATCATTGCCTTCACCCCATCACTCCCTTCTCCCCATCATTGCCTTCACCCCATCACTCCCCTCATGGCCTTCTCCTCATGTCCCCATCTCCTCCAGGGACAGGCTACACAGACACACACACACATTATATACACACACACACACACACACACACAGACCAACACATACACACACAGACAGACATACATATACACACACACACATTATACATACACACACACACACACACATTATACACACACACAGACACCACCTCTCTCCTCTCACCTGCCCGCCGCCCGTGCTTCCTCGCTCTGACACAGCAGCGGCGCGCTCTCCTCTCTGTGTCAGTCAGAGACAGGAAGTGCGGGCGGCGGGCAGGAAGCTGGACGGGTCCTTGCAGCTCCGCTCCTGCTATTCCCTCTTGCAGGCAGCGGAGCTGCTTGGATCGCTCCCTGGCCGCCGCTAAGAGCTGCTGCGCGCCGCCCCAGCCCCCGCTACGCCACTGACCGCCCCTGGCTCCCCTTGTGTCCGCGGACCGGCAAGGGCACTGCAGCGGCCCGGTGCTGGGCCGCGGACCGGCGGTTGGGGACCCCTGTTGTAACTAACCACAGTTGGTTACTATGCCCAAGCAATGCCGGGCTCTTCAGCTAATATATATATATATATATATATATATATCATATACAGGGGTTGGACAAAATAATGGTAACACCTAACGCTTTGGCATCATAATCTTCGAACATGTTATAAACATGCAAACCGTGACATATTGTAATGTTTTGTAGTTGATTATTTGTGTCATGTGATCTTTGTATGTAAATTAACTGTTTGTTTTGCAGAATTGTAAGAGCATTGATGAAAACCTGATACCAATGGCAGACCTCTCGGATTTTCAAAGAGGCCAAATTGTTGGTGCTCGTATGGCAGGTGCTAGTGTATCAGAAAGTGCCAGAATGCTTGGCGTGTCAAGAGGTACTGTCTCCAAAGTAATTACTGCGTTTGAAAGAGAAGTAAAAATGTCTGCAGCAAAGCACAGGTCCGGCTGAAAGTAGAAGTTGACTGAGAGCGACTGTCGGACTCTAAAGCGAATTGTGAGAGAGGAACGCAAGACAAAGGCTCCGAAATGAATACCTACAGAACTCAGTTTCCACGAAAACTGTTAGTCGGGAGCTGCACAAATCTGGATTCCACGAAAGAGCTGCAATTCGAAAACCGCTCCACTCAATGACAAATGTTTCCAAGCGTTTAGAGTGGTGTAGAAACCTCCAGAATTGGTCCCTTGTGCAGTGGAAACATGTAATATTCTCAGACAAATCATTGTTTACCCTACTTCTGACCTCCGGCCGAGTGTACGTTTGGAGACAGCCGAAAAAAGCATTCCATCCAGACTGCCTTCTCCAAACCATAAAACATGGCGGAGGTTCTGTGATGATCTGGGGTGCTATTTCGTGGAGATCCGCCAGGCCAATGATATCCCTTCATGGAAGAATTAACAGCCGCGATTATTTAGACATTTTGGGTGACCAAGTGCATCCTATGGTTCAAGCACTGTTCCCGGAGGGGAACGCCATCTTTCAGGATGATAATACACCAATTTATACAGCTAGAATCGTTAAAGCATGGCACGAGGAACATTGTATTGAAGTTGAGCATCTCATCTGGCCCCCACAATCCCCAGACCACAACATTTTTGAGCATTTATGGTCGATTTTAGAGATTCAAGTTAGACGTCGATTTCCACCACCATCATCGCTCAAAGAACTGGAGGGTGTTTTAACTGAAGAATGGACTACAATTCCATTGGAAACAATTCACACCTTGTATGAATCCATACCTCAGAGAATTGAGGCTGTAATTGCCGCAAAAGGTGGACCTACACCATATTAAACTAATGTCACGGGGCCTTAGTTCAACTAAGGCTGAAATACCCGGGGCCCCTGTGGTGTCCCTTTACTAGGGGAAACCCTATCTGACCCTCATCCCAGGGTTTTTGCTGAAGGTGCAAATGCCTGAGCCTCCGACCTTTCCTTATCTCCTGCTCAGCCCTGCACTTAACCCTCCACCCTCCACCCAGTGAGAAGTCACCACCAAAGCTCCCACACAAATAATGACAGACAGGGAGAACTTAAACTGCACTGCGCCGCACACACACAGGAATATACAGTAATGTGAACAGGGCACAACTAAACACAAATATGGGAAGGAGAAAGGATAACGACGGATCATACGACACCAGATATGAATCTCTCTCTCTTGAACACCTCCACTCCAGACCGGAACCACTTGGTATGAAACACAAGCTATAATCGGCGACGCCCATAGGCCAGCATGACTATTTAAAGACCGTGGGCGTGACTAACCATCCAACCTGGTCTCCAGCAGGATTAACCCCCGAGAGCCTGAAGATCAGGCCGGCGCCACTGAGGCTATAGTGGCTGGAGGTGGAACTACCTCTGCCTGCCGGATGCTGTGGTGTGAACAGCGTCCGACATGACAGTACCCCGTCTTCTACGAGGGACCCCAGGGCCCTCAAGACTCATAGGACCCGGCTTGTCCGGATGACGACAGTGAAAAGAACTGACCAGCCGATCCGCATGTATGTCTGAGGCTGGAACCCAAGACCTCTCCTCTGGACCATACCCCCGCCAGTGCACCAAATACTGAAGAGTACGGCGTACTACTCGAGAGTCCACTACCTTGGCGACCTCGAACTCTAACTCGCCATCCACCATGACTGGAGGTGGCATCGGCGTCGTGTCCACCAAGCCTACCACCTTTTTCAATAAAGTCCTGTGAAACACGTTGTGTATCTTGTACACCGCGGGAAGTTCCAACCGATAAGCTACTGGGTTAATGATGGCAGAAATCCTAAAAGGCCCAATAAACCTTGGACCCAGTTTTAAAGAAGGGATTTTGAGTTTTATGTTCTTCGTAGCTAACCACACCCATTCACCCACACACAGGTCCGGACCTGGCACGCGTCTACTGTCAGCCACCAGTTTGTACCTGGCACTCATGCTCAACAAACGCTGTTTCACCCGCCTCCAGACTGATGACAATTGGGCTCCTAGCTGATCCTCCTCCGGGACACCCCCGGAGTCACCCTGACGTAAGGTACAAAACTGAGGATGTTGACCGTACACACAAAAGAATGGAGACTCTCCTGATGACTCTTGGCGGTGATTATTTAATGCGAATTCGGCCAGAGGAAGGAAAGTAGACCACTCCTCCTGGTTGTCGGACAAAAAGCATCGTAAATACTGTTCTAGATTTTGGTTCATGCACTCAGTTTGTCCATTAGACTGTGGATGAAACGCCGATGAATGTGACAACTTGATCCCCAACCTTGAGCAAAAAGCTTTCCAAAACCTCGCCACAAATTGCGTACCCCTATCAGATACTATGTCAGATGGTACTCCGTGGAGTCTGACCACCTCCTTCACAAATACCTGAGCCAACGTCTTAGCATTGGGCAAAGAGGACAACGCCACAAAATGCGCCATCTTTGAAAAACGGTCAACCACCACCAGGATGACCGTGTTCCCTGCCGAGGCTGGCAAGTCAGTGATAAAATCCATGGAGATTTCTGTCCATGGCCTATTGGGTACCCCCAGAGGCTGTAGCGTGCCAGCAGGACGGGTTCGGGGTGACTTAGCCCTAGCGCACGTGATGCAAGCTGCCACGTACGAGACCACGTCCTGCCGGATTTTGGGCCACCAGAAACGACGCGATACCAGCTCTAAGGTGCCCTTCACCCCTGGGTGACCAGCCAGTACCGAATCGTGGTGTTCCTTCAACACCTTAGGCCGAAGATGCAGGGGTACAAATGATTTGTTGGCGGGAAGTCCTGGTGGTACCTCCTCTTGGGCCTCGGCAATCTCCGCCTCTACCTCAGTCGTGAGAGCCGAGACCACTACCCCTTTCTGGAGGATGGGTACCGGCTCTTCCCGAGGTTCTCCCCCCGGAAAACACCTAGACAAAGCATCCGCCTTGGTGTTTTTAGCCCCGGGACGGTACGTCACAAGAAAATTGAAACGAGTAAAAAACAATGCCCAGCGAGCCTGCCTAGGAGACAGACGCTTGGCCGACTCCAGGTAGAGCAGATTCTTATGGTCGGTGATAACTGTGACCTGGTGAGCCGCCCCCTCCAAGAAGTGTCGCCATTCCTCAAAAGCCAGTTTGATGGCCAACAACTCCCTGTTGCCGATATCATAATTCCATTCGGCTGGCGACAACTTCTTGGAGAAGTAGGCGCATGGATGCATCTCACTCAAGGACGAGCCTTGAGACAGTACTGCCCCCACTCCCACCTCCGACGCATCAACCTCTACCACAAAAGGTTTAGACACGTCTGGTTGCACCAGAATGGGGGCTGAAGCAAAACTATTCTTCAGACGCTCAAATGCACGTATAGCCACCTCAGGCCAGTTCGCCAGATCGGCACCCTTTTTTGTCATGTCCGTGAGCGGTTTGGCGACAGTCGAAAAGTGTTTTATAAATTTCCTATAATAATTCGCAAACCCAAGGAACCGCTGGAGTGCTTTCAGACTCTCCGGCCTCTCCCATTGCAACACCGCTTGCACCTTAGCGGTGTCCATTTTAAAACCAGCTGCGGACACAATATATCCCAAAAAGGGCAACTCCTGGACAAAAAATAAACATTTTTCCAGCTTAGCATAGAGCTGGTTCTCCCGGAGCAACTGTAACACCTGCCTAACCTGCTGCAAATGAGTGTCCCGATCACTAGAATAAATGAGGATATCATCCAGGTATACAATCACAAATCTCCCCAGGACATGAGCAAAGACATCATTAATAAAATGTTGGAAAACGGCAGGCGCGGTGGTCAACCCAAACGGCATAACCAGACTCTCAAAATGACCCTCAGGAGTGTTAAACGCTGTCTTCCACTCATCCCCCTGACGGACCCTTATGAGGTTATACGCCCCCCTGAGGTCCAGCTTGGAAAACCATTTTGCCCCCGCTACCTGGTTGAACAAATCCGGGATCAACGGCATTGGGTAGGGATCACGGATAGTAATCTGGTTTAACTCTCGGAAATCCAGACACGGGCGTAACCCCCCATCTTTCTTCTTAATGAAGAAAAACCCCGCTGCTACAGGCGAGGACGAAGGCCGGATGTGACCTTTGCTCAGACTCTCCGCGATGTAGTCTTTCAGAGCTTGTCTCTCAGGACCAGAAATATTAAACATCCTGGCCTTAGGTAATTTGGCCCCGGGTTTTAACCTAATAGCACAGTCATAGGCTCTATGTGGAGGCAGTTCTGAGCAACCCTTCTCAGAGAAAACATCCGCGAAATCCTGCAAAGCCTCCGGCAGGCTGGGCGTCACGGCGGACACACATGTGGCCAAGCAATTGTCTTGGCAGAAACCACTCCATTGTACTATGTCCTGAGTTTTCCAATCAATTACCGGGTTGAGCCATGGAAAACCCAGGACCATTTGAGCTGGGAGATTACGGAGGACCCTACATGTAACCGACTCAGAATGTAGGACCCCAATGTGGAGTTTCACCTCTGCCACAAACTCAGTAATCTCCCCTTGAGGGAGGGGAACAGCATTAATGGTCACCACCTGTATGGGTTGAGGAAGTTTTTCAATCTTAAACCCGGCGGTGTGTGCAAACTCCTCATCTATGAGATTGGTGGCGGAACCGCTATCCACAAACACTGATATAGGTAGCTCTCTGCCGGCGACAATAACCTTGGCAGGGAGCATACATTGAGATACCATCATGGAGGATATGCATACGCTCAGTTGGGTCTCCTCCATACCCTCTGAGCTTAACAGTTTTCCGCCGGTGTGACCCTCTTAGGTAGTACCGGGCAAACGTTAACATAATGACCTCCTTTACCACAGTAGAAACATGCTCCGGACTTCCGGACTCCCGGAGCGCGAGGCTGAACCTGTGCCACGCCAGCAATCTGCATAGGTTCAGGGGACTCATCTACTTCAACCACACCTGCACCTCTGTTTTCCCCCAGAGGTAGCGTCTCCTGTGCCCCCTGACGAAAACGGCGATCAATACGTATCACCAAACTCATGGCAGACTCCAATGATGCCGGAGTCTCATACATCAGGAGGGCTTGTTTCACCCTCCCTGATACCCCATGAATAAACTGGCTCCGCAGTGCTGGGTCATTCCACTGTGTGTCTACAGCCCAGCGGCGAAATTCCGAACAATAGTCTTCTGCCAAGCGCTCCCCCTGGCGGAGGGCGTGGATTTTAGATTCCGCTAGAGCCAGTCGGTCAGGGTCATCGTAAATGAGCCCGAGGGCAGAAAAAACATTATCGACCGAATGAAATGTAGCAGAGTCAGGTGGTAAGGAAAATGCCCATGCTTGGGGGTCACCACTCAGTAATGACAACACCAGCCCTACTCGCTGGGCCTCATTACCTGAGGATATTGGCCGCATGCGGAAGTATAATTTGCAGGCCTCCCGAAATACGACAAATTTGCTGCGATCGCCTGAAAATCGTTCTGGCAGCGGAAACTTCGGCTCTGCACCGATACCTGCAGATGCCGTTTGCACCTTTGCTACTACCAGGCCCTGCTGCTGAACTGCCCCATTCAACTCGGAGACCTGTATGGACAGCGCCGCCAACTGGCGGGTTATGGAATCTAATGGATCCATGGACTCCTGAAAAAATGTGGGCCGATTATAATGTCACGGGGCCTTAGTTCAACTAAGGCTGAAATACCCGGGGCCCCTGTGGTGTCCCTTTACTAGGGGAAACCCTGTCTGACCCTCATCCCAGGGTTTTTGCTGAAGGTGCAAATGCCTGAGCCTCCGACCTTTCCTTATCTCCTGCTCAGCCCTGCACTTAACCCTCCACCCTCCACCCAGTGAGAAGTCACCACCAAAGCTCCCACACAAATAATGACAGACAGGGAGAACTTAAACTGCACTGCGCCGCACACACACAGGAATATACAGTAATGTGAACAGGGCACAACTAAACACAAATATGGGAAGGAGAAAGGATAACGACGGATCATACGACACCAGATATGAATCTCTCTCTCTTGAACACCTCCACTCCAGACCGGAACCACTTGGTATGAAACACAAGCTATAATCGGCGACGCCCATAGGCCAGCATGACTATTTAAAGACCGTGGGCGTGACTAACCATCCAACCTGGTCTCCAGCAGGATTAACCCCCGAGAGCCTGAAGATCAGGCCGGCGCCACTGAGGCTATAGTGGCTGGAGGTGGAACTACCTCGGCCTGCCGGATGCTGTGGTGTGAACAGCGTCCGACATGACAACTAACTTTTGTTGATGTTTCCAGGTGTTTCCATTATTTTGTCCAACCCCTATATGTATGGACTTATACACTGAAACAAATCATAACTCCAGAATATCAAACACCAATCAAAATATCAAACTCATATCAATCCTATTTGCATAATAATGATGATCATAATTACCAGTACAGTCATGTTAATTGAGATCACAAAATAATGTTACTACTAAATCAAAATAAGTACAGTTACATGTTTCCACATTTTTTAGGGAAGAACAGAACCTAAACCAATATGCTATTAACCCAATTCTAGCAAATTATTTTTTTATCATAACATACACATTACATCTACACACACTGTCCCTGGTTTCACCTAATGCATTCATTCTGTAGGCAGTAAAGATTCTTATTTACATATAAACAAACACACACTTTGGATAACCACACATTTGTATTGCATGCTAGTACTGTACTCAGGTGTAGGTGAACAAAGCTATACCAAGAACAAAAGACCGACATTAACAAACATTCATTGAAATCATTTCTTTAACATATATGTTCTTCAAAACCCATGGGAGCTCCAAAAAAATAAATAAATATGTGAAAAAACTCAAAAATAAAAGTCAAATAAAATATCATCTAAATTTAGGTAGAAATATTCAGTACTGTAAAAACGAACTATTCACTGTGTACTGTAAATGACATGTTAATTAAATGGCCAAGGTTTCTTCTTTCACTCCTGCAAACAAACAAAAGATTAATTACATATCCCACCCCCAATCCAACAGTTATTGGACTGTAAAGAGAAAACAGCTCCTTTAAAAAACAAGAACGCTAAACAAAGTACAAACAAAATTGAAAGAATGAGCTCATAAAAAATAAAAATACTTTCGTGGATTTTTTTGGCTGTGAACCAATTTAACAAAGGATATCCATGACAAATACAGGGGTTGCACAAACATATACAGTGACAAAAATAACTTGTAGTACAAATAAGTCACCTATTTCTTTAGTCAACCCTCAGTATACCATCAGTCATCTCACACTAGTCTTAAATTCATTGTCTGTAATTTCACTCTCTCTTTTCCTTGTATGTTTCTCTCACATGGCTCCCACATACATAATCATCTTACATTTGTTGTGGTCTTTCGCCTTTTAAAAAACATCAAGGTCTATTACAAATCCTCAAGTGAGAAATGCACATTTATGCACCACCAAGACCAAAACCAATTCATAATATATCTCAGCCAGCGCATACATCATAGTATGCTCACAGGAATATTTATCTTTTTAAAAACTCTAGAACGAAAACAAACATCATTAGACATCAAAAAATGGCAAAAATGTTCAAACAGAATTCTCAAGGATGTTCCACAACTTTTATCTAAAATCAACAATTAGAATTACTCCATAAGGGAGTCATGGCAAGGTGTGTAGTATGCCTTGGTATTGGAGGAGTGTAAGGGGTGGTTACAGTAGTAGCTTTGTATGCCTCCATCTGGTGTCCCACCTCTATCTTTCCAGCACCGTATCTCATTTGTCGCCACCCTCCTGGGCCTGGCGATTTGCAATTCACCTTTCCTCCTCAGACCTTGCAATCTTCTCAACAGGCCACTAGTAGTGATTCCATCTATCTCCTGGAATTGAACTCCAGTAGCTATCAGGTCACAAAACAACTCCTTCCTGCTTTTTCTAATTTGGGTATCATCCACTTTTCTCCTTTCTTGATCTACTCTCTCTACTGTACTATTTTTTGACACTTTTGCTCTCTCTAAAGCAGATAACTGGGAGATTAAATTGCATGCTGTGTAGACAGTAGTAGAATTTCCCATAAGGGCACTGAACACAGTGAATAATGGGGCTTTGTAAGTAGCTGGGGTACCTTCTATGAACTTATTCTTCATCATTACTGTCAATATTGCAGCATCTGGTCCCTTTCAATCCTCAACAACAGCAATAAGGTCACTCAACAGCAGCAAAATGGTCATTCAAATCAGGCAAAGGATTGCGAGTCATACCATCTATACATGCAATTTCTCTCAATCTTTGAACTCTGTCTGCAAGAGACTCCCATCGAGTTTGTGGTATTAATTCAATAGGAGTCATACACTTGTGCCACAGAATCCCTCACCAAATACAACAGAAAGAAATTCTCTGCAGTGTCCCTTGCACGTCTCATTTTTAGATGTACCATAGGATCAATACAAATACTACCAATTCCTAATGCCTCTTGATTATTCAAAATTATAGTATTGGCGCCATAATCCCATAATCTAAGAATCCGTGCTAACAAATGTTCTGCTGCTTGCTGCCAGTACCTAGTAGCTATCTCTGTTAGCTCTCCTGCTGTATAACCCCTAATTTCCTCTGTTATGGCGGCTTTTGTTCCAATAGCTGCATTTCCTGCATCCATCTCTTCTCCACTACGCTGTGTGACTTCTCTTCTGGTTTTTGTTATTAATATTGGTCTAGCTTGCCTTTCTTCCTCATTTGTCTCACTGTCAGCGCTGTCCCATTCTAGAAAATCTGTCCATTTCTCATGTGCAATGATGGTCTTAATCTGTGCAATACGAATATCTGACATTGGCTGCTGTCTCCTCCTGCGCCTATTCTTATTCACGTTTTTTATGACATGCTTCAAAATTACTTTGCATATTGTCATGCTGTTTCATTTGGTCTCTCAAGACTGATTGCAAGCTAATCCTTTGCTCTATGGTTGTATGCAGCTCTAAACGCAAGTTATCAATCTCCTGCAAACTTTGATTTGCCTGAACGAAAACCCAGTAAACAGCTGCAGCTATTCTAGCATATCTTTTTGTGTTCACTCCTACCTCTCCCTCTCTTTTATGACCTTTGTCTAACTCTGTGCATTTGGTCTGTCCATTCCCACCCACTTCCCCCTCACACCTGATCGCCATTAGCTCAAAATAGAGCTCTGGCAAAAATTAAGAGACCACTTTCAAATGTTCAGTTTCTATGATTTTTCTCTTTATAGGTATATTTTTGAGTAAAATGTAAATTGTTCTTTTAGTCTATAAACTTCTTACAACATGTCTCCTAATTTCCAAGCAATAAATTTGGTATACTAATTTTTTCTGACAAAGAAAAATGGTCAAAATGTAAAAAAACCCAAAAAAAACAGTGCTTTCAGACCTCAAATAATGCAAAGAAAACAAGTTTATAATCATTTAGAAACAACAATACTAATGTTTTAACTCAGAAAGTTCATAAATCAACATTTTGTGGAATAACCATGATTTTTAAAAACGGCTTTCATGCATCTTGGCACGCTTGCCATATCTTTCACACTGCTTCTGGCGCAAAAATTTAAGCAGCTCTTTGTTTGATGGCTTGTGACTATCAATCATCCTCTTGTTTACATTCCAGAGGTTTTCAATGGGGTTCAGGTCTGGAGAATGGGCTGCCCACGAAAGGGTTTTGATATGGTGGTCTCTTAACAACTTTCAAAGTACATCTATTTAAGTACAATATTTCTGGGATTATTCGGTGGGAGCTCGGGTCTCCATCCTGCAAATTTAGTGCTCTTTAGAGCGCCAATCAACATGCAGGGATTGTCTGCCACGCACTCTAATGCTGCAGCTGCTGAGATAGGGTCAGATTTGAGGGTTTATAAGTTAGTGTGGTTATACTAAAAATGAAAAAAGCATATATAGAATGGGAGGAATAGGGCTAAGTGACAGCACATGTGAAAAAGACTTGGGTATACTAATAGATCACAGACTGAATATGAGTCAACAGTGTGATGCAGCAGCAAAAAAGGCAAATGCAATTCTAGGATGTATTAACAGAAGCATACAGTCTAGATCACGTGAAGTAATTATTTCCCTCTACTCCTCTTTGGTCAGACCTCATCTGGAATATTGTGTCCAATTTTGGGCACCACATTTTAAAAAAGACATCAACAAACTGGAGCAAGTTCAGAAAAGAGCGACCAGAATGGTGACTGGTCTGCAAACCCTGTCTTATGAGGAAAGGTTGCAGGATTTGGGAATGTTTAGTTTGCAAAAGAGAAGACTGAGAGGAGACTTAATAGCTGTCTACAAATATCTAAAGGGCTGTCACATTGTAGAAGGATCAACTTTATTCTCATTTGCACAAGGAAAGACTAGAAGCAATGGGATGAAGCTGAATGGGAGGAGACACAGATTAGATATTAGAAAAAACTTTTTGACAGTTAGAGTGATCAATGAGTGGAACAGGCTGCCACGAGAAGTGGTGAGTTCTCCTTCAATGGAAGTCTTCAAACAGAGGCTGGACAGACATCTAACTGGGATGATTTAGCGAATCCTGCTTTGAGCAGGGGGTTGGACCAGATGGCCCAGGAGGTCCCTTCCAACTCTACGATTCTATGATTCTTACCATCATAGAATACACAAAATCCAGCTAAACCAACAGTCCTTCTAAGGACTAATTACTCGGTATATAGATTGCAGTGCTAGGTAGGCAAGGGAATGTATATATCTATCTACATATCAGTGCAAGGCATGCAGGCACTTTATGTGGGTATATAGATATCATTACATACATCAAGAGGGTCCATTCTATTACTGTCTGCTGCCTATTACATATATTGACTGTATATACCTAGCCCCAGGTATCAGTGGCTGCGAATAATTTTTTTTCGCATCTTAATCATGATTATTTTATTCCAAAGCAATCCAAAACCCTTTTTTGTCCATTTACTTGTTGACACTGCAGACTACAGCCAAATCCTTTTCATAGTACAGTGTAAAAATCCAGCAATTTTAAATGGGTTTGCCGGTCACAGGCATCACATCTGAGTGTGCAGAAAAATCCGTTATTTTTTGTGGTACTGTAGAATTTTTTTGTTGTGTCTTATACAATTTTTTGACACCATTTTGCTGGCAAAAAATATTTAGCTACAGGGCCAATATTTTACACTGGGTTTTGTCGGCCACACGGATCGCTTATCATTGCGCTCAAAATATTGCCATTTCAGGCCTGCATAGAATTTTTGTGTTGCGTTATAGCCTACTTATTGACACAATTTTGCTGGCCAAAAAACAAAAAAATACAGGGCAGATATTTGAAAGTTGGCTATCTGTGGACTACAAATTGTTGCATTTCAGGCATACATTCACCTTTTATGCTGTGTCTTACCCTAATTCTATAGACTATTTTGGGATAAAAAATAAAAAAATACAGGCCACATTTTGAACAGTGTGGTATCTCTGTCAGATGCCTGATCTATCTATGGGCTACATATTGTTGCATTTCAGGTCTCCATTCTACTGTATTTGCTGTGTCTTACCCTAATTATTTAAGAAAACTGACAGTCACATCCAAACATAGACTAGGTGTGAACTGGTGCTTACCTAGAGTCATCAACTCATATATAATCAAATAAATAAGGTAACACTCTGTAGCGCCATAGGTTGCAAACATGAAATGTGAAAGTTGAACTGTATAACTGCATTAGAAATATGAAAAATTGAGAATGCTTAGCGCAAAAGTTGGCAAATTCATGTGTACCTGGAAGCCATGTTAAGGCGATTCTCGTTTTCCAGGACCTAACACTGCCAAACCTCTCTTAGACTAAAGTCTTCACATTAAAAAAGCCTGAAGCTAAAAGGTGGAGTGCTCAGACAGAAGGCTAATGAATACAAATTTCCAAAAACTAACCGTGACATCCAAACATAGACGAGGTGTGAACAGGTGCTTACCTAGAGTCACCAACTCAAATATAATCAAATAAATAAGGCAGCATTCTGTAGCTCCATAGCTTACAAACATGAAATATGAAAGTTGAGCTGCATACCTGCATTAGAAATATGAAAAATTGAGAAAATTCGCTTCAGGTGCTTTTAATCACAGCAGGACCTTCCCCTCCACAAAAATATAAATTTCAGTCCAAGAGAGGATTCACAGATTCCGATATACATGAAGACTTCAGTCTAAGAGAGGTTTGGCAGTGTTAGGTCTTGAAAAACGAGAATCGCCTTAACCTGGCTTCCAGGTACACATGAAATAACCAATTTATGCGCTAAGCATTCTCATATTTCTAATGCATTTATGCAGTTCAACTTTCATATTTCATGTTAGCAAACTATGGTGCTACAGAGTGCAGCCTTATTTATTTGTTTACCCTAGTTATTGACACCAGTTTGATAATAAAAAATAAATTTTTACCTACATTCCAGATATTTTAAAGTGTGGTTTCCCCGCACATGGATCACATACAAGTTCGCTCCCAATTCAGCCATTTGTAGTGAACGTGGAAAATATTGTAGTCCATTTAAAATGGACAAGGAATGGAGAAGTGGAAGTAATGGTGATGGTGTATGCAGAGGTCGAGGCTGTGGGCAAGCTGAAATTGTGCCACAACAAACACCATCTTCAAGCATGACCTTTCTGTTAGAATTCACAGGGGACCGCAGAACAGCACTACTGAAACCAGAGCATTGCCAAAAGGTTGTTGGTTGGATAGCGGATAATGCTTCCACTCACTTTTCAACCAGCACCGTCTTCCACACAGTCAAGTGTGAATTGTTAAACACAAAATTGCCAATTTCAGAAAAATAAGCTCAAGAACACATAATAGAAAATCACCATCTGGTAACCTGCTGAGAGCACCAAATCACAAGAGCATATCAAAGTATGTTTATAAAACTTCCATTTATTAATATTAAAAATACTACGTACATGAATTATACATAGAGTACAGGAACAAAGATTGGAAAAAATGACAGTGACTCCACCAAAAATTGCATGCACTGCTGTATGATAAGTGGCCTGATATTCACAGGGTTGCTGAAAAATTATAGTATATTTTTTAAATGACTAAACTCAGGATGTATGTTGCCCAGTACAACAAATAGCCCAACATGAAATGCAAGAGAATCACTATATATCAAAAAGCATATATTCTACTAAGACCCATGCCACTAGCTCTTTGAAAAAAACTCCATTTAGAGGAATATATAGTATGAGCTTAGAAGCATGGCCAGAGAGATAATGCCACTGTGATATAGATCACATGAATGTGAACAACATGTGGAATAAACAGGAACACTTTACCTGGATCCTAACAGCATGGAAAGTGAAATCGGAGTCCCGTCATTGGGGCTCAATGTAGCTGTGAGTCTGGATCGCATATTCCTCACCCTGATCCTCCTTCCTCCCGCCATGCTGAGTACCCAGAGACAACTGATGCCACACTCGGACACAAAGAGCTGTTCACTTTTCCATTTATAGATTCAGGCCACTCTCCCGGTCCACTTGAAGCGGGGGGCAAGATGAGATGGCATGTAGCGATGCCCAAATATTTGAGCAGCCACGTTCACATGAAGGTGACAGTGGGAACGTGTCACAACAGGTGGACAATGATGAGACACAATTGCCAGAAAGTCAGGAGGAGGACCAGGGTGTGGAAGTGGAAGCAGAGGTGGTGATGTAGTAACTGACCCAACCTGGCAGGACATGCAGAGCGAGGACAGCAGCACACGGGGGGAGGGAGGCGTAGCACCCCAACAGGCAGGAAGAAGCAGTGTGGTATCCGCAGACAGAAGGCTTGCAACCGTTCCTCATTACACCAACACGACGGAAGTTGGCAGTACAAATGTTAGGTCTTCCCGAGTCTGGTTGTTTTGTAAAGACTGCTGATAACCCCAAACAGGCCATTTGCATCACCTGCCATGCTCGCATCAGTAGGGGTACCAAAACTACCAGCCTGACCTCCACCAGCATGATCAGGCACATGGCAGCAAAGCACCTGACTTTGTGGGTCGAACACCAGGCTCCAAGAACAGTGTCAGTGGGTGAAAACATTGCTTCTTCCACTTTTCTGCATGCAAGCCAATCCCATCCTCGTTACATGTATAGATGCCTCATGCCCTGAACCTGTTGTTGCCCACGCTCAACTACCACCATCATTAAGCACGTCTACGTCCCAGCCCAGCCTTCAGTTGTCCATACCCCAGTCATTGGAACGCAAATGTAAATACGCACCCAACGCCCCACAGGCCACAGTACTAAATTCACACATTTCTCATCTGCTTGTGCTCGAAATGTTGCCTTTAAGGCTCGTGGATATGGAAGCTTTCCGCAACCTGATGACGGCGGCTGTCCCAAGGTACTTAGTCCCTAGACGGCACTATTTCTCCCAGTGTGCTGTCCTGGCATTACACAAGCACGTGTCCCACAACATTACCGTGCCCTGAACAATGTTGTTACTGGGAAAGTCCACCTAACCATGGACACGAGGACAACTGCTTGTGGGCAGGGATGCTACACCTCATTGATGGCACACTGGGTTAGCTCACACATGTTCCATGCCTGGCCCATGTGCTTAACCTCGTTGTTCAATGATTTTTCAAAACCTACCTGGAGCTCCCATATCTGCTTGTCAAAGTACGCCGCCTGTGTGCCAATTTTAGAAAATCAGCTCCAGCTTCCACCACCCTTACCATGCTTCAGCAGCATTTGTAGATTCTGGCTCACCGACTGGTGTGTGATGTCCCCACATGTTGGAACTCAACACTGCACATGTTGGAAAGGATTTGTGAGCAGAAGAGGGCAGTTGTTGACTATCAGAATCAACAAAGCCATTGGTATACAGTTCAGACTCCACACAAGACTTCAGGAGTGGACATGGATGTCAGACAAAGTATGTACCATCCTACAAAACTTTGAGGAGTCCACCAAGATGGTGAGCGGCGATGACACCATAACTAGTGTTACCATCCTGCTTCTGTGTCTTCTGAAATGCTCTCTGCTCACAATCAAAGAGGTGGCATTGCAGGCTGAGCACGATAAGATGGAGCAAGGATGCATACAGGGTGATTACACACAGCCCAGCCTCATGTCATCCCAATGTGGATTGGTTGACAATGAGGAAGACGAGGAAGACCAAGAGCTACTTTCATGTGCTATAGACGGTACTACAAGTACAACTGTAATACCTTCTGTTCAGCATGGATGGCCTGAGGACAGGGAGGAGGAGAGCATGGTCAGTCGTCCTCTTGGTGAGGACACGGAAGTCTTGCCTCTTAGCAATCTGCCATGCATGGCTGACTTTATGTTGCACTGCCTTTCCCGTGACCATCGTATTGTCAAAATTTTGGCTGACAGTCCTTACTGGCTGGGAAAACTTCTAGACCCATGCTCCAAGGAGAGCTTTGAATCTCTTCTTCCAGAGGCAGACAGGTATACTAAAATATTTCAGTACCAGAAGGCCCTTGTTGCGGAATTAAAAAAATTCCCATCTGAAAATGCTGGAGACAAAGGTCACAGTTTGTTGGACAACCAAGGAGTACAGGTGAGACACAACTCCAATCCAGCAGAGGCAGGGGAACACTGGCAAAGTTCTGGGAGCGTTTTCTCTGACCCTCCCATTGCAGTGGACATGAGGCACAGGTTACTCTCACAAGGAGTGCATAGTTTTGGAAGATGTTGGGGGAGTACCTTGCTGACCGTACCAACATCCTCGAATGTTCCTCCATGCCTTTTAATTATTGGGTCTCGAAGCTGGATATGTAGCATGAACTGGCTCTCTATGCCTTGTAGGTCCTGGCCTGTCCGGCTGCTAGCATTTAGTCAAAGCACGTCTTTAGTGCCGCTGGTGGAATAACTGATAAGCGCATCCGCCTGTCAACTGAAAATGCTGACAAGCTGACTCATAAAAATGAAAAAGGGCTGGATTGGGCCAGACTTCTGCACACCACCGTATGAAAAAAGTGAAAACTAACTTAAAATCCATGGTCTTTTTTTGGAGGTATATTCTCATGAATCTCTTCACACCCACACTTAGGTATATGCTTCCTGATTTTGGCTATTTGCGTTATCCTCCTTATCATCCACAACCACTAGATCACCATGGTGACCAAGATGCAACAGCCACTAGAATTTTTGCAAGGGTGTTTATGATGCCCCTTTCAAAAATGTTTACACTCTATGTTGAGGTGTCTCCCCCAGGGGAAAATATTTTTCAGCATATATACTTAGTGTATGGGCATTACAAGTATAGGAGACCCATTCCTTTAAACTGGGAAAACATTTTTCGGATGCCATCCTCCACGTCTCTTCGACACCACCACTAGATCACCAGCATGAACGTGTTCTATGATGTAACAGGGAAGTTATTTTTTTCTAGGATGTTTATGATGCCCATTCGAAAAATGTTTACACTCTATGCAGAGGTTAGTCGAAAGTCGTTTGCAGAGCGCAGCGGTCGGTTAGGCCGATAGACAAAAATGAGTGAGATGTAGGGGGGTGCTGCACTGTGGAGAGCTTTGTGGGTGAGAACAAGTACTTTAAATTGGATCCTATAATGAATGGGCGGCCAATGTAAGGACTGGCGAAGAGCAGATGCGTCCGAGTTCCGATTAGCCAGATAGATGATCCTGGCTGCTGCATTAAGTATGGACTGGAGAGGGGATAGTCGAATAACGGGGAGGCCAATTAATAGAGTGTTGCAGTAATCTAGGCGGGAGTGGATCATTGCTACAGTGAG
The DNA here is from genome assembly GCF_039654945.1 of Dendrobates tinctorius. Classification (NCBI taxonomy): domain Eukaryota; kingdom Metazoa; phylum Chordata; class Amphibia; order Anura; family Dendrobatidae; genus Dendrobates; species Dendrobates tinctorius. The sequence goes on along the minus strand of NW_027361776.1, from coordinate 3,159,381 downwards.
GGTTTTTGTTGTTTCCATGGTGAGAAAAGGGCGGATTCTAGAGATGTTCTTTAGGTGTAAGAGGCAAGAGCGGGCAAGAGATTGTATATGAGATGTGGAGAGATTGGTGTCAAACATAACAAGCAGACAGCGCGCCTGCTGCCGGGTTGTTATTATAGTGCCACTCACGGAGAGCGAAATGTCAGATTTAGGGAGGTTAGTAGATGGCGGGAACAGAAGTTCAGTTTTGGAGAGGTTGTTTCAGATAGAGAGCAGAGATGATGTTGGAGACTGCGGACTGATAGTTACTGGTGTTCTGTAGTGCAGCAGGGTTAAGGTTGGGGAATGACGTATATAGTTGTGTGTCATCAGCATAAAGATGGTACTGAAAGCCAAATCTGCTGATAGTCTGCCCAATTGGGGCCGTGTAGAGAGAGAAGAGAAGGGGGCTAAGGACTGAGCCCTGAGGTACCCCGATAGCGTGAGGAAGAGGAGATGACGTGGAGCCAGAGAACAAAACACTGAAGGAGCGGTCAGAAAGATAGGAAGAGAACCAGGAGAGAGCAGTGTCCTTAAAGGGTATGTCACCTGGTTTTGGCAGATGATGAAAATGAGGTCGGTCCGGTCCGATGGGCGGTGTTCCCGAAGTGTGCTGCCTCCCCATCCTTGGCCGCCGTCCGCAGTTTTTTGAGGAATAGGAGTAGGTTCCGCTATTATTTGCGCGTGCGCTAAGCGTTCTTGGCTAGCGCACGCGCAGTATGCTTTGCCCAACTGCGGGCAAAGCCGAAAAGCCTGACTGCGCATGAGCCGGTTAACTAAGCCCCGGAACACAGCAAAATACTTCTGGGGCTTAGTTAACCGGCGCATGCGCTTTCAGGCTTTTCGGCTTTGCCCGCAGTTGGGCAAAGCATACTGCGCTAGCCAAGAATGCTTAGCACACGCACAAATAATGGCAGAACCTACTCCTATTCCGCAAAAAACTGCGGACGGTGGCCAAGGATGGGGAGGCGGCACACATCGGGAACACCGCCCATCGGACCGGATCGACCTCGTTTTCATCGCCTGCCATAACCAGGTGACAGATTCCCATTAATGCCTAGTGACTGGAGCCTAGAAAGTAGGAGACGGTGGTCAACAGTGTCGAAAGCTGCAGATAGGTCAAGAAGAATGAGCAGAATGGTTTTGCTGTCAGAAGGTCATTGGTCACTTTGATGAGTGCAGTTTCAGTCGAATGTAGGGGACGGAGGCCGGACTGTGAAGGGTCTAGAAGAGAGTGAGTGGAGAGGTAACGGGTGCGGCGGGAAACTAGGCGCTCCAAAAGTTTAGAGATGAAGGGGAGATTGGAGACTGGTCTGTAGTTGTTTGTGCAGGATGGGTCGAGAGTGGGTTTCTTTAGTAATGGAGTAACGATGGCGTGTTTGAAGGAGGATGGGAAAATGCCCGAGGAGAGGGAGAGATTAAAGATTGCAGTTAGACGAGTTGTGATGACTGGAGAGAGACTGGAGATGTGAGGGAATGGGGTCTGTAGTGCATGTGGTCAGACGAGAGGAAGAGAGGAGTCCGGAGACTTTTTTCTGTGATGGGATCAAATGTGGAAAGTGAGCCAGGGGGGATACAGGAGGGAATGGGAGTCACAGCACTTGGTGGTTGGGAGATTTCCTTACGGATATTATCTATTTTTTCTGTAAAGTGGGAGGCCAGGTCATCAGCACAAATGTCTGTGATAGGGGCTTGTGCTTTTGGCCTGAGGAGGGAGTAAAAGGTGTCAAAGAGTTTCTTGGGGTTGTTGGCTAGTGAGATCGGGGTGGTGAAGTAGGTCTGTTTGGCGAGGTGAAGGGCAGCGTTATAGGTTCTTAACATGAATTTGAAGTGAAATCTTCTGGCGTGCGGGTTTTTCTTCATGGCGTTCAGCACTCCTAGAGCATCGCTGGAGAAGTTGAGTTTGCGGTATGAGCCAGGGCTGTTTTATTCTGTGCTTGGAGGTTCTGATGGTGAGGGGAGCTACTAGGTCAAGGGTGCTTCCAAGAGTGTCGTTGTAGTGATGAACAGCCAGATCAGGACAGCAAAAAGAGGCGATTGGGGACAGTGATGAGTGTAGAGAGTCTGAAAGTGTCTGAGGGCTAATGGCTTGTAGATTTCTGATTGTGTGGTAGGTAGGAGTGAGCTGGGGTGGGAGAGTATTTGTGAGCATGAAGGAGAGTATGTTGTGGTCAGAGAGTGGAAGCGGTGAGTTATTTAGGTGGGAGATTGAACAGAGACGGACAAAGACCAGATCAAGGGTGTTACAGTCCTTGTGTGTCTCAGAGGCTGAGAGCTGTGAGAGGCCTAGAGAGGTGGTTAGTGATAGAAGCTGGGATGCAGATGTGGAAGTAGGGCTGTTAATGGGGATGTTGAAGTCTCCCAGGATAAGAGTTGGTAGGATATGAAGTGCGGCAGCTTCTTTAAACTAGTAAAACATTTTTTGGAGGCAATACTCCACGTCTCTGCAGGCAACACCACTAGAACACAAGGGTAAATGTGTTCCATGATGCAACATCCACTATAGTTTTTTTGCAAGGGTGTTCATGATAGCTGTAAAAAAAATATTTACAGAGAAGGTTGATGTGTACCCCTGAGTGAAATGTTTTGTCAGCACATTCACTTAGTGCATGGGTATTACAAGTATAGGAGACCAGCTCCTTTAAACAGGGAAAACATTTTTCAGAGACCATAATCCACATTTCTTTCTTGGGGGATTGGAGTGTTTGCAAATTTTGTGCAGACCTTGTATTCACTTCATGGGCAAACTTTAGGTGACTTAAAAAGATCAGAATGGGAACTTTGGTTTCCTGTGGCCATCCAATACCTCGTTTCAAAGGCTTATTGTGGTGCGTGTAACTTTGGTGCAGGGCAGGCCTTGAATTTAGTGCATAAGCAAACAGTATGGGAGTACCAAATGAATAATGTGAACTTGATTTTCCTGTGGCCATCCAGTACCTCAGTTCAAAGGCTTATTGGGGTGTGTGTAACTTTGGTGCAGGGCAGGCCTTGCATTCAATGCATAAGCAAACAGTATGGGAGTATCAAATGAATACTGAGAACTTTGATTGCATGTGGCCATCCAGTACCTCAGTTCAAAGGCTTATTGGGGTGCATGTAACTTTGGGGCTGTGCAGGCCTTGCATTCAATGCATAAGCAAGCAGTTTGGGAGTACCAAATGAATACTTGGAACTTTGGTTGCATGTGGTCATCCATGATGTCTGTTCAATGGGTTGTTGGGGTGCGTCCAAATTTTGGGCAGCCCTGCCACTCACTGCATACGCAATAACAGTATAAGGGACCCAAGGGAACAACAAAGCATAGCCAGCTGATGGCTCTCTAAAAATAGTGGCGGCACAGTGGCTCAGTGGTTAGCGCTGCAGTCAAATCCGACCAAGGACAACATCTGCAAGGAGTTTGTATGTTCTCCCCATGTTTGCGTGGGTTTCCTCCCACATTCCAAAGACATACTGAAAGGAAATTTAGATTGTGAGCCCCATCGGGGACAGTGTTAATAATGTGTGCAAGCTGTAAAGCGCTGCGGGATATGTTAGCGCTATATAGAAATAAAAGATTATAGTGAGGGCAGACTGCTGGCCCTATAAAAATAGACTTTGTGACTTTCAGAGTCCCTCCTTCAGGATGTATCTAATGATGTGTCACACACCACATGCATGGCCAAATAAGGTTGTAAACTGTTAAAGTGACATTTCCCAGTGAATGCATTTGTCTTAGTTGAAAGCAATGGTAAAGTTGAAAACCGCATCAAAAACGCTACATGTGAACATAGCCCAAGTGGTGGAGGAACATTTTTGTTTTGGGTTATTCATTTTGCCTTATATAAAAGTCATTACTCTGGAAAGGATGTTCCCTAACATTTCCCAGGAAAATCCATTTTGGTTTCATTTTGTATGTTTCATTGTGCGCCTGTAAAAATGGAGTAAGACTGGGACACCATTGTTCACAGCTGTGACGTGGGAGTCAGAAATGCTTCCAGGGGTCTTCACCATGATGTTTCAATGCCATTTGAGCACTATTTCGATCATTTTTAGACGTTTTTAGACTCTAAAAGGACTCCCAGGGGTGGGGGGAGCGGTAAAAATACTCGGTTTTCCCATAGACTTACATTTGGCTCGACCCAAGCAACAAGCATTTTAGTGCTCGCTCATCACTAATCTCCATCAATACTGCTGTATTATCATCACCATCTGTATCGTCTAACCGAGTTGCTTCCTCTTCCCACAGGTATGATTTCAATGTACTCAACTTTTCCTGGTATCTGACTGTGTTAAGTACATACGATCTCTCTCTGGTATGCTTTTCTTACCAATCATTTCTTTTGCCATGATCTGTTTATTCCTCTTTAGTATTCTAGCATATCTTTGAGTGCTCATCCTACCCCTCCCTCTCTTTTAAGACCTCTGTCTAACTCACTTGGTCTGACCATTCCCACCCACCTCCCTCTCACACCTGTTTGCCATTAGCTCAAGATATATTCAGACCCATAAGTCTGATCCAGATGTTAGTCTGATCCATGTATCAAGTCAATGACCTGAGGGGTTTGAACGGCAGAAGTGAGCACGCAGCTTCCGTGCTTTCTGCAGATCACCCAGGCAAGGATATTGGTGGAGAAATTGCTGTACCACCTGGTTGAGGATGTGAGCCATGCATGGCACGTGTGAGAGCTTGCCTCAGTGTAAGGCCACCACCAGGTTTGCACCACTGCCGGACATGGCCTTCCCTGAGTGCAGGTTCGGTGCAGACAGTCATTGCTCAAACTCGGCCTGGAGAGCTGTGCACAGCTCTTCAGCTATGTGACTGCGATCTCCATGGCATATCCATTTTAACACTGCCTGATTGCGGTGAGCCCTGGCTGCGCAGTACGAAGGTTGGGATTCGCTCTGCACGGTTGGAATGCATGACTCATTAAGGCAGAGGTTGAGGGTGCAATAGCAGATATACCACCACATCCGAGGCAGAGCTCCCAGCGGACCCAAATTCACCAACACAGGCTGAACATATATCTGATGCCGATGAACCCTCCACTGATGCTGATGAACCCTCTACTGATGCTGGTCATGAAAGCAGGCAAGAAACCTCACAAAAAACTTCCCAGCACCACAGGCATCATAAACATTTCATTTACCTTGGAACATTGGCCATGTTGCCCGAGAAAGACAAAGCAGGTGACAGGACGACCTACGTATTTTGCCTGAGCTCATTGATGGTTATGTTCTAGCCAGTGTTGCTCCACTCTCTTCATAGGCCAAATATCTAACAGCAACCCACCAATATCAGCACATGCCTGCACCCTCTTCTGTCCTCTAGCCTATGGCTCCAGCCATCAGTATCACCAAATGGCTGCTCCCTCTTCTGACCCTCCACCCCCTGCCTACAGCCAACATCAACACTGTCTACCTTCCTGTCTGTTGGGGATTGGGGATAGTGCTGGCTCTACATTGTCATCCACAGCCCTACACTCTGCCCAGCAAGGCAGGAACATGTGTCTCCTTCCTGCCCCATGAGACATGGTGCAGGATGGAGACAGATGGGGCAGGATAGAAACACATGGTGAAGGATGGAGACATAGGCAGAATAGACAGATGGTGCAGGATGGAGACAGATGGGTCAGGAATATGGGGCAGGATGGAGACAGATGGGGCAGGATCATGGGGAGGATGGAGACACATGTTGCTGGATCATGGAGTAGGATGGAGCCAGATAGGGAGGGATGGAGACAGATGGGGCAGAATGGAGACACATGGCACAGTATCATGGGGCAGGATGGAGATATGGTGCAGGATTCAAACATGTGGTGCAGGATGGGCAGGGGCAGGATGGAGACAGATAAAGAGGTATAGAGACAGATGGGGCAGGATGGAGACACATGGTGCAGTATCATGGGGAAGGATGGAAACACATGGTGCAGGATAGAGACATGGTGCAGGGTCATCGGGTTGGATAGAGACAGATGGGGCAAAATCATGGGGCAGGATGGAGACAGATGGTGCAGGATCATGGGGCAGGAAGGGGACAGATGGTGCAGGATTATGCAGCAGGATGGAGACAGATGGTGCAGTATCATGGAGGATGGAAACACATGGTGCAGGATAGACATGGTGCAGGGTCATCAGGTAGGATGGAGACAGATGGGGAAAAATCACGGGATCGATGAGGCAGGATCATGACACAGATAGGGCAGGATCATGGGACAGATTGGGCAGGATCATGAGACAGATTGGGCAGGATCATGAGACAGATGGGACATCACATGGGGAGAATGGATACTCATGAGGGCAAGATGGAAGAACATAAGGATGGAGCCAGGAATGAGACACAAGTGGGCCAGGATGGAAGATATTACCCTAGAGGCTAATTAAGGGATATTATTACTGCAGTCATGTATTTTATTCTTTGAGGATACTGTGTTCAATGGGGGGATCCTGATACTGTGCATAGCAACACTATGTTGCTTTTTTATTCATCTGGTGTAGTGTAGAAGTTGGGAAAAATTAAGTAATGTGCACTGCAAGCAGTGCTCTAGATAACTGTTATTTCCTGCAGGAGCCCTGGCTGGAATAAGTGATGGCAGTCTGCAGTCTGTGCTGGATGAAGATGAAAAGTGAAGATGAAGGAATTCACCTAGAGATGTCACTGGTGGGTCAGTGTGTTAGATGTACACTGACACTATACACTGTATACAGAGGTCCTGTGTACAATGTCACCAGTGATAACTGTATTACCTGTACACAGAGAATATACAGAGCTCCTGTGTGCAATGTCACCAGTCATCCCTGTATTACCTGTACACTGACACTATATACAGAGCTCCAGTGTATAATGTCACTGGTGATCGCTGCATTACCTGTACACTGACACTGTATACAGAGCTACTGTGTATGTCACTTATGGTAATATTAGTATTGTGCTTTTTTGTAGTAATGATCAGTATTGAAGTATTCGGTCAGTGTGGTGGTAATATATGGTCCGGCCATGGTGTGGTTATATTTGTTTTTTGTATGTGGTATTATAGGTCATTATGTGGTGGTAGTATGGTGTCTGGTCATGGTGCGGTGGTATTTGTCCCTTGTATGTGGAATTATTGGTCATTTTAAACATTGAAAAATAAATATACCTAAATTGTATTGGATATTTTAACAAATGATTAACAGGATAGAGTACAGCAGAGCTCAGCCAAAAGAGTCGACCTTGTCGTGGTGGCAGATTAAAAAATATTTTGGCCAAAACAAAAGCTGCTGGCTATGTATGTGATCTGTTGATAGGAACTGTTAATGTGTGATTGGTGAAAATGTAGTGCAGAAATTGAGTTTTTCCAAGAGGGCGGTGGAACTGTGGACATTTCGAGGGATGGCGGCGGCGGGGCTGGGGTGGAACCTGAGTGAAGTCTCAAGGGGACCTCAAAATTTCTAGTGGCAGCCCTGAGAGTGTGTGACAGCAGCCAAACATAAAAAAACACACTATAATTTTGGTATTGCTGTAATCGCACGAAACAGAATAAAGTCCCCTAATCACTTATACTGCATGCATAATGGCATAAAAAAATAAATAAAACCAATTTTATACCTGCTGATTTTTTTTTGTTCTGCCTCCCAAAGTTTGCAATAAGGCTCGGCTTACATTTATCCTGTGGTCTATGCTGAGTGCTTAAACAAGGCTTCTGTGTAAGGCTGTGTGCACATGTAAGGGTTTTTTTTCGCATTTTTTAAGCGTTTTTACCGGCAAAAACGCTTAAAAGACACTCACAAGAAGCATCCAATTCATTTTATTGAATTTTGCACTTTTTATGCATTTCACGTAAAAAAAAAGCATCGTGGAAAAAACGCAGCATGCTCATTAATTTCACGGAAAAATCCGCATTTCTAACTATATTCTATGAGACTGGGAATGCTCCGGAAAAAAACCCCATAAAAAATGCGCAAAAAAACGCACGTTTCCTGGGAAGGAGTCCGGTTTTTAGGCTATGTACCCACGTATGCAGAAAATTCCTGACTGAAAACCGGACTCCTTCCCAGAAAACGCACGTTTTTTTCCTAAAAACGCATGGTTTTTATGCGTTTTTTCCGGAGCGTCCCCAGTCTCATAGAAAATTGTTAGAAATGCGGATTTCTCCACGAAATTAATGAGCATGCTGCGTTTTTACTGCGAAGCAATTTTTTCACGGAAAAAAACGCATCAATATGCACAAAAAGTGCATAATTCATTAAAATGAATGGGATGCTTCTTTTAAGCGTTTAAGCATTTTTGCAGGTAAAACGCTTAAAAACGCAAAAAAATGCTTACATGTGCACACAGCACAAGTGAGGAATTTTCTGCATACGTGGGTACATAGCCTAAATCTCTGAAATGCGTGACTCAGGTGGAATCCCCAGCAGATTTCCTATAATGAGGAAGATGGAGACACTGTGGATGCAGTGTAACCTATGATCCAGCAGTGTATGTCTTTTTTTTAAGCATGCATAAGAGCACATTAAGATTTGTGCACTTCTTCTGAAAGGGAAGACAACCCTGAACAGAGGCCAGGTGAAGTCCAGAGTGACTCTGCTGCCTCATTGTCATGAATGGATCCCTCCTGTGTTTCATCTGAATCACGTCACTTTGAGATTTAGATGTAAACCCCCGATGTAAGTGCTCAGCGCCGGATAAATGTGATCCCAAATGTTATGTAAAATGTTACCAACAAAAACTTCAATTCAATCCACAAAAAAAGCAAGTCCCCACTCAGGTCTGTCATGTGTCAATGGAACTTTGGCGGGCTTCCATGTTACTGGTAGCACAAAGGCTCTCTAAAAGCAAATGGCTCCTAACCCCTCAAAAGAAGTTCAGCAAATTCTGCACTCTCTCAAATCCAAATGCCCCCTCTCTTCTGAGCCCCACAGTGTGCCTAAACTACATTTACCATCCACATGTTTGGCATTTTTGTAGAGATGAGAGACAACCTTAATTTACGGGCTTGTGTCTCCAGTAGCATGAGCTGGGCACAACGTTCTAGGCACTATAACGTACTTGTCATGGCTCTGTTGTCGGCTGTCCCAGAACCAGGGCCTCCTTCTCTGTCCCTAATGATAGGGGCGCCCTAGCTCGCCATGATCCGGATTTACTTCTGATGAAGATGATGGGGCAATGTACCTTGCCTTAGCTCTGGAATCTGCCCTCAGTCAGTACCATTCCCCCACCCAGGGAAGAGGGGAGTAGTAATGCACCATAATATACCAACCAGACTATCAAGGTAATGCAAACAAGGATAAGAGAAAATACTAGTGATGGGCCAGCAGTAAAAAGCTCGGGTGCTCATTGCTCAAATCGAGCAAATTGGAATGCTCGGGTGCTCAACAAGGAGGCCAATGTACGTCTATGGGAAACGAGCATTTTTCCAGCGGCCCTCCCCGGGGGTCTGCAGAGGGACTAGAAATTGCAGAAATCGATGGGAACAGTGCTCAAATGACATGGGAACAGCATGGGGAAGACCCCAGAAGCATTTCTGACTCTCAGGTCACTGCTGTGAATAATGTTGTCAGAGTCTTATGCCACTTTTAAAGACTCACAATAAAACCTACAAAAACTAAACCAAAATGGATTTTCCTGGGAAATATGTTAAGGAACATCCTTTTCAGCGCTAAGCAATATTTCCTCGCTTATTAACTCAATGCAACTGATAGACACCTGGAGATACCGTATATACTCGTGTATATGCCGAGATTTTCAGCCCATTTTTTTGGGCTGAAAGTCCCCCCTCTTGGCTTATACACGGTTCATATACCTGGGGGTCGGCGGGGGAGTGGGGGTGTCAGAGATCATACTTACCTGTCCTGCCGGCGGTCTTTGCAGCCTCGCTTCTCCACTGTCTCCCTTCCTATCTTCAGTGGTCACATGGTACCGCTCATTACACTCATGAATATGTGCATATTCATGAGTGTATTGAGCAGTACCATGTGACTGCTGAAGACAGGAAGGGAGAAAGTGGAGAAGCGAGGCTGCAGAGACCGCGGCAGGACAGGTAAGTATAGCGATATTCACCTGTCCCCAAGTCCATCGCTGCTCACCGCTGTCTCTGCTGCATCCTGTGTCAGTGACATTTAGGCAGCAGGGGGCGCGGTGATGTGGTTAGTGCGCGCCGCCCCTCTGCTGGCTGAAGTCACTGACACAAGAAGCGGCAGACAGCGGCGATGGACCCAGGAGAGGCAAGTATGGCATTTTTTTTGCAGCATATGGGGGCATATTCTATGGAGCAGCATATGGGGGCATATCCTATGGGGCAGCATATGGGGGCATAAACTATGGAGAAGCATATGGGGGCATAATCTATGGAGCAGCATATGGGGGCATAATCTATGGAGCAGCATATGGGGGCATAATCTATGGAGCAGCATATTGGGGCATAATCTATGGAGCAGCATATGGGGCATATCCTATGGAGCAGCATATGGGGGCATAAACTATGGAGAAGCATATGGGGGCATAATCTATGGAGCAGCATATGGGGGCATAATCTGTGGAGCAGTATATGGGGGCATATTCTATGGCGTGGCATATGGGGGCATATCCTATGGAGAAGCATATGGGGCATAAACTATGGAGAAGCATATGGGGCATATTCTATGGAGCAGCATATGGGGGCATATTCTATGGAGCAGCATATGGGGCATATTCTATGGAGCAGCATATGGGAGCATAAACTATGGAGCAGCATATGGGGGCATAAACTATCGAGCAGCATATGGGGCATAATCTATGGAGCAGCATATGGGGGCACATTCTATGGAGCAGCATATGGGGGCACATTCTATGGAGCAGCATATGGGGGCACATTCTATGGAGCAGCATATGGGGGCACATTCTATGGAGCAGCATATGGGGGCACATTCTATGTAGCAGCATATGGGGGCATAATCTATGGAGCAGCATATGGGGGCATAATCTATGGAGCAGCATATGGGGGCATATTCTATGGAGCAGCATATGGGGGCATAAACTATGAAGCAGCATGTGGGGGCAGTTTATGGATTCCACCCTCGGCTTATACACGAGTCAATAAGTTTTCCCAGTTTTTGGGGCAAAATTAGGTGGGTTGGATTATACACGGGTCGGCTTATACACGAGTATATACGGTACCTATATCCCTCTACAAGGGATTACACCCATTTTGCCCAAGCCCAAATGTAATATGGCCGTATAGATCTATTTATACCATTTCAGATGCTTCCGGATCTGAAGGATGCACAAATTGTATTAAATATCCACTCAGACCACTCCATACTCATAGTGCAATTAGTTATAGGACATAAGCCCAAAAATACTTGGAGATTAAATGAAACACTTTTGTCCAACCAGACCGCAAAAGATAATTAAAACACTGAATGCATACTTTGATCTTAATACTCGAGACCAAATGCCATTCCCCATGATTTGTGAAGCCCACAAGGCGGTAGTGAGAGGTGAGATGATTTCGATAGCTTCATATATTAAAAAATCTAGGCAGACAACAATAGACGCACTTTTCAAAAGAGATCCAAAACCTAGAACATGAACATAAACTCAAAAGCCAGATATCTTAGCTCTTTTAATATCAAAAAGACAAGCTTTAAGAGATATCTTGAATAAAGACTCAGCCAAAATATTTATGAATTGGAGGCATCGTCTTTTTGCACATGGGGACAAAGTGTCAAAGTTCATGGTCTCCATAATTAAAAAGAGGAAAGCAAAAACACTTATCTACTTCCTTAAAAACACCAATAACACCAAGATCGGAGATCCAGATAGTATTGCAAAGGCATTTCGGGATTACTATTCCTCCCTTTACAATTTATGTGCACACGAGAACTGGAGAGGAAGAGGGGGGACATAAGGACATTCCTCAAAGCTGTCAATCTTACCAGACTTTCAGAGGGAGAGCAACTCAAGCTGAGTGCCCCCTTCACAATTCAAGAACTCCGGTCTACCCTGTCGGGCTGTCAAGTGGGAAAAAGTCAAGGTCCGGATGGCCTCCCTGTCTCCTACTATAAGACCTTTCAGGAGATCTTAAACCCACATCTTTTAAAATTATGCAATGAAGTACTAGCGGGAGCGGCTTTCCAGAAACAGGCTCTGGAGGCACACATTTCATTAATTTAGAAGGAAGGTAAGGATCCAGAACTATGCAGCAACTATAGACCAATATCATTCTTAAATAATGATCTAAAATTTTTTGCAAAAAAGATTGCCAAGAGTGGGCTTGATCATAGACACACTGGTATCGCCAGAACAAACAGGGTTTGTTGGTGGCAGGGAGAGTAGGGACATTTCAATATGGATCTTACACTTATTACAACATGCGCACATTATTACGGACCCCTGATATTGATGGGAACAGATGCAGAGAAGGTGTTCGACAGGGTGGACTGGACTTATATGCAAGAAACCTTGAAAGAATTTGGCTTCCCCCTGATGCTAATAAAAGCTATTTTTCAAATGTACACATGTCCAACTGCGAGGGTGAGGGTGAATGGAGACCTCTCCTCACCCTTCAAGATCAGGAATGTGACTCGTCAGGACTGTCCTCTCTCCCCATCCTTATTTATATTGGCAATGGAAACTCTGTTTCACAGTATTAGGCAACATCCAGATATAGAGGGAGTACAGATAGCTGGTGTGTCACATATCACAGCTACATTTGCAGATGATCTTCTACTGTTGCTGACCAATCCTAATAAGGAAATCCCAGCAGCACTTGGGGTATTTAAACAATACGGAGATTTGTCAAATTTCAAAATTAATTTAGAGAAATCGGAAGCAATGAGCCTAAATGTTCAACGTTCGTCTCTGCAAGAAATTAAGTCCAAAATCCCAATTAAGTGGAGCTCAAGATACATTACGTATTTGGGAATCAAACTAAGTCCCCATTGGCACTCTTTATTTACATTAAACTTTGTACCGCTCCTTAGCTCTACAGTGGAATTGATTAATTCTTGGAGAGCGCCCTTTGTTCCTTGGATGGGACGCAAAAATTTGCTCAAAAGTTTCATATTACCTAGGTTTAGCTATGTGTCGCGAATGCTCCCTATAAAGGTTCCTGTGACGTTTTTCCATAAACACGTTCCTTTTTTGAGAAATGCATCTGGAAAGGTTCTAAGCCTAGACTCAATTTTAATACTTTATCACTACCGAGAATAAAGAGGGGAATGGGAGTACCTGATCCACAAAAGTATCACATGGCAGCTGTTCTCTCCATGATCATTGATTGGGCTAGAGACCCCAAATACAAACTATGGACAAAAATAGCAGACACCTTGATGCCAATACCAATCAATACCGTATTTGATGCATCTAAAGAATTTATACATAAATTAGAGATTCCAAATGTGATTTCCAGATATATAGTACACTCTTGGACTACTCATTTTAAAGCGTTAATGCCACTCCCATCACCTCTGGTCAGAGTTATGGATTTACCTGGGCTCTTAGACCAGACTAGAACAAAATCAACTGATTTCCTTCATACGTTGAAAACTGACATAGTCACTCCTTGTTAATGGTACACTTCTTATGCATTCAGAATTACAAACCAGATTCTCCGAATATCATTTTAATTTCCTTCACCTTTCCAGACTCAAAAATGCTATAAACTCTTACATGCAGGTAGGACAGCCCATTAGGAAACAAACTATTTTTGAAACACTATTAAAGCAACTTAAACAACCTAGGGGCGTCTTGACAAAAATATGTCAATCTCTTTTGGTGGATTCAATTCCTGTAAGAAGAGCCTACATACTAAGGTGGGAGGAAGAGCTAGGCCTCAAATTAGAGGACTGGGAAGTAGAACACATATACAAAAATTCATTTGGCCCATCCAAGTGTGTAAGAGTTCAGGAGAATTCATATAAGATAGTCAAAAGGTGGTGCACTACCCCTGAAAAAACACATGTGGTTTCACAATACCTCCCCAACATGCTGGAGATGCGAAACAGCTAGAGGGTCTTTTTTGCACATTTGGTGGTCATGTGAGAGGATCAAACCGTTCTGGAGGAGCACCTTAAAAATTATTTCTAGGGTATGTTTGCTTCCTGAATCTCCCCAACCGAGTTTTATCTTCCTTAACTGGTGCAGCAGTTTGTCACAGTGCAAACATAAGGCATTATTATTTTTAATAGCAGCTGCCTAACTGCTAATACCTATAAAATGGTGCACCCAAAAAAGTCAGAGTACCTCAGAATGGGTTCATAAAGTTGACCAGCTTTATTATATAGAGGAGATAGCAGGTTATGCATACTTTACCCAAGACAAATTCAGAAGAATCTGGACACCATGGATAACGTACAGGAAATCAAAGGAGTATTTAAGTGTCATGGGGAATCAGGTCTCTGGCTAGTCGTGATAATTGCCAGACTAGAGTTAGTCGATTAACTTTTCAGATCTTGGCCTTTTATAAGATAGTGTTGAATCCCCCTTGTTATATTGCAACACACCACTATCTTTGCTCTTCACTGGTAGTTGAGGGGCTCTCTTAAGGTACTGTCACACTTAGCGATGCACCAGCGATGTGACGCGGTCAGGATCGCTGGTGCATCGCTAAGGCCTCTTTCACACTTCAGTTTTTTTCATCAGTCATAATCCGCCAAAAAGGCGGACAAGCGGATCCGCTGTCAACTGATGTGAACGGATCATAGAATCATAGAATCGTAGAGTTGGAAGGGACCTCCTGGGCCATCTGGTCCAACCCCCTGCTCAAAGCAGGATTCGCTAAATCATCCCAGTCAGATGTCTGTCCAGCCTCTGTTTGAAGACTTCCATTGAAGGAGAACTCACCACTTCTCGTGGCAGCCTGTTCCACTCATTGATCACTCTAACTGTCAAAAAGTTTTTTCTAATATCTAATCTGTGTCTCCTCCCATTCAGTTTCATCCCATTGCTTCTAGTCTTTCCTTGTGCAAATGAGAATAAAGTTGATCCTTCTACAATGTGACAGCCCTTTAGATATTTGTAGACAGCTATTAAGTCTCCTCTCAGTCTTCTCTTTTGCAAACTAAACATTCCCAAATCCTGCAACCTTTCCTCATAAGACAGGGTTTGCAGACCGGTCACCATTCTGGTCACTCTTTTCTGAACTTGCTCCAGTTTCTTGATGTCTTTTTTAAAATGTGGTGCCCAAAACTGGACACAATATTCCAGATGAGGTCTGACCAAAGAGGAGTAGAGGGAAATAATGACTTCACGTGATCTAGACTGTATGCTTCTGTTAATACATCCTAGAATTGCATTTGCCTTTTTTGCTGCTGCATCACACTGTTGACTCATATTCAGTCTGTGATCTATTAGTATACCCAAGTCTTTTTCACATGTGCTGTCACTTAGCCCCATTCCTCCCATTCTATATATGCTTTTTTCATTTTTATTGCCCAGATGTAGTACTTTGCATTTCTCCCTGTTAAAAACCATTCTGTTAGTTGCTGCCCACTTCTCCAGTTTATTTAAATCTTTTTGAATCCTCTCTCTCTCTTCTCTAGTATTAGCTATCCCTCCTAGCTTTGTGTCATCAGCAAATTTAATCAGTTTACCCTCTATTCCTTCATCTAAATCGTTGATAAAGATGTTGAACAATACAGGGCCCAGGACAGAGCCCTGTGGTACCCCACTTAAGACATTCTTCCAACTGGATGTGCAGCCATTTACGACCACTCTTTGGGTCCGATCACTAATCCAGTTATGAATCCACCTAACAGTTGCCTTGTCCATTCCATTCTTAGTCATTTTTTCAATAAGGATTGTATGAGAGACTTTGTCAAATGCTTTGCTGAAGTCAAGATATACTATATCTACAGCATTTCCTTGATCCACCCAATCAGTGATACCGTCATAGAAGGAAATTAAGTTAGTCTGACATGACTTATTAGTTACAAACCCATGCTGACTCTGTTTAATCACTTCATTCTTATCCAGGTATTGACATACATGTTGTTTAATAATTTGTTCAAAGATCTTTCCTGGTATAGAAGTCAGACTCACCGGCCTATAGTTGCCTGGGTCCACCTTCTTCCCCTTTTTGAAGATAGGAACAACATTTTCTCTTCTCCAGTCTTCTGGCACTTCTCCTGTTCTCCAAAAATTTTCAAAGATTATGGAGAGGGGTTCAAAAATTTCTTCTGCTATCTCCTTCAGTACTCTGGGGTGTAATTCATCTGGACCTGGAGACTTGAATTCATTTAGGTTAGCTAAGTGTTTCCTCACTATCTTTCTGTTTATAGATATCCTGGATTCTTCTATTCCCTTAATAGGACAGTGAATAACAGTTGATGTTGCATTTCCTTTCTGAGAGAAAACAGATGCAAAATAGGAATTTAAAAGTTCAGCCTTCTCAACATCCTGTCTTACCATTTCATCATTTTCATCCTGTAAAAATCCTATAGCATCTTTGACTTTTCTTTTACTTTTGACATATCCCCAAAATCCTTTATTATTGCTTTTGACATCTCTTGCAAGCCTCAGTTCATTTTCAGCTTTAGCTAATCTGATTTGTGCCCTGCAGGTTCTGCAGACAGCATTATATTCTTCTTTAGATATGCCTCCCTCTTTCCATTTAATAAACATTTTTTTCTTCTTTTTTAGCATGTGCTTAAGTTCTGTGTTCATCCATCCTGGTTTCCTTAAAAGCTTCCTATTCTTCCCTCTTTTCGGAATTGTTAACAACTGTGCTTTGAGAATTTCATTTTTCGAGATTTCCCATCCTTCCTGGACGGATCCTGAAAATGAGGAAATTTAAAGGAAACGCTGGCCGGGAAGGAGAGAGAGAGAGAGAGAGAGAATTTTTTTCTCCGGCACCCAGACAGAATTTGGGGTTAATTCAGTGTCTGGAGGATCCGCTGGAGAAAAAAACGTTGCAAGCTCCGTTTGGAAATCTTTGTGGATGTTGACGGACACTAACATCGTGGCGGATCCTCAAAAAAACCGATGCAACGGACGGCAATCAGTCAGGATCCGCCAATAATGAAAGTCAATGGGAAAAAAAACGGATCCGCAAAGAAAAATGGCGGATCCGTTTTTTTTAAAAATTGGCGGATCTTGACTGATTGTCAAAAACGGAAGTGTGAAAGAGGCCTAAGTGGTCGCTAGTGAGCTGCCACACAGGCAGATCTCACCAGCGACATCGTAGCGGTCGGGGGTCGCTACTTACCTGTCACACTAGGCGATCCTGACGTCCTCCCGCCCGGCTCCACGCTAGTCTCTCCGCAGGAAGCTGACGACGAGAAACAGTCCTGGACGTTGTCGTGCGATCAGCGATAACCAGCGGGGGAGTGGGTCATAGGTAAGTATCACACACAGCGATATCGCTAGCAATATCGCTATAACGTCACAAGTTATAGCTATATTGCGAGCGATATCGTTAAGTGTGACAGTACCTTTAGTCACGCCATTTTCTTCTCCCCTATTTTCCCTAAATCTGTTCCTCTCCTTCTAATCTCATGTTATTGTTTGAATTGTTCATGTGGTTACAGCTCGAGTGTATTTGTATAAGTAAAGGTTTCCAGTCCAGACAGGAATATACGACAACAGAGACTAGTGGCTGTCCATTCTGTCAGTGTTGGTATGAGATTGTCAACTGGATTTATTATGGACAAGCGCACTGGATACTTTCCGGACTTGCTCACAAACTCTCGATTTTTGGACTAATTTTGACTCAATAGATATGACTACTCCATTGATTCATATCTGAAAAACTGAAATATGATCTTTAGGTGGTGACATTAATCAATGGAAGAATGTTCCAAGAAAGTGCATATCTTGTAACCTTGTGTATATTTACATTGCTTGTCTTCTTTTGTTTGTTGTATTAAAACCAATAAAAAGAGGATTGAAAGAAAGAAGGAACATCCTTTTCAGAGTAATGACTTGTATATAAGGCAAAATAAATAAAAAACGCTCCTCCACACCTTGGGCTATGTTCACACGTAGAGTTTTGGATGCATTTTTGAACTTTAGCATTGCCTTCAACCAAGACAAATGCATTCACTGGGAAATGTCATTTTACAACCTTATCTGGCCATGTGGTGTGTGACACATCCTGTTTCATTTATGAAGGAGGGACTCAAAGTCACAAAGCCTATTTTTACAGGGCCATCATACGGCCTTTACTATTGCTAAAGGTCCAGCAGTCGGCCCTCATTATTCTTAGAGAGCTATCAGGCAGCTATGTTTTGTTGTTCTCATTATTAAACAGTGGGTCTCCTATATTGTTATTGTGTATGCAGTGAGTGGCAGGGCTGTCCAAAATTTGGACACAGCCCAATACCCCTTTGAAGAGACGTACATTATGGCCTCCTGAAAACAATGTTCCCATTATTAGGAAGTGGGTCTCCCATACTGTTTGCCTAGGCAGTGAATGCAAGGGCTGCCAAAAATTTGGAGGCACTCCAGTGCCCCTTGTAAGAGACGTGGAGGAGGGCCTCATAAAAAAAAATTGTTTCTATTAGAAAAGAGCGAGTCTCCTATACTTGTAATGCCCATGCATTAAGTGTATGGGCTGACAGTTACCCATAGGGGGTATACATGAACACACTGTATAAATTTTCTTTATGGGCATCATAAACACTGTTTAAAAAAATTATGTGGCTGTTGCTTCAAGGTCACCCTGGTGATATGGTGGTGGAGGATGAGAAGGAGGACAACAGCAAATAGCCAAAATCAGGAAGCATATACCAATGTGTGGGTGTGAAGAGGTGCATCGGAATAGACCTCCCAATAAAAGACACAGGATTTGAGTTTATGTTACGCTATCATTCGGTGGTTTTGAGAAGTCTGGCTCAATCCAGCCCTTGTTCATTTTTATAAGTCAGTCTGTCAGCATTTTCAGTAGACAGGCGGATGCGCTTATCAGTTATAATTCCACCAGCAAATTATTAAACAGCAGGTATGTAAGTACTTGGATAAGAATACAGAAATTAACCATGGCCAGCATGGGTTTGTAGCAAAGAAGTCATGCCAAACTAATCTAATTTCCTTCTGATGGAATCACTGATTAGGTGGATCAGGGAAATATGGAAGATATAGTACATCTCAACTTGAGCAAAGCATTTGACAAAGTATCTCCTACTATCCTTATTGAAAAAATGACCAAGTATGGGATTGACAATGCTACAGTTAGGTTGATTCATGACTGGATCAGTGGTCGTACTGAAAGAGTGGTAATAAATGGTTGCACATCCAATTGGAATAGTGTTTCAAGTGGGGTGCCACAAGGCTTTGCCATGGCCACAGTGCTGTTCAACATTTTTACAAATGATCTAGATAACTAAAGGTAAAGTAATCAAATTTGCAGACAATGCAAAGCTAAGAGGGATAGCTAACACTAGAGAATACAGAGAAAGGATTCAGAAGGATCTAGATAAGTGACTAATAGAATGGTATTTCACATGATTCTACATCTGGGCAAGAAAAATGAAAATTACATCTATAGAATGGCGTGGTACATCTCATGATCCAAAGCATACCACATCATCTGTAAAACACGGCGGAGGCAGTGTGATGGCTTGGGCATGCATGGCTGCCAGTGGCACTGGGTCACTAGTGTTTATTGATGATATGACACAGGACAGAAGCAGCCAAATGAATTCTGAGGTATTCAGAGCCATACTGTGTGCTCAGATCCAGCCAAATGCAGCCAAACTGATTGGTCATTGTTTCATACTACAGATGGACAATGACCCAAAACATAAAGCCAAAGCAACCCAGGAGTTTATTAAAGCAAAGAAGTGGAATATTCTTGAATGGCCAAGTCAGTCACCTGATCTCAACCCAATTGAGCATGCATTTCTCTTCTTAAAGACTAAATTTCAGACAGAAAGGCCCACAAACAAACAGCAACTGAAAACCACCGCAGTGAAGGCCTGGCAGAGCATCAAAAAGGAGGAAACGCATCGTCTGGTGATGTCCATGAGTTCAAGACTTCAGGCAGTCATTGCCAACAAAGGGTTTTCAACCAAGTACTAGAAATGAACATTTTATTTACAATTATTTAATCTGTCCAATTACTTTTGGTCCCTTTAAAAACAGGGTGGCACATGTTAAAGAGCTGAAACTCCTAAACCCTTCATCCAATTTTAATGTGGATACCCTCAAATGAAAGCTGGAAGTCTGAACTTCAACTGCATCTGAATTGTTTTGTTTAAAATTCATTGTGGTAATATCTAGAAACAAAATTAGAAAAATGTTGTATCTGTCCAAATATATATTGACCTAACTGTAGAAGAGGGGGAAAGGTGTTGGGAAAGAGAGGGAACCTACTAAAGGATAACTACCACAATCATGTGGGATTTTTTTTGCTGGCTACTGATTAATTTACCTGCTGAATAGTTTGTTCTTAGAGTTGACATAAGATGGGCATTGTACAATAATTCACAAGTCATTGTTTTTGTTAAGCTCTGTTTACAAGAAGCTGGGATATCAATTCATTTTGGTGGCTTTATAGTGAAGTGACATATGTTGCACTTATAAAAAGCTTGGATATCAATACATTTTTGGTGGCTTTTTAAGTGACATTAGTATTATTGAATACATTTGAATATTCTCTTTATTGTCGTTTTCAACCAGAAAAGGTTATAGTACCATCATCCTCTAGTGAATTATAGTGTTTAAAACATTCAGTTTTTATAAAGCTTGGGCAGTGTGCAAAAATCCACTGTGCATTTTTCTTTGTAGCCATAAGTATTATTCTATGTCATCATACACTTTT
Source organism: Dendrobates tinctorius (assembly GCF_039654945.1). Lineage (NCBI taxonomy): Eukaryota > Metazoa > Chordata > Amphibia > Anura > Dendrobatidae > Dendrobates > Dendrobates tinctorius. The sequence continues at coordinate 3,138,667 of NW_027361776.1, read as the reverse complement.
TTTTACCCCCATTGTTTTCATTTTGAGGGGGTAACTGATCATGAATCTGGGCTGCATATCTCCTTGAATAATGTGTATTTACTACGAGATAATTTTTCCATTGTCTAACAGACCTTGATTCTGTCATTCTGGGTACATTTTTGTATGTTTTGTATGTGTGTTTTTTTTGTATAACCTTAGTGTATAGTATGTGGAAGGTGCAATACTGTTTTCTAGGGCTACCAAAGTTGAGCTGGGGCACCTTACGTCTACAACTAAGGTGCCAACCTCCGCTGGCAGGTAGGGCAATTTACAGGACTTCTCTAGGGAGAGATTAGTCCCTATTAAGTTAGTATACTTTTTTTGACCCCCACTGGTTTGAATATTTCTGCATTTCTTTGCACCTTCATCTTTTTTGATTTTTTAATCTGTTAAATAAACAAAGCTAATAAAATTATTTAAAATAACACTTCATTATCTTTTTCCTTTTCCACTGGAGAAAATTCCCTCACCATTTTTAAATCAATATTTCCAAAATTTTCAATTGAAAAAATAGCTTACTCTAGGTATTAAAGTCTGCTCCTGTTTATTTTTAGGCCCTAATAAATACATCAAAATTAGCTATCAAACATTAAAATTTTCCTATTGCCTTCCTGATGAAGAAATCCTTATCTTAATAGCTCTAATAAAACTACTACTTCTTGGGTGTCACGGGTTTACCGCGACATAGAGGAGCCAGAAGACCGCAGCGTCTGATTTCTCCTACTCCAGCACTGATTAGAAGTACTTCATCTTCATATTAAATGGTGTAAGTTTCTTTTAGTAGTGCAGGAGTTAATCTGCTCAGTTGAGAGCTCCTGGAAGCTTTCCTATGTTAGGGCTCTCAGCTGTGCATAGTTAGCCACTCCCCTATCCTATATAATCTGGGTCCTTTGACACATTGTCAAAGTTAGTTTTTGCTGCATGGCTGGAGGTTGTTAGTGGTTATTATTGGAGAAAGGTGCATGGTGGATGTAAAAGGGGAAGAAGGTGGACCCAGGCAACTATAGGCCGGTGAGTCTGACTTCTATACCAGGAAAGATCTTTGAACACATTATTAAACAACATGTATGTCAATACCTGGATAAGAATGAAGTGATTAAACAGAGTCAGCATGGGTTTGTAACTAATAAGTCATGTCAGACTAACTTAATTTCCTTCTATGACGGTATCACTGATTGGGTGGATCAAGGAAATGCTGTAGATATAGTATATCTTGACTTCAGCAAAGCATTTGACAAAGTCTCTCATACAATCCTTATTGAAAAAATGACTAAGTATGGAATGGACAAGGCAACTGTTAGGTGGATTCATAACTGGCTTAGTGATCGGACCCAAAGAGTGGTCGTAAATGGCTGCACATCCAGTTGGAAGTATGTCTCAAGTGGGGTACCACAGGGCTCTGTCCTGGGCCCTGTATTGTTCAACATCTTTATCAACGATTTAGATGAAGGAATTGAGGGTAAACTGATTAAATTTGCTGATGACACAAAGCTAGGAGGGATAGCTAATACTAGAGAAGAGAGAGAGAGGATTCAAAAAGATTTAAATAAACTGGAGAAGTGGGCAGCAACTAACAGAATGGTTTTTAACAGGGAGAAATGCAAAGTACTACATCTGGGCAATAAAAATGAAAAAAGCATATACAGAATGGGAGGAATAGGGCTAAGTGACAGCACATGTGAAAAAGACTTGGGTATACTAATAGATCACAGACTGAATATGAGTCAACAGTGTGATGCAGCAGCAAAAAAGGCAAATGCAATTCTAGGATGTATTAACAGAAGCATACAGTCTAGATCACGTGAAGTCATTATTTCCCTCTACTCCTCTTTGGTCAGACCTCATCTGGAATATTGTGTCCAGTTTTGGGCACCACATTTTAAAAAAGACATCAACAAACTGGAGCAAGTTCAGAAAAGAGCGACCAGAATGGTGACCGGTCTGCAAACCCTGTCTTATGAGGAAAGGTTGCAGGATTTGGGAATGTTTAGTTTGCAAAAGAGAAGACTGAGAGGAGACTTAATAGCTGTCTACAAATATCTAAAGGGCTGTCACATTGTAGAAGGATCAACTTTATTCTCATTTGCACAAGGAAAGACTAGAAGCAATGGGATGAAACTGAATGGGAGGAGACACAGATTAGATATTAGAAAAAACTTTTTGACAGTTAGAGTGATCAATGAGTGGAACAGGCTGCCACGAGAAGTGGTGAGTTCTCCTTCAATGGAAGTCTTCAAACAGAGGCTGGACAGACATCTGACTGGGATGATTTAGCGAATCCTGCTTTGAGCAGGGGGTTGGACCAGATGGCCCAGGAGGTCCCTTCCAACTCTACGATTCTATGATTCTATGATCTGTGACTGTTGCTAGGTTTTGAGTGTGTGATAATTCCCTTCCTTCTTCTACTTTGGTTTAATTATATCCTCCACTCCCCGATGCATTCTTCTCTTATATGTTTGAGTATATTTGTTCAAAACAGCTTACGTGTTGGGAAATATGTAGGCTCAGCACCAAAGCCCACATCAAACGGAGGGATTCCGATGTGGGCATATTATTACGCCCAACTTTGGAAAGGAGTTAAGCTAGGGAAACAGAGTATCCTTATCTCTACAACTCTCTCTCCTTTGCCTAGTTAACAATCTTCTGCCTAATAAAATCAAATTAATCTCTTTGCATATCTTTTCAGTTGCTAAATATATTAGTGCTAATTGGAAATCAGCAAATATCCTAAACATTAATAATCTAATATAGGATCATATCACACAATACTTTTAAACTTGCCATCACTTTAAATAATAACGCTCTTAAAATATGAAGCAATTTATCCTTGCCCTACAATGTAGAGTCCTATAATCACTAATGTTATTGATTTTTCCAGTCAGATTATTTTATTACTTTCCATGCCAACCCATTCTCAGAGGACTATTATTTTTCCCTTTCTTATTCTGCTTCCTTTTTTATTCCCTTTCTCCTCCCCCTTCCCTTCTTTTCCCTCCCCATCTTCCCTCTTACTCCACACAGGTTTATACTCAATGTTGTTTAACTGTCAGTCAACTTTTACAGCTTACCTGTTATTCTCTTATATCCTTGCATTTTACTTATCCCTTTATCCTCCCTCCCCAAAATCACATAGCAGATATTGCCCTCTAGTGGCAACATTTTATGTGCGTAAGCATTGTAATAATGAATTGATAAGTAAAATATTTTAGAAAGTTGCACAACTGTATAGTCTTATTAAATGTTAAGCTCTTTTATATATAAATTCAGAACTTATAAAATATAAAACAATAAATGTATCACTTGAACTTTAACATGGCAAAAACTAGTCCTCTTTGGTTTGGGCTTTAATGACTTCTCTTAAATTCCAAGAATCGTAACTCTAATTTTTCCATAAATGATTTTTTTTCCTGTATAAGTTATACTTTTCAATAGCTGCATTGTGGAGTACAAGTAATCTACTATAATTTTGGGGGGTGGAATGCAAAAAAAAAACCCAACTGATTTTGCTACTGTTCTTTGCTTTATCTTCTCTTGGTGTACCATGCTGTAAAAATAAGTTTATTCTCTGGTTTATTATCAAATCACCGATACTAAATATGTACATTTTTTTTTTTTCGTTTCAGCACTTAAAACACACCAAAAACCTGTTTTGGAAAAGCCATGGCTTTCCAAATGCAGTAGTACAAAATAAATTACTGTCAGACTCCGGTAATACTGAACCAATGATTTGACAAGGTGGATCTCAGACTACGATTTAAAAAGCAGGACAATTAATAGTACGTAAGCATGACATATATATGACTTATATGTGTACTGAATTATATATATATACATACATACATACATACATACATATACTGCTCAAAACATAAAGGGAACACTTAAACAACAGAATATAACTCCAGGTAAATCAAACTTCTGTGAAATCAAACTGTCCACTTAGGAAGCAACAAATGTGCAAATTAAATAGATAACAGATACAAATTGTTGGCAATTATCAAGACACCCTCAATAAAGGAGTGGTTCTGCAGGTGGGGACCACATCTCAGTACCAATGCTTTCTGGCTGATGTTTTGGTCACTTTGAATGTTGGTTGTGCTTTCACACTCGTGGTAGCATGAGAAGGACTCTAAAACACACACAAGTGGCTCAGGTTGTGCAGCTCATCCAAGATGGCACATGCGAGCTGTGGCAAGAAGGTTTGCTGTGCCTGTCAGCGTAGTGTCCAGAGGCGCTACCAGGAGACAGGCCAGAACACCAGGAGACGTGGAGGGGGCTGTAGGAGGGCAACAACCCAGCAGCAGGACCGCTACCTCAGTCTTTGTGCAAGGAGGAACAGGAGGAGCACTGCCAGAGCCCTGCAAAATGACATCCAGCAGGCCACAAATGTGCATGTGTCTGCACAAACGGTTAGAAACAGACTCCATGAGGATGGTCCGAGTGCCCGACGTCCACAGATGGGGGTTGTGCTCACAGTCCAACACCGTGCAGGAAGCTTGGCATTTGCCACAGAACACAAGGATTAGCAAATTCGCCACTGGTGCTCTGTGCTCTTCAAAGATGAAAGCAGGTTCACACTGAGCACATGTGACAGACGTGACAGAGTCTGGAGATGCCGTGGAGAGCTATCTGCTGCCTGGCAACATCCTTCAACAAGACCGATTTGGTAGTGGGTCAGTAATGGTGTGGGGTGGCATTTGAACACATCTGGGACATCATGTCTCACTCCATCCACCAATGTCACATTGCACCACAGACTGTCCAGGAGTTGGCGGATGCTTTAGTCCAGGTCTGGGAGGACATCCCTCATGACAACATCCGCTGACTCACCAGGAGCATGCCCAGGTGTTGTAGGGAGGTCAAACATGCACGTGGAGGCCACACACAGTACTGAGCATCATTTCCTTGTCTTGAGGCATTTACACTGAAGTTGGATCAGCCTGTAATTTAATTTTCCATTTTGATTTTGAGTATCCTTCCAAATCTAGACCTCCATGGGACATTAATTTTTATTTACATTGATCATTTTTTCATGTTTTCTTGTTGTCAACGCATGCCACTATGTAATGAAGATTTGCAGCTGCGATATTTCATTCAGTAATATCTACGATGTGGTATCTTAGTATTCCCTTTATTTTTTGAGCAGTGTATATGTATATATATACACATATACACACACACTGACATTTATAACTTCAAAAACTATAGCACTCACATCCATAGCAGTGTTTTCAATTATCACAAAGTGTGCTATTCAGAACTTCTCAACGTGACAGAAGCTGATCCGATCTGCTCTTCCTCTCTTCTGGGAATCTGTCCATAAAGCAGACCATGCCCCTTGATCAAATGTAAGGCAGTCCCTTGATAACTCTTCCTTCTATTCAATCGCATATAAGGGGGTGTGACTTGCTTAGGCTAATTGCTTATGTACCCCCTCCATGACAAACCCTTATGTTCTTTGTCATTTCTTCCTTTGTGCACTGCCTGCCCAATCTTCCCTCCCAGCATCGCTTTCCCGACTTCATGACCCCAGCTTCACATGTGTCAATGCTTTCCTTAGACTGGAGAGGCACATATGAATCTGTAGTGATAAAGTTGCAAGCGGCAAAAAACTACCAGGGGGAAGATTGAGCAGTGCTGATGGGAGCAGGATTGACTACGATATTTATGTGTACTAGCACTCTACCTCTACTCCCCAGCTGACGTGAAAGAAGACAATTCACACTGTCCTATCTTGTTCGGCACTCTATCACTGCTTCTTTGTGACATACTGGAGCATGGAGGGACTGACTTTCATGGAAAAAGGAGTGGACTGGATAGTGGACTGAGGAGCAGCTTCTCCATCACAGCGAGTATTTTAATAGCTCACTCTGTGACAATTAAAAACAGTTCCATGGATGTGAGCATTTAAAGTTTATGAAATTATGCACTTTTTTACCCATTTAAATATTTTAAGCTCGTCACTTGGCAGTCACTTTACCAATGATAATAAATCACTAAGGAGGCTACAAGGTGGACCCTTAGGCTGTGTGCACACGCTGCGGATTTTGCTGCGGTTCCGCAGCGGTTTTGGCCGCTGCGGACCCGCAGCAGTTTTTGCTGCGGTGTACAGTACCATGATTCCCTATGGTAATCAAAAACCGCAGTGCAGACGGTGCGGAATTTTCCGCGCGGATTATCTGCGGTTTTCAATCCGCAGAAAGAATTGACATGTCAATTCTTTCTGCGGATTCTCCTGCGGTTTGCCATCTCCTCCATTGAGGAGATGAAAAACCGCAGGGCAAAACCGCAGAGCAATCCGCAGGTAAAACCGCAGGTCTTTTGACCTGCGGTTTCACCTGCGGATTTTACAAAATCCGCGCGGATGAATCCGCACATAATCCGCAGCGTGTGCACACAGCCTTACTTTCAGACAGTTTGCTTTCTGCTGTGCCTTTTTGGAATCTGTAGCAATAATAAAGCTTCCATTCACTGAAATAGAATTGTGTATTCTAGTCCAAGTGAACTAAATGTCCCCTTTTAAGTGACAGCATGTACTGACTTTTTATTTAGCTACAATTATTGTAAGCAGATGTTTTACCAGTGTGAAATTGTCCATTTGTAAATGTGGAGATAATCAGGCATTCATTGTCTCATTATTGCATTCTCCATTTTTTATTTTAGAAAAGTAACTGCATTTTTTTTAATATATTCGCAAATAGAAGTTCAGCTGGTCATTCTACTGTTACATCCTCTGTACAGGTTTGATTCCCAGAATATCAAATCCTTTCACCATTACAGCAGCTGTAGCATCGCACAGTAACATTCTGCTCATGTTCACATTGACAATCTGACCTATAGAAGAAACAACAGGACCATTACAATACTTACAGGCTGAGAGACATATATTACATGCAGATACACACAAGTGTAAATGGAACTATCTCCTGACATTAAAACAAATCTGTCAGTAGGATCAATCTTCCTATGTGGGCATGTAGGTCATAGGGGTAAGCAGAATCAGATAAAATATATCTTTTAATGTTCAAGATTAAAGTAAGGGTAGCCAAATCCTCACAATGACATTCAGACATTAAGGTGATAAAGTGAACAAATGCTCACTTAAAAATGGTTGGATCTTACCATTAAAAGTTTTTGATCAGCAAAAACATCATTTAGAGGGAGAGAAAAGGGAAATAAAGTCAGATAAGTGAAACTAAACTCCCTGTCATGCCCAATGCAATATCTCCCGCCCTGACAAGGACGGTACCCAAGTGTGACCTATCCCTCTGAAAATGTCCTTGTATAAACATGTTATGGTAAGATCCAAGCATTTTATAATTGAGCACTGATTCAATTTGTCACCTTAAAGGGAATCGGTCACCTCATTTTTGCCCTATGAGATGTGGCCACCGCCATCAGGGGCTTATCTACAGCATTCTGTAATGCTGTGGATAAGCCCCCGATATAACCTAAAAGATAAGAAAAATGAGTTAGATTATACTCACCCCGGGGTCCGGTCCGATGGGTGTCACGGTCCGGCGCCTCCCATCTTCTAGCGATGACGTCCTCCTTACTTCTGTTGCGGCTCTTGCGCAGGCGTACTTTATCTGCCCTGTTGAGGGCAGAGCAGAGTACTGCAGTGCGCAGGCGCCGGGAAAGGTCAGAGAGGTCCGGCGCCTGTGCACTGCAGTACTTTACTCTGCCCTCAACAGGGCTCATCATGCTCATCTGCATCAAACACAGCAATGCATGCTGGCCAGCGGGACGCCAACGATGAAAAATGGCCCAGGACATTCGAGCACGATCACGATCGGTGACGCATCAGCGATCTCGCTATGTGAGACGGGGCCTTTTGTCACAATGGTGAAAACAAAGGAGCTGTCTGAGGACATCAGAACTGATATTATTAGCAAACACAAGACTTCTAAAGGATATAAGGCCGTCTCCAAAGACCTTGGTATCCCAGTTTCAACAGTGCGCAATGTTATTAAGAATTTTGCCAAGCTTGGACACATCAACAATCCTCCCTGGAAGTGGAGAAAAGAAGAACATTGATAAAAAATGTCTTTGAGGGTTGGTGCGAATGGTGGAAAAATCAGCACGTCAAACATCCGAAGGCCAACCTCGAACAGTCTGGGGTTATGGTTTTAACAAGTATTATACACCACACACTAAACCAAGCAGAGTTTTATGGGCGAAGGCCAAGGTAGAAACCGTTGCTGCAGAAAAGACATAAAAAAATAACGACTGATCTTTGCCAAAGAGTACCTTGACAAACTACAATCCTTCTGGGAAAATGTCACGTGGACAGAGGAAACCACAATAGAGCCTTTTGGCAATGCAAAACAACAGTTTGTTTACAGACTGCGCCTGAGGGAATATTTCAATGATACAGAAGATTCAGAAAACACTCAGACCAAAGGAAAAGGGATCCTAACAACTAGGAAAAGGTCAGACTGGACACCTCCACCTGGACGCAACCCTCATTTGGATAAATATATAGACTCCTTCAGACATTTGATAAAATCCAAAATCATAGACACTAACAGGAGACAAGCATCCAACATCAGTGCCCAGGAGAGAAAGGCCATACGGTCTTTAAAAACCAACAAAGAAATCATCTTTAAACCTGCTGACAAGGGAGGTGCAATAGTCATGATGAATACGTCAGACTACATGAAGGAAGCAAACAGGCAACTTATGGACACACGCTACTATAGAAAATTGGAGTCGGATCCTACACAGTACTATTACAAGGAACTAAACAAGTTGGTATCTTATTTGCCTGACCAGTCCATAAGAGACGGTGATGACCTGATACCAGAGAGTACAAGAATAGGGACATTCTACATGCTTCCCAAAATCCACAAATCTGGAAATCCAGGAAGACCAATTATTTCATGTGTGGGAACCCTCACTGAGCAGGTATCTGGATGGGTAGAGGGTATTCTTAAACCACTGGTGAAGGATACACCTAGCTACATTCAGGACACAACTGACCTATTGAATAAACTAGCAGCAATAGGTCCTCTACCAGAAGGAAACATCCTGGCCACCATGGATGTGGAATCTTTGTACTCTAATATCCCACACCAAGATGGATTAAATGCCTGCAAATTCTTCGTGGAAAACACAGGGACTGATGCTGATGCTGTGGTGAAACTTATAAAATTCATCCACACCCACGATTACTTTGAATTTGACAACAAAATTTATCTACAGGAGACTGGCACAGCTATGGGAAGTAAAATGGCTCCACAGTATGCAAATCTTTTCATGGCCAAGCTTGAAAGCGACTTTTTGTCCTCATGCCCCATCAGGCCCCTGGCCTACTACCGCTTCATTGATGATATTTTAATCATCTGGACGGAGTCTGAGCAACAGCTAAAGACGTTCCACAAACAGTTTAATCAATTTCATCCCACCATCAATTTAACACTCAACTACTCCAGCACTGAGATTAACTTTTTGGACACCATCATTAAGCTAAAAAACAATGAAATAGAGACATCCCTGTATCAGAAGCCAATCGACCGTCCAACATACCTTAAATGGGACAGTTTCCATCCAAAACACATAAAGAACTCTATTATCTATAGCCAAGCCATCAGATACAATCGTATATGTTCCAACCCCATGGATAGAGACAAACACCTTGGTCGCCTCAAAAAGACCTTTTTGAATCAGGGCTACCATCCAAGAACAATTGAAATCCAAATTACAAGAGCCACCAGAATGTCAAGGAATCACCTGCTACATTACAAAGCTAAAGAAGAAAATAACCGGGTGCCTCTAGTAGTCACCTACAACCCAAATCTGGAAGTGCTAAGGGGAGCTAAATGGAAATTACAACCTTTACTACAAAAAGATGCCCGATTACAATCCATTTTTCCAGACCCCCCACATCTAAAAAGCATCATTGTCAGAAGCTCCCTGTCCTCTCCAACAGCTGGAGGAACCTTTCCTTGCAACCAGAAAAAAATGTAAAACCTGTCCTTCTATAATGACTACGGACAAGATAAAGATCCCCAATTCACATCAGGACTACAAGAACCCAGGTACTTTCAGCTGCATTACATCTAATTTGGTGTACTTAATTATTTGTACTAAATGTTCAACAGGGGGTCTGTATGTGGGGGAGACAGGGCAAAAGCTTAGAACAAGGATGAATGCTCATCGTCACACAATAAGAGAAAAAAGAATGGATCTACCTGTGGCAAAACATTTTTGTACGCCTGATCACAGGAACGTGGATATGAAATTACTGGTATTGAAAGGTAACTTCACATCTCAGAGAGAGAGAGAAGAGTCTGTGAGTATAAATTTATGACGACCTTTGACACTCTCAGTGCTGGAATGAATGTGTCGCATGGATTTATGTCTTTTTACATCAATTAAGGAATTTGCTCCTAAGACCGTGTGGGGGCATCACAACACATTAGGAGACCCCAATCAGAGGACAATAAAACATCCGGACTCCTTATCTATGAACTGGAGCAATATTTATGTTTCTCCCTCTCCCATAATGATAGTTCTGCTTCACGTCACTTGTCTCTTCTATTGCATTTTTTCTGTGCTGTATTGTGCATAAATATGTGACTCTTCAGATTTTGTATTAGTCTATGCCTGATGAAGAGACCTGAGTAGTCTTGAAAGCTTGCAATGTGTTACCATCTTTTCAGTTAGCCATTAAAAGGTATCAGCCACTGAGGAGACTCTCAATTCTGAATATTTTTCTATCTACTGGCTAACACGGTACAAAGATATACATCTTTCCTGTAAAAGATCATGGGTTTTCCAGCAAGTCAATGACCCAAAGCACAAATACAAAAGTACACAGGAATGGTTGAAAAATAAAAAAATGGACTGTTTTAAAAAGGTCAGCTATGAGTTCTGACCTCAATCCCATTGAAAATCTTTGGGATGAGCTGAAATTTTCCATTGGGAAAAAGAACCCTTCAAACATTAAAGAGCTTGAACAAACTGCAATAGAAGAGTGGGAGAAAACACCAGATGAGAAGTGCAAGAAGCTTAGAGATGGCTACAAGAAATATTTGGAGACTATCATCAATGCCAAATGGTGTGCAACCAAATATTAATTAGGGGTGCTTTTACTGCTGCACATGCTGCTAATTCGGTTTCTTCTTTAAAATTGCAACATGTAAGCTGAAAAACAATGTTTTATTGTTGTATTACTTTGGACCATAAATTAAAAAATCTTAAGGAAATAACTTTGAATCATAGAATCATAGAATCGTAGAGTTGGAAGGGACCTCCTGGGCCATCTGGTCCAACCCCCTGCTCAAAGCAGGATTCGCTAAATCATTGGTACGTTTACATTTATTTATGAAGATATTGTACAGTCTATGAAAAAAATTAAGGGGTGCCAATAATGGTGAGCAGCACTGTATAATCACAGTGAGATCAGGAGAAGAGAGAGCAGTCATTACATACCCTTTCATTACATAACTTTCATGTGGCAGATTCTCATGCAGACCAGTGTCTGGCCCATACTCTGGAACAGCTCATTTTTAAGAAAAATGTGGATTTCTCTCTGTAATAAGACATCAGATTGCATATCTCAAGGTATCACTTTATTCAGCTTCCTATGACCTTCATGCAGATATAGACTGCTTGAGAGGGTTGATCCTACTGACAGATTCCCTTTGCTGCCACACACCTCAACAATTCTAGGAGGTTTGCTTTGCTATGTATATTTGATGACTATTATTATTTTCTGTTGCCTCACAATGATCAAAATTGCTTGATCCATGTGGACAACTCGTCTTGAACTCAAGGCTACCCAGCTAATCATTTAGGGTGACCAGACATATTTAAGGGAAATATAGTATTAAATTGTGCAAAATTCTCACTAATAGCAAGGGTTCTTATCAGTAATGAGGTGAGAGGTTGCTTATAGTACAAGTAGGGAAATAATTAAATCACACAATTTGGTGTATAAAAGTTGCATATTTTAGTTCAACAAGTAGTTGGGCAAAATATAACCGACTTTGATGCACCAAGAAACTGGAAATTTTCTTATCCTCTCTTTACAAGGCAAGCAGGCACTGAAAGAACAGAAATACAGCTACAAATCCACAATATGCCTGCGGATTTCCTTCATTACTATAGCTTATTAGGCATTAACCTCTATCTTCTTGGATGAAACTTCCCAACCAGAGAGCATACAATAGACTTTCTAACAATAATTTACTTTTAAGTTCAATTATGTAATTAGTCCTCAGTTTTGGAATGTAATATTTTTTCTTATTATTAATGCAATTACCAGTCTGTCTGTCCTTTTCCACACAGTAGCAGCTATCATAGAACTCTGTGAAGGTAGTGGCCAATTCATAGAGGTAATCACATAGTGTGTGCAGTAAGAGGTCGTCTAAGATCTTCTGCAGAATCTCAGGGAATCTGAGGATACATTTTCCAAGTTTCCACTCCTTCTCATGCTGCAAACCTATCTCCGTTTCCTGAGCTGCTTTGTGCAGCTGCCCATCACTGATATTTGCCAACCGTGCAATAGACCTGATAAAAAAAAAGATACATTAGAGCAGAATACATATTTTGTCCGCTTAGTTAAATGCATAGTTTTAGCAAAATTACCCAACTTAACAGCTGCAAATCTGGTGAACAGCCACCTGCTATATGTTTCCCAGAAAAGTATTACATGTACAGTCATTGAAATAAATGGACACGAATCCAAAGCCCCCCTACCCGTTCCTCTATTTGACTTTTCACTGGCTTAGGCTGGTTTCACATTAGCGTTTTTTTGCGCAGCGCATCGCGCGCATGCGTCATGCGCACCTATGTTTAACATGGCGTGCGCATGGTCCTTGCGTTCGGCTGTGTTATCGTGCACATGCGTTTTTTTCAGGTGAGCGTCTAGACACGCCAGACGCAACCTGTAGCATTTTTGGGTCCGTCCAACAGCGTTAAAACGTACGCATGCGTTTTAAGAGTAAACATGGCTAGAAACTGGTTAAAACGCATGGCAATAAAAAACGCAAACGCATGGAAAAACGCATGATGCGTTTTTGCATGCGTTTCTATTGCGCATGATGCGCTGCGCAAAAAACCGCTAATGTGAAATTAGCCTTACTTTGTCTCAAGATATATGCATTAAATGGAGTTTCTACTATTACATGTAGTCCACTTTTTATTGCCACACTATCAGTGCTGTGGAGTCGGTAAGCGAAACCACAGACTCCTCAATTTTCCTGACTTCTGACTCCGACTTAAACAACACTGCCTCACTACTGAGCATGTAACTAAAGTGCAGCACAGACTCATCTCAACTTAAAGCCGAGATCCTTACATCAGGAACAGAACAGACATTTATAGGTAATTTTATAACATTCCCAAATTATGAAAACATCTACAGCACATGCTGCATTGTACTACTGTATTATTACTACAATTTATTATACATTTTAAGTCTGAGTTGGTCCATTTTTAAACTCCACCAAAATGGACACAGACTCCGGCTCAATGACGCTGCTCACTATGTCCCAAGGTATATAAATTATGAAACGTTTGTACGATTATAGACTTTCATTGTTGTGGTATTTCCATTTTTTTAAGCACATTATTAGATAAGTAGGCTTTTATGCTTTGCTTGCCAGTGTTTTTGTATTATATGTGATTCTTCCACGATTCACAGTACTGTGGGGAAAATAAGTATATGATACACTGCCGATTTTGCACATTTTCCCACCTACAAACAATGGAGAGGTCTGTAATTCTTATCTTAGATACACTTCAAATGTGAGAGACAGAATCTAAAGGCCCCTTTACATTTAGCGATGCACCAGCGATCCCGACAACGATACGACCCGGTCAGGATCGCTGGTGCATCGCTAAATGGTCGCTAGTGAGCTGCCACACAGGCAGATCTCACAGCGATGCAGCAGTGATACAGCGGTCGTTACTTACCTTTCAGACGCGGCGATCCTGACGTTCTCCGTCCGCGTCCACGCGTCGCTCGTCGGCACCAGCAGGAAGCGCCCGATGAGAAATGGAGCTGCGCGATCAACGACAGACAGCGCGGAAGCCGGTTGGAGGTAAGTATCACACATAGCGATATCACTAGTAATATTGCTGCTGCGTCACTAAATCAGTGATGCTTTAGCGATATTGCTAGCGATATCGCTATGTGTAAAACCCCCTTAAAAATAAAAAACAGAATATCACATTGCATGATTTTTACATAATTAATTTGCATTTTATTGCATGAAATAAGTATTTGATACAATAGAAAAACTGAACTTAACATTTGGTACAGAAACCTTTGTAATTAAAGAGGTCATATGTTTCCCGTAGCTCTTGACCAAGTTTGCACACACTGCAGCAAGGATTTTGACTCACTCCTCCATACAGATCTTCTCCAAATCTTTCAGGTTTTGGGGCTGTTGCTGGGAAAAAATTGAGTTTCCGCTCCCAACCAAAGATTTTTGATTGGGTTTAGATCTGGAGACTGCATAGGCCACTCCAAGACGTTGGAATGCTTCTTACGGAGCCACTGCTTAGTAGTCCTGGCTGTGTGTTTCGGGTCATTGTCAGGCTGGAAGACGCAGTCATGACCCATCTTAAATGCTCTTACTGAGGGAAGGAGATTGCTGGCCAATACTTGGCCCCATCCATCCTCCATTCAATACGGTGCAGTCGTCTTGTCCCTTTTGCTGAAAAGCATCCTCAAAGTATGATGTTTCCCCAACCATGCTTCATGGTTGGGACGATGTGCTTTTGAGGTTTTACTCATCCTTTTTCTTCCTCAAAACATGGCGAGTGGAGTTGATACCAAAAAGTTCTATATCGGTCTAATCTGACAACATGACCTTCTCCCACGCCTCCTTTGGATCATGCAAATGGTCATTGGTGAACTTGGGCCTGAACTTGTGTACTGCAAGAATTTAATCCATGACTGTGTGATGTGGTGTGTTACTAACAGTAATGCTTGAGACTGTGGTCCCAGCTCTTTTCCTGTCAATGAATCAGGTCCCAATGATGTTAAACCTTTGCTATACTCTAGATGACATGATCGCGGCATTTAGAACATAGCAGAGGGAGACCACTACTGTACTCATCTCTCTGACAACCCCGTGATCAGACCTGATCACATCATGGGGGATCCAGCGTTGTCATGCAGACGAAGCTCACATGATGACCTCTGAGTCTGCCAGCTATTGGTGGCTTGTTACACTCAGCCAGCAGGTTGAGGTCAGGTCTTATACAATGCAATACATGTGCATTGCATTGCATGAGACCAGTGATCAGTGAAATAAGTATTGAAGTTCCATACAGGGACTAAATAAAAAAAAGTTTTAAAACTATAAAAAAAAATTACAAAATAAAATGAAGAAAAAAAATAGTGAACCAATAAATATGCATATTTATGTAAAAACAAAAAATAGTACACCTATTTGGTATCCTCGCTTCCAAAACAATCAAACCTATAAAATGGTCACAGTAGTTAACTGCTTCAGTGCACACCGTTAAAAGATAAAAAAAATAGCAAAAATCTTTGCTTTTTCTAAAACTACTTGAATAAAGAATTTTTTGATACTAATTGTATTGTTTGGTGATCCCTGGTGTATAGTATGTCTCCTTTTCTTGCATATATTTGACTCTTTTTGACATACTTCAGGTTGATACACCATAGCTTATGGATATGTGATGGTGCCCTCCACCCCTCTTCTCTTTCTACCTTGGAAAAGAAGGACACTGCTGAACAGAGGCCAGACGGAGTCCAGAGTAACTTTGCTACCTCATTATAGTGAATGGATCCCTTGGAGGTTTCATCTAAAACACGTCACTCTGATCCCAAATGTTATGTAAAATGTTCCCAATAAAAGCATCAACATAATCCACAAAAAAAGCAAGTCCCTACTTAGGTCCGTCATCTAGTAGCATAGTAACATAGTTAGCAAGGTCGAAAAAGTAGGAATTAGTGCTACCGATAATGGTATTTCCAGGAGTCCATCATGACAGCACCATCAGGAGGTTGTCCTTATTATCCTTGATAGGGGCAGGAACACAGAAGAGGTTAAATAGCCCCTTCCCACCAACACCCTTCAGTGATTTTCTAAGTACCACACCAGGATGTATGCAACGCAATTTTATTGAACTTCCATCTACGCATGTTACATCACGTATCAGACTAGAAGTCCAAGGGAGGATATATAAGGGGTGCTGTCATGATGGACTCCTGGAAATACCATTACCGGTAGGACTAATTCCTACTTTCCAGGACGTCCCTCCTGACAGTACCACCAGGAGAATTACCAAATTACTCCAACTAGGGCGGGATTACAGCCTGGAGGACTTTCCTCCCAAAGGCTGTTTAAAGATTTGCCGTAACATTTACTTTATGTTTGCAAAAGGTATTACATTTTGACCAGGTTGCGGCCCTGCATATCTGGCCCATGGATGCTCCCGCGCTCTCTGCCCATGAAGCAGAAACGGCTCTTAGAGAATGGGCCCTAAGGTTTTCTGGCGGAGTTTCCCCCGCCGACCAATATGCTGCACTGATAGTTGATTTCAGCCATCTAGCTAGGGTAGCTTTCGATGCCTTCTTCCCTCTGTTTTTGCCTGCCATCTGGACAAAGAGGTTAGAGTCTACTCTCCAGTCTTTTGTAAGATCTAAGTATTGAAGGACGGCTCTTTTAACGTCCAAGAGGTGGAGAGAGCGTTCTTTCTTGTTGTTGTAATTCTGGCAGAAAGCAGGTAGTACTATCTCTTTTCTCTGGAGGAAATCTGTAACCACCTTGGGGAGAAAGGCCGGATTTAATTTTAAGACGATGCAGTCTTCCTGGATCTTTAAATATGGATCCTCTATAGACAGGGCCTGAATCTCCCCTATGCATCTAGCAGTAGTTATTGCTACTAGAAATAGGGTTTTAAATGTCACTGATTTTAAGAGGGACTGCTCTAGTGGTTCATATGGATTCTTGCGTAGCTCATTTAGGACCAAGCTGAGGTCCCAAGGTGGTATTGAGCTACGGATTGTGGGTATCATACGCTGTGTAGCTTTTATGAACCTCACTACCCAGGGATGATTGGCTAGGGGAAAGTCAAAGTATGAACCTAAGGCTGACACTTGCACTTTCAGCATACTAGGCCTTAGTCCTTTGTCGAAGCCCGCCTGGAGGAAGTCGAGAATATCAGGAATATTTGGCCCCTGGGTGACTGATACTGGCACCTTACATTGAGAACAGAATGTTTTCCAGATTTTCCGGCTGAGGTTACCGGCTTCCTACTATTCTGCATAGTAGATATTAGTGGCTCAGAGAGTCCCTTTGATTTTAGTATCTCCGCCTCAGGATCCAGGCCGATAGCTGTAGCATTTCTGGTTTCTGGTGTACTAGGGGTCCTTGAGTTAAAAGGTCCCGTCTCGCTGGTAGTAGTATCGGATCTTCCCGTTCCATCCATTTTAGAAGGGAGAACCAGCTTCTTTTGGGCCAGTAAGGAAAAATCAATATTACTAATGCTCGCTTTCCTGGATCTTTCTTAAGACCCTTGGTATAAGAGGGAGTGGCGAGAAGGTGTAAGCGAGCTCCATGTCCCATTCCTGAGCCAAAGCGTCTACTCCTGTTGAGTTATCTGCCGGGTTGAGAGAAAAGAATTTCTTTGTTTTTGAATTCTTCCTTGTGGCGAATAAATCGATTTTTGGTGTCCCCCAGTGTTGGGATAGCTGTGTGAAGACTTCCTTAGTGACCACTCTGAAGGTTGGACCTTCTCTCTGCTCAGGAAGTCTGCTACCTGATTTCTGGATCCCTTCAGGTGGACTGCAGTAACTGATGTTATTGTCCTTTCTGCCCAGCGAAAGATTTCGTGTGCTAGGTCCTGTAGGTGATGGTGTCTGGGGCCTCCTTGATGTTGAAGGAAGGCAACTGTAGTTGAGTTGTCCGAGAAGATCTTGACATTCTGACCCCTCAGTTCTTCTTGGCATGTTCTTAGCGCCTCCAAGACTGCTCTGAGCTCTCTGTAATTCGAGGACCGGTTGCGTATTGATGGGCCCTATGTCCCCTGGAGGTATCGACCTTCCATGTGAGCCCTCCAGCCTCTGAGACTGCTGTCGGTAGTGATGTTTGTACATGGCAACTGTCTCCAGGCTCTTCCTTTTCCGAGGTTTTGTGTGTTTTTCCACCAGGAAAGGCTGCTTTCCTTCCTCGGAGAGTCTCATGTTTTTGTCTAGTGATGTTTCTCTGCCATCCCAGGTCGCCAAGACTTCTTTTTGTAGGATTCTTGAGTAGAATTGGCTCCATTGTACACTGGAGATGCATGAATTCATGAGACCTAGGACTCTCATGGCTTTCCTTATGGAGATGTACCTGCGTCTCTGGACCTCTTGTTTGATTGCCTGCTGTTTGTGCAGGGGAAGGAAGGAACATTCTTTTCCCAAGTTTAGTATGACTCTGAGAAACATTTTCTCTCTTTCTGGTTTTAGGCTGGACTTCTTCCAGTTTATTACCCATCCTAGGTTCTGTAGGATTGATATGGTGGATGTAAGGTCCTGCTCCATCTGTTGTGGAGAGTCTGCCACTAGCAGCAGGTCGTCCAGGTATGGTATGATGAGGGTATTCCTTTCCCTTAGATGGGCCATGTTCTCTGCTCTGAGTTTTGTAGAGATCCGGGGCACCGAGATGAGTCCGAACGGTAAGCAACGAAACTGGTAATGTTGTATTCTCGCGGGATCTTTTATTGCGAACCTGAGGAATTTCTGGTGAGATATGTGGAAGGGCACATTATAATAGGCACTTTTTAAATCTAGAGTGCACATGACCAAGTACTTCTTTATTAATGGTATGACTGCTTTCAGAGATTCCATCTTGAATCTCTTGTAGGTCACCCACTGATTTAGTGGTTTTAGATTTATTATGGTTCGGTATTCTCCTCCTGGTTTTTTTATGGAGAATAGTGTTGAGTAGTGACCCTGAAATCTCTGAGCATGGGGAACCCGAGTTATGGCTCCTATCTCTATTAGGTCTCATATGTCCTTTAACAGTCTTTGGTGGGTCACCTGAGATTGGGTCTGGGTTATGCAGTATCTCCTGGGCGGTCGCTCAGTGAACTCGATTTTGTAAACTTCTGTGACTGTATTCTGGAACCCATGGGTTTTGGGTAATATCCTGCCAATTGTTTTGGAAGTACCAGGGTCTCCCTCCTATCTTCCTGGTATCATTCTCTGGTACGTCTTGCCTTCCGCTCTTGAGGAGAACTTCTCCCTCTTCCTCCTTTTGGGTAGCTCCACCTATCGGACTTTCCCTTTCATTTATAGTCCTGTCTGGGATGGGAGCGGGTCCTCCGAAAAAAAGGCATTCGTTTAGGCTTTTCCTCTGGAAAGCCCTTCTTTTTGTCGGAAGCTTTCTGAAGTAGCTCGTCCAATACGGGCCCGAAAACGTGAAGTCCTGAGAAGGGTATAGAGCACAGTTTGCTCTTTGACTGAGTGTCTCCTGTCCAAGATCTCAGCCACAGCGCTCTTGCGGCAAAACGGACTGATTCCGCCGAGGCGTCCGCCATGAAGTTGGTAGCCATTCTCAGGAGTAGTGATTTTAGGATCTCCTCCCTGGGGGTTTTGGCTCTAATCTGGTCTTCTGGCTCGCTCATCCATAAGCTCATTGATCTGGCTACCAAGGTGGCTGCTCTGTTAGCTTTCATAACGGCTGCAGATGCTTCCCAGGCTTTCTTGAGGAGGTCCTCTGATCTCTTATCCATCGGATCAGGCAGGACGAATCCTCGAAGGGTATAGTCGTGTTCTTTTACACTCTGGCTACAGGTATGTCGATCTTCGGAACGATCCCCCCACACATTTGTCTCTTCTGGATCAAAAGGAAGACGGTACCTGAAGTCTTTTGGGACTATCGGTTTCTTCCCCGATTCTTCCCATTCTTCCAATGTTATCGTTGTTATATGCTTATTAACAGGAAATACTGTATTTCTGCGGGCTCTCAACCCTCCAAACATCTCATCTTAGGTTGTTTGTGGTTCTGTAGAATCTTCCACCTTCATTGTATCTCGGACTGCCTGTAGGAGTGTGTCCGTATCTTCCGCGGAAAAGAGGTAAAGAGGTATCTCTTCCTTTCTTCTGG
Source organism: Dendrobates tinctorius (assembly GCF_039654945.1). Lineage (NCBI taxonomy): Eukaryota > Metazoa > Chordata > Amphibia > Anura > Dendrobatidae > Dendrobates > Dendrobates tinctorius. The sequence goes on along the minus strand of NW_027361776.1, from coordinate 3,118,568 downwards.
ACTAGCTGCCGTGGAACATTGGCCGGAGTCAGGATCGGAGTAGTCTGACACCTCTCTGCTATGAATGAGTCACCGGAGGAGGAGAAAACAAAAATACAAGCTAAGTCCAGAAAACCGGAGAGGTTGGTAGCTATCGGATTGCAGACCCCTGATCCTATACACCACAACTAACAGTAGCCGTGGGGGGTTCCTACGGTGCCCTAGACCACAGCCGGAGAACTACATAAGCCTAAAGAAGGAAAGGGGAAATCTAAACTGCCCCAGAGCAGACCCCAAAGCAATAGACAGCCCCCAACATGTATTGTCGGTGAAAAACAGATGAAAACACAAACACAGACAGAAAGACAGGCTGAGCAAACGATGGGGCCCAACTAACTAGATAGGACAGGACAGAAAAGATGCTGGCTGCAATCCGCAAAAAACCCTACCAAAAATGTCCCAACCGTCTGATAGAGAAAAAGGCCCTGAAGTCGCTAGACTTTAAAATCACTATATCAGCACTCAGGTATATTCTGAAAACAGAGCAAAGAGATCAACTGATCAGAGACAAAAATGGAATTCAGCCAGTCCCAAACAGGACTGGCTGAATACAAACACTAAGGAAACCAGACAAAATCTCATGGAATAATAGCAGGGCAAAAACTTAGCTTTTAGTAGACAGGAACTAAGCTGTATGCAAGAGCTCAGAGCAGAAAGGATCACCAGCAGCCCTGCAGGGCGTCAGCTGCCTTATATCCACTCAGAAATTCCAGATGTCCAATCACACTCTGCCTGTTCAGATGACAGGTTCTTCCCATTCCAATCAATTTCACTACCTCTCTTCACCAGCAGAGGGAGTTCATCAGACATCAAAGGTGAAGGGGAGAATGAACTCACAACAGTACCTCCCCCTTGAGAAGGGGTCACCGAACCCTCATCCACGCCACCAGGGCGATCAGGATGGGCCCGATGAAAAGCACGAACCAATCTTTTGGCATGAATATCGTATGCAGGGACCCAAGAATTATCTTCCTGGCCATAACCCTTCCATTTAACCAAATACTGGAGTCTCCGTCTAGCCAGACGAGAATCCAGTATCTTCTCAACCTCATATTCCACATTACCTTCAACCAATACAGGGTCAGGAGGTGCCACCACAGGAACTACTGGCTCAACAAACCTCTTTAACAGAGACTTATGAAACACATTATGGATCTTGAATGTAACAGGAAGAGCCAATCGAAAAGAGACCGGATTAAGAAACTCCAAAATCTTGTAAGGTCCAATAAATCTAGGTTTAAACTTTGGAGAAGCCACCTTCATAGAGATATTCTTTGATGACAACCAAACCATATCACCCACCTTAAACCGGGGACCAATGGTCCTATGCCGGTTGGAAAACCGCTGGGCCTTTTCCTGGGAGAGAGACAAGTTATCCACCACTTGGTCCCAAACCTGGTGCATTCTCTCCACCACAGTGTCAACACCTGGGCAGGCAGAAGACTCCACCTGCCCTGAAGAGAACCGAGGATGAAGCCCAAAGTTACAAAAAAGTGACATCAAAGTGGCAGAACTAGCTCTATTATTTAAAGCAAATTCGGCCAAGGGCAAAAATGAAACCCAATCATCCTGATCAGCAGAAATAAAACATCTCAAATACGACTCCAAAGTCTGGTTTGTTCTCTCCGTCTGCCCATTGGTCTGAGGGTGAAACGCAGAGGAGAAGGACAACTGAATTCCCAGCTTGGAACAGAAAGTCCTTCAAAATCTAGAAACTGAACTCCTCTGTCAAATACAATGTTCTCAGGAATCCCGTGCAAGCGAACCACCTGTTGCAAAAACAAGGGCACCAACTCTGAGGAAGATGGCAACTTAGGGAGTGGTACAAGATGGACCATCTTAGAGAATCTATCACAAATCACCGAAATAACAGTCATTCTCTGAGAGACAGGCATATCAGAGATAAAATCTATTGAAATATGGATCCATGGCCTCCTGGGCACCGGCAAAGGCATCAACAACCCACTAGAGCGAGAACAAGGTTTAGACCGGGAGCAAGTCCCACAGGACTGCACAAAATTCCTGACATCACGAGACAAGGCGGGCCATCAAAAAGACCGACTCACCAAATCTCTAGTACCAAAAATACCTGGATGACCAGCCAATGCAGAGCAATGAACTTCAGACATCACTCTCTTCTTCCACTGGTCAGGAACATACAATTTTCCAATGGGACAACGCTCAGGTTTGTCCTCCTGAAACTCTTCCAGAACACGTCTCAAATCGGGCGAGATGGCAGAAAGAACTACCCCCTCACCTAAGATGGTAGCAGACTTGGTCACAATAGGAGAATCAGCAAAGAAACTCCTAGAGAGGGCGTCTGCCTTGACATTCTTAGTGCCCGAAAGAAAAGAGACCACAAAATCAAAACGTGTGAAAAACAAGGCCCACCTAACCTGTCTAGGATTCAAGCTTTTGGCCGACTCCAGGTAAATCAAATTCTTGTGGTCAGTAAGGACCACGACTTGATGTTTAGCTCCCTCCAACCAATGTCTCCACTCCTCAAATGCTCATTTCATGGCTAACAGTTCCCGATTCCCCACATCATAGTTACGTTCGGATGGGGAGAACTTTTGGGAAAAGAAAGCACAGGGATTCATTTTAGATGTTACAGGATCTTTTTGGGACAAAACAGCTCCTGCACCAATCTCAGAAGCGTCCACCTCTACCTGAAACGGGAGTGAGACATCAGGTTGCCGCAAAACCGGAGCAGAAGTGAACCTTCGCTTCAGCTCCTGAAAAGAAGTAACAGCCTCCGGAGACCAATTCAGCACATCAGCCCCCTTCTTAGTCAAATCAGTCAATGGTTTGGCAATACCAGAAAAATTAGCTATAAATTTATGATAAAAATTAGCAAAACCCAAAAACTTCTGGCGGGCCTTCAAAGAAGTGGGCTGAACCCAATCATAAATGGCCTGTACCTTGGCCGGGTCCATTTCAATAGTTGACAGAGACAAAATAAATCCCAAAAATGAAATCCTCTGTACACCAAAAAGGCATTTCGATCCCTTGACATACAGGGAAATCTCCCTCAAAATCCGGAAGACAGTCCGAACATGTTCCACATGAGAGTCCCAATCCTTGGAAAAGATCAAAATATCATCCAGATAGATGATCAAAAATTTATCCACAAAGTCTCGGAATATATCATTCATGAAGCACTGGAAGACAGAAGGGGCATTAGTGAGCCCAAAAGGCATCACCAGGTACTCAAAATGTCCCTCCGGAGTATTAAACGCCGTCTTCCATTCATCCCCCTGCTTAATGCGAAGATTATACGCCCCCCTGAGGTCAAGCTTGGTAAACCAGCAAGCACCTTTAACTCTGGAGAATAGATCAGAAATCAGGGGTAACGGATACTGATATTTAACAGTAATTTTGTTGAGGGAACGATAGTCAATACAAGGCCTTAATGAACCATCTTTCTTGGCCACAAAAAAAAACCCAGCACCTAAGGGTGAAGCGGATGGTCTAAGGCTAATTTCACACTTGCTTTTTTTTGCAGCGCGTTTTTCCCGCAAAAAAACACATTGAAAAAACGCATACAAACGCATACAAATGCTGCGTTTTTTTCAAGCATTTTTATGAGCATGCATGAAAAAAACGCAGCGTTTTTATGCGTTTGTATGCGTTTTTAGTGCGTTTTTACCGCGTTTGCGTTTTTTTCCAACATTAGGTGGCCCCTCACACTAACCCAAACCATGACTTTACTAACCCTAACCCTGACCCTGACCCTTAACCAAACCATACTAACCCTAACCCTGACTCTAAACCCTAGTTAACCCTAACCCTAGCCCTAAACCCCCTTAACTAACCCTAACTCTAACCCAAACCCCTAAATTCCATTGTCCAACTAATGGTAAAAAAAAAAACGCATGCGCAAAAAAACGCATACATAAGCATGCCAATGCGTACATATGCGCACCCATAGACTTATAATGGGTGTCTTGCTGTAAAAAAACGCATTGCGCGCGCATGCATTTTTTTGAGGCAAGTCGGACGCCCAAAAAATGCAACAGGATGCATTTTGTGTGCCCGAGCGCATACCACAAAAAAACTCATGCGCGGAAAAACGCATACAAACGCATGTGTATGCGCACATAAGCGCATCCCATGCAAAGTATAGGAAAAAAAACGCATGCGTTTTTTAGCGCTAAAATCCCGCGAAAAAAAACGCAAGTGTGAAACCAGCCTTATATGACCCTTCTCCAACGACTCCTTAATATAGGATCGCATAGCCTCGTGCTCGGGTACATATAAATTGAAAAGTCGACCCTTGGGAAATTTACACCAAGGGCTCAGCTCAATTGCAGTCATAAGTCCTATGAGGAGGCAAAGACGCAGACTCATTCTCACTAAATACATCATAAAAATCAGCCAAATAGTCAGGAACATCATGCGACTGGGGAGAGGTGGAGAAAACAGGAGCATCACTAAGGGCACACCGACAACCCCAACTCACCACAGACACAGATTTCCAATCCAAAACTGGATTATGGATTTGCAACCAGGGAAACCCCAGAACGATGGTATCATGCAAATTATGCAACACCAAAAATCTGCAATTTTCTTGATGGTCTGGGGCGACCCGCATTACCACCTGGGTCCAAAACTGAGGTTTATTCTTCGCCAAAGGAGTAGCATCAATACCCCTCAAAGGGATAGGCGTCCGCTGAGGTGTCATAGGAAACCCACAACGTTTAGCAAAATCCAAGTCCATCAGGTTCAGAGCTGCTCCCGAATCCACAAAAGCCTTAGCGGAAAATGTGGACAGGGAGCAGATCAGAGTAATTGCCAGAAGAAACTTAGGTTGAACACCACCCACAGCAAATGTGTGTGCAAAACGTTTCTCTCATTTAGGGCAGACAAAAAATATGAGAGACATCTCCACAGAAAAAACACAGCTTATTACGCCTTCTGAACTCCTGCCGTTGCGCCCTAGACAAAACTATCACATTGCATAGGTTCAGACATTTGTTCAACAGATGGCAACACCTCTCATGCAGTTTTGCGTTCACGCAAACGCCGATCAACCTGAATGGCTAATGAAATAGAATCGTCAAGACCAGAGGGAACAGGAAATCCCACCATAGTATCTTTTACGGTTTCTGACAAACCCTTCCGAAAGAGAGCTGCCAGTAAAACTGCAGAATCCTGACCCTGGCTCAATGCCACCAGGGCCTTTTCAGCCTGATCAATAGCATTAGGTTCATCATATAACAACCCCAAGGCCTGAAAAAATGCATTCACATCAGTCAGAATAGGATCATCAGGTTTCAAAGAAAACGCCCAATCCTGGGGATCGCCGAGCAGCAAAGAGATGACAATTTTAACCTGCTGCGCGGAGCTCCCCGATGAGTTCGGCTTCAAGGCAAAAAATAATTTACAATTATTCTTAAAATTTAGAAATTTAGACCGATCCCCAAAAAACACATCAGGTGTAGGGACCTTTGGTTCAGCAGCATGTGAATGAGCAAGATAGGCAGAAATTCCCCGCACTTCAGCAGTAAGCTGCTCCACAAGATCAGACAATTGCTTAATCTCCATTGAGAAAAAATTCCCCCTACGGCCTCAGAGAAATAGAGGAAAAAATATACACCAAAAAAAAAAAAAAAAAATTCTGACACTTTTTTTTTTTTTTTGCAATTCTTTCCTGCTATTGAGCACCCAAGAATCTGCGATATGGCTGGTGATTCTGTTATGAATGAGTCACCGGAGAAAACGAAAATACAAGCTAAGTCCAGAAAACCGGAGAGGTTGGTAGCTATCGGATTGCAGACCCCTGATCCTATACACCACTACTAACAGTAGCCGTGGGGGGTTCCTACGGTGCCCTAGACCCCTCGTCACAGCTGGAGAACTACATAAGCCTAAAGAAGGAAAGGGGAAATCTAAACTGCCCCAGACAGCCCCCAACATGTATTGTCGGTGAAAAACAGATGAAAACACAAACACAGACAGAAAGACAGGCTGAGCAAACGATGGGGCCCAACTAACTAGATAGGACAGGACAGAAAAGATGCTGGCTGCAATCCGCAAAAAACCCTACCAAAAATGTCCCAACCGTCTGATAGGGAAAAAGGCCCTGAAGTCGCTAGACTTCAAAATCACTATATCAGCACTCAGGTATATTCTGAAAACATAGCAAAGAGATCAACTGATCAGAGACAAAAATGGAATTCAGCCAGATCCAACCAGGACTGGCTGAATACAAACACTAAGGAAACCAGACAAAATCTCATGGAATAATAGCAGGGCAAAAACTTAGCTTTTAGTAGACAGGAACTAAGCTGGATGCAAGAGCTCAGAGCAGAAAGGATCACCAGCAGCCCTGCAGGGCGTCGGCTGCCTTATATCCACTCAGAAATTCCAGATGTCCAATCACACTCCGCCTGTTTAGATGACAGGTTCTTCCCATCCCAATCAATTTCACTACCTCTCTTCACCAGCAGACGGAGTTCATCAGACATCAAAGGTGAAGGGGAGAATGAACTCACAACACCTCTCCTTCCTCAGAACTCTGTTCCAGCTCCCATCTGGGCCTCTTAGGACACGGGGACTGTGCAGGTACAAGTGCTGCGACTGTGGATTGCACCTCTGCTCTTATCATAGATCTCATATTGTCCAGGAGAGAGGACTGCTCCTGTCTGAGGAGTCCTGATATGCAGTCTTCACATAATTTTTTTGTATGTCCCGACGGGAGCTTGGCCGAGCATAGGGGGCATTTACTAGGTTTCTTCCTGGTGGTCAAGGTGGATTGCTTAGGTGCTTCCTTGGCCTGCAAAAATATATATAGGAAAGAGGGTCCTGTGTGTCTGGAGACCTGTATGGGACCCTACTAACCCCTTTACTCACATAGTCCGGATCTAGCTCTAGGGACTGGACGTCTGGACGGCTACCAGCTTCCATCTCTACTGAGCCTGTGTGCTGTCCATCAGTGTGTCTTACGTAGTCGCCTTACCCTGCTTCAAGACATCTGATTCATCCTCCATCCGAGCCCAGCTGCTGCTCCTGACGTGGCTGCCTGCTGCGCACGCTTCCGGTGCACCAATCTATGCGGGTCTGCATCCCCGCCTTTTCCCTATGCCACTCCATGCACGGGGTGCCAGAATCCATGCGACGCCGGCCTCAGTGGGCTCTATTGTTTGCCCGGACCGCGTCGCCCTGGGTGCTGCCATGTTTCCCTGGCCCCGCCCCCGGAAATAGTCACCGATGTGCCTCTCGATGACGCGGCGTGCTGGAAGTTCGGGACACGAGGCGCCGGCGTCCTGCAGCCTGGAGCTGTAGCGGCGCAGAGCCCTCTGAGGGGATGCGATCCGACGGGGAGCAGCCAGCTAGACCACAGCGCTGAGGGACCTCCAGCAGTATCAGCACTGCTGGGGAGGGGATCTTGCCTCCTCCGCCAGGGAACTCTCTGCAGAGGACACTGCTTGTTCCGGGAGCTCCTGCTCCACCGGGTCTCGACGCTTCACCCCGGCTTAACAGGTACACGCACCGCTGCGCTCCTCTGCATCTGTCCCCAATAGGGACAGGAAAAACACTGAAGGGTGTTGGTGGGGAGGGGCTATTTAACCTCTTCTGTCCCTGTCAAGGATAAGAAGGACAACCTCCTGGTGGTGCAGTCAGGAGGGACGTCCTGGAAAAAGACATTTGTCCATCCAGTTCAGCCTATATTCCGTCAGAATAAATCCCCAGATCTACCTCCTTCTAAAGAACCTAATAACTGTAAGATACAATATTTTTACGCTACAGGAAGACATCCAGGCCTCTCTTGAACCCCTCGAGTTCTCCAGCACCACCTCCCCAGGCAAGGAATTCTAGATTCTCACTGGTCTACCAGTAAATAATCTTCTTCTATGTTGGTGACTAACCGAAAACCCAAGAGCATGGACAGCCAGGAGATATCCAAACAGGAAATATAATAAAATATATCTTTATTGAATAAATATGAAGATTTGACAAAAAAGTGGTCTAAAATAAAATGTGCTCGTATCAAGATATATAGTCTGTTACCATAAAACAAATTATAAGCAAAATTAATACAAGTGGCGGATTACAGGTATCAGTGATATAATCATATAAAGTGAATACATAAAGGTACATAAAAATATGTGGAAATTAGCAGCAATAAAGTGGTAATAAAATCAAAAGAAGTGCCTCAAATATGGGTAAAATATAGTGCACAAGTGTCAGGCTATTATATGGATGTCCAGAAAATCCATCAGACTAATACCATATCAGTATATATAAAAAAGTATCTGATCAAAAAAGGGGCCATAAATAAGGGCAAGAACTAAAGTGCACCAGTTTCAAAGCAAACATGACTCAATTAAGACAACATCCTAAAAGTGCATAGTGCTAAAGTGTCTGAAAATGCAAAGGGGCATGTACCTTTAAGAGCTGCCAAATCTTTATACCACGCACACAGACGCGTGTTTCAGAAGGAAGTTCCTTCGTGAAATCTCATCACAAGATCTTGGTGCCGAGATCTCCATTTGCGCATGCGCTGCCCCCAGCAGCCATTTTCCCGAAGTCCACCGCACAGGAAACCATCGAACTGCCGAGGCTCCGGCCTGTCACAAAATGTCGGCAGAGCACCGGCAGCGCCGGACACCCCCGTGGCACCGGAGACACCCGCAGCACCGCCAGACATCCCCGTAGCACCTGCCAGGTAGCATTGGAGACACTATGCAGCAGCGCCGGACATCTGCAGCAGCGCCGGACACCCTCAGCGTCGCGCCGCACATTGGAACACCCCCTCATTCCAGCCTGCAACGTCACCCCACTCCTTCCTCCTCCAGCAGCGACCCTGGGACCCCGCTTCACCACAGCCACCACCCCCGGTAAGAAATAAGACGCATGGATTATAAGAAGCACCATCATTTTATTTTAAAAATTCCTATTTTTCTCCTCAAAATTTCGGATGCGTCTTATAATCTGGAGCGTCATTTAATCCGAAAAACACGGTATATAGATATCAGTGACACACACATATATATATGTATTTATATTACACACATAGATAGATAGAAGAAAAGCCGGTAATTCAGCAGCCGCAGTGGTGCAAAATCAAAGCAGGAGGCGGACAGGATAGAAGAAATGGATTACACACAGTAAGTACATATAGAATATGTATATATATAGATGTCTGTGACAAATACAACTAGTACAGTGTGCAGCTTACGGTACATGTATTTAATTAATAAAAGATTATTTTATGGAAAAAATGGCGTGGACTCCCGCCCAATTTTCGTAATCAGCAGAGGAAAAGCCGACAGCTGGGGGCATATATTTCTAGCCTGGGAAGGGGCTAATACCCATTGAGCTTCCCAGGCTGTTAATATCAGCTCACAGCTGTATACTTAGCCTTTACTGGCTATTAACATGGGGGACCTTCCCAAAAAAATGACATGGGGTCCCCCTATACTTAATAACCAGCAAAGGCTATGCAGACAGCTGCGGACCGATATTATCAGCCAAGGAAGGGGCCATAGATACTGGTCCCCCAGGCTAAAAACATCAGCTCTCAGCTGCCCCAGAAAAGGCGCATGGAGCATATGGGGTAATAGTTGGGGGGTTGATGTCACCTTTCGGGTGATGTCGCCTTTCAGTTGATATCAAGCCCCAAAGTTAGTAAAGGAGAGGCGTCAATAAGACACTCCTATTACTAACCCCATAGTCACATTGTAAGGAAACAGACACCTGGAAAAAAGTCATTCAATTGAAAGAAAGACACAGACTTCTTTAATATTCTTAATTAAACCATACTTATGACCTCACCTACTCCCCCGATCTCCTGTAATAAAACTAAAATAAAAAAATATACCATACCTGTCCACCATTGTGTCCCATGCCGTAATCCATGTCTGGGGCTAAACAGTTTTCAACCTGGACGGTGCTAAGATGCGACCGTCCAGGCTGAAATCCACTGGTGAGTGAGCAGCTGGGAGCGCAGCTTCAATGACTAGCGGTGACGTCAATGAGGCTGTGCTCCCAGCTGCCTGAACTGCGTTGACCTCTAGACCATGGGAAAATGCCAGTGATGAGAACACTGCTGTTCAAGCTCAGTGTCTTCACAGCAGATCACCGTGAGAATTTGTCTCGTCGGCTTTCCCTCTGCTGATTACGAAAATTGTGCGGGAGCCCATGCTATTTTTTTTTTAAATAATCTTTTATTAATTAAATACATATGCAGTAATTTGCACACACACTGTACTAATTGTATTTGTCACTGACATCTATATATCTACCTATTCCATTTGTCATCACAGTATCTAATCCATCTCTTCTATCCTGTCAACTCCTGCAGTGATTTTACAGAACACGGCAGATTAATTACTGGCTCTTCTATCTATGTAATATATATATATATATATATATATATATATATATATATATATATACACACAGTACATATATATGTGTGCGTCACTGACATATATATATATCTAAACAATGTAAAAAACATATAGCCAGCTCACCATAAAGGAGTTCCTCTTAATGCAATAGTCGGTGTTCACCTTATATTCTGCACGGATCATGGCAGGGAGTATGCCCCAACAAATAGAAATATAAGAGAATTGGGATCCAGCAAAAAGATGAAAGTTCACCAGAATTATAAAATCTTCTTCTTTATTTATCCATTAAATCATATAAAAAATATACGAGGAACTCCAAACAATTGGTAACATTCCAGCAAGGGACTACATGTTTCAGCACTATGTGCCTTCTTCACTGTCCAATTGTTTGGAGTTCCTCATATATTTTTTATATGATTTAATGGATAAATAAAGAAGAAGATTTTATAATTCTGGTGAACTTTCATCTTTTTGCTGGATCCCAATTCTCTTATATTTCTATATATATATATCTATATATAAAAGTGAATGTATGTATGTGTGTGTATGTATCACCAAACAATCACGAAGCATCTTTCATTTCACCAGAGCTGTTCAAAAGAAGCTGAACTGTGATTGGTTGCTATGAGCAACAGTTTTCCTTGCAACCAATCACTAAGCATCTCTCCTTTCACCAGAGCTGGTTAAAAGCAGCTGAGCTGTGACTGGTTGCTATGAGCAAGTTTTCCCACTTGAAAACACCTCAGCAGACACTGACATGGTGGGAGAAATCTAGCATCCCCGGGAAAATAAGCTCCAGCCATCGTCTGTCCCCCAGAAAGGAGCAGTGAGTACATGACAGAAATGAATCAACCCCTCCCGTGCCTATATACCCATCATACATCCTCCATCTCATAGTCACATCTTCCTTCTTAAAGGGATCATTGGTATGGAAGTCAGAGAAAATCCTTTCAGTGCTTTGGTTTTGACCCCAGGCCTCTCTTAAAGGGATCCCCAGCATGGAAGTTAGGACCGTTCCACTCAGCTCTGTGGTTCTGACCCCAGGGTCTCTTAAAGGGATCATTGGTATGGAAGTTAGGGCAAATCCACTCTGTGCTTTGGTACTGAGCCCAGGCCTTTCTTAAAGGGATCTCCGGTATGGAAGTCAGGGCACATCCATCCAGTGCTTTGGTTTTGACCCCAGGCCTCTCTTAAAGGGATCCCCGGTATAGAAGTCAGGGCAATTACCTTCAAATGCACTGGTACTGACCCGAGGCTATCTTAAAGGGATCTCCTGTATGGACGTTAGGGCAAATCCCTCAACGCTGATTCTGACCCCAGGGTTCTATTAAAGGGATCATTGGTATGCAAGTCACGGCAAATCCATTCTGCGCTTTGGTACTGATCCCAGTCTCTTTTAAAGGAATCTCCAGTATGGAAGTTAGGGTAAATCCCTCAGTACTCTGATTCTCACCCCAGGCATCTATTAAAGGGATCATTGGTATGGAAGTCAGGACAAGTCCACTCAGCGTTCTGGTTCTGACCCCAGGCCTCTCTTACAGGGATCACAGGTATGGAAGTTAGGACCGTTCCACTCAGCACTTTTTTTCTGACCCCAGGCTGACGGGATGATGTGGGATATTAGGGGTAGTAGTCCGGTGTCTCTGGCTGACGGGATGATGTGGGATATTAGTGGTAGTAGTCCGGTGGCTCTGGCTGATGGGATGATGTGGGATATTAGGGGGAGTAGTTCGGCGTCAGTGATGGGATGATGTGGGATATTAGTGGTAGTTGTCTGGTGGCCCTGGCTGACATGGGATATTAGGGGTAGTAGTCCGGTGGCTCTGACGGGATGATGTGGAATATTAGGGGTAGTAGTCCAGTGGCTCTGGCTGACGGGATGATGTGGGATATTAGGGGTAGTAGTCTGGTGGCTCTGGCTGACAGGATGATGTGGGATATTATAGTGAACTAGCTGAAGAGCCCGGCGCTGCCCGGGCATAGTAACTAACTGTGGTTAGTTATAGCAAATTATAATTATCCTCCATCCCATAGTCCCGTGCCCATATACCCATCATACATATCCACGATCCCATAGGCCCGTGCCCATATACCCATCATACATATCCTCCATCCCATAGTCGAGTTCCTATATACCCATCACACATCCTCCATCCCATAGTCCCATGGCCATATACCCATCAAACATCCTCCATCCCATAGTCCCATGCCCATATACCCATCACACATCCTTCATCCCATAGTCCCATGCCCATATACCCATCACACATCCTCCATCCCATAGTCCCATGCCCATATACCCATCATACATATCTGCCATCCCATAGTCCCGTGCCCATATACCCGTCATACATATTCTCCATCCCATAGTCCAGTGCCCATATACCCATCATACATATCCGCCATCTCATAGTCCTGTGTCCATATACCCGTCATACATATCCTCAAGTCCCATAGTCCAGTGCCCATATACCCATCATACATAATCTCCATCCCATAGGCCCGTGCCCATATACCCATCATACATATTCGCCATCCCATAGTCCCGTGCCCATATACCCGTCATACATATTCTCCATCCCATAGTCCCGTTACCCCTATTGTACCGTCTAATGCCCATTCTGGTTTTCTGATCTATTGCTACGTCCTGACTAATCTGACTGTCTAATCCTTTGGTACTGTATTGCTATCTTGTGCTTTGACCTCGGCTTAATCTGGTTTCTGTCTCTGTCTATGCCCATTGGTAACATTGTCCTGTAGTTACCTTTCTAGGAGTTTCCCTGCAGCTCCTAGCTCTGTGGAGCTTAGGCCACGCCCCCAGCAGTCACGTGCTTCAGGTCCTGGAGCATGCATTGTCACCACTGCTGCCCGCTCCGCAGGTATCTTTGTGCACAGTCTTTGTACTCAGGACATGCGCACTGGCTCAGTGAGCAAGTGCAGTGCGGTGTTCCTGACACTGGGGTTAAAATTTCGCCTCACAACATAGCTTAGGACACTCTCGGGGTCCAGACGTGTGACTGTGCCAAATTTTGTGGCTGTAGCTGCGACGGTGCGGATGCCAATCCTGGACATACACACACACATACATACATACACACACTTGAGCTTTATATATTAGATGTGGCTATGCGGAGTGAGTGGGCAGGGCTCTACACTCAGCTTTATATATATAGATATAATCATTATGATTTGTTATAACTAACTGTAGTTAGTTACTATGCCCGGGCTGCGCCGGGCTCTTCAGCTAGCAAATATATACTCACTGGCCACTTTATTAGGTACACCATGCTAGTAAGGGGTTGGACCCCCTTTTGCCTTCAGAACTGCCTCAATTCTTCGTGGCAGAGATTCAACAAGGTGCTGGAAGCATTCCTCAGAGATTTTGGACCATATTGACATGATGGCATCACACAGTTGGCGCAGATTTGTCGGTTGCACATCCCTGATGCGAATCTCCCGTTCCACCACATCCCAAAGATGCTCTATTGGATTGAGATCTGGTGACTGAGGAGGCCATTTGAGTACAGTGAACTCATTGTCATGTTCAAGAAACCAATCTGAGATGATTCGAGCTTTATGACATGGCGCATTATCCTGCTGAAAGTAGCCATCAGATGTTGGGTACATTGTGGTCATAAAGGGATGGACATGGTCAGCAACAATACTCAGGTAGGCTGTGACGTTGCAACGATGCTCAATTGGTACCAAGGGGCCCAAAGAGTGCCAAGAAAAAATTCCCCACACCATGACACCACCACCACCAGCCTGAACCGTTGATACAAGGCAGGATGGATCCATGCTTTCATGTTGTTTACGCCAAATTCTGACCCTACCATCCGAATGTCGCAGCAGAAATCGAGACTCATCAGACCAGGCAACGTTTTTCCAATCTTCTACTGTCCAATTTCGATGAGCTTGTGCAAATTGTAGCCTCAGTTTCCTGTTCTTAGCTGAGAGGAGTGGTACCCAGTGTGGTCTTCTGCTGCTGTAGCCCATCTACCTCTAATTTTTAAATAAGCCCTGTGAGTGAGCTGGATCCACTTCTATTTTTTCCTATTGCCTTGGAAGCTGTGCAGCAGTGAGGAAGCCCTGCTCCTTCTGGTGCCTGGAATTACATCTCAGGGGTGAGCTGAAATTTTCTCATTTTTTTACTTCGAATTTCGAATTATTAAATTTTGTATTTATTTTCAGAAAATGAGAAATGGTCAAAATAACAAATAAATGCAGTGCTTGCAAACCACAAATAATGGTAAGAAAGCAAGTTCATAATCATTTAGAAACAATACTAATGTTGTAATTCAGGAAGAGTTCAGAAATAAATATTTTGTGGCATAATCACAACTTTCATGCATCTTGGCAGTCTTTCACACTGCTTTTGGGTGACCTTATGCCACTCCTGGTACAAAAATATAAGCAGCTCTTCTTTGTTTGATGGCATGTGACTATCCATCTTCCTCTTGATTAAATTCCAGATGTTTTAAATGGGGTTCAGTTCTGAAGATTGTGCTGGCCATTTCAGGGATTTGATGTGGTGGTCCTTCATCCACACATTGATTGACCTAGCTGTGTTGCATGGCGCATTGTCCTGCTGCAAAAGCCAGTCCTCAGAGTTGGGGAACATTGCCTGAGCAGAAGGAATCAACTGTTCTTCCAGGATAACCTTGTATGCGGCTTGATTCATACGTCCTTCGCAAAGATTGTTGGGCAAAGCTGAAAATTAGACTCATCACAGAAGATTACCTTACTCCAGTCCTCTATGGTCCAATCCTTATGGTCTTTGGCAAACTTCAGCTTGGCTCTCCTTGGCTTCTCACTGATGAAAGGCTTTTTTTCTAGCTTTACATGACTTGAGCCCTGCCTCTAGGAGCATGGTATAAACTTGCCATGCACTTCACCTCAGCTGCCATTTGCCAGTCCTTTTGTAGGTCACTTTATGTCATCCTGCAGTTGCTGAGTGACATTCGAATAAGATGACGGTCATCCCGATCAGTGGAGAGTCGTTTTCTCCCTCTGTCGGTCTGTAGCTTTGTTGTCCCCAATGTCTGCTGCTTGACCTTGTTGTAATGGACTACCGTCTTAGAAATTTTAAGGATGGAGGCAGCGTCATGCTCACCGTATACCTCTGCTAGGAAAGCCATAATTGAGCCCTTCTTTTCCTCACTCAAGACTTTTCTTTTCAACTTCTTTGGCATGGTTAAAAGTTATTTTTTCATTCCTATTACTTTTGGGATATTAATAGCACTTGTTTTGCCATCCAGCTTGTCCTCTTGCGAGATCATAGTGAACACCACAGCAGGGTTTTTATTCTTTCCTTCGTTAAATAAGATTTGGTTCAGATGATCACATAATCAAAAGCACATTAAGTAGAATTAGGTGTACTCTAGTTGGAATTCAACTAACACTGGAATGGAATGGCTGTCAGACATGTAGAGAAGCTGATTTTTATAAAACCATGCAGTGATCTCTTAATTTTTGTCAGAGTTGTATATATAATAGAATTAGACTTACCGGTAATTTGGTTTCTAGAAACCTTCCACGACAGCATAGGAGGTTGTCTCCACGCCCTAATGGGGGACAGGAAGTACGAGAGGTTAAAAGGTCCCACTCACCTCCCTCTCACCAGTGACTTATAACTGATTACCATAGCACCGGTTACCTTAAGATTCTCAGAATTTTGTCCAAGAATGCAGGGAGGGAAATAGTGGTGTCGTGGAAGATTTTTAGAAACCGAATTACCGGTAAATCTAATTCTATTTTCTCTAGCAACCTTCCATGACAGCATAGGAGGCATAACAACCTATACTGCACTAGGGGGGGGACAACGGCCTGAAGAACTTTTCGGCCAAAGACTAGATCCCTGTTGGACACAAGGTCCAACCTGTAGTGTTTAGTGAAAGTATGTAAGGAGGACCATGTTGCTGCCTTACAAATCTGCTCCGAAGATGCGCCTGCCCTCTCAGCCCATGAATTAGAGGTAGATCGTGTTGAATGCGCTTTGATCCCCGTAGGGGGAGCGATGTTCTGCGCCAGGTAAACTTCGGAGATGGCTTTCTTAATCCAATTGGCAATGGTGTTTTTTGCTACCTTCTTTCCCTTGTTTGGACCAGAAGTATGGATAAATAGGTTGTGATCAATTCTATAGGGTTTGGTACACTCCCTATAGTACAGAATTATGCGTCTCACGTCCAGCGTATGAAACACCCTTTCCTTAGGGTTCGCTGGGTTTTGACAAAACGAGGGAAGAATGATTTCCTGCGATCTATGGAAATCAGACACAACCTTTGGTAGGAACGATGGATCAAGGGAAAGAACTATGGAATCGTCCCTAATGGTTAGGTAGGGATCCCTGATTGAGAAAGCTTGGAGCTCTCCTATTCGCCTTGCCGAGGTTATCGCTATAAGGAAGGCCACTTTACAGGAGAGCAGCTGAGAAGTACAGGATGGCAGGGGCTCAAAGGGTGATTGAGTGAGTCCCGTAAGTACCACATTCAAGTCCCAAGGTGGAATGGCGACTAGCCTTTTTGGATGTAGTCTAGTGGCTGATGTGATGAATCTTTTTATCCACCTGTGGTCGGCCAAGTCACAGTCGAACATGGAACTTAATGCTGATATCTGAACTTTAAGCGTGCTGGGTTTTAGACCTAGCTCAAGCCCCCTCTGTAGGAAATCCAGGATACGGGAAATGTTAGGGTTTTCTGGGTCAGGCAAATCTGGCAGACACCATGAGGAAAACTTTTTCCATATTTTGTTATAGATAACAATGGTGATCGGTTTCTGAGATTTCTGGAGGGTTTTTATTACTGCTTCTGATAGCCCCCTGGCCCTCAGGATCTGGGTCTCAGTAACCAGGCCGCTAACTTAATTCCCCGGAGGTTTGGGTGATGTAGAGGGCCCTGCAAGAGGTCGTCTTCCAGGGGTAGGTGGAATGGCCCGTCTACCTGTAGCTCCATAATTAGAGAGTACCAGCTCCTCTTTGGCCATAGAGGGGCTACTAGAATGGTTTGGGTCCGATCCTCCCGGATTCTCCTCAGGGTTGCGGCAAGGATTGGAACTGGCGGGAATGCATACGCCAGATGAAATCTCCACCTGTGGGCGAAGGCATCTACCCAAACGGATCTGTCTCTGGGGTTCAGGGAGAAGTAGTTTCTCACGCGGGCATTTTCTCTTGAGGCCAGTAGATCCACTTCTGGAAGACCCCACCTGTTGACCAGCCTCTGAAAGACTCTTTGGTTTAGGCTCCACTCTCCAGGCTGGATGCATTTTCTGCTCAAGAAATCTGCTTGAAGATTGGAGGTATCCTTTAGGTGGACTGCCGTTAGAGAACGGAGGTGTCTTTCGGCCCAGCAAAATATTCGACCAGAAAGGCCCTCTAGGCTGCTGGATCTCGTGCCGCCTTGGTGCCTGAGATGGGCCACTGTTGCTACATTGTCCGAATAGACTCTGATATGATGGCCCTGGACTAGGTGTCTTGCTGCCAGAAGAGCTTCCTCCACGGCCTTCAGCTCGCTGAAGTTTGAGGATTTTGCACTCATTTTCTGGCTCCACAACCCCTGGAATGGTTGTTGGGACACCACAGCTCCCCAGCCTTTTTTGCTGGCATCTGATGTTACCGTGACCAGGGGAATCTGGGACCAGTTGATTCCCTTGTACAGATTCTTGCGGTCCATCCACCATACTAGTGAAGCTTTCATCTTTCCTGGGGTCTGGACTCTTTTGTTCAAGCAGATATGATCCCCGTTGCAGCTCCCCAAGATGTGGGACTGGAGTATTCTGAAGTGGGCCTGTGCCCAAGGCACTGACTGGATGCAGGAGGTCATTGACCCTAGTATAGACATGGCTGACCTGAGGGTTGGGGACTTTTGTTCCCTGAAAGCTGAGATCCTTGATATTATGGACCTCTGATGTTCCTCTGGGCGGAAGGTCATTTGTTGTCTTGAATCTAGGAGGACTCCTAAGAATTTTATCTCCTGGGAGGGCTGGATCTGTGACTTTTTTATATTTGGGATCCACCCCAATGATTGAAGAATACTCAGGGTTTGAGTCACCTGGCTTTCCAGGATCTGGTAGAAGGCTCCTATTAAAAGCAGGTCGTCCAGGTAGGGCACAATGCATATGCCCTGCCCTCTGATGTGGGACACAGCTTCTGCCATAACCTTGGAAAATACTCGAGGGGCAGAGGATATGCCAAAGGGAAATGTTGTACTGATAGTGCCTGACTTCTGTACACTGGCGGATCGCAAACCTCAGATACCTCCTGTGAGAAGGATGTATGGGGATGTGAAAATAGACATCCTTTAAGTCTATGGTTGCCATGAAGTGAGACGGCCCTATCAGAGGAATGGCGGTCTTCACCGACTCCATCTTGAATCTGTGATATACGATGTGTCGGTTGAGGCCCTTCAGATTTATTATTATTCTTGCCTCTCCTATGGGTTTTCTCACTAGGAACAGTCTGGAATAATGCCCTCTTCCCCGTTCCTCCACAGGGAACGGAGAGATAGCGTTTGATTGGAGCAGGAGCTGGATGCAAGTTTTTAGTGCTGCTGACTCCCGAGGTGGTAGGGAGATAACTCTTATACCCCACGGGGGGAAGGATTCGAGCTCTAGCAGCAGGCCCTCCCTGATCACGCTGAGGACCCAGGGGCTGTTGGAAATAATCTGCCAAGAGTGAATAAACCTCGAAAGCCTTCCCCCCACCGGGGTCGAGTCATTGTTTTTCTTGTGGCTGTTGCTGCTGCTACAGCTGGGGGACCAGGATGTTCCTGCCTCTCCCCTTAGCATAACTCTATCTTCCCGTCTTTCCCTTGCCTATCGGCTGGGATGGCTGATTCTGGGGGGCTCGAAAAAGCCACTTTTTTGTGGTCCTCTGCTCAGGAAGCACCTTCTTATCTGTGGCCTTTTCAAAAATTTCATCTAAGGCCGGGCCAAAGACATGTTCACCCTTGAAGGGTAAGGAGCAGAGTTTAACCTTGGAAGTCACGTCCCCGCTCCACGTTTTAAGCCAAAGGGCCCATCTTGCAGAATTGGACTGGACCATGGCTCTGGCAGAGGTGCGGATCATCTCCATTGATGCATCGGCCAAGAAGCCTGTAGCTCTCTGTAGTATGGGAAGGTTAAGGAGGTCACCTCTTGAGGTTCCCCGGGAAATATGACTCTCTAGTTCCTCTATCCATTGGAAGAGAGACCTAGAGACACATGTGGACGCTATTCCTGATTTTAGGGAAATGGCAGAAGTTTCCCAGGCTTTTCTTAGGAGGCTTTCTGCCTTACGGTCCATCGGGTCTCTAAGCTGGGACACGTCATCAAATGGAAGGACCGTCTTTTTCACCACTCTCGCCACCTGGACATCAACCTTCGGGATGTCCCAATTAAACTCCTCTCCTTCCAGAGGGAATCTATGCCTGAGCAGCGCTTCTCTGGGTACTCCCATTCCTGAGAGTTCATGTCTACTATGCTCTTATGAACTGGGAAACCTGTCTGTCTGGGTCCCTCAAATCCTCCGAACATGCGGTCCTGTGCTGACTGAGTAACTGGTTCGTCCTCTAGGCCCATGGTGGCCCGCACAGCAAGGACCAGCTCCTCCACATATTCCGCAGAAAGGAGGTATCTCCTAGTTTCGGCTGATTTGGAAGTTCCCGGTTGTTCCCAACTCTCGGAGCCTGAATTATATGACCTCTCTGATTCGGATTCAGAGTCCTCTATTTGTATTTTCCGTTTTTTGGGGGATGGGGAGCCTACAATCGGAGGAGGAGGAGGTGGTGGGGGAGACAGGGCAGCCAGAGAGATCTGGACCTGATGAGTAACCAGGCTGCGGATTTCGTCAATTAGTGACGGGTGCTCAGCCATGACCACCCTGTCCGTGCAAGCCTGACACAGTTTTTTCACCCAATTTGAGGGAAGTTTTGCACTGCATATGGCACATTTGGCTGACTTGCTGGTGGTATTGGTGCTTTTGTGGGCAGACTTTTCTCCCTATAAAAAAGGGGGAGAAGCATTTTGAGGACCTCTATCCCAGGACCACACCACTAGGACCCACCCCAGGTAACACTCACTGTGGCTGGGGCAGCGCTGGGCTCTGCAGACGCAGGGCAGGAAGAACCGTCCATGCTGACAGGGGATTTCGCCTTACCTGTCGGCGTCTTCCGGCGGGTTAATAAGGGGTTATCTACGCCCCCTCAGCACAGTTTTTCATTTTTCCCCCTCCTCCTCCCTGGGTCCTGGAGCAGGCACATCGGGTGCTGGCGAGCTCTACGCGCCGGCAGCTGAATGGGGTCTGCCATGATAGGAAGTCGTCAGACATACCCCGGAAGTGACCGCACATGATGTCACTTCCGGGTCACCGCACAGGGCGCAGCAGGAGGAGAGACCGGAGAGCTGCGGGAGGCCTCCGGTCGGGGATCACTGGCCCGCTTTACTCCCCCTGGGAGAGCGCGGGAGGGCCAGGAACGGTCCCGAATTCTAAGAAGACGGGAGCAGTCTGGAGGAGGGGAGGCAGCGCCACCGACCACCACTGCCCGGCTTAGGATACCAGGTACGCTGCAGCAGCCGGCCACACAGCATACCGAACCTCTCCATGCCCCATGGGGGACAGGAAAGACACTGGGGAGAGGGAGGTGGGTGGGACCTTTTAACCTCTCGTACTTCCTGTCCCCCATTAGGGCGTGGAGACAACCTCCTATGCTGTCGTGGAAGGTTGCTAGAGAAATGTGTTTTCACGAATATTTCCTTTGAAAATAATGTGTAAATGACAGAGAATTGCTGTATGTAAAAGGGCATGTTAAAAACGCATTGCAATTGGATAGCAACCGCACTGCATTCTGATGTAAATAGGATGCTAGGTATGAAAAATCAGATTGTACTTGCATAAAAAATGCATAAAAAAAGGACTCTTCTACATCAAAATTGGACTGATTTTAAAATAGCTAGTGTGTCTCCAGCCTTACACTGACAAAACACCTTTAAAAACCATTCTCCTGGCATAACCTAATAGGCCAATGTAGCTGAATGACCAGAGGGTCATTATTTGACCTCCAACCATCGGAAACCCGTAATCACGTCGCAGGGATGCCGACCTGATCCTAAACAACTAAATTAACATCTAGTTCAGAGGTTTTATTTATTGGTGGAGATTTTCATTGGTTGGTATGGTTTATTACTATGTTTAGCTTCTCGAGCTCTGTATAAAAAGTAGATTTTTTTTTTACTGTTAGGTGCGCTGCAGGAATTCATGCAAAGTGGAATGAAAAAAATGTTGCTTTAGCCCCAATTTTTTCACTTTTAGAAGGAATAGTATGACAAAATGGACCCCAAAATTTGTTATCTAGTTTCTTCTGAGCACGGAAAAGCCCAATATATGATCACAATCCTCTATCTGGACAAACGACAGGGATCCTAAAGGAAGGAGCACCATTTGAATCTTGACACAAATTTGGCTGAAATAGATTGTGGATACCATGTTGCATTAGTAAAGCCCCTATGGTGCCTAAACAGCAGAAACCCTCAAAAAGTGACACCACTTAGAAAGTACACCCCACAAGGCTTTTATACAGAGGTATAGTAAGCATTTTGAAATCAGCAGTATTACATAGAATTTGAGAACATTAGAATGTCATGTTGAAAAAGCAACATTTTCGTGAAAAAAATGAAAATTATCACATCAATGTTTTCACTTTTCCAAGAGAAAACCAGAAAAACTGGACCCAACAGTTTGGTACCCATTTGGACACATGGAAGGGCTTGGAAGGGAAGAAGCGACATTTGGAAAGTAAATTTGTCTGGAATAGATTTCACACAGTCTCATGTGCAAATCCCTTGATGTATCAAAAAAGCAGAAACCCCCCCAAGTGACCCTTGTTTGGAAACTAGACCTCAAAAGGAATTCATCTAGTGCTGGACTGTACATTTTTAATCTACAAAACTTTATAACAGTTAGATTTGAAAGCAAAAAAGTAAACAATTTCAACTAAAATACTATTTTGGCACTAAGTTTATAATTTCCACGAGAAAATGGACACCATAATTTTTAATGCAATTTTTACAGAATGTGGAAGCACCCCATAAATAGCTAAACACTAATGTTTGAGCACAAGGAAGGGAACTGATAGGAAGGAGTACTACTTGGCTTTCAGAATGCAGATTCCATTTCAACAGATGCCAGACTACGGAGACCCGTTTTGGCGTAGGCAGTGCACTCCTCCCTCCCGCTAGACTCTCCAATAAAACGAAAACAGGCCAGGGATGGGTTGAACAGGTCGGTTACAGTTTATTAAATTACACAACGCTGGGAGGGGCAAATTACGTTCTGCAACTGGCTCAGTAGCCACAGGCCCAGTCTGTAATAGAAATGCGAGCTGGCCAATGAGGGTTACGAACCCTTGCCCCTCCCGGCATTTCCGCTGTGACTTAAAACAAAAACAATAAAAGGAATATATATTTTTTTTTAAAAAAGGAAAACGTTTGAACAGGCAACACCAAAACGACAACATATATACATAAGGGAGGGAGGGTGGGACAACACCTACCAGGGGTCAGCCGAGGACAAAGAGGAAGCATTGACCCCTGGTACCTGGATTTAACCCCTGTGGGTGTGGCTGGCTGCCCCTTCCTCTTTTCCCCATTGGTCATTCGGGGGTCCCATTAGAGCATCACCTGGGGGGCAATAGTGGGAGCGGGGAATTCAGGCACCGTAATCTGACACTCTAGCTAAATCTATGGGGGCTACGCAGTCAGAGGCACGTTCCTTAGTCAGTGCCGTGCCTGCCAGAACAGCAGAGACCCCCACAAGTGACCCCATAATGGAAAGTTCACCACTTGAGGAATTCGTCTGGGGGTGTAGAGAGTATTTTGAACCTACAAGTGCCTCTAAGAATTTTAGAACATTGGGAAGAGAAAATATAAAATTTTAGTCTTTAAAAATGTAACTTTTTTGTTTGCTGCAAATGGGCCAAAATGCTATGGAATCCTTATGCAAGCTAATTAAATGACAATCCTGAAGTGCTGTGTCAGTAAATTTTGGTGAGTATTTGCAGTGCGATTTTTTTCTGCAGCATGTCAATTCTTTTTGCTTTTCTGCAGCGTTTTTCACCCATTGACTTCAACTGAGTCAGTCAAAACCGCAGCAAAATTGCAGGTGTAAAAAAGGTTTGCTGAGTGCTTGTTTTGTGCTTTACTCAGCGCTGAGATCTCATCTCCTGAGATTTTGGTGCCAAGATCTCCATGTGCGCATGCGCCGCCACCAGCAGCCATTTTCCCCGCAGTCCACACCGCATAGGAAACCATCTAACTGTGGGGGCTCTGGGCTTTCACAAGATGTCAGCAGAGCCCCCGCAGTTATTGAATGGGTTAATGCGGAAATCGGAATGAGAAAAAAAATCGCAGCATGCTGCGATTTGTTGTGTATCTCGGAGGAGACTCACCAATGCAAGTCAATGGGTGCAAGAAAAAAAAATTGCACAGAACTCGCACCATGCAAGTGCTATCCAAATTTTATGCACCAGTGTCCTTTGAAAAGACGGCAATTCATGTGCGGTAAAAGCACACTGACAGGTTAGAAAAGGATATAGAATAGCTATATACACATAGAATACATAATGTCTTTATATTGCAGATAGCGATAGATAGAAGAATAGCCGGTAATTCATTTGCTGGCTTCTGTAACATCACTGCAGGTGCCAGCAGGATAGGAGAGAGGGATTACACATACAGTAAATCCATATAGAATAGGTCGATATATAGATTTCAGTGACAATTACAATTAGTATAGTGCGTGTGCAAAACACTGGACATGAATTTAATAAAAGATTCTTTTACGGAAAAAAATGGTGTGGGGATCCCCCTATAATTAATTGCCAGCAATTGCTATGCAGACAACTGAGGACTGATGTTTATAGCCTAGGAAGGGTCCTTGGATCTCTAAGATGCTCCAATTCTGCATATAGCTTTGCTCATCCCACTGCCATGTAGCGGTGGCATATTGTTAACCCATAGTTGGGGGGTTGATGTCACCTTTCAGGTGATGTCACCATTCAGGTGGGCATCGCAGTTCATGCTCAGTGTATTCACAGCTGATCACCGTGAGAATTTCTCACAGTGATTTGCTATCAAGACACTCAGCTTGAAATGCTGTGACCTCATCACTGGCATTTTTCCTACGGTCCAGAGGTCATCGCAGTTCAGGCTGTGAGGGAGCGCAGACTCTGTGACGTCACCACTAGTCACTGAGGCTGCGCTGGCAGCATCTCCTCATTCACCAGTGTTTTTCAGCTGGGACGGTCGTATATTAGTACCATTCAGGTTGAAAAATGTATATCACCCAGATATGGATTACATTACGGCATGGACACAACGACGGACAGGTATGGTATATTGTTGCTTTTTTTATTTTTATTACAGGAGAACGAGGGCTTCGCATAGATTAGGTGAGGTTGTAAGTATGGTTTAATTAAGAATAATAACCGAGTCTGTGTTTTTATTTCAATTAAAAAATTTTTTATTGGGTGTCTATGTTTTCTTTACAATTTGACTACGGGTTTAGTAATAGGGGCGTCTTATTGATGTCTCTCCATTACTAACCTCGAGTCTTGATGGCAACTGAAAGGTGACATCACCTGAAAGGTGACATCAACCACCCAACTATTGCCCCATATGCCACCACTACAGGGCAGTGGGAAGAAACAAGAAAAACACAGTAAAACAAACATATAAAACTACTCTGCTGTAAAAAACTAACAGTAAACAGCAAGTGCTATTAAAAAGATAAAACGGTATTTGGTTGATACGTGCTTTGCAAAAAATGTATACTAAGCCTCTCTACCAAACGTCAAGGTAACCCCATCTGAGCAGTCCCTAACTGATGTATTTAAAAACCTGATCATGTGTATTTATTATTATTTATTTATATAGCACCATTGGTTCCATGGTGCTGTACATTTGAGTGTATAGTACCTATATGAGCAGAATCCAGACAGGTAATGTCCAACGTGGACACGCTGTAGAAGACGGCTTTTATGTGCATTGCCCACAAGGGAGGGGTGGAAACCTTCCTAATCTTGCAAAAACAAGAAACCAATTGAATACAAACACATGGACCATGCACACAGTGAACAAGTCTGTAGGACAGTGTTCACACCACCAGAAGACTGAAACACAGAAAAACAAACGTATAAAAATACTCTGCTGTAAAAAAGTAACAGTAAACAGCAAGTGCTGGTAAAAAGATAAAACAGGATATTTGGTTGATAAATTTTTTGCAAAAAATGTATATTAGGCTACTTTCACACTTGCTTTTTTTTGCAGCGCGTTTTTCCCGCAAAAAAACACATTGAAAAAACGCATACAAATGCTGCGTTTTTTTCAAGCATTTTTATGAGCATGCATGAAAAAACGCAGCATTTTTATGTGTTTGTATGCGTTTTTAGTGCGTTTTTACCGCGTTTGCGTTTTTTTCCAACATTAGGTGCCCCCTCACACTAACCCAAACCATGACTTTACTAACCCTAACCCTGACCCTAACCCTTAACCAAACCATACCCTGACCCTAACCCTGACCCTAACCCTTAACCAAACCATACTAACCCTAAACCTTAACCAAACCCTACTAACCCTAACCCAAACCCTAACCCCCCATAACTAACCCTAGCTCTAACCCAAACCCCTAAATTCCATTGTTTAACTAATGGTAAAAAAAAAAACGCATGCGCAAAAAAACGCATACATAAGCATGCCAATGCATAGACTTATAATGGGTGTCTTGCTGTAAAAAAACGCATTGCGCGCGCATGCGTTTTTTTGAGGCAAGTCGGACGCCCAAAAAATGCAACAGCATGCATTTTGTGCACCCGAGCGCATACCGCAAAAAAACGCATGCACGGTAAAACGCATACAAACGCATGTGTATGCGCACATAAGCGCATCCCATGCAAACTATAGGGAAAAAAAACGCATGCGTTTTTTAGCGCTAAAATCAAGCGCAAAAAAACGCAAGTGTGAAACCAGCCTTAAGCCTCTCTACCAAACGTCAAGGTAACCCCATCAGAGCAGTCCATAACTGATGTATTTAAAAACCTGATCATGTGTATAGTACCTATATGAGTAGGAACCAGACAAGTAATGTCTGATGTTAACACACTGTAGAAGAAGGCATATCTAAAGAAGAATATAATGCTGTCTGCAGAACCTGCAGGGCACAAATCAGATTATCTAAAGCTGAAAATGAACTGAGGCTTGCAAGAGATGTCAAAAGCAATAATAAAGGATTTTGGGGATATGTCAAAAGTAAAAGAAAAGTCAAAGATGCTATAGGATTTTTACAGGATGAAAATGATGAAATGGTAAGACAGGATGTTGAGAAGGCTGAACTTTTAAATTCCTATTTTGCATCTGTTTTCTCTCAGAAAGGAAATGTAACATCAACTGTTATTCACTGTCCTATTAAGGGAATAGAAGAATCCAGGATATCTATAAACAGAAAGATAGTGAGGAAACACTTAGCTAGCCTAAATGAATTCAAGTCTCCAGGTCCAGATGAATTACACCCCAGAGTACTGAAGGAGATAGCAGAAGAAATTTTTGAACCCCTCTCTATAATCTTTGAAAATTCTTGGAGAACAGGAGAAGTGCCAGAAGACTGGAGAAGAGCAAATGTTGTTCCTATCTTCAAAAAGGGGAAGAAGGTGGACCCAGGTAACTATAGGCCGGTGAGTCTGACTTCTATACCAGGAAAGATCTTTGAACAAATTATTAAACAACATGTATGTCAATACCTGGATAAGAATGAAGTGATTAAACAGAGTCAGCATGGGTTTGTAACTAATAAGTCATGTCAGACTAACTTAATTTCCTTCTATGACGGTATCACTGATTGGGTGGATCAAGGAAATGCTGTAGATATAGTATATCTTGACTTCAGCAAAGCATTTGACAAAGTCTCTCATACAATCCTTATTGAAAAAATGATTAAGTATGGAATGGACAAGGCAACTGTTAGGTGGATTCATAACTGGCTTAGTGATCGGACCCAAAGAGTGGTCGTAAATGGCTGCACATCCAGTTGGAAGAATGTCTCAAGTGGGGTACCACAGGGCTCTGTCCTGGGCCCTGTATTGTTCAACATCTTTATCAACGATTTAGATGAAGGAATTGAGGGTAAACTGATTAAATTTGCTGATGACACAAAGCTAGGAGGGATAGCTAATACTAGAGAAGAGAGAGAGGATTCAAAAAGATTTAAATAAACTGGAGAAGTGGGCAGCAACTAACAGAATGGTTTTTAACAGGGAGAAATGCAAAGTACTACATCTGGGCAATAAAAATGGAAAAAACATATATAGAATGGGAGGAATAGGGCTAAGTGACAGCACATGTGAAAAAGACTTGGGTATACTAATAGATCACAGACTGAATATGAGTCAACAGTGTGATGCAGCAGCAAAAAAGGCAAATGCAATTCTAGGATGTATTAACAGAAGCATACAGTCTAGATCACGTGAAGTCATTATTTCCCTCTACTCCTCTTTGGTCAGACCTCATCTGGAATATTGTGTCCAGTTTTGGGCACCACATTTTAAAAAAGACATCAACAAACTGGAGCAAGTTCAGAAAAGAGCGACCAGAATGGTGACCGGTCTGCAAACCCTGTCTCATGAGGAAAGGTTGCAGGATTTGGGAATGTTTAGTTTGCAAAAGAGAAGACTGAGAGGAGACTTAATAGCTGTCTACAAATATCTAAAGGGCTGTCACATTGTAGAAGGATCAACTTTATTCTCATTTGCACAAGGAAAGACTAGAAGCAATGGGATGAAACTGAATGGGAGGAGACACAGATTAGATATTAGAAAAAACTTTTTGACAGTTAGAGTGATCAATGAGTGGAACAGGCTGCCACGAGAAGTGGTGAGTTCTCCTTCAATGGAAGTCTTCAAACAGAGGCTGGACAGACATCTGACTGGGATGATTTAGCGAATCCTGCTTTGAGCAGGGGGTTGGACCAGATGGCCCAGGAGGTCCCTTCCAACTCTACGATTCTATGATGCTATGTGCATGGCCCACAAGGGAGGGGTGGAACCTCCCTAATCTTGTAGGGAGGGCAGTGGGATGAGCAAGGTTATGTGCAAGAATTGGCACATCTTAGATATACGCCTTTTCTGGGGCGGTTGAGAGCTTTTTAGCTGGGGGAGGCAGTATCTATGGCCCCTTCCTAGGCTATAAACATCAGCTCTCAGCATAGCCATTTCTGGCTATTAACCCCTTCATGACCGAAGCTTTTTTCAGTTTTACGTTTTCATTTTTCGCTCCCCTTCTTTCCAGAGCCATATCTTTTTAATTTTTCCGGCAATATGGCCATGTGGGGGCTTATTTTTAGTGGGACGAGTTGTACTTTTGACCAACATCATTGGTTTTAGCATGTTATTTACTTGTAAACGGGAAAAAATTGCAAGTGCGGTGAAATTGCAAAAAAGTGCAATCCCACACTTGTTTTCTGTTTCGCTTTTTTGCTAGGTTCACTAAATTCTAAAACTGACCTGCCATTATGATTCTCCAGGTCATTACGAGTTCATAGACACCAAATATGTCTAGGTTCTTTTTTATCTAAGTGGTGTGCTAGAACACACCGGGAACGCCTTTGCTGGGGGTCAAAGGCCACGTGGGTTTAGCATGAAACTCAGGTGCACAGCCAGAATCTGGACTTAACTGACACTGGATCAGGTTTATTTAAGGTGAAAGCCAAAACATACAGGAAATTTAACATAAAACAAATCCTTGCCTGTCCTGCACTAACTAAACAAGGTCCGAACTAACTATCAACTGGAGGGCTTCTCCCGTCCAGCCCAACCACAGATATAGTGAGCACTGCTTTTACTCACAAGTGTCTCTCACACAGACATGCTCTCTGTGTTCCCCAAGCTGAGCTACTAACACACCACCTGGCGTCCTTTTATATCCACCTCCCATTAATTAATCATCAGGTGAGGTACTGACCAGACTAGGCCACATACGAAAGGTATTTGGGCGAGATATACCTGCCCTCATCCACGATTCCCCCATGCTTCCCATAGTGGTAATAAAAAAAATTCCAAAGTTTGCTTTAAAAAAAAAATTGTGGAATTTTCCGAGACCCGTAGCGTCTCAATTTTTCATGATCTCGGGTTGGGTGAGGCCTTATTTTTTGCGTGTCGAGTTGACATTTTTAATGATACCACTTTTGTGCAGATACGTTTTTTTGATTGCCCATTATTGCATTTTAATTTAATTCTGACCTTTTGACTTTTTTCTTCACTACGCCGTTTAGCGATTCTGAATGCCGCGATACCAAATATGTGTTTGTTTTTTTATTGTTTTATTATGAATGGGGCAGAAGGGGGGTGATTTAAACTTTTATTTTTTTCTCTTATTTTCAGAACTATTTTTTTTTTTTTTTACTTTTGGCATGCTTCAATAGCCTACATGGGAGGCTAGAAGCTGCCATAGCTTGATCGGTTCTGCTACATAGAGGCGATGCTCAGATCGCCTCTATGCAGCAGAATTACTGCACTGCTTTGAGCGCCGACCACAGGGTGGCGCTCATTGCAATCCGGCATCAACAACCATAGAGGTCTCAAGGAGACCTCTGGTTGTTATGCCGACGAAACGATGACCCCCCGATCATGTGACGGGGTCAGCGGTGCACGTATTTCTGGCCCGAGGGTCGGTAGCACATGTTGAATGCCGCTGTCAGAGTTTGACAGCAGCATTTAACTAGTTAATAAGCGCAAGTGGATCGCGATTTCACCCGCAGGCACATGTCAGCTGTTCAAAACAGTGACATGTCCCGGCTTTGATGCGGGTTTACCGCCGGAGCCCACATCAAAGCGGAGGTGCTGCCATAGGACGTACTATCCTGTCCGATGGCAGAAAGGGGTTAATTATAGGGGGACCCCACACCATTTTTTTCCGTAAAATAATCTTTTATTAATTAAGTACATGTCCAATATTTTGCACACACACTATACTAATTGTATTTGTAACTGAAATCTATATATCGACCTATTCTATATGGATTTACTGTATGTAATCCATCTCTCTTATCCTGTCGGTTCCAGCAATGATTTTACAGAAGCCGGCAAATTAATTATCGGCTACTCTCATATATATCTCTCTCTGCAATATATATATATTTATATACACACATCTATTCTATGTGTATATATCTATTCTAACCTGTCACTCTGTGATTATACTGTGCATGGCAGATGATTTGCCGGCTTTTAGTCTATCTGTATATTGATCTAATATATCTAATATATAAAGCTCAAAGTGTGTATGAATGTATGTATTTGTGTATGCATGTGTGTATGTCCAGGATAGGCATCCGCACCGTCGCAGCTACAGCCACATCTGGACCCCGAGAGCCCCCTAAGCTATGTTGTGAGGCGAAATTTTAACCCCGTGCGTTCCAATTCACCAAACAATTTTGCCCCTGTCTACATACTGGGGAAAAAGTGTGTGCGCGTCAAGCCCCGCCCCTCATTATGATGTAATAATGCCCCTATCTACATACTGGGGAAACAGTGTGTGCGTATCAAGCCCCGCCCCTCATTATGATGTCACAATGGTTGCCATGGCGACGCTGATGTCATCATAGGTTGCAAGCCCTGCCGCTCATTATGATGTCATAATGGTTGACTATAGGATGGAGGATGTGTGATGGGTATATGGGCACTGGACTATGCGATGGAGGATATGTATGACGGGTATATGGGCACGGGACTATGGGATGGCGGATATGTATGACGGGTATATGGGCACTGGACTCTGAGATGAAGGATGTGTGATGGGTATATGGGCACTCGACTATGGGATGGAGGATATGTATGATGGGTATATGGGCACAGGAATATGGGATGGAGGATATGTATGATGAGTATATGGGCACTCGACTATGGGATGGAGGATATGTATGATTGGTATATGGGCACGGGACTATGGGATGGAGGATATGTATGATGGGTATATGGGCACGGGACTATGGGATGGAGGATGTATGATGGGTATATGGGCATGGGACTATGGGATGGAGGATGTGTGATGGGTATATGGGCACTGGACTATGAGATGAAGGATGTGTGATGGGTATATGGGCACTGGACTATGGGATGGAGGATATGTATGACGGGTATATGGGCACGGGACTATGGGATGGCGGATATGTATCATGGATATATGGGCACGGGACTATGGGACGGAGAAGATGTATGATGGGTATATGGGCATGGGACTATGAGATGAAGGATGTGTGATGGGTATATGGGCACTCGACTATGGGATGGCGAGTATGTATGATGGGTATATGGGCATGGAACTATGGGATGGAGAATTTGTATGATGGGTATATGGGCAAGGAACTATGGGATGGAGGATGTGTGATGGGTATATGGGCCCTCGACTATGGGATGGAGGATATGTATGATGGGTATATGGGCACGGGCCTATGGGATGGTGGATATGTATGATGGGTATATGGGCACGGGACTATGGGATGGATTATAATTTGCTATAACTAACCACAGTTAGTTACTATGCCCGGGCAGCGCCGGGCTCTTCAGCTAGTACTGTATATATCTCTGTGTTTTTAAGAATATTTCGTTTTAAAACGATGTGTAAAAGACAGAACTGCTGTATGTAAAAGCTCATGTTAAAATTGCATTGCATACGGATTGCATATACATGTCATACGCATGACACTCGTCTGTTTTTTTCGGTCCGGAAATCGGACTGTTTTTTTTTTCTCGCATATGGGTATGATCCTTTATTCTGAGAGCTGTAGCTTTATTTTTTTGTCGAATAGAGTTGCATGAGGGCCTATTTTTTGAGTTACAAGTTGGAGATTTTTTTGTTGCCTTTTCATTCAGATTTTTAAGACACAAAATGAACATAAACCAGCAACTCAGTTATTATTTTTATATTTTTTTTGCGCAGTTCACTGTGCGGTAATAGTGACAAGAATTATTTATTTTTTGGGTAAGTACGATTATGATTATACCAAATCTATTTAATTTTTACGCTTTGCTTCTTTTACACACTAAACAATATTTTATAAATATTAATTTGTTTTTCCATCATCATATTCTGGGGGCATGTAACTATTTTTTTGGTGAATGTGCCATATTATGGCTGGGCGGTTTGATCTTTGAACTTTTTGATCAACTTTTTTTTTAATCTCTTTTACCGTATATACTCGTGTATAAGCCGTGATTTTCAGCCCATTTTTTGGGGGCTGAAAGTCCCCCTCTCGGCTTATATGCAAGTCATAGGCCGGGAGGGGGAGCGGGGGTGTCTCTGCAGCCCCCCTGCTTGTTCCATGCTCTCGGCGCCCCTGCTCTTTCTGCTTTCAGTGGTCACGTAGTACCGCTCACTAAACTCATGAATATGCGCATATACATGAGTGTAATGAGCGGTACCATGTGACCGCTGAAAGCAAGAAGAGCAGCGCGGCACCAAGAACATGGAACAAGCAGGGGGAATGCAGAGACCTGCACCAGGAGGGGGTGAGTATGACAGGGGAGCCATATTTACCTGTCCCTTGTTCCACTGCTGCGCGTCGCTCTGCTGTCTTGCTTCCTCTGCAGTGACATTCAGGTCAGAGGGCGCGATGACGTAATTAGTATGCGCCCTCTGCCTGAACAGTCACCGCAGAGCCGGCAACGCTGGTGAGCAGTGGCAGCGACGAGGTGAGTATACAGTTGCATTATAAGATGCCACTCACTGTGCAGTATTATACTGATGTCTCAATTAATTTTACTTTTATAGGTATCTATTTTTATTTTTGAAATTTACCATTTACCATATGGGGCCACTCACTGTGCAGTATTATAAGGGGCCACTCACTGCGCAGCATTATACGGGGCCACTCATTGCGCAGCATTATAAGGGGCCACTCACTGTGCAGCATTATAAGGGGCCAATCACTGTGCAGCATTATAAGGGGCCACTCACTGTGCAGCATTATACTGATGTCTCAATTAATTTTACTTTTATTGGCATCTATTTTAATTTTTGAAATTTACCAGTAGCTTCGGCATACGTGAGTCAATACGTTTTCCCAGTTTTTGGTGACAAAATTAGGGGGGTCGGCTTATACACGGGTCGGCCTATACACAAGTATATAATTATACAGTATATTAAATTGTGTGTTAATATGATGAAAACGTGCAATTTCTGGCTTGTTTATAGTACAGAATAAAAAAATGACAGTTTTTAAAGTTTGTGTTGAGGATGCGGAAATACCAATTATGTGCACTTTTATTTGTTGTTTATTTTTGTTGTAACGCAAAGGCTGTGTTTTTAGTCATTTTTGTGCAGGTTTTTTTCTTTTTTTTATGCACTTTTCCACTTGTTCCAACTATGGGACATGAATATTTGATCTCTGGTCTCATGCATGGCAGTACTCCTGTACTGCAGTGCATGAGACCTATTAGTGTTCCACTGTGTCATTATCATTATTCTCAATTCTGAGATGAAATCTGCTTTTAGTGAAGTCAGACTTTTCCATTGCCGAGATAGGAGATGGCAGCTGCTACTAATAAGATTCTATGTAAAGAAAAAACTCCAAAAAAACATTCTTAATTCATAACTAAGTACAGATATAGTGCCTCATAAAGTCTCAATCGATAGAGACGACTCTCATTTATACTGTAAAAACAAGAGAAAAACAGAGTCCAGATCCATCTAAAAAATGCAAATTTTATTATAGGTAAACAGGCACATAACAGAAAAACAAAACAATTTTGTTAAAATAACTTGGTCAGTAAGTTTGTAACCCGAAACCAATAGAAAGAAAAAACCAGCAACCAAACGGTTAATGTTAACTCCCTGAGGACCACTGCAGAAATAGTTTTGGTGTGCAAAATGAGCTGTGCTGAGTTATCTATGCTTAAGGATGATCAGTCCTGTTGTATATTGTATTGCACTATGCCCTAGTAATATCAATCAATGGTGCTATGGTGGAGGGTGCAGCCCATATCAGCCCAGAGTTCAATTGCATACACAGTTGCCCATAAATTAATTGTATCAGCTGAGGTAGCAGACTCCACCTCAGCACCACTGCTGTGTGATCATGAAAACAAGTGCTGAACAGTCAGAGCAGAGAAACCACTGAGTGCACTAATTGCACATTTATTACACAAGGTCCATCAGAGAGAAAGAAAGGAGTATCTATGTAAACATACCCATCATGTCCTGGTAAGGATAAGGTGCTGGCTCGTATACCCCAAGATTAATAAGATTCTATGTAGACTGACTGGAAAAGGGAGAAGATACGGGCAGTGCTTCTCCCTCCTCTCCCTACTAGCTGTGATAAAGTGTATCACAGCAACTGCCATCTCCCATCTTCGCAATGGGAAAGTGTATCTTCACTAAAAACAGATTTCATCTCAGAATTTAGAATTTTGACAATAACTGATCAATTTTGACAGAGAAAGAAGCATATTTCTCTAATAAGATGTACAGTGTGGGTACAAAAGATTCCTTTAAACTTTTCACTCTGTTTCATTGCGCCATTTGGTAAATTCAAAACAGATCATTTTTTCTCATTAACCCCTTCGCGACACAGCATGTTTTCACCTTTCTGACCCGGCCAATTTTTACAATTCTGACCACTGTCCCTTTATGAGGTAATAACTGAACATGGACAAAACAGAATTCATCATCTTTCTCCAATCTCACTCTACCCCTCCACCAGACCTATCCATCAATGTCAATGGCTGCTCTCTTTCCCCAGTCCCGTACGCTCGGTGCCTTGGGGTGATCCTCGACTCTGCGCTCTCTTTCAAACCACATATCCAAGCCCTCGCCTCCTCTTGCCGCCTCAAACTCAAAAATATTTCCCGGATCCGCTCATTCCTCAACCACGAAACCACAAAAACACTAGTGCATGCTCTTATCTCCCGCCTTGACTACTGCAACCTCCTGCACTCTGGCCTCCCCACTAGCACTCTGGCACCACTCCAGTCCATCCTACACTCTGCTGCCTGACTAATTCACCTGTCTCCCAGCTATTCCCCAGCCTCCCCCCTATGCCAGGCCCTTCACTGGCTTCCTATTGCCCAGAGGCTCCAATTCAAAACCCTAACCATGACAAACAAAGCCAATTCTTTATTTTCCTAAGGGAAAAAGGATAAATTGGACCCCAAAAGTTTATGTGCAATTTGTCCTGAGTATGCTGATACCCCATGGAGGGTTAACCACTGTTTGGGCGCATGGCCTAGCTCAGAAGGGAAGGAGCGCCGTTTGACTTTTCTATGCAAAATTGGCTGGAATTGAGATCAGATGTGATGTCACGTTTGGAGAGCCCCTAATGTGCCTAATCAGTTGAAACCCCCCATTCTAACTCCAACCCTAACCCCAACACACCCCTAACCCTGATTCCAACTCTAACTTTAACCCCAACCCTAATGGGAAAATGGAAATACATTTTTTTATTTTATTATTTTTCCTTAACTAAGTGGGTGATAAAAGGGGGTTTGATTTACTATTTATATGGGAGGTCTTGTTTTTTGCGGGACGAGTTGATGTTCTTATTGGTACCATTTTCGGACACATGACATTTTTTTATCGCTTTTTATTCCGATTTTTGGGATGCAGAATGAACAAAAACGAGTAATTCATGAATTTCTTTTAGGAGTGGGGTTTATACCATTCCACTTGTGGTAAAATTGATAAAGCAGTTTTATTCTTTGGGTCAGTACCATTACAGCGATACCTCATTTGTCTTTTTTATATGTTTTGGCGCTTTTATACAATAAAAACTATTCTATAGAAAAAATAATTATTTTTGCATCGCTTTATTCTGACAGCTATAACTTTTACATTTTTCCGGTGATGGAGCTATATGGTGGCTTGTTTTTTTTGCAGGATAAAATGACGTTTTCAGCGGTACCACCTTTATTTATATCCCTCTTTATTGATCGCGTGTTATTCCACTTCTTGTTCGGCGGTATGATGATAAAGCATTGATTTTTTTGTCTTTTTTTAATGGTGTTCATCACTAAAGGGGTTAACTAGTGGGACAATTTTATAGGTCGGGTCGTTACGGATGCGATGATACAAAATATGTGTACTTTTGTTTTTTTAATTTACATAAATTTATTGGTAAAATATTTACTCATTTATTTTGTTTATTTGGGGATTTTTAAAATATTTTTACACATTATAATTTTTTTTAAAACTTTATTACATTGTCCCAGTATGGGACATTACAATATATAGTCAAATCGCTGATCTGACACTTTGCATAGCACAGTGTCAGATAAGAAATCTGACAGGTAGTGTAGGAGGCTTACTGGCGCCTGCTATAAGCAGGCGCTGAAAGCCACCCCACTGAAGGACCCCGCAGCAATCTCCCCTCACGATGTTCTGGTGGGAACACGCAGGTAGCGGCATCAGAGGGGTTAAATGCCCACGATCGGTGCTAGCGCCAATCGTGGGAGTTGCTGCGGAGTGTCAGCTGTCACAGCTAACACCCGATCACCGTGGCGCACAGCGTGAGGCCGCGGTGATCGTGCCACCGTACTAGTACTGCAGCGGGCAGATATGCGGTTCCCACAGAGCAGTACTAGTACGGCGAAGGTCAGAAAACGGTTAATGTACACTCTGCACCCCGTCTTGGCTAAAAAAAATATATAGAAATTTTTGCAAATTTATTAAAAAAGAAAAACTGAAGACTTTAGTCTAAGAGAGGATTGGCATTAGCTTAGGAACTGGAAAATTGAGTTGGCTAATTTATGCGCTAAGCATTCTCAATTTTTCATATTTCTAATGCAGTAATGCAATTCAATTTTCATATTCCATATTTGCATGCTATGGAGCTACAGAGTGCTGCCTTTTTTGCTTGAGTGTATATGAGTTGGTGACTCTAAGTAAGCACCTGTTCACACTTAGTTTATGCTTGGATGTGACGGTGAGTATTTTGAAATTTGTATTCATTAGCCTTCTGAATGAGCACTCGGCCTCTTAAGGTACTGTCACACTTAGCGATCCCGACCAGCGATATGACCCGGTCAGGATCGCTGGTGCATCGCTAAGTGGTCGCTAGTGAGCTGCCAAACAGGCAGATCTCACCAGCGACATAGCAGCAACCGGCGGTCGCTACTTACCTGTCAGACGAGGCGATCCTGACGTCCTCCCGCCCGCGTCCACGCATCGCTCGTCGGTGCCACAGGAAGCCCAGCAGGAAGCTGACGTCGAGAAACGGCCCAGGCCGTTCTCGCGCGATCAGTGATAATCAGCGGGGGAGCCAGTCGGAGGTAAGTATCACACATAGCGATATCGCTAGCAAAATCGCTGCTACGTCACAAAACCAGTGACTTATAGCGATATTGCTAGCGATATCACTTAGTGTGACAGGCCCTTTAGCCTCAGGCGTTTTTAATCACAGCAGGGCCACTACCCCTTCACAGAGATATAGATTTCATTCTAAGAGAGGATTCCCATTAGGTTCCCATACAGGTGAAGACTTTAGTCTAAGAGAGGATTGGCATTAGGTTAGGTCCTGGAAAATGAGAATCGCTTTAACGTGGCTTCCAGTTACACATGAATTGGCCAATTTATGGGCTAAGCATTCTCAATTTTTCATATTTCTAATGCAGTAATGCAATTCAATTTTCATATTTGCATGCTATGGTGCTACAGAGTGCTGCTTTTTTGCTTGATTGCAGAGTATACCACTTCTTTGCCTTAAAAAACTCATGAGTTGCTTTCGCAGTATGTTTTGGGTCAGTGTCCATCTGTACTGTGGTGCGTCATCCAATCAACCTTGCTGCTTATGGTTGAATATGAGCAGAAAGTATAGTCCTGTACACTTCAGAATTCATCCAGCTGCTTCTGTCTTCAGCCACATCATCAACACTAGTGACCCAGTACCATTGGAGGCCATGCATGCCATCACACTGCCTCCATCATGTTTTACAATGGATGTTGTGTGCTTTCAATTATGCGCCATTCTAAGAAATCTAAATACTTTCTTCTTCCCATTATCCTGGTACAGACTGATTTTCATTTACTCTGTCCATAGAATGCTTTTCCAGAACTGGGAAGGCTGATTAATGGTTTTCACCTTGTGGTGAACTGATGAACCCTATGTATTTGTTCTCATGAAGTCTTGTCTTGATGGTAGACTTACTTATTGAAACGCCAACTTCCTGAAGAGTGTTCTTCACTTGGATGGATGTTGTGGAAGGGTTTTTCGTCACCATGGAAAAGATTCTGTAATCACCCACAACTGTTGTCTTCCATAAATATCCAGGCTTTTTAAGTTTCCATGCTCACCAGTGCACTCTTTAGGCTGTGTGCACACGTAAGCGTTTTTTAAGCGTTTTACTGGCAAAAACGCTAAAAAAAGCGCTTACAAGAAGCATCCCATTCATTTTAATGAATTCTACATTTTTTGTGCATATTTATGCGAAAAAAAATGCAGCATGCTCATTAATTTTGAGGAAAAATCTGCATTTCTAACTATATTCTATGAGACTGGGGATGCTCCGGAAAAAAACGTGCAAAAAACGTGAGGAAAAAAACGCGCATTTCCTGGGAAGGAGTCTGGTTTTTAGTCAGGAATTTTGTGCATACGTGGGTACATAGCCTTATTTTGCAGAATTTAGCAAACTATTGATTTGGGCACTCCTAATATTTGAGCTATTTCTTTGCTGGATTTCATCTTTTTTCGCAGCCTAATGG
This sequence comes from Dendrobates tinctorius, assembly GCF_039654945.1. Lineage (NCBI taxonomy): Eukaryota > Metazoa > Chordata > Amphibia > Anura > Dendrobatidae > Dendrobates > Dendrobates tinctorius. Next base: position 3,079,467 of record NW_027361776.1, on the reverse strand, counting down.
TGGTCTTTTTCTCTGCCATTAAGAGAGCCTTTGACCGCATGTTGTGGTTTCTCAACAACAGTTTCCAAACACAAAAGCCACACTTGGAATCATCTCCAGACCTTTTCCTGCTTAACCGCTTGACAGCCAATACGTCTTTTTACTGACCTGAGATATAAGAGAATATCATCACCATACAGGTAACAATCCAGCAGCTGTCAACTGTACACTATAGCTGACAACTTACTGTATCACAAACGATCAGTGTTGGCACTGTCCATATCTGTTTAACCCTTTAGTTGCTGCTGTCAAAAGTGACTACATCAAATAAATGATTAATAGATTGTGGGGGCTTCCGCTTTAACCTAATTGACACACCGAGATCATGAGTGTAGTCCTGATGTTTGCCATAGCAGTTCATGGCCAAATAGCGGCCTTAGAGACTCACGGCTATAGCGACCGGTTCAGAAGTTAGCGACATTTAGATGTAAAACAAACACGTTTTCATTCCTGCTACACCACTTTGCATTAATTCCTGAAAATCACCTGAAGGGTTAATAAACTATCTGACAGCAGTTTTCAGTATGCCAGGGGGTGCTGTTTTTAAAATGATATCACGTTTGGGTTTTTTCCAATATATAGGACCCCCAAAGTCACTTCAAACCTGGAAGACTTTAAAGCCCCTCTGCGGGTCGGGTAACCGGGGTCACTGAAAGGTCACCCAACACGCAGATACAGGGGGCTTTGTACTTCACCATAGGGGGCGTGGCTTCGCCCCCACGTGGCTACAATCGCTCTGATTGACTGTTAAAAGTGAAACATCCAATCACAGCGATAGTAATATTTCATCAATGAAAATTGATGAAATATTACAATACAGCCATGGCCGATGCTGCAGTAGCATCGGACATGGCTGGAGAAAGTTACTTGACCCCCCACACATCGGCTGGCGGGGGTGATCGGTCCCCGCCACTGAATGACAGCGGCAATGTCCCACGGGCGCCGCCATCTTGGATCTCACAGTGATCAAAATGAAATAAAAAGTAAATAAACCATCCATTTATCACCCCCACAGGTAGGCACATATAATAAAATAAAGAAAATATTTTTATTTTTCCATTAGGGTTAGGGCTAGGGTTAGGGTTGGAATTAGGGTTAGGGTTGGAATTAGGGTTAGGGTGGAATTAGGGTTAGAATTAGGGTTAGGGTTGGAATTAGAGTTAAGATTAGGGTTAGGCTTGTGGTTAGGGTTATACAATCATATGTTAAAGATTGGGCACCCCTATTAATGTTAACCTTTTTTCTTTATAACAATTTTGGTTTTTGCAACAGCTATTTCAGTTTCATATATCTAATAACTGATGGACTCAGTTATATTTCTGGATTCAAATGAGGTTTATTGTACTAACAGAAAACGTGCAATCTGCATTTTAACAAAATTTGACCGGTGCAAAAGTATGGGCACCTCAACATAAAAGTGACATTAATATTTCGTCGATCCTCCTTTTGCAAAAATAACAGCCTCTAGTCGCTTCCTGTAGCTATTAATGAGATCCTGGAAGAAGGTATTTGTGACCATTCCTGTTTACAAAACAATTCCAGTTCAGTTACGTTTGATGGTCGCCGAGCATGGACAGCCCGCTTCAAATCATCCCACAGATGTTCAATGATATTCAGGTCTGGGGACTGGGATGGCCATTCCAGAACATTGTAATTGTTCCTCTGCATGAATGCCGGAGTAGATTTGGAGCGGTGTTTTGGATCATTGTCTTGCTGAAATATCCATCCCCTGCGTAACTTCAACTTCGTCACTGATTCTTGCACATTATTGTCAAGAATCTGCTGATACTGAGTTGAATCCATGCGACCCTCAACTTTAACAAGATTCCCGGTGCCAGCTTTGGCCACACAGCCCCAAAGCATGATGGAACCTCCACCAAATTTTACTGTGGGTAGCAAGTGTTTTTCTTGGAATGCTGTGTTTTTTAGCCTCCATGCATAACGCCTTTTTGTATGACCAAACAACTCAATCTTTGTTTCATCAGTCCACAGGACCTTCTTCCAAAATGTAACTGGCTTGTCCAAATGTGCTTTTGCATACCTCAGGCGACTCTTGTTTGTGGCGTGCTTGCAGAAAAGGCTTCTTTCGCATCACTCTCCCATACAGCTTCTCCTTGTGCAAAGTGCGCTGTATTGTTGACCGAGGCACAGTGACACCATCTGCAGCAAGATGATGCTGCAGGTCTTTGGAGGTGGTCTGTGGATTATCCTTGACTGTTCTCACCATTCTTCTTCTCTGCCTTTCTGATATTTTTCTTGGCCTGCCACTTCTGGGCTTAACAAGAACTGTACCTGTGTTCTTCCATTTCCTTACTATGTTCCTCACAGTGGAAACTGACAGGTTAAATCTCTGAGACAACTTTTTGTATCCTTCCCCTGAAAAGCTATGTTGAATAATCTTTGTTTTCAGATCATTTGAGAGTTGTTTTGAGGAGCCCATGATGCCACTCTTCATAGGAGAATCAAATAGGAGAACTACTTGCAAGTGGCCACCTTAAATACCTTTTCTCATGATTTGATACACCTGGCTATGAAGTTCAAAGCTCAATGAGGTTAGAAAACCAATTTAGTGCTTCAGGAAGTCAGTAAAAAGTAGTTAGGAGTGTTCAAATCAAGAAAATGATAAGGGTGCCCATACTTTTGCACCGGTCAAATCTTGTTTCAATGCAGATTGCACATTTTCTGCTAGTACAATAAACCTCATTTGAATCCAGAAATATAACTGAGTCCATCAGTTATTAGATATATGAAACTGAAATAGCTGTTGCAAAAAAACAAAATTGTTATAAAGAAAAAAGGTTAACATTAATAGGGGTGCCCAAACTTTAACATATGACTGTAGCTAGGGTTGGGATTAGGGTTAGGGGTGTGTTGGAGTTAGGGTTGTGGTTAGGGGTGTGTTGGGGTTAGAATTGAGGGGTTTCCACTGTTTAGGCACATCAGGGGGTCTCCAACGGCGACATGGTGCCACCATTGATTCCAGCCAATTTTGCTGTCAAAAAGTCAAACAGTGCTCCCTCGCTTCCAAGCCCCGATGTGTGCCCAAACAGTGGTTTACCCCAACATATGGGGTATCAGCGTACTCAGGACAAATTGCACAACAACTTTGGGGGTCTAATCTATCCTTTTACCCTTGGGAAAATAAAAAATTGGGGGCTAAAAAATTATTTTTGCAGAAAAAAATATTTTTTTTTATTTTCACGTCTCTGCGTTATAAACTTCTGTGAAGCACTTGGGGGTTCAAAGTGCTCACCAGATATCGCGATAAGTTCCTTGGAAGGTCTAGTTTCCAAAATGGGGTCACTTGTGGGGGGTTTCTACTGTTTAGGCACATAAGGGGCTCTGCAAACGTAACGATGACCGCAGACCATTCCATCAAAGTCTGCATTTCAAAATGTCACTACTTCCATTCCGAGCCCTGACGTGTGCCCAAACAATGGTTCCCCCCCAACATATGGGGTACCAGCGTACTCAGGAAAAATTGGACAACAACTTTTGGGGTCCAATTTATCCTGTTACCCTTGTGGAAAAAAATTGTGGGCTAAAAATCATTTTTTGGAGGAAAAAATGATTTTTTATTTTCACGGCTCTGCATTATAAACTTCTGTGAAGCACTTGGGGGTTAAAGGTGCTCACCACACATCTAGATAAGTTCCTTGGATGTCTAGTTTCCAAAATGGGGTCACTTGTGGGGGGGTTCCACAGTTTAGGTACATCAGGGGCTCTGCAAATGTAACATGACGCCCACAGATCATTCCATCAAAGTCAATATTTCAAAGTGTCACTACTTCCCTTCCGAGCCCCCACGTGTGCCCAAACAGTGGTCCCCTCACATATGGGGTACCAACGTACTCAGGACAAACTGGACAACAACTTTAGGGGTCCAATTTATCATGTTACCCTTGTGAAAATAAAAAATTGCGGACAAAAAATATAATTTAGAAACTTCTGTGAAGCACCTGGGGGTTCAAAGTGCTCACTATGCATCTAGATAAGTTCCTTAGGGTGTCTAGTTTCCAAAATGGGGTTATTTGTGGGGGAGATCCAAAGTTTAGGCAAACATGGGATCTCCAAACACGACATGGTGTCCGCTAACAATTGGAGCTAATTTTCCTTTGAAAAAGTCAAATGGCGCGCCTTCCCTTCTGAACCCTTCCGTGCGCCCAAACAGTGGTTCCTTCCCCACATATGGGGTACCAACGTACTCAGGGCAAACTGGACAACAACTTTTGTGGTCCAATTTCTAATGTTAGCCATCTGAAAATAAAAAATAGCGTGCTAAAAAAATCATTTTTAATATATTTACTAATGACCTTGTAGGAGGCATAGAGAGTAGAATTTCAATATTTGCAGATGACACTAAACTCTGCAGGGTAATCAATACAGAGGAGGACAATTTTATCTTACAGGAGGATTTATGTAAACTAGAAGCTTGGGCTGATAAATGGCAAATGAGCTTTAATGGGGATAAATGTAAGGTCATGCACTTGGATAGAACGAACAAGATGTAAAATTATGTGCTTAATTGTAAAACACTGGGCAAAACTGTCACTGAAAAAGACCTGGGTGTATGGGCGGACGACAAACTCGCATTTAGTGGCCAGTGTCAGGCAGCTGCTGCAAAGGCAAATAAAATAATGGGATGCATTAAAAGAGGCAGAGATGCTCATGAGGAGAACATAATTTTACCTCTATATAAGTCACTAGTGCGACCACACTTCGAATACTGTGTACAGTTCTGGTCTCCGGTGTGTAAGACATAGCTGAACTGGAGCGGGTGCAGAGAAGAGCGACCTCACAAAACCTGGGAAACACACATTCGCCAGAAGACTTGCCACACTCATCAGGAGGGCTTTAAACTAGAAGAGGGGATGGGAGGAAAAACAGCAGACAAGAACATGCAGCAGAAAGACAAACTAATCAAGGATACTAGATGTGGTAAAGAGGACCCAAGACAGGGTACTCAGAAGGAAGCTAAGAAAAAGGAAGCAAAACTTCTTTCCTGCATGCTGACCAACGCAAGAAGCCTGACCAATAAGATTGAAGATCTGGAGTTGGTAATGTATGAGGAAAAATACGACATAGTAGGAATAACTGAGACATGGTTAGACGACAGCTATGACTGGGCGGCTAACTTGCAAGGATATGATTTGTTTAGGAGGGATCGTAAAAAAAGGAAAGGGGGTGGAGTCTGTATATATATATATATATATATATATATATATATATATATATATATATATATATATATATATATAAAGTCTACTTTAAAGTCCACACTAAGAGAAGATATACAAGAGGGAAATGAAGAGGTGGAGTCTCTATGGGTGGAGATACAAGGAGGGAAAAGTAATAAAATCCTCATGGGGATTGTTATAAGCCACCAAATATAACAGAAGCCACTGAAAATGTATTATTGAAACAAATAGACAAAGCAGCAAATCGCAATGAGGTGATTATTATGGGGGACTTCAACTACCCCGACATAGACTGGGAAACTGAAACCTGCGTATCTCAGAAAGGAAACCAATTTCTGTCAGTGACCAAGGATAATTATCTGTCACAACTTGTGCAGGGCCCAACTAGAGGGACAGCCCTTCTGGACTTAATTTTAAGAAACAGGCCAGATAGAATAACAGAAGTAAGAGTCGATGGGCACATAGGGAACAGTGACGACAATATAATACAATTCCACTTGTCCTTCAGTAAGGTGCCCTGGAAGGGGTTTACAAAAACGCTGAATTTCAGGAAAGCAAAGTTTGATCAGCTTAGAGAGGACCTTCGCCGAATTGATTGGGACAATGTCCTCAAAAATATGAGCACAGAAAATACATGGGAAATATTTAAATCAGTTTTACACACCCACTGCGAGCTAGCCATACCGTACAGAAATAAAAGGGCTAGGACCAGGAGAACACCAATGTGGCTAAATAAGGATGTAAAAAGGGCAATAAATAACAAGAAAAAGGCATTTAAGAAGATAAAACAAGGCGGCAATGAAGAAGCATTAAAAAATTATAGAGAAAAAAATAAAATGTGTAAAAAACAAATCCATTTATCAAAAGTGGAAACTGAGAGACTCATTGCTAAGGAAAGTAAAACAAACTCCAAACTATTCTTTAATTATATAAACAGTAAAATTACTAAAATTGATAGTGTCAGCCCTTTAAAGAACAATGTGGGTGAAATCATAGAGAGCGATGTGGGAAAAGCAAATGTTTTAAATACTTTTTTCTCAACAGTGTTCACACAGGAAAAGGATTTGCCAGGGGAAATGCAGAGTGATAATGTAAACTCCCCTGTTGTGAGCTCATCTGTTCATTCATCTTTTGTGTCCGAGGATCTCCCTCTTCTGGTGAAGGAAGGTAGTGAGGATGATTTGGATGAAAGAAACCAACACCTGATCAGGTGGATCGTGACTGGGTAACGGGAACTACAGACTGGATATAAGACAACCGACGCCCTTCTGAGTCGCTGGTGATTTCTCTGCTGGATTCTTGGAGACCAGTCTGATTCCTGCTTCCCAAAGATAAGTTTTTGCTCTGCTATTGAACTTAGTAGTTTTGGTTTTGTTTACCTTGTTTTTTTAGTTCAGCCATCCCCGGCCAGGGGTGTGCTGGATTCTTTTTCCTTGATCAGTGTTCTCTTTTGCTCTGCTTCTAGAATATTCTGAGTGCTGATATAGGGTTTGAAGTCTAGTGACTTCAGGGTCCTTTTTGCTTATCAGTTGTGTTGGTAGTATTTTTTGGCAGGGTTTTCTCGGATTGCAGACAGCAGCTTTTCTGTCCTGTCCTTTTTAGTTAGCTTGGGCCCCATCGATTGCTCATCCTATCTTTCTATCTGTGTTAGTGTTTTCATCTTGCTTCACCGTCATTATATGTTGGGGGCTGCCTTTTGCTTTGGGGTCTGCTCTGGGGCAGTCAGTTTTTCTCTTTTCTCTCTTTAGGCTTGTGTAGATCTCCGGCTGTGACGAGGTGTCTAGGATCACCGTAGGAACACTTCACGGCTACTGCTAGTTGTGTGATAGGATCAGGGGTCTGCAATCCGCTAGTTTCCAATCTCTCTGATTTTCTGGGCTGAGCTTGTGTTTTGTTTTTTCCTCCTCGGTGACTCAATCATAGCAGAATCACCAGCTATACATAACGCAGATTCTAGGGTACTCAAAAGCAGGAAGGAATTGTTTAAAAAAAAAAAAAAAAAGGTGTCAGAATTTTTTTTTTCTGTGTATATTTTTTTTCTCTTTTTCTCTGAGGCCGTAGGAGGAATATTTTTTTTTTTTTCTGATGGAGTTTAAGCAATTGTCTGATCATGTGGAGCAGCTTGCTGCTGAAGTGCGAGGAATTTCCGCCTATCTTGCTCATTCACACGCTGCTGAACCAAAAATCCCCACTCCTAATGTGTTTTTTAGGGATCGGTCTAAATTTTTTAATTTTAAGAATAATTGTAAATTATTTCTTGCCTTGAAGCCTAACTCATCGGGGAGCTCTGCGCAGCAGGTTAAAATTGTCATCTCCTTGCTGCGCGACGATCCCCAGGATTGGGCGTTTTCTTTAGTACCAGATGATCCTATTCTAGCTAATGTGGACGCATTTTTTCAGGCCTTGGGGTTGTTGTATGATGAACCTAATGCTATTGATCAAGCTGAAAAGACCCTGTTGGCATTGAGCCAGGGTCAAGATTCTGCAGAACTGTACTGTCAAAAATTCCGAAAGTGGGCGGTCCTCACCACTTGGAATGATGGTGCCTTGGCAGCTCTCTTTCGGAAGGGTTTGTCAGAAACTGTAAAAGATACTATGGTGGGATTTCCTGTTCCCTCTGGTCTTGACGATTCTATGTCATTAGCCATTCAGGTTGATCGGCGTTTACGTGAACGTAAAATTATACGGGAAACCCACCTGTTGAACAAATGTCTGAACCTATGCAATGTGATAGAGTTTTGTCTAGGGCGCAACGTCAGGAGTTTAGAAGACGTAATAAGCTATGTTTTTTCTGTGGAGATGCCTCTCACATTATTTCTGTCTGTCCTAAACGAGAGAAACGTTTTGCACACACATTTGCTGTAGGTGGTGTACAACCTAAGTTTCTTCTGGCAATTACTCTGATCTGCTCCCTGTCCACATTTTCTGCTAAAGCCTTTGTGGATTCAGGAGCGGCCTTGAACCTAATGGATTTAGATTTTGCTAAACGTTGTGGTTTCCCTATGACACCCCTGTGGACGCCTATTCCTTTGAGGGGTATTGATGCTACTCCTTTGGCGAAGAATAAACCTCAATTTTGGACCCAGGTGGTAATGCGGGTGGCCCAAGACCATCAAGAAAATTGCAGATTTTTGGTGTTGCATCATTTGCATGATACCATCGTGCTGGGGTTCCCCTGGTTGCAAATCCATAACCCAGTTTTGGATTGGAAATCTGTGTCTGTGGTGAGTTGGGGTTGTCGGTGTACTCTTAGTGACACTCCTGTTTTCTCCACCTCTCCCCAGTCGCATGAGGTTCCTGATTATTTGGCTGATTTTTATGATGTGTTTAGTGAGAGTAAGTCTGCGTCTTTGCCTCCTCATAGGAGTTATGACTGTGCAATTGAGCTGAGTCCGAGGTGTAAATTTCCCAAGGGTCGACTTTTCAATTTATCTGTACCCGAACATGAGGCTATGCGTTCTTAAATTAAGAAGTCGTTGGAGAAGGGTCATATTAGACCATCCTCTTCACCCTTGGGTGCTGGGGTTTTTTTTTGTGGCCAAGAAGGATGGTTCATTAAGGCCCTGTATTGACTATCGCTCCCTTAACAAAATTACTGTTAAATATCAGTATCCGTTACCCCTGATTTCTGATCTATTCTCCAGAGTTAAAGGTGCTTGCTGGTTTACCAAGCTTGACCTCAGGGGGGCGTATAATCTTATTCGCATTAAGCATGGGGATGAATGGAAGACAGTGTTTAATACTCCGGAGGGACATTTTGAGTACCTGGTGATGCCTTTTGGGCTCACTAACGCCCCTTCTGTCTTCCAGTGCTTCATGAATGATATTTTCCGGGACTTTGGGGATAAGTTTCTGATCATCTATTTGGATGATATTTTGATCTTTTCCAGGGATTGGGACTCTCATGTGGAACATGTTCGGACTGTGTTCCGGATTTTGAGGGAAAACTCCCTGTATGTTGAGGGATCGAAATGTCTTTTTGGTGTACATAGGATTTCATTTTTGGGATTTATTTTGTCTCCGTCAACTATTGAAATGGACCCGGCCAAGGTACAGGCCATTTATAATTGGGTGCAGTCCACTTCTTTGAAGGCTCTCCAGAAGTTTTTGGGTTTTGCTAATTTTTATCGTAAGTTTACAGCCAATTTTTCTGTTATTGCCAAACCATTGACTGATTTGACTAAGAAGGGCGCTGATTTGCTGAATTGGTCTCCAGAGGCTGTTTCTTCTTTTCAGGAGCTGAAGCGGAGGTTCACTTCTTCTCCGGTTTTGCGACAACCCGATGTCTCACTTCCATTTCAGGTGGAGGTGGATGCTTCAGAGACTGGTGCAGGAGCTGTTTTGTCCCAAAAAGATCCTGTAACATCTAAAATGAACCCCTGTGCCTTCTTTTCCCAAAAGTTCTCTCCTTCGGAACGCAACTATGATGTGGGGAATTGAGAACTGTTGGCCATGAAGTGGGCATTTGAGGAGTGGAGACATTGGTTGGAGGGAGCTAGACATCAAGTTGTGGTCCTCACTGACCACAAGAATTTGATCTACCTTGAGTCGGCTAAATGCTTGAATCAGAGACAGGCCAGGTGGGCCTTGTTTCTCACACGTTTTGATTTTGTGGTCTCCTTTCTTCCGGGCACTAAGAACGTTAAGGCTGATGCCCTCTCTAGTAGTTTTTTGGCCGATTCTCCTATTGTGACCAAGCCTGCTACCATCTTAGGTGAGGGGGTGGTTATTTCTGCCATCTCGCCTGATTTGAGACGTGCTCTGGAGAAGTTTCAGGAGGATAAGCCTGAGCGTTGTCCCAGTGGTAGGTTATATGTTCCTGACCAGTGGAGGAGGAAGGTGATGTCTGAGGTTCATTGCTCCGCGATGGCTGGTCATCCAGGTATTTTTGGTACTAGAGATTTGGTGAGTCGGTCTTTTTGGTGGCCTGCCTTGTCTCGTGATGCCAGAAACTTTTTGCAGTCCTGTGGGACTTGTTCCCGCTCTAAGCCTTGTTCTCGTTCTAGTGGGTTGTTGATGCCTTTGCCAGTGCCCAGGAGGCCATGGACCCATATTTCAATGGATTTTATTTCTGATCTGCCTGTCTCTCAGAGGATGACTTATCTGGATGATTTGTGATAGATTCTCTAAGATGGTCCATCTTGTACCACTCCCTAAGTTGCCATCTTCCTCAGAGTTGGTGCCCTTGTTTTTGCAACAGGTGGTTCGCTTGCACGGGATTCCGGAGAACATTGTATCGGACAGAGGAGTTCAGTTTGTCTCTAGATTCTGGAGGACATTTTGTTCCAAGTTGGGAATTCAGTTGTCCTTCTCCTCTGCGTTTCACCCTCAGACCAATGGGCAGACGGAGAGAACAAATCAGACTTTGGAGGCTTATTTGAGATGTTTTATATCTGCTGATCAGGATGATTGGGCCTCATTTTTACCCTTGGCCGAATTTGCTTTAAATAATAGAGCTAGTTCTGCCACTTTGATGTCACCCTTTTTCTGTAACTTTGGGTTTCATCCTCGATTTTCTTCAGGGCAGGTGGAGTCTTCTGCCTGTCCAGGGGTTGACACTGTGGTGGAAAGAATGCAGCAGATTTGGGACCAAGTGGTGGATAAGTTGTCTCCCAGGAAAAGGCCCAGCGTTTTTCCAACCGGCATAGGACCATTGGTCCCCGGTTTAAGGTGGGTGATATGGTCTGGTTGTCATCAAAGAAGATCTCTATGAAAGTGGCTTCTCCAAAGTTTAAACCTAGATTTATTGGACCTTACAAGATTTTGGAGATTATTAATCCGGTCTCTTTTCGGTTGGCTCTTCCTGTCACATTTAAGATTCATAATGTGTTTCATAAGTCCTTGTTGAAGAGGTTTGTTGAACCAGTGGTTCCTATGGCAGCACCTCCTGACCCTGTGTTGGTTGAAGGTAACATGGAATATGAGGTAGAGAAGATACTGGATTCCCGTCTGGCTAGACGGAGACTCCAGTATTTGGTTAAGTGGAAGGGTTATGGTCAGGAGGACAATTTCTGGGTCTCTGCCTCTGATATTCATGACGAAAGATTGGTGCGTGCTTTTCATCGGGCTCATCCTGATCGGCCTGGGGGCTTGGATGAGGGTTCGGTGACCCCTCCTCAAGGGGGAGGTACTGTTGTGAGCTCATCTGTTCATTCATCTTTTGTGTCCGAGGATCTCCCTCTTCTGGTGAAGGAAGGTAGTGAGGATGATTTGGATGATGAAACCAAACACCTGATCAGGTGGATCGTGACTGGGTAACAGGAACTACAGACTGGATATAAGGCAGTCGACGCCCTTCTGAGTCGCTGGTGATTTCTCTGCTGGATTCTTGGAGACCAGTCTGATTCCTGCTTCCCAAAGATAAGTTTTTGCTCTGCTATTGAACTTATTAGTTTTGTTTTTTTTACCTTGTTTTTTTGAGTTCAGCCATCCCCGGTCGGGGGTGTGCTGGATTCTTTTTCCTTGATCAGTGTTCTCTTTTGCTCTGCTTCTAGAATATTCTGAGTGCTGATATAGGGTTTGAAGTCTAGTGACTTCAGGGTCCTTTTTGCTTATCAGTTGTGTTGGTAGTATTTTTTGGCAGGGTTTTCTTGGATTGCAGACAGCAGCTTTTCTGTCCTGTCCTTTTTCGTTAGCTTGGGCCCCATCGTTTGCTCAACCTATCTTTCTGTGTTAGTGTTTTCATCTTGCTTCACCGTCATTATATGTTGGGGGCTGCCTTTTGCTTTGGGGTCTGCTCTGGGGCAGTCAGTTTTTCTCTCTTTAGGCTTGTGTAGATCTCCGGCTGTGACGAGGTGTCTAGGATCACCGTAGGAACACTCCACGGCTACTGCTAGTTGTGTGATAGGATAAGGGGTCTGCAATCCGCTAGTTTCCAACCTCTCTGATTTTCTGGGCTGAGCTTGTGTTTTGTTTTTTCCTCCTCGGTGACTCAATCATAACACTCCCCATTAAGTATTACCTGCCTAACCCAGGAAGAAGTGCAGAACCGCCTTAGTAAGATTAAAATTGACAAATCACCAGGCCCTGATGGCATTCACCCTCGGGTATTAAGGGAGTTAAGTAATGTGAGAGACAGGCCTCTATTCCTTATATTTAAAGACTCTATAGAAACAGGGTCTGTTCCTTTTGATTGGCGGCAAGCAAATGTGGTACCAATATTCAAAAAGGGGTGTAAAAGGGAATATGGAAACTATAGGCCAGTAAGCTTAACATCTGTTGTGGGTAAAATTTTTGAAGGGATTCTATGGGATACCATTATGGAATATCTTAATGTTAATAAATGTTTAACTCCATATCAACATGGATTTATTAAGGATCGCTCCTGTCAAACTAACCTGATCAGCTTCTAGAAGGATGTAAGCTCTCAAATGGACCAAGGAGAATCATTGGATGTCATTTATCTCGACTTCTCTAAAGCATGTGACACTGTCCCACATAAAAGATTGGTAAGTAAGAGGAGAAAGCTTGGGCTAGGGGAAAATGTGTGTAGATGGGTAGGTAGCTGGCTTAGTGATAGAAAACAAAGAGTGGTTATTAATGGTGCATACTCAGATTGGGCCAGGGTTACTAGTGGGGTACCACAGGGTTCTTTATTGGGCCCCTACTATTTAATATATTTATTAATGATCTAGTGGATGGCTTCACAGTAAAATATCAGTATTTGCAGATGATTCAAAACTATGCAAGGTAGTTAACACAAAGGAGGAGAGTTTGCAACTACAGACAGATTTGAGTAAATTGGAGAATTGGGCTGAAAAATGGCAAATGAGGTTTAACACAGATAAGTGTAAGGTTATGCACATGGGAAGGAGAAACAGATGCTACAATTACTTAATAAATGGGAAACTGCTGGAGAAATCAGACATGGAAAAAGACTTAGGCATCTTAGTCAATAAGAAGCTAAATTGGAGTGCACAGTGTCAGGCAGCTGCCACCAAAGCAAATAGTGTCATGGGATGAATTAGAAGAGGTCTGGGGACACGAGATGAAAACATAATTCTCCCTCTGTACAAATCACTCGTCAGACCACACTTGGAGTATTGTGTGCAATTTTGGACGCCGGTGCTCAAGAAAGACATTACTGAACTTGAAAGGGTTCAAAGGCGGGCTACTAAAATGATAAATGGAGTTGGTTCACTACAATACCCAGAAAGGTTATCAAAATTAGGTCTATTTACTCTAGAAAAGAGAAGACATAGGGGAGACCTAATATATATGTACAAGTATATCAGAGGGCAATACAGAGATCTCTCCAATGAACTGTTTGTACCAAGGACTGTGACAAGAACAAGGGGGCATTCTCTTCGTTTGGAGGAAAGACAATTTCTGCACCAGCATAGAAGAGGGTTCTTCACGGTAAGAGCAGTGAGGCTCTGGAATTCTCTTCCTGAGGAAGTGGTGATGGCCAACTCACTGAAAGAATTTAAGAAAGGAATGGATGCTTTTCTTGTGAGTAACAGTATAGAAGGTTACGAATAACATAATATTATAGGAAGATGGTTGACCCAGCTTAGGGGAAGGAACTTTTTTCCCTATGGAGGAAATTGGCTGCTATTCTGTGGGTTTGTTGCCTTCCCCAGGATCAACAATGCAGAACAGCTGCACTAAAAATAGGCTGAACTAGATGGACATACAGTTGTGGCCAAAAGTATTGACACCCCTGCAATTCTGTCAGATAATACTCAGTTTCTTCCTGAAAATGACTGCAAACACAAATTCTTTGTTATTATCTTCGTCATTTCATCTTCCAACAAGACAACGACCCAAAGCACACAGCCAAGAAAACCAAGGCCTGGTTCAAGAGGGAAAAAATCAAGGTGTTGCAGTGGCCTAGTCAGTCTCCTGACCTTAACCCAATTGAAAACTTGTGGAAGGAGCTCAAGATTAAAGTCCACATGAGACACCCAAAGAACCTAGATAACTTGGAGAAGATCTGCATGGAGGAGTGGGCCAAGATAACTCCAGAGACCTGTGCCGGCCTGATCAGGTCTTATAAAAGACGATTATTAGCTGTAATTGCAAACAAGGGTTATTCCACAAATAATAATAATAATAATAATAATATGCGATTGTGAGCCCTCGCGGGCAGGGTCCTCTCTCCTCCTGTACCAGTTATGACTTGTATTGTTTAAGATTATTGTACTTGTTTTTATGTATACCCCCCTCACATGTAAAGCGCCATGGAATAAATGGCGCTATAACAATAAATAATAATAATAATAATAATAATTTAATTTGTCTTAAATTAAAAAACACAAAAAGAATTGTCCTAAAGCCAAATTGGATATAATTCCACACCAAACATAAAAAAGAGGGTGGACAGAAGTATTGGCACTGTTCGAAAAATCATGTGATGCTTCTCTAATTTGTGTAATTAACAGCACCTGTAACTTACCTGTGGCACCTAACAGGTGTTGGCAATAACTAAATCACACTTGCAGCCAGTTGACATGGATTAAAGTTGACTCAACCTCTGTCCTTGTGTGTACCACATTGAGCATGGAGAAAAGAAAGAAGACCAAAGAACTGTCTGAGGACTTGAGAAACCAAATTGTGAGGAAGCATGAGCAATCTCAAGGCTACAAGTCCATCTCCAAAGACTTGAATGTTCCTGTGTCTACCGTGCGCAGTGTCATCAAGAAGTTTAAAGCCCATGGCACTGTGGCTAACCTCCCTAGATGTGGACGGAAAAGAAAAATTGACAAGAGATTTCAAAGCAAGATTGTGCGGATGTTGGATAATGAACCTTGACTAACATCCAAACAAGTTCAAGCTGCCCTGCAGTCCGAGGGTACAACAGTGTCAACCTGTACTATCCGTCAACGTCTGAATGAAAAGGTACTGTATGGTAGGAGACCCAGGAAGACCCCACTTCTTACCCCGAGACATAAAAAAGCCAGGCTGGAGTTTGCCAAAACTTACCTGAAAAAGCCTACAACGTTTTGGAAGAATGTTCTCTGGTCAGATGAGACAAAAGTAGAGCTTTTTGGGCAAAGGCATCAACATAGAGTTTATAGGAGAAAAAAAAGAGGCATTCAAAGAAAAGACCACGGTCCCTACAGTCAAACATGGCGGAGGTTCCCTGATGTTTTGGGGTTGCTTTGCTGCCTCTGGCACCGGACTGCTTGACCGTGTGTGCATGGCATTATGAAGTCTGAAGACTACCAAAAATGTTGCAGCATAATGTAGGGCCCAGTGAGAGAAAGCTGGGTCTCCCTCAAAGGTCATGGGTCTTCCAGCAGGACAATGACCCAAAACACACTTCAAAAGGCACTAGAAAATGGTTTGAGAGAAAGCACTGGAGACTTCTAAGGTGGCCAGCAATGAGTCCAGACCTGAACCCCATAGAACACCTGTGGAGAGATCTAAAAATGGCAGTTTGGAGAAGGCACCCTTCAATTATCAGGGACCTGGAGCAGTTTGCCAATGAAGAATGGTCTAAAATTCCAGCAGAGCATTGTAAGAAACTCATTGATGGTTACCGGAAGCGGTTGGTCGCAGTTATTTTGGCTAAAGGTTGTGCAATCAAGTATTAGGTTGAGGGTGCCAATACTTTTTTCTGTCCCATTTTTGGCGTTTTGTGTGAAATGATCAATGTTTTGCTTTTTGCTTCATTCTCTTTTGTGTTTTTTCATTTAAGACAAATTAAATGAAGATAATACCAAAGAATTTGTGATTGCAATCATTTCCAGGAAGAAACTGAGTATTATCTGACAGAATTGCAGGGGTGTCAATACTTTTGGCCACAACTGTAAGGTCTTCCTTCAGCCTTCAAAACTATGTAACTATGTATGACCAAGGTTATTAGGGAACTAGGGGGTCTGCAATACCAAGACAGGTTATTACACTTGGGGTTATTTAGTTTGGAAAATCGAAGGCTTAGGGGTGATCTTATTACAATGTATAAATATATGCGGGGACAATTACAAAGACTTTTGTAATGATCTTTTTACTCTTAGACCTGTGACTGAATACTTTTTTGAACTAAATAAAGATATTTGAAAAAAGGAAAAAAGAAAGTTTTGTAGTCTAATTTCCTTGCTCAACACCATCTTTTTCATGTTTATTTGCCCAGTCCAAGTCTAAAAATACCAGCCCTCAGCTGCCCCAGAAATGGCGCTTCACATTTGAAGCGCCAATTCTGGCACTTAGCCCAGGCTCTTCCCCATGCCCTGATGCAATCGCATCGGGGGAATTGGGTTATGGGTTGGTGTCAGCAGCTGTTGTTGACACCAAGCCCTAGGTTTAGTAGTGAAGAGGTGTCAGCCAGATACCCTGATTACTAAGCCTGTAAATAAAAAATTAAATAACACACACTCACACACCGCAAATAAAACACTTTATTTGAAATAAGACACATTCTTGAATTATTTAAATTAACCCAATATACTCTCCCCAGGTCCGACGGTAATCCAACGGTTAAAGTGATGTCCCACATTGTCATCAGCCTATGTAGGAGAGTTCACAAAATGAACTAGGCTGTGACCAAACAGCAGCTGGCAGAACTCGGCGAGCACCGCAATACCTGGCGGGGGTTACGTGCATGAGTTCAAATAACTCCACGTGCATCTACAAGAAAAACAGACGATAGCAATGCGATAAAAAATCAGATTGCACACCGACCAATGTTAACCTATGAATCCCTGCGCATCTGCAATTTTTTTTTCTCAGCTGCATGCGGACTGAGAAAAAAATTGCAGCATTCTGCGATTGTCCTCGCATCTAGGCCGAGACTCGCCAATGCAAGTCAATGGGTGTGAGAAGAAAATCGCATGGCACTTGGACCTCTCCCGGCGTCTGCGCACTGCAGGACTCTGCTCTGCCCTCAACAGGGCAGAGCAGTGCACCTGCGCAGGAGCCACGATAGGCAGCAAAGAAGAGGATGTCACAGTTGGAAGATGGGAGGCGCCGGTTGGGACGGTAACACCCATCGGACCGGACCGAACGCCAGGGTGAGTATAATCTCTTCTTTCTTATCTTTCAGGTTACCTCGGGGGGGGCTGATCTACAGTATTACAGAATGCTGTAGATAAGCCCCTGAAAAATAGGGTGACAGATTCCCTTTAACGAACAAACACAATTATACTCACCTAACTCTCTAAGCTCAGTGCTGCACCGTGAGACTTTCTCACTGTGCTGGCGGGGATCTCACCGAAGTCACCACAGTTCATTAGCCTGGCTGGGAATGCAACTTCAGTGACCATTAGTAACATCACCAATAATAACTGATGCTGCGCTCGCAGCATCTCATTCCCAAATGGTTCTTAGCCTGGACGGCCGCATCTTTTCACCATCCAGGTTGAAAACTGACATGGATTATGGCGTGGGACAGAATGATGGACAGGTAAGGGATATTATTGTTTTTTTATTTTTATTTTATTAGAGGAGACGATGGATTCCATGGAGGTGAGTATAAATGTTTGTTATTCTTAAATAAAAACGTAAGTGTGTGTTTTGTTTTATTCCAAATACAATACTTTATTCTGGCTGTGTATTTATTTACCATATAACTACAGGATTAGTAATGGAAAGGTATTTTACAGACACCTCTCCATTACTAAGCCGTGGGCTTGATGTCACCTGACAATATAAAGGTGATATCAACCCCACAAATATAAACCCCACTTGACACCACTACAGGGCAAGAGGGAAGAGCCAGGCAAAGCACCAGAATAGGCATATCTAATAGATGTGCCTTTTCTGGGCGCCTGCGGGCTGCTATTCTTAGGCTGGGGGGCCCAATATCCATGGCCCCTTACCAGCTTGAGAATACCAGCCCACGGCTGTCTGCTTTAGCTTGGATGGTTGTCAAAAATTGGGGGAGACACCACGTTTTTTTTTAATTATTTATTTAAATACGATGCGGTGTGACAAGGCTGGTAGTCAAGAATAGAGAGGTCCCCAAATCGTTGTTTTTTTTTTTTAAATTATTTAAATAAATAATTAAAAAAAAAAAAAAAAAACACGTAGTGTCTCCCCCAATTTTTGAAGGTTACAGTCCCCAGCTGCCAGTTTTGCCTGGCTTGTTATCAAAAATACAGGGAAACCCAAGCAGTTTTTTTTAAATTATTTATTTACAGCGTGGGCGCCGGCTGATGATTAACCCCATCAGCAGCTCCTGCTCTCATGGTTATTAGCGGTAGCAGGCATCGGCTGATGGGAGGAGTAGCCCCATCAGCTGACACCAATGAACAGAGGTTAACTTTAGACCTCTGATCAAAGCTGCGGGCTGACGCTGTCATTTGATAGCGTGGGAACCACAACTGTCTGACTGGAAGTGATGATTTTACCGCCGATCAGAAACAGTGTTTGCTGGGTGTTCGGGGGGGGTACCCAAACGGTAGCACGGACTTCTTGGTTTAGTTTGTGTTCTGTGTTTGTGCCCAAACAGTAGGTGTTCAGTAAGGACTCTGAACTTTACTGCTCAGGTTCGCCCATCTCTAAACATCAGCTCTTAGCCGCCCCATAAAATAAGCATTCAAAGGATAGGTCAATTCTGGCTCTTAGCCTCGCTCTTCCCACTTGCCCTGGTGATTTGGCAAGTGGGAGGTGATAGTATAGGGGTTGATGTCACCTTTGTATTGTCAAGTGACATCAAGTCCAGAGGTTAGTAATGGAGAGGCCTCTGTAAGACACCCCCATTACTAACCCCATAATAATATTATAAAAAAAACACACAAAAAAGTAATAAAGTCCTTTATTTCAAATAATGACAGATTCCTTTATTGAATCTAAATTAAACCATACTAACGTCATCGCCCAATCCACAGAAGCTAACGTCTCCTGTAAATGAATTAAAATAATAAACAATATTCCTTATCTATCCAAAGTGTAGAGATAATCTGTAATGTCCCACGGTGATCCTGATGACTTTGAGAGCAGTCATTGATGTGATTGCTCTCAAGGAAAGCCAGCTACACATTGACACAGGAGCGTGTAATCACTCCTGCAGTGTGTAGGGCTGAGCTGTTGTGAGAAAGTTCACCAGAGTTCACTGGCTGATCAGCCCCTGTAAACTTTCTCATTGCAGCTCAGGGCACACAGCATGCTGACAGCATGGGAAACACCAGATATAAAGTCCGTAGAAATGCAAGCAAAAGCTCAGCAAATCTGCAAACATTTTTAAACCTGTGTTTTTGCTGCATATTTGACTTACTGGTGAAAAACATGGCAAAAACGCACAAAGAATTAACATGCTGTGGATTTAAAAGCAGCACAAATCATTTGTACAGCACCTTCAGGCTTCTCATTAGTTTGCTTGGCATTAGGATTCTCTAGCGTTTTTGAGCCAATTCAACGCGGAAAAAAACATGCAGCAAAAATGCCCCAAAAACGCACAGTGTGCACACAGCCTAATGAAAGTGCTTTTTTCAATAGGTTGGTAACAGGCATGAATCCATCAAGTTTGAATTATGAACGGGAAAAACCTCAGCTATCTCAAAGGCGGGCATCCACCACCTGGAAACTATACTATGGAAATACCAGTAGCCCAGTATACACCTGGTACATTCCATCACTTCCCCCCTTACACATTTCACTTGAAAAAAGGCTTCCTGGCCGAAACGCTCATCGGGCAGGACGCACTGAAATCCATCCCAGGATAGAGATGAGGAATCATGCATACCAGGATAGGGATGAGGACCCATGCATACCAGGATAGGGATGAGATGGCCATGCATACAAGGATGGGGATGAAGGGGCCATGCATTGCAGGACAGGGATGAGGGGCCATGCATACAAGGATGGGGATGAGGAACCATGCATACAAGGATAAGGATGAGGAGCCATGCACACCAGGATAGGGATGAGGAGTCATGCATACCAGGATAGGGAGGAGGGGGCCATCCATTAAAGGTTGACGATGAGGAACCATGCATATAAGGATGGGGATGAGGGACCATGCATACCAGGATAGGGATGAGATGGTCATTGGCCATGCATATGAGGATGGGGATGAAGGGGCCATGCATACAAGGATGGGGATGAGGAACCATGCATACCAGGATATGGATGAGGAGGCCGTGCATACCAGGATGGGGATGAGTGGACAATGCTTACAATGGCTTACACTCGAGTCAATAAGTTTTCCAGGTTTTTGGTGGCAAAATTAGGCTTATACTTGGGTCGCCTTATACTCGAGTATATACGGTAGATGTGAAGGTCAGCATACATGGTGGTTCCCATGAGATCTTCATGGTACCTGTATTATATAGAGAATTTCAGGTAACTTGCACACTTAGTCTGTCAATAGAGCTATAATAAAAACACATTTAAGATCTTTGGCTACAGATACACTATTGTAGTAAAATGTACATGTATAAAAAAGTTGAACTGTTGCCTGTACCTTATCCTTGTAAAAGCATACAGCAAATAGGCAGCTGTGTTCCCTCGATCATCCAACATTTTGTCAAATGAGAAGATATAGTCATTCATTCTGTTGTGGGACAAATCAGCATATTTGATGCACCCAAAAGCAACAGCTTTCTGTGCAGCTTCTAACTCCTCAGGAGTCAGCACCTTGGAAAAAGAAGAAAAGATATTTGGCAATCTAACTTTACTATCCTGCTGTGATTCAGAAGAAAGTAAAACACACTTGGGTTAGTTAACAATTTTCGCCATTTCAAGCAAAAAAATTTTTATTTTCTGTTAATTGAAGTTACCTTTAACCTCTTCATTCCATGGCCATTTTCAGTTTTTTCCTTACCTTCTTCCAAGAGACATAACTTTTTTATTTTTCCTTCAATATAGCCATATGACGGCTTGTTGTACGAGGTGTACTTTTGAATGGCACCATGGATTTTACTACAAAGTGTACTGAAAACGGAAAAAACTCCAACTACAGTGAAATTGTAAAAATAAAAATGCTATTCCACAATTGTTTTTTTATTTACAATACTTATTATATTGTACTGACCTAGCAATATAATTAAAAGAAACACTATGGTGGCAACAAATTAATGAGCTCACCACAAAGAAGCGAACCAAAAACTTACATTAAAAATTATTTTTATTTGCAAAATCATGTACAATAACAAGACCACATATCCATAATTAAAATAGAAAATACCCCAAAATTGGAGACTACAGCATAACCTTAAACACAGTATTCCACAGGTAATAAATATAGCTGCCCTGAATGTATGTCTTTCATCACAATATAGCTCAGAGTCATATATATATATATGCCCAATACAGAATTTAATTAGTGCCATAAGCGGTATCTATCAAAAAAATTTTTTTTTCTCCCATTAATCTATTATATTTGTGTATCAGACAACCTTCAAAGGATCAGCACATATTGTTTGACAACACCTTTTCTTATATCCCCCTCTTTTAAGGTTTAATTAAATATAGCACATAACGTCATACCATTTATCATATATGTTATACCAGCAATAAAGGAGACCTATTTATACTCCATACTACAGACTGCAGCCCCTGCAATTTTATATATTTGGACTTAGTGTTGAATTATTCTAGCAATATAATTAGTCAGGTCAGTACAAGTACAAACAGGTATAGTTTATTTTAGCCCCTTAACGTCCAATGACGGACATAGTCCGTCATTGGACGACTCCCTCGCTTTGATGTTGGCTCTGGCGGTGAGCCCGCATCAAAGCCGGGACATGTCAGCTGTTTTGAACAGCTGACATGTGTCTGCAATAGGCGCAGGTGGAATCGCGATCCACCTTCGCCTATTAACTAGTTAGACACCGCTGTCAAACGCTGACAGCAGCATTTAACCAGTGCTTCCGGCTGCGGGGCCGGACATCAAGTGATCGGGGGTCAGCGATGCGTTGGCATAAAATGCAGAGGCCTCTTTGGTTGTTGATTCTGGATTGCTATGAGCGCCACCAGGTTGTCGGTGATCATAGCAATGCAATAATTCTGCTACAAATAAGCGATCTGCTAATCGCCTATATGTAGCAGTGCCGATCAAGTATGGGAGCTTCTAGCCTCCCATGGAGGCTACTGAAGCATGCTAAAAGTAAAAAAAAATGTTTTTAAAAATACAAAAAAAATAAAAAAAATATAAAAGTTCAACTCACCCCCCTTTCGCCCCATTCAAAATACAACAATACAAAAAATCAAATATATACATATTAGGTATCGCCGCGTTCAGGATCGCCTGATCTATCGATAAAAAAAAGGACTAACTCGATCGCTAAATGGTGTAGGGAGAAAAAAAATCAAAACGCCAGAAATACGTTTTTTTGGTCGCTGTGACATTGCATTAAAATGCAATAATGGGCGATCAAAACAGCGTATCTGCACAAAAGTGGTATCATGAAAAATGTCAAATCTCCGCCTAGTCTCAGGCCTTTTGCAGACTCCAACAGGTTTTCTTCAAGAATGGTCCTGTATTTGGCGCCATCCATCTTCCCATCAATTTTAACCATCTTCCCTGTCCCTGCTGAAGAAAAGCATGTCCAAACCATGATGCTGCCTCCACCATGTTTGACAGTGGGGATGGTGTGTTCAGGGTGGTGCGCTGTATTGCCTTTACGCCAAACATATCGTTTGGCATAGTTGCAAAAAAGTTTGATGTTGGTTTCATCTGACCACAGCACCTTCTTCCTCATGTTTGTTGTGTCTCCCAGGTGGCTTGTTGCAAACTTTAAACTACACTTTTTATGGATATCTTCGAGAAATGGATTTCTTCTTGCCACTCTTCCATAAAGGCCAGCTTTGTGCAGTGTACGACTGATTGTTGTCCTACGGACAGACTGTCCCACCTCAGCTGTAGATCTCTGCAGTTCATCCAGAGTGATCATAGGCCTCTTGGCTGCATCTCTGATCAGTTTTCTCTTTGTTTGAGATGAAAGTTTGGAGGGATGGCCGGGTCTTGGTAGATTTGCAGTGGTATGATACTCCTTCCATTTCAATATGATCACTTGCACAGTGCTCCTTGGGATGTTTAAAGTTTTGGAAATCATTTTGCATCCAAATCTGGCTTTAAACTTTTCCACAACAGTATCAGGGACCTGGCCTGTTGTGTTCCTTGGTCTTCATGATGCTCTCTGTGCTTCAAACAGAACCGAGACTATCACAGAGCAGGTGCATTTATACGGAGACTTGATTACACACAGGTGAATTATATTTATCATCATTAGTCATTTAGGACATTGGATCATTCAGAGATCCACAATGAACTTCTGGAGTGAGTTTGCTGCACTGAAAGTAAAGGGGCCGAATAATATTGCACGCTCCACTTTTCAGTTTTTGTATTTCCACAAAAAATTAAAATAACCAATAAATTTCATTCAACTTCACAATTCTGTCCCACTTGTTGCGTCTTCACCAAAAATTTACATTTGTTATCTTTATGTTTGAAGCATGATATGTGGGAAAAGGTTGAAAAGTTCCAGGGGGACGAATACTTTCGCAAGGCACTGTATGTTTATTTTGTTTTTGCTTTATTTTCAATGGGCAAAAGGGGGTTGATTTGAACTTTTTGATTTTACATATTTTTTTAAACTTTTTTTTGTTGCTTTATTTAACCCCTTAGTGACCGGGTCAATTTATACCTTAATGACCATGCCAAATTTTTTAAATCCGACCAGTATAATTTTATGTGGTAATAACTCTAGAACGCTTCAACAGATACCACTGATTCTGAGACTGTTTTCTTGTCACATATTGTACTTCAATTTAGTGGCAAAATTTGTTCGATATGACTGGTGTTTATTTCTGAAAATATGCTAAATTTGGCAAAAATGTAAAAATTTTTAGCAATTTCCAAACTTTCAATTCTCATGCCATTAAATCAGAAAGTTATGTTACACAAAATCTCTACATATAAAAATGAATGTGTGTGTGTGTATCACCAACCAATCACGAAGCATCTTTCATTTCACCAGAGCTGTTTAAAAGAAGCTGAGCTGTGATTGGTTGCTATGAGCAACAGTTTTCCTTGCAACCAATCGCTAAGCATCTTTCATTTCACCATAGCTGTTTAATAGAAGCTGAGCTGTGATTGGTTGCTATGAGCAACAGTTTTCACACTCCAGAAAACACCTCAGTAGACACTGAAATGGTGAGAGAAATCTAGCATCCCTGGGAACATAAGCTCCAAGCCATTGTCTGCCCCTAGAAAGGAGTAGAGAGCACATGACAGAAATGGATCCCCCCCTCCCGTGCCCATATACACATCACACATCCTCCATCCATAGGCACATCTTCCCTCTTAAAGGGATCATTGGCATGGAAGTTAGGACAAATCCATCCAGCGCTTTAGTACTGACCCCAGGCCTCTATTAAAGGGATCCCCGGTTTGGATGTCAGGGCAAATCTCTCAGTGCTCTGATTCTGACCCCAGGCTTCTATTAAAGGGATCATTGGTATGGAAGTCAGGGCAAATCCATCCATAGTAATATATTAATTGGCGCACTGCTGATATTAACCAAAGTAAAAAGGTGGGTGCAATTCAATGGTCAAAAATAATGAGACCCAAAAGAAGAGAAAAAGAAGACCACTATGATGAATGCACACCACAATTGTATTTGTGAATAGAAAAAGCTTTTATTGACAATACCGCATAAAAACATCTAAAAACAGTGAGAAACAACCCGCATGAACCCTGCTCCTGTATACAAAAGATGAAGTGCAATATGCAAAAGCCCTATATGAACAAGCAACCTGCACAAAACAACATGTACTGGAAATTACGTATATATACAAAATAGAAAGGAAGGTCTAAACCAGTGTTAGCCTTAATATGCAAACATAATATATATATATATATATATGGTAATCAGGTAAAATGTATTATACTGGAGTAAACCATATAGTGCAATATACTACACATGTAGTCTGCAGAAATACAATGCTCCTGAAAAGACAAAGCCTCACAATGTGGAAAATTGTGCCATGTACACAAAAAGTGCGTGCACTAATAGTGCCAATAATGCCCATATAACACCATGTCAAAAGTGTGCTGGCATGGTGGCAATAGCAGCATAAGAGAAGTACTGAACACATAAAACATGACACAACCCACATAAATCCAAGGTAATGTGGTGGAAAGATGGCCACAAGAAATAAAAGCGCAGCAGTGCTTGAATACATATTGCGAGGCAGCCTGTGAGGCTAATGAGTAATGCAACTCATACGTGAGGAGCGAGTCACCAGAGTTCCATGCTGCAGGGCAAAATAAAGGAAGCAGAGCACAGAGGCGGGGAGAACCAACGCGTGTTACAAGGACGGCTTCGTCAGGGGAAGTGTACAGAAAGGGGTCAATTCGGCCTTTAAATACCTGAGCTGTAGCTCATAAGTGCAGGCATGTGTGCCGAAGCGTCCAGGAGAGGAAGCGGAAGTGACAGGGAGATCGGGGAGAACTGGCAGACGTCTCTGCCCAAAGTAGTCCAGTGCGCATGCGCTGGTCAATAAGACCAGTGCAACACACAAGGCAAGTAGAAGAGGTGTATAGAGCGCATGCGCAGCTCCCAGGAGCGGATGGGAGGATATTAAAAGATGAGGCAACCCAAAAAACGACTGAACATAGCCATGAAATGGAAAGGGCAATGTGTGACACTGCTTTATAAGAAAAGAAAAAAGAAAATTAAGAAAATAAATAAAAGAAAATAGCTGGCAATTAATGATATGTGACAAAAATAATAAAACAAAGATAAAAATAAATATAAAGAAAAAAGGGAGGAAAAAAGAAGGGATATGTGCCAAAATAAGGACCTCCACTGCCCAATTACAATCTTAATATACAGAACGCCAAAAATATGTATGGCGCTGTAGCCACAATATATAAGTTCTGCATACAAAGAAAAAATCCTCGTGGTACAAAATTAACCCATAGAGTGGAATATGGGGTTATGGGCATAAGGAAGGCCAATATAGCACTAAACCTATGAAAAAACCTATAGGAAGGAAATACTGATTAAATATTCATTTTTACATTCTCCAATGAAGATAACTGTAGACATGATGACAAAATACATTAAGTTTTCAATATGAGTCATACAAATGATGAGGACATATCTAATTTTGAATCAAAAATCCAAAGAAGGAAAAGGAAGAAAAGGGGTTCCATCAATAGTCCATCCAATAACCATTTCCAGAGCCAATGGTCACAAACGAAAGTAGAAGATAGCCATGTCCATGATTGTCAAATTCCATGGTCCATCGTCCCAAAAAGGAGAACCCACCAGGAGATCCATATGGCTAATCCATGCCCGTCTAGCAGACTGAAGCTAGCAAAAGACCAGGAAGGTGTCCATAATGGGATCAACCCAAGAAACCTGTGAATGAAAGATCCTCTTTAATTCCAGACGGTGCCAAGGAGTGTAAAAAAAAAAAAATCCAGCGTGATTCACCCTGTAAAAGTTTTTTAACAAGAGAACCACCCCTTCCCAATCCGCTTATATGTTCCAAACCCAGAACCATGGTATTGGAATATTTGCCTGCATGGCAAGCAAGGTAATGAGATGCCATCGAGGTAAGAGACTTACCTTTGTGCGCATCAACAGAAGCTGTGTTGATGGTAGACAAGTGCTTCTGAATTCTTCGACGTAATTCTTATGAAGACTGACCTACGTAGATTAACGGGCATGGACAGATAATGGCATAGATGACACTGATGGTATTACAATTAATATATGTCTTCAATCTGTGCTGTGTCTGATCAATGGGGTTGCAAAATACATTCCGCGTGGGATGCATAAATGAACAAATATTGCAATCCCCGCAAGGGAAGGAACCTTTCTAAACAATGCCCCGATTTAATCTATACGTAGGTCTCGTATAATGGCTCCTGGTAAGAATGTCTCTCAGGTTGGGTGCTCTCCTGGTAGTAATAAGTGGTTGTTTACTCACAACCTGGAACGTTTGCAATCTGTAGTCAAAATCATCCAATGTTTTTGTAAGATGTTTCTTACCTGTGACCAATGGGTATTGAAGCTCGTGATGAAACGAACATGGTTATCTGTAGGTTTCTTTGAGGTGGTCAAAAGTGATGCGTGTGACTATACATTAACCCTGTGGTAGGCTCCAGGCTTCTATTAAAGGGACCATTTGTACGGAAGTCAGGGCAAATCCATCCAGCGCTTTGGTTCTAACCCCAAGCCTCTCTTAAAGGGATCCTCGATATGAAAGATAAGACAATTCCACTCAGCGTTCTGGTTCTGACACCAGGCTCTCTTAAAGGGATCCCCTTTATGGAAGTCAAGGCAATTGCCTTCAAATGCTCTGGTTCTGACACCAGGCTCTCTTAAAGGGATCTCCTGTATGGAAGTTAGGGCAAATCCCTCAGCACTCTGAATCTGACCCCAGGATTCTATTAAAAGGATCATTGGTATGAAAGTCAGGGCAAATCCACTCAGCGCTCTGGTTCTGATCCCAGGCTCTCTTAAAGGGATCCCCGGTATGGAAGTGAGGGTAAATTCACTCTGCGCTCTGATTCTGACTCCAGGCCTCTCTTAAAGGGATCCCCGGTATGAAAGTGAGGGCAAATCCACTCTGCGCTTTGGTACAGACCCCAGGTCTCTCTTAAAGGGATCTCCGGTATAGAAGTTAGGGCAAATCCCTCAGCGCTCTGATTCTCACCCCAGGCTTCTATTAAAGTGATCCCATTTAGGAAACTAGACTCCTCAAGAAATATATCTAGAAGTGTGGCTATCACCATTATCCCCCAGGTGCTTCACAGAAGTTTAACTTAGAGCTGTGAAAATTAAACATAGTAACATAGTTATTAAGGTTGAAGGAAGACTTTAGGCTAAGTGCACACGTACCGGAACTCTCGCGGAAATTACCGCGAGAATTCCGGAATTCCAGTCCGCGGGAAAATCGCATTTTAAATTCCCGCGATTTTCCAGCGGAAAAACTAGCATTTTGCAAGCGTATTTAGCTTGCAAAATGCTAGCGTTCGCCAAGCGATCTGTAGCATCGCCTGGAGAACTGATTGACAGGTTGGTCACACTCGTCAAACAGTGTTTGTCGAGTGTGACCAACTTTTTACTACTGAGGCCGCCTATGCAGCATCAGTAGTAAAAGATAAAATGTAAAAAAAAATAAAAAATAGTGTTATTCTTACCCTCCGACGTCCCGCGCATCCGTTCCCAGTAATCCTTTGCGAAAATGCCCACGATGACGTCAGTTCTCGCGGGATCGCGACGTCTCGCGGTAATTCGCGATGACGTTGCGCGAATGACCGCGAGACTTCGCGATCCCGCGAGGTTGGACGCCATCGCGGGCATTTTCGCAAAGGACTACTGGGACCGGAGCGTGAAGAGAAGCGGGAAGGCTGCGCGGGACGCCGGAGGGTGAGAATAACAATATTTTTTATTTTTAAATTCTTTTTTTTACAGGGATATGGTACCCAAAGCCCGGAGGACAGTCTCCTCTCCTCCGGACCGTGGGTACCATCCGTAAATGTTCTGCTTACTTTCCGCATGTTGTGCACAGCCACATGCGGAAAGTAAGCAGAACAATGCATTCCTATGGGTGCGGGATCGCCGCGATTCCGCAAATTAATGAGCATGCTGCGGTTTTTACCGCGAAGCGATTCCGCCGCGGTAAAAACCGCAGCATTAGCACATCATTGCGGAATCCCATAGGAATGCATGGGATGCTTATTTTTCGCGTTTTCGCGGCAAAATCGCGCGGTTAAAACAGCCGCGGAAACGCGAAAAAAACGCCACGTGTGAACCCAGCCTTAAGTCCATCTAGTTTAACCCATATCCTATCCTAACTTGCCCTAACATGTTGATCCAGAGGAAGGCAAAAATAAACCCATGTGGCAAACGGTAAGCTTCACAATGGGGAAAAAAATTCCTTCCCGACTCCACATACGGCAATTAGACTAGCTCCCTGGATCAACGCAATATTAAGGAAACTAGTGTATATACCCTGTAATATTATACTTTTCAAGAAAGGCATCCAGTCCCTTCTTAAATTTTAGTAGGGAATCACTCATTACAACATCATATGGCAGAGAGTTCCATAGTCTCACTGCTCTTACAGTAAAGAATCCACATCTGTGAGTATGCTTAAACCTTCTTTCCTCCAGACGTAGAGGATGCCCCTTGTCCCTGTCACAGGTCTATGAGTAAAAAGATCATTAGAAAGGTCTTTTTACTGTCCCCGCATATATTTATACACTGTAATAAGATCACCCCGAAGCCTTCGATTCTCCAAACTAAATAACCCCAAGTGTAATAACCTGTATTCGTATTGCAGACCCCCTAGTTCCCTAATAACCTTGGTCGCTCTTCTCTGCACCCGCTCCAGTTCAGTTGTGTCTTTCTTATACACCGGAGACCAGAACTGTACACAGTATGTTCTCCTCATGAGCATATATGCCTCTTTTAATGCATCCCATTATTTTATTTGCCTTTGCAGCAGCTGCCTGACACTGGCCACTAAATGTGAGGTTGTCGTCCACCCATACACCCAGGTCTTTTTCAGTGACCGTTTTGCCCAGTGTTTTATAATTAAGCACATAATTATACATCTTGTTCGTTCTACCCAAGTGCATGACCTTACATTTATCCCCATTAAAGCTCATTTGCCATTTATCAGCCCAAGCTTCTACTTTACATAAATCCTCCTGTAATATAAAATTGTCCTCCTCTGTATTGATTACCCTGCAGAGTTTAGTGTCATCTGCAAATATTGAAATTCTACTCTTTATGCCCCCTACAAGGTCATTAATAAATATGTTAAAAAGAAGCGGGCCCAAAACTGACCCCTGAGGTACCCCACTGACCGTGACCCAGTCCGAGTGTGCTCCATTAATAACCACCCTTTGTTTCCTATCCCTGAGCCAGCTCTTAACCCACCTATACATATTTTCCCCTATCCCCATTGTTCTCATTTTATGTATCAACCTTTTGTGTGGCACCGTATCAAAAGCTTTTGAAAAGTCCATGTACACCACGTCCACTGCATTCCCTTGGTCCAGTCCTGAACTTAGGCTGGTTTCACACTTGCGTTTTTTTGTGCTGTATTTTAGCTCTAAAAAAGGCATGCGTTTTTTCCCTATATTTTGCATGGGATGCGCTTATGTGCGCATACACATGCGTTTGTATGCGTTTTTGCGCGCATGCGTTTTTTTGTGGTGTGCGCTCGGGCTCACAAAATGCATGCTATTGCATTTTTTGGGGCGTCCGACTTGCCTCAAAAAAACGCATGCGCGCGCAAGGCGTTTTTTTTTACAGCAAGACACCCATTGTAAGTCTATGGGTGCGCATACGTGCGCATTGGCATGCTTATGTATGCGTTTTTTTGCGCATGCGTTTTTTTGTTGACCATTGGTTAGTCAATGGAAATTGGGGGTTAGAGTTAGTTAAGGGGGTTTAGGGTTAGGGTTAGTATGGTTTGGTTAAGGGTTAGGGTTAGTTAGGGGTTAGGGTTTGGGTTAGTAGGGTTTGGTTAAGGGTTAGTTAGGGTTAGTAGGGCTTGGTTAGGGTTAGGATTAGGGTTAGTAAAGTTATGGTTTGGTTTAGTGTTAATCCTAACCCTATCTTGATTTTTTTGGTGAGGCCAACTAATGTTGGAAAAAAACGCAAACGCGGTAAAAAAAAGCACTAAAAACGCATACAAACGCATAAAAACGCTGCGTTTTTTTCATGCATGCGCATAAAAATGCTTGAAAAAAACGCATTTGTATGCGCTTGTATGCGTTTTTTCAATGCGATTTTTTGCGCGAAAAACGCGCTGCAAAAAAAAGCAAGTGTGAAAGTAGCCTTACCTCTTCAAAAAAAATCACATTTACCTCAAAAATGTACTTTTAGACCCAATTTCTTTATTTTTACAGTAGTGTTCAAAATAATAGCAGTCCAATATGACTAAAAAGCTAATTCACTGTTTTTGGTATAAATCATATTACCACATGTCAAACTAGTTGGTGCAGTAGATTCTAAGAAAACCAACAGATTCAACATTCATGATCTGCATGTTTTTGAGTCTGTGTATTAGAATAACTAATAAAAAGGAGGTGTGTTCAAAATAATAGTAGTGTGGAGTTCAATTATGTGAGTTCAATCATTCTGTGAGGAAACAGGTGTGAATCAGGTGTCCCTTATTTAAGGGTGAAGCCAGGACATGTTTGTACATGCATTTCTCCTAGAAAGCCTGAGAAATATGGGTCGTTCAATGTTTAGAAGAACAGCGTACTTTGATTACAAAGTTGATTGGAGAGGGTAGAACTTATAAAGTGCAGACAATGATGGGCTGTTCAGGTAAAATGATCTCCAATGCTTTAAAATGGAAAGCCAAACCTGAACAGAAGGGGTTGCGGATTCTGCTGCTAATCCGCAGCGGTTTTGGCCCTGCGGATCCGCAGCAGTTTCTGCTGCGTTGTACAGTACCTTTATTTT
Organism: Dendrobates tinctorius; assembly: GCF_039654945.1. NCBI lineage: Eukaryota > Metazoa > Chordata > Amphibia > Anura > Dendrobatidae > Dendrobates > Dendrobates tinctorius. The sequence goes on along the minus strand of NW_027361776.1, from coordinate 3,047,900 downwards.
CAATGGATAATGAAAACAGCAGTGCATATGCTGCGGATTTTTCCACGCCGATTTGCTGCAGTTTTAAATCCGCAGCATGTCACTTCTTTGTGCGGAATCCACAGCGGTTTTACATCTGCTCCATTTGTCCATGTGTCAAACCGCAGGGGAAAACCGCAGGCTAATCCGCAGGTCTTTTGACCTGCGGATTTTGCAAAATCCGCGTGGAAAATTCCGCAGCAGAATCCGCAACGTGTGCACGCACCCGAAGACTACCAGTCGAATGGATGGAAGAATAGCCAGAACGGCAAAGGCTCTGCCAATGATCAGCTCCAGGTTGATCAAAGACAGTCTCAAGTTACCTGTGAGTACTGTGACAGTTAGAAGACACATGTGTGAAGCTAATCTCTTTTAGCAAAAAATCCCTGCAAAGTCCCACTGTTAAAAAAAAAAAAAAAAACAACAACAGATAGGTACTGAAGTGGATACAATTTTCCAAAGAACACATCAGCTGGCCTAAAGAGAAATGGAGAAACATTTTGTGGACTGACGGAAGTAAAATTGATCTTTTTGAGTCCAAGGGTGGCATACAGGTCATCAGATAACCCCCAAACTCTGCTTTCAAGCCACAGAACACTCTGAAGACAGTGAAGCATGATGGCGCAAGCATCATGATATGGGCATGTTTCTCTTACTATGATGCTGGACCTATTTACCAGGGATTATAGACCAGTTTGCAAATATTAAAACACTTGAAGAGGTCGTGCTGCCTTACGCTGAAGAGAACATACCCTAGAAATAAGTGTTTCAACAAGACAATGACCCTAAACACACCAGTAAACGAGCAAAATCTTGGTTCCAGTACAAGAAAATTAAGGTTATGGAGCGGCCAGCCCAATCCCCAGGGACCGCAATCTGATAGAACACTTGTGGGGTGACATTAAAATTCAATTTCTGGGGCATAGTTAACAAATCCTGAAAAATTGTGGGATGTAGTCCAAGCAACCCGGGCTGGAATAACAGTTGACAGGTGCCAGATGTTGGTTGATACTATGCAACCCAAATGTGAAGCAGTTCTAGAAAATTGTACGTATACAACTAAATATTACGTTAGTGATTCAAAGGAATGATAAATCCACAAAAAAGTACATATTGTGGGTTTGTAAAGACAAATGCAGACCCTACTATTTTTTTAGAACAGCCCAATATTCAGTTTTTGTTATTTTCTGTAAAGTAGTTAAAAATTATAAACATTTCTCTACATGTTTTGAATTAGAAAACAGTCTTCAATGTTCCCAATGCATGGAAATAAAAACTATTATAAAGATTTTGTGATTAACTCATGATTTTGAACAAACTGCTATTACTTTCAACACAAGGGTAACAGGAGAAAACGGACCCCAAAATTTGTTGTGCAATTTCTCCTGAGTATATTGATACTACATATATGGAGGAAAACTACTGTTTGGGAGCACAACAGGGCTTGGAAAGGAAGGAGTGACGTTTTGGAATGCAAACTTGGATGGAATGGTTTGCGGGCGTCATGTCATGTATGGAGAGCCCCTGATGTGCCTAAATAGTAAAAAAAACCTCAAGTTACCCCATTTTGGAAACTAAACCCCTCAAGGATTTTATCCAGGGGTATAATGAGCATTTTGTACCCACAGGTGCTACACAGAATTTGATAACATTAGAATGTCATATTGAAAATTTTCATTTTTTTTCCCACAAAAATGTTGTTTTAGCCCCAAATTTGCAATTTTCACAATGGATAATATGAGAAAACGGACCTTATAATTGTTGCGTAATTGTCCTGAACAAGATGATACCTCATATGTGGTCAAAAAATTCTGCTTGGGTACATGGCAGGGCTAGGAAAGGTAAGAGCGCTATTTGCCTGGGCTAGATTATGAATGCCATGTTGCATTTAAAGAACCCCTGACATGTGAAAACAGTAGAACCCCCCTCAAATTGCTCCATTTTGGAAACAAGACCCCTCAAACAATTCATCTAGCAGTGTAGTGAGTATTTTGAACCCACAGGTGCCTCACAGAATGTTATAATATGGAGATGTGGGAAATGTGACATGTTAGTGGTAAAAATGTAATTTTTGTATTTGCTGCAAATTTGTCAGGTAGAAAAGGGTTAATAGGTGAAGCTAGACTCAACCCTTTATTGCGCAATTTCTCGTGGTGCTGCCACATATGTTGTCAGAAATTAGTGTTAGGCCACACATCAGGGCTGAGAAGATAGGAGCGTTATTTGGCTTTTGGAGCACAGATTTTGCTAGAATAGATTGCAAGCAACATTTGCGGAGAACCTAAGGTGCCAGAACAGCAGAAAAACCCCAAAAAGTGACCCCATTGTAGAAACTGCACATCTCAATGAATTCATTTATGGCTGCAGTGACAATTTTGCTACATCCACGCCAGGCTCTTTTTCTGAAGAATTGCAAATCTAGTAACCATACATTGTGCCTCCATACAGTGTAGAGCTTACATATATTGTAACGTCCAGGGCAGGCATTAGCACCCGGCGCACATGGTCAAGTGCTGGGGCCCTGAGCAGGCGTGGGAGTCCACTTGCTATCAGGGACACCAGCACGCCATGAGGGCCTGCTGCCTGTGCCCGTGAGTGGGTCCCACACTTCCTCCGGGTCCCGGCACTTGCGATACTTACCTCTGTTTGTAGAATCTTATGGGGCCAATATGGAGCAGTATAAACACGTGGTCAAAATTGTTGGTACCCCTCGTTTAATGACAGAAAAACTCATAATGGTCATAGAAATAACTTGAATTTAACAAAAGCCATCAAAAATCTATGAAAAGGAACAAATGAAAATCAGACATTGTTTTTCAATCATACTTCCACAGAATTTAAAAATAAAATAAAAATCATGAAATGGGCCTGGACAGAATTCATAGTACCCCTGAAAATAATGTGACAAAAGGGATATGTTAAGTAAAGGTGTGTCCGCTAATTAGCATCACAGGTGTATACAATCTTGGAATCAGTGAGTGGGCCTGTATAGAGGGTGACAGATACTCACTGTGCTGTTTGGTGTCATGGTGTCACACTCAACAGGGACCAGAGGAAGCGACATATTGTAATTGGAGAGGAGATGACATATTGTAATTGCAGCGACAATGGCTATTTCTAAAGGGTGTGAAATCTCTCTTTAATCCGCTCAGAACCTAATATCCTTTTCCAGTCTCTCTGTCTACGCACAATACACATCCTTGTTCAAATCACCAGGACATAAAGAGGACTCCTTGCATGTTAACCCCTTGCTTACATTGGATGTATTATTCTGTCCATGGGACCTAAATACCATGGATGGAATAGTACGTCAAACGCGATCAGTGGCGCTCACTGGGGGAGCGCCGCTGATCGCGGCCGGGTGTCAGCTGATTACCACAGCTAACACCCGGCACTATGTGCACATTAACCCTTGGTACACTGCGATCAAACATGATTCAGTGGCGTGGCGTAGCATGGGGGGGGTGGTCCGCCCCAGGCGGCACGTGTGTGGGGGCGGCGCGGCAGCAGCAGCAATTCCTCACACCCCGAGGACAGACCTGCCTGCAGAGCCCTGTGTCCCACTGTCTGCTGTGTGCGCTGCTCTGCTGCAGTCCTGCCCGCCTCCACTGCTTCCCATATGCAGCAAGATTGCAGCACTAGCACAAATGACGGCAGCCATGACTGACAGCGGACCGTACCACTAACGTCTCTCCACAGGGGGAGCTTCCTCCCAAACTGACCTCTAGCGGCCAGTGACAGCATTGTTCCACTAGTACCTACTCTGCTACGTAATTGTCCCTGCCCCTTTTCTGTAACCTAGCAACCGCTTCTCTTGTTGCTGGCTTCGCTGTCTCTCTTCCCTGCATGCTTTTCGAAAAGCAAGATGGCGTCTGCCAGCTCTGATGGTTTCCATGGCAGAGATTGTGATGACTCGTGAAAAAAATGGAGGAGACATCGGTGTTTCTGCTGTGCCTGACGGCCAGCAGTGGGGTGCCGCTGTACAGCAGGAGCAAGGGCAGCAGGAGGCAGGTAATGAAGGCACATAGGGAGCTGACCTGTTATATGGGGGTCTAGGGGGGAGACACCACAATCTACGCGTCCCACCATTGTAGATGTTTCTGGAAATCGCATGTGACTCTTCCATTGAAGTCTCCTTTTCTAAGAGTCCCAAATTCATCCGTGTTACTCAACTGGTCATTGTATGGAGGCTGGGGGATCCTAAACGAGCTGCACAAAATCTATGTCCTTCATGGACCTGCTGCCGTGTCCCGAATATGGGGTCTGGTGTATCCGTGGTTATATACCATCAAGGGAGGAAACGGCTGAGATCCTGGCAGTGTAACCCGTCACATGCCAAAGTCCTTGCAGCATCACTAGCTAAGGGCTCAGATGCCCTTGTTAGGTGTCAATGAGCTCCAATGGGAGCCACAGAGTTACAGGGAATCTGTCCATAGGAGTCACCCTCCAAAGCCGTCTGTATGGACGTGTAGTTTAAGTCTGAAGGTAGACTGAAGTTTAATCTATAGCCCAACATGTTGGTCCAGCGGAAGGCAAAAACCCCATGGGGCAGACACTAATAGCTCTTTATTAGGGGAAAATAATTCCTGATTCCATGTGGCAATCGGACTATTTCTGTGGATTAACATCCCATAACAGAATCTAGCGCCCATAACCTGCAATAGTATGTTTATCAAGAAAGGCAACCAGGCCCTTCCTGAATTTCAGCAGTGAATCAACCACTACAACATCATGCGGCTGAGAGTTCCATAGTGTCACTGCTCGTACAGTAATGAATCCATGGTCTCACTGGTCTTACAGTAAGGAATCCATGGTCTCACTGCTCGTACAGTAAGGGATCCATGGTCTCACTGCTCATACAGTAAGGAATCCATAGTCTCACTGCCCTTACAGTAAGGAATCCATAATCTCACTGCCCTTACAGTAAGGGATCCATAGTCTCACTGCCCTTACAGTAAGGAATCCATAATCTCACTGCCCTTACAGTAAGGAATCCATAGTCTCACTGCCCTTACAGTAAGGAATCCATAATCTCACTGCCCTTACAGTAAGGAATCCATGGGCACACTGCTCTTACAGTAAGGAATCCATGGGCTCACTGCTCACGGAGTGCGGCAACCTGAGGCTGCAGGTCACAGGAAGGGTGATTAGGTGCAGCAATATAGCGCCCCCTACCGGTGCCGCAAAACTACTCTGTTCCCCAGAGCGCATTTGCACTCTCTCAGGTACCAGTGCCTCTTTTACACCATTTTCTCTGGTGACAGTGCCTCTCCTACACCCTCCTCTCGTCTCTGGTGACAGTACCTCTCCTACACTCTCCTGTCCTCTCTGGTGACAGTGCCTCTCCTATACTCTCCTGTCCTCTCTGGTGACAGTGCCTCTTTTACACCCTCTTCTCTGGTGACTGTGCCTCTCCTTCACTCTCCTCTCTGGTGACAGTGCCTCTCCTACACCCGCTTCTCTGATGACAGTGCCTCTACTACACGCTCCTCTCCTCTGGTGACCATTCCTCTCTTACACCCTCCTCTCCTCTCTGGTGACTGTGCTTCTCCTACACCCTTCTCTCTGATGACAGTGCCTCTCCTCTACTCTCTGGTGACAGTGTCTCTCCCTACACTCTCCTCTACTCTCTGGTGACAGTGCCTCTCCTACACTCTCCTTTCTGGTCACAGTGCCTCTCTTGTCCTCTCTGGTGACAGTGCCTCTCGTACACCCTCCTCTTATCACTCACCCACTATCCAACTTATGTTCTGACTAGGTCTGCCTTGTGCCCTACTATGCCTTTCCGATTTTTGCACCCCTTGCATATCAAATCTCCTACACTCACCTAAAGCCTGCTCTTTGTAGTCTAGTGGTATGCCATCCTTGCCAAATCTCCTGAGGCTCACCCCATGACTTATCATATCTGTAACTCCCTTACTCAAGGCATGGGTAAAGAATAACATAATACAAAGCTGAGAATTTGACAAAACGTAAATTAGTGTAAGTAGTCCTATATGATATATAAACTGTTGCTCCTCTCTCCAGAGCCCACCTATTTTTATTTTGCAGAGGTCTACAAATAATGCTGCATATTGTCCACATGGATTAAAAGTATATTTCTGTACAGATCAACTTGGATGTCGGAATGACAGTTTTCTATTAAAATTAATTTTTACTCTGCTGCAAAGTAAATTACACAATACTGTGTTTCAAAGTCTAGAAATGTAGAAATAATAACAGCAGAGTTAGTAACAGACTAAAAATTAGATCTTTGAGTGTAGTGTGGGCTCTTCGGATGCTTCCGGATTATCAATGACCAAAGGGGCGGCAAATTTTTTGACCGCCCTGGGCGCCACAAACAGTTGCTACGCCACTGACATGATTGCAGTGGGAAGCATCGCGCAGTGAGGGGGCTCCCTGGGTGCTTCCCTGAGACCCTCGGAACATCGCGATTTGATCGCGATGTTCCGAGGGCCTCCTCCCTGCAGTCCTCCCGGATCCAATATGTCCGCGGGGGGCCTTTGGGGTCCTGCAGGGAGGCGGCTTTCTCAGTGCCTGCTGAGAGCAGGTGCTGAGAAAGCCTCCAGCAGTGTCAGCGATCTGACACTGCAGTGATGTCCCCCCTGGGACAATATAAAAAAGGATTAAAAAAAAAGTGTAAAAATAATTTTTTAGAAAATTACTAAATAAATAAAAAACATTCCCTAATATTCTTTTATTTGTAACAAAAAACAATAAAATTATACATATTTAGTATTGCCGCATCCGTAATGACCCTCCCTAGAGAACTGTCCCACTAGTTAACCCCTTTAGAGAACCCCTACAAAAAAAACAAGGCAAAAAACAATGCTTTATCATCATACCGCCAAACAAAAAGTGCAATAACACGCGATCAAAAAGACGAATATAAACATGTTTCCGCTGAAAACGTCATCTTGTCCCGCAAAAAAACGAGCCACCATACAGCATCATCAGTGAAAAAATAAAAATGTTATAGCTCACAGAATAAAGCGATGCAAAAATAATTATTTTTGATATTAAATTGTTTTTATTGTATAAAAGCGCCAAAACATAAAAAATGATATAAATGATGTATCACTGTAATCGTACTGACCCAAAGAATAAAACTTCTTTATCAATTTTACCACACACGGAATGGTGTAAATGCCCCCCCCAACAAAAGAAATTCACGAAATGCTGGTTTTTGATCATTCTGTGTCCCAAAAATCAGAATAAAAAGCGATCAAAAAATGTCACATGCCCGAAAATGATATCCATAAAAACGTCAACTCGTCCCGCAAAAAATAAGACCTCACATGACTCTGTGGGTCAAAATATGGAAAAATTATAGCTCTCAAAATGTGGTGACGCAAAATTTTTTTACAATTAAAAGAGTCTTTTAGCGTGTGACCGCTGCCAAACATAAAAACCCGCCACAAACAGTAAATCAAACTTTCCTTTATCACCCCCTTAGTTTAGGGAAAAGCGTAGTTACCGTTAACGGTATTTCTCTGAGCCCATGACGGCACCACGGAGAGAGGGGATCCGCTCCACGGGGACAGGAAACCTACAGATAAAAAGGAGGTACCTCTCTCCCGCATCAGTTGTTTTACAGAGCATTAATGGAACTTTTGCCTAATAATATGAACAACTTTTTAAAAAAATAAACTTTACTATAATCATTAAGTACGTAGAGGAGACACCGCGTGACTATTTGACTAAACTGTATTTATAATAAGTGCACACCCCACGCGTGTAGGGAGGGAATATATGGGTGCCGTCATGGGCTCAGAGAAATACCGTTAATGGTAAGTACGCTTTTCTCTTTCCCCCATGACGGCACCACGGAGATAATTGCATAGACTATCAATTAGGGGGGGACCACTGCCTCCAGCACCCTTTTACCAAAGGTTAAATCTGAGAAGGTGGCTAGGTTCAGCTGATAGTGGTTGAAGAAAGTTGAAGGAGAGGACCAAGTAGCGGCTTACATATCTGCTCAATCGAGACGCCTGCTCTCTCTGCCCAGGAAGTTGACACTGCTCTTATAGAATGGGCTGTTATTCTGTCTGGGATGTCCGCACCCTGTGACGAGTACGAACAAAGTGATGGCGTCTCTTATCCACCTAGTCAGCGTGCTCTTTGATGCCTTCCGCCCCTTTCTTGGCCCCTGGTAGCAGACAAAAAGAGACCTATCCTTTTTACACTCCCTGGTGGCTGCTAGTTATTCAATTAGGCATCTCCTAACATCTAATGTGTGTAGAGTTTCTTGTCCCTTGCTTTTGGGATTGGGGCAAAAGGAGGGGAGGGAGATTTCTTGAGTCCTGTGGAATCGGGACACCACCTTTGGCAGATAGGTTGAGTCCGTCCTAAGTACCCCCCTGTCATCCAGGATCTGTATAAATGGAGGGAAGGCTGACAGGGCCTGGATATTACTGATGCTACAGGCCGTCGTCAGGGCTATCAAGACGGAGGTCCTAAATTATATCAATTTTAGTGGTGCCTCTTGTAAAGGTTCAAAGGAAGGTCTGGTCAGAGCTGAGAGCACCAAGTTTAGATCCCAGGGAGGAGTGTTTAGGGAAGACAAAGGTCTGGATCTACTGGCTGCCGTAATGAACCTCGCCACCCAACGGTTCCCTGCCAAGTCATAGTTGTATAGGGCCCCTAGGGCCGCCACCTGAACCTTTAATGTGCTGGTAGCTAGACCTTGCTCTAAGCTCTTTTGCAGGAACTATAATATCCTTGATAGAGGTATATTCCCACCTGAGCTGGCCCTTGATACTGAAAGGAACTTCCTCCAGATCCTCCCGTACAATTCAGTGGTTACCGGTTTTCTGCTCCGTAGGAGAGTAGAAACGAAATTTGGAGAGAAGCCTCTGCTGCTTAACAGAGCCCTTTCAAATACCAGGCCGTCATATGTAGGTTCTCCACCTGAGGGTGCAGCACTGGGCCTTGTGAGAGTAAGTTTGGGATATCCGGGAGGACTCAAGGGTTGGAGATGGCCAGAAGGAAGCTATTAAAATCACGCTTGCTTTGTCCTCCCAAATCTTCCTCAGAACTGATGGAATTAAGGCTATTGGTGGAAATGCATACGCAAGGGGAAAGTGCCAGGGGATCATAAGGGCGTCCAGGGCTACTGTGTTCCTGGAGGGGTCTATGGAGCAGAAGGTTTCCATCTTCCGATTCGTCCTGTTGGCAAATAGGTCTATATTGGGTTTCCCCCATAGTTTCGTGATCTGATTGAAAATTTCCTGGTTCAATTTCCAGTCGCCCTGTCTCAGCTGTGTGCGACTTAGGAAGTCCGCTGTCACGCTGTCTGCCCCTTTATGTGTAGCACTGTCAGTGAGCCTAGGTTTCCCTCTGCAAACTGGAAACTGACTGTCACTTCCATAAGGGTGCAGGATCTTGTACCCCCCTAATGGTTCAAGTAAGCGACTACTGTGTAGTTGTCCGAGAACACTCTTACGTGGTGGGCCCTGAGGGAGTTCAGAAAATACAGGAGGGCGAACTTCACCGCTAACAGCTCCTTCATATTCGAGGAGGCTGCAATTTCGTCCTCTGTCCAGACCCCTTGTGCTACCTGGTTGTCCAAGTGAGCTCCCCACCACCTTGGGCTTTCATCTGTAGTAAGGACTCAAGAGACCGGTACCACCCAAGGGACCCCTCTGGATAGGTTGGATGGCTCCGTCCACCATTGCAGTGAGTGAGCTGTTTCGGGTGAGATGTCTAACCGCTCTTCTAAATCTCTGTGAAGAGAAATTTCCTGTTGCTAGTATTTCCCACTGGAGATCCCTTGTATGAGTTTGAGCCCACTAAACAGCTGGCAAACAGGCTGTCATTGAGCCGAGCAGGGACATGGCCTTCCTCAGTGTTGTTACTGTATGAGCTATTGCCCCTGCTGCTGTTTTATGTGTAGGACTTTCCCTTCCAGGAGACGACACTCTAGCCTGAGGGAATCTATGGTATGCCCAAATATTCTTGTACTTGGCTCGGAATCGTCCGAGATTTTGGCAGATTTAGTAGCCAGCCTAGGTTGGACAATGATTCCATAGCCCTGTTCAACTGGTATCTGCAGTGAGAGGGGGAGCTGCCTATCACTAGAATGTCATCCAAGTATGGAACTATTAGGACTTCCTGCTCTCTTAAATGTGCCATGACTTCTGCTATAATCTTTGTGAAAACTCTCGGGGTGATGGCCAGTCCGAATGGGAGCGCTTTGAATTGATAGTGCTTTATTTCTCCCCCTATAGTGACAGCTATCCTGAGAAATCGGCGGTAGTCCGTGTGTATGGGGACGTGGTAGTACGCGTCTTTTAGGTTGAGTATTGTCATGTAACAGGATGGGAACAGCATTTTTACAGCAGATTTTATTGTTTCTATTTTGAATGGATGAATCATCAGGCACTTATTTAACTTTTTTAGGAGACACTATCGTCCTGAACGTCCCATCTGGTTTCCTCAACAGGAAGATAGGGGAATAGAAGCCTTCTCCTTTTTTCTTGGTGGGGAACGTCCTGCAATACCGATTTCTCCACCAGGGACTGAATCTCTTGTTGTACCGCAGCTTGCTCTTCTATTGACTGCCTATGCCGAGTCGCTACGAAAGAGGGTTTGGGTGAGGTGTGGAAAGTTAATTTGAGGCCTGCTTTATGATGCTTAGGATCCAGGAACTGCTTGATATCTTTTCTCAGGTTGGGAAGAAGAGGGCCAATCTTCCCCCTACCTGGTAGACACCTTCATTGGGTTTGCTTTTTGCCTGCCGGTTTCCCGAACATGAACCCTTTCCGTTTGAAAGACCAGCTCACCCACGTGCTATAGGATTTTATCTATGTCTATCCATGATCACTTGACATTGTGATCACATTCGGTTTGGAAGACTTTTATGGAGATTTTGTCTTTAATGTTGGGAGCAAATTGTTGCAGGACTTTGTTCACATTTGCCTGTGGTGGTTTGGATATTTCCACAATGATTGAGCTGGAAAAACTTTTTGAGAAAGGAATATGTCTTCAATATCGGGATTGACCACTATGGGACTTTGTTCATACTCATCCAAGATGACTAGAAGAGAAGGAAGAAGTGAGGATAAAGGAGAAAAAACTTGGAAAAAATATATATATTTTTTTTTTCTCTCTTCTTTTTCATTTTTGTCTTCGCTTTTGTTTCCAGTTCTTAGGATTTCATATATAATGATTGTCTATAAGTGTATGTTTTCCACCATTATGTATCATCTATCATGTTGATATTATTTTTGTGAAACCCCTTATAATTGCTCTATATTTTATTTGTATCATTGTTTATCAATGATTAACAATGATTAATAACATGAACCATAATATAAAAAAAATTATAAAAATCATGAATGTAATGACTCATAAAATATACTTGTCATCATATGTGTGTATATATATATATATATATATATATATATATATATATATATATATTCATTTAAAACAAATCTCAATTGAGTTTTTGTTATATATAATCAGAAAGAGCATTATATGTGGTTCCAGTAGACACTTTTTATTTTATTTTCATGGGTTTTTGTTTTTTCACTTATTTATTTTTGTATAATCCAGCATTATCTGCTGACACATATGTTCCCACTTGCACTTAATTTCCCCTACTGAAGAGGGGGGTATTTAGTGGAACTGGCAACATTCACTAGTTGTTATGATTAAAGGGCATGTCACACTAAGAGATATCGCTAGCAATATCGCTATAACTAGTGACGTTATAGCGATATTGCTAGCGATATCTCTGTGTCTGATACTTACCTACGACCGGCTCCCCCGCTGGTTATCGCTGATCGCGCGAGAACGTCCTGGACCGCTTCTCGTCGTCGGCTTCCTGCGGCGCTTCCTGCTGTGAAGACGAGCGACGCGTGGAGCCGGGCGGGAGGACGCAGGATCGCCTGGTGTGACAGGTAAGTAGCGATCCCCGTCCCCAGCGATGTCGCTAGTGAGATCTGCCTATGTGGCAGCTCACTAGCGACCACTTAGCGATGTACCAGCGATCCTGACCGCGTCATATCGCTGGTCGGGATCGCTGGTACATCGCTAAGTGTGACAGTACCTTAAGGGCGTCTAGCCAGAAACGCGTAAACAATGTTCTGTTGTCTGAACAGCGCTCAATAAATCACCAGAGCACTTCAGCTGGATCACTTCTTCTTTTATTATGAACCCTTTCCCTCTCCTGTCCTCCCACTTATCCTGGAAGTTTTAAGGCGGCTTCCTCTGGATAAATTTCCTGCTCCGAAAACATTTGAAGGGGAAATCGGATAGGTTAGGGAAAGACTTCTTTTTATCCCCAGCTTTGTCCAGTATATCGTCCAGTGTAGGCCCAAAAAGGAATTTGCCTTCACAGGAGATGGAGCAAAGTTTTGTTTTTGTTTGCAGGCCCCCTATCCAGCATTTGAGCCATAGTGCTCTTCTAGCTGCGTTTGAAAATGAGGCTGCCCTGGCTGTCAGTCTGATCGAATCTGCGGATGCATCTGCCAGAAAGGCTGCCGCTCCTCTCATCAATGGGATGGAGTCTAGAATTGCATCCCTTGGGGTTTTGTTCTTTAGTTGGTCCTCCAACTGATCTAACCACACCATCAGGGCTCTATAGCTGTGCAAGTGGCGGCTATAGCGGGTTTTAGTCCTCCTATGGCTGCCTTTCAGGAACGTATCTGCTTTTTTGTCCATGGGATCTTTCAATGTCCCCATGTTCTCAAACGGCAGAGAGAATTTTTTTTGAGGCTTTTGCTATGGCTACATCCACCTTTGTCACTTTATCCCAAAATGAACAGCTTGGGTCTTCGAATATTTTCTTTTAGGAGCTAAGAGGCCCTTTTTCTCCAGCCTTTTCCACTCCCGCTGGATTAGCGCCTGAATTTTATCGTTCATAGGGAATGATCTCCTCTTCTTCTGCTTCTGAACCCCTCTCCATAATCTTTGAAAATTCTTGGAGAACAGGAAAAGTCCCAGAAGACTGGAGAAGAGCAAATGTTGTTCCTATCTTCAAAAAGGGGAAGAAGGTGGACCCAGGCAACTATAGGCTGGTGAGTCTGACTTCTATACCAGGAAAGATCTTTGAACAAATTATTAAACAACATGTATGTCAGTACCTGGATAAGAATGAAGTGATTAAACAGAGTCAGTATGGGTTTGCAACTAATAAGTCATGTCAGACTAACTTAATTTCCTTCTATGATGGAATCACTGATTGGGTGGATCAAGGAAATGCTGTAGATATAGTATATCTTGACTTCAGCAAAGCATTTGACAAAGTATCTCATACAATCCTTATTGATAAAATGTCTAAGTATGGAATGGACAAGGCAACTGTTAGGTGGATTCATAACTGGCTTAGTGATAGGACCCAAAGAGTGGTCGTAAATGGCTGCACATCCAGTTGGAAGAATGTCTCAAGTGGGGTACCACAGGGCTCTGTCCTGGGCCCTGTATTGTTCAACATCTTTATCAACGATTTAGATGAAGGAATTGAGGGTAAACTGATTAAATTTGCTGATGACACAAAGCTAAGAGGGATAGCTAATACTAGAGAAGAGAGAGAGAGGATTCAAAAAGATATAAATAAACTGGAGAAGTGGGCAGCAACTAACAGAATGGTTTTTAACAGGGAAAAATGCAAAGTACTACATCTGGGCAATAAAAATGAAAAAAGCATATACAGAATGGGAGGAATAGGGCTAAGCAACAGCACATGTGAAAAAGACTTGGGCATACTAATAGATCACAGACTGAATATGAGTCAACAGTGTGATGCAGCAGCAAAAAAGACAAATGCAATTCTAGGATGTATTAACAGAAGCATACAGTCTAGATCACGTGAAGTCATTATTTCCCTCTACTCCTCTTTGGTCAGACCTCATCTGGAATATTGTGTCCAGTTTTGGGCACCACATTTTAAAAAAGACATCAACAAACTGGAGCAAGTTCAGAAAAGAGTGACCAGAATGGTGACCGGTCTGCAAACCCTGTCTTATGAGGAAAGGTTGCAGGATTTGGGAATGTTTAGTTTGCAAGAGAAGACTGAGAGGAGACTTAATAGCTGTCTACAAATATCTAAAGGGCTGTCACATTGTAGAAGGATCAACTTTATTCTCATTTGCACAAGGAAAGACTAGAAGCAATGGGATGAAACTGAATGGGAGGAGACACAGATTAGATATTAGAAAAAACTTTTTGACAGAGTGATCAATGAGTGGAACAAGCTGCCACGAGAAGTGGTGAGTTCTCCTTCAATGGAAGTCTTCAAACAGAGGCTGGACAGACATCTGACTGGGATGATTTAGCGAATCCTGCTTTGAGCAGGGGGTTGGACCAGATGGCCCAGGAGGTCCCTTCCAACTCTACGATTCTATGATTCTAACCTACTGAACATGGAATCCTGGATGGTTCTTTTGGGCCTGGTGTCTACCAGTCCCATAGTGGTTCTAATTGCCTTTATTAGGTTATCTGTTTCCTCTATAGGGAAACAGCTGCGACCCCCCTCCACAGAGGACGAGGAGTCCATGGTGCCGTCATGGGGGAAAGTTAGGGTTAGAACTAGGGCTGAAATTAGGGTTAGAGATGTGCTGGGGTTAGGGTTGGAGTTAGAATTGGATGGTTTCCACTGTTTGGGCACATCAGGGGCTCTCCAAATGCAACATGGCGTCTGATCTCAATTCCAGCCAAGTCTGCGTTGAAAAAGTCAAACGGTGCGCCTTCCCTTCCAAGCTCTGCCATGCGCCCAAACAGTGGTTTACCCAACATATGGGGCATCAGCCTACTCAGGACAAATTGCACAACAACTTTTGGGGTCCAATTTCTCCTGTTACCCTTGGGAAAATAAAAAAATTGGGGACTAAAAGATCATGTTTGTGGAAAAAAATGATTTTTTTTATTTTCACGCCCGGGAGTTATAAACTTCTGTGAAGCCCTTGGGGGCTCAAAGTGCTCACCACACATCTAGATAAGTCCCTTGGGGGGGGGGGTCTAGTTTCCAAAATGGTGCCATTTGTGGGGGGTTTCCAGTTTAGGCACATCAGGGGCTTTCCAAACGCTACATGGCGCCAGACCTCAATTCCAGTCAAAAAAGTCAAATGGCGCTGTTTCCGTTCCCAGCTCTGCCATGCTCCCAAATAGTCATTTACCCCCATATATGGGGTATCAGCATACTCAGGACATAGCGATCGCTATGACGTACTATCCCGTCCATGGGAATTAAGTCCCAGGCCACATGGACGGGATAGTACGTCAGATGGCAGAAAGGGGTTAAACCATAAATTATTGGCATATGTGCATAGGAGAGCCTTGGTTTATATACCAAGCGCTTTGCAGCACAGTCTTGATGTAGGATTTGGTAGAGTAAGATAATTCATTCAGAGTCTGGCTCTTGTAATTTTTTATTAATTTCTCAGGTGCACTTATCCAAAGTAACTCTCCAGTTCTAAAAACTAAGCTCATTTTTCAAAAAGTGTGGGGTGGTGGTGCCAGCACATTCAGCATGAATTCTGGTCAGTATTGTTTACTCTTTATGGCCTAAGGGTCAAAATCACTTCTGATAAGCATTTTGCATTATTTTTACTGACCAAATTTTTGTATTATGATGATTTGTAATTGTATTTCTAGTGTGTGTCCAAGAGATAGCAGCGAAGTGGAACCAATATCGATATCACTAAATAACACATATGCACTGCACTTTATATTGTATCAAGTTACTTTGGCTCTGCTTCCTTGCATCTCTGGAGCCACACTTCATAGGACTATAATTCCTTATATTTATGTCTTGCTGTATGTGTTGACCTGCTCTCCTTTGATTTTAATATACAGTGGGGCAAAAAAGTGTTTAGTCAGTCAGCAATAGTGCAAGTTCCACCACTTAAAAAGATGAGAGGCGTCTGTAATTTACATCATAGGTAGACCTCAACTATGGGAGACAAACTGAGAAAAAAAAAATCCAGAAAATCACATTGTCTGGTTTTTTTTCATTTGATTTGCATATTATGGTGGAAAATAAGTATTTGGTCAGAAACAAGCAAACAAGATTTCTGGCTCTCACAGACCTGTAACTTCTTCTTTAAGAGTCTCCTCTTTCCTCCACTCATTACCTGTAGTAATGGCACCTGTTTAAACTTGTTATCAGTATAAAAAGACACCTGTGCACACCCTCAAACAGTCTGACTCCAAACTCCACTATGGTGAAGACCAAAGAGCTGTCAAAGGACACCAGAAACAAAATTGTAGCCCTGCACCAGGCTGGGAAGACTGAATCTGCAATAGCCAACCAGCTTGGAGTGAAGAAATCAACTGTGGGAGCAATAATTAGAAAATGGAAGACATAAAAGACCACTGATAATCTCCCTCGATCTGGTGCTCCACGCAAAATCCCACCCCGTGGGGTCAGAATGATCACAAGAATGGTGAGCAAAAATCCCAGAACCACGCGGGGGGACCTAGTGAATGAACTGCAGAGAGCTGGGACCAATGTAACAAGGCCTACCATAAGTAACACACTACGCCACCATGGACTCAGATCCTGCAGTGCCAGACGTGTCCCACTGCTTAAGCCTGTACATGTCCGGGCCCGTCTGAAGTTTGCTAGAGAGCATTTGGATGATCCAGAGGAGTTTTGGGAGAATGTCCTATGGTCTGATGAAACCAAACTGGAACTGTTTGGTAGAAACACAACTTGTCGTGTTTGGAGGAAAAAGAATACTGAGTTGCATCCATCAAACACCATGCCTACTGTAAAGCATGGTGGTGGAAACATCATGCTTTGGGGCTGTTTCTCTGCAAAGGGGCCAGGACGACTGATCCGGGTACATGAAAGAATGAATGGGGCCATGTATCATGAGATTTTGAGTGCAAACCTCCTTCCATCAGCAAGGGCATTGCAGATGAAACGTGGCTGGGTCTTTCAACATGACAATGATCCAAAGCACACCGCCAGGGCAACGAAGGAGTGGCTTCGTAAGAAGCATTTCAAGGTCCTGGAGTGGCCTAGCCAGTCTCCAGATCTCAACCCTATAGAAAACCTTTGGAGAGAGTTGAAAGTCCGTGTTGCCAAGCGAAAAGCCAAAAACATCACTGCTCTAGAGGAGATCTGCATGGAGGAATGGGCCAACATACCAACAACAGTGTGTGGCAACCTTGTGAAGACTTACAGAAAACGTTTGACCTCTGTCATTGCCAACAAAGGATATATCACAAAGTATTGAGATGAAATTTTGTTTCTGACCAAATACTTATTTTCCACCATAATATGCAAATCAAATGAAAAAAAAACAGACAATGTGATTTTCTGGATTTTTTTTTCTCAGTTTGTCTCCCATAGTTGAGGTCTACCTATGATGTAAATTACAGACGCCTCTCATCTTTTTAAGTGGTGGAACTTGCACTATTGCTGACTGACTAAATACTTTTTTGCCCCACTGTATGTTCCCTTGTATTGTATGTTCACACTGCGTTTTTGAAGTGTTTTTTCATAGCGTTTTTTAACCCTTCACTCCGAAGCCTGTTTTCAACTTTATGACCAGGCCAATTTTTACAATTCTGGCCACTGTCACTTTGAGGCCATAACTCTGGAACGCATAAACAGATCCTGGTGATTCGGAGATTGTTTGCTCATGACATATTGTACTTTAAGATCAGGGCTGTTTTTAGGGGGGACGCGGGGTGCGATCGCCCGGGGCGCCACCCAAGCCAGGGGGCGCCTGCCTAGTGCCTAGCTGTCTGTGTAGTCTCCCTACAAGCAGTGCCGGCGTCAGCACCCGGGCAAGTGTCGGGGCCCTGGCGAGATGGGAGGGCCCACTCACGCTGTCTGGGATACCCGCTGGCCACCGCCACGCCCCCCATGTACTGACCCCATCCTGCACCCTCCGCGAGGGACCCACACAGTGACGCAGCCCCTTACAGCCAGTAATGATCATCGCTTCCTTCGGCTATAATCTTGTGTGTGGCGCCGGCACAGGACCTGTGATGAGGTCACAGGAGGGGAGGAGTCAGGGGTCACATGATCAGGGTGGCTGCAGGACTCTGCTCTGCTGGTCGCTTGTCATTATGGTGCTGGTCTGGATGGATGAGATAACTTTTGTGTGTGGGACAGTGGGGTCAGGAGGGGATTACAAGGTGGATGTAGCAGAGCAGTGTGTGTACTTGTGTGGGGTCAGGAGGGGTTTTACAAGGTGGATGTAGCAGAGCTGTGTGTGTATTTGTGTGGGGTCAGGAGGGGTTTACAAGGTGGATGTAGCAGAGCCGTGTGTGTACTTGTGTGGGGTCAGGAGGGGATTACAAGGTGGATGTAGCAGAGCCATGTGTGTACTTGTATGGGGTCAGGAGGGGTTTACAAGGTGGATGTAGCAGAGCCGTGTGTGTGGGTCAGGAGGGGTTTAACAAGGTGTATGTAGCAGAGCCGTGTGTACTTGTGTGGGGTCAGGAGGAGTTTATAAGGTGGAAGTAGCAGAGCCGTGTAGGTACTTGTGCAGGGTCAGGAGGGGTTTTACAAGGTGGATGGAGCAGAGCCTTGTGTGTACTTGTATGGGGTCAGGAGGGGTTTTACAAGGTGGATGTAGCAGAGCCGTGTGTGTTCTTGGGTGGGGTCAGGAGGGGTTTACAAGGTGTACGGTGCAGAGCCGTGTGTGTACGAGGTGTACGGAGCAGAGCCGCATGTGTACAAGGTGTACGGAGCAGAGCAGTGTGTGTACGAGGCATACAAAGCGGAGCCGTGCATGTACGAGGTGTACGGTGGGGAGCATTTATACCTCCCGAGTTCCAACCATCCCGGATCCAGCGAGACAGTTCTGATTTTGAGAGAGAGACTGCCCCAGCCGGGAGCTTACTTTCCCTGCGGGACACAGGAGTACACAGCGGAACCCCAAGGAACAATTTAAAACTCGCATGTAACGTTCTACCGGAAGTGACGTGCTGGAAGCTGACCAGAAATTAGGTAATTTCAGTAGGAGATTGTGACGGAACCATGGAGGCACTTCAGGGAATGCTTCAGATCCATCACCGTGTCCTCCTCTGACAGAGCGGACAGCGGGATCGCCTTGGAATCAGGGATGTCAGCCATGTGAGAGGATCATGATATGTCCTGCACCAGGAGGCTCAGGTGGGCACTACAATGGGAGCTGGGCAGATATGGTATCTTTACAGAATTTTTCTCTGTTTCTTTCTCTCTCTGTTCTTTCTCTCTAATCTTTTTTTCTCTCTGTTCTTTCTTTCTCTCTCTATGTTCTCTTTCTTTCTGTCTCTGTTCTTTCTCTCTCTCTCTGTCTGTTTTCTCTTTCCTCTTTCTTTCTCTCTCTGTTCTTTCTTTCCCCTCTTTCTTTCTCTCTGTTCTTTCCCCTCTTTCTTTTTCTCTCTACCTGTTTTTTCTTTCTTTCCCCTCCTTCTTTTTCTCTCTCTCTCCCTGTTCTTTTTCCTGTCGACTCTTTTTCTCTGTTCTTTCTTTCTCCGTTCTTTCTGTCCCCTTTTTTTCTCTCTCCCTCTCTGTTCTTTTTTCCCCTTTCTTTCTTTCTCTCTGTTCTTTTTCTCTGTCCACTCTTTCTTTCTTTGTTCTTTTTCTCTCTGTTCTTCCTTTCCCCTCTTTCTTTCTCTGTTCTTTCTTTCTCCCTATTATTTTCTTTCTCATTCTCGCTCTGTTCTTACTTTCTTTCTCTCTGTTCTTTCTTTCTCTCTGTTCTTTATTTCCTCTTTCTTTCTCTGTTCTTTATTTCCCCTCTTTCTTTCTTTCTCTCTCTCTCTTCTTTTTTTCATGTGTACACTACTAATCAGTAGCCTCCTTCACATGAACGTGTTTTGCCACAGAGCGAGTGTCCGTGTGGATCACATGCGTGTCCGTGTGATCCACACGGAGACAAGTCCGTTTTTGGCCGTCACCACGGATGTCACATGGCATGAATCGTGTTATGTGTTAAGGGGGGGCCCACTGAGACTTTTTCGCCCAGGGCCCTCAAAAACTTGGAGCCGGCCCTGCCTACAAGCCCAGGCAGGCGCGCGATAACCCCGCTCCCTGAAGTGAAACAGCTGGCAGAAAATAATCATTCACAGTGACATGCTCAGCCAGCAGGTGGCCGCGCACGGAGATAGTGTGAGTGACGTCACACTCACTCCTATAACTCACTTGCCAGCTCCTCTGCTTCTGCGACTGGCCGAGGAACGCCCCCACGCTCTCACACAGGAAGGGTAGTGAGAGACGGACGCTGCATGATCGCTGCTGTTTGGATCCAGGGTCTTTACTGCTATATCCGTGCCTGGCCCGGATTTAGGTATAATTATTGCGGTATTTTGTGGCATGATCTGGGGTGCTTAGCCTGATGTTTTTGCTTGTAATATCGGGGGGTTGTTTGCTGGCAGTATCTGTGGTGCAGGTGCTTAGCCTGCTGTTTTTTTGTGTAATATGGGGGAGGCTTGTGGGCTGGCAGTGGCAATATCTGGGGTACTTGGCCTGCTGTCTTTGTGTGTAATATTGGGGGGGGGAGTAGTTTGGGGGCAATATCTGGGGTGCTTACCCTGCTGTTTGTGTTTGTTATATTGGGGGGGAGGGGATTTTGTGGTAATGTCTGTGGTGCATAGCCTGCTATTTTTTTGTGTAATATTGGGGGGGGTTGAGCTTGTGGCAATATCTGGGGTGCTTACCCTACTGTTTGTGTTTGTTATATTATATCGGGGCGGGGGGAAGGATTTTGTGGTAATATCTGTGGTGCTTAGCCATCTGTTTGTGTGTGTAATATCGGTGGGGTGGCGGTTGGTGGTAATATCTGGGGTACTTAGAGCTTGTTTGTGTGTGTGTGTATAATATCGGGGGTCGGGGGGGTGGGGAATGGATATCTGGGGTACTTAGCACTGTGTGTGTGTGTAATATCGGGGGGGTGCTAATATCTGGGGTCCTATGCATTGTGTAGGCTAACGTTTGGGGGGGGGTGCACTTTTTCGATGTTCGCCCTGTTAGCAAAATTCCCTAGAAACTGCCCTGTTTAAGATACTGGTAAAATTTCTTCGATATGACTTACGTTTATTTGTGAAAAAAAAAACAGAAATTTGGCAAAAATTTAGCAATTTTTGAACTTTGAATTTGTATGCCCTTAAATCAGAGATATTAAATCAGAGATGTGTCACAAAAATTTGTTAATAAATAACATTTCCCACATGTCTACTTTACATCAGCACAATTTTGGAAGTTAAAATTTGACCAGTGATTTTTCATTTTTTCAATAAAATCTACGAACCCATTTTTTTTTAGGGACCACCTCACATTTGAAGTGACTTTGAGGGGTTTATATGACAGAAAATACCCAAGAAAGGCTAGTTTCACACTTGCGCCTTTTTGCGCAGCGTTTCGAGCGCACATGAATCGCATGCAAAAAACGCTTACAAACGCTTGTAAACACTGCGTTTTTTCGTCGCATCATTGTGCGCATTAGGACAAAAAACGCAGCATTTGTATGCATTTTCAAGCGTTTTCTATGCACATGGTGTCACAATCACGGGAAGAAAATTCTAGAAAAATTCTTGCGACACGACCAATGGGACAGCAGTGGGCTTGTGTTATGGAAATCCTTTATATAGATCCAGTTTACAGCTGAATTCTTCACATTTCCATGGATTTTCTCTTGACAACATGAATCTGCACTGGAAGAGTTTTCACTTCAACATCAGGATGGCTCAGGCTTATGCAGTTGCTTGGCATCAACAAAGGGAGAGAGACAGCGAAGACAGCAGCGGCGGCGTTTGTGGATACATCCGATAATTGAACTCCGGGAGAGGCGTGGAGCGTACCACACCCTCTACAGCGAGCTCCAGGCAAACCCAGATAAATTTATTGATTACACGCAGATGTCCCAACAAACCTTCAGGTATTTGCTTGGTCGTGTCCAAGATGCCATTCGGAGACAGGACACACAGCTCCGTCGTGCGATTCCTCCCGAGGAACGGCTCCTGGTCACATTGCGGTACGTAGTATTGCAAAAACAATGCCTGCATAATTTTCTTTGTTCTCACATGGACTATTCCAAAGCTGGCAGAATCATTGTTCTGTCATGTAGATAACCAAAGGCTGCATTTTTTTTTATGCCATGTAGTAAAGAAAAGGCTGCATATATATTTGACTGCCTTTGTTTTTTTCTTGTATTGCGTATTTTTTGTGGTTCTAAACAATCCATACACACAAATATTAATTTTTTTGTTTCACAGATTCCTGGCTACTGGCGAGAGCCTCTCTTCACTGCACTTCCAGTACCGTATTGGAATATCAACCTTGTCTGGAATAGTTGCGGACACCTGCCGGGCTTTGTGGGACGTTCTCTGTCCAGAATTTATGCCCCTGCTCAACGGGGAAAAGTGGTTTGAAATTGCTGAAAGATTCTGGACAGTCTGCACTTTCCCTAACTGTTCGGGTGCCGTTGATGGGAAACACATCCGTATTATAAAACCAAAACATGGATTTTTGTGAGTACTCACCGTAAAATCCTTTTCTCCGAGACGCTCATTGGGGGACACAGATACTGTGGGTGTATGCTTCTGCCACTAGGAGGCGGACACTAAGTGAAAAAAAGAGGTTAGCTCCTCCTCCGCAGTATACACCCTCGCCCCTATTGCGGGCGGAAATCAGTTTGGTGCCAAAGCAGTAGGAGGACAACAAATCAGTCTTAATACAGGTACAACATGTCCAAAGGAAAACACCACCCTTATATCAAATAAGTAAACACATTCATTTTAAACAAGAGCCAACTGGCTAATAGGGTGGGTGCTGTGTCCCCCAATGAGCGTCTCGGAGAAAAGGATTTTACTGTGAGTACTCCCAAAAATCCATGTTTCTCCTTCGTCTCATTGGGGGACACAGATACTGTGGGACGTCCTAAAGCAGTCCCTGGGTGGGAGATTGACTCACCGATCCAAGCTACATGCACCTCCTGTTTAAAGGTGCGCCACCGTTGCTTGGAGAATCCTTCTACCCAGGCTTGCATCCGCCGAGGCCTGAGCATGGATATTATGTTTAGCAAATGTGTGCAGGCTGGACCAGGTTGCTGCCTTGCAAACCTGTTCCGTTGAAGCCTGATGCCGAAGTGCCCAAGAGGCGCCCACCGCCCGAGTAGAGTGCGCTCTGATCCCTGCTGGAATCGGCGTGCCTCTAATGCAGTAGGACTCGTGAATAGTCAAACGAATCCATCTGGTTATGGTCGACTTTGAGGCAGCGAGTCCCTTCCTGCATTCTTCAGGGAGCACGAACAGCGTGTCCATCTGCGGAAAGGGTGCCGTCCGCGACACGTACCTCCGGAGGGCTCTTACCAGGTCTAACGTGTGAAGAGCCTTCTTTCACACGGTGCGCCGGTGCTGGACAAAATGAAGGCAAAACAACATCTTCATTGATGTGAACAAGAGGACAGGACCTTCGGCAGAAAAGGAGGTGCTGGTCTGAGGACCACCTTATACCTATGGAAAGTGAGGAACGGAGCTCGGCAGGATAGAGCCGCCAGCTCTGAAACCCACCTGATGGAAGTGATGGCCACTAAGGGAACAACTTTCCAGGAAAGGTACCTCAAAGCGATATCCTGAAGCGGTTCCAGTGGAGCTTCCTGCAGAACACTTAGGACCATATTAATAACTCAGGCATCCATCAGCGCCGTATAGGGAGGTATCAAGTGGGACACTCCCCGGATAATAAGTTTTCACCTGCAAGTTGGTAGCAACCCTGCACTGGAACAGGACGGATAAGGCCGACATTTGTCTCCAGCGGAAACCTGGGGCAAAGCCAGAGTCTAATGCTCTACCGACTGAGCTATCCGGGCTCTCTGAGCCCGACTGGAGAAAAACCAAGATGTTGGAGATAGAGAATCTTAGCGGAGAAACACCGCGGCCTCGACATCAAGCAAAGAACGCCTTCCAGGTGTGGTGGTAAATTCATGCTAAAGCAGGCCTCCGGGCGCTAATCGTTGTAGCGACCACCTTGCTCCCGAACCCTGCCTGGGTTAGAATCCAAGATTCAACGGCCCTGCCGTCAAACACAGGGTCCCTGAGTTCGGGTGGCAAATTAGCCGTTGAGACGGTAGATCTGGGCTCTCTAGCAGGCGCCCAGGAACATCGGCGAGCAGCTGCCTTAGATCTGTGTACCACGCTCGACGGGGCCAGTCTGGGGCCAGCAGAATCGCCGGCCCCCCTTCTGTCTTGATCCCTTTGCTGACTCTCGGGAGTAGTGGCAGTGGGGGAAATAGATATGGGAGGCGAAACTGGTTCCATGGCAGGACCAACGTGTCCACCGCGAATGCCTGCAGGTCCCTGGCCCGAGCGACATATGTGGGCACCTTGGCATTCACTCTGGAAGCCATCAGGTCCACATTCAGAGCTCCCCACCGTTGACAAATCTGTTGAAGAACTTCGGGATGTAGAGACCACTCTCCGGATGCAAGACCCTGCTGGCTGAGGAAGTCTGCCGCCCAATTTTCCACGCCCGGGATGTGGACAGCCGAAATCACCGAGTGGTTTGCTTCGGCCCACTGAAGAACGTGCTCCACCTCGCGCATGGTTGTTCTGCTGTGGGTGCCCCCCTGACAAATTATGTAAACCACCGCCGTGGCGATGTCCGATGGAATCCGAACGGGGCGACCTGCTAGAAAGTGATGAAACTTCTGCAGAGCCAGCCGAATTGCTCGTATCCCCAATAAGTTGATCGGGAGGCGTGCCTCCTGTGGCGACTACTGTTTCTGGGTTGTGTGGTGGCGAAACACCGCTCCCCAACCGAGGAGACTGACGTCGATTGTCATTATCAGCCCATGACATGGGGGGAAAGGTTCCCCCTAGGCCAGAGAGGAACTGGTTATCCACCATCCGAGCGACTGCCTGACTTGAGAGAACAGTTTGCACCACCGATCGAGCGTGATTCTTGTCCCAGGCTGACACGAGGCGTGCTGCAGGGGGTGAAGGATGGAACTGGACGAAAGGTATCGCTTCGATTGCTGTCACCATCTTCCCTAGGATCCTTATCGCGGATCGGATGGTATGAGGGACTGGTTGGCGTAGTGTCCGGACTCCCTGCCGGAGACTAGCGCCCTTTCCTGAGGGAGAATTATCAACCTTCAGCAAGTGTCGAAGATCATTCCTAGGAAGGAGATCCTCTGAGCTGGCACAAGGGATGATTTCTTTGCATTGACCAACCATCTCAGCGGCAAGAGTATCTAGCGTGATGTTGACCCTTCCTCACATGCCCGTATTGACGGGCCCTTGACCAAGAGGTCGTCCAGATAAGGCAAGACGACTATGCCTCGAGAATGCAGTGTGGCCCTGACGATTGCCATAACCTTTGTGAACACTCTGGGAGCCGTGGCTAGCCCGAAGGGTAGCGCTACGAGCTGAAAATGCTCAACGCTGATGGCGAAGCGTAGCCGCCTCTGATGAGGCAGAAAAAATGGGAATATGCAGAAATGCGTCCTGGCTGTCAATTGAGGCCAAGTATTCTCACTGCTCCATGACCGCTATGACTGAACGGAGACTCCATCCGGAAATGTCTGATCCTGATTAATTTGTTCAGAAGCTTTAGGTCCAAAAACAGGCCTGACAGACCCGTCCTTTTTGGGAACCGCAAAAAGGTTGGAATAGAACCCCTGAGCTCTTCCGTGTTCCGGCACTGGAACAATGACTCCGTTGTGCAGGAGCGACTTGATGGCTCCCAATAGAGCCCTTACCTGGGTATCCACCCTGGGAAGCCGGGAAAGAAAAAACCATCTTGGAGAGTATCTGACAAATTCTATTTTGTAACCTGAGGTCACCAATTCTTTTACCCATGCGTCGTGAGCGATGTTGGCCCAGACGTGGTGAAAACAAAGTAGGCGGCCGCCCACTTTGCTGGTGTCGTCTGGTAAAGACCTCGAGTCATTTGGCCGATGATCCTTAGGATCTGGGTCCCCTCGATCTGGCCAGTTGAGCACGCATTCTCCCCAATGGGTTGGCTCTATATGACCTGCTGCTCCCTATCCTGCTTGGAGCGGCCTAAGGTGGCGGGATTGGGCCCTGTAGTCCACCCGGAGTCTTTTAACGCATGACCCCGGACCGGTCTCCTATTCGGGTCCTGGACCACGCTGCTTAGCGGCCGCCACCTGACCTAAGCCGTCATGCCCGGCCTAGAATGGCTGGTGGCACTACGAAAGGCCCGAAAACGTGCCTGAAGCAGGTGACGAAAAAACGATTTAACCTTCTGTTGAGGGAGAAACCCGCTCTTTCCTCCTGTGGAGTCGGAGATAAGTTGATCAAAAAATAGGCGGCCGCACTGATAAGGTAGGGAAGTCAAGGACTTCTTGGAAGTAGAATCGGCCCGCCATGTCCTCAACCATAGGGCTCTTCAGATAGAGATTGCATTAGCGGCAGCAAGTGCTGAACAATTGGCCGCATCCAAAGACGCATTCAATACATAATCTCCAGCTATCGTCATCTGACATGTGACCTCCAAGATCTCTGCAGGTAGATCCTGCTCCTGGGCGACCTTGTTTAATGTTTCTGACTATGATATCATAGCCTTGGCTACCCAAGTTGCTGCGAACGAAGGAGCGAGTGCAGACCCTGACGCTTCATATACTGAACGAGCTAGGCTCTCAATAAGGCAGTCCGTGGGAGCTTTAATCGCAGAAACCCTAGGAACAGATAACAGGGTCTTAGTGGCCAGGCGTGAAACCGGAGGATCCACTATCGGGGATTCCATCCATTGTTTACGGAGGTCCGAGCAAACGGCTAACGCGTTTCGAGTGCCCTTTAACCCGAAAAATGCCGTTTTGGACGTTCTCTGTGCTGCTGCACTATGTCCTCAAACTCAGGGTGAGGGGAAAAAATTCTGTGCGGCCGCGTCACTCGTTTACATGCCACCCTATGCCTCGTAGCCGCTGCGGTATCATCCTCGGTCTGATTAATGGCTTCTATGAGGCTGTCCACTGTTTCACGTGACTCTGGAGTGTCCAGGTCAATGGGCTTGTCTGAGTCGCAATCTGAGGTCTGCTCGCTATCAACCACTGGTGACGGGGAGCGAGAAGCAGATCTTACGGATGGACTGGGCGACACCGTGTGGATTCGTTTCCCCCGGGTCTGCCTGAAGTGAGTGCGGCCCCTGCAGGCCGGAGGCTCCTGTGAGGTGGAGGTTACCTCTAAAGGCGGCAAGACACTGTCCCTACCCCTATCTGGGGCTTGAAGGGATTCTATTGCTCTCGTAAGCGACGCCATGTACTGTGACAGTGATCGGGCCCACTCCGGGGATTTGACACATTGGTCACGGTCGCAGGGGAGGGCTCCTGGGCGTTTGGATTTGCAGGCTTTGCATAAATACTTGCTCTGCGCCCGCGGAAACGCAGCCCGACAAGAGATGCATGCCGCGTAAAAGAACGTGTGCGTCTTTGCTTTTTTTTTTCCCAGACATGCTGTATCTGTCCGCTGCTGGGGATATGGGGAAGAGGTAGCCCCTCGTTTTTCCTTATAGCGTGGCCTCTCGGGCAGCACTTACCCCAGTCCTGCGGCCCCCCCGACCTGGATGCTTTCTTTAAATTGCGCGCCGACATCTGTGGCGCGCACCAGCCTGTAAAATCGCTCTAGGGGCGGTACTCCCACTTTGCGGCCTAGCCCGTGCTCCGAAGCTGGGGCCTCGATTTTTACCGCCGCCGAGTGCGGGGCGGGCTGCCGGAAGTGACACGTGGCCCCGAGGGCGGAACTTCCGGCCGCGGCCTCAATTTTTCCCCTTCCCGACCGGGGTGGGGGGGGAACGGTACCAAAAGTGGCGCTACTGACCGGCGCAGCGTCCTGTCCTGACTGATCCAGCCCTTCTCTTGCATGGCTAGTGGACGCCGCGAGGCATGCTGTGGCTGTGGGCTCTAGCCAGAAATCTTCGCAGGAGCCCTCCCCGACCCTCTCCTCACCGATGATCCTCTTCAGCCTGAGCGCAGGTATGTGAGGGGGTCTTTGATAAAAAATAGGACGGTGCAGGCACCCTAGCTCCTTCTAACCCCTTCAGGGGGTGAGGAGAGGGACCGTCCGCCACCTTGCAGCACCGCCGTCTAGCGTTGGTGGAGCAGTGGGGGCCGCACAGACTAGTCTTGTGCCTCTGTGCAAGCCCATGGTTTCAATACCTAGGGGTGGACAGGGCTAAGTCTGGCATAATGTCCCACGTCGCGGGAAAGGATACGTGGAGGGATACTCGCACGTGCTCGCTCGTTGATGGTTTGGGGAAATCGGATCCTTTCAATAGGATGCGTTGCCCCTGTCTCATCTTCATAAAATAACAAACAAAAATAGAAGTCTGGGGAAAAGTCCCAGACATGTCCCTCGGTGCGGGAAAGTATATGCGGAGACGATACTCAACACGTGCTCGCCCGTTGATGGTTTGGGGAAATCAGATCCTTTCAATAGGATGCGTTGCCCCTGTCTCATCTTCATAGTAAACTAGAAAAAAATAGTCTGGAGAGATCCAGACTGTGTGTGCCTCCATAGGACACTAAGCAAAAAACTGATTTCCGCCCGCAATAGGGGCGAGGGTGTATACTGCGGAGGAGGAGCTAACCTCTTTTTTTCACTTAGTGTCAGCCTCCTAGCGGCAGAAGCATACACCCACAGTATCTGTGTCCCCCAATGAGACGAAGGAGAAAAGAACAGGCTATGAGTACTATAACTATAAAAAGTACTTTTCTACAGTACTCATGGCCATTTTGGATGCAGACTGTATGTTTATTGCAGTGGACATTGGGGCATTTGGCCGTGGGAATGACTCCCAGGCTTTTAAGAACTCTGACATGGGCCGGAGGTTGTATGGCAACCAGTTCAATTTCCCCAGGCCACGGCCTCTTCCCAACACCGAAGGTCCGCCTTAGCCCTTTGTAATGGTTGGGGATGAGGCATTCCAGATGTGCCAAAACCTTCTCAAGCCCTACTCCAGCCAGGACTTGGACCACACCAAAATAATTTTTAATTACAGGCTGACCAGGACCAGAAGAACTGTTGAGTGTGCCTTTGGTATACTTGTCTCCAGATGGCACATTCTCAGCACAGCCATTAATCTGAAACTGGAAACAGTGGATGAGGTGGTGAAGGCCTGTGTGGTTCTACATAATTTTGTCATGGTTAGAGAGCACCTGAAGTTTGAACTCGATGATGCAGCTCCTAACCCATTGCATGAATTTACTCCGCACCCTCTCAGATCATCCGTTGAAGTTGGCCAAATGAAGGACCAATTTGCGGCCTACTTCAACTCAGATGTGGGACGGGTGGAATGGCAAGAACAAATGGTGTAAACCAAGTTTTCTTTTGTGTGTATGTTAATAAAAAACCTGTGTTGATACCTGTACCGAGTGCACTCTGTCTTCTTACACTTCAGTACAATAATCAACTGGCCCGGTGTACCAGTAAATTAATGATGCTGTGTCTTGTGCATCATGAATTTACTAGTACTCCTGACCAGGTGACTATACATACACACAAGTTGTATGATCTTTATCATTTCTACACTTTGAGCTTAATTTGCTATAGAAATTTGCTAATTATCTCCGTCGGGTGGAGATAATACAAATAATTTTTGTGTCAGCTGGCATGATGTTAACAATAGTGATTTGGGACTGTAGTTGCATCCCTCACTATTTATGACACCTAACGCTGTGACTATAAATATTATTTGTTGTATCATCACTGTGGCTTCAGTTTGAACGCAGACAGTAGTCATAATAAAGTTTATACAACTAATACAATACCCAGGCCTGGTGTCATGCTGAAGTGAGGATGTCAAAAGTAACGCATTCAGACTTTAGAAGGTTATCACACATGGGCAGGAGAATACACATAAGAGGTAAACTGCAGCATCGCTACAGTCTGATAGAAATATATGCAGACTGAAGCGACGCTGCAGATTAAAACTCATGTGTATTCACCTGGCCAGGTGTGATAGTTATGATACAAGGGCAGGGTATTGTACATATGGCGTGTATTTTCCCCGTCATCTCCTCAGTTTCTCAACACACACTGAATAGAGGATGTGGTTAATTACAAGGTATATCTAGAATCACCTTGCCTTTTATAACAAAAAGTTAAATGATGTTGGTAAAAACACACCATAGTCAATTAACTTTTGATGATACCTGGCAAGGTAACAATAAATACACCTTGCACTCAACAGCATCCTCTATTCAGTATGTGTAATATTAGCTGACTCAAAAGACTGGTGTGGAAAATACAAGTCATATAGATTTGTGTTTTTGACTACACATATCCCCAAGAATGACACAAGAAACATGTGGCATTAATGGAGCTATGTGGTGACAAAAACGCTAAGTGTACGGCACAGTGTGTGCACGGCTCAGTTTGTGTAGGCGGTGAATGACACATTAATGAAACAGTTTTTTGTGAAAGCAGAATTGCACATTTAGAAAAAAAAAAAAATTATTTTGAAGGACGTTTGGGGAAAGAGTGGGATATTTTGGGGGCGTGGAGAGACGAGGAACGGCTGGAAGTTGAGGAAGAGGTTCTAGGTGAAGGGGCGACTAAAAGTAGTGGGGGAAGGGAGATCAGGGATGGAAACGAAGGCAGGTTGAGAAACATTAGAAGGAGAGAGGGGACTGACAAAGTCTTTTGTTTTTTGGTCTTCTTTGGAGCAGGAGTCACGTGCCAGGACCCACTACAACCGTGTGACCGCCTTACATTGCTTCCCCGCCTGGAGATGGTGGACCGTGTCCGTGATGAGAAAAAGATGGAATGTGGGTCACCCCTCTGCTGCTCGGTGGTGGCGGTGCTCCTTGAAGAAGAATATGTGGTGTCGGTGCTCCTAGAAGAAGTGTTCTCGGTGACTCTTGTTGGAGAAGTGGTGGCGGTACTCCTACGAGAAGTGGTGGCGGTGCTCCTAGTAGGCGAAGTGGTGGCGGTGCACCTATGATGAGGAGTGGTGGCGGTGCTCCTATGAGGTGAAGTGGTGGCGGTACTCCGATGATGAGGAGTGGTGGCGGTGCTCCTAGAAGGCAAAGTGGCGGCGGTGCTCCTATGAGGCGAAGTGGTGTTAGTGTTCCTATGATGAGGAGTGGTGGAGGTGCTCCTGGAATAATGAGGAGTGGTGGCGGTGCTCCCATGCTGGTGCTGAGTGGTGGCGGTGCTCCTAGACGGAGATGTTGTGTCGGTGCTCCGACCAGGAGAATAGGTGGTGGTGGCCCAAGTTGGTTGTGCGGTGGCGGTGCGTCAAGATGTTGGAACGGTGGCGGTAATGGTGCTCCAGACAGGAGCAGCGCTTGCCATGGTGGTGGCGGGGGGTGGAGTGTCCAGCAGCAGTCGGCATTGGTGTGGTGTAGTGGTGTCCGGCTTGGCTAGGAATGCAGGTGGCCGTGCTGTGGTATGCAGCAGAAGTCGGTACTGTCGTGAGGCGAGTCAGTGGTGGCACAGGTGGGAATGACACCACCGAGTGCTGCACGTACGGATTCTGCTGCATAGCCTGTAAGAAAGGAGTATTGCAGGCCTGTAACACATTCAGCTGTTGCTCAGGACTAAGGTATTTCGCCATGCCCTGTTCAATTTTACTAAAGAAATGGTGCGCTGGTCTGTTGAGGACGGCCTCCAGCCGGTCAAGGCGCTGGCGACAGAGTGGAAGCGGTGTTCCATGTGGAAAAAACCGCGTTCCATGAGTGAAAAACCGCTTTCCACTCTGTCGGACAGCGACTTGAGGCTGGCATGAAAGGCCTCGCTCAAGTGCATGAACTCGGGCAAGACAGGCCTGTCCGAGGCCCTCTGCCACTGGCGGGTAGTGCCCGCATAACCAGTGGCAGAGACCTGGGAAAGGGGAACACCTGATAGACCAGCTTCCTGGTCACCAGCTGTCCGTGTTGCTGACCTGCAAGTTGCTTCCTGGCTGTCGGATGGCTGGGACTGGTCCGAGGTCGATCGATGAAGGACCGCTCCAGGGCAGGTTACAGGGTGCTGCTCCAGGTGCTGTGGAAAGAAAAGTAAAACATTACTATCATGCATTTACTAGAAGCATACAAAACCTACAAAAGGCAAAATGAAAAAAACCCTGCTGTAATTAAATAAGTAAAAAGCAAAAGTGCATTTAAATCATACAGAGTTCTTAGTAATACTGTATTTGATCAAACATAGCATAAAAGCCGTCCCACGATCGACAAGGTGACTCTGTGGTCGGGGCGGTCCTACACTGTCTAGTATTAATAACCTTATCATGTGTCAAAGTTGACGTCTGTCTGAATAAGGGCAGACAAGGACCGGGTCCCAACCACTGGACACCAGTCACTTGTCTGCCCTTATTCACACAGACGTCAACTTTGACACATGATAAGGTTATTAATACTAGATAGTGTAGGACCGACCCGACCACAGAGTCACCTTGTCGATGGTGGGACGGCTTTTATGCTATGTTTGATCACATACAGTATTACGAAGAACTCTGTATGATTTAAATGCACTATTGCTTTTTACTTATTTAATTACAGCAGGGTTTTTTCATTTTGTCTTTTGTAGGTTTTGTATGCTTTTTGGCCATGTGAACATGCATTTATCTGCTGCATGTGTACCAACCCAAACCAAGCTCAATTTTTGTGTTTTTTCTTTGTATTTTTGCATTCTGTGCAAGTTGGGGTGTGGCCTCCCTCTCCTGAGCTGGAAATTGTATTTAAAGGCTTCCCCTGACTGGTGTTCAGTGGTTGGGACCCGGTCCTTGTCTGCCCTTATTCACACAGACGTCAACTTTGACACATGATAAGGTTATTAATACTAGACAGTGTAGGACCGCCCCGACCACAGAGTCACCTTGTCGATGGTGGGACGGCTTTTATGCTATTGTTTGATCAAATACAGTATTATGAAGAACTCTGTATGATTTAAATGCACTTTTGCTTTTTACTTATTTAATTACAGCAGGGTATTTTTCATCTTGTCTTTGTAGGTTTTGTATGCTTTTTTGGCCATGTGAACATGCATGTATATGCTGCATGTGTACCAACTCAAACCAAGCTCAATTTTTTTGTTTTTTCTTTGTATTTTTGCATTCTGTGCAAGCTGGGGTGTGGCTTCCCTCTCCTGAGCTGGAAATTGTATTTAAAGGCTTCCCCTGACTGGTGTCCAGTGGTTGGGACCCGATCCTTGTCTGCCCTTATTCAGACAGACGTCAACTTTGATACATGATAAGGTTATTAATACTAGACAGTGTAGGACCGCCCCGACCACAGAGTCACCTTGTCGATCATGGGACGGCTTTTATGCTATGTTTGATCAAATACAGTATTACTAAGAACTCTGTATGATTTAAATGCACTTTTGCTTTTTACTTATTTAATTACAGCAGGGTTTTTTTCATTTTGTCTTTTGTAGGTTTTGTATGCTTTTTGGCCATGTGAACATGCATTTATATGCTGCATGTGTACCAACTCAAACCAAGCTCAATTTTTGTGTTTTTTATTTACTAGAAGCATCAGCTGTGGAATAGAAAAGCACAGGTTATTAAAAAAAATAAATAAAATACTTACACTCTAGTGGCAAGGACCGGTCTCAGGAAAGCCAACTCGCGATGATAGCAGTACTTTGTTCTGGTCCTTGTCGCTGAACCACTGCAAACCTGTCCCTCAGCACAAACATCAGTGTTGAAGCGGTCCTTCATTGAACGCCAACGTGTGCGGACTTTGTTCACTGTAGAAAAAACAAAGAAAAAACGTTATACAATGCACTGATGGCAACATCTGTATCATCTCACACACCTGAGTGAACGTGGCAAACATTCAATGCGGCATCACAAAAGAATTCAATACACAATGCAGTCACTGTTGATCCTGAGGTCACAGGTGTGTTTACTGCAAGAATATATCTTGCAACAAACACACCAGTACCTTCAGGAGCAAGAGTGAAAACAGAATCAATACACCAGTCCAATACACAAAGCAGTCACTGTTGATCCAGAGAGCACTGGTGTGTTTGATGCAAGTATATATCTTGCAACAAACACACCAGTTACTTCAGGAGCAAGAATGACACCAGAATTAATACAGCAGTCAAATACACAAAGCAGTCACTGTTGATCCAGAGGACAATGGTGTGTTTGATGCAAGAATATATCTTACAAAAAACACACCAGTACCTTCAGGAACAAGAGTGAAAACATGATCAATACAGGATTACAATCTACAATGCAGTCACTGTTGTTCCTGAGACACTGTTATGTTCCCTGATAGAATATATCTATCAGGAAACACAAAAGTATCCTCAGGAACAAGAGTCATTGAGGCATCAAACTGCAGGGAAATACTTACTAAATACCTTTTTTGAAGCTGCAGAGGCACTGTCCCAGCCCTCCATCAACGCTGCGGCCACCTCATTCCATAGCTGCCGGGTCACCACAATGTCTTTGTACTGCTAGTCACGGCTGTGCCAGAACGGGACACATTCCTGAACACGGCGTATCAGGTGCTCGGTGTCGAGATTGATGTCTTCATCCCGTTGTGGAACCTAGAAAAAAAAAATTATAATCTTGGAAATTGATGAGAACATTGAAAAAAAAGGAAACAGAAAAGAAGAAAGCTATAGAAGATGAAAAACAGGACAGAAAAAAGGAATAGAATTTTTTTTTTTTTAAAAAAAGGGACCTTAAAAGACTTGATGCTTACATTGCGTCTCCTCGCCGTGACTTCGCTAGGCTGCTCCCGCTATTCCGCCCCACTTGCCAGTCCCAATGCTGAGGTCTGTAAAAGAATACAAATTATTACCAATTTGTAGAGGCAGCTATACTCACACAAAGGCAGCAAAATCCTCACCTCACGGTCAGCTTGGGCCAGTTCTTCTTCGGATGGCGAATATTCGGATCCAGAAGACATGCTGGAATAAAAAAAAACATTAGTACATAATATATTTTTAAGGACAGGCACACATATATAGATTTTATAATACTCACATTTTAGCTGCTGAAGCTGTAATCCAAACTTGAGTCTTGTCTCTTGCTGGGTGGGTATATTGACTCTTGCAGGGCTTCATATCTCTTGCAGACTGACTGTAGAGTGTGGTCTGGCACTAGAGACCCCTTCTTTTATGTACACACGTCCAAAACAATGTTGCTTGTTTAGGGGGTGGATTAAACAAATGTCTAGACATTGTACTCTGAAATTGCTGAACTTCACAGCGCACACGCGATTTTTTAACGATGTTGGGCTGAACAAAAAATGCAATATGTAGCGTCCGGCGCGTCTGGTTGCACACCTGGAAAATGCGCAGCGCACGAAAACGCTGAGGCACGCGTGCAATCGCTAGACACTGCGCCCGCCATTTTAAAGATAGGGGACAATTGCGCATGCGACCAATTACGCACGATGCGCTGAGCGATAAAGCGCTAGTGTGAAATCAGCCAAAGACACCATTCTAAAAACTGCACCCCTCAAGCTACTCAAAACCACATTCAAGAAGATTATTAACCCTTCAGGTCAGGCCTGGGTAAACTGCGGCCCAAGGGCCACATCCGGCCCCCTGAGTGTTTCTGTGCGGCCCACTGACATTCACAGCCAGAGAGTGACAGATTTATGACTCTGATCTTTCTCAGAAGTGATTGTAGCCCCTCCCCTGTCTTCTCATTGGTGGATGCCGGGCTGCTCACTTCCTGGCTTTCAGAGCTGGTGAAACCTGTGCAGGAGGCAGAGCGGTCAGTACAGGAGGAGGGAATCAGGGACTATAACACCCATCTGCTGCAGATAATGGGCAAGTAGTTTCTAAGAGGAGCCCAGATACCACCCTGTGTCTGCTGTGCTGTGCTGTGCTAAGTAGGTCATGGTACCTGTGTTGCCTTCTTTCACACCGGAATGAAATTTGTGGGACTGCAGTTTATGTTCAGGGAGAGCAGCTATTTAGTAGCCACTGCATCTCCCTGGCTCTTACTGGCAGCTGAAAGGTGATAAAACAATGGGGCTGAGTATTCCTTCTGAATACAGGGTCCAGCACTCCCTCCCCCCTCACCTCCACTACATACAGTCTGCAGATGGGATATTCTATGTGCACCCCAAACTGCTCTTCTACCCCCACAATGAACTCTGCTGCCTCCTCACCTCTGTATGTGAGAGTTAACCCTTACCTCCCTCTTGCTCCCAGCTTTTACTGTTGTATGTCCTGTGCAGAAGGGAATGGGTTAAGTCCCCCATAGTGCTCCCCCTGTGATCTGTGGCTTATCACATCCACTCCATAGACTGCAATAAGGATTCCCACCCCCTGCCTGTCAGCTCCTGCCCATATGTGATGTGGATCTATGCATGTGGAATAGAGGTGGGAGAATAAATCTTTTCCAATGTTCCGCTTGTTGAAGTCTATGGGTGCGCAAAATAAAAAAATTGGATCCCATATTAATCATCCGTATAGCATCCGATTTTTAGGAATACATTTTCATTACTAACCTAGGACACTGTATTTCTGCTTTTAAATTTTATTCACATCTGATTTCTAAAAATGGATGCCATACAGATGACGATACAGATGGAAAATCATCTTTTTCTGGATGAAATCATGATTTTTTTATACGCTCATGTAAACTTCATCACATAAGTAACTGCTTTTTATAAAGTAACTAAATCAGTATTATTCAGAATTAAAGAGTGATCCGAAACCAAAGGTGACTTTCATACTAAATTTAGTTCAATAATCGAATCACTTTTCTAATATATTTCAGTTAAACTTCCTCTCTGCTTGTGTTTTTTTATTTTTTTTTAACTTCCATTGACATTTTGTTTGAGAATCCCAGTACATTTTGGGGTACTCACACAGGACATCATTAGGGAGCAGAGGCTGCGGTCACTGCCACAGCTGCTTTCCCCACCATAAAAAGAAGTGTCATCTGTTTCAGAGACTGGACTGGTCCCTGCTGGATCATTTCTTCTCCTTAGAGCCAGCAAGGGAGCGCACTGTCACTGTGCATTCAAAGGAATACAGCACAGAAAATTCATACCGAGTATGCGTCAGAATTTACGAACGACGCATTATCAGGTGAGCAAGACTAGCCGAGCCTCCAAAACAGACATCACTGATGGCGCCTAATTTAAGAGAGGGTGTAGAATCTGCGGCAGTGACAGCAGCTTCTGCCTCCTGGTGACTGCTAATTCGAGTATCCCAGCATGCACTTGTGAATCTCAAACAAAATGTCATGGGAAAAAAAAAAAAGAAAGGAAGTCAGAATGTAGAGGGAATTAGGGAATTTTTCATTGAAGTATATTAGAAAATAAGATTAGATTATTACACTGAATAGATATACATTTAACATGAAATTCACCTTTGGTTTCGGACCGGCCTTTAAGTTCAGCCGATTGGTTCAGCCCTCCACAGCAGTGCCAGTTTCTCATGTGGCCCCTTGGAAAATTAATTGCCTATCCCTGCTTCAGGTGCTTCACAGGACCTGAAGCAACATGGAAATAAAAAACGAACATTTAACTTTTTAGTCACAAAAATGATCTTTCAGCATATATTTGTTTATTTTCACAAGGGTAAAAAGAGAAAATAGTCGAACTAAAGTTGTTGAGCAATTTCTCCTGAGTACGCAGATACCCCATATATGTGAGGGAAACCCACTGTTTGGGCGCACAGCAGGGTTCAGAAGGAAAGAAGCGCCTTTTGACATTTTGAACGCATAATTGGCTGGAATTGAGATTGGACACCATGTCGTGTTTGAAGAGCCTCTGATGTGATTAAACATTGGAAAACCTCCATAAGTGACCACATTTTAGAAACTAGACCCTTTAAGAAACTTATGTAGTTGTGTGTTGAGCACTTTGA
Organism: Dendrobates tinctorius; assembly: GCF_039654945.1. Taxonomy (NCBI): domain Eukaryota; kingdom Metazoa; phylum Chordata; class Amphibia; order Anura; family Dendrobatidae; genus Dendrobates; species Dendrobates tinctorius. Next base: position 3,010,178 of record NW_027361776.1, on the reverse strand, counting down.
TCCCCCAGGTGCTTCACAGAAATTTATAACATAGAACCGTGAAAATAAAAAATCCATTTTTTTCCACAAAAATGATCTTTTAGCAACAATTTTTTTTATTTTCACAAAGGTAAAAGGAGAAAATGGTCCACTAAAGTTGTTAACACCTTCCTGACATCAGACATACTATCCCGTCCATGGGACCCGGGCCCCTATGCCCATGGACGGGATAGTACGTCTACCGCGATCAGCGGCGCCCACGTGGTGAGCGCCGCTGATCGCAGCCGGGTGTCAGCTGATTATCACAGCTGACACCCGGCACAATGTGTCAGGGGCGGTCACGGACCGCCCCCGACACGTTAACCCCTTGCACACCGCGATCAAACATGATCGCGGTGTACCGGGGGTTAAAGGGAAGCATCGGCAGGGAGGGGGCTCCCTCCGTGCTTCCCTGAGCCCCCCACGGCAGCGCAATGTGCAGCGCTGCTGCGGGGGGCTCCTTTCCTGCAGGCCCCCGAATCCAAGATGGCGACGGGGACCTTCAGGGGCCTGCAGGAAGCTGGCTTCCTCAGTGCCTGCAAAGCGCAGGCATGAGGAAGCCTTCTGCACTGCCTGTGACAGATTGCTGATCTGTCACAGTGATCTGTGATGTGACAGATCAGCGATCTGTCACAGGACAGTGATATCCCACCTGGGACTATTTAATAAAGTTAAAAAAAAATAAAAAAAAGTGTTAAAATAAATTTAAAAAAATCGCCAAATAAATTAGAAAAAAAAAAAAATATTCCCCCAAATAAATCCATTTTTTGAAAATAAAAAAAAACAAAATAAAAGTACACATATTAGGTATTGCCGTGTCCGTAACGACCCGCCCTATAAAACTGTCCCATTAGTTAACCCCTTTAGCAAACCCCTTAAAAAATAAAAAACGAAGCAAAAAATAATGATTTATTATCATACCGCCAAACAAAAAGTGTAATAACGCGCGATCAAAAAGACGCATATAAATATCCATGGTACCGCTGAAAACGTCATCTTGTCCCGCAAAAAACGAGCCGCCACACAGCATCAGCGAAAAAATAAAAAAGTTATAGCTCGCAGAATAAAGCGATGCAAAAATAATTATTTTTTATATAAAATAGTTTTCATTGCATAAAACCGACAAAACATAAAAAGAACGACCTAAATGAGGTATCGCTGTAACCGTACTGACCCGAAGAATAAAACCGCTTTATCAATTTTATCGCAGGCGGAAAGGTGTAAACGCACCCCCCCAAAAGAAATTCATGAAACGCTGGTTTTTGTTCATTCTGCGTCCCAAAAATCGGAATAAAAAGCGATCAAAAAATGTCACGTGCCCGAAAATGGTACCAATAAAAATGTCAACTCGTCCCGCAAAAAATAAGACCTCACATGACTCGGTTGGTCAAAATACGGAAAAATTATAGCTCTCAATATGTGGTGATGCAAAAACTATTTTTACAATAAAAAGCTTATTTTAGCGTGCGACAGCTGCCAAATATAAAAACCGCCATAAATAGTAAATCAAACCCCCGTTATTACCTCCTTAGTTAGGGAAAAATAATAAAATAAAAAAAATGTATTTATTTCCATTTTTCCATTAGGGTTAGGGCTAGGGCTGAGATTAGGGTTAGGGGTGTGTTGAGATTCGGGTTGGAGGTAGAATTGGCGGGTTTCCACTGTTTGGGCACATCAGGTGCTCTCCAAATGCAACATGGCGTCTGATCTCAATTCCAGCCAATTCTGAGTTGAAAAAGTCAAATGGTGCTCCTTCCCTTCCAAGCTCTGCCATGCGCCCAAACAGTGTTTTACCCCCACATGAAGGGTATTCAGCCTACTCAGGACAAATTGCAAAATAATTTTTGGGGTCCAATTTCTCCTGTTACCCTTAGGAAAATAAAAAATTGGGGGCAAAAATATTATTTTTGTGGAAAAAAATGATTTTTTTATTTTCACGTCCGAGCGTTATAAACTACTGTGAAGCACTTGGGGGTTCAAAGTGCTCACCACACATCTAGATAAGTTCCGTGGGGGGTCTAGTGTCCAAAATGGGGTCACTTGTGGGGAGTTTCAATAGTTTAGGTACATCAGGGGCTCTCCAAACGCACATGACACCCGCAGACCATTCCATCAAAGTCTGCATTCCAAAACGTCATTGCTTCCCTTCCGAGCCCCGACGTGTGTCCATACAGTAGTTTTCTCCCACATATGGGGTGTCAGCGCACTCATGACAAATTGTACAACAACTTTTGGGGTCCAATTTCTCCTGTTACCCTTGGGAAAATAAAAAAATTGGGGACTAATTGATCATGTTTGTGGAAAAAATACGATTTTTTTATTTTCATGCCCGGGCATTATAAACTTCTGTGAAGCCCTTGGGGGTTCAAAGTGCTCACCACACATCTAGATAAGTTCCTTAGGGGGTCTCGTTTCCAAAATGGGGTCATTTGTGGGGGGTTTCCACTGTTTAGGTACATTAGGGGCTCTCCAAAAGCAACATGACACCCGCAGAACATTCCCTCAAAGTCTGCATTCCAAAACGTCACAACTTCCCTTCCGAGCCCCGACGTGTGTCCATACAGTAGTTTTCTCCCACATATGGGGCGTCAGCGTACTCAGGACAAATTGGACAACAACTTTTGGGGTTCAATTTCTCCTGTTACCCTTGGGAAAATAAAAAAATTGGGGACTAATTGATCATGTTTGTGGAAAAAATACGATTTTTTTATTTTCATGCCCGGGCATTATAAACTTCTGTGAAGCCCTTGGGGGTTCAAAGTGCTCACCACACATCTAGATAAGTTCCTTAGGGGGTCTCGTTTCCAAAATGGGGTCATTTGTGGGGGGTTTCCACTGTTTAGGTACATTAGGGGCTCTCCAAAGGCAACATGACACCCGCAAAACATTCCCTCAAAGTCTGCATTCCAAAACGTCACTACTTCCCTTCCGAGCCCCGACGTGTGTCCATACAGTAGTTTTCTCCCACATATGGGGCGTCAGCGTACTCAGGACAAATTGGACAACAACTTTTGGGGTTCAATTTCTCCTGGTACCCTTGGGAAAATAAAAAAATGGTCACTAAAAGATCATGTTTGTGGAAAAAAATACGAATTTTTTATTTTCACGCCCGGGCGTTATAAACTTCTGTGAAGCACTGGGGGGTTCAAAGTGCTCACCACACATCTAGATAAGTTCCTTGGGGGGTCTAGTTTACAAAATGGTGTCATTTGTGGGGGGTTTCCACTGTTTAGGTACATCAGGGGTTTTCCAATCGCGACATGGTGTCCGATCTCAATTCCAGCCAAAAACGTCAAATGGCGCTGCTTCCCTTCCGAGCTCTGCCATGCGCCCAAATAGTGGTTTACCCCCACATGTGGGGTATCAGCGTACTCAGGACAAATTGCACAATAACTTAAAGGGTCCTGTTACCCTTGGAAAAATAAGAATTGAGGGTGAAAAGATCATTTTTGTGGAAAAAATATGATTTTTTAATTGTACGGCTGTATGTTATAAACTTCTGTGAAGCCCTTGGGGGTTCAAAAGTTCTCACCACACATCTAGATAAGTTCCTTAGGGGGTCTAGTTTCCAAAATGGTGTCATTTGTGGGGGGTTTCCACTGTTTTGGTACATCAGGGGTTTTCCAATCGCGACATGTCCGATCTCAATTCCAGCCAAAAATGTCAAATGGCGCTGCTTCCCTTCCGAGCTGTGCCATGCGCCCAAATAGTGGTTTACCCCCACATGTGGGGTATCAGCGTACTCAGGACAAATTGCACAATAACTTTTAGGGTCCTGTTACCCTTGGGAAAATAAAAATTGGGGTGAAAAGATCATTTTTGTGGAAAAAATATGATTTTTTAATTGTACCTCTGTACGTTATAAACTTCTGTAAAGCCCTTGTGGGTTCAACGTTCTCACCGCATATCTAGATAAGTTCCTTGGGGGGTCTAGTTTCCAAAATGGGGTCATTTGTAGGGGGTTTCCACTGTTTAGGTACATCAGGGACTCTCCAAACGTGACATGCGTCCGATCTGAATTCCAGCCAATTTTGCATTGAAAAAGTCAAACGGCGCTCCTTCCATTCTGAGCTTTGCCATGCGCCGAAACAGTCGTTCCCCCCCCCACATATAAGGTATCAGCGCACTCAGGACAAATTGCACAATAACTTTTGCAGTCCAATTTCTCCTGTTACCCTTGGTAAAATAAAAAAAATTGAACCTGAAGTATTTTTTTTGTGAAAAAAAGTTAGATGTTCATTTTTTTTTAAATATTCAAAAAAATTCCTGTGACGCACCTAAAGGGTTAATAAACTTCTTGAATGTGGTTTTGAGCACCTTAAGGGGTGCAGTTTTTAGAATGGTGTCAATTTTGGATATTTTCTATCATATAGACCCCTCAAAGTGGCTTCAAATGTGATGTGGTCCTAAAAATAAAATGGTGTTGTAAAAATGAGAAATCACTGGTCAACTTTTAACCCTTATAACTTCCTAAAAAAAAAAAATTTTGGTTCCAAAATTGTGCTGATGTAAAGTAAACATGTGGAAAATGTTAGTTATCAAGTTTTTTGTGTGCCTTATCACTGTGATTTAAGGGCATAAAAATTCAAAGTTGGAAAATTACGAAATTATCAAAATTTTCGCCAAGTTTCCGTTTTTCTCACAAATAAACGCAAGTTATTTGAATGAAATTTTACCACTAACATGAAGTACAATATGTCACGAGAAAACAATGTCAGAATCACCGGGATCCATGGAAGCGTTCCAGAGTTATGACCTCATAAAGGTACAGTGGTCAGAATTGTAAAAATTGGCCCGGTTATGAACGTGCAAACCACCCTTGGGGGTGAAGGGGTTAAGCAACTTCTCCTGAGTACGCCGATACCCCATATGTGGGGAAAAACCACTGTTGGGGCGCACGGCAGGGCTTGGAAGGGAAGGAGTGACGTTTTGGATTGCAGACTTTGATGGAATGGTCTGCTGGCGTCATGTTGCATTTGCAGAGCCCCTGATGTGCCTAAACAGTAGAAACCACCCACAAGTATCCCCATTTTGGAAACTAGACCTCCCAAGGAATTTATTTAGATATGTGGTGACCACAGTGAACCTCCAAGTGCCTCACAGAAAATTATAACGTTAAGTTGTGAACATAAAAAAAAAACAAAAAAAACATTTTTTCCAAAAAAAATGATTTTAGCCCCAATTTTTTTTTATTTTCATAAGGGTAACAGGAGAAAATAGACCACTAAAGTCAAGAAAAATTACCACACTGGCGCTTAATCCAACCACAGCTAAGTTAAAAGCAGCTGGCAAACAGGCAGATAAAGTGTGCTCCTCTGCCACACAAATAAACCAGAAAATACTGAAAAGTTGCCGCGCTGAAAACACTGTGCAGCCTGAAGTACTGTATGACAGACGCACAGTCTGCCAGAAAAACACAAATCACCCCGTAATGTATACTGTCTGTGATCCGTCTCTCCGTGGAGGCCAGTTGGTGATGGCAAAAAGACTGTACTCAATGCGGGGAGCGTCCTCCCGTTTGCATGTAAAAGCCCCCTGTACGGTGAGCCACAAAGTACGGCAGATGCGCTGCCTTGTAGTAGCGTGGCGAGCGGGGGGGGCGTCACGGGGCCGCAATGATGGACTTGTGCAGGGGCCAATCCCGACGTGAGGATTCTTCCCCCTCCTCAAAGTACATGTGAGCGTAAGGTTTTTCATCATGGTCTTTGTAAGAACGTTACTCACCATGGTTTGTAGGGCATAGGTTTTCTGTTGCATTACAGAAACCTCTTTGAGATCTTTGCTTCACTTTGCATGATATGAGATATATCTTCTTTTCTCATGTATTTATTTATTGAGAATTAATATATGGTTTACAAAGTGCGTTGCCTATAAGCTTGGGTCACTATAATCTGAATTTATTTCATACATCTCTTTTTGCCTGGCATAATGGAAGAGGAGAGCATTAGGTCTTTATTATAAGACTTCTTTAGTGTTGTTGTTGCTATTTGGCCATAGTGTTTGGGTCCTTTTAAATATGTCACTTTTTGTATATTTTTTTGTGTGTCAATAAAATTTATTTTCATATGTATCCATTTTTTTTTTAGATATTATGATCATTACTATTGGGTTGACAGCACCTTTATACACACATCTTTTTCTAGTTTTTTGGTGTCTATATATACAGTATGTGTGTGGTTGATGATCCCCATTTTAAGAAAAAAACAGATTAGACCTACCGGTAATGTTATTTCCAGGAGTCCATCCTGACAGCACGATGGGGTTGTCCTTCCTTATTCCTTATAGGGACAGGAAATGCACGAGAGGTTAAAATGTCCCCTCCCACTCTCCAGTGATTTTACAAGTACCACATCAGTATGGATGCAATTATTACTTATTTAGACTTAGTACAAGCATATTATTACCAATACAAATCATCGGGAGGGAACTACCAGTGCTGTCAGGATGGACTCCTGGAAATAACATTACCGGTAGGTCTAATCTCTGTCTTCCAGGACGTCCTATCCTGACAGCACGATGGGGAATACCAAAGTAGGAATTCGTTTAGGGTGGGACTACTGCTTTTAGCATCTTACGACCGAAGGTCATCTGGCTAGCTGCTAGCGTGTCCAATTTATAGTGTCTACAGAAAGTGTCTAGTGTAGACTAAGTGGCGGCCCTGTATATTTGCTCTACTGAGGCTCCCGCCATGACGTTGCTATCGCCCTAGTGGAATGAGCTCTAAGCTCCCTAGTATTGGTAATCCCTCAGCCTCGTATGCTGAGGAGATAATTAACTTATCCACCCTGCTAGGGTGTGCGTAGATGCGCCTTTATCTTTATTCTACCATCGTATTGGATAAACAATTTTGTGTCCTGTCACCACTCCTGAGTAGCCTCTAAATAGCCACGTCCTAAGTCCAATGAGTGAAAGAATCTTACTTCGTTTTCCATGGATGGACAGAATGAGGGTAGGACTATCTCCTGGTTTAAATTCTGGGGAGACACTACCTTAGGGAGAAATCCTGGGTTCAGTTATAGTATTATGCAATCGGTGAATATTTGAATGTAGCAGTTCGGGACTGACAGGGCCTGGATTCTACCCAGCCGCTTGGCTGAGGTGATGGCTACCAAAAGGACGGTTTTTTGTGTAAGTCCTGTGACATCTATCTCTGATATTGGCTTGTATGGGGGTCTGCATAGAGCGTTAAGTACCAGATTTAGGTCCCCCGGAGCACCGTTTTCCTTAACGTGGGTCTCAATCTCTGTATGGCCTTTGTAAAACGAGCCATCCACGGACGAGAGACCAAGGCAAATTAAAGTACTCCAAGCTGCTCTCTGAACTTTCAATGTGCTTGGACTCAGACCTTTATTAAATCCTGCCTGGGGGAAGTCAAGGATTTGAGGGATATCTGGGCGAGACGGGTCTATGGGGATACTACCACCTTCTGAGCAGAACTTCCTCCAGACTTACGATAGATTGCACTCGTAACGGGCTTACAGCTGGTCTGCATCGTTGAGATCACTTGGTCGGAGAGACCTCTGGATTTTAGGATCACTCTCTCAGGATCCCTGCTGCCAACTGTAGGTTCACCAGATTTGGGTGCAGAACTGGGCTCTGGGAAAGTAGATCCTCTCACGTTGGTAGATGGAGCGGTCCTTCCTGAGCAGTCTTCTTCAGGAGGTGGAACCAACTTCGCCTGGGCCTGAAGGGTATCACTAGCGTCACCCGCCTTTTCCCTGGATCTTTCTGAGGCCTCTCGGTAATTTAGGAATAGGGGGATACCCGTATAGCAGTCCCCTGCTCCATCTCCGATTCAAGGTGTCGACCCCTTTTGGATGGTCTGCTGAGAAATAATCTCTGTAGCTTGGTGTTCTTCCTTGTCGCGAAGAGGTTTAACTGAGGGGTTATCCACCGATGGCACATGTCTATGAATATCTCCCCTTTCAATTCCCACTCGGTGGCTCAGACTTCTTGTCTGTTCAAATAGTCGGCTATGTTGTTCCTGGAGCCCTGCAGGTGTACCGCTGATATGGAGCGAACATTGTTCTCTGCCCAGGTGAAGATGCGGGCTGCCAGGTCCTGAAGATTTCTCCCTGGTGGCGTAGGAAAGATACTGTGGTTACGATGTCTGACCTGGCTTTCCTAAGTTGGCCCTGTAGACTCGACCAGCTTCGTTTTAGTGTCTCCCAAACTGCTCGTAGTTCTCTGTAGTTTGAGGACTGTGAACTGATGCTTCAAGGCCATGTCCTTGAAGGTACCTTCCAGATGGGCCCCCCCCACCCCTTCCTGCTGACGTCCATGATGATAGTCCCGTATGGTGATAGGATCCGAGGCCCCCCAGGCTGATGGCCCTTGTGACTGGTTCACCGCCTCGGAGATGATTTTAGGGCTGGGGACGGTAGAGTCTCTTTGTTCAGAGCGGTCTGCCGTCTGTCCCCTTTGACCGGATTTCCTTGTAGACTTCCGGTGTGAGCCTGGCTCCACTTTATGCAGGGTATGCCTGCTGTCAGGGTATCCTGGACCTTCATTGTGGTCTTTTTGGATATTCGATCTCGCCATAGCTGACGGACCCTTTTCCTTCTTCTGGTAAAACAAGATTCCTGTTTTGGGATCTAACGTGACTCCCAGGAATTTTTCCCCGGGTGCCGGGCTGCAGGTCCGACCTGTTGCCGAGCATGGCGATTACACATCGAGTTGTATTCTTAACTCTGATGCTGAGGAAGTCGCCAGGTATGGCGCGATGATTATGCCGCCTTGTCTTATATGTGCCCTGATCTTGGCGACCAGCTTCGTAAAACCCCGGGGTTGCTGAAGCTAGGCCAAAAGGCAGAGCCTGAAACTAAAATGGTAGTATCTGCTTCCCATTTCTAGTGCGAACCGCAGTAACCTCTGAGGGTGAGGGTAGATGGGAACTTGAAAGTATGCATTCTTAGATCTATTGTGCACGTTGTGGCGTTCTGACCTATCCGGGGATGGTGGTTTTAGGGACTCCATTAGAAACTTTGTATCAGATCCCTTGGTTTAGTGGATCTAAATTTATAATCTTCCGACTCTCACCCGGAGGTTTTTTTTTTTTCATGAAGAGAGTTGAATAGTGGCCATGCCTCTCTCTGTTCCTAGAATCGGGACCACTACTTCTGATATTAGCAGATCTTTTACGTCTGCCCATATAGGGTCTATAAGGGTTTTGTGCCTGGGATTTGTAACTACAAACCATGCTGGGGGGTGGTTATAAATTCGAGGGTATAGCACTGGGAACCTGTATTCAGGATCCGCTGGTTCTGGGAGATGAGACCTATGGCTCCGAGAAGTGTTTTGAGGCGACCCCCAACCGGTATGGCGTCACTACCTGTTGCAGGAACTTTGTCCTGAGTGAGAAGGGGGATCCTACTCTTCCCCCCTTCTGGTAATCCCAGCGAGCTGATTTTCCCTCCTTCTATATTCCTGCCTTTGGAAAGGACGGGACTGAAGGACTGAAACCTGCGTATCTCAGAAAGGAAACCAATTTCTGTCAGTGACCAAGGATAATTATCTGTCACAACTTGTGCAAGGCCCAACCAGAGGGACAGCCCTTCTGGACTTAATTTTAAGCAACAGGCCAGATAGAATAACAGAAGTACGAGTCGATGGGCACCTAGGGAACAGTGACCACAATATAATACAATTCCACTTGTCCTTCAGTAAGGTGCCCTGGAAGGGGGTTACAAAAACGCTGAATTTCAGGAAAGCAGAGCTTGATCAGCTTAGAGAGGACCTTCGCCAAATTGATTGGGACAATGTCCTCAAAAATAGGAGCACAGAAAATACATGGGAAATATTTAAATCAGTTTTACACACCCACTGTGAGCTAGCCATACCGTACAGAAATAAAAGGGCTAGGAACAGGAGAACACCAGTGTGGCTAAATAAGGATGTAAAAGGGCAATAAATAACAAGAACAAGGCATTTAAGAAGCTAAAACAAGAAGGCAATGAAGAAGCATTAAAAAGTTATAGAGAAAAAAATAAAATGTGTAAAAAACAAATACATTTATCAAAAGTGGAAACTGAGACTCATTGCTAAGGAAAGTAAAACAAACTCCAAACTATTCTTTAATTATATAAACAGTAAAATGATTAAAATTGATGGTGTCAGCCCTTTAAAGAACAATGAGGGTGAAATCATAGAGAGCGATGTGGGAAAAGCAAATGTTTTAAATACTTTTTTCTCAACAGTGTTCACACAGGAAAAGGATTTGCCAGGGGAAATGCAGAGTGATAATGTAAACTCCCCATTAAGTATTACCTGCCTAACCCAGGAAGAAGTGCAGAACCGCCTCAGTAAGATTAAGGCTGAGTTCACACGTGGATTTTTTTTCGCGTTTCCGCGGCGGTTTTAACCGTGCGATTTTGCTGCGAAAACGCGAAAAATAAGCATCCCATGCATTCCTATGGGCTTCCGCAATGCTGTGCTAATGCTGCGGTTTTTACCGCGGCGGAATCGCTTCGCGGTAAAAAACGCAGCATGCTCATTAATTTTGCGGAATCGCGGCGATCCCGCACCCATAGGAATGCATTGTTCCGCTTACTTCCCGTATGTGGTTGTGCACACCATGCGAAAAATAAGCAGAACAATTGCGGATGGTACGCATAGTCCGGAGGAGAGGAGACTGTCCTCCGGGCTTTGGGTACCATATCCCTGTTAAAAATAGAATTTAAAATAAAAAATGGTGTTATTCTTACCTTCCGACGTCCTGCCTCTCTCCACGCTCCCGTTCCCAGTAATCCTTTGCGAAAATGCCCGCGATGACATCCGTTCTCGCGGGATCGCGAAGTCTCGCAGTCATTCGCGAGACGTCACGATCCCGCGAGAACGGACGTCATCGCGGGCATTTTCGCAAAGGATTACTGGGAACGAGAGCGTGGAGAGAGGTGGGAAGGCTGCGTGGGACGTCGGAAGGTAAGAATAACACCATTTTTTATTTTTTTTTATTATATTTTATCTTTTTCTGCTGATGCTGCATAGGCGGCCTCAATAGTAAAAAGTTGGTCACACTTGTCAAACACTATGTTTGACAAGTGTGACCAACCTGTCAATCAGTTACTACGTGTGAACTTAGCCTAAAATTGACAAATCACCAGGCCCTGATGGCATTCACCCTCGGGTATTAAGGGAGTTAAGTAATGTGATAGACAGGCCTCTATTCCTTATTTTTAAAGACTCTATAGAAACAGGGTCTGTTCCTTTTGATTGGCGGCAAGCAAATGTGGTACCAATATTCAAAAAGGGGTGTAAAAGGGAACCTGGAAACTATAGGCCGGTAAGCTTAACATCTGTTGTGGGTAAAATTTTTGAAGGGTTTCTATGGGATACCATTATGGAATATCTCAATGTTAATAAATGTTTAACTCCATATCAACATGATTTTATGAAGGATCGCTCCTGTCAAACTAACCTGATCAGCTTCTAGAAGGATGTAAGCTCTCAAATGGACCAAGGAGAATCATTGGATGTCATTTATCTCGACTTCTCTAAAGCATTTGACACTGTCCCACATAAAAGATTGGTAAGTAAGATGAGAAAGCTTGGGCTAGGGGAAAATGTGTGTAGATGAGTAGGTAGCTGGCTTAGTGACAGAAAACAAAGAGTGGTTATTAATGGGGCATCCTCAGATTGGGCCAGGGTTACCACAGGGTTCTGTATTGGGCCCCCTACTATTTAATATATTTATTAATGATCTAGTGGATGGCTTACACAGTAAAATATCAGTATTTGCAGATGATACAAAACTATGTAAGGTAGTTAACACAAAGGAGGACAGTTTGCAACTACAGACAGATTTGAGTAAATTGGAGAAATGGGCTGAAAAATGGCAAATAAGGTTTAACACAGATAAGTGTAAGGTTATGTACATGGGAAGGAGAAACAGATGCTACAATTACTTACTAAATGGGAAACTGCTGGGGAAATCAGACATGGAAAAAGTCTTAGGCATCTTAGTCAATAAGAAGCTACCTTGGAGTGCCCAGAGTCAGGCAGCTGCCACCAAAGCAAATAGTGTCATGGGATGAATTAGAAGAGGTCTGGGGACACGAGATGAAAACATAATTCTCCCTCTGTACAAATCACTCGTCAGACCACACTTGGAGTATTGTGTGCAATTTTGGACGCCGGTGCTCAAGAAAGACATTACTGAACTTGAAAGGGTTCAAAGGCGGGCTACTAAAATGATAAATGGAGTTGGTTCAATACAATGACCAGAAAGGTTATCAAAATTAGGTCTATTTACTCTAGAAAAGAGAAGACTTAGGGGGACACCTAATATATATGTACAAGTATATCAGAGGGCAATACAGAGATCTCTCCAATGAACTATTTGTACCAAGGACTGTGACAAGGACAAGGGGGCATTCTCTTCGTTTGGAGGAAAGACAATTTCTGCACCAGCATAGAAGAGGGTTCTTCACGGTAAGAGCAGTGAGGCTCTGAAATTCTCTTCCTGAGGAAGTGGTGATGGCCAACTCACTGAATGAATTTAAGAAAGGAATGGATGCTTTTCTTGTGAGTAACAGTATAGAAGGTTACAAATAACAATATTATAGGTAGATGGTTGACCCAGTTTAGGAGTCGGGAAGGAATTTTTTTTCCCTATGGAGAAAATTGGCTTCTACTCTGAAGGTTTTTTGCCTTCCCCAGGATCAACAATGCAGAACAGCTGCACTAAAAATAGGCTGAACTAGATGGACATAAGGTCTTCCTTCAGCCTTCAAAACTATGTTACTATGTTACCTCTGAAGGGAAAAAACCTTTGTTTTTCCTCGGGACCGTTTTTTAATGTCAGTGGCACTCTCCAGTGTTGTATCTAAGAACGGTCCAACTACCTTCCCGCCTGAGAAGGTATGGAACCTAACTTATTTTTCGACTGGTAAACCCCTGACCAGATCTTCATCCATAAGGCTTGGCGAGCATTCTTGGGTAAAGCATTATTCCTGGCCGCAAAACACACCGATTCGGCTGAAGCGTCCAATAGGAATCTATTTGCAACTCTCACAGGGGAAGGTCCTCTAAGAAATCACCTCTAGAGGTTTTCCCTGTAACTTGGTGCTCTAACTAGTCGATCACAGATACATGGATCTGGCGACCGATGTGCCCTATTTGCTTCCATAACCGCCGCAGACCCAAAGCCCTCTTTAGGAGCCTGTCGGCCTCTTGTCCCTGGGTTCTTTGGGACTAGAGGAATCTTCAAAGGGAATTGAAGTGTTCCTTGACACCCTCCCCTGGGGTGTCGATCCTAGGAACTCCATCCCAAGTGTTAACCTGGTTGACGGTAGGCGAGCCTGAAGTCTCGAGGGACAACAAGTCGCTTCTCAGCGTCCTCCTATTCCTCTAGAATGATTTATACTCGTCCGATGACCGACCGGACCCTCATCCTGGCCATTTAGCGGCTGACACCTGACTAGCGCAGTCCCGCTCAGCCTAACACCACTTAGTGTGGGGTGGATGACTGAAGGTAGCAGTCCTGGGACGGAGGTGTGGACCTCCTTTCTGACCACTGTACGCATCTCAGCAAAGAGGCCTATTCGCCCCTGACGTGTATGACCCGTGTGACCTGCGATTGCGGACTTGTCTGCATGTGGGATAGGTGTGTTAGGCGTCGAGTTTCCCCCACTGCACAGGGGGAAACTCAAGCCATGGTCCTCTGCGGTCTCCCATTCCTCTGCAGCCGCAGAGATTCCTGCTCAGCAGAGACGTCGGTCCAGGCGTCTTGCCCAGACCAATGCTAGGCATCTTAGATCTGCCTGGTCTCCACAAGGAGTTGATGCTGCAGAAGTCGGTGCTGTCTTTTGCTCTCATAAAGCACAGGAGCTTTTTGGTTAAAGCTCCGGTCTTTCTTAAGTCATGTCCATCATGCCCCCTACTTAGACATTGGTGGTTCAGGGTGATCGCTGGGCTTCTACAGCGCCTTCCATGGCGGTGTCCCGTATGACCGACCCACCCCTCCACTTCGTCCTACCTTGCATTGAGTGGGTCGATTGATCCTCATGCCGTCTGCCGCTCCACTGCTCCGTTCCACGCTAGGATGCCCCCGGAAGCTGTCATCTGGCACCCGGAAGTGATGTGGGGATGATGCAGCATGTGACGGCGGGAGCCGAGAGCCCCGCCGAGGGGCAGCGGCTCCGAGTCCCGGATCAGCGCTCGAAGGGACATCTGGCGGAGAACCCTCCTTAGGGGGGTGCTGCCCCGGATCATCTGACGGGGAGAGTTGGTGTTTGGACCCCGATCCCCCTGGCCCGTCGTTAAGCTTCTTCTTGGATGCCGCGGCTATCTTTCTCCGCGGCGCTCTCGTGTCTGTCCTTACAGGGACAGGAAAAAACACTGGAGTGTGGGAGTGGGAGGGGACCTCTCGTGCATTTCCTGTCCCTATAAGGATGAAGGAAGGACAACCCCATCGTGCTGTCAGGATAGGACGTCCTGGAAAATCTATTAGTGCCCTCAAGTTTCCCGCTTTCTCATGTTGCGTTTGCAGAGCCCCTAATGTGCCTAAACAGTGGAAATCCTCCACAAGTGTCCCCATTTTGGAAACTACACCCCTGAAGTTTTATAGTAATTATTATAATGCTTTTGGTTTTATTGCTGTTTGAATTTATAATGTGGTGTTATGTGTAAGATGTGCGGGGTACTTCAGATTATAAAAATGTGTTGTGTCAACAAGGTATAAACTAATTTTAGTAATTTGTGGAAGTGTGGCACACTTTGAAACAATCCTTAATGCAAAGGGCAGGTTTCTCAGGGCAGGTTTCACAATGGGGTGTTCTTTCGGATTCCCCTCTTGGAGCATACTCTGCATCGTTTTTGTGATTGTCCTGTACTCGGAAATGTTGACCTGGGACAATACAAGCACTTAGAACACCTTAAGCATTTGCTAATATATGGGTATGCTCAGTTGAACCACCATAAAGAACTCAAGGCCTTTTTTTTTTTTTAATTATTTGATAATCCATAAAAAAGAAAGCCAAAAAGAGGGGGGGGTGGAGGTAATAATGGATAAGTTGATCAACCTGTCCCACTTGACATTAACAGGCCATCCACTATTTAGATCAAAACATACTCGCCACTCCCCAAATATAAAATAGTTCACCCATACAGATATGTAATATCGGGTGTCAGAAATATAGAGAGGGTATCGGCCCAGAACCAATAGAACACCCTCTTCATGAAAGTGCATGTCCAAATGGCAGATATAATGATACCGCAACAAAAAAAAACAAAATTAGTTAAAAAATGGACAAAAAGGTAAATCTATCCCAAATACAGACACAAATACGGCTCAGATGAAACAGGTAAAATTTTGTTGCTCATTAATGCCTCCAGGGCTCATACTCTCCAACCAGAAGATCTTTTTGTCCCAATCTCCTTGTCTAATTGATGGATGGACCACCTCAATGTCTTTAAATGTGATCTCATCTGGATTACCATTGTGTTGGGAATTAACGTGTCTTGCCAGAGGGGTGTCTCTCTTTTTCCTGATAACCCCCAGGTGCTCCCCTATTCTAACACGTAGTTGTCTTTTAGTTTTCCCAACGTAGTCCATGGGACAGGAGCATGAACACATATAAACCACTCCCTCCGTTTTGCAGTTTGCAAAACATTTGTTTTTATAGACCCGTTTAGTTACTGAGCTTTTAAAGGTATTGGATGGTGCAATATACCTACAGAAACTACACTGTCCACATTTAAACGTGCAGTCTCTATTCACAAGCCAGGTTTCTGTCTTATTTAGGGGGTTATAATGGCTGTTCACTATACGATCTTTAATAGACCTTCCTTTCCTGTATGTTACTGAAGGATAAGGAGAAATCCACTTTGCCAGGTCGGGGTCTGATTTTAAAATGCCCCAGTGTTTTCTAAGGATGCTCCTTATTTTCACATTCTGATCATCATAAGTAACAATTAGCCTTGTTTTTGAGTCACTCTTTGACCTACTGTGAGAATTGAGCAATGTTGCTCTATCTGTCATCCTAGCATTAAAATATGCCCCATCAATTACCCTTCTGGGGTACCCCCGATCGGCAAATCTCTTTTTAAGATCTTTAGCTTTATTATTATAGTCCATATCTCGAGAACAATTCCTACGCAGGAATTGCCTTTTGGGTATTCCACTCTTCAGGGACGTGGGATGGAAACTTTCCCATCTTAAGGGACTATTTGCTGCCGTAGGTTTTCGACAGAGTGTCGTTTTAATTAGTCCAGCCTCATCTATTGAGATTTTTGTATCCAAAAAGGCTATATCCCTGCCGCCTACCTCATAGGTGAATTTAAGCCCCAAGGTATTGGTGTTAAGAGATTCTATGAAGTCATGGAAAGTAGGCAAATCTCCTGTCCAGAGGACGAGGATGTCGTCTATGTAACGGCCCCAAAATTGGATCTGAGGGCCCCAGACGACATCCCCGTCCCCAAAGACCACCGTATCTTACCACCAGCCCAGTAGCAAATTACCGTAAGTTGGTGCACAAGGGCTACCCATCGTGGTGCCTCTGAGCTGGTGGTAGAATTTGTTATTGAATAAAAAATAGTTATGGCGTAGAATATATTCCAATAGTTCCACAACAAACACGTTGTGTGGAAATAGAGGATTACGTCTCGTATTTAAGAATTACTGTACCACTCTCAGGCCCGCTTGATGGATACTAGAATACAGGGCCTCCACATCTATTGAAAATAACATGGCACCTGCTTCGACCGTTAGTCCATCCAGTTTATTTAACAGATCGGTGGTGTCCCTTATATAGGAAGGTAAAGCCAGAACAAATGGTCTTAACATTTGATCAAGATAGACGCTACAGTTCTGGGCTAGAGCGTCTATTCCTGAAACTATCGGTCTCCCCTTAAGGGGTGGATAACCCTTGTGGATTTTAAGGATCGCACAGAACGTTGCAATCATAGGGTTTTTAGGCAACAAAAAGGTAAATTCATTAGAGGAAATCAGATTCTTGGCCTTTGCTTTACTCAAAATATTGTATCACCAAGTTCCTTTTATACGTTGGGGAAGGATCTTGACGTAAAATCTCATACGTTGTGTCATCGAAGAGTATATCCAAGCACATTTTGACATAATCCAATCTATTCATAATAACAGTATTGTCCCCTTTATCAGAGGGCTTTATTACCACTGACAGATTCGATTGGAGTCCCTCCAAAGCCTTCTTCTCACCATCAGTAATAATGGAAATCACAGAATTATGCCTAGGGTTAATCTTCCTGATCTCCTCGACGACCAATTTTTGGAATACATTGATAATCCCTTGATCACCCAATGGTGGTATCTTCGCTCTTTTTGGTTTCAGATTCGTAAATGGGCCTTCGCCCAAACCCCTGGCTCCATCCTCAGCCATTTCAGTGAGAAGATTTACATCACCCAATTCATCTGGTCTTATGCCCAGTTGTTGGCATCTGTTATGGTCAATAAGGGCAAAAACATTTTTCCATCTTAATTTCCTCAAGAATAAGTCTATATCTTTAAACCATGAAAAGGGATCAAAATTGGTTGTGAGGACAAAAGGAAGCCCGGCCTGTAATATAGTTTTTTCATCCATTGTCAGGGAGTTATCAGACAGATTCTGATAATTTCATTCCTGTCTGAACCCCCCTTATGCTAATTTTGAATTAGGTCATCTACATCAACTACTTGGGGACCACCGTTCATCCTCTCAAATGATATCGTATGTCCCTGTTCTCTAAAAAAGATGGAGTAGCTGATGAAGGACCAGACGATGATGGTGCATAAGTGTCCATACGTTCTGGTCCCCGCCATCTTGATGTACCTCCTCTCTTACCTTTTCCCTTAAATCTCCTATAGGGCCTAAAGGACTCTCTTGAATGGTAATCAGGGTCTGACGACTCAATGTCTGAGGAAGAGATACCGTATATACTCGAATATAAGTCGAGATTTTCAGCCCAAAAAATTGGGCTGAAAGTCCCCCTCTCGACTTATATTCGAGTCATATACAAAGGGGTCGGAGGGGGCGGATGTTTCAGGTCATACTTACCCGTCCTGACGCTGTCTTGAGCCCCCAGCTTCTCCCCGTGCTCTCTCTTCCTGCCTTCAGCGGTCACGTGGTGCCGCTCATTAAAACTCATCAATATGCGCATATTGATGAGTTTTAATGAGCGGCACCACGTGACCGCTGAAGTCAGGAAGAGAGAGCGCGGAGAAGCTGGGGGCTCAAGACAGCGTCAGGACGGGTAAGTATAGCGATACTCACCTGTCCTGCGTCCACGGCTGCTTGCTGCTGTCTGTCATCGGTCAGTGACTTCAGACAGCAGAGGGCGCGGTGACGTGATTAGTGTGCGCCGCGCCCCCTGCAGTCTGAACGTCACTGACTGATGACGTGCAGATAGCGGTGAGCAGCCATGGACGCAGGACAGGTGAGAATCTGACACCCAGCGACGGAGAGGTGAGTATGTCATTTTTTTTATTTTTATATGCAGCAGCAGCAGCGGCAGCACATGGGGGAATAATCTAAGGAGCTTCTTATGGGGGCAGCATATGGGGGAACAATATGGAGCTTCTTGTGGGGGCAGCATATGAGGGAACAGTATGGAGCTTCTTATGGGGGCAGCATATGGGGGAATAATCTGGAGCTTCTTGTGGGGGCAGCATATGAGGGAATAATCTGGAGCTTCTTGTGGGGGCAGCATATGGGGGAATAATCTGGAGCTTCTTGTGGGGGCAGCATATGGGGGAATAATCTGGAGCTTCTTGTGGGGGCAGCATATGGGGGAATAATCTGGAGCTTCTTGTGGGGGCAGCATATGAGGGAACAATCTATGGAGCTTCTTATGGGAGCAGCATATGGGGGAATAATCTATGGAGTTTCTTCTGGGGACACCATATGGGGGAATAATCTATGGAGTTTCTTCTGGGGACACCATATGGGGGAATAATCTATGGAGCATTTCCCACCCTAGACTTATACTCGAGTCAATAAGTTCCCCCAGTTTTTTGTGGCAAAATTAGGGGGGTCGACTTATACTCGGATCGACTTAGGCTGGTTTCACATTTGCGTTTTTTAGCGCTGGAAAAAAACGCACATGTGCGCATGCGTTTTTTCCCCTATATTTAACATGGGTGCGCATACCTGCGCGCTTGTAAGCGCATTTATGCGATTTTCATGCGCTGCGTTTTTTTGGGGTGTGCGATTGGATTTTCCAGACGCAGCATGTTGCATTTTTTGGCCCTGCAAAAAAGCGCATGCGCACATATGCGCACGTTTTGCGCTAAAAATGGCCATTATAGCCTATGGATGCGCATATGTGCGCACTGGCATGCTCATGTATGCGTTTTTTTGCATATGCGATTTTTTTTTTTAACCATGGAATTTAGGGGTTTGGGTTAGAGTTAGGGTTAGTTAAGGGGGTTTAGGGTTAGGGTTAGGGTCAGGGTTAGGGTTGGGTTTTGGGTCATGGTTAGGGTTAAGTATGGTTTGGTTAAGGGTTAGGGTCAGGGTTAGGGTCAGGATTAGGGTTAAGTATGGTTTTGTTAAGGGTTATGGTCAGGGTTAGGGTTAGGGTTAAGTATGGTTTTGTTAAGGGTTAGGGTCAGGGTTAGGGTCAGGATTAGGGTTAAGTATGGTTTTGTTAAGGGTTAGGGTCAGGGTTAGGGTCAGGATTAGGGTTAAGTATGGTTTGGTTAAGGGTTAGGGTCAGGGTTAGGGTTAGGGTTAAGTATGGTTTTGTTAAGGGTTAGGGTCAGGATTAGGGTTAAGTATGGTTTTGTTAAGGGTTAGGGTCAGGGTTAGGGTCAGGGTTAGGGTCAGGATTAGGGTTAAGTATGGTTTGGTTAAGGGTTAGGGTCAGGGTTAGGGTCAGGGTTAAGTATGGTTTTGTTAAGGGTTAGGGTCAGGGTTAGGGTCAGGGTTTGGGTCAGGGTTAGGGTTAGTTAGGGTTTAGGGTTTGGGTTAAGTATGATTTGGTTAAGGGTTAGGGTCAGGGTTAGGGTTAGGGTTAGGGTCAGGGTTAGGGTTAGGGTCAGGGTTAGGGTTAGTAAAGTCATGGTTTGGGTAGTGTGAGGGGCCACCTAAAAATGTTGTAAAAAAACGCAAACGCGGTAAAAACGCACTAAAAACGCATACAAACGCTTAAAAACGCTGCGTTTTTTTCATGCATGCTCATAAAAATGCTTGAAAAAAACGCAGCAGTTGTATGCTTTTGTATGCGTTTTTTCAATGCGTTTTTTTGCGGGAAAAACGCGCTGCAAAAAAAAGCAAGTGTGAAACTAGCCTTATACTCGAGTATATACGGTATATGTATTAGTAGTGGAATTTTTAACAGCTATAGGGTTGGACCCAAAAGAATAAGCTCTTTTAGCTTTAAATTCTGCCAAATCTCTAATGAATTAAGAGCAGTCTTATATTTTTCTACTGCTGTTTTCAAATCTTCCTCTTTAGCAGCAAAATCTGGTGCAGTTTTATGTTTCAGAATATCTTCTATCTGTTCTTTTAGTTTTTTAGATGTAATTTCAAAACTGCATTTTTCTTCCTCTAATAAAATTTGCATAAACCTCAAGGATGAAGAGATGGACTCTTTTTCTCACCTATCAAGTAATCTTGTAGTTCTACTCCTTGGGGCTGGGCAAATATTTATTCTGAGGCCTCTTGGGACAATACTTTGTTTAATATAGTTGTCTAGTGATTGCACTTCCCACCACGATTTGATATTCTCTTTGTAAGTCACTAGGAGTTCAGAGAACAAAGTTCTTAGATTTGGACCAGTATATGTAGCTGTATCTGTTTCCACTTCCGAAAAAACCTCCCTAACTTCATCAAGCCATGTATTTCTATTAAATGAGCCAGATAGAAAACCTGCCATGGCAATCAATTAGAACACCTAAAGCATTTGCTAATATATAGGTATACGCAGTTGAGCCACCATAAAGAAAACCCAAGGCCTTTTTTTTTTTTTCTTTTTTTAATTTTTTGATACAATACAGTAAATATATGTAGACAAATATAACTGACAGCACCTAGAACAAGGTAGGTTTTGAAAAAACGATATAGAATCTCAAAAAAGAGGGGGATATCAAATATATGCCCTCTTGAATACCAATAAAAACAACATTTTTATTTGACAAAAAAAATGACATAAATAATACATTACAAAAAATAAAACCAACCTATCACCACCCAACCACAAACACACCAAAAAACAGCTGAATAGCCAGTAAAGTTTATATGTCTTTGAGGAAACGAGCACCCGCTCCTAAATTGAAGCAGTGTGAACCATAGTATAGCTCACTAAACTTGGTGAAAACATTGTCTCAAAAAATGCCCATAAAAAACTGACCCTCAATAAGAGGTATTCTTCGCCAGCTAGTCATCCCGTAGACTGGGCCATATAAAGTACTAGATGGCCAAGAATTCCACTACCTGGATGTAATATGCCTAGTCTAGAAACTTTCCCTCAAGCAATAAAGAAAACGGGCTCTTATAGTGAAATGCATATAAGCTTGCTGTACAAACATTCTCTGGCTACTCAGCTAGTAAATATCTGAACATGCTTAGTAATTTATAGTCCTTATCAAATACAGGAATCCTATATCACAGTTTTGGTCTTTGGTACAGTCAATCCCAAGACCACAAAAATTCCCAATTCCTAGCGTGTGTCTTACAGAACGGAAGACAAGCCACATTACATGTAATAAATGAGCCTCCTTTTACTTGGTCTATGTGGGAGTTCATTTGAGTCTAGAGGGAGTTTTAGGGTCATTACGGTACTTGTCCAATAAAGAGATACTGAGCTGGCTTTTTTTCACCCACATTCAACAGCCATGCCATTATGGTTTACTCCTTAATTGTGGTCCCCTTGTAGGGTCGGTGGGCCGGGCTGGGGGGTGGTCCCTCTGCATACCGCGCAGTAACATACAGACACAGCCTAGAGTCAGCTTCGGGTGCAACAGGTCCAAGTTTATTCGCTTTCTCGCCGTCCACCAGACGGCCTCTCAACACACCGCACTTCTCTGCAAAACTCTCCGGTTACAGAACACCTTGCGACACCTTCCTTTGCCTAGTGTCGTCCTCGACAATCGTAATCCCTGCCTTCGTCGTTCTGAAGCTTACCCTACCTTCTGTTGTCGGACGAGCTGTTGGGCCGAACCAAACCGGGGGCACCATGCTCCGGGCAGCCTACTGCTACTCGCCAGCGCGCACGCCACATGACAACGTCTTTCAAATTGGGCTAGGTACACCTGGATTCTCTTTCCGGCGTGTACCTCCCCCTACTCTCCCCTTCTGTCATCTTCCACTATCCGGTACGCCATGATCGAGGCCTTACACCTACCAGATCATTGTCGGCGTCCGCCTTCTTCCTTCAGTGGTGTTCGTGGTGTCAGGGACCGGACCAAGGACGACTGTCTTTCTCACGTCTTCCATCTCTTTGCCTTTCTTTTGGTTACACGTCATGGTCGGCGTCTCGGTCTCCCAGACCTTCTCAACACATAGACCCCTTTGGATCTCACACTTCCCTTTGGTCGCTCAGACCCGCTCTTACCCGGACCTGTTGCATTTTCTTGTGCATATCATACATCAGAACAACTCTATCATATCACAAGTACCCCATTTTCTTACATCTTTTCTATTGCTTGTTAAAACCAACATATAATAAACATAAACAGATTTTATATTAAACTTTTTTTTTCATTAACTTGGATGCAAACTGTCCTTGTGATTTGCACAACGGTGCAACGAAAATTCGAAAGTTCAAGCCACCTCCTAGTGGTCAGCAGCGAGAGGCCCCACAGCCGTGGAGCTCCCGGGATGTAAGGAGTGTCCTGTGAGTTCTTTCTACGGGGGCTCGTGACCTTCGGACTCAGCAATCACAGCTACCGCGTAGTAGCCGCGGTGACTGTACTCTTTATAGTACGACACCAAGTCCCCCTCGTGTAGAGCCCGGCCGTGACGAATAGAGGCCACATTAAGATAAACTTTCTGGCCGGTAGCCAGATCGCGTAGGAACCCATACCCCATGGGTATATTCGTATACACGAGCCGTCCCATAGATCGTGTCGCCGTCATGCCAGCCTCCCCCTTTGCATGAAGCAGGTTCCATACTTCCTGCTCTCTGGCTTTCTTCTTTTTCACCACTTCTGCGACCCAAACGGAGGGTCCGGTGTGAGCCCGGGAGTCCGGTGGGTGGGACTTAGCCGGGGACAAAAACAGGGCAGAGGCGGCTGGTGATGTCTGTGGCCCAGCAGCCGCTGGGGCCAGGTGGCGGATAGGGGCAGACAGGTCTTCCGGATGTTGGGCCACAGGGCTTGACAAATAGGCCTCAGACGGCTCCAACACCGGCATAGCTGCGGCAGGGGGTAGGCCGCACCTGGAACTTCAGACTGAGCCGGCGCAGTGGCCACTTTCAGAGATGAGGTCGCTATCAGCAGAGATACCGCAACAGCGTCTTCTGGCGGCAGGCTCCGCACCAGCGACACCGAGCAGGATGGCTCGGGGTAGGGAGCGGAGGTCTCGCTTAGCTCCGCGTAGACGGTAGGACCTTCCCTGGTCAGGCTCTCGGGGGTACAAGATGCTGCGTGCTGCGGCTATATGGTGCGGGCCGCCTGCGGAGCCACTGATGGGGCCGGGGGAACTCTTACCTTCCCTGGCACCGTGGCCTTCATCACGTTATTGCACGGCTCCTCCTGCAGTCTCCACTCTTCTCCCCGCCGTCCGGTGGGGCTAGCCTCCAGGCTCAGGAGCTCCACGGGAAGGTTCCCAGCTGGCATCTTTGGCGGCCGCTCCCACTGGCTCCGCAAAGGCTCCACTTCTCCGCTCGACATCCAATTTTCTGCCCGTGACTCTGAGAAAGGCGTTTCATGGCGTGGTTCGACCTCCCGGCGCCACCGCCACTCCAGGCGCCCGATGCCCCGACATCCACAGCGCCGCATATCGTCCGATTGGGCAGCACTCGAATAGCGCCAGACAGCTGCAGCCAAAATTTTCCTCTATGCCACTCCTTCTGCGGGGTGGGGCGTCAGCAGGCCTTTCCACCCACCTGTCCGGGTTCAGTATGTGGGGGCGTCGGCCTCCTGGTACATATTGCTGTCCCCAGGTATACGTAGAAGGGGGCTCCAGTCCATTGGGGACAACAGCAAACATCTAGATCTCTCCTCTGCGCTGAAGTAGCACCGCCATCTTGCTCCGGACCTGGTACCGCCCCGGATCCTCTGCTGGCAACGCAGATGCGCCACAGCGCTCCCAATTTGTAATCCAAAGGGTGGTAATTTGTAATCCACAGGTGTTTATAATCCACACAGAGCAGTTTGAGTCTTTTTCCATCCCTTGGGGCAGGCCTGCCGCAGAAGATGACGTATTAGCGGCGGCGATCCTGCCGACTACGCCAAGTGTAGGGTCGGTGGGCCGGGCTGGGGGGTGGTCCCTCTGCATACTGCGCAGTAATGTACAGACACAGGCTGGAGGCAGCTTCGGGTGCAACAGGTCCAAGTTTATTCGCTTTCTCGCCGTCCACCAGACGGCCTCTCAACACACCGCACTTCTCTGCGCAACTCTCCGGTTACAGAACACCTTGCGACACCGTACTTTCTCCGGGGACGTATATGTACGTACCATCCCTTTTACACTCTGAGACGTTTCTGACAGCTGCGTCACTGTGGCCGCCGTAGGCCTATGCACCAACAGTAATTTTACTGGTCAAACGTCGTTCCAAATACGGTGTCCCACACCCGGAGCCTCGTCTATACTGCGGTACTTTATGTCAGGACCACCCCCCTGACTTTCTCTCTCCTCAGTCCCCCTGGTTGGGTTTTCCTCACAGTGCCACAACTGTCACAGTGTCCTTATCACTTGAGCTCCCCCTGGGGACTGGAACTTTCTGGAACCCTCCTTCAAATCTATCTTTCCCGGTTCCCTATAACTCCGCTCCCATGACCAACGGTTTCTTAAGCCCTAAGCTGATGTCAAGTCCTATGCTCACACTCCTCCCTGCCCTCTAATGGTCAACCCAAGGTACTGCACGTCCACTACACTTTCCTAGCTGTTTCCCCACTGTAATAACTGACACCTGTCTAAACTGTGCAAACCTTCCTTTCTCTATTCTGACAAGTCCGTCCGTCCGCCAGGTCGCCTTCCCTACACTCTTTTGAAACCTGACATTGGGAGGGGGTAAGACGCGTAGGGACGATGCTATTGGGACTGGATTCAGATAAGTAACCTAGTATGGTCTTTTATGGGCAAGTTTTTTTTTTTGTGGTCTTGGGATTGACTGTACCAAAGACCCAAACTGTGATATAGGATTCCTGTATTTGATAAGGACTATAAATTACTAAGCATGTTCAGATATTTACTAGCTGAGTAGCCAGAGAATGTTTGTACATCAAGCTTATATGCATTTCACTATAAGAGCCCGTTTTCTTTATTGCTTGAGGGAAAGTTTCTAGACTAGGCATATTACATCCAGGTAGTGGAATTCTTGGCCATCTAGTACTTTATATGGCCCAGTCTACGGGATGACTAGCTGGCGAAGAATACCTCTTATTGAGGGTCAGTTTTTTATGGGCATTTTTTGAGACAATGTTTTCACCAAGTTTAGTGAGCTATACTATGGTTCACACTGCTTCAATTTAGGAGCGGGTGCTCGTTTCCTCAAAGACATATAAACTTTACTGGCTATTCAGCTGTTTTTTGGTGTGTTTGTGGTTGGGTGGTGATAGGTTGGTTTTATTTTTTGTAATATATTATTTATGTCATCTTTGCACCCCTCTATTGCAAAAGGACTACATTTATATATTTTTGTCAAATAAAAATATTGGTTTTATTGGTATTCAAGAGGGCTTATATTTGATATTCCCCTCTGTTTTTGAGATTATCTGTATAGTTTTTTTCAAAACCTACCTTGTTCTAGTTGGTGTCAGTTATATTTGTCTATATATATGTACTCTATTGTATCAAAAAATGTGAGAAAAAAAAAAGGCCTTGGGTTTTCTTTATGGTGGTTCAACAATACAGGCACTAAGGCACTATCAGATTCAAAAGTACTGGGGCCCTCACCTCCCTGAGTGCCAAACATTAGGGCCTTGATGACTACCTCCTGAAACTGAAGGAAGGTCACCGTATTGCCTGCAGATCCGAACAGCCCAAAAGCATTGTACAGTGCCATTTGTACAATGTGCACGGCCAATTTTTTTCTACCATAATTTCTACCTGATCTGAAAGATCCACCCCCCCATGTACTGATTGTAATCCAAGATATAATCTAGCTTTGGGACTTGTGTTGTGGTCCTACGAACAGTGACAAGGGTGCTGCTGTCACGGTGTATGATGGTCAAAATAAGGACATCCCTTTTGTCCTTATACTTGACCACCAACATGTTGTCGCTGCATTGGGCTCTGCTTTCCCCTTTCCCTATCCAGCAGTGGGTGCAGCAATTCCCACACAATTTTTCCACTCACCCCCAGGACGGGGGGCATTCAGGGGGGTTAATCTGGGTGTCCTTCCCCTCGTAGACCCTAAATCTGTGGGTGTACCCTGAGGTACTCTCTCACAGTTTGAACAGTTTTATCGCATTCATGGACCTCTTACTGGGCAGGTATTGTTGGAATTTTAGCCTCCCTTTGAAGTGAATGAGAGATTCATCAATAGTGATGTCCCTCTGGGTTGTGTACTCCTCAGCAAATTTTTTGCTGAAGTGTTCAACCACTGGCTGAATTTTATATAGACAATCAAAGTTTGGATCGTCAGGGGCGTGGCCTAGCAGCATGTGAGGAGGACGTGTGCCTGCAGAGCTCCCGCATGTTCTAGTTAATGACTGCTGCTAAATCCCCACAGCACAGCCGGTAATTACCTGTGGAGAGGCCCCGGGGACTGGTGGAGGTCGTGGGAGCATTTCTGGCATGCAACATGCCGAAAAAAGGTCAAAGGAGGATTGCAGGAGAGATGGCCTCTGGTTCCCAAGATGGCGCTGCTGCTTCAGCGCGTGCTTTGGCAGATGCAGAAGCTGATAGTGCATCCAGAAATAGAGAAGTAGCGGCTCGTCTGCAGCGATTTTCCCGAGTGGAGGAAATGGAGAAGGAATCTCCTCAAACAGCTGGAGAAGATCCAGGCACCGGAGGAGAAGGTACAGAGCAGGGGATGAGTGAAAAGGGGGAGGAGGAGACTGAGAGTGCTGGAGGGCAGAGGAACCAGGAGGCTCTGGCTTGCTGGGGAGAACTGGTGGAGCAAAATAAGAAACAGCTCACAGCGCTGAAGCTGCAGGTTCCTGCTGAACCCACTATAAAAAACGTGCTGGTGGCTGTTATGCAATGTGGATCAGCCATTACTAATGTGCTCACTCAGCTAGGCTTTCTACAGGAGTCAATGCAGAATGTAAAATATGATCTCCACACAGTTAAAGATAGAACTGGGCAATTAGAAAAAAGAGTTGGTGTGGTGGAAAATACAGTTTCTAACTCTGCGCAGCATAATAAGGAGCTCAAAAAAGATCTTGCTGCTGTATGGAATAAAACGGATGACCTGGAAAACAGGTCCAGGTGCAATAATGTCCGTATTGTCGGTGTCCCGGAGCGCTGCGAGGGCAAAAACCCTACTACTTTTATCGAAGCCTGGATAAAGGAAAAAGTTGGGCCAGACAATCTGACTCACTTGTATGCGGTGGAGCGCGCTCATAGGGTCCCGGGTCGTCCCCCTCCCCCTGGCCATCCACCAAGACCCATCCTGGCTAAAATACTTCACTACAGAGACAGGGACAGTATTCTTTGGTTCTCAAGAGACCATCCTGATCAAACTATTGATGGTTCTAGAGTTTCATTCTATCCGGATTTTTCACCGAAAGTGCAAAAATTGAGAGCTCAATTTGTTGATATTTAAAAACGACTGAGGGCCTTTGACCTCAAGTACTCTATGATCTTCCCGGCCAAATTGCGGGTCGAAGTTGGGAACAAATCTCATTTTTTTCTGGAAGCTACAGAGGCAGCTGAATGATTGGATCTGAACGAACAACATCTAAGAAGGGAGGTGGAGGACTGTGGCGAAGAAGCATGAATCTTTTGGACGTTCTGGCCTTTTTGAGCTGTTCCTGTGTCAAGATGGTTGGTTTGTGCTGTGGGGCATTATCCTGAAATATATGGGGGGCGAGATAGGAACTAAAGCGCCCGGTATTTGGCTTTATACATTTTAAGGGGGATAACATTGTCCTTCTTTGGGATGGGCCTAATAGAGTTGAGAGTTAAGTTGGGATGTGTTATTAGGGGGGAGGGAGGGAATGGGGGGGGGTGTTAGGTCCTTTGATAGGTGCACATATGTCCAAAGGTATTTAGCTAAGATTAGTTGGATATTGTTAAGTTTAAAAATACCAATTATGGGAGACGTTAAAATTCTTAGCTGGAATGTTAGAGGGATGAAATCCCCAGTAAAAAGACAGGCGATTTTTTCTTTTATTATGGACCGCAAACCAACTGCAATTTGCTTGCAAGAGACGCACCTTACACGTGAAACACTTAATATTCTGGTTAAAAGGTGGATATTGGCGGGATATCATTCTACATACTCCCAGTACTCTAGAGGTGTCAGCATACTAATTAAACGAGGTGCTCAATTTTCATGTAATCGGGTGGTGGTAGATGAAGAGGGGCGATTTGTTCTTTTGTATTGTATGTTGTCTGCGGTCACGATGGTACTCATATCTATATATATTCCTCCGCCATATAGTAGCAAAATCATATATAAAATCCTAACTATTTTGATAGATTTTCCAGGAGTCCCATATTTAGTGGTGAGTGATTTTAACAACATTTTGGATGCCCATTGGGATAGAGGTAATCATGCACCTATAAAACCGGAAGGCACTGCACACCATTCGGGGCACTTCTGCGTGAACTAGCCTTAACTGATTTGTGGAGATGCAGGAATCCTGGGGTATATCAGTACTCATCTTTCTCCTCTACTTTTTCCTCCTTGTCTCGTATCGACTTGGCTCTGGGCGACGGTCTTATACTGGGGAAAATTATGAATGTTGAATATCTATCGAGGACATTGTCTGATCATTCGCCCCTGTCTATTATAATTAAAGGAGATAATAATATGTCACGAGATAGGCCGCTTTGGCGTTTAAATCCGTTTTGGCTACAACTAGTGGACAAGACTGATTCATTCTCGTCTGAATTACAGGAATTTCTTGGGTTTAATGAGAACTCGGTCTCTAGTCCGGTGGTTTGGGAGTCTCTGAAGGCATACTTGCGTAGTATGTTTATACGTGAGATTTCAAAGATTAAGTCTAGTTCTAAAAAGAAATCCAAACTTTTGCTCCAGGAATTGGAAGATGCAGAGCGGGCTTTTTCAATACAGGTCACTCCCAGTGCACAACAGAGACTTAAGGATGCTCAGTTGCGAGTGACCAAAATGTCTCTGGAAGTGGCAGCGCAGAAACGTATGTTCCAATCGACCCAATTCTTTGAAAATGCAGAAAGTGTGGGGCACCTACTCTCAGTTATGACGTCAGCACAAAAGGGGTCATCGTTTATACCTGGTGAAAATGGGACACTTGTTACTGATGCGCCAGGAATTCTGGGAGTTTTGGGGGCCTTCTTTACTAACCTGTATTCCTCTTATTCTGGGGCTTCTGCGGAAGATCTTGAGGTTTTTTGGGATTAGATAAGCTCTCACGACTCTCTGACGCAGACAGAAATTTGCTGGACGAACCCCTGGGTTTGGATGAGCTGGAGGAGGCCTTGAGCACTATGTCTAATGGCAAGGCACCGGGGGTGGATGGCCTGCCAGTGGAGGTCTATAAAAAATATAAGTCGGTATTACTCCCACTGCTGCTGACTACACTTAATGATAGTCTTGGACTTGGGGTCCTCCCGCCATCCATGCGGGAAGCTATTGTTACTGTCTACCGAAAAAAGATAAGGATCCTACCCTCCCGGCCTCGTACAGGCCAATTTCCCTTCTGACAGTAGACATCAAATTATTAGCAAAGGTACTGGCCATTCGCCTTTCGAAGGTAGTGGAATCTTTAGTACACCCGGATCAGATGGGATTTATGCCTCGTAAGTCAACGGCCCTAAATATTAGAAGATTGTATCTTAACATGCAGGTGGGGGCGGATAATGTGGGGAGGAGGGAGGTCCTGTCTCGATGCTGCTAAAAAATGAGGATGAATGACCCCATGGAGATCAACATCCAACATTTTTCACAGTCTTTCACTAGGCATTGCTCCTACTAGCCAGTTTCCTACTCCACACTGATGAGGGGCAATACCCCGAAACAGCTATCTGTGGATGGATACAAATGTTTTGGCATAGGTGGTTTCCTTCATTGGAGACTGCCCTTCCCGTGGTTGTTCCTTCCTGGGGAAAGACCGGGCTAGTCATTGCTTGCGTTGAGAAACATGTGATGGTGTTTCCGTGGCTTGTGTTTTGCATATTTCCCATAAGGGATGGGGGCATTGCTCTAGAATCACTGCGTTGAGAAACATGTGATGGTGTCTCCGCAGTGTTGGATGTTGATCTCCATGAGGTCATTCATCCTCATTTTTCACAGTCTTTCACTAGGCATTGCACCTACTAGCCAGTTTCCTACTCCACACTGATGAGGGGCAATACCCCGAAACAGCTGTCTATGGATGGATACCATGTTTTGGCATAGGTGGTTTCCTTCATTGGAGACTGCCCTTCCCGTGGTTGTTCCTTCCCGTGGTTGTTCCTTCCCGGGGAAAGACCTGGCTAGTCATTACTTGCGTTGAGAAACATGTGATGGTGTCTCCGCAGCTTGTGTTTTGCATGTTCTTGATGTTGTTAAGGCATTTGACAGTGTGGAGTGGAAATACCTTTTTGCCACGCTTCAATGCATGGGTTTTGGTCCAGGCTTCATTGGTTGGATTAAGCTTCTGTACTCTGCACCATTGGCAAGAGTGCGGGCGAACGGATTGCTGTCTGGGCCCTTCCCTCTTCACAGGGGTACGAGGCAGGGCTGTCCTCTATCTCCGCTGCTCTTTGCCCTGGCGGTGGAGTCCTTGGCTTCGAGGATAAGACTAAACCCGGAAATTGAAGGATTTAGGTATGGGGCATTGGAGGAGAAAGTGGCTCTTTATGCAGATGATATTCTTTTGTTCTTAGCTGATCCTGACGGATCACGGAATAGTGCAATGTCACTTCTTACCTCATTTGGAGCTGTCTCGGGACAAGTTATAAACTGGGAAACGTCTGCTATTCTCCCATTAGACCCAACTGTGATCAGAGTTCCACAGGTGCCAAGTAGTGTCGTGTCTTAAATACCTGGGTATTAATGTATCTAATAACATACCAGACTATGAGCGTTTAATTCTCTCACCGCTTGTAGCTAAGATTAAACAAAAGATTAAGGCATGGGCTTGTTAAATATTAATAATTTGGTTGTTAATTTCTTATTACACCCAGTTCTGTACATTGCTTTAGCTGACACGACATAGGTTATTCTTGGAAGTTTAGCTCATGGTGAAAGGACAGCTCCATTTATAGAGACCACGTGCTTTAAGAGACGTATATAATTCATGGCTAACTCTAGAGGGCGCTTTGTTATGAATGAGTCACCGTAGGAGGCAAAAACAGAAATACTAGCTAAGTCCAGAAAACCAGAGAAGTTGGCAGCTATCGGATTGCAGACCCCTGAACCTATCAACAACAACTAGCAGTAGCCGTGGGGGGTTCCTACGGTGCCCTAGACCCCTCGATCACAGCCGGAGAACTAAATAGCCTAAAGACAGAAAGGGAAATCTAAACTGCCCCAGAGCAGACCCCAAAGCAATAGGCAGCCCCCAACATATAATGACGATGAAGCAAGATGAAAAAACATTCACACAGATAGAAAGATAGGCTGAGCAAATGATGGGGCCCAAGCTAACTAAATAGGACAGGAGAGAAAAGCTGCTGTCTGCAATCCGCCAAAACCCTATCGAAACAAGAGCCAACAAACTGACAGGGAAAAAAGCCCTGAAGACGCTAGGCTTCAAAAAGACTACATCAGTACCCAGGTATTTTCTGAAGACAGAGCAAAAAGGAATTCAGCTCACCCCAGCAGGGAATGGCAGAAATCCAGCAAAACGAGGCAAAACAAAACCAAAACAAAAATGCAAAAAGCAGAGCAGAAAACTTAGCTTTTGAGGAGCTGGAATCAGACTGGTCTCCAAGAATCCCTCAGAGAAATCACCCGCAAGGCAGAAGGGCGTCGGCTGCCTTATATCCAGTCAGCAATTCCAGTCACCCAGTCATCATCATTCTGCTCAGCTGATTGGTAATCAGCCTCACTACCTTCCTTCACCAGAAGAGGGAGTTCATCAGACCTCAATGGTGAAGGGGAAAATAAACTCACAACAGTACCTCCCCTTGAGGAGGGGTCACCGAACCCTCATCCACGCCACCAGGGCGATCAGGGTGAGCCCGATGAAAGGCACGCACCAATCTTTTGGCATGAATATCAGAGGCAGAGACCCAGGAATTATCCTCCTGACCATAACCCTTCCACTTAACCAAATACTGGAGTCTCCGTCTAGCCAGACGGGAATCCAGTATCTTCTCTACCTCATATTCCATGTTACCTTCAACCAATACAGGGTCCGGAGGTGCCACCCCAGGAACAACTGGTTCAACAAACCTCTTCAACAAGGACTTATGAAACACATTATGGATTTTAAATGTGACAGGAAGAGCCAAACGAAGAGAGACGGGATTAATAATCTCCAAAATCTTGTAAGGTCCAATAAATCTAGGCTTAAACTTAGGAGAAGCCACCTTCATAGCGATATTTTTTGATGATAACCAAACCATATCACCAACCTTAAACTGGGGACCAATGGTCCTGTGTCGGTTGGAAAACCGCTGGGCCTTTTCCTGAGAGAGAGATAACTTATCCACCACTTGGTCCCAGATCTGGTGCATTCTCTCCACCACAGTGTCAACACCTGGGCATGCAGAAGGCTCCACGTGCCCTGAAGAAAATCGAGGATGAAACCCAAAGTTACAAAAAAAGGTGACATCAAAGTGGCAGAACTAGCTCTATTATTTAAAGCAAATTCGGCCAAGGGCAAAAATGAAACCCAATCATCCTGATCAGCGGAAATAAAACATCTCAAATACGACTCCAAGGTCTGGTTTGTTCTCTCCGTCTGCCCATTGGTCTGAGGGTGAAAAGCAGAGGAGAAGGACAACTGAATTCCCAGCTTGGAACAGAAAGTCCTCCAAAATCTAGACACAAACTGAACTCCTCTGTCAGATACAATGTTCTCAGGAATCCCGTGCAAGCGAACCACCTGTTGCAAAAACAGGGGCACCAACTCAGAGGAAGATGGCAACTTAGGGAGTGGTACAAGATGAACCATCTTAGAGAACCTATCACAAATCACCCAAATAACAGTCATTCTCTGAGAGACAGGCATATCAGAGATGAAATCCAATGAAATATGGGTCCATGGCCTCCTGGGGACCGGCAAAGGCATCAACAACCCACTAGAGCGAGAACACGATTTAGACCGGGAGCAAGTCCCACAGGACTGCACAAAATTCCTGACATCACGAGACAAGGAGGGCCACCAAAAGACCGACTCACCAAATCTCTAGTACCAAAAATACCTGGATGACCAGCCAAAGCAGAGCAATGAACTTCAGACATCACTCTCCTCTTCCACTGGTCAGGAACGTACAACTTTCCACTGGGACAACGCTCAGGTTTGTCCTCCTGGAACTCTTCCAGAGCACGTCTCAAATCGGGCGAGATGGCAGAAAGAACTACCCCTTCGCCTAAGATGGTAGCAGGTTTGGTCACCACAGGAGAATCAGCAAAGAAGCTCCTAGAGAGGGCGTCTGCCTTGACATTCTTAGTGCCAGGAAGAAAAGAGACCACAAAATCAAAACGTGTAAAAAACAAGGCCCACCTAGCCTGTCAAGGGTTCAAGCGTTTGGCCGACTCCAGGTAAATCAAATTCTTGTGGTCAGTGAGGACCACGACTTGATGTTTAGCTCCCTCCAACCAATGTCTCCACTCCTCAAATGCCCATTTCATGGCTAACAGTTCCCGATTCCCCACATCATAGTTACGTTCAGATGGAGAGAACTTTCGGGAAAAGAAAGCACAGGGATTCATTTTAGATGTTACAGGATTCTTTTGGGACAAAACAGCTCCTGCACCAATCTCAGAAGCGTTGGAACGGAACGGGAGTGAGATATCAGGTTGCCGCAAAACCGGAGCAGAAGTGAATCTTCGCTTCAGCTCCTGAAAGGAAGAAACAGCCTCCGGAGACCAATTCAACACATCAGCACCCTTCTTAGTCAGATCAGTCAAAGGCTTGGCAATACTAGAAAATTTTGCTATAAATTTCCGATAAAAATTAGCAAAACCCAAAAACTTCTGGAGGGCCTTCAAAGAAGTGGGCTGAACCCAATCATAAATGGCCTGTACCTTGGCCGGGTCCATTTCAATAGTTGTCGGAGACAAAATAAATCCCAAAAATGAAATCCTCTGTACCCCAAAAAGGCATTTCGATCCTTTGACATACAGGGAATTCTCCCTCAAGATCCAGAACACAGTTCGAACATGTTCAACATGAGAATCCCAATCCTTGGAGAAGATCAAAATATCATCCAGATAGATAATCAAAAATTTATCCACAAAGTCTCGGAAAATGTCGTTCATGAAGCACTGGAAGACAGAAGGGGCATTAGTGAGCCCAAAAGGCATCACCAGGTAGTCAAAATGTCCCTCCGGAGTATTAAACGCCGTCTTCCATTCATCCCCATGCTTAATGCGGATAAGATTATACGCCCCCCTGAGGTCAAGCTTGGTAAACCAGCAAGCACCTTTAACTCTGGAGAATAGATCAGAAATCAGGGGTAACGGATACTGATATTGTCACGGGGGCTTAGTTCAACTAAGGCTGAAATACCCGGGGCCCCTGTGGTGTCCCTTTACTAGGGGAAACCCTGTCTGACCCTCAACCCAGGGTTTTTGCTTAAGGTGCAAATGCCTGAGCCTCCGACCTTTCCTTATCTCCTGCTCAGCCCTGCACTTAACCCTCCACCCTCCACCCAGTGAGAAGTCACCACCAAAGCTCCCACACAAATAATGACAGACAGGGAGAACTTAAACTGCACTGCGCCGCACACACACAGGAATAAACAGTAATGTGAACAGGGCACAACTAAACACAAATATGGGAAGGAGAAAGGATAACGACGGATCATACGACACCAGATATGAATCTCTCTCTCTTGAACACCTCCACTCCAGACCGGAACCACTTGGTATGAAACACAAGCTATAATCGGCGACGCCCATAGGCCAGCATGACTATTTAAAGACCGTGGGCGTGACTAACCATCCAACCTGGTCTCCAGCAGGATTAACCCCCGAGAGCCTGAAGATCAGGCCGGCGCCACTGAGGCTATAGTGGCTGGAGGTGGAACTACCTCTGCCTGCCGGATGCTGTGGTGTGAACAGCGTCCGACATGACAGTACCCCGTCTTCTACGAGGGACCCCAGGGCCCTCAAGACTCATAGGACCCGGCTTGTCCGGATGACGACGGTGAAAAGAACTGACCAGCCGATCCGCATGTATGTCTGAGGCTGGAACCCAAGACCTCTCCTCTGGACCATACCCCCGCCAGTGCACCAAATACTGAAGAGTACGGCGTACTACTCGAGAGTCCACTACCTTGGCGACCTCGAACTCTAACTCGCCATCCACCATGACTGGAGGTGGCATCGGCGTTGTGTCCACAGAGCCTACCACCTTTTTCAATAAAGCCCTGTGAAACACGTTGTGTATCTTGTACACTGCGGGAAGTTCCAACCGATAAGCCACTGGGTTAATGATGGCAGAAATCCTAAAAGGCCCAATAAACCTTGGACCCAGTTTTAAAGAAGGGATTTTGAGTTTTATGTTCTTCGTAGCTAACCACACCCATTCACCCACACACAGGTCTGGACCTGGCACGCGTCTACTGTCAGCCACCCGTTTGTACCTGGCACTCATGCTCAACAAACGCTGTTTCACCCGCCTCCAGACTGATGACAATTGGGCTCCTAGCTGATCCTCCTCCGGGACACCCCCGGAGTCACCCTGACGTAAGGTACAAAACTGAGGATGTTGACCGTACACACAAAAGAATGGAGACTCTCCTGATGACTCTTGGCGGTGATTATTTAATGCGAATTCGGCCAGAGGAAGGAAAGTAGACCACTCCTCCTGGTTGTCGGACACAAAGCATCGTAAATACTGTTCAAGATTTTGGTTCATGCGCTCAGTTTGTCCATTAGACTGTGGATGAAACGCCGATGAATGTGACAACTTGATCCCCAAGACATGAGCAAAGACATCATTAATAAAATGTTGGAAAACGGCAGGCGCGGTGGTCAACCCAAACGGCATAACCAGACTCTCAAAATGACCCTCAGGAGTGTTAAACGCCGTCTTCCACTCATCCCCCTGACGGACCCTTATGAGGTTATACGCCCCCCTGAGGTCCAGCTTGGAAAACCATTTTGCCCCCGCTACCTGGTTGAACAAATCCGGGATCAACGGCATTGGGTAGGGATCACGGATAGTAATCTGGTTTAACTCTCGGAAATCCAGACACGGGCGTAACCCCCCATCTTTCTTCTTAATGAAGAAAAACCCCGCGGCTACAGGCGAGGACGAAGGCCGGATGTGACCTTTGCTCAGACTCTCCGCGATGTAGTCTTTCAGAGCTTGTCTCTCAGGGCCAGAAATATTAAACATCCTGGCCTTAGGTAATTTGGCCCCGGGTTTTAGCCTAATAGCACAGTCATAGGCTCTATGTGGAGGCAGTTCTGAGCAACCCTTCTCAGAGAAAACATCCGCGAAATCCTGCAAAGCCTCCGGCAGGCTGGGCGTCACGGCGGACACACAT
Source organism: Dendrobates tinctorius (assembly GCF_039654945.1). Taxonomy (NCBI): domain Eukaryota; kingdom Metazoa; phylum Chordata; class Amphibia; order Anura; family Dendrobatidae; genus Dendrobates; species Dendrobates tinctorius. The sequence continues at coordinate 2,973,300 of NW_027361776.1, read as the reverse complement.
GTGGCCAAGCAATTGTCTTGGCAGAAACCACTCCATTGTACTATGTCCTGAGTTTTCCAATCAATTACCGGGTTGTGCCTGGACAGCCATGGAAAACCCAGGACCATTTGAGCTGGGAGATTACGGAGGACCCTACATGTAACCGACTCAGAATGTAGGACCCCAATGTGGAGTTTCACCTCTGCCACAAACTCAGTAATCTCCCCTTGAGGGAGGGGAACAGCATTAATGGTCACCACCTGTATGGGGTGAGGAAGTTTTTCAATCTTAAACCCGGCGGTGTGTGCAAACTCCTCATCTATGAGATTGGTGGCGGAACCGCTATCCACAAACACTGATATAGGTAGCTCTCTGCCGGCGACAATAACCTTGGCAGGGAGCATACATTGAGATACCATCATGGAGGATATGCATACGCTCAGTTGGGTCTCCTCCATACCCTCTGAGCTTAACAGTTTTCCGCCGGTGTGACCCTCTTAGGTAGTACCGGGCAAACGTTAACATAATGACCACCTTTACCACAGTAGAAACATGCTCCGGACTTCCGGACTCCCGGAGCGCGAGGCTGAACCTGTGCCACGCCAGCAATCTGCATAGGTTCAGGGGACTCATCTACTTCAACCACACCTGCACCTCTGTTTTCCCCCAGAGGTAGCGTCTCCTGTGCCCCCTGACGAAAACGGCGATCAATACGTATCACCAAACTCATGGCAGACTCCAATGATGCCGGAGTCTCATACATCAGGAGGGCTTGTTTCACCCTCCCTGATACCCCATGAATAAACTGGCTCCGCAGTGCTGGGTCATTCCACTGTGTGTCTACAGCCCAGCGGCGAAATTCCGAACAATAGTCTTCTGCCAAGCGCTCCCCCTGGCGGAGGGCGCGGATTTTAGATTCCGCTAGAGCCAGTCGGTCAGGGTCATCGTAAATGAGCCCGAGGGCAGAAAAAACATTATCGACCGAATGAAATGTAGCAGAGTCAGGTGGTAAGGAAAATGCCCATGCTTGGGGGTCACCACTCAGTAATGACAACACCAGCCCTACTCGCTGGGCCTCATTACCTGAGGATATTGGCCGCATGCGGAAGTATAATTTGCAGGCCTCCCGAAATACGACAAATTTGCTGCGATCGCCTGAAAATCGTTCTGGCAGCGGAAACTTCGGCTCTGCACCGATACCTGCAGATGCCGTTTGCACCTTTGCTACTACCAGGCCCTGCTGCTGAACTGCCCCATTCAACTCGGAGACCTGTATGGACAGCGCCGCCAACTGGCGGGTTATGGAATCCATGGGATCCATGGACTCCTGAAAAAATGTGGGCCGATTATAATGTCACGGGGGCTTAGTTCAACTAAGGCTGAAATACCCGGGGCCCCTGTGGTGTCCCTTTACTAGGGGAAACCCTGTCTGACCCTCAACCCAGGGTTTTTGCTGAAGGTGCAAATGCCTGAGCCTCCGACCTTTCCTTATCTCCTGCTCAGCCCTGCACTTAACCCTCCACCCTCCACCCAGTGAGAAGTCACCACCAAAGCTCCCACACAAATAATGACAGACAGGGAGAACTTAAACTGCACTGCGCCGCACACACACAGGAATAAACAGTAATGTGAACAGGGCACAACTAAACACAAATATGGGAAGGAGAAAGGATAACGACGGATCATACGACACCAGATATGAATCTCTCTCTCTTGAACACCTCCACTCCAGACCGGAACCACTTGGTATGAAACACAAGCTATAATCGGCGACGCCCATAGGCCAGCATGACTATTTAAAGACCGTGGGCGTGACTAACCATCCAACCTGGTCTCCAGCAGGATTAACCCCCGAGAGCCTGAAGATCAGGCCGGCGCCACTGAGGCTATAGTGGCTGGAGGTGGAACTACCTCTGCCTGCCGGATGCTGTGGTGTGAACAGCGTCCGACATGACAGATATTTAATAGTAATTTTGTTGAGGGAACGATAATCAATACAAGGCCTTAATGAACCATCCTTTTTGGCCACGAAAAAAACCCGGCACCTAAGGGTGAAGAGGATGGTCTAATATGACCCTTCTCCAACGCCTCCTTAATATAGGATCGCATAGCCTCGTGCTCGGGTACAGATAAATTGAAGAGCCGACCCTTGGGAAATTTACACGCGGGCTCAGTTGAATTGCAGAGTCATAACTCCTATGACGAGGCAAAGACGCAGACTCATTCTCACTAAATACATCATAAAAGTCCGCCAAATAGTCAGGAACATCATGCGACTGAGGAGAGGTGGAAAAAACCGGAGCCTCACTAAGGGCACAGCGACAACCCCAACTCACCACAGACACAGATTTCCAATCCAAAACTGGATTATGAATTTGCAACCAGGGAAACCCCAGAACAATGGTATCATGCAAATTATGCAACACCAAAAATCTGCAATTTTCTTGATGGTCTGGGGCGACCCGCATTACCACCTGGGTCCAAAACTGAGGTTTATTTTTCGCCAAAGGAGTAGCATCAATCCTCCTCAAAGGGATAGGCGTCCGCAGAGGTGTCATCGGAAATCCACAACGTTTAGCAAAATCCAAGTCCATTAGGTTCAGGGCTGCTCCCGAATCCGCAAAAGCCTTGGTGGAAAATGTGGACAGGGAGCAGATCAGAGTAATTGCCAGAAGAAACTTAGGTTGAACACCACCCACAGAAAACGTGTGTGCAAAACGTTTCTCTCGTTTAGGACAGACAGAAATAATATGCGAGGCATCTCCACAAAAAAAACACAGCTTATTACGCCTTCTGAACTCCTGACGTTGCTCCCTGGACAAAACTCTATCACATTGCATAGGTTCAAACACTTGTTCAACAGGTGGCAACACCTCTCGTGCAGTCCTGCGTTCACGTAAACGCCGATCAACCTGAATGGCTAATAACATAGAATCGTCAAGACCAGAGGGAACAGGAAATCCCACCATAGTATCTTTTACGGCTTCTGACAAACCCTTCCGAAAGAGAGCTGCCAAGGCATTATCATTCCAGGTAGTAAGGACCGCCCACTTTCGGAATTTTTGACAGTACAATTCTGCAGAATCTCGACCCTGGCTCAATGCCAACAGGGTCTTTTCAGCCTGATCAATGGCATTAGGTTCGTCATACAACAACCCCAAGGCTTGAAAAAATGCGTTCACACTAGTCAGAATAGGATCATCAGGTTTCAAAGAAAACGCCCAATCCTGGGGATCGCCACGCAGCAAAGAGATGACAATTTTAACCTGCTGCGCGGAGCTCCCTGACGAGTTAGGCTTCAAGGCAAAAAATAATTTACAATTATTTTTGAAATTCAAAAATTTAGACCGATCCCCAAAAAACACATCAGTAGTAGGGATCTTTGGTTAAGCAGCATGTGAATGAGCAAGGTAGGCGGAAATTCCCCGCACTTCCGCAGCGAGCTGCTCCACACGATCAGACAATTGCTTTATCTCCATTGAGAAAAAAATTCCCCCTACGGCCTCAGAGATATAGAGGAAAAAATATACACACATTTTTTTTTTTTTTTACAATTCTTTCCTGCTATTGAGTACCCTAGGATCTGCAGTATGGCGGGTGATTCTGTTATGAATGAGTCACCGTAGGAGGCAAAAGCAGAAATACTAGATAAGTCCAGAAAACCAGAGAAGTTGGCAGCTATCGGATTGCAGACCCCTGAACCTATCAACAACAACTAGCAGTAGCCGTGGGGGGTTCCTATGGTGCCCTAGACCCCTCGATCACAGCCGGAGAACTAAATAGCCTAAAGACAGAAAGGGAAATCTAAACTGCCCCAGAGCAGACCCCAAAGCAATAGGCAGCTCCCAACATATAATGACGGTGAAGCAAGATGAAAAAACATTCACACAGATAGAAAGATAGGCTGAGCAAATGATGGGGTCCAAGCTAACTAAATAGGACAGGATAGAAAAGCTGCTGTCTGCAATCCACCAAAACCCTATCGAAACAACAGCCAACAGACTGATAGGGAAAAAAGCCCTGAAGACGCTAGGCTTCAAAAAGACTATATCAGTACCCAGGTATTTTCTGAAGACAGAGCAAAAAGGAATTCAGCTTACCCCAGCAGGGAATGGCAGAAATCCAGCAAAACAAGGCAAAACAAAACCAAAACAAAAATGCAAAAAGCAGAGCAGAAAACTTAGCTTTTGAGGAGCAGGAATCAGACTGGTCTCCAAGAATCCCTCAGAGAAATCACCCGCAAGGCAGAAGGGCGTCGGCTGCCTTATATCCAGTCAGCAATTCCAGTCACCCAGTCATCATCATTCTGCTCAGCTGTTTGGTAATCAGCCTCACTACCTTCCTTCACCAGAAGAGGGAGTTCATCAGACCTCAATGGTGAAGGGGAAAATGAACTCACAACAGCGCTTGCTCCCTCCCCATCATGAGACACAGACGCGAGGATGTCATTTCTGCACGGACATAGCATTGAATGGACAGACAGCTGATATGTAACTTTACTACGTGAGAAGCCGAACAGAGACAGACGCCATTTGCCATGTGGGATCCCAGAGAAAGAAGGTTACAAACTTTGCTATGAACAAATGGACATCTCTTTATAATCGTGCACCTATTTTTATGTTTTTCTGTAATAATCTTTTCTTTGATGGAAGAATCCAAATAAACCACTACATTTTTATCTGGTAACTAGTCCTGAGTATTTTACAAGAATACGCATTATTTTACATTGGAGAGCCAGCCAGATCTGAATTTTTGTACTTTTTTGCGGATTTCCCTCAACTTGCCCAAAAGGGGGATTGAACTTTGCTAACGTCAGTCATATGTGCAAGTTATCAGGAACTCCACTACTCACAAGAATCAGACAGAACCTAGAAGAGAGGACTAAGAATTGCCAGATGGATTGAGAAGTACTACAAGTGCCAGACGTGCTGAAGGTAGACGTGTGAAGACAAGAGCCCAGCATTGTCCATCAAAGGAACAAGCTGAGATATTTCAAGGTAAGAAAAATAAAATGGATGTCATTAATTCTCTTTCTAAGCAGAGTAAATTGAAATTTAAGTCTGTATACAAATCTAATTCAGAAGTATTATGGCTCAGCTTATATGCAGAATGTGAAATGGAAAATCAGAAGTTAGATTCTAAGCTTTTCAATAGAGAAAGAGATAAATTAAAAAATACTCTACAGATGGTAGATGTATTTCACAGGTCGGCAGCGTCGGACTGGCCCACCGGAGAACCGGAGGATTCTCCGGTGGGCCCTGGCATCTGGTGGGCCCTGGCACCTGCTGGCATACAGGGCCAGCAGTTGCCTAGGGCCCCCGCTGCTCCAGGGGCCCCCAGCCAGTGGTGTGTCGCACACCATGCAGCTGCTATGGGGGCCCCTGCCAGCGGAGTAGCAGGGGGTGTCAGGAGGCAGGAGCCCCTGTCCCCGCTGCTAAAGAGAAATGAATATTCACTGCGAAGCAGTGAATATCATTTCAGGTCTCCACCCCCAGAGGCCCCGCCCCCAGCCCAGTAAGCTGCTCTGCATCAGGGCCGGCGCCGCCCTCAGTCCTCTCTGCTCCTGACTCACAGCCAGTGCGCGATGACGTCACTACATCGCGCACCCGCTGTGTGTCTGGCAGAGGGGGCAGCTCCTGACACTGAAGCCGGGATCAGCGTGGGAGCGAGGAGGAGAGGTGAGTATTGTGTTTTGTTTTTTTTTTATATCTCTCTCACTCTCTCTATCTGTATCTATCTATCTATCTCTCTATCTCTCTCTCTATATATATCTCTCTATCTCTCTTATATCTATCTATCTTTCTATCTCTATCTATATCTATCTCTATATCTATCTCTATCTATTATCTATATCTATCTATTTCTATCTCTATCTATCTATCGCTCTATCTTTATATCTATCTTTCTATCTCTACATCTATCTCTATATCTATCTATCTCTATATCTTTCTATTATGTCTATCTATCTATCTATCTCTATATCTATTATCTCTATATTTATTATCTATCTAGCTACCATCTATATCTATCTATCTTTATCTATATATATCTCTATCTAATATCTATATCTATCTATCTCTATACCTATCTATTTATCTATCCGCTATCTATCTCTATATCTTTTCTCTGTATCTATCTATCTCTATATCTATATCTCTCACTATCTATCGCTCTATCTCTATATCTCTCTATAGCTATCTATCTATATATCTATCTATCTCTATATCTATCTCTCTGTATATCTATCGCTCTATCTCTATATCTTTCTATCTCTATATCTATATATCTATCTATCTCTATCTATTTATCTCTATATCTTTTCTCTGTATCTATCTCTCTATATATCTATATCTATCTATCTCTATATATATCTATTATCTCTATATCTATTTCTCTCTATATCTCTCTCTATATCTATCTATTTATCTCTATCTCTATATCTATCTCTCTGTATATCTATCTTTCTATCTCTATATCTATCTCTATATCTATCTCTATCTATCTATCTATTTATCTCTATCTATTATCTATATCTATCTCTATCTATCTATCGCTCTATCTCTATATCTATCTTTCTATCTCTACATCTATCTCTATATCTATCTTGCTATCTATCTCTATATCTATCTCTATCTATATCTATCTATGTCTATCTATCTAGCTAGCTCTATTATCTATATCTACCTATCTCTATATCTTTCTATCTTACTCTATCTCTATATCTATCTGTTATCTCTATATTTATTATCTATCTTTATCTATCTCTATTATCTATATCTATATCTATCTCTCTATCTATTTATCGATCTCTGTATCTATCTCTCTCTATATCTATCTCTCTCTCTATCTACCGCTCTCTCTATCTCTATATATCTTTATATCTATATCTATCTATCTCTATATCTATCTATTATCTCTATATCTATCTACCTATCTATCTCTATATCTATCTCTATATCTCTCTCTCTATAGCTATCTATATATTATCTCTATATCTATCTATCTATATATTATCTCTATATCTATCTCTATATCCATATCTATCTCTATATCTATCTATCTCTATATCTATCTATCTCTATAGATATCTATCTCTATATCTATCTTTCTATCTAACACTATATCTCTGTATCTATCTCTATATCTCATTATCTATCTATCTCTATATCTCTCTCTTTATCTATCTATTGATCTATCCATCTATCTCTATATCTATCTCTATATCTATGTATTATCTCTATTATCTATATCTATCTATCCATCTATCTATCTCTATCTATCTCTATATCTCTCTCTATATCTGTCTATCTTTCTAACTCTATATCTATCTCTATACATATCTCTATATCTAGCTATTATCTCTATAGCTATCTCTATATCTATCTATCTATCTATTATCTCTATATCTATCTATCTCTATATATATCTCTATATCTATTTTTATTTATAGCCATCTATCTATATATATTTATCTCTATATCTATCTATATATGTCTATATTATTATTATTATTATTATTATATCTGTATATCTCTATATATTATCTATCTCTATCTATTATGTATCTCTATCTATATATCTATCTCTATATCTTTCTATCTATAGCTATCTATCTCTATATCTATCTATCCATTATCTATTTTCTATCTATCTCTATATACCTATCGATCTATCTATCTATCTATATTTCTTTCTATATCTATCTTTATATCTATCTCTATCTATTTCTATCTATCTCTATGAATCTTTCTATCTATATCTATCCATTATCTACTTTCTATCCATTATCTACTATCTATCTCTATATCTATCTATTTCTACATCTATCTTTCTATCTATATCTATCTAACTCTATATCTATATATCTATATAGCATTATACCCTATGAGGGGGTGCATTATTCCCTATGAGGGGGGCAGTATTATACCCTATGAGGGGGCAGCATTATACCCTATGAGGAGGCAGCATTATACCCTATGAGGAGGGCAGCATTATTCCCTATGAGGGGGGCAGTATTATACCCTATGAGGGGGGCAGTATTATACCCTATGAGGGGGGCAGTATTATACCCTATGAGGGGGGCAGTATTATACCCTATGAGGGGGGCAGTATTATACCCTATGAGGGGGGCAGTATTATACCCTATGAGGGGGTGCATTATTCCCTATGAGGGGGGCAGTATTATACCCTATGAGGGGGTGCATTATACCCTATGAGGTGGTGCATTATACCCTATGAGGTGGTGCATTATTCCCTATGAGGGGGGCAGTATTATACCCTATGAGGGGGGCAGTATTATATTCTATGAGATGGCTGCATTATATTCTATGATATGGCTGCATTATACTATGTGAGGGGGCTGCTTTATATTCTATGAGGGGCTACCCCAACTCCTGCTACATAATTAAGACATGTACAACCTTATATTATAACCGGATATTAGCGTGTTTTACTGCATAATTGGTGGTCTGGTATTTAACTCTATGCAGCTACATAGTGGGCCCCAAGAATGATTTTCTCTGGTGGGCCCAAGGTGTTCCAGTCCGACGCTGCAGGTCGGTATCAGAAATATCCAAAAATGATTGTTGTGATGTTCCCGAGATTGGCTGTAAAGTTAGGGAGATTGAACAAGACTGTAATCCAGTGTCTGTAGCCGCCAGACCTGGAACAAGATGGAGAAGAAGGAGGAGACTTCAGAACTGACGTAGATGCCGTACAAGGGAAAGACGGACACCTAAAAATAGATCACTCAGAGGCCCAACTCCGAAGTAAAGTAAGGAAAAATTTGACAAAAATATGCAAAATCATTCCTGCATATGATAACAAAATCCATGTTTGTAGAAACTCTGAGGTTTTTGAAAGTTGTGTTGACAAATTTGATTTATCTAACGAGGAGAAGAATGAGCTGTTCAAAATGTGGATCCCTGTAAACTTTGCTAGGAGATTATCTTTAAAGATATCTGGTGAAAAACATGAGAACTTAAATGATAAAGACAGATTAAAAATTCTTATTTTTTGTGCATCAAATGAAAATTATCCAGATATTGATATTCTTCAAAAATTAAGGATTGGTCGGAAGGAATGTACATACACATTCATGTCCATATTTCACCGCTTGTATAGAACGGCCATGGAGAATGTCAAAACACAGTCCCTCATAAAGACTTTTGTAAGCAAATTTTGGTTTCTAAATCCTGCATCTCGTGTTATTGCATCACAAAAAGATTCTTTATTTGAATGTGCGAAATCCCTTGATTTTGCCAGAAAACACGAGAATCGTGAAAGGAAAGGAAAATCGTAATAATTTTGTGAAGACAAGGCAGAGTAAAATCTTATCAGAAGCCTGTATTAGCAAAGCCTTCTAAAATGAGTTTTCCCCAAAATCAAATCTATGAAGAACGAAGAAAATCACATACTGTATTTGTTTTAAGCCATATGGAATGATGCAAAGGATCACCGAAAAAACAAAGATTGAGTTAAGGAAAATTCAAAGTTCTGATCTTCCTTCTGTAAAAAAGATGGCCGAATTTGACAGACAGAAGCAGGTGGTGAGTGACATCATGGCCTGTAAACTGATCACTTTGCTCAGAGAATCCATGAGTTACAAAGAAATAAGTATGGGTTTAGGAACTGGCTAAAAAAGTAATTAAATATTGTGTAAAAGTGTTATACAATGTATTAGTTATATGTAATTATTATATAGCGTATAATTCTGTAGTTCTATAGTTTTGTAGATATACATATTCATACAGTATATATAGAGTGTTTGTAGAAGTAGAGACTGTAGAACTGTATTTTTTAGTGAAAATTAAAATCTACTCCAGTAATAATATTTAGAATTATGAATATGATATTAACCTTATCTTTTATTTTTCCTTAGAATTTTCATTTCAAAGCAGGACTTAATCGGGAAAAATTCTCTTACAAGGATTTATGCCTTTATTTACACTGGAAGTTGCAATAATTGCATGATTTTAGATATTTAACACTTAAAAGAAAATAACTAACTGCATTTTAAATGTGTTCTGTGTGGATGCCTTTACTACATGGCATGAATGACAACCACACCATGTGAAATTTGTTCTAATAATAAGTATACCAGTATACTATGTCCCTGTAGCCTTTCTCAGCTTTTGCAAATCAAAGGAATTTTTTTTCCTAGGCCTAAAGTTTCAAGTATAGCTATACAATATATTTTTATGCTATGTGTATTTGGGGAATATTCAAAGAAATATTAAGATACTAAACTTAATAGTTTACAATGCGCATTGATTGATAATTGATAGTTAGGATAATTTGGGTTAAAATACATGTATTCATCACACCTTCGTATGTGGGATAATTTGGTTTAAACTTATATGTGACACAGCCTGAGTGACAGTGACTGAGTGTATGAGCAGCTGCTTAGGGTAATGTGATACGTTTGATGTGCGAGACGCCTCGAGGTCCTGTATGAAAAAAGAAAAACTGTCTTTAGGAGAAATATGCAGATCAGTTAAATTATTAGAATATTAATATATTATGAAATATCTACCCAACATATATTTCTATATTTCTATAGTAATTATTATTTCTTGATTTAGTTAATTGTGATAAGTGCAAAGTGCAATCGCACATCAAAATGGTTTATGAAGAAAATCTACATTTAAATTAATTTTTCCAAAGGATAATTTTATAATATTAAAATTAATTTTAACCCCTTCACCCCCAAGGGTGGTTTGCACGTTCATGACCGGGCCAATTTTTACAATTCTGACCACTGTACCTTTATGAGGTCATAACTCTGGAACGCTTCCATGGATCCCGGTGATTCTGACATTGTTTTCTCGTGACATATTGTACTTCATGTTAGTGGTAAAATTTCATTCAAATAACTTGCGTTTATTTGTGAGAAAAACAGAAATTTGGCGAAAATTTTGAAAATTTCGCAATTTTCCAACTTTGAATTTTTATGCCCTTAAATCACAGAGATACGGCACACAAAAAACTTGATAACTAACATTTTCCACATGTTTACTTTACATCAGCACAATTTTGGAACCAAAATTTTTTTTTGTTAGGAAGTTATAAGGGTTAAAAGTTGACCAGCGATTTCTCATTTTTACAACACCATTTTATTTTTAGGACCACATCACATTTGAAGCCACTTTGAGGGGTCTATATGATAGAAAATACCCAAAAGTGACACCATTCTAAAAACTGCACCCCTTAAGGTGCTCAAAACCACATTCAAGAAGTTTATTAACCCTTTAGGTGCGTCACAGGAATTTTTTTGAATATTTTAAAAAAAATGAACATCTAACTTTTTCACAAAAAAATACTTCAGGTTCAATTTTTTTTTATTTTACCAAGGGTAACAGGAGAAATTGGACTGCAAAAGTTATTGTGCAATTTGTCCTGAGTACGCAGCTACCTGATATGTGGGGGGAACGACTGTTTCGGCGCATGGCAGAGCTCAGAATGGAAGGAGCGCCGTTTGACTTTTTCAATGCAAAATTGGCTAGAATTCAGATCAGACGCCATGTCACGTTTGGAGAGTCCCTGATGTACCTAAACAGTGGAAACCCCCTACAAGTGACCCCATTTTGGAAACTAGAACCCCCAAGGAACTTATCTAGATATGTGGTGAGAACTTTGAACCCACAAGGGCTTTACAGAAGTTTATAACGTACAGAGGTACAATTAAAAAATCATATTTTTTCCACAAAAATGATCTTTTCACCCCAATTTTTATTTTCCCAAGGGTAACAGGACCCTAAAAGTTATTGTGCAATTTGTCCTGAGTACACTGATACCCAACATGTGGGGGTAAACCACTTTTTGGGCGCATGGCAGAGCTCGGAAGGGAAGCAGCGCCATTTGACTTTTTGGCTGGAATTGAGATCGGACACCATGTCGCGATTGGAAAACCCCTGATGTACCTAAACAGAGGAAACCCCCCACAAATGACACCATTTTGTAAACTAGACCCCCCAAGGAACTTATCTAGATGTGTGGTGAGCACTTTGAACCCCCCAGTGCTTCACAGGAGTTTATAACGCCCGGGCGTGAAAATAAAAAATTCGTATTTTTTCCACAAACATGATCTTTTAGTCACCATTTTTTTATTTTCCCAAGGGTACCAGGAGAAATTGGACCCCAAAAGTTGTTGTCCAATTTGTTCTGAGTATGCTGATACCCCATATATGGGAGAAAACTACTGTCTGGGCACACGTCGGGGCTCGGAAGGGAAGTAGTGACGTTTTGGAATGCAGACATTGATGGAATGGTCTGCGGGTGTCATGTTGCCTTTGGAGAGCCCCTAATGTACCTAAACAGTGGAAACCCCCCACAAATGACCCCATTTTGAAAACTAGACCCCCTAAGGAACTTATCTAGATGTGAGGTGAGCACATTGAACCCCCATTGGCTTCACAGAAGTTTATAACATAAAGCCGTACAATTAAAAAATCATATTTTTTCCACAAAAATGATCTTTTCACCCTCAATTCTTATTTTTCCAAGGGTAACAGGACCCCAAAAGTTATTGTGCAATTTGTCCTGAGTATGCTGATACCCCAAATGTGGGGGTAAACCACTATTTGGGCGCATGGCAGAGCTCGGAAGGGAACCAGCGCCATTTGACGTCTTTGGCTGGAATTGAGATCGGACACCATGTCGCGATTGGAAAACCCCTGATGTACCTAAACAGTGGAAACCCCCCACAAATGACACCATTTTGTAAACGAGACCCCCTAAGAAACTTATCTAGATGTGTGGTGAGCACTTTGAACCCCCAAGGGCTTCACAGAAGTTTATAATGCCCGGGCATGAAAATAAAAAAATCGTATTTTTATCACACACATGATCAATTAGTCCCCAATTTTTTTATTTTCCCAAGGGTAGCAGGAGAAATTGGACCCCAAAAGTTGTTGTCCAATTTGTCATGAGTACGCTGACACCCCATATGTGGGAGAAAACTACTGTATGGACACACGTCGGGGCTCGGAAGGGAAGCAGTGACGTTTTGGAATGCAGACTTTGATGGAATGGTCTGCGGGTGTCATGTGCGTTTGGAGAGCCCCTGATGTACCTAAACTATTGAAACTCCCCACAAGTGTCCCCATTTTGGACACTAGACCCCCCACGGAACTTATCTAGATGTGTGGTGAGCACTTTGAACCCCCAAGTGCTTCACAGAAGTTTATAACGCTCGGACGTGAAAATAAAAAAATCATTTTTTTCCACAAAAATGATATTTTTGCCCCCAATTTTTTATTTTCCTAAGGGTAACAGGAGAAATTGGACCCCAAAAATTGTTTTACAATTTGTCCTGAGTAGGCTGATACCCTACATGTGGGGGTAAAACACTGTTTGGGCGCATGGCAGAGCTTGGAAGGGAAGGAGCAACATTAGACTTTTTCAACTCAGAATTGGCTGGAATTGAGATCAGACGCCATGTTGCATTTGGAGAGCCCCTGATGTGCCCAAACAGTGGAAACACCCAATTCTAACTCCAACCCGAAACCCAACACACCCCTAACCCTAATCTCAGCCCTAACCCTAGCCCTAACCCTAATGGAAAAATCGAAATCCTTTTTTTTTATTTTATTATTTTTCCCTAACTAAGGGGGTGATAACGGGGGGTTTGATTTACTACTTATGGCGGTTTTTATATTTGGCAGCTGTCGCACGCTAAAATACGCTTTTTATTGTAAAAATAGTTTTTGCATCACCTCATATTGAGAGCTATAATTTTTCCGTATTTTGACCCACCGAGTCATGTGAGGTCTTATTTTTTGCGGGACAAGTTGACGTTTTTATTGGTACCATTTTCGAGCACGTGACATTTTTTCATCGCTTTTTATTCCGATTTTTGGGACACAGAATGAACAAAAACCAGCGTTTCATGAATTTCTTTTGGGGGGGGTGCGTTTACACCGTTCCGCGTGCGGTAAAATTGATAAAGCGGTTTTATTCTTCGGGTCAGTATGGTTACAGCGATACCTCATTTAGGTCGTTTTTTTATGTTTTGTCGGTTTTATGCAATGAAAACTATTTTATATAAAAAATAATTATTTTTGCATCGCTTTATTCTGCGAGCTATAACTTTATTTTTTCGTTGATGATGCTGTGTGGCGGCTCGTTTTTTGCGGGACAAGATGACGTTTTGAGCGATACCATGGATATTTATATGCGTCTTTTTGATCGCGCGTTATTACACTTTTTGTTTGGCGGTATGATAATAAATCATTATTTTTTGCTTCGTTTTTTATTTTTATTTTTTAAGGGGTTCGATAAAGGGGTTAACTAATGGGATAGTGTTATAGGGCGGGTCGTTACGGACGCGGCGATACCTAATATGTGTACTTTTATTGTTTTTTTTTTATTTCCAAAAAATGGATTTATTTGGGGGAATATTTTTTTTTCTTCTAATTTATTTGGCGATTTTTTTTAAATTATTTTAACACTTTTTTTTATTTTTTTTAACTTTATTAAATAGTCCCAGGTGGGACATCACTGTCCTGTGACAGATCGCTGATCTGTCACATCACAGATCACTTTGACAGATCAGCGATCTGTCACAGGCAGTGCAGAAAGTTTCCTCATGCCTGCGCTCGCAGGCACTGAGGAAGCCAGCTTCCTGCAGGCCCCCGTCGCCATCTTGGATTCGGGGGCCTGCAGGAAAGGAGTCCCCTGCAGCAGCGCTGCACATTGCGCTGCCGTGGGGGGCTCAGGGAAGCACGGAGGGAGCCCCCTCCCTGCCGATGCTTCCCTTTAACCCCCGGTACACCGCGATCATGTTTGATCGCGGTGTGCAAGGGGTTAACGTGTCGGGGGCAGTCCGTGACCGCCCCTGACACATTGTGCCGGTTGTCAGCTGTGATAATCAGCTGACACCCGGCCGCGATCAGCGGCGCTGACCACGTGGGCGCCGCTGATCGCGGTAGACGTACTATCCCGTCCATGGGCATAGGGGCCCGGGTCCCATGGACGGGATAGTATGTCGGATGTCAGGAAGGGGTTAATGGTTACACATCTTCAGATAAGTAATGGTATAAGCATGTATAAATTCACACAATTTATAAATTAATTATTTTAATTTTGGTTTTGATAAATGAATTATTTCAAAAAACAATATTTTTGGGTATTAAGGGAGAAAATATGTTTTGATCCTGACTACATCATCGCATTTGATTAATACTTCTTCTTCACACATTTTAATAAAAAAGAAATATTAATAAGGTACAATGGTATTGGGTATAATAACATTAAGTATTATAAAGAGTCATTTATTTACACTAAGAAGAATATTACATGCAAAGTTGCATAATTTGAATATTTTGGTAACACAAGTTTATGACAATTATGAAATAATCCAGATCATGGAAATAGTAAGGGTATATGTTACTGAAGACATAACTACTCTGCATCAGCATAAAAGCCTTATTTTTTTATTCTTATTTTTATTTCTTATTTTATTCTTATTTTTAATTCTTCCACCAATATTTAGTAAAGTAATATCTACTGAGAATATTGCTTCATTAAATATAGCGATGATATGGTTCCATTACAAAGGAAAATGTTTCAGTTCTGAGTTATATGCAACAATTCTTTTATTCATTCATTCGCTCATTCATATATTCTTATTTTGGTTCATGGCTATACATTCCTACATATTATTAGTATAATAAATATATTCCTTATTAATAAAGATGAAAACACTGGTTACATAAAACACATTGACACCTATGGGTTGAAAAAGGTAATTACACCTATGACATAAAAAAATGTTCTATCACATGAAGAATATGGATAATAATGTATTATCACTTACTACTGTTTTATGATTTCAAACATTGAAATCCATATATGGTACAAATTCTGATAATAATTATGCTGATATTACTGATTGCTATGGTACGCTGTGATATTATAGGTTAGGAAATTACCAGATTTGGTATAGAATAGGGAATTAAGACTTCAAGCAAGATACTGAAATTACGTTAATAAAGACTTTTCATATTTCTAAACTTTATTGATTCTTATCAGTTGCAAGAAGTAGAATGCCGCTATCCAGAAGTCCCAGAAGGTAACAAAGCTATGATTTCTGAGTAATAGACTGTGTCAATTACAAGTGCAGTATCCACCACTGACAGCCACAAGTGCAGTATCCACCACTGACAGTCACAAGTGCAGTATCCACCACTGAAAGTCACAAGTGCAGTATCCACCAATGACAGTCACAATTAAAGTGTCTAACCTGACAACCAGAGGATGATGATCCTATGATGCAGAGATGAACTGTGTTATCACGTTCTTACCAAGTTCCAGAGGTTTCCAATCACCTGTAAAGCTGGTGAACAATGAAGGTAATTGTCAGGAAGCTACAACCCTGACATGTGTCCTGTGCATTAGGACTGAGGCCTGGTTGTGGTGCTATGTTTAGCAAGGAAGAGTCATTTTAACCCTTGCTTTGCTGACCAAAGATGTCACACCTGTTCAAATACCAGTACCGATGGAGGATTCTAGAAATATCCAAGGCAAGCCAATGTAAGTCCAGGTTTTTAAAGGCGACACTGCACAGATATTAAAGCTGCATTTCATCTATAGACTTTGTTTTTTTATCAACATTTATGAACTTTGATTTGACACATGACACGATTCCTACAACATCTATAAGCTATCCAAAGGAATTTTAATATAGAAAAACTGTAATTTTAAAAGAATCAAGAAGAAGACAGAAGACATCAAAATGAAGACCAGATGACACCAGATGATGATGACTGGACCTGAGATGCTTCAATTTAGACTTAGGGAAGTATAATTATACATATTTTATATGAATATTGTTCACGGCTTACCATAACATGAATTCACATCAATTATGTCATTGAGTACGTATAACAATAATCTGATATTATTATTATTATTGATATTAAATTATTTTGTCAAAGAAGAAGAGAAGAAAAAAGATCTCATTATATTTTGAGTGTTCCAGTTAATATCTGTCTCCCTCAAAAGGGGGAATTGTTAAATGTTAATAATTTGGTTGTTAATTTCTTATTACACCCAGTTCTGTACATTGCTTTAGCTGACACGACATAGGTTATTCTTGGAAGTTTAGCTCATGGTGAAAGGACAACTCCATTTATAGAGACCACGTGCTTTAAGAGACGTATATAATTCATGGCTAACTCTAGAGGGCGCTTGCTCCCTCCCCATCATGAGACACAGACGCGAGGATGTCATTTCTGCACGGACATAGCATTGAATGGACAGACAGCTGATATGTAACTTTACTACGTGAGAAGCCGAACAGAGACAGACGCCATTTGCCATGTGGGATCCCAGAGAAAGAAGGTTACAAACTTTGTTATGAACAAATGGACATCTCTTTATAATCGTGCACCTATTTTTATGTTTTTCTGTAATAATCTTTTCTTTGATGGAAGAATCCAAATAAACCACTACATTTTTATCTGGTAACTAGTCCTGAGTATTTTACAAGAATACGCATAATTTTACAGGGCTAAAGGTACTGTCACACTTAGCGATGTACCAGCGATCCCAACCAGCGATATGACGCGGTCAGGATCGCTGGTACATCGCTAAGTGGTCGCTAGTGAGCTGCCACACAGGCAGATCTCACCAGCAACATCGCTGGGGACGGGGGTCGCTACTTACCTGTCACACTAGGCGATCCTGCATCCTCCCGCCCGGCTCCACGCGTCCTGGAGTTCTCGCGCGATCAGCGATAAGCAGCGGGGGAGCGGGTTGTAGTTAACTATCAGACACAGCGATATCGCTAGCAATATCGCTATAACATCTTAAGTTATAGCGATATTGCTAGCGATATCGCTTAGTGTGACAGTACCTTAAGTTACATCTGTCAATGGTGGGGAGAGTGAATCTGTTGACAATGGTGATTATGCCACAACTTTTGTAAGTTCTTCATAACTCCCCGATTTGGCTTCCTCAAAATAGGTTCTTTAAAATTAATGCACTATTCAGGGAACTTATTTGGCTAAAAAAGGGTGTGAGTATCAAGTTAGAACACTTACAAAGGGGTAAGGAGGAGGGAGGGCTGGCATTGCCTAACCCTTGGTTATATTTTTTATCTTTTCAGCGTCAGCATCTATAATAATAATAATCTTTATATAGCACTAACATATTCTGCAGCGCTTTACAGTTTGCACACACATCATCACTGTCCCCTGATGGGGCTCACAATCTAAATTCCCTATTAGTATGTCTTTAGAATGTGGGAAGAAACCGGAGTACCCGGAGGAAACCCACGCAAACACGGGGAGAACATACAAACTCCTTGCAGATGTTGTCCTTGGTGGGATTAGAACCCAGGACCCCAGCGCTGCAAGGCTGCAGCGCTAACCACTGAGCCACCGTGCCGCCCCATCTAGCATCTAGCAGGGGGATCGGAAGATCTGTGGAGACGGGGGGTGGTTGAGGGATTCTCCAGTTTCTTGGGGATCGGGGACCTCTATTGTCTAAGCTGGAGGCGAATAAATTCAGACCTTGGATAGCTAAACTTCCGACGGTAATGCTTATGGTTAAGGTGTGGGATAAAATCAAAAGTTTAAGAGGAATCGCTGGATTCACGAGGTATGCTCCCATATGGGATAATCCACATTTGCCGCAATTGAGGACATTGAAAGGGTTCGCAGGGTGGCGACGTGTGGGTATCTAGTGGCTTGCATAGCTGATAGATGGGGGGGTCTTCAAATCATTCGATGACCTGCGACAAGATTTCCCACTTCAACACTCTACATTCTACCAGTATTTACAGGTGAGGCATGCTTATACAATGCAGACTCGCATGCACCCTATTATTATACATCATGATGCTGTAATTAATAGGCTCGGACTGCTGACTTCCATGAGAGGATTAATTTCTTTTGTGTATGGGGAACTCCTTTCAAAGGTGCTATTAGGTCACTCGATAACGGCGCTAATGAAATGGGAACAAGTAGGTGGGATTTCGGCAGATCAATGGGAATCAATAATGCAAATGATCCCTAAGCTGTCCCTTAGTGAGCCCAGTCGTCTGTCCCAACTATACATTCTTTATAGGGTTTATAGAACTCCAAAGTGGCTGTTTGATTTGGGTTTGAGATCGGATTCAAAATGTCCCAAATGTGCGCTTGACAATGCAGATATTCTACATATGCTCTGGACATGTCCGTGCATACAGATATTTTGAATTATGGTTCTTAACTTAATATATGTAGCCACTGAGCAGGACATTCCCAGAGATCCCACTGTCTGTGTAGAGGGATGTGTGGAGGAGGTGAGGGGTAACGATCATCTACAAACATCAGTTGCTAGAATGCTCTTTATTGCTCGGAAACTAATAGCGTATCACTGGATCTCGGATAAAGTCCCCACGCGGAAAGAATATGTAAATAAGCTTAACCTTACATTGTGCAGAGAGAAGGCCATTTATCTTAAACGAGAAAGGCCGGTGATGTTTGAAAAAATCTGGGCAGGGTGGCTGAACATTCCAGGTTTTTCGTCTGTAAATTTGTTATCGTAACAAGTTAATGATACTCTGAATATGATTTATGTGTACATTATCATACTATGCGCCTTAGGACGTGTGCCTTATCTATGTATGCTTTGTATCTATTTTGGTATAACTTAGCATTAGACCAGGGAATGGGATGGGGGGGTGGGTGGTAGGGAAAGGGGTAAGGAATGTGGGGTACTTTGAAATAAGTGATGTTATGTTTTAAAAATTTCAATAAAAAATCTGATTAAGAATAAAAGGTTTGGATCGTCTCAGGAAGGACACTGCGCATTATCACTAGAATGCAAAAATTTTGGGATCCCTGCAAATCATGTCCTTTTCATGGCCATGCGGAATACTGGTGTGCTGTAGACAATATCAGTAACTCCAGTATTGCCGAAGCTCTGTTTTTTTCATTATGACCATATGCATCACAATTCCCCAAAATGTCTTCATCTCTGCTGCATTTACGGGGGGTCCATCTGGCGTATGATGAAGTGGGATTTTGGGTGAAAAAATGTTGGGCATTCAGTTTTGTCTGGGCCACCATATGATTTATAATTTTATCACTGAAAAAGAATTTGAAAAAGTCAATTTCAGTGAGGCCAGTGGTGTCAAACTAGATTCCTGAGCTGCTGCTGAAATCCAGAATGATGGGCTGAAAATTTTCGGGGTGCAATCCATATGGGATCGATTGCTGCAGGAGTTGCCTGTGTCCTAAGGCGACTTGTTGGGGGTCCTTCCTCACTAGAGGAGGAGGAATAGAGGAATGTAGGATCTTCCTCAATGGCTGAATCCGTGTTGGACGGAAAGATGGCGTAAGCCTCCTCTGGTGAATAGCACCTTCTTGACTAATGGGCCTTTTTTTGTATTTTTCCAAACCACGGGAATGTGTATGCAAGTGGTGCTTTTACATGTGTAATGTGTGGGGCTTGTGTATAGAGTACTATTTATCATAACAAAACAGAGTAAAAAAAATTAGAGAAATAAAATGTAGAAGAAAAAAATGGAAAGAAAAATCAGATGTAAAAAAAAGTTTGTATAAAAAAAATACAGACATTCACTACACTAATGCTGTCCCTATAAATTTACCCAATACAAATTATTTTTTTTTACAAAAGAAAAACGGACGCCACCAACAATGTGACGTACGCTCCCCTAATTCATTAGCTAAAAATTTACTTGACGCAACAAATTTTTTTTTTGACAAAAGAAAAACGGACGTCACCAAAAATGTGACGTATGCTCCCTTAATCCACTTCTTATGCAAGAAAAAAAAACCCACCTCCTTATTTATAAAACTACTCTAAGTTTTTTTTTTCTAAAACAAGATCGGTCGTCACTAACGCTGTGACGCCGGCTATACTAACATTTCCCTGAGTCCAACGCATAGGAAACCAGGCAACTGCAGGGGCTCTGGCCTTTCACAAAATGTCGGCAGAGCACCTGCAGCACGGAAACTAGCAGCATGGAATACCGGCCACATGGAACACCTGCAGCGGCGCGCCGCACATCCAAACACCCCCTCATCCCAGCCTGCGGCCTGCAGCATCACCCCACTCCTGCCTCCTCCAGTAGTGACCCTGGGACCCCACTTCACCGCAGCCACCACCCCTGGTAAGCAATAAGACGCATGAATTATAAAAGGCACCACCATTTTATTAAAAAAAATGTTTTTCCTATTTTTCTCCTCAAAATTTGGGGTGCATCTTATAATCCAGAGCGTCTTGTAATCCGCAAAATACGGTAGTTGGACACTCATAGTCACTGCGCTATTAAAAGTTAAGCGGATGAAAAATCAGTGTACAGTAGAATTGAGGCTTTGAAACTAAATAGCAATATTATATATATATATATATATATATATATACACACACATACATATACATACACACATACATATACGCACACTGCTCAAAAACAATATAGGGAACACTTAACAGAATATAAATTAAACTTCTGTGAAAGCAAACTGTCCACTTAGGAAGCAACACTGATGGACAATGAATTTCACATGCTGTTGTGGAAATGGAATAGACAACAGATGAAATTATTGGCAATTATCAAGACACCCTCAATAAAGGAGTGGTTCTGCAGGTGGGGACCACAGACCATATCTCAGTACAAATGCTTTCTGGCTGATGTTTTGGTCACATTTGAATGGTGGTTGTGCTTTCACACTAATGGTAGCATGAGACGGACTCTACAACTCACACAAGTGGCTCAGGTAGTACAGCTCATCCAGGATGGCACATCAATGCGAGCTGTGTCAAGGTTTGCTGTATCTGTCAGCGTAGTGACCAGAGACTGGAGGCGCTACAAGAAAACAGGTCAGTACACCAAGAGACATGGAGGGGGCCATAGGAGGGCAACAACCCAGCAGCAGGACCGTTACCTCCGCCTTTGTGCAAGGAGGAACAGGAGGAGCACTGCCAGAGCCCTGCAAAATGACCTCCAGCATGCCACAAATGTGCATGTATCTGCACAAACGGTTAGAAACAGACTCCATGAGGATGGTCCGAGGGCCAGACGTCCACAGATGGGGGTTGTGCTCACAGCCCAACACTGTGCAGGACGCTTGGCATTTGCTCCTTTCTGGGGGGCAGACAATGGCTGGGAGCTTATGTACTTGGGGATGCTAGATTTCTCCCACCCGGTCACTGTCTGCTGAGGTGTTGTCTTGGAGTGGGAAAACTGTTGCTCATAGAAACCAATCACAGCTCAGCTTCTTTTAAACAGCTCTGGTGAAATGAAAGATGCTTAGTGATTGGTTGCAAGGAAAACTGTTGCTCATAGCAACCAATCACAGCTCAGCTTCTTTACACAGCTCTGGTGAAATTAAAGATGCTTCGTGATTGGTTGGTGATACACACATACATACAATCAATTTTATATAGATATATATAGAAGAGATTTCAAAAACCTCATTGACATAAAAGGGAAATAAAATCCATATGAAAATTGGAGGAAGCTTGATTTTACATATTAATTCATGTGCAGAAAATGCTCTGATTATTCCCATAGATTTTTAACGAAATCTGCAGTTAATCTGTTGCCAAATCCACACCTAATAAATGTAGATTTTTCAAAATGCAAGCAGGGATAATTGCTGTTTGTGAATATACCTATGTAATGATAGCATCATCTGATGTGGAAAAAAAAAGACAGGAAGAGAACAATAGGGATCCAATAGAAACAGGCAATTGGACAAGTCAAAGCTCTTAGAAATGTAAAATAGATTTCTTTCACCTTGGAAAAAGAAAGTAATATTCTAAATGCATTCTTCCATGATTGGGTTGCACATTTTACCTTATCTCTCTCTTTGTCCTTTAGCTTGTCCATAGAACGTTTCAAGCCTTCTTCTAACAAATCAATTAATCTAACAGTGTCCCCTGACCGGGTCTTAAACTTTTTCCTGAAATACACAAGTAGAGCAGAGAATACGCATCTGAATTAAACCAGATAGAATAAAAATATATTAGAATATCGCTCTTGGGTTCAAGGTCATGTAAGAAACAAAATCCAGTCATCATCTTCAATACGCTATCAAGGTTCCCCTCTCTAACAAGCATTACATTGTGATGGTAATGAGCTGATTTATTTAAGCTCCTTCCTTGTACACAATGTATAAAATGCTATGGATTTTAAAGGGGTTTTCTTTGGACAGGTCACAAATATTAGATTGGAGGAGATTAGACTCAAAGGACCTCAAGATAATGAACTGTTTGAAGCAGTGGTGGTGCTTAACTGACTGGGACTTAGTTGCACTACCAAGCACAGCCATTGTGAAAAGTAAAGCAGTGTATGAAACAATCAGGGGGTCACAGTACTTGCCAAAACATGGCAGACCCTTTAAACAATTTTTCATGACTCACTTGTCTTCTCCTAGGACAACACCAAATCCAGCATGTTCTACTCTGGTCACTTTTGCATCATACCAACCAATCATTTCAGCAGCTGAAAACACAGTCTGAAAGTGAATGCCCTGTAAAAAAGAAGACATCAAACAATAACCATGCATCCCAACAAAAAACAGTTAACCAAAATCCTTATGATTTAAGATCAAACTATACAGTCTCCCTTTGTCCAAATACACGTATGTACACTGATCCAAAGGCTCTATTTGTATCTTCTCTCTTCCCCTTATCTCTCATACTCATTATGGATCAGGGCTAAAAGAAAAAACCTTTGGTGTATTTGATTCTTCGTTTAAATATTTAGTGGCCAAATTTTAAGAAAAAATTTACATTTTAGCGGAAAATAACATTTGGGCTGTGCAAACGTAGATTAGACAAGGTCTCATTCTGCTTGATAAATTTCTAATCTAAAGGCCCCGTCTCACATAGTGAGATCACTAGCAAGATCGCTAATGCGTCACCGATTTTGTGACGCAACAGTGATCTCGCTACATGTGACACGCAGCGGCGACCGGCCCCCCCAGCTGGATATCGCTGATCATGCTCGAATGTCCTGGGCCATTTTTTCATCGTCGGCATCCCGCTGGCCAGCATGCATCGCTGTGTTTGACGCCGATTAGCGACCTCGTTGGCGACGCAGAACTCAGGGACGCAGGCTGGAATCGTTCAGAATAGCTGCTGTGTGACAACGCACCAGCGATCCTTACCAGGTCGTATCGATGTCAGGATCGCTGGTGCATTGCTATGTGAAACGGGACCCTAAGCTTACTCCACGTAACATCAGTCAATTAAGTTATCCCAAACTGTGGCATAAATTGAGCGCTCATGATCACTGTTATGGCCATGCCTTACGTGCCATCAGAACACACCCCATGAGAATGCTGAAAAACAGATCCGAAACGCAAAATAAATGTCATGCCAGAGTTCTGGAACATGTAGCTCAAATCAGCCCCAATGTGTTTTCCATTTTCTGACTATCTACAGCCTTCACCACAATAAGCCCAGCAGGTTACTGTGTACCATTATACACTAACTCAATAAATGCAGTGTGTGTGGAAGGCTCCAATGGTTCCTCAGAAAATCAAGCACAATAAAAATCCTATGCAGAAGAAAAAACATTAGGTGTGACCACCTACATTGGCATATACTTGCAAAAACAAGGTACTCCAAATATGAAAAAAAATCAGTTTCATTATTTAACCATATGTGTGCCGTCTGAGGCCAATCACAAGGGGCATTTCTAAAGCCCAACTGTATACAAAATCCTGAATTTTTAACCCCTTAGTGATATTTCACATATGTATTTATAGATCAGTCATGACTCACCAATTCTAGCAGTTTAACTGTTCATATGGTGCGATTAATGATAGCAGCATATTATTTAACAGAGAAAATGCTCTTTGTCAGCCCACAGGCATTCCCAGGTAGGTACAGCGCCTTTAAGTTTGCCATACACCATAGCCTCATATCTCACAGGAACCAAAGTCTGATAGGAATCCTATCAGTTAAGCACTATTACTAATGTGTAGTAGCACAGAGTAATACCAATAGTCTAGTGATGTAGCACTGTTTATTACTAACTAGATTGTAAGAGTCACAACGTAATGATGACAGAATGCCAGCTCTGGCTAATCTAAAGCCGCCTCGGTGATCCTGGAAGGTACGATATTTGGAGCCTTCCATCCAGTAACCTGAATCTACTGACAATGCCTTCATAACAAAAAAATATAAAAAACAATACAAGACTAGTTGAAATTTGTTACCTTACAAAAAATGAAAAAAAGTGATCAAAAAGTTGTTTTCACCCAAAAATAAAAGAAATGAACAGTACAGCTTATCCTAGAAGAATTGTATGCAAAAATGTAAAAAACGTCTTTGTCCTAAAGGCCCAAAATATTGGAATCACTGAAACTTGGTGGGACAATACACATGATTGGAATACAAGACTAGAAGGATACAACTTATTGCAAGAAACAGACTTGATAAACGAGGAGTAAGTGTTGCATTGTATGTTAGAAACGCGTATATCTGCACAGAGATTGAAGCTTCAGAGCCTGGGAGTTCTGTGGAAACTGTTTGGGTAAGAATACAAGGACAGAACAATGGAAAGGACACCATTGTAGGCATTTACTACAGGCCGCCTGTGCAAGCTGAAGTCATGGATGAACTCTTTATGCATCAAATGGCCAAGTTCTCCAAAAAATATGACATAGTTGTCATGGGAGATTTCAACTATCCAGACATTTGTTGGGAATCTCTCTCAGGCAAAACTAACAGGTCAAGGAAATTCTTATCCTCTCTTGCTGACAACTTTATCTTCCAAAAGGTAGGGGAGAAAACAAGGGGAACTGCTACCTTGGATCTAATCCTTATAAACAGGGAGGAAATGGTTGAGGAGGTAAAAGTGGAGTTGGACCCTAGGAGGTAGCGACCATGCTATTTTAGAATTTTGGATAACTAGAGTAGGAAGACCTGTGAAGACTCAGACGTCAAGGTTAGATTTCAGAAAGGCAGATTTTAAGGGATTCAGAAAGAGAATTGGAGGGATCCAATGGCTGGATATCCTTAAAGACAAAAATGTCCAGGAAGGATGGGAAATCTTGAAAAATGAAATTCTCCAAGCACAATTGTTAACAATTCCGAAAAGAGGGAAGAATAGGAAGCATTTAAGGAAACCAGGATGGATGAACACAGAACTTAAGCACATGCTAAAAAGGAAGAAAAAAATGTTTATAAAATGGAAAGAGGGAGGCATATCTAAAGAAGAATATAATGCTGTCTGCAGAACCTGCAGGGCACAAATCAGATTAGTAAAGCTGACAATGAATTGAGGCTTGCAAGAGATGTCAAAAGCAATAATAAAGGATTTTGGGGATATGTCAAAAGTAAAAGAAAAGTCAAAGATGCTATAGGATTTTTACAGGATGAAAATGATGAAATGGTAAGACAGGATGTTGAGAAGGCTGAACTTTTAAATTCCTATTTTGCATCTGTTTTCTCTCAGAAAGGAAATGTAACAACAACTGTTCTTCACTGTCCTATTAAGGGAATAGAAGAATCCAGGATATCTATAAACAGAAAGATAGTGAGGAAACACTTAGCTAACCTAAATGAATTCAAGTCTCCAGGTCCAGATGAATTACACCCCAGAGTACTGAAGGAGATAGCAGAAGAAATTTTTGAACCCCTCTCCATAATCTTTGAAAATTCTTGGAGAACAGGAGAAGTCCCAGAAGACTGGAGAAGAGCAAATGTTGTTCCTAACTTCAAAAAGGGGAAGAAGGTGGACCCAGGCACCTATAGGCCGGTTAGTCTGACTTCTATACCAGGAAAGATCTTTGAACAAATTATTAAACAACATGTATGTCAGTACCTGGATAAGAATGAAGTGATTAAACAGAGTCAGCATGGGTTTGTAACTAATAAGTCATGTCAGACTAACTTAATTTCCTTCTATGACTGAATCACTGATTGGGTGGATCAAGGAAATGCTGTAGATATAGTATATCTTGACTTCAGCAAAGCATTTGACAAAGTATCTCATACAATCCTTATTGAAAAAATGACTAAGTATGGAATGGACAAGGCATCTGTTAGGTGGATTCATAACTGGCTTAGTGATCGGACCCAAAGAGTGGTCGTAAATGGCTGCATATCCAGTTGGAAGAATGTCTCAAGTGGGGTACCACAGGGCTCTGTCCTGGGCCCTGTATTGTTCAACATCTTTATCAACGATTTAGATGAAGGAATTGAGGGTAAACTGATTAAATTTGCTGATGACACAAAGCTAGAAGGGATAGCTAATACTAGAGAAGAGAGAGAGAGGATTCAAAAAGATAGAAATAAACTGGAGCAGTGGGCAGCAACTAACAGAATGGTTTTTAATAGGGAAAAATGCAAAGTACTACATCTGGGCAATAAAAATGAAAAAAGCATATACAGAATGGGAGGAATAGGGCTAAGCAACAGCACATGTGAAAAAGACTTGGGTATACTAATAGATCACAGACTGAATATGAGTCAACAGTGTGATGCAGCAGCAAAAAAGGCAAATGCAATTCTAGGATGTATTAACAGAAGCATAAAGTCTAGATCACGTGAAGTCATTATTTCCCTCTACTCCTCTTTGGTCAGACCTCATCTGGAATATTGGGTCCAGTTTTGGGCACCACATTTTAAAAAAGACATCAAGAAACTGGAGCAAGTTCAGAAAAGAGTGACCAGAATGGTGACCGGTCTGCAAACCCTGTCTTATGAGGAAAGGTTGCTGGATTTTGGAATGTTTAGTTTGCAAAAGAGAAGACTAAGAGGAGACTTAATAGCTGTCTACAAATATCTCAAGGGCTGTCACATTGTAGAAGGATCATCTTTATTCTCATTTGCACAAGGAAAGACTAGAAGCAATGGGATGAAACTGAATGGGAGGAGACACAGATTAGATATTAGAAAAAAAATATTTTGACAGAGTGATCAATGAGTGGTGCCACGAGAAGTGGTGAGTTCTCCTTCAATGGAAGTCTTCAAACAAAGGCTGGACAGACATCTGACTGGGATGATTTAGCGAATCCTGCTTTGAGCAGGGGGTTGGACCAGATGGCCCAGGAGGTCCCTTCCAACTCTACGATTCTATGATTAAATAATTAACGGGCTAAAAATTAAAGATACATGTACATGCCTTACCTGTCCACTGTCAACAACATAAATGATAATATCTGCTTTCTCTTCAAATAATCTCTGCTTTATCGCAGCCAGATCTGAAGTATCATAGGTAAAACCCCCATCAGATTTCACAATAGTTAAAGGAATTGAGCATCCAGGAATAAATACAACTTTTCTTCCTTCATCCAGTTCAACAAAACCTATCAAAAAATACAAAAAAAAAACATGTCACCAATTTTGTAAGTAAATATATTTCTAAAGATGCTATTGACATAAAATTATCACTACATGTCTGTAAAAACTAATCCAATCAATAATAGCCAAAGAAATCAAATAATAGATGTCCATAAATTAAGTTACAGTATGTGTAATAATGAAAAATGACAAAGGGAAAAAGTATTGAACACACTTACTGAAACTTAATACAACTTACAAAAGTCTTTATTGGTGCTTCCTGAATGGAGAAACAAGTCACATGCATTGGTCAGGTGTGATTTTTACATATTCTACCACATTGGGACCAAGATGAGTTAAATGTTTTTTTATTTCCACAACGTGTTTCAACGCTGGACTAGCATTTTTTTTTTTTTTTAGAGAAAATACAAAATGCGTAGTAAGTATTCAAGTGCAGGTGGTTTAAAAAGGCTGGAGTTGTGTCTGAAACTCAAGAAAACAACAGGAAAAAAGAAAGAAGCAATTGGAGAAGTGTTGGGCAGGGATCAAACCCATACTTGTAGATTGTGAGCCCTCGCGGGCAGGGTCTTTTCTCCTGTACCAGTTGTGATTTGTATTGTTTGTATTGTTTAAGATTTACTGTACTTGTTGTTTATTATGTATACCCCTCCTCACATGTAAAGCGCCATGGAACAAATGGCGTTATAATAATGATAAATAATAATAACACTTCAAATTCTGACCATCAAGTGGGACATTTCTATAAACTCTGAGCTTTAGAAAAATTTTCTATTGGATTTAGGTCAGGCAACTGGCTGGGCCATTCCCTGAAACCAACGATAATGTTCCCACATCCAAACTTCCCTGTTGGTATGGTGTTTTTGGGGCGATATGCAGTGTCTTTAGGTCTACAAACATGGTGTTTATTATGGCATACAAAGAGTTGAGTTTTGGTCTCAACAGACCAGACTATATTCTCACAGTATTTCACAGGCTTATCTAAATGTTGCTGAACAAAGTTTAAATGTGCTTGAACTTTTTTTTGTTCAGTAATGGAGTCTTGCAGCTGACTACATTGCTTATTGTTTTCTGTGAAATAATTGTACCTGCTTATTCCAGGTCTTTCTATATCTCTACTATACAGGTGGTCTTTGGCTCTTGTACAACTCTTCTGATTATTCTTTTCACTCTTCTGTCTTGAATCTTGCGGGGAGTACCTGGTCATAGCCGGTTTATAGTGAAATCCACTTTCGGATTATGGTGCCGAGGTTGTTTTTTCAATGGCTTGTATTTTTTTTTACCTCAGAGCACCAACTCTCTAAAGCAGTGAGCACTCCATTATCTATACAACCCAACAATGCTCACAGTAACCTTTAGTAGTTTTGAAATTCCTCTGTAACCAATAGAAATGGGCAAACCAGAACCATAACGTTTGCTGTCAGTACCTTACACCTACTACTCAGGCACAGACCCCGAACATGGACTTCAACAGAAAGTCTGTGTTACTGTGTAGGTTCTGCACATCAAACACCGGGTGTTTCTCGCACTCTGATCGGCGGTAAAATCATGTGAAATGACAGCGTGAACCAGCAGCGGTGATCAGAGGTAAAAAGTTTACATCCGGTCACTTGTGTTGGCTGATGGGACTACTACTTCCATCAACCTACTCCTGCTTCCGCTAATAATAGTGAGAGCAGGCGGCAGCTGATGGGTGTATTCATCAGCTGGCGCCTGTGCTCTAAATAAAAAAAAATAAAAAGGCGTGGGTTCCCCTGTTTTTTGATAACCAGGCAAAACTGACAGCTGCAGGCTGCAATCCTCTGCTGTCAGCTTTAGCAAAATTGATTATCAAGAAAATAGGGGTCGTCCTCACACCATTTTTATTTATTTAAATAAATTTAAAAAAATGCAGTGGGTTCCGTCCATTTTTGACAACTAACCAAGCTAAAAGAGATGGCAGGGGACTGGTATTCTCAGGCTGGCAAGGGGCCAACGATATAGCCCCCGGGTGTAAAAATACAGTAGCAGCCTACAGCCGCACAGAAAAGGTGCATCTATTCGATACACCAATTTTGGCACTTTGCTCTACTCTTCCTACTTGCCCTGTGGCAGTGGCAAGTGGAGTTTATATTTGAGGGCTTGATGTCACCTTTGTATTTTCAGGTGACATTAAGCCCATGGCTAACTAATTGAAAGGTGTCTATAATCCTATAGTTGTATTCCAAATAAACACACAGCCATAATTGTTTTATTTATCCCCTTTGTGACAGAGCCAATTTTGTACTTAATGACCAAGCCAATTTTTACAATTCTGACCACTGTCACTTTATGATGTTATATCTCTGGGTCACTTCAACATATCCCACTGATTCTGAGACTAAAAAGTAACATATTGTACTTCATGTTAGTGGTAAAATTTCTTCCATATGATTTGCATTTATTTATGAAAAACAAAAACGGAAATTTGGCAAAAATTTAGAAAATGTTGCAATTTTCAAACATTTAATTTTGTGTCCTTAAATCGGAGAGTTATATCGCACAAAATAGTTAATAAATAACATTTCCCACATGTCTACTTTACATTAGCACAATTTTGGACCTAGGTCCATCAAGTTCAACCTTTCTCCACCAACTGTACATTTCGCCACTTATCCAACTATAACCCGCAATGTTATGTGTATCAAGGAAATCGTCCAGCCCTTTTTAAAAGCTGTTACAGTGTCTGCCATTACTACCTCCTGTGGTAGAGCATTCCACAGTCTGACTGCTCTAGCTGTAAAGAACCTTTTCCTGTTCAGCTGTCGGAATAGCCTTTCTTCCACCAGTAATGAGTGCCCCCTAGTCCTCAGCATGGTCCTTGGAAGTAACAAGTCATGTGCCAGTGTTTTAAAAATCAGCTTCTCTACATGTCTGACAGCCATTCCATTTCAGTGTCAGTTGAATTCCAACCAGAGTACACTTAATTCTACTTATTGTGCTTCTGATTAGGTGATCTCCAGAGCCAAATCTTATTTAATGAAGTAAAGTATAAAAAACCCTGCTGAGGTGTTCACAATCCTCTTGCAATAAAACTAGCAGGATGGCAAAAAGAGTGCTAGTAATATCCCAAAAGTAATAGGAATGAAAAAATAACTTTTGACGATGACAAAGGAGTTGAAAAGTCTTGAGTGAGGAAATGAAGGGCTCAAATCTGGCCTTACTAGCAGAGGGATACAGTGAGCGTCATGTTGCCTCCATCCTTAAAGTTTCTAAGACGGTAGTCCATTACAACTAGGTCAAGCAGCAGACAATGGGGACAACAAAGCTACAGACTGGCAGAGGGAGAAAACAACTCTCCACTAACCGGGATGACTGTGATCTTATTCGAATGTCACTCAGCAACCACAGGATGACATTAAGTGACCTACAAAAAGAATGGCAAATGGCAGCTAGGGTGAAGTGCACAGCAAGAACAGTTCATAACAGGCTCCTAGAGGCAGGGTTCAAATCATGTAAAACTAGAAAAAAGCCTTTCATCAATGAGAAGCAAAGGAGAGCCAGGCTGAAGTTTGCCAAAGAACATAAGGATTGGACCATAGAGGACTTGGGTAAGGTAATCTTCTCTGATGAGTGTAATTTTCAGCCCAACACCTGGTCGACTAATGGTTAGACAGAGACCTGGAGAGGCGTACAAGCCACAATGTCTTGCACGCACTGTGAAATTTGGTGGAGGATCGGTGATGATCTGGGGAAGCTTCAGCAAGGCTGGAATTGGGCAGGTTTATCTTTGCGAAGGACATATGAACCAAGCTGCATACAAGGTTATCCTGGAAAAACAGTTGATTCCTTATGCTCAGGCAATGTTCCCCAACTCTGAGGACTGTTTTTCCAGCAGGACAATGCTCCATGCCACACAGCTAGGTCAATCAATGTGTGGATGAAGGACCACCACATCAAATGCCTGTCATGGCCAGCCCAATCTCCAGACCTGAACCTCATTGAAAACCTCTGGAATGTAATCAAGAGGAAGATGGATAGTCAAATGCCATCAAACAAAGAAGAACTGCTTAAATTTTTGTACCAGGAGTGGCATAAGTTCACCCAAAACCAGGTGGAAAGCATGCCAAGATGCATGAAAGTTGTGATTAAAAATCATGGTTATTCCACAAAATATTGATTTCTGAACTCTTCCTGACTTAAAACATTAGTATTGTTGTTTCTAAATGATTATGAACTTATTTTCTTAGTATTATTTGAGGTCCGCAAGCACTGCATTTTTTGTTATTTTGACCATTTCTCATTTCCTGAAAATAAATACAAAATATATTGCGTGGAAATTCTAAGACATGTTGTCAGTAGGTTATAGAATAAAAGAGCAATTTACATTTTACTCTAAAATATACACATAGAGAGAAAAATCAGACAAAATGAAAACTTTGCAGTGGTTTCTTATATATTTTAGCTGAAGAGCCCGGCGTTGCCTGGGCATAGTAACCAACTGTGGTTAGTTATAACAAATTATAATGATTATATTGCACATAAAAACCATGCATCTAATCCTAATCTGTGTGATACTGACTGCTGAGCTGTGTATCTAATCGTATTCTGTGTGATACTGTCTGCTGAGCCGTGTATCTATTCCTATCCTGTGTGATACTGACTGCTGAGCCGTGTATCTAATCCTATCCTGTGTGATACTGGGCTCCCCCTGCAGTCTGTGTCAGAGGGTGGTCTGTGCTTGACAAAAAGGAGAGAAAGAAATAGGCCATGAGCAGGGGATCACCCTGAATAGGACATAGCATATATAATACACATTTTATTAACCCCTTTCTGTCATGTGACGTACTATCCCGTCCATGTGCCCTGGGACGGGATAGTACGTCACAGCGATCAGCGGCGCCCACGTGGTGAGCGCCGCTGATCGCGGCCGGGTGTCAGCTGATTATCACAGCTGACACCAGGCACAATGTGTCAGGGGCGGTCACGGACCACCCCGACACGTTAACCCCTTGCACACCGCGATCAAACACGATCGCGGTGTACCGGGTGTTAAAGGGAAGCATCGGCAGGGAGGGGGCTCCCTCCGTGCTTCCCTAGGCCCCCCAGCAGCGCATTGTGCAGCGCTGCTGCGGGGGGCTCCATCCCTGCAGGTCCCCGAATCCAAGATGGCGACGGGGACCTTCAGGGGCCTGCAGAGAGCTGGATTCCTCATGCCTGTAAAGCGCAGGCAAGGAGGAAGCCTTGTGAAGTGCCTGTGACAGATCGCTGATCAGCGATCTGTCACAGGACAGTGATGTCCCACCTGGAACAATGTAATAATGTTAAAAAAAGTGTAAAAATAATTTTAAAAAGAATCGCTAAATAAATAAAAAAAAAAAAAATTCTATAATAAATTCATTTTTTGGAAATAAAAAAAACAAAACAATAAAAGTACACATATTTGGTATCGCCGCATCCGTAACGACCCGCCCTATAAAACTGTCCCATTAGTTAACCACTTTAGCGAACCCCTTAAAAAATAAAAATAAAAAACGAAGCAAAAAATAATGATTTATTATACCGCCGAACAAAAAGTGCAATAACGCGCAATCAAAAAGACGAATATAAATATGCATGGTACCGCTGAAAACGTCATCTTGTCCCGCAAAAAATGAGCCGCCATACCGCATCATGAGTGAAAAAATAAAAAAGTTATAGCTCGCAGAATAAAGCGATGCAAAAATAATTTTATATAAAATTGTTTTTATTGCATAAAAGCGCCAAAACATAAAAAAATGACATAAATGAGGTATCGCTGTAACTGTACTGACCCGAAGAATGAAACAGCTTTATCAATTTTACCGCACGCGGAACGGTGTAAACGCACCACCCAAAAGAAATTCATGAAACGCTGGTTTTTGTTCATTCTGCATCCCAAAAATCGGAATAAAAAGCAATCAAAAGATGTCACGTGCCCGAACAGGATAGCAATAAAAGCGTCAACTCGTCCCGCAAAAAATAAGACCTCACATGACTCAGTGGGTCAAAATATGGAAAAATTATAGCTCTCAATATGTGGTGATGCAAAAACTATTTTTACAATAAAAAGCGTCTTTTAGCGTGTGACAGGTGCCAAACATAAAAACCGCCATAAATAGTAAATCAAACTTCCCGTTATCACCCCCTTATTTAGGGAAAAATAATAAAATAAAAAAATGTATGTATTTCCATTTTCCGATTAGGGCTAGGGCTGAGATTAGGGTTAGGGGTGTGTTGGGGTTAGGGTTGGAGTTAGAATTGGGGGGATTCCACTGTTTGGGCACATCAGGTGCTCTCCAAATGCAACATGGCGTCTGATCTCAATTCCAGCCAATTCTGTGTTAAAGTCAAATGGTGCTCCTTCCCTTCCAAGCTCTGGCATGCGCCCAAACAGTGTTTTACCTCCACATATAGGGTATCAGCGTACTCAGGACAAATTGAAAAACAACTTTTGTGGTCCAATTTCTCCTGTTCCCCTTAGGAAAATAAAAAATTGGGGGCAAAAATATCATTTTTGTGAAAAAAATGTTTTTTTTATTTTCACGCCCGGGTGTTATAAACTTCTGTGAAGCACTTGGGGGTTCAAAGTGCTCACCACACATCTAGATAAGTTCCGTTGGGGTTCTAGTTTCCAAAATGGGGTCACTTGTGGGGAGTTTCAATAGTTTAGGTACATCAGGGGCTCTCCAAACGCACATGACACCCGCAGACCATTCCATCAAAGTCTGCATTCCAAAACGTCACTACTTCCCTTCCGAGCCCCGACGTGTGCCCATACAGTAGTTTTCTCCCACATATGGGGTATCAGCATACTCAAGACAAATTGGACAACAACTTTTGGGGTCCAATTTCTCCTGTTACCCTTGGGAAAATAAAAAAATTGGGGACTAAATGATCATGTTTGTGGAAAAAATACGATTTTATTTTCATGCCCGGGCATTATAAACTTCTGTGAAGCCCTTGGGGGTTCAAAGTGCTCACCACACATCTAGATAAGTTCCTTAGGGGGTCTAGTTTCCAAAATGGTGTCACTTGTGGGGGGGGTTTCCACTGTTTAGGTACATTCGGGGCTCTCCAAACGCACATGACACCCGCAGACCATTCCATCAAAGTCTGCATTCCAAAACGTCACTTCTTCCCTTCCGAGCCCCGACGTGTGCTCATACAGTAGTTTTCTCCCACATTAGGGGTATCAGCGTACTCAGGACAAATTGGACAACAACTTTTGGGGTCCAATTTCTCCTGGTACCCTTGGGAAAATACAAAAATTGGTGACTAAAAGATCATGTTTATGGAAAAAATACGATTTTTTTATTTTCACGCCCGGGCGTTATAAACTTCTGTGAAGCACTGGGGGGTTCAAAGTTCTCACCACACATCTAGATAAGTTCCTTGGGGGGGTCTAGTTTCCAAAATGGTGTCATTTGTGGGGGGTTTCCACTGTTTTGGTACATCAGGGGTTTTCCAATCGCGACATGGTGTCCGATCTCAATTCCAGCCAAAAAAGTCAAATGGCGCTGCTTCCCTTCCGAGCTCTGTCATGCGCCCAAATAGTCGTTTACACCCACATATGGGGTATCAGCGTATTCAGGACAAATTGCACAATAACTTTTAGGGTCCTGTTACCCTTGGGAAAATAAAAATTGGGGGTGAAAAGATCATTTTTGTGGGGAAAATATGATTTTTTAATTGTACCGCTGTACGTTATAAACTTCTGTGAAGCCCTTGTGGGTTCAAAGTTCTCACCACATATCTAGATAAGTTCCTTGGGGGGGTCTAGTTTCCAAAATGGGGTCACTTGTGGGGGGTTTCCACTGTTTAGGTACATCAGGAGCTCTCCAAACGTGACACGGCGTCCGATCTGAATTCTAGCCAATTTTGCATTGAAAAAGTCAAACGGCGCTCCTTCCCTTCTGAGCTCTGCCATGCGCCTAAACAGTGGTTCTCCCCCATATCAGGTATCAGCGTACTCAGGACAAACTGCACAATAACTTTTGCAGTCCAACTTCTCCTGTTACCCTTGGTAAAATAAAAAAAATTGAACCTGAAGTATTTTTTTTGTGAAAAAAAGTTAAAAGTTCATTTTTTTTTTAAATATTCAAAAAATTCCTGTGAAGCACCTGAAGGGTTAATAAACTTCTTGAATGTGGTCTTGAGCACCTTAAGGGGTGCAGTTTTTAGAATGGTGTCACTTTTTGGTATTTTCTATCATATAGACCCCTCAAAGTGGCTTCAAATGTGATGTGGTCCGTAAAAATAAAATGGTGTTGCAAAAATGAGAAATCGCTGGTCAACTTTTAACCCTTATAACTTCCTAAGAAAAAAAAATTTGGGTTCCAAAATTGTGCTGATGTAAAGTAAACATGTGGGAAATGTTACTTATTAAGTTTTTTGTGTGCCGTATCTATGTGATTTACGGGCACAAAAATTCAAAGTTGGAAAATTGCGAAATTTTCAAAATTTTCGCCAAATTTCCTTTTTTTCATAAATAAACGCAAGTTATATGAATGAAATTTTACCACTAGCATGAAGTACAATATGTCACGAGAAAACAACATCAGAATCACCAGGATCCATCGAAGCGTTACAGAGTTATTACCTCATAAAGGGACAGTGGTCAGAATTGTAAAAATTGGCCCTGTCATGAACGTGCAAACCACCCTTGGGGGTTAAACACAGCAAACATTCTTAAAAACATTAAAAATGGTCACAAATGTGACACGTACACAAATAATACAATGCTCATAATAGAGCAGCCCACCTGCTACCAACTATCACCTTCGTCACCCCTGACGAAGCCACCTAGAGTGGCGACATGCGTCGGGTCTCTGGCTCTACCTGCCCCACTTAACTTCTCATGGGTTTTGTATTGTGCTGATTTATATGTGTGGTTATCATTTGGGGTGGTTATGGAGATTTTCTCTGTCCACTTAGACCCTCTCTAGCACCTAATGGTCTGGCTGATCTGGTCCTTGATGTTCCCTATGCCTGATCTTGGGCTGGGGTACCTCTACGCATATATGAGGTTTATTTAGTGTGCATTTCTATCTTTTTTGTACACCTCATAGTGATCAGCATCTTCTTGGGTTTACATTATCCCTTGTACTGTTTTTTGTAATTATTGGGTTGTAATTGCATCATTTTTTCATTGTATTTATATATTATTGGTGTTTCTGACTCATATGCTCTATATCAGGGTTTCCCAACTCCAGTCCTCAAGGCACAACAACAGATCATGTTTTCAGGATTTCCTTTGTATTGCACAGGTGAAGCAATTATCACCTGAGCAATACTAAGGAAATCCTGAAAACATGATCTGTTGGTGTGCCTTGAGGACTGGAGTTGGGAAACCCTGCTCTATATTACCTATGTGTGGGCTTACTAATTCTCCTATTGAGAATCCTGTTTACATGGACCTTGGGATACAGGCATCATTCTCAGTGAGGGTGATAGTTGGTAGCAGGTGGGCTGCTCTATTATGAGCATTGTATTATTTGTGTATGTGTCACATTTGTGACCATTTTAATGTTTTTAAGAATTTTTGCTGTTTGCTGTGTTTAATAAAATTTGTATTATATATGCTATGTCCTATTCAGGGTGATCCCCTGCTCATGGCCTATTTCATTCTCTCTTTTTTTTCAAACATATGTACTATTTAGGTCTAGGTTGGATCCCCTTAATTATCCTTTTGGTGGTGCCCCCATTTCTTTGTTTCTCAGAGG
Source organism: Dendrobates tinctorius (assembly GCF_039654945.1). Lineage (NCBI taxonomy): Eukaryota > Metazoa > Chordata > Amphibia > Anura > Dendrobatidae > Dendrobates > Dendrobates tinctorius. Next base: position 2,935,345 of record NW_027361776.1, on the reverse strand, counting down.
GTGGTCTGTGTTGGCATGGTAATAAATTGTTATTTCCAGCTTTACAGAAGGACGATAACACCATAGAAATGATAATAATAATAATAGGCCTCAGTTACCTCAACTGTCTACAAAGAAAACTGTTGCTGATAACAACCAATCACAGCCCATTTTTCATCTTTTAAACAGCTCTGGAATAGCGTGGCGAGTTTTGAGCGGCGACTTTTGTGTTTCGACTTTTATGTGGTGAGGTTGGTGTATGGGTGGTGAAATGTGTGTGAGGGTGGTATATGTGTTGAAGCACGTGGTAGTGTGTGGTGCATTTTGTGTGTGTTCATATCCCCGTGTGTGGTGAGTGTCCTATGTCAGGGCCCCACCTTAGCAACTATACGGTATATACTCTTTGGCGCCATCGCTCTCATTCTTTAAGTCCCCCTTGTTCACATCTGGCAGGTGTCAATTTGCCTCCAACACATTTTTTACTTTTTCCCCATTATGTAGATAGGGGCAAAATTGTTTGGTGAATTGGAACGCGCGGGGTTAAAATTTCGCCTCACAACATAGCCTATGACGCTCTCGGGGTCCAGACGTGTGACTGTGCAAAATTTTGTGGCTGTAGCTACGACGGTGCAGATGCTAATACATACATAGTTTTTCCCCCAATATGTAGATAGAGGCAAAATTGTTTGGTGAATTTGAGCGCGCGGGGTTAAAATTTCGCCTCACAACATAGCCTATGACGCTCTCGGGGTCCAGATGTGAGACTGTGCCAAATTTTGTGGCTGTAGCTGCGACGGTGCGGTTGCCAATCCCGGACATACACACATACATACACACACACATTGAGCTTTATATATTAGATATACTGTATATGTGTGTGTAAAAAATAGGAACAGCACAAAATACCTTAAAGCAGTGCACGCTTCTCCAGACACCTCAATGTCCTTAGATAATAGCAAAAAAAGAAAAAATCAGCACCAAGATAACAGTGGTGTGAACTTTTTAATAGCCTAGTGGCGTGGCGACGTTTCGGATATGGCAATCCTTTCTCAAGCAATGAGTCTGTTACAAACACACAGTCTTACCTGGTGCACATACTATGAACATTAATCAATCAATTTCACATAAAATCATACATTATTCATATACAGGATTCATGGATTCATAAAGTGCTAAGTGCTGCACCATGTATGAACCTTCCCATATACACACATGGTTTTCAAATATCTATATAACACGTATAAAGTGAAATACAGTGCCATAAAGTACTAATTGCATTTTAAATAAAAAAATCTCACAGGTGTGTAATCTTATTTCAGGAACATGTGCATTCACATTATAAGGCTCCTCCATGGCCGCCGCTACTTGCCGTTAAGCCCAATGCTTCGCTGCACATGTCTGTGTCAAAAAAACTTCTTATCCCACAATCCTTTACGTGCCCGCACATGTGCAGTAGCGCAATAAGGCTAGCGGTGCCATTTTACGCATTGTATATACAGGAAGTGGTCATATGATGCATTTCCGTGATATCCAGCGGTGGAAAAGCTCAGCCCAATAGTCCAAACCGCTTATCCCATTATCCATATTAACAAATATTATAATAAAAACCTTAGTAAACAAGATAATACTTTACTTAGTGGTGCCCTTAGTATATTTCTTCCTAAATTAAGATTATTTTATATTACCTTCATGGCACCAGGTTAATAGCCACTACAATGCTTCTATAGGGGGGACCAAATCATAAGAGCTACTTGTACGGAAGGAAAGGAACTACGTCCAATACGGTGTCACTAATCGGGCCGAACCCCGCTATATAAAGCAAGATGCCCCCGCTGTACGTGCAAAAACGAGGCCACAAAGGGTATCAGCCCCCGAGCCCCATGCGCACATGACACCCCCATACCTCTCCACTTTCGCTCTCCAATCACAGTATACCACCAATCTCAGCATAACGGTCTAAAACCAACAAAAAAATTATCCAAATAAGAATTTTATTATTTTTTCCAGAATTTTTTTAAAAAAAATTTTCTTCCAGATATAAATTCATACAGTTATAAACACCGACTTATGCAGTGAAAAACAGAAAACATTCTCCAACACAATAACCAATGTGAATGCATCCCCTCCATAAGATCCAAATCTGTGAAAAAATAAAAACATTATTAAAAAAAATATAAACAGACATAAAATACGAAGAGAAAAAACAGGATTAGAAAGTCATTGTATGTCTCAACTTCACATGATCTTATTCGTTTTAAAATCCACATTGAGACCATTTGGTCTCAATGTGTTCAACTTCATAATCCACTCAAGTTCCTTTCTTTTGAGTAGACGTACCCGATCACCCCCTCTGCTCATTGCTGGTCAATTATGCGGAAGCGAAGTTGTTTTTCTGTTTGTGATTTCTTTGCAAGGTATTTGGAAACTGGTAGATCCATACGTTTATTCCTCATGAAGAATTTTTGAATCCCCCGATATTTTCATATAAACGTAGTAGGACAATTGCATCCACTTTGGTCAAAGCTGATATAGGCCCTTTTAAGAAATCAAATCAGATGTCATTGACGGGAAGTGACAGAAAGGGATGTTTTCCCTTTCTGTCCTGTGTGAACTGTTGTCTTATGTTAAAAGGGTCTAAATTCAGGGGAAGAGTCTTGAGGAGATCATTTGCATATTCCCAGTGCCTTCTGGGATAAGTGAAGAGTCTCCGCGAGCTCCTTGATCACTGGGTTTTGGCCGTTGCAGCTGAAAAGAGGACATCGGAAAACCAGGGGAAGAGTCTTGAGGAGATCATTTGCATATTCCCAGTGCCTTCTGGGATAAGTGAAGAGTCTCCGCAAGCTCCTTGATCACTGGGTTTTGGCCGTTGCAGCTGAAAAGAGGACATCGGAAAACCAGGGGAAGAGTCTTGAGGAGATCATTTGCATATTCCCAGTGCCTTCTGGGATAAGTGAAGAGTCTCCGCAAGCTCCTTGATCACTGGGTTTTGGCCATTGCAGCTGAAAAGAGGACATCGGAAAACCAGGGGAAGAGTCTTGAGGAGATCATTTGCATATTCCCAGTGCCTTCTGGCTCATCTTTCATCGTTTTTAAGAAATCTCAATATGGAAGAGGCCAGGAGCCATTTGGTGAGCTGCATTTCTTGCTACATGTTCACAGACTTACCAGTGGAAAAGCCAAACTTCACATGCCACAAATGCAAGCTTGTGTCCCTGTTGGAGGAAAAGTTGCAAAAACTCGAAGAGAGGTTAGCTACGTTGAAGACCATTAAGGAAGGTGAAGAGTTCTTAAACAGAGGAGAATTATCTCTTCATGTTACAGGAAGAGAAGAAATTCGAAGTACACCTGAAGAAACAGAGGAATGGAGACATGTGACCCAGAGAAGCAGGAGGATCAGGAGGCTGTAAGCACCCATACTTCTCAGTAACCAGTACCAGGCTCTTACACAGGAGAGCGATGAAGAAATACATCAGGATAAGACTTTGCCCACAAACAGCAACCTTGTACGCCTTCAGAGTCCTCCTGGATGGAGAAAGAAAAATGTTGTGAAGAAGAAACGGAGAGTGGTGGTCATGGGGGATTCCCTGTTGAGAGGAACAGAGGCCGCTATCTGCAGACCGGATATAACTTCAAAAGAAATGTGCTGTCTTCCAAGTGCAAAAATTAAAGATGTGACTGACAGGATATCAGGACTCTTCAGACCTACAGATGACTACCCATTCCTGCTACTACATGTGGGGACAAATGACACTGCAAGAAACGACCTGGAAACCATCTGCAGAGACTTTGAAGACTTAGGCAAGAAAGTGAAAGAACTGGGAGCGCAGGTGGTCTTCTCTTCAATCCTCCCAGTCGATGGCCATGGAACAAGGAGGTGGAATAAGATTCTGCAGGTGAACAACTGGCTACGTCGATGGTGCCGTCAGCAACGATTTGGATTTATGGATCACGGAGTGAATTACTTATACGATGGACTACTTGCTAGAGATGGGGTGCACCTTACGAAGACTGGAAAACATGTATTTGGAAGTCGCCTTGCTACACTTGTAAGGAGAGCTTTAAACTAGAACAACATGGGAAGGGAAGCAAAAGACCAGAAAAAGCCATACATCTGAAAAATGCTATTGAGAACTCTGCTATTAGAAATGGGAAGAACAAAGACAAAAGAATCTAAATAATAAAAATATTGGAGAAAGAGAAACCAATCACAAACTAAAATGTTTCTATACTAATGCACAAAGCATGGGCAACAAACAAGGAGAATTGAAACTACTAACACAGGAAAAGAAATATGATGTCATTGGAATCACTGAAACTTGGTGGGACAATACACATGATTGGAATACAAGACTAGAAGGATACAACTTATTTGCAAGAAACAGACTTGATAAACGAGGAGGAGGTGTCGCATTGTATGTTAGAAACGCGTATATCTGCACAGAGATTGAAGCTTCAGAGACTGGGAGTACTGTGGAAACTGTTTGGGTAAGAATACAAGGACAGAACAATGGAAAGGACACCATTGTAGGCATTTACTACAGGCCGCCTGTGCAAGCTGAAGATATGGATGAACTCTTTATGCATCAAATGGCCAAGTTCTCCAAAAAATATGACATAGTTGTCATGGGAGATTTCAACTATCCAGACATTTGTTGGGAATCTCTCTCAGGCAAAACTAACAGGTCAAGGAAATTCTTATCCTCTCTTGCTGACAACTTTATCTTCCAAAAGGTAAGGGAGAAAACAAGGGGAACTGCTACCTTGGATCTAATCCTTACAAACAGGGAGGAAATGGTTGAGACATGTGAAGACTCAGACGTCAAGGTTAGATTTCAGAAAGGCAGATTTTAAGGGATTCAGAAAGAGAATTGGAGGGATCCAATGGCTGGATATCCTTAAAGACAAAAATGTCCAGAAAGGATGGGAAATCTTGAAAAATGAAATTCTCAAAGCACAATTGTTAACAATTCCAAAAAGAGGGAAGAATAGGAAGCATTTAAGGAAGCCAGGATGGATGAACACAGAACTTAAGCACATGCTAAAAAGGAAGAAAAAAATGTTTATAAAATGGAAAGAGGGAGGCATATCTAAAGAAGAATATAATGCTGTCTGCAGAACCTTCAGGGAACAAATCAGATTATCTAAAGCTGACAATGAATTGAGGCTTGCAAGAGATGTCAAAAGCAATAATAAAGGATTTTGGGGATATGTCAAAAGTAAAAGAAAAGTCAAAGATGCTATAGGATTTTTACAGGATGAAAATGATGAAATGGTAAGACAGGATGTTGAGAAGGCCGAACTTTTAAATTCCTATTTTGCATCTATTTTCTCTCAGAAAGGAAATGTAACATCAACTGTTCTTCACTGTCCTATTAAGGGAATAGAAGAATCCAGGATATCTATAAACAGAAAGATAGTGAGGAAACACTTAGCTAACCTAAATGAATTCAAGTCACCAGGTCCAGATGAATTACACCCCAGAGTACTGAAGGAGAAAGCAGAAGAAATTTCTGAACCCCTCTCCATAATCTTTGAAAATTCTTGGAGAACAGGAGAAGTCCCAGAAGACTGGAGAAGAGCAAATGTTGTTCCTATCTTCAAAAAGGGGAAGAAGGTGGACCCAGGCAACTATAGGCCGGTGAGTCTGACTTCTATACCAGGAAAGATCTTTGAACAAATTATTAAACAACATGTATGTCAGTACCTGGATAAGAATGAAGTGATTAAACAGAGTCAGCATGGGTTTGTAACTAATAAGTCATGTCAGACTAACTTAATTTCCTTCTATGATGGAATCACTGATTGGGTGAATCAAGGAAATGCTGTAGATATAGTATATCTTGACTTCAGCAAAGCATTTGACAAAGTATCTCATACAATCCTTATTGAAAAAATGTCTAAGTATGGAATGGACAAGGCAACTGTTAGGTGGATTCATAACTGGCTTAGTGATCGGACCCAAAGAGTGGTCGTAAATGGCTGCACATCCAGTTGGAAGAATGTCTCAAGTGGGGTACCACAGGGCTCTGTCCTGGGACCTGTATTGTTCAACATCTTTATCAACGATTTAGATGAAATTTAGATGAAGGAATTGAGGGTAAACTGATTAAATTTGCTGATGACACAAAGCTAGGAGGGATAGCTAATACTAGAGAAGAGAGAGAGAGGATTCAAAAAGATATAAATAAACTGGAGAAGTGGGCAGCAACAAACAGAATGGTTTTTAACAGGGAAAAATGCAAAGTACTACATCTGGGCAATAAAAATGAAAAAAGCATATACAGAATGGGAGGAATAGGGCTAAGCAACAGCACATGTGAAAAAGACTTGGGTATACTAATAGATCACAGACTGAATATGAGTCAACAGTGTGATGCAGCAGCAAAAAAGGCAAATGCAATTCTAGGATGTATTAACAGAAGCATACAGTCTAGATCACGTGAAGTCATTATTTCCCTCTACTCCTCTTTGGTCAGACCTCATCTGGAATATTGTGTCCAGTTTTGGGCACCACATTTTAAAAAAGACATCAACAAACTGGAGCAAGTTCAGAAAAGAGCGACCAGAATGGTGACCGGTCTGCAAACCCTGTCTTATGAGGAAAGGTTGCAGGTTTTAGGAATGTTTAGTTTGCAAAAGAGAAGACTGAGAGGAGACTTAATAGCTGTCTACAAATATCTAAAGGGCTGTCACATTGTAGAAGGATCAACTTTATTCTCATTTGCACAAGGAAAGACTAGAAGCAATGGGATGAAACTGAATGGGAGGAGACACAGATTAGATATTAGAAAAAACTTTTTGACAGTTAGAGTGATCAATGAGTGGAACAAGCTGCCACGAGAAGTGGTGAGTTCTCCTTCAATGGAAGTCTTCAAACAGAGGCTGGACAGACATCTGACTGGGATGATTTAGCGAATCCTGCTTTGAGCAGGGGGTTGGACCAGATGGCCCAGGTCCCTTCCAACTCTACGATTCTATGAATTTCCAACATTCAGTTACTAATAAACAATTTAAAATAAAACATTTCTTGACATGTGATTCAGATTTTGTGATCTACCTTCTAGAGTGTCCGTGTTCCCCTGTGTTACATCGGTGACACGTGTGATTTCAAAACGAGAATAAATCTGCACCGATGTACCATCAGGAAGAAACGTATGGATCTACCAGTTTCCAAACACTTTGCAGAGAACTCACATACAGAAAAAAACTTCGCTAACAGACTCACTGCTTGAGAAAGGATTGCCATATCTGAAACGACGCCACGAGGCTATTAAAAAGTTCACACCACTATTTTGGTGCTGCTTTATTCTTTTTTTGCGATATATATATATATATATATATATATTTATTTATTTATTTTTTTTTTCCCCTCAAGCATAGCTGCACCCTCTCCATTGAGATGCAGCCTGTAGCCGACAGTAAAGTCGGCCCAATTCTCCAGGAACCCAAACCTTTCCTTCCTGCACCAATTTCTAAGCCACTTATTTATCTCCCTAAGCTCCCGATGCCTATCTAGTGATGCTCGTGGCACTGGCAGTATTTCTAAAAACACCACCTTGGAGGTCCTGGCCTTCAGTTTCTCTCCTAGTTCCCCAAAATTATTCTTAAGGACCTTCCACCTTCCTCTAACTTTGTCATTGGTACCAATGTGTACTATGACTGCTGGGTTTTCTCCAGCCCCGCCCAGCAATCTGTCTATCCGATCCGTAATATGTTGAACCAGAGCAACCGGACGACAACACACTGTTCAGCATTCACGGTTTCGGCAGCAGATGATCCTGTCTGTCCGCCTAACTATAGAGTCCCCTACCACCAACATCTGTCAGACCTTTGCTGCACTCCTATTTCCCTCCTTCCTACAGAAGTTGTTTACCTAGTTGTTAGGAATAGCGTCCTGCTATAATGATCCCAGTCCTGGGTGTTATGATTGGGTCACCGAGGAGGAAAGCAAGACCAAGCTAAGCCACAGAAAACCAGAGAGGTTGGTAACTAAGAGGATTGCAGACCCCTGATCCTATCCACACAACTAGCAGTAGCCGCGGAGCGTACCTACGATGATCGTAGACGCCTCGACACAACCGGAGAACTAAATAAGCATAAAGCAAGAAAGGGGAAATCTAAACTGCCCCAGAGCAGACTCCAAAGGCATAGATAGCCCCCAAACATATATTGTCGGTTTGACAAGATGAAAATACAAACACAGGTAGGAAAATAGACTGAGCAAACGATGGGGCCCACACTAACTAGACAAGACAAGAAAGGAAAGACACTGTCTGCAATCACGCAAAAAACCCTGCAAAAAATGCCCAACACATCTGATAGAAAAATACTGAAGTCACTAGACTTCGCCCACTATATCAGCACTATGGTATATTCTGAAAGCAGATCAAAAAGAGGCCCATCTAATAAGGGACAAAAACAAACTGGCACAAGCCGTAACATAAGGATGGAAATTCAACAAAGCCCCAGCCGGAGCTGGCTGACCACACAAAACTGAAGTAGACAAAACCACATCAAATGTGAACAATAGCAAAAAGAACACTTAGCTGAGCATGCAGGGACTGAGCTGGAAACTAAGACCTCAGGAGACAGGAAAAAATCACCGGCAGGGATAGAGGGAGTTGGATGTCTTAAATCCAGTCAGAAACTCCAGATCTCCAGTCATCCTCCTCATTATCAGGTGGCAGGCCTCTGTTAATTAGATCAGCTCCATTACCTCCAGTAACCACCAGAGGGAGCCCGGAAAAAGAACTCGCGACCCCACTGTCAATATAACCAGCTCCACTACCTTCACTAGTAACCACAGGTAGGCCAGAAAGCGAATTCACAACACCTGGGCTTGCTTTCCTAATATCAGCCAAACAGGCATATTTACTAGGTTATTCCACATCAGGACTGGGCTCCCTGGCATTTTTACCACTACCTCTACCCCTTCTTGTAACATTTACCCAGCTGCTTACTTCTCTATCCTGATCTTCCTCACCTTCACCCTCCTCCATATCACAGGCCCCAACCAGTACAAGCTCAGTGAGCTCTAGACTCCTCTTCAGTTTTGCAATGCTCCCGAGTGTTGCCAGCTGCACATTTACCATTACCTGGGCTTCCAAACATGTAACTCACTTGCATCGAGTGCAGGCATATTCACCCTCAAACGGCTGTTCAAGGCATGCACACCTGGTGGTATTTTCCAAGGAGCACATATTCAATGAGGATAACCATATAGATAAAAGCAAAACAAAAATAAATAATTGAAGGCTAGTAAGAAAAACACCAAACTATGCTCGTGTGTTAAACTAAGAAATTGCATGTAACTATGGACTTATCTGCAGCCTCAGACTTAATGACAGCCCTCACTCCGCTCAGCAGCCGTCACTTAGGCTGGTTTCACATTAGCGCTTTTTATGCGCACGCACGGCCGGGGGTAGCTCCGCCCCCGAGCCGGCTCTCTGCCCGGCGTGCCCGCCCCTTGCTTGTAGCGCCGCCTGCGATCGGCGCACCCTATCTTTAGCATAGGGTGCGCAGATCGTGCGCAGGCCGTGCGCTAGTTGCGCTGCGCACTTTTGACGGTGCGCCGTGCGCGCCAAAATCCGAAAAGTTTGATTTTGGCGCGCACGGCGCACCGTCAAAAGTGCGCAGCGCAGGTCAAAGCGCAACTAGCGCACGGCCTGCGCACGATCTGCGCACCCTATGCTAAAGATAGGGTGCGCCGATCGCAGGCACCGCTGTGCGCTAGGAGGCGGCGCTACAAGCAAGGGGCGGGCACGCCGGGCAGAGAGCCGGCTCGGGGGCGGAGCTAGCCCCGGCCGTGCGTGCGCATAAAAAGCGCTAATGTGAAACCAGCCTTAGACTGTCTGGAACCTGTAGTCCACTCAGCAGCACAGCACAGGTTTCTCTGCTGGAAAGTTCTGGAACAAACACTTAATTCACAGATGTCTGATCACATGCACCAATCACAGCCTTTCCCTTTTTTTTTTTTCTTTAAAACAAGCCCTGACCAGCTCCCAGACAGATAACACAGGTAATTCCCCAACAATACCACAGTTACACAGTTATCACAACTATGAAATTGGATTTAACTATGAACATATCTACAGTCACGGACTTAATGACAGCCGTCATTCCGCTCAGTCAAGCAGGGGGGGTTTGGGGGGGGTCAATATGACAGAAAATACCCAAAAGTGACAACATTCTAAAAACTGCACGTCTCAAGGTGCTCAAAACTAGAGATGAGTGAATAAGTTCGGAAACCAATAGCCAAACAAAAATTTGGAACGAATATGGCACAATCGGATTCGTGATCGGAAACCAGAGCAAAATTTTAAAATAGGGAAAAATTTGGTAATACATCCGGTAAAAGTGCGGGAAAATATTTGCATTGCTACAAATATTTTCAGCACTTTAGCAACGATAATGGTGGTGTATCATGAGCGTTTGGCCCGTGTTTGATGAGGAGAGGAGGTTTGCAGAGCTCAGAGGCGTGGCGTTCTTGTAAGCACAGTACAGCAGTCATTTTTTATTTGTTCCTAACCTTAGGGCGGTTTCACACATCCAGATAATTTCGGTACCGGAAAAGAGGAGCTATCCGTGCCCGTGTGGCACACGTGTGGCAACCGTGTGCCGCATCAGGACCACACGGACGGCGCCGGGAAGAAGCGCTAAAGTAAGCGCTGTTTCCGGCCTCTGGTGCTGACCGCGGCTGTGATTCTTCTCTCCTGCTCTGTCGGCAGGAGAGCAGAATGACTGAAAACCTTTGAATTTAATTATTTAAATTTATTTTAATTATTTAAATAAATTTAAAAAAAAAACGGCGTGGGGTCCCCCCTATTTTTGACAACCAATCTGACTAAAGCCGACAGCTGAGGGCTCGCTCTAGTTCCATTATATCCTTCCTGAGCACTGTACACGGTACTCCAAGTGTGGTCTAACCAGGGATTTGTATGGAAGCAGTATATTGCTCCTCCTACGTCCTCCCACCTCTCCTCTTACTCCCTCTTTGTCTGTATACAATCTGACTTCAGATCACACCAGTCCACTGAAACTGCCCAGACTAAAGTCACCAAAAACCTAATAACCGCCAAATGAAAGTCATGTGAGTTTGTCCTCCTCCTTCTCCTGGCATCTGTCTTTGACACAGTGGACCATTCCCTCTTACTACAGACCTTCTGATCTGTTGACATTACAGACTTAGCCCTTTGTTGGATCTCCTCGTACCTAACAGGCAGGACAGTCAGAGTCTCCGACTCACACGCCATCCAAAAAGGTTCAGTTGTAGGACCGGGAACTATGCTTAAAGGGTGCACTCGCGCACTCCCTCTTAAAGGGACCACACGCATAAACCTAAGGTATTCCCAACCTATAGCTGAGCGACACCTTCTATTTAAGGCTTCTCCATTATGGAGGTGCCTGAGCTATATTGTTATGTAGTTTGCCTTGCATGCTTGCTAGTTGGGAGGTTCAACAGGTCCATCTTTCTGTTTGTCTACCCTGTACCCATCTGCTCTTACCTGTCTGCGCTCTTCTGCCAGCACCCATCTGTCTAACACTCGGTACAGACGGCACCTGCCAGTGTTTTTCTGTTCCTCAGCCGGTCCCATCTGCACCCGTGGTTCCAGAGTCCCTACAGTGCCTGCCTGCATTTTTCATCCCTCCTTTGGGCCTTAGCAGCTTACCATCTATAGGGTGTCAGCTGCCACATTATGTAGGTCAGCCATGGAGTAGCACCAGGTGCCACATCTTTGTACCTCCTTGGTTTGCAGTTTTCGTCTGCTGCCACTTGTCCGAGTTGGGATTTAGTAGTCCAACTAGTTATGCCCCTTCCAGGCTTTCAGAGGGATACAGAAGTGATTCCACTACCTTGCCTGTTACAGTCTCCATCTGCTGGACTGGCTGTAGTGGAAGAGGTGTCGGTCCCCGCTATACTAATTTTACTTTATTGCATTTGATGACACTCTGTTGGTGTCTGCCACTAATTTTTGTTAATGAGTAGACTTCTGGTTGGGTCTTCTTCATGCGTGTTGCCTGTATCGGTAGGCCTCCGAGACTGTCAGGCCTTCGCTTAATTGTACTCAACTACCCGTGTTACGATCCTTAAATTTTTCTGACAATGGTAGTCTACAAAACTGATATTTGTGCCATCTGAGTGTGGCTCAGCATGAAAGCAGGTAGGCCATTCTATGGTGTTGTGCATGCGTTTGTTTTTGCCTCTCATTGAGGTGAATGGCATTTGGTTATGTTCGGCGAATATTCGACAAATTAATCGGCTAATATTGCAAATTCAGAGAACAAACTGAACATTGAAATATTCGCTCATCTCTACTCAAAACCACATTCAATAAGTTTTTAATCCTTCAGGTGCTTCACGAGAACCTAAGCAACGTGGAAAGAAAAAAATAACATTTTAATCTTTTCACAAAAAAATTACTTTAGACTCAAACTTTTTTATTGTCACAAGAGTAACAAGAGAAAATGGACCAAAAAATTTGTTGTACAATTTTTCCTAAGCACACCGATTCCCCGTATGTGAGGGAAAGTCACTGTTTCGGCGCATGGCAGGGCTCAGAAGGGAGGGAGCACCGTTTGACTTTTTGAACCCAGCATTGGCTGGAATCAATGGCGGGCTCCATGTTGTGCTTGGAGACTCCCTTATGTACCTAAACAGTGGAAACCCCCCAATTCTAATTCTAACTCTAACCCTAACACAGCTCTACCTCCGACCCTAATCCCAACCCCAACACTCCAACCCTAATCCCAACACAACCGGAAGCCCAACACCTCAAATCTAACTCACACGCCACAACTCTAACCCCCATGCCACAACCGTAACCTCAACTGTCACCCCAACACAACCCTAACCCAACTCTAACCCTAGCTCTAACTTTAACCCCAACCCTAAATTTAAATGAAAAATTGAAATAAATACTTTTTTTATTTTATTATTTTTACCTAACTAAGGGGTGGTTGATTTACTATTTTTTTTATTTTGATCACTGTGATAGGGTCTACGCATGTGCCGGCCATTTTCTTCGTGGAAGAAGATGTCGATGGCCGGGGGAGATAGCCAGAGGGACTGGGGGACACCACAGGTACTGGGGAGGCTCGGGGACCCCATATCTCTTCTCCTTTGATGTGCTTGATCATATCAGGGGAGAGAGAAATAAAGGGGAAATTGGCCTTTTTTTTGCGGTTGCCATTATTCGGTGATGGCAACACTGGGGATGGTAAAAACCCGTCCCGAACCTTGTTCTCTGGGGTCACAACTACCAACGGAAGCAAAGATCCTGGAGATTTTCTGACGCTGGGGGGCGCCATGACATTATTTGTCAGCGTCGTTAAAAAGTGGCGCTGAGAAATAAGCACCCTTAACTGCCGCCGTTAAAAGGCGTATTGGCGATTAAGGGGTTAAAAACCCCCCACACTTTTGCTTTTTTATTTACAAAAAAGAAACACAGCTAAACTCACCTAACGCTCATTCCACTGAAGCCGTGGTCTCCAGTAAAAAATAAATAAAAAACCAACCATATCCCTCACCTGTCCAGCGTTTGGTCTATGTCATAGTCCATGTCCAGGATAAACAGATTTCAACCTGTACGGTGCCAAGTGGAGACCGTCCAGGCTGAAAACCAGTGTCATCAAGGTTACCGCACGTCACTGAGGCTGTGTTCCCAGCCGGGCCCCTGGACTACAGCAACCTCGGTGAGACCAAAGCTAGAACAGTGAGAAAAAGTCTCACGGTGCAGCGTAATGATTTTACCACTGATTAGAGGCAGTGTTTGGCGTGCTGTCATGAACTGCATGTTTAGGCCCCCCATTCATGGGGTCCAGGTACTGATCAGGTATCCGAACCAAACTATTTTTTTTTTTTTTTTTTTTTTTAACTGTTCGGCCGAACCTGAACTTCCAGGGGTTCGCCCATGACTAGTAACCAGTCCAATCAGTATGTTTTGCAACAATAAGTTTGCTAAGATCTGGAGACCGCTCACTGGTTTGTCAACTTTGTATAGGCCATCAGCTGAACCAGGTAACAGTTTTTTCACCAGGAATGAAGGGATTGTTTTATAATTATAGATTAGATATATACAGATTTATTCTATTATCATGACTTTCCTTTGCTTTTTGCACCTCTTTCTTCATGTGTTAAATACTTTTTCCCTGTGTTATTTCTCATTATAGCACATAACATTTTCCTAATGATTTCTTTGCCTATGCGGATTGGATGGGTTGTTATCAACATCTGGTGACAATTTCATGTCAATAGCACCTTTAGAAATGTATATAAATACCGTTGTTGTGAGTTCATTTTCCCCTTCATCACTGAGGCCCGGGGAACTCCCTCTTCTGGTAAGGAAAGATAGTGAGCCTGATTATCAGACACCTGAGACTAATGATGGTGACTGGCTGAGTGGAGTCACAGACTGGATATAAGGCTGCCTCGCCCATTCTGCCCTGCGGGTGATTTCTCTGTGGACTCCTAGGACACCAGTCTGATTCCTGCTCTCTTAAAGCTAAGTTTTTTGCTTTGCCTGTTGCATTTGTGTTTAGTTTTTGTTTTCCTTTCTTTTCTGGATTCTGCCATTCCCTGCTGGGGTGAGCTGAATCTCCTTTTGCCTGTAGCTCTGTCTTCAGTATATGCCTGAGTACTGACATAGCTTTTTGAAGCCTAGCGTCTTCAGGGCATTTTTCACTGTCAGTCTGTTGGCTCTTATTTTCATAGGGTTTTTCACGGATTGCAGACAGCAGCCTTCCTGTCCTTTTCTATATAGTTAGTTTTGGGCCCCGTCTTTGCTCAGCCTATCTTTCTGTCTGTGTTTGTGTTTTCATCTTGCTTCACCGTCATAATTTGTGGGGGGCTGCCTTTTGCTTTGGGGTCTGCTCTGGGGCAGTTTAGATTTCCCCTTTCTTTCTTTAGGCCTATTTATATCTCCGGCTGTGATCGAGGGGTCTAGGGCATCGTAGGAACCCCCCACGGCTACTGCTAGTTGTGTTGATAAGTTCAGGGGTCTGCAATCCGATAGCTGCCAACTTCTCTGGTTTTCTGGACTTAGCTAGCATTTCTGTTTTTGCCTCCTACGGTGACTCAATCATAACATACCGTATTTTTCAGACTATAAAGCCCCCGTCACACATAGCGACGCACCACTGATCCCGACAACGATATGACCTTGTCAGGATCGCTGGTGCCTCGTTACATGATCGCTGGTGAGCTGCCAAACAGGCAGATCTCACTAGCGATCAGGACCAGCGATGACGTGGGTAACAAGCACGCGTCGCTTAGTTACCCACTGTGTTCCTTAGATACCAGCGTGCAGGTGCTGGTATCCAAGGTAAACAGCGGGTTTCTAAGCGCCACGCGGTGCTTAGAAACCCGCTGTTTACCTTGGATACCAGCTCCCAGCGCCTGCACGCTGGTATCTAAGGTACACAGTGGGTAACTAAGCGATGCATGCGCTTAGTTACCTGCGGTTTACCTTGGATACTAGCTCAAGCGATCAAAAAGATGTACAGGGCTTTCGATCAGCTATTCCCGGCGGGGGGGGGGCGTTCGCTGATACATGTCACACACAGCGATATCGCTGGTGAGATCGCTGTTGTGTCACAAAACTTGTGACTAGGCAGCGATATCGCTGTGTGTGACGTTGGCTTAAGATGCACTTTTTTCCCCCAAAATGGGGGTGCGTCTTTATAGTCGAAATATACTTACAAATAGTGTTGCGGCAGCAGAAGTAGGGCGATTCTGCGGTGGTCTCGGTCCGATCCTGCAGACATGCATACTCCCTTCCCAGGCTTTTCTGTCACGTTCGGCGGTGTTCTGTGGTGCGGGGGGGCTCTGCTGGCATTTTGTGAAAGTCCATTGCTGCGATGCGGTGGCCTCTGGGAAAATGGCCACCGGGGGGTGGCACATGCTCAGATTGAGAACTTGGCACCGAGATCCTGTATCCCGATATCTCTGGACGACATTTCGTTGCCGGGATCTCAATCTGAGCATGCGCCGACCCTGCGGTCATTTTCCCGGAGGCCACCGCATCACAGCAACTGATGTGCGGGGGCCTTCAGGTTTTCACAAAATACCGGCGGAGCCCCCCTGCACCACAGAACTCCGCCACACCAGCCTGGGATGAGATATTTCCAGAGGCCACCGAATTGCAGCAATGAATCTGTGTGGGGTGCATCCGGGCTTTCACAAAATGCCAGCGCAGCCCCCGACCCAAGTCAGCGCCAAACCTGCAGCACCAGTCTGGACCACCGAACACCCTCTGTGACCACGCTCCACCAGCGCTGCCGATCCCCCCTGGTAAGCTGAAATTGGATTTGTAAGACGGACTCCCATTTGACATATTAATTTTTTCCCCTATTTTCCTTCAGAAAATTTGGGGTGTGTCTTATAGTCCGAAAAATACGGTACATTTACAGATGTGCTCAAAAGTTTACATACCCTGGCAGAATTTTTACGATCTTTGCCTTTTTTCAGAGAATTTGAATGATAACACCAAAACTATTTCTCCACTCATGGTTAGTGGTTGGTGAAGCCATTTATTGTCAAACTACTGTGTTTTCTCTTTTTAAATCATAATGACAACCCAAAACATCCAAAAGACCCCAATCAAAAGTTTACATACCCTGGTGATTTTGGCCTGTTAACATGCAGAGAAGTTGACACAAATGGGTTTGTCTGTCTACTAAAGAGAACATCCTCACCTGTGAAATGTTTGCTTGTTATCAGTGTGTATGCATAAAAGCTTAGTGAGTTTCTGGGATCCAGACAGACTCTTGCAACTTTCATCAAGCCACTGACATTTCTGGATTGTGAGTCATGGAGAAAGCAAGAGAACTGTCAATAGATCTATGGGAAAAGGTAGTTAAACTGTATAAAACAGGAAAGAGATACAAAAAGATAACCAAGGAATTAATAATGCCAGTCAGCAGCGTTCAAACTGTGATTACCAAATGGAAAATCAGGGGCTCTGTAAAATCAATACCACAGTCAGGTAGACCAAACAAAAATTTCTTCTACAACTGGCAGGAAAATTGTTTAGGATGCAAAGAAAAACCCACAAATAACATCAGCTGAAATACTGGACTCTCTGAAAACTAGCGGTGCGGCTGTTTCAAGATGCACAATAAGGAAGCACTTGAAGAAAAATGGGATGCATGGTCGAGTCGCCAGAAGAAAACCATTACTGCACAAATGCCACAAAATATATCGCCTACAGTACGCAAAACAGACAAGCCTCAAAACTTCTGGAACGTAATTTGGAGTGATGAGACCAAAATTGAACTTTTTGGCCACAAAAATAAACGTTACATTTGGAGAGAGGTCAGCAAGGCCTATGATAAAAGGAACACTGTTATGATTGAGTGACCGTAGGAGGCAGACACAAAAATAGAAGCTACGTCCAGAAAACCAGAGGAGCTGGCAACTATCCGATTGCAGACCCCTGAACCTATCAACACAACTAGCAGTAGCCGTGGGGGGTACCTACTGTGCCCTAGACCCCTCGAACACAGCCGGAGGACTATATAGCCTAAAGATAGAAAGGGAAATCTAAACTGCCCCAGAGCAGACCCCAAAGTAAAAGGCAGCCCCCAACATATAATGACGGTGAAGCAAGATGAAAAAACACTGACACAGATAGAAAGATAGCCTGAGCAAACGTTGGGGCCCAATCTAATCTAAACAGGAAAGGAAAGGAAAGCTGCTGTCTGCAATCGGCAAAAAACCCTATCAAAAACATAGGCCAGCAAGCTGAAATGGAAAAAGACCCTGAAGCAACTAAGCTTCAAAACTAAATCAGCACTCTGGTATTTTCAGGAGACAGAGCTAAGGAGTTCAGCTCACCCCAGCAGGGAATGGCTGAAAAACAGAAAAAACAAAGCAAGGCACAAATGCATAAAGCCAGGAGGAAAACTTAGCTTTAGCAGAGCAGGAATTCAGACTGGACTCCAAGGATACCACAGAGAAATCACCCGCAAGGAGAATGGGCGTATGCAGCCTTATATCTAGTCTGTGACTCCACTCAGCCAGTCATCATCATTAATCTCAGGTGTCTGATAATCAGACTCACTACCTCTCCTTATCAGAAGAGGGAGTTCCTCGGGCCTCAGTGATGAAGGGGAAAATGAACTCACAACAGAACACCAATCCTACTGTAAGGCACAGAGGTGGATTGCTGATGTTTTGAGGATGTGTGAGCTATAAAAGGCACAGGAAATTTGGATCTAAGTTGAAGGAAAGATGAATGCAGCACATTATCAGCAAATACTGCTACCCATGGGACGTACTTGGACGTTTCAACACGACAAGGATCCAAAACACAAGGCCAAGTAGACCTGTCATTGGCTACAGCAGAACAAAGTGAAGGTTCTGGAGTGGCCATTCCAGTCTACTGACATCAATATCATTGAGCCACTATGGGAAGATGTCAAACGCGCAGTTCATGCTAGACAGCCCTGGAATTTACAGGAAATTGAGTTTCTTTTCCCAATAAGATTGGGCAGCTTTACTATCTGAGAAAATATAGAACCTCATCTGTTGCGGGTGATTTCTCTGTGGATCCTTGGATACCAGTCTGAATTCCTGCTCTCCAAAAGCTAAGTTTTCTGCTCTGCCGTTTGCATTAGTACGTTGTTTTTGTTTTGCTGGATTTCTGTCATTCCCTGCTGGGGTGATCTGAATTCCTTTAGCTCTGTCTTCAGAAAATACCTGAGTGCTGATATAGTTTTTGAAGCCTAGCTGCTTCAGGGCCTTTTTCCATATCAGCCTGTTGGCTTATGTCTTTTCAGGGTTTTTGCAGATTGCAGACAGCAGCTGTCCTATTTTAGTGAGTTTGGGCCCCATTGTTTTCTCAGCCTATCTTTCTATCTGTGTGTGTGTTTTTTCATCTTGCTTCACCGTTATTAGGGGTAGTTCTTTCTGCCATCTCGCCCGATTTGAGACGTGCTCTTGAAGAGTTCCAGGAGGACAAACCTGAGCGTTGTCCCAGTGGAAAGTTGTATGTTCCTGACCAGTGGAAGAGGAGAGTGATGTCTGAAGTTCATTGCTCTGCTTTGGCTGGTCATCCAGGTATTTTTGGTACTAGAGATTTGGTGAGTCAGTCTTTTTGGTGGCCCTCCTTGTCTTGTGATGTCAGGAATTTTGTGCAGTCCTGTGGGACTTGCTCCCGGTCTAAATCGTGTTCTCGTTCTAGTGGGTTGTTGATGCCTTTGCCTGTCCCCAAGAGGCCATGGACCCATATTTCAATGGATTTCATCTCTGATATGCCTGTCTCTCAAAGGATGACTGTTATTTGGGTGATTTCTGAAATGTTCTCTAAGATGGTCCATCTTGTACCACTCCCTAAGTTGCAGTCTTCCTCTGAGTTGGTACCCCTGTTTTTGCAACAGGTGGTTCGCTTGCACGGGATTCCTGAGAACATTGTATCTGACAGAGGGGTTCAGTTTGTGTCTAGATTTTGGAGAACTTTCTGTTCCAAGCTGGGAATTCAGTTGTCCTTCTCCTCTGCTTTTCACCCTCAAACCAATGGGCAGACAGAGAGAACAAACCAGACCTTGGAGTCATATTTGAGATGTTTTATTTCCGCTGATCAGGATGATTGGGTTTCATTTTTGCCCTTGGCCGAATTTGCTTTAAATAATAGAGCTAGTTCTGCCACTTTGATGTCACCTTTTTTTTGTAACTTTGGGTTTCATCCTCGATTTTCTTCAGGGCAGGTGGAGCCCTCTGCCTGCCCAGGTGTTGACACTGTGGTGGAGAGAATGCACCAGATCTGGGACCAAGTGGTGGATAAGTTATCTCTCTCCCAGGAAAAGGCCCAGCGGTTTTCCAACCGACATAGGACCATTGGTCCCCACTTTAAGGTTGGTGATATGGTGTGGTTATCATCAAAAAATATTGCTATGAAGGTGGCTTCTCCTAAGTTTAAGCCTAGATTTATTGGACCTTACAAGATTTTGGAGATTATTAATCCAGTCTCTTTTCGTTTGGCTCTTCCTGTCACATTTAAAATCCATAATGTGTTCCATAAGTCTTTGTTGAAGAGGTTTGTTGAACCTGTTGTTCCTGGGGTGGCACCTCCAGACCCTGTATTGGTTGAAGGTAACATGGAATATGAGGTAGAGAAGGTACTGGATTCCCGTCTGGCTAGACGGAGACTCCAGTATTTGGTTAAGTGGAAGGGTTATGGCCAGGAGGATAATTCCTGGGTCTCTGCCTCTGATATTCATGCCAAAAGATTGGTGCGTGCCTTTCATCGGGCTCACTCTGATCGCCCTGGTGGCGTGGTTGAGGGTTCGGTGACCCCTCCTCAAGGGGGAGGTACTGTTGTGAGTTCATTTTCCCCTTTACCACTGAGGCCCGATGAACTCCCTCTTCTAGTAAAGAAAGATAGTGAGCCTGATTATCAGGCATCTGGGTCTAATGATGATGATTGGCTGAGTGGAGTTTCTGACTGGATATAAGGCTGGCCACGCCCGTCTGCTCTGCGGGTGATTTCTCTGTGGATCCTTGGATACCAGTCTGAATTCCTGCTCTCCAAAAGCTAAGTTTTCTGCTCTGCCGTTTGCATTTGTAAGTTGTTTTTGTTTTGCTGGATTTCTGTCATTCCCTGCTGGGGTGATCTGAATTCCTTTAGCTCTGTCTTCAGAAAATACCTGAGTGCTGATATAGTTTTTGAAGCCTAGCTGCTTCAGGGCCTTTTTCCATATCAGCCTGTTGGCTTATGTCTTTTCAGGGTTTTTGCAGATTGCAGACAGCAGCTGTCCTATCCTGTCCTATTTTAGTGAGTTTGGGCCCCATTGTTTGCTCAGCCTATCTTTCTATCTGTGTGTGTGTTTTTTCATCTTGCTTCACCGTCATTATATGTTGGGGGCTGCCTTTTACTTTGGGGTCTGCTCTGGGGCAGTTTAGTTTTCCTTTTCTGTCTTTAGGCTATTTAGTTTCTCCGGCTGTGATCGAGGGGTCTAGGGCACCGTAGGAACCCCCCACGGCTACTGCTAGTTGTGTTGTTAGGTTTAGGGGTCTGCAATCTGATAGTTGCCAACTTCTCCGGTTTTCTGGACTTAGCTGCTATTTTTGTGTCTGCCTCCTACGGTGACTCATTCATAACACTCATCCACATCTACCACAAAAGACTTCAAGCTGTCATTGATGTTAGAGGCGGCAATACACGGTATTAATAAATGCAGTATGTAAACTTTTGATCAGGGTCATTTGGATATTTTGGGTTGTCGCTAAGTTTTAAAATGAGAAAACACAGTAGTTTGATAATAAGTGGCTTCACACAACCACTAACCATGAGTAGAGAAAAAGTTTTGGAGTTATCATTCATTTTCTCTGAAAAAAAGGCCAAAAAAGCAAAAATTCTGTAGGGGTATGTAAACTTTTCAGCACAACTGAACATTATGTAAAAATGGAGACATGTTACATATACAGAAACACACATTTTTCTATATAATACCCTGAGGATAGGGAATATAAAGTGGACAACGCCGCGCAGGATCTAAGCACAGTATTAAAAATGTCACAAATAAAAATACAAAGCTCATCCACTCATCAGATTTTAGGTTGAAGAAACCACGTAATGACCCTGGGGGGATTACAACTAGTGATGGGCGAGTAGCATTGTTGCTCGGGACTCCCCGAGAATGCTCAGGTGATCGAGTATTTTGGTGTGTTCGGAAATTTAGTTTTCCTCATCTCAGCTGTATGATTTGTGACTTGTAGACAAGGCTGAATACATGTGGGAATTCCCTAACAAACAGGCATTCCACACATGTATTCAAGCTGTCTAGTCACAAATTATGCAGCTAAAGCGACAAAACTAAATCTCCGAGCACGCCAAAATACTCGGAAACCACCCGAGCAAGCTCGGGGAGACCTGAGCAACAAGTATGCTCGTTCATCACGAATTCCAAGCCAAGTCTTGGTAACTTGGTCTCCTGCATGGCTCCTGATCCACGAGGCGATCATCAATTGTCCCTGGGGAAAGTAGGAGAGATGCAAAAATCAGTCTGGTGCCGGCGCTCTCAAAAAATACTGTATATCATGTGCTAAATTTTGCTTGATTAAAAAAGTTTTTTATTCTACATATTCCAAGGAAAAACAAAGTGTTTTGGCTTGAAAAGAGCAAAAGCCTTTATCAGGTAAATTACACAACCATACTGAAAAGATAGCCATGTCTTTTTTTTTAAAACCTTTTTTGCAAAGGGAAAGGGAAGGGTGTTTATTACCAGCACCAATACTCCACTTGATTTGCTTACTCCTCTTGATTAGTTTAATTCATTAGTACAGGTGGATAAGGGGTGTAGTTCACTTTGAGGCAAAATGAATTTGTATGCAAATATGAACCATATATCTTAAAAGATTAAACTCTAATAGAAGGTAATAAAAAAAAGTGAAGTCAGCTTACCGGTCTGTGTATATCTCCCCAAGCCAGCTAACGCCCAGCACAGAACGTGGTGAGTTGCCACCAATCTTCTGAGCACAAATAGAAGAAAAAAAAAATTCCAGCTCCTGGCGAAGCAGCTAAAACTTGAACAAAGATTTATTGGACAACTACAAAAAATCCATAAAAATATTAAACAGCAGGTACCAAAACACACCAGTGGAGACGATCAGCGCGTTTCAGCTTAAAACAGTCTTACTCATGATCTGTCTCATAATACACACCAAGTCCCTATATACCCCATACAAGGTGCTGATTGGACAGACAATAGAAAATGCAAATAACATATCATCCAAATTAAAATCATAATGCATAACATCTAAAAAAGATGCACAGATAACACATTAGATATATATTACATCCTATAACTAATTTGTCCTATTAATAATAGAATAAACAGACAGAATATTCTATCACAAAAGGTTAATAATGCTTAATGAGATCCTGCCTTGCATTCAAACCATGCGGTATCCTGGTCTCCAAAATGAACATCCAATATGTCTCTCTATTTAAGAGTTTTTGGTGCATATTACCACCTCTCCGAGGTTTATACATTTTTTCAATACCGCAGAAACTAAAATTAGAAATATTCCCCTTATGTACTTCTGAAAAATGTCGAGAAACCGCAGACGGGGAGATCGCTTTGAAATTAACTGCATCTGATAAATAACGTCTAATGGACCTGTGGTGCATTCCACATACTGCATCCTACATTCAATACACTCCACCAAATACACCACATATTCCGTATTACAGTTAATATAATCATGAAAAACAAATTAATTCAGATTATAATAAGAAGAGAATTTATCTGTCTTGTTCACATAATGACATGTCTTACATCGATTGGCTCCGCATCTGAAAAAACCCGTGGCGTTGAGCCAAGTAGCTCTATTAATTCTCTGAGGAGAACTCCAATACAAACTGGGAGACAGGATCGACCCCAGCGTGGGAGCTCTCCTCGCTCAAAATTGACACTGTTTGATGTTAATATTTTTTTCAATTTATCATCCTGTTTCAGCATAGGTAGGTATTCTCTAATATTATTGGTAATCTCTCCATATTGAAGTACTAAAAACCACACTTATACTTTTTGAATTTTTCTCTGAATTTCTCTTCTTTGTTAATAGTAAATTCTGTCTGTCCATTCTAGACACTTTTACATGTGCCTGTTCTAAATTCCATTTACGATAACCCCGATGTTTGAGACCGTCCACAAAACCTGTCCGTTTCCATAAAAAAAAGCATCATCATCCGACCAATTTCTTCTAGTACGAATTAGTTCACCAAAAGGAATATTTTTTGTAACATGCCTCGGATTCCTCAACCACGAAACGACAAAAACACTAGTGCACGCTCTTATCTCCCGCCTCGACTACTGCAACCTCCAGTCCATCCTACACTCTGCTGCCCGACTAATCCACCTGTCTCCCCGCTACTCTCCAGCCTCCCCCCTATGCCAGGCCCTTCACTGGCTTCCTATCGCTCAGAGGATCCAATTCAAAACCCTAACCATGACATACAAAGCCATCCACAACCTGTCTCCTCCATACATCTGTGACATGGTCTCTAGGTACCTACCAGCATGCAACCCTCGATCATCTCAAGATCTCCTTCTCTACTCCCCCTTATCTCCTCATCCCACAACCGCATACAGGACTTATCCCATGCTTCCCCCATACTCTGGAACTCCCTGCCGCAACACATCAGACTCTCACCATCAACGGAAACCTTCAAGAAGAACCTGAAGACCCACCTGTTCCGACAAGCCTACCGCCTGCACTGATCCTCGGTCTACTGAACCACTGCACGACCTGCTCTACCCCCTCCTACTGTATCCTCACCCATCCCTGTAGACTGTGAGCCCTTGCGGGCAGGGTCCCCTCTCCTTATGTACTTGTGCGTCCCTTGTCTTACACTTGTTTATTATTCTTGTATATATTACACTTGTCTATAATTCCCCTTTTGACATGTAAAGCGCCATGGAATATATGGCGCTATATAAATGCATAATAATAATAATAATGACATGAGTTGGCCCGAAGGATCAAATTACTAGCAGTGGGCTTTCTGTAAGGAGTAATCTCAACAGCATGACTAAATACATTACCAAAAAGATTCAGATCTAAATAATGAATTTGACTTTTTTGAAAAGAAAAAGTGAACTTTAAGTTAAAATTATTGTTATTAATATGGTCCACAAATTTCAAAGTCTCCTCCTCTGTGCCATTCCATATAAACAATAAATCGTCTATATATCTTTTTTTAGATGTTATGCATTATGATATTAATTTGGATGATATATGTTATTTGCATTTTCTATTGTCTGTCCAATCAGCACCTTGTATGGGGTATATAGGGACTTGGTATGTATTATGAGACAGATCATGAGTAAGACTGTTTAAAGTTGAAACGTGTTGATCGTCCACACTAGTGTGTTTTGGTACCTGCTGTTTAATATTTTATGGATTTTTTTGTAGTTGTCCAATAAAACTTTGTTCAAGTTTTAGCCGCTTCGCCAGGAACTGGAAAAAATGTTTTCTTCTATTTGTGCTCTAATAGAAGGTGATAATTTAAAAAATAAATAAAAATATTAAAAAAATTAAAAAAACAAAAAATAAATATAAAAAATCTGACCATTATAATGATAGTGTATCACTATACTTTCTCTATCACATAATTCAAACCATTCGGATACACAGTTTGTAAGCGAAATATCCCAAAAGATTCCTTCTTGTTTAATATTCGATTACGATTCAAAACTCGGGACGGTATATTTTCTACTGTTGTAACCATTATTTGAAATTTTTTATTATGCTTTAATAACATATCACGTGACAAGCTATGCTGAAGGAAGCCAACTTTTGTGTTGTGATGGTGTCCATTCATTTTTGCTCTGACTGTTTGTGTAATGTGGCCAACATATTGGAGGCCGCAACAGCTCGTGACTGTGTGAATAACATATATAAACAGCAACCTGAGCATTCAATCAAAGGAAAAAAGATTCAAATGAAATGGAGAAAAATTCTTTATTCTCTTAATTCAGACTGGGAAAACACAGCCAAAAATGGAGAAATTATCCAGCAGAAATGTTTTTTGACCCGACGTCTCAGCCCAATCGGCCTTTATCAAGGGTATATTCTAACAAAATAAATACAAGATACAATCAATATTACAAAATGGATATAAAAAAACAAATGTATCATAATGCAGTGAGAAGCTAATCATATGCCGCTCATGACAAATACTTCAGTATCAGTAAGATCGTTTCATAAATGAAAGACAACATAAATCACAGTTATAATACATAGAAACAAATTGCCAAAGTGAAAATATCATATAATGCACACAAATGTGGCTTAGAATAGAATATATATGATTCTTAATGCTAATGAATCTAAGGATAAAGGACCAAGATATAGAGAGACAACCCCTTTTGTATCAGGGGAGGCAAGCTCGGGATAGGAGAGCAGATTACATGGTAGGTAAATAAGTATAAAGGAGGGAAACAACAAAGGAACTAAAGCACAATAATCACCTGCAGAGTTGAGAAAAGAGACACGCATGGTGTGCCCCAAGTAAGCGATATCCCAGTGGTACAAACAGGACCTTCTTATATCTGGGTGACGTCAGCCCACGTGATCATATCAGGTGCTGAAACCCGAGAATGCGAGGAGAAGGAGTGACAGAGCATGCACAAATAATGCATGTCAGTTTTTCTGCAATGCTGGGGAAAGACCCGCAACCACAATGTGAAGCAAAATACGCAAGTGCGATGCTATGCACAAAAAAGAATGAGAGGAAAGAGAATAAAAAGCAATATGGGGACACATACATACGACAAGACATATGTATAAAGATAGATGCGGACATAGACCGCTATGGTAGTAAAGAAAAGAAGGGAAACAAGAGAAAAAGAGAGGGAGGAGGGAAGCAACAAAAAGACAAAAAAAAGGAAAAAAAAGGACAAACGCAGCTACCCATTCCCCACATAATCTGTAAAAAGGGAAAAATAATAAAGGAATTAGTATAAACATGCTACATATAAATGCGCATATGGCTCAATGAGACAGTGTATAAGGATATCACAGGGCGACCTCATATTCTCTGTTCATACCGCCTGGTTCTGCAATATAAAGATCCAGAAAGCCTCCCTAGCTTTCAGTTTTTTAATTCTATCCCACCTCTCTTAAAAAGAGGAATGCTTTCAATAATCTGATATTTTAGTTGTGAAACATTAGGCCCAGCCGCCACAAAGTGTGCTGGGATGGGTAAAGGAAGTCTCTTGCAGCGTATAGTGGATTTGTGCTGCGATATGCGGTCTCGAATATGCTGAGTGGTCTCACCAACATATCCGAGACCGCATGGACATTTAATGAAATAATTGACGTATGTTGAGTCACATGTGTGAAACCCCTTGACTGGATATGCTTTGCCCATCCTTGGATGCGTAAAGGTGTTACCCTTCGTTATGTTGGAACACTGCAAGCAATGGAGTCATGGGAAAGTGCCTCTTTTTTGCGTAACTAAAGTTCTTTGCCTCTCTGTAGGTTTATTAGAGCCAATATCAGCTCGCACGAGAAGATTCCGGAAATTAGGGGGTTTCTTATAACAAGTAATAGGTAAAATATCAGATTATCAAATGCATTCCTCCTTATAAGAGATGGGGGGATAGAATTAAAAAACTGAAAGCTAGGGAGGCTTTCTGGACTTTACATTGCAAACTTTAGAACCAGGCGGTATGAACAGAGAATACGAGGTCGCCCTGTGATATCCTTATATGCTGTCTAATTGAGCCATATGCGCATTTATATGTAGCATGTTTATACGTAGCATGTTTATACTAATTCCTTTATTATTTTTCCCTTTTTTACAGATTACGTAGGGAATGGGTAACTGCGTTTTTTATGTCCTCTTTTTTTCCTGTCTTTCTTTGTTGCTTCCCTCCTCCCTTTCTATAGTTTCCCTTCTTTTCTTTACTACCATAGCGGTCTATGTCCGCATATATCTTTATACATATGTCTTGTCGTATGTATGTGTCCCCATATTGCGTTTTATTTTCTTTCCTCTCATTCTTTTTCGTGCATGGCATCGCACATGCGTATTTTGCTTCACTTTGTGGTTGCGGGTCTTTCCCCAGCATTGCGGAAATCTGACATGCATCATTTGTGCATGCTCTGTCACTCCTCCTCCTCGCATTCTCGGGTTTCAGCACCTGATATGATCATGTGGGCTGACGTCACCCAGATATAAGAAGGTCCTGTTTGTACCACTGGGATATCGCTTACTTGGGGCACACCATGCGTGTCTCTTTTCTCAACTCTGCAGGTGATTATTGTGCTTTAGTTCCTTTGTTGTTTCCCTCCTTTATACTTATTTACCTACCATGTAATCTGCTCTCCTATCCAGAGCTTGCCTCCCCTGATGCAAAAGGGGATGTCTCTCTATATCTTGGTCCTTTATCCTTAGATTCATTAGCATTAAGAATCATATATATTCTATTCGAAGCCACAATTGTGTGCATTATATGATATTTTCACTTTGACAATTTTTTTCTATGTATTATAACTGTGATTTATGTTGCCTTTCATTTATGAAACGATCTTACCGCTACTGGAGTATTTGTCATGAGCGGCATATGATTAGCTTCTCACTGCATTATGACACATTTGTTTTTTATATATCCATTTTGTAATATTGATTGCATCTTATATTTATAATGTTAGAATATACCCTTGATAAAGGCCAATTGGGCCAAAACGTTGGGTCAAAAAAAACTTTTCTGCTGGATAATTTCTCCATTTTTGGTTGTGTTTTCCCAGTATGCATTAAGAGAATAAAGAATTTTTCTCCATTTCATTTGGATTTTTTTTTCCTTTGATTGAGTGCTCGAGGTTGCTATTTATATATAGACTTGATATTCATTCCTCTGAAGCACCACATTTGTATTTAGAGTGCATTTTTTGACCTGGACTATTATATATTACAGTGTAAATAACAGTCACTGGTGCAAGATAGATGTTGCTTAATCTCACAGGTCTCACCAGTACTGTATGAAGTGATCGAGCGAGCCCCATGTTGTATAATGTACATGCTCCCTCCCTCCTCCCCTCTTCATATACTGTGAATAAATATGATGTGAAGCATTTAGTGAGCTGTACCCTGCTGATGCAAACCTTGACATTAAAAGTTCAAAAAGACATCTAAAAAGACATTTACAACGCTGCCACCAGAAGTTTACAATGCTGTGACTGAAAAAGATCACAGCAGCACCAAGAAACCAGAGACCAGCACTTCCCGCCAGGCAAAGGAGGAGGAAAGAGTCTCAAATGTCAGTTACAAGATATTTTGTAAGTGACAAAGTTACTGTAACAATGACAGCAGATGTGTTTAAAAGACAGCTCATCCAGCTTGTTGTTAAGGACAGTGTAACATTATCATTATTTGCATGACCAGCTTTTACAACTCAAAGGAGAATGGCTCGCAAACTTGGTGTTTCTCTGGAAAGAGAAAGTATAAGGCTGGAGTAACACTAGCGAGAAAAACGGACAAGTGCTATGCGATAAAAAATTGCATTGCACTCGTCCCAATGTAAGGCCAGGTTCACATTGCGTTTAACCAGCCCTTTCAACGCATAGCATTGACGGGCTGGTTAAACGGTATAGCATAACGCGATCGCGTTATGCTATACCCGCTAGCCATCAGCACTAGCAGTGATGGAGCCTCAGACACTGCAGCCCGCGTCCGAGGCTCCATCATTGAATGACGGCACATCCTGAACGCGTGCGCTTTACGGCATGCGTCACACGATGCGCCCGTCAATGGAGGGCAATGGCAGCGTTAACGGACTGCGTCACACCGCGGCGTAACGCAGTCCGTCTAACGGACTGCTAAAACGCAGTGCGACCCCGGCCTTAATCTATGGGACAGCTCCCATCATCAGATTTCTTCTCGCGCGTTTTAATTGGGCTGAGAAAATCACAGCATGCATTGATTGTCACCGATTCCTGGCCAAGACTCGCCAATGTATATATATATATATATATATATATATATATATATATATATATATATATAAATATATACACACATGTCATTGAGACACATACAGTGCCCTGCAAAAGTATTCAGCCCCCTGGAATTTTACAACCTTTTCCCACATATCATGCTTCAAACATAAGGATACCTAATGTAAATATTTGGTGAAAAATCAACAAGTGGAACACAATTGTGAAGTTGAACGAAATTTATTGGTTATTTTAAATTTTTGTGGAAATGCAAAAATTGAAAAGTGGGCCGTGCAATATTATTCGGCCCCTTTAACTTAATACTTCTTTGCGCCACCTTTTGCTGCGATTATAGCTGCCAGTCGCTTGGGGTATGTCTCTATCAGTTTTGTACATCAAGAGACTGAAATTCTTGCCCATTCTTCCTTGGCAAACAGCTCAGTGAGGTTTGATGGAGATGGTTTGCGAACAGCAGTTTTCAGCTTTATCCATAGATTCTCGATTGGATTCAGGTCTGGACTTTAACTTGGCCATTCTAACACCTGGATACGTTTATTTGTGAACCATTCGATTGTAGATTTTGCTTTATGTTTGGGAACATTGTCTTGCTGCAAGAGAAATCTCCGTCCCGCTCTCAGGTCTGTTGCAGACTCCAACAGGTTTTCTTCAAGAACGGTCCTGTATTTGGCTCCATCCATCTTCCCATCAATTTTAACCATCTTCCCTGTCCCTGCTGAATAAAAGCAGGCCCAAACGATGATGCTGCCACCACCATCTTTGATAGTGGGGATGGTGTGTTCAGGGTGATGAGCTGTGTTGCCTTTACGCCAAACATATCTTTTGGCATTGTTGCCAAAAAGTTTGCTTTTGGTTTCATCTGACCAGAGCACCTTCTTCCACATGTTTGGTGTGTCTCCCAGATGGCTTGTTGCAAACTTTAAACAACAGTTTTTCTGGATATCGTTGAGAAAAGGCTTTCTTCTTGCCACTCTGCCATAAAGCAATTAGTGAAATTTAAAACATAACTTTTACTGATATATAATATATAAAAGATAGGAACAACATGTGTGTCACCAAAATTCATAAAAGTAGTCGATCAAGTGAAGATACCCGATAATACAGCAAAGAATCAGGCCCTAGAATGACCAATATAAGGATTTTTGTTACCTAAATACAACTAGACAACAAAACATAGGAAATGGCGACCTATTAGTTCATTTTACACGCCATAACCAAAACCTTCACATATAAATAAATGCAGATGTGGAAAGCCCATAATACTGGCTATATATATATATATATATATATATATATATATATATAATGCGAATGAGACCATAATGACAATGAAAAAATTAGAACGATCTCACCCAAGAGTTGAGAGAAAGACGGGAGTCTTCAGTGATCAAGCAATGACCATGTTTCCTGGAAAGAAAAAGTTGGGAGGACAATACCCTGTCAATCCCTATGGAGCTAGCAATCATCTAATCCCCAAAACTCCCGCCCTGACAAGGGCAGTCCACAACTAACCCTATTGCACATGCCCTGCACTTTCCCTAAAACGGGGGGTGTTCTTGTCCCAACGCGTGTCATCCAAGCGAACTCCTCAGGGGACTAGCTTGTCATAAAGTGCCATAGTGCTAAAGCTGAAGAGACATTGTAACCTTCTACTCTCAATGCTGTCTGCAGACAGTGAAGGAAGAAAGGGCATATTTATAAGAATACACTTCCTATATAATCACCAGAATGGATAACAGATGTCACTATAATCATTTCAGCTGTGGTTCATAATGATGCTAGAGTAATCTCCCAGTATCATACCTGTTTGCTGTCAGTTTCAGAAAAACGCGCCATTAACATGGTGGTCTGCGATGCCTGTCATAGATGTGCGCCACTCACTAGAATGCACGGCGTTTCTGGCGGCGTGCACGCTGAACTATGCCAGCCTGCGCATCCACATTATTCACGTTATAAACGCGCCATTAACAAGATGGTATGGGATACCCAGTAAACACCGCCCACTCCAATACACTGAATCCCCAGCGGCGTGCGCGCTCGCATATTATTAAACTGGAAGATGCCAACCTGCGCGTCCACGTTGTCGACATACAGTGCACGTCACTTCCGGTGGCACGTGCGCTTACATGGGACTAAGATCCTCAGTTGCGCGTCCCCTCCACCAACACTTCCGGACCTTTTAGCTCCCGCTCCTCTGGAACGCTTATATCACTTCCTGTGCTCCCACATGTTCATCTGTGGAGTGCATCAGTTTAAAGTGTCCCACTTACAATGTGGCAACCATACTATGACCAAATCAGTTCCATTAGCGGACGTTCCTCAAATAATAATGGCAATAACCACATAAGGCTCTAAAATGTGGTTACCCGGAATAATTGCCAAACGATATAATCATGGTCATCTCATATGGGATACAAAACCAATACAACGATAAATGAGCAACCAGATATATATATAACAGAGAGAACAGGAGAAAATATAAGAACCACACAAATAGTAACAATATTCATGTATATGCAAATTCAAATCCTAATAATCAGGTGACAAAGGGATTAAGCAATATGGTAATGATTAGTGAGTAAATAACTAATGGAGAACAGAATAAAAGAAGGAATTCAAATAAAACAGCTAAAATTTATCTGGTCATTAAGGCCTCTAGGCACAACTGTATCGAGAGAAAAAATCCATTTGGCTTCTCGTTGCAACAGCAACTGATTCCAGTTGCCTCCCCTTTTTTTGGTTAGAATACCTTATCAATAGCAGTGAATTTAACATGCTCAGTTTGGCCCCCATGAAGGCTGTGGATATGTCGAGAAATTGGGGTATCCCTTTTATGTAGGATGTCCCCAACGTGGTTCACCAATCCTTCTCCTAAACTCTCCGATTGTCTTTCCCACATATTCGAGTCCACATGTGCAGGTAGCCTTATAAATGACACCCTTGGTACTGCAGTTCATAAAATGTCTAATAGAATAACTCTTGCCTATCACATTACTCGAAAAGTTTTTACCTGTACAAATGTGCTGACATGCCACACAATGCCCACATTTATGGCAACCCACCACATCGCTGTGCAGCCACGTTTTCAAACCTGGGCTAGAGAAATGGCTGCGCACAAGTCGATCATTTAAGGATCGTGATTTTTTGTATGTTATTGAGGGGTTATTACCCAAATAAGCTGAAATATCAGCATCCATTTGTAAAATGGACCAGTGTTTTTTAATGATATTTCTCACTGGGATTGCCCCATTGTCAATTGTGGTGATAAACCTCAGGGTGTCATTTTCTGATTTTTTTGGGGTAGGGTTCAATAACTCAGAACGTACATGACCACTTGCACTTTGATAAGCCTCCTTTAAAACGTTGTGGGGATAGCCCCTATCCAGGAATCTATCCCTCAAGTCCCTAGCCTGGGACTCAAATGTTGACATATTGGAACAGTTTCTTTGCACCCTAAGATACTGTCCTTTCGGGATGGCTCTCTTTAGATGTTGAGGGTGATGGCTACTCCAATGTAACAGGGAGTTAGTTGATGTAGGTTCCCTATATGTAGATGTCAACAACTCCCCTTTGTCATTTTTTTGAATAAGAATGTCCAAAAAGGCAAAGTTCATGTATCAATCACAAATGTGAAAAACAACCCAATGTCGTTGTGGTTAAGTTCCGCCACAAACTTGCCAAAGTCCTCCCTTGAGCCTTTCCATACAATGAAAATATCATCTATGTACCGTGTCCATATCTCTGGGACACGGCACATAGACAGCTAATCCATAGTGTCATCACGAAAAACCACTGTCTCTTCCCACCAGCCAAGGAGGAGATTAGCATAAGCCGGCGCACAGGGACTCCCCATGGCGGTCCCCCTTAGCTGGTGGTAGACCTTCTGGTTAAAAGTGAAAAAATTCCGTGTCAAACAGAATCGAAGAAGTTTCAAAACAAAGTGGCTGTGTTCCTGATGTTGGCACTCTCATATTCAAATAATATTTCACTGCTTCCAAACCACACACATGAGGGATGGAAGAATAAAGAGCCTCCACATCTATACTTGCCAAAAAGGATTTGGGGTCGATAGTGAGACCTTCTAGACTGCGAAGGGGATCTGGCGTATCCTGGACAAAAGACTGCAAAGAGGATACAAAAGGAGACAGAATTCGGTCTAGATAAATCCCAGCATTTTGACAGAGACTGCCCACGCCCGAGTCAATTGGTCTACTTTTAAGGGGATCCAGCCCCTTATGAATTTTCGGTAGTCAATAAAAAGTAGCAGTCACTGGATGGCTGGGAAATATAAAATCGAACTCTGTTTTAGAAATAACCTTCTTCTCAAGGGCCTCTAGCAGTAATTGTCGTAGTTCTTCACGATAGACATCCATCGGATTATTCACCAAAATCTCATAAGTGTCGCTATATGCCAAAATTGTGTCACATAAGTTGATATTGATCCACTCCCAGGACAACAACATTGCCACCCTTGTCAGAGGGTTTAATCACAATGCTGCTGTCCTGTTCCAACCTACCAATAGCTGCCATTTCTTCTCTAGAACAGTTATACTGGCAACGAATCTGTTTATTTGAAAGCTCAATCAGGTCATGGGTTACCAGATTTGAAAAGATGTCAATTGCTGACAAGTCACCAGTAGGTGGTGGCATCCTGGTGCTTTTCCCTTTTAACTCGGTAAAAGGGCCGAGGCCCATTGTATTGGGATTTACCTCGGAAATGGAATTTAGCAATCTAACATCAGATAACATATCTTCTGGGATACCAAAGTCTGAGCTAGTACGTAGATCTTGCTTGTGAAAAAAACTTTTTCCACCTGATCTTCCGTAAAAACAGATTCAAATCCTTCACTGTTCTAAAAAGATCAAAGTCTGAATTGGGCACAAACGAAAGACCTTTATTTAATACTGATTTTTCATGGTCATCAATTGTCCTTTCTGAAAGATTAATAATTTGGATGTTCTGAGTCGGGGAAGATACCCCTAGTCAACAGATTACCTATTTCTTTATTTGTGGCGGTCTGTTCCTGAGAGCATAAACCTGATCTAAAAAATGCCCACTAGGTGTGTTCTCCGATCTATCAGGAGGGCCACATGCACCTCGAACTCTGCCGTGGCCCGTTTCTCCCTCTAACTGAACGACTTCTACCCTGTTTCTGAGTAGTCAGTGTCAGTGGTTGAGAGTACTGTATCTCTATCCGGGGGACCAGTACGTGGGGTCAACACCAAATAGGCCTTATTGTCCTTAAAATCCTGTACGTCACGCAAATATTGTTTATGCTTCCTCTCCTTTAAATGGTACTGGAAGCGTTGAATTCCTCCTTTTATTCTGTTCTCCATTTGTTATTTACTCAGTAATCATTACCATATTGCTTAATCCCTTTGTCACCTGATTATTAGGATTTGCATTTGCATATACATGAATATCGTTACTATTTGTGTGGTTCTTATATTTTCTCCTCTTCTCTCTGTTATATATATATCTGGTTGCTCATTTATCGTTGTATTGGTTTTGTATCCCATATGCGATGACCATGATTATATCGCTTGGCAATTATTCCGGGTAAGCACATTTTAGAGCCTTATGTGGTTATTGCCATTATTATTTGAGGAACGTCCGCTAATGGAACTGATTTGGTCATAGTATGGTTGCTACATTGTAAGTGGGACACTTTAAACTGATGCACTCCACAGATGAACATGTGGGAGCACAGGAAGTGATCTAAGCGTTCCAGAGGAGCGGGCGCACCTGCTAGCGTGCGCTTCAAGGTCCAGAAGTGTTGGTGGAGGGGACGCGCAACTGAGTATCTTAGTCCCATGTAAGCGCACGTGCCACCAAAAGTGACGTGCACTGTATGTCGACAACGTGGACGCGGTCGGCATCTTCCAGTTTAATAATATGCGAGCGCGCACGCCGCTGGGGATTCCGTGTATTGGAGTGGGCGGTGTTTACTGGGTATCCCATACCATCTTGTTAATGGCACGTTTACAACGTGAATAATGTGGAAGCGCAGGCTGGCATCGTTCAGCGTGCACGCCGCCAGAAACGCCGTGCATTCTAGTGAGTGGCGCACATCTATGACAGGCATTGCAGACCACCATGTTAATGGCGCGTTTTTCTGAAACTGACAGCAAACAGGTATGATACTGGGAGATTACTCTAGCATCATTATGAACCACAGCTGAAATGATTATAGTGACATCTGTTATCCATTCTGGTGATTATATAGGAAGTGTATTCTTATAAATATGCCCTCTCTTCCTTCACTCTCTGCAGACAGCATTGAGAGTAGAAGGTTACAATGTCTCTTCAGCTTTAGCACTATGGCACTTTATGACAAGCTAGTCCCCTGAGGAGTTAGCTTGGACGAAACGCATTGGGACAAGGACACCCCCCGTTTTAGGGAAAGTGCAATAGGGTTAGTTGTGGACTGCCCTTGTCAGGGCGGGAGTTTTGGGGATTAGATGATTGCTAGCCCCATAGGGATTGACAGGGTATTGTCCTCCCAACTTTTTATTTCCAGGAAACATGGT
Source organism: Dendrobates tinctorius (assembly GCF_039654945.1). Taxonomy (NCBI): domain Eukaryota; kingdom Metazoa; phylum Chordata; class Amphibia; order Anura; family Dendrobatidae; genus Dendrobates; species Dendrobates tinctorius. The sequence goes on along the minus strand of NW_027361776.1, from coordinate 2,899,374 downwards.
CATTGTTTGATCACTGAAGACTCCCGTCTTTCTCTCAACTCTTGGGTGAGATCGTTCTAATTTTTTCATTGTCATTATGGTCTCATTCGCATTATATATATGTATAGCCAGTATTATGGGCTTTCCACATCTGCATTTATCTATATGTGAAGGTTTTGGTTATGGCGTGTAAAATGAACTAATAGGTCGCCATTTCCTATGCTTTGTTGTCTAGTTGTATTTAGGTAACAAAAATCCTTATATTGGTCGTTCTAGGGCCTGATTCTTTACTGTATTATCAGGTATCTTCACTTGATCGACTACTTCTTTTATGAATTTTGGTGACACACGTTGTTCCTATCTTTTATATATTATATATCAGTAAAAGTTATGTTTTAAATTTCACTAATTGCTGTATACTATGTCCTATTCTTTTTGGTGAATTCCGCATATGTCAACTACTGACAGTGCTCATTGCTCTCATTGCTTTATAATCACTCTTCCATAAAGGCCAGATTTGTGCAGTGTACGACTGATTGTTGTCCTATGTACAGACTGTCCCACCTCAGCTGTAGATCTCTGCAGTTCATACAGAGTGATCATGGGCCTCTTGGCTGCATCTCTGATCAGTCTTCTCCTTGTTTGAAATGAAAGTTTAGAGGGACAGCCGGGTCTTGGCACATTTGCAGTGGTATGATACTCCTTCCAATACAATATGATCGCTTGCACAGTGCTCCTTAGGATGTTTAAAGTTTTGGAAATCATTTTGTATCCAAATCCGGCTTTAAACTTCTCCACAACAGTATCACGGACCTGCCTGTTGTGTTCCTTGGTCTTCATGATGCTCTCTGTGCTTCAAGCAGAACCCTGAGACTATCACAGAGCAGGTGCATTTATACGGAGACTTGATTACACACAGGTGGATTATACAGTATCTATCATCATTAGTATTTTAGGACAACATTGGATCATTCAGAGATCCACAATGAACTTCTGGAGTGAGTTTGCTGCACTGAAAGTAAAGGGACCGAATAATATTGCAAGCTCTACTTTTCAGTTTTTTAATTTCCACAAAAATTTAAAATAACCAATAAATTTTGTTCAACTTCACAGTTGTGTCCCACTTGTTGTTTGATTCTTCACCAAAAATTTACATTTGGTATCTTTACATTTGAAGCATGATATGTGGGAAAAGGTTGAAAAGTTCCAAGGGGCCGAATACTTTCACAAGGCACACATATATATATATATATATATATATATACTGTATATTATATACAGTGGGGAAAAAAAGTATTTAGTCAGTCAGCAATAGTGCAAGTTCCACCACTTAAAAAGATGAGAGGCGTCTGTAATTTACATCATAGGTAGACCTCAACTATGGGAGACAAACTGAGAAAAAAAAATCCAGAAAATCACATTGTCTGTTTTTTTTTCATTTTATTTGCATATTATGGTGGAAAATAAGTATTTGGTCAGAAACAAGCAATCAAGATTTCTGGCTCTCACAGACCTGTAACTTCTTCTTTAAGAGTCTCCTCTTTCCTCCACTCATTACCTGTAGTAATGGCACCTGTTTAAACTTGTTATCAGTATAAAAAGACACCTGTGCACACCCTCAAACAGTCTGACTCCAAACTCCACTATGGTGAAGACCAAAGAGCTGTGAAAGGACACCAGAAACAAAATTGTAGCCCTGCACCAGGCTGGGAAGACTGAATCTGCAATAGCCAACCAGCTTGGAGTGAAGAAATCAACTGTGGGAGCAATAATTAGAAAATGGAAGACATACAAGACCACTGATAATCTCCCTCGATTTGGTGCTCCACGCAAAATCCCACCCCGTGGGGTCAGAATGATCACAAGAACGGTGAGCAAAAATCCCAGAACCACGCGGGGGGACCTAGTGAATGAACTGCAGAGAGCTGGGACCAATGTAACAAGGCCTACCATAAGTAACACACTAGGCCACCATGGACTCAGATCCTGCAGTGCCAGACGTGTCCCACTGCTTAAGCCTGTACATGTCCGGGCCCGTCTGAAGTTTGCTAGAGAGCATTTGGATGATCCAGAGGAGTTTTGGGAGAATGTCCTATGGTCTGATGAAACCAAACTGCAACTGTTTGGTAGTAACACAACTTGTCGTGTTTGGAAGAAAAAGAATACTGAGTTGCATCCATCAAACACCATACCTACTGTAAAGCATGGTGGTGGAAACATCATGCTTTGGGGCTGTTTCTCTGCAAAGGGGCCAGAACGACTGATCCGGGTACATGAAAGAATGAATGGGGCCATGTATCGTGAGATTTTGAGTGCAAACCTCCTTCCATCAGCAAGGGCATTGAAGATGAAACGTGGCTGGGTCTTTCAACATGACAATGATCCAAAGCACACCGCCAGGGCAACGAAGGAGTGGCTTCGTAAGAAGCATTTCAAGGTCCTGGAGTGGCCTAGCCAGTCTCCAGATCTCAACCCTATAGAAAACCTTTGGAGGGAGTTGAAAGTCCGTGTTGCCAAGCGAAAAGCCAAAAACATCACTGCTCTAGAGGAGATCTGCATGGAGGAATGGGCCAACATACCAACAACAGTGTGTGGCAACCTTGTGAAGACTTACAGAAAACTTTTGACCTCTGTCATTGCCAACAAAGGATATATCACAAAGTATTGAGATGAAATTTTGTTTCTGACCAAATACTTATTTTCCACCATAATATGCAAATAAAATGAAAAAAAAAACAGACAATGTGATTTTCTGGATTTTTTTTTCTCAGTTTGTCTCCCATAGTTGAGGTCTACCTATGATGTAAATTACAGACGCCTCTCATCTTTTTAAGTGGTGGAACTTGCACTATTGCTGACTGACTAAATACTTTTTTTCCCCACTGTATATAAACCAAGACAAAAGGGCAGCACTACTAAAATAATACAGCAGGTGCAAAACCTATTCAGCAGTGTCTAAACAGCCAAAATGACACAAGGAAAAAAATTGGCACCACTCAAATTAAATGTGAAAAAAGTGGATACTTTACTGATCCTCAGATGCCATCTGAGGATCAGTAAAGTATCCACTTCTTTCACATTTAATTTGAGTGCTGCCTATTTTTTTCCATATATATATATATATATATATATATATATATATATATATATATATATATATAAACACACCGTATTTTTCGGACTATAAGATGCACCGGACCATAAGACGCACCCCTATTTTCAGAAGGAAAATAGGGAAAAAAATAATAGTGTGTCAAATGGGGGTCCGTCTTACAGTCCGAATTCAGCTTACCTGGGAAGGGATCCGGCACAGGTGGAGAAGTAGTCACAGGGGTCATTCAGTGGTCCAGGCTCGTGCGGTGGCGGCGGCTCTGTGCTGGGGCAGCTGCGCTGGGGCGGGTGGGCTGTGCTGGGGCAGCTGTGCTGGGGTAGGGGCAGCTGTGCTGGGGCAGCTGCAGCTGTGATGGGGCAGGGGCAGCTGTGCTGGGGCAGGGGCAGCTGGGGCAGTTGTGCTGGGGCAGGGGGGCTGGGGCAGCTGTGCTGGGGCAGGGGCAGCTGTAGCAGGGGCAGCTGTGCTGGGGCAGGGGCAGCTGTGCTGGGGCAGGGGCAGGTGGGGCAGCTGTGCTGGGGCAGGGGCAGCTGTGGCAGGGGGGATCTGCGGTGCGGTGGTGGCAGCGGGCTGTGCTCCGATGCAGGGGCGGTGGCTCCGCCGGCGTTTCTTCGCAGCACGGAGGCCCCCCGCACACCCCTTGCTGGGCGCCGCCATGTTGCGGTGGCCTCCGGGAGCATGGACGCCGGCAAGATGGCCGCCGGTCCGGGGGCGGCGCATGCGCAGCTTCAGATCTCGTGCCGAGATCTCGGGGGACGAGATTCAAATCTCGGCAACGAGATCTCGTCCCCCGAGATCTCGGGACGAGATCTGAAGCTGCGCATGCGCCGTCCCCGGACCGGCGGCCGTCTTGCCGGCATCCATGCTCCCGGAGGCCACCGCAACATGGCGGCGCCCAGAAAGGGGTGTGCGGGGGGCCTCCGGGATGCGAAGAAACGCCGGCGGAGCCGCCGCCCCTGCACCGGAGCACAGCCCGCTGCCACCACCGCACCGCAGAGCCTCGCCCGCTGCCACCAGGGCACCAGGTACCGTGCATTGCGACCATAAGACGCACCCCCCACTTTCCCCCAAAATTTTGGGGGAATAAAGTGCGTCTTATGGTCCGAAAAATACGGTATATTATATATATATATATATATATATATATATAGTTAGTTCATAGAGTTCTATATAGCATAATAGTCGCCTAAATCAATTGTCGGCTTCTGTAAAATCATTACAAAACCCGACATGAAATGACACATGGTTTAAATAAAAACTAAATGAAATGGTTTACTGTATGTCTTTGACTAATACTTAGATTAGGGTACTGTATAAAATTTTAGACATGTAGGTGTTAATTTTTTTCAACAAATTTACCAGTTAATTTGTGTGGGCTCCAGCGGTAATTTCTCCGCAAGATAGGGAAAGCCATTGAGTGAGGGTAGATATTAAAAGCCTAGAGAAGGACCATTGTTTTTGCCCCCCCCCCCGCTAAAAAATCTGCGCCTAGCCACCCCACGAAAGGCGCATCTGTAAGATGCGCCTTTTCTGGCACTTAGCCTCTCTATTCCCATGGCCTTTATCGGTGGCTCATGGGCTAATAATAATAGGTTAATGTCACCTTGCTATTGAAAGGGGACAATAAGACACCTATCCATTATTAACCCTAGAATAGTTAAGAGTTAAAAAAAGACACACACACAATTAAAAATTCTTTTAATGAAATAATCACACAAAGTTTTTGAACAAATTTATTATTCTGCTAAACCAAAAGAATCCCTTGTTGTCCTGTAAAAAAAACAAAAAATAAAAAACAACGATATACATACCTCTTTGATGTTCAGTCAGGTCCCCCGCTGCAATCAATCACAAGGGGTTAACTAGTTTACAACGGGGACCAGTGCTAATGCAACCGGCCCCGCTATAAACCATTGACGGATGAATGATATCATTTCTGCTCAGGCGCCCTGGCTGACCGGAGATGAACTAATAAGCGTCGGATAGTTTCTGAACATTATCCCAGGCTCCTGAGTTCACCTCAGGTCAGCCAGGGTCTCCGCGGAGCCTCACTGATTACCGCTGACATCAGTAAGGCTGTGAGGAGTTCCCGGCTGACCTGAGGTGAACTGTCAGCGTGGGAAAAAGTACAGAAACTTTCCCACGCTTATTAGTTCATTTCTGGTCAGCCGGGGCACCTGCATAGAGATGATTTCATTCATTCAGCAGTGGTTTACAGAGGGACCGGTCGCATTAGCACCGGTCTTCATTGTAAACAAGTTAACCCCTTGTGATGGACTGCAGCGGTGGACCTGACTGAAAACGGCGGTGAGGTATGTATATTGTTGTTTTATTTTTTGTTTTGTTTTTTTTACAGGACAACAAGGGATTCTTTTGGTTTAGCAGAAAAATAAATTTTGTCAAAAACTTTGTGTGATTATTTCATTAAAAGAATTTTTAATTAATGTGTGTCTTTTTTTAATCCTTTGCTATTCTAGGGTTAATAATGGATGTGTGTTGTTGTGAGTTCATTTTCCCCTTCACCACTGAGGTCTGATTTACTCTCTCTTCTGGTGAAGGAAGGTAGTGAGGCTGATTACCAAGCACCTGAGCAGGATGATGATGACTGGGTGACTGGAATTGCTGACTGGATATAAGGCAGCCAACGCCCTTCTGCCTGGCTGGTGATTTCTCTGAGGGATTCTAGGAGACCAGTCTGATTCCTGCTCCTCAAAAGCTAATTTTTCTGCTCTGCTTTTTGCATTTGTGTTTTGGTTTTGTTTTGCCTTGTTTTTCTGGATTTCTGCCATTCCCTGCTGGGGTGAGCTGAATTCCTTTTTGCTCTGTCTTCAGAAAATACCTGAGTACTGATATAGTCTTTTTGAAGCCTAGCGTCTTCAGGGCTTTTTTCCCTATCAGTCTGTTGGCTCTTGTTTTGATAGGGTTTTGGCGGATTGCAGACAGCAGCTTTTCTATCCTGTCCTATTGAGTTAGCTTGGGCCCCATCATTTGCTCAGCCTATCTTTCTATCTGTGTGAGTGTTTGTCATCTTGCTTCACCGTCATTATATGTTGGGGGTTGCCTATTGCTTTGGGGTCTGCTCTGGGGCAGTTTAGATTTCCCTTTCTGTCTTTAGGCTATTTAGTTCTCTGGCTGTGATCGAGGGGTCTAGGGCACCGTAGGAACCCCCCACGGCTACTGCTAGTTGTTGTTGATAGGTTCAGGGGTCTGCAATCCGATAGCTGCCAACTTCTCTGGTTTTCTGGACTTAGCTAGTATTTCTGTTTTTGCCTCTAGGGTGACTCATTCATAACAGTGTCTCTTATTGACACCTCTCCATTATTAACCTGGCTTAATGTCACCATTCAATAGCAAGGTGACATTAATCCATTATTATTAACCCATGAGCCACTGCTGAAGGCCATGGGAGTAGAGAGGCTAAGTGCCAGAAAAGGCGCATCTTACAGATGTGCCTTATCTGGGGTGGCTGGGGGCAGATTTTTTAGCCGGGGGGGGAACAATGGTCCCTCTCTAGACTATTAATATCTGCCCTCACTCACTGGCTTTCCCTCTCTGGCGGAGAAATTACCGCGGGAGCCCACAGAATTTTTTTCAACGAATTTACCCGTTAATTTAACACCTACATGTCCAAAATTTTACACACATACGCTAATCTAATTATTAGTTAAAGACATATAAAAAATAAATGAAATGAAAAGGTTTATTGTATGTAAACCATGTGTCATTTCATGTCGGGTTTTATATTGATTTTACAGAAGCCGGCAATTGATTTAGCGCCTATTATGCTATGCAGAACCAAAATTTACTTTCGTTAGGAAGTTATAAGGGTTAAAAGTTGACCAGCAATTTCTCATTTTTTCAATAAATTTTACAAAACCATTTTTTTTTTTTTTTTTTTTTTTAGAGACCACATCACATTTGAAGTCACTTTGAGGGGTCAATATGACAGAAAATACCCAAAGGTGACACTATTCTAAAAACTGCACCCCTCAAGGTACTCAAAACCACATTCAAGAAGTTTATTAACCCTTCAGGTGCTTCACAGGAATTTTTGTAATGCTTAAAAAAATGAACATTTAACTTTTTTTTCACAAAAAAATTAATTCAGATCCAATTGTTTTATTTTACCAAGGGTAATAGGAGAAATTGGACCCCAAAAGTTGTTGTACAATTTGTCCTGAGTACGCTGATACTCCATATGTGGGGGTAAACCACTGTTTGGGCACACGGCAGAGCTCGGAAGGGAAGGAGAGATGTTTGACTTTTCAATGCAAAATTGGCTGGAATTGAGATCGGACGCCATGTCGCGTTTGGAGAGCCCTAATGTGCCTAAACAATGGAAACCCCCCAATTCTAACTCAAACCCTAACCCCAACCTCAACCCTAATGGGAAAATGGAAATAAATACTTTTTTATTTTATTATTTTTCCCTAACTAAGAGGGTAATAAAGGGGGGTTTGATTTACTATTTATAGCGGGTTTTTATGTTGGGCAGCTGTCACACACTAAAAGACGCTTTTTATTCCAAAAAATAGTTTTTGCATCACCACATTTTGAGAGCGCTATAATTTTTTCATATTTTGGCCTACAGAGTCATGTGAGGTCTTGTTTTTTGCAGGAAGAGTTGACGCTTTTATTGGTACCATTTTCGGCCACATCACTTTTTTGATCACTTTTTATTCCGATTTTTGTGAGGCAGAATGAACAAAAAATGGCAATTCATGAATTTCTTTTTATGGGGGGGCGTTTATACTGTTATACTGTAAAATTGATAAAGCAGTTTTATTCTTTGGGTCAGTAGGATTACAGCGAACCCTCATTTATATAACTTTTTTTTATGCTTTGGCGCTCTTATACAATAAAAACTATTTTATAGAAAAAATATTTATTTTTGCATCGCTTTATTCTGAGAGCTATAACTTATTTTTTTGCTGCTGATGCTGTATGATGGCTTGTTCTTCGTGGGACAAGATGGAGTTTTTAGCGTTACCACGTTTATATCCGTTGTTTTGATCGCGTGTTATTCCACTTTTTGTTCGGCGGTATGATGATAAATCATTGCTTTTTGCCTCGTCTTTTATTTTTTATGGTGTTTACTAAAGGGGTTAACTAGTGGGACAGTTTTATAGGTCGGGTTATTACGGACGCGGCGATACCAAATATGTGTACTTATATTTATGTTGTAGGGATTCAACTCGCTCAGGAGCCACGGGAGTCAATCAGGAGGCAGGTTCCTTTTAAAAGTTCAAAGGGTTTATTGCTTCATAACCCATAAAGCAGTACATAACACAATGAATAGCCTTTAGCTCAGGCAAAAGCAAGCATAAGTGTCCATGATTTCAGGCTCAGTCCTGGAGCCTCAGCAAACACAGGAGGCTTATCCGTCCTCGCAAACAGCCAATATACACAGGCCTCACCGGGTCAGCAGCCTCAGCACGTGGTCTTTAGGAAGGTAGCCCACCTTCCTCCACCTAGGCCTGCCGGGACCTTCCACATGGCCCAATTAGATCCATGCGCTCTCTCTCATGTGACCTACTCGGGTTACCTTATATGGTCCGTAGCCACGCCCAGCGGGTCACATGGCTATGACCTCATCACAGGTCCTACAAGCATTCATACACTCTATTAAGGCGTTCTTTAAACACACCCCCTGGGTGGGTTTGTAGGTAACTCTCGCTGACACAGTGTAACAACAGCTCAGCATTGCCTCTGCTATCAACACACATATTCAAGCTTCCATCCCAAGGCCACATACCTTGGGATACATAACGGTCATTCAACAACCTATACCCATTACCACAATGGATATGCCTGTAGGCCGGTCCTGGGACACCCAAACAGCGCCCCCTAGCGGACATAGTGGTCACTACACCTCATACCACCCCCCTCTGTTCAAACTTGTGGGGTTGAACACATGACATCACCCAGGGATCTCGAGACCGGGCACCCATGTCACCTTTCCCTACAAGTCGAGAGGACCATCTCAGTCTGTTTCGGTAGTCATACTGCATAAATATGATAAACGTAAATATGACGTTAGGCCTCCCCTGCCCCCAGTGGTCAGTATCTCGGCCTTGGGCTTTGGCCTTCCCGTCAACATCCGTCAGCGTGACCAGACACTCTTTAGTCTCCACCTGTCAGCAGTGCGCTCCGTCACCCGACCTTTCTCTCACTGGCCGGCTCTCCCGGTTCGTACGGTCATGAGTCCCACCTCCAGTTGGGCTAACTGACTGGTCTGAGTCTGACCCTCTGTTGCTACGTCCACCACCAGGTCTCGTGCCTATGCTACTAAGATTAGAAGTGCCACTTGCGGACTCTCAACGTTCTTGCCTTCGACTACCTGTCCTTTCATTTTTTGGAGGATCCCTTCGGGTCCTTACACCTTGGGTTGGAGGTGGAGGCCACCTGACGTTCTGTATCTGCTTATTCAACTGCAGTCGGTCCTGTTTTAGCTGCTCTATCTCCTTCAGGTACGCTACCCGATATTCCAGGAGCATGCGAAGCATCCCAATGCTTTCCATCGAGCCAACCACAATGACTGGAACCATGTCATTTTCAACAGCAACTTGGATTTCCCCAGCAAGTGGGATCCTCACTCTATTCACACTGGATCGATTTACCATCTCCTGCATCACCTTTCCAAGTCTGCCAACGACTTTTCCCACCAGATTTCTGGGTACCGGAATTATGTCTTCCACAAAGCCCAGCCGACTTTGAGTTTCCCTCGCAAGCTCCAGACGTCGAGCGGCTTACCTATTACGCACCACGAGCATCTGTTTCGTGCAGAGACACTGTAGGTGCATCTCCTTCAGGACAGCCACCCTTCTCTCTGTGTCTTCCGTTTCTGCCAGTATCACCAACTGGTCTGTCTCTGGTGCCCAGTTCACACTATAGGCCTTTACTGCCTTTTTAAAGGTCTCATGCACACCCTCGCTGGCACATGTTTCTCGCACGTCTTCAGGTACCTCCATCACGCACTTGAAGGTCGTGGGCTTGCTCTCATCTTGGACACACGGTTCTGGGTTCGCCACGGACACTTCCCTCAAGATATCTGCCACGACCGGGTGACTGTCTTGTTCAGCTCTTGGCTCACAATCTTCCTGAGATTTACAGTCTTCAGGACCCTTTTCCAAGATAGCAAGGCAGAACTGCCAAAGCCTATCAGTCGGGCACGGCCGCTGTAAGTCTTCGCCCATCAACTTCTCCCGCAGTAGAACTCCTACAGTTTCCTTGAGCACTCTCACATATTCTCTGAGGGTCTCATTCCCACCTTGCCACGTTGTCAGGTGACCTCTGAGCTCCAAGACCTCTTTCTCCAGCTCATCCACTCTGCTCTCGGCCATTTGTCTCAGGACTCTTTCCCGGTCGAAATGTCCTTCCACTGTCTCCTTTATCAGCTGTATCACACGATCCTGTTCTCTTTTGGCCAGCACGTGTCTCACCACTACCTCTTTATTTATATTGTGAAAGGGTACCACTGGGTCACACCAGTCGAGTGAACCCTCCAGTTACCATCCAGCACCAATGTGTCTAATCCAGTCGTCTCATCTCCCAGCCCACCATCCGTTATGTCACGAGACGTCAGGTCCGTAAGTTGGGCAGATGTACTTCTTCCGGTCAGTTCTACCTCTGACCTGTCCATGTCAGGAGCCGTCACCGTCTCAATATCTGTTGGCCCCACAGTTGAAACGTCTTCATCGTCTGACCATACATCAAACACGACAAAGTCTCGGCCCCTCTCAAAGGTATGCACTGAGTTTGGTGGCATACTACCACCTTGACACTTCCCCTTTGTCATCTCAATCATAACTCTATCCACAGTATAATTCACAATGACCACATGGTCGCAGCGAACCCTGATGTTTTTCTCAGTCAGAGATAAAACGAGAGGAGCCTACCCGGGACTCCTTCCCAGTGCAGCATCACGGTACACACCTGTGGCCCGTCGTTATCAGGAAAATACATGCCGCACTCCTCAAAAGACATACACACACACTGCGGTTCCCCAGACATACCCACTGAGGCAACCAGTGCTGCCGTTTCCTGAACCACCCCAATTTGGGTCGCTGCCCCCTCCAGGGACTCCACCCCTTTTTGGGTTACCACCCCAGTTTGGGTCACTGCCCTTCTCTGGGACTTTTGGGTTACCATCCCAATTTGGTCACCGCCCCCCTTTGGGACTCCACCCCTTTTGGGTTACCACCCCAATTTGGGTCACTGCCCCCTTTGGGACTCCACCCCCTTTTGGGTTACCACCCCAATTTGGGTCACCGCCCCCTTTTGGGTCACCGCCCCCTTTTGGGACTCCACCCCAATTTGGGACTCCACCCCAATTTGGGACTCCACCTCCTTTTGGGACTCCACCTCCTTTTGGGACTCCACCTCCTTTTGGGCTACCACCCCGATTTGGGATTTCCCGATGTCTGTCCTGCAGAACTTCTTATGCCACAGTTCACACAGTACAGTTTGTCTTTTTGGGCTGGTACTGGCCCTTTAAGCACGACACCACACCAGTTCCTTCTGGCGCTGCCACAGCTCCTGCTGTCACAAATCACCAGCACCTCCGGCTGTCACTCACAAGCAGCTGCTGGTGTCACTGCAGCTCCTGCTGCGCCGTCTTCGTGGACCCGCAGATCCACTGGAAGCCGCTTGTCCCCTTCATAACCCCGCCGAGTTACCGGAAGCCGCTTGTCCCCTTCGTAACCCCGCCGAGTTACAGCAAGCCGCTTGTCACCTTGACCCCACTGAGCCACAGCAATCACCTTCAGGTTTTGCAGAGTAAAAGAGGAAAGAGAAAAAAAACAACACACCACACAAAAAAATCACGTGTCCTGTCTGTGTGCTATTCAGGACGTACTGTCTCTGCTTGAGACCGTCCAACACACAGGGCGCACCGGGTGCTATTCAGGGAGCCGACCCTCCTCCCAGGGTTTCCCAACACACCGGCCTCACCAGGTCCAGGGGCGCTATTCAGAACATACCGTCTCCACTTGAGACTGAATCACAAGGTCCAAGGTCATGACACGTGCTCCCGGGATCCGACTCTTCTCCTAGAATCTCCCAACACTGACCCTCCAGGACCTTTGCTCACTGAACCCTCCAGGTACACAGTCTCTCTCACTGACCCAGGTCAGCATACCACAGACTCCTGTCTGTTACCTGTTGGTGACGGCCACCTCTTCTCCTCAGAGGTATCCCACATATATCAATACAGTCACTTTCTCTGACCTCGGTCAGTAGTACTCACGATTTTCCAGACCGTCTGCTCTCCTGGCTCAGAGCCGCCAGTACGGCAACATGTGCTTCTTGGAACCGCTGCCCGCATTCTCCACCAGTTGTAGGGATTCAACTCTCTCAGGAGCCACGGGAGTCAATCAGGAGGCAGGTTCCTTTTAAAAGTTCAAAGGGTTTATTGCTTCATAACCCATAAAGCAGCACATAATATAATGAATAGCCTTTAGCTTAGGCAAAAGCAAGCATAAGTGTCCATGATTTCAGGCTCTGTCCTGGAGCCTCAGCAAACACAGGAGGCTTATCCATCCTCGCAAACAGCCACTATACACAGGCCTCACCGGGTCAGCAGCCTCAGCACGTGGTCTTTAGGAAGGTAGCACACCTTCCTCCACCTAGGCCTGCCGGGACCTTCCACATGGCCCAATCAGATCCATGCGCTCTCTCTCATGTGACCTACTCTGGTTATCTTATATGGTCCGTAGCCACGCCCAGCGGGTCACATGGCTATGACCTCATCACAGGTCCTACAAGCATTCATACACTCTATTAAGGCGTTCTTTAAACACACCCCCTGGGTGTGTTTGTAGGTAACTCTCGCTGACACAGTGTAACAACAGCTCAGCAGTGCCTCTGCTGATCAACACACATTTTCAAGCTTCCATCCCAAGGCCACCTACCTTGGGATACATAATGTTCATTCAGCAACCTATACCCATTACCACAATGGATATGCCTGTAGGCCCATCCTGGGACACCCACACAGCGCCCCCTAGCGGACATAGTGGTCACTACACCACAATGTACATAAAAAAGCAAAACAATAAATGTGTTTATTGGTAAAATATTTAATTTTTTTTCATTTGGTATTTTTAAAAAAATAATATTTTTACACATTATAATTTCTTTTTTAACTTTATTACATTGTCCCAGGTTGGGACGTCTAATATATAAAGCTCAAAGTGTGTATGTATGTATGTGTGTGTGTGTGTGTGTGTGTGTGTGTGTGTGTATGTCCGGGATAGGCATCCGCACCGTCGCAGCTACAGCCGCAAATTTGGCAGTCGCACGTCTGGACCCCGACAGCGTCCTAAGCTATGTTGTGAGGCGAAATTTTAACCCCGCGCGTTCCAATTCACCAAACAATTTTGCCTCTATCTACATACTGGGGAAAAAGTGTGTGCGTATCAAGCCCCGCCCCTCATTATGATGTCATAATGTCCCTATTTGTGTGAAGGGTTAATACTAAAATCAGAGTTGAAGTTTTGTTTTATTCATTCTCTGTGAGGTATATGTATTAGGAAATTCTGCACTAAGACAGCTAATGATGATACCAAAGGTGTCGTTGCCCCTGCTCTTCTCTGCACCGATCTCAAAAGGCTACTTGATGAAGATGTTGAAGCCAAGCACATGGCTACCTACAAAAGATCCCCACCACCGTCATCAAAAATTGTTATTCGTGAACTGCAGTATACAGAGGGGATGGGTGCGCAGCGACAGCCATGACTGGTAACACGGCATCAGTCATGTGAAGACCAGTACCCCTCAAGCTGTTAGCTTGGGATAGCACCTCTGATGCTGCATATGTGTTAAAAAAATTTATCTAGGGGGGAATGTGAAGGGTTAATACTAAAATCAGAGTTGAAGTTTCGTTTTATTCATTCTCTGTGAGGTTTCGTTTCTCCGTTTTTGTAGCTGTAAGATAAATTTTTATAATTGGCATGGGCTGTCATGAAACCAGACTTCTCTCATCAGGTACAAAGATAAGGGGCTCGGGGGGGTGCATTGCTCTGAATATGCCATTATACTACTTTCTACGCTATTTAGGTACGGACATATATGTAGTTTCCGGTTTTCTTGCAATATTATTGGCTTATAAAGTGAAATGATGCTATTGGTACTTGAGAACCTTGCATAATTAAGCAAAAGATTATAAAAGATGTGACTAAAATAAAGGGGCTTAGTGATCTGCCTCGATCCTCCCGTACAGAGACCCCAGTCTCCGTGTGGTCATTTGGGTTGCTAGCAACACTGGAATAATTTGGAAATCACTGGATCAACCGTGAAGGGTTAATTTAGCCCTCCCTAAATAGCTACCTCGACATTTGCATACTGGGGAAACAGTGTGTGCGTATCAAGCCCCGCCCCTCATGATGTCACAATGGTTGCCATGGCGACGCTGATGTCATCATAGGTTGCAAGCCCTGCCACTGCTCATTATATCATAATGGTTGACTATGGGATGGAGGATGCGTGATGGGTATATGGGCACTGGACAATGGGATGGAGGATATGTATGACGGGTATATGGGCACGGGACTATGGGATGGCAGATATGTATATGGGCACGGGACTATGGGATGGAGGATGTGTGATGGTTATATGGGCACTTGACTATGGGATGGAGGATATGTTTGACGGGTATATGGGCACGGGACTATGGGATGGCGGATATGTATATGGGCATGGGACTAGGGGATGGAGGATGTTTGATGGGTATATGGGCACTGGACTATGGGATGGAGGATATGTATGATGGGTATATGGGCACGGGACTATGGGATGGCGGATATGTATGATGGGTATATGGGCACGGGACTATGGGATGGCGAATATGTATGATGGGTATATGGGCACTCGACTATGGGATGGCGAATATGTATGATGGGTATATGGGCATGGGACTATGGGATGGCGAATATGTATGATGGGTATATGGGCACTCGACTATGGGATGGAGAATATGTATGATGGGTATATGGGCATGGGACTATGGGATGGAGAATATGTATGATGGGTATATGGGCATGGGACTATGGGATGGAGAATATGTATGATGGGTATATGGGCATGGGACTATGGGATGGAGAATATGTATGATGGGTATATGGGCATGGGACTATGGGATGGAGGATGTGTGATGGGTATATGGGCACTCGACTATGGGATGGCGAATATGTATGATGGGTATATGGGCACTCGACTATGGGATGGCGAATATTTATGATGGGTATATGGGCATGGGACTATGGGATGGAGAATATGTATGATGGGTATATGGGCATGGGACTATAGGATGGAGAATATGTATGATGGGTATATGGGCATGGGACTATGGGATGGAGGATATGTATGATGGGTATATGGGCACGGGCCTATGGGATCGTGGATATGTATGATGGGTATATGGGCACGGGACTATGGGATGGATAATTATAATTTGCTATAACTATATGGGCACGGGACTATGAGATGGAGGATAATTATTTGCTATAACTAAACACAGTTAGTTACTATGCCCGGGCAGCGCCGGGCTCTTCAGCTAGTTACTATATAAAGTCAGATTGCTGATCAGACACTTTTCATAGCACTGTGTCAGATCAGTTATCTGACAGAGTGTAGGTGGCTTGCCAGCGCCTGCTCTTAGCAGGCTCAAACAAGCCAATTCAATGCAGGACCCGGAAGGACCCCGTGGCCATATTTGAGCCAGGGGTCGCCATGGAGACCACAGTAACAACACGATCGCATTGTGTTGATCCGTTGGAAGAGAGCAGGAAGCCCCCTCCCTGCTCGATTGTTCTGTATGCCGCTATCACTACTGACAGCAGCATCAGAGGGGTTAAATGCCCATGATCGGTGCTAGCACAGTTCTTGGGCGTTGCTGCGGGGTATCAGCTGTCACATACAGCTGACACCCACACCCGATCACCACGGTGCTCAGCGTGAGCCCGTGGTGATCACACCGCCATACTAGTACTGCTCTGGACGGAAATGCAGTTCCTGCAGAGCAGTACTAGTATTGCGAGGGTCGGGAAGGGGTTAAAAAGACTCAAGAGATGCTTTGTATTTCTTAAAATGGATGCCTGCACATGTCACAGAGTGAACTATTTGGCTATCAACATTCGATATGTTTGTGACAACAAAAAAATTGTTACTAAGACGCTGGCAGTAAAAGATACTAAAGCTTATCACAGCAGCCAGTTTCTCCAGACCTGAGTGGAAAAGTTCTACAAGATTATGAACTCAAAAAAGAACAGGTTCTTGTTATTGTAACTGATAAGTACAATTAAACTGATGAATGAGAATAATGAAGGTGAACAGCAGCTGGAAGAACATTTCACATTCAGTATGTTGGAGATCGAAGGCCACAGTCCTGCTCCCATAACGGAAGAACAAACCGATACTACAGAAAAACAGCAAAATGATTCTTTACAATTAGATGATCTTGTTGAAGCTGCTTCACACCTCTTTCCTATTTAACACATGCGCTGTTGTGCACACGCTGCAGCTTGCAATAAGAGATAGTCTGCAAGAGGGACATGCTGGAACTCTGATTAGCAATGTGAGGAAATTGGTTACTGCTGTCAGAACGCCTAAAATTGATTAAATCTTGAAGAGATATCCTAGAAAAGGGGCAATTGTGGTTCAAGCCACTCGGTGGGGCAGCACCTATTTAATGATTGAGCGATTGCTTGAGCTGAAACCCTTCCTTGTAGAAATGGCCAACCCTCAGGTAACACTACATGAAGGTCAATGGACACAGGTGGCTGAATTGAAGGAATTGCTTCACCACCCATTTACAGTGACTAAAAAGTTACAAGCTGAGGATTTAACTCCTGGCATTTTTATACAGGAGTGGAAGAACTTGTTGTTTTGCCTGTCACAAAGAGGAGGTGTAATCGCAGATGGCATTGCTGCTTCACTGAAACGGAGAGAGACACTGCTATTAGAAAATAAAATTTTTCTGGCAGCTGTTTATGTGGACCTGAGTCATCATATACTGCAGGATGATCAACAGCTTACTAAAGGGAAAGAAGCTCTGATTGAAGTAGCAGTTAGGATGAGTGGGCTACAGGACGGCCAAGAGCAAGAGGACACGGGTCCTGCCAGTGCTGCTGCTTCTTTATCCTCATCAGATGAGGAGTTTAATTTTGACAAGTATTTGGACGACATGGAGCAGGCAAAGCGTTGCTGCAGGGAAAAAGATTCCACTCACATAGAAAACAGATTGACCATACTTCAGCAAAATTTTTCACTTGCTATCAAAGAAGTAGAAGAATTCAATCTTTAATCAAAACTGACTGTGCACGAGGCAATTCCTTTATACCCTGAAATTGTTAGAGATGTTGCCCATGTGGTTACTGCTTCGCCACCAACCCCAGTTAGTGTAGAGAGGTTGTTCTCTAGCCTTAAAATAATTAGGTTAGATTTGAGGTAGTCAATAAAGGAGGATCTGATGGAGGTGATACCATTTCTCAGAACAAATTCATAGACTGCACAAATGCTATTCAATACATTTTTGTTGAAAACAGTTTTTTTCACTTAATGCAGAATATATAATATATTATAAATATGCAAAGTTTTTTTGTTCTAAAGTTGTTTTCCAAAAAATATATTTTATTTTCTATCTAAATGGCTTGATTATTGTATCAAAATAAAGATTAAAAGCCTGATGTTACCATTTTACTACAGTAAATTTATCAATTAAACTTAACATGAGCTATGAATGAAGGAGTCGGAGTCGTGGAGTCAGCATCATGGGAATTGAGGAGTCGGAGTCATGGGAATTGAGGAGTCGGAGTTGGAGTCGAAGGTTTGGCTTACTGACTCCACAGCCCTAGTAGAACTTTTACTCAATACTGAATAAATTGATGTTTTGCAAATTGTTTCCATTTCTTTTATAATTTGCATATCATTAATATGTCCACCAATTCTGTGGTTTCCATAATACCAGAACTTTTCTTACTGGGTGATGCAATTTCAATGTTGAAGGAGGGTATATATTGATAGTGTGTGTATATACACCGTGTTGAGCATAACTCTTCCCCCCAGCAGATTTGTCGTAAAACCTTTAGTTTCCTTTCAGAATCAACACTTCCTGTGGAAACCTCACTACAAAATACTACCACAAATGTAGACCATTGATTCCACACACAAAGAAAAAAAAGATTTGTTATCTTGCATACCTAAAGAAGAAAGCTTCCTAACAAATTCATTCAAGAACATGTTTCAAAAATGAGTAAAACCCAATGAAAGTCATAGGAGCAAAGCGAGAGATTAGACTACAAAAATACTAATTAACAAGAATTCAACCACAGATTTGTTTAATTAAACAAGGTTCCAGCAGACAGTTGACTATAAAAAGGCGTTACTTAAAGAAAACCTCTGTGTCTCGGCAGCGCACCTAGTGCACGTGCTCCCGTGTTCCTAAAGGGGCATAACGCACACATGGTAAATGCCCCCCCAGATCTTAATAGCTGGGAGGCATCTTGTATAAAAGACACCCTCCCCAATAGGGAGGTGACTGATCAACCCCTCTAGTTACTGTCAGGTTGTTTATTGTGTGCAACTGTATGTTGCCAGGTCCCCCGTCCCTAGTCTTATAAACACTTAGCATATCCTGTGTTCAGTTCATTCAGTATAAATAGCCCTTGTGTTTCTGTGACCGATTCAGCGGTGTCCGTATCCTGAAAAAGTGTCCGCGACATCTGTACTCCTTGGCCACATCAGTGGTACCAGAACTGTTACCCAAGACCTGCGTGCCTGTACCTCTCCCTAGTGGCCATGTTGTCTGCACATGTCCCAAATGGCTGTCCTGTCTGCACAGTCTGAACCTGTCCCAAGTAGCCGTCCTGCCAGTACAGTGTGAACCAATCCCAAGAAGGAGCCATGCTGTCTGCACATGTCTGAAACTGTGCCAATTGACCATCCTTGCCTGCACATTCTGAACTCGTCCCAAGTGGCTGTCCTGTCTGCACAGTCTCAACATGTCCCATTTGATGTCCTGCTATGTCCAGGAATCTGGATTAAGGCCTAGACCCGTGGGGACAGCTGCTACTGCCGGACGCCACCCTGGAGTTGCACCTGGCAGCTACATGCTGTACAAAGCAGACCTCACCAACAAGAGGCTCTAGTCAACACAAAGGTAGCTGCTTAGTTACGCCCCTCCAGCCTCGGTCAAGTCCGTGGCACACGAACTACGTACGCCATCTGCGAGTGTAACACCACACACAGTGTACTGTACAAAACTTTTAAGCAGATATGGGAAAAAACGCAACATAGGAAGAATGCTTGCAAAAATGAAATTGCTAAGTTTATTTTTATCAAGAAACATAGTGCAAAGTGAATGAATAGAAGAAAAATCAAATCAATATTTCATGTGAACAGATTTTACGGTCAAAACAACATCAATTCTAGGTACACTTGCTGATAGTTTTTGGAGGAACTAGTCAGTGAGATTGTTCTAAACACATTTTAGAACCACAGATATAGATGAATGCTTGTGAAAATCCTTCTTTCTCTTCATGTAATCTTAGACACACATGACGATGTTGAGACCAGGGCTCTGTCATATTGTCACTTCAAGGGTTTCTCGTTCTTCTATACACTGAAGTTATTGCTTAATGACATTGGCTGTATGAATGAGGTCAATGTCCTGAGGCAGAATAAATCTGCAGGCAATCAAACACATTCCTTATGATATTGCAAGATGGAAAATAATCTGCCTTTATTTCTAAGCACTCAATACACCATTATTCAAAAAAAAAAAAAATCACCAGCTTTATTTGCTAAAATGTACTATGCAGACACTCATTATCGTACTGCTCTCCAGTCCTCGGTGAAGAAACTACTTTCGATTACAGCCAAATATTTCACATTGGTCATTTTTCTGCACCCCAGTTGTTTTCTTGCATAGTTGAGTCACTTGGCTTTGTTTCCATTACATAGGCATGGCTTCTGGCTAGACTCTTACGAACATTGTATGGGTGTAGTTCAGTTACACCAGTTGCTTCCAGTTCAGAGCTAGTGGTACTGCTCTATATCTTTCAAAATCGATCTGCTGAGTTGGTTACTCATATACCTGACTTAAATAATATAATAAAAACATTGCTCAAGTGGACATATAAATTTTGATGCTTTGATGCCAAAAGTATGGACAAAAGGGTGGTCACACCAAATATTGGTTTAGATTTCTCTTTTGTTCATTTACTTTGCATTTTGTTACATCATTAAAGATAATCTCTTTTTATCAGATGTCACCAGGTTTTTGCAGGCAAATCTGAGAGCAGCATAATATAGAAAGAAACAGTAAGTCATGATTCCAGCTATGTGTGACTCAGGCCTGGATCACACTTCCGGTTTTTAAAATCCGTCCAAATCCGTCGTTTTCCGTTAAAAAACGGATCCGCCATTTTTTGGAGGATCCGTTTTTTGGTCCCATAGACTTCCATTAGCGGTTACCGCGGATCCGTCAAAAAAACAGATCCGTTTGCGGTAAAACGGAAATCGATCCGTTTTTTCACACAAAAACGGATGCAAAAAACGGATGGCGGATGCCAAAAACGGATGTGTGAAACAGGCCTTACTGGGCTACTTGATGTAGTTTTTATAAAATCAATTATTTTATCAGCAGAAGATTAGCATACGAGTAGTAAACCTGCTACTATGTAGTCAGCATATTCATGAGCTCTGTGCCTACCACTGAATTGACAGCTTTCTACCCATGTATAGTAGTGTACACAGAAAGCTGCCAATCAGGGGTGTGGGTAGAGGTATTCAGAGCTCAACATTCAAAGAGCTTCTAGATCAGCAGCAAATAAATCTGGATTTCATCAAAATGACAGCAAGGAGCTCAGTAAGTGACACATTGCTGTAATCAGGGTCTTTGCCTCTACATCATGCCACACTTAGATGGAAACACAAACAAAAAGCACAGAATGACAAATGATTTCAATACGGGTTACCTTGACGTTGGTGAGGCAGCTTGGTATACATTTTTTTGCAAAAAAACGTATAGACTAAATACCCTGTGTTTGTTATTACCTTTTATCAGCACTTGCTGACTACTGTTATATGTCTTATTGCAAGGTATTTTTGCACATTTGTCATTCTGTGCTTTTTGTTTGTGTTTCAGTCAGGGTGGAGTGAACATGGTCCAACAGACTTGTTCACATTGTGCATGTCACATGTGTGTTTTTAACACACTTAGATGGAGCAGCAAAAATTTGATGACAGATTACCTTTAACCCTTTCACGACCTTGGACGTATACATACGTGGATACGTCATGGCGATTTTGCAAGCACAGTAGCTGTGCACAAGGGATTGCCATCGGATGTTCATCTGTTCTGACAGCTGACACCCATTACTCACTGCTAATAGCAGTGGCTGCATTGCTCCCAGTAGATTAACCCCTTAAATGCTGCGATCGAAATCAATCACAGCATTTAGAAGCCAGGCAGAAGGTGGGAGCCCCCTCCGCCCTTCAATCCATTCCCCCAGGACGTTATTGAGGGGGCCTGATCATTCCGCTGATGTTGTCATGGCGACATTCAGGTCACCATGCTCTAGCACAGTGTTTCTCAACTCCAGTCCTCAAGACCCACCAACAGGTCACGTTTTCAGGATTTCCTTGGTATTGCACAGTTGATAATTTCATCACCTGCTCAAGCATTAATAGCATCACCTGTGCAATACTAAGGAAATCCTGAAAACATAACCTGTTGGTGGGTCTTGAGGACTGGAGTTGAAAAAACACTGCTCTAGCAAGTTACTAGATCATGTGCAGTGCATGATTTAAAGGGAATCTGTCACTCCTTTTTTGAGATATCATATAATGATATCCTTCAATTGTGTGTCACATAAGGATTCTCTTAGTACTTTTGCTTCCCCCTGACCCCGCACCTTTCATGCATAAATACCTTTTTTATATCGGTTCAGATGTATGTAAACTGCCGCTGTCCGGTCCGCTGGGCGGGGCTTATTCACCTGCTCCACCCCTCCCTGTCTTGCTCTACGCATTTTTTCTTGTGTAGAGCAAGAAAGGGAGGGGGGAGCAGTTGAATAAGCCCCGCCCACCGTGGCAGTTTACATACATCTGAACCGATATATAAATGGTATTTATGCATGAAAGGTGCGGGGTCAGGGGGAAGCAAAAGTACTAAGAGAATCCTTATGTGACACACAATTGAATGATATCATTATATGATATCTCAAAAAAGGGGTGACAGATTCCCTTTAACTAACTTGTGTCAGTGCAACACTGACAGTTACAAAGCATAGCAATGCTCCTAATGAAATGCATTACAACTGCAATCAGAGTGCTGAAAGTCAAAGTCTTGTCCCGCAAAAAAAACAAGCAGCCATACAGCTCCATCAACGGTAAAATAAAGTCTAACTCTCGGAAGTTCTTATGTATGGGGAACACTAGCTTCCTCCTTGAACAGAGACCGCCGAACATCTCCTCTTGCACAGTATGTTAGTGTTCTCATCTTCCACCTCTCCATGGTTCTCCCACAGCCATAAGGAGTTCTTCCATATTCTCAGAGGAAAATAGTAATTCCTATCCTGAAGAGCTTCCAGGCCAGGGCTTAGCTCACACTCTTCCAGAAATTCTTCTGGCATGGACATCTCCTTCTGGGAATCCGAATCCTCTTCCTGGCACACCTTCCTCTTTTTAGCCGCTGGAGGGATACTGGGAGCAGGTACTGACTGGGAGAAGGAGGCTAGGGAATATTGTATCTCCTGGTGCACTATCCCTTTAATCTCCTCCCTTAAGGAGGGTTGCTCCTCTCTGACAATTTTATCTGGGCACTCATGACATAGGGGCCTTCTGTCATGATCTCAGTGCGGGTTTGACTCACACACGTGGGGTTAATGTCTGGAACCAGTGCTGATGACTGGCATTTCTGGGGTTAAAGGCTGTGATCCCAGTGCAGGCTTACCTGCACACCTGGGGCTATGATTGTGGCCTCTCCCTGGTTCTGGGAGAGGCTTCTTATAGCCTCAGGACGCTCCCATCCCCGTCAGTTATACTTTTGCCCTTGGCATTGTGTGGTGACCCCTGAGTGTGTTAGTGCTGTGTTCTGGTTGCTTGATTCTCTGTGTGCGACTCGGTCTGTTCTCTGGATATTGCTTTGGATTCTGCTTGGTACCTTCTATGTCTGTTTGGTTTTGACTTCTGCTTGGCCCTGACTATCCGTTCTGTCTCATCCCTGGTACTTTACTGATATCTCTGTGTATGACCTCCGTTCCTCCGTTTTGCCTGATTCTGAGTATTTCTGTATAGTGTCCTGCCATCTCTGAAAGCAGGACGCTAAGCCCCACCCCCTTGTAGTCACATGACCGTAGTGTTATGAGTTCATTTTCCCCTTCACCATTGAGGTCTGATGAACTCCCTCTTCTGGTGAAGGAAGGTAGTGAGGCTGATTACCAAGCACCTGAGCTGGGAGAGGATGACTGGACGACTGGGATCTCTGACTGAATATAAGGCAGCCGACGCCCTTCTGCCTCGCTGGTGATTTCTCTGTGGAATTCTAGGAGAACAGCCTGATTCCTGCTCCTCAAAAGCTAAGTTTTCTGCTTTGCCTTTTAGCATTTGTGTTTTGGTTTTAGTTTGCCTTGCTTTTCTGCATTCTGCCATTCCCTGCTGGGGTGAGCTGAATTCCTTTTTTGTCGGTTTGCTCTGTCTTCAGAAAATACCTGAGTACTGACATAGTCTTTTTGAAGCCTAGCGTCTTCAGGGCCTCTTTTCCCTGTCAGTCAGTTGGCTCTTATTTTGATAGGGCTTTTCGCGGATTGCAGACAGCAGCTTTCCTATCCTGTCCTATCTAGTTAGCTTGGGCCCCATCATTTGCTCAGTCTATCTTTCTATCTGTGTTAGTGTTTTTTCTTCTTGCTTCACCGTCATTATATGTTGGGGGCTGCCTATTGCTTTGGGGTCTGCTCTGGGGCAGTTTAGATTTCCCTTTCTGTCTTTAGGCTAGGCAGTTCTCCGACTGTGATCGAGGGGTCTAGGGCATCGTAGGAACCCCCCACGGCTACTGCTAGTTGTTGTTGATAGGTTCAGGGGTCTGCAATCCGATAGCTGCCAACTTCTCTGGTTTTCTGGACTTAGCTAGCATTTCTGTTTTTGCCTCCTACGGTGACTCATTAATAACACCGTAGGTTCTGTGACTGCTTGCTAAACTTCAGCGTCCACAGGTCCTGTGTATCTGTACTTTCTGGCTGTACCTGACCTCGGGCGCCCCTACAGTGCGGGTGAGTCCCTGCTCAGCGGAGGCTGCACGTCGGCGCTGACAGGATCCTGACACCTTCCATGTGAAGTTTCTTTGCACTGTTTGCACACATGTGGCTTGTGGTCTTGGATTTGCTCCTTGGCGCAGGTTCTGTATCCCCCTGAAAGAAAGAGCTCTAATGCCTTGTATGTGCACCATGGAGGGGAATCCCAATGCCTGAATACTTACAGGGACTAGAACAGTACTGGGCTCCGCAGATGCAGAGCGTGAAGGACCTAAACTCTTCATGCTACAACCATTGGATTGGTCCTACCTTAATCCAGCCTCTGTCCAGGGATCTAATACAGGTGACCGGACCAGTGCCTCCTCAGCACTAGAGGGACTCATCCCCCTATGTCCCCGGTGGGAGGGCAAATGATCATAGGCGGTATCCGCAGGCCTCCTTCGATCTGCGCCGCTGCGTTCCACCACGGAACGCAAAAACTGGAAGTGACATCATCAGAAGACGCCCAGCGTTTGGCATCACTTCCGGCAACCGGACCGCGTCACATGAGCTCCAGCGAGGGAAGCCGGAAGTAGCGCACCGCGCCCCAACTTCATGGGCACAAGAATTTGTAAATTTTGCTGTAAAAATGAGAAATTGCTGGTCAACTTTTAACCCTTAGCTTCATTAAAAAAAAAAATTCAAAAATTGTGCCGATCTAAAGTAGATATGTGGGAAATGTTATTTTATTAAATATTTTGTGTGACATAACTCTCTGATTTAAGGGCATAAAAATTAAGTCTGAAAATTGCACAATTTTAGCCAAATTTTCAACTTTTTTCCACAAATACACGTAGAGGATATCAAACAAATTTTACCAATAACACAAAGTACAATGTCACAAAAAAACAATATCAGAATCAGTGGGCTCTCTTGATGAATTCCAGAGTTATCACCTCATAAAATGACACTGGCTAGAATTGTAAAATTTGGCCTGAGCAGGAAAGTGAAACAGGCTTGGGGTATAAAGGGGTTAATTCTATTTTTTAAAGCATTTTTTGCTTGCAGCATCTTTCCACACCTGCATAAATTTTTTGCACAGTACCATATATACATATATTAACAGTATTTGTGCATTAAGTAATTATGGGTCTAGATTATTTTGGCCTCTTTCCTCATTCCTTAAGACAAAATTTCAAGTCAGAAAATAAGTTTTACATCCCTTTCTATAGATCATTATTTGGGGGGGGCGGTAGATCTACTATAGCATTTAATTTATATACTACTTCGAACTTGGAGATATGCTTCACCATATTTTTCTTCTTTTTGTTGTCTTAATTTAAGAATTTTATATTTAAAATGAGATCTTTGGAAAATTAAAAAAAAAAAAATATTGCATTATCAATAAATTGATAAATACTTTCATTTATTTACATTTTGTGCTGTCTAGGGGTCAATTATAAGGTTTTTCAAAATGGCTGGTGTCATAATTCTGGGTGCAAAATCCATCCTAAACACGCGGCAGGACAGTGTGAGTTGAGAAAGCTCTTCTGTCTTCTTTGTCAGGTAAGTATGACATGCTTGAGTCCCCGAGGCTGCATGTTTCATAGCTGTTAAGACACCCACAAAACATGAGGGGATTGCCTCACAAAAAAATCCTCCCATGTCTAACAGCCATGAAACATGTGGCCCTGAAGACTCGAACATGTCACTCGAGCACCTTCGACAAACTCTCGAGTAACCAGCACTTACGTTCCTCACTAGAGGGATTGTGTGTGAATCAAAAGCTGAGATAGCAACTATGCTAAAGCAAAGGCAGCTATGTCAGAAGTTAAAATGATTGTGGAGGACAACAGGATGAGATAAAAGCATCTAAGGGTACCGTTACACTAAGCGACGTATCAGCGATCCCGACAACGATACGACCTGGTAAGGATCGCTGGTGCGTCGCTACATGATCGCTACATGGCCGTCAAACAGGCAGACTTACCCAATGACGCAACGATCCAGCGATCTGTATAACGACCTCTGCGGTCGTTGGGACCTTGTCACACAGCAGCGATTCTGACGACTCTTGCCTGCGTCCATGATTTCTGAGTCGCTAATGAGGTCGCTCGTCGGTGTCAAACACAGCGATGCGCGCTGGCCAGCGGGACACCAGCGATCAAAAAATGATCGAGCACGATCAGCGACATCGCAGTGGGGGCCTGGTCGCCGCTACATGTCATACGTAGCGAGATCGCTGGCGAGGTTGCTGTTACGTCACAAAATCGGTGACACTTCAGCGATCTCGCTATGTGAGACGGGGCCTTAAGAGCTCCAGTGGCCACTGTGCTATGTTGCTGACATGATTATTGATGAGCACACAAGATTGGTGTCTTTGCAGAAACACTCGCTCCTGTGATAAAACAACCATGAAGCAAAATGTAATCTCTCACACAAATTAAACAGCTGAGAGTCATAGAATCATAGAGTCCATGCAGTGTAATCAGTATATTCACTTATGACTCCTCTCCTGGCCAGGAGCTGTTATGGGTGACCATGAACTCAAGCAGCTTTAGTCGGACAGAGAAAAAATCCCAGTACATGACTTTTTCTCTAAAAACACAACCAATTGTGGAGCTTATTGAAACTCCAAGATCTACTGATTGAAATGTATTTTGTTCGGGTTATAACGTCTTTAATCTGGCATGTAACCAGCATGACAGAAGAAGAAACTGCATTAGTAAAGTTGTTCCTGGAACACGCTGTTACCTGCACTAGCAGGCAAGTCTACAGAAACGATATTTGATGGGGTTTAAATGCTAAGCATTCTCATATTACACACTCAATGCATAATGCTAACTGACACAAATATCTTTGTAGCTGTTGGTAACAAATATATATTGACTCATTTAACAGACAATACAAAAGAATATCCACCTTTCTCTTCATATTCTTTTACCACTTGGATCATTTTGTCTTGGTAGTAAGATTCTCCTCTATTGATGATGCGAATATCCAGAGAATCATAAATTTTCTGAAATTCTTAAAGTAAAACAAATGTAAAAACAGAAGTATTAGAAAGGTTAAAGTAGGGGGACAGAATAAAATTAACTTTTTGCATAACTTACAAAGTAGAGTATACATACAGGGCAGCAAGGGGTCACAGCTGATTCTTTATGTGAGGTAAAACATTTGCCGCTTGTTTTTAAACATGTTTAACCTCACGGAAAGAATGAGCTGCAATCTCAGGCTGTATCCATACGATCAGACCATGTCACTGCATGGTCAGACACAGCCATTACACAGTACATACAATTTCTGAAAGAGGCATTTAACTCATGCTTATCGGAAGTGCGTTGTAAATCCTGCCCATCGGTGACCTTGTCACATGATCCCGGGTCACCAATGGGTTGGCATGACAACCAGAGGTATCCAGCAGACCTCTACTGCTGTCATTGCCGGATTGCTATGAGCGCCGCCCGGTGGTTGGCACTCATAGCCAGTGAGCATTTTTGCTACACACAGGCGATCTTATCAACGCTTGTGTGTGGCAGAGGAGATCAAAGTAGGGCAGCTTCTAGTCTCAGTCCCATAATAAAAAAAATATTAAAAAAATAAAAAATATATAAAAGTTTAAATCACCGCCCCTTTCGTCCCCATTCAAAATAAAAAAATGACAAAAAAATCAAATATACATATTTTTGGTACCGCTGCGTTCAGAATTGCACGATCTATGAAAGTAAAAAAATAATTAATCCGATTGCTAAACGGCGTAAGAATAAAAAAATTAAAAATATCAGAATTACGTTCTTTTGGTCGCCACTACATTGCAATAATATGCAATAACCTGTGATCTTTATATGATCTTACCTTCACCAAAATGGTATCAATAAAAATGACATCCCTTCAGGCAAAAAATAAGCCCTCACCCAGCCCCAGAACAAGAAAATATGGAGACACTACAGGTGTTGGAAAACAGGGATTTTTGTGAGTACTCACCGTAAAATCCTTTTCTCCGAGACGCTCATTGGGGGACACCGAGACTGTGGGTGTGTGCTACTGCCGTCTGGAGGCCGACACTAAGCATACAAAAAAACAAGTTAGCTCCTCCTCCGCCGCATACACCCTCGCCCCGATAGCGGGCGGAAACCAGTTTAGTGCCAAAGCAGTCGGAAAAGCTGACAGCAATTTAGCTCTACCGCAAAAAATCATATGTCTGAAAAAAAAGGACCACCCTACAAATAAGGGTTTATACCCATCAAAAATAAACAAAAGCCAACTGGCTATCAGGGTGGGTGCTGTGTCCCCCAATGAGCGTCTCGGAGAAAAGGATTTTACGGTGAGTACTCACAAAAATCCCTGTTTCTCCTTCGCCTCATTGGGGGACACAGAGACTGTGGGACGTCCCAAAGCAGTCCCTGGGTGGGAGCAACTCATCAATCTACACCGCATGCCTACCTGTTCAAAGGTGTGCCACTGCTGCCTGGAGAATCCTCCTACCCAGGCTCGCATCCGACGAAGCCTGTGTATGTACGTTGTAATGTTTAGCGAACGTGTGCAGGCTTGACCACGTTGCTGCCTTGCATACCTGCTCTGCCGAAGCCTGATGCCGAAGCGCCCAAGAGGCGCCCACTGCCCGAGTCGAGTGCGCCCTTATTCCAGGTGGAACCGGCGTGCCTCTAATACGGCAAGCCTCTTGAATAGTAAGGCGAATCCATCTGGCTATGGTCGACCGTGAGGCCGCGAGCCCCTTCCTGCGCCCTTCAGGGATCACAAACAACGAATCTGTTTGGCGAAAAGGCGCTGTCCTCGACACATACCTCCTGAGGGCCCTCACCAGGTCCAGCGTGTGGAGCGCCTTCTCAACTCTATGTACTGGAGCTGGACAAAATGAAGGCAAAACGATGTCCTCACTAATATGGAACGAGGACACCACCTTCGGCAGGAACGGAGGAGGTGGTCTCAAAACTACTTTATCCTTAAAAAAGGTCAGAAGCGGGGCTCTACAGGATAGGGCTGCCAGCTCCGAGACCCGCCTAATAGAGGTTATTGCTACCAAAACACGACCTTCCTGGTAAGGTATGGCAATCCGACCTGCAATGGCTCAAAAGGAGCTTCCTGCAGGGCCCCCAGCACCAGATTAAGGTCCCATGTGTCTACGGGAGCTCTAAAGGGGGGCACTAGATGCGAGACTCCCTGAATGAAAGTCTTGACCTGCATAATACTAGCGATCTTTCGCTGGAACAAAACAGACAAGGCCGAGATCTGTCTCCTCAGGGAACTCGGAGCCAAACCTGCCTCCAGGCCTGACTGCAGAAAGGCCAGAATGTTGGGAACCGAGAATGCCAAAGGCGCAACCCCGTGCTCTCGACACCAGAGAAAGAAAACCTTCCAAGTACCATGATAGATTCTCGCCGAGGCCGGCTTCCTGGCGTTAATCATCGTGGCTACCACCTCACGCCCAAACCCCGCCTGGGTCAGGACCCAGGACTCAACGGCCATGCCGTCAAACACAGGGCCCTTAAGTTCGGGTGGTAGATCGGCCCCTGGGACAGCAAGTCTGGCCGTTCCGGTAGACGCCATGGCACGTCTGCGAGGAGCTGTACTAGATCCGCGTACCAGCCTCGACGGGGCCAGTCTGGGGCCAGCAGAATTGCCGGAACCCTCTCCCTCTTGATCTTCCTGATTACCCTCGGGAGAAGAGGCAGAGGGGGAAAAAGGTACGGGAGCCGAAACTGGCTCCATGGAAGAACCAATGCATCCGCTGCAATCGCTCGCGGGTCCTGAGACCGGGCAACAAACCTGTCTAACTTGGCGTTCTCTCTGGAAGCCATCAGATCCACGTCCGGAGTTCCCCACCGCTGGCAAATCTGCTGGAAAACCTCGGGGTGCAGGGACCATTCTCCGGCCGCGACCCCCTGCCGACTCAGGAAATCTGCTGCCCAATTTTCCACACCTGGTATATGGACCGCTGAAATTACTGAGTGGTGCCTCTCGGCCCAGCGAAGTACATGTTGTATCTCGCGCATGGCTGCCCTGCTGCGCGTGCCTCCCTGGTGATTCACATACGCCACTGCCGTGGCGTTGTCTGACTGGACCCGGACTGGGCGACCCACTAGCCAGTGCTGAAAATGCTGCAACGCCAACCGCACTGCTCGAATCTCCAACAAGTTGATCGGCAGAAGGGCCTCCTGGGGAGACCACTGCCCCTGTGCTGTGTGATGACGAATCACTGCTCCCCAACCGAGAAGACTCGCGTCGGTTGTGACCACCAACCACTGATCTGGAGGAAAGGGTTTCCCCTGAAGGAGAGAGGAGTCGCGCGTCCACCATTGCAGTGCCTGCCGGACCTGAAAAGACAACCTGCACTGATGATCCAGGGAGAAAGGACTCCTGTCCCATGCTGCCAAAAGAGCATGCTGCAGGGGGCGAAGAAGAAAGTGCGCAAACGGGATTGCTTCAATTGCTGCTACCATCCTTCCTAGCACCCTCATCCCAAATCGAATCGTGTGAGGGCCTGGCCGCTGAAGACTCCGAACCCCTCGCCGGAGCGCCTGGGCCTTGTCTCGAGGGAGAATTACCAACCCTTGG
Source organism: Dendrobates tinctorius (assembly GCF_039654945.1). Classification (NCBI taxonomy): domain Eukaryota; kingdom Metazoa; phylum Chordata; class Amphibia; order Anura; family Dendrobatidae; genus Dendrobates; species Dendrobates tinctorius. The sequence goes on along the minus strand of NW_027361776.1, from coordinate 2,868,480 downwards.
GAGGTGTCGAAAATCATCCCCAGGAATGGAATCCTCTGAGCCGGGGTAAGACATGACTTCTTCCCATTGACTAACCATCCCAGGCGGGATAGGGTTTCCAGCGTAATGCCGACATTCTCCTCGCACGCCTGAAAAGACGATCCTTTCACTAACAGGTCGTCCAAGTATGGCAGCACTACTATGCCCCGAGAATGAAGAATGGCCATAACGACCGCCAACACTTTCGTGAAAACCCTGGGTGCCGTGGCCAACCCGAACGGCAGAGCCATAAACTGGAAATGCCGGCCATTTATTGCAAAACGAAGGAACTTCTGATGCGGAGGAAAAATAGGGATGTGCAGGTAGGCATCCTGGACATCGATTGAGGCCAAATACTCTCCATGCTCCATGGCCAATATCACTGACCGGAGGGATTCCATCCGAAAGTGCCTGACCTTGATGAACCTGTTTAGGAGCTTTAGGTCCAAAACCGGTCTTACCGTTCCGTCCTTCTTGGGAACTGCGAATAGGTTGGAATAAAATCCCTGGGCCTCTTCGCCCTCTGGTACCGGGATAATGACCCTGTTGTGCAGAAGAATCCTGATGGCCCCTAGCAATGCCTCTGCCTGGGATTGCAATTTGGGAAGACGGGATTGAAAAAATCTCCTTGGAGGGTGTCCGATAAACTCTATTTTGTACCCGAATGACACCATTTCCACCACCCATGCGTCGTGTGCCCCTTGACCCAGACGTGGCGGAACCTGAGCAGACGACCGCCTACTCTGGTGTCCTCGGGTACCTGATGCCTCAAGTCATTTTGTAGAGGGCCTCTGAGACCTAGCTCCCTTTGACCTGGGCGGACGGCCCCGCATCCTCCCCAGCGGGTTGGCTCTATACGTGACCTGGCGCTCTCTGTCTTGGTTGCGACGAGCCGGGGCAGTAGAACCGGGCGCTGATGCCCATCCTGGGGCGCGAAGTGCCCGAAAGCGCGCCTGTGGTTGACGAAAGGGCGGTCTGCTCTTCTGCTGTGGGAGAAAGTTACTCTTTCCCCCAGTGGCATCTGAAATAAGCTTGTCTAGCTTCTCCCCAAAAAGCCGATTACCCTGATAAGGCAGAGATGTTAACGACTTTTTGAAATCGAATCGGCCCGCCATAGCCTTAGCCACAAGGCTCTCCTAATGGCGATAGCGTTTGCTGCGGCTAGCGCCGCGCAATTAGCCGCATCCAAGGATGCATTAATTAGATAGTCTCCTGCCATCGAGATCTGATTTGCTATCTCAGACACCTCTACCGGCAAATCTCTGTCCTGCAGGACTTTGTTCAAAGACTCCGACCACGACATCATGGCCTTGGCCACCCATGTAGCTGCGAAGGAAGGCAAAAGCGCTGACCCCGATGCCTCATACACCGAGCGGGCTAGACCCTCTATGAGCCGATCCGTGGGGTCCTTAATGGAAGACCCACTAGGCACCGACAACAATGATCTTGAAGCCAGGCGTGACACTGGGGGATCCACAATCGGAGATTCCGCCCACTCTTTACAGAGCTCTGGTGCAAACGGGTACCTTGTCTCTAGCGTTTTCTGCCCTGAAAAACGCTTGTCTGGGCGTTCCCTGTGCCGCTGTACCGTGTCCTCGAATTCAGGATGGGTGCTAAACACCCTATGTGGGCGCCTGGCCTTTTTAAAAGATATCTTATGCCCTGCGGCCAGGGAGACGTCCTCCTCAATACCAAGAGTCTGATTGACGGCCTCAATGAGACTGTCCACTGTCTCCCGACACCCGGGAATATCCAGATCCAAGGCTTCCTGCCTATCCTCATCCGAACTCTGCTCGCTCTCAGACAATGGTGATGGAGAGCGAGATGCCGCACTCACAGATGCCGAAGCACCGGAAGGGCCCGGAGACGCCATATGGGTTCTTTCCCTGTACGTCTCTTTAGAGAGGGTACGGCCGTTGCAGGCCGGCGGCTCAAGTGAGGTGGATGAACCTTTCCAAACCGGAGAGCCATTGTCTCTACCCCTATCCGGGGCCTGAAGGGTCTCGATCGCCTTCGTAAGTGAAGCCATAGACCGAGATAGCGATAACGCCCATTCCGGGGGCTCCGACCCCCTGGGCTCCGTTGGCGGGGAGGGCTCCTGGGCGCGTTCGGAACTACAGGCCTCACATATCTTAATGGTCTGCGCTCGCGTGAACACAGCCCCACAGGAAATGCATGCGGTATAAAGGAAAGTGTGCTTCTTCCCTTTTCCAGACATACTGCGGAAAAAAACCTTTTCCTATATACTATGTCTTTTTTTTTTTTTTTTATGGCATCCAGGGGTATGAGGAGAAGGAGGACAACCTGCCCTAGTGTGGCCAAGATGGGGTCCCACTTACCCGAGCTCCGGCTGCCTCCCCGTGCTCCTGTGCTGCTGCTGCTGGCGCTCGACTGCCGTCTGGAGGCTCCCAGCTGCTGTCTCCCTGGGTAGGCTGCGATGCTTCCTGACCGCGGCCTACCCCATTCTGACGCCGGGGCCTCCATTTTATCCAGCGCCCGCCCAGTATCCAGGGGCGGAGCTGGATCTGACGTCGTTGGGGGGCGGGCGCTGGACCCGACGTCACGCTGCGTCCTAGGCCAACGCCGCGGCCCAAATTTCGGCCCTGCCCCCCGCCGCACCGGGGGGCGGGCCTTCCCCGCTGCCTAGGCCGCAAGCCGCGGGCTAAATTTCGGCACTGCCCGCCCACCGCACCGGGGGGCGGGCCTTCCCCGCGGTCTAGGCCGAAGCCGGGGGCTAAACCTGAGCCCTCCGAATGCCGTGGCAAGGGAGAAGGGGAACACGCCTGTTGCGCCGAAGAAGCCCTCCTGCTCTGCCTGCAGGCAGGAGAGGGGAGCCGCTCCAGCCCCTGGAAAGTACGCTGCAGCCCTGGCCTGGAAAAAACCTCCCGCTGCCCAGGAGCCCTGCTTACCCTGAGGTAAACCGCATCTTCGGACGGTGCAGGCACCCTAGCTCCGTCCGCCTTGGCTGGGCGAGGAGAGGGACCGTCCGCCACCACGCAATATCCGATTGGCGTAGCCGTGGGGCCGCACAGACTAGTCTTGTGCCTCTGTGCAAGCCCATGGTTTCGCTACCTAGGGGTGGACAGGGCTAAGTCTGGCATACTGTCCCACGTCGCGGGAGAGGGAACGTGGAGGGACACTCGCACGTGGTCGCCCGTTGATGGTTTGGGGAAATCGGATCCTTTCAATAGGATGCGCTGCCCCTGTCATATCTTCTTTAAAAGAAAAAAGAAAAAATAGATGTCTGGGGAAAAGTCCCAGAGATGTCCCTCGGTGCGGGAAAGGATACGCGGAGGAATACTCGCGCGTGCTCGCCCGTTGATGTTTGGGGGAGATCGGACCCTTTCAATAGGGTCCGTCGCCCCAGTCTCCTCTTCATAGCAAGAAAATGTTTAAAAAAAAAAAAAATAGTCTGGAGAGACCCAGACTGCGTGTGCCTCCATCAGACACTAAGCAAAAACTGGTTTCCGCCCGCTATCGGGGCGAGGGTGTATGCGGCGGAGGAGGAGCTAACTTGTTTTTTTGTATACTTAGTGTCGGCCTCCAGACGGCAGTAGCACACACCCACAGTCTCTGTGTCCCCCAATGAGGCAAGGAGAAATGGTATTTTTTTTTTTTTAACCAAACTTTGGATATTTTTTCACCACTTAAATAAGAAAGAACCTAGACATATTTGGTGTCTATGAACACGTAATGACCTGGAGAATCATATTGACAAGTCAGTTTTAGCATTTAGCGAACATGGTGAAAAAACCCCAAAAACTGGAATTGCACTTTTTGTTAAATTTCACCGCACTTGGATTTTTTTCCCGTTTTTCAGTACACTATATGTTAAAACCAATGGTGTCGTTCAAAAGTACAACTCGAATCGCAAAAAAACAAGCCCTCACATGGCCACATTGACCGAAAAATAAAAAAGTTATGGCTCTGGGAAGAAGGGGAGCAAAAAACGAAAATACCTCTGGAATGAAATGGGTTAAATTTAATGGATAACGATATTGTGATGGTTTATTATGTAATTATAAACATGTTATGGTTAATTGGATGGCTTGTAATTTTGTTATATATTCATCTTACCAATAAAAAAAAGATATGATTAAAAAAAAAAAAAAAACCACGCATATTTGGTATTGCGGTGTTCAGAAACGCCTGATCTATCAAAATCTAAAAAGAATTAATCGAATTGGTAAACTGCATAGCAAGAAAAAAATCAATACATCAGAATTACATTTTTTGGTTGCCACAAAATTGGACCAAAATGCAATAACAGGCGATCAAAACATCATATGTATCCTCAAGTGGTGTCAATAAAACTGTTAGCTCGTTATGGGTCTTAGAAAATGGCACCATTTATTTTAACTATTTTTTTTATTTTTTTCACCACTTAAATAGATAAGAACCTATACATCAATGGTACCTGCAAACTCATAATGACCTGGAGAATCATAATGGCAGGTCAGATTTAGCAATTTCTGTAATTACACTTTTTTTTACATTTTCATCGCACTTGGAATTTTTTTCCTATTTTCCTGTACACTATATGGTAAAATCAATGGTGTTGTTCAAAAGTACAACTCGCGCCATTAAAAACAATTCCTCACAGGGGGGCGTGGCCTGGAAGCTCATGGTGCAGGCTGCATAGTCAGGGAGCTCCTGCAGACACGAGCTACCACTCGGCTTCAAGCGGCTCAAACAGGCTGATTTTGTCACCTTTGTCTACTAGAGGACCCAGGGAGCACATAGCATGCCGCGAGGACCCCCGAAACTGCGCAGTAACCCGGAAAAGCTTACAGATTTCTACAGCAGGGAAGGGCTGCAGCAATCCAAGATGGCACCGGCATCTCACTCAGGCTCTGCATCCTCCCATCCCTCCTCTAGGGACATCAGAGAGACAGTGGCGATGGAAACAGAAGATATTCCTCTTACCCAGGCCACAATGCAGCGCCTCTTGTCCTCCCTCTGAAAGGCTCTCCATGACGATATGAAAGGTATGATTGGGGAGCTTAGGCAGGACATTGTTTCCCTGGGTGACCGCACAGACCATATTGAGCAGAAAATGGTGGAATATGCGACTGCTCATAATGTCCTGGCTGATGATTACTCTGCCCTAGAGGAACGTTTTTCGACTCAGCAACTTAAACTATGGGATTTGGAGGACAGATCCTGCAGATGTAACATAAGACTTCGTGGTATTCCTGAGACTGTTAAAGAGGCTGATCTGTCTGATCACTTTACGGCCTTTCTCAAAGAGGTTCTCCCTGATGCTCAATCCAGGCCCCTGGGAATAGAAAGGATTCACCGGGTGCCCAAACCCTCCCACATTAATCAATCTCTTCCCAGGGATGTGCTTGCCTGTCTCCACTCTTTTAGGGTAAAGGAAGATTTCATGCATGCAATGAGAGATCAGAGAACCCTTCCGGAGCCCTTTTCAAAAATTGCTGTTTTTCCGGATCTCTCGGCAGGGACCTTAGCCAGAAGAAGAGAGTTTGCGCCCCTGTGTAAGGTGTTAAGAGAAAATAGCTGTCATGTCGGACGCTGTTCACACCACAGCGTCCGGCAGGCAGCGGTAGTTCCATCTCCGTCCACTATAGCCTCAGTGGCGCCGGCTTGATTTTACTCAGGTTATCTGGGGTTAATCTAGCTGGAAATCAGGTGGGATGTTTGGTCACGCCCACGGTCTTTAAATAGTCGTGCTGGCCTGTGGGCGTCGCCGATTATAACTTGTGTTTTGTGCCAAGTGGTTCCGGTCTGGAGTGGAGGTGTTGGAGAGAGAAATTCATATCTGGTGTCGTATGATCCGTTGTTACCTTTTCGCCTTCCTATATTTGTGCTTTGTTTTGCCCTGTTCACATTATAGTATTGTCCTGTGTGGTTGCGGCGCGGTGTGGTTTGAGTTCTCCCTGTCTGTCATTACTGTGTGGGTTTTGGTGGTTTGACATCTCACTGGGTGGAGGGTGGACGGTTCAGCTTAGGGCTGAGCAGGAGATAAGGAGAGGCTGGAGGCTCAGGCATTTGCACCTTTAGCAAAAACCCTGGGTTGAGGGTCAGACAGGGTTTTCCCTAGTTTGAGGGACTCCGCAGGGGCCCGGGTTTTGTCAGCCTCCTTCGACCTAAGCCTCGCATAACATTATAATCGGCCTAACATTTTTCCATGGATTCCATGACTTCCATAAACCGCCAGTTGGCGGCGCTGTCCGTACAGGTCACCGAGTTGAAGGGGGCAGTTCAGCAGCAGGGCCTGGTTGTAGCTAATGTACAAGCGGCTTCTGCTGGTGCAGGTGCAGAGCCTAAGATTCCGCTGCCTGAACGATTTTCTGGGGAACGCAGCAAATTTGTCATCTTTCGGGAGGCCTGCAAGTTATACTTTCGCATGCGCCCGGTCTCCTCAGGTAATGAGGCTCAGCTGGTGGGTCTGGTGTTATCATTACTGAGTGGGGACCCCCAAGCATGGGCGTTTTCCTTACCAGCCGACTCTGCTACGTTTCATTCGGTTGAGAATGTTTTTTCAGCACTCGGGCTCATTTATGATGACCCCGACAGATTGGCTTTAGCAGAATCTAAAATCCGCGCCCTCCGTCAGGGGGAACGTATGGCGGAAGACTATTGTTCAGAATTTCGCCGTTGGGCAGTAGACACACAGTGGAACGACCCAGCGCTGCGGAGTCAGTTTATTCATGGGGTCTCAGAAAGAGTTAAACAGGCCATCCTGATGTATGAGACTCCTGCATCGTTAGAATCTGCCATGAGTTTGGTTATCCGTATTGATCGCCGTTTGCGTCAAGGGGCGCAGGGGTGCCAGTGTGGTTGCTGCAGAGGAGCCCACGGAACCTATGCAAATCGCTGGGGTATCACATGTGCAGCGTCGCGTTCCTGGGTTCAGGAAGCATGGAGCATGTTTTTACTGTGGTAAAAGAGATCATTATGTAAATGCTTGTCCTGTGCTACCAAAGAAAGTCGCACCGGCGGAAAACTGGTAAGCTCAGAGGGTATGGAGTAGGCCCAACTGAGCGTATGCATATCCTCCATGATGGTATCTCAATGTATGCTCCCTGCCAGGGTTATTATTGCGGGCAGAGAGCTACCAATATCAGTGTTTGTGGATAGCGGTTCAGCCACCAATCTCATGGATGAGGAGTTTGCACGCATGGCAGGTTTCAAGATCGAAAAACTCCCTCATCCTATTCGCGTGGTTACCATTAATGCCGCTCCCCTCCCACAGGGGGAGATTACTGAGTTTGTAGCTGAGGTTAAACTCCACATTGGGGTCCTACATTCTGAGTGGGTTACATGTAAGGTACTCAATAATCTCCCAGCACAAATAGTCCTGGGTTTCCCATGGTTGTCTAAGCACAACCCGGTGATTGACTGGAGAACCCAGGACATAGTCCAGTGGAGCAGTTTCTGCCAGGAAAATTGCTTGGCCACATGTGTGTCCGCCGTGAAGTCCAGCCTTCCGGAGGCATTGCTGGATTTTGCGGACGTATTCTCTGAGAGGGGTTGTTCAGAACTACCTCCACATCGAGCCTATGACTGTCAAATTAGGTTAAAACCCGGGGCTAAATTGCCAAAGGCGAGGATGTTTAGTATTTCTGGTCCGGAGAGACAAGCTCTTAAGGACTACATTGCGGAGAGTTTAAGTAAAGGGCACATCCGGCCTTCATCCTCACCTGTAGCAGCGGGGTTTTTCTTCATTAAGAAAAAAGATGGGGGGTTACGCCCGTGTCTGGATTTCCGGGAGTTAAACCAGATTTCGGTCCGTGATCCCTACCCGATGCCTCTGATCCCTGATTTGTTCAACCAGGTGGCTGGTGCGAAGTGGTTTTCCAAACTTGACCTCAGGGGGGCATATAACCTCATAAGGGTCCGTCGGGGGGATGAGTGGAAGACGGCATTTAATACCCCTGAGGGTCATTTTGAAAGCCTAGTTATGCCATTTGGGTTGACAACCGCACCTGCTGTGTTCCAACATTTCATAAATGATGTATTTGCTCATGTGCTGGGGAAATTTGTGATTGTGTACCTGGATGATATCCTTATTTATTCGAGCGACCAGGACACTCATTTAGAGCATGTCAGGCAGGTGTTACAGCTGCTCCGTGAGAATAAGCTCTATGCTAAGCTTGAAAAATGCGTGTTTTTTGTTCAAGAGTGGCCTTTTTTGGGATATATTGTGTCCGCCGCAGGGTTTAAAATGGATGCCGCGAAGGTGCAAGCGGTGCTGCGATGGGAACGGCCTGGTAATCTAAAAGCGCTCCAGCGGTTCCTTGGGTTTGCCAACTATTATAGGAAGTTTATTAAGAATTTCTCTACTATAGCCAAACCGCTCACGGACATGACGAAAAAAGGTACCAATCTCGCTATCTGGTCTGAGGATGCGGTGCGTGCATTTGAGCTTCTGAAGAACCGTTTTGCTTCAGCCCCCATTCTGGTGCAACCGGACGTATCTAAACCTTTTACGGTGGAGGTCGATGCGTCTGAGGTGGGAGTGGGGGCAGTAATGTCACAGGGCTCGTCCTTGAGCACTTTGCGTCCATGCGCCTACTTCTCCAAGAAGCTGTCGCCGGCCGAACGGAATTACGACATCGGCAACAGGGAGTTGTTGGCCATCAAATTGGCTTTTGAGGAATGGCGACACTTCTTGGAGGGGGCGGCCCACCAAGTCACAGTCATCACCGACCATAAAAACCTGCTCTATCTGGAGTCGGCCAAGCGTCTGTCTCCCAGGCAGGCTCGCTGGGCATTGTTTTAACTTTCTGGTGACTTACCGTCCTGGGGCGAAAAACACCAAGGCGGATGCCTTGTCCAGGTGTTTTCCAGGGGGAGAACCTCGGGAAGAGCCGGTACCCATCCTCCAGGAAGGTGTAGTGGTTTCGGCTCTCACGACTGAGGTAGAGGCGGAGATTGCCGAGGCCCAGGAGGAGGTACCACCAGGACTTCCCGCTAATAAGTCGTTCGTACCCCTTCATCTTCGTCTTCAAGTGTTGGGGGAACACCACGACTCTGTCTTGGCCGGTCATCCAGGGGTTAGGGGCACCTTGGAACTGGTATCGCGCCGCTTCTGGTGGCCAAAAATCCGGCAGGATGTGGTTTCCTACGTGACAGCTTGCATCACGTGCGCCAGGGCCAAGTCGCCCAGAGCCCGTCCTGCTGGCACTCTACAGCCTCTGGGGATACCTAGTAGGCCATGGACAGAAATCTCCATGGACTTTATCACAGACTTGCCTGCCTCGGCGGGGAACACGGTCATCCTGGTGGTGGTTGATCGATTTTCGAAGATGGCGCATTTTGTGTCGTTGCCTTCCTTGCCCAACGCGAAGACGTTGGCTCAGGTCTTTGTGCAGGAGGTGGTCAGACTGCACGGAGTTCCGTCGGACATAGTGTCTGATAGGGGTACCCAGTTTGTGGCGAAGTTTTGGAAAGCTTTTTGCTCACGATTGGGGATCAAGTTGTCTCATTCGTCGGCGTTTCATCCGCAGTCAAATGGTCAAACTGAGCGCATGAACCAAAATCTGGAGCAGTATTTGCGATGTTTTGTGTCTGACAACCAAGAGGAGTGGTCGACGTTCCTTCCCTTGGCCGAGTTCGCATTAAATAATCACCGCCAAGAATCATCGGGAGAGTCTCCGTTCTTTTGTGTTTATGGGCACCATCCTCAATTTTGTACCTTGCGTCAGGGGGGTTCTGGGGGCGTCCCAGAGGAGGACCGGTTAGGAGTTCAACTATCATCGGTCTGGAGGAGTGTGAAACAGCGATTGCTGAGCATGAGTGCAAGATACAAACGTGTGGCTGACTCTAGACGCGTGCCAGGTCCGGACCTGTGTGTGGGTGATTGGGTGTGGTTAGCTACTAAAAACATAAAACTCAAAATTCCATCATTGAAATTGGGTCCAAGGTTTATTGGCCCTTCTAAGATTGCTGCCATCATAAACCCGGTTGCTTATCGGTTGGAGCTTCCTGCGGTATACAAGATACACAACGTGTTTCACAGGTCTTTATTGAAAAAGGTGGTAGGCTCTGTGGACATGACGCCGATGCCACCTCCAGTCATGGTGGATGGTAATTTAGAGTTTGAAGTCTCCAAGGTGGTGGACTCTCGAGTACTGCGCCGTACTCTTCAGTATTTGGTGCACTGGCGGGGGTATGGTCCGGAGGAGAGGTCTTGGGTACCAGCCTCGGACATACATGCGTATCGGCTGGTCAGTTCCTTTCACCGCCGTCATCCGGACAGGCCGGGTCCTATGTGTCTTGAGGGCCCTGGGGTCCCTCGTAGAAGACGGGGTACTGTCATGTCGGACGCTGTTCACACCACAGCGTCCGGCAGGCAGCGGTAGTTCCATCTCCGTCCACTATAGCCTCAGTGGCGCCGGCTTGATTTTACTCAGGTTATCTGGGGTTAATCTAGCTGGAAATCAGGTGGGATGTTTGGTCACGCCCACGGTCTTTAAATAGTCGTGCTGGCCTGTGGGCGTCGCCGATTATAGCTTGTGTTTTGTGCCAAGTGGTTCCGGTCTGGAGTGGAGGTGTTGGAGAGAGAAATTCATATCTGGTGTCGTATGATCCGTTGTTACCTTTTCGCCTTCCTATATTTGTGCTTTGTTTTGCCCTGTTCACATTATAGTATTGTCCTGTGTGGTTGCGGCGCGGTGTGGTTTGAGTTCTCCCTGTCTGTCATTACTGTGTGGGTTTTGGTGGTTTGACATCTCACTGGGTGGAGGGTGGAGGGTTCAGCTTAGGGCTGAGCAGGAGATAAGGAGAGGCTGGAGGCTCAGGCATTTGCACCTTTAGCAAAAACCCTGGGTTGAGGGTCAGACAGGGTTTTCCCTAGTTTGAGGGACTCCGCAGGGGCCCGGGTTTTGTCAGCCTCCTTCGACCTAAGCCTCGCATAACAATAGCATTCCTTATAACTGGGGTTTTCCGGTGAAGATCCGATTTGTGCATATGGAGACAAGATACGTTTTTCACTCACCTAAGAAGCTGGAACAAGCACTTTGTGATTGGAACCTACTGGTCTCCCCAAAGAGGGGTAGTCCACAACCTGGCCGAGTACAGCCTTCGAGAAGAGTAAGAGCGGACTGGGAGACGGCAGGTTGACCTTACTAAAACTACTCTAGGTGGCACACAGCCTTAAATTCTTCTTGTGGCCTCTGTCTGCAGATGGCTTTTCTTTCCCTGATGCAGCGTGGGAGAATGGTGTATTCAAAGGGACCTGGTTTTCCCTTTTTTTCCCTCTCCTGGTGCTGTTTATCTGCCCCATTGCAGTATTCATACTGCCTGTTACGTTTACATAGATATTCTTTTTATTGTCTGTTTACTTGTTTCCCTCATTTTGATGTGTATTCCTTTTTGTCGTCCCTGGGTGTGTCTGGTGAGACGTGTTCTCCACAGTTTCGAAACCTTTTTTACACATGACAGTGAAACTTGTTTCTTTAAATGTCAGGGGGCTTAACTCGCCGTTTAAACGCTCTATGTTGTGGGAGGAGGCTCGCCGGAATAAAGCAGATGTATTGTGTATACAGGAGTCCCATATGCTCGAAGGGGACAACCACCAGGTCCGTAGTCTCATGTATCCCACGGCCTTCTTTGCCAATAATACTTCAAAAAGGGCTGGTGTCTGTATCTTTGTTAAAAAGGATACTCCTTTTCAACTCCTCAATGAGATTGCGGACCCGGGAGGGAGATTTATTATTCTGAATTGTGTTATAGATGGTTCAGGATATTCTATTGTTAATGTGTATGCCCCTAACCTCTCCCCTGTGAAATTTATGAGAGAATTGTTAAAAGTTGTGGAGGTGGAGGCTAGAGGCGGAGTTATTATATGTGGTGACTTTAATGTTGTCCCTTCAAGGGCTTTAGACTGTTCACCGCGCTCAAAAGTGGGTCGAGGTGAACTGAGCTCTCTCTGTTTGGAAAAACATTTACATGATGTCTGGAGATACTTACATGCTACAGAGAGGGATTTTTCCTTCTTTTCCCATAGACACAGCTCCTACTCCAGAATTGACTACTTCCTAGTTGACAGCGGAACTCTCCCAGCATGTGTTTCGGCGGAGGTGGGAACAATCTCCTGGTCAGACCATGCTCCTGTCAGTTTGGAAATATCTGTGGGGTTTCGGCCACGGACTCCCTGGCAATGGAAACTAAATCCTGCTCTTTTAACTAGGCAGGAGGTGGGGACGGATGTGGAGGCGCAGCTGGCGGAATACTTCTCTATCAATGATAATCAGTCAGTTTCTAATGAAACTATATGGGAAGCCCACAAGGCTTTTGTTAGAGGCCTCTTTATACAAAGAGCATCCCAACTTAAAAGAGAGCGCGAGCACACTAGAGCGACCTTAGTGGCTGATTTGCAACGGTTGGAACGCATTAACAAGCTTAACCCGTCCCCTTTGGTCTCTAAACAACTGGCCTTAACCCGTTCACAACTCAGGTCCTTTCTATTAGATCAGCATGAGAAGTATTTGAGGAAAATGAAAACTTCTTTTTATGCAATGGGGGACAGAGCGGGTTCATTACTTGCTAAACGTATCAAAAAGAGGGAAAGGTTAGCTCATATTGAGGCCTTGCGAGATCATTCTGGAACCCTTATACGTAACCCCATCGCTATAGCTGAGGTATTTGCACAATTTTATTCTAAATTATATAACTTAGAGGGAGATGTGAATACCCCGCTTCCATCACAGACAGATATCCAAACCTATCTAGATTCCATCTCTCTCCCAAAATTGTCGCAGACCCAACTTGAGGCCCTTAACTCTCCTTTCTCTTTATCTGAAATAAAGCAGGTTATAAAAACTACTAAACTTCATTCCGCCCCAGGTCCAGATGGACTTCCTAACGATTATTATAGACGTTTTTCTTCTGTTCTTGCCCCGTACCTCCTCCGTACTTTCTCCTCGTGGCAAAGGTCTGGGTCGGTCTCTGCTATTTCCCTTCAGGCTACCATTGTCACTATACCCAAGCCAGGTAAATCTACAGAGGACCCGGGAAATTATCGTCCCATCTCATTACTGAACTGTGATGTAAAAATTTTTTCTAGATTATTGGCATCTAGATTGAATGTAATTACCCCGTCCCTGGTTCATCCAGACCAGGTGGGTTTTGTGGCCGGTAGGAGGGCTGGAGATGGCACTAGACGTATGATTGACGTTATTGATGTGGCTGAAAAGATGGGTGTCCCCGGTGTGCTTCTCTCGTTGGACGCAGAGAAGGCTTTTGACAGGGTACATTGGGGATACCTTAGCTCTGTCCTTAAAAAGTTCGGTTTTGATGGCCCAATATTGTCGGCTATTCTGTCGTTATACTCTAACCCTAATGCTAGGGTGCTATCTTCAGGTTTTTTGTCCTCCCCCTTCCAGATCACTAACGGAACCCGTCAGGGTTGCCCCCTGTCACCGATTATATTTTCTTTGGCTATAGAACCCCTGGCTGAGTCCATAAGATCTAACAAAAATATTTCAGGTTATCATATAGGTTCACACCACCATTTGATTGGCTTATATGCAGATGACATTATTATCACTTGTACTGACTTGCATAAATCTTTACCGGCTGTTATGACTTCTCTGTCCTTTTTCTCAGCAATTTCCTTTTATAACCTTAATGCGACTAAGTCTCTTATTTTTCCCATAGCAGTCCCTTCGCCGCTTCAAGAGAAACTGAAAACAGAACTCCCCTTTACATGGTGGGATGACGGAATTCCATACTTAGGTATAACCCTTACCCGCTCAAAATATATCGCCTCAACTAACATGGGAAACTTGGTCTCAGCTCTAAATTCCGAAATCTCTAGACACCCTTTACATGGTTTTTCGTGGATAGCCCGAGTCCAAGCCTTTAAAATGTTTCTTCTCCCTAAAATTCTTTATTATTTAAGTTCCCTCCCTATTGTAATTCCTTCCAAATTCCTCACTAAACTCCAAAATATTACTAACCGATATATATGGGCTAATAAAAAACCTAGAGTAGCGGGTAAAATTATGTATCTTCCATATACGGAAGGTGGCATGGGAGTTCCCTACATAGCCGGGTATTATAAGGCTGCTGTTTTAGAAGCGGTGAAAAAGTGGTGGTCAACCCCGCTTGAGAATTTGGGCTGGATACAGATAGAATCGAGCTTTGTCGAAGGGTCCTCATTACGGTGCCTACTAGAGGCAGAATCGCTTCGGCCGACGCCTTATTCCCCTCCGCTAATTACAATGCAGGCCACCCTTATAGGTTGGAGGCGAGTGGTGGGAGATTGGATCTCACTGCCGCCGAGCCTGATAAATATCAAGGCCCTGTCCTTTCACATACCCTATATTGATCTCCTTCCCTGGATGAAGGCTGGTATCCACTCACTGGGAGATTTGTTGTGGGAGGGTACCTTCTCGTCCTTTTCCAAATTATGCTCGAACTTCTCTGGTATAGAGAAAACGGTTTTCCAACACTTCCAAGTGAAACATTTATTATCATCAATACACCGCCTCTCCTTCCCTTTATTACCTGTATGCCCCTCTTCTTTTCAAAAATTTCTCCTATCCAACCCTCACCAGTACAAGGGCTTATCTGCTATATATAAAGCTTGTAATAACCTTTTATTTCCTATAAGACCAACTTATATGTCGCGTTGGGAGGAGGATTTATCTTTTCACGCCTCGGATGAAGAGTGGAGAGCGGGAATAAAAGCAATACAGCGGGCATCTAAATGTTTCAACCACCATGAGACACTAAAAAAGATTCATCTTAGATGGTACTATCCCCCGATTACTTTATCTAAATTTGGAAAGAATTTCTCCCCTTTGTGCTGGAGACAGTGTGGAGGAAGAGGTACTTTGGCTCACATGTGGTGGAAATGTCCTAGTTTGACTCCCTTTTGGTTAGTTGTCTCAAATTTACTTAAATCTGTGACGGGTATTGATTTCCCTCTATCTCCTCAACTGGCAGTTCTAAACATTGGGATCGAAACACTTCCCCTAGAATTCGTACCCTTGGTCTCGAATATATTGATGGCTGCTAGGATTAGCCTCGCTGCTAAATGGAAGGCCCCGCTCCCGCCTACCCTCGCGGAGTTGGTGGTCAGACTTAACTCAACATTTCATCATGAGTACTTTCTTTCACTAGATGCAGGGGTCAGAGACAGGGTAATGAAGAACTGGGCGGGTTGGGTTTCCCACCCCTTGGCATCTCCCATAAAGTTTAGTACTTAGTCTATACATCGGATCGGATTAGGATTTCTTGAGTCTTACCGGATCCCCCCCCCCTCCCTTCCTTTTCATACGGTCTCATTGTCTGATATTGTTATTGTTGTTTGCATTTTTGTCTGTCTATAATATGATCTTTGGTTTTCTTTCTGTAAAATCATTTCTGTCTTTGAAAAATTCAATAAAAATTTATTGGATAAAAAAAAAAAAAAAAACAATTCCTCACATGGTCATATTGACTGAGAAATAAAAAAGTTATGGCTCTGTGAAGAAGGGGAGCAAAAAAGTGAAAAAATGGAAAATCTCAAGGCTGTAAAGAGGTTAATACGCTCTAGAGACAAGTTTGTTAGGGTGTGTGCACATGCTGCAGAATGCTCTGCGGATTTGTCTGCGCGGATTTAGTAAAATCCGCAGGTAAATCCGCGGGTCAGAAGACCTGCGGTTTATCTGCGGATTACCCTGCGGTTTTGCAATGGAGCAGATGGCAAACTGCAGCGGAATCCGCAGAAAGAGTTGACATGTCATTTCTCTTTCTGCGGATTGAAAACCACAGCAAAACCGCTCAGAAAAATCTGCACCGTCTGCACTGCGGTTTTCGTTTTCCATAGGTTATAATGCTACTGTACATCGCAGAAGAATCCGCAGCATGTGCACACGGCTTCATAGTACTAGTAGAAAACTTGGCACTCAGGTGAATTGTTTTAAGAAGATAATTTTATTGTAAAGAAGAGGTCTTGGTCAAACAGTGTAATGACCTTCATCAGTCAGACAGTTTGCATTGTGAACAAGGATAAAGGCAATAACGAACATTCTGGATAATCAACATGTGCTGTGGCAGTGAGTGGGGACCCCACTGCCGCAGCATATGCTGCATATCCAGAGCATTCATTATTGCCTGTACTATTTCTATATTTATTATGCTTTGCTTATATAGCGCTATCATATTCCGCAAAGCTTTACAGACATTGTGAGACAGTGATAATAATCTAGATTCCCTATCAGTATGTCTTTGGAGTGTGGGAGGAAACCGGAGCTCTCGGAGGAAACCCATGCAAACACGGGGAGAACATAAAAACTCCTTGCAGATGATGTCCTTGGTGGGATTTGACGAAACATCTTCTCTATTTTTGGATTCCCTGCACACAATAAAATATTCTTACAACAATTCACCTGAGTGTCAAGTTTCTACAAGATTTATATGAGATATGATCCTATTTGTGCAACATCCACATAAGTGCTGTAATCATTATTATGGTTGTTTAATAAACCCAAGTATTCTATATTATTTTCATCCTTAATCAAGTCCTAAAAAAATAAAGTATTTAATACTATAGACAATGTAGAAATAATTAAAAAAGGGCAATAAAAACAAGTCCGCACATCCCTTTCTAAACCATGTCTGCACCTTAGGGACCAAAATACTGATGACCTGAACTGGTATATGCATTGTATTGAGTAGTCCAACCTTTTCTGGATACATCACAGATTAGGTTCCAGGCCTTGAGGATATTAGGAGTCTTGCTTTGCAGCTGCACCACACACTGATATGCCCTTTTCTTAAACTCCTCGTCTTCATCAAACCTCTTTTTGGATTCCTAGTAAATGAAATGCATTTATTTAAAGGGAACCTGTCATCAGAATTGTGCTCAGTAACCTGGAGACAGTGTCAGGTTGGCGTTGTTATACTGATTAAAATGATACCTTGGTTGATGAACTCAGTCTTGTGATTGTCGTTTAATCTTTATTTTCACTCTTTAGTTAATGAGATTCTCTTGCTTCGGGGCTTGCTGTGGTGGGAGTCTTTATGTGGTGCTGTGCTTACATATTCATCTGCATGGCTCTCCTAGTGTATCCTCACCCATCCTGTAGACTGTGAGCCCTCGCGGGCAGGGTCCTCTCTCCTTTTGTACTTGTGTGTGCCTTGTTTTGCTCATGTTTATTGTACTTCTCTATATTTAACCCTTTCACATGTAAAGCGCCATGGAATAAATGGAGCTATAAAAATGTATAATTTTAATAATGACCGGACACTGATCCCTCAGTGACCTGCCCCGTATTTTACATACTGAATATAATATGGCTTGAAAAAACAATTCACATTCATCAGGCAGGTGTTGTAGCATGATATGATGTATAATATGTATATATTCATTTTATTTATGCATTTTGTTTTGTTGGGAAAAAAATATCTTAATCAAAATGGCATCGGCGTCCGTGTATGCGCAGTGGCATCCATCGCGTTCCAGTGCAATTTTGGTAGAGGAAAAAAACCCAGCTATATCAAGATGGTGCTGGCGGCGCCTGAGCAGTAGCATCTATCGGAATGCAATACATGCTACTGTGCAGGCACCACTGTCATTTTGCTATAGAAAAAAATTTGGCTCCACCAAAATGTCAGCGGCGGAGCCTACGCAGTGATACTATCTTGTATCATCTATCAGTGATACAATTGCACAGGCGCCACCATCTTGATGGAGCCTAAAATTTTTTTCTCTAGCAAAATGGTACAGGCGGCATCAACTGCGCAGTAGCATCAATTGGAAAGCAATAGATGCTATTGTGCAGGCGCGGCCACGGGTACCATTATGATTAAGGTAATTTTTTTTCCCCAAGAATATGCCTAAGTAAAATGAATATATGCATATTATACATCATATCATGCTACGCCGCTGTAGCATAACTGAAAAGTACAAATATAAAAAAGTACAAATTCATCAACAAACTATCATTTTAATCAGCATAACGACGACTACCTGACAGTGTCTGTAGGTTACTGAGCACAATCCTAATGACAGATTCACTTTAAGCCAGTTGTGTCGGAACTCACATTCTCCAAATGCAAGTGTGACACGAACATAACCCATGCGCATACAATGTAGGCAAATAATGGAGTAACATCAAGCATGAAGCTTTTCAACAACAAAATATTTACTAAAATCCATATTTCCTGATCTTTATATATTTGCTTTGTTTTTGGGTCCCAGAAAGTCCTTTATGATTTGCGCTTGGCAAAGAATAACTCCCTCTGAAGGCCAGCGGACTGGCATACTTCATTAGCTAAGCAGTCAACCATTCTGCATCAGCTAAAAATAAAGAGGGCTGCATTATCCATTGAAATGAACCAACCAGTCAGCAAGCCTGTCACTTACAGTACAAATGACAAGTACAAGACAGAAATGGACCTGCTGGGACCCAAAACCGTAGAGGATATCTAAGGATCAAGGCCTTGCATAACTGAAATACATTAATAAGTTGTATATCTTACTATTAAGAGCAACATTTTTGTTTAACTGGACAATATCTTTAAAGATTTATAGTGTGGAAACACCTTCAAAATTTCTATTTGGGAGATTATTAAAATGGGTCTTCACTTTCACACAATGATTTGAAAGAGTATGGAATAAGTATAACGTTTTAAAAAGATAAAAAAAAAGCTTACCTTGTAAAATGCTTGGAGATCGCCAATAGGTGGCGAGACGGATAGATAGTTTGGGAATTTATCCTGAAGGTGAGCAATCAACATGCCAAACTGAGTGCCCCAATCTCCTAAGTGGTTTAGCCTGTAAATGATTATAACCCACAAATTGTATTTATAGACAGAACATTCCATTCCTAAACATCTGTACACAACATTTTGAAATAAACATTTGATTTCTACCTTAGAGTTGTCTACTACCGGAGTGCAGCATAGTAATATATATATATATTCTAGCTGAAGAGCCCGGCGCTGCCCGGGCATAGTAACTAACTGTGGTTAGCTATAGCAAATTCTAATTATCCTCCATCCCATAGTCCCATGCCCATATACCCATCATACATATCCACGATCCCATAGGCCCGTGCCCATATACCCATCATACATATCCTCCATTCCATAGTCGAGTGCCCATATACCCATCACACATCCTCCATCCCATAGTCCCATGCCCATATACCCATCACACATCCTCCATCCCATAGTCCCATGCCCATACACCCATCATACATATTCGCCATCCCATAGTCGAGTGCCCATATACCCTTCATACATATCCGCCATCCCATAGGCCCGTGCCCATATACCCATCATACATGTCCTCCATCCCATAGTCCAGTGCACATATACCCATCATGCATATTCTCCATCCCATAGTCCAGTGCACATATACCCATCATGCATATTCTCCATCCCATAGTCGCATGCCCATATACCCATCATACATATTCTCCATCCCATAGTCCCATGCCCATATACCCATTCATACATATTCGCCATCCCATAGTCGAGGGCCCATATACCCATCACACATCCTTCATCTCATAGTCCCATGCCCATATACCCATCATACATATCCTCCATCCCATAGTCCAATGCCCATATACCCATCACACATCCTTCATCCCATAGTCCCGTGCCCATATACATATCCGCCATCCCATAGTCCCGTGCCCATATACCCGTCAAACATATCCTCCATCCCATAGTCAAGTGCCCATATAGCCATCACACATCCTCCATCCCATAGTCCCGTGCCCAAATACATATCCGCCATCCCATAGTCCCGTGCCCATATACCTGTCATACAAATCCTCCATCCCATAGTCCAGTGCCCATATATCCATCACACATCCTCCATCCCATAGTCAACCATTATGACATCATAATGAGCGGCGGCGGGGCTTGCGACCTATGATGACATCAGCGTTGCCATGGCAACCGTTGTGACATCATAATGAGGGGCGGGGCTTGATACGCACACACTGCTTCCCCAGTATGCAAATAGGGGCATTATGACATCACAAGGAGGGGCGGGGCTTGACACGCACACACTTTTTCCCCCAGTATGTAGATAGGGGCAAAATTGTTTGGTGAATTGGAACACGCGGGGTTAAAATTTCGCCTCACAACATAGCCTATAACGCTCTCGGGGGTCCAGACGTGTGACTGTGCAAAATTTTGTGGCCGCGACGGTGCGGATGCCAATGCCGGACACACACACCCACATTGAGCTTTATATATTAGATATATATATATATATATATATATATAAATATATATATTAGCTGAAGAGCCCGGCGCTGCCCGGGCATAGTAACTAACTGTGGTTAGTTATAGCAAATTATAATTATCCTCCATCCCATAGTCCCGTGCCCATATACCCATCATACATATCCGCCATCTCATAGTCCTGTGCCCATATACCCATCATACATATCCTCCATCCCATAGTCCAGTGCCCATATACCCATCACACATCCTCCATCCCATAGTCAACCATTATGACATCATAATGAGCGGCGGCAGGGCTTGCAACCTATGATGACATCAGCGTCGCCATGGCAACCATTATGACATCATAATGAAGGGCGGGGCTTGATACGCACACACTGTTTCCCCAGTATGCAAAAATAGGGGCATTATGACATCATAATGAGGGACGAGGCTTGACACGCACACACTTTTTCCCCAGTATGTAGATAGGGGCAAAATTGTTTGGTGAATTGGAACGCGACGCGCGGGGTTAAAATTTCACCTCACAACATAGCTTAGGACGCTCTCGGGGTCCAGACGTGCGACTGTGCCAAATTTTGTGGCTGTAGCTGCGACGGTGCGGATGCTTATCCCGGACATACACACACATACATACATACATGCACACTTTGAGCTATATATATTAGATATATATATATATATATATATATATATACACACACACACATGCACACACATGCATATACACTATATACTACAGCAGTTATGTGACAATGTCAGGTAAATGCTGGGGACACTGCACTAATTCAAGAGGAACAGAATTTGTACACAATTTTTATTGTATATTGCATTGTGGGGTGTTATTAGCCAGATTGACAGTCAAAATTGAATGAAAGAAGAGGAAGGTAACAACGTTACAACAGTGCTGATCATGTAGGCAAAATGGATGCTATTGGAATGGGGGGGATCGATATAGGTGAATAATGAAAGAATAAACAAGCATTGTAAAAATATGGGTTTATAATATCTGACTTTGTACAGACTAGTAAATATTTACTGATTGGCAATCATTTAATTCCTTAGTGACCGGGCCAATTTTGATCTTAATGGCAAAGTCAAATTTTTGAATTCTGACCAGTGTCACTTTATGTGATTATAACTCTGGAACGCTTCAACGGATCCCACTGATTCTGAGAGTGGTTTTTTTTCATGACTTCTTCTACTTCATGACAGTGGTAACATTTCTTCGATATTACTTGCATTTATTTGAGAAAATATTGGAAATTTGGCTAAAAAAATTAAAATTTTGCCATTATCAAACTTTTAATTCTTATGTCTTTATATCAGAGAGTTATGCACACAAAATAGTTAATAAATAACACTTTCCACATATTTACTTTACATCAGCATCATTTTTGAAACATGATTTTTTTTGTTAGGAACTTAGAAGGGTTAAAAATTGACCAGGAATTACTCATTTTTACATCAAAACTTACAAAACCATTTTTTTAGGGGCCACCTCACATTTAAAGTGACTTTGGGAGGTCTATGACAGAAAATATCCAAAAGTCACACCATTCTAAACAACTGCATCTTCCAACATACTCAAAACCACATTCAACAAGTTTATTAACCCTTCCGTTGCTTCACAGGAGCTAAAGCAATGTGGTAAGAAAAAAATGAAACTGTTTTCACAAAAATTTTACTTTAGCTCCAAGTCTGTTACTTTCACAAGGGTAACAGGAGAAAACTGACCATAACATTTATGGTTCAATTTCCCTTGCCTATGCCGATACCCTATATGCGGGGAAATCCACTGTTTGGGTGCACGGTAGTGCTCGGAAGGGAAGGAGCTCCATTTGACTTTTTGAATGCAAAAATGGCTGGAATTGAGAGGAGACACCATGTCTAATTTGAAAAGCCCCTGATGTGCCTAAAAAGTGGAAACCCCCCCACAAGTGACCTCATTTTGGAAACTAGACCCCTTAGGCCTGTTTCACACTTCAGTTTTTTGTGTCAGTTAAAATCTGCCAAAATGGCGGAAAGCAGATCCGTTGCTAAACTGATGTGAACGAATGCGCCACCGGACCGTTTTTTTGACGGATCCGATGAATTTTAAAGGAACCGTAGGCCGGGGAGGTGGGGGAGGGGAGAGAGAGAGATTTTTTCCAGCTGCCAGAACTGACTTTAAGGTTAAATTTCAGGCTGAGTGAAGTCTTTCGGGCATGCGCAGTGTGAAGTGCAGATCCTGCCGCCCGAAAAAACGTTACATGCTCCGTTCGGGCATGTCAGCGGACGTCAAAATTTTGGTGAATCAGCAAAAAAACGGATCCAACGGATGGCCATCTGTCAAGATCGGCCGGTAATGCAACTCAATGGGAAAAAAAACGGATCCGCCAAGCAAAATGGCGGATCCGTTTTTTTTTGCAAAACGGCGAATCTTGACTGATGGACAAAAACTGATGTGTGAAACAGGCCTTAGGGAACTTATCTAGATTTGTCATGATCATCTGAAACCACCAGGTGCTTCACAGAGGTTTATAACGTAGAGCGGTGAAAATAAAAAAAAAAATCATTCTACCAACAAATATGTACTTTTAGCCCAATTTGTTTTTATTTTCACAAGGATAAGAGGAGAAAATGAACGTCAAAATTTGTTGAACATTTTCAACTGAGTACGCCACTACCCCAAATGTAGTGGAATGCTACTATTTGGGTGCATGGCAGGGCTCGGAAGAAAAGGAGCACCGTTTTACTTTTTGAATGCAAAAACGGTTGGACTCGAGAGAGGAGACGCTGCGTTTGTAGAGCCCCCCGATATGTTTAAACAGTAGAAACCTGCAAGTGAAACCATTTTGGAAACTAGACCCCTTAGTGAACTTATCTAGATGTGTCATGAGTACCTTGAAACCCCAGATGCTTCACAGAAATTTATGACATACAGCTATGAAAATTAAACAAAATCACATTTTACCCACAAAAATGTACTTTTAGCCCCAATTTTTTATTTTCAAAGGAGTAACAGGAATAAATGGATAAATGGACCAAAAAATGTGTTGTGCAATTTCTCTTGACTAGTGTTGACCATTCCGATACTGCAAATATCGGGTATCGGCCGATATTCGCTGTATCGGAATTCCGATACAAAGTACCGATATTTTTTCAATATCGGAATCGGAAGTTACCATAATGCAATGAGCCACTGTTGTGGCTCTGATTGGCTGCCGAAATGACGTCTGTTCGGGCCTTCCGGGGGGTCTGTGCTGACTGCCTGGGGGTATGTACCGGCCTGCCGTGGGTCTGTGCCGACTGCCTGGGGGTCTGTGCCGGCCTGCCTGGGGGTCTGTGCCGACTGCCCGGGGGTCTGTGCCGACTGCCCGGGGGTCTGTGCCGACTGCCCGGGGGTCTGTGCCGACTGCCCGGGGGTCTGTGCCGACTGCCCGGGGGTCTGTGCAGGCATCGTCCGATGGGACTACAAGTCCCATCGGGCGATGCCTGCTACCATGACAGTGATTGACACATTAGCCAATGATGGGACAGTAGTAGTCCCATCATCCGGCTAATGTGTTGAATGTAAAAAAAAAAAAATACATACTACATGCTACATACATATTACATATATACTACATGCAACATGCATACTACATACATACCACATATATACTACATGCCTGCAACATATATATATATACTACATGCAACATATATACTACATATATACCACATATATACTACATGCATGCAACATACATATATACTACATGCAACATGCATACTACATATATACTACATGCATGCAAAATACATGCAACAAACATGTATATATAACATATATACTACATGCAACATACATACTACATATATACTACATGCAACATACATACTACATATATACCACATGCATGCAACATGCATACTACATATATACTACATGCATACTACATACATACCACATGCATGCAACATGCATACTACATATATACCACATGCATGCAACATGCATACTACATATATACCACATATATAATACATGCATGCAACATACATATATACTACATGCAACATGCATACTACATATATACTACATGCATGCAACATACATACTAAATATATACCACATGCATGCAACATGCATACTACATATATACCACATATATACTACATGCATGCAACATACATACAACATGTATACTACATGCATGCAACATGCATACTACATATATACAACATATATACTACATGCATGCAACATACATATATACAACATATATACTACATGCATGCAACATACATATATACAACATATATACTACATGCAACATACATATATATACTACATGCATGCAACATACATATATACAACATATATACTACATGCAACATATATACAATATATACTACATGCAACATACATATATACAACATATATACTACATGCAACATATATACCACATGCATGCAACATGCATACTACATATATACTACATGCATGCAACATACATACATACTACATATACCACATGCATGCAACATGCATACTACATATACCACATATATACTACATGCATGCAACATACATATGTACTACATGCAACATGCATACTACATGCATGCAACATACATACTACATATATACCACATGCATGCAACATGCATACTATATATATATACCACATATATATACTACATATATACTACATGCATGCAACATACATACATACAACATATATACTACATATATACTACATATGCATATATACTACATATACTACATACTGCATATATACTACATGCAACATTCATACCACATGAATGCAACATACATATATACCACATGCATGCAACATGCATACATATATACCATATGGATGCAACATGCATACTACATATATACTACATGCATGCAACATACATATATACATGCAACATGCATACTACATGCATGCAACATGTATACTACATATATACCGGGGCTGGAGGGAGCGCGGCTGCCGGGCGAGGTGAGTATGGTTCGCGCACTGGGACGCCTGGCGGGGAGCATGACTGGGGGCCCGGGGGCCATGATGGCAAGGCCAGGGGCCGTGACATATACTACATGCATGCAACATACATATATACTACATGCAACATACATACTGCATACATACTGCATATATACCACATGCATACTACTACCATACATGCATACTACATGTATATTACATGCATGCAACATACATATATACTACATGCATGCAACATACATACTACATATATACCACATGCATGCAACATGCATACTACATATATACTACATGCATGCAACATACATATATAATACATGCAACATGCATACTACATGTATGCAACATACATACAACATATATACTACATGCATGCAACATACATACTACATATATACCACATGCATGCAACATGCATACTACATACATACAACATATATACTACATGCAACATACATACTACATATATACCACATGCATACATATATACAACATATATACTACATGCAACATGCATACTACATATATACCACATGCATACATATATACAACATATATACGACATGCAACATGCATACTACATGCATGCAACATACATACAACATATATACTACATGCATGCAACATACATACTACATATATACCACATGCATGCAACATGCATACTACATATATACAACATATATACTACATGCATGCAACATACATACTACATATATACCACATGCATGCAACATGCATACTACATATATACCACATATATACTACATGCAACATGCATACATACAACATATACCATATATACTACATGCAACATGCATACATACAACATATATACTACATGCATGCAACATACATACTACATATATACCACATGCATGCAACATGCATACTACATATACACAACATATATACTACATGCATGCAACATACATATATACAACATATACACTACATGCAACATACATACTACATACAAACCACATGCATACTACATATATACTACATGCATGCAACATACATATATACTACATGCATGCAACATACATACTACATATATACCACATGCATGCAACATGCATACTACATATATACTACATGCATGCAACATACATACTACATATATACCACATGCATGCAACATGCATACTACATATATACCACATGCATGCAACATGCATACTACATATATACCACATGCATGCAACATGCATACTACATATATACAACATGCATACTACATATATACCACATATATACTACATGCATGCAACATACATATATACTACATGCAACATGCATACTACATATATACTACATGCATGCAACATACATACTACATATATACCACATGCATGCAACATGCCATGCATACTACATATATACCACATATACACAACATGCATGCAACATATATACTACATGCATGCAACATGCATACTACATATATACAACATATATACTACATGCATGCAACATATATATATACTACATGCAACATGCATACTACATACATACAACATATATACTACATGCAACATACATACTACATGCATACATATATACAACATATATACTACATGCAACATGCATACTACATATATACCACATGCATACATATATACAACATATATA
The DNA here is from genome assembly GCF_039654945.1 of Dendrobates tinctorius. Lineage (NCBI taxonomy): Eukaryota > Metazoa > Chordata > Amphibia > Anura > Dendrobatidae > Dendrobates > Dendrobates tinctorius. Next base: position 2,841,673 of record NW_027361776.1, on the reverse strand, counting down.
CGACATGCAACATGCATACTACATGCATGCAACATACATACTACATGCATGCAACATACATACTACATTTATACCACATGCATGCAACATGCATACTACATATATACAACATATATACTACATGCATGCAACATACATACTACATATATACCACATGCATGCAACATGCATACTACATATATACCACATATATACTACATGCAACATGCATACATACAACATATACCACATATATACTACATGCAACATGCATACATACAACATATATACTACATGCATGCAACATACATACTACATATATACCACATGCATGCAACATGCATACTACATATACACACATATATACTACATGCATGCAACATACATATATACAACATATACACTACATGCAACATACATACTACATACATACCACATGCATACTACATATATACTACATGCATGCAACATACATATATACTACATGCATGCAACATACATACTACATATATACCACATGCATGCAAAATGCATACTACATATATACTACATGCATGCAACTTACATACTACATATATATACCACATGCATGCAACATGCATACATTTATACTACATGCATGCAACATATGTATACTACAAGAATGCAACATGCATACTACATATTTACCACATATACTACATGCATGCAACATACATATATACTACATGCAACATGCATACTACATATATACTACATGCATGCAACATATATACCACATGCATACTACATATATACTACATACAGTATATACTACATGCATGCAACATACATACAACATATATACAACATGCATGCAACATGCATACTACATATATACAACATGCATGCAACATACATATATACTACATATATACCACATGCATGCAACATGCATACTACATATATACTACATGCATGCAACATACATACTACATATATACCACATGCATGCAACATGCATACTACATATATACTACATGCATGCAACATGCATACTACATACACTCACTGGCCACTTTATTAGGTACACCATGCTAGTAACGGGTTGGACCCCCTTTTGCCTTCAGAACTGCCTCAATTCTTCGTGGCAGAGATTCAACAAGGTGCTGGAAGTATTCCTCAGAGATTTTGGACCATATTGACATGATGGCATCACACAGTTGGCGCAGATTTGTCGGCTGCACATCCCTGATGCGAATCTCCCGTTCCACCACATCCCAAAGATGCTCTATTGGATTGAGATCTGGTGACTGAGGAGGCCATTTGAGTACAGTGAACTCATTGTCATGTTCAAGAAACCAATCTGAGATGATTCGAGCTTTATGACATGGCGCATTATCCTGCTGAAAGTAGCCATCAGATGTTGGGTACATTGTGGTCATAAAGGGATGGACATGGTCAGCAACAATACTCAGGTAGGCTGTGGCGTTGCAACGATGCTCAATTGGTACCAAGGGGCCCAAAGAGTGCCATGAAAAAATTCCCCACACCATGACACCACCACCACCAGCCTGAACCGTTGATACAAGGCAGGATGGATCCATGCTTTCATGTTGTTTACGCCAAATTCTGACCCTACCATCCGAATGTCGCAGCAGAAATCGAGACTCATCAGACCAGGCAACGTTTTTCCAATCTTCTACTGTCCAATTTCGATGAGCTTGTGCAAATTGTAGCCTCAGTTTCCTGTTCTTAGCTGAGAGGAGTGGTACCCGGTGTGGTCTTCTGCTGCTGTAGCCCATCTGCCTCAAAGTTCGACGCACTGTGCGTTCAGAGATGCTCTTCTGCCTACCTTGGTTGTAACGGGTGGCAATTTGAGTCACTGTTGCCTTTCTATCAGCTCGAACCAGTCTGCCCATTCTCCTCTGACCTCTGGCATCAACAAGGCATTTCCGGCCACAGAACTGCCGCTCACTGGATTTTTTTTCTTTTTCGGACCATTCTCTGTAAACCCTAGAGATGGTTGAGCGTGAAAATCCCAGTAGATCAGCAGTTTCTGAAATACTCAGACCAGCCCTTCTGGCACCAACAATCATGCCACGTTCAAAGGCACTCAAATCACCTTTCTTCCCCATACTGATGCTCGGTTTGAACTGCAGGAGATTGTCTTGACCATGTCTACATGCCTAAATGCACTGAGTTGCCGCCATGTGATTGGCTGATTAGAAATTAAGTCTTAACACACAGTTGGACAGGTGTACCTAATAAAGTGGCCAGTGAGTGTATATACTAAATGCATGCAACATACATATATACTACATACAATACATTCATACAATACATACATATAGACATACAGTACATATAACAGAGTACATACTCACCATCACTTGTCACTTTGATCCCCGAAGCCATTGTCATCTGTGGAATAAATATTAAAATAACCACCAATATACTTACCCCTGATCCGCAGAAGTCCACGAGTGTTCCACGACGATCTTGCGTGGAGAACAGCAGCATCAGCTGATGCTACCGTTCTCTATGGGCTACAGGAATCCAATGACGGGAGGTAGGTATCCTTCCGCCACTGTAAAAAAAGTCCCTAGTCTCACTTTATGGCAAAAGCTGCGTGGGAAATTTCTCACACAGCAATGCCATAAAATGAGACTAGGGACTTTTTTTTTTACAGTGGCGGAGGAATACAGTGTGGAAGGATACCTACCTCCCGTCATTGGTTTCCTGGAGCCTGTATAGAATGGTAGCATCAGCTGATGCTGCTGTTCTCCACGCAAGATTGTCGTGGGACACTCGTGGACTTCTGCGGATCAGGGGTAAGTATATTGGTGGTTTGCTATTTTAATATTTATTCCACAGATAACAATGGCTTCGGGGATCAAAGTGACAAGTGATGGTGAGTATGTACTCTATGTCTATATGTATGTATTTTATGAATGTATTGTATGTAGTATATATGTATGTTGCATGCATGTAGTATATATGTAGTATGCATGTGGTATATATGTAGTATGTATGTTGCATGCATGTAGTATATACACTCACTGGCCACTTTATTAGGTACACCTGTCCAACTGTGTGTTAAGACTTAATTTCTAATCAGCCAATCACATGGCGGCAACTCAGTGCATTTAGGCATGTAGACATGGTCAAGACAATCTCCTGCAGTTCAAACCGAGCATCAGTATGGGGAAGAAAGGTGATTTGAGTGCCTTTGAACGTGGCATGATTGTTGGTGCCAGAAGGGCTGGTCTGAGTATTTCAGAAACTGCTGATCTACTGGGATTTTCACGCACAACCATCTCTAGGGTTTACAGAGAATGGTCCGAAAAAGAAAAAAAATCCAGTGAGCGGCAGTTCTGTGGCCGGAAATGCCTTGTTGATGCCAGAGGTCAGAGGAGAATGGGCAGACTGGTTCGAGCTGATAGAAAGGCAACAGTGACTCAAATTGCCACCCGTTACAACCAAGGTAGGCAGAAGAGCATCTCTGAATGCACAGTGCGTCGAACTTTGAGGCAGATGGGCTACAGCAGCAGAAGACCACACTGGGTACCACTCCTCTCAGCTAAGAACAGGAAACTGAGGCTACAATTTGCACAAGCTCATCGAAATTGGACAGTAGAAGATTGGAAAAACGTTGCCTGGTCTGATGAGTCTCGATTTCTGCTGCGACATTCGGATGGTAGGGTCAGAATTTGGCGTAAACAACATGAAAGCATGGATCCATCCTGCCTTGTATCAACGGTTCAGGCTGGTGGTGGTGGTGTCATGGTGTGGGGAATTTTTTCTTGGCACTCTTTGGGCCCCTTGGTACCAATTGAGCATCGTTGCAACGCCACAGCCTACCTGAGTATTGTTGCTGACCATGTCCATCCCTTTATGACCACAATGTACCCAACATCTGATGGCTACTTTCAGCAGGATAATGCGCCATGTCATAAAGCTCGAATCATCTCAGATTGGTTTCTTGAACATGACAATGAGTTCACTGTACTCAAATGGCCTCCTCAGTCACCAGATCTCAATCCAATAGAGCATCTTTGGGATGTGGTGGAACGGGAGATTCGCATCAGGGATGTGCAGCCGACAAATCTGCGCCAACTGTGTGATGCCATCATGTCAATATGGTCCAAAATCTCTGAGGAATGCTTCCAGCACCTTGTTGAATCTCTGCCACGAAGAATTGAGGCAGTTCTGAAGGCAAAAGGGGGTCCAACCCGTTACTAGCATGGTGTACCTAATAAAGTGGCCAGTGAGTGTATATATATATATATATATATATATATATATATATATATATATCTATACACACACACATACTGTGTTCCAAATTATTATGCAAAAAGTTTAGGAGTGATAAGGTTAGAATTTTTTTGTTTGTCATTTAAACTCATTGATGGTGATGTGTGTCAGAGCTCTTTATATCACTGAAAGCAATTGCAGATACCTGTGCAAATTAGTTTGGCAGGTGTGTCCAAATAAAGGCAAGACTACTTAAGAAGGCTGTTCCACATTATTATTTATAAACATTTTTTGCTAAAAAGGAAGCAAAAAATGTTTATAAAATGGAAAGAAGGAGGCATATCTAAAGAAGAATATAATGCTGTCTGCAGAACCTGCAAGGCACAAATCAGATTATCTAAAGCTGAAAATGAATTGAGGCTTGCAAGAGATGTCAAAAGCAATAAAAAAGGATTTTGGGGATATGTCAAAAGTAAAAGAAAAGTCAAAGATGCTATAGGATTTTTACAGGATGAAAATGATGAAATGGTAAGACAGGATGTTGAGAAGGCTGAACTTTTAAATTCCTATTTTGCATCTGTTTTCTCTCAGAAAGGAAATGTAACATCAACTGTTATTCACTGTCCTATTAAGGGAATAGAAGAATCCAGGATATCTATAAACAGAAAGATAGTGAGGAAACACTTAGCTAACCTAAATGTATTCAAGTCTCCAGGTCCAGATGAATTACACCCCAGAGTACTGAAGGAGATAGCAGAAGAAATTTTTGAACCCCTCTCCATAATCTTTGAAAATTCTTGGAGAACAGGAGAAGTGCCAGAAGACTGGAGAAGAGCAAATGTTGTTCCTATCTTCAAAAAGGGGAAGAAGGTGGACCCAGGCAACTATAGGCCGGTGAGTCTGACTTCTATACCAGGAAAGATCTTTGAACAAATTATTAAACAACATGTATGTCAATACCTGGATAAGAATGAAGTGATTAATCAGCATGGGTTTGTAACTAATAAGTCATGTCAGACTAATTTAATTTCCTTCTATGATGGTATTACTGATTGGGTGGATCAAGGAAATGCTGTAGATATAGTATATCTTGACTTCAGCAAAGCATTTGACAAAGTCTCTCATACAATCCTTATTGAAAAAATGACTAAGTATGGAATGGACAAGGCAACTGTTAGGTGGATTCATAACTGGCTTAGTGATCGGACCCAAAGAGTGGTCGTAAATGGCTGCACATCCAGTTGGAAGAATGTCTCAAGTGGGGTACCACAGGGCTCTGTCCTGGGCCCTGTATTGTTCAACATCTTTATCAACGATTTAGATGAAGGAATTGAGGGTAAACTGATTAAATTTGCTGATGACACAAAGCTAGGAGGGATAGCTAATACTAGAGAAGAGAGAGAGAGGATTCAAAAAGATTTAAATAAACTGGAGAAGTGGGCAGCAACTAACAGAATGGTTTTTAACAGGGAGAAATGCAAAGTACTACATCTGGGCAATAATAATGAAAAAAGCATATATAGAATGGGAGGAATAGGGCTAAGTGACAGCACATGTGAAAAAGACTTGGGTATACTAATAGATCACAGACTGAATATGAGTCAACAGTGTGATGCAGCAGCAAAAAAGGCAAATGCAATTCTAGGATGTATTAACAGAAGCATACAGTCTAGATCACGTGAAGTAATTATTTCCCTCTACTCCTCTTTGGTCAGACCTCATCTGGAATATTGTGTCCAATTTTGGGCACCACATTTTAAAAAAGACATCAACAAACTGGAGCAAGTTCAGAAAAGAGCGACCAGAATGGTGACCGGTCTGCAAACCCTGTCTTATGAGGAAAGGTTGCAGGATTTGGGAATGTTTAGTTTGCAAAAGAGAAGACAGAGGAGACTTAATAGCTGTCTACAAATATCTAAAGGGCTGTCACATTGTAGAAGGATCAACTTTATTCTCATTTGCACAAGGAAAGACTAGAAGCAATGGGATGAAGCTGAATGGGAGGAGACACAGATTAGATATTAGAAAAAACTTTTTGACAGTTAGAGTGATCAATGAGTGGAACAGGCTGCCACGAGAAGTGGTGAGTTCTCCTTCAATGGAAGTCTTCAAACAGAGGCTGGACAGACATCTAACTGGGATGATTTAGCGAATCCTGCTTTGAGCAGGGGGTTGGACCAGATGGCCCAGGAGGTCCCTTCCAACTCTACGATTCTATGATTCTATGATTCTATGAAGCAGCCTACATTTTTTGCCAAAATGGGACAGAAAAAGGATGTGTCGGCTGCTGAGAAGCAACAAATTGTGGAGTATTTAGGTCAAGGCATGACTACAATCAACATTGCCAAGACACTTCATCGTGATCATTGCACAATCAAGAAGTATGTAGCCGATTCCCAGCACACACGTGTGCGTGCTGATAAGGAAAAATTGAGGACTCTTTGCAACAGGCAATTGCGTCAGGTTAAAAGAGAAGCTGCAAAAATGCCTTGTCATAGCAGCAGACAAGTTTTTGAAGCCGCTGGTGCCTCCAACGTCCCCCGAACAACAAGATGCAGGGTCCTTCAGAGGTTTGCAGTTGTGCGTAAGCCATCCTGTCGATCTCCTCTATCCACTGCACACAAGCAGAAATGGCTCCAGTGGGCCAAACGATACATGAAGACTGACTTCCAAACTGTTTTGTTCACCGATGAGTGCCGTGCAACGCTCGATGGTCCAGATGGATGGAGTGGAGCATGGCTGGTTGATGGACACCCCATGAAAACATGGCTAAGGCGCCAACAAAGAGGATGTGGAGCAATGTTTTGGGCTGGAATCATGGGGAGAGAGATGTCGGCCCCTTAAACGACTTAATGTCAGTTGTTACAAACATAGTTAATTTCATAGCTGCTCGCCCCCTTCACAAGCGAGAATTTTCTGCACTTTTGCTGGAGGTTGATTCCGCCTACAGCGGACTGCTGATGTACAATAATGTAAGATGGCTGAGCTGAGGCAAAGTTCTTGAGCGCTTTGTGGAGTGTCTTAAAGAAATTAAGGTATTTCTTGAGGATAAGAATTTGGGAATCTTTCCTCAGCTCAATGATAAGTGGGTCAGCACCCTGATGTTTTTTACAGATCTCTCTGTTCATATTAATGAACTGAACTTAAAGTTACAAGGTTTAGGCAAAAGTATTGACGTTATGTTTGGATACATAAAAGCTTTTGAAAGTAAACTTAAAATTTTCAAGCGAGATGTAGAAACTAAAACTTATAAGTATTTTCCTCGAGTAACAAAGTATTTTGAGAAGGCCAGTGCAGGTGTACAAAATGAAATGGAACCCTTGCATATAAAGTACCAGCATGTTTTAGACTCGTTACTTGACAGTACAGTGATAGATTTAATAAATTTACAAGCCTAGAACAGACCATGAAAATAATTAAGTATCCTGATGTAGTAGTCTACAGTAGTTTGGAATTAAATGGTTTCCAACGGATGCAAATTGATGATTTGGAGATGTAACTTGCAGAATTTCAAGACAGCATCTGGGCTCAGGTGTTTGTCAACTTGAGGTCAAAGCTTGAGAATGTGGAAAGGTGTCGCTTGGAGAATCAAGAGGAGTGCCACTATGAAAAAAGAAATTTGGAGTGCCTGGAACCGATTACCAGACACTTTTAGCACCCTCTACGTACTTTTGTGAGACCTTATTCTCAGCATTAAATAATATCAAAACCAACACAAGAAACAGATTGACAGATGAAGCTAGTAGTGCTTGCTTGGGCTTGAAGTGTACTAAATACCAACCTTCAATTGAAGGTTTAGCCAATGAAATTCAGCAACAAAAAAGTCACTAATAGGCAGGTTAGTTAAAGAATTCCCCCTCCCCCTCACTTATTTTAGTTCACGGCACTCCACACAAGTTAAATAATATCAAGAGCAACAAAAGAAACCGACTGACAGATGAACAAAAAAAGTCACTAAGCAGGTAAGTTAAATAATTAGTTTTTGGTTTATTAAATACAGTTATATATTACAGTTATACATTTGTGTTATTTAAACTATAAATATCGCAAAATTATGGGTTTTTTCCTCGAAGTGACACACAACCCAAGTTATGCTTGGTTTTTTGGCGAATTTTGACACACCAAGCTCAAAAGGTTGCCCATCACTGAACTAAACGATTACTCAAGTATTGATAGTATTTTATTTTCAACTCATTCAAGAGCCTTTTCATAAACAATATTTTTGGTTTTTCCTTTCGGTGCAAAGATGAACAGATTTTAGGCAGTTCCAACTCTTGAACAGACGACGTAAAGTTGACCATGAGAAAAGCATGGAGATTGCAAATCGATCCCTACTACTTTCAAGGACTGTCCCTGAGCATTGTTAATGGACATTGCAAATAGCAGTTGAACTGGAGGCGTTTAAAATCAAAATACAAATCAGATGGAATGAGTGGTATTCTTGGAATGAAAATGTCCTCTCCTTTGACACATCCTGTTTCTGAGCTGTGTATCTAACCCTATCCTGTGTGATAATGCCTGCTGAGCTGTGTACCTAATCCTCTCCTGTGTGATACTTTCTGCTGATCTGTGTATCTAATCCTATCGTGTGTTACTGACTGCTCAGCCGTGTATCTAATCCTATCCTGTGTGATACTGACTGCTGAGCAGTGTATCTAATCCTATCCTGTGTGATACCATCTGCTGAGCCATGTATCTAACCCTATCCTGTGCGATACTGACTGCTGAGCCGTGTACCTACTCCTATCATGTGTGTTACTGACTGCTCAGCCGTGTATCTAATCCTATCCTATGTGAAACTGAATGCTGACCATGTATCTAATCCTATCCTGTGTGATACTGACTGCTGAGCCGTGTATCTAATCCTATTCTGTTTGAACTGGAAACTGGAAGCGTTTAAAATCAAAAAACATCAGATGAAATGAGTGGAATTCTTGGAATGAAAATGTCCTCTCGTTTGGCACATCCTGTTTCTGAGCTGTGTATCTAACCCTATCCTGTGTGATAATGTCTGCCGAGCTGTCTCTCTAATCCTATCGTGTGTTACTGACTGCACAGCCGTGTATCTAATTCTATCCTGTGTGATACTGACTGCTGACGCGTGTATCTAATCCTATCCTGTGTGATACCGTCTGCTGAGGCGTGTATCTAATCCTATGCTGTGTGATACTGACTGCTGAGCCGTGTATCTAATCCTATTCTGTTTGAACTGGAAACTGGAGGCGTATTCTGTGTGATACTGTCTACTAAGCCGTGTATCTATTCCTATACTGTGTGATACTGACTGCTGAGCTGTGTATCTAATCCTATCCTGTGTGATACTGACTGCTGAGCTGTGTATCTAATCCTATCCTGTGTGATACTGTCTGCTGAGCCGTGTATCTAATACTATTCTGTGTGATAATCTGTGTCAGAGGGTAATCTGTGTTGGCACGGTAATAAATTGTGTTATTTCCCAGCTTTTCAGAAGGACGATAACACCATAGAAATTATGAGAATAGGCAAAATTGTTTGGTGAATTGGAATGTGCGGGGTTAAAATTTCGCCTCACAACATAGCCTATGTCGCTCTCGGGGTCCAGACGTGTGACTGTGCAAAATTCTGTGGCTGTAGCTGCAACGGTGCAGATGCCAATCCCGGACATACACACATACATACATACACACACACACACACATTGAGCTTTATATATTAGACTAGCTGAAGAGCCCGGCATTGCCTGGGCATAGTAACCAACTGTGGTTAGTTATAACAAATTATAATGATTATATTGCACATAAAAACTGTGCATCTAATCCTATCCTGTGTGATACTGACTGCTGAGCCGTGTATCTAATCCTATTCTGTGTGATACTGTCTGCTGAGCCGTGTATCTAATACTATTCTGTGTGATACTGTGTGCTGAGCTGCCAATCTAATCCTATCCTGTGTGATACTGGGCTTCCCCTGCAGTCTGTGTCAGAGGGTGGTCTGTGTTGGCACGGTAATAAATTGTGTTATTTCCATCTTTACAGAAGGACAATAACACCATAGAAATGATAAGAATAATAGGCCTCAGTTACCACAACTGTCTACAAAGAAAACTGTTGCTGATAGTAACCAATCACAGCTCATTTTTCATCTGTTAAACAGCTCTAGGACAGCGCGGTGAGTTTTGAGTGGCGACTTTTGTGTTTCGACTTTTATGTGGCGAGGTTGGTGTATGTGTGGTGAAATGTGTGCTGAGGGTGGTATATGTATTGAAGCACGTGGTAGTGTGTTGCGCATTTTGTGTGTGTATTCATATCCCCGTGTGTGGTGAGTATCCCATGTCAGGGGCCCACCTTAGCAACTGTAAGGTATATACTGTTTGGCGCCATCCCTCTCATTCTTTAAGTTCCCCATCTGGCAGCTGTCAATTTGCCTCCAACACTTTTCCTCTCACTTTTTCCCCATTATGTAGAGAGGGGCAAAATTGTTTGGTAAATTGGAACGTGCGGGGTTAAAATTTCGCCTCACAACATAGCCTATGATGCTCTCGGGGTCCAGACGTGTGAATGTGCAAAATTTTGTGGCTGTAGCTATGACGGTGCAGATGCCAATACATACATACACTTTTTCCCCATTATGTAGATAGGGGCAAAATTGTTTGGTGAATTGGAACGCGCGGGGTTAAAATTTCGCCTCACAACATAGCCTATGACGCTCTCGGGGTCCAGACGTGGGACTGTGCCAAATTTGTGGCTGTAGCTGCAACGGTGCAGATGCCAATCCCGGACATACACACACACACCCACATTGAGCTTTATATATTAGACTAGCTGAAGAGCCCGGCGCTGCCCGGGCATAGTAACTAACTGTGGTTAGTTATGACAAATTATAATTATCCTCCATCCCATAGTCCTGTGAACATATACCCTTCATACATATCCTCCATCCCATAGTCGAGTGCCCATATACCCATCATACATCTCCTCCATCCCATAGTCGAGTGCCCATACACCCATCATACATATCCTCCATTCCATAGTCGAGTGCCCATATACCCATCACACATCCTCCATCCCATAGTCCCATGCCCATATACCCATCATACATATCCTCCATCTCATAGTCCCGTGCCCATATACCCATCATACATATCCACGATACCATAGGCCCGTGCCAATATACCAATCATACATATCCTCCATCCCAAAGTCCCATGCCCATATACCCATCACACATCCTCCATTCCATAGTCCCATGCCCATATACCCATCATACATATTCGCCATCCCATAGTCGAGTGCCCATATACCCATCACACATCCTCCATCCCATATTCCCATGCCCATATACCCATCATACATATCCGCCATCCCATAGTCTCGTGCCCATATACCCGTCATACATATCCTCCATCCCATAGTCCAGTGCCCATATACCCATCACACATCTTCCATCCCATAGTCCCGTGCCCATATACCCATCATACATATCCTCCATCCCATAGTCCAGTGCCCATATACCCATCACACATCCTCCATCCCATAGTCAACCATTATGACATCATAATGAGCGGTGGGGCTTGCAACATATGATGACATCAGCGTCGCCATGGCAACCATTATGACATCATAATGAGGGGCGGGTGTTGTGAGTTCATTTTCCCCTTCACCACTCAGGCCCGATGAACTCCCTCTGCTGGTTAAGAAAGGTTGTGAGCCTGATTATCAAACATCTGAGACTAATGATGATGACTGGCTGAGTGGAGTTACTGACTGGATATAAGGCCGCCGACGCCCTTCTGCCCTGCGGGTGATTTCTCTGTGGGATGCTTGGAGACCAGTCTGAATTCCTGCTCTTCTAAAGCTAAGTTTTCTGCTATGCTTTTTGCATTTTTGCTTTGACTTTGTTTTGCTTTGTTTTTCTGGATTTCTGCCATTCCCTGCTGGGTGAGCTGAATTCCTTTAGCTCTGTCTTCAGAAAATACCTGAGAGCTGATATAGCTTTTGAAGCCTAGCTGCTTCAGGGCCTTTTTCCATTTCAGCTTGTTGGCTTTGTCTTTTATAGGGTTTTGGCAGATTGGAGACAGCAGCCTTCCTATCCTGTCCTATTTTTAGTTAGCTTGGGCCCCATCGTTTACTCAGCCTATCTTTCTATCTGAGTGTTTTTTCATCTTGCTTCACTGTCATATGTTGGGGGCTGCCTTTTACTTTGGGGTCTGCTCTGGGGCAGTTTAGATTTCCTTTTCTGTCTTTAGGCTATTTAGCTCTCCGGCTGTGATCGAGGGGTCTAGGGCACCGTAGGAACCCCCCACGACTACTGCTAGTTGTGTTGTTAGGTTCAGGGGTCTGCAATCTGATAGTTGCCAACTTGTCTGGTTTTCTGGACGTAGCTTCTATTTTTGTGTCTGCCTCCTACGGTAACTCTCTTCATAACAGAATCACCCGCCATACCGCAGATCCTAGGGTACTCAGTAGCAGGAAAGAATTGTAAAAAAAAAAAAAAAAAAAAGTGTGTATATTTTTTCCTCTATATCTGAGGCCGTAGGGGGAATTTTTTTTTCTCTCAATGGAGATAAAGCAATTGTCTGATCGTGTGGAGCAGCTCGCTGCGGAAGTGCGGGGAATTTCCGCCTACCTTGCTCATTCACATGCTGCTGAACCAAAGATTCCTACACCTGATGTATTTTTTGGGGATCGGTCTAAATTTTTGAATTTCAAAAATAAAATTGTCATCTCTTTGCTGCGTGGCGATCCCCAGGATTGGGTATTTTCTTTGAAACCAGATGATCCTATTCTGACTAATGTGAACGCATTTTTTCAAGCCTTGGGGTTGTTGTATGACGAACCTAATGCTATTGATCAGGCTGAAAAGATCCTGCTGGCATTGAACCAGGGTCGAGATTCTGCAGAATTGAACTGTCAAAAATTCCGAAAGTGGGCGGTACTTACTACCTGGAATGATAATGCCCTGGCTGCTCTCTTTCGGAAGGGTTTGTCAGAAGCCGTAAAAGATACTATGGTGGGATTTCCTGTTCCCTCTGGTCTGGACGATTCTATGTCATTAGCCATTCAGGTTGATCGGCGTTTGCGTGAACGCAGGATTGCACGAGAGGTGTTGCCACCTGTTGAACAAATGTCTGAACCTATGCAATGTGATAGTTTTCTCCAGAGAGCAGCGTCAGGAGTTCAGAAGGCGTAATAAGTTGTGTTTTTTCTGTGGAGATGCCTCGCATATTATTTCTGTCTGTCCTAAACGAGAGAAACGCTTTGCACACACGTTTTCTGTTGGTGGTGTTCAACCTAAGTTTCTTCTGGCTATTACTCTGATCTGCTCCCTGTCCACATTTTCCGCCAAGGCTTTTGTGGATTCGGGAGCAGCCCTAAACCTAATGGATTTGGATTTTGCTAAACGTGGATTTCCGATGACACCTCTGCAGACGCCTATCCCTTTGAGGGGGATTGATGCTACTCCTTTGGCGAAAAATAAACCTCAGTTTTGGACCCAGGTGGTAATGCGGGTCGCCCCAGACCATCAAGAAAATTGCAGATTTTTGGTGTTGCATAATCTGCATGATACCATTGTTCTGGGGTTTCCCTGGTTACAAATTCATAATCCAGTTTTGGATTGGAAATCTGTGTCTGTGGTGAGTTGGGGTTGTCGGTGTGCCTTTAGTGAGGCTCCGGTGTTTTCCACCTCTCCTCAGTCGCATGATTTTCCTGACTATTTGGCGGACTTTTATGATGTATTTAGTGAGAATGAGTCTGCGTCTTTGCCTCCTCATAGGAGTTATGACTGTGCAATTGAACTGAGCCCGGGGTGTAAATTTCCCAAGGGTCGGCTCTTCAATTTACCTGTGCACGAGGCTATGCGATCCTATATTAAGGAGGCGTTGGAGAAGGGTCATATTAGACCATCCTCGTCACCCTTAGGTGCCGTTTTTTTTTTGGTAGCCAAAAAGGATGGATCATTAAGACCTTGTATTGATTATCGTGCCCTCAACAAAATTACTGTTAAATATCAGTATCCGTTACCCCTGATTTCAGATCTATTCTCTAGAGTTAAAGGTGCTTGCTGGTTTAGCAAGCTTGACCTCAGGGGGGCGTATAATCTTATTCGCATCAAGCATGGGGATGAATGGAAGACGGCGTTTAATACTTCCGGAGGGACATTTTGAGTACCTGGTGATGCCTTTTGGGCTCACTAATGCCCCTTCTGTCTTCCAGTGCTTTATGAACGATATTTTCCGAGATTTTGTCGATAAATTTTTGATTATCTATCTAGATGATATTTTGATCTTCTCCAAGGATTGGGATTCTCATGTGGAACATATTCAGACTGTGTTCCGGATCTTGAGGGGAATTCCCTGTATGTCAAAGGATCTAAATGCCTTTTTGGAGTACAGAGGATTTCTTTTTTGGGATTTATTTTGTCTCCGTCAACTATTGAAATGGACCCGGCCAAGGTACAGGCCATTTACGATTGGGTTCAGCCCACTTCTTTGAAGGCCCTCCAGAAGTTTTTGGGTTTTGCTAATTTTTATCGGAAATTTATAGCAAAATTTTCTAGTATTGCCAAGCCATTGACTGATTTGACTAAGAAGGGTGATGATGTGTTAAATTGGTCTCCGGAGGCTGCTTCTTCCTTTCAGGAGCGGAAGCGAAGATTCACCTCCGCCCCGGTTTTGCGGCAACCTGATGTCTCGCTTCCGTTCCAGGTAGAGGTGGATGCTTCTGAGATTGGTGCAGGAGCTGTTTTGTCCCAAAAGGATCCTGTAACATCTAAAATGAATCCCTGTGCTTTCTTTTCCCGAAAGATCTCTTCATCTGAACGTAACTATGATGTGGGGAATCGTGAGCTGTTGGCCATGAAGTGGGCATTTGAGGAGTGGAGACATTGGTTGGAGGGAGCTAAACATCAAGTCGTGGTCCTCACTGACCACAAGAATTTGATTTACCTAGAGTCGGCTAAGCGCTTGAACCCTAGACAGGCTAGGTGGGCCTTGTTTTTTACACGTTTTGATTTTGTGGTTTCTTTTCTTCCTGGAACTAAGAATGTCAAGGCAGACGCCCTCTCTAGGAGCTTCTTTGCTGATTCTCCTGTGGTGACCAAGCCTGCTACCATCTTAGGCGAAGGGGTAGTTCTTTCTGCTATCTCACCCGATTTGAGACGTGCTCTAGAAGAGTTCCAGGAGGACAAACCTGAGCGTTGTCCCAATGGAAAGTTGTATGTTCCTGACCAGTGGAAGAAGAGAGTGATGTCTGAAGTTCATTGCTCTGCTTTGGCTGGTCATTCAGGTATTTTTGGTACTAGAGATCTGGTGAGTCGGTCTTTTTGGTGGCCCTCCTTGTCTCGTGAGGTCAGGAATTTTGTGCAGTCCTGTGGGACTTGGCTCCCGGTCTAAATCGTGTTCTCGCTCTAGTGGATTGTTGATGCCTTTGCCTGTCCCCAAGAGGCCATGGACCCATATTTCAATGGATTTCATCTCTGATATGCCTGTCTCTCAAAGGATGACTGTTATTTGGGTGATTTGTGATAGGTTCTCTAAGATGGTTCATCTTATACCACTCCCTAAGTTGCCGTCTTCCTCTGAGTTGATGCCCCTGTTTTTGCAACAGGTGGTTCGCTTGCACGGGATTCCTGAGAACATTGTGTCTGACAGAGGAGTTCAGTTTGTGTCTAGATTTTGGAGAACTTTCTGTTCCAAGCTGGGAATTCAGTTGTCCTTCTCCTCTGCTTTTCACCCTCAGACCAATGGGCAGACAGAGAGAACAAACCAGACCATGGAGTCGTATTTGAGATGTTTTATTTCCGCTGATCAGGATGATTGGGTTTCATTTTTGCCCTTGGCCGAATTTGCTTTAAATAATAGAGCTAGTTCTGCCACTTTGATGTCACCTTTTTTTTGTAACTTTGGGTTTCATCCTCGATTTTCTTCAGGGCAGGTGGAGCCCTCTGCCTGCCCAGGTGTTGACACTGTGGTGGAGAGAATGCACCAAATCTGGTACCAAGTGGTGGATAAGTTCTCTCTCTCCCAGGAAAAGGCCCAGCGGTTTTCCAACCGACATAGGACCATGGGTCCCCAGTTTAAGGTTGGTGATATGGTGTGGTTATCGTCAAAAAATATTGCTATGAAGGTGGCTTCTCCTAAGTTTAAGCCTAGATTTATTGGACCTTACAAGTTTTTGGAGATTATTAATTGGGTCTCTTTTCGTTTGGCTCTTCCTGTCACATTTAAAATCCATAATGTGTTCCATAAGTCTTTGTTGAAGAGGTTTGTTGAGCCTGTTGTTCCGGGGGTGGCACCTCCAGACCCTGTATTGGTGGAAGGTAACATGGAATATGAGGTAGAGAAAATACTGGATTCCCGTCTGGCTAGACGGAGACTCCAGTATTTGGTTAAGTGGAAGGGTTATGGTCAGGAGGATAATTCCTGGGTCTCTGCCTCTGATATTCATGCCAAAAGATTGGTGCGTGCCTTTCATCGGGCTCACCCTGATCGCCCTGGTGGCTTGGTTGAGGGTTCGGTGACCCCTCCTCAAGGGGGAGGTACTGTTGTGAGTTCATTTTCCCTTTCACCACTCAGGCCCGATGAACTCCCTCTGCTGGTTAAGAAAGGTAGTGAGCCTGATTATCAAACATCTGAGACTAATGATGATGACTGGCTGAGTGGAGTTACTGACTGGATATAAGGCCGCCGACGCCCTTCTGCCCTGCGGGTGATTTCTCTGTGGGATGCTTGGAGACCAGTCTGAATTCCTGCTCTTCTAAAGCCAAGTTTTCTGCTATGCTTTTTGCATTTTTGCTTTGACTTTGTTTTGCTTTGTTTTTCTGGATTTCTGCCATTCCCTGCTGGGTGAGCTGAATTCCTTTAGCTCTGTCTTCAGAAAATACCTGAGTGCTGATATAGCTTTTGAAGCCTAGCTGCTTCAGGGCCTTTTTCCATTTCAGCTTGTTGGCTTTGTCTTTTATAGGGTTTTGGCAGATTGCAGACAGCAGCCTTCCTATCCTATTTTCAGTTAGCTTGGGCCCCATCGTTTGCTCAGCCTATCTTTCTGTGTGAGTGTTTTTTCATCTTGCTTCACCGTCATTATATGTTGGGGTCTGCCTTTTACTTTGGGGTCTGCTCTGGGGCAGTTTAGATTTCCTTTTCTGTCTTTAGGCTATTTAGCTCTCCGGCTGTGATCGAGGTGTCTAGGGCACCGTAGGAACCCCCCACGGCTACTGCTAGTTGTGTTGTTAGGTTCAGGGGTCTGCAATCTGATAGTTGCCAACTTCTCTGGTTTTCTGGACGTAGTTTCTATCTTTGTGTCTGCCTCCTACGGTGACTCTCTTCATAACAGGCGGGGCCTTGATACACACACACTGTTTCCCCAGTATACAAATAAGGGCATTATGACATCATAATGAGGGGCGGGGCTTGACACGCACACACTTTTTCCGCAGTATGTAGAAAGGGGCAAATATGTTTGGTGAATTGGAACGTGCGGGGTTAAAATTTCGCCTCACAACATAGCTTAGGACGCTCTCGGGGTCCAGACGTGCGACTGTGCCAAATTTTGCGGCTGTAGCTGCGACAGTGCGGATGCCTATCCCGGACATACACACACACACATACACACACACATACACACTTTGAGCTTTATATATTAGACTAGCTGAAGAGCCCGGGCACAGTAACTAACTGTGGTTAGTTATAGCAAATTATAATTATCCTCCACCCCATAGTCCCATGCCCATATACCCATCATACATATCCACAATCCCATAGGCCCGTGCCCATATACCCATCATACATATCCTCCATCCCATAGTAGAGTACCCATATACCCATCACACATCCTCCATCCCATAGTCCCATGCCCATATACCCATCATACATATTCTCCATCCCATAGTCCCATGCCCATATACCCATCATACATATCCTCCATCCCATAGTCGAGTGCCCATATACCCATCACACATCCTCCATTCCATAGTCCCATGCCCATATACATATTCTCCATCCCATAGTCCCGTGCCCATATACCCGTCATACATATACTCCATCCCATAGTCCAGTGCCCATATACCCATCACACATCCTCCATCCCATAGTCAACCATTATGACATCATAATGAGCGGTGGGAGGGCTTGCAACCTATGATGACATCAGCGTCGCCAAGGCAACCATTGTGACATAATGAGGGGCGGGGCTTGATACGCACACACTGTTTCCCCAGTATGCAAATAGGGGCATTATGACATCATAATGAGGGGTGCGGCTTGACACGCACACTCTTTTTCCCCATTATGTAGATAGGGGCAAAATTGGTGAATTTGAACGCGCGGGGTTAAAATTTTGCATCACAACATAGCTTAGGACGCTCTAGGGGTCCAGACGTGCGATTGTGCCAAATTTTGCGGCTGTAGCTGCGACGGTGCGGATGCCTATCCCGGACATACACACACACATATACATACACACACACATACATACACACTTTGAGCTTTATATATTAGATGTACACACACTATATGTATAGCTATATATATATATATATAGATATTACAAAAAAGAGAACAAAGAACCCAGCATATTAGGCGCACACCCAAGACAATATGAAAAAATGTATATAAATTGTATTGAAAAAACAGAAAAAAACACACAATAAAAGCATTTAAAAGGCAAAGCATACCCCCAGATGTCCCAAGTAAGTCTAACAATAAGTACTAACAGACAGAAACCACATGGTTGAAAAGACAAGGTGTTAGCCTAAATGTACATAATAATACATAAGACATAACCCAATGACCCCAAATCTGGGCATCCCCAGAAAAACAATAACGTATAAACGCTCATTCCAAGTGGCCTCAGAAAAAAACAGGGAGCCCTGTAAGTGGCCCTGTAAGGGAGGGAGTTAGATAAACATCCACTATAGGGATAAGAGAAAATAATATACCAACACTCACTCCAAGAGGCCTAATGAAGGCCAAAGGGCACTGTAGGTAACCCTGGTAGAGAGGGAGGAAAAAAACATCCACTATAAGGATAGGGAGGAGGGCTGAACAGGAGGAAAATGCAGGAGGCAGAAATTTTATGCCAAAATATATAAATGAGAAAAGTGGAATCACCATAGAGAGCAGTCCAGCATGGAGCAACAGGGGTCAGGCGAAGATAGTCCCGGGACAAGGGCAGTGTGGGGAGCCCCACGCGTATCGCTGCTGGGTGCAGCCTCGCCAGGGGAAGTCAGTCAATTACCAGTCATCCAGTCTTTAAATAGTGGTCAGTCAAGACAAAAGGAGGGCCAGATGTGTGGGAAACATGAGGGTCGTAGGTAACATACCAGCCAGGGTAAGCGCAGGTGCATAAACAGCTTCAGATAATAGGCGGTGATGAAGCAAAGAGTGCTGCAAATGGGTGAAGTGTCAGTCAAACCCGCGCGTGTGCGCAGCAATGCTGTGAGCGGGCATTCAGGAGAAGGAGGGCAGTGAGAGAAGCTCAAACTGTGCATGTCAGAGCCAAAGCTATGACGTATACCGCCAGTCTGCGCGCGTGCACTACAGGAACTAAAAGAGGCATACTGAGCAAGTGTAGTAGAAACAACATGAGACTCGGTCTGCAGGGTGTGGAAAGGGCATGAGAGCATCACAGTCAAGACTGGCACATAGAGGCAGCAGTTAGGGTATGTGCACACGCTGCGGATTCTGCTGCGGATTGATCAGCGTGGATTTAGCAAAATCCGCAGGTCAAAAGACCTGCGGTTTATCTGCGGATTAGCCTGCGGTTTTGCCCAGCGGTTTATCACCTCTACAATGGAGATGATGGTAAACCGCAGCGGAATCCTCAGAAAGAATTGACACGTCAATTCTTTCTGCGGATAAGAAACCGCAGCAAATCCGCGTGGAAAAATCTGCACCGTCTGCACTGCGGTTTCCATTTCCCATTTATGGTACTGTACACCGCAGCAGACACTGCTGCGGATCCGCAGGACCAAAACCGCTGCGGATCCACAGCAGAATCCGCAGCGTGTGCACACACCCTAAAGCGCTCAGAAAACAACAGCCCATAGATAACAAAAGAAAAAAAAAAAGGGACTGATGTCAAAATGCTGGGGCTGAAGGGCATGTAGTTTCTACTACACTTGCTCAGTATGCCTCTTTTAGTTCCGGTACTGCACATGCGCAGACTGGCGGTATACGTCATAGCTTTGGCTCTGACTTGCGTAGTTTGAGCTTCAGAAATCTTCAGAGCAGGAGATCTTCAGAGTATCGTAGGTTGCATGTAGGTAAGTATTGGGAGACCATGTCACAGATGTATGGAGGAGACAGGTTGTGGATGGCTTTGTATGTCATAGTTGGGGTTTTGAACTGGAGTCTCCGGACAATAGGAAGCCAGTGAAAGGCTTGGCATAGAGGAGAGGCTGGGGAATAGGTGGAATAGTTGAGCAGCAGAATATAGGATGGATTGGAGTGGTGCCAGAGTGCTAGAGAGGATGCCAGAGAGTAGGAGGTTGCAGTAATCAAAGCGTGAGATGAAAAGGGAATGCACTAGAGTTTTTGTGGTTTCATGGTCAAGGAATGCACAGATCGGGAAATATTTTTGAGTTTGAGTGGGCAGGAGGAGGCAAGGGCTTGGATATATGACTTGAAAGAGAGGGCTAAGTCGAGGATCACCCAGCTGCATTGAGCATGCGGGACTGGGGAAAGTGAGCAACTGTTGACATTGATGGATAGGTCTGGTGGAGGGGTAGAGTGAGATGGGGGAAACATGATGAAGTCTGCTTTGTCCATGTTCGGTTTTAGAAAGCGAGCAGAAAAGGCTGAAATAGCAGACAGATATTGTGGGATTTTGATCACTAAGGAGGTAAGGTCAGGTCCAGATAGGTAGATCTGCATGTCATCGTTGTAGAGCTGATACTGCAAACCATGAGATTCTATGTGCGGTTCCAGGCCGAAGGTGTAGATGGAGAAGAGTAGGGGTCCTAGAACTGAGCCATGGGGAACACCGACAGACAGGGGGCGAGGTGAGGAGGTGGTGTGGGAAAGAGAGATACTGAATGTTCGGCCTGTTAGATACGCCAAGATCCAGGATAGGGCCAAGTCTGTGATGCCAAGAGATGAGAGAATCAGTAGCAGGAGGGAATGGTCTACACTACAGTGTCGAAGACAGTTCCAGGAGAAGGAGGACAGAGTAGTGTCGCTTGCTCTTGGCGGTTAGTAGGTCGTTGGTGACTTTATTTAGGCCAGCGATGCGGTCGGAAGCCAGATTGTAACTGGTCAAAAGAGGGAGCAGGAGGAGAGGTGGGAGGACAGTTCAAGATGGACATGCTGTTTCAGTAGTTTTGAGGCAAAAGGGAGAAGAGATATCGGGCGGTAGCTAGACACAGAGGATGCGTCAATGGAGGGCTTTTTGAGGATGGGTGTGATTCAGGCATATTTGAAGGATGAGGGGAAGACACCCTTTGTGAGAGGTTGAAGATGTGTGTTAGGGCATCTAAAGAAAGAATATAATGCAAGAATATATAATGTAAGAATATACATATATATATATGTAACATATACATATATACAGTGGGGAAAAAAAGTATTTAGTCAGTCAGCAATAGTGCAAGTTCCACCACTTAAAAAGATGAGAGGCGTCTGTAATTTACATCATAGGTAGACCTCAACTATGGGAGACAAACTGAGAAAAAAAAATCCAGAAAATCACATTGTCTGTTTTTTTTTTATTTTATTTGCATATTATGGTGGAAAATAAGTATTTGGTCAGAAACAAAATTTCATCTCAATACTTTGTGATATATCCTTTGTTGGCAATGACAGAGGTCAAACGTTTTCTGTAAGTCTTCACAAGGTTGCCACACACTGTTGTTGGTATGTTGGCCCATTCCTCCATGCAGATCTCCTCTAGAGCAGTGATGTTTTTGGCTTTTCGCTTGGCAACATGGACTTTCAACTGCCTCCAAAGGTTTTCTATAGGGTTGAGATCTGGAGACTGGCTAGGCCACTCCAGGACCTTGAAATGCTTCTTACGAAGCCACTCCTTCGTTGCCCTGGCGGTGTGCTTTGGATCATTGTCATGTTGAAAGACCCAGCCACGTTTCATCTTCAATGCCCTTGCTGATGGAAGGAGGTTTGCACTCAAAATCTCACGATACATGGCCCCATTCATTCTTTCATGTACCCGGATCAGTCGTCCTGGCCCCTTTGCAGAGAAACAGCCCCAAAGCATGATGTTTCCACCACCATGCTTTACAGTAGGTATGGTGTTTGATGGATGCAACTCAGTATTCTTTTTCCTCCAAACACGACAAGTTGTGTTTCTACCAAACAGTTCCAGTTTGGTTTCATCAGACCATAGGACATTCTCCCAAAACTCCTCTGGATCATCCAAATGCTCTCTAGCAAACTTCAGACGGGCCCGCACATGTACAGGCTTAAGCAGTGGGACACGTCTGGCACTGCAGGATCTGAGTCCATGGTGGCGTAGTGTGTTACTTATGGTAGGCCTTGTTACATTGGTCCCAGCTCTCTGCAGTTCATTCACTAGGTCCCCCCGCGTGGTTCTGGGATTTTTGCTCACCGTTCTTGTGATCATTCTGACCCCACGGGGTGGGATTTTGCGTGGAGCACCAGATCGAGGGAGATTATCAGTGGTCTTGTATGTCTTCCATTTTCTAATTATTGCTCCCACAGTTGATTTCTTCACTCCAAGCTGGTTGGCTATTGCAGATTCAGTCTTCCCAGCCTGGTGCAGGGCTACAATTTTGTTTCTGGTGTCCTTTGACAGCTCTTTGGTCTTCACCATAGTGGAGTTTGGAGTCAGACTGTTTGAGGGTGTGCACAGGTGTCTTTTTATACTGATAACAAGTTTAAACAGGTGCCATTACTACAGGTAATGAGTGGAGGAAAGAGGAGACTCTTAAAGAAGAAGTTACAGGTCTGTGAGAGCCAGAAATCTTGATTGCTTGTTTCTGACCAAATACTTATTTTCCACCATAATATGCAAATAAAATGAAAAAAAAACAGACAATGTGATTTTCTGGATTTTTTTTCTCAGTTTGTCTCCCATAGTTGAGGTCTACCTATGATGTAAATTACAGACGCCTCTCATCTTTTTAAGTGGTGGAACTTGCACTATTGCTGACTGACTAAATACTTTTTTGCCCCACTGTATATGTACATATATATATGTAAGAATATATAATGCAAGAATATAAAGAAGAATATAATGCTGTCTGCAGAACCTGCAGGGCACAAATCAGATTAGCTAAAGCTGAAAATGAACTGAGGCTTGCAAGAGATGTCAAAAGCAATAATAAAGGATTTTGCGGATATGTCAAAAGTAAAAGAAAAGTCAAAGATGCTATAGGATTTTTACAGGATGAAAATGATGAAATGGTAAGACAGGATGTTGAGAAGGCTGAACTTTTAAATTCCTATTTTGCATCTGTTTTCTCTCAGAAAGGAAATGCAACATCAACTGTTATTCACTGTCCTATTAAGGGAATAGAAGAATCCAGGATATCTATAAACAGAAAGATAGTGAGGAAACACTTAGCTAGCCTAAATGAATTCAAGTCTCCAGGTCCAGATGAATTACACCCCAGAGTACTGAAGGAGATAGCAGAAGAAATTTTTGAACCCCTCTCCATAATCTTTGAAAATTCTTGGAGAACAGGAGAAGTGCCAGAAGACTGGAGAAGAGCAAATGTTGTTCCTATCTTCAAAAAGGGGAAGAAGGTGGACCCAGGCAACTATAGGCCGGTGAGTCTGACTTCTATACCAGGAAAGATCTTTGAACAAATTATTAAACAACATGTATGTCAATACCTGGATAAGAATGAAGTGATTAAACAGAGTCAGCATGGGTTTCTAACTAATAAGTCATGTCAGACTAACTTAATTTCCTTCTATGACGGTATCACTGATTGGGTGGATCAAGGAAATGCTGTAGATATAGTATATCTTGACTTCAGCAAAGCATTTGACAAAGTCTCTCATACAATCCTTATTGAAAAAATGACTAAGTATGGAATGGACAAGGCAACTGTTAGGTGGATTCATAACTGGCTTAGTGATCGGACCCAAAGAGTGGTTGTAAATGGCTGCACATCCAGTTGGAAGAATGTCTCAAGTGGGGTACCACAGGGCTCTGTCCTGGGCCCTGTATTGTTCAACATCTTTATCAACGATTTAGATGAAGGAATTGAGGGTAAACTGATTAAATTTGCTGATGACACAAAGCTAGGAGGGATAGCTAATACTAGAGAAGAGAGAGAGAGGATTCAAAAAGATTTAAATAAACTGGAGAAGTGGGCAGCAACTAACAGAATGGTTTTTAACAGGGAGAAATGCAAAGTACTACATCTGGGCAATAAAAATGAAAAAAGCATATATAGAATGGGAGGAATAGGGCTAAGTGACAGCACATGTGAAAAAGACTTGGGTATACTAATAGATCACAGACTGAATATGAGTCAACAGTGTGATGCAGCAGCAAAAAAGGCAAATGCAATTCTAGGATGTATTAACAGAAGCATACAGTCTAGATCACGTGAAGTCATTATTTCCCTCTACTCCTCTTTGGTCAGACCTCATCTGGAATATTGTGTCCAGTTTTGGGCACCACATTTTAAAAAAGACATCAACAAACTGGAGCAAGTTCAGAAAAGAGCGACCAGAATGGTGACCGGTCTGCAAACCCTGTCTTATGAGGAAAGGTTGCAGGATTTGGGAATGTTTAGTTTGCAAAAGAGAAGACTGAGAGGAGACTTAATAGCTGTCTACAAATATCTAAAGGGCTGTCACATTGTAGAAGGATCAACTTTATTCTCATTTGCACAAGGAAAGACTAGAAGCAATGGGATGAAACTGAATGGGAAGAGACACAGATTAGATATTAGAAAAAACTTTTTGACAGTTAGAGTGATCAATGAGTGGAACAGGCTGCCACGAGAAGTGGTGAGTTCTCCTTCAATGGAAGTCTTCAAACAGAGGCTGGACAGACATCTGACTGGGATGATTTAGCGAATCCTGCTTTGAGCAGGGGGTTGGACCAGATGGCCCAGGAGGTCCCTTCCAACTCTACGATTCTATATTCTATTCTAGGGTTGGGATGAAGACTGTGGCGAGGTTAGGGATGAGGTGGGATGGGTGTAGGTCAAGCATGCAAGTGGTGAGATGTGATCTTGACAGGAGGGTGGCGAGCTAATCTTCTGTCATGGTGTAGAAGCTGGTTTTGGAGGAACAGGGCTGAGCAGCTAAGAGGGGCATTGGGGGCTGCGGGCCAAAGCTTTCTCTGATCGTATCGATCTTCTGCTTAAAGAAAGAGGCAAAGTCTTCAGCAGAAATGAGAGGAGAGGAAGGAGGTGCTGGCGGATGGAGCAGAGAATTGAAAGTGTTGAAAAGCTTTTTAGGGTTGTAAGACAGGGAGAATATGAGAGATGAGAAGTACGTTTGTTTTGCGGCAGTGAGCGTGGACTTGAAGGTGGCAAGTGACTGCTTTTATACGATAAAGTGCTTGGCAGAACGGGATCTCTTCCATCTCCGCTCAGCGACCCTGGAAGCCCATCTCAGTTCTTTGGTCAGGCTGGTCAACCAGGGTTGCCTGTCGATTGTACGAGCTTTGCTACGCGTGAGGAGGGGGGCGGCCGAATCAAGTGTTGCTGTTATTGTGGTGTTATAAAAAGTGGCAGCAGCATCTGTGTCATGAAGGAAAGCTATGTCTGTAAGAGGGAGAAAGGACTCAGAGTGACTGTAAATTAAGGTGTTTGAGATTTCTGCGAGGGTGAGTGAATTTGTGGAGTGGGGGTTGCGTACTAAGAGAGGAGAGGGAAGAGAATGTCAGTAGCTTGTGGTCAGTCAGGGGGATGGGTGAGTGAGTGAGATTAGTAAGGTAACAGATGCAGGTGAAAATGAGGTCCAGCGTGTGACCATCTTTATGAGTGGCTGCGGAGGACCATTGAGTGAGGCCAAAGGAGGCAGTGAGCGATAATATTTTAAAGACAGCTGGGGTGTAATTGTCCATGAGGATGTTGAAGTCACTCATGATGATAGTGGAGATGTCAGCAAAAAGAAAAAGAAGTAGCCAGTTGGTGAAATGGTCGAGAAAGATGGAGATGGCTAGTTCTGGTGGGCGGTAGATGACAGCCAGTTGTTGGAATAGATGCAGACGGAGTGCAGCTCAAACGAGGGCATAGTAGTGGAGGGTGACAGCGGTATTGGGGTAAAAGGAGCAGGTATCAGACAGGAGCAAGCCAACTACTCCACCACGTTTGGTGCTGGGGCGAGGGGTGTGAGAGAGATGGAATCTGCCTTAAGAAAGTGCAGCTGGAGAGGCTGAGCCAGAGGGGGTGAGTCAAGTTTCAGTGATGCCAAGGATGGAGAGTTTGTTGGTGATAAAGATGTCATGGATAAATGACAGTTTATTGCAGAAAAAGCGTGTGTTCCATAGTACTCCAGATAGGGGGACCGGGGAGTGGGGGTTGGATGAATGGGTATTAAGTTATCGTCATTGCGAAAACGTGTAGAGGATCGTGGCAGAATGTTAGAAATGAGTGTAGGGATGTGTTGAGGAGGGCCAGGTTTTGGGGATATGTCGCCAGCAATGAGGAGTAGCAGACAGAGTGTTAGAAGGTGGGAGCAGGATAGGACATGATGTGGCCGTGTCTGGAGAAAAAGGATTGTATGTGGCGGAACAGTTCTGAAGAGGAGGCGAGATGGCTGTGGGGAGGATGGAGAGAGAAATTACTACTTCTTTACTAGGTGGAGGGATTACAGGAGATAGGAAGAAAGAAAGTAGTATGGGGGTGAACGTGAAAAGAAACAAACATTGTAGTGGTTTTCCTTTCCTTTACCTTACAGTCAATTCCAGTCCAATTGTAGTCTAATTCAGAGTATTGTAATTAGAAATCTGTAATCTGTAAAATGGAATTTGAAAGATGCCTACATCAGACTACATCTTGATCAGACACATGGCTCTGAATATATCTGCAGATTATAAATATATATATATATATATATATATATATATATATATACTGTATATATATATTTAAATTATATGTACAAAAAAAAAAAAAAACCTTCCTTCTTACCCCCCACTGGGGGTGGTCATTGTTGTCCTTTTGTCCTTTCTCATTCACAGGTCCTCTACCAGAGGCCTAGGAGTTTGAGGGTTCTGCGCAGGATCTTGGTTATCCCCAGTATTGCGCATTTCTGGACAGAGTGCTCAGATGTTGCTCCTGGGATCTCTTGTAGCCATTCCTCCAACTTAGGGGTCACTGGCTCCAAGTGCTCCTATCACCACTGGAATCACTGTTGCCATCACCTTCCACATTTTCTCCAGTTCTCCTTTGAGGCCCTGGTATTTCTCCAGCTTCTCATATTCCTTCTTTCTCATGTTGCTGTCACTTGGCACTGCCACATCTATTATCATTGCTGTCTTCAGATCCTTGTCTACTATGACAATGTCTGGTTGGTTAACCAACACCTGCTTACCCGTCTGGATCTTGAAGTCCCACAGGATTTTAGCCCTTTCATTCTCCACCACTTTCTGGAGTCTCCCACCTGGAATTAGCCCATATGCTGTGCGTTGTGGCGTTCAGAATACGCTGTTCCTGCTTGCATTTTGCATCCTGACACTATGTGTTGGACGGTTTCTGAGGTTTCTTTGCATAGTCTGCACCTTGGGTCTTGTCTTGTGTGGCATATTCCTGCTTCTATGGATCTGAACTTAGTTCTTCCTCTTGTGCTGCTATGATTAGTGTCTCTGTGCTGTCTCGGAGTCCAGCTTTTTCCAGTTATTGGTAGAATTTCTCCATGTCAGCCACATCAATTATCTGTCGATGGTACATCCCATGCAGCAACTTTTCTAGCCATGGCGCTTCATGTTCCTGTTCTTCCTTCCAGATCTGTTGTTGTTGCTGCTGCCTTAGGCTTTCTCTCAGCATCTCATCTTTTGGCGCCATTCATCTGATGTATTCCTGGATACGCCTTGTTTCATCCGTGATGGTGGCTTGGATGCTTATCAAGCCTCGACCACCCTCCGGGACCTTCCACATGGCCCAATAAGATCCATGCGCTCTCTCCCATGTGATCTACCTTGGCCACCTTATATGTTCCGAAGCCACGCCCACCAGGTCACATGGCTATGACCTCATCATAGGTCCTACAAGCATTCATACAGTCTATTAAGGCGTTCTATACACCGCCCCTAGGTGGGTTTGTAGGTAGCTCTCGCTGACACAGTGTAACAACAGCTCAGCAGTGCCTCTGCTGATCAACACACATATTCAAGCTTCCATCCCAAGGCCACCTACCTTGGGATACATAACGGTCATTCAGCATCCCATACCCATTACCACAGTGGATATGCCTGTAGGCCCGTCCTGAGACACCCACACAGCGCCCCCTAGCGGACATAGTGGTCACTGCACCACTATATATATATATATATATATATATATATATATATATATATATATATATATATATATACATACACACATACACACACATATACAGAGGTTGGACAAAATAATGTAAACACCTGGAAACATCAACAAAAGTTAGTTTAACCCCTTCCTGACATCCGACGTACTATCCCGTCCATGGGACCCGGGCCCCTATGCCCATGGACGGGATAGTACGTCTACCGCGATCAGCGGCGCCCACTTGGTGAGCGCCGCTAATCGCGGCCAGGTGTCAGCTGATTATCACAGCTGACACCCGGCACAATGTGACAGGGGCGTTAACCCCTTGCACACCGCGATCAAACATGATCGCGGTGTACCGGGGGTTAAAGGGAAGCATCGGCAGGGAGGGGGCTCCCTCCATGCTTCCATGTGCCCCCCACGGCAGCGCAATGTGCAGCGCTGCTGCAGGGGGCTCCTTTCCTGCAGGCCCCCGAATCCAAGATGGCGACGGGGGCCTGCAGGAAGCTGGCTTCCTCAGTGCCTGCAAAGCGCAGGCATGAGGAAGCCTTCTGCACTGCCTGTGACAGATTGCTGATCTGTCACAGTGATCTGTGATGTGACAGATCAGCGATCTGTCACAGGACAGTGATGTCCCACCTGGGACTATTTAATAAAGTTAAAAAAAAAAATAAAAAAAGTGTTAAAATAATTTAAAAAAAAATCGCCAAATTAGAAAAAAAAAAAAATATTCCCCAATAAATCCATTTTTTGGAAATAAAAAAAAAACCAAAACAATAAAAGTACACATATTAGGTATCGCCGCGTCCGTAACAACCCGCCCTATAAAACTGTCCCATTAGTTAACCCCTTTAGTGAACCCCTTAAAAAATAAAAAAAAACAAAGCAAAAAATAATGATTTATTATCATACCGCCAAACAAAAAGTGTAATAACGCACGATCAAAAAGATGCATATAAATATCCATGGTACCGCTGAAAATGTCATCTTGTCCCGCAAAAAACGAGCCGCCACACAGCATCATCAGCGAAAAAATAAAAAAGTTGTAGCTCGCAGAATAAAGCGATGCAAAAATAATTATTTTTATAAAATAGTTTTCATTGCATAAAACCGACAAAACATAAAAAACGACCTAAATGAGGTATCGCTGGAACCGTACTGACCCGAAGAATAAAACCGCTTTATCAATTTTACCGCACGCGGAACGGTGTAAACGCCCCCCCCAAAAGAAATTCATGAAACGCTGGTTTTTGTTCATTCTGCGTCCCAAAAATCGGAATAAAAAGCGATCAAAAAAAGGCACGTGCTCGAAAATGGTACCAATAAAAACGTCAACTCGTCCCGCAAAAAATAAGACCTCACATGACTCGGTGTGTCAAAATACGGAAAAATTATAGCTCTCAATATGTGGTGATGCAAAAACTATTTTTACAATAAAAAGCGTCTTTTAGCGTGCGACAGCTGCCAAATATAAAAACCGCCATAAATAGTAAATCAAACCCCCCGTTATCACCCCCTTAGTTAGGGAAAAATAATAAAATTAAAAAAAGTATTTATTTCCATTTTTCTATTAGGGTTAGGGCTAGGGTTAGGGTAGGGTTAGGGTTAGGGCTGAGATTAGGGTTAGGGGTGTGGTTGGGGTTCGGGTTGGAGTTAGAATTGGGGGTTTCCACTGTTTGGGCACATCAGGGGCTCTCCAAATGCAACATGGCGTCTGATCTCAATTCCAGCCAATTCTGAGTTGAAAAAGTCAAATGGTGCTCCTTCCCTTCCAAGCTCTGCCATGCGCCCAAACAGTGTTTTACCCTCACATGTAGGGTATCAGCCTATTCAGGACAAATTGCAAAACAATTTTTGGGGTCCAATTTCTCCTGTTACCCTTAGGAAAATAAAAAATTGGGGGCAAAAATATCATTTTTGTGGAAAAAAATGATTTTTTTATTTTCACGTCCGAGCGTTATAAACTTCTGTGAAGCACTTGGGGGTTCAAAGTGCTCACCACACATCTAGATAAGTTCCGTGAGGGGTCTAGTGTCCAAAATGGGGTCACTTGTGGGGAGTTTCAATAGTTTAGGTACATCAGGGGCTCTCCAAACGCACATGACACCCGCAGACCATTCCATCAAAGTCTGCATTCCAAAACGTCACTGCTTCCCTTCCGAGCCCCGACGTGTGTCCATACAGTAGTTTTCTCCCACATATGGGGTGTCAGCGTACTCAGGAAAAATTGGACAACAACTTTTGGGGTCCAATTTCTCCTGTTACCCTTGGGAAAATGAAAAAATTGGTGACTAATTGATCATGTTTGTGGAAAAAATACGATTTTTTTATTTTCATGCCCGGGCATTATAAACTTCTATGAGGCCCTTGGGGGTTCAAAGTGCTCACCACACATCTAGATAAGTTCCTTAGGGGGTCTCGTTTCCAAAATGGGGTCATTTGTGGGGGTTTCCACTGTTTAGGTACATTAGGGGCTCTCCAAAGGCAACATGACACCCGCAGACCATTCCATCAAAGTCTGCATTCCAAAACGTCACTACTTCCCTTCCGAGCCCCGACGTGTGCCCATACAGTAGTTTTCTCCCACATATGGGGTATCAGCATACACAGGACAAATTGGACAACAACTTTTGGGGTCCAATTTCTCCTTTTACCCTTGGGAAAATAAAAAAATGGTGACTAAAAGATCATGTTTGTGGAAAAAATACGAATTTTTTTATTTTCACGCCCGGGCATTATAAACTTCTGTGAAGCACTGGGGGGTTCAAAGTGCTCACCACACATCTAGATAAGTTCCCTGAGGGGTCTAGTTTACAAAATGGTGTCACTTGTGGGGGGGTTCCACTGTTTAGGTACATCAGGGGTTTTCCAATCGCGACATGGTGTCCAATCTCAATTCCAGCCAAAAACGTCAAATGGCGCTGCTTCCCTTCCGAGCTCTGCCATGCGCCCAAATAGTGGTTTACCCCCACATGTGGGGTATCAGCGTACTCAGGACACATTGCACAACAACTTTTAGGGTCCTGTTACCCTTGGAAAAATAAGAATGGAGGGTGAAAAGATCATTTTTGTGGAAAAAATAAGATTTTTTAATTGTACGGCTTTATGTTATAAACTTCTGTGAAGCCCTTGTGGGTTCAAAGTTCTCACCACGTATCTAGATAAGCTCCTTGGGGGGTCTAGTTTCCAAAATGGGGTCACTTGTAGGGGGGTTTCCACTGTTCCACAAAAGTATTGACACCCCTGCAATTCTGCCAGATAATACTCAGTTTCTTCCTGAATATGATTGCAAACACAAATTCTTTGGTATTATTACCTTCATTTAATTTGTCTTAAATGAAAAAACACAAAAAGAATTTTCCTAAAGCCAAATTGGATATAATTCCACACCAAACATAAAAAAGAGGGTGGACAAAAGTATTGGCACTGTTTGAAAAATCATGTGATGCTTCTCTAATTTGTGTAATTAATAGCACCTGTAACTTACCTGTGGCACCTAACAGGTGTTGGCAATAACTAAATCACACTTGCAGCCAGTTGACATGGATTAAAGTTGACTCAGCCTCTGTCCTGTGTCCTTGTGTGTACCACATTGAGCATGGAGAAAAGAAAGAAGACCAAAGAACTGTCTGAGGACTTGAGAAACCAAATTGAGAGGAAGCATGAGCAATCTCAAGGCTACAAGTCCATCTCCAAAGACCTGAATGTTCCTGTGTCTACCGTGCGCAGTGTCATCAAGAAGTTTAAAGCCCATGGCACTGTGGGGCTAACCTCCCTAGATGTGAACGGAAAAGAAAAATTGACAAGAGATTTCAACGCAAGATTGTGCGGATGTTGGATAAAGAACCTCGACTAACATCCAAACAAGTTCAAGCTGCCCTGCAGTCCGAGGGTGCAACAGTGTCAACCCGTACTATCCGTCGGCCTCTGAATGAAAAGGGACTGTATGGTAGGAGACCCAGGAAGACCCCACTTCTTACTCCGAGACATAAAAAAGCCAGGCTGGAGTTTGCCAAAACTTTCCTGAAAAAGCCTAAAACGTTTTGGAAGAATGTTCTCTGGTCAGATGAGACAAAAGTAGAGATTTTTGGGCAAAGGCATCAACATAGAGTTTACAGTAGGAAAAAAGAAGCATTCAAAGAAAAGAACATGGTCCATACTGTCAAACATGGCGGAGGTTCCCTGATGTTTTGGGGTTGCATTGCTGCCTCTGGCACTGGACTGCTTGACCGTGTGCATGGAATTATGAAGTCTGAAGACTACCAACAAATTTTGCAGCATAGTGTAGGGCCCAGTGTGAGAAAGCTGGGTCTCCCTCAGAGGTCATGGGTCTTCCAGCAGGACAATGACCCAAAACACACTTCAAAAAGCACTAGAAAATGGTTTGAGAGAAAGCACTGGAGACTTCTAAGGTGGCCAGCAATGAGTCCAGACCTGAATCCCATAGAACACCTGTGGAGAGATCTAAAAATGGCAGTTTGGAGAAGGCACCCTTCAAATATCAGGGACCTGAAGCAGTTTGCCAAAGAAGAATAGTCTAATATTCCAGCAGAGCATTGTAAGAAACTCATTGATGGTTACCGGAAGCGGTTGGCCGCAGTTATTTTGGCTAAAGGTTGTGCATCCAAGTATTAGGCTGAGGGTGCCAATACTTTTGTCTGGCCCATTTTTGGAGTTTTGTGTGAAATGATCAATGTTTTGCTTTTTGCTTCAGTCTCTTTTGTGTTTTTTCATTTAAGACAAATTAAATGGAGATAATAATACCAAAGAATTTGTGTTTGCAATCATTTTCAGGAAGAAACTGAGTATTATCTGACAGAATTTCAGGGGTGTCAATACTTTTGGCCACAACTGTAGGTACATCAGGGACTCTCCAAACGTGACATGGCGTCCAATCTGAATTCCAGCCAATTTTGCATTGAAAAAGTCAAACGGCGCTCCTTCCATTCTGAGCTCTGCCATGCGCAGAAATAGTCGTTCCCCCCCACATATCAGGTATCAGCATACTCAGGACAAATTGCACAATAACTTTTGCAGCTCAATTTCTCCTGTTACCCTTGGTAAAATAAAAAAAATTGAACCTGGACTATTTTTTTTATGAAAAAAAGTTAGATGTTCATTTTTTTTTAAATATTCAAAAAAATTCCTGTGACGCACCTAAAGGGTTAATAAACTTCTTGAATGTGGTTTTGAGCACCTTAAGGGGTGCAGTTTTTAGAATGGTGTCACTTTTGGGTATTTTCTATCATATAGACCCCTCAAAGTGGCTTCAAATGTGATGTGGTCCTAAAAATAAAATGGTGCTGTAAAAATGAGAAATCGCTGGTCAACTTTTAACCCTTATAACTTCCTAAAAAAAAAAAAATTTTGGTTCCAAAATTGTGCTGATGTAGAGTAAACATGTGGGAAATGTTAGTTATCAAGTTTGTGTGCCGTATCTCTGTGATTGAAGGGCATAAAAATTCAAAGTTGGAAAATTGCGAAATTTTCAAAATTTTTGCCAAATTTCTGTTTTTCTCACAAATAAACGCAAGTTATTTGAATGAAATTTTACCACTAACATGAAGTACAATATGTCACGAGAAAACAATGTCACAATCACCAGGATCCATGGAAGTGTTCCAGAGTTATGACCTCATAAAGGTACAGTGGTCAGAATTGTAAAAATTGGCCCGGTCATGAACGTGCAAACCACCCTTGGGGGTGAAGGGGTTTAATATGGTGTAAGTCCACCTTTTGCGGCGATTACAGCCTCAATTATCCGAGGTATGGATTCATACAAGGTGTGAATTGTTTCCAAAGGAATTGTAGCCCATTCTTCAGTTAAAACACCCTCCAGTTCTTTGAGCGATGATGGCGGCGGAAATCGACGTCTAACTTGAATCTCTAAAATCGGCCATAAATGCTCAATAATGTTGAGGTCTGGGGATTGTGGGGGCCAGATGAGATGCTCAACTTCATTATAATGTTCCTCGTGCCATGATTTAACGATTCTAGCTGTATGAATTGGTGCATTATTATACTGAAAGATGGATAGGAATAAATACACGGCTCATCAGACAGTATCACACAGGATAGGATTAGATACACAGCTCAGCACACGGTATCACAGAATAGTATTAGATAGATGGCTCAGCAGACAGTATCACACAGAATACGCCTCCAGTTTCCAGTTCAAACAGAATAAGATTAGATACACGACTCAGCAGTCAGTATCACACAGGATAGGATTAGATACACGGCTGAGCAGTCAGTAACACCCATGATAGGAGTAGGTACATGGCTCAGCAGTCAGTATCACACAGGATAGGGTTAGATACACGGCTCAGCAGACGGTATCACACAGGATAGGATTAGATACACTGCTCAGCAGTCAGTATCACACAAGATGGGATTAGATACACGGCTGAGCAGTCAGTAACACACAAGATAGGATTAGATACACAGCTCAGCAGAAAGGATCACACAGGAGAGGATTAGGTACACAGCTCAGCAGACATTATCACACAGGATAGGGTTAGATACACAGCTCAGAAACAGGATGTGCCAAAGGAGAAGACATTTTCATTCCAAGAATTCCACTCATTCCATCTGATTTGTTTTCTTATTTTAAACGCCTCCAGTTTCCAGTTCAACTGCTATTTGCAATGTCCATTAACAATGCTCAGGGACAGTCCTTGAAAGTAGTAGGGATCGATTTGCAATCTCCATGCTTTTCTCATGGTCAACTTTACGTGGTCTGTTCAAGAGATGGAACTGCCAAAAATCTGTTCATCTTTGCACCGGAAGGAAAAACCAAAAATGTTTATCAAAAGGCTCTTGAATGAGCTGAAAATAAAATACTATCAATACTTGGGTAATCGTTTAGTTAATTTGTGTTGCAAATCTGTAGTGTTGAATACAGTCATATGTTAAAGTTTGGGCACCCCTATTAATGTTAACCTTTTTTCTTTATAACAATTTTGGTTTTTGCAACAGCTATTTCAGTTTCATATATCTAACAACTGATGGACTCAGTTATATTTCTGGATTCAAATGAGGTTTATTGTACTAACAGAAAATGTGCTATCTGCATTTAAACAAAATTTGACCGGTGCAAAAGTATGGGCACCCTTATCATTTTCTTGATTTGAACACTAATAACTACTTTTTACTGACTTCCTGAAGCACTAAATTGGTTTTGTAACCTCATTATGCTTTGAACTTCATAGCCAGGTGTATCAAATCATGAGAAAAGGTATTTAAGGTGGCCACTTGCAAGTAGTTCTCCTATTTGATTCTCCTATGAAGAGTGGCATTATGGGCTCCTCAAAACAACTCTCAAATTATCTGAAAACAAAGATTATTCAACAAAGCTTTTCAGGGGAAGGATACAAAAAGTTGTCTCAGAGATTTAACCTGTCAGTTTCCACTGTGAGGAACATAGTAAGGAAATGGAAGAACACAGATACAGTTCTTGTTAAGCCCAGAAGTGGCAGGCCAAGAAAAATATCAGAAAGGCAGAGAAGAAGAATGGTGAGAACAGTCAAGGACAATCCAAAGACCACCTCCAAAGACCTGCAGCATCATATTGCTGCAGATGGTGTCACTGTGCATCGGTCAACAATACAGCGCACTTTGCACAAGGAGAAGCTGTATGGGAGAGTGATGCGAAAGAAGCCGTTTCTGCAAGCACGCCACAAACAGAGTCGCCTGAGGTATGCAAAAGCACATTTGGACAAGCCAGTTACATTTTGGAAGAAGGTCCTGTGGACTGATGAAACAAAGATTGAGTTGTTTGGTCATACAAAAAGGCGTTATGCACGGAGGCTAAAAAGACACAGCATTCCAAGAAAAACACTTGCTACCCACAGTAAAATTTGGTGGAGGTTCCATCATGCTTTGGGGCTGTGTGGCCAATGCTGGCACCGGGAATCTTGTTAAAGTTGAGGGTCGCATGGATTCAACTCAGTATCAGCAGATTCTTGACAATAATGTGCAAGAATCAGTGACGAAGTTGAAGTTGCGCAGGGGATGGATATTTCAGCAAGACAGTATTCCAAAACACCGCTCCAAATCTACTCAGGCATTCATGCAGAGGAACAATTACAATGTTCTGGAATGGCTATCCCAGTCCCCAGACCTGAATATCATTGAACATCTGTGGGATGATTTGAAGCGGGCTGTCCATGCTCGGCGACCATCAAACTTAACTGAACTGGAATTGTTTTGTAAACAGGAATGGTCACAAATACCTTCATCCAGGAACTCATTAATAGCTACAGGAAGCGACTAGAGGCTGTTATTTTTGCAAAAGGAGGATCTAAGAAATATTAATGTCACTTTTATGTTGAGGTGCCCATACTTTTGCACCGGTCAAATTTTGTTAAAATGCAGATTGCACGTTTTCGGTTAGTACAATAAACCTCATTTGAATCCAGAAATATAACTGAGTCCATCAGTTATTAGATATATGAAACTGAAATAGCTGTTGCAAAAAACAAAATTGTTATAAAGAAAAAAGGTTAACATTAATAAGGGTACCCAAACTTTAACATATGACTGTATATGATGTGAAATGTTTTTATGTGCAATATAATCACTATAATTTGTTATAACTAACCACAGTTTGCTACTATGCTCAGGCAACGCCGTGCTCTTCACCTAATATATATATATATATACATATACACACACACATACACACACACACACACACTATGTGTATATATCTATTGTTTTGTGAGCTGTCAGTTTGATTTTACAGTAGCCGGACATGAATTGCCGGCTTTTCAAAGGACACCAGAGCGTAAAATCGGAAATATTCGCATGGTGCGAGTACTGTGTGATTTTTTTTCCCGCACCCATTGAATTGTATTGGTGAATCTCGTCTGAGATAGGCAGCAATACGCAGCATGCTGCGATTTTTTTCTCAGTGCGATTTCAGCTGAGAAAAAATTTGCAGATGAATAACATTGGTCTGAGTGCAATCCAATTTTTTTTTATCGGATTGCACTCGTCCGTATTTCTCGCAAGTGAGTATGTGCACTAAATTCTGGCTATCACAGGCCACCGTACCCTGGGGTCATAACTTCAGGGTACCATGGCAAGCATCGGGATCATCAATTGTCATTGTGGGGGTCCAATGGTTAAGGGGGTCTTGTGACCCCCTTGCAAAAACCTACTGTATTTTTCACTTTGTAAGACACACTATTTTCCCCCTAATTTGGGGGGAAAATGGGGGTGCCTCTTACAAAGCGAACATGCCTTACCATAGGCCGTGATTAGGGGGTGTTCGGCGCTGAAATCTCAGTTCTCGATATCTTGGTCCCAAGATCACATCTGCACATGAGCCGGCGGCCATTTTTTACCGGAACCACCGCACATACAGGGAACCACGGAAATGCCGGGGCTCTGGCCTGTCGCAAAATGTCGGCAGAGCCCTGGGGCAGCGTCAGACACACACTCAGCACTGTTGGGCACCCGCAGCACCAGCCAGCAACCGCCGGGCACCGGAGAAACCTGGCAGTAGCACAAGACCCCGCAGCAGCACAAGACCCCGCAGCAGCACAAGACCCCCGCAGGAGCGGCACACATCGGAGTCCCCCTCATCCCTGAATGGGGCCTGCAGCATCACCCCACTTCTGCTTCCTCCAGCAGCGACCCTGGGACTCAGCTACACCGCAGTTACCAACCCGGGTAAGCAATAAGATGCAAGGATTATAAAAGGCACCACCATTTTATTAAAAAATATTTTTTAATCCGGAGCGTCTTATAAAGCGAATTTTCACAGCTGACACCCGTCACTATGTGTCAGGGGCGGTAACGGACTGCACTGCAAAGTGTCAGATCAGCGATCTGCCACTTTATTGTAATGTCCCACATTGGGACAAAATAATAAAGCGAAAAAAAAAAAGTGTAAAAAATCCTAAATAAATAATAAAAAACTCTAATTTTTTTTGTAAATAAAAAAAACAAACAAAAATACACATTTAGTATTGCCATGTCCGTAACAACCCGCCCTATAAAAGTCCCACCAGTTAACCCCTTTAGTGAACTCCTTAAAAAAAAAGCAAAAAACAATGGATTATCATCATCCCGCCGAACGTAAAGTGCAATAACGTGCGATCAAAAAGACGGACATGAATAAACATGGTACTGCTGGAAACGTCATCTTGTCCCGCAAAAAACGAGCTGCCACACAGCGTCATCAGCGAAAAAATAAAAAAAGTTATAGCTCGCAGAATAAAGCGATGCAAAAATAATTATTTTTTATATAAAATTGTTTTTATTGTATAAAAGCGCCAAAACATAACAAAATGATATCAATGAGGTATCGATGTAATCGTACTGACCCGAAAAATAAAACCCCTTTATCAATTTTACCACATGCAGAACGGTGTAAACGCCCCCCCAAAAGAAATTCATGAAATGCTTGTTTTTGTTCATTCTACGTCCCAAAAATCGGAATAAAAAACGATCAAAAAATGTCATGTGCCCGAAAATGGTACCAATAAAAATGTCGACTCGCCCGCAAAAAATAAGATCTCACATGACTCTGTGGGTCAAAATATGGAAATATTATAGCTCTCAAAATGTGGTGATGCAAAAACTATTTTTACAATAAAAAGCGTCTTTTAGCGTATTGCAGCTGTAAAACATAAAAACCCGTCATAAATAGTAAATCAAACTCCCCTTTATCACCCCCTTAGTTAGGGCAAAATAATAAAATTTTATTTATTTCCATTTTCCCATTAGGGTAAGAGCTAGGGTTAGGGGTGTGTTGGAGTTAGGATTGGCGTTAGAATTGGGGGGGTTTCCACTGTTTGGGCACATCAGGGGCTCTCCAAACGCAACATGGCATTTGATCTCAATTCCAGCCAATTCTGCTTTGAAAAAGTGAAAAGGTGCTCCTTCCCTACCAAGCGGTGTCATGCGCTCAAACAGTGGTTTACCCCCCACATATGGGATATCAGCCTGCACAGGACAAATTGCACAATAACTTTTGGGGTCCAATTTCTCCTGCTACCCTTGGGACAATAAAAAATTAGGGACAAAAATATCATTTTTGTGGAAAAAAATATAATTTTTATGGCTCTACGTTATAAACTTCTGTGAAGCACTTGGGGGTTCAAAGTGCTCACCACACATCTAGATAAGTTCCTTGGGGGGTCTAGTTTCCAAAATGGGGTCACTTGTGGGAGGTTTCCACTGTTTATGCACATCAGGGGCTCTCCAAATGCAACATGGCGTCCGATCTCAATTCCAGCCAAAAAAGTCAAATGGCGCTGCTTCCCTTCTGCGCTCTGTTATGCGTCAAATAGTGGTGTACCCCCACATATGGGGTATCAGCGTACTCAGGACAAATTGCACAATAACTTTTGGGGTCCTGTTTCCATTGGGAAAATTGGGGGTGAAAAGATCATTTTTGTGGAAAAAACAATTTTTTAATTTTACAGCTGTACGTTTTAAACTTATGTGAAGACCATGGGGGTTTAAAGTTCTCACTACACATCTACATAAGTTCTTTGGGGGTCTAGTTTCCAAATTGGGGTCACTTGTGGGGGGTTTCCACTCTTCAGGCACATCAGGAGCTATCCA
The DNA here is from genome assembly GCF_039654945.1 of Dendrobates tinctorius. NCBI lineage: Eukaryota > Metazoa > Chordata > Amphibia > Anura > Dendrobatidae > Dendrobates > Dendrobates tinctorius. The sequence continues at coordinate 2,801,506 of NW_027361776.1, read as the reverse complement.
AATGTGGCATGGTGCCTGATCTCAATTCCAGCCAATTTTGTGTTGAAAAAGTCAAACGGCGCTTGTTCCCTTCTGAGCTCTACCATGCGCCAAAGCAGTGGTCCCCCACACATATCAGGTATCAGCGTACTCAGGACAAATTGCACAATAACTTTTGGGGTCCAATTTCAAAAAATTCCTGTGAAGCACCTGAAGGGTTAATATACTTCTTGAATGTGGTTTTGAGCACCTTGAGGGGTGTAGGTTTTAGAATGGTGTCACTTTTGGGTATTTTCTATCATATAGACCCCTCAAAGTGACTTCAAATGTGATGTGGTCCCTAAAAATAAAATGGTGTTGTAAAAACGAGAAATCGTTGGTCAAATTTTAACCCTTTTAACTTCCTAACAAATAAAAAATTTTCATTCCAAAAATGTGCTGATGTAAAGGAAACATGTGGGAAATGTTACTTATTAAGTTTTTTGTGTGCCATATCTCTGTGATTTAAGGGCATGAAATTTTCAAAGTTTTCGCCAAATTTCGTTTTTTTTCACAAATAAATGCAAGTTATATGAATGAAATTTCACCACTAACATGAAGTACAATATGTATGTAGAAGTATGAATATGACATATATAACACTGCTGGGTGCAACTCTGTTCCAAAGGAATATGGAATCACAAAGGGAGAAAGAAGTACAGAAATTGTGCACTTACAGCATGGATCAGTATGAAAAAAGCTTTTATTGAACATGCAATTACCAGACAGACAAATTGTGAGATAAAAAAACAAATAAAAACAAGAAAGAGATTGTGGGAAAGAGGATATATATGCATGTATGTATAAATATATAGCTCTATATCATTAAACAATTGAATATGCATAATATTAATATATACGGTATACATTCCCAATAGGTTAATATGAGATTCTGTATGACTCAAAAAAGAGATCCAAGACAACTTGCAGGAGAGAAAACAATAATGATATTCACAAATAATTTAAGCTTTGGAGGACTAGACACCACTTATCCACCACTAAATTATTCCAAATGATTCATGGCACATTATGAATACTAAATTACTGTCTTGCAAGTCAAGTAGAAAAAGTGTACAATGCAAAATTACATTATAATTACCCAAAGACGGTCACACTGTCCACCACGCCCAATGCGTGTCGCTGCTGCCTGCAGCTTCGTCAGGGGAAGTAGCCAGATATGATAACATGCCCGTTAAATAGTGCAATTGCAATCACTTCAGTGGGCGCCGTCACCTCTGTGCGGCGCTCGCTGAGTGAAGGAAGAGGTGTGGGATGTAACCAAATATCTGCGCATGCGCAAAAGACTACCTTGCATTCGAGGCTGCGGAGAGTGACGTGCTTGCGTTTCACATGCAGGAAGTCCTGCGTTCCAGGCGGCAGGAAGTGACATATCGCCACTCCATACTATCTCAGGTGGCGTAACTGCCCTATGTAATGGACGTCAACGTTACCTGCGCTCCAATATGGCAGAGAATGCACATCCATAAGCCACTTCATGTGAACTGATAAATATATAAGAACACCAAACCCAGCGATCATCCACCATCCACCCATCACAACACCACTAGAAATAAGCAATATGCATACAATTGGACAGCCTTATTCCCGATAACCAACACGGAGGCAATCGCCTCAAGTCATATGGATACCTCAACATATAGAATAGATCAACATGCATGCATATATATCCACTTGCCCACAATTTCTTTGTTGTTTTTAATTGTTTTTTTTATCTCACATTTTGTCTGTCTGGTAATTGCATGTTCAATAAATGCTTTTTTCATACTGATCCATGCTGTGAGTGCACAATTTCTGTACTTCGTTCTCTCTCTGTGATTCCATGAAGTACAATAGGTTACGAGAAAAACAATGCCAGAATCACCAGGATCTATGGAAGCGTTCCAGAGTTATGACCTCAGTGATCAGAATTGTAAAAATTGGCCGGTCATTAACATGCAAACCACCCTTGGGGTTAAAGGGGTTAATGAAAAGTGTGGACGCCGCAGAAACCGTACGATTTAGACTAGCGGGTGAGATGACATCAGTTATATGTCCTGATATGGTTTTTAAATTACGAGTGGTGCAGCCAACATAATTCAAATTACACTCCACACAAGCAATCAAATACACAACATACCTCGAACTACAATTAATGTAATTTCGTATTTTGAATGGTTTCTGATTTTGATAATCCCAAAAAACATTGGTAACTACCGCATGTGAACATATCCTATACCTGGTACCACCACATTTAAAAAAAACCTGGACAATTTAACAACGTAGGATGTTTTTTTGTGGGGTTAAAAAAGCTTGGAGAAACAATATTATCCACCGTTATGTGGTTGCTTTATATACATACATCCCATTACACAACTGTTTAGGCAATTGAATTTCATATTAATAGAGTAACTACACAGCTGACCTACATGATTTTATAATCCAGGTCACTCATTTTTTGATGGAGCTTAACTATTTCTGTTTTGATTAATGTTATTAAATTGTGTGGAGTGAAATTTGAATTACATATGTTGGATGCACCACTCCTAATTTAACCCCTTAATGCCCAATGACGGACACAGTCCGTCATTAGACATATCACCTGCTTTAATGAGGGCTCCGGCGCTGAGCCCACATCAAAGCCAGGACATGTCAGCTGTTATGAACAGCTGACATGTGCCCGCAATAGGCACGAGTGGAATCGCCGTCCGCCCGCACCTATTAACTAGTTAAATCCCGCTGTCAAAGCTGGCATTTAAATAGCATTTCCGGCCGCCGGGCCGGAAATGACCTCATCGCCGACCCCCGTCATGTGATCGGGGGTCGGCGCCATGTTGCCTGGACAACCAGAGGACTCTTAGACCTCTATGGTTGTTCCAGGCATATGGCTTTCAGCACAGGAGTAAATTTGCTACATATGGGCGATCTGCTCATCGCCCATATGTAGCAGAGCCGATCGGGTTGTGCATGCTTCTAGCCTCTTATGGAGGCTATTAAAGCATGCCAAAAGTAAAAAAAAAAAAATGTTTAAAAATAAAAAAAAATTAAAACCTCAAAGTTCAAATCACCCCCCTTTCGCCCCAATCAAAATAAAGCAGTAAAAAAAAATCCCACATACACATTAGGTATCGCCGCGTTCAGAATCACCCTATCTATCAATAAAAATAAAGCATTAACCCGATCGCCAAACGGCGTAGCGAGAAAAAAATTCAAAACGCCAGAATTATGTTTTTTTGGTTGCCAAGACATTGCATTAAAATGCAATAACAGGTTCATTTGATCGCCCATCTGCACAAAAGTGGTATCATTAAAAACGTCAGCCTGGCACGGAAAAAATAAGCCCTCACCCAACCCCAGATCATGAAAAATGGAGACGCTACGGGTCTCGGAATATTGCGCAATTTTATTTTTTTTTTGCAAACTTTGGAATTTTATTTCACCACTTAGATTAAAGAGGACATAGACATGTTTGGTGTCTATGAACTCGTAATGACCTGGAGAATCATAATGGCATGTCAGATTTAGCATCTAGTGAACCTAGCAAAAAGCCAAGCAAAAAACAAGTGTGGGATTGCACTTTTTTTGCAATTTCACCGCACTTGGAATTTTTTTCCCGTTTTCGAGTACACAACATGGTAAAACCAATGGTGTCATTTAAAAGTACAACTCGTCCCGCAAAAAATAAGCCCTCACATGGCCATATAGACGGAAAAATAAAGTTCTGGCTCTGGAAAAAAGGGGAGCGAAAAACGAATACGAAATATCGAAAAAAGCTCCGGTTATTAAGGGGTTAAAAACCAGAATATCAGAGCATATAACTGATGTTCTCTCTCCCGCTAGTCAGAATTGTACAGTTTCTGCGGCGTCCAGACATTTCATTTATCATGAAATTAAGGAGCACTGATAAAATGAAAGCTACTGGCATTGAACGATTATGGAAACCACCAAGAGGAGGTGACATCAAACGAATGCTTATGACCAGGGAAGCCTACTGGATCTTTCGTTTAGGATCATGCCATCCCACAGGATTAAATGCCCGCAAGGAACTAATGTATCACTACGGACATTGAATTTGTTATGTATGCGTTTTTATTATTTTCAAAAATTATGGATTGTGGTTTTTTATAATCGTACTAATTGTGTTTTTTGGACTTGGTCATATTATAGTTGGATTTTTCGGTTTCTTTTCTTTTTAATTATTCATGTGATTTTAATCAACCATGTTTGGCATCATGTGACGCGAGAATACTTTACAATTGGTTAATATTAGTATAAATTCTATGGAGGTTTCATTATGTGCAGCTTGAGAAAGGGCACTTCGTGTTCGAAACGTGTAGCTATTCAGTACGTCTACATCATGTCTGTCATCACTTAATTTTTGTTAAATAAAATTGATTTTTATAAGAAGCTGCTGGAACAACACCCATTTTTCTTGATTATTGCATTTGAGACTGTACGAGTTCTGTGCTTCTACACGCCGCATGCTGGTGCAGGTGAGCTGGTTATGTGCATCTCCTTTTTGCATGCACTGTGTCTGATCATACAGGGACATGGTCTGATCGTACCACGGCGCTTGGGCAGGGGAGGAAGCAAAAGAGAGTATACAGACATGACAGAAGGGCATCACAGCTGCTGCTATCTGTGAGGTAAAATACTTCCCCACTTATTCAAAAAAATGTGTTATTTCCAGGCCATTTTCATCACACAATGAAAGCTGTTTGAACAAAACACAAAAAAGTTCTGTGAAATTGGATTTTTTTCCACCACAATATTTTTTTCCATTTTCCAATACATTGCATGGTAAAATGGGTGGTGTATTCCAAAAGTACAATGTGTCCCACAAAAAAACAAGCCTTTATATGGCTATATAGGCAGAAAAATAAAGACATTTGGGCTTTTAGAAAAAAGGGAACAATAACAAAAGCTTAAAAAAACAAACAGACACCAGATTGGGAAGAGGTTAAGGAGAACCAGTACCTCCCTCACATTGTTTCTGTATTCCAAGTTTATTGACCGTATTCCCCGACTTCCAAACATTTGTACCTTCATTGCTATTCCTGTGGACTATCTACAGATTGAGCAAACAGCATATTCTGATCCGTCAGATTACATTTTTGCATAGATACTACCAGACATGGAATGTGCAGTGGGAAGATCATTAAGAATATGTCATCCCCTTAGCTAATTTACCAAACAATCTTACCGGAGTACACTGTGGCCAACAAACTCAAATAATCGGCAGATGCTGTCACCAATGATGGTAGAGCGTAGGTGACCCACATGCATTTCCTTGGCAATATTTGGAGAGGAGAAATCAACAACAACCTGAAACAAAAGTTTTGCATCAGTTAGAGAGTAGATATTATGTGTTAAAAATCCCTTACACAAAAAACATACTCCAGCATGGAATCAAATGCACGATGCTTAAACAGGTTGGTCACTTTATCTGTATTTTAAGAGAAATATTGAGTACATGATTTTGTGGTACTTATTATACAAGTATTACAAGTCCTCCCTGCACTTATTTTTGATCACTCCTAGCCACTGCAACCTTTGACAATGTATTTAAATGGAGCACTTGAACCAGCTCCCAAAAGACCCTTGCAAAGCAATCACAAACAACCAATGGGTTGCCATGGTAGCCAGGTATGAATCTCAGAAACTGGCAACACAAACGCCAAATTTCTACATTTTTTTCATTACTGAAATAAAAAGAATGTCTGTGTGAGTTTGGCATCACTATAATAGTAGTGAACTGGAAAACTATACTGAAAATCACACTTAAAGGGGTTGTCCACTACTTTTTATTAACCCCCCATTGTATCCCCCCGGGGCCCCTAATGATTTTTGCCATTACCTTGCGCTGCCAATTCTTCCTCTGAGCGGCGCTATGCAGGCAGATGAGTCCGGGTCACGTGACTCTCAGGCTGCAGCCGCCGCTAGCATCCGCTGATGTCACGTCAATTTCCTGACTCTGGAAATTGATGTGACGTCATCAGCTGGCGTGCCCCAGCCTCTGCACACTGCTGTCAGTAATCTTGAGTGACTGGGCTGTGGGTGGTGCTGCACTGCACGTCACAAGCAGCCCTGTCCCTCTGCAGCGTCTGTCTCCTCTCCCATCCAGAGTGACGGGGCTGCCAGCAGGCGGGGGAGGGGGTCTTTGTGCCGGGGGGGGGGGGCTGTGTGTGCGGGCAGGGGGCTGTGTGCGGGCTGTCTGCAAGGGGGGGCTCTGCTGGCTGTATGGGCTGTGTGTGTGTTTGTCTGTATGCAGGCATCGTCCGATGGGACTACAAGTCCCATCGGGCTATGCCTGCTACCCTGACAGTGAGTGACACATTAGCCAATGATGGGACAGTAGTAGTCCCATCATCCGGCTAATGTGTTGAATGTAAAAAAAAAAAACCCACACACAGAACATACAACACAACGAACATACAACACAACGAACATACAACACAACATACAGAACATACAACACAATATACAGAACATACATCTGGACCCCGAGAGTGTACTAGGCTATGTTGTGAGGCGAAATTTTAAACCCGCGTGTTCCAATTCACCAATTTTGCCCCTATCTACATGATGGGGAAAAAGTGTGTGTGTATCAAGCCCCGCCACTCATTATGTCGTCATAATGGTTGCCATGGCGACGCTGATGTCATCATAGGTTGCAAGCCCTGCCGCTCATTATGATGTCATAAGGGTTGACTATGGGATGGAGGATGTGTGATGGGTATATGGGCACTGGACTATGGGATGGAGGATATGTATGATGGGTATATAGGCATGGGACTATGAGATGAAGGATGTGTGATGGGTATATGGGCACTCGACTATGGGATGGCGGATATGTATGATGGGTATATGGGCACGGGCCTATGGGATCGTGGATAATTATAATTTGCTATAACTAACCTCAGTTAGTTACTATGCCCGGGCAGCGCCAGGCTCTTCAGCTAGTATAACATACAACACATAACAGAGTACATAATCGCCGCACACACCTAATTCCCCGAAGCCATCGACCTCCTGTAATAAAAATAAAATAAACCAACCTATACTCACCTTTCTGCCGTAGTCCAATTAATAACGAGGGTCCCACGACGATCTCCCATGGAGAGCTGCCACATCAGCTGATGTGACGGCTCTCCAGGGGCTCCAGCAATGAAATGACAGAAGAATTAGATGTGTATCCCTCCGCTGCTGTGAAAGATTTCCCGTAACCCTAACCCTAATTCTCATGCAGCATTGCTGTAAAGTGATCGTCATGGGACCCTCGTTATTATTTGGACTGCGTCGCACAGGTAGTATATGGTTTGTTTCTTTTTTTTTTCTTTTTTTTACTTTATTACAGGAGACGAAGGCGTCGCTTGGATCTGGGCGTGCAATAATAATATGAAAACTGTGTTGGGTTTTATTTAATTAAAATACTTTTCTTATGTGTGTGTTTTAACCCTTTATTATTATTATAAGATTAATATTGGATAGGCGTCTTATTGACATTATTAACCGGGCTTAATGTCACCTTTCAATAGCAAGGTGACATTAACCCCTTATTACCCCATATCCCACCGCTACACGGAAGTGGGAAGAGAGGGGCTAAGTGCCAGAATTGGCGCATCTTATAGATGCACCATTTCTGGGGCGACTGCGGGCTGGTATTTGTAGCCGGGGGGGGGCAATATCCATGGCCCCTTCCTAGACTATGAATATCAGCCTGCAGCTGTCTGCGTAGTGTTTCTGGCTATAAATATAAATATAGGGGGAACCCACGTAATTTTTTGGGGGCGTCCACCTATTTTAATAGCCAGTAAAGGCCATACAGACAGCTGCGAGCTGATATTCATAGCCTGGGAAGGGGCCATGGGTATTACCCTCTTCCCAGGCTACAAATATTGGCCCCCGGCATTCCCCCTCTGGCGCAGAAAATTGCGCAGAAGCCCACGCCATTTAAAAAAAAAAAAAAATTTTATGAAACATTGTTCACTAATAAACATGGATATGGATGTATCTATGGGTATATCTATAGATATATCTATGGAAATATCTAAGGATAAATCTATGGATATATCTAAATTAAAAAAAAGGGCAGCACTACCAAAATTATACAATTGGTGCAGAACCTATTCAGCAGTGTCGAAACAACTGAGTTAATAAATCAAGAAAAATAGGCAGCACTCCAAATTAAGCTATGTGCCCACGGTGCGTGTTGAAACGCACACCAAAAACCGGACTCCTTCCCAGAAATCGGCCGTTTTTTTCCGCGCGATTTCACAGCAATTTTATCGCGATTTTGCCGCGATTTTTGTGTGCGATATTCAAGCACTTTCCAAACGATTTGAAGCATCGCTTGGAAAGTGATTGACAGATTGGTGACACTCATCAAACATAGTGTTTGACAAGTGTGACCAGGTTTTTACTATTGAGGCCGCCTATGCGGCATCAATAGTAAAAGACAGAATGTTAAATTGCTAAAAAAAAAAAAATAAAAATCGGGGTATATTTACCTTCCGGCGTCCCGCGCTGCATTCCCGGGCCACAGCGTTCCCAGTAATGCCTTGCGAGACCTGTGATGACGTAGTCTCACGTTGCTATAGCGATCTCGCGAGACCGCTAGAGTCACGCGAGACTACGTCATCACTGGACCGTGCCGCAAGGCATTACTGGGAACGCTTAGGCCGGGAATGCAGCGCGGGACGCCGGAAGGTAAATATACCCCGATTTTTTATTCTTTTTTTTACAGGGATATGGTACCCAGGGCCTGGAGGACAGTCTCCTCTCCTCCACACCGTGGGTACCAACCGCACATGAGACGCTTAACTTCCCGCATGGTGGGCATAGCCACATGCGGGCAGTTAGCGATTCTCATGCATTCCTATGGGTGCGGAATCGCGGCAATTCTTTGCAATTCCGCACAAAAGAATGAGCATGCTGCAATTTTTTCCACGATGCGATTCCGCAGCGGAAAAAAGCACAGCATTAGCACAGCATGTGCGGAATGCCATAGGAATGCATGGGGGGCATTCTGTACACGATTTTAAAACGTTTTCGCGCCGAAAATCGCCGCAAAAACGCTTAAAAATCGCCACGTGGGCACACAGCCTCAATGTGAAAAAAGTGGATACTTTACTGATCCTCAGGTGGCGACGTTTCAACGGTGACCCGTCTTTATCAAGCATAATGGATATATCTATGAAAATATCTATGGATATATCTATCAATATATCTATGGAAATATCTATCGATATATCGATAGATATATCGATAGATATTTCCATAGATATTTCCATAGATATATCTATAGATAGATATATCCATAGATAAATCTATAGGTATTTCTATCTATTCCATATCCATCCATCCATCTATCCATCCATCCATCGAAAAAAAGGGAAACAGCACAGTACTTCGCTTCGGGTGCCCGGCCCCTGGCAGAAAGTCCCGTTTTCAGCCAAAATATCCAATATTCATTCCAAATAAAGGCAGCACTCCATAGTAACTCCTTTCAAGTGGTAGTGAGTTTTATTCAGCCCACATATCAAGGCAACGTTTCGGCTCAACTGAGCCTTTCTCAAGCAGTGGGTGTTACAATTTTTTTTTATCTCTCTGTACCCCTATTCTTTCTTAAATTATTAACTGTTCTAACCTCACCCCCCATGCCACCCCCAATTTCATTATTTGTACCCAGGTCTCTATCTGCACTGTCTTCCCCTCCTATAAAAGGAATACCCTCCCCCCTACATTGGAGGTGCCAGAGGATAACGCTAAGAATCACTGAGCGGGAAATGTCAGAGACCTAGGTCTCACAGATCCAGATCTTTTGTGGGTGGATCCTTACATTACTGATTGGACCTATGGTAAGGAAAAGGCCAGGGGCCTTTTGGGGCGCAGTCCGCATTCCATTGTCTGAACCATAAAGCCCTACTGATCATGATGACATATCAGCTAGCTATATCCAAAAAGGGAAGAATGCTGTTTCGAGGTCTACAAGACGGAGACTCAGATTCTCCATCTGACTGTCCGTGGACTTTTAATCGATGATCCATCCGGCCAAGATAGAAGGGTTCTAGATGTCAGTCAAAGTGCTGGTGGGCTACAACAGGAGGTTTAGCTCAAGGGGGATACCTCACTTCTAGAGACTTTTGCTGTGAGTCATGTGACTTGTCGTTTCCTAAGCTGGTTAACTATAACTCAAACCTATGGGTGAATGACAAACACTCTTTTAGGGCGTATTGTCCACTGAGGGACGCTGCGTGATCCGGTACAGAACCGTAATCCTTGTCAACCACCAGTCTCTGGTGGACCTCCTTAGGAAACAAATTTGGTATTTTCCAGAACTCTGATCCAAAGAAACATCCAATTCATACCCAACATAAATTGCAAACCTGTGGAGAGAGAGACAGAACTCACGGACGCCAAGGCACTTGATTGTTCGGATAAGGTACTACGGATCCGATTTCTAGACGCCTGTACGTTTCTAGAATGCTTGCGGCCCCTGCTAGCCGACAGCTCCTGTGTAGGAAAGGATCCATCTTTGCCGGTCCTGCTAACGCTACGATCCGCACAGGTGTCACAGAGGTGTTCAATTTCTTTGGCCACAGAAGCCATGTATTGCGTCAGTGACAAAGCCCAGAGGCTAGGTACGCTGGGCCCAGTGGTGGCTGAATCACAGGGCTCATGTGAGACTTGAACCCAGGGCTTTAACTAAAGTATTCTATTCCATAAACCGGTAGCTTAACCAGTCAGCCAGCAGCTCAACTGGCTAATGGAGTGCTACATACCATCCTCGTGCAGACCCATGCGAAACTGAATATCATTCCAATTTTATTGAATGTGCTACTGAGGCAAGCACTTCATCCCCGAGTTCACTATCCATTCTGAATGCTTTAGGAATAGGCATGTATGCCTGGGGTCAGTAGCAGCGTAGGATAGTATGTAGCAGAGCCCATGTAGGGAAGGACTATTATATATTTATATACGGAGCAATCCAGGTTACCCCAGTCCAAAAGCTCCATGTGTGTGGTTTCTGCTGGGTCAGTAGCGGCGGAAGGCCCTAGAGTGCATTGGGGATTGTGCAGAATTAAGAACTATGCACCCGATGGTAACGCAGACTGGCAGGTCGTATTAGCCTGCGACCTGGTGTGGCTCCACTCTGACTGGTCAATAGAACAGTCACTGGATAAGGGAAGGTGACAGCCCATCCTTGCTATGGGAAATGCAGAGAAACTGCAGAGAGAAAACTCCTTACCCAGGTCCTCTGCACTGCACTGCATCAGCTGTTGCAGGGCCAGGAGCTGCATCTGGAGTCCCCCGACAAATCCGGAGGCGGCCAGACGATAGTAGCCTACAGAAAAATGGCCACCGAAAGCTTGATGAGCGCTTCTCGTTCCAAACAAGAAGCGCCGGATACGGGGGAGTAGCCTTTGGATTGACGACGCATGGGGCAGACCCTGTGTGCGGACTACGCTAGGCCGAAGCCGGGAACTAAATTTTCGGCTTAGGCCGGCGCATACCCGGAGGTGAGAAAAAAATTGCCATCCTCTCCGGTCCCCGCTGTTAGTGTGACCTATCGACCGCCGCTACTGGGCACTCTTGCCACAAAATAACCCCCAACTCTTACCAGATCCTGCAGCTGTTACCAGATCCGGAGTGGGATTCCAGAGCCTGGAGCTGTGCTCAGGTTACAGGGTGATGCATTTCAGACTTAATACACAGATTCGCCAGTTGCAGCCGCATTACATGCGAAGACTTCTCTGCTGAGGTGAGCTGCTGCATTGCTTGGATGGTGCAGGGCACCCTCTAACCACGATCCCTTTGACAGAGAGGTGAAGAGGGACCGTGCACCTCCTTGCATCATCAGCTTTAACAGTGGTGATGCAGTGGGGGATGCACGGATGCCATAGAGGGGGCCTCTGTGCATCCTATGGGTTCAATCCCATAGGATGAAGACATGGTTGGTTGTCCAGCATAGGCCTGGCTGCGGCAAAGGATATACAGAGGCGACACTCCATGTGCTCGTCCGTAAGTCGGTGCGGGGAGATTGGTGCCCTTTAAGGGACCCGTCGCCCGTAAGTCAGCTCAGGCATGGCATCCCATGTCGCAGGAGAGGATACGTGGAGGCGACGCTTGCACGTGTTCGAAATCGGAACGTTGAAAGGTTCCGTTGCCCAGTCATCCAGTGAAAAATTAAAAATGTAAAAAGTAAAATAATACCAGACCAGTGTGCCTCCTACGGACACTAAGCAAGAACTGGTTCACTTAGAGCCAGCAGGAGGGTGTATACTGAGGAGGAGGAGCTCTCTCTTTTTTTTGTCTCAGCTTAGTGTCAGCCTCCTAGTGGCAGCAGAATAACACCCATGGTTTGTGTCCCCCAATGAGGCGACGGAGAAAAATATTTTTTTTATTTTCACGGCTCTACATGATAAACTTTAGTGAAACACTTTGGGGTTCAAAGTGCTCACTACACATCTAATTAAGTTCCTTGGGGGGTCTAGTTTCCAAAATGGTGTCATTTGTGGGGAGTTTCCACTGTTTAGGCACATCTGGGGCTCTCCAAATGTGACATGGCGTCCGATCTCAATTCCAGCCAATTGTGCAGTGAAAAAGTCAAACAGAGCTCCTTCCCTTCCGTGCTTTCCCATGCGCCCAAACAGTGGTTTACCCCCACATATAGTGTGGTGTCGGCGTATTCAGGAGAAATTGCACAACAAATGTTGTGGTTCATTTTCTCTTTTTACACTTGTGAAAGTAAACAAAATTGGTTCTGAAATAAAATGTTTGTGAAAAAAAGTTACATTTTCATTTTTCCTTTCACATTGCATCAGTTCCTGTGAAGAGCATAAAGGGTTAATTAACTTCTTGAATGTGGTTTTGAGCACCATGAGGGGTGCAATTTTTGGATTGGTGTCACTTTTGGGTATTTTCTGTCATATTGACCCCCCCCCCAACTCACTTCAACTCACTTTAGGTGGTCACTAAAAAAATGGTTTTGTAAATTTAGTTGGAAAAATTAGTAATCGCTGGTCAACTTTTAACCCTTATAACTTCCTAACAAAAAAAAAATTAGGTTTCAAAAATTGTGTTGATGTAAAGTATATATATGTGAAATGTTATTTAACTATTTTATGCAATATAACTCTGATTTAAGGGCATAAAAATTAAAAGTTTGAAATTTGCTAAATTTTCGCCAAATTTCCATTTTTTTAACAAATAAACGCACTTCATATCAAATAAATTTTACCACTACCATAAAGTACAATATGTCAGAAGAAAACCATCTCAGAATCATCAGGATCCGTTGAAGCATTGTAGAGTTATGACCTCATAAAGTCACACTGGTCAGAATTGAAAAAATTGGCCCGGTCACAAAGGCAAAAACAGGCTCTGGCGGGGGTGTGGCTTGAGCTCTGCCCATGTGAGCAGCAAGAGCTTAGGGCTCCTGCATGGACCCACACAAAAGCGACTAAAAGCTTACTAGAGGAATTTTATTTTTGGCCATAACTCGTTGGATTACCTCCCTGAAACTGGACTGAGCATTTTGACATCTGGATGACTCATTTCGGGTGAGGGAAGTCCATTTTATCAATATTTTACACTTTGTGACTGGGAATGAACAAAGAGGAGGCGGAGGGATTTCTTACTCTCTTTGTTACACCTTTGTCCAGGCCTGGGAGCCTGCTATAGGATCCTATATCTCAAGGACACTATAGAAATACCCCTGGATTGCTGAGAAATGCCCTGTGATTGATTTGGTGCCAGTACTGCTGTTGGGAGGTGAGGCACACTGAAGATTTGCTGGAAGAAGCTGATGGTGCAGAGTGGGACATTGTGGAGCTTCTATCAGACCTTTGAGGGAGGAGGTCCCGGCTGCTTTCTCTGCCATGTACTGCTGCACTATTTTATTGGTGCTCCTGGTCTAACCAGGTGCTGTGAAGATTCCTGCACTGTTGATGCTGTCCCTGCTTGCCCTCAGAGCTGTGGAGCCTGAGTCAGGACACAGAGGTAAAACACCTTGAAGCTGCTGCCTGCCTACTCAAGCAATCTGAAGCGTGTCTGGAGGAGCTTCCTTCAACTGCTGGAGGAAAGTAGTTCCGGCCTGCCCTGTGCTTGGCTCACAGTCAGGTTGCAAGTGCTGCCTGGGCAGAAGAGGGGACTCCCCAGTGTCATAATTCCATCTCCTGCGCTGCTAGTTGGCTGTGGGAGAGCAACATAAGCTGCCTGAGTGATTGACACTGCTTCTATTTGCTGGGCTACAACAGACTGCTTTATTACTTGCTAAGTGAACAATTCTTTTCACAGGTGTAAGATTGCTGTAACCATAGACAGGTTGTGCAGTTTGCCATTTATATTAATCTATATATCTTCTCCTTTTCATAGGCGTTGTTACATTTTGCTTACACGTAGATTTTATTCACCTGTATCTATTACATTTTACTAAACATAAATCATGTCTTCAGAGAGAAAACCAAACTACAAATCACAAAGAGATAGGCCCTCATCCCGATATAATTCAAAATCATGGAGGGGATGTAACTAACTTAGTTAGCTCATTTAAGTCGAGGTCCCCTTTAAAGAAGGACCACCAACTCGAAGGTGACACTGCTAAAAAATCCCTTTCCCTATGGCAACGTTGTGAAAGGGGGAGCCGTCTCCAAAGTTGCTCTGCCCTCCTCTCAGTCAGCTAGCAGTACCAGGAGAGAAACCTCAAGCATAGCCTCTGGGGAAACCCCCAATGTGACTGAAGAAATGGACACCTCAAAGTCAGCTAAGAGGGGGGACCCAGATAGTCAAGCTGATAAGACCCATTTGACAGCAGAGGACTCAGACTGTTCATCTGACTACTATTCTCCCAATGATAGTCCAGGAAGGCAAAAAGCTAAGAGAATACACACAGAGTATCCTCTTCCAACTGTAATTCCGCCCCCTATGATAAATTTTGAGGAGTTTATGGGCTCCTCCAAACAAACTATGGAGGGTTTTATGGCGAATCTCTTCAAAGCCTTTAATGACTCTCTGAGACTAGGCTTTGAAGCACAAAACAAAACTTTGCAAGAAACATGCAATGCCATGAATAAGAGATTTGAAAAAATAGAGGAAAGGATGGAGGTAATGGAGAAGGATTCAAATTTTCTCTCCAAGCAAAATTTGTTGCTTCAGGCAGAAATTATTACTTTAATATCAAAGCTGGCAAAGCAGTAGGCGGAACAACTTGAAGATTAGGGGAATTCCAGAAAGTGCATCTCAGAGTGACCTTTCAGGATATGCAAAAAATATGTTAAAGAAGGCCATTCCATCACTTTCAGATCTAGATCTTACCATTGATCGGATACATCGTCTTCCTCGCCCTAAGGGTTTACCTCAGGATAAGCCTAGAGACGCTATCATGCGCATCCACTTTTTTGAAAACAAAGAGAAAATAGTGCAAACCATTAGAGAGGAGGGTTCCTTCCCAGAACCTTACAGCGAAATCAAGATCTTCTCTGACTTCTCAAGGGAGACGATGGAAGCTAGGAGATCCTTTATGGATATCACAGCTAAATTAAGAGATCTTAGAGTGCCTTATCGGTGGGGTTTCCCAACAAAATTGTTAATATGGTACAATAACAAAAACCATGTAATTAATACGGTTCAGGATGGTTCCAGGTTTTTAAAATTTCTTTTAAATGAACCAGAGTTCAGAGACAGAGACTAAATATATATTCTCTATCAAGGTATGTTTGCTTACATACACAACTAGTGGGATCCATGGAGGACCTCTGCCACAACTTGTACCTTTACCCCCACAAATAGGTGAGACCCCCAACTGTTGGGAGTCCGCCAGGAGGGCTCTTATAGTCCCTTTTGATAGGTTTTGGGCCTTGTGAGGCCAACTATTATTTTTTTTTCTTGGGTTTACATTTTCTACCAGTTATTTTTTCATTACTGCATTTAATGAAGATTTTATCATACAACGTTAGGGGCCTTAATAGCCTCAATAAAAGATATACCTTATTGAGAGAAATTACCCGTGCACATGCTGATTTAGTTTGTTTGCAAGAGGTCAGGCTGGCGAAGGACAACCACCCAATTTTTAAACATAAAACCATTCCTCACGTTTAAAGCGCTTTCTCCATCAAAGAAAGCAGGAGTGATTACAATGATCAGTAGCGCTGTCCCATTTAATTTTGTTGACTAGGTAGTGGACCCGTTGGGAAGATTCCACGTTCTCATCTGCACTTTAAATAACACGTCTTGCACAGTGGTGAACATCTACGCTCCAAACAAAAATCAGGTCTCCTTTTTGAATAAGCTACTCAAAATAGTTGACAGTGTTAAGTCGGGAGACGTGATTTTTTGGGGGGGACTTTAACATTGTTCCCGACAGTGAATTAGATTCATCTTCCAAGGTTCGCCACAGAGCTCCTGTGCTGAAAAATTGGTTAAAACAGAACGAACTGTTTGACATTTTCAGATGTTTAAACACTTCCTCCAGAGAATACTCGCACTACTCAGATGTTCACGGCACAGCCTCTCGTATTGACCTAATTCTTACGAATGTTTTCATATTGAGTCAATTCAAAAGTTTTAGATTTCAAAGAAAGACACTGTTAGACCAATTACCGCTTCTGGCAGAGTTTTTATTAGGCCCTGTCTCTGAAAATACGTATCTTTGGAAATGCAACCCAACTTTGTTAATACCAGAATATAGACAGGAGATTCAGAATTTGATAAATAATTATTTTAGGGAAAACACTTCTCCTGAGATAGACGCATTTACACTGTGGAATGCGCATAAAGCAGTTGTTAGGGGTGGCCTTATCCAGATTGCTTCCAGGCACAAGAAAAAGAATAGAGAAAATATCTTGAATCTACAGGCTCAAATTTATAATAAGGAGGAACAACAGTGCAGACTAACAACTCCATCTTCTGCGATTCAGGTGGAAATTATGACACTCAAAGACTGAGGTCAGAAATATTTCTTGAATACGATTCTATCATTAGGGCTTCCAAATTTAAGTCTTATACGTCTATTAATAAACCAACAAGACATATGATGACGAGACTTAAAAAGGAGAGAATCAACAGGAGAATCAATAAAATTATTACACCTGCAGGCAAAAAACTCTTGTTCACTCTAAGGACATAGTTGTGTTGTGAGTTCATTTTCCCCTTCACCGTCGATGTCTGATGAACTCCCTCTTCTGGTGAAGGAAGGTAGTGAGGCTGATTATCAAACATCTGATCTGGTAGATGATGACTGGGTAACAGGAACTGCTGACTGGATATAAGGCAGCTGACGCCCTTCTGAGTCGCTGGTGATTTCTCTGCTGGATTCTTGGAGACCAGTCTGATTCCTGCTTTTCAAAGATAAGTTTTTGCTCTGCTTATTAGTTTTGTTTACCTTGTTTTTTGGAGTTCTGCCATCCCCGGTCGGGGGGTGTGCTGAGTTCCATTTTTGTCTCTTTGCTCTGTCTTCAGAATTTACCTGAGTGCTGATATAGTCTTTTTGAAGTCCTAGCGACTTCAGGGCCTGTTTTTCCTATCAGACGGTTGAGACATTTTTTGGTAGGGTTTTTTGCGGATTGCAGACAGCAGCTTTTCTATCCTGTCCTTTTTAGTTAGCTTGGGCCCCATCGTTTGCTCAACCTATCTTTGTATCTGTGTTATTATTTTCATCTTGCTTCACCGTCATTATAAGTTGGGGGCTGCCTATTGCTTTGGGTTCTGCTCTGGGGCAGTTTAGATTTCCCCTTTCTTTCTTTAGGCCTATTTAGTTCTCCGGCTGTGATCGAGGGGTCTAGGGCATCGTAGGAACCCCCCACGGCTACTGTTAGTTGTTGTGGATAGGATCAGGGGTCTGCAATCCGATAGCTACCAACCTCTCCGGTTTTCTTAACTTAGCTTGTATTTTTGTTTTTTCCTCCTTCGGTGACTCATTCATAACAGAATCACCAGCCATACCGCAGATCCTAGGGTACTCAATAGCAGGAAAGAATTGTAAAAAAAAAAAAAAAAGAAAAAAAAAAAAGTAGTGTCTTTTTTGTGTATATTTTTTCCTCTATGTCTCTGAGGCCGCAGGGGGAATTTTTTTACTTTGTCAATGGAGATGAAGCAATTGTCTGATCGTGTGGAGCAGCTCACTGCTGAAGTGCGGGGAATTTCCGCCTATCTTGCTCATTCACATGCTGCTGAACCAAAGATCCCTACTCCTGATGTGTTTTTTGGGGATCGGTCTAAATTTTTGAATTTCAAAAATAATTGTAAATTATTTTTTGCTTTGAAGCCTAACTCGTCGGGGAGCTTCGCGCAGCAGGTTAAAATTGTCATCTCTTTGCTGCGCGACGATTCTCAGGATTGGGCGTTTTCTTTGAAACCTGATGATCCTATTCTTACTAATGTGAACGCATTTTTTCAAGCCTTGGGGTTGTTGTATGATGAACCTAATGCTATTGATCAGGCTGAAAAGGCCCTGTTGGCATTGAGCCAGGGTCAGGATTCTGCAGAGTTGTACTGTCAAAAATTCCAAAAATGGGCGGTCCTTACTACCTGGAATGATGGTGCCTTGGCAGCTCTCTTTCAGAAGGGTTTGTCAGAAACCGTAAAAGATACTATGGTGGGGTTTCCTGTTCCCTCTGGTCTTGACGATTCTATGTCATTAGCCATTCAGGTTGATCGGCATTTGCGTGAACACAAAACCGCACGAGGTGTTGCCACCTGTTGAACAAATGTCTGAACCTATGCAATGTGATAGAGTTTTGTCTGGGGCGCAGCGTCAGGAGTTCAGAAGGCGTAATAAGCTGTGTTTCTTCTGTGGTGATGCCTTGCATATCATTTCTGTCTGCCCTAAACGAGAGAAACGTTTTGCACACATTTGCTGTGGGTGGTGTTCAACCTAAGTTTCTTCTGGCAATTACTCTGATCTGCTCCCTGTCCACATTTTCCGCTACGGCTTTTGTGGATTCGGGAGCAGCTCTGAACCTGATGGACTTGGATTTTGCTAAACGTTGTAGATTTCCTATGACACCTGTGCGGACGCCTATCCCTTTGAGGGGTATTGATGCTACTCCTTTGGCGAAGAATAAACCTCAGTTTTGGACCCAGGTGGTAATGCGGGTCGCCCCAGACCATCAAGAGAATTGCAGATTTTTGGTGTTGCATAATTTGCATGATACCATTGTTCTGGGGTTTCCCTGGTTGCAAATCCATAATCCAGTTTTGGATTGGAAATCTGTGTCTGTGGCGAGTTGGGGTTGTCGGTGTGCCCTTAGTAATGATCCTGTTTTCTCCACCTCTCCCCAGTCGCATGATGTTCCTGACTATTTGGCTGATTTTTATGATGTATTTAGTGAGAATGAGTCTGCGTCTTTGCCTCCTCATAGGAGTTATGACTGTGCAATTGAGCTGAGCCCTGGGTGTAAATTTCCCAAGGGTCGACTTTTCAATTTATCTGTACCCGAGCACGAGGCTATGCGATCCTATATTAAGGAGTCGTTGGAGAAGGGTCATATTAGACCATCCTCTTCACCCTTAGGTGATGGTTTTTTTTGTGGCTAAGAAGGATGGGTCATTAAGGCCTTGTATTGACTATCGTTCCCTCAACAAAATTACTGTTAAATATCAGTATCCGTTACCCCTGATTTCTGATCTATTCTCCAGAGTTAAAGGTGCTTGCTGGTTTACAAAGCTTGACCTCAGGGGGGCGTATAATCTTATCCGCATTAAGCATGGGGATGAATGGAAGACGGCGTTTAATATTCCGGAGGGACATTTTGAGTACCTGGTGATGCCTTTTGGGCTCTTTAATGCCCCTTCTGTCTTCCAGTGCTTCATGAATGATATTTTCCGAGACTTGGTGGATAAATTTTTGATCATCTATCTGGATGATATTTTGATCTTTTCCAAGGATTGGGACTCTCATGTGGAACATGTTCGGACTGTGTTCCGGATTTTGAGAGAGAATTCCCCGTATGTCAAGGGATCGAAATGCCTTTTTGGGGTACCGAGGATTTCATTTTTGGGATTTATTTGGTCTCCGTCAACTATTGAAATGGACCCGGTCAAGGTACAGGCCATTTATGATTGGGTTCAGCCCACTTCTTTGAAGGCCCTCCAGAAGTTTTTGGGTTTTGCTAATTTTTATCGTAAATTTATAGCTAATTTTTCTGGTATTGCCAAACCATTGACTGATTTGACTAAGAAGGGTGCTGATGAATTGGTCTCCAGAGGCTGTTTCTTCCTTTCAGGAGCTGAAGCGAAGGTTCACTTCTGCTCCGGTTTTGCGGCAACCTGATGTCTCACTCCCGTTTCAGGTAGAGGTGGACGCTTCTGAGATTGGTGCAGGAGCTGTTTTGTCCCAAAAGGATCCTGTAACATCTAAAATGAATCCCTGTGCTTTCTTTTCCCGAAAGTTCTCCCCATCCGAACGTAACTATGATGTGGGGAATCGGGAACTGCTAGCCATGAAATGGGCATTTGAGGAGTGGAGACATTGGTTGGAGGGAGCTAAACATCAAGTCGTGGTCCTTACTGACCACAAGAATTTGATTTACCTGGAGTCGGCCAAACGCTTGAATCCTAGACAGACTAGGTGGGCCTTGTTTTTCACACGTTTTGATTTTGTGGTCTCTTTTCTTCCGGGCACTAAGAATGTCAAGGCAGACGCCCTCTCTAGGAGTTTCTTTGCTGATTCTCCTGTTGTGACCAAGCCTGCTACCATCTTAGGTGAGGGGGTAGTTCTTTCTGCCATCTCGCCCGATTTGAGACGTGCTCTGGAAGAGTTTCAGGAGGACAAACCTGAGCGTTGTCTCATTGGAAAACTGTATGTTCCTGACCAGTGGAGGAAGAGAGTGATGTCTGAAGTTCATTGCTCTGCATTGGCTGGTCATCCAGGTATTTTTGGTACTAGAGATTTGGTGAGTCGGTCTTTTTGGTGGCCCGCCTTGTCTCGTGATGTCAGGAATTTTGTGCAGTCCTGTGGGACTTGCTCTCGGTCTAAACCTTATTCTCGCTCTAGTGGGTTGTTGATGCCTTTGCCGGTGCCCAGGAGGCCAAGGACCCATATTTCAATGGATTTTATCTCTGATATGCCTGTCTCTCAGAGAATGACTGTTATTTGGGTGATTTGTGATAGATTCTCTAAGATGGTCCATCTTGTACCACTTCCTAAGTTGCCATCTTCCTCAGAGTTGGTGCCCTTGTTTTTGCAACAGGTGGTTCGCTTGCACGGGATTCCTGAGAACATTGTATCTGACAGAGGAGTTCAGTTTGTGTCTAGATTTTGGAGGACTTTCTGTTCCAAGCTGGGAATTCAGTTGTCCTTCTCCTCTGCGTTTCACCCTCAGACCAATGGGCAGACAGAGAGAACAAACCAGACTTTGGAGTCCTATTTGAGAGGTTTCATTTCTGCTGATCAGGATGATTGGGTTTCATTTTTGCCCTTGGCCGAATTTGCTTTAAATAATAGAGCTAGTTCTGCCACTTTGATGTCACCTTTTTTTGTAACTTTGGGTTTCATCCTCGATTCTCTTCAGGGCAGGTGGAGTCTTCTGCCTGCCCAGGTGTTGACACTGTGGTGGAGAGAATGCACCAGATCTGGGACCAAGTGGTGGATAAGTTGTCTCTCTCCCAGGAAAAGGCCCAGCGGTTTTCCAACCGACAGAGGACCATTGGTCCCCAGTTTAAGGTGGGTGATATGGTTTGGTTGTCATCAAAGAATATCGCTATGAAGGTGGCTTCTCCAAAGTTTAAACCTAGATTTATTGGACCTTACAAGATTTTGGAGATTCTTAATCCAGTCTCTTTTCGATTGGCTCTTCCTGTTACATTTAAGATCCATAACGTGTTTCATAAGTCTCTGTTAAAGAGGTTTGTTGAGCCAGTAGTTCCTGTGGTGGCACCTCCTGACCCGGTATTGGTTGAAGGTAATGTGGAATATGAGGTTGAGAAGATACTGGATTCTCGCCAGGCTTGACGGAGACTCCAGTATTTGGTTAAATGGAAGGGTTATGGCCAGGAGGATAATTCTTGGTTCTGCATCAGATATTCATGCCGAAAGATTGGTTCGTGCCTTTCATCGGGCCCATCCTGATCGCCCTGGTGGCATGGATGTGGGTTCGGTGACCCCTCCTCAAGGGGGAGGTACTGTTGTGAGTTCGTTTTCCCCTTCACCGTCGATGTCTTATGAACTCCCTCTTCTGGTGAAGGAAGATAGTGAGGCTGATTATCAAACACCTGATCTGGTAGATGATGACTGGGTAACAGGAACTGCTGACTGGATATAAGGCAGTCGACGCCCTTCTGAGTCGCTGGTGATTTCTCTGCTGGATTCTTGGAGACCAGTCTGATTCCTGCTTCTCAAAGATAAGTTTTTGCTCTGTTATTGAACTTATTAGTTTTGTTTACCTTGTTTTTTTGGAGTTCAGCCATCCCCGGTCGGGGGTGTGCAGAGTTCCATTTTTGTCTCTTTGCTCTGTCGTCAGAATTTCCCTGAGTGCTGATATAGAATCATAGAATCGCAGAGTTGGAAGGGACCTCCTGGGCCATCTGGTCCAACCCCCTGCTCAAAGCAGGATTCGCTAAATCATCCCAGTCAGATGTCTGTCCAGCCTCTGTTTGAAGACTTCCATTGAAGGAGAACTCACCACTCCTCGTGGCAGCTTGTTCCATTCATTGATCACTCTAACTGTCAAAAAGTTTTTTCTAATATCTAATCTGTGTCTTCTCCCTTTCAGTTTCATCCCATTGCTTCTAGTCTTTCCTTGTGCAAATGAGAATAAAGATGATCCTTCTACAATGTGACAGCCCTTGAGATTTGTAGACAGCTATTAAGTCTCCTCTCAGTCTTCTCTTTTGCAAACTAAACATTCCCAAATCCTGCAATCTTTCCTCATAAGACAGGGTTTGCAGACCGGTCACCATTCTGGTCGCTCTTTTCTGAACTTGCTCCAGTTTGTTGATGTCTTTTTTAAAATGTGGTGCCCAAAACTGGACACAATATTCCAGATGAGGTCTGACCAAAGAGGAGTAGAGGGCAATAATGACTTCACGTGATCAAGACTGTATGCTTCTGTTAATACATCCTAGAATTGCATTTGCCTTTTTTGCTGCTGCATCACACTGTTGACTCATATTCAATCTGTGATCTATTAGTATACCCAAGTCTTTTTCACATGTGCTGTTGCTTAGCCCTATTCCTCCCATTCTGTATATGCTTTTTTCATTTTTATTGCCCAGATGTAGTATTTTCTCCCTGTTAAAAACCATTCTGTTAGTTGCTGCCCACTTCTCCAGTTTATTTATATCTTTTTGAATCCTCTCTCTCTCTTCTCTAGTATTAGCTATCCCTCCTAGCTTTGTGTCATCAGCAAATTTAATCAGTTTACCCTCAATTCCTTCATCTAAATCGTTGATAAAGATGTTGAACAATACAGGGCCCAGGACAGAGCCCTGTGGTACCCCACTTGAGACATTCTTCCAACTGGATATGCAGCCATTTACGACCACTCTTTGGGTCCGATCACTAAGCCAGTTATGAATCCACCTAACAGTTGCCTTGTCCATTCCATACTTAGTCATTTTTTCAATAAGGATTGTATGAGAGACTTTGTCAAATGCTTTGCTGAAGTCAAGATATACTATATCTACAGCATTTCCTTGATCCACCCAATCAGTGATTCCGTCACAGAAGGAAATTAAGTTAGTCTGACATGACTTATTAGTTACAAACCCATGCTGACTCTGTTTAATCACTTCATTCTTATCCAGGTACTGACATACATGTTGTTTAATAATTTGTTCAGAGATCTTACCTGGTATAGAAGTCAGACTAACCGGCCTATAGTTGCCTGCGTCCATCGTCTTCCCCTTTTTGAAGATAGGAACAACATTTGCTCTTCTCCAGTCTTCTGGGACTTCTCCTGTTCTCCAAGAATTTTCAAAGATTATGGAGAGGGGTTCAAAAATTTCTTCTGCTATCTCCTTCAGCACTCTGGGGTGTAATTCATCTGGATCTGGAGACTTGAATTCATTTAGGTTAGCTAAGTGTTTCCTCACTATCTTTCTGTTTATAGATATCCTGGATTCTTCTATTCCCTTAATAGGACAGTGAAGAACAGTTGATGTTACATTTCCTTTCTGAGAGAAAACAGATGCAAAATAGGAATTTAAAAGTTCGGCCTTCTCAACATCCTGTCTTACCATTTCATCATTTTCATCCTGTAAAAATCCTATAGCATCTTTGACTTTTCTTTTACTTTTGACATATCCCCAAATTCCTTTATTATTGCTTTTGACATCTCTTGCAAGCCTCAATTCATTGTCAGCTTTAGCTAATCTGATTTGTGCCCTTCACGAGTCATATTTTAAGATCTTAACCAGGTGGTATCTCACTCCTATTAGATTGGCCCATATAAATAAGGAACATTCCCCTCTTTGTTGGAGAAACTGTGCACAACAAGGAAACTTGTTTCACTTATTTTGGGTTTGAACAAAGATCAAAGACCTCTGGAAGAAAGTGTCACTCCATATAATTTTTTTTTCCAAACTGTGAAGTCACACCCCAAAGAGCCTTACTATCTCTGGATTTGGAACTTGTTGATGGGTCGCCCTCCCAGGGCTGTGGGGTACTCGGTACCGGGCCGGTGTCAGGGGAATGTGTCACAGCAGCGGTCCGTGGCCCTGGACGCCCAAATCAATGGTGGTTTGTGATATAGTTTATGTGATAGTTCGTGACGCCACCTGTGGTGTTTGGCAAGCAAGATGTTAAGCCAACGCTGCGTGCAGATCCTCTGGGGCTGATGGTGTGTTGCAGCATAGATGGTGTAGCTCCCCACAGGTGAAGCTGTAACCCCAGGGCAGTGTAATTGCAATAGATGAGAATAGGCGCAGGCAGTGTGAGGAATGCTGGTACACAGATGTAGCGGTGCTGACGGTGCTGGCGCACAAATGAATGGAAGACACCAGGGCTTGCAGTTCCAAAGCTTTACTCACAGTCCGTGGTACACACTGGTGCCTGCCTCCGTGCCGTGTCCTCCGGAGCAGAGACTCAATCAACCTCCCGGGTAAGTCAGGACTCTCCCTCTCCAACACTCCACCAACATGTACCTTTCCTGAACGACTCCTCTATTGCGCCTTGTAGTGTGAAGAGCTCCAGTACCATGGTACTCTGAAGTTCCTCCTTTCAGATGTTCCTAACAACTCTACTCGTATGGCAGACACTGCGTTTGTGCAGTGTGCATGCTTCTGTGTTTGATATCTTGGCTTCTGGCCCGGTCTGTCCCTGTTGTGTGCTTTCCTGCCGTTTCTGTACCGTCCATTGCCCGTTCTGGTTTACTGATCTCTTGCTAAGTCCTGACTATCCATTCTGCCTGCTGATTCGGTACTGTGTGTCTATTTTCCTGGTACCTGACTTTGGCTACGTCTCTGGTGATTCTTCTGTCTACACCCCTGGTACTTCTGCTGTCCATTCGTTTTGACCCTTAGCCTGTCCCTGACATCCCTCCTGTCTAGCGTTCATCAGCGCTTCTGTTTGTGCTATACATGCTGGTAGGATCTTTATTTCTAGCCGGCATCTCTCTCTGCTTCTGCTCCCTCTGGGAGACCTGCAGCCGGCTCTGCCCCTTTTCAGTCACATGCTTCAGGTCCTGTTGGCCTGAAGCAAGCATCTCCACCACTGATGCCCAGCTCCACAGGTATCTTTTAGCATAATTTTTTTCTACTCAGGACACGCGCACTGGCTCAGTGAGCAAGTGCAGTGCAGTGTTCCTGACAGTCAATAAAAGTTTAAAAGAACAGAGTCACCAGCGGGGTTCAATATATCTCCGCACAGTGATAGACCAAGGAAGCCTAGGCATCATGTCTCCATGGAGATTTGACAAACTCGGGAGACAGGAGCGCAAACTCTCTGATACATAAGCTGGCATTGCAGCATCTCTGTTAAGATGCATTACGTGCTGGGGGCTGAACAGAACAGAAAGTACTCCGGTGCTTCAAATAGGTTTTGCTTCTCTTGGGTATCCTGTCCTTAGAGACAGGAAGCTCCTGTTTCACACATGGATCGCTGATGGAATACCATTCTAACAAATACTATTTATACACACAAGTATGCGCTCCCTTCTCATTCCGTTTTTTGATCTGGCAGCAATCTGGAAACTCGTTTATGTTGTGCATCTGCCACTGCAGCACCTACTGTCTCTCTTTTTTGATACCTATTACCGTTTTTGATACCCCATGTGTATACTGGACCTTTAGTCCTGATATCCTCAAGTATACCCCCAGATGAGGCCTCGTTATTGAGGCAGAAACAAGTTGGAAGGGCTTTCTCTCTTTGCAGTAGCCGAGTAGATCTCATCGCCGAGATCACAATCAGAGCATGCGCCGCCCCCGGCGGCCATTTTCCCGGAGGCCACCGCATCGCAGCAATGGATATGCAAGGCCTCCAGGCTTTCACAAGATGCCAGCGGAGCCCCCACGCACCACTGCCAAACCCGCCGCACAAGCGTGGGATGGGATTTCCTGGTGGCCACCACATTGCAGCAATGGATATGCGGGGCCTCCGGGCTTTCACAAGATGCCGGCGGAGCCCCGAGCACTACCACCGAACCAGCCTGCAATGGGATTTCCTGAAGGCCACGGCACCTGCCACACCAGCCTGGGATGGGAGTCATATCGCCAGACCACCGAACATCCCGTGACCCCGCTGGTGATTCACCCTGGGTAAGCTGAATTTGGACAGTAAGATGGACACCCATTTAACACATTAGTTTTTTCCCTATATTCCTTCTGAAAATTTGAGGTGCGTTTTATGGTCCTGTGCGTCTTAAAGTCTGAAAAATACGGTACTCTTTGCAGCATATATCTAATTCTAAAGAAGTACAATTGGACAGTCCAGATTGGAACGAGAGATGGCTGCTTAAATAACGATTCGTCATTAGAAAAATGCAGCATGCTGCGAGCCTCGGCTCACATGTATCCATACAAGTCTATGGGTGCCTGTGAAACATTGGACTGGATGAAATGTCTTCCAAGTGCAATGTAACTACCATAGACACAGACAATAGAAAAGATGGATAAATTACTTTACCTGCACCGATCTGGTATGAGAAAAAAAATTGCCGCAAGTTGAAATGCAACTCGGATTGCTCTCACCCATTCAAGTCTAGGTGTGTGGAAAACATCAGACTGCACTAGGGTGACCATCCAAGTGCAGTCCAATTTCATCAAATTCCCACAATAGAGAGATCTTGTTCTCCCATCCTCTCCCCACCGGTGCTAAAGGTTAAACACAAAGAGAATGAACAAAAGAAAAATCTAAATCATCAATTCTAGATACATTTGCATCAACAGCTGCATGGAGGGGAGTTGTTCCAAGCATCTTGAAAAACGAACCATAGATCTTCCATACATGTTGAATCCTTCTGTCACTTCATGAATTCCCAGAGAAACTCGATGTTGAGATCAAGGTTCATATCTGATCCCAGATATGAATGGTATCCCTGGTGGGTTTTGTAGATTTTTGTGGATTTTTGGTAGGTGATACATGAAGGGAGTGGTGGGCTCCGTAAGAAATTTATTTTCTTTTTTTATTTAGAATTCCAGTTTGACAGGCGGTAGAATTCAAATTGGAATATTTGGTTTGGGTGGAGGGAAAAGGATTAGTATTTAAAATACAATAATGTTTGAGAAGGAGGTTAGAGGCCTCTAAAGTAGTCCTCTCTATTCTGGATGACAATCCCTCCTCCTTTGTCAGCTACCAAAAATACACAAAAAAAAATCTACAAAACCCACCAGGGAGACCTATCATATCTGAGATTGGCTCCCTAACAAGCAACCTGTCATTCTATCTGGACAATATTTTAAAGAATATTTTATTCTTGTTACTCTTGATGTTTCATCATTATATACAAACATCAAACACCACATTTGATTCCTTTCTCAAGGAAGATGTAAGAATAAATGCGAGACATCGGTCATTCCTATTGGCCAGTCTCGAATTGACACTGCATAATAGTTATTTTATCTTTCAGGATAGCATATACCACCAACGCCGTGGTACTGCAATGGGGAAGAGAGTAGCGCCAAGTTACGCTAACCTATTCATGGAGGTTTTTGAAAACCGTTATATATGTACACTGCTCAAAAAAATAAAGGGAACAATTAAACCACAGACTATAATTCCAAGTAAATCAAACTTCTGTGAAATCAAACTGTCCACAGGAAGCAACACTGATTGACAATCAATTTCACATGCTGTTGTGCACATGGAATACACAACAAATGGAAATTATTGTCAATTATCAAGACACCCTCAATAAAGGAGTGGTTCTGCAGTTGAGGACCACAGACCACATCTCAGTACCAATGCTTTCTGGCTGATGTTTTGGTCACTTTTAAATGTTGGTTGTGCTTTTACACTCGTGGTAGCATGTGATGGACTCTACAACCCACACAAGTGGCTCAGGTAGTGTAGCTCATCCAGGATGGCACATCAATGCGAGATGTGGCAAGAAGGTTTACTGTGTCTGTCAGCATAGTGTCCAGAGGCTGGAGGCACTACCAGGAGATAGGCTAGTACACCAAGAGAAGTGGAGGGGGCCGTAAGAGGGCAACAATCCAGCAGAAGGACCGCTACCTCCGCCTTTGTGCAAAGAGGAACAGGAGGAGCACTGCCAGAGCCCTGCAAAATGACCTCCAGCAGGTCACAAATGTGCATGTGTCTGCACAAACGGTTAGAAACCAACTCCATGAGGATGGTCTGAGGGCCAGACCGCCACAGATGAGGGTTGGGCTCACAGCCCAACACCGTGCAGGACGCTTGGCATTTGCCACAGAACACCAGGATTGGCAAATTCGCCACTGGCTCCCTGTGTTCTTCACAGATGAAAGCAGGTTCACACTGAGCACGTGACACAGTCTGGAGACGCCGTGGAGATTGATCTGCTGCCTGCAACATCTTTCAGCATGACCTGTTTGGCAGTGGGTCAGTAATGGTGTGGGTGGCATTTCTTTGTAGGGCAGCACAGCCCTCCTTGTGCTCGCCAGAGGTAGCCTGACTGTCATTAGGTACCGAGATGAGATCCTCAGACCCCTTGTGAGACCATATGCTGGTGCCATTGGCCCTGGGTTCCTCCAAATGCAGGACAATGCCAAACCTCATGTGGCTGGAGTGTGTCATCAGATCCTGCAAGATGAAGGCAATGAAGCTATGGACTAGCCCGCCCGTTCCCCAGACCGGAATCCGATTGAGCACATCTGGGACATCATGTCTCACTCCATCCACCAACGTCACGTTGCACCACAGACTGTCAAGGAGTTGGCAGATGCTAGGGAGGTCATACAGGCACGTGGAGGCCACACACAATACTGAGCATCTTATCCTTGTCATGAGGCATTTCCATGGAAGTTGGATCAGCCTGTAATTTGATTTTCCACTTTGATTTTGAGTATCATTACAAATCCAGACCTCCATGGGATATTCATTTTGATTTACATTGATAATTGCTATGCAATGATTAAAAAATTGCAACTGGAATATTTCATTCTGCGATATCTAGGGTGTGGTATTTTAGTGTTCCCTTTATTTTTTTGAGCAGTGTATATTGATCTAAATATTTTAACATCAAACTTTACAAAAAGTTCATTGACTATTTATCAAATGGAAAGCAGATTGCAAAAAATTACACCACTTCCCCGAAGAACTGAATTGGAATAATTGGGAAATATCTTTTACAACCACAATTGATTACAATATCATCAATTTTCTTCATCTAACCATTTCAAATGAGGTCACTTGTTTTATCACTAAAACATTTTTGAAAGATGTAGATGCCAAAAGCTACATTCATTACAGAAATGGAGATTACCATAAGTGGCTTGATAATATACCTTAATCAATTACTTTACAAGCAGGATTTCCTAGGGAGAGTTTTAACAAATAAAATTACCCTAAGGGTCTCATAAAAAGAGCCTAAGACAAAGCAAGAAGTCTTACACAAAATGAATATATCAACTAATAATGTTAAATCAGGCAATGATAAGAAATTTCAAGTTTATTACAACGTTCAACATTTTTCTTATAACATTCCCTGGGTTTACTTTTAGATGTGCATCAACCTTTACCCCTTTCTGTCATCAGACATACTATCCCATCCATGTGACCTGGGACTTAATTCCCATAGACGGGATAGTACGTCATAGCCGATCAGCCGCGCTCACAGGAGTGGCGCAGCCGATCGTGGCCGGGTGTCAGATGATTCTCACAGCTGACACCCAGCACTAAGTGCCAGGAGCGGTGACAGACTGCTCCAGGCACTTTAACCCACGAAACACTACGATCAAACAAGATTGCAGCATTCCGGAGCCGGCTGACCAATCGCTGCCGTGGAAACCCGATGTCATCATGATGACATACGGGTCACCAGAGCTGAGAAACTTCATGTCACGCGCAGTGCATGTCAGGAAGTCTCTCAGGTTAGAGTATACAAACTGCAGCGCTGATAGCTTCTATAGCATGCAGATCTGCATGCTATAGAAGCGATCAGCCTGCACAAAATAAGTGTCCCACAGTGGGACAAAGTGTAAAGCTTAGAATGAAATAAAAATAAATAAATAATTGTAAAAATAAAAAAAAATTATAATAAAAAAAAATCAAGATTTATTTGATCAATAAATATTTGAATGAAAAAAAAATCTAAACAATAAAAGTACATATATTTGATATCGCTGCGTCCATAATGATCCGACCTACAAAACTGTCCCACTAGTTAATCTCTTTAGTTAACATCATAAAAACAAAACAAGGTAAAAAAAAATCATCATACAGCCGAACAAAAAGTGGGACAACACGCGATCAAAAACCACTATGGTTACTTACCGATAGCCGGTTTTTCCGGAACCCGCCCCGCCAGGACAGAAACCTACTGAAATATAAGGGGCGGTACCTCTCCCCCGCTTCAGATTGTTACAGAGCATGAGAGGACTTCCTGGTTAGTTACATATTTATCCAACACCACATCTCAAAATACACCCAACTATCGTGCACACCCATACAGTGAAAAGTGGGGGGGGGGGATATATGGGTGCTGTCATGGGTTCCGGAAAAAACGGCTTCCGGTAAGTAACCATGGTGTTTTTCCCTTCACCCATGACAGCACACCTGAGAGACTTTTGGAGACTTTGAAACACCTTAGGGAAGGACCACCGCTTGCAGCACCCTTCAACTAAAGGTCAAGTCATTAGAGGAGGATAGGTTCAACCTATAGTGCCTAAAGAAGGTTGATGGTGAGGCCCAGGTCGCGTCCATACAGATTTGGTCAATTGATACCTCTGCTTTCTCTGCCCAGGAGGTCACCATGGCTCTTGTGGAATGAGCCTTGATGCCATCCGGAATCGGAGTACCACTAGCCGAGTATGCTATACTAATGGTCTCCCGTCCCTTTTGACACTACATAACCCTTCCTGGCACCCTGAAAGGCTACAAGTAGGGACTGGGACCTCCTCCACTGTTTAGTCACAGACATATATTCTAGCAGGGCCCTCTTAACATCTAAGTTGTGAAATTTCTACATATAAGGTGGATTTATAGAGAGGGCCTGCAGATCACTCACACTATGGGCTGATGTAAGAGCTACCAATATAATCATTTTTAGGGTAAGACACTTTATAGGTAAGTCCTGTAAGGGTTTAAATGGTTCCTTTGTAAGGGCCTCTAACACTGTTTAACTCCATATCAACATGGATTTATGAAGAATCGCTCCTGTCAAACTAACCTGATCAGCTTCTATGAGGATGTAAGCTCTCAAATGGACCAAGGAGAATCATTGGATGTCATTTATCTCGACTTCTCTAAAGCATGTGACACTGTCCCACATAAAAGATTGGTAAGTAAGATGAGAAAGCTTGGGCTAGGGGAAAATGTGTGTAGATGGGTAGGTAGCTGGCTTAGTGATAAAAAACAAAGAGTGGTTATTAATGGTGCATACTCAGATTGGGCCAGGGTTACTAGTGGGGTACCACAGGGTTCTGCATTGGGCCCCCTACTATTTAATATATTTATTAATGATCTAGTGGATGGCTTACACAGTAAAATATCAGTATTTGCAGATGATACAAAACTATGTAAGGTAGTTAACACAAAGGAAGACAGTTTGCAACTACAGACATATTTGAGTAAATTGGAGAGTTGGGCTGAAAAATGGCAAATGAGGTTTAACACAGATAAGTGTAAGGTTATGTACATGGGAAGGAGAAACATGCTACAATTACTTACTAAATGGGAAACTGCTGGGGAAATCAGACATGGAAAAAGACTTAGGCCTCTTAGTCAATAAGAAGCTAAATTGGAGTACCCAGTGTCAGGCAGCTGCCATCAAAGCAAATAGGGTCATGGGATGCATTAGAAGAGGTCTGGGGACACGAGATGAAAACATAATTCTCCCTCTGTACAAATCACTCGTCAGACCACATTTGGAGTATTGTGTGCAATTTTGGACGCCGATGTTCAAGAAAGACATTACTGAACTTTAAAGGGTTCAAAGGCGGGCTACTAAAATGATAAATGGAGTTGGTTCACTACAATACCCAGAAAGGTTATCAAAATTAGGTCTATTTACTCTAGAAAAGAGAAGACTTAGGGGAGACCTAATATATATGTACAAGTATATCAGAGGACAATACAGAAATCTCTACAATGAACTGTTTGTACCAAGGACTGTGACAAGAACAAGGGGGCATTCTCTTCGTTTGGAAGAAAGACAATTTCTGCACCAGCATAGAAGAGGGTTCTTCACGGTAAGAGCAGTGAGGCTCTGGAATTCTCTTCCTGAGGAAGTGGTGATGGCCAACTCACCGAATGAATTTAAGAAAGGAATGGATGCTTTTCTTGTGAGTAACAGTATAGAAGGTTACGAATAACATAATATTATAGGTAGATGGTTGACACAGCTTTGGAGGGAAGGAATTTTTTTCCCTATGGAGAAAATTGTCTTCTACTGTGTGGGTTTTTTGCCTTCCCCAGGATCAACAATGCAGAACAGCTGCACTAAAAATAGGCTGAACTAGATGGACATAAGGTCTTCCTTCAGCGTTCAAAACTATGTTACTAAGTTTAGATCCCACGGGGCGATTTTCGGCATCGGGATTGGTCTGGACCTATGGCAGGATTTTATAAATCTTGCTACCCATCTATTTGCTGCCTGGTTACAATTGTATAATGCACCTAATGCAGATACTTGAACCTTAAGGGTATTCACCGCCAATCCCAATTGCAACCCTGATTGTAGAAATTCTAAGATGGAACCAATAGGAGGCTTTTGGTATAACATCTTCTCTAAAAATTGTAGGAATTTACTCCATGTTCTGCCGTAGATTCTTGTAGTTATGGTTTCCAACTCCTTAGCAAGGTAGATACTAGCCCCGGAGAAACCCTCTGCTACTCAGAAGCGACCTCTCAAATTCCACGCTGCAAGATGGAATCCCTTCACCTGCGCATGGAATATTGGACCCTGACTGAGAAGGTCTGGGATATCTGGCAGGATCATTGATATGAAACCAACATTATCCGCAAGAGGGAAAACCAGGGTCTTTTTGGCCAGAAAGGGACAATCAAAATCACTATTGCTTGCTCCCTTCTGACTTTCCTCACTACTGTTGGAATCAAAGTTACTGGAGGAAACACGCAGGCCATCTTGAAATTCCAAAGGATCTGTAGGGAGTCTACCGCAACGGCCTTTCCCTTGGGTTTAACGAGCAAAACCTTTCCACCTGCCTGTTGTTCTTGTTGGCAAACAAGTCTATTTCCGGCTTTCCCCCTAGGTGTACTATCTGCTGGAAAACTGTGTGGTTTAAGGTCCATTCCCCCAGTTTTAGATTGTTGCGGCTCAGGAAACCTGCCTCGACATCTTCCGTCCCCTTTATGTGTAGTGCCGTGATGTACTGAAGATGTTCTGCTGGAAGAAAAATATTGTTGGTCACTGCCATTAATAATAATAATCTTTATATAGCGCCAACATATTCCACAGCGCTTTACAGTCTGATCTTGTCCCTCCCTGTTATTTGATGTATGCTACTGTGGCCCTGTTGTCTGAGGTTTTGAGCCTCAGCCTGAACTTTGTCCCAACTAACGATTTTAACTGTTTTTCCAGGTATGAAGGACATACAACTTTTTCTTACAAAGGCTCTGTTACGGAAGCTCCATGCGAAATCAGTTGATAACACTACTTTGAATTCTTTGGCGGAACAGGAGGCTCTCTCCATATTTGAGGAATTGGAACAGGAGGGGTCATCCAGCTCACCAGGTACTTCTCCTACTTCTGTTGTGCCGAGGTCTACCACATTCCCCCCCTTTTCTCTGTGCTCGTCAACTGAAATTTTTAGATCAATAACAAGTACACAAAAGGGAGATAACTTGTCACGGGCGCATAGAATTGCTTTGAAAGAATTAAGATCTATGACAGACATTGTCATTAAGTCAGCAAATAAGGGGGGGAAATGTGGTCGTCTGGCCAACATTTAAGTACGAAAAAGAGGCCTTGAACCAACTAAGGGACCGAGAATCTTACTCTATTCTCCCACAGAATCCCACCAACAGTTTTTCTGGGAGTATTTATGAGATCTTAGATAAGGCATTTAACCAGGGTATTATACCAAAAAAGATCTTTGAGGGTTTACATGTGAAGAATCCGGTGGTCCCTACATTTTACCTTCTGCCACAAAGATCCAGTGGATCCCCCAGGGCGTCCTATTGTCTCTGGCTTTGCGATCCCATATGCAAATTTATTGATTATTACCTTAACCCCTTAGTGGAGACGCTGCCCTCCTATGTCAGACACCCCGGACGTCCTGAGGAAGCTGGATGGTCTCCACCTTGAACCCGGTACGCTGTTTGCAAGAGTGGACGTGGAGTCTCTTTATACTAGCATTGCGCACAGGGACGGATTGGAGGCCGTGGAGTTTTTCCCCAGTATGGGCTACCAAGACTTGGCATTGCGGTCCCTGATCCTGGAGCTGCTGGAGTTCGTCTTAACTCATAACTGCGTTACTTTTAAGGACAAATTCTACTTACAGCGTCGCAGCACTGTGATGGGCGCGGCGTGCGCGCCATCCTATGCCAACCTTTTCCTATGTTACTGGGAGCAGGAGGTTTTTGGGGATCGTGCGTGCGCCGCATCCCATGCGCAGTGCTGGTACCGCTACATTGATAATGTTTTCATCATTTGGCAGGATCCCGAGTCTGGTCTTCTGGACTTCATCTGTGGTTTAAATAAGAATAATTGGAACATCAAATTGACCTACTGCGTGGCAGCAAAAGAGATTGACTTCTTGGATATTAAAATCATGTTGTGTGCGGATGGTACTATTCAAACTGACGTGGTTCGCAAAGAAACGTCAGTTAATTCATTACTCCACGCTACATCCGCACACACATCATCAACAATTCATGCCATCCAAATAGGTCAATTTTTGAGGATGAAAGAATTTGTTCCACGGATGCGTATTTTGAGGACCAGGCCCGGGATCTGAGACAGCGGTTCCGGGATCGGGGGTACAGCATGAGGAACATCAGACTGGGTTATTCTCGTGCTAGGAGAACTCCCCGCCACCAACTCCTTGATGCAAAACAACAAGGTAACATCTCTAGAGACCCACCACTTAGATGTATCATGACATATAATAACCAGTGGAGGAAAATTAGAGAAATTATGGACAAACACTGGTCTGTCTTGCAAACAGATACAACACTGAAAAGGATTCTGCCAGATGGACCCCTCCTCATGGCAAGGAGAGGCAAAAACCTAAAGGACTTGCTTGTGAGGAGTCACTACGTGGCTAAACCAACTAATGCATTCGGTGCGGGACCTCAGAGATGGGGATGCTATCCTTGTGGCTCGTGCATGGCTTGTAACAACATTGTCAGAGCGACCACATTCAAAATGGCAGATGGTAGTAGGGACTACCGGATCACAAGTTTTATTTCTTGCAGTACCAGTCATGTGGTATACTATGCAGTTTGTACCTGCAACCTGATTTATGTAGGCCTAACTTCCAGGGAACTCCGCATCAGGGTTAGGGAGCACGTAAGGGACATTAAAGCAGTGAAGGAGATTACTGATGTCACCACTCTGAAGACTATCCCGCGGCACTTCAGGCAATATCATAATTGTGACCCACGTGCACTCAAGGTCCGGGGCATTGATAGAGTGATGGTGGGTGATCTGAAAAAAACTTTAGCCCAGCTTGAGTGCCGCTGGATTGTATCTTTGGGTTCTATGGTACCTCATGGACTCAATGAGAAACTCTCCTTCGCCCCCTTTCTGTAGTTTACCCCTTGATACAAGTGGGACGTTAGTGTGTGGGTGGGTATAAATAGGAAAATGTATTTGATGTCCATCTGCATTATTCTTTTGTTTTTTCTCTTGTTTTTAATTTTTTGCTGTTTTCATTTTATTATTTTTAGATCATAATCAGTATGATATGTTTTGGATGTGCACTACGGGGATCCATCTATTATTGGGGACCTATACAAATCATCTAGACCTGTGTGGGCAGTATATCATGGACATTGATGTGGAAAAATAAGCCATTGGAATATATGCCCCTTCTTCCAGGAAGTGGAACTAGCTATATATCCATCCTTATAAGCTGTTAGGACGGATTGGGGGAATGTATATTTAAAGGTGATTTACTTTTGTAAAAGTTGCATATGTCTCCTTAACTGGCTGTCTGTCTTTTTTGCCCACACTTGTGCCAGTACTTAAAATGGCTACCGCTATATAGATATGAACAATGGACCCATAATCTTGTATGGGTTCTTGTAAAGTACTCCCGATATGGCGGTTTACAAGATATACTGCGAGGTAGCCTTTAGACAAATATCTTCTTCATCTGTTCAGTGGTCACCCATTCCCTTATCTTGGCCAGTACTAAATATGGCTGCCACAGTGGGCGCATGCGCGGTAGACTCGTGGTCTTGTGGCCGTTCCTGAAGGCGTCATCACAGTCTGGGGTGGGTCAGTGATATCAGGAGAACAGCGTTTCTCCTTGCCCCTTCCGCAGCTTGAGACAGCCGGACGTGACGCACCAGTAACCCGGGGTCTGCCTCCCATGGGCCCTTTGGAGCGGGGGTAATTACGGCCAGCTGTGATATGAGGTTTTAAACCCCGTGTATTATGCATCAACACACACAAGCCCCCCGACGAAGCCCAGCAGGAAACGTGCGTTGGGGATAGGGATCGGACACGCAGCGGATGTATGCCCCACATGGGTAAGCATGGTCACTACAGCACTTTCTCTTCATTTTTGCACTAAGCACGGTAACTCTTGCAATGCATGTCTCCTTGTGCCCTGTACATTATTTATGAGATAGAGTGCTACTTTGCATCCTATCCCTCAGAATCAAGATTTTAATGGATTGTGGCACAATTTACTTAGTGAACCATTGTTTTGCTGGGGAATTGTTGGTTACTTTGTGTACCAATGCGTAATATTTTGTTCATGCTGCTGTCACTTTCATTTTGTGTCATTACCGCCTCCTGATCATATTATTGTACTTTTAATGCACTTTAATTTATGTATATGTATCAATAAAGACTGTATATTTTCCACTATAATTAACCTGTTTGGGTCTAAATTTTGGGTGTTATACTCCGGTTATTCTACGTAGGATCATATAATGCGGACATTGCGGCCCCGGAGGAGGGGAATAAAGTGCTTTAGGGACTTACCACCCAAAGTTCTTTTAGGTTGGATGATGAATCCTGCTCCTGAGGCACCCAGGACCCCTGGATTACCTGACCCCATAGGTGCGCCCCCCACCCTGAGGAACTTGCATCTGTCAGAATCACATCGCTTACTGGCCCTTCCCAAGATATCCCCGATGTCAAGTTTGTCCTGTCCGACCACCATCTGAGGGAGTTCCTGACTTCTAAGGAAAGCTCCACCCATCCTTATAAACGCCCTCTTAGCTGTTATTGTGTTGACAGAATCTCCCACTGCAGATGTCGGATATGCAATTGAGCCCACCTGACCGCCGGGATACAAGACGCAAGGGTCCCTAACAGGGGCATTGCGTTTCCCAGAGTCATATGGGGCTGACCTATCGCTGCAGAGGTCATATTCACCAGTTTCTCTATTTTGCCTTTGGGTAGAAGACAGGCTTGCAGTTCAGATTCCAGGATAAACACTAAGAAGGCTTGCCTCTTCAGGGGTTGTAACCTTGATTTTTGGGTATTTATCATCCACCCCAGTTCTTTTAGGGTGTCGATCACCTGTCTCATAGTACAGTGGTCCTCCAAACCCCTCACTAACCACTGTGTTCTGGATTCGAAGGAAGGCTGTCATCTTCGCTATGACCTTGGTGAACACCCTCGGGGATACTGACAGTCCAAAGGGAAGGGTTCTGAATTGGAAATGCCTGAGACTCCCCTGGATGTACAGTGCCACCCTCAAATATTTCTGATAGCTTGGATGGATGGGGATGTGTTAGTAGGCATCCTTTAAATCGACTACCAACATAAAAAAATTGTGATGTAGAAGTTTTATGGCTGTAGTCACTGACTCCATTTTGAAGGTTTGATTCTCCACACAGCAATTGAGACCTTTGAGGTTTACAATTGTCCTGAATGAACCGTCTTTTTTTTTTATTAAGAGGGGTGAGTAGGTCCCTCTCCCATTTTGTTTGTTCGGTACTCCTGACAAGACTTGTTTGTCTACCAGACTCAAGATCTCTGTTTCTAGGGCCAATTGTTCCCCTGTCCCTTTTCTGACAGAGGTGATTACGAATGTTGCCCTTGGCTGATGATAGAATTGTATCCTCAGGCCTTCCTTTACTATGTTTAGGATCCAAGTGTTGGAGGAGATGTTTTCACAGGCCTGAGCAAAGAGCGAAAGCCTTCCTCCCACCAGGATTCTGGTGTCATTGTGGGGATTTCTTGGAAGTAGAGGCGCACCCGCCGAACATGAAGCCAGACTCCTTTTTTCTCTTATCCTCCCATTTCCTTTTCTCTCCTGGAGGACGGCCCCTGCTGAATTTTCTTCTCCGAAAAGATGTCTCCTCTGGTCCGCCGGGAACCTGGGAAAGTCTTTTTTCTTGTCACTGGCTTTCTCTAGGATGTCATCCAGATTCTTACCAAACAGAAAATGGCTATCACACGGCAGGGAGCAAAGCTTGACCTTAGACTGTACAGTTGTGGCCAAAAGTATTGACACCCCTGCAATTCTGTCAGATAATGCTCAGTTTCTTCCTGAAAATGATTGCAAACACAAATTCTTTGGTATTATTATCTTCATTTAATTTGTCTAAAATGAAAAAACACAAAAAGAATTGTCCTAAAGCCAAATTGGATATAATTCCACACCAAACATAAAAAAGAGGGTGGACAAAAGTATTGGCACTGTTCGAAAAATCATGTGATGCTTCTCTAATTTGTGTAATTAAAAGCACCTGTAACTTACCTGTGGCACCTAACAGGTGTTGGCAATAACTAAATCACACTTGCAGCCAGTTGACATGGATTAAAGTTGACTCAACCTCTGTCCTGTGTCCTTGTGTGTACCACATTGAGCATGGAGCAAAGAAAGAAGACCAAAGAACTATCTGAGGACTTGAGAAACAAAATTGTGAGGAAGCATGAGCAATCTCAAGGCTACAAGTCCATCTCCAAAGACCTGAATGTTCCTGTGTCTTACGTGCGCAGTGTCATCAAGCCCATGGCACTGTGGCTAACCTCCCTAGATGTGGACGGAAAAGAAAAATTGACAAGAGATTTCAATGCAAGATTGTGCGGATGTTGGATAAAGAACCTCGACTAACATCCAAACAAGTTCAAGCTGCCCTGCAGTCCGAGGGTACAACAGTGTCAACCCGTACTATCCGTCGGCATCAGAATGAAAAGGGACTGTATGGTAGGAGACCCAGGAAGACCCCACTTCTTACCCCGAGACATAAAAAAGCCAGGCTGGAGTTTGCCAAAACTTACCTGAAAAAGCCTAAAACGTTTTGGAAGAATGTTCTCTGGTCAGATGAGACAAAAGTAGAGCTTTTTGGGCAAAGGCATCAACATAGAGTTTACAGGAGAAAAAAAGAGGCATTCAAAGAAAAGAACACGGTCCCTACAGTCAAACATGGCGGAGGTTCCCTGATGTTTTGGGGTTGCCTTGCTGCCTCTGGCACTGGACTGCTTGACCGTGTGCATGGCATTATGATGTCTGAAGACTACCAACAAATTTTGCAGCATAATGTAGGGCCCAGTGTGAGAAAGCTGGGTCGCCCTCAGAGGTCATGGGTCTTCCAGCAGGACAATGACCCAAAACACACTTCAAAAAGCACTAGAAAATGGTTTGAGAGAAAGCACTGGAGACTTCTAAGGTGGCCAGTAATGAGTCCAGACCTGAATCCCATAGAA
Source organism: Dendrobates tinctorius (assembly GCF_039654945.1). NCBI lineage: Eukaryota > Metazoa > Chordata > Amphibia > Anura > Dendrobatidae > Dendrobates > Dendrobates tinctorius. Next base: position 2,761,115 of record NW_027361776.1, on the reverse strand, counting down.
CACCTGTGGAGAGATCTAAAAATGGCAGTTTGGAAAAGGCACCCTTCAAATATCAGGGACCTGGAGCAGTTTGCCAAAGAAGAATGGTCTAAAATTCCAGCAGAGCATTGTAAGAAACTCGTTGATGGTTACCGGAAGCGGTTGGTCGCAGTTCTTTTGGCTAAAGGTTGTGCAATCAAGTATTAGGCTGAGGGTTCCAATACTTTTGGCTGGCCCATTTTTGGAGTTTTGTGTGAAATGATCAATGTTTTGCTTTTTGCTTCATTCTATTTTTTTTTTTTTTTAATTTAACACAAATTAAATGAAGATAATACCAAAGAATTTGTGTTTGCAATCATTTTCAGGAAGAAACTGAGTATTATCTGACAGAATTGCAGGGGTATCAATACTTTTGGCCACAACTGTAGATCCCCTGGGCAGCCCTTAAGCCATAAAGTGCGTCTTGCAGCATTTGATAATCCAGCTGCTCTGGCTGTTAGTCTCAGAGTCCACAGATGTGTCTGCCAAGAATGCCGCTGCCCCATGTAACAGATACATATCAGACAAAATTTTCTCCCTCGGTACTTCAGAAGCGAGTTGTTCCTCACGCTGTTGGAGCCAGATCATTAAGGAACATGCCGTGCAAGTTTGAGCCATCGTGGGCTTTTTTATCCAACGGATCCCTGAGTACCCCTGAGTCTTCTAAGGGGAGCACCATTTTCTTGGAGGACCTGGACACCACTGTTTCAATCTTTGGGACCTTGTCCCATATCTCTGTATCCTTTTCTTCAAAAGAATAGCTTCTTTTAGACGAGGAAGGTGGGGTTCCTGACTTTTCCGTTTTTTCCACTCTATTAATAAGTGCTCGTATTTTTTCATTAACTGGAAAGGTTCCCTTTTTCCTTTCCTGAATTCCCCCAAACATTAAGTCTTCCAGGGATCTGGTTAATTTTTCCTCCTTTAGACCCATCATCATTCTGATGGCCTTAAGGAGACCGTCAGTGTCTTCTATCGGGAAGCATGGTTTACCACCTGCATCACTATCTGAGGAGGAAGATGGGGATTCGGCATGTCCTAAGCCCTGAGACGAGGTCGAGGAAGAGTCTGAGTTAGATGGAAGGTCTTTTACTTTCTTCTTCCCTTTAATAGAGTTTTAAGGGAGCCCTCCACCTCCAACCTAATTACCGACCTAAGGCTTGCTGCGAAATGCGGGGTCTCCTCCGCAATAGTTCTCTGAATGCAGTTGGAACATAAGTTCTTCTGCCAGTCCTTTGCTAGGAGACTTTTACACAGGGCACAGACCCTGTTATTCTTCTTTAACACAAACTTACTAGGCTTTTCCTAAAGATTTAAACAATAGGGGCCTATTGAACACCTAGCTAACATTCACGAAGATCATTCACCACGCGTTGATAACCAAGGGTACCGGACTTCGCGGCCGTGGAGGGACACAACGCGTCTTCTCTGTACACCGAGGAATCCCTCGACCTGTGGCTAGGACGACTGCCGCTTCTGGTACTTGACCAGCTGTCACTCTTGCGGCCCTGCTGTGGATGAGTCGCAGGTTGCGCTGGAGGTGGTGGCGATAACGACTGCAGCATTGACTCCATTTTGCTGGCAGCCTGCTCCTCTGGTGTCCTCTTATTAAACTTCCCACCTTGTTTCGGTTGAAGATCCGCCCCTCCCTCCTGCGACCGCCTTCATTTGTTCAAAAAAAGCCGGCCGGTGTCACACATGGCGCCATCTTCCCGGCGCCTCCCTGACATTAGCAGGCGCACGCCATAATTCATAGCGGCGCCCGTGTTCTCAGCGGCACCCGGAAGTTGTCCCCGGCCTCTTCTCCACACTTTGCCCTAGTGTGAGCCAGCTTGGGGGATGCGAGGGGAGGGAGGCACGGCGGATATCTTCACGAGCACCCCGGAGAATGCCGCTCACGCCCGCACAAAAGAAAGGCCCCCGGGGAACCCTGAGGACTGCGCTAACAGGACCTGACGGCTGGTGCAACAGGTATGACACCTGTTCTTCCCGCACTGTGACGGGCCTGGACCTTTTTCTTTTCCGCATGACAGGCACCGCCGCTGTCAGTATGGGATTCCCTTCCAGGACAGTAACCCAACTGAATCAGGGGAGAGGTACCGCCCTTTATATTTCAGTAGGTTCCTGTCCTGGCGGGGAGTATCCCTCTCTCAGGTGTGCTGTCATTGGTGAAGGGAAAATACAGATATAAATAAACAAGGTACCGCTGAAAATGTCATCTTGTTCCACAGGAAACGAGCCGCCATAGAGCGTCAACAGCAAAAAAAAAATAAAAAAGTTATAACTGTCAGAATAAAGCGATGCAAAAACAATTATTTTTTCTATAAATTTTTTTATTGTATAAAAGCGCCAAAACATAAAAAAAGATATAAATGAGGTATTACTGTAATCGTACTGACCCAAAGAATAAAACTGTCTTATCAATTTTACCACGCGCCAAATGGTGTAAACACGCCCCTCAAAAGAAATTCATGAATTGTTGGTTTTGGCTCATTCTGTCTGCCAAAAATTGGAATAAAAAGCAATCAAAAAATGTCATGTGCCCAAAAACGGTACCAATAAAACATCAACTCATCTCTCAAAAAAACAAGACCTCACATTTTCCTAATAGGGTTAGGGTTGGGCTAAAGTTAGGGATAGGGTTAGGGTTGGGGTAAAAATTAGGGTTAGGGTTGGGCTAGAGTTGGGATTAGGGTTGTGTTAGGGTTAGGGGTATGGTTAGGGTTGGGATTAGGGGTGTGTTGGGGTTAGGCTTGGAGTTACAATTGGGGGTTTCCACTGTTTAGGTACATCAAGGGCTCTCCAAATGCGACATGGTGTCTGAACTCAATTCTAGCCAATTCTGCGTTGAAAAAGTCAAACGGTGCTCCTTCCCTTCCGAGCTTTGCCATGCGCCCAAACAGTGGTTTACGCCCACATATGGGGTATCAGCATACTAAGGACGAATTGCACAACAACTTTTGTGGTTCAATTTCTCCTGTTCCCCTTGGGAAAATAAAAAATTGGGGGCAAAAATATAATTGTGGAAAAAATATGTTTTTTTATTTTTACGGCTCTACGATATAAACTTCTGTGAAGCACTTGGGTTTCAAAGTGCTCACCACACATCTAGATAAGTTCCTTAGGGGGTCTACTTTTCAAAATGATGTCACTTGTGGGGGCTTTCCACTGTTTAGGCACATCAGGGGCCCTCCAAACGCGACATGGCGTCCAATTTTAATTCCAGCCAATTTGGCGTTGAAAAAGTAAAACGGCGCTCCTTCCATTCCAAGCTCTGCCATGCACCCAAACAGTGGTTTACCTGCATATATGGGGTATCAGCGTACTCAGGACAAATTGTACAACAACTTTTGGGGTCCAATTTCTCCTGCTAAAACAAATTGGATCTGAAGTAAATTTTTTGTGAAGTTCATTTTTTACTAAACATTCCAAAAATTCCTGTGAAGCACCTGAAGGGTTAATAAACTTCTTGAATGTGGATTTGAGCACCTTCAGGGATGCAGTTTTTAGAATGGTGTCACTTTTGGGTATTTTCTATCATATATGATATTGTAAAAATGAGAAATCGCTGTTTAACTTATATACCTTATAACTTCCTAACAAAAAAAATTTGGGTTCCAAAATTGTGCTGGTGTAGACATGTGGGAAATGTTACTTATTAACGATGTTGTGTGATATGTTTGTGATTTAAGGGCATGAAAAGTTGGAAAACTGCAAAATTTTCGCCAAATTTCCATTTTTTTCCCACAAATAAATGCACATCATAGCAAAGGAATTTTACCACAATCATGAAGTACAATATGTCACGAGAAAACATTGTCAGAATCACCGGGATCTATGGAAGCGTTCCAAAGTTATTACCTCATAAAGGAACAGTGGTCAGAATTGTAAAAATTGGCCTGGTCATTAACATGCAAACCACCTTGGGGGTAAAGGGGTTAAAAAAAATCTTGGCTCCAAGCTGTCTAAAGAATAACCCAACCACTGTGACCTCAACCATTCAGCCTACATTGAAAATAGGCAGGTTCAAATATGAAGTAAAAAAATGCCTCCGCTGTAGAAGTGTAAAAACGCCATATCGTTTCATTCAACCCATTCTGGCGAATGTTTCTTATTAAAATCAAATATGAATTGTCACACTCCGTTATGTGATTTACCTGGTTGAATGAAAGTGTAACCTACAATTCACTGGCCGACCAACTCAAACATTACATCAGAGACAAAACTCTCATCGGGCAAATATTGCTAAGGGATTTCTAAAGCATGGTTTGCCACGCCATTGCAAATCAAATTGATACATGACAAAGATATTTCCGTAAACCTAATTATTTCATTAGTACATTTAGTCAAAATCTCTGTACATTCATATTTTATAATTCATTTTTATAGAATGTAATTTAATGTATGTTCCTTGGAACACATCAATTGCATCAGTTCCCACTTGTTTAATTAACTTTTATTTCATATATATATATATATATATAAATATATATATTATACATGCATATGAAAACACTGCAGCCTTGCAGCGCTGGGGGTTCTGGGTTCAAATCCCACCAAGGAGATCTGCAAGGAGTTTGTATGTTCTCCCCGTTTTTGAGTGGGTTTCCTCCGGGTACTCCGGTTTCCTCCTACATTCCAAAAACATTTTTCTTATCTGAATGTAGTGATCGTAAAGCCTGAAAATGATGTATTCACAAAATCAATAAAAGTTTCCAGGGCATGTGAGCCACGTGGAGGATTAAGCGTACTTTTGGGACGGAGGCCGAAACTAGAAGCTGACAAGAGACACGGAACAGTACAAGAAGACGAGTGCAAAGATATATTGACAACGTGTTGTGTTTGGACCGGTTCTCCTGATACCCTATCTAGTTTCTTTGATACCCTTAACAAATCTTGGACAGGCCTATCCTTCACTATCACTAGCAGTGAATGAAGCGTAAGCTTCCTTGACACGATGGTAATTAAGATAAAGGGGCACTTAGCACTGACCTTTATACCAAAACCACAATAGCCTCCTTCACTTCTCCAGCCTGCACCCACCTGCTATTAAGAAGGCCATTCCAAAATTGCAATTCAAAAGGGTCCAAAGGATAGTATCTGACCGCGGTCAACAGGAATTACGCCTCCAACAAATGCACTCCAAATTTTCTGAAGGAGGTTATCCACCAACATTGTTGGCCAATGCCCTTAGCACACAAGAGACACAGTGGACCGAAGTGGCTAAACGCATTACATTTGTCCATACATATCACCCGTATGTGGGCATTCTACATAAAACCATACAGAGACACTGGAGCTTACTATCCATGGCCCATTCTGACATCCTAGAGTTTCGTAATCCCTTCCTTCCATGCTATAAACGCTCTAAAAATATACGGGATTCACTCATGAGGACTGATATAGTCCCCACCAATAGGGTGTCTACTCAAACATTCCTACATACCCCTAAGACCGGCACCTACTCTTGTCTGCACTGCCATCAATGCAGCAATGTTCTGAAAGGCGAAGCCTTTTATCACCCACATTTGGGTAAAAAATATGTTATCAAGGATTACGCCACCTGTGACACCAACTACGTAATCTACCTCATTAAATGCCCCTGCGGACTCCTATACATTGGCGAGACTTCCCAAGCCATCAAAGACAGGATTAGTAAACACAAGTCCACGATCAGGTGCAAGAATTTACTTCTTTCCTTACCCCACCATTTTCATACACTCGGTCACAATATTTCACAACTGAAATTTAATAGAATAAATAGAATAGAATTTAATAAAAGGTAATAGAGCACATCCCAGCCCCGAGACGTGAAGCTGACCGTATAAGGCTAGTTTCACACTAGCGCTTTTGAGCGCAGCGACGGCCTGCGCACGGCCGCCGCTAAGCCCCGCCCCCTGTCGCGCCTCCGCCGGTAGCTCCGCCTACCGGCGCATGACGCTGCATGCGTCCTGCGTCCCCTATCTTTATCACTGGGGGCGCAGGCCGTGAGCAGTATGCATTTGGCGGCGCATGCGTCCTTTTGACGGTGCGCCGACGTGCGCCAAACGCAATCTGCTTAAGTTTGGTTGCGCTCGGCGCACCGTCAAAAAGGCGCATGCGCCGCCAAACGCATACTGCGCACGGCCTGCGCCCCCAGTGATAAAGATAGGGGACGCAGGACGCATGCAGCGTTATGCGCCGGTAGGCGGAGCTACCGGCGGAGGCGCGGCAGGGGGCGGGGCTTAGCGGCGGCCGTGCGCAGGCCGTCGCTGCGCTCAAAAGCGCTAGTGTGAAACTAGCCTTAGGCTGGTTTCACACTTGCGTTTTTTTTACGCAAACATGCGCATGCGTTTTTTTCCTATATTTAACATGGGTGCGCATTGTCATGCGTTTGTATGCACATGCGTTTTTTTGTAGTGCGCGCCCAGACACACAAAATACAACTTGTTGCATTTTTTGTGCGTCCGAACTTTCTCAAAAAAACGCATGCACACGCAATGCGCACGGGATTCACCCAAAGACACATTAAAGTCTATGGGAGCGCTGATGTGCGCATAGTCATGCGTACGTCATAGTTTAAAAACGCATGCGTTTTTAGGTAAAAACCATGTGCAAAAAATAAAAAAACGCATTAAAAACGCATGATGCGTTTTTTATGCGCGTTTGCACTGCGCACGCAGCGCAACAAAAAACGCAAGTGTGAAAGTAGCCTTAAAATACTAAAACGATGCAAATCCTTCTGGATTCATGAACTACAAACATTAACCCCTAGAGGTTTAAATAGGGACTCTGATTTATTATCTATCATCTAATGTACTACTTTTGTATTTTTATGATTATGGACCTCTGTGCTTATTTTATTTTATCATATAAAATTACTTAGCTAATGAAATAATTCCCACTTGTACTGTATGGGAATATCTGAGAGAAGTACAATGTATCATGTGAGGCTGTATCATATGTTTATCAAAACTATTTATTAATACTGTCTATTCTTTATTTCAGAGCCTCCTATATTGACTGCTACTGGCCTTAGCTCATGTCACTTCGTTTCTCTGGACTTTTCACCACTATCCTACTCGACTGCAACTAAACTATCTTTGGTAGCAATCATGGTATCTACTTGGTATTTAACCATTTAATACATCAGTATTACCACTTTCACCTTATAGACATAACCTATGTCTCACCACATTACAGGGGCTCATGGAATCTTTGAACCAAGTTACACCGTCCCTCTATTGTGCTATCATTAGTAATATGCAGTTCATTTGCTTTAGAATGCAAACAAAGCCCATTTCCTGTATTTGGAATGCATTACAATGCTGCTTGAGTATTGTATATACACGCTGATCAGTTCCTGTAAATGGAACACATTGTACAATGTCTCCCGTCCCTTGGAACGCACACTGACGTCATATCCGGTCAGGTGCTTCTGGTTTGTGCTAACCTAGTCCCGCCCCTCTCATTTAAATCATTCATTCTTAGCAACATGACAAGGCGGTGGATACCGCGTCCATCCCGACGCCTTCAACCCCTGATCACCAATGGTAAGCGCTAATCTCTAGCTATTCCCTCTTATAGGTAATGGTATAATACCACAAATTTCCCACCTTAACTTTTTAGCTCTAATTGGACCCTACCATGCGGGCTCTGGGACTATTAATAACAGGTACATGTCTCTTCACTGTTAACTCTTAAATGTTAATTATAAATTACTTTATGTATATACACATATGTATCTTATTTTATACACAGATTTACCCTACAAGGAACTATACTACATAGTCCCTCCATTATTCTCCTGAAAACAGGTATATCACATTTTACTCTTAATATCCATCTGTGATGGTAATAGTCCTGGTATATTGTATGTTTCACGATATTAATCACGTTACCACTTTCATTCTCCAGCATCATAACAGGAGCCTACATAGTGCTTTTATTCTCCACAATTCCACCATACCTACCAGCTGTTGGGTGGGTTATTCCTTCTTATCCTCCTTTTCCTGGTATATCTCTACTCCCCACCATTTTTCTCTCTGAGATATACTATTATCATGTGATATGTGTTCTTGTATCATCATATTGTACTATTGTATATACCATTTGTACAAAGTAATTTACCGTTGTATAGCACTCCTCTTTCTTTTCTGTAACATGAGGACTCTACTTAAGATTCGTTATATCATTTTTGTCGCAGACTGATGAAGGTCCATAATGGACCGAAACGTTTACAGACTGCCATAATAAATTTCATCTGAAAAAAACTCTAAGTTGAGTGCCAAGTTTCTTTATTGATTCACATTGGTTTGGGTAACCAACTTGTGCACCCTACAGTAGTGCCACGCTATATTTCACAATAATGTCTGCAAAGCGCTGTGAAATTAATGGCGCTGTATAAATGAGTAAAATAAATAAAAAATAAATAGATTGACCTTCACTACCCAATATTTATTCCATTGATTTACCACCCCACTTCGACATTTCACAAACTCTTTGTTACAAATCCCAATTTGTGAGAAAAAACCTGTATTCGATACTACACTTCTCATGAATTTCATCTTTAATGTTTCATCCTACACCACTTTTTATGCAGGTATTTCACACACACAATCTCTTCTTAAAATGTAAATCCATTTAACTAACCCCCATCCTCTTATGAATTTTATTTTAAGCATTTTATATTTTTATTTTACATTTTATTAAAAAAAAAAATATTTTTAATGTTTTAATCTTCAAAAAATTTTTTATTATTCTCAATTCTCTCCACTACATTACGTTGTCAAACTATCCACTGTGGTCATCAGCTATCAACCTGAATAAGTCCAGACATTCCCCATTTCACCACTTTCCTTGCCTCTTGCACTAACTACTTGCACTTCAGACTTTCTTTCTCTACAGCATTTATCACCGGTTCACTTTTCCTTTTATCCCCACTTCTGTTGCATGTTCGTTCACTTCTCATTCCCGCTCTCCAGTCTCTTCTTCCTCTTCCTTCCAACAGCATAATCAATTTACTCACCCTTTTCCTTCCCAACACCACATGGGTTTGATCCCCACCCAACACTCCTCCAATCACTTGTTTTGCTTTTTTTCCAGTGTGTTATCTTCAGTTTCAGTCACAGCTGCAGCAGTTTTAAACCACCTGCACATGAATACTTACTACGCGATTGGTATATTTACTCAAAAAAAAATGCCAGTCCAGTGTTGTAGAAATAAAAAAAAAGGTTAACTCACCTTGGTCCCAAAGATTCTTTATTACAGCAGCGCAGCCTGATATCGAAGTAGGACAGGCAGGCATCCATTATGCAATACCATCAGGGAGGCCTATGATTGCTCCAAATATATCTTGAGGCAGGACAACAACCCCAAACACACGTCATAAAGAACTATCTTCAGTGGAAGTGATTATATTGAGACAGAATGGTTTAGGCAAGCCTTCATCCATAGGACATTTTTGGTTAGTTCTCCAAGATGTTTGGAACAACCTCCTTGTTGAGTTCCTATAAAAACCGTATGCAAGTGTACGTAGAAAAAAATGATGCGGTTTTGAAGGCAAATATTGGTCACAGCAAATATTGATTAGATCCCCCATAGTTCATTCACCTTGAACTTGGATAAAAATATAAACATTTACATTTTTGAAAGAAATCTTACTATGTGACATTCTTTCCACACCTGCCTCAGTGTATTTTATTGTATTGTATATACTGTATTTCTCATAGCTTTGAATGAAATCAGTAAGTTAGGATCGAATACAGAGAAGGCATTACGGGAAAATAAGCACTCTGTGCAAAATAGGAAAAAACATACCCTTTTCTTTTCTCGAATTGCAGGCGGGTGAACACCATTCACCAGCAATTTGGCTAGCTGCTTGGATATGAAATTCTTCTGTATGTGCACATTAATGAATCCTGTATAAATAAATGGTTTACAATATTAAAATCATAATACCTGATAAAAAATATAAACAATAGAGCTCTGACATGTCATGATAGATTAAAGCAGTGGCGGCAATTCCAAGCCCTGTTCTTAGGACTGGTGGGGATAACAGTGGTCAGAATTTTAGCCTTCAAAATCTTGCCAAATTGGCACAACCCTTGTTTTCTTCTGCCTTAGGCTAGTTTCACACTAGCGTTACCGGGCGCAGCGCACTGCTGCCGCTAAGCTCCGCCCCCGCCGCGCCCCCTCCGGTCAGCTCCTCCTCTGATCGCATGACGCTGCCTGCGATCAGCGTACCCTATATTTCACGTTGTGTACGCTGGTCATGCGCTGGCATGATTTTGCCGGCACTTGCGACCTTTTGGCGCGGCGCCGAGCGCACAAAAATGCAACACAGTGCGATTGGCGCACGTCGGCGCAGCGCCAAAAGGGCGCTTTCACCGTCAAAAGTGTACCAGCGCACGACCAGCGTACCCAACGCTAAATATAGGGTACGCTGATCGCATGCAGTGTCATGCGATCAGAGGAGGAGCTGACAGGAGGGGGAACGGCCGGGGCGGAGCTTAGCAGCGGCCGTGCGCTGCGCCCGGTAACGCTAGTGTGAAACTAGCCTTACATTGGCATGAAGATGCATATATGAAGCATACTGTTCGGTACAGTTGTTATATAATGCTGGAAAAGTCATGCATGGGTCCTAGCAATAAGTATAATATCAGTTTGAGACCTCTCAGGTGTCATATGGCTGCTAATAGGAATCTGTCACCCCCTATTAATATGGCCATACAGGTAATTGAAATTTTAAAACTCGTCCTACCTGTATGCCTCATATTAATGGTCTTGTTGTTGAGAAATGTTTTATTCTGGCTTTATACTAATGATTTCTTCCAGGCTCCGGGCGAGCACAGCCTCAGTGACCGGCGGTGACATTATCAAGGTTACCTCTGGTCACGGAGGCTACGTTCCCCTCTGGGCTGAACTGCAGTTACTTCAATGAGATCCCCGCTAGCACCATGAGTTTTTCTCATGGTGCTAGTGGGGATCTCACCGAGGTCACGGCAGTTCAGCCCGGCAGGGAACGCAGTCAAATCCAGTCACTGAGACTGCACTTGCAGCAGTTCAGTCACCAGTGGTTCTCATCTTGGCACCGTCCAGGTTTAAAACTATTTTTTTTTCCCCAGACACGAATTACGATGTGGAACAGAATGACGGATAGGTTGTTGTTTTTTATTTTTGGTTTATTACAGGAGATGAGGGCTTCGGTGGAATTATGCGTCATGGGTCGTATTGGCACAACTTTTCATGACACCTACGTGGAAAAAAATGGAAAACTGTGTTTGCTTTTATTTCTAATAAAGGACTTTATTGTGTCTGTGTTTTTATTTATAATACAACTATAGAATTAGTAATGGGTAGGTCTGTCTTATAGACATCTCTCCATTACTAAGCCGTTGGCTTGATGTCACCAGACAACACAAAGCTGACATCAACCCCACAAATATTAACCCCACTTGCCATCGCTAGAGAGAAAGTGGGAAGAGCCAGGCAAAGCGCTAGAACTGGCACATCTAATAGATGTGCCTTTTCAGGGCTGCAATTTTTAAGCTGGATAGAATGATATGACATGTCACTCCTCTTCAAAATTAGGTGGATCAGATAAGGGTTACCAACCCCTGTACATAAAAATACAATAAAGAATCTGGCACTCAAAAATGGACAATAGTATTATATTTATTCATAATCCCCAAAAAAGTAACGTTTCGGTCTTTCCATAGACCTTCTTCAGACGGATTATGTTTGTATTGAAGGACCATCACCTCAAGCACTCACTTGCTGTACCACTTTAGCAGTGCTTCTTCTTGGGACCCCATACACCTCAAACCCATATGAGCTCTTTATGACCATTGATTATACTTTGGTGGGTCCTTCTATACAAACATAATCCGTCTGAAGGTCTATGGAAAGATCGAAATATTCCTTTCTATGGAATTATGAACAAATATAATACTATTTTCCATTTTTGAGTGCCAGATTCTTTATTGCTATTTTTAAGCTGGGGTGGGCAATATCCATGGCCCCTTACCAGCCTGGAAACCAGCCCCCTGCTGTTTGCTTTAGCAAGGCTGGTTGTCAAAAATGGGGGGTCCCCATGCCGCTTTTATTTAAAATTTAAATTTTTTTTTTTTTAAAAAAAACACAGCTTGGGGACACCTCTATTCTTGATAACCAGCCCTGTTGAAGCTGACAACTGAAGTTTGCCAGCCCCAAGCTGTGAGTTTTTCCTGACTGGTTATCAAACACACAGTGGAACTCATGCCTTTTTTTTAATTATTATTTATTTACAGCACAGGAACGGCTGATGAATACTCCCATCCACCGCTCCTGCACTCACTGTTATTAGCTCCAGCAGGTGTCAGTTGATAGAAGCTGTAGTCCAATAAGCTGAAACCAGTTACCGGAGGTAAACGTTATACCTCCGATCACTGTCTTTAGACAGCGTGGAACTGCAGTCTCTGACCGGTGGAGATGATTTCACTGCAGATCAGAAGCGGTGTTTAACCCCTTCATGACCCAGCCTATTTTGACCTTAATGACCTGGCCATTTTTTGCAATTCTGACCAATGTCCCTTTATGAGGTATTAACTCAGGAACGCTTCAACGCATCCTAGCGATTCTGAAAATTGTTTCTTCGTGACATATTGGGCTTCATGTTAGTGGTAAATTTAGGTCGATAATTTTTCCGTTTATTTGTGAAAAAAACGGAAATTTGGCGAAAATTTTGAAAATTTTTCAATTTTCAAATTTTGAATTTTTATTCTGTTAAACCAGAGTTATGTGACACAAAATAGTTACTAAATAACATTTCACACATGTCTACTTTACATCAGCACAATTTTGGAAACAAAATTTTTTTTGTTAAGAAGTTATAAGGGTTAAAAGTTGACCAGCGATTTCTCATTTTTACAACAAAATTTACAAAACCATTTTTTTTTAGGGGCCACCTCACATTTGAAGTCACTTTGAGGGGTCTATGTAGCAGAAAATACCCAAAAGTGACACCATTCTAAAAACTGCACCCCAAAGCTACTCAAAACTACATTCAAGAAGATTATTAACCCTTGAGGTGCTTCACATTTTAATTTTTCCAACAAAAATTTTCTTTTAGCATCAATTTTTTCATTTTCACATGGGTAACAGGATAAAATGGATCCTAAAATTTGTTGGGCAATTTCTCCTGAGTACACCGATACCTTATATGTAGTCATAAACCACTGTTTGGGCGCACGGCAGGGCTCAGAAGGGAAGGAGCGCCATTTGACTTTTTTAATGGAAAATATTCTTGAATATTTTGCGGTTGCCATGTCGCGTTTGGAGAGTCACTGTACGCCTAAACGTTGTAGCTCCCCCACAAGTGACCCCATTTTGGAAACTAGACCCTCCAAGGAATTTATCTAGATACATAGTGAGCACTTTGAACCCCCAGGTGCTTCACAAATTGATCCGTAAAAAAAAAAAGTACTTTTTTTTCACAAAAATTTTGTTTAGCCTCAGTTTTTTCATTATCACATGGGCAACAGGATAAAATGGATCCTAAAATTTGTTGGGCAATTTCTCCTGAGTACATCGATACCTCATATGTGGTCATAAACCACTGTTTGGGCCCACGGCTGGGCCCGGAAGGGAAGGAGCGCCATTTGACTTTTTGATTGGAAAATTAGCTCCAATCGTTAGCGGACACCATGTCGCGTTTGGAGAGCCCCTGTGTGCCTAAACATTGGAGCTCCCCCACAAGTGACCCCATTTTGGAAACTAGACCCCCGAAGGAACTTTTCTAGATGTGTGGTGTGCACTTTGAACCCCCAAGTGCTTCACAGAAGTTTATAACGCAAAGCAGAGAAAATAAAAAATCATTTTTTTTTGCTCAAAAATGATTTTTTAGTCCGCTATTTTTTATTTTCACAAGGCTAACAGGAGAAATTGAACCAAAAAAGTTGTGCAATTTGTCGGAAGTACACCGATAACCCATATGTGGGGGGAACCACTGTTTGGGAGCATGGGAGAGCTCAGAAGGGAAGGAGCGCCATTTTTGGAATGCAGACTATGATGGAATGTTCTGTGGGCGTCATGTTGCGTTTGCAGAGCCCCTGATGTTCCTAAAGAGTAAAAACCCCCACAAGTGACCTCATTTTGGAAACTAGAACCCCCAAGGAGCTTATCTAGATGTGTAGTGAGCACTCTGAATCCCCAAGTGCTTCACATAAGTTTACAAACGCAGAGCCATGAAAATAATTATTTTTTTTTCCTCAAAAATGATTTTTTTACCCCGCTATTTATTTTCCCAAGGGTAACAGGATAAATTGGACCACAAAAGTTGTCCAGTTTGTCCTGAGTACGCTGGTACCCCATATGTGGGGGGGTAACCACTGTTTGGGCGCACGGCAGGGCTCAGAAGGGAAGGAGCGTCATTAGACTTTTTAAATGGAAAATTAGCTCCAATCGTTAGCGGACACCATGCTGTGTTTGCAGAGCCCCTGTGTGCGTAAACTTTGGAGCTCCCCCACAAATGATCCCATTTTGGAAACTAGACCCCCTAAGGAACTTATCTAGATGCATAGTGAGCACTTTGAACCCCCAAGTGCTTCACAGAAGTTTATAACGCAGAGCCATGAAAATAAAAATATTTTTTTTCCTCAAAAAATGATTTTTTAGCCCGCTATTATTTATTTTCACAAGGGTAACAGGATAAATTGGACCCCAAAAGTTGTTGTCCTGTTTGTCCTGAGTACGCTAGTACCCCATATGTGGAGAGGGGACCACTGTTTGGGCACACGTTGGGGCGAAGTAGTGATGTTTTGAAATGCAGACTTGATGGAATGGTCTGCGGGCGTCATGTTACGTTTGCAGAGCCCCTGATGTACCTAAACAGTGGAAACCCCCTACAAGTGACCCCATTTTGGAAACTAGACCACCCAAGGAACTAATCTAGATGTGTGGTGAGCACTTTGAACCCCCAAGTGCTTCACAGAAGTTTATAACGCAGAGCCGTGAAAATAAAAAAAATTTTTTTCCACAAAAATAATTATTTTAGCCCCCAATTTTTTATTTTCCCAAGGGTAACAGGAGAAATTAGACCCCAAAGTTGTTGTGCAATTTTTCCTGAGTACGCTGATACCCCATATATGGGGGTAAACCACTGTTTGGGCACACGTCGGGGCTCAAAATGGAGGGAGCACTGTTTGACTTCTTGAACGCAAAATTGGCTGGAATAAATGGTGGCGCCAAGTCGCGTTTGGAGACCCCGTGATGTGCCTAAACAGTGGAAACCCCTCAATTCTATCTCCAACCCTAACCCCAACACACCCCCTAACCCTAATCTTAACTCTAACCACAACCCTAGCCCCAACACACCCCTAACCCTAATCCCAACTCTAACCCTAACCACAAGCCTAACCGTAATCCCAACCCCAACCCACCCCTAACCCCAATCCTAATTCCAACCGTAATTCCAACCCTAACTCTATCTCTAACCTTACCCTATTTCTAACCCTAACTCCAACCCTAACCCTAGCCCTATCGGAGAAAAAAAAAATATTTTCTTTATTTTATTATTTGTCCCTACCTATGGGGGGTGATAAGGGGAGCAGTGATTTACTTTTTTTTTATTTTGATCACTGCGAAAGTTTATCATAGTGATCAAAATAAATGAATGAATCTGCAGCGTTGCAGATTCGATTCGGCGTACTGCGCATGTGCCTGCCATCTTCCAAGATGGCGGCGCCCATGAAGCTGGACGGCGGGACACCTAGAGGGAGTTCGGAGGCACCATGGAGGGTGAGAGGGGGTGATCGGAGGGCGGGGGGGGAGCGGACGGAAGGCGGGGGGGCAGATTATGACGGCGGCTGCCGATCGGTGACGTCAGACGGTGGCGCCAGCAGATTGGTGCCGTCAGTCGGTGTGTGTGTGTGTGTGGGGGGGGGGGGGTCGGGTCTCGGTCTCCAGCCATGTCCGATGCTATTTCAGCATCGGCCATGGCTGGATTGTAATGTTTCACCAAATTTCATTGGTGAAATATTACAATCGCTCTGATTGGCAGTTTCACTTTTAACAGCCAATCAGAGCGATCGTAGGCACGTGGGGGCTAAGCCATGCCCCCCGGGTTAACTATTTAGGGTCCTTTGTGTGCTTGTCGGGTGACCTTTCAGTGACCCCGGTTACCCAACCCGAAGGGGGGCAATCAATTCATGACGCCACTTATGCGTCATGGGTCGTATTGGCACAACTTTTCATGACACCTACGTGGCGTCAACGGTCAGGAAGGGGTTAAATAAAAATGTCACCGTGGCCAACCGGGACAAACCCCCAGGCCAGAATATAACAACCAAAGGAAAGAAAAATTGGGACCAAAATGTAAAGAGTCCTAATAAAGTCAATATTATTTACTCAAATCAATATAATAATACAAGTAATACAAAAGAAATGGGGTTTTTAAGAAAAGTGGTGAAAACCTACAAAAATGTCACCGTGGCCAAACGGGACAAACCCCCAGGCCAGAACATAACAACCAAAGGAAACAATAAATTGGGACCAAAATGTAAAGAGTCCAAATAAAGTCAATATTATTTACTCAAATCAATATAATAATACAAGTAATACAAAAGAAATGTTTTTTTCTTAGAAAAATGATGTCATGTATATAACAGTGCGACAAACACCCGGTGTTGGTGCAGCTGAACCTGAACAGTAACACAGACTTTGTGGTGAAGTCAGTGTTTGGTGTCTGTGCCCGAACAGTAGATGTTCGGTATGAACGCTGAAATTTACTGTTTGGGTTCGCCCATCTCTAGCAGAGATACAGAACTATCTTATGTCTTGGTTACATAGCTTAAAATTTGTATTTTTAGACCTGTTGAAAGCGAACAGCCAAACTGGCAGTGAAAAGTAACTATACACGTCTAGTCATCCTACCTGGTGTCCTGCGTTTGTATCCCACTGATCCCTCCGCTGATACTATCAGACTGTTTTTCCTGCATCGAAGATCCCTGCCAAAGTGCAGGGTGAGCAGTAGTAAGTCATCTAAACCATGTTTACACAGCTCAAGAAAGAGGAAAACAGGGTAGGTGATGCTTAGACTTTCCACTGTAATTCCTATGTCACTGATGGCCATCTTAAATACAAGGCTGAAATGCCAGTCTTAGCACAAAAGCGAATGGTTATGAACGAAAGGCACCAGGCAGGGTGACTATACATTACATGTATAGTCACTTTTTACTGCCAGGGTGAAGAGTTCCTTTATTTCAGAGAAAAAAAAGCTAGAAAATTTTGAGAGATCTAAGCCAGTTTATCCTCACAAGAACTCCTTCAAGTTCAAACAAGGGCAGGCATATCCTTCCCAATCATTAATACAAAATTAGAGGGCGCTCCCATGAATCCAGTGCTAAACCAAGAGTATAGCAATAATGGGAATGCAGCCTTCTCCTTTGCACATCACCACATGATGTTTATTGCAACCAGTGGAAAATAGTTTTGGCGCTGTCTCATGTACAATGAAATCTACATTCAGTACTTCTAATTGTTATAACACCACTTACTTATTGGTGAAAAATAAAACTAGTGGCAATCATAGAACAGTTGTGAAAAAAAACCGTTGATCCTGTACCAGGATCTTTATCAAGTTCTAGATGCACAGATGTAGTAACAGAAGTATAGATACAGATTTGGTGTACAAACAAGAGGTCAAAGGATATCATACACAGCAAGGATATTAGGATAAAATCTACTTCTATGTACACTCCGATTTGGAGGCAGGGGTGGCTCAGCCTCCGATTTGGAGGCAGGGGTGGCTCAGCCTCCGATTTGGAGGCCGGGGTGGCTCAGCCTCCGATTTGGAGGCCGGGGTCGATCAGCCTCCGATTTGGTGCACTAGCCCTTTAAGAATCACTTTGGCACGTCGGCCCTTTAAGAGCCAGTTTGGCGCCCTGGGCTTCTAAATCCACTTTGGCGCACATTCTCTTTCAGGGGCATGCGTCATGTGATGAAGCTAGATTTGCATTTGTGCTTTGGGTTTCGCTTTAAGAGCTAATATTATCTGGCAGAAACTGTGTCCTGGTGGGGTCATGTAAAGTTCGTAGGCGTTGGCATAGTAACTGGGTCTGCCTGCGCACATCAATGAGCTTAACTGACGCAACTAGTCCTCAAATTTGAATTGCCTCACGACCGCCCCATGTATTCCTATGACAAAATTTTCCCATTGAAATGCATTGAGACTGTTTCCGTCATTTGAATGCATTTTTTTTTAAACACAAATTGCGCAAAAACTACAAATTCGATCAACACGAAAAATACTTAACACACCACTCGTGGACGCTGGCTTCGAAACGACGCCTCAACGGAGTCTGCGTGTAGCGGTTCGGGCCACATTAATTGCGTAATTCAACTGAATAATAACAAAAAGAAATAGATGTGTATTTCCTGAAGGAAGTACAGATAGTGCTTTGAAATGGAGCCTCGGCTGCCCCTTTAAGAGAGACTTACCTGCTGCCCCTGCAAGACTTTCAACTCAGGATCTGTTTTAACTGTGGATGCCTCAGGGGCCACTTTGGCCTGTGGGGCCCCTCAGGGTCTGAGTTGGTGGGTGGGGCCCCTCAGGATCCGATTCAGTGGCCTGGGCTCCTCGGGGCTTGAATTGGTGGCCTGGGCTCCTCGGGGCTTGAATTGGTGGCCGGGGCCCCTCAGGGCCCGACTTGGTGGCCGGGGCCCCTCAGGGCCCGACTTGGTGGCCGGGGCCCCTCAGGGTCCGACTTGGTGGCCGGGGCCCCTCAGGGTCCGACTTGGTGGCCGGGGCCCCTCAGGGTCCGACTTGGTGGCCGGGGCCCCTCAGGGTCCGACTTGGTGGCCGGGGCCCCTCAGGGTCCGACTTGGTGGCCGGGGCCCCTCAGGGTCCGACTTGGTGGCCGGGGCCCCTCAGGGTCCGACTTGGTGGCCGGGGCCCCTCAGGGTCCGACTTGGTGGCCGGGGCCCCTCAGGGTCCGACTTGGTGGCCGGGGCCCCTCAGGGTCCGACTTGGTGGCCGGGGCCCCTCAGGGTCCGACTTGGTGGCCGGGGCCCCTCAGGGTCCGACTTGGTGGCCGGGGCCCCTCAGGGTCCGACTTGGTGGCCGGGGCCCCTCAGGGTCCGACTTGGTGGCCGGGGCCCCTCAGGGTCCGACTTGGTGGCCGGGGCCCCTCAGGGTCCGACTTGGTGGCCGGGGCCCCTCAGGGTCCGACTTGGTGGCCGGGGCCCCTCAGGGTCCGACTTGGTGGCCGGGGCCCCTCAGGGTCCGACTTGGTGGCCGGGGCCCCTCAGGGTCCGACTTGGTGGCCGGGGCCCCTCAGGGTCCGACTTGGTGGCCGGGGCCCCTCAGGGTCCGACTTGGTGGCCGGGGCCCCTCAGGGTCCGACTTGGTGGCCGGGGCCCCTCAGGGTCCGACTTGGTGGCCGGGGCCCCTCAGGGTCCGACTTGGTGGCCGGGGCCCCTCAGGGTCCGACTTGGTGGCCGGGGCCCCTCAGGGTCCGACTTGGTGGCCGGGGCCCCTCAGGGTCCGACTTGGTGGCCGGGGCCCCTCAGGGTCCGACATGGTGGCCGGGGCCCCTCAGGGTCCGATATGGTGGCCGGGGCCCCTCAGGGTCCGATTTGGTGGCCGGGGCCCCTCAGGGTCCGATTTGGTGGGCAGATCCCCTCAGGGTCCGATTTGGTTGCCGGGGCCCCTCAGGGTTGTGAGATTGGGGACCTCCGAAGTGAACCCTCAGGACCGCGACGACGAACCTCCCTCGGGCGAGCTGAACCAGGTGGACCATACAGGGAGCGTTAGGGGCAGACCCAAGGGAGACTATCGCCGTGGAAGCTGATACCTGGGAACAGCCGGGTAAGTAAGCAGGCAGGGAAATGTAGGCGACCAGATGAAAGATGACGACGGCCACAGGGATGGCTGCTGAGACTGCGGGAAAGGTGGTGGACAGCAGACGAGACTGGCAATGGCGGGAGGCAGGAGCCGGTACAGGACAAGGGGGGCGTATCTAGCAGTACGCCTGTGTGAAGGAGCAGGAGCCGGCCGTAGGAAGGATGATTGACAGGTGCCAGATGAGGAGGCAGAGCGAGAGATGCGGACGCGCCGGAGAGGCCCAGACGGCGTGGAGGCACGGGAGGCGGCGGGGTCCGAAGGCGCCGCGGCATCGGCAGATGGAGAGACCCGGGCAGAGGTAGCAGAGACAGCGGCGGTCGGGACAGCGGCCGCAGAGTGGACCAGAGCCGGGGAGGTGAGTGTGACAAGGGTCCGATTTTTGAGGGCGGGCCCCTTCAGGGTCTGTTTTGGTGGGCGGGCCCCTTCAAGGTCTGTTTTGGTGGGCGGGCCCCTTCAGGGTCTGTTTTGGTGGGCGGGCCCCTTCAGGGTCTGTTTCGGTGGCCTGGGCGGGGACACTCTGGGTCCGATTTGGTGGGCGGGGACACTCTGGGTCCGATTTGGTGGGCGGGGACACTCTGGGTCCGATTTGGTGGGCGGGGACACTCTGGGTCCGATTTGGTGGGCGGGGACACTCTGGGTCCGATTTGGTGGGCGGGGACACTCTGGGTCCGATTTGGTGGGCGGGGACACTCTGGGTCCGATTTGGTGGGCGGGGACACTCTGGGTCCGATTTGGTGGGCGGGGACACTCTGGGTCCGATTTGGTGGGCGGGGACACTCTGGGTCCGATTTGGTGGGCGGGGACACTCTGGGTCCGATTTGGTGGGCGGGGACACTCTGGGTCCGATTTGGTGGGCGGGGACACTCTGGGTCCGATTTGGTGGGCGGGGACACTCTGGGTCCGATTTGGTGGGCGGGGACACTCTGGGTCCGATTTGGTGGGCGGGGACACTCTGGGTCCGATTTGGTGGGCGGGGACACTCTGGGTCCGATTTGGTGGGCGGGGACACTCTGGGTCCGATTTGGTGGGCGGGGACACTCTGGGTCCGATTTGGTGGGCGGGGACACTCTGGGTCCGATTTGGTGGGCGGGGACACTCTGGGTCCGATTTGGTGGGCGGGGACACTCTGGGTCCGATTTGGTGGGCGGGGACACTCTGGGTCCGATTTGGTGGGCGGGGACACTCTGGGTCCGATTTGGTGGGCGGGGACACTCTGGGTCCGATTTGGTGGGCGGGGACACTCTGGGTCCGATTTGGTGGGCGGGGACACTCTGGGTCCGATTTGGTGGGCGGGGACACTCTGGGTCCGATTTGGTGGGCGGGGACACTCTGGGTCCGATTTGGTGGGCGGGGACACTCTGGGTCCGATTTGGTGGGCGGGGACACTCTGGGTCCGATTTGGTGGGCGGGGACACTCTGGGTCCGATTTGGTGGGCGGGGACACTCTGGGTCCGATTTGGTGGGCGGGGACACTCTGGGTCCGATTTGGTGGGCGGGGACACTCTGGGTCCGATTTGGTGGGCGGGGACACTCTGGGTCCGATTTGGTGGGCGGGGACACTCTGGGTCCGATTTGGTGGGCGGGGACACTCTGGGTCCGATTTGGTGGGCGGGGACACTCTGGGTCCGATTTGGTGGGCGGGGACACTCTGGGTCCGATTTGGTGGGCGGGGACACTCTGGGTCCGATTTGGTGGGCGGGGACACTCTGGGTCCGATTTGGTGGGCGGGGACACTCTGGGTCCGATTTGGTGGGCGGGGACACTCTGGGTCCGATTTGGTGGGCGGGGACACTCTGGGTCCGATTTGGTGGGCGGGGACACTCTGGGTCCGATTTGGTGGGCGGGGACACTCTGGGTCCGATTTGGTGGGCGGGGACACTCTGGGTCCGATTTGGTGGGCGGGGACACTCTGGGTCCGATTTGGTGGGCGGGGACACTCTGGGTCCGATTTGGTGGGCGGGGACACTCTGGGTCCGATTTGGTGGGCGGGGACACTCTGGGTCCGATTTGGTGGGCGGGGACACTCTGGGTCCGATTTGGTGGGCGGGGACACTCTGGGTCCGATTTGGTGGGCGGGGACACTCTGGGTCCGATTTGGTGGGCGGGGACACTCTGGGTCCGATTTGGTGGGCGGGGACACTCTGGGTCCGATTTGGAGGCCAGGGTGGATCAGCCTCCGATTTGTAGGCCAGGGTGGATCAGCCTCCGATTTGGAGCCTGGGGTCCCTCAGCTTTCGATTAAGACTCATTTCGGTGTGCTGACCCTTTTCCCATTGAAATGCATTGAGGAAAATGTTTTTTCAAATGCAAATTGCGCAAAAACTCCAAATCCGATCGACATGAAAAATACTTAGCACACCACTCGTGGACGCTGGCTTCAAAACGAGGCCTCAACGGAGTCTGTGCGTGTAGCGGTTCAGGCCGCATTAATTGCGGAAATCAACTGAATAGTAATAATACGACTAAATGTCTATTTCCTGAAGGAAGTACAGAAAGTGGTTTGAAATGGTGCCCGGGCTCCCCCTTTAAGAGAGACTTGCCTGTTGCCCCTGCAAGACTTTCAACTCAGGATCCATTTTAAGTGTGGGTGCCTCTTAGGGGCCACTTTGGCCTCAGGGTCTGATTTGGTGGGTGGGGCTCCTCAGGATCCGATTCGGTGGCCTGGGCTCCTCAGGGTTTGAATTGGTGGCCGGGATCCCTCAAGGTCCGATTTTGTGGGTGTGACCCCTCAGGGTCCGATTTTGTGGCCGGGGCCACTCGGGGGCCGATTTTGTGGCCGGGGCCACTCGGGGGCCGATTTGGTGAGCGGGGCCACTCGGGGGCCGATTTGGTGAGCGGGGCCACTCGGGGGCCGATTTGGTGAGCGGGGCCACTCGGGGGCCGATTTGGTGGGGGGGCCACTCGGGGGCCGATTTGGTGGGGGGGCCACTCGGGGGCCGATTTGGTGGGGGGGCCACTCGGGGGCCGATTTGGTGGGGGGGCCACTCGGGGGCCGATTTGGTGGGGGGGCCACTCGGGGGCCGATTTGGTGGGGGGCCACTCGGGGGCCGATTCGGTGGGCGGGGCCACTCGGGGGCCGATTCGGTGGTGGTGGGGCACTCGGGGGCCGATTTGGTGGGCGGGGCCACTCGGGGCCGATTTGGTGGTGGTGGGGCACTCGGGGGCTGATTTGGTGGGCGGGGCCACTCGGGGCCGATTTGGTGGTGGTGGGGCACTCGGGGCCGATTTGGTGAGCTGGGCCACTCGGGGGCCGATTTGGTGGTGGGGCCACTCGGGGGCCGATTTGGTGAGCGGGGCCACTCGGGGGCAGATTTGGTGAGCGGGGCCACTCGGGGGCCGATTTGGTGAGCGGGGCCGATTTGGTGAGCGGGGCCACTCGGGGGGTCGATTTGGTGGGGGGCCACTCGGGGGCCGATTTGGTGGGGGGGCACTCGCCGATTCGGTGGGTGGGGCCACTCGGGGCCGATTTGGTGGTGGTGGGGCACTCGGGGGCCGATTTGGTGGGCGGGGCCGATTTGGTGGTGGTGGGGCACTCGGGGCCGATTTGGTGAGCTGGGCCACTCGGGGGCCGATTTGGTGGGCGGGGCCACTCGGGGCAGATTTGGTGGTGGGGGCACTCGGGGGCCGATTTGGTGGGCAGGGCCAATTTGGTGGGCGGGGCCACTCGGGGCCGATTTGGTGGTGGTGGGGCACTCGGGGGCCGATTTGGTGGGCGGGGACACTCTGGGTCCGATTTGGTGGGCGGGGACACTCGGGGGCCGATTTGGTGAGCGGGGCCACTCGGGGGCCGATTTGGTGAGCGGGGCCACTCGGGGGCCGATTTGGTGGGGGGGCCACTCGGGGGCCGATTTGGTGGGGGGGCCACTCGGGGGCCGATTTGGTGGGGGGGCCACTCGGGGGCCGATTTGGTGGGGGGGCCACTCGGGGGCCGATTTGGTGGGGGGGCCACTCGGGGGCCGATTTGGTGGGGGGGCCACTCGGGGGCCGATTTGGTGGGGGGCCACTCGGGGGCCGATTCGGTGGGCGGGGCCACTCGGGGGCCGATTCGGTGGGCGGGGCCACTCGGGGGCCGATTCGGTGGTGGTGGGGCACTCGGGGGCCGATTTGGTGGGCGGGGCCACTCGGGGCCGATTTGGTGGTGGTGGGGCACTCGGGGGCCGATTTGGTGGGCGGGGCCACTCGGGGCCGATTTGGTGGTGGTGGGGCACTCGGGGCCGATTTGGTGAGCTGGGCCACTCGGGGGCCGATTTGGTGGTGGGGCCACTCGGGGGCCGATTTGGTGAGCGGGGCCACTCGGGGGCAGATTTGGTGAGCGGGGCCACTCGGGGGCAGATTTGGTGAGCGGGGCCGATTTGGTGAGCGGGGCCACTCGGGGGGTCGATTTGGTGGGGGGCCACTCGGGGGCCGATTTGGTGGGGGGGCACTCGCCGATTCGGTGGGTGGGGCCACTCGGGGCCGATTTGGTGGTGGTGGGGCACTCGGGGGCCGATTTGGTGGGCGGGGCCGATTTGGTGGTGGTGGGGCACTCGGGGCCGATTTGGTGAGCTGGGCCACTCGGGGGCCGATTTGGTGGGCGGGGCCACTCGGGGCAGATTTGGTGGTCAGGGCCAATTTGGTGGGCGGGGCCACTCGGGGCCGATTTGGTGGTGGTGGGGCACTCGGGGGCCGATTTGGTGGGCGGGGACACTCTGGGTCCGATTTGGTGGGCGGGGACACTCTGGGTCCGATTTGGTGGGCGGGGACACTCTGGGTCCGATTTGGTGGGCGGGGACACTCTGGGTCCGATTTGGTGGGCGGGGACACTCTGGGTCCGATTTGGTGGGCGGGGACACTCTGGGTCCGATTTGGTGGGCGGGGACACTCTGGGTCCGATTTGGTGGGCGGGGACACTCTGGGTCCGATTTGGTGGGCGGGGACACTCTGGGTCCGATTTGGTGGGCGGGGACACTCTGGGTCCGATTTGGTGGGCGGGGACACTCTGGGTCCGATTTGGTGGGCGGGGACACTCTGGGTCCGATTTGGTGGGCGGGGACACTCTGGGTCCGATTTGGTGGGCGGGGACACTCTGGGTCCGATTTGGTGGGCGGGGACACTCTGGGTCCGATTTGGTGGGCGGGGACACTCTGGGTCCGATTTGGTGGGCGGGGACACTCTGGGTCCGATTTGGTGGGCGGGGACACTCTGGGTCCGATTTGGTGGGCGGGGACACTCTGGGTCCGATTTGGTGGGCGGGGACACTCTGGGTCCGATTTGGTGGGCGGGGACACTCTGGGTCCGATTTGGTGGGCGGGGACACTCTGGGTCCGATTTGGTGGGCGGGGACACTCTGGGTCCGATTTGGTGGGCGGGGACACTCTGGGTCCGATTTGGTGGGCGGGGACACTCTGGGTCCGATTTGGTGGGCGGGGACACTCTGGGTCCGATTTGGTGGGCGGGGACACTCTGGGTCCGATTTGGTGGGCGGGGACACTCTGGGTCCGATTTGGTGGGCGGGGACACTCTGGGTCCGATTTGGTGGGCGGGGACACTCTGGGTCCGATTTGGTGGGCGGGGACACTCTGGGTCCGATTTGGTGGGCGGGGACACTCTGGGTCCGATTTGGTGGGCGGGGACACTCTGGGTCCGATTTGGAGGCCAGGGTGGATCAGCCTCCGATTTGTAGGCCAGGGTGGATCAGCCTCCGATTTGGAGCCTGGGGTCCCTCAGCTTTCGATTAAGACTCATTTCGGTGTGCTGACCCTTTTCCCATTGAAATGCATTGAGGAAAATGTTTTTTCAAATGCAAATTGCGCAAAAACTCCAAATCCGATCGACATGAAAAATACTTAGCACACCACTCGTGGACGCTGGCTTCAAAACGAGGCCTCAACGGAGTCTGTGCGTGTAGCGGTTCAGGCCGCATTAATTGCGGAAATCAACTGAATAGTAATAATACGACTAAATGTCTATTTCCTGAAGGAAGTACAGAAAGTGGTTTGAAATGGTGCCCGGGCTCCCCCTTTAAGAGAGACTTGCCTGTTGCCCCTGCAAGACTTTCAACTCAGGATCCATTTTAAGTGTGGGTGCCTCTTAGGGGCCACTTTGGCCTCAGGGTCTGATTTGGTGGGTGGGGCTCCTCAGGATCCGATTCGGTGGCCTGGGCTCCTCAGGGTTTGAATTGGTGGCCGGGATCCCTCAAGGTCCGATTTTGTGGGTGTGACCCCTCAGGGTCCGATTTTGTGGCCGGGGCCACTCGGGGGCCGATTTTGTGGCCGAGGCCACTCGGGGGCCGATTTGGTGAGCGGGGCCACTCGGGGGCCGATTTGGTGAGCGGGGCCACTCGGGGGCCGATTTGGTGAGCGGGGCCACTCGGGGGCCGATTTGGTGAGCGGGGCCACTCGGGGGCCGATTTGGTGGGGGGGCCACTCGGGGGCCGATTTGGTGGGGGGGCCACTCGGGGGCCGATTTGGTGGGGGGGCCACTCGGGGGCCGATTTGGTGGGGGGGCCACTCGGGGGCCGATTTGGTGGGGGGGCCACTCGGGGGCCGATTTGGTGGGGGGCCACTCGGGGGCCGATTTGGTGGGGGGCCACTCGGGGGCCGATTCGGTGGGCGGGGCCACTCGGGGGCCGATTCGGTGGTGGTGGGGCACTCGGGGGCCGATTTGGTGGGCGGGGCCACTCGGGGCCGATTTGGTGGTGGTGGGGCACTCGGGGGCTGATTTGGTGGGCGGGGCCACTCGGGGCCGATTTGGTGGTGGTGGGGCACTCGGGGCCGATTTGGTGAGCTGGGCCACTCGGGGGCCGATTTGGTGGTGGGGCCACTCGGGGGCCGATTTGGTGAGCGGGGCCACTCGGGGGCAGATTTGGTGAGCGGGGCCACTCGGGGGCCGATTTGGTGAGCGGGGCCGATTTGGTGAGCGGGGCCACTCGGGGGGTCGATTTGGTGGGGGGCCACTCGGGGGCCGATTTGGTGGGGGGGCACTCGCCGATTCGGTGGGTGGGGCCACTCGGGGCCGATTTGGTGGTGGTGGGGCACTCGGGGGCCGATTTGGTGGGCGGGGCCGATTTGGTGGTGGTGGGGCACTCGGGGCCGATTTGGTGAGCTGGGCCACTCGGGGGCCGATTTGGTGGGCGGGGCCACTCGGGGCAGATTTGGTGGTGGGGGCACTCGGGGGCCGATTTGGTGGGCAGGGCCAATTTGGTGGGCGGGGCCACTCGGGGCCGATTTGGTGGTGGTGGGGCACTCGGGGGCCGATTTGGTGGGCAGGGCCACTCTGGGCCGATTTGGTGGTGGTGGGCCACTCGGGGGCCGATTTGGTGAGCGGGGCCACTCGGGGGCCGATTTGGTGAGCGGGGCCACTCGGGGGACGATTTGGTGAGCGGGGCCACTCGGGGGCCGATTTGGTGAGCGGGGCCACTCGGGGGCCGATTTGGTGAGCGGGGCCACTCGGGGGCCGATTTGGTGAGCGGGGCCACTCGGGGGCCGATTTGGTGAGCGGGGCCACTCGGGGGCCGATTTGGGGAGCGGGGCCACTCGGGGGCCGATTTGGGGAGCGGGGCCACTCGGGGGCCGATTTGGCGAGCGGGGCCACTCGGGGGCCGATTTGGCGAGCGGGGCCACTCGGGGGCCGATTTGGCGAGCGGGGCCACTCGGGGGCCGATTTGGCGGGCGGGGCCACTCGGGGGCCGATTTGGCGGGCGGGGCCACTCGGGGGCCGATTTGGCGGGCGGGGCTACTCGGGGGCCGATTTGGTGGGCGGGGCCACTCGGGGGCCGATTTGGCGGGTGGGGCCACTCGGGGGCCGATTTGGCGGGCGGGGCCACTCAGCCCCTCAGGGGCCGATTTGGCGGGCGGGGCCATTCTGGGTCCGATTTGGTGGGCGGGGCCATTCTGGGTCCGATTTGGTGGGCGGTGCCACTCTGGGTCAGATTTGGTGAGCGGGGCCACTCTGGGTCCGATTTGGAGGCCAGGGTCGATCAGCCTCCAATTTGGAGCCTTGGGTCACTCAGCTTTCGATTTGGCGCGCCGGCCCTTTAAGACTCACTTTGGTGCGCCGGCTCTTTAACCCCTTCCTGACATGAGACGTACTATCCCGTCCACGGTACCCGGGCCCGTATGACCGGGGACGGGATAGTGCGTCTACCGCGATCAGCGGCGCCCACGTGGTGAGCGCCGCTGATCGCGGCCAGGTGTCAGCTGATTATCACAGCTGACACCCGGCACAATGTGTCAGGGGCGGTCACGGACCGCCCCCGACACGTTAACCCCTTGCACACCGCGATCAATCGCGATCGCGGTGTACCGGGAGTTAAAGGGAAGCATCGGCAGGGAGGGGGCTCCCTCCGTGCTTCCCTGAGCCCCCCACGGCAGCGCAATGTGCAGCGCTGCTGCAGGGGGCTCCTATCCTCCAGGCCCCCGAATCCAAGATGGCGACGGGGGCCTTCGGGGGCCTGGGGAAGCTGGCTTCCTCAGTGCCTGCAAAGCGCAGGCATGAGGAAGCCTTGTGCACTGCCTGTGACAGATTGCTGATCTGTCACAGTGATCTGTGATGTGACAGATCAGCGATCTGTCACAGGACAGTGATGTCCCACCTGGGACTATGTAATAAAGTAAAAAAAAATTTAAAAAAAGTGTAAAAATAAATTAAAAAAAATCGCCAAATAAATTAGTAAAAAAAAAAAAAAAATATTCCCCAATAAATTCATTTTTTTTAAATAATAAAAAAAAAAACAATAAATGTACACATATTAGGTATCGCCGCGTCCGTAACGACCTGCCCTATAAAACTGTCCCATTAGTTAACCCCTTTAGCGAACCCCTTAAAAAATAAAAATAAAAAACGAAGCAAAAAATAATGATTTATTATCATACCGCCAAACAAAAAGTGCAATAACGCGCGATCAAAAAGACGCATATAAATATCCATGGTACCGCTGAAAACGTCATCTTGTCCCGCAAAAAACAAGCCACCACACAGCATCATCAGCGAAAAAATAAAAAAGTTATAACTCGCAGAATAAAGCGATGCAAAAATAATTATTTTTTATATAAAATAGTTTTCATTGCATAAAACCGACAAAAACATAAAAAAAAACGACCTAAATGAGGTATCGCTGTAACCGTACTGACCCGAAGAATAAAACCGCTTTATCAATTTTACCGCACGCGGAACGGTGTAAACGCACCCCCCCAAAAGAAATTCATGAAACGCTGGTTTTTGTTCATTCTGCGTCCCAAAAATAGGAATAAAAAGCGATCAAAAAATGTCACGTGCCCGAAAATGGTACCGATAAAAACGTCAACTCGTCCCGCAAAAAATAAGACCTCACATGACTCGGTGGGTCAAAATACGGAAAAATTATAGCTCTCAAAATGTGGTGATGCAAAAACTATTTTACAATAAAAAGCGTCTTTTAGCGTGCGACAGCCGCCAAACATAAAAACCGCCATAAATAGTAAATCAAACCCCCCGATATCACCCCCTTAGGTAGGGAAAAATAATAAAATTAAAAAAAGCATTTATCTCCATTTTCCCGTTAGGGTAAGGCTGTGTGCACACGCTGCGGATTAGGTGCGGATTCATCCGCGCAGATTTTGTAAAATCCGCAGGTGAAACCGCAGGTCAAAAGACCTGCGGTTTTACCTGCGGATTGCTCTGCGGTTTTGTCCTGCGGTTTTTCATCTCCTCAATAGAGGAGATGGCAAACCGCAGGAGAATCCGCAGAAAGAATTGACATGTCAATTCTTTCTGCGGATTGAAAACCGCAGATAATCCGCGCGGAAAATTCCGCACCGTCTGCACTGCGGTTTTTGATTCCCATAGGGAATCATGGTACTGTACACCGCAGCAGAAACTGCTGCGGGTCCGCAGCAGCCAAAACCGCTGCGGAACCGCAGCAAAATCCGCAGCGTGTGCACACAGCCTTAGGGTTAGGGCTAGGGTTAGGGCTAGGGTTAGGGTTAGGGCTAGGGTTAGGGCTCAGATTAGGGTTAGGGGTGTGTTGGGGTTAGGGTTGGAGTTATAATTGGGGGTTTCCACTGTTTGGGCACATCAGGGGCTCTCCAAATGCAACATGGCGTCTGATCTCAATTCCAGCCAATTCTGAGTTGAAAAAGTCAAATGGTGCTCCTTCCCTTCCAAGCTCTGCCATGCGCCCAAACAGTGTTTTACCCCCACATGTAGGGTATCAGCCTACTCAGGACAAATTGCAAAACAATTTTTGGGGTCCAATTTCTCCTGTTACCCTTAGGAAAATAAAAAATTGGGGGCGAAAATATCATTTTTGTGGAAAAAAATGATTTTTTTATTTTCAAGTCCGAGTGTTATAAACTTCTGTGAAGCACTTGGGGGTTCAAAGTGCTCACCACACATCTAGATAAGTTCCGTGGGGGGTCTAGTGTCCAAAATGGGGTCACTTGTGGGGAGTTTCAATAGTTTAGGTACATCAGGGGCTCTCCAAACGCACATGACACCCGCAGACCATTCCATCAAAGTCTGCATTCCAAAACGTCACTGCTTCCCTTCCGAGCCCCGACGTGTGTCCATACAGTAGTTTTCTCCCACATATGGGGTGTCAGCGTACTCAGGCCAAATTGGACAACAACTTTTGGGGGTTCAATTTCTCCTGGTACCCTTGTGAAAATGAAAAAATTGGGGACTAATTGATCATGTTTCTGGAAAAAATACGTTTTTTTTTATTTTCATGCCCTGGCATTATAAACTTCAGTGAAGCCCTTGGGGGTTCAAAGTGCTCACCTCACATCTAGATAAGTTCCTTAGTGGGTCTAATTTTCAAAATGGGGTCATTTGTGGGGGGTTTCCACTGTTTAGGTACATTAGGGGCTCTCCAAAGGCAACATGACACCCGCAGACCATTCCATCAAAGTCTGCATTCCAAAACGTCACTACTTCCCTTCCGAGCCCCGACGTGTGCCCATACAGTAGTTTTCTCCCACATATGGGGTATCAGCATACTCAGGACAAATTGGACAACAACTTTTGGGGTCCAATTTCTCCTGGTACCCTTGGGAAAATATAAAAATGGTGACTAAAAGATCATGTTTGTGGAAAAAATATGAATTTTTTATTTTCACGCCCGGGCGTTATAAACTTCTGTGAAGCACTGGGGGGTTCAAAGTGCTCACCACACATCTAGATAAGTTCCTTGGGGGGTCTAGTTTACAAAATGGTGTCATTTGTGGGGGGTTTCCACTGTTTAGGTACATTAGGGGCTCTCCAAAGGCAACATGACACCCGCAGACCATTCCATCAAAGTCTGCATTCCAAAACGTCACTACTTCCCTTCCGAGCCCCGACGTGTGCCCATACAGTAGTTTTCTCCCACATATGGGGTATCAGCATACTCAGGACAAATTGGACAACAACTTTTGGGGTCCAATTTCTCCTGGTACCCTTGGGAAAATAAAAAAATGGTGACTAAAAGATCATGTTTGTGGAAAAAATACGAATTTTTTATTTTCACGCCCGGGCGTTATAAACTTCTGTGAAGCACTGGGGGGTTCAAAGTGCTCACCACACATCTAGATAAGTTCCTTGGGGGGTCTAGTTTACAAAATGGTGTCATTTGTGGGGGGTTTCCACTGTTTAGGTACATTAGGGGCTCTCCAAAGGCAACATGACACCCGCAGACCATTCCATCAAAGTCTGCATTCCAAAACGTCACTACTTCCCTTCCGAGCCCCGACGTGTGCCCATACAGTAGTTTTCTCCCACATATGGGGTATCAGCATACTCAGGACAAATTGGACAACAACTTTTGGGGTCCAATTTCTCCTGGTACCCTTGGGAAAATAAAAAAATGGTGACTAAAAGATCATGTTTGTGGAAAAAATACGAATTTTTTATTTTCACGCCCGGGCGTTATAAACTTCTGTGAAGCACTGGGGGGTTCAAAGTGCTCACCACACATCTAGATAAGTTCCTTGGGGGGTCTAGTTTACAAAATGGTGTCATTTGTGGGGGGTTTCCACTGTTTAGGTACATTAGGGGCTCTCCAAAGGCAACATGACACCCGCAGACCATTCCATCAAAGTCTGCATTCCAAAACGTCACTATTTCCCTTCCGAGCCCCGACGTGTGCCCATACAGTAGTTTTCTCCCACATATGGGGTATCAGCATACTCAGGACAAATTGGACAACAACTTTTGGGGTCCAATTTCTCCTGGTACCCTTGGGAAAATAAAAAAATGGTGACTAAAAGATCATGTTTGTGGAAAAAATACGAATTTTTTATTTTCACGCCCAGGCATTATAAACTTCTGTGAAGCACTGGGGGGGTCAAAGTGCTCACCACACATCTAGGTAAGTTCCTTAGGGGGTCTAGTTTCCAAAATGGTGTCATTTGTGGGGGGTTTCCACTGTTTTGGTACATCAGGAGTTTTCCAAACGCGACATGGTGTCCGATCTCAATTCCAGCCAAAAACGTCAAATGGCGCTGCTTCCCTTCCGAGCTCTGCCATGCGCCCAAATAGTGGTTTACCCCCACATGTGGGGTATCAGCGTACTCAGAACAAATTGCACAATAACTTTTACGGTCCTGATACCCTTGGAAAAATAAGAATTGAGGGTGAAAAGATCATTTTTGTGGAAAAAATGATTTTTTAATTGTATGGCTTTATGTTATAAACTTCTGTGAAGCCCATGGGGGTTCAAAGTTCTCACCACACATCTAGATAAGTTCCTTAGGAGGTCTAGTTTCCAAAATGGTGTCATTTGTGGGGGGTTTCCACTGTTTTGGTACATCAGGGGTTTTCCAAACGCGACATGGTGTCCGATCTCAATTCCAGCCAAAAACGTCAAATTGCACTGCTTCCCTTCCGAGCTCTGCCATGCGCCCAAATAGTGGTTTACCCCCACATGTGGGGTATCAGCGTACTCAGGACAAATTGCACAATAGCTTTTAGGGTCCTGTTACCCTTGGGAAAATAAAAATTGGGGTGAAAAGATCATTTTTGTGGAAAAAATATGATTTTTTAATTGTACCGCTGTACGTTATAAACTTCTGTAAAGCCCTTGTGGGTTCAAAGTTCTCACCACATATCTAGATAAGCTCCTTGGGGGGTCTAGTTTCCAAAATGGGGTCACTTGTAGGGGGTTTCCACTGTTTAGGTACATCAGGGACTCTCCAAACGTGACATGGCGTCCAATCTGAATTCCAGCCAATTTTGCATTGAAAAAGTCAAACGGCGCTCCTTCCATTCTGAGCTCTGCCATGCACCGAAACAGTGGTTCCCCCCCACATATCAGGTATCTGCGTACTCAGGACAAATTGCACAATAACTTTTGCAGTCCAATTTCTCCTGTTACCCTTGGTAAAATAAAAAAAATTGAACCTGAAGTATTTTTTTTATGAAAAAAAGTTAGATGTTCATTTTTTTTTAAATATTCAAAAAAATTCCTGTGACGCACCTAAAGGGTTAATAAACTTCTTGAATGTGGTTTTGAGCACTTTAAGGGGTGCAGTTTTTAGAATGGTGTCACGTTTGGGTATTTTCTATCATACAGACCCCTCAAAGTGGCTTCAAATGTGATGTGGTCCTAAAAATAAAATGGTGTTGTAAAAATGAGAAATCGCTGGTCAACTTTTAACCCTTATAACTTCCTAACAAAAAAAAATTTTGGTTCCAAAATTGTGCTGATGTAAAGTAAACATGTGGGAAATGTTAGATATCAAGTTTTTTGTGTGCTGTATCTCTGTGATTTAAGGGCATAAAAATTCAAAGTTGGAAAATTGCGAAATTTTCAAAATTTTCGCCAAATTTCCATTTTTCTCACAAATAAACGCAAGTTATTTGAATGAAATTTTACCACTAACATGAAGTACAATATGTCACGAGAAAACAATGTCAGAATCACCGGGATCCATGGAAGCGTTCCAGAGTTATGACCTCATAAAGGTACAGTGGTCA
The DNA here is from genome assembly GCF_039654945.1 of Dendrobates tinctorius. Lineage (NCBI taxonomy): Eukaryota > Metazoa > Chordata > Amphibia > Anura > Dendrobatidae > Dendrobates > Dendrobates tinctorius. The sequence continues at coordinate 2,727,328 of NW_027361776.1, read as the reverse complement.
GAATTGTAAAAATTGGCCAGGTCATGAACGTGCAAACCACCCTTGGGGGTGAAGGGGTTAATTACAAATTCTTTTATTGAAATAATAATAATAATAATAATAATAATAAATCTAGATCTATTCTTTCATTTGTGTTTTAACCTGTCATTGGGCTCCATTATATGTCCATTTTGCGAGCCGGCGAGAAAATCTCGTCATACAGATGCCATAAGGATGTCACGCGGATCCTTAGATGCGAGGAAATCGCATCATCACATTTAAAATGGATTACATACGGATCAACACACGGAAAACAGTTGTGCGATTTTCGCATTACAAAATCTGACCAATTTTTTACACGCTGTGTGTGACTCCGGCCTTAGTGTCCACATGTTTGGCATTTCTGCAGCAATGAGAGCCTGCCTGATTTATGCATGCGTGCATCTAGAAGAATATGGCTGGTCACGTTATACTGGTCACTACAACGGCAGTTTGCAATTTTCACTCAGCAACATCCACTGCTGCCTGTTTCTGGAAAACACCCATGGAGTCCAAATTGTCACTACAGCTGTAGATAAACTCCCAAAGGGGTATAATTTCCAAAATGGGATCACATGAAGGGGGATTCTGCTCTTCTAGCACTTAGTGGCTCTGTATATAGAGCCCACAAACTATTCTTGGAAAAGCCTTGCTCCAGGAGTCAAATAGCACTCTGTCTTTCCAGAGTTTTGCCATATGGCTAAGCAGTACTGTACAGCCACATATGGGGTATGTCTACATTCAGAAAAAAATGTGGGCCAAAATTTGGTGACATTTCTACCCATTTTCCAGTGTGAAAATGTAAGGCTAAGTGCACACGTGGATTTTCCTCCTGCGGATTTTTCCACGCAGATTTGAAGAAATCCGCAGGTCAAATGACCTGCATTTTTCCTGCGGATTTCTTCCTGTTTTATTGCGGTTTTCCAGCGGTTTTTCACTGCGGTTTTCCCCCTGCGGATTTGGAGAATGGAGCAAGTGGAAAACCGTACAAAAGAAGTGACATGCTGCATTTTTTGTACCGCACAAAAACCGCGCGAAAAAAAACGCAGCGTCTGCACAGCGGTTTTTTTTTTTCATTGATTTACATTGTACTGTAAATCACTTTGCGGATCTGCAACGTTTCTGCGCAGTAGAATCCGCTGCGGATCCGCAGGAAAAATGCATCGTGTGCACACGGCCTAAAATCTTGGGATAAAACTAAATTTTGGTTGTATAAATGTAATTATCTTTTTCTTCACAACCCAACAGCATAAAATTTTATGACCCACCTGTGGAGCCAATATAATCACTGCACCCCTAGATAAATTCATTGAGAGGTGCAGTTTGTAAAATGGAGTCCCTTACGGAGAAGGGGGTCTGCTGTTCAGGCACCTCAGGGGCTCTGCCGATGTGACAATGTGACATGGCACCGTCCAACCAGTTCAGCAAAAAATGAACTCCAATATGGCACTTCTTCCCTTCTGAGTTGTTGACTCTGCCTCAAGTAGTTTTCAACCATAAATGGGGTATTGGCGTAATCGGGGGAAATTACATAAGTTGTAGGATCCATTTTCTTCTGCTATCCTTGGAAAACGAAAAAATTTGGGGTTAAAACATTTTTGGGTGAAAAAAAATGTTTTCTTCATTTCCACAAATCAACACTGTCAAATTCTGTGAAGCACCCAGGTGTTCAAGGTACTGACCACACATCTAGATACATTCCTTGAGGGGTTTAGTTTCCAAAATGGGGTCACTTATGAGGGGTTTCCACTATTTAGGCACATCAGGGGCTTTCCACATGAATACTGCAGACCATTCCATCAAAATCTATGTTCCAAAACGCCACTCCTTTCTGAGCTTTGTGCGCACGTTGAGGATTTGCTTGTGGAAATTTCTGAGCAGTTTCTGCCTCTCTTGGGAGAAAACAGTTGAAATTCCGTGCGGTTTTGATGCTTTTTTTATGCGATTTGATGTGGATTTTCATGAGGTTTTTTAAGCTAAAGATATTTATATATATATATATATATATATATATATATATATATATATATATATATATATATATATTTTTTTTTTTTTTTTTAAATTGTGATGTAATTTAACTAAACAATTTAGATGAAGGAATTGAGGGTAAACTGATTAAATTAGCTGATGACACAAAGCTAGGAGGGATAGCTAATACTAGAGAAGAGAGAGAGAGGATTCAAAAAGATATAAATAAACTGGAGAAGTAGGCAGCAACTAACAGAATGGTTTTTAACAGGGAAAAATGCAAAGTACTTCATCTGGGCAATAAAAATGAAAAAGCATATACAGAATGGGAGGAATAGGCCTAAGCAACAGCACATGTGAAAAAGACGGGTATACTAATAGATCACAAACTGAATATGAGTCAACAGTGTGATGCAGCAGCAAAAAAGGCAAATGCAATTCTAGGATGTATTAACAGAAGCATACAGTCTAGATCACGTGAAGTCATTATTTCCCTCTACTCCTCTTTGGTCAGACCTCATCTGGAATATTGTGTCAAGTTTTGGGCACCACATTTTAAAAAAGACATCAACAAACTGGAGCAAGTTCAGAAAAGGGCAACCAGAATGGTGACCGGTCTGCAAACCCTGTCTTATGAGGAAAGGTTGCAGGATTTGGGATTGTTTAGTTTGCAAAAGAGAAGACTGAGAGGAGACTTAATAGCTGTCTACAAATATCTAAAGGGCTGTCACATTGTAGAAGGATCAACTTTATTCTCATTTGCACAAGGAAAGACTAGAAGCAATGGGATGAAACTGAATGGGAGGAGACACAGGTTAGATACTAGAAAAAACTTTTTGACAGTTAGAGTGATCAATGAGTGGAACAAGCTGCCACGAGAAGTGGTGAGTTCTCCTTCAGTGGAAGTCTTCAAACAGAGGCTGGACAGACATCGGACTGGGATGATTTAGCGAATCCTGCTTTGAGCAGGGGGTTGGACCAGATGGCCCAGGAGGTCCCTTCCAACTCTACAATTCTATGATTCTATGATTCCCTGCTCAACCTCTTCTTTTTCCATTGAAGACCATAATATCATTACATACCATGCTCAAATTTGTTTACACACACAAAACAAATATAAGTGAATATACTATATCTGTTTATTTTTCAAAAAACCCTTTATTGGCTAGTTTACAGGGGAACCCCAGAAAAAAATTGACATGGGGTCCCCCTATAAAATCAAACCAGCAAAGGATAGGCAGACAGCTGTGGGCTGATATTAATAGCCTGGAAAGGGGCCATGTATATTGGCACCCTCCCAAGCTAAAAACATCAGCTCTCAGCCGTCCCAGAAATGGCGCATCTTATAGATGTGCCAATTCTGGCACTTAGCCTTGCTCTTCCCACTTGCCCTGTAGCAGCGGCAAGTGGAGTTCATATTTGTAGGGTTGTCATCTTTACGTAGTAACTTAGTACCATAGGTAGCAAGACCGAAAAAAAGACATTTGTCCATCCAGTTCAGCCTATATTCCTTTGTATTGTCAGGTGACATACCATGGCTTAGTAGTGGAGAGGCATCGATAAGGAACTTATCCATTACTAATCCTATACTTATATGGTAAATAAAGACACAGCCAGAATTAAGTCCTTTATTAGATATAATCACACAGACTCCTTTATTGAATCTTAATTAACCATACTTTCTGAACGCTTTATCCCTGACTCCCTCATCTCCTGCAGCAAAAATAAAATAATAAACCAACATATAATTCTCTGTTTGCCATAGTCCATTTACCGAATGTCCCACGACAATCTCTCGAGTAGAACAGTCACATTGTTAGATGTGACCGCTCTACCTGGCCTCTGGTGATACACTGACAGGAGGTAATCGCTCCCGCATTGTATCACTGCACTGCCGTGAGAGTTCACCAGAGTTCATCAGCTCCGGTGCTCTCACTTACGGCACTACTGTGAGAACTTTCCCAGGCAGCTGTGCCGTAAGTGAGAGCACGGAGCTGATGAACTCTGGTGAACTCTCACGGCAGCGCAATGATACACTGCAGAAGCAATTACTTCCTGTCAGTGTATTGCCGGCGGCCGGGTGACATCGACGTGGGACACTCGGTATAAATGGATAAAATGTTTTGATTTTTTTTTTTACAATGGAGCTCAGGTGCCAGATGATGAGATTACGTTCCCATCATCGGCTCATGCGGTCTCTGTTATACATGACAGCAGACATTGCCAAATGGGAATAGTAGTCCCATCAGACGACGCCTAAGTACAATCACTATGTCACTATCGCTGCATGGGTACACAAACACACGTGCACACACACACAGACAGCCGCACACACGCACAGACACTCGCACACACACACACACACGGACACGCAGACACCCACGAGCATATTCTTCGCTCACACATATTCTCCACCCACACACGCAGACACCCACGAACATATTCTCCGCTCACACATATTCTCCGCCTACACACATTTCCTCCTTTTGACATCATTTCCTTTTCTGCAGCGTATTTGGCAGTAAATCAACAGCAAATCAGGAAACCTGCGGTTTTGCTGCAGATTTTTATACATCTAAAGACATACTAATAGGGAATTTAGATTGTGAGCCCCATCGGGGACAGTGATGATAATTTGTAACTGCAAACTGTAAAGCGCTGCGGAATATGTTAGCGCTATATAAAAATAAATATTATTATTATTATATATCAGCTGTCATGTGCCCGGAAAGGGGAAGTCCGACAACGGCGTACTATTGTGCCCAATGTCGGAAAGGGGTTAAACACCGATTAAATACAATACAATACCCTAATTGAATCTTAAATCATGCCTCAATAAATGCAGACACCAACTTCAGAGAAGATCTCAAGACAACCACGAAAAAACAATATAAATATTAAGCCACCAAATCAGCCTACTTTTGTTTCTAACTATAGCTCCTATTTCAAATCCATTTCGAACATAATAAATTGCAATTTAAATATCCTCAGAAATGATGATGCTATGGACATTATACTTACGGATGGTAAAAGAATAGTATTTAGACGTGCGCCCACAATTGACAACTCCTTGTCTCCAAGTATATATTGCTCCAATAATAAATATGAATATTCATTTCTCTCAAAGTAATGGCACGCATGACCGCCGTCAGCCACAGGAAGCCGGTGGCTGATACTGTGCACTACTAAAGAGCAATGAATTCTCACTGCTCTATGCATACACAGTCCCAGCGAGTATTAGGGCAGCTGTGCTCTGCTTGTGAGCAGCGCAAGACTTCCCTGCCATGCACTGATTACAAGCATAAAGCGGTTGCTGGCACCGGAGCAAGACGCTGTGAGGGACCTGCATACCAAGATGGGGCCATGGATACCAGGATAGGGATGGGGCCATTTGATTCCAAATAAGTTAGAAAAATTGCAATTTGCATTTTTTTCACTGTCTCCTTTTTGAATCTTTTTGTAGGTTTTGAGTAGAGATGAGTGAATATGTTCGGGTCCCTGCTTATTCAGCAAGCTATAGCCCCTACTGAATAAGCTGCAGAGGGAACCTGGCTACCTGGATCGCTCTGGCTGATCCACTGTTCGGCTCCTCAGCTGCATGTGTCGCGGCTATGTCACTGTCACAACACAAGCATGGAGAGCCTGTGTGTTGGGCCTCTCCCATGCATGTGTTGTGACAGTGACACAGCTGCGACATATACAACTGCAACGCAAGACAGCTGATCAGCCGGAGTGATCCAGGCAGCCGGGTTCCCTCTGCAGCTTATTTGGTAAGCGCTATAGCTTGCCAAATAAGAGGGAACCAGAACAAATTCATTCATCTCTAGTTTTGAGTAAAAAAAAAAAAAATATTATTCCTCTAGTTTTTCAGTGTTCAGATATACTATACATGCAATATGGCACCAATGTGAGTAACTGGACACACAGCTGTGCCTGTAATAGATGGTGCAACATTTGGTCTTCAGGGTAAAATTGACGGAATTTCAGGACCCATTCAAAGCATACAGGGACATTGATCTAAAAACAAGAAAATCCTTCCAGGAATTATTACTCACAAAGAGAGGCATGCCGCTAAAACACATTTGAGGATTATAAAACTTAGTCTTGCTAACAAAATAGTTGTCTTGCAATGGAGTATATAGCAACAGGAAGAATAAACTATACTGTAGTGAAAGGTAAAATGTTTAAAATATGGGGAAAAGCCGTATTACTTACCGTAATGCTCTTTGAACAAGTCCACGACAGCACCCACTGGAGAGAGGGATCCGACCATAAGAACAGGAAACCTACAGAGATAAAAGAAGAGCGGTCCGCCTCTCCTCCTCAGTTGGATTTCAGAGAACCCGGAGGACCGCCAATTATTAGGCCATTATATTATTCAATTTTAGTTTATCAGTTTTATATCTAAGAAGGTGTATATACATTATGTTAACTTCTAGGGAGGGTAGTGAGCGGGTGCTGTCGTGGACTCATTAAAAGAGCATTATCGGTAAATAATCCGGCTTTTTACCCATCGCCATGACAGCACCCACTGAACTTTCAGAGACCTTCACCTGGGAGGGACCACGGTGCTGAGGACCACTCTACCAAAGGCTAGGTCAGATGAGCATGATAAATCATGCCTATAGTGGTAATAAAAGGTAGAAGGCGCCGACCAAGTTACAGCCTTACATATACACTCGATTGCGACGTCTCCCCTCTCCGCCCATGAGGATGCCATAGCTCTGGCGGAATGTGTCCTGATACCCTCCGGTGGATCTTCATTTCTCGCGGAATATGCCAGACAGATCGCGTCCCTGATCCACCGAGATAGGGTACCCATTGTGACTCCATAGCCCTTCTTTTGGCCCTGGAAGGAAATAAATAAGTCCTACTCTTCCTCCAGCTGCTAGACCTCTCAATGTATTGTAATACTGCTCTTCTTTCGTCTAGTGTATGGAATTTTTCTTCTTCTGAAGTAGAAGGATTACTAAAGAATGAAGGGAGGTGGATTTCTTGCGACCTATGAAATTTCCCCGCTACTTTTGGCAGATATGAGGGGTCTGGTTTTATTATCAACTGATCCTGGAATGTTAATAGGAACGGAGGTGCTATTGAAAGTGCCTGTATGTCCCTCCTGGCTGAAGTTAGTGCCACTAGCAGTACCGTCTTAAGAGATAAATGCTTAAGGGATATTCAGTCTAATGGTTCAAAGGGGGAGCGTGTTAGGGCATCTAGTACCAGATTCAAGTCCCAGGGAGGCACCCTGGATATGTGTACTGGTTTGGTCCGTTCACAGGCAGAGATGAATCTGGATATCCATCTATTTCCTACCACGTTATAACTTTAGAGGGCCCCTAGAGCAGACACTTGAACTTTTAGTGTATTGACAGATAGCCCTAGATCTTTCCCTTTTTGTAGAAATTCTAGAATGGGTGTTATTGGGATTTCTCTAGAGTCGGGAGCTGTGTGGAACTCTAGGAACTTCCTCCATACCCTGGTATAAACCTTTGTAGTAGTCAATTTACGACTCCGTAGGAGGGTATTGACTAGCCCCTCCATGAACCCTCTTGCTCTCAACATTTCCCTCAAGTTCCAAGCCGTCAAGTGGAGATTGTCCACTTGAGGATGGAAGAATTACCCCTGAGGATCTTGGGGGTTGAGGGGAGCACCCAAGGGTCTGTCACTGACATTGCTTGTAGGCATGAAAACCATGGCCTCCTGGGCCAAAATGGCGCTATTAAGATTACTCTCGCCTTTTCTGCCCTGATCTTCCTGATGACCTGCGGCAGTAGTATGATTGGGGGAAAAGCATATGCCAGTCCGAACTGCCACGGGGCTTGGAAGGCATCCAGAATTTCCGGACAGTCTGCCATGTTTAAAAAGCGCTAATGTGAAACCAGCCTAACAAAAATCTGTCCACAGCACCCCTGTTTTTTTAGCCGTCATGTCCCAAGCCAGTTATGAAGCCACTTTGAGATTCCTTTGTTTCATTGATAATTTCCAAGCCGTCCAAGAAATGACAACTATGATTGCCTTAGTAAATTGAGACCTTTAATTTCCCTTCTAAAGCGTTCATCTTTAAATTTCTATACCCGTGAGCAAAATTTTGCAGTCAATGAGTTCCTCATGAGTTTCAAGTGCTGTATATCATTTCACCTATTCATTCCCTCCAACAGTGCCAAATAAAGTGTTAAATTATATAAAATTTGCAAGAGCACAATTGCACCATTCTAATATTTGAAGGTAGAGACTGCCAAACAAACCCACCCAACTGCACCAGATAATTGGCATCCCGGGTAAAATTGTATAGGAGCTATTGACACCGTTTTTTTACATCAAGGTTAGCATGTGAACACCTATAATTATTACACAAGTTGCAAATATAGGGGCCTATGGGACAGGCAGAAAAAAACACAGTAGGTTTTCCATCAGAGTTGTCCAGACGTTTGGAGAAGGGAGTGTCATTCTCACTTGCAAGTGGCCAACTTCTTGTAGTGAAGTGGAATGATAGGAAGGACGTCTACATGCTGACCACGTTGCATGCGGACACCACTGTGACATTCAGAGACAGTGGTGCCACCAGGGACAAACAAAAAACAGTCTGAATCACAGATTATAATTTATGGGTGGCGTTTAGTGATGGGCGAGTAGCATTGTTGCTCAGGTCTCCTCGAGCATGCTCGGGTGATCTCTCAATATTTTGGCCTGCTCGGTGATTAAGTTTTTGTCGTCTCAGCTGCATGATTTGAGACTTATAGACAGGCTGAATACATGTGGGAATTCCGTAACAAACAGGCAATCCACACATGTATTCAAACTGTCTAGCAGTCGCAAATCATGTAGCTGAGGCAATGATAACTAAATATACGAGCATGCCAAAATACTCGGAGACCACCTGAGCATGCTCGGGGAGACCCGAGTAACGAGTATACTCGCTCATCACTAGTGGCGTTGACCTGTTAGACAAGATGCTTCAACCGTACCTGTGAAGCAAAAGACTAGAGCCTAGTATAAAAAAGTAGCAAACTACCTCATCCAGATTGCTATCTACAACAGTTTTGTTCGTACAAAAAGTGATAAGGAGCGCTCACTTTCCTCCGGTTTCAGAAGAACTTTGTTGAGTATCTCTTATTTGACTCGACAGCATAGGAGGCAACCTTAGATTCTGTGGATGTCCAGACACTTGCAGAGCAGCATTTTATTTGTCCCATCCTTGCCAGTCCCACCCAAAAGTGTCCCGAAAAAAGATGCCATGTTTGTAGGAAGCATAGTAGAAGGAGTGATTCCTGACATTATTGCCCCATGTGCCCATCACAACCAATCATTTAAATCTCCCTCAAATATTAAACTTCGATGAATTACACCAAATGTGTTGTAGGGTCTTTATTTTTTTTCAAGTATATTTAAATTTTCTGTTTATTGTTTCCCAGTAGAGTAATTGTAATTGTACTGTATTTTTCGGACTATAAGACACACTTTTTTCCCCCTAAAATTTTTGGAAAAACAGGGATACGTCTTATTGTCAGAATATACTGTAGGTGGCAGCAGGAATCGGGCGTTTCATACTATGGTCTGATGCTGCTGTGCGATAACCTCACTCCCATCCTGGTTCGGCGGTGTTTGGCAGTGTGGGGGCTCCGGCGACATTTTGTGAAAGCCCGGAGCCCGCGCACTTCCATTGCCTCAATGCTGTGGCCTCTGGGAAAATGGCTGCTGGAGGAGGCGCATGTGCAGATTGTGATCTCGAGATCTTGGGAGACGAGATCTCGTTGACAAGATCTCAATCTGCGCATGCACTGCCTTCGGCAGCGATTTTCCCAGAGGCTACAGCATCATGGCATTGGAAGTGAGCGGGCTTCGGGCTTTCACAAAATGTCGCCGGAGGCCCCGCACTGCCGAGCCTGCAGAACCAGCCTTGGAATGGATTTTTCGGAGACCCCACATAGCAGCAATGGATGTGTGGAGGCTCCAGGCTTTCACAAAATGTCTGCGGAACCCCCGCACCACCAAGCACCGCTGATCCTGCTGCACCAGTCTGGGTCATATCATCGCCGAACCACCAAAGCCCCCTGTGACTCCGCTCCACCAGCACGGTTGATCCTCCCAGGGTAAGCTGAATTCAGGACTGTAAGACAGACCCCCATTTTTCCCCCCATTTTCCTTCTGAAAATTTGCGGTGCGTCTTACAGTCCAAAAAATGCGGTAAAAAAGAGAAAATTTTCATCAGTAAAACACAGTTTACCCTATTTCACAATTGTTTCCATGCCACAGTCATCACATTGCAAACTATTATTCAGACAAATTCTCGTCCAAATACCCACGTCTATATACTCCATAATGTGAATTACACAAATGTCCTTGAAAAGTTAGGTTATCTGACAATTCAAGGACTTGATCTCTCACAAACATTTTTTTTTGATCTCTCACAAACCAGTCTGATTCCTGCTCCTCAAAAGCTAAGTTTTCTGCTTTGCCTTTTTGCATTTGTGTTTTGGTTTTAGTTTGCCTTGCTTTTCTGGATTCTGCCATTCCCTTCTGGGTTGAGCTGAATTCCTTTTTTGTCGGTTGCTCTGTCTTCAGAAAATACCTGAGTACTGACATAGTCTTTTTGAAGCCTAGTGTCTTCAGGGCCTTTTTCCCTGTCAGTCTGTTGGCTCTTATGTTCATAGGGTTTTTCGCGGATTGCAGACAGCAGCTTTCCTATCCTGTCCTATCTAGTTAGCTTGGGCCCCATCATTTGCTCAGTCTATCTTTCTATCTGTGTTAGTGTTTTTTCTTCTTGCTTCACCGTAATTATATGTTGGGGGCTGCCTATTGCTTTGGGGTCTGCTCTGTGGCAGTTTAGAGTTCCCTTTCTGTCTTTAGGCTAGGCAGTTCTCCGGCTGTGATCAAGGGGTCTAGGGCATCGTAGGAACCCCCCACGGCTACTGCTAGTTGTTGTTGATAGGTTCAGGGGTCTGCAATCCGATAGCTGCCAACTTCTCTGGTTTTCTGGACTTAGCTAGCATTTCTGCTTTTGCCTCCTACGGTGACTCATTCATAACACGTATACTTTCTAGAGCTCTTGAGCCAATAGGAAAAGAACTTGCAGAGATAAAACATGACCTAAACCTTCAAGGCCACAGACTTGAGACACTTGAAAACTCGCAAGTTGCAATGGCGAAAAGTTCTAACGTCGTGCTGGAGTCCCTAAAGGTTCATGAAAACCAACTACATACAATTCATATGGTGTTAGAGGACCATGAAAACAGGGAACGTCGTAACAACGTGAGAATTAAAGGTCTCTCTGAAAAAGTGGCTTTTGAGGCGTTATGCAAAGCAGCACAAGAGATATTCATAGGTCTACTCATTGAATCAGATCCACAGGAAATCGAACTGGTGAGAATCCACAGAGCACTACGTCCAAAGCCTCCCCAAGGGGAGGCTCAACGAGATGTAATCTGCCGCTTCCTCGACTACCGAGCTAAAGATCTGGTTCTCCGCAGAGCACGGGAAGCGCAGGAGATCTCCTATGAGGGCGCGCAAATTAAGCTCTTCCAGGATCTCTCAGCTAACACTCTCAGGAAGCGGAGGGTTCTGAAACCGTTTACTGAAGCATTGGTGAAAAAAGGTCTCCGTTTCAGATGTCTGTTTCCATTTGGAATACATATAACGAATGGAGATAAAAGTATTCAAGCAAGAACATCACAAGACATCAAAGAAGCTTGCGGATCTCTGGGGATTGAGCTAGAGGCCTACCCGGACCAGGAATCCTTTCACTCGGCGACCCTGCTGCACCCGCTACCAGATGACCCGACGTGGCAAGTAGCCCTGACACCAAAATCACAAAGGCTGAAAAGGAAGCTGGCGAAGACCTCGCCTACTAAGGACTCCAGAGACACTACTTGATCCTTAAGTTAGATCCAGGTTTTACAGTTAATATTTCTTGGTGTCTACCCCAGTCGAGGTATCGAATATGGGTTGAAGCAGATTTGTTGGGGTTGGTGTGTTTTTCCAAATATGGGTAAACACTACTGCCACATCCATTCGAGAACCCGTTATAAGGCTTTAACCTAGAGTTATTTACAGCGCAAACTGGGCACTCCCCTAGAGTGGAGCATTACATACTCAGATGATAAAGGTTTGTTAGAATTTCCCTTAAGCTGGCGCACTGTGAAACAATGTTAATAGATAACTATGGTTCGTTGAAACAGTGGTCAATGGTATCCTGTAATACAATAACATGGATGTTGTTAATGTTTTGTTTCCCCCCTCTTCACTTCTTTGTTTCCTCTCTCCTTTTCTTCCCTCTCCTCGATATACCTCTCCTAGTCCCCCTCCCCACTCCTATAGGCACAAGGATTCACTGTGAAATGCAAGGATACTATTATGTACAGCAACATGATCGATTCGGATAAGGTATATACATTCATTTCTTTTAACACACATGGGCTGAACTCTTCAAACACAAGACGCCACACTTTACAACTATTCAAAAAACAGCTGTATTGCTTATTCAGGAAACGCACTTTAAACCGGATAAATTGCCCTCCTTTGAACGCTCGATATATGATAAATGGTTCCACGCGACAACTACCCAAGTCCGGTTCCAGGGGGGTCTCGATAGCAGTGGCAAGGGGAGTGTCCTTCCAGCTAAGGGAAACATTGGCGTATCCTCAGGGTCGTTATATCTTTAAGGGACTATTAAATGGCACCCTTATAACATTATGCAGTCTCTACGCACCGAATAAAAAACTATTGAGATGGGTACTTTCAACATTGAGAAAAATAGATGGCTTTAGAGAGGGTACATTGATAGTGGGTGGGGACTTTAATGTTGCATTAGAGCCTTTGATGAACACGACCAAACAGAAAAGTTTGTTCTCACCTAAAGATCTATGTAGAATAAAGTCACAACTGGGATCTCTACAGTTAATTGACACATGGAGATAATTAAACCCCTCCGACCGAGACTATACTTTATACTCTCACCCCCATAAATCTTACCACCCTTTAGACTATATTTTTGTACCCAGTAAAATGCTCGCCAATATACAACAGGCGAAAATAATCCCGAATATTTACTCCGATCACTCAGCGGTTTTGTTAAAACTCACTCTCCAAAACCTTTCCCCGTCACAGGGTATGGCGACTCAATGAGTCAGTACTCGGAAGTACCGAAGTACAGGCGCGTATGAATAAAGTGCTTTCCCAATATTTTGAACAAAATGCTACGCCAGAAATATCCCCACAAATACTATGGGAAGCACATAAGTCAGTTGCCAGAGGGGAGATGATTTCTATCACCTCCTTTCTAAATAAACTTCAACAAAAAGAAATCCAGGATCTTTATGATAGTATATCGCAGCTTGAGCTTACACATAAACATAAAATGGATCAACATAGCCTAGAGAAGCTACAACAAAAAAGACAACAACTTAAAAAACATATTAAGCTCGAGAACTGCTAAGCTTTATGCAACATGGAAAAACAGAATGTACGTCCATGGAGACAAAGCTTCCAAATTGATGCTATCGCAACTGAGGAAACGGCAAACATGTACGCTGATTAACTCAATCAAAAATGATCAGGGGTCAAGCTCGCAAAATCCTGAGCCCATGGAGCGGGCATTTCTCGATTATTATAAGAAATTGTATAATCTCCGTCCGGAAGATGATGCCAATTCCTCGTTTAAAAGAAGCCTGGACACTTAAGTCCTTCCTAAGCACTTTAGACCTGCCTGTCCTGTCCGATCTCCAAAAACAACAACTCGCTAGACCTTTCTCCCTGGGGGAATTGCAGTCCGCCCTGTCAAAGTGCCCGAAAGGGAAGACACCTGGTCCAGATGGATTTTCAGCACTTTATTATAAATCCTTCTCCAGCCTTCTACTTCCACACTTGTTAAACGTATGTAATGCAGTTCTACAAGGCCACCCATTACCGAACCAAATGCTTACAGCCAGAATATCCCTAATACACAAGGAGGGGAAAAACCCTGAGCTATGTAGTAGTTATAGGCCAATTTCTCTTCTTAATGTGGACCTAAAACTCTTAGCTGGGCTGATGGCAAAAAGGTTGGCCAAGTCATTGCCAAACTTGATTTCCTTAAACCAGACCGGGTTTGTGGGCGGAAGGGAGGGGAGGGATAATGTGCACAAAGTATTACACCTTCTTCAATACGCAAAAAATCGTAAACTCCCATTGGTACTTCTCGGAACAGGTGCGGAGAAGGCCTTTGACAGGGTGGACTGGGTATATCTACGGGAAGTTCTGGCCAAGTTCGAAATACCAGATGCATTCATAGCAGCCGTAATGGCAATGTATGACAAACCCACGGCACATATTAGGATTAACGACTTCACAACAGATGCATTCACCGTAAAGAACGGAACAAGACAGGGCTGTCCGCTGTCCCCGCTACTATTTGTGCTGGCAATGGAGCCTCTCTTAAGGGCCATACAAATACATGAGGGAATAGAGGGTATTCGTATCAATAGGACTCACTATAAAACAGCGGCATTCACAGACGATCTTTTAATCTTAATGACTAACCCTTTATTGGGACTCTCAGCATTGATGGATCTCATAGACCAATATGGCAAAATTTCCAATTTTAAAGTAAATATGTCTAAGTCTGAAGCTCTGGATATACGCATACCCCCGAGTACCTTAGCTAAACTGAAAAATACATACCCATTCTCCTGGCCAAAACAATATATCAAATATCTAGGAGTAAAGATAGGAAGATCAGATAGAGACCTTTTCCAGCTGAATATCCCCCCCCTAATTGTCTCGGTAGAATCCACCATGAAATCATGGAAGGACTCATATGTGTCGTGGATGGGGAGGAAAAATTTATTGAAGAGCTTAATTTTACCCAAGTTCTTATATACCTTCCAAATGCTTCCTATAACCATCCCCAAATCGTATCTTCTTAAAATTAATACACTATTCCGCAGCTGTGTTTGGAAAAAACAGAAGCCCCACTTGGCATATAGGACATTAACATTAAACAGGTCGAGAGGCGGAATGGGTCCCCCAGACATAGTAGCGTACTACCAAGTGGCAATGCTAACCAGAGTGGTGGACCTGTTGCGCTCCTCTAACAATAAGCAGTGGATTGAGGTGGAGGAAGCACTGGCACCTTACCCACTGAGATCCACCTTTTTGGCGTATCCTTGTAAAAACATGCAAACTACTACATAATACACACACTAAAGCCCCTCTGAAATTGTGGGAAGGATTTGTAAACACCCCCCCCTTATCCCCCTTACTCAAGCTAGCTGATATAATGCCACATGCTTCTTACTCCCAAGACAAAGACATAATCAAAACCGGCTTCTTGGCAAATGTAGCCGTTGATGGACTGTTGGTGGATGGGACACTCCCCTCGTTCCATGAATTGAGGAAGCTGCCGGGGCTGTCAAACTTGACCTTCATACAATTTGGTTCTATAAGAGATTCCTTGGCACAGTATCTTTTAAGAGCTGACGTCACTCGCCCACTAACTGCATTTGAGACTATGTGCAACAAGGGATAAGCCCAACAAAATGTCTATCTACCAGATTTTGAATACATCTGCCTGCTGTATCAAAAGAGCCTACATAGCAAACTGGGAAAAGGACTTGGGATACAAGTTTTCCCCAAACCAAATATCACACATTTATAAATTCTCTCATGGCCCATCACAGTGCGTTAGAGCGCAAGAGAACTCTTTTAAAATAGTCGCCAGATGGTATATTTCACCTAAACAAAATACTCAATGGCAGACGGGATCCTCTAGGAGATGCGGGGATGCAGAGGGAACTTATTTACATATGTGGTGGTCTTGTCCAACCCTGATGAGGTTCTGGCACCTAGTGGAGGATTTTCTTGGGAAAGTAGTGGGCAAAAAGCTTAAATTGACACCGGAGATAGTGCTCTTAAATTTCCTGACACCGACTGGACATAAGAATACTGCTCTGTTAATCCAACATATTCTCTCGGCTGCGAAACTTTCGATTCCTATGAACTGGAAGACAACGGCTACTCCATCTATATCCCAGCTTCAGGAAAAGATAGACCTGTTATATCAGGTAGCCAAACTAGCTGCCCTAGTAAATGGCTCACATTCAGCTTTTGAAAGAATTTGGCGCCCATGGATTAGATTCAGTTCCATTATTAAAAGTTAATAAGGCTATAGTGCCCTCCCTCCTTGATTCTGTCAACGTAGATAGAATTCTTGTTGCCTAGTGCTATCCACCGTCCTCTCCCCCCCTCCCCCCTATGACCCATTTGTCTCTCCCCTATCTTTCAACTACCCCCTCTCTCTGTTGACTACCTGTCCCCTTATTCCCTACACTGACTCATTATCTTTGCTTGACATCATGGCGTGGGTGTTGTAGCCGGGGATGCGTGGATTGCGGGAACCTGGATTTGAACCTAGATAGCTTTTATTACTAGATGTACCTTTAGGGTTGTTGCTGTCTTTGATCCTCTGTGTCTCAATAGTCATTGCCATGTACAGATGTCCCAAATTATTTGTTTAACTCACGGAAAGTGGAATTTGTAGTCCATATGATAATTTTTAAGCCACTGCGTTGGCGTATTTGTTTGTTGTAACTATGCAAATTTCAATAAATAAATCATTGAAAAGAAAAGGAAAGAATGGGAAAAACAGGACCAGAGAGGTTACCTCCTTTCGGCCTCAAAGAGAAGATACCCCTTCAGTGACGAGGAGCTATTAACGTGGTCTAAGGTCCCGAAAGTGGACGCTGCGGTCGCCTCTACCACAAGGCATACTAAAAGATCCGCTCAACCGTAAAGCCGATGCCTCACTGAAAAAGGCATGGGCGGCAACTACCGGCACATTTAAGCCGGCAATATCCAGCACTTGCACGGCCCATTCTATGCTGGTCTGGACTGATCAACTAGACCAGCAAATAGACCAAAAGACCTCCAGGCACAAATTACGAGCCGCTATTCCCTTGATCCGTGGCTCGGCTGCATTTATAGCGGACTCCTGCTGACTCGTTACGCTTGGCAGCCGGGACAGCAGACTTAATTAATAACGCCAGGCATAGTCTGTGGCTTAAAAGCTGGAGAGCCGATACCCAATCCAAGGCAAAGCTTTGCGCCATCCCTTGTGAAGGTGAGTTTCTGTTCGGGAAAACCTTAGATGAGATTCTCACCAAGGTGAAGGAAAGAAAAAAGAGCTTCACTAACCCCTCTCTCCCATTTTATAGGAGGGCGTTTAGGAGACTGCCATTTGGCAGAGGAAGGCCAGCGGAAAATCAGAATGGTTGGTCCATAAAGGATTACAAAAAAAGTGTCATATTTAAAGGATCCTCCTTCCGTAGAGACAGAAACTAAAGAGCCAGTCCCGCCAGTAGAAGGAAGACTAAAATTTTTCCTCCAAGAATGGGAAAAAATTACAGCCAGTTCTTGGGTCCTGGACTTTGTTAGAAATGGGCTAAAGATAGAGTTCCATCATGTTTCCCATAACTCGATTATAACATCTCTCAACTCGCCAATCCAACAGCAGGCACTTAAAGTTGAGATTTTAAGCTTGTAGAATAAAAAAGTATTGGCCCATGTACCCAAAGGACAGGAAGGGAGAGGATTTTACTCCCCTCTTTTTCTGGTACCTAAGCCAGATGGCTCTTTCAGGACAATCATAAACCGGAAAAAGCTAAATACATTTTGTCAAAAATCATAGATTTAAGATGGAGTCTATTAGATCTACATTTAAGCTTATCTTCCCCAATTGTATGATGGCCGGCTTAGATCTAAAGGATGCTTATTATCATCTTCCCATCCATTACAGGTATCAGAAATACCTGAGTGGTGGTCTCCCTCGATGGCACCATACACCATCTCCAGTTCACAGCCATGCCATTCGGCCTATCCATCACACCACGAGTCTTTACAAAGGTGATGCTGGAAGTAATGGCCTTCCTATGCCAGAAGGACACCTTGATTATACCCTATCTAAATGACTTTTTAATAATAGGGAACTCAACTCGACAATGTAATAGACGAGTTGCTGACGCAATCTTATCCCTACAGGCTCTAGGTTGGATAATAAACTTCAAGATGTCCAGAGTCGAGCCACAATCCATCCAGTCCTTCCTAGGTCTCCAACTAGACTCCATAAAGCAAAAATGTCTGCTACCACAGGTAAAGATTGCAATGATCAAAACAAAGATCAGACTAGCAATGGACAAACCAGACATGTCCTTGAGGGAAGCAATGTCCCTCTTAGGGTCCCTTACCTCCTGTATCCCGGCGGTTCAGTTGGCCCAGTTCCAAGCCAGGGAGCTGCAACACCAAATTTTCCTAGAGGAGGCTTGTGCCCGAGAGAATTTGGGAAAGAAAATCACCTTATCCCAAACAGTACTAACTTCCCTAGCTTGGTGGTTAGATGACAATAACCTATCGGGAGAAGTACCATGGGTAATAACACCATCCCGTATAGTTACTACCGATGCCAGCCCTACTGGATGGGGGGCTCATATGAGAGGGACCTTCTCCCAAGGCCGGTGGGATATAAGCGAGAGACAGGATTCCTCGAACTTAAGAGCTGAATGCGGTTAGTCATGCCTTATATCACTTCTTTCCGCAGCTACAAGGGGAAGACGTGAGAATCCTTTCAGCCAACACCACAGTGGCAGCATATCTGAACAAGCAGGGTGGAACTCGATCGGACAGTTTAATGTCTTCCACAAGAAAAATCTTACCCTTAGCCGAAAAACAATTTTTGTCTCTCTCGGCTCTCCATATCAGAGGAAGAGACAATTCAGAAGCAGAATTCCTAAATCGCCACACTTTATGGCAAGGAGAATGGTGCCTGAGCCGGCAAATATTTGAACGCATCGTGTCACTGTGGAGCCTTCCCCAGATAGATCTCTTCGCCACAAGACAAAACAGACAGGTGCAATCCAAAAAGTTTGATTTTGGCGCACACGGCGCACCGTCAAAAGTGCGCAGCGCAGGTCAAAGCGCAACTAGCACACGGCCTGCGCACGATCTGCGCACCCTATGCTAAAGATAGGGTGCGCCGATCGCAGGCGCCGCTGTGCGCTAGGAGGCGGCGCTACAAGCAAGGGGCGGGCACGCTGGGCAGAGAGCCGGCTCGGGGGCGGAGCTACCCCCGGCCGTGCGTGCGCTTAAAAAGCGCTAATGTGAAACCAGCCTTACCCAGTAGGAACAGAGCGTTTATTTTTCTTTAAATAAATACATGTTGAGGTCCAACAATTTTTTTATTTCAGGGACATGAAACGGAAATGAAAGGATGTATGCTTTCTGGAAAATATACTGTTAGGCATATAAATTTGTTTGGTGGGCAATTAATCGTAGAACTTCTGAAGTAACAAAAATGTGGAAAAATTCAAAGGGGGTAAAATTGGTAACATCTATTTTTATTCCAGAGGTTGCTAGAAAAGGGAAAATTTGAGGGGAAAATGCATAGTCACTAAACCACAAAGAAGGGGGGAACGCGGAACTTGGCCCTGCCTCTGATGATTCAGCAGTGACGACTGACTCCGCAACCATTGGGCTGGGGGTTCCGTGGAGAACATCAATGTTCTGCTTCAGAGGCAGATTCTGTATCGATCCGGGAAATGCCATAGCAAAGAATGTTCACTGTTCCGTGGTGAACATTCTGCGGGCAATTATTTGATACGAATGCTTAGCTAAAAAAAAAAAAAACCTAATCTAACACCACGAAGACTAACCTAATCTAACACTAGCTAACCTAACGCAACATTAGTAAGTTTTCATTTTATTAATTGTATTACTTTGGAAGAAACCATAACCCTAGCTAAAGGCAAAGAAATAAAGAAAAATTATAACGTAAAAAGAAAAAGAAAAAAAAAATTAACCTGGCTTGGGGGATGACACAGAATGATCAGGGGGGTGAAGAGGAGATAGACGAATAATTTATTAAAACTGATCTAGATATTTGATTATTTTTAATTTGACAGGACAGCACTTTGAACGTTGTGTATCACACTTCTCTCCCAGAACAACTAAAAGGAGAGAAGAGAGCCACAGCCCAAGGGATGTCATATTTACAAAATAATGGGGTTTTTATCACTGTGATGGGGTCCATCATAGTGACCAAATGTTAGGAACCAAATAAATTGCTCCATGAACTTACTGAGTGCAGGCAGGCAGAGATTGGCGGGTGCACAATTTATGTGCCAGCCATTTTGCTTTGGGAACAGGAGGTGGGAGACCGGCGGACAGCAGTTCCGATACCAAGATATCATGGGAGCCCTGGGGACACCATTACGCTCTCTTCTGACATATCAGATCATGAGAGCGGATAAAGAAATGATTTTTAAACAGGACTTTTTCTTTTTTTTTTTACATGATAGTTATTTGCGGAACAGTGAACACATTCGGGGATTGTAAAAACCAGCCTTGATCATGTTCGCTGGGGTCTAAGCTATCCCTGGTAGCTGAAACCCTTGAGATTTTCTGACGCCGAATGGCGCTATTAACTTATTTCTCACCTCTGTTAAAAAGCAGAGATAAGGAATAAGGCCCCTTAACTGCCACCATTAAAAGGTTCTGGAGTATCCGTGGTTGTTAAAAAGTCAAGTATACCTTTATCCCCTTCACCCCCAAGGGTGGTTTGCACGTTCATGACCGGGCCAATTTTTACAATTCTGACCACCGTACCTTTATGAGGTCATAACTCTGGAACGCTTCCATGGATCCCGGTGATTCTGACAATGTTTTCTCGTGACATATTGTACTTCATGTTAGTGGTAAAATTTCATTCAAATAACTTGCGTTTATTTGTGAGAAAAATGGAAATTTGGCGAAAATTTCGCAATTTTCCAACTTTGAATTTTTATGCCCTTAAATCACAGAGAAACGGCACACAAAAAACTTGATAACTAACATTTCCCACATGTTTACTTTACATCAGCACAATTTTGGAACCAAAATTTTTTTTTTGTTAGGAAGTTATAAGGGTTAAAATTTGACCAGCGATTTCTCATTTTTACAACACCATTTTATTTTTAGGACCACATCACATTTGAAGCCACTTTGAGGGGTCTATATGATAGAAAATACCCAAAAGTGACACCATTCTAAAAACTGCACCCCTTAATGTGCTCAAAACCACATTCAAGAAGTTTATTAACCCTTTAGGTGCATCACAGGAATTTTTTTGAATATTTAACCCCTTACCTACAATTGACGTAATATTCCGTCCATGTAACCATGGACCTAATTACCATGGACGGAATATTACGTCATCGCGATCAGCGGCGCCCACGTGGTGAGCGCCGCTGATCGCGGCCGAGTGTCAGCTAATTATCATAGCTGACACCCGGCACAATGTGTCAGGGGCGGTCACGGACCGCCCCCGACACGTTAACCCCTTGCACACCGCGATCAAACGCGATCGCGGTGTACCGGGGGTTAAAGGGAAGCATCGGCAGGGAGGGGGCTCCCTCCGTGCTTCCCTGAGCACCCCACGGCAGCGCAATGTGCAGCGCTGCTGCGGGGGGCTCCTTTCCTCCAGGCCCCCGAATCCAAGATGGCGACGGGGGCCTTCGGGGGCCTGAGGAAGCTGGCTTCCTCAGTGCCTGCAAAGCGCAGGCATGAGGAAGTCTGCAGCAGTGCCTGTGACAGATCGCTGATCTGTCACAGTGATCTGTGATGTGACAGATCAGCGATCTGTCACAGGACAGTGATGTCCCACCTGGGACAAGGTAATAAAGTAAAAAAAAAAAAAAAAAAAAAGTGTTAAAAATAATAATAAAAAAAAAATCGCTAAATAAAGTAAAAAAAAAAAAAAAAAATATTCCCCAATAAATCCATTTTTTCAAAATAAAAAAACCCCAAAACAATAAAAGTACACATATTTGGTATCGCCGCGTCCGTAATGACCTGCCCTATAAAACTGTCCCATTAGTTAACCCCTTTAGCGAACCCCTTAAAAAATAAAAATAAAAAACAAAGCAAAAAATAATGATTTATTATCATACCACCGAACAAAAAGTGCAATAACGCGCGATCAAAAAGACGCATATAAATATCCATGGTACCGCTGAAAACGTCATCTTGTCCCACAAAAAACGAGCCGCCATACAGCATCATCCGCAAAAAAATAAAAAAGTTATAGCTCGCAGAATAAAGCGAAACAAAAATAATTATTTTTTATATAAAATTGTTTTCATTGCAAAAAACCGACAAAACATAAAAAAAGACCTAAATGAGGTATCGCTGTAACCGTACTGACCCGAAGAATAAAACCACTTTATCAATTTTACCGCACGCGGAACTGTCTAAACGCACCCCCCCAAAAGAAATTCATGAAACGCTGGTTTTTGTTCATTCTGCGTCCCAAAAATCGAAATAAAAAGCGATCAAAAAATGTCACGTGCCCGAAAATGGTACCAATAAAAACGTCAACTAGTCCCGCAAAAAATAAGACCTCACATGACTCGGTGGGTCAAAATACGGAAAAATTATAGCTCTCAATATGTGGTGATGCAAAAACTATTTTTACAATAAAAAGCGTCTTTTAGCGTGCGACAGCTACCAAACATAAAAACCGCCATAAATCGTAAATCAAACCCCCCGTTATCACCCCCTTAGTTAGGGAAAAATAATAAAACTAAAAGAAAATGTATTTATTTCCATTTTCCCGCTAGGGTTAGGGTTAGGGCTAGGGTTAGGGTTAGGGCTAGGGTTAGGGCTAGGGTTAGGGCTAGGGTTAGGGCTAGGGCTCAGATTAGGGTTAGGGGTGTGTTGAGGTTAGGGTTGGAGTTATAATTGGGGGGTTTCCACTGTTTGGGCACATCAGGTGCTCTCCAAAGGCAACATGGCGTCTGATCTCAATTCCAGCCAATTCTGCGTTGAAAAAGTCAAATGGTGCTCCTTCCCTTCCAAGCTCTGCCATGCGCCCAAACAGTGTTTTACCCCCACATGTAGGGTATCAGCCTACTCAGGACAAATTACAAAACAACTTTTGGGGTCCAATTTCTCCTGTTACCCTTAGGAAAATAAAAAATTGGGGGCAAAAATATCATTTTTGCGGAAAAAAATGTTTTTTTTATTTTCACGCCCAGGCGTTATAAACTTCTGTGAAGCACTTGGGGGTTCAAAGTGCTCTCCACACATCTAGATAAGCTCCGTGGGGGGTCTAGTTTCCAAAATGGGGTCACTTGTGGGGAGTTTCAATAGTTTAGGTACATCAGGGGCTCTCCAAACGCACATGACACCCGCAGACCAATCCATCAAAGTCTGCATTCCAAAACGTCACTACTTCCCTTCCGAGCCCCGACGTGTGCCCATACAGTAGTTTTCTCCCACATATGAGGTATCAGCGTACTCAGGACAAATTGGACAACAACTTTTGGGGTCCAATTTCTCCTGTTACCCTTGGGAAAATAAAAAAATTGGGGACTAATTGATCATGTTTGTGGAAAAAATACGATTTTTTTATTTTCATGCCTGGGCATTATAAACTTCTGTGAAGCCCTTGGGGGTTCAAAGTGCTCACCACACATCTAGATAAGTTCCTCAGGGGGTCTAGTTTCCAAAATGGGATCATTTGTGGGGGGTTTCCACTGTTTAGGTGCATTAAGGGCTCTCCAAAGGCAACATGACACCCACAGACCATTCCATCAAAGTCTGCATTCCAAAACGTCACTACTTCCCTTCCGAGCCCCGACGTGTCCTCATACAGTAGTTATCTCCCACATATGGGGTGTCAGCGTACTCAGAACAAATTGGACAACAACTTTTGGGGTCCAATTTCTCCTGTTACCCTTGGCAAAATAAAAAAATGGGGACTAAAAGATGATGTTTGTGGAAAAAATACGATTTTTTTATTTTCACGCCCGGACGTTATAAACCTCAGTGAAGCACTGGGGGGTTCAAAGTGCTCACCACACATCTAGATAAGTTCCTTGGGGGGTCTAGATTCCAAAATGTTGTCATTTGTGGGGGGTTTCCACTGTTTTGGTACATCAGGGGTTTTCCAATCGCGACATGGTGTCCGATCTCAAATCTAGCCAAAAACGTCAAATGGCGCTGCTTCCCTTCCGAGCTCTGCTATGCGCCCAAATAGTCATTTACACCCACATATGGGGTATCAGCGTACTCAAGACAAATTGCACAATAACTTTTAGGGTCCTATTACCCTTGGAAAAATAAAAATTGGGGGTGAAAAGATCATTTTTGTGGAAAAAATATGATTTTTTAATTGTACCGCTGTACGTTATAAACTTCTGTGAAGCCCTTGTGGGTTCAAAGTTCTCACCACATATCTAGATAAGTTCCTTGGGGGGTATAGTTTCCAAAATGGGGTCACTTGGGGGGTTTCCACTGTTTAGGTACATCAGGGGCTCTCCAAACGCGACATGGCGTCCGATCTGAATTCCAGCCAATTTTGCATTGAAAAAGTCAAACGGCGCTCCTTCCCTACTGAGGTCTGCCATGCGCCGAAACAGTGGTTCCCCCCCACATATCAGGTATCAGCGTACTCAGGACAAATTGCACAATAACTTTTGCAGTCCAATTTCTCCTGTTACCCTTGGTAAAATAAAGAAAATTGAACCTGAAGTATTTTTTTTGTGAAAAAAAGTTAAATGTTCATTTTTTTTTTAATATTCAAAAAATTCCTGTGACGCACCTAAAGGGTTAATAAACTTCTTGAATGTGGTTTTAAGCATCTTAAGGGGTGCAGTTTTTAGAATGGTGTCACTTTTGGGTATTTTCTATCATATAGACCCCTCAAAGTGGCTTCAAATGTGAAGTGGTCCCTAAAAATAAAATGGTGTTGCAAAAATGAGAAATCGCTGGTCAATTTTTAACCCTTATAACTTCCTAACAAAAAAAAATTTTGGTTCCAAAATTGTGCTGATGTAAAGTAAGCATGTGGGAAATGTTATGTATTAAGTTTTTTGTGTGCCATATCGCTGTGATTTAAGGGCATAAAAATTCAAAGTTGGAAAATTGCGAAATTTTCAAAATTTTCGCCAAATTTCCGTTTTTTTCACAAATAAACGCAAGTTATTTGAATGCAATTTTACCACTAACATGAAGTACAATATGTCACGAGAAAACAATGTCAGAATCACAGGGATCCATGGAAGCGTTCCAGAGTTATGACCTCATAAAGGTACAGTGGTCAGAATTGTAAAAATTGGCCCGGTAGTTAACGTGCAAACCACCCTTGATAGTGAAGGGGTTAAAAATAAATGAACATCTAACTTTTTTTCACAAAAAAATTACTTCAGGTTCAATTTTTTTTTATTTTACCAAGGGTAACGGGAGAAATTGGACTGCAAAAGTTATTGTGCAATTTGTCCTGAGTACGCTGATACCTGATATGTGGGGGGGAACGACTGTTTCGGCGCATGGCAGAGATCAGAATGGAAGGAGCGCCGTTTGACTTTTTCAATGCAAAATTGGCTGGAATTCAGATTAGACGCCATGTCACGTTTGTAGAGTCCCTGATGTACATAAACAGTGGAAACCCCCCAAGTGACCCCATTTTGGAAACTATACCCCCCAAGGAACTTATCTAGATATGTGGTGAGAACTTTGAACCCACAAGGGCTTCACAGAAGTTTATAACGTACAGCGGTACAATTAAAAAATCATATTTTTTCCACAAAAATGATCTTTTCACCCCAATTTTTATTTTCCCAAGGGTAACAGGACCCTAAAAGATATTGTGCAATTTGTCCTGAGTACGCCGATACCCCACATGTGGGGGTAAACCACTATTTGGGTGCATGGCAGAGCTCGGAAGGGAAGCAGCGTCATTTGACGTTTTTGGCTGGAATTGAGATCGGACACCATGTCGCGATTGGAAAACCCCTGATGTACCAAAACAGTAGAAACCCCCCACAAATGACACCATTTTGGAAACTAGACCCCCTAAGGAACTTATCTAGATGTGTGGTGTGAACTTTGAACCCCCAAGGGCTTCACAGAAGTTTATAACAAAGCCATACAATTAAAAAATCATATTTTTTCCACAAAAATGATCTTTTCACCCTCAATTCTTATTTTTCCAAGAGTAACAGGACCCTAAAAGTTATTGATCAAATTGTCCTGAGTACGCTGATACCCCACATGTGGGGGTAAACCACTATTTGGGCGCATGGCAGAGCTCGGAAGGGAAGCAGCGCCATTTGACGTTTTTGGCTGGAATTGAGATTGGACACCATGTCGCGATTGGAAAACCCCTGATGTACCTAAACAGTGGAAACCCACCACAAATGACACCATTTTGTAAACTAGATCCCCCAAGGAACTTATCTAGATGTGTGGTGAGCACTTTGAACCCCCCAGTGCTTCACAGAAGTTTATAACGCCCGGGCGTGAAAATAAAAAATTCGTATTTTTTCCACAAACATGATCTTTTAGTCACCATTTTTTTATTTTCCCAAGGGCACCAGGTGAAATTGGACCCCAAAAGTTGTTGTCCAATTTGTCCTGAGTATGCTGATACCCCATATGTGGGAGAAAACTACTGTATGGGCACACGTCGGGGCTCGGAAGGGAAGTAGTGACGTTTTGGAATGCAGACTTTGAGGGAATGGTCTGCTGGTGTCATGTTGCCTTTGGAGAGCACCTAATGCACCCAAACAGTGGAAACCCCCCACAAATGACCCCATTTTGAAAACTAGACCCCCTAAGGAACTTATCTAGATGTGAGGTGAGCACTTTGAACCACCAAGGGCTTCACAAAAGTTTATAATGCCCGGGCATGAAAATAAAAAAATCGTATTTTTTCCAGAAACATGATCAATTAGTCCCCAATTTTTTTATTTTCCCAAGGGTAACAGGAGAAATTGAACCCCAAAAGTTGTTTTCCAATTTGTCCTGAGTACGCTGACGCCCCATATGTGGGAGAAAACTACAGTATTGACACACGTCGGGGCTCGGAAGGGAAGTAGTGATGTTTTGGAATGCAGACTTTGAGGGAATGTTCTGCGGGTGTCATGTTGCCTTTGGAGAGCCCCTAATGTACCTAAACAGTGGAAACCCCCCACAAATGACCCCATTTTGGAAACGAGACCCCCTAAGGAACTTATCTAGATATGTGGTGAGCACTTTGAACCCCCAAGGGCTTCACAGAAGTTTATAATGCCCGGGCATGAAAATAAAAAAATCGTATTTTTTCCACAAACATGATCAATTAGTCCCCAATTTTTTAATTTTCCCAAGGGTAACAGGAGAAATTGGACCCCAAAATTTGTTGTCCAATTTGTCCTGAGTACGCTGATACCTCATATGTGGGAGAAAACTACTGTATGGACACACGTCGGGGCTCGGAAGGGAAGCAGTGACGTTTTGGAATGCAGACTTTGATGGAAAGGTCTGCGGGTGTCATGTGTGTTTGGAGAGCCCCTGATGTAACTAAACTATTGAAACTCCCCACAAGTGACCCCATTTTGGACACTAGACCCCCCACGGAACTTATCTAGATGTGTGGTGAGCACTTTGAACCCCCAAGTGCTTCACAGAAGTTTATAACACTCGGACGTGAAAATAAAAAAAATCATTTTTTTCCACAAAATGATATTTTTGCCCCCAATTTTTTATTTTCCTAAGGGTAACAGGAGAAATTGGACCCCAAAAGTTGTTTTGCAATTTGTCCTGAGTAGGCTGATACCCTACATGTGGGGGTAAAACACTGTTTGGGCGCATGGCAGAGCTTGGAAGGGAAGGAGCACCATTTGACTTTTTCAACTGAGAATTGGCTGGAATTGAGATCAGACGGCATGTTGCATTTGGAGAGCCCCTGATGTGCCCAAACAGTGGAAACCCCCAATTCTAACTCCAACCCGAACCCCAACACACCCCTAACCCTAATCTCAGCCCTAGCCCTAACCCTAGCCCAAAAATGGAAATAAATACTTTTTTTTATTTTATTATTTTTCCCTAACTAAGGGGGTGATAATGGGGGGTTTGATTTACTATTTATGGCGGTGTTTATGTTAGGCGGCTGTCGCACGCTAAAAGACGCTTTTTATTGTAAAAATAGTTTTTGCATCACCACATATTGAGAGCTATAATTTTTCCGTATTTTGACCCACTGAGTCATGTGAGGTCTTATTTTTTGCGGGACGAGTTGACGTTTTTATTGGTACCATTTTCGGGCACGTGACATTTTTTGATCGCTTTTTATTCCGATTTTTGGGACGCAGAATGAACAAAAACCAGCGTTTCATGAATTTCTTTTGGGGGGGTGCGTTTACACCGTCCCGCGTGCGGTAAAATCCATAAAGCGGTTTTATTCTTCGGGTCAGTACGGTTACAGCGATACCTCATTTAGGTCGTTTTTTTATGTTTTGTCGGTTTTATGCAATGAAAACTATTTTATATAAAAAATAATTATTTTTGCATCGCTTTATTCTGCGAGCTATAACTTTTTTATTTTTTCGCTGATGATGCTGTGAGGTGGCTCGTTTTTTGCGGGACAAGATGACATTTTCAGCGGTACCATGGATATTTATATGCGTCTTTTTGATCGCGCATTATTACACTTTTTGTTTGGCGGTATGATTTTTTATTTTTATTTTTTAAGGGGTTCGCTAAAGGAGTTAACTAATGTGACAGTCGTTACGGACGAGGCGATACCTAATATGTGTACTTTTATTGTTTTGTTTTTTTTTTATTTCCAAAAAATGGATTTATTTAGGGGAATATTTTTTTTTTTCTAATTTATTTGGCGATTTTTTTAAAATTATTTTAACACTTTTTTTTATTTTTTTTTTTAACTATTAAATAGTCCCAGGTGGGACATCACTGTCCTGTGACAGATCGCTGATCTGTCACATCACAGATCACTGTGTCAGATCAGCGATCTGTCACAGGTAGTACAGAAGGCTTCCTCATGCCTGCGCTTTGCAGGCACTGAGGAAGCCAGCTTCCTGCAGGCCCCCGAAGGCCCCCGTCGCCATCTTGGATTCGGGGGCCTGCAGGAAAGGAGCCCCCCGCAGCAGCGCTGCACATTGCGCTGCCGTGGGGGGCTCAGGGAAGCACGGAGGGAGCCCCCTCCCTGCCGATGCTGCCCTTTAACCCCCGGTACACCGCGATCATGTTTGATCGCGGTGTGCAAGGGGTTAACGTGTCGGGGGCGGTCCGTGACCAACCCTGACACATTGTGCCGGTTGTCAGCTGTGATAATCAGCTGACACCCGGCCGCGATCAGCGGTGCTCACCACGTGGGCGCCGCTGATCGCGGTAGACGTACTATCCCGTCCATGGGCATAGGGGCCCGGGTCCCATGGACGGGATAGTACGTCGGATGTCAGGAAGGGGTTAAATCAACAACAGAATACCTTTGCCAACAGAAGATTGGAGTTTTGGAATTGTCCAGCCAAAGCCCAGATCGAAATTCAATTTAAAACCTGTGGCTAACTGGAAGAGGGCTGTAAACAAGAGATGCTATCGCTATCTGATTTGGAGCAGTACTGCATGGAAGAGTGTGCAGAGACTGCCAGTTCTAAATGTGCCATGTTGTTAGACTCCTATTTATAAATCCTGAATGCTGCCAAGAAATCAAAAGGGTTCTTCAACAAAATAATAGTTTAAGGATGCACATATTTATGCAACCACATTATTTTACATATTTTAATAGTACGGATTATAGGTAACATTTACCCCTTCGCGATATGCACCGAACTCAGAGGCGTATCCAGGGGGGGGCAGCCGGGGCAGTTGCCCCGGGCGCAGGCGGCAGGGGGGCGCAGTCGGGCTGCCCGGCCGCCTAATGCAGCGGTCGGCAGTGTCTCTCCCCTGGCGATTGCGTTCTGCCGCCCCCCATCCTGTGAGTCGGCTATTCTCTGTGACGGCTGTCAAGCTGACAGCCGACGCAGAGAAGGAGGCCGCGCCGGCTCCCAGGCAGCAATTGTACTGGCGTCTATACAGACGCCAGTACAATTGAAGCTCTGACCGCCGGGTCAGAGCGACGTCAGCAGAGTGAGCAGGTCGTGTGATCACGCTGCTGACGTCACTCCCGGCGCCCAGAGCGAACGCTGGTGGTAAGTGTGCTCCTCTGTGGAGCTGAAGAAACCACCGAAGATGGGAGATGGGGGGGTGTTCATGAGTGGAGATGGGGGTTAATGTGGGGATGGGGGTTAATGAGTGGATATGGGGCTTAATGTGGGGAAGGGGGTTAATGAGTGGAGATGGGGGTTAATGAGTGGAGATGGGATTAATGTGGGGATGGGGTTAATGTGTGGGGATGGGGGTTAATGAGTGGGGGGTTAATGTGTGGAGATGGGATTAATGTGGTGATGGGGGTTAATGTGGGGGGTTACTGAGTGGAGATGGCGGTTAGTGTGGGGATGGGGGTGAATGATTGGGGGTTAATGAGTGGAGATGGGGTTAATGAGTGTGGGGGTTAATGAGTGGAGATGGGGGTTGGATGGGGGTTAATGAGTGGGGGGTTAATGAGTGGAGATGGGGGATTAATGAGTGGAGATGTGGGATTAATGTGTGGAGGGGTTAATGAGTGGGGATGGGGGTTAATGAGTGGGGATGGGGGTTAATGTGTGGGGGGATTTGGAGTGGGGGTACATAATGTGTGGGGAGATTTAGAGTGGGGGTACATAATGTGTGGGGGGATTTGGGAGTAGGGATGAGGGGTTATTGAGTGGGGATGGGGGGTACTTAATGTGTGTGGGGGATTAGGGATGGGGGATTTGGAGTGGGGATGGTAATTAATGTGTGTGGGGAGATTTGAGGACACAAAATGAAGAGTATGAGGAAACAGTATGGGGGATGGGTGCAGACAGTAAGGGGTACGAACGGGTGAATGTATGTGGACACAGCATGGGGAGTCGGGGATATGTGTGAGCAGACAGTATAGAGAGTGAGGGGGTAAATATATGAGGAGACAGTATGAGGAGGGAGGGGAATAGTGTGAGGCCACAGTATATTGCAGATATTTTTATTTGGGAGCATTATAATGACACTTCTATCTTTAAGGGCATCGTGAGGAGATTTGCTGCAGAAGACCGGAGAAGATGGAAGTCTACAGAGTTGGCTGTGGATGAGAAAACTCATCATGGGGTCTGGACAAGAAGAAGAAAAGGAGAACGACTGCAGAGACGACGTCATCTATAAGGTACCTGGGTGTAAATGTTATTTGTGACACTGACTAATTCTCATGTTTTTATTTGTTAGGAGCATTAAAGGGGTTGTCCAGGTTTGTGCTGAGTCTGCAGACATTCTATGTGACTGCAGACTTCTGAATTCTCACAGTGCTCACTGAACGCTGTCAGGATTCTCTCGTGCCGGTAATTTACATACATGCAGTCACATGCAGACTAGACGTGTGTGGCCTCACTCAATGAAAATGAACGGAGCGAGGCCGGGCACGTCTAGTCAGAATGTGGCCAGAAGTATACAAATCACATACTTGTGCTGACATGACTGTATATCGGCAAGGGAGAATCCTAAAAGTGTGCAGTGCATTCGTTGTGAGAATTCAGAAGCTGCAATGTCACGATTCAGCTCTGCAGGTTCCAGTAGTCATCACATGGACATTTCACTCATATGCGATTTTTATAGTTATGGTCCTGTGACAACGAGCTTCTCTTCCTGCTTTCAGTTTTTTACTGAACATTGAGAACCTTAGGGAGAGCAGCTCGTGGGTACATGACTAACTGTGCAAGTCGCATATGTACTTGGGGGGGGGCCGAACCAATTTCTTGCCCCGGGTGCCAGAAAGCCTAGATACGCCTCTGACCGAACTAGTACTGCGGGAGATGTGTTCCCGCAAAGAGCAATATTAGTACGGCGCACTGATCGCGAGGCCTCATGCTGAACTCCGCGGCGATCGGGTGCGGGTGTCAGCTGTATGTGATAGCTGACACCACGCAGCAACGCCCACAATCGGTAGTAGCACCGATCGCGGGCATTTAACCCCTCTGATGCCGCTGTCAGAAGTAGAGGGAGCTCCCTACGTTGTCTTGATGGTCTCCATGGAGACCCCCGGCTCCAAGAGGGCTGCGGAGTCCTGCAGGTAAGGTGGCTTGTGAGCGCCTGCTGAGAGCAGGCGCTGGCATGCCTCCTTACCTGCCCGTCAGATCACTGATCTGATATTCTGCAGTGCAGAGTATCAGATCATTGATCTGATGTTATATAGTAATGTCTCATACTAGGACAATGTAAAAGAGTAAAAAAAAAATATTACAAAGTGTAAAAATTTAAAAAAAAATCCCTAAATAAAAATATTTTTTTCCAATGAATGCATTTCTTTATGTCAATAAATAAAAAAAAAAAAAACAATAAAAGTACACATATTTGGTATTGCCGCATCCGTAACGACACGCTCTATAACACTGTCCCTTCAGTGAAAACCGAGAGAAAAATTAAAATAAAAAATGAGCCAAAAAACAATGCTTTATCATCATACCGCTGAACTAAAAGTGCAATAAAACAAAAACAAATCAAAAAGACGGATGTAAAAATGGCAACAATGAAAACATCATCTTGTCATGCAAAAAACAAGCTGCCGTACAGGTCCATCAACAGAAAAATAAAAAAGAATTAAGTGACGCAAAAATAATTATTTTTTCTATAAAATAGTTTTAATTGCGCATAAAAACATACAAAAAGATAAATGAGATATCGCTGTAATCGCACTGACCAATAGAATAAAGCTACCTTACCAATTTTACCACATTTGGAATGGTATAAAAAATAAATAAAAAGCGATTCCTGAATTGCTGGTTTTTGACCATTCTGTCCCCCAAAAATTGGAAGAGAAAGCGATCAAAAAACAAGCCCTCACATGACTCTGTCGGACGAAATATGAAAAAATTATAGCTTTCAAAATATAGTGACGCAAAAACTAGTGACACTGTGACATCAGCCAAATATAAATCTGGTATCGCTATAATTGCACCAACCTGAAGAATAACGTCGCCTAATTACTTATACCGCATGTGGAAATGGCGTAAAAAATAAATAGAACTAATTCTTCACATGCTGTTGATTTTTTTTATTCTGCCTCCAAAACATCGCTGTCATGTCCCACGACTTGGGAAATCATTTAATATTTGCATTGTTTGCGTTGCATCATCTGTTGCTAGGCAGAAGTTTGCCTTTCCCTGTATTTTGTCCCAACTCTCTCCCTGTAGTCCTGTGATGTAAGTTTGTTCCCTCCCTTATTCTCCATTTTGTGATCGTCCCTCCATCTGTATGCATCTTCTTACATGTCCTCTGAAGAATATTCCTTTTTACCTGCTGCTTTCATCATAATACAAGAATTTCAGTTAAAGCATCCCTCTTTTCCTGGAGTCTTCTTACATGAGATCGTGGCTGAGTTAAGCTGTCTGATTAATCGGTATGAACGTGAGTACAGGTCGATACGGAAAGGGCCCAGAAAGAGAGGTCTATCCAGGCACCATACGTTCTACATATCCATGAGTCAGAATAGTTAAAAGGAATAACCTGCCTTCAGAGACAGTAACTCAAGGTCTGTGCTAAATCTCAGTGGAAAAGGACATTTTCCAGATAGACTGTAACCCAGTTCCAGCCAGACCCCAGCGTGCATAGAAGCCACACACTGCAGCTGAACTGTGGGAAGTATAACCCCCATCATTACACAGGACCCTGCAGCTGCTCCAGCATTAGATACAAAGTATCAACTCTGTGCAGAGTCTCTGTGTATTTCCTGTTGCCGAACAGTGAGAAGTATAACCCCCATCATCAACTCTTCCTGCCTGCAATCTAATCATGTCTGAAGCAAGGAATACAATGTCCCTACCAGACTTACAAGCACAGGAAAGAGACCCAGACCCCCATCCACCATCTAGCGAAAGGGGAAAACGTACAGTCAAACCCACATGGAAAGTCATGGAGAATTTAGAGACTGCAAAATGTGAATTATATAGTGATGTGTCTTCAGTATGGAAGAAAGTGCTGAGTCATATAGACACTGCATCAAGGCCTGCTTCTCATGAGTTACCACCAGAGGGAGTCCTAGAACAATTATGCACAGCATACCAAATGTATATGGAGAAGAGTGACCAATATATTATTCTCCTGAAGAAACTGAATCTCCCAGAGACTTTAAACGAATTGCAAGGTTTCCAGCAGCTTAATTCTGAAAGAGACTGCACTGTACGTGACATTAAAGCCAGGATAGAGGCTAGAATCGCACGAACACCAGATGCATCAACTCGCTCATCCAAATCGTGTAAGCACTCAAAACGTTCATCTAGGTCAAGTTCATCAAAATATTCTACTCTTACTGAGCAGCTTATAAGAGCACGTGCTAAGGCTGAAACTACTAAGGTACAAGCTGCCTTTGCACAAAAGAGAGCAGAAATGGATGCAGCTGTTGCACAAAAGAGAGCAGAAATGGATGCAGCTGCTGCACAAAAGAGAGCAGAAATGGATGCTGAAGCGGCACGCATGGAAGCTCTAGAGAAGGAATGTGAGCATGCAACAGCCATGGCAGAATTAAAGGTACTCGAGCAGGCTATCAGTGGGAGTCAAAGAGACAGCGTCAGTTTGTGTGAAATGGAGGCAGAAGACCCTATCGAACGCACAAGAGACTACGTGCTAAGCCAAGATGGCGAAACGCAGATCATCACTAACACTCCTGATGGTGTTGACGCTTCTCCAGAGCACCAGGATGCCGATCCACTTACAGAATCCTGCATTCAAGGTCAGTACAATGCTCCCAAACTTGAACTTCCTTCATATTCCAGTATGCGCCAAAACCCTGCATCTCACCAAACTCCACAGGCTAATACCTACATGCAACCCAATATGCCGGCAGGTCATTATACCCTCGACAACCACACAGTGCCACCTCCACATGTAGCAGAAACTATACCCACCAAACCAGTTGCTGGACTAAATGCATATGCCACTCCATACTTCCCCATGTTTCAAGGCCAAGACGTCTCCACCTCTATGTACAACACCGCTCAGGCTACAATTGTGCATCCTAAGTCAGAAAGAACAGACATGTCCGACTTCGCAAGGTACATGATTCGCCGTGAACTTACTAAAACCGGTCTCACAAGGTTCAACGACCAACCTGAAAATTACAGAGGTTTGAAAAGTGCCTTTAGAACCCTAACTAGTGACCTCGGCATCACTGCTGCGGAAGAGCTGGACCTGCTGATCAGATGGTTAGGACCACAATCCACAGAGCGTGTCAAGAGACTCAGATCTGTACATATCAGTAATCCAACGGCTGGTCTCATGGCTGCATGGGAAAGACTAGAGAGAAATTTTGGCAGTCCAGAAGCCATAGAGGATGCACTGTTCAAGCGACTACAGAGTTTTCCAAAGATATCCAGCAAGGACAGTTCAAAGTTCCTAGAGCTCAGTGACCTGCTGTTAGAGCTCCAGCTGGCCAAGGCAGACACCTACCTACCTGGCCTTAGCTACCTGGACACTGCTCGTGGAGTAAAACCCATTATCTCCAAGCTACCTTACAATGTACAAGAGAAGTGGACTGCAATAGGGTCAAAATACAAGAAAGACCATCAAGTGTCATTTCCTCCGTTCTCCTACTTCTGTGAGTTTATAAAAGACATTGCAGAGCGTAAGAATGACCCAAGCTTTTCCTATGGAGAATCCAGTGGCCCAGCTTCACCTCCCTCTAAATACGTGAGCACACGCTCGAATGACAGAAACCGCAGGAGTCCAGTTTCAGTGAAGAAGACGGATATTCTTCCCTTACCAACATCAGCCCCAGGCAAGAGCAACAAGGGTGAAAAGATAGAGAACCCAAATCGTGAGTGTCCCATCCACAAGAAACCACATCCCTTAAAAAAGTGCATCGGCTTCAGGAAGAAACCGCTCCAAGAAAGCAAGGAACTTCTAAAGAAGTTTGGGGTATGCTACAGATGTTGTGCTTCTACTGAACACCTTGCTAAAGACTGTAAAACTACAATTAAGTGTATGGAGTGTGACAGTGAGGATCACGTACAAGCACTCCACCCATACCGTCCAGACTCTACACGTACTCCTTTCCCCCACCACGAGCCATGGCGGGGAGGACACAGCTCAAACTGCAAGTCATACCACAATATCTTCTTCATGCACAGAAGTCTGCGGAGAAGGTCTCTGGGACAAGTCCTGTGCGAAGATTTGTCTGGTGAACGTATATCCCAACGGTCACCCAGAGAAAGCCGTGAAGGTGTACGTCCTCTTGGATGATCAGAGCAACCGATCACTTGCAAGGTCAGAACTCTTTGATATGTTTAACTTAAAGGGAAATGCTTACCCTTACACCTTAAGTACCTGCATCGGTGTTACAGAGGTCTCTGGGAGAAGGGCCAGTGGTCTTATAGCGACATCCCTCGAAAACACCGTAGAGATACCCTTACCTACACTTGTCGAGTGCAACCAGATTCCATCCAATCGAGAAGAGATCCCAATGGCAGAGGCTGCTCTTCATCACCCACATCTCAAGGGGATAGCAAACAAGATACCAACCCTCAACAACAGCGCAGATATCCTGATTCTGCTTGGCAGAGACATTCTCCGGCTGCACAAGGTACGTCAGCAAATTAATGGACCACACGACGCACCATTTGCCCAACGCTTTGATCTAGGCTGGGTAATTATAGGCGATGTTTGCATACACAAGATGAAGAGACCTAATAACATCTCCTCTTACAAAACACACATCTTGCCAAATGGTCGCAGCACTCATTTTCAGCCATGCCCATATCATTACTGGGTGAAAGAGAAAGTGAGCAACACCAAGAGGCAACAGGAATCCTTCAACAACATGAACATGCTCCAGCCCTGGGACGAAAACCTTGCGTCAACAGTGTTCGATTCCACAAGTGAAGACAAGTTAGCACCCACAAGGGAAGATTAAGAATTCATAAAGGTTATG
The DNA here is from genome assembly GCF_039654945.1 of Dendrobates tinctorius. Lineage (NCBI taxonomy): Eukaryota > Metazoa > Chordata > Amphibia > Anura > Dendrobatidae > Dendrobates > Dendrobates tinctorius. The sequence continues at coordinate 2,690,526 of NW_027361776.1, read as the reverse complement.
GACAAAGAATTTGTTCAAGATGACTCCAACAGTTGGGTAGCTCCTTTACCCTTTCGTTTCCCAAGAGCGAGGTTGCCAAACAACCTGCAGCAAGCAACTTAAAACGTACCCTAAAGAGGAAACCAGAAATGGAGAAGCATTTCATTGACTTTATGCAGAACATCTTTGACAAAGATCATGCTGAACCTGCGCCACCACTGAAGGAAGGAGAAGAATGTTGGTACCTTCCATCCTTTGGTGTCTATCACCCTCGCAAGCCTAACCAGATCAGAGTGGTGTTTGACTCCAGTGCTCAGTATGAAGGCCTCTCTCTCAACAACCTGCTACTAACTGGACCCAACCTGAACAACAGCCTCCTTGGAGTATTGATCCGCTTCAGACAAGAACCTGTTGCTATAATGGCCGACATCCAGCAGATGTTTCATTCATTGCTTCATCATGAAGGAAGACAGCAGAAACTATCTTAGGTTCCTATGGCACAAAGACAACAATGTCAACAATCAAGTCATAGACTACCGGATGAAGGTCCATGTCTTCGGCAACAGTCCTTCACCTGCTGTGGCGATCTATGGACTGAGACGGACAGCCCAGGAAGGTGAGAGAGAGTACGGATCCGATGCTCGTCAATTCGTAGAGAAGAACTTCTACATAGACGACGGGCTCAAGTCCTTGCCCACAAGTGAAGAGGCAATTGACCTACTCTCCAGGACACAGGAAATGCTATCCACATCAAACCTCAGACTCCACAAGATCATCTCTAACAGTCAAGAAGTAATGAGCGCGTTTCCATCTGAGGACCATGCCATGAACCTAAAGGACCTCAACCTAGGTTCTAATGTTCCTCCCACACAGTGCAGCCTTGGTCTACTGTGGGATATTAAACAGGACACCTTCACCTTCCAAGTGTCGCCCTGTGACAAACCCTTTACCAAACGAGGAGTCCTATCTGTCATAAACAGCATCTACGATCCTCTCGGGTTTGTAGCATCCATCACTATTCAAGGCAAGATACTGTTAAGACAGCTCACTGCCGAGAACACTGATTGGGACACACCGCTTCCGACTCAGAAACAGCAAAGGTGGGAGACATGGAAGAAGTCCTTGAAGTTCTTAGAGCAACTCCAAGTCCCACATTGTTATTCTCCAATGATTCTTACCCCAGCTACACTTCTTACACAGAAGATTGGAGCTGCTACAGTTCCTTCCGGGAATTTCGATAACAAGGACATTTACAAACGTCAGTGGAAGCAAGTACAACACATAGCTAACGTGTTTTGGCACCGATGGAAGACCGAATACTTGCACCTGCTTCAAAACCGTCACAAATGGCAGACACCCAGTCCCAATCTCCAAGAAGGAGACCTTGTCCTCTTAAAAGACAGAGGTACATCGTAACGACTGGCCAATGGGTCTTATCACCAAGGTCATGCCCAGCGAGGACGGAAAGACTCGTAAGAAAGAAGTTAAGGTGACAAAAGGGGGCTCTACCCGAACCTTCCTCCGTCCGGTCACCGATCTCGTGCTGCTTCTACCAAAGGAGGACGTCACATGAACTGAACATTGCTCCTGGACGTTGCTCACGGCGGGGAGCATACCTACTCATTCCCCAGTTTTATTGAACATTGACATTTTCCATTGGATTGAACTTTGAACATTGCCATTGGATTGCTGGGTTGGTGGAAGAGTTGGCATGTTTGCGGCTTCCCCAATCCGAAGATGGGTTTAATAGACTTGGACTTATCTTCCGGTGTGATCTACGGGTCAACAACAACGAGTTGGACTTTAAAAATGTTTATTATTGCATGCATGTTTTTCTTTTCTCTTGTTTTTCAGGTTCGAACGACTTCGAAGAATTAAGGACATCGTGAAATCCAAGGATTTCAGACGGGGAGTGTCATGTCCCACGACTTGGGAAATCATTTAATATTTGCATTGTTTGCGTTGCATCATCTGTTGCTAGGCAGAAGTTTGCCTTTCCCTGTATTTTGTCCCAACTCTCTCCCTGTAGTCCTGTGATGTATGTTTGTTCCCTCCCTTATTCTCCATTTTGTGATCGTCCCTCCATCTGTATGCATCTTCTTACATGTCCTCTGAAGAATATTCCTTTTTACCTGCTGCTTTCATCATAATACAAGAATTTCAGTTAAAGCATCCCTCTTTTCCTGGAGTCTTCTTACATGAGATCGTGGCTGAGTTAAGCTGTCTGATTAATCGGTATGAACGTGAGTACAGGTCGATACGGAAAGGGCCCAGAAAGAGAGGTCTATCCAGGCACCATACGTTCTACATATCCATGAGTCAGAATAATCGCAGTAAGGCACGGCGCACATACCGTATTTTTCGGATTATAAGACGCACTCCAAATTTTGTGGAGAAAAATAGGATTTTTTTTTTTTTTTTTTTAATAAACATTGCACAGATGGAGTTCAGTGCTGAAATCTCAGGAAACCATGGAACTGCCGGGACTCCAGGCCTTTCACAAAATGTCGGCAGAGCCCCGGCAACAGGCAGCACCAGAGACACCCGCAGCAGCACCGGGCAGCAGCGCCTGACACCTCCACAGCGCCGGACACCCCTGTAGCACTGCCGGACATCCCCTCACCCAAGCCTGAGGCCAGCAGCAACGGTACCGGTAAGGTATATACGCATTATATAAGACGCATCCCATTTGCCCACCAAATTTGTTGGAAAAAAGGTGCGTCTTATAATCCGTAAAATACAGTATATCCAGCGCCCTGCGCTGAGTGCTTACAGAGGGATTTCCATGTAAATCTCTGAAATAAGTGATTCAGACAGAACCCCCAGCAGAAAATTTGCTATAATATGGCAGATGGAGGCACTGTGGACGCAGTCTGACCTGTGATCCGGTGGTGTCAGTCTTTATACGATAGCATAAAAGTGCCATCGGCCACAGTTTTGTGCACTTCTGAAAGTAAGAAACTACGGAACAGAGGCCAGATGGAATCCAGAGTAACTCTGCTGCCTCACAATAGTGAATGGACCCATCAGGGGTTTCATCTGAATCATGTCACTCAGAGATTCAGATGGAAACCCCAAAGTAAGTGGTCAGCGTAGAGCACCGGATTAATGTAATCCCAAACATTATGTAAAATGTTCCCAATAAAAGCTTCCACTCAATCCACAAAAAAAGCAAGTCACCACTCAGATCTGTCATCTGTTAATGGAAATATAAGGGGCTTCAACTTTACTGGTAGCACAAAGGCTCTTGAAAAGCGAAATGACTCCTCACCCGCTGAAAGAAATTCAGCAAATTCTTCACTCTCAAATCCAAATGCCCCCTACCTTCTGAGCCCCAGCGTGCATAAACAACATTTAGCACCCACATGTTTGGAATTTCTGTAGTGATGAGAGCACGCCTAATTTACAGATGCATGTCTCCAGAAGCATGAGCTGGGCATAATGTACTGGTCACTACAACGGCAGTTTCTGGAAAACACCCATGGAGTCAAAATAGTCACTAACGCTGTAGATAAATTCCCAAAGAGACAATTTCCAAAATGGGGTCATTTGAGGGGGATTCTGCTTTACTAGCACTTAGGGGCTCTTTAAAAGGAATCCTCAAACTAGTGTAGGAAAATCTGAGCTCTAGTAGGCAAATAGTGCTATGTCCCTCCCGAGTCACTCCGTATGGCAAAGTAGTACTGTACAGCCACATATGGGGTATTACTACACAGAAATTGTGGGACAAATTCTGGTGCCCTTTTTACCTATTTCCCAGTGTGAAAATGTAAAACTTGGGGGCAACAAACAATCTTGGTGGCAAAAACGTAAATTATTTTTTCTTCACTGCCCAATGGTACAAAAGTCTGTGACACATCTGTGGTAGCAATATAATCACTGCACGCCAAGATGAATTCATTGAGAGGTTTAATTGGTAAAATGGGGTCACTTATGGGGGTTCTGCTGTTCTGGCACCTCAGGGGCTCTGTCAATTTAACATGGCACCTTCAAACAAGTGCAACAAAATCTGCACTGTAATATGGCGCTACTGAGCTTCTGAGCTGTGCATTGTGCCTCAAAAGTAGTTTTCGACAACATATTGGGTATCGGTGAACTCAGGAGAAACTGCACAACAAACTTTGAGGTCTATTTTCTTCTTTTGCCCTTGTGAAAATACAAAATTTGTAGCTGAAAAAGACTTTTGTGGGAAAAAATGTGATTTTTTTATTTTTTCTATTTTCATGGCTTAACATTATAAACTTCTGTGAAGCACCTTGGAATTCAAAGTGCTCAATACGCATCTACATAAGGTTCCAAGGGGGTCTAATTACCAAAGTGGTGTCACTTGTGGGGGGGGGTTTCCATTGTTTAGGCACATCAGGGGCTCTTCAAACGTGACATGACATCCACTAATTATTCTATCAAATTTTGCATTCAAAAAGTCAAATCGCGCTCCTTCCCTTCCAAGCCCTGCTGTGCGCACAAACAGTTGGTTTCATCCACATATTGGGTATCGGTGTACTCAGGAGAAATTGCAGAACAAACTGTATGATGCAATTTCTCCTTTTACTCTTATGTAAAAGCTAAATTTGAAACTAAAATGATTTAGGAAAAATGTGATGTTTTGTATTTCCACGGCTCCACGTTATAAACTTCTGTGAAGCACCTGAGGTTTCAAGGTGCTCAATACATATCTAGATAAGTTCACAAAGGGGTCTAGTTTCCAAATGGTGTCACTTATTAGGAGTTTCCACTGTTTAGGCACATCAGGGGCTCGCCAAATGCGATATGGCAACCGCTAATTATTCCCGCATATTTTACATTCAAAAAGTCAAATGGTGCTTCTTCCCTTCCGAGCCCTGCCGTGTGCCCAAACAGTGGATTTCCCTCACATATGGGATATCGGCATGCTCAGGAGAAATTGACCAACAACTTGTATGATCCATTTTCTCCTGTTACACTTGCAAAAGTAAAAAAAAGTAAATGTCTATTTTTTCCTTCCACATTCCAAAAATTCCTGTGAAGCGCCTAAATGCTTAATAAACGTCTTTAATGTGGTTTTGAGTACCTTGAGGGGTGCAGCTTTTAGAATGATGTCATTTTTGGGTATTTTCTGTCATATAGGCCCCTCAAAGTCACTTCAAGTGTGAGGTGGTCCCTAAAAAAATGGTTTTGCAAATTTTGTTATAAAAATGAGAACGCGCCAGTCAACTTTTAACCCTTTTAGGCTAGTTTCACACTTGCTTTTTTTTGCAGCGCGTTTTTCCCGCAAAAAAACGCATTAAAAAAACGCATACAAAAGCATACAACTGCTGCGTTTTTTTCAAGCATTTTTATGAGCATGCATGAAAAAAACGCAGCGTTTTTATGCGTTTGTAAGCGTTTTTAGTGCGTTTTTACCGCGTTTGCGTTTTTTTCCAACATTAGGTGGCCCCTCACACTAACCCAAAACAAGACTTTACTAACCCTAACCCTGACCCTGACCCTAACCCTAACTAACCCTAACCCTAACCCTAACTAACCCTAACCCTGACCCTAACCCTTAACCAAACCATACTTAACCCTAACCCAAACCCTAAACCCTAACTAACCCTAACCCTGACCCTAACCCTAACCCTAACTAACCCTAACCCTGACCCTAACCCTGACCCTAACCCTAACCCTAACCCTAACCCTGACCCTAACCCTTAACCAAACCATACTTAACCATAACCCTGACCCTAACCCTAACCCTGACCCTAACCCTTAACCAAACCATACTTAACCCTAACCCTGACCCTAACCCTGACCCTAACCCTGACCCTAACCCTTAACCAAACCATACTTAACCCTAACCCTGACCCTAACCCCAACCCTAACCCTGACCCTGACCCTAACCCTAAACCCCTTTAACTAACCCTAACTCTAACCCAAACCCCTAAATTCCATGGTTAAAAAAAAAAACGCTTGTGCAAAAAAACGCATACATAAGCATGCCAATGCGCACATATGCGCACCCATAGGATATAATGGCCATTTTTAGCGCAAAACGTGCGCATATGTGCGCATGCGCTTTTTTGCAGGGCCAAAAAATGCAACATGCTGCGTCTGGAAAATACCAACGCATACCCCAAAAAAACGCAGCGCATGAAAATCGCATACATGCGCATGGCAGCGCGCAGGTATGCGCACCCATGTTAAATATAGGGGAAAAAACGCATGCGCAGGTTAGCGTTTTTTTCCAGCGCTAAAAAACGCAAATGTGAAACCAGCCTTAACTTCTTAGCTAAAAAAAAATATGTTTACAAAATTGTGCTGATGTAGACAAATGGGAAATGTTATTTATTAACTATTTTGCTTGATATGACTGATTTAAGGGCATAAAATTTAAAAGTTTGAGAACTGCAAAATTTTCAAAATTTTTGACAAATTTTCAAGTAAAATATGGCCTGAGAAAACACACTCTCACAATCATCAAGCTCTGTTGAAGGTGTTCCAGAGTTATGACCTTAAAGTGACAGTGGTCAGAATTGTAAAAACTGGCCTGGTCAGGAAGGCGAAAAGAGTCTTCGGGGCAAAGGGGTTAAAGGTGGAAAAAGTTCTCAAAATAAGGATTCTTGGTATGAATTTACATGCATGGCAAAAATCTTGAAGAAGGTGGGAGGCGCCGGGCCAAGACCTGAGACACCCCTCGGACCGGAACGCCCCCTAGGTAAGTATAATAAAAGTTATTTTTCTCCTCTTGCAGGTCGGATCAGGGGCTTATCTACAGTATTATAGAATTCAGTAGATAAGCCCTGAAAGGCAGTGGCCGTAACTCATATTAGCCAAACCTGGTGACAGGTTCCCTTTAAGGTTAGCACAAACACAAAGACCTCTCTGGAGTTAGTCTCTCCAGACACACTGAACCCTGAATGACTCAGCAGACTGACTATTTAAACCCCAAACCACACCCTGGGGTGGAGATATGGACCCCCCAACCGCTCTATGGTTGTTCTCAAAAATCCAGCCCTTAAAATGGCTGTTTAACCCCATTCCACTTAGTGTGCTGGAGCAAAACTTCTGGGTATCAAATCACTAAAGCTAATAGCATCAGTGAAATATATCTCCCTCCAGCACTTTGCCAGTGACGTTTTCACACATCCTCCTCTGCCCAAAGCTATGTGTATTGGTACCTTCACTCACTAAACAGGGAAGTCTGAACAGGGCATCTGTGTTACTATGTTGCTTCCTGGGCCTGTGCTCCACATGAAAACTAAAGTCCTGGAGCGCTAGAAATCACCTAGTCATCCCGGCATTCTTCCCCTTCCTTTCACTGATCCATCTCAGGGGCACATGATCTGACAATAGCCTGAACTTGCGGCCTAACAGGTAGTATCTCAGTGTGTTAATTGCCCATTTGATGGGCAAGCACTCTTTTTCTGCGATAGCAGAGATCTTTTGACAGGAGGAGCGTCTCCTACTCAGGAATAGGACTGGATGTTTGTCCCCATCTATTTCCTGGGACAACACAGCTTACAAACCGACCTTGAAGGCGTCAGTCTGAACCTCAAACTCCTTAGTGCAGAGGTGTGACCAGGACCACCGGCTATTTACACAGGGAAAGCTTCAACTCCTGGAATGCCATCTCCGCTTCAGAGGACTATTTGGCCATCAACATCTTCATGCCCTTATGAAGATCAGTCACAGGAATGGCCATCTTCACAAAATTTGAGCTAAATCACCAATCACCAACGATTACCATAAATGCCTGAACTTGCTTCTTGGAGACCAGTTGCAGACAATTTTGGTTTCCCTCCACCTTATTTACTTGCAGTTTTATTTTGTGCCTTCCAATGAAATAGCCTTCTCTTTCCCCAACTCTGCCTTCCTCAGCACATCCAGTGCCGCCTGAAACTTCAGTAAATCTACCCCAATAGTGGCTAAAGACCAATTGTGGACAATTTTGGTTTGCCTACACCTTATTTACTTGCGGGTTTTATTTTGTTCCTTCCAACAAAATAGCTCTTTCCCCTGGGCACACTTATTTGGGTTTATGGTAAACTCTGCCTTCCTGAGCACATCCAGTGCCGACTGGAATGTCTGAAGACTACAATGTCGTCCAGTTAAACTGCTGGATACTTTTTGTGACAGGCTAGGTTCCGGTCCACGGAACTCTTGAAGGTAGTTGGGGCTCCCTTCAGACCAAACGGTATACTGAAACCACCTGTCAGATGAGAAGGCTGTTTTCTACTTGGCGACAGAATTTTCCAGTACCCTTTTGTTAGGTCCAGGGTGGTGATATATCTGGCTGATGCTAGCCTCTCAGTGAGCTCATCTATTGTGGATTGGGCCTGATCTAGTACCTATGCCTATGGGAACCCAATACTAACAACTGTTCTATCACTTCCTCTCTTAGTTTAGTGACCCGGTATAGAAGTTATTTAAAGCGAAATGTGGAGACCTGATGTTAGCCCCTGGCTCTTGAGTGACCCCATTTATCACAGTCACATTGTCAAATGCCCGTTTTAGAGTAAGATCCAACATTTGAGCAATCCCAAAATTTCCCCCAGAAACCGCCAGTTCAGGAACCTTTGCCTCAGTCACCGTCTCGTCCTAGTCACCAGCAAGAACACACAGGGAGAACTCGCCCACCTTTGACTGCGATGGTGATTCATCATAGTTGAACCGGCTCATGTCTGAGTCACTTCGTATCCCAAACGCCGCCGTAATCCCAAGACAGGCTAAAGCCCCGCCCTATTATATCTGGGGGTAGCAGGTTCTTAACCGCTCCGACCTCATGCAAATCAGCCCCACAGTTAGTTTTTATAGTTACTCAGGCAACGAGGTAGTCTTTGGCAACCCTGGGAATACTATGGACACCCAGTTTTTCCAGGGATAAACTAGTGGGGAATGTGGCCCTAATCAAGGTCATTAAACTCCCCAAGTCCAAGAGTCCCTACACCAGTACCCCATTTATTGTTACGGGACATGACTACAGACCATAACCAGGCTGATAGTCCACGTTGCAGGTGGGAGATGCATAGTATGAATAAAAAAAAAAAAAAAATGCATAGTATGAATAGCGCCTCTGTTGTGAACACTATTGACCTGGCTTCTGAGTTTGGGTTCCCTCTGGTGGTTGCTGCTGGTAATGGAGCTGGTCTGGTTGACAGAAGTCAATCACCTGAGGATGATGATTGGAGGTTAGGTGTTACAGACTGGGAGATTTAAATGAGTAACCTTCCTTCAGTGGTTGTCGGTGATTTGGTTTGCTTCCTGAGCATTTTGGAAGTTTGCCTGCCTCCTGTTCCGTCCTGCATCTTTCAGATAAGTTATTTGTCTTCTTGAATCTTTTTGCATTTGATCCATTTTTGCTTTTCTCTGATTCTGGCTTTGCTGGTTTGAGTCAGCCTGGTTCCCTGCTGGGACCTGTGCTAGACTCTGTTCCATATGTTACAGCTTATGTCAGTCTTATCAGTATCTTTGTTTTGCACCAGTTCACATCAGAGTTCTGATTTAGTAGGGGAGAGGTCTTGTGGCCTCATTATTTTTGCATATCAGACGTGCTGGATTTTTCTGAGGGTTTTTTTGCGTGATTGCAGACAGTGTCCTTTCCTGTCCTGTTCTATCTAGATAGAGTAAGCAAATGATGGTGCCCAAACTATTTTTTGCTTGTGTTTTGTGCTTCATCTTGTCTCACCGGCAATATATGTCCGGGGGCTATCTATTCCTTTGGGGTTCTACTCCGGGGCAGTTTAGCTTTCCCATTTCTCTCTTTAGGCTTAGTTAATTCTTTTGCTGTGCCGAGGCGTCTAGGGCATCATAGGTACGAACCACTGCTATTTCTAGTTGTGCCGTCAGTTTAGGGGTCTGCAATCCGCTTTGCCACCAACCTCTCTGGTTATCTGGTTGCCTTGCCTGCTATCCTCCTCAGTTACTTAATCATAACACACCTCCCTATGTTGTAGTCCATTTGTTCGGGGGACATATGACACGGGGCAGCTATATGTCCAGGACTGTGACATCTCCAGCAGAGCAAATCTTTACCAGCGGCCATTGGCAACCCCTCAGTCACCTTTTGGGACATCTGATTCCCCCCAATGGTGGCTCTACTATCCAACTTTTGGGATTCAGTCTCCCTCTGGGTACTCCAGTATGGGGATGCAACACCTGGCTTCCTTAGGAACCTCTCAACCACCTGCTACATTTCCATTAAGTCTACCAGGTCGCCTACATTTTGGGATTTAATGGTCCCCCTGGGAAACCCAGGTCTGCATCAGTCTGGGAAGAAAATGGATAAATTGCTCCATTACGACCCGCTCTACTAACTGGGCCAGGGTGGAGGACTCCAGCTGCATCCACTTCTTTAACAGATGCAGTAAGTCAAACATTTGGGAGCGAGGGGGGGGGTTATCCTCGCAATACACCCAGTGGTGGACCCTTTGAGTTCAGACAGACATAGTCACCCCTTGACCAAGCCAGAATTCTCAGTTTTTTGTTCCGTAGGATGGATGAACATAGAAATTAAACACATGTTAAAAAGGAAGAAAGACATGTTTGTGAAATGGAAAGAGGGAGGCATATCTAAAGAAGAATATAATCCTGTCAGCAAAACCTACAGGGCATGAATCAGATTATCTAAAGCTGACAAATTAAGGCTTCCAAGAGATGTCAAAAGCAATAAAAAAATATTATGGGGATGTGTCAAAAGTAAAAGAAAAATCAAAGATGCTAAAGTATTTTTACAGAATGAAAATGATGAAATGGTAAGAAAGGATGCTGAGAAGGCCGAACTTTTCAATTCCTATTTTGCATTTGTTCTCTCTCAAAAAGGAAATATAACATCAACTGATCTTCACTGTCCTATTAAAGGAATAGAATAATCCACAATATCCATAAACAGAGAGATGGTAAGAGAATACTTAGCTAACAAATTAATTCAAGTCTCCAGGTCCAGAAGAATTACATCCCAAAGTACTGAAGGAGATAGAAGAAATTTTTGAACCCCTCTTCATAATCTTTGAAAATTCTTGGAGTGCAGAAGTTCCTGAAGACTGGAGAGGAGCAAATGTTGTTCCTATCTTCAAAAAAGGGAAGAAGGTGGACCCAGGGAACTTTAGGCCGGTGAGTCTGACTTCTATACCAGGAAAGATCTTTGAACAAATTATTAAACATGTATGTAAGTACCTGGATAAGAATGAAATTATTAACTAGTCAGCATAGATTTGTAACTAATAAGTCATGTCAGACTAACTTAATTTCCTTCTATGACAGAATCACTGACTGGGTGGATCAGGGAAATTCTGTAGATATAGTATATCTTGACTTCAGCAAAGCACTTGACAAAGTATCTCAATACTATCCTTATTGAACAAATAACTAAGTATGGAATGGACAAGGCAACGGTTAGGTGGATTCATAACTGGCTTAGTGATTGGACCCAAAGAGTGGTGGTAAATGGCTGCACATCCAGTTGGAAGAATGTCTCAAGTGGGGTACCGCAAGGCTCTGTCCTGGGCCCTGCATTGTTCAACATCCTTATCAATGATTTATTGAAGGAATTGAGGGTAAACTGATTAAATTTACTGATGAGACAAAGCTAGGAGGGATAGCTAATACTAGAGAAGAGAGAGGATTAAAAAAAAATGATATCAATAAACTGGAGCAGTGGACAGCATCTAACCGTTTTTAACAGGGAAAAATGCTAAGTACTACATCTGGGCAATAAATATGAAAAAAGCATATACAGAATGGGAGAAATAGGGCTAAGCAACAGCATATGTGAAAAAGATGGGTATACTAACAGATCACAGACTGAACATGAGTCAACAGTGTGTTGCAGCAGCAAAAAAGGCAAAAACAATTCTGGGATGTATTAATAGAAGCATACAGTCTAAGATCACGTGAAATCATTATTGCCCGCTACTCCACTTTGGTCACACCTCATCTGGAATACTGTTTTGGGCACCATATTTAAAAAAGACATCAACAAACTAGAGCAAGTTCAGAGAAGAGCGACCAGAATGGTCACCGGTCTGCAAACCAAGTCCTATGAGGAACGGTTAAAGGATTTGGGTACGTTTAGCTTGCAAAAAAGACTGAGAGGAGACTTAATAGCTGTCTACAAATATCTCAAGGGCTATCACATTGTAGAAGGATCATCTTTATTCTCATTTGCACATGGAAAGACTAGAAGCAATGTGATAAAATTGAATGGGAGGAGAGACAGACTGGATTTTAGAAAAAAAACTTTTTGACAGTTAGGGTGTTCAATGAGTGAAATCGGGGGGGGGGGGGGGGGGGCGTGCCCTCGCTGATGATGTGAGCAGACAGGGAGATCTCCAGGACCTATAGCTTATCCTGAACTCCACTGGGCCGTAAAGGAGTTGATTTACAGCCTCATTACCTCCGAAGATTATTCTGCTTGCATCGGTGCCCACAGAAGATGGTTTTATGGCCGGGGGAGCAAATAAAAAGCCTAAGGTGGCAGCAGCGGGAAAACCAGTAGCCTTCCAAGATGGCGTCGCAGCGTCTACTACAGGTACCAAAGCAGGGAGGGCTGCAGCCTTACATGCAGCAGAGAGGCTGGCAGAGTACGCAGGGGAATAGGGAAGAGTTTCCAGGCCCCATATAAACAGCTGCAGGAGAAATCTGACTCCACACAGATTAACTCCCAAGGTAACATTAGGGAGAATGGGGGGAGTAGTGCTAGCTCCCATCCACCGCATTCCTGTACACAGGACATTCCTGCAATCTCAGCCACATTCCAACAGAGTACAGAGCCTACACTGAAGGACATCCTTAGTGCTGTAAATCACTATAGCACAGCCATGTCATCCATCAGTACTCTAATAGGTCAAATTAAAGAGGAAATCTCTGGCATGAGGCAGGTTAATGATCGCATGGCAGCATCAGAAGGAAGGATTAGTGACCCTGAGGATAAAATGCCACAGATATCGCATGTTTCCCGCAGACGGGAGCAGCAGCTGTCAGCTCTGTTTAACAAAGTTGATGATTTGGAAAACAGACTAAGAAGAAATAATGTAAGAGTTATTGGAGTGCCGGAAAAAACAGAAGGGACTAATCCGACTGAATTTTTTGAGAAATGGATTCACCAAATTTTTGGTGCTGAGGTCCTGTCCCCACTTTATGCTGTGGAATGAGCCCATAGGGTTCCTACCAGACCCCTTCCACTGGGAGCTCCCCCAAGGCCAGTTTTAATGAAATTACTCCACTACAAAGACCGAGATGCCATCCTGAGGGCGGCTAGAAATAAAGATTCTATAATGGTAGATGGCCACAGAATACCATTTTTTCCTAAATACTCAGTTGAAATATCCAAAAGGAGAGCTCAATTTACGGATGTGAAAAGGCGCCTGAGGAACCTCCAAGTTTCATACTCTATGCTGTATTCGGCTAGGCTCAGAGTGGTATCTTTGAATGAAACATTCTTTTTTGAAAATCCTAAAGATGCTTCACATTGGCTGGACATGAATCAGCAACGGCTTTGACAAGAACAGCGACGCTGAAGTATATTTGTATGGCATATGTCATCTAGGATCATTAGTTCGGCCACTGTCACTATAACAACCACAATGGCCCAGTGGACTGTCCACTTTGTTATCCATTATTCGGTCCCGGTGGATCTCTTTAAATTTCATATTGATTCATTTTCTGTTTTCAGAGCTGTAGGCTCAGCTCCATTCTGTGGCTTCAGGATGGACTGGTGCTCTTACATTGACTTTTTTGTCATGTTGCAGTTGCAGTTTGTAGGGTGGGTAAGGTAGTGGCTGTTGTAACTGGTGTTTTTCTTTTTCAGAATTTTTATGTGCTGCTGATTTAGTGCTGCTCTCAGATGACATAACAGGTTGTTTATTCCTTTTATCTGTCTGACTGTAATGACGGGTAAAGCCAACTTTCTTTCATGGAATGTTCGCGGTCTGGGGGATGCTACTAAAAAGGCGGCAGTTATGGATTAAATTAGACCACATTTTCCTGCGATAGTGTGCCTACAGGAGACTCATCTGGAACAAGACAAAATATCATTCTTGACTCGTGCATGGATGAGCTGTGGGTATCACTCAAGATTTCGGTATTTTGGTCCATAGGTCTATCCCTTTTATATTGATTGCATCTACAATAGATCAAGACGGTAAATATGTATGTATTCACTGTAAAGTTTTTAATACGGAATTGTTATTGATAATAGTATATATTCCTCCCCTTTCAATAATACTGTCATGAATATTATAGCTGGTATTATTGGAAGGACCCCTGGGGTTCCGGTGATTTGCATGGGGGATTTTAATAATATCATTCATCCATATCTGAATAAGCAGATTTCTAGATTTGGGGAGATGGTGGCGGAGCTCTCATTGTTAGATCTGTGGAGAATTAAATATCCTGAGTCAAGGCAGTTCTCGTGCTATTCTAAAACGCATAATACTCTATCTAGAATAGACTTGGTCCTGGGTTCGGAAGAAATATTGCACATGATGGACAAAATTGCATACTTACCCAGAGTTCTATCTGATCACTCTCCCATATAGTCTTAACCTATTACCGAGTTTGAATCTTTCTCGTAATTTGTGGTCATTCAACCCTTTTTGGTTACAGATTGTAGACATAGAGCCAATCTCGCTTGCCCTCAAACATTTTCGTGAAAATGGTACTGGTGAGGTATCGCTTAATATGATATGGGATGCTATGAAAGCCTGTTTGAGGGGGACTTTAATTCAGGGGGTCAGCAGGTCCAAGACTAAATCTAATCAGTTTGGAGTATTTCTTAGGGAACGTGTCCAGGCGACAGAGCATAAATACATATCTACGGGGAATCACAAGATTTGTTGGAGTGGAAGGAGGCACAAAAGGCGTATGACTCTCACATTAAAGAAAGAGCTAATACCAAAAGATTATTTTCACAGCACATTTTTTTTGAACAAGGGGAGAAGGCAGGCCACCTCTTAGCAGTAATTTCTAGGGCACAGAGGGGGAATTCATTTATTGGAGCACTCAGGGATCAAAATGGAATATTGGTTAATTGTCCTGACAAAATGTTAACAATTTTCTCAGAATTTTATAAAGAGCTTTACAGCTCTAAGTTACAATATAACAAAGAACAATTAATGTCTTACATGGATGGTATTTTATTGCCCACACTTTCAGACACAGACAGGATTTACTTAAATAGTCCATTACAGTTGGAAGAATTACAAGATGTGGTTGCATCTATGCCCAATAATTGATCACCGGGTTCAGATGGCATACCTGTGGAAATTTATAAAAAGTTTGGAGATGTTTTACTTCCCCAGCTCTTTAAGACCTTTCAGGGGGCGGCCGAAACTGGCTCTTTACCCCCGTCAATGCAGGAGGCTCTAGTTGTAGTTATCCTTAAACCAGACAAAGATCCTTTATTGCCTGATTCTTACAGACCTCTCTTTCTGTTGCCTACAGATCTTAAAATTATTGCCAAAGTATTAGCCACCAGACTGAACAGAATGATATCTTCCCTAATCCCTACAGATCTATCTGGATTTATGCCCTCCAGATCAACAGCGGTAAATATTCAACGGTTATATCTTAATTTACAATTACCGGCCGACAACTCGGGAGACAGGGTGGTCTGCTCTCTTGATGCAGCCAAGGCCTTTGATTCTGTTGAGTGGGAATTTCTCTGGGCTGTACCACATAAATTTGGGCTGGGGGATTCATTTATCTCTTGGGTAAAGTTCCTATATTGCTCTCCTAAAGCAAGAATTAAAGTTAATGGCCGTCTCACTACTCCATTTCACTTGGGCAGGGGTACCCGACAGGGAAGTCCCTTGTCTCCATTGTTACTCGCTATGGCCATTGAACCCATGGCAGCAATGATTAGATCTAATCCGAAAATAACGGGGTTTCAACGAGGAGGACTAGAGGAAAAGTTTTCCTTATATGCCGATGACACATTGCTGTTTCTGGCTAATGCATCTCATGCGCTGCCAGAGGCCATGAGGGTGATTCAGGAATTTGGGCAATATTCTGGGTTGAGGAACAACTGGGGAAAATTAGCACTTCTACCAGTGGATAATACGGCTAATACATCCAGTTATAATTTTTCAAGCCGACGGGTGGTCTCACAATTTAAATATTTGGAGGTACAAATTACACCGCGGGTCAGTGATTATGAGAGCCTTAATCGCCTCCTCCCCATTCTTTCTAAGTTTAAGCTTAAGAAAGATATCTGGCTACGTTTGCCTTTATCGGTGGTGGGACGAACTAACCTAGTTAAAACGATCTGGATGCCTCAATTACTATATATACACACTACACAATTCACCACAATGGATCCAGCAGAGATTTTTCCATAAGATAAATTCACTATTTAGAGAGCTAATATGGGGTAAAGGACCTCCACAAATCAGATTGGAACTTTTTCAAAGAGAAAAAAGCAATGGGGGTTTCGCTGTCCCTAACCCATGGGTTTACTACACAGCAGCACAGTTACAACACATACACGGTTGGGATGATCCTGGGGGAGGGGGAGCTCAGCGTCAACTTTTACAACAATACTTTGACTCCGATAGTCTCTACGAGGTACTGGACTCGGGGGGTTTTGGTACAAAAACACATGAATTCCCTACTCTGCTGTTAATACAGAAACTATGGGAAAAAGTTTAAAAAATGCAGGATATCCATGGGGTGTCTCAGTATACTTCTATATGGAATACCCCTTCCCTTCCTAATCTCATCCACTTGGAGGGTTTTGAGAGCTGGGCCCGAAGAGGGATACGTAGATTTGAACATTTATTGGAGGGAGATAGATTTAGAAATTTTACTAATTTGCGGATGGACTTTGGGATACAGAATTCACAATTTTACAAGTATTTACAACTTAGATACGCGTACCAAGCAGAAAGCCTCATTGCAGGAAAACCCATGCAACAGAATAAGATTATATAGCGTATTGAAAAATCCACGGGAACAGCTGGGATGATTTCTCATTTATATTGGGACATACTGCAGTTGGTGCTTCTGAATCATCCTGTGCGTGCGAAGGAGAGGTGGGAGCGAGATATTGGTCCTATTGAGGACAATTTATGGTCAGAAATATTAGAAAGAGTTTCCTGACTCTCGCTGGAAGAAGCCCATCGTTTGTCACATTTATATGTAATTCATCAAGTTTATCGCACTCCCAAGTTTTTGTTCGATATTGGAGTTAGGCCCGATCCTAGGTGTCCAAGATGTCGAACAAACACAGCCACCCTACTGCACATGGTATGGTCGTGTCCAAAACTTGAAGTGTTCTGGAGTGAAGTAATAGGGATAATTAATAGAGTATATTCGGTTGAGCTGAGCAGAACCCCCTTTGTATGTATCCTAGGATATATAGAAGACTTGCCAACAGAAGAGGTTGCGAAGTTAGCTGTATCTAGAATGCTTTTTATGACCAGAAAATTGATAGCCCAGTATTGGATCTGCCACCAAACCCCCTCAATTGCAGAATAAGTAATAAAAATTAACCGGTTAGTTAATTTGGAAAGAGGTATATATCGCAAGAGAGATTCTATTTCCAAATCTGAAAAAATATGGGCATGTTGGATTGATCATTCTGGTCTTGCGTCGAGAGAGCTGACCAGGTTCAGGTTGGGTCTATCCTGATACGACGATATAAAGGTGGAACAAGATTTGACTCTGACAGAGATTACTACATTATATTTTGATTTGGCTTACAATAAGGAGACTTCAGATATGTAGCTCTTTAACTGAGACTTTCTTCCTTTGTACTATGGTAACAATTTTGGGAGCGGCACTATATGTAATCAGCTATATCTTTTCACCATTAATATATTGTTTGTATTGGGGTTGTAAACTGGGGGGAAGGGGAGAACGGGGTTAGAGGTGTATGTACCTCTATTGCAGGTTGCTGTTTTCTTCTTTGTTTTTCCTTTTTGTATTGAAAATTTCAATTAAAATTACTTTAATTAAAAAAAAAAAAAAAAAGAAATGAGTGAAACTGGCTGCCACGAGAGGTGGTGATTTCTCCTTTAATGCAAGTCTTCAAGCAGAGGCTGGACAGACATCTGTCTGGGATGATTTAGTGAATCCTGCTTTGAGCAGGGGGTTGGACCATTGACCCAGGAGGTCCATTCCTACTCTACCATTCTATAATTCTATGACATTCCCAGGCATCTTATAAGGGCAGGTCATAATAAGCCTTCTGGGCAAGCTACCATTCTATAATTCTATGACATTCCGAAGCATCTTATAAGGGCAGGTCATAATAAGCCTTCTGGGGCTTGCCAGTTAGATAGGGGGCCAGCACCTCCGACCACTGATCTGGCGGCAGCTTCTCCTGCTCAGCCACCCTGTCAAACACAGTCAAAAAGGCTTCCACATCATATCCAGGGGTAATTTTTTTTTTCATCTTAATGCCTTCTGGACGTATGTGTTATTACCTGGACTTGGGGAAGGGGCTGCCAGTCTCCCACGAACTGCCTCTGTGAGCAACTCAATCTGCTTTGGCTGTCGGTACTGGTTCTTTTGCTGCTGAAGGTGTTCTGCTGTTGGATCTGTTGCACATTTGTTGAACACTCAATGCCTCAGCAGGCTGACTAAACTCCAGACCACATCCTGGGGTGGAGATATGGAGAACAACCTCCCACCCGCTCTATGGTTGTTCTCAGAAATCCAGTCCTTATAATGGCTGATTGACCCCTCTCAACACTTAGTGTGCTGGTGCAAAACTTCTGAGTTTCAAATCACTGAAGCGAATAGTCTCAGTGAAACATATCTCCCCCTCCAACACTTTTCAAAAAACGGGCATCAGTTATTAATGTCAATTTAAAATAACACTTTCCTGTAACAATATGCTTTTGTCCTCTAAAGAGGCTTCTTTAATTCCAAGACTGTTTTACATATTTTGGGAAAACTGGGTGATCAACTTTTCGACTCAATTTTAATTCTATTAATTGGACACTAGGGGTCACCAATACTTTAGATGATAGGATTTTTCAAAGCATCCCTGATTTAGATAAAAATGTATACCATTAGCTGTATTGTTGCAATATATCAGTCACGATTATGTACTTTTCAGTAATGGGTAAAAAAGAGAAGAAGAGAGAGAAACTTTATTAATCAATTCTAATTTTTCGTATAGACCTGTAAAAAAGAGAATTTTCAATTTATATATCCAGTATAGTTCTGTTTATAAAGATATCAAATTTATACTGTTTTTTCTTCAATGAAGTCAATAGGGGTCATTTTTAGCTTTATTTGCTTCAACTCTGATAATATGTAGAATGATGTCTGACTACACTATGATTTAGAACTTTTCTTTTTAAGTTATGTCCCACATATTGATTTTTTTAAATTAGTTTATTAACCAAAAAACAACGTATACACATATGTATATAGCCAAGTAATATACATGCATATGTCCACACAACCATAAAAGGACAGCAACCTTGCAAATAATTCTTAATACACCTTTTGGTTTCATAAGTCCATGCATTGCTGTGAGGATAATAAACCAAGTGAACAAATGAGCATAACATCTTGACTTTATAACCACTTGGTGACATATCTTAAAATGACACTACACCTTAATTAAACTACAACTACTACTACTAACACACTGCCAAGCACAATTATGTACTATATTATTGTAAATAGTCATTCAATGCCATAGGATAGTCCAAGGAATTTTAAGTATATTATTTATGGTGGTACCGAACCACCATGTACTAGAACGGTAAGATAAGAGGAGTTCCATCTATCCCAAATTTTGCCAAATTTCCCAAGACAGCCCCGGTTCTGATACAACATTCGCTCATACGGTATAACCGAATTTACCAATTCAATCCAGGCTCTGAGAAAAGGATGTACACCACCCATCCAACGCAGTGCCAACATTTTTCTAGCCAGAAAGAATGTCTCCCTCAAGAAAATTCTAACAATGTACCCACATCTCCCCGTCCAACACCCTGAACAAACAGACAAGTGGGTTAAGGGGAACCAGAATTTGTACTATGAAATCAGCAGCGATGTTATCTCATTCCAGTAGGAGAGGATAATAGGGCAACTCCACACCATACAAGCAAAGTCTGGCTCCGTCGAGTGACATCTCAAACACTCCGAGTCGAAACCCATTTGAAGAGTCGTGAAGGGGTTAAATATGACTGGTGTATAGTTGAATCATTCTATTATTGATTGACGGAGATACCCCAATCGAAGACTCAAGAACCTCTTCCCATTCCTCCTCCTGAGCATCATGAAGACCCTCCAACCTTCTCCCGATTGCCACCACGGCAGAGCCAGCTCCCACAGATAGCATATAAGTGTATAGAGCGGAAATGAGACCCTGAGGTCCCTGCGACTTAAGGAATCCTATTAAAGGAAAAGATGAAATAGTTCGGACCTCACCAGCGGAGCGAAGCTGTGACTGGAAAGCTGATCTAAGCTGAAGGTAGAGAAAAAATTGAGACCTCGAGATGTTGTTTTTGGACTGAATTTGTTCGAAAGACACTAAGACACGATTTACATATAAGTCTTTGACCGAGGAGACACCATTCAAAATCCAGAACTCAGGGGATGGGTGGCTCAAACGCACCAGGAAATAAGCATTGTTCCATAGTGGCATTTCAGCTACGATATCCCCAAAATGGACCACCTTTTTAATTTGTTTCCAGGCTGACCTCGCTAATCGGAGTAAATGTAATAACCGGGGAGTGCCGGGTTTATTCGTTTCTAAAAAACCCAGCGTGCAGACAATTCCTGCAGAGTTGCAAGAGACTGTCAGGCATCCATCTACTCAAGGCCTTAATCTCCCTGGCAAGATACTACAAATAAAAATCTGGCAGCACCGCCCCGCCCATCTGTTTAGGCCTTTGTAAAGTAGATAATTTAAGCTTGGGTCTGGTTTTCCCCCATATAAAGGATGTAATTAGCGAGTTCAAATGTGCAAAAAAGGACTTGGGAATCAGCACTGCACTGTGTTGGAGGGAATAACTAAGTTTAGGGAGCAAAATCATCTTAATTAGATTTATACGACCAGCGGCAGATAACAGAAGTTTACTCCAAGATGCAAATCTAAGCTGAACTAGATCCAATAGTGGAAGAATATCAAGTTGTAGGTCAAGTTCACTATTTTGGGGCATATTAATTCCTAAGTATTTAAAATGTGACACTATAGGCAATGAAGACAGAGTACCAAGATGGGCTCCTGAGTTGTGAGAGAGGTGCTTCCAGGGCGGATTCCTCCCAGTTAATATATAGACCCAAGTATTTACTGAATTTATCGATGGTATCAATTACATATGGCAGCGTCTCCTCTGTTTTATCCATGAATGTCACCATGTCATCAGCATAAAGGCCGATAGTATCTAGGCGATCTGCTATATGTATGCCCTTGATATTCGAAGAGGACCTTACGTGTATTGCCAAGGCCTCAATCGCAAGGTGAAAGAGGGCCAGGGAGAGGGGGCACCCCTGTCGTGTCCCCCTAGACAGAGAGAATGGTTCCGATATAGAGTTATTTATAATTATACGAGCCTTAGGCTTTGCGTATATTGTGCTAATCCATTTTGGAAATCTATCACCAAAACCATATTTCTGCAAACACGCAAGTAGGAAAGGCCATTCAAGGGAGTCAAAGGTCTTGGCAGCGCCAAGGATGCCAAAGCCCAAGTATTGTCTGATACCAAAGAGCTATACTGAACCACCAACTGAACCCGCCTAATATTAACCCCTTCACGACCAATGACGCCACATAGGCGTCATGAAAACTGGTACCAATCTGACCAGTGATGCCTATGTGGCGTCATGACTTTAAAGCCCCCCTGCGGGTTGGGTGACCTAGGTCACTGAAAGGTCACCCGACCAACAGATACAGGGGGCTTTGTACTTCACCACGGGGGGTGTGGCTTCGCCCCCACGTGGCTACAATCGCTCTGATTGGCTGTTAAACGTGAAACAGCCAATCAGAGCGACAGTAATATTTCATCAATGAAAATTGATGAAATATTACAATCCAGCCATGTCCAACGCTGCTGTAGCATCGGACATGGCTGATGACACCGATCCGACCCCCCCACCGGTTAACGGGGGCGATCTGCCCCCCACCACTGAATGACAGCGGCGATGTGCCGCCGCTGTCATCATCTGCCTCCCCCGCCTTCCCTCCGGTCCCCCGCCTTCCGATCGCCCCCCCTTCCACCCCCCGGTACTCACCGAGTGCCGCTATGGCTCCTGGTGTCCCGCTGTCTCGGACCATGGGCGCCGCCATATTGGAAAATGGCGGGCGCATGCGCAGTGCGCCCGCCGGCTGCAATTTCCTTTCATTCATTTTGCTCACTGTGATAAACTCTCACAGTGATCAAAATAGAATGAAAAGTAAATAAACCCCCCCCCCCCCCCCGTTTATCACCCCCAAAGGCAGGAACAAACAATAAAATAAAGAAATTATTTGTATTTATTTTTTTCCTTTAGGGTTAGAGTTGGAAAGAGGGTTAGGGTTGGAAAGAGGGTTAGGGTTGGAATTAGGGTTAGGGTTGGAATTAGGGTTAGGGTTGGAACTAAGGTTAGAATTAGGGTTAGGGTTAGGCTTGTGGTTAGGGTTGGGATTAGGGTTAGGGGTGTGTTGCGTTAGGGTTATGGCTAGGGTTGGGATTAGGGTTAGGGATGTGTTGGGTTAGGGCTGTGGTTAGGGGTGTGTTGGGGTTAAAGTAAGAATTGAGGGGTTTCCACTGTTTAGGCACATCAGGGGGTCTCCAAACGCGACATGGTGCAACCATAGATTCCAGCCAATTTTGCGCTCAAAAAGTCAACCAGTGCTCCCTCCATTCCAAGCCCCGACGTGTGCCCAAACAGTGGTTTACCCCAACATATGGGGTATCAGCGTACTCAGGAAAAATTGCACAACAACTTTGGGGGTCTAATTTCTCCTGGTACCCTTGGGAAAATAAAAAATTGGGGGCTAAAAAATTATTTTTGTGTAAAAAAAAATTTTTTTTTCACATCTCTGCGTTATTAACTTCTGTGAAGCACTTGGGGGTTCAAAGTGCTCACCAGGCATCTAGATAAGTTCCTTGGGGGGTCTAATTTCAAAAATGGGGTCACTTGTGGGGGGTTTCTATTGTTTAGGCACATCAGGGGCTCTGCAAACGTAACGACAACCGCAGACCATTCCATCAAAGTCTGCATTTCAAAACATCAGTACTTCCATTCCGAGCCCTTACGTGTGCCCAAACAATGGTTCCCCTCCCATATATGGGGTACCAGCGTACTCAGGACAAACTGGACAACAACTTTTGGGGTTCAATTTATCCTGCTACCCTTGTGAAAATAAAAAATTGCTGGCTAAAAATAGTTTTTTTGAGGAAAAAGAATTATTTTTTATTTTCACGGCTCTGCATTATAAACTTCTGTGAAGCACTTGGGGGTTCAAGATGCTCACCACACATCTAGATAAGTTCCTTGGGGGGTCTAGTTTCCAAAATGGGGTCACTTGTGGGGGGGATTCCACAGTTTAGGTACATCAGGGGCTCTACAAATGTAACATGATGCCCGCAGACCATTCCATCAAAGTCAGAATTTCAAAATGTCACTACTTCCTTTCCGAGCCCAGACGTGTGCCCAAACAGTGGTTCCCCCCCACATATGGGGTACCAGCGTACTCAGGACAAACTGGAAAACAACGTTTGGGGTCCAATTTATCCTGGTACCCTTGTGAAAATAGAAAATTGCGTACCAAAAAATAATTTTTTGAGGAAAAAATATTTTTTATTTTCACGGCTCTGCGTTATAAACTATTGTGAAGCACTTGGGGGTTCAAAGTGCTCACTATGCATCTAGATAAGTTCCTTAGGGGGTCTAGTTTCCAAAATGGGGTCATTTGTGGGGGAGCTCCAATGTTTAGGTACACAGGGGCTCTCCAAACACGACATGGTGTCCGCTAACGATTAGAAGTAATTTGCATTTCAAAAAGTCAAATGGCGCTCCTTCCCTTCTGAGCCCTGCCGTGCACCCAAACAGTGGTTCCCCCCCACATATGGGGTACCAGCGTACTCAGGACAAACTGGAGAACAACTTTTGTGGTCCAATTTCTCCTGTTAGCCTTGTGAAAATTAAAAATAGCATGCTAAAAAATCATTTTTGAGGAAAAAAAATTATTTTTTATTTTCACTGCTCTGTGTTATAAACTTTTGTGAAGCACTTGGGGGTTCAAAGTGCTAACTACACATCTAGATAAGTTCCATAAGGGGTCTAGTTTCCAATATGGGGACACTTGTGGGGGAGCTCCAATGTTTAGGTGAACAGGGGCTCTCCAATCGCGACATGGTGTCCGATAACGATTGGAGCTAATTTTCCATTCAAAAAGTCAAATGGTGCTCCTTCCCTTCCGGACCCTGCCGTGCGCCCAAACAGTGGTTTATGACCACATATGAAGTATCGGTGTACTGAGGAGAAATTGCTCAACAAATTTTAGGATCCACTTTATCCTGTTGCCCATTTAAAAATGAAAAAACTGAGGCTAAAAGAAAATTTTTGTGAAAAAAAAAGTACTTTTTTTTTTTACAGATCTATTTGTGAAGCACCTGGGGGTTCAAAGTGATCATTATGCATCTAGATAAATTCCTTGAGGGGTCTAGTTTCCATAATGGGGTCACTTGTGGGGGAGCTCCAATGTTTAGGCACACAGGGGCTCTCCAAACGTGACATGGCAACCGCTAAATATTCCAGCATATTTTCCATTCAAAAAGTCAAATGGCGCTCCTTCCCTTCGGAGACCTGCCGTGCGCCCAAACAGTGGTTTATGACCACATGAGGTATCGGTGTACTCAGGAGAAATTGCCCAACAAATTTTAGGATCCATTTTATCCTGTTGACCATGTGGAAATGAAAAAATTGATGCTAAACGAAAATTTTTGTTGGAAAAATTAAAATGTCCATTTTTTCTTTCCACGTTTCTTTAGTTCCTGTGAAACACCTGAAGGGTTAATAATCTTCTTGAACGTAGTTTTGAGTAGCTTGAGGGGTGCAGTTTTTAGAATGGTGTCACATTTGGGTATTTTCTGCCATATAGACCCCTCAAAGTGACTTCAAATGTGAGGTGGTCCCTAAAAAAATGGTTTTGTAAATTTTGTTGTAAAAATGAGAAATCACTTTTAACCCTTATAACTTCCTAAAAAAACATATTTTGCTTTCAAAATTGTGCTGATGTAAAGTAGACATGTGGGAAATATTATTTACTAACTATTTTGTGTCACACAACTCTCTGGTTTAACAGAATAAAAATTCGAAAAATGTGAAATTTTCTAAAATTTTCACCAAATTTCTGATTTTTTCACAAATAAACGCAAAAATTATTGACCTAAATTTACCACTAACATGAAGCCCAATATGTCACGAAAAAACAATCTCAGAATCGCTAGGATCCGTTGAAGCGTTCCTGAATTGTTACCTCATAAAGGGACACTGGCCAGAATTGCAAAAAATGGCCTGGTCATTAAGGTCAAAATAGGCTTGGTCATGAAGGGGTTAATGGAAGTGCTTTTGCCAGGCATGAAACCAGTTTGGTCAGGGTGTATGAGATCCAATATAACGGAGTTCAGTCTAGTGGCCAGAACCTTAGTGAAAATTTTATAATCTAAATTCACCAGAGATATAGGGCAGTACAACCCACATTTAAGGGGGCCCTTCCCTTCTTTTTTTAAGTACAATGTTTGCTTAATAAAAGGAACCCGGTACACACCCTCCCCTCAAAATCCCCCAAAACACCTCTAACAGAAGTGGCGCTAATACATCTTTACACTTTCTGTATAGTTCAATAGGGAACCCATCCGGTCCAGGAGCCTTCACAGAGGCCATATTCTATTTCTTCTATAGTGAAGTCAGCGTCCAAAAGGGCTTGCTGAGTCGAGTCTAACGTGGGGAATTTTATGTCTGATAAATAGTCCAGACATTCCAGGATACCAAGCCCACCCCCAGAAGTATACAATGCATTATAATAGTCAGAGAAACACTGAAGTATTTCCTCAGTTGTGGTTGCTATTGAGTTATCTGGTTTCCGAAATTGAAGTATCGTGTTAGATGTGTTATGTTGGCGTACCAAGAAGGCCAAAAATTTACTTGCTTGGTTTCCCAATTCAAAGTAGGACTGACGGGTAAAAAATATTTTGCGTTTAGATTTGGTATCCATATATTGGGAGCATAACCTATGGGAAGTCAACCATGCAACTCTATTCTCGGTAGGGTGATTGGATATATAAGCTGCCTGAATCCCTCAGTTGCTCCATTTCATCATCCTCCCCCGAGGTCACCCTTTAAATATAGGAGATTGTAGATGATGGGTATCCTCTCAAGTACGCCTTAAGGGCATCCCAAAATAGCTTATTATCCTGGGGTTCAGGATGGGATAAGACAAAACTATTTATTTGATCCACAGTTCTATCAGTAGAGTCCATTAGCTTAAGCCAGAATGGATTTAATTTCCAGCATATAGCATGGTTTAAGTTGCCAAAGCTGTCAGAGTAATCGGACTGTGATCTGAGATCACCTTATTGCCATGTTCTATGTTACCCACCCACATCGCCAGACTGCTGGAGACAAATATGTAATCTATGCGAGATAATGTGCGTTTAGTAGACGAGTGACAAGTGTATTACTGTGTCGTGGGGTGACGCATCCTCCACAGATCAAGCCAACCACTACCTTCCATTAACAGTGCTAGTTGGGATGAAGACAAAGAGGGGGACGCCCCAGAAATCCCACCATCCAATCTAATTCTATCAAGGCCATTGTCCATAACCAGGCTAAAGTCTCACATATATATAACATGTGCATCTGGGTAATTTAAAGCAAAACTCAAAGCCTTTTTAAGAATGGACACTTTAGCATGGGGAGGATTATAAATACACAGTATCACATATCCTCTAGAATTTATCAATTCGTATACGAATATGAGACAACATTCAGGGTCCCTTCGAGCTTCTCTGACATCCCATCTGACGTCTCTGTGAATCAGGAGTGAAACCCCCCTTGAATAAATATTATGGAACGCATGAGCGAATCATTGTACCCATGGCTTTTGTATATACCGAGTGGAATCTCTGGTTAATTGTGTCTCAACTACTATGGCTACAATGTAAGGATGGTATTGTCTAATTTGGGAAAATACCTTGACTCTTTTATGAGGGGACTTAAGACCCCTCACCTTTCAGGTCATATATATATATATATTTTATCAGAACCCATGTCACCCATCTAGATATCAATACATTCCTACATTGGCAGAATTTATAGGCATCATGTAGCGATTCTTGGCAGTTACATCTACATAGCTAACATCAAACCGATTTAATACACAAAACAGAAAAACAAAAAGAGTTCAAAGATAAAGGAGCAAAGACCTATGCCCCTATCGGGAGTTAAACAAGGGAATACCCTCACTGAAAACAGCATCCGATATTGTTGTCGATTTGGACACTAGTGGAAAGAGCTTCATTCCTAAACCTAGTAGGAGAATTCCAAGTTACCGCACGCATATCAGGATCTCTTTTCATGGAATCCCATGTGGGACCGTAGCCACTCAGATGCCTCTGCCAGATCTGAAAAAATATGGAAGAACCTTCATGGACAATTCAGAGTCGGGCTCGATAAATCATGGAGTAAAGTACATTCCTTTCTCTGAGCTGCCTTTTGATCTCTGTGAATTGTGCCCTTTGCTTCTGGAGTTCCATAGAAAAATCAGGGACTATCGAAATCGTGGTGTTGTTAAATTTGATGAGACTTTTTTTGCCGTGCCATGCGCAGTATAGCATCCCTGTCCTTGCAATTAAGGAGCCTCACCAGAAAGGGTCTAGGTGGACCGCCCAGAGGAAGTGGTTTTGTAGGGACCCTGTGAGCCCTCTCCACAGAAAATGTAGTGGAAAATTCATCTCCTAGAGTGTCTTTAAGCCAGCTTTCAAGGAATTGCTCAGGGTGCTGGCCTTCTGAGCTCTCCGGCAACCCAATGATTCAGATGTTGATTCGGCGCAGTTTATTTTCTAGATCATCCGCCTTCTGTTTCCAAGCATTTATAGAGCCAGACACTTTTGCTAGCTTGGCCTCCATAGGTGGAAGGTTATTCTCCAGGTGGGACACCCTTGATTCCACCTCTGTAATGCGTCCCTCGTGGCCTGCATGTCCTGCCGGAGACACCCCGCCTCAGAGTGTACATCTTCGATTTTCTCGGTCAGAAATGCTCTAGTGAGGGAAATGGCCTTCATTAACTGCTCAATGCCTGCCTGTAAGAGTTAGATCTCCGCTTTCACCACCATCCTCACCATCAGAGGCATCAGATGGATCAATCCTTGCGAATTCTTTTAGCTTGTCTGCCACTCCTGACCCCATGAGCAATTCATAGTTAACAATGATGAAGTATGTCAAGTTTAACTCTCATAGAATGATAGAGTCCCCTGTTACAGCAGCACTGTTGCAAAAGGGTATATATATATATATATTATATATATATACACACACACATACACACACACACACATTTGCTCGACTCTGTAGTTTGCCGGAATATAGACAGCTACAGATAGCTTAATGAAATGAAATACTAGGTGCTGCAGCAGGTGAAAAGTATCGTATAAGTCCTGTGAGTCAGGCCACGTTGTTGTGACACAGCGCCTGCAGGGGCAGCGGTAAAATATCAGAGATCCTTAAGATGGCGGGGAAGGGGGGGCAGCTAAAATGTCAGTGAGGGAGCACGGGGCTCATTTTTCAGAGCTCACATGTCACCCCTTTCTGTACCTCCAGTGAATTAGTCGCGCTGCTCCAGAGGCTCCCCCAAGACCGAGATCCTCAGCCCTGTGCCTCCTTCCTGTCGGAGCTCACAGCAAAAGATGGTCACCGCCTTCCTCAAGCCCCATGTTCCCACCTGTATCCCAACAGCGTTCCACTCACAGGAGCCGCAGATCACGTCTCCAGGGCACCGGGGTATGTTATAGAATCATAGAATCGTAGAGTTGGAAGGGACCTCCTGGGCCATCTGGTCCAACCCCCTGCTCAAAGCAGGATTCGCTAAATCATCCCAGTCAGATGTCTGTCCAGCCTCTGTTTGAAGACTTCCATTGAAGGAGAACTCACCACTTCTCGTGGCAGCCTGTTCCACTCATTGATCACTCTAACTGTCAAAAAGTTTTTTCTAATATCTAATCTGTGTCTCCTCCCATTCAGTTTCATCCCATTGCTTCTAGTCTTTCCTTGTGCAAATGAGAATAAAGTTGATCCTTCTACAATGTGACAGCCCTTTAGATATTTGTAGACAGCTATTAAGTCTCCTCTCAGTCTTCTCTTTTGCAAACTAAACATTCCCAAATCCTGCAACCTTTCCTCATAAGACAGGGTTTGCAGACCGGTCACCATTCTGGTCGCTCTTTTCTGAACTTGCTCCAGTTTGTTGATGTCTTTTTTAAAATGTGGTGCCCAAAACTGGACACAATATTCCAGATGAGGTCTGACCAAAGAGGAGTAGAGGGAAATAATGACTTCACGTGATCTAGACTGTATGCTTCTGTTAATACATCCTAGAATTGCATTTGCCTTTTTTGCTGCTGCATCACACTGTTGACTCATATTCAGTCTGTGATCTATTAGTATACCCAAGTCTTTTTCACATGTGCTGTCACTTAGCCCTATTCCTCCCATTCTATATATGCTTTTTCCATTTTTATTGCCCAGATGTAGTACTTTGCATTTCTCCCTGTTAAAAACCATTCTGTTAGTTGCTGCCCACTTCTCCAGTTTATTTAAATCTTTTTGAATCCTCTCTCTCTCTTCTCTAGTATTAGCTATCCCTCCTAGCTTTGTGTCATCAGCAAATTTAATCAGTTTACCCGCAATTCCTTCATCTAAATCGTTGATAAAGATGTTGAACAATACAGGGCCCAGGACAGAGCCCTGTGGTACCCCACTTGAGACATTCTTCCAACTGGATGTGCAGCCATTTACGACCACTCTTTGGGTCCGATCACTAAGCCAGTTATGAATCCACCTAACAGTTGCCTTGTCCATTCCATACTTAATCATTTTTTCAATAAGGATTGTATGAGAGACTTTGTCAAATGCTTTGCTGAAGTCAAGATATACTATATCTACAGCATTTCCTTGATCTACCCAATCAGTGATACCGTCATAGAAGGAAATTAAGTTAGTCTGACATGACTTATTAGTTACAAACCCATGCTGACTCTGTTTAATCACTTCATTCTTATCCAGGTATTGACATACATGTTGTTTAATAATTTGTTCAAAGATCTTTCCTGGTATAGAAGTCAGACTCACCGGCCTATAGTTACCTGGGTCCACCTTCTTCCCCTTTTTGAAGATAGGAACAACATTTGCTCTTCTCCAGTCTTCTGGCACTTCTCCTGTTCTCCAAGAATTTTCAAAGATTATAGAGAGGGGTTCAAAAATTTCTTCTGCTATCTCCTTCAGTACTCTGGGGTGTAATTCATCTGGACCTGGAGACTTGAATTCATTTAGGCTAGCTAAGTGTTTCCTCACTATCTTTCTGTTTATAGATATCCTGGATTCTTCTATTCCCTTAATAGGACAGTGAATAACAGTTGATGTTACATTTCCTTTCTGAGAGAAAACAGATGCAAAATAGGAATTTAAAAGTTCAGCCTTCTCAACATCCTGTCTTACCATTTCATCATTTTCATCCTGTAAAAATCCTATAGCATCTTTGACTTTTCTTTTACTTTTGACATATCCCCAAAATCCTTTATTATTGCTTTTGACATCTCTTGCAAGTCTCAATTCATTTTCAGCTTTAGCTAATCTGATTTGTGCCCTGCAGGTTCTGCAGACAGCATTATATTCTTCTTTAGATATGCCTCCCTCTTTCCATTTTATAAACATTTTTTTCTTCCTTTTTAGCATGTGCTTAAGTTCTGTGTTCATCCATCCTGGTTTCCTTAAATGCTTCCTATTCTTCCCTCTTTTCGGAATTGTTAACAACTGTGCTTTGAGAATTTAATTTTTCAAGATTTCCCATCCCTCCTGGACATTTTTGTCTTTTAGGATATCCAGCCATTGGATCCCTCCAATTCTCTTTCTGAATCCCTTAAAATCTGCCTTTCTGAAATCTAACCTTGACGTCTGAGTCTTCACAGGTCTTCCGCCTCTAGTTATCCAAAATTCTAAAATAGCATGGTCACTACCTCCTAGGGTCCCAGCCACTTTTACCTCCTCAACCATTTCCTCCCTGTTTATAAGGATTAGATCCAAGGTAGCAGTTCCCCTTGTTTTCTCCCTTACCTTTTGGAAGATAAAGTTGTCAGCAAGAGAGGATAAGAATTTCCTTGACCTGTTAGTTTTGCCTGAGAGAGATTCCCAACAAATGTCTGGATAGTTGAAATCTCCCATGACAGCTATGTCATATTTTTTGGAGAACTTGGCCATTTGATGCATAAAGAGTTCATCCATATCTTCAGCTTGCACAGGCGGCCTGTAGTAAATGCCTACAATGGTGTCCTTTCCATTGTTCTGTCCTTGTATTCTTACCCAAACAGTTTCCACAGAACTCCCAGTCTCTGAAGCTTCAATCTCTGTGCAGATATACGTGTTTCTAACATACAATGCGACACCCCCTCCTCGTTTATCAAGTCTGTTTCTTGCAAATAAGTTGTATCCTTCTAGTCTTGTATTCCAATCATGTGTATTGTCCCACCAAGTTTCAGTGATTCCAATGACATCATATTTCTTTTCCTGTGTTAGTAGTTCCAATTCTCCTTGTTTGTTGCCCATGCTTTGTGCATTAGTATAGAAGCATTTTAGTTTGTGATTGGTTTCTCTTTCTCCAATATTTTTATTAATTAGATTCTTTCGTCTTTGTTCTTCCTTTCCACTTCTAATAGCTGAGTTCTCAATAGCATTTGTCAGGTGTATGGCTTTTTCTGGTCTTTTCCTTCCCTTCCCATGTTGTTCTAGTTTAAAGCTCTCCTTACAAGTGTAGCAAGGCGACTTCCAAAAACATGCTTTCCAGTCTTCGTAAGGTGCACCCCATCTCTAGCAAGTAGTCCATCGTATAAGTAGTTCACTCCGTGATCCAGAAATCCAAATCGTTGCTGACGGCACCATCGACGTAGCCAGTTGTTCACCTGCAGAATCTTATTCCACCTCCTTGTTCCATGGCCATCCACTGGGAGGATGGAAGACAAGACCACCTGCACTCCCAGTTCTTTCACTTTCTTGCCTAAGTCTTCAAAGTCTCTGCAGATGGTTTCCAGGTCGTATGTGCGGGTAAATGCCGGTTAAGGTAGAAGGGAGTCAGGAAAAATGTCAGGATGCGAGGAGCTCTCTCTCAGCGCATCTCTCCGGCTCCACTACATCACCACGCCCCCCATATATTGAATTTTCTGTCTTTACAATATACATATTGTATATACAAACAATAGATAGAAAAATTTACAGGATATAACATTTTGTATTTTAAATTCCTTGAATCTTTTTAATAAATACAGTATGCTCATTGTGGAACTCTACATCGGAATTTTTGTATAAACACGAGTCATTGTGACAAAAGACGGCAGGGGAGAGGGAGTGGCGGAGCAGCGGGTCAAAGGAGGCAGGAGCTGCTGACTGCAGCTGTAACTGCCCGCTGCTAAAGAGAAATGAATATTCACTGCACTGGCAATTACTATTCATTTCTCTTATAGAATGCACAGTTACAGCGGCAGCCGACGACTTCGAGCAGCTCCTGCGACCGGCCGATCACGTGTCCCTGCTCATTGAGGTTCCATAGGTGTGGAGTGAATATTCATTCCCTTAATGAATGGGGACACGTGATCAGCTGGCCTCAGGAGCTGCAGGCACTGGAACAAGTTTTTTTTTTTTTTTTTTTTTTTAGGCTTTTCTCATGAGGGCCACGCACACAAATATAGGGATGATGAACCATGCATACAAGGATAGGGATGAGGAGCCATGCATGCAAGGAAAGGAATAAGGAGCCATGCAGACAAGGATGGGAATAAGGAGCCATGCAGACAAGAATGGGGATAAGGAGCCATGCAGACAAGGATGGGAAGAAGGAGCCATGCAGACAAGGATGGGAAGGAGGAGCCATACAGACAAGGATGGGAATGAGGAGCCATGGAGACAAGAATGATGAACCATACATAAGTGGAAAAATTAGGTGCCTCGACTTCTATTCGAGTCAGCTTATACTTGAGTAAATACGGTATATATGTTGATTTTATCCTACTGTTTCTATGCCTGAAAAGTTTGATCTCTGGTGTGCCAAAACTTTATTTAAACTTGGTTTACTACCCCGATGTGTCTAGAACCTGATGACAATAAGGGTACAAGATCAAAAACGTATTTTTCCAAGTAGACTTTCTTAAAACTACGAATGGTTTTATTTTAGATTTTATTTTTTACCAAAAAAATCTGTGATTTTACAGCTATTGGAAAAAAGTAGATTTCATTATCCTGTACATGAGACAGACTGAAGAAAGTTTTTTGCCACTGGTTTCCATAAAATTGCTTATGATCATTGCGATGCCAATGAAAGCATTATTAATTATTACTCACAATACCACGCAATTGTTTTTACGACTTCTAGCTATGATGGTAGGGATAATTCTAGCACAAAGGAGAAAGGAAAATATTACCTTTTGTACTGGATCTGTTCATGAGTGAGTACAGAGTGAACCCTGTAGAAGAATGTTAAACAGGACCTTTTGCCAGGTCAAAAGTGATCAGTTTTAGCTATCATTTACTTTCTACTGCTCTCCTAGTACCCACACACACTCCTAGTGTGTTTTTTGTTTTTGTTCTTTTAAATTGCCACACATTTTATAGTTAATTTATTTTTTATCGTCTTTACCAAGGGGTGGTGCTCACAGGTTAATCATATAGAGGAGATTAAAGACACAGCCCAGGAAAATGCGGGAAGCCACACACCCCTTGCAAGGACCGTAAAACAATTAGCAAGCCAATATTTCTGGATCTGTATGGGGCATTTAAAAAAAACCTGTAAATACTCAAAAACTCAGCAGAAGTGGGATCAAAATAAACAAATACACTTTTTACATGGTGAGAAAAAAGCAAATGGACCCAATAATAGCTTATAATTTTGTATCTGCTCATTTCAGGAGGCACAATGAATAAATTTACCTGGACCAGCAATTTCAGTTTTCTCAATCAAGTTATTTTCTGGAAGGTTTCTAACAATTTTATTTGCAATTTCAATTGGGCTCACTTTTTCGCCTTTTGCCTTAAGCATCTGAAAAAAAAGGAAAAAAAAAAAAGTAACAATTTCCATATTCTAGATATCATGTACTTTGGTATAGAGTATAAGGAATCTGTAAAATTTGCACTTCACTAGAGTCTATAGGGGGACAGGTAGGGAACGTAGCAATAATGTGGACAAAGTGTAATGTATTGTAAAACTAGACTCGGGATACACAAAACAGTATAACCACAGACTGCCATAAAATATCTGACCGCACATATCTACAGTCATGGCCAAAAGTTTTGAGAATGACACAAATATTAATTTTTACAAAGTCTACTGCTTCATTTTTTCTAATGGCAATTTGCATATACTCCAGAATATTATAAAGAGTGATCAGCTTAACAGCAATTACTTGCAAAGTCAATATTTGCCTAGAAAATGAACTTTATCCCCCAAAACACATTTCAACATCATTGCAGCCCTGCCTTAAAAGGACCAGCTAACATCGTTTCAGTGATTGCTCCATTAACACAGGTGTGGGTGTTGATGAGGACAGGGCTGGAGATCAATCTGTCATGATTAAGTAAGAATGACACCACTGGACACTTTA
This sequence comes from Dendrobates tinctorius, assembly GCF_039654945.1. NCBI lineage: Eukaryota > Metazoa > Chordata > Amphibia > Anura > Dendrobatidae > Dendrobates > Dendrobates tinctorius. The sequence goes on along the minus strand of NW_027361776.1, from coordinate 2,655,784 downwards.
AAAGGAGGCTGGTGCTTGGCATCTTTGTTTCTCTTCTGTTAACTATGGTTATCTCTAAAGAAACACGTGCAGTCATCATTGCACTGCACAAAAATGGCCTAACAGGGAAGAGTATCGTAGCTAGAATGATTGCACCTCAGTCACCAATCTATCGCATCATCAAGAACTTCAAGGAGAGAGGTTCCCTTGTTGCCAAAAAGGCTCCAGGGCGCCCAAGAAAGACCAGCAAGCGCCAGGACCATCTCTTAAAAGTGTTTCAGCTGCGGGATCGGGCTACCAGCAGTGCAGAGCTTGCTCAGGAATGGCAATAGGCAGGTGTGAGTGCATCTGCATGCACTGTGAGGCGGAGACTCTTGGAGCAAGGCCTGGTCTCAAGGAGGGCAGCAAAGAAGCCACTTCTCTCCAGAAAAAACATCATGGACAGACTGATATTCTGCAAGAGGTATAGGGGGTGGACTGCTGAGGACTGGGGTAATGTCATTTTCTCTGATGAATCCCCTTTTCGATTGTTTGGGACATCTGGAAAACGGCTTATTTGGAGAAGACCAGGTGAGCGCTACCACCAGTCTTGTCTCATGCCAACTGTCAAGCATCCTGAAACCATTCATGTGTGGGGTTGCTTCTCAGCCAAGGGAATGGGCTCTCTCTCAGTCTTGCCTAAAAACACAGCCATGAATAAAGAATGGTACCAGAATGTCCTCCAAGAGCAACTTCTCCCAACCGTCCAAGAGCAGTTTGGCGATCAACAATGCCTTTTTCAACATGATGGAGCACCTTGCCATAAAGCAAAGGTGATAACTAAATGGCTCAGGGAACAAAACATTGAGATTTTGGGACCATGGCCTGGAAACTCCCCAGATCTTAATCCCATTGAGAACTTGTGGTCAATCATCAAGAGATGGGTGGACAAACAAAAACCTTCAAATTCAGACAAAATAGAAGCATTGATTTTGCAAGAATGGACTGCTATCAGTCAGGATTTGATCCAGAAGTTGATTGAGAGTATGCCAGGGAGAATTGCTGAGGTCCTGAAGAAGAAGGGTCAACACTGCAAATATTGACTTGCTGCATTAACTCATTCTAACTGTCAATATAACCTTTTGTTACTCATAATATGATTGCAATTATATTTCTGTATGTGATAAAAACATCTGACAAACACACATAAAAACCAGAGGGCAGCAGATCATATGAAAATATAATATTTGTGTCATTCTCAAAACTTTTGGCCATGACTGTACTAGATGTTGCCATTTAGTGGGTTATATAAAGTGCATGGAATATAGATGGAGTCCAGCATAGGGAAGTAATGTTCTTATATGACTGATATGCCTTGCAGTGTCAGTTCAAATCTTGAAGCAATGGCATTCCTGTGTGTAGTATGACAGGGTGTTTTAGTTGCACACCTTGTGGTGTCAGTCCACATTCTCAGGCAATGATAAGCCTGCATGCTAAAAACAAGGTTAATAAGCAGTGCCCCAACCAGTGGCACACGCTCTGTGCGAGTCTTCCTGGGAAACAGCTGATAAGACGGTGAAGGCAGAGGAGAGCGTTCATGACATCACGCAAGTCACGCTGTCAGTGGCGGTATGAATCGTTTAATGGACCAAACTTCATCCTATGCGTTTCAGAAACCGGCGGTCTCCTTCCTCAGGGATGGGTCATAAATGGTAAATAGTTCTTTATATACTATAGTATAATTTGTATAGTATACTTTTATACTACAGTATAGCGGTCTCAAATCATGTGTATATCAATCATTTATTTATTTTACTCACTTAAATAGCGCCATTAATTCCAGAAGCTCTTTACATATATTATCGGCACTGGCTCTGTCACGGGGCAGGAAGGGGAAAACAGATGATGAGGAACCAGGGCCCCTGAACTGCCCCTCAGGCTAAAGGGGGTGTCCTGTCTTTCCTTAACTTGAGGGTACACTTAACGGTAGTGAGGCCCAAGTTCCCGACCTGTCCCTGTCTCCTGTTTAGCCCTGAGCTAAAAGGCCCCAACCCCCTTACCAGGAGGTGAGACAGGGAAAAGTGTGCTGCACAAAAAACTCAAAGGAAAAATTCAACAGATAGGGAAAAAAAAAAAACAAAACTTAGCTTGCTCTGCTGCAATACTCCTGGACAGCAGAGTTAGCCACTTGACAACAGCAAGCAACTGAAGTACCACAGAACTGCCAGCTCCTGAACTCCAGCTTGGTTGGTCTCCCAAGAGCAAGTGTATCACCAACAAATGAGCTAGAGCACCTGGAGACCTTTTAAAGAAAGCTGGGAGTGGTCAAACACCTGCATAGCAAAACAGACCAGCCATGCAAATAACACCAGCTGCCACCGAGGGGCAAAACTGACATTAACCCCCAATGGCCTGAAAGGAAAAAAAAGTTTATATGAGGGAATCCAGATATGACACAGATCCAAGAAATGGATCGTGACAGGCTCACAATCTAGAATCCCTATCAGTATGTCTTTGGAATGTGGGAAGAAGCGGGGTACACGGAGGAAATGCAGGCAAAAACGGGAAGAATATACAAACTTCTTGCAGATGTTGTCCTTGGTGGGATTTGAACCCAGGACCCCAGCTCTGCAAGACTGCAGTGCTAATCAATTAACCACCGTGCTGCCCTATCATTGAAAGGCAAACAGTTCCACTTCACTATTCAAGCCTTTTGGCTTCAACTTAACTTCAAATATCCACCGACTTCCTGCACTGGACATTTGCTTAATATAGTTCACACTTCGACAGTGTTTGAAAACTTTCTGAATACCCCATAATTATGTTTCTCCAGCTAGTGTTCAGATAGGCGATGGCCACAAAACTTAATTCTTATATTCCTTAGGTGCTCACTGATCCGTTTATTCATAGAGCGCCTGGTGCATTCTACCTACAGTTGATTGCAAGGGCATTTCATGCAATAAATGACACCATTGGTAGTGCAAGTTACAGTGGTGTGAAACTTTGCCCTCTCCCTAATGTCCTATTCTTTTGCATGTTTGTCTTAAATGTTTCAGATCACCAAACACCACAAGTAAACACAAAATGCAGTTGAAAGTCTTTATTGTTAATGGAAAATTTAATCCAAACCTACAGGGCTCTGTAAGAAAAAGTGATTCCCCCTTCTTAAAACATAAATTAACTGTTGTTTCTCACATCTTTGGGAAGCTGAGTTCAATTTCCCAAGCCACACCAAGGCCTGATTACTGCCACACCGGTTTTGAATCAAGAAATCACTTAAATAGGACCTGCCTGACAAAGTGAAGTAGACCAAAAGAGCCTCAAAAGCTAGACATCATGCTGCAATCCAAATAAATTCTAGAACAAATGAGAAACAAACTAATTGAGATCTATCAGTCTGGAAAAGGTTATAAAGCCATTTCAAACGCTTTGGGACTCCAGTGAACTACAGTGAGAGCCATTATACACAAATGGAGAAAACACGAGACAGTGGTGAATCTTCCCAGGAGTGGCCCGCCGACCAAAGTTTTACCCCAAGAGTGTAACGACAACTCATCCAAAAGATGACAAAAGACCACACAACAACATCCAAAGAAGTGCAGGCCTAACTTGACTTAGTTAAGATCAGTGCTCATGACTCCACCATAAGAAAAAGACTGGACAAAAATGGCCTGCATTGCAAAGTTCCAAGATGAAAACCACTGCTGAGCAATTAGCACATAAATGCTTGTCTCTGTTTTGCCAGAAAACATCTTAATGATCCCCAAGACTTTTGGGAGAAAAATCTGTGGACTGAAGAGACAAATATTGAACATTTTGAAAGGTGTATGTCTAATTAAATCTGGCATAGAAGTAACACAGCAAAAGGAACATCATACCAACAGTAAAATATGGTGGTGGTAGTGTTACGGTCTGGGGTTGTTCTGCTGCTGGAAGGCTTGCTGTGGTAAATGGAACCATGATTTCTGCAATCTACCAAAAAATCATGAAGAATGTCCGGTCATCTGTTTGTGACCTCAAGCTGAAGTGCACTTATGCAGCAGGACATAGATTCAAATCACACCACCAAGTCCATCTATGAATGGCTTAAGAAAAACAAAATTAAAACTTTGCAGTGCCCTAGTCAAGGTCCTGACCTAAATCTGATTGAGATGTTTTGGCATAACCTTAAGGCTATGTGCACACGTTTGGAAATGCTGCGTAAATATCTGCAACCCCCGCCGTGGGTAAAACGCATGCAAATTCTTAAGGCATTTTTCCTGCGAAAGAAGCATTTTGCAAGCATTTTTAGCTTGCAGAATGCTTGCGCATTCCAAGCATCGCTTGGAAATGTGATTGACAGGTTGGTCACACTTGTCATGCATAGTGCTTAACAAGTGTGACCAACTTTCTACTATTGATGCTGCCTATGCAGGATGTTAAAAATAAAAAACAATATTGTTATTCTCACCTTCCGGCGGCCCCCGATCTGCTCTGTGGCACTCCCGGCATTTTCCGGTCCCAGTAATGCTTTGTGCGAATGACCTGAGATGATGTCACACTCGCAAGAGCGCGACGCTATCAGCGGTCATTAGCGCAAAGCATTACTGGGGCTGGAAGATGCCAGGAGCATGGTGAAAGGCAGGAAGGATTTCAGGGCCGCCGGGGGGTGATAATATCTCTATTTTTTATTTTTATTCTATTTTTGACAAGATTATGGTACCCAGGGCCTCCTCTCTTCCAGTCCCTGGGTACCATCCGCACATTGACCACTCAATTTACACATGGTGGGCATAGCCACATGCGTAAAGTGAGCGTTTCAATGCAATCCTATGGGTGCGGAATCACCACGATTCTGCAAAAAGAATGAGCATGCTACATATTTTTCTGCTATGTGGAAAAATGCATGGGATGCGTTTTCTTTGCGTTTTCGCTGCGATTCCGCAGCGGGAAAACGCAAAAAAAAGGCAACGTGTGCACACAGCCTAAATAGGTGGTTCATACTCAGAAACCCTCCAATATAGCTGTATTACAAAAATTCTGAAAAGATGAGTGGGCTAAAAGTCCTCCAGAGAGTTGTAAAAGACTCACTGCAAGTTATCGCAAATGCTTGATTGCAGTTGTCGCTGCTAAGGGTGGCCCCCAAGCAGTTATTAGCTTTAGGAAGCAATCACTTTTTAGCACTATTGCCGTCGCCCACAGAATCCCCTCTCTCTGTGCAGGGATGCTGGCGTACTCACTCTGCCCAGGTCCCTGATATGCTACTGCCTCCTGTGTCTTTCTGATATGCACGTCACACTGTGACTCGGCAGCGTGCCTAGAGTGCGCAGTCTCCTGTTCATAAAGGTGCAGCGTGCGCACATGGTAAATGCCACAGCTATCAGCTGCATGGCATTTAGTTAATGTGTTCAGCTGCAAGGCGTCTCACAGCCCATTGCTGGGAGACGTATTGTATAAAAGGCACACTCCTCAATAGGGAGGTGCCTGAGCAACCACTATAGTTTAGTGTCAGGTATATACAACTTTATGTTGCCAGGTTCCGGTCCTTATTATGTTAAACTTGATCCCTTGTTCCTTTGTCCGCTTTGGTGGAGCCCTTACCCTGTAATCACAACTGCAGTACCTAAACTGTTTCCTGAAACCAGTTTGTCTAACCTGTCCCTGTGGCTATCCTGTTGGCAAAGTCCAAACTTTTTCCTGTGGCTGTCATGTTGGTTCAGTCCAAACCTGTCTGCACAGTCTGAACCTCTCCCAGTGGACATCCGGCCTTGTCCTGGAATCTGGATTAACGGCTTAAACCCTTGGGGTCAGCTACTACTGCCGGATGTTTACCTGGAGTGGCACCTAGCAGCAAGCCTGACCTCACCACTAAAGGCTCCAATGAACATCAAGATAGCTGCTTCTTCACGCCCCCAGGGTAGTTTCGGTCCATGGCACAGTTGGTCCACAAACTATTTGCGCCACCTGAGTGCATAATACACTTTTTCACACAGGTCCCTGTAGGTTTGGATTTCTTTTCTCTTAATAAAAACCCTCATTAATAAACTGCACTTTGCTTTTACTTGTGTTATCTTTGTCTAATATTTAAATTTGTTTGGTTATGTGAAACATTTAAGTGTTAAAAACATGCAAAAGAATAAGAAATCAGGAAAGGGGCAAATACTTTCACACCAATGTATGTGGTCAAAAAAGATGCATTCAATATCCCCCTTCGTTGAATCCCAGTCGTCTTTTAGTGTGCAGTACTTGACACACTCGCACTTTTTTACATTGGACAATAAGACGTACTTTTTTCCCCAAAAAATTTTGGGAGAAAATGGGGGTGCGTTTTATAGTTGGAATATACTTACTAATAGTGTGGCGGCAGCAGGATCGGGCAATTCTGTGGCGGTCCGACGCTGCAGGGCGATGATCACACTCCCTTCCCAGGCTGGTGTGGCACGTTCGGAGATGCTCTGTGGTGCGGGAGGGCTCTGCTGGCATTTTGTGAAAGCCTGAAGGCCCCTGCACAACCATTGCTGTGATGCAGTGGTCTCCAGGAAAATGGCCACTGGGGGAGGCACATACTCACATTGAGATTTTGTCACCGAGATCTCATTGCTGAGAATTCAATCTGCTGCGATGCGGTGGCTTCCGGGACAATCTCAATCTGAGCATGTGCCGCCCCCCCGGCGGCCATTTTCGTGGAGGCCACCGAATCGCAGCAATGGATGTGCAGGGGCCTCCGGGCTTTCATGAAATCCTGGCGGAACCCCCCCACAGAACACCGCCGCACCAGCCTAGGATGGGATTTTCCGGAGGCCACCGCATCACAGTAATGGATGTGCAGGGGCCTCCGTGCTTTCACAAAATGCAGGCGCAGCCCCCGAACCAAGAAACCGCCAAACCTGTCGCACCAGTCTAGGATGGGAGTCATATCACCGGATCACCGAACACCCCCTGTTACCAGTCTCCACCAGCGCTACCGATCCCCCCCAGTAAGCTGAATTCGAACTGTAAGACGTACTACCATTTCACACATTTTTCCCTTATTTTCCTTCTGAAAATTTGGAGTGCGTCTTATAGTCCGAAAAATACGGTACTTGCGTATCACTACGATGGGTCTCGGAATGAATGTGTAATCAAATTCTTAAGATTACAGGCCTTCCTAAATATAAAGCAAGGATGATTTGGTAATTTATCACCATTCACCAATAATTTTGTCATCCTTTAGAATGTACCAATGCTTTTTCACGGATTTATTCAACCCCCCTAAGATACACAAAACTCTTATTAATCCACCAAGACGACCTGTAATATCCAAAATTCAGTGCCTTACGTCAAACTTATCCAGATATGTAGATCATTAGCTTAAGAATTATGTACCATTGCTGCCAGAATACATAAAAGAACAGCAAACACATCCTACAAATACTGGATCAACTTGAATGGCAGGATCACTACATTATAGGGACTTTCAATATTACATCCCTTTATACTGAAAATAGATCACAACAAAGGTTGTGACGCAGCTGTACAATTTCTTGCCAAAGTATAATACCCTTCCTGTTGATAAAATAGAATGCACTCGGGACTGTATGAATTTTATTTTAACCCACAACTATTTTAAGTACAAGGCTAACTGCTACAACCAGCAATGGAGCACTATCATGGGGACCAGGTTCGCTCCCAGTTACGCCAACTTTTATATGGGTAGTTGGGAAGAGGCAGCCATATACCTTGGTGGCGTGCTGCACCACAGCCTTGTCTACTGGCAACAATTTATAGATCTTTATATGGTCTGTTAGCCAGGACTCAGTTTTAGAATTTTTAACTGAAATGAATACAAATTAATTTTACTTCCACATTCAGTACAAAATAAATCAATATTTTAGACCTTAACCACTTCACCCAGGGCCTGTTTTCACCTTCATGACCAGGCCAAATTTTACAATCTCAAACAAAATAGGAAGCACTCTGTTGCAAACATGACATATGAATTGCATTGTTCCATTAGAAATATGAAAAATTGAGAAAACTTAGCACATAAAATGGCCAATTTATGTGTACCTGGAAGCCATGTTAAGGCATTTCTCGTTTTCCAGGAACCTAACCTTGCCAATCCTCACTTAAGGTACTGTCACACTAAGCGATATCGCTAACAATATCGCTATAACTTGTGACGTTATAGCGATATTGTTAGCGCTATCGCTGTGTCTGATACCTACAACCCGCTCCCCCGCTGGTTATCGCTGATCGCGCGAGAACGTCCTGGACTGTTTCTCGTCGTCAGCTTCCTGCGGCGCTTCCTGTGGAGAGACGAGCGTGGAGTCGGGCGGGAGGACGCAGGATCGCCTAGTGTGACAGGTAAGTAGCGACCCCCGTCCCCAGCGATGTCGCTGGTGAGATCTGCCTGTGTGGCAGCTCACTAGCGACCACTTAGCGATGTACCAGCGATCCTGACAGCGTCATATCTCTGGTCGGGATCGCTGGTACATCGCTAAGTGTGACAGTACCTTTAAGGCCCCGTCTCACTAAGCGATCTCGGTAGCGAGATCGCTGCTGAGTCACAACTTTTTTGACGTAACAGCGATCCCACCAGCGAGATCGCTGTGTGTGACAGCGATCAGCGAGCGGCCCCCCTGCCGGTATCGCTGATCGCTGCAAGAAACCTCTGGACATTTCTTTGGTCGCTGGACTCCCGCTGGCCAGCACGCATCGCTGTGTGTGACAGGCGGGAGACCAGCGATCAGGTGTAAAAAATAATAAAAAAAAATATAGTAATTCTCACCTTCCGACGTCCCGTTCTGCCATCCCGCCTCTCTCCACGCTCCGGTCCCAGTAAGCCTTTGCACGAATGACCGCAAGACTTTGTTATCCCTCGAGACCGTGACATCTCGCGGTCATTCGTGCAAAGGATCACTGGGACCGGAGCGTGGAGAGAGGCAGGATGGCTGAAAGCGACGTCGGAAGGTGAGAATTACTATATTTTTTATTTTGATTCTATTTTTTACAGCGATGGCAAGCGATGCCGGGCGCTCGGCATCGCTGTGCTGATCGCTGGTGAAGCTGTCTGTGAGACAGCTCACCAGCGATCACATAGCGACATACTAGCGATCCTGACACCTTGATATCGGTGTCGGGATCGCTGGTAAGTCGCTTAGTGTGACGGGGCCTTTAGACTAAAGTCTTAATCTGTATGGGAACCTATGTATATCCTCTCCTTAGACTGAAATCTATATCTCTGAGGAGGGGTAGTGGCCCTGCTGTGATTAATCCCTTTACCCCCAAGGGTGGTTTGCACGTTCATGACCGGGCCAATTTTTACAATTCTGACCACTGTCCCTTTATGAGGTCATAACTCTGGAACGCTTCCATGGATCCCGGTGATTCTGACATTGTTTTCTCGTGACATATTGTACTTCATGTTAGTGGTAAAATTTCATTCATGTAACTTGCGTTTATTTGTGAAAAAAATGGAAATTTGGCGAAATTTTGAAAATTTTGCAATTTTCCAAATTTGAATTTTTAAGCCCTTAAATCACAAAGATATGGCACACAAAAATAGTTAATAAGTAACATTTCCCATATGATTACTTTACATCAGCACAATTTTGGAAACAACATTTGTATGTGTTAAGAAGTTATAAGGGTTAAAAGTTGACCAGCGATTTCTCATTTTTGCAACACCATTTTATTTTTACGGACCACATCACATTTGAAGTCACTTTGAGGGGTCTATATGATAGAAAATACCCAAAAGTGATACCATTCTAAAAACTGTACCCCTCAAGGTGCTCAAAACAACATTCAAGTTTATTAACCCTTCAGGTGCTTCACAGGAATTTTTTGAATGTTTATAAAAAAATGAACATTTAACTTTTTCACAAAAAAAATTACCTCAGGTCCAATTTTTTATTATTTTACAAAGGGTAACAGGAGAAATTGGACTGCAAAAGTTATTACCGGATATGTGGGGGGAATCACTGTTTCAGTGCATGGCAGAGCTCAGAAGGGAAGGAGCGCCGTTTGACTATTTCAATGCAAAATTGGCTGGAATTCAGATCGGACGCCATGTCACGTTTGGAGAGCTCCTGATGTGCCTAAACAGTGGAACCCCCCCATAAGTGACCCCATTTTGGAAACTAAACTCCCCAAGGAACTTATCTAGATATGTGGTGAGAACTTTGAACCCCCAAGGGCTTCACAGAAGTTTATAACGTACAGCCAAACAATTAAAAAATCATATTTTTTCCACAAAAATGATCTTTTCACCCTCAATTTTTATTTTCCCAAGGGTAACAGGACCCTAAAAGTTATTGTGCAATTTGTCCTGAGTACGCTGATACCCCATATGTGAGGGTACACGACTATTTGGGCGCATGGCAGAGCTCGGAAGGGTAACAGCACCATTTGACTTTTTTGGCTGGAATTGAGATCGGACGCCATGTTGTGTTTGGAAAGCCCCTGACGTGCCAAAACAGTGGAAACCCCCCGTAAATGACACCATTTTGGACACGAGACCCCCAAGGAACTTATCTAGATGTGTGGTGAGCACTTTGAACCCCCAGGGGGGCTTCACAGAAGTTTATAACGCCCGGGCGTGAAAATAAAAAAATCATATTTTTTTCCACCAACATGATCTTTTATTCCCCAATCTTTTTATTTTCCCAAGGGTAACAGGAGAAATTGGACCCCAAAAGTTGTCCAATTTTTCCTGAGTACACTGATACCTCATATGTGGGAGAAAACTACTGTATGGGCACACGTCGGGGCTTGGAAGGGAAGTAGTGATGTTTTGGAATGCAGATATTGATGGAATGGTCAGCGGGTGTCATGTCGCATTTGGAGAGCCTCTGATGTGCCTAAACTGTTGAAACCCCCCACAAGTGACCCCATTATGGAAAGTAGACTCCCCCAAAGAACTTATCAAGATGTGTGGTGAGCACTTTGAACCTCCCAGTGCTTCAAAGAAGTTTAATTTTTATTATAACCCTAACCCTAATGGGAAAATGGAAATAAATAAAATTTTTTAATTTTATTATTTTTCCCTTAACTAAGGGGGTGATAACGGTGGGTTTGATTTACTATTTATGGCGGTTTTTATATTTGGCAGCTGTCACACGCTAAAAGACGCTTTTTATTGTAAAAATAGTTTTTGCATTACCACATTTTGAGAGCTATAATTTTTCCATATTTTGACCCACCGAGTCATGTGAGGTCTTATTTTTTGCGGGACGAGTTGACGTTTTTATTTATATCATTTTTGGGTACGTGACTTTTTTGATCGCTTTTTATTCTGATTTTTGGGACGCAGAATGAACATAAAACAGCATTTCATGAATTTCTTTTGGGGGGTGCGTTTACACTTCCACGTGTGGGAAAATTTTTATTCTTCGGGTCAGTACGATTACAGCGACACCTCATTTATGTCTTTTTTATGTTTTGGCGCTTTTATGCCATAAAAACAATTTTATATAAAAAAATTATTATTTTTGCATCGCTCTACTCTGCGAGCTATAACTTTTTTATTTTTTCACAGATGATGCTGTATAGCGGCTCGTTTTTTGCGGGACAAGATGACGTTTTCAGCAGTACTATGTTTATTTATATGCGTCTTTTTGATCGCGCGTTATTGCACTTTTTGTTCGGCGGTATGATAATAATGCATTGTTTTTTGCATTGTTTTTTATTTCTATTTTTTAAGGGGTTCGCTAAAGGGTTTAACATTTTTTTTTATTTCCAAAAAATGAATTTATTAGGGAATATTTTTTTTTATTTATCGATTTTTTTAAATTATTTTTACACTTTTTTTTAACTTTATTACATTGTCCCAAGGGGGGACATCACTGTCATGTGTCAGATCGCTGATCTGACGCATCACACAGCGCTGTGTCAGATCAGCAATCTGACAGGCTCTGCAAAGGCTTTCCTCAGCCCTGCGCTCTGAAGGCACTGAGGAAGCCGCCTCCATGCAGGCCCCCACGGCCATATTGGATCCGGGGACCTGCAGGGAAGGAGGCCCCTGCAGGAGCGCTGCACATTGCGCTGCTGTGGGGGTCTCAGGGAAGCCCTGAGGTAGCCGATGCTTCTCTAAACACTCAGTACACTGCGATCATGTTTGATCGCAGTGTGCCAGGGGTTAACGTGCCGGGGGCGGTCCGTGAACGCCCCTGACACATAGTCCCGGGTGTCAGCTGTGATAATCGGCTGACACCCGGCCACGATCAGCGGTGCCCCGCCCCCCGGGAGCGCCGCTGATCGCGGTGAAGTACTATCCCTTCCTCGGTCATAGGGGCCCGGGTCCCGTGGATGGGACAGTACGTCAAATGTCAGAAAGGGGTTAAAATCGCCTGCGGCTAAGAGGTGGAGTGCTCAGTCAGAAGGTTAATGAATACAAATTTCCAAAAACTGACTGTCATATCCAAGCATAAGCTGTGAACAGGTGCTTTATGCTTGGATGTGACTGTCAGTTTTTTTTAAATTTGTATGTTATTATCATAGCAGCACGGGTAAAATCCACTTCTTCTATCTGTTAACTTTGAATCGGTTAATTGTTTGGCCTGTGGATCCGCGGCAGCTCTGATGAGTCTTATATGGTTTTGCATTGTGGAATACTAGGTGAGTGCAAACTGAAATTAATTTTGAAATTATAACCGGATAAGACCCTATTTGCGCTTTTCTCTCCTACAGTGGTTCTGTGTTACTGTCCCATCGGCTCATTCTGTCACTGTTCTATGTGACAGCAGACACAGCCGGATGGGACTAGTAGTCCCATCAGACAATGCCTGGCTACACACGGACACCCGCAGACAGACACACACAGACCCCCGCAGGGATGTGCACACATATTCTCTGCTCACACATACTTTCTCCCCACACATACTTTCTCCCCACACACTCTTCCTCCTTCCTTTCCACAGCGTTTTTGGCACGCAAATCTGCAGCTAAACCACAAACTTTTTTACACCTGCGGTTTAGCTGGGATTTGACTGACTCAATGTAGTCAATGGGTGCAGAAACGCTACAGATCCGCAAAAAGAATTGACATGCTGCAGAAAATAAAACGCTGCGAAACTGTGCGGAATTTTCCGCAGCATGTGCACAATTCTGGATTCCCACTGATTAACATTGCTTGAGCACTCCTTTGCGGATCTGTTGCAATTCCACGCAGAAAAAACACTGAAGATCATCAACAAAATCCGCAACGTGTGCACGCAGCTTTATATATTCAATAAAGCTCCTGCCTAGGACCAAGCAGTACGGTGGTTCCTGTATGGTCCACAGTCTGATGATGGCTGGTAAATTCCAAGCATCTCCTTACCATTGTTAAGGACATACTGGGAGTTGTAGGTTAATGCAATACAACTGTATATGGGGCATTTACTTACAATAAATGGTATACAACTTCAGTACCTAACAGCATGACCTGGACAAATGAACAACTACAGTATTACTAAAGACTGCTGGAGCAGTGTGTCACAATGGACAGACCTCCATGCGTCAGACATTTATCTCCGTTACTGGGAGGTGTTTAACAGCTTCAGATCAACCCATAAACTTTAAATATCCGTGAGGTCTCGTTCCTACTCTATAGTGATGTTCCAAATCATTATTGTAAAATAGCATGGTTACATGTGAGTGGCAATCCGACTGTCTTCATAGTGTAGGCACAGATGATTTATTACCGTCTGTGCCTTCTCCATCGCTGTATGTATAGTAACAATAAGTACTAATGGCGCTCTCATATGTGAGAGCTGTATATAGAGGCTGCCAAGTCATAGGAACCCCATACAGCTCTGCCATGCAGCCTGAAGGATTCATTTTCCTTGAAACTGTGGTCAATATAAGGAAAATAAGGTGAAATATATTAATGCCCCCCAAAGGGGCATTAATATATTTTACTTTATGTGTAAAATAAATAAATAACATGTATAAAAATATACAAATTTAAATAAAAATGTCACTGTCAAAACAAATTGCTACTACTAGCCCCAGCCTTGTTAAAAAAAAAAAATGTCCAAAAATATTTGTGACATATAATGGGGAACAAATTTTTAAACGTATTGTTGTACTTTTTTGTGGAATAAAATTTTTCTTTAAAATTCCTTTATTTAAAGTTCCTTTATTATGCCACCGATATCAATCATATCAGCAAAAAAAAGAATATGACAGTGATATAAAAATTTTAAGTCTCAGGTATCATGAAAGAAAAGATGCAATATTTACTATTTTTTTTTTCACAAGTCTTTAAATCATATGTACAAAAAAAAACCTCAAAAATGTGCCTGGTCAGGAATCTGGTTAAATGGCCCACTAAAATAAATAGTGTTATCTATTTTGGAATGTCTAAGTGTTATAAATCTGAGTCTCTATAAATTGTACTACCCCTTGGCTAAAAATACTCTTCAAAAATCCTATAACGAATATTTTACCATTCTGTAGAAACTTTAGCAAGACCTCCACGGCAAGATATCAGTAACTTTTGTTCATTGATTAACTTGTGTAATGCTATATGAATATTATTAATGTTATTATTAATTTCCTCTCACAAAAGTCAGATACAGATACATAGATGACGTTTACCTGGGTCATTGCCATTGCGCTATTGCATTGGTAGTCACCAAACTTAGGCTGCTGACTTGGCGTGACTGCCAATGGTGCATTTACCAATTCAGGATACGATGCTCTAATAGCCCTGCCAAATATCTCCTGAAGCTGGACATTGATGTTAATCATGCTTTTTACCGATCTGTTTTTTTCTTCCTGAAGACTCTGTCAGAAAATACAAAAAAGTAGAACATATAGTAAACTCTCAAATAACAAGGAATATTCTGTAATTTTTAACACATAATATGCAATGCACTGTAGTCACAAAACAGGTGTAAAATACTAAAGTGTCTAACAGGGTGCCTGGCATCCAGAAAAGTCTCAATACACAATCAATAAATGCTAAGTAATGCCATGAAGGATGTACTCTGAAACTTCTGATGTTAGCTGCCTCGGATGTGAAGTCACGGAGACATGGTCGCAATTGGATTCACTTTAAACTCCTTCACCCTCACGCTATTTTCCGTTTTTGCGTTTGTTATTTTACTCACTTTCTTCTAAGAGCCATAACTTTATTTTTCTATCAATATGGCCTTGTGAGGGCTTATTTTTTGCGCTTTGCACTTTTTGCAGTTGTAATTTTGATCGACACCAATGATTTTACCATATAATTTACTGGAAAACAGTGGAAAAATTCCAAGAGGAGTGAAATTGCAAAAAAAAGTGCAATTCCACAATATATTTTTTTTTTTTTTTTTTTTTTTTTTTTAACATGTCCATCAGTAAATGCTAAAACTGACCTGCCATTATCATTTTCCAGGTCAATATGAGTTCATAGATAATAAAGACATGTATAGGTACTTTTTTTAACCACTTAAGGAGCAAGCCACTTTGTAGGTTAATGACCAGGCCTTAATTTTGAAATCTGACCACTGTCACTTTATGTGGTTATATATCTGGAACACTGTAACGGATCCCAATGATTCGGAGAACGTTTTTCCGTGACATATTGCACTTTATGAGTGTGGAAAAATTTATTCAAAATTTCTTGCTTATTTGTGAAAAAAATGTAAATTTGGCAAAAAATTTGAAAATATTGCCATTTTCAAATTTTAATTTTGTCCCTAAATCAGAGCGTTATGTCACACAAAATAGTTAATAAATAACATTTCACACATGTCTACTTTACATACCAGCGCATAGCCAGCGTACCCAACGCTAAAATACGCTGGTCGCATGCATCATGCACCCAGAGGAGGAGCTGACTGGAGGAGGTGCGGCCGGGGGCGGAGCTTAGCGGCGGCCCTGCGCTGCGCCTGGTAACGCCAGTGTGAAACTAGCCTTAGCCATACGGAAAGCCTCAGTAGGGATGGAGTGCTATTTGCCTCTTGGAGAATAGATTTTCCTAGAATAGTTTGTATACTCGATGTACAGAGCATGTAAAGTGCTAGAGACCAGAATCTCCCTCACAAGTGCCCCCTTTTTGGAAATTATACCCCTGCCAAATGTGAACGCTAAAGGTGGTTTATGCACACTGGGGCTCAGAAGGGAAGGTGCATTTGGATTTGGGAGCGCAGAATTCACTGAATTGTTTGGGGGGGGGGGACAATGAGCCATTTCGCTTTTCGAGAGCCTTTGTACTACCAGTAACGTGGAAGCCTCATATATTTCTGTTAACAGATGACGGCCCTGAGTAGGGACTTGCTTTTTTGTGGATTGAGTTGAAGCTTTTATTGGGAACATTTAACATAATATTTGGGATCTCATTTATCTGGCCCTCTGTGCTGAGAACTTAGTTTGGGGTTTCCATCCAAATCTCCGAGCTACATGACAGATGAAACCCCCGATGGATCCATTCACTATGAGACAGCAGAATTACTCTAGACTCCGTCTGGCCTCTGTTCAGCGTTGTCCTTCCTTTCAGGTGACCAAAACTATGGTGGACCACGTTTTTATGCATGCCTAAAAAGACAGACACCGCCGGATCACAGGTCCTATGGCATTCACAGTGTCTCCATCTGCCTCATTATAGGGAATCTTCCGCCAGAGGTACTGTCTGAATCACGTATTTCAGAGATTTACACAGAAACCCTAGTGTAATCCCTCCGTGTAGAGCGCAGGATAACTGTGCATCGAGCCTTACGGCGATCTTTGGGTGGCAGAATAAACAAATCCACAGCAGGTGAAGCATTGGTTTTATTTATTTTTTACACCGTTCCTCGTACAATTTAAGAGATGAGACAACTTTATTACTCGGGTCGGTGCGATTGCAGTGACACTAGATTTATATCCGGTTTTTTTTACGTTTAGCTTCTGTCACACACTAAAAGATGGGTTTTTTTTTCCAAGAAGATGTTTTTGCATCGCCATATTTTGAGAGCTTTAATTTTTCCATATTTCATCCCACAGAGTCATGTGAGGGGTTGTTTGTTTCGGGACCAGCTGACTTTTTTATTGGCACCATTTTCAAGCACATGACATTTTTTGATTGGTTTCTACTCTGGTTTTTGTGGAGGCAGAAATGAACAAAAACCAGAAATTCAGGAATTTTTTTTTTGTTTTCGTTTTCTCTGTTCTACGTGTGGTAAAATTGATAAGGCAGTTTTATTCTTCGGGGCATAACGATTACAGTGATGCCACTTTTTTTTTTTTTTTTTTTATGTTTTTGCGTTATTACTCAAAAACTTTTATAGAAAAAAAAATTACATTTGCATTGCTTTATTCTGAGAGATATAACTTTTTTGTTTTTTCGCTGATGGCGCTGTATGGCTGCTTGTTTTTTGCAGGACAAGATTCAGTAATACTATTTTTCTTTACAATCTTTTTTTATTGCATTTTATTCCAGTTTTTCCAAGCAGTATGATGATAAAAGCATAGTTTGCTACTTTTTTTGTATTTTTTTTACGGCTTTCACTGAAGGGGTTAACTAATGTGACACTTTTATAGATTGGATTATTACAGACGTGACCTTACCAAATGTGTAATTTTTTGTTTAATTTCTTTTTACATAAAATGTGTATTTAAGGCTATGTGCACACGGTACGTTTCTGCTGCATATACGCAGCAGATTTGGCCCTGCGTATACGCAGCAGAACTGCATGTGATGTACAGCACCATTGTAGCCTATGTGAAACAAAATCCGCTGTGCACATGCTGCTTTTTTTTCTGCGCGGATTTAGTGCAGAATGAAAAAAGCAGCATGTCACTTCTTTTGTGCGCTTTTGGTGCAGTTTTCCACCTGCTCCATTCTAGAAATCCGCAGGTGGAAAACAGCAGGGGAAAACTGCACAAAACATGCAGTGAAACCTCACAAAAAAAGCACCAAATACGCAGGAAATATGCAGGTCATTTGACCTGCAGATTTAGGCCATGTGCATATATCCAGCGGATCCGCAGCGGATTTTACAGCACAGAAACGTTGCATATCTGCATTGTGATGTACAGTAGCATGTTAGTCAATCGAAAAAAAAAACGCTGTGCAGACGCTGCGGATTTTTCCGCGCGGTTATCTTGTGGTTCAAAATATGCATGTCACTTCTTTTGTGTGGTTTTCTACCTGCTCCATTCTCCAAATCCGCAAGGGGAAATCCGCAGGGGAAAACCGCACAAAAACCGCAAGAAAAATGGAAGAAATCTGCAGGAAAAATGCAGGTCATTTGACCTGCGGATTTCTTCAATTCTGCGCGGAAAAATCCGCAGGGCTAAAAAGTACGTCTGCACTTAGCCTTCGTGAAATCTGCGTAGAAAATTCCAAAGCAGAATAAGCAACGTGTGCACATACCCTATTAGTGGATTATTATTATTATTACTAGTAGAATTCCCGAGGCTTAGCTTGCGGAAAATATGTTAAATTGTTTGGTTATGATAGTGAAAGTAACATTTTCAGTGTCACCCTGAAATTGATATTTTCAGAATGCTACAATACATTTTTTTATCCACTTTAAATTTGTATTATTTTGGCATTTTACTAATTTGTCATAACATTGATGTGAACAATTATTTTTTATTTCAACATTTTTATTGATTTTACATATTCAATACATATTATGTAATATAAACTATTACAACTATTTTTTGAACTATTGTTTTTATCAAAAATGAAAATGAATGTACCTTAAACATAAAACATTTACACCCAATTAACAACATTGTGCAACCCCCCCCCCTCCAGTCTAATCTATAAGTAATTCTCGGACAATTGGTTTAACAACTATCTATTGTAGGGATTTTTGGTAAACAATGTTTCTGGTTTTACCTTCAGGTGCATATATGAAAAGATTTTTGTGGTTACCCACTCTACAGAAAGCAAAGTACAGCTGTCCATGTGAAAAACACGAGCTCTCGAAATTAATGCTGGCTACTTTAAGTGATCGACCTTGTGCTTTGTTTATAGTCATAGCAAATGCAAGTCAGATTGGCAACTGCAGACACTTAAAATTGAAGGGCATATTGGTAGCAAAGGAATACGCGGAATGAAAACATTTACTCCCTTAGAGTTTCCCATAAGAATAGTGGCTTCAATAACATTGGGCATGAGACTCATAATGCACAATCTTGTGCCGTTACACATTTTTGGTGGGGCAAGGTTCTGAAGGAAAATTACTGAGGCTCCTATTTTTAAAGTGAGCTTAATCCAGGAGGTTCGAAAGAATTCAGGAACTCCAATGGATACATTACGGCTTGTTCACTCTCCATGACTGAATCAATGGACATGTATGTGGTCGCTAGTCCAGGCAGCCTTCCCTGAATTATTAGATTTATGGAGCGGACACTATCATTTTTAGGCTCTAGGATTGCATGTTCACAAAGCCACTGATGGTTGTTAAAATTGTTACAAATATCAGAGAAAACTTGGTCAATAAGTTCCATTATCGAAGATGTCATTTCACAAAAATCTTCCGGAAAGGAAATGAGACCAGTAGTGGAATCAGTAGAGAACCTGTCATTTCCAAGGCATAGTAGTTGGTGTGTAAATTTGTGCACAGTTGTATTTCCCAACAAATAAACCTGCATATTAGTAGTAAGTTTGCTTCTGAACATGTATCCACAGATAAAAAGATTTTAGACAGGCATTCAACGCATCCGCTGATGTTGCTCCCTTAAGAACAGGTAATGTCTGGCAGAAGTCACCTGCAAAAATTACAACAATTCTCCCCATTAAACAATCAGTTCCCTGCAGATCTTTCAAGGTGTGATCAAGGGTCTCGATCTCTTTCTTGTGCATGGTACATCCATCCTAAACAATTACTTGGCAAGTTTGTAATATCTTAGCCTTCCCAGAGCTCTTACTGATATTACAGACAGGAGTTTCTGACAGCGCTAGATTAAAGGGCAATCCTAGTGCTGAATGAGCCGTGCACTCTCCATCTAAGGGTATGTGCACACATTGCGGATTGTTGTGCGGAATTTTCTGGGCGGAATCTGCATCTCTTTGCAGAATCCGCAGGTCAAAATCCTTGCATATTTTATGCGGCTATCCTGCGGATTTATTGCAGATTTTGTGCGGATTTGGCATACGTTTTAATACCTGCGCATTCCTATAATGCAATGGGTGTAAAAATGCTGCAGAATCCGCACAAAGAATTGACATGCTACAGAAAAAAAAAAGCTTTGTTTCTGCACTGGTTTTTCCGCAGTATGTGCACAGCGTTCTTTCCCCCCATAGATTAACATTGTACTGTAAAATCATTTGCTGATCCGCAGCAAATCCGCAAAGTGTGCACATACCCTAAAAGAGTGGCCACAATTCCAGATGATGCAACAGCCAAGGCAATGTCATTGTTTGGCCATATGCACACATTTAGTATTTCGTGAGGTTTTTATCCCAGTATTTGTAAGCCAAAACCAGAAGTGAGTGAAAAATGCAGAAGTTGTGCAAATGTTTCTATTATGCTTTTCCTCTGATCGTTCCACTCCTGGCTTTGGTTTACAAATGCTGGGGTAAAAAACTCACCAAATACTGGATGTGTGCATGTGGCCTTTGAGCGAATTTCTGCAAGCAGCAAATTAATTAAAAATGTTTTACCCGTACCTCCTGATGCATCTAGGAAAAACAGTCCCCCATTTCCTCAGGAAATCTGACCCATAATTGCCATATAGGCCGATCTTTGGTCATCAACCAAAAGAGGCTTATTTAATATGACAAATTATTTACATTTTTACAAATCATAGCTTTTTTTCTTGCATAATATCTCTGTTCATAATATCAAAGTCTGGTCAATTTGGTGCTGGTAAACCTATTTCTATTACAGTTTTACTATTGATAGATATGCACCTTTCTTCTAACATCAAGAGGGCTTTGTTGAATGTCAGCAGTGAAATTTAAGTCTAGATTAACTCTCCTTTGCACTATAAGAATATCTTCACTAAAATATTGTTTGCATTTGTACCAAAGCACACAGGAATTGGAAGGTGCGCAGATTGTAATTATTATAGCGCACAGGTCTCTTAAGGCACCGTCATACATAACGACGCTACAGCGATCCCGACAACGATACGACCTGATAAGGATCGTTGTTGCATCGCTATGTAGTCGCTGGTGAGATGCCAAACAGTCAGATCTTCCCAACGACACAGCAACGATACAACCCATAGCGACCTTTGTAACTATGTCGGCGGTCGTTGGAAACCTGTCACATAGCTTCTACTCTGACGATTCAGATCTCGATAAGGGATGTACTGTGTGACGTTGCGTGATTTAGCGGTGCCTTTTCTGCGCCCCCTCAGCTCTGATTGGTGGTCGCTACTGCATTATGATTGGCGGCCTTGCCTTAAAAGGCAACATGGTAGCGCTTCTGTTCTTTGTTCCTGACCGCGTGAAGGCAACGTAGCAGCACTTCTGTTCTTTCTTCCCGCCTGCGTGCTCATTTACAGATCGTAGTAGCGTTCTCCGGCTGCAACTCCACACCGATTTATCTATTCTTCCATGGTTCTTTGGACACCTATACTCTGTACACAGTAGGTATCTTTGGGGTCTCAAAGACTGGCTTAGTGATCGGACCCAAAGAGTGGTCGTAAATGGCTGCACATCCAGTTGGAAGAATGTCTCAAGTGGGGTACCACAGGGCTCTGTCCTGGGCCCTGTATTGTTCAACATCTTTATCAACGATTTAGATGAAGGAATTGAGGGTAAACTGATTAAATTTGCTGATGACACAAAGCTAGGAGGGATAGCTAATACTAGAGAAGAGAGAGAGAGGATTCAAAAAGATTTAAATAAACTGGAGAAGTGGGCAGCAACTAACAGAATGGTTTTTAACAGGGAGAAATGCAAAGTACTACATCTGGGCAATAAAAATGAAAAAAGCATATATAGAATGGGAGGAATAGGGCTAAGTGACAGCACATGTGAAAAAGACTTGGGTATACTAATAGATCACAGACTGAATATGAGTCAACAGTGTGATGCAGCAGCAAAAAAGGCAAATGCAATTCTAGGATGTATTAACAGAAGCATACAGTCTAGATCACGTGAAGTCATTATTTCCCTCTACTCCTCTTTGGTCAGACCTCATCTGGAATATTGTGTCCAGTTTTGGGCACCACATTTTAAAAAAGACATCAACAAACTGGAGCAAGTTCAGAAAAGAGCGACCAGAATGGTGACCGGTCTGCAAACCCTGTCTTATGAGGAAAGGTTGCAGGATTTGGGAATGTTTAGTTTGCAAAAGAGAAGACTGAGAGGAGACTTAATAGCTGTTTACAAATATCTCAAGGGCTGTCACATTGTAGAAGGATCAACTTTATTCTCATTTGCACAAGGAAAGACTAGAAGCAATGGGATGAAACTGAATGGGAGGAGACACAGATTAGATATTAGAAAAAACTTTTTGACAGTTAGAGTGATCAATGAGTGGAACAGGCTGCCACGAGAAGTGGTGAGTTCTCCTTCAATGGAAGTCTTCAAACAGAGGCTGGACAGACATCTGACTGGGATGATTTAGCGAATCCTGCTTTGAGCAGGGGGTTGGACCAGATGGCCCAGGAGGTCCCTTCCAACTCTACGATTCTATGATTCTAAATGCGTTTCCATTTTATCTAATTTAAAGAACAACTACCAATTATCTGCTATCATCGCTCTGGAGGGAGGGCGTGGCTTCTATCTGTGTCCGTAGGCTTTTGCATGTCAGCCATTTAAGGTGGTCTCGTGTGCACACACCCGAAAAGGCACGTTTTCTGGCCAACAGTAGTGCGCTTGAAACGCTATTTTTTACTTTTCTCAAGGTACCGTTGGGGTCTCAAATGCATTTCCATTTTAACAAATTTATATAACTACCAATTATCTGCTATCATTGCTCTGGAGGGAGGGCGTGGCTTCTATCTGTGCATGGTCAGCCATTTTAGGTGGTCTCATGTGCACACACCCAATAACGCACGTTTTCTGGCCTACAGTAGTGCGCTTCAAACGTTATTTTGTATTTTTTTTAAATGTTCCATGTATGCTCACTGTATGCTTTTCTTTATTTCAGATGTCTTACAATAGTGAGGAGTTTGTTCGTGAACTTATAGAGCTATATCGGTCTCTGCCCTGCCTTTGGCAGATTAAATCGGCCGAGTACAGCAATAGAAATAAAAAAAGGGAGGCATACGAGAAACTGATTGCCCTCTTTAAATGGCATAATCCATACGAGATGGATGAAAGCCTTGTTCGAAAAAAGATCCAAGGTCTATGCACTGTGTATGAAAAGGAGCTTGTCAAGGAAGTCTGGTGTCGGCACAGATGAGGTTTATGTGCCCTCGTTGTGGTACTATGACTTGCTTGGCTTCACCCGTGACCAGGAGCTACCTCGGGCAACGGTATCATCGATGCGGCCAACCCTGGAACAAGACCCTGAGATCCATACTGATCCAGACTCCACTGTTGGAGATGTAAGTATCTTCTATGCTTCAATGGAAATAGCATTTTAGCTTTGTATGTACATGCCATAGTTGAATTGAAAATAGTAACTAAGGTTTTACCTGTTTAAGGCCGGTTTCACATTTGCGTTAAAGGCCGCAGCGTCGGCCTGCGTACGGCCGCCGCTAAGCCCCGCCCCCTGCCGCGCCTCCGCCGGTAGCTCCGCCTCCGGACACATGACACTGCATGCGTCATGCGTCCCCTATCTTTATCACTGAGGATGCAGGCCATGCGCAGTATGCGTTTTGGCGGCGCCTGTGTCCTTTTGACGGTGCGCCAACCAGCGCCAAACGCAACCTGTTGCAATTTGGTTGCGCTCGGCGCACCGTCAAAAGGACGCAGGCGCCGCCAAACACATACTGTGCACGGCCTGCGTCCTCAGTGATAAAGATAGGGGACGCATGACGCATGCAGCATCATCATGCGACCGGAGGCGGAGCTACAGGCGGAGGCGCGACAGGGGGCGGGGCTGAGCGGCGGCCTGCGCAGGCCGACCCTGCGGCCTTTAACGCAAATGTGAAACCGGCCTAATTCTGCAGTTTACAAAAGTTTTCCCTTTAAATTCAGAAAAGTACACTACTCTACTATTTACGCCAGACTCCGTTCTCATTACGTTGAATTTGCCCATGCTGGTCATGAAAAATCTAATGCCAACACATTATTTGGTGTGGTGCTGGATGTTCTAAAATATTTTTTTGGTTTTGCTTTAACCTTAATTTTTTGTTCCTCCAGCACCGTCAGCAAGATCTCGTGCAAGAAGTGACGACATCATGGGTAGTGAGCACAGTATGGAGGAGCCTTGTGAGGGGTCGAGTCACGAGTCTGCGCCCTCAACTGTACCTCGTCGACTACAAAATTCTCGATAAAGGGCACCTTGCATCCATCACATGATCTAGTGTCTTTGGCTAATCAAATTTTAATTCATCAGGCCAACACCAGCATGGACAGTTTTGCGAACTTTGCAGCTGATAGATAGACTGCGTCAGCTAGATGCAAGACAGAGGAGCCACACCGAAAGGGTGATTTTTGAGACTGAGTAAAGCGGCAGCCGGTCAACTAGATGAATCGTCTACCGTACAAAGTGTGATCGACCGTGAGCATTCATGGACACAAATGCCAGAGCCACTTAGGAGCATGCCAGTGCGGAGGATTGGGCCTCCGCAAAACCTGCCGACTGCCTCCCCACAGTATCCCGTGTTTTTGCAGTCTTTTTTATCCCAACTTTCTTCTCCACCCAGGCAAGGTTGTTTGAATGCCGAAAACCAGTACAAAAATTGTAGCAACGTTTAACTTTAGGTTTTTATTTTGATTGTTATATTATTAAGTTATTATAAATGTAATAGTTTAATTATGTAATTGTTAAAATATTTGTTGTATTGTAATAAAAAATGTTTTTTGTCTTAAAACTTGCAGCCTGCTTTACTGAATTAAGCATATGGTTATTAGCAGGCCAACTTGGAGGGGTAATGGACTTGGTGCATCTATATAGATGCATAGATATAATGGTTGTGAGTGATGAAACTTCTTTTTTTTTTTTTTTTTTTTTTTTTAAAAAAAGCAAACACACCACAACAGTGGATATACACTATAAAGATTTTTTAATAATAAAGCAAAAACAATGCCGTGAACGAAACACTGAAACACCAACAAAAAAAAATTAATTAATTAAAAAAAAACTTAGTGGCTGTTGCCCTGCCACAGATCTTAAAAGCAAGGCTCTATGCTGTTCCACAGCTTGGATCAGTCTCCCCAGCGAAGCCACGAGTACTTCATTTGTAGGTATTTCTAAGGGAGGGAATGGTAAAACATGAATTCAATACAACCATCAAATTAACAGGTCCATGTTTGTTATTAAAGATGGTTTAGAGGTTCCTGCTGTTGTAGAGTGAATGGCGAGCCAGCCGGTGGTTCTGGTGTTGATGGGTTGAGGGACCACCCGGATCTTCTCGCATCCTCAGGTGACTCCTGCTGGGGCTCCGGGTCTGCTGGTGACTCCTGCTGGGACTCCGGGTCAGCATGTGACTCCTGCTGGGGCTCTGGGTCTGCAGGTGCAGGAGGAAAAATACCCTATTACATACCATACCATAGTAAATACATGATCAGGACGTGCTCCAGGTTTTTGTGGGCCCCGGGTAAAATAATAATCATCGGGTAATTATCACAGGTAAAATGGCTGAATGGCAGTGGGTTGTAGCCCCAATGAAAGACGTTCAAGTCCTCTTCTTAACAGACCTTGGGGTGTTACACGTAATGTTATAATGATGTAGAGAGAGATGTTTAAGTTTAAGTCCTCCACACATTATTATGGGCAAATATAATGCTCCATAAAGAATATTGGTC
Source organism: Dendrobates tinctorius (assembly GCF_039654945.1). Classification (NCBI taxonomy): domain Eukaryota; kingdom Metazoa; phylum Chordata; class Amphibia; order Anura; family Dendrobatidae; genus Dendrobates; species Dendrobates tinctorius. The sequence continues at coordinate 2,630,082 of NW_027361776.1, read as the reverse complement.
CTGATATAATGAACCATACAGATTACTGTTCCCCATATAACGGTCCATACAGAACACTGGAACCAGATTGGCTGACAGGCAATGAGGCACAAATATCAAACTGTGTAGTGCTTTTAACTTAACCCCTTTACCCCCAAGGGTGGTTTGCACGTTCATGACCGGGCCAATTTTTACAATTCAGACCACTGTCCCTTTATGAGGTAATAACTCTGGAACGCTTCTTCCATGGATACCGGGGAATCTGACACTGTTTTCTCGTGACATATTGTAATTGATGTTAGTGGTTAAATTACATTCATGTAACTTCCGTTTATTTGTTAAAAAAACGGAAATTTGGCGAAAATTATGAAAATTACGCAATTTTCAAACTTTGAATTTTTATGCCCAAGGCCTTCACAGAAATTTATAACGCCCGGGCGTGAAAATAAAAAAAAAATCATATTAGACACAAAAAGTTGTCTTGCAATTTGTCCTGAGTAGGCTGATACCCCATATGTGGGGGTAAAACACTGTTTGGGCACATGGCATCTCTATGCTGATGACACACAGATCTACATCTCTGGTCCAGATATCACCTCCCTACTAAAGAGAATCCCTCAATGTCTGTCCACTATTTCATCCTTCTTCTCCGCTAGATTTCTGAAACTTAACATGGACAAAACAGAATTCATCATCTTTCCCCCATCTCACGTGCCCCCCCAATGAACCTATCCATTAAAGTAAATGGCTGCCCACTCTCCCCAGTCCCACAAGCTCGCTGCCTCGGGGTAATCCTTGACGCTGATCTCTCCTTCAAACCACATATCCAAGCCCTTTCCACTTCCTGCCGACTTCAACTCAAAAATATTTCACGAAACCGTTCATTCCTCAACCAAAAATCGGCAAAAACCCTAGTCCATGCCCTCATTATCTCTCGCCTTGACTACTGCAACCTCCTGCTCTGTGGCCTCCCCTCGAACACTCTCGCACCCCTCCAATCTATTCTAAACTCTGCTGCCCGACTAATCCACCTGTCCCCCCACTATTCCCCAGCTTCTCCCCTCTGTCAATCCCTTCACTGGCTCCCCATTGCCCAGAGACTCCAGTACAAAACCCTAACCATGACATACATAGCCATCCACAACCTGTCTCCTCCATACATCTGTGACCTCGTCTCCCGGTACTTTCCTGCACGCAACCTCCGATCATCACAAGATCTCCTTCTCTACTCCCCTCTTATCTCCTCTTCCCACAATCGCATACAAGATTTCTCTCGCGCATCACCCCTACTCTGGAACTCTCTACCACAACATATCAGATTCTCACCTACCATCGAAACCTTCAAAAAGAGCCTGAAGAACCACCTCTTCCGACAAGCCTATAACCTGCAGTAACCACCAATCGACCAAACCGCTGCACGACCAGCTCTACCCTCGCCTACTGTATTCTCACCCATCCATTGTAGATGGTGAGCCTTCGCGGGCAGGGTCCTCTCTCCTCCTGTACCAGTTATGACATGTATTGTTTAACATTATTGTACTTGTTTTTATTATGTATACCCCTCCTCACATGTAAAGCGCCATGGAATAAATGGCGCTATAACAATAAATAAAAATAAATAATGGCAGAGCTTTGAAGGGAAGGAGCACCATTTGACTTTTTCACCGCAGAATTGGCTGTAATTGAGATCAGACGCCATGTTGCGTTTGGAGAGCACCTTATGTGCCTAAACAGTGGAAACCCCAAAATTCAAACTCCAACCCTAACCCCAACACTACCCTAAACCCTAATCTCAGCTCTAACCCTAGCCCTAACCCTTACCCTAATGGGAAAATGGAAATAAAAACCTTTTTTTTTTTTAATTTTTTTATTTTTCACTAACTAAGGGGGTGATAAAGGGGGGTTTGATTTACTATTTATGGCGGGTTTATATGTTTAGCAGCTGTCACACGCTAAAATACGCTTTTTATTGTAAAAATGGTTTTTGCATCACCACATTTTGAGAGCTATAATTTTTCCATAATTTGACCCACCGAGTCATGTGTGGTCTGATTTTTTGCGAGACGAGTTGATGTTTTTAATGGTACCATTTTCAGGCACGAATGAACAAAAAACAGTGTTTCATTAATTTATTTTGAGGGGTGCATTTAAACCATTCCACGTGTGGTAACATTGATAAAGCGGTTTTATTCTTCGGGTCAGTACGATTACAGCGATACCTTATTTATGTCATTTTTTTATGTTTTGACGCTTTTTTGCAATAAAAACTTTTTTTTTAGAAAAAAATAAGTATTTTTGCTTCTCTTTATTCTGCGACCTACAACTTTTTTCTTTCTTCACTGATGACGCTTTATGGTGACTCGTTTTTTGCGGGACAAGATGACGTTTTCAGCGGTACCATGGTTATTTATATTCGTCTTTGTGATCGGGCGTTATTGCACTTTTTGTTCGGCGGTATGATAATAAAGCATTTTTTTGCTTTGTTTTCTTTTTCTTTTTTAAAGGGGTTCGCTAATGGGACAGTTTTATAGGGCGGGTCGGTACGGACGCGGCGATACTAAGTGTGTGTACTTTTATTGTTTTTTTTGTATTTCCAAAAAAATGACTTTATTGGGGATTATTTTTTTATTAAATTAGCGATTTTTTATACATTGTTTTTAAATTTATTTTTTTATGCTTTATTACGTTGTCCCAGGGAGGGACATCACTGTCATGTGTCAAATCGCTGATGACGTACTATCCCGTCCCCGGTCATAGGGGCCCGTGGACGGGACAGTACGTCACATGTCAAGGAAGGGGTTAATAAAGCTGTATGAGGGGGCACTCACCATCAGCACTATTTACAGGTGAGGACAGGGCCCCTCAGCAGAGTCATATGTAGTGTGCAGCAGAGCAGGCTGGCCATCCTGTTTGCTGGGGCACCAGGTCAGGTGTATTCTAATGTATCTAACATTGGGGCACCAGGTCAGGGGCTGCACGACTGTTTTTACACCACTGCTTCACTACAATGTACAAACACTTTTTAAGGTCCGGTGTTTTTTTGCTGGTAGATCGGGACTCACAAGCACTGCCATTGATATATCAGAAGTGCAAAGCGAGTGGTGATGGAGGCTAACTTCTGACAGCTAAGTGTGTAAAAGTGTGTTACCTATGTTAACGCCACTCAGCACGATGGGACGTGCTCTGTGACCGTATCCTGGCGATGCGGTCGCTGGATCTGTACCACAGATTCGCCAGCTTCTTTCTTATTTGGGTACTGGAGCGCTGCACCCCAAATCTTCGGGCCAGGCCCCGTTTGATCCTCTGCAGCACAGCCTGCTTGTGGAGAGCAGGATGCTCTTGGTATTGAAGACAGGTGTAGTCCCTTGCATCTACCTCTCGAATCAAATAACGCACCTCTGCGTCCCCCCACGGTGTTGCACGTCGCCTGGCCCGACATTTTGACGCCTCTGCAGACAAGCTAGGCCGCAATAACGACGTTAGACACCCCCATGACGCATCAGCTCCGCCCATTGTTATTGACGTGCGCTGGCTTGGAGAACGCTACTGCGTTCTCAAATGAATCGCCTGTGAGTCTCGTGATCATACGCGCGACGCTATTGTGTCCCAAGAGTGACGCTTCATCAATACAGCGTCTACGGTCATACAGGAACACTGTGATGTTATATGTAGGTGGTTTTATGTATGGATATATATATTTATATCTTTTTAAATAGATATATATCCATTGGAATATATATGTATGCATACATGTATGTCTGTGAGTATGTATGTGTATATGTAGGTGTGTTTATATGTGTGTGTAGATGTGTATGTATGGAAATATGTATGTGTATATGGATGTATCTGTATACATTTGAGTATACGTAGGTATATATAGGCCCTTCCTACAGAAACAATGAGAAACAAAGCTTTTAAAAAGTTAAAAAACACAGTTTATTACACAAATCAGTACAAAAATGAAAGTAGTAAAACAATATAAGTAGTAGTCCACTATAAGTTCTGATGCTGCCAATTAACAGCACCAGGACCGTTAAAATATTCACAGTAGCTGTCTCGGCAGGTATTCGCATCCTGGGTGTTTCTGCCGGGTCCCAATGCTTGAAGGCCAGCAATTGCAGGATTGTTTGCACGCCATTCACCGAGCTGCACTTCTTCATTTGTAAGGTTCACAGAGTCCACAAAGCCAGAAGGACAGTACGCAATTGAATCGCGTCGGCGAAGGAAATTGTGAAGCACACAACAGGCCAGAACTACTGAGTCTATAAACTGAAGCTTCATGTTAACAGGTGTGTGCAAAACTCGGAAGTAACTGAAAATTCTTCTTTCCCCTGTAATACTTTTTTGGGGGAAAGGTTTTATAAGATTGGGATGAAGCGGGAAGGCCTCGTCGCCAACAAAAACAAAATTAAGGTTTCCTCTAGTCTTAGAGTTGGGAGGCAAGTGAAAGTTACAGTTATATAAACACTCTCCAAAAAGTGTGTGCTCTAAAACTCCATCGGAAACCCTTCCGTTCACGCCAACATCTACATTTAGAAATTCGTAATCGGCGTTAACAAGGGCCATCAGGATGATGCCGAAATAGCCCTTATAGTTGTAGAAATAGGGCCCGCTGTTCAGTGGTTGAGTTATACGGACATGTTTCCCGTCCAATGCCCCACCACAGTTAGGGAACTGCCAAAGTTGCTCGAAATCGTAGGAAATCTTTTTCCATTCCTCCTCTGTGTTGGGAAACTCCATGTAGCTACGTAGACTATTGAAAATCGCTTTACACGTCTCCGGAATGAGAACACTGAGCAGGGTCCTTGAAATGGCTGAAGAAAAATGCAAGTCTTGCAAGGAGCGTCCGGTGGCCAGGAATCGCAGCGTGACTGCCAATCTTTCATCTGCTGGGATGGCAGCACGCATCACTGTGTCCTTCCGTTGAATAAGTGGAGTAGTTCTTTCAAGTATATATATGAAGGATTCCTCTGACATCCGCAGATAGTTGCAGAAATCATGAGGATTTTTCTCCTGAAGCTCCTTCACAAGTTGCATGTGGGACAATTCGGACCTCTTCTGCAGCCATTCTCTGGTCCATATGCGACGCTTTCATTTGGAATGTCTCTCCAGCTTCCGTGCCTCATCTTGGCGCCGAGCTTCCTCAACCGGCAATGCAGCAACCACACAGCGCAATGCAGCACACTGCGCATTGTTCATGATGGTGGTAACTGAAAAAAAAAAATAATTAAAGATGAGAAAAGTTACAACAAAACAATAAAGCCATTTTTAAAACTACTTTGCATTGCATTCCGTTAGCGAGCATGCCAGTAAACGCGTTTTGTTGGGTGTGTGCACACGAGACCACCTCAAATGGCTGCCCAAGCCAAAGCATACGGACAGAGATAGAAACCACGCCCTCCCTCCCTCCAGACCAATGAAAACAGATAATTGGTAGTTGTTCTATAAATTAGGTAAAATGGAAACACATTTGAGACCCCAAACGACACTTACCGTGCACACTGAGTAGGTGTCAGAAGAACCGTTGAAGAATAGATAAATCAGTGTGGAGTCGCAGCCGGAGAACGCTACTACGATCTGTAACCAGCAGGCAAGAACAAAGAACGGAATCGCTGCTATGTTGCCTTCTTCACGCTGTCAGGAACAAAGAACAGAAGCACTGCTATGTTGCCTTCTTCATGCGGTCAGGAACAAAGGACAGAAGCGCTACTATGTTGGCTTCTTTTAAGGCAAGGCCGCCAATCAGGACGCAGTAGCGACCACCAATCGGAGCTGTGGGGGCACGGAAAAGGCCCCGCAAATCCACGCCTATGTGTCTAGCTTCAAGTCGCTAGCGAGGTCGTTGCTAAGGTGTCAAACATACCGATGCGTGCTACACAGCAGGGCCTCAACGACCAAAAAAATGTCCAAGGCATTCCGACGCGACCAGCGATATCACAGCAGGGGCCTGGTCGCTGCTGTCAAATGTAGCGACATCGCTGCTAAGGTCGCTGTTGCGTCACAAAATTGTGACTCAGCAGCGATCTCGCTGTGTGTGATGGGGGCTTCAGTTGAGGTGGAAAGCAAGTAAGAGATGCTTCCTGCAATGTCAAGTCCCAGTGTTGATCGTCTTCGATCAGACCACGCTTTGGGCATGCTTCCCTGTAAGTTTGACACAGCTCTCCATCAACTATTTTCAAATCTGTGAAAGACGTTGGCCCTCGGAGAGTGTGAACCAGTAATCGGAGGTATTAACACTCTGAGTTGTTTGGATGCACTGTATACACACGTCCAAGAGCATCACTGGAACGTCCGTCCCATCCTGGGACCCTTGCACCTTGTTTCCTCTTGTAAAATACTTTTCTCGATTTATTCCATGTATAACATTTTGGAACATCTGAATATAATAAAGTCCTTGCAAATGGCTCTGCTTGACATAGGAGAAGGAAAGCTATCAATGTTGTATAGGGTGGTTGAGCAGCTCTTTCCTCTGCATTGTTGGGAGCAAAATAAACTCGCTGTTCATTTTGAAAATGGACACTGAGATGAACTACAGTCGGATGTCTTTCATGGTTGGGAAAATTTAGTAATCGCCACACGGCTTCATTACTACTTATATACCTTCGCATCTGCTGCAGCATAATCTCATCAGATGTACATTTTGGATTCTCTAGCTGGAAAACTGCCATATCACTGCCCTTGTTAACATATTTGCAAATGTATTTAACCCTCCATCAGGAACAATGGATCTGACAGGCGCAGCTCTTCTACTTTCATTTCTCCCTTCTCACCAGATTTTCAGGAAACCCCCTCCCTCTAGATAGTCTCCTGGCTCTAGCTGCTGTGTGAAACCTGATACCACAGTTGGTCTGCAGAGCTTCAGGAAGGAAGATATAGCTGTGCTGGCTTCTCAGGCTCATTGGTCCCGAACACATCAAACTTTATAAGGTTGGAATGTAATGTTTTTAGTCATTACTATTGTTTATTTAGCTTGTTTTATTAATGGATAGAGAAAGGTTTGTGGATATTTCATATAAATAAGGCAGATTTTCTTACAAATGAAAGTGTGCTTCTCAGGCACATTGTTCCCTAATGCATATTCTCTCTCTTGCTTCAGATTATCTTCTGAAATGGAGAAGAAAATGTATGATCTTTCAAAACCCCATCATGTTGAGGAAGTGGGAAACATGCTGTTAGATGATGATGATGCAGACCCCACAATGAATGAGGATTTTGAAGAAAGTGAGATTGATTCTCATGATGAGGTGGAAGTCTGTGAACTAAATTCTGAAACAGAGCAAGATGGTGACAGTGATGAGAAGGAAGAAGATATAGAATCTTATTATATGGGAAAAAATAAAAAAAACAAATTGGCCCATGAACTAATGCTTGGAGAGCTACGCAGCAGAAGCATGAAAACCATCGGTATCCCCCTCTGGCCTTCAAGTTAGGCTCAAAAGATTCCGCCCAGATATTGATACTGAAAATCCAACACCTGCATCTCCTATTGGGAGGTGGTACACCACCCTGCACCATGGAAAGCGGGAACAGAAGGCTTTCTAATTATGAATGTCTCAAATGTCATCATGCAATCTGCCTGACACATGCAAAAATGTATTGCAATTCTTGCTCTTTGCTTTGCAAATGTGTTTTTTCTGGGGAACCTTCAGGATCTAATTCAGATTAATTCTGTGTGTAATATTATTCTAGGTGCCTAGAAAATGTTTTTGTGCCAAAATTTTCTCTTTTTAATAACCGTTACTTGATATCATTGGGGGCTATTTGGTGGGAGTTTTGAAATTTGTGTATATCAAAGTTATTACTTTTATGTTGAGTAAATGGGTTTGTTTTGCACCTGATAATGTGTAGTCTCTTTTATTACATCCCTGTGAAGGTCTCTGATCACTTTTAGATCACTGAAATTGAGAAAATTAGATATTCTAGGCATTTTTCTAGCCTGCGCTTGACAGGCACATTGTTCCATTAAGAGTTAGTGCGAATATTCTTCCTGACGGAGGGTTAATTGCCATAACAAAATTACAATATTCTACTTTAATATGTGCATCAAACATTTTTGAAAGCAGTGGAGAGTAAGATACAACCCATCGATCATCTATTTCAATAACGGTGTTTTGTTTAACCCTTTTTAATTTGATTGTTGCAGTATATCCTCCCTGCTCAGGTTTTCGCCTTCTGTAGAGAGGATAACCATCATCTCCTGTTTGTGTTTCTACAATCAAGCTGGATACTTTTTAGTACATTTTCCTTCCTTCATGCATGACAATCTTGGGTTAAGTGGCCCACATGGGCCATATGGATCATATTTTTAGAAATAGTTTCAAAAAGTACCGGGTCCTCTTCTGGATTTGGAAGCTCAGCAGAAATAACACTGTCAATTTGATCAGGGTGTATCTTATCCTTTAGCCATATCAGTAGATAAGCATGTGGAAGACCTCTTTTTTGCCACACAATTGAATACATCAAACACTTTTTTCACCAAAAATGTAACAATTTGTAATTACGTCCATGAGCTTGGTCAGTTTTTGTTTAAAAAGCCTTGCTGTTATATCATGTCGATCAGAGGGGCCCTGACCTTTCAGAAGCTCTTCCCTTTTCTCTGGTCAAGTTGGATTACATTTAACTGTAATAAACAAATCAGAACGACCATATATCTGAACATATGTCATGGGGTCCTGACCATACTCATGCATATGTCTGGGACTTCCGGTAAAATAAACATACGCCCAATGTCAGCCACGTTGCCATCATTAGCAACAGCATCCCTTAAATGAATGCATTCATCCACCCTAATTTTGTTGGTTCAATCGTATGTACAAAAGACACTCACTTTCCACCTTGGCATACATATCAACTATAAATTGATGAAAAAGTTGCCTACATTGTAAAATGTGGTTAGAAGACCCATGCCTGATCACTAGAATATTTGGTAGGCATAAATGTCCATAGCTGATATTTTTTTATTGGTTGGTCTAGCAGTCTTGGGATCAGTCTGTGTTAGATAAAAGTGATAGCCATCTTGGCCATTCCAAAATATTATCGGATATTGCCTCTGCAATAAGTTGAAGATTGTCACTTCATCGCTGAATAATTATCTCTCAGCTTTTAAATTCCTGTCCAACCATTACAATAGCCACTTCGTTAACAGTGGGAGAATTAAATCGCCTTTCATGCTCGCCAACTGGTGTCTTGTCTGCTCTTATTACAACTTGATATTGTAATGAAAAAAGGTTGAAAAGGTTTACTAACTGATTGTGCTGATGGAAAAATCTTTCCAAATTCAACACAATCTCTTTTTATCTCAAGTATAGCTTCACAAAGTCTATCAGCTTGCATTTGATATTTCAGCATCTCCTGCGTGATCATGCTGTGATCTGTCTTGACCGCTACATCATCAGAGGTCATTCGCACAAAGCATCCCTGGGAACGGAAGTTGCCACCATCGCCGATGACGACCGGGAGGGCTCCAGGTGCCGACAGACGGTAAGTATATCCCTATTTTTTATTTTAATTCTCCTCAAGACCCTGGGTACCATCCGCACATGACTCACTTTTCGCATGGTGGGCATAGCCACACTTGTAAAATGAGAGTTTCAATGCAATCCTAAGGCAGCAGAATCGCCGCGATTCTGCAGAATTAATGAACACGCTGCGGATTTTACCTCTATGCAATTCCGCAGCGGAAAAATTCGCAGCATGGGCACAGCAACTGCAGAATCCCAGAGGATTTCATGGGAATGCGTTTAAGGGTTTACACAGCGGAAAAAACGCTGTGGAAATGCTTAAAAAACGCAAAGTGGGCATACAGCCTTACAGTTTTTAAAACTTTTTTTTTTACCTTTATCCCCTACTTTATCCCCTACATGCTGTGAGCATGATCAAGCAACTTTGCTAGCTCTTGTGACCCGAATGTTGTCATGACTAGAGATAAGCGAATATTTCAATGTTTGGTTCAGATTACGATTGCCTAATATTCGCCAATTTATTCGTCGAAAATTCGCCGAACAAAAACAAACGCCATTCATGTCAATGGGAGGCAAAAACAAACATAACGGCCCCAAATGCTGCCAAAACACATCAAACGAGGGAAATACACCAGGAAAGTGACCTCAATACACCCACAGTACAAATATTACCATGGCACAGCAGCAATCAGCCAGGCATGAGGAATCGGGAACTGGGACAGCATTTACAGCTTTCAACTGTACGTCACAGTAAGACGAGGTTTGTGACGGATCGGTGTAGGCCTCCTGATCTGGGAACCCTGATATCAATTGCAACACCTCTACGTGTTTTCATGCTGAGCTACACTCAGGTGGCACAAATATCAGTTTTGTAGACTATCATTGTCAGAAAAATTTAAGGATAGTAACATGGGTAGTTGAGTCCAAGAAAGTAGAGGCCTGACAGTGTCAGTGGCCTATTGCTACAGGTAGCACACATGAAGGAGACCCAACCAGGAGTGTTCACATTTCAAAACATTATTAGCACACACCAACAAAGCGGCATCAATTTTGCCACAGAAGAAATAATATAATAGGGAGGGACAGGTCTTCCACTACATCCATTCCAGCAGATGGACACCCAACCAGAAGTGTTCACATTATTTGCCGCCTGTGCAAGCTTAAGATATGGATGAACTCTTAATGCATCAAATGGCCAAGTTCTCCAAAAAATATGACATAGTTGTCATGGGAGATTTCAACTATCCTGACATTTGTTGGGAATCTCTCTAAGGCAAAACAGGTCAAGGAAATTCTTATCCTTTCTTGCTGACTTTAGCTTCCAAAAGGTAGTGGAGAAAACCAGGGGAACTGCTAGCTTGGATCTAATCCTTATAAACAGGGAGGAAATGGTTGAGGTGGTAAAAGTGGCTGGGACCCTAGGAGGTAGCGACCATGCTATTTTAGAATTTTGGATAACTAGAGGAGGAAGACCTGTGAAGACTCAGACGTCAAGGTTAGATTTCAGAAAGGCAGATTTTAAGGGATTCAGAAAGAGAATTGGAGGGATCCAATGGCTCGATATCTTTAAGGACAAAAATGTCCACGAAGGATGGGAAATCTTGAAAAATGAAATTCTCAAAGCACAACTGTTAACAATTCCGAAAAGAGGGAAGAATAGGAAGCGTTTAAGGAAACCAGGATGGAAGAACACAGAACTTATGCACATGCTAAAAAGGAAGAAAGAAATGCTTATAAAATGGAAAGAGGGAGGCATATCTAAAGAAGAATATAATGCTGTCTGCAGAACTTGCAGGGCACAAATCAGATTATTAAAGCTGACAATGAATTGAGACTTGCAAGAGATGTCAAAACCAATAATAAAGGATTTTGGGGAAATGTCAAAAATAAACGAAAAGTCAAAGATGGTATAGGATTTTTTCAGGATGAAAATGATGAAATGGTAAGACAGGATGTAGAGAAGGCCGAACTTTTAAATTCCTATTTTGCATCTGTTTTCTCTCAGAAAGGAAATGTAACATCAACTGTTCTTCACTGGGGGGTAGAGTATTCCTTTTATAGGAGGGGAAGACAATGCAGATAGAGACCTGGGCACAAATAATGAAATTGGGGGTTGGGGTTAGAACAGTTAATAATTTAAGAAAGAATAGAGGTACAGAGATACATAAAGTGCATGTATACTAATGCCAGAAGCCTCGCCAACAAAATCGAGGAATTGGAGTTTTGTTGGAACATAATTATGACATGGTGGGGATATCTGAGACATGGCTGGACGAGAGCCATGACTGGGCAGTTAATTTACAGGGCTATAGTCTGTTCAGAAAAGACCGTACAAATAAGCGAGGGGGAGGCGTGTGTTTATATGTAAAATCATCCTTAAAACCCATCCTTCGTGATAATATATATGAATAATGAAAATGTAGAGTCCCTGTGGGTAGAGATAAGGGGAGGGGGGAAAAATAATAAATTACTGATAGGTGTTTGTTATAAGTTTCCAAAAATAATGGAAGCAACATAGAATATCCTCATAAAGCAAACAGATGAAGCTGCGACGCAAGGAGAAGTCATTATTATGGGGGACTTCAGCTACCCTGAAATACATTGGGGAACCGAAACCTGCAGTTCCAGCAAAGGTAATAGGTTTTTGACAACTATGAGAGACAATTGCCTTTCACAACTGGTTCAGGACCCAACAAGAGGGGGGCACTGCTAGACCTAATATTAACCAGCAGGTCAGACCGCATATCAAATGTAAGGGTTGAGGGTCAATTGGGTAATAGTGATCACAAATTAATAAGTTTTCATGTATCCTTTAATAAGATGTGTAGTAGAGGGACTACAAGGACACTAAACTTCAGGAAGGCAAATTTCCAACAGATGAGAGATGATCTTGGTGCAATTAACTGGGACGATATCCTGAGACATAAAAATACACAAAGAAAATGGGAGACGTTTATTAGCATCCTGAATAGGACCTGTGCACAATATATACCGTATGGGAATAAACATGCTAGAAATAGGAGGAAACCACTATGGCTAAATAGAGCTGTAAGGGGCGCAATAAGGGATAAAAATAAAGCATTTAGAGAATTAAAGCAAGCAGGTAGTGATGAGGCATTAAATAAATACAGAAGATTAAATAAATTCTGTAAAAAGCTAAATCAAGACAGCAAAGATTGAGACAGAGAGACAAAATGCCAGAGAAAGTAAAAATAATCCCAAAATATTCTTTAACTACATAAATAGCAAGAAGCTAAAAAATGATAGTCTTGGCCCCCTTAAAAATAGTCTGGGTGAAATGGTGGATGAGCAAAAAGCCAATATGCTAAATTACTTTTTTTCAACAGTATTTACACAAGAAAATCCCATGGCGGATAACATGATCAGGGATAAAAATTCTCCATTAAATGTCACCTGCTTAACCCAGCAGGAAGTACGGCGGCATCTAAAAATCACTAAAACTGACAAATACCTGGGCCCGGATGGGATACACCCCTGAGTACTGCAGGAATTAGGCACAGTTATAGATAGGCCATTATTTTTAATCTTTAAAGATTCCATAATAACAGGGTCTGTACCACAGGACTGGCGTATAGCAAATGTGGTGCCAATATTCAAAAAGAACAATGGGGATAGGGAAAAATATGTGTAAGTGGGTTAGGAGCAGGCTCAGGGATAGGAAACAAAGGGTGGTTATTAATGGAGCACACTCGGACTGGGTCACGGTTAGCAGAGGGGTGCCACAGGGGTCAGCTTTGGGCCCGCTTCTTTTTAACATATTAATGACCTTGTAGGGGGCATAGAGTGTACAATTTTAATATTTGCAGATGACACTAAACTCTGCAGGGTAATCAATACAGAGGAGGACAATTTTATATTACAGAAGGATTTATGTAAACTAGAAGCTTGGGCTGATAAATGGCAAATGAGCTTTAATGGGGATAAATGAACGGTCATGCACTTGGGTAGAACGAACAAGATGTATAATTATGTGCTTAATTGTAAAACACTGGGCAAAACAGTCACTGAAAAAGACCTGGGTGTATGGGTGGACGACAAAGTCACATTTAGTGGCCAGTGTCAGGCAGCTGCTGCAAAGGCAAATAAAATAATGCGAGGTTTCAGCAACCAGAAGACCTCAGAGAACGCTTCTCAATACGGGGCTATAGTCAACGTTGTATCAAAAAAGCATACAATAGGGCAAGAAAAGCCAATAGAATAGCTTTACTACATTCCACCCCCAAGAATAACACAAAAGGACAACACGGAATAACTAGATTTATTTCTACTTTCAATGGAGAGTGGGATAGTATGAGAGATATCCTTAACAAACATTGGAACATCCTCAAAATGGAGCCCTCACTAACTGAATTTGTATCTGAACGTCCCTCCATGACATATCGTAGGAGCCCAAATTCGGGTGACATTCTTGTCCACTCATTATATTCCTACAATAAAAAGACCATTCGAATCCCGTGGTCCCCCACTAGGATGTTTCCCCTGCGGAGACTGTGTGGCCTGTAAGAATATCCTACGTATATCAACTTTCCAATCGGCAGACGGTAAACAAAATTTCTCCATACGGCAGCATATAACTTGCAACACCTCACAGGTGATTTATTATGCAACCTGTGGATGTGGGAAAATATATGTAGGGCTTACTTGTCGCTAGTTAAAAATTCGGACAAGGGAGCATGTCCGTGATATTCTTGCGGCCAAAAAGGTCTCCGACATCACCCAACTAAAAACGATACCTCGACATTATAAGGCTGTACACAATTGTGATCCTACAACATTTTTAGTCAGGGGGATTCAACATGTGAGAAGTGGGATATGTGGAGGAGACATTAAGCGCCTCCTTGCTCAGAAGGAGTGCATGTGGATCATGGTTCTTGGAACCATGACACCACATGGTCTCAATGAAACATTGGGTTTTGTGTCTTTCTTATGATTCCAGCAGTTTAGGTTTTTTTCTGACCCGCCTCGGTCTTTTCACCTTGTGTTTTTAAATATTTGTGTTTTTATTGCATTTTAATTTGTTTTTGTACACCTTGTTCTCAGGCATCCCCAATATTGTCATCTTTACACTATTATCTTTGTACCTTCGCATCATGGTGATCAACTAGCAAGATGGAAAGGCTGAAAAACACATGGACCCTGCATCTGTTATTTCTTTTTGGAATGCAGGATATATCCATTTATTTTATTTGTTTTCTGTCTATGTTTGCAATCATTTTCATGTCCATATTTGATGCTGTACATCTTAGCACATGCGCTTTATGAAATATCATTTGGCAATTAATGTATGCTTATTTATAGGTGCAAATTTACATCATTAAGTTCGTCTACATTATTTTTTCTTCATACTGGGTGCTTTATATATGATTATAGATTGTTATTTTTCTGACGATTCATAGAAAGTTTTTTCTGCACCCAGGTGTGGTATATGGTTAGTAGGGATTAATATGTATATTTTTATGTGCACCTATTATATTGCTGCCCAATGGTAATTTTTTGCCATGCATGTGTGCTTTTGTGGTGGTTTTCGTTCCTCCTCCGCTGCCCCCTCGGCGCGTTCATGATGTCAGCTGGGGTAATGGCCTGGCACCGGCCGTTCCCCAGAGACATCTGTGTGTCTCCTGACTCCTGTGTCAAAACCAGAGAGCTGATTGGATTTGCCATCACTTCCATACCAATGATCCCGTTAACACTTTTTTATTTTTACTTTATTATATTGTCCCAATGTGGGACATTACTATAAAGTGTCAGATCGCTGATCTGACACTTTGCACAGTGCGGTGTCAGATCAGCGATCTGACAGGCAGTGCAGGAGACTTTCTCAGCGCCTGCTCTCAGCAGGCACTGAGAAAGCCGCCTCCCTGCAGGACCCCGAAGGCCCCCGTGACCATCTTGGATTCGGGGGCCTGCAGGGAGGAGACCCTCGGAGCATCGCCAGCACATTGCATTGCGCCAAGGGTCTCACGGATGCACACAGGGAGCCCCCTCCCTGCGTGATTCTTCCCTATGCCCCCGGTACACTGCGATCATGTTTGATCGCAGTGTGCCAGGGGTTAATGTGCCGGGGGCGGTCAGTGACCGCTCCTGGCACATAGTGCCGGGTTTGAGCTGTGATAATCAGCTGACACCGGGCCGCGATCAGCGGCGCTCCCCCCGTAAGCACCGCTGATCGCGATGACGTAATATCCCATCGCCGGTCATATGGGCCCGGGTACCGTGGACTGGATACTATGTCAGATGTCAGAAAGGGGTTAAAGGGATCTCATGTATGGAAGTTAGGGCAATTCCACTCAGCGCTCTGGTTCTGACCCCAGGCCCCTCTTAAAGGGATCCCCGATATGGAAGTGAGGGAAAATCCACTCTGTGCTCTGCTTCTGACCCCAGGTCTCTCTTAAAGGGTAAGGAAATTAGGATAAATCCATAAGCGCTCTGATTCTCACCCCAGGCTTCTATTAAAGGGATCATTGGTATGGAAGTCAAGGCAAATCCACTCAGCGCTCTGGTTCTGATGTCAGGCCTCTCTTAAAGGGATCCACGGTATGGAAGTTAGGACCGTTCCACTCAGCGCTCTGGTTCTGACCCCAGGCTGACAGGATGATGTGGGATATTAGGGGTAGTAGTTCGGTGGCTCAGGCTGATTGGATGTGAGATATTAGGGGTAGTAGTCCGGCGGCTGTGACGGGCTGATGTGGGACATTAGGGGTAGTAGTCCGGTGGCTCTGACGGGATGATGTGGGACATTAGGGATAGTAGACCGGTGGCTCTGGCTGATGGGGCGATGTAGGATGTTAGGGGTAGTAGCCTGGTGGCTCTGGCTGACGGGACGATGTGGGATATTGGGATATTATAGTGAATGTGGCTAGGCGGAGTGGGCGGGGCTATACACTCAGCTTTATAATATATATATATATATATATATATAAAAACTGAATGTATGTGTGTATCGCCAACCAATCACAAAGTATCTTTCATTTCACCAGAGCTGTTTAAAAGAAGCTGAGCTGTGATTGGTTGCCATGAGCAACAGTTTTCCTTGCAACCAATCACAAAGCATCTCATTCCACATACATAGTACAGACCAAAAGTTTGGACACACCTTCTCGAAGAGTTTTCTTTATTTTCATGACTATAAAAATTGTAGATTCACTCTGAAGGCATCAAAACTATGAATTAACACATGTGGAATTATATAATTAACAAAAAAGTGTGAAACAACTGAAAATATGTCATATATTCTAGGTTCTTCAAAGTAGCCACCTTTTGCTTCGATTATTGCTTTGCACACCCTTGGCATTCTCTTGATGAGCTTCAAGAGGTAGGGCAGCACAGCCCTCCATGTGCTTGCCAGAGGTAGCCTGACTGCCAATAGGGAACGAGATGAGATCCTCAGACCCCATGCGAGATCATATGCTGGTGCGGTTGGCCCTGAGTTCCTCCTAAAGCAGGACAATGCTAGACTTCATGTGGCTGGAGTGTGTCAGCAATTCCTGCAAGATGAAAGCATTGAAGCTATGGACTGGTCCGCCCGTTTCCCAGACCTGGATCCGATTGAGCACATCTGGGACGTCATGTCTCGCTCCATCCACCGTCACATTGTACCACAGACTGTCCAGGAGTTGGTGGATACTTTAGTCAAGGTCTGGGAGGAGATCCCTCAGGAGAACATCCGCCGCCTCATCAGGAGCATGCCCAGGCATCGTAGGGAGGTCATACAGGCACATGGAGGCCATACACACTACTGAGCATCATTTCATTGTCTTGAGGCATTTCCACTGAAGTTCGATCAGCCTGTAATTTGATTTTCCACTTTGATTTTGAGTATCCTTCAAAATCCAGACCTCAATGGAATATTAATTTTGATTTACATTGATCATTTTTAGGTTTTCTTGTTCTCAACGCATGCCACTATGTAATGAATAAAGATTTGCAGCTGAGATATTTCATTCAGTATTGTCTACGATGTGGTATATTGGTGCTCCCTTTATTTTTATTTGTTTGAGCAGCGTGTATATATATATATATATATATACACACACACACACACGCAGCATATATATATATATATATATATATATATATATATATATATATATATATATATAGCTCAAAGTGTGTATGTATGTGTCTATGTTTGTATGTCCGGGATAGGCATCCGCACCGTCACAGCTACAGCCGCAAAATTTGGCACAATCACACATCTGGACCCCGAGAACGTCCTAAGCTATGTTGTGTGGCGAAATTTTAACCCCGCGCGTTCCAATTCACCAAACAATTTTGCCCCTATCTACATACTGGGGAATAAGTGTGTGCGCGTCAAGCTCCGCCCGTCATTATGATGTCATAATGCCCCTATTTGCATACTGGGGAAACAGTGTGTGCGTATCAAGCCCCACCCCTCATTATGATGTCACAATGGTTGCCATGGCGACGCTGATGTCATCATAGATTGCAAGCCCTGCCGCCGCTCATTATGATGTCATAATGGTTGACTATGGGATGGAGGATATGTGATGGGTATATGGGCACTGGACTATGGGATGGTGGATATGTATGATGGGTATATGGGCACGGGACTATGGGATGGAGGATGTGTGATGGGTATATGGGCACTGGACTATGGGATGGAGGATATGTATGACGGGTATATGGGCACGGGACTATGGGATGGACGATATGTATGACCGGTGTATGGGCACGGGACTATGGGATGGAGGATGTGTGATGAGTATATGGGCACTGGACTATGGGATGGAGAATATGTATGATGGGTATATGGGCATGGGACTATGGGATGGAGGATGTGTGATGGGTATATGGGCATTGGACTATGGGATGGAGGATGTGTGATGGGTATATGGGCATTGGACTATGGGATGGAGGATATGTATGATGGGTATATGGGCACGGGACTATGGGATGGAGGATATGTATGATGGGTATATGGGCACGGGACTATGAGATGAAGAATGTGTGATGGGTATATGGGCACTCGACTATGGAATGGCGAATATTTATGATGGGTATATGGGCATGGGACTATGGGATGGAGGATATGTATGATGGGTATATGGGCATGACATATGGGATGGAGGATGTATGATGGGTATATGGGCACTCGACTATGGGATGGAGGATATGTATGATGGGTATATAGGCACGGGCCTATGGGATCGTTGATATGTATGATGGGTATATGGGCACGGGACTATGGGATGGAGGATAATTATAATTTGCTATAACTAACCACAGTTAGTTTCTATGCCCGGGCAGCGCTGGGCTCTTCAGCTAGTATATATATATATATATATATTCGTCTGCTTGGTATAAATGTATATGTATGTAATAGACTGCAGACTTGTGTACGTAATAAATATCTTTTATTGATACACTGTCTCAACCATATAATGAAAAGATAACTTGAGGCATTATTAAGTGGATAATTATTAATAGTCAAGTTCGGCGTTAGAAGCAGCTAAGTGGCTCAGTGGTTAGCCCTGCAGCACTGGAGTCCTGGGTTCGAATCCCACCAATGACATCTGCAAGGAGTTTGTTCTCCCTGTGTTTGCGTGGGTTTTCTCAGAATTCTCCAGTTTACCCCCACAATCCAAAGACATACTGATAGGGAATTTAGATTGTGAGCCCCATAGGGGGCAGTGATGATAATGTGTGCAAACTGTAAAGTGCTGTGGAATTTGTTAGCGCTCTATAACAATAAAGATTATTATTTATAGCGGACCTCAATAGAGGTGCAGGGAGAGTTTCCCCTTTAATAACCATTATTTTAGTATTTTTAGACCAAAAACTCCCTTTTATCAATGGTGAGCTACAGGCCCACTGTTGAGATTCTGTTTTTGTGTTTTGCTGTGTATCTGGTCATCGTCTGTGAACTGTTCAGGTCAGAGGGATGTGGACAGATTACATTGCTACAGGGTGAACTCTTGTGTAATTCTGTGCGTTCAGGTCGCTGACAGCTCAAACGGGTGACGCAGATTTTCAATAAACATGGAACAAAATCTATAACAGAGAACCCAATCTTCTGAATTTTAACGTTTTTCTTTTTCCTTTGCAAAGTAATCTTTGAGAGTTTGGGGTGATCTTTACCAATCCATTCTTCTAAAGAGTCATAGTCGTTCTCAAAGTAAAGTCCAGCTAGTCAGGAAAAGGCGATCTGGACGTCAAACGACCTTTTCAAGCAGCACAGAAGGGACAAGGAGGACGATGGCTTCAGTAAGAGCGAGTATGGACTTATCGACCCTTAAAAGATTAGCAAAACAAAGTAAATTTTCACTCAGTAACCCCCACTGTGGTCTGTCCTATTGGAACAAGCATATGGGCATGATAGCATGTGTATAGCTCTGAAAACAAGGTCATATTACCATTTCCCAACCACTTGTTCCTTGTGCAAGGCAAAAAGGGGGAGTGAAGGAATAACGGATGGATCAAATATCTTATCAAATTTTGATCCAATAAAAAACACCAAGGTTACTTACCGGTAGACGGTTTTTCCGGAGCCCATGACGGTGCACATGAGAGAGGGGATCCGCCCCATTCAGGACAGGAACCCTACTGAAGATAAAAGGGCAGTACCTCTGTCTCGCTTCAGTTGGTTTACAAAGCATGAGATGCCCCCCAGGTTAGTACACATGGTAAAACTATCACCACATTATATTTAACTAAAAAAAGCACCCAAACTATAGTGCACACCAAAGGAGTGATAAGGAGGGGGAATATACAGGTGCCATCATGGGCTTCGGAAAACCCGGCTACCAGTAAGTAACCTTGGTCTTTTCCCATCTCCCATGACGGCACACATGAGAGACTTTTGTAGAATAAGACACCTTAGGGAGGGACCACCGCTTGTAGCTCCCTTCTATCAAAGGCTAGGTAATTAGAGGAAGATAAAGTCGGTAGTACTTGAAAAAGGTTGAAGGTGAAGACCAAGTAGCGGATTTACAAATCTGCTCAATCTATACCTCAGCCTTCTCTGCCCAGGAGGTAGCCATGGCTCTGGTGGAGTGAGCGTTGATGCCTTCTGGAACCGGAGCGAGAGAGTAGGATAACATAATGGCCTCCCTGATCCATCTGGCAATGGTACTCTTATCTACCCCGTACCCTTTTTTACTACCCTGAAAGGCTACAAACAGGGACTGATCTTTCCTTCACTGACATATATTGTAGTATGGCCCTCCTTACATCCAACGTATGGAACTTTTGCTCCCCAGGGTTTCTAGGATTGTCATAAAATGATGGCAAGGAGATCTCGTGAGTTCTATGGAACTTGAGTACCAACTTGGGGAGATAAGCCGGATCTGGTCTTAGAACCACTCTGTCATCAAAAATCTGAGTATATGGAGGGCATACAGACAGAGCTTTTAGGTCGCTCACTCTACGGGCCGATGTTAAGGCTACTAGTAATATTGTTTTCAGTATGAGTAGTTTTGATGACAACTCCTCCTATTGGCTCAAAGGGGTCTGTGGTTAAAGCCTCAAAGACTAGATTCAGGTCCCAGGGTGGTATCTTTGGGCTGATGTCCGGCCTAGACCTACCACAAGATTTTATGAAGCGGGACACCCACCAATTGGACGCTAGGTTGCAGTTGTATAGGGACCCCAGAGCTGAGACTTGGACTTTGAGGGTGCTGGTTGCTAACCCGAGTTGCAGTCCCACCTGTAGAAACTCTAGGATAGGTCTTACTGGAGCTACATCTCCTAACGATTCCTAAAGGAAGTCTAGGAACTTTTTACACGTCTACCGTAGATTCTGGATGTGATAGTGTTAAGAATGGGTCACCGAGGAGAAAAAAGCAGAACAAGCTAAGTCACAGAAAACCAGAGAGGTTGGTAACTATGCAGATTGCAGATCCCTGATCCTACCACACAACTAGCAGCAGCCGTGGAGCGTAACTACGATGTTCCTAGACGCTTCATCACAGCCGGAGGACTAAATAAGCTTGAAGCATGAAAGGGGGAAAACTAACTGCCCCAGAGCAGACCCCAAAGGAATAGATAGCCCCCACACATGTATTGACGGTGAAACAAGATGAAGGCACAAACACAGGCAGGAAAATTGGCTGAGCAAACGATGGGGCCCAAACTAACTAGAGAGGAAAGGAAAGACACTGTCTGCAACCTGCAAAAAACCCTACAAAAATAATGTCCAACACTTCTGATAGCAAAATTAACCCTGAAGTAACTAGACTTCTCCACCTATATCAGCACCCTGAAATATTCTGAGACAGAGCAAAAAGAGACCAAACTAGTAAGGGACAAAAAGCAAATTTGCAAAATACTGATAAATAAGAGTGGAAATTCAGCACAGCCCCCAGGCCGAAGCAGGCTGACCACACCAAAAAACTGAATAGACCAACAAAATCAAGTGTGAACATTAGCAGAAAAACTTAGCTTTAGAAGACTGGAACAGAGCTGAAAACTAAGAGTTAACAAGCCAGACTCCTGAGGTCCAATCGTCATCCTCATTCTCAGGTGGCAGATCTCCACCGATCAAATCAGCCTCACTACCTCCTGTTACCACCAGTGGGAGTCTGGAAGGAGAACTCACAACTGGTGAACCAGAGAATGAACTCACTACAGATAGGTTTCCTACTCTTCAACAGGGTGGAGACTAACCCTGGTGAGAATCCCTGGCAACTCAGTAGCGCCCTCTCAAATTCCAGGCTAACAGATGGAAGCACTTCACCTGAGAGTGGACCACTGGTCCCTGGGTAAGCAGGTCTGGAAGTTCCGGTAAGATCTATGGATCTGTTACTGACATGAGTCTCAGAAGGGAGAACCAAGGCCTCCTCGGCCAGAACTGAGCTATGAGAATTAGTCTCGCTCTGTCTTCCCTGATTTTCCGGACTACTATCGGAATCATCGTTATCGAGGGGAATACGTAGGCCAGGGAGAACTTCCAGGGTATTTGTAGGGCATCTACTGCGAACGGGTATTCTTTTAGACTTAGTGAGCAGAACTTCCTGACTTTTCTGTTGTGTGAGGTGGCAAACAGGTCTATCTCTGGTTTATCTCTGCGCTATTTGTTGGAAAACCTGGGGGTTTAGGGACCTTTCACCCTGTCTATGGTGTCTTCGACTCAGGAAGTCTCTTTGTATATTTTTGACGCCCCTTATATGCAGTGCCGTGATGGATAACAGATGTTGTTCGGCTAACTGGAACAGTAGGTTTGATACTTGCATGAGGCCCTAAGATCTCGTTCCCCCCTGGCGGTTTTTGTAAGCTACCACTGGTCATGACGAGTGTGGCAGCCCTGAAGTAAGGGGAGAAAATGTTTCATGGCCTTCTCCACTGCCCACAGTTCTTTTATATTTGAACCGTGATCCCTTCGTGGTCCCGCGAAGACAAGGTTCCTTGTATTGAGTGGGATCTCAGTTGTGTTCCCCACCATGTAGCACTCGCGTCGGTTGTAATGATGTCCTGGGCTGGTTTTTGCCACAGGACACCGGCTGTTAGATGCTCCTCTACCTTCCACCAGAGTAGGGAATCTCTTACGACCGTGGAGAGATATAGTTCTCCTTCTAAACGCCCATTTAATTGTTTCTGTGCTGACAGAACTTCCCACTGCAGCTTTCTTAGGAGGAACTGTGTTCACCTTACCGCAGGTATACATGATGTCAACGAGCATAAAAGGGACACTGCGTGCCTCAGTGTCATAGCCGACCCTTGCATTGCTGTGCAAGCTAGGCCCCTTATCTTGGCGACTTTGTTCTCTGGTAGGAGGCAGAGCTGTCGCTCCAGTATTAACCCTAAGAAGGATTGCACCTTTACTGGTGTTAATCTTGACTTGGGAATGTTTATTATCCATCCCAGTTCTATTGTTGACGTCACTTCCTTTACTTGCTGAGTGCAGTGGGTCTCCGACCTCCCTACCACAAGGAAGTCGGCTAGGTGTGGGACGATCACTATGTCCCGGGAACAAAGAAATGACATTATTTCTATCACTTTGGTAAAGACTCTGGGGGCTGCAGACAGGCCGAATGGAAGGGCTGTGTATTGATAGTGTTTGACCTGACCTTGGACAGAGTGCTACTCTCTAAGTACTTCCGATGCTCCCGATGGATTAGGATATGATAGTAGGCATCTTTTAAGTCAATCACTGTCATGAGGCAGTGCTGGAACAAGATTTTTATGGCCGTATTGATTGACTCCATTTGAAGGAGCAATTGTCTACCCACTGATTGAGTTTCCTCCATCTAGTTTCAAATTTCCTCGATTGGTCCTCCATCTAGTTATTGTATCAAAAACAGGGGGGAGCTGGAACTTCCGGTAGGACTTGTTTCTGCACTAGTCCCAAGACCTCCGTCTCCAGGGCCAGTTGTTCCTCCTGAGCTTTTCTTTGGGGTGTCATTACAAAGGTTTGCCTGGGTGGACGGATGAATTTTATTTTTAGACCGTCCCGGATTATACTTAGGACATATGTACTGGGGGAGATGTTTGCCCAGGCAGAAAGGAAGAGTGAATGCCTTCCCCATACCTCTGCCTTGATGTCATTGGGGAGATTTTCTGAAGGATGTAGAGGGTCCTTTAAACATGTAGCCCGATCCTCTCTTTTCTTTAAAGTCCCAGTTTTTTAAGTCTCCCAGGGGACAACCACTGCTAAATCATCTCCTCCGAAAGGACTTTTTTTGGACTCTCCAGGAAATCGGGAAAAGCCTTTCTTCCTATCCCCTGCGTACTTCAAAATTTGCTCGTTTTTTTCCGAAAAGGGACTGACCGTCACATGGGATGGAACAGAGTCTATGTTTGGATGGCAAATACCCCAGACACACTTTAAGCCACAGAGCTCGTCATGCCGCATTGGACAAGCCTGCCGCTCTAGCTGTTAACCTTGCGGAATCTGCCTAGGCATCCGCTAGGAAAGCCACTGCTCCGTGTACCAATGTCAGGTTTGATAGTATTTCGTTCCTAGGAACTTTATCCCTAATCTGGTCCTCTATTTGTTGTAACCAGACCATGAGGGCACGGGCGGTACAAGTACCAGCTATTGCCTGTTTTAACCCCCCTGCTGATGCTTCCCAGATATATTTCAAGAAGCCATCTGCTTTTTTATCAAGCTGGTTTTTCAGCATGCCAGAGTCCTCTAACGCTAGAGATAATTTTTGTTGAGGACCAAGCCACCGCACCATCAATTTTCGGGATCTTTTCCCAAGTTTCAGAGTCTTTCTCCTCAAATTGGTACCTCCTCTTTGATGTAGAAGGTGAGGCACCCAACCTCTCTGGCTTTTTCCATTCCCTGTCAATTAAAGCCTTTATCTTGTCATTGACCAGGAAGGTGCATTTTCTCTTCTCTTCTAGCCCCCCGAACATAACATCCTCCAATGACTTAGGTGATTTTTCCTCCTTAAGGCCCATTGCAGACCTGACCGCTTTCACCAGCTTTTCTACGTCCTCTTTTGGGAAACACGGACGCCCCCCTATTTCGCTGTCCGAGGAGGATTCTGAGGACTGAATAGAGGAAGAGGAGGCGGAAGGGGACAGGGATCTTTCCCGACCTTCCTGCACTAGAGAGGCCTCTGAACCAGAATACCTTTTGTGGCTTCTTTTATCCGTTTTTTAAGGGCTGCCTTTAAGGAGCCTTTTACCTCCTCTTGTATTATAGCCCTAAGGCTAGTGACCAAATCAGGGGTCTCATCCTGTATGGTTTTATTTATACAGCCAGCACAGAGATTTTTCTGCCACTGGACTGCCAGTGTTTTTTTTGCATTGGGCACACTCTCGGTTCTTTGTTTTGCCGCTAGACTTCCTCGACCCCTAGTGATCAAACAGAAATCTAGAACCCCATTACCATAAGTGTTGTGAGTTAATTTTCCACTTCACCACTGAGGCCCGATGAACTCCCTCTTCTGGTAAAGAAAGGTAGTGAGCCTGATTATCAAGCATCTGAGTCTAATGATGATGACTGGCTGAGTGGAGTTACTGACTGGATATAAGGCTGCCGACGCCCTTCTGCCCTTCGGGTGATTTCTTTGTGGGATAGTAACATAGTAACATAGTAATTAAGGTTGAAGGGAGACTTTAAGTCCATCTAGTTCAACCCATATCCTATCCTAACTTGCCCTAACATGTTGATCCAGAGGAAGGCAAAAAAAACCCATGTGGCAACAGTAAGCTTCACATTGGGGAAAAAAATTCCTTCCCGACTCCACATACGGCAATCAGACTAGCTCCCTGGATCAACGCAATATTAAGGAGACTAGTGTATATACCCTGTAATATTATACTTTTCAAGAAAGGCATCCAGTCCCTTCTTAAATTTTAGTTGTGAATCACTCATTACAACATCATATGGCAGAGAGTTCCATAGTCTCACTGCTCTTACAGTAAAGAATCCGCGTCTGTGAGTATGCTTAAACCTTATTTCCTCCAGACGTAGAGGATGCCCCCTTGTCCCCGTCACAGGTCTAAGAGTAAAAAGATCATTAGAAAGGTCTTTGTATTGTCCCCACATATATTTATACATTGTAATAAGATCACCCCTAAGCCTTCGATTCTCCAAACTAAATAACCCCAAGTGTAATAACCTGTCTTGGTATTGCAGACCCCCTAGTTCCCTAATAACCTTGGTCGCTCTTCTCTGCACCCGCTCCAGTTCAGCTATGTCTTTCTTATACACCGGAGACCAGAACTGTACACAGTATTCTAAGTGTGGTCGCACTAGTGACTTATATAGAGGTAAAATTATGTTCTCCTCATGAGCATCTATGCCTCTTTTAATGCATCCCATTATTTTATTTGCCTTTGCAGCAGCTGCTTGACTCTGGCCACTAAATGTGAGTTTGTCGTCCACCCATACACCCAGGTCTTTTTCAGTGACTGTTTTGCCCAGTGTTTTACAATTAAGCACATAATTATACAACTTGTTCGTTCTACCCAAGTGCATGACCTTACATTTATCCCCATTAAAGCTCATTTGCCATTTATCAGCCCAAGCGTCTAGTTTACATAAATCCTCCTGTAATATAAAATTGTCCTCCTCTGTATTAATTACCCTGCAGAGTTTAGTGTCATCTGCAAATATTGAAATTCTACTCTCTATGCCCCCTACAAGGTCATTAATAAATATGTTAAACAGAAGCGGGCCCAAAACTGACCCCTGTGGTACCCCACTGCTAACCGTGACCCAGTCCGAGTGTGCTCCATTAATAACCACCCTTTGTTTCCTATCCCGGATCCTTGGAGACCAGTCTGAATTCCTGCCCTTCTAAAGCTAAGTTTTCTGCTCTGCCTTTTGCATTTGTGCTTTGACTTTGTTTTGCTGGATTTCTGCCATTCCCTACTGGGGTGAGCTGAATTCCTTTAGCTCTGTCTTCGGAAAATACCTGAGTGCTGGTTTAGTTTTTGGGGCCTGGCTGCTTCAGGGCCTTTTTCCATATCGGCCTGTTGGCTTATGTCTTTGGTGGGGTTTTAGCGGATTGCAGACGGCAACCGTCCTTTCCTGTCCTTTATGGTTGGCTTGGGCCCCGTTGTTTGCTCGGCCTATCTTTCTGTCTGTGTGTGTTTTTTCATCTTGCTTCGCCGTCATTATATGTTGGGGGCAGCCTTTTACGTTGGGGTCTGCTCTGGGGCAGTTTAGATTTCCTTTTCTGTCTTTAGGTTATTTAGCTCTCCGGCTGTGATCGAGGGGTCTAGGGCACCGTAGGAACCCCCCACGGCTACTGCTAGTTGTGTTGATAGGTTCAGGGGTCTGCAATCTGATAGTTGCCAACTTCTCCGGTTTTCTGGACGTAGCTTCTATTTTTGTGTCTGCCTCCTACGGTGACTCGTTCATAACACATAAGGGTGAAAATCACGTAGATCATTCACCACCGCTGTCAGTCAAGGGTACCTATTTCGGAGGCTGATCAGATACACGTGTGTCGTTCTTTCTGGACATCAAAGAGTCTTGCCGGTCAGCACGACTGCCCCTCCTACCACTCAAGCAGCTACTCCTGGTATACTGGCGGCTCGGCAAAGCATCTGGCGAGAGCTCTTGCAGAAAAGGCTGCTGCAGTTCTTCTTGCCCCACTTCCATTATGAAGCTCTGGGCACAAGTGCGTCTTCTGTGGTCATCCCTCTTTTTAAGAGGGATCCACTGCACTCTCCGCCTCCTCCGGGGCCCATCAACAGCCCCTCCCACGCCACCGGGATGATTATTTGCCGGCCGGAGTTCCTTCATGGGCGCAACCCGGAATAGGCCGCCCCTCCTGGACTTTCTGGATGCCGGCAGAGGGAGGAGGGCGGCGCGACAGACATGGAGGAGCACCCAGACCCCCGTCATGCTGCACCCACGCCCGCACAGACGCTGAGCCCCCAGGGGACCCACGGATGGCGCTTCCACCCCGAAGCCCTCACACCGGACATCTGACTGATTTGGCGGTGGCTTTCGCCGGGTCCTTCCCCGAGGGGGACTCAGCCGGGGTTCCCTTTTCCTGATAATATAAGGGGCACCTCATCAGATCTGGGCTGTGGGGACGGGTGGGGAGGGTGGTCTGCGCTATGCGCACTTACCCCTCCACCAGATGCAGTGTTGCCTTCCATCCCCTGGCGTCCGATGCAGTCACACAGCCTGGAACCACCTGTGACGACTCTGGAGAACGCTTTGGTCCAGGAGCGCGCGCGCCCTGGATTTGAAACCGGCGTCTGACGTCACCGGATGTGACGCTGGTAAGCCGCGCCTCCACTTCCTGCCGGGCATCTGCGCGCGACCGCGCTCGGCGCGAGCCCTCCGGCCTCCACTGCTCAGCGTCAGCGTCGACCTGCGGGTACTCGGCCGCCCCACTTCTGTCGGTGCCCGCATGGCCAGCCGCCTGCGGGGAGCCGACCCGTCCTGGAGCCGAGAGCCCCCCCACCGGGAGGAACGGCTCCCTCCAGGAGCGCCGTCCTGCTCCTGGCCTTTGGAGCCGAGGGACTCCCCACCGGGAAGTTTCGGCCCCGGGACCTCTTGACAGGGGAAGGATTGGACCGGCCGCACGATCCCCTGGGTCCCTCCGGTAAGCTCTCGCGTGTCCCTCCGTGCAGGGACAGGAAAAACACTGAGGGAAAGGGGGTGGGACATGGCCTTTTAACCTCTCGTGTGCTTTCCTGTCCCTGTAAGGAGGAGGAGGACGTCCTCCATAGTGCTGTCAGGTGGACGTCCTGGAAAGAGGAAATATCATTCTATGAAATGGTAGCTCAGTATGCAAAAAGTATAACCTCACCCAAACCGAGATCACAAAAAATGGAGACGATATGGGTCTCAGAAAATGGCGCAATTTTTTTTTTCAACACTTAGATAAAAAAGAACCTAGATATGTCTATGAACTAGTAATGACCTGGAGAATATTAATGGCAGGTCACATTTAGCATTTAGTGAACCTAGTAAAAAAAGTCAAACAAAAAACAAGCGTGGGATTGCACTCTCTGTGCAATTTCACCGCACTTTAATTTTTTTCACAATTTTTAGTACATGACATGGTAAAACCAATGGTGTCGTTCGAAAGTAAAACTCATCGCGCAAAAAACAAGCCCTCACATGGCCATATTGATGGAAAGAGTTATGGATCCGGGAAGAGGAGCAAAAAACTAAGACGCTAAACCGGAAAAACATCCAGTCATGAAGGGGTTAAACTTTTATATTTCTTCATTTTTTTTAAAAAAAAATTTAAATTCACTTTTGGCATGCTTCAATAGTCTCCATGGGAGACTAGAAGCTGTCACTACCCAATCGCGTTCTGATCATCGCCTCTATGTAGCAGAATTACTGACTTGCTGTGAGCGCCGACCACTGGGAGGCACTCACAGAAAGTCTCCAGGAGACTTCAGGTTTCATGACAACACACCGGTGAATCGCAATCACGTGACGCGGGTCACCGGTGAGCGTATTTCCGTCGCGATTGCCCGAAGCACTTTTAAAATGCCGCTGTCAGAGTTTGACGGCGACATCCAACTAGTTAATAGCCACGGGTGGATTGCGATTCCACCCGCTGCTATTGTAGGCACATGTCAGCTGTTCAAAACAGCTGACATGTCCCAAGAAAGATGTGGACTCACCACCAGAGCCCACATCAAAGGGGATAAAGGAACAGAAGAATCCAGGATATCTATAAACAGAAAGATAGTGAGGAAATACTTAGCTAACATAAAAGAATTCAAGTCTCCATGTGCAAATGAATTACACCCCAGAGTACTGAAGGAGATAGCAGAATAATTTTTTGATCCACTCTCCATAATCTTTGAAAATTCTTGGAGAACAAGAAATGTCCCAGAAGACTTAAGAAGAGCAAATGTTGTTCCCATCTTCAAAAAGGGGAAGAAGGTGAACCCAGGGAACTATAGGCCGGTGAGTCTGACTTCCATACCAGGAATTGAACAAATTATAAAACAACATGTATGTACGGTACCTGGATAAGAATGAAGTGATTAACCAGAGTCAGCATAGGTTTGTAACTAATAAGTCATGTCAGACTAACTTAATTTCCTTCTACGACAGAATCACTGACTTGGTGGATCAGGGAAATGCTGCAGATATAGTTTGTCTTGACTTCAGCAAAGCATTTGACAAAATATCTCACACAATCCTTATTGGAAAAATAACTAAAGTATGGGATGGACAAGGCAACTGTTAGGTGGATTCATAACTGGCTTTGCAATCTGACCCAAAGAGTGGTCGTAAATGGCTGCACATTCTGTTGAAAGAATGTCTCAAGTGGGGTACCACAGGGCTCTGTCCTGGGTCCTGTATTGTTCAACATCTTTATCAACGATTTAGATGAAGGAATTGAGAGTAAACTGATTAAATTTGCTGATGACACAAAGCTAGGAGGGATAGCTAATACTAGAGAAGAGAGAGAGGATTCAAAGGATATAAACTGGAGAAGTGGGCAGCAACTAACAGAATGGTTTTTAACAGGGAAAAATGCAAAGTACTACATCTAGGCAATAAAAATGAAAAAAGCATATACAGAATGGGAGGAATAGGGCTAAGCAACAGCACATGTGAAAAAGACTTTGGTATACTAATAGATCACAGACTGCACATGAGTCAACAGTGTGATGCAGCAGTAAAAAAGGCAAATACAATTCTGGGATGTATTAACAGAAGCATTCACTCTAGATCAAGTGAAGTCATTATTGCCCTCATCTTTGGTCAGACCTCATCTGGAATACGGTTTTGGGCACCACATTTTAAAAAAGACATCAACAAACTGGAGCAAGTTCAGAGAAGACCGACCAGAATGGTGACCAGTCTGCAAACCATGTCCTATGAGGAACGTTTACAGGATTTGGGAATGTTTAGCTTGCAAAAAAGAAGACTGAGAAGAGACTTACTAGCCGTCTACAAATATCTCAAGGGCTGTCACATTGTAGAAAGATCATCTTTAGTTTCATTTGCACAAGGAAAGACTAGTAGCAATGCGATGAAACTGAATGGGAGGAGACACATTAGATATTAGAAAAAAAAACTTTTTGACAGTTGGGGTGATCAATGAGTGGAACAGACTGACACGAAAGGTGGTGAGTTCTCCTTCAATGGAAATCTTCAAACAGAGGCTGGACAGACATCTGTCTGGGATGATATAGTGAATCCTGCTTTGAGCAGGGAGTTGGACCAGATGACCCAGGAGGTCCCTTCCAACTCTACCATTATATGATTCTATGATCCATGGATGCTCTGATTTCATTGCTTGAACTAAGATAGGTAGAGAGATGTGGGTTCACCTAGTCCTTGAAGTTCAGCGGTTAATTTTGTTTGTTTTAAAAAAAAAAAAATTATTTTTCTGTGCATTTTGGATTGGAAAAAAGGTGTTGTTACAACTAAGACAGTCTGAGAAGCATGGACAGATAACGGATGTACACGATGGAGTGTCATGTTATACTGTGTGCTTAGACCTTGAGGTTTGAACGGATAACATGGCTTTGTTTAAAACTTGATGTAGGATACAACTAAAAAATGTACCTTAGTTCGACGTTTAGTTTTCCTAAGGGTGTTAAGTACCTGCAAGGGTTGTATGTTACGCTTTTGAATTGTGGAAAACTGGAAGGGGTGTCAGTATAGGAAACAGAAGCAATTGACTAGGATCGTATTAAAGGAAAATTGCATTTACTTTTAATGGGGTTCAGGAGAGTTGAGGCATTAGCTAACTTACTAAGCAGCTCAAGAAAGGTAACAGGGGAGGTCACACTGAAGGTAAAGCATAAAGAATAAGAGCGAGTTTGGTGGGACAGGGACGCATCAAACAAGGAAGGTTATCCAGTGACAGGATGTTTTATTAACCTCACTGGGAGAACTCCCAGGAGCGCATTGTTCCCTTTGTCCCATTTTAGGTATCGATGTAGAACACCTATCACTCCAGAGAGAAGACTTGACCTTTGCCCAGATACCCCTGAGAGACTCCAGAAGACCCCTCTTGAGTTTGGCGCTGAGATGAAACATCTCTCAGATTTCAGCCATGATAGGAGACTAATAAAGCCCAAAGCTACTTCTTTCTGTCATTTTCCTCCTGGTCATTATTATGTATATTGGATTGTTTACGATCTGTAGGAAGACAAAAAGACTAGCTTCCCAACGGCACAGAAGTCAGGCTGAGCACCATTAACCCCTTAAGCCCCAAGGGTGGTTTGCACATTAATGACCAGGCCAATTTTTACAATTCTGACCACTGTCCCTTTATGAGGTATTAACTCTGAAACGCTTCCATGGATCCCGGTGATTTCTGACATTTTCTCGTGACATATTGTACTTCATATTAGTGGTAAAATTTCATTCAAATAACTTGCGTTTATTTGTGAAAAAAATGGAAATTTGGCGAAAATTTTGTAAATTTCGCAATTTTCCAACTTTGAATTTTTATGCCCTTAAATCACAGACATACGGCACACAAAAAACTTTATAAGTAACATTTCCCACATGTTTACTTTACATCAGCACAATTTTGAAACCAAAATTTTTTATTTGTTAGGAAGTTAAAAGGGTTAAAATTTGACCAACGATTTCTCGTTTTTACAACACCATTTTATTTTTAGGGACCACATCACATTTGAAGTCACTTTGAGGGGTCTATATGATAGAAAATACCCAAAAGTGACAACATTCTAACAACTGCACCCCTTAAGGTTCTCAAAACCACATTCAAGAAGTTTATTAACCCTTTAGGTGCGTCACAGGAATTTTTTGAATGTTTAAAAAAAAATGAACATTTAACTTTTTTTCACTAAAAAAATACTTCAGGTTCAATTTTTTTTTTATTTTACCAAGGGTAACAGGAGAAATTGGACTGCAAAAGTTATTGTGCAATTTGTCCTGAGTACGCTGATACCTGATATGTGGGGGGGAACCACTGTTTCGGCGCATGGCAGATCTCAGCAGGGAAGGAGCGCCGTTTGACTTTTTCAATGCAAAATTGGCTGGAATTCAGATCGGACGCCATGTCGCGTTTGGAGAGCCCCTGATGTACCTAAACAGTGGAAACCCCTCAAGTGACCCCATTTTGGAAACTAGACCCCCCAAGGAACTTATCTAGATATGTGGTGAGAACTTTGAACCCACAAGGGCTTCACAGAAGTTTATAACGTACAGCAGTACAATTAAAAAATCATTTTTTCCACAAAAATGATCTTTTCACCCTCAATTCTTATTTTTCCAAGGGTAACAGGACCCTAAAAGATATTGTGCAATTTGTCCTGAGTGCGCTGATACCCCACATGTGGGGGTAAACCACTATTTGGGCGCATGGCAGAGCTCGGAAGGGAAGCAGCACCATTTGACGTTTCTGGCTGGAATTGAGTTCGGACACCATGTCGCGTTTGGAAAGCCCCTGATGTACCAAAACAGTAGAAACCCCCCACAAATGACACCATTTTGGAAACTAGACCCCCCCAAGGAACTTATCTAGATGTGTGGTGAACCCCCCAGTGCTTCACAGAAGTTTATAACGACCGGGCGTGAAAATAAAAATATTGTTTTCAACAAACATCATCTTTTAGTCCCCATTTTTTTTTATTTTCCCAAGGGTAACAGGAGAAATTGGACCCCAAAAGTTGTTGTCCAATTTGTCCTGAGTACGCTGACACCCCATATGTGGGAGAAAACTACTGTATGGGCACACGTCGGGGCTCGGAAGGGAAGTAGTGACATTTTGGAATGCAGACTTTGATGGAGTGGTCTTCTGGTGTCATGTTGCCTTTGGAGAGCCCCTAATGTACCTAAACAGTGGAAACCCCCCACAAATGACCCCATTTTGGAAACTGGACCCCCTAAGGAACTTATCTAGATGTGTGGTGAGCACTTTGAACCCCCAAGGGCTTCACAGAAGTTTATAATGCCCAGGCATGAAAATAAAAAAATCGTATTATTTCTACAAACAAAAAAATTAGTCTCCAATTTTTTTTTATTTTCCCAAGGGAAACAGGAGAAATTGGACCCCAAAAGTTGTTGTCCAATTTGTCCTGAGTACGCTGATACCTCATATGTGGGAGAAAACTACTGTATGGGAAGTAGTGACGTTTTGGAATGCAGACTTTGATGGATTGGTCTGCGGGTGCGTTTGGAGAGCCCCTGATGTACCTAAACTATTGAGACTCCCCACAAGTGACCCCATTTTGGAAACTAGACCCCCCACGGACTTATCTAGATGTGTGGTGAGCACTTTGAACCCCCAAGTGCTTCACAGAAGTTTATAACGCCTGGGCGTGAAAATAAAAAAATCATTTTTGTCCGCAAAAATGATATTTTTGCCCCCAATTTTTTATTTTCCTAAGGGTAACAGGAGAAATTGGACCCCAAAAGTTGTTTTGCAATTTGTCCTGAGTATGCTGATACCCTATATGTGGGGGAAAAACACTGTTTGGGCACATGGCAGAGCTTGGAAGGGAAGGAGCACCATTTGACTTTTTCAACACAGAATTGGCTGGAATTGAGATCAGACGCCATGCTGCATTTGGAGAGCACCTGATATGCCCAAACAGTGGAAACCCCTCCAATTATAACTCCAACCCTAACCCCAACACACCCCTAACCCTAACCCTAATGGGAAAATGGAAATAAATACTTTTTTTTATTTTATTATTTTTCCCTAACTAAGGGAGTGATAATGGGGGGTGTGATTTACTATTTATGGCGGTTTTTATGTTTGGCGGCTGTCGCACGCTAAAAGACGCTTTTTATTGTAAAAATAGTTTTTGCATCACCACATATTGAGAGCTACAATTTTTCCATATTTTGACCCACCGAGTCATGTGAGGTCTTATTCTTTGCGGGACGAGTTGACATTTTTATTGATACTATTTTCTGGCACGTTACATTTTTTGATCGCTTTTTATTCCGATTTTTGGGACGCAGAATGAACAAAAACCTTCGTTTCATGAATTTCTTTTGGGGGGGTGCGTTTACACCGTTCCGCGTGCGGTAAAATTGATAAAGCGGTTTTATTCTTCGGGTCGGTACGGTTACAGCGATACCTCATTTAGGTAGTTTTTTTATGTTTTGTCAGTTTTTTGCAATGAAAACAATTTTATATAAAAAATAATTATTTTTGCATCGCTTTATTCTGCGAGCTATAAATTTTTATTTTTTTGCAGATGATGCAGTATGGCGGCTCGTTTTTTGCGGGACAAGATGACGTTTTCAGCGGTACCATGGATATTTATATGCGTCTTTTTGTTCGCTGGTATGATAAATCATTTTTTGCTTCGTTTTTTATTTTTATTTTTTAAGGGGTTCGCTTAAGGGGTTAACTAATGGGACAGTTTTATAGGGCGGGTCGCTACGGACGCGGCGATACCAAATGTGTACTTTTATTGTTTTTTTTTTTCAAAATGAATTTTTTGGGGAATATTTTTTTTTTCATTAGTTAGCGATTTTTTTAAAATTATTTTTACACTTTTTTTTTTTACACTTTACTACATAGTCCCAGGTGGGACATCACTGTCCTGTGACAGATCGCTGATCTGTCACATCACAGATCACTGTGACAGATCAGCAATCTGTCACAGGCAGTTGTGCAGACTTCCTCATGCCTACGCTTTGCAGGCAGTGAGGAAGTCAGCTCCCTACAGGCCCCCGTTGCCATCTTGGATCCGGGGGCCTGTAGGGAAGGAGTCCCCCGCAGCAGCGCTGCACATTGCGCTGCCATGGGGGGCTCAGGGAAGCACGGAGGGAGCCCCCTCCCTGCCGATGCTTCCCTTTAACCCCCGGTACACCGCTATCGTGTTTGAACGCGGTGTACAAGGGGTTAACGTGTCGGGGGCGGTCCGTGACCGCCCCTGACACATTGTGCCGGGTGTCAGCTGTGATAACCAGCTGACACCTGGCCGCGATCAGCGGCGCTCACCACGTGGGCGCCGCTGATCGAATTAGATGTACTATCCCGTCCTTGGGAATTAAGTCCCAGGGCACATGGACGGGATAGTACGTCTAATGGCAGAAAGGGGTTAAAAAAAAAAATTTCAGTTGCAAAAAGTTAGACAGCCTGCCGTACCACACTTTGTCATTTTGTCGGGTTGAAATTAAGCGGTCTGCAGATCTCGCTCGCATAGACAAAAAATGTTTTCTGTTGCTAAACATCATACAGTAAGGGGACCTGACTTTCAAATAGTTTGTAGCATCTAGGGTGTCATAGAGGCCTAATCCAGAGGCCACCAAAAACAATCTTCTGTTCCTAGTGTCATACAGTAGGGAAAAAAAAACAAACGCCTACATAGAAAAGAAATACCATAAATATATTGATAATACCTAAAACAGGAATACCAAAACCAGTAGTAATCCAAAAAATGATATTCCAAGTACTACTATATTAAAAATACATAGCTTTATTAATAATTAAGATCGTATTAGACGTACTATCCCGTCCTTGGGAATTAAGTCCCAGGGCACATGGACGGGATAGTATGTTTAATGGCAGAAAGGGGTTAAAAACTCAGCCGGAGAAGGGGGTTAAGAACATAGAAAAATCTAGTCCTTTACCCCAGATCCAATATATATTGTAGATAAATAATAATGAATGTATTACATTATATATAAATTGATCGGTTTACTGGCTAGTGAAATTCCATCTGTAGGCTTATAGACACTTTAGGCCTCTTTCACACTTCAGTTATTTGCCATCAGTCAAAATCCGCCAAAATTTGAAAATGGGGGATCCGCTTTTTCTTGTTGCGGATCCACCATTTCCCCCATTGGGATACATTAGTGGCGGATTTTGAAGGATGGTCGTCCGTTGCGTCCGGTATTCGGCGGATCCGCAAAATTCCTTGCGGATTCTGTCTGAGGGGGACGGAGCTTGCAACGTTTTTTTCGCCGTCAAAATGGCGGATCCGCCGGGATCAGCGATTTTGCGGAATCCGCCGGCAGGATCCGCAAAATCGCACTGCGCATGCCCAGAAAAAAGATACTTTTCCAGACAGTCCCAAAACTATATAAGGTGGGCTAATTGGGCCCAGACATGCAGTAGCAGCCAGCCAATAAGCCAGCCAGCAAGCCTGCCTGCAAGCCAGCCAGCCAACAAGCCTGCCAGCAAGCCTGCCTGCGAGACAGCCAGCCAGCCTGCGAGACAGACAGCCACCAAGCCTGCCAGACAGACAGCCAGCAAGCCTGCCAGCCAGACAGCCACACAGCCAACATCAAGAGGCCTGCCAGTTACAGCACCAGCACGCCTGAATGTGTGAGTATACCTAATTGTTTATGATGTGTGTGTGTGTGTGTGTGTGTGTGTGTGTGTGTATGGCCTGCTAGTGTGTAGCCTGCCTGTGTGTGTGTGTGGTCTGCGAGTGTTGCATGTCTGTGTTTTTTGTTTTTTTTATACATTTTTTCTGTTGCTTGTGTACTGCATTTTATTTTCATAAAACTGTAATTATATTGTATTTTTTATGCTGTGATTGAGTGGTGTATGGTATGTGGTGTAATTGGGTCCAGACAATCCGGCACCAGCAACACTGAAGACACCAAGCAAGACATCCGACTGCAGCCTGACTGATAGAAGATTGAACTAGAGCTATAAAACCTGTCTGCCCAGCTGCAAATCTACCACCTGCAAGACCCCTGTAGCGTGTGTGTGTGTGTGTGTGTGTGTGTGTGTATGTGTGTGTATGTATGTATGGCCTGTGTGTGTGTAATGCATTTTTTATTTTTTTTTTTCCATCTTTTTTTTTTTTTTTCTGTTGCATGTGTACTGCATTTTATTTTCATACAACTGTAATTATATTGTATTTTTTTATGCTGTGATTGAGTGGTGTATGGTATGTGGTGTAATTGGGCCCAGACAATCCGGCACCAGCAACACTGAAGACACCAAGCAAGACAGCCGACTGCAGCCTGACTGACAGAAGATTGAACTAGAGCTATAAAACCTGTCTGCCCAGCTGCAAGTCTACCACCTGCAAGACCCCTGGAGCGTGTGTGTGTATGTATGGCCTGTGTGTGTGTAATGTATTTTTTATTTTTTTTTTCCATCTTTTTTTTTTTTCTGTTGCATGTGTACTGCATTTTATTTTCATACAACTGTAATATTGTATTTCTTGCTGTGATTGTGTGGTGTAAGGCCGGTTTCATATTTGCACTTTATAGCGCAGTGATAACCTGTACACGTCCGCCACTAATCCCCGCCCCATCCGGTCATCGCCGCCTACTAGCGCACATGAACGCTTGGGATCTGCACACCCTATCTTTAGCATAGGGTGCACTGATGGTGCGCTGGCAGGATTTTACAGTGTTTTTAAATATTTTAATTTTTGTTCTTTTGCATGTTTATTGGATTTTATTTTCATATTTGCAATTGTGGTGTGATTAATGTATCTGTTGTAAATTGGTGTTTTTTTATTTTTCATTTATTGTGGTATTTAAAATAAAGAGCAGAGTAGCTCCGATTTCTTGGAAAAAAAAATTATACAAAAAAAAAAAAATAAACTGTTTTGAAAAAATCTCCATTGTATCATTTTAAACAAAAGGTAAAATTAAGTTACCATAAAGGTACTTTAAATTTTTTGGTATACAAGTGTGGTTAAAAGTGAGAGATTGCAACATACCATGAAAAAAATCTGGGTATACACAGCTGAGTTTTTCAGGGAATTCAGAAACATGCAAACACAGTGTGGGTATACACAGAAATTAAACACCTTCAATCACTGGTTACACTCTCGGTGAGACCTTTAATCACTGGTTACACTCTCGGTGAGAGTTTCAGGGAATGCAAACACTGGTATACACAGCAATTACACACCTTCAAATCACTGGTTACACTCTCGGTGAGAGTTTTTGAGGGAATGCAAACACTGGTATACACAGCAATTACACACCTTCAATCACTGGTTACACTCTCAGTGAGAGTTTTTGAGGGAATGCAAACACTGGTATACACAGCAATTACACACCTTCAATCACTGGTTACACTCAGTTACAAAACACATGCAAAGAAAGTGGGTTTACACAAAATATTACACACCTTCAATCACTGTGGTTACACTCGGTGAGAGATAAGGGAATGTAGACATGCAAACACTTAAAATTGCGTATACTTAGTTTCAGGGAATTACACATTATATACAAATTAATATTTTTTAATTTTTTTTTTTAAACTTTCATATCATTTTCTTTATACTTGCAGATCACTTAATGAAGCGCCACCAAAAAAGCAGCAGCAGACACGGCCAGCCAGGCCGCAGCAGAGACAGTCAGCCTGACCGCAGCAGAGACAGTCAGCCTGACCGCAGCAGAGACAGTCAGCCTGACCGCAGCAGAGACAGTCAGCCTGACCGCAGCAGAGTACAGGCAACCATTAGTTTCCCTGTAAGTATAAAGACCTGAAAGCTTATTATGATCCTTTGTATAGTAGCTTAACAATTGTCTTTATACTTGCAGATCACTTCAGCAAGCACCACCAGCCAGGCCGCAGCGGAGACGGTCGGCCAGGCCGCAGCAGAAACTGTCAGCCAGGCCGCAGCAGAGACAGCCAGCCAAACATTAGTTTCCCTTTAAGTATAAAGGCCTGAAAGCTTATTATGATCCTTTGTATAGTAGCTTAACAAGTGTCTTTATACTTGCAGATCACTTCAGGAAGCACCGCAGCTGCCCAAACCATAATGTCTTCTCCTGAAAGCTCCCCCTCACATCATCAGCGAGCTGAGGTAAAAAAAAATTTTTTGTTTTATTTCAACTAATTTTTTTTTTTTGGGTTAAAAACACTATCCTATTATGTTTTAACAGGAAGCTGATTCAGAGGAGCTTCCAGGAGGAGACGTGCAGGGTGGAGAGACGCAAGGAGGGGGTGCGCAGAGTGTAAGTTTAGCACATACACAGATACATAATGCTACACCCAACACAAACATTCATCACAGTGCGCACACCATACAGTGGGGAAAAAAAGTATTTAGTCAGTCAGTAATAGTGCAAGTTCCACCACTTAAAAAGATGAGAGGCCTATGTAATTTACATCATAGGTAGACTTCAACGATGGGAGACAAACTGAGAAAAAAAAATCCAGAAAATCACATTGTCTGTTTTTTTTTTCATTTTATTTGCATATTATGGTGGAAAATAAGTATTTGGTCAGAAACAAAATTTCATCTCAATACTTTGTGATATATCCTTTGTTGGCAATGACAGAGGTCAAACGTTTTCTGTAAGTCTTCACAAGGTTGCCACACACTGTTGTTGGTATGTTGGCCCATTCCTCCATGCAGATCTCCTCTAGAGCAGTGATGTTTTTGGCTTTTCGCTTGGCAACACGGACTTTCAACTCCCTCCAAAGGTTTTCTATAGGGTTGAGATCTGGAGACTGGCTAGGCCACTCCAGGACCTTGAAATGCTTCTTACGAA
Source organism: Dendrobates tinctorius (assembly GCF_039654945.1). Taxonomy (NCBI): domain Eukaryota; kingdom Metazoa; phylum Chordata; class Amphibia; order Anura; family Dendrobatidae; genus Dendrobates; species Dendrobates tinctorius. The sequence continues at coordinate 2,589,846 of NW_027361776.1, read as the reverse complement.
GCCACTCCTTCGTTGCCCTGGCGGTGTGCTTTGGATCATTGTCATGTTGAAAGACCCAGCCACGTTTCATCTTCAATGCCCTTGCTGATGGAAGGAGGTTTGCACTCAAAATCTCACGATACATGGCCCCATTCATTCTTTCATGTACCCGGATCAGTCGTCCTGGCCCCTTTGCAGAGAAACAGCCCCAAAGCATGATGTTTCCACCACCATGCTTTACAGTAGGCATGGTGTTTGATGGATGCAACTCAGTATTCTTTTTCCTCCAAACACGACAAGTTGTGTTTCTACCAAACAGTTCCAGTTTGGTTTCATCAGACCATAGGACATTCTCCCAAAACTCCTCTGGATCATCCAAATGCTCTCTAGCAAACTTCAGACGGGCCCGGACATGTACAGGCTTAAGCAGTGGGACACGTCTGGCACTGCAGGATCTGAGTCCATGGTGGCGTAGTGTGTTACTTATGGTAGGCCTTGTTACATTGGTCCCAGCTCTCTGCAGTTCATTCACTAGGTCCCCCCGCGTGGTTCTGGGATTTTTGCTCACCGTTCTTGTGATCATTCTGACCCCACGGGGTGGGATTTTGCGTGGAGCACCAGATCGAGGGAGATTATCAGTGGTCTTGTATGTCTTCCATTTTCTAATTATTGCTCCCACAGTTGATTTCTTCACTCCAAGCTGGTTGGCTATTGCAGATTCAGTCTTCCCAGCCTGGTGCAGGGCTACAATTTTGTTTCTGGTGTCCTTTGACAGCTCTTTGGTCTTCACCATAGTGGAGTTTGGAGTCAGACTGTTTGAGGGTGTGCACAGGTGTCTTTTTATACTGATAACAAGTTTAAACAGGTGCCATTACTACAGGTAATGAGTGGAGGAAAGAGGAGACTCTTAAAGAAGAAGTTACAGGTCTGTGAGAGCCAGAAATCTTGATTGCTTGTTTCTGACCAAATACTTATTTTCCACCATAATATGCAAATAAAATGAAAAAAAAAACAGACAATGTGATTTTCTGGATTTTTTTTTCTCAGTTTGTCTCCCATAGTTGAGGTCTACCTATGATGTAAATTACAGACGCCTCTCTTCTTTTTAAGTTGTGGAACTTGCACTATTGCTGACTGACAATACTTTTTTTACCCACTGTAACTACGCATCCATCCAAACAAAATTTTTTTTTTTCCCACAGTCTTCAGAATCCGGTGCCCGCACTAGAGTGACTCCCAGGACATCCCAGGGTCGTCAAGGTGATGCATCTGTTGGTCGGCAAACGGTAAGTAACCCTATTTGGATAATTGTTTAAATGAACATCATGTGTTTGAATAGAATGTAATTTTTTGTTTTTTGTTTTGTTTTTTATCTTCACAGGTTTCACAGCGTGCTCCCCGGAGACATCTGGAGGAGGGTGTCCTGATCGATACTGATGAACTCATCCATGAGGTGGAAAACCGGGAGCCGCTGTGCAACATGGCAAACCGTCTTCACGCCGACCAACCAACCACCCGACGGCTCTGGGATGAGGTCTGTTCTTCAGTTATTGAGAACTGGGAGGAACTCAATGCGAGGGCCAGGGATTTTGTGCGTAAGTATTACAACTTCAGTAACTTATATTCCAGCATGTGAAGTGTTGAATACTAAACCCATTTTTTTTTTTTTTTTTTTTGCTTCACAGGTGAAAGGGCTATCACACGGTGGCGGTCGCTCCGGGATTGCTTCAAGAGGGACTACAACAAGGAGATGCAGACCCCTAGTGGATCGGGAGGACGCCGGGGACCCCAGTACAAGAACTACAAAGCCCTGGCGTTCCTGCGATCAACACTGGTGTGCAGAAGGTAAATATTCCCCAAACCATTTCTGTAGTAGAAATGTTTAACCAAATTTTTTTTTCAGCAGACTTAAATTAAATATCAATATTTTTAATATACATTTTTTCTCCTTTTTTTTTTAGCACCATCTGCAGCACTCGGGAGTCTGCATCAGAGTTGCGTCCCTCTGGAGCGATCCCTAGTGAGACTGCCCCGGTGACCACATCGAGGTATCCGACCCCTCTGTACCTACCCTCTTGTCTCATCCCTCTATCCCCTCCACCAGCATTGGAGCAGCAGGGCAGACTTCATCACATGAAGCTGCTGGTGACGACTGGTTCCCTGTTCCCCACCCCTCAGACACTGCCGCAACATCTCGACCAACTTTTGGTTCTGGCCGGCAGCGTCTGAGGAACTTTTGGTTCTGGCCGGCAGCGTCTGAGGAGTCAGGAAAGGATGACCTTGTCTGACTGTTTGAGTCTAAACTCATCTGTCCAGCATGGTTTCCACACTTTTTTAGAACGGTTATCTTCTGGGTTGACCATGATCAAAGTATCATGGAACTCAGAAGATACATGGAACAGATGAATTTAGAATCAAACCAGACACCGAGACATACCTTTTTTCAATCTGTTGTCCGGCAAATGGAAGGTTTAAGTACTCACCAGCAGATGCGTGTGATGCAAGCCTGTCAGAATGCTCTAGTGGAAGTACTTGCTGAAGCATCCCATCCTCCCACAGTCCATCCTTCCACAGTCCATCCTTCCACAGTCCATCCTTCCACAGTCCACCCTTCCACAGTCCACCCTTCCACAGTCCACCCTTCCACAGTCCATCCTTCCACAGTCCATCCTTCCACAGTCCATCCTTCCACAGTCCATCCTTCCACAGTCCATCCTTCCACAGTCCATCCATCATACAGCCGTCCCTCCTCCTACCACTCCCTCTCCTTTCTCTAGTTCCCCATTCCATTCTTCCCAGTACCTTCCTTCCCCATTGCATTATACCCCAATGCCCTCACCATACCCACCCCCACATACACCTTCAATGTACCCACAAACCTCGTCTGTCCATCCACTTCCGTCCCAACCACATGTGTTAAACCCCCCTTCCACTTCTGGACCTCACCAACTCCCTCCCCAGTCCCCTACCCCCCCTCGATGTGGTCAACCCTGTTAACCCCTCCAATACTATCTCCACCCAACATTATCAGTTTGTGATTTTTTCTGTTATCAAAAAACATACCAAAAAAAAAAAAAATTACAAAAAAGGTAATATATACCAAAAAAAAAAAAGTTACAAAAAAGGTTATATATACCAAAAAAAAAATACAAAAAAGGTTTAAGATACAAAAAAAATTAAAAAAAAAAATAGTTATTACAAATTCAGAAATAAACTTTTTTTTTCAAAAAACTTAATTGTGTTTTTTCTTTTTTGCTTCTTTCTTTGGAAATATTCAAATTACACCTGTGGTGTAAAAGGTAAACACAACACTTGGTAACACAACACTTGGTAACACAACACACAACACTGGGTAATATTTCACAGTACACCGGTGGTGTACAAGGTACAAAAAAACAACACTTGGTAGCACAACATTTGGTACCCAACACTTGTGAACATTTCAAAGTGTAAAACGCTTGGTACACAACACTTGGTAACATTTGTAAGTGTAAAACAACGCTAGGTACACAACACTTGGTAAAACTTTACGCTTGGTACCCAACAATTGGTAACACTGCAAAGTGTAAAACTTAAAAAAAAAAAAACTTGGTAAACCAAATCACATGGTAACACAATGCTTGGGAAAACCAAACACTTGGTAAAATTTCAGATAAAAAAAAAAAAAAGGTTACTTACAATTGGTATGAAGAAAATTATATCATGTCATCTTGCCAGTCCACTTGTCCCTCTGGTGTCACAAAATAGTCTGCAAAGGTGTCCCTCATTCTTGCCACTGAGCCAGTACTCCGAAAAGTTTGCTGCTCATAATCCCACAAGGTGGTTTCAGACAGATTTTCATTGATGGAAACTGGTTCCTTTGAAAGGACAAAATTGTGCAGGATTACACAGGCCTTCACCACCTCATCCACAGTCTGTTTTCATTTTCATGACCGTTAACAGGACTCTCCATTTGGCAGTTAAAATTCCAAACGCGCACTCCACCACTCTGCGCGCTCTGGTTAACCGATAGTTATAGATTCTTTTCCGGTGTGTGAATCCACGACTACCATATGGTTTGAGTAGGTGTTTAGAAAGCTGAAAAGCATCGTCGCCAACGCACACAAAAGGCATTGGTGGGCCTGTTGTTCCAGGGAGTGGTCTTGGAGGTGGGAAGTCAAAATTGTCTCCATACAAGCGACGGCCCATGGTGGACATCTTGAATACCTGAGAGTCATTAGAACGACCGTATGCACCAATGTCCACGGCAATGAATTTGCAGTTTGCATCCGAAATGGCCATAAGCACAATAGAAAAGTATTTCTTTTAGTTGTAAAACTGTGAACCAGATCCCATGGGTTTCACAATCCTGATATGCTTGCCATCCACGGCACCGATGCAGTTTGGAAACTGGCAGATTTCTTGAAACTTGTCTGCAATCTCCAGCCACCTCTCCTGTGTTGGCTCTGGGATGTATTCCTCCTGTAGAGAATCCCACAATGCCCGGCAGGTCTGTTGTACAATTCCAGCAACAGTGGAAATTCCAATCCGGAACTGGAAATGGAGGGAGGTGAAGGATTCTCCAGTTGCCAGGAATCTGTGGAAAAAAGTAAAATTAATACAAACTACAAGCCATAACATAACAATAAAAGCCTGCAGAATCTGAAACATTTTGAAAGGTAGATAACTTACCGAAGGGTCACCATCAAACGCTCCGCCGGTGATATAGAAAACCGCATTTGTGTGTCCCTTCTCCGGATTTGTTCTCCAACACGATCCACCAATATCTCAAAGAATTCCAGCCGCATGCGCACGTAGTTGAAGAACTTGTCCGGATTATCCCTCAATTCCAGGTACAGTGTGGAAAAAACGCCACGGGTGAACCTCTGCGCATTAATGGGATGAATCCACTGGCGCCGTCTCCTCAGACGCAGGATTCGCAATCTTCTTTTCTCCCTCTGGAGAGCAATAATTGCCAACCGATTCAAGTGAAGATCCAATTCCACACAGAAGCTGTCAATACTCGCAATAACTCCTTCCAGACTCGCACTAACTCCTTCCATCGCTGCCACTAGCTCTAAAACCTTTCAAAGAAATTGTATCACAACACCCTAGATATATTTCTCCCTAGTTTCCAGTATCCAATCACATTTGGGAGCATTCTCCAAGAGCGAATCAAATTTGGGAGCATCCCATTTTGGAGGTGTGGAAAAACGGATCCGCAAGAAAACGGATCCAACGGATGAACAAAACGGATGCCAGCTGATGGAACGGATCCGTTTTGTTGAGGATCGGCACTAAAATCGGTATAGCGGGTCCTTAAAAAAACGGATCCGTTCCATCAGCTGGCATCCGTTTTGTTCATTTTTTTGCGGATCCGCTATTTTCAAATTTTGGCGGATTTTGACTGATGGCAAAAAACTGAAGTGTGAAAGAGGCCTTAGATGTAAGTGCGGGACTACCTGTACATGCACATATTCAGTCCACGTTAAGTGTGTTCATGTGAAGGTGTTCATGCATTTACAGCCGGTAGATAAATCAAACTGTATATGGGTCTATGATCTGCATGTGCATTATGAATCAGTAGCACCCATGCTATTTTAGCCTAAGTCTCTATATGCATTCAAACCAAAGGCTTATTTTGGAATGGAATTGTAATAAGTGTTTTGTGTGAATGGGAAATAAGAGGGAGGTTCTCTAGGGACAGGTCCCCTCACCTTCTAAGGTATTTGCCAATTTAACCCTAGCAATGGTGAAGTTCGTAAGGGATGGATTGAATATCGGTTAGAATCAGACGGTGTTTTTTCCCCACAGTCAACTTGGGTATTGTGACATCACTCCCTACTCAAGAAATTCTGACATGCCTAGTAAAGATCTGCGTATCTATCCATGGAAGAAACACATCAACAATCTTTAATCAAGACTACAGGAGAAGTGCCTGATGGAAGTCGTCAATGATGGATGTCGTGCGTCCGCTACAAAAAAAGCAGTGAGGCTCAACTACAGACTGACACCCAGCAGTCTCACCAAGCCAGATGGGCAGCACGGTGGCTCAGTGGATCGCACTGCAGCCTTGCAGCACTGGAGACCTGGGTTCGAATCCAACCAAGGACAACATCTGCAAGGAGTTTGCATGTTCTCCTCGTGTCTCCTCCGGTTTCCTCCCACATTCCAAAGACATACTGATAGGGAATTTAGATTGTGAGCCCCATTGGGGACAGTGATGATAATGTGTGCAAACTGTAAAGCGCTGCGGAATATGTTAGCGCTATATAAAAATACAGATTATTATATATACTCAATATACTGATGAAGCTAGCTGCAGGAGAGAAACGTGAAGTCTGGCAGGGTGAGGGGTGTGCACAGGATGACGCTGGTTGACCTATGGGCTGTAAGGGTGAAGCCATTCCACAGTCTGACCAGTCAAACTTGAAGAAAGATGACATTGGTCTGTCAGGCCATAAATATCCTTTATTGATACACTGTTTGTCTCTGCTAGCATATAAGGAAAAGATAACATTGAGGCATTATTAAGTGGATATTAATTAGAAATAGTCAGCTTTAGTCAGAGTGAAAAGTTAATAAGTTAATAGCTAATAAATAGTCGGTGTTAATAGTTAATATCGGACCTCACTAGAGGTGCAGGGAGAGTTCCCCCTTTAACAACCATTATTTTAGTATTTTTAGACCAAAAACTCCCCTTTATCAGTAATCATAAGAATACGGGAATCATGTTGCAGATAGTGCAGCAAGAAGCGCAGAAAGTTTACATACCCCAGCAGAATTTTTGCTTTCTTGGCATTTTTTCAGAGAATATGAATGATAACACCAAAACTTTCTCCACTCATAACTAGTGGTTGGGTGAAATATATAAAGATAAACGGGGTGCTCACTGTTTTATATTTGGTGCTCAGAGGTAAAATTCAATACTAAATAAAATGCAAAAAGTAGTGGTTGGGTGAAGAGATTTATTGTCAAACTACTGTGTTATCTTTTTAAATCATAAAGACAACCCAAAATATCCAAATGACCCTGATCAAAAGTTGACATACCGTGGTGATTTTGGCCTGATAACATCCATAGAAGTTGACACAAATGGGTTTGAATGGCTACTAAAGGTAATATCCTCACCTGTAACCTGTTTGCTTGTAATCAGTGTGGGTGCATAAAAGCTAAGCGTGTTTCTGGGATCCAGAGAGAATCTTGCATCTTTCATCCAGTCATTGACATTTCTGGATTGCGAGTCGTGGGGAAAGCAAAAGAATTGTTAACAGGTCTACGGGAAAAGGTAGTTGAACTGTATAAAACAGTAAAGTGATACAAAAAGATATCCAAGGAATTGATAATGCCAGTCAGCAGTGTTCAACCTGTAATTAACTGGAAAATCAAGGGCTCTGTAAAAAACAAAACCAAGTAGATCAACAAAAATTTTGTCCCCAACTGCCAGGAAAGTTGTTCGGGATGCAAAGAAAAACCCACAAATAACATCAGCTGAAATACTGGACTCTCTGAAAACTAGCAGTGTGGCTGTTTCAAGATGCACAATAAGGAGGCACTTGAAGAAAAGTGGGCTGCATGGTCAAGTCGCCAGAAAAAAGCAATTACTGCGCAAATGTCACAAAGTATCTCGCCAACAATACGCAAAACAGAACAGAGACAAGCCTCAAAACTCTGGAACAAGGTAATTTGGAGTGATGAGACCAAAATTGATCTTTTGGCCACAACCATAAACATTACATCTGGAGAGATCAACAAGGCCTATGAAGAAAGGAACACCATTCCTACTGTAAAGCACAGAGGTGGATCGCTGATGTTTTGGGGATGTGTGAGCCCAAAGGCACAGGAAACTTGGTCAAAGTTGAAGGAAAGATGAATGCAGCACGTTATCAGTATATATAGGAGGCAAATTTGCACTCATCAGCAAGGAAGCTGGGCATGGGACGTACTTGGACATTCCAACATGACAACGATCCAAAACACAAGGCAAAGTTGACCTGTCATTGCCCACAGCACAACAAAGTGAAGGTCCTGGAGTGGTCATCTCAGTCTCCTGACCTCAGTATCATTGAGCCACTTTGGGGAGATCTCAAGAGTGCAGTTTATGCTAGACACCCCAGGTATTTACAGGAACTGGAGGATTTATGCCAAGAAGAGTAGGCAGCGCTACCATCTGGGAAAATAAAGAAACTCATCCACAACTTCCACAAAATACTTCAAGCTGTCATTGATGTCAGAGGGTGCTATAAACTGTATTAAGAAATGTGGTATATAAACATTTGATCTGGGTCATTTGCATGTTTTGGGTTGTCATTATGATTTAAAGAGAGAAAACAGTAGTTTGATAATAAATGGCTTCACCCAACCACTAACCATGAGCAGAGAAAAAGGTTTGGTGCTATCATTCATATTCTCTGAAAAAAGGCCAAGAAAGCAGAAATTCTGCCGGGGTATGCAAACTTTTGAGCACAATTCTATGTCAGGCTCTACCATGAGGTCCAAGTCCATGCTGTGCTGGTGGCTGGGTAACAATGATGCTTGTTTCTTCCGTACCCTCCCACCAAACTAATAGCAGCAAGGGGAGGATTATTCTCTTATCTAACAGTTGCTCGTCCATCACCTCTTTCTCCTCCATTAGATCCTTGGATCATGCACCTTCAATAACAGTTTGTCAGTTATCATGTGACCCCCTCAATCGCACTAACAACCCACCTTTGGCACCCGCCGGTGTGACGACAGTCTGGAACTTAGAGACAATGTTATCCCTTCCGCATCCTCCTCCGCTTCCTTCACTTAAGAAAAGAAGCATAAAGAAGCATAAAGAGGACCAGAATGGTGTTGCTGGTGACGGCGTCATCAGCACTAACCATCTTAGTAGCCATTTCAAAACTCTGCAGAAGGGTGCGAAGGACTTTAATCTGTGCTCACTCCATAAACATAGTATTGTGAGGAAAGAGGGAGACACAAGCGCAATATAGGGTCTTATCCCACAAATAAAGTAAGCGGTTTGACAAAAAACTGCTCACCTGGTAGTAGGTATTCAAAGCACGTATAGATAGGGCTGCTGCAGATCCACAAGTCGGTCACCAACTATCTGAAACAGAGCTCTGCTGATCTGTCACAGTGCTCTGTGATGTGACAGATCAGCGATCTGTCACAGGACAGTGATGTCCCACCTGGGACTATGTAATAAAGTAAAAAAAAAAAAAAAAAAAAAAAAATTGTGTAAAAATAATAAAAAAAAAAAAACGCTAAATAAATTGGTTAAAAAAAAAAAAATATTCCCCAATAAATTCATTTTTTGAAAATAAAAAAAAAAACAATAAAAGTACACATATTTGGTATAGCCGCGTCCGTAGCGACCCGCCCTATAAAACTGTCCCATTAGTTAACCCCTTTAGCGAACCCCTTAAAAAATAAAAATAAAAAACGAAGCAAAAAATAATGATTTATCATCATACCACCGAACAAAAAGTGCAATAACGCGCGATCAAAAGACGCATATAAATATCGATGGTACCACTGAAAACGTCATCTTGTCCCGCAAAAAACGAGCCGCCATACAGCATCATCCGCAAAAAAATAAAAAAAGTTATAGCTCGCAGAATAAAGCGATGCAAAAATAATTACTTTTTATATAAAATTGTTTTCATTGCAAAAAACCGACAAAACATAAAAAAAGACCTAAATGAGGTATCGCTGTAACCGTACCGACCCGAAGAATAAAACCGCTTTATCAATTTCACCGCACGCGGAACGGTGTAAACGCACCCCCCCAAAAGAAATTCATGAAACGCTGGTTTTTGTTCATTCTGCGTCCAAAAAATCGGAATAAAAAGCGATCAAAAAATGTCACGTGCCCGAAAATGGTATCAATAAAAATGTCAACTCGTCCCGCAAAGAATAAGACCTCACATGACTCGGTGGGTCAAAATACGGAAAAATTATAGCTCTCAATATGTGGTGATACAAAAACTATTTTTACAATAAAAAGCGTCTTTTAGCGTGCGACAGCCGCCAAACATAAAAACCGCCATAAATAGTAAATCAAACCCCCCCCCGTTATCACCCCCTTAGTTAGGGAAAAATAATAAAATTAAAAAAAAGTATTTATTTCCATTTTCCAATTAGGGTTAGGGCTAGGGTTAGGGCTAGGGTTAGGGCTCAGATTAGGGTTAGGGGTGTGTTGGGGTTAGGGTTGGAGTTATAATTGGGGGGTTTCCACTGTTTGGGCACATCAGGTGCTCTCCAAATGCAACATGGTGTCTGATCTCAATTCCAGCCAATTCTGCGTTAAAAAAGTCAAATGGTGCTCCTTCCCTTCCAAGCTCTGCCATGCACCCAAACAGTGTTTTACCCCCACATATAGGGTATCAGCATACTCAGGACAAGTTGCAAAACAACTTTTGGGATCCAATTTCTCCTGCTACCTTTAGGAAAATAAAAAATTGGGGGCAAAAATATCATTTTTGCAGAAAAAAATGATTTTTTTTATTTTCACACCCAGGCGTTATAAACTTCTGTGAAGCACTGGGGGGTTCAAAGTGCTCACCACACATCTAGATAAGTTCCTTAGGGGGTCTAGTTTCCAAAAAGGGGTCACTTGTGGGGAGTTTCAATAGTTTAGGTACATCAGGGGCTCTCCAAACGCACATGACACCCGCAGACCAATCCATCAAAATCTGAATTCCAAAACGTCACTACTTCCCTTCCGAGCCTCGACGTGTGCCCATACAGTAGTTTTCTCCCACATATGAGGTATCAGAGTACTCAGGACAAATTCGACAACAACTTTTGGGGTCCAATTTCTCCTGTTACCCTTGGGAAAATAAAAAAAAGGGGACTAATAAAAGATGATGTTTGTTGAAAAAATACGATATTTTTATTTTCACGCCCGGTCGTTATAAACTTCTGTGAAGCCCTTGGGGGTTCAAAGTTCTCACCACACATCTAGATAAGTTCCTTGGGGGGTCTAGTTTCCAAAATGGTGTCATTTGTGGGGGGTTTCCACTGTTTTGGTACATGAGGGGCTTTCCAATTCCAACATGGTGTACGATCTCAATTCCAGCCAAAAACGTCAAATGGCGCTGCTTCCCTTCCGAGCTCTGCCATGCGCCCAAATAGTCATTTACACCCACATATGGGGTATCAGCGTACTCAGGACAAATAGCACAATAACTTTTAGGGACCTGTTACCCTTGGAAAAATAAAAATTGGAGGTGAAAAGATCATTTTTGTGGAAAAAATATGATTTTTTAATTGTACCGCTGTACGTTATAACCTTGTGGGTTGAAAGTTCTCACCACATATCTAGATAGGTTCCTTGGGGGGTCTAGTTTCCAAAATGGGGTCACTTGGGGGGGGTTTCCACTGTTTAGGTACATCAGGGGCTCTCCAAACGCGACATGGCATCCGATCTGAATTCCAGCCAATTTTGCATTGAAAAAGTCAAACGGCGCTCCTTCCCTGCTGAGGTCTGCCATGCTCCGAAACAGTGGTTCCCCCCCACATATCAGGTATCAGCGTACTCAGGACAAATTGCACAATAACTTTTGCAGTCCAATTTCTCCTGTTACCCTTGGTAAAATAAAAAAAATTGAACCTGAAGTATTTTTTTAGTGAAAAAAAGTTAAAAGTTAATTTTTTTTTTAAACATTCAAAAAATTCCTGTGACGCACCTAAAGGGTTAATAAACTTCTTGAATGTGGTTTTGAGCACCTTAAGGGGTGCAGTTTTTAGAATGGTGTCACTTTTGGGTATTTTCTATTATATAGACCCCTCAAAGTGGCTTCAAATGTGATGTGGTCCGTAAAAATAAAATGGTGTTGCAAAAATGAGAAATCGCTGGTCAATTTTTAACCCTTATAACTTCCTAACAAAAAAAACTTTTGGTTTCAAAATTGTGCTGATGTAAAGTAAACATGTGGGAAATGTTACTTATCAAGTTTTTTGTGTGCCGTATCTCTGATTTAAGGGCATAAAAATTCAAAGTTAGAAAATTGCGAAATTTTCAAAATTTTCGCCAAATTTCCGTTTTTTTCACAAGTAAACGCAAGTTATTTGAATGAAATTTTACCACTATCATGAAGTACAATGTGTCACGAGAAAACAATGTCAGAATCACCGGGATCCTTGGAAGCGTTTCAGAGTTATTACCTCATAAAGGGACAGTGTTCAGAATTGTAATAATTGGCCTGGTCATTAACGTGCAAACCACCCATGGGGTTTAAGGGGTTAATGTGCGTAAGGTCTGCAGGCAGATTCATATCACCACAGCACTAAATGAAAAGGTGGGATACAGCAGGCTGTTTCACATTGAGCTAGGGAAAAAATATTAATTAGAATGCTAGACTTGTGCATGGAGCACAATAGAAGCAGTGCACAACACACTTATATAGGACATGTGCCCTGCTGGCTTTGTCTGCACCAAAAAAAAAAAAAAAATGCTGGAAGGTAATTTTAACAGCCACACTGGACACTAGCTAGCTACGCTACACTATCTGACTGATATACAACCGCCTAGCTAACTAGCTATAAACTTGCTGCTAACAGTGCCAGCGTCAGGAGCAGCTTCTCTGCGCTTTTACAGTGTCAAAATGGCGTTAAAACAGGGGCGTGGCTATGGAGTGAGAGAGCGAGGACGCTGGACGGGTGAGCTCCTCATAATCCTGCATGCTAGGCCCTTTTTCAGAGGTATATTCTGGGCTGCCTGGACCCCTCTGGACACCGGGATCCCCCTGGACCCCCACAGGAGGACGGTGAGCGGCCAGTGTGCGAGCGGCTGAGGGGACCGGAGCGGGCGGCTGTTCCCCAGGAGGCGGTGGCCATCTTGGACGCGCGACTCTGTTACTGTGAGCTGCGCGTCGGCTCATACTGCTGCACCGCTGCTCAGGCAGTGAAGACATCGGCTGACAAGATAAAGGGGGACGCGCAGTGAGTGCCCTGAAAGATTGGGCCCCGCGTGCTCGTCCTCCCTCCGCTACCTAATCACTGCACCAGCTGGCGCTATTACTGAGGGGGGCTCTCAATATCTTCCCCCCCCACTGCTGCTGTCTCTGTGGGGACCCCTCTCCCTCCCCTGGCCACAAGGAATTATATAGGTACAATACTGGTCACCGTCCTCACAATCTCATGTGACGTCCTTTTCTGTGGCCTGAGCTACAATTATCTATTAATAACCCTGCTGTGTCCGCCATCTGTGGTGGGAAGTATCTGAAGTATATACCTCCAGTTGTCTTACTGCATCACACCGCAGCTAACCATGAGTCGACTCAAGGGGTCCGGAGCAGCAGAAAAACTAAAAGAATATGCAAGACCCGATCCCTCTGAGGGTGTACGACCCCTTAGAAATACCTCCTCTCAAGTTCAACGTAAAAATCGTCCTTCTGGGGGTGAGGAAGGGACTTAGGAGGAATTGACCCTTAAACAGGCGTCTGAGCAATTGATGCAGGCTATCTCCCTAACCAGGACATCCCTGACCGAGAAAATTGAGGATGTTTACACGGAGGTGGGGAGACTTCGTCACGATATACAGGCCAAGAAGTGACGCATTACGGAGGTGGAGGTGAGGGTGTCCCAGGTGGAGGATACCATTACACCTATGGAGCCCAAAGTAACGAAAGTGGCGGGCTCCATGAATGCTTGGAAGCAGAAGGCGGATGATTTGGAAAAGAGAATGCGTCGGAATAATATCCGCATTATTGGTCTGCCTGAGCGTTCGGAAGGTCAGTATCCTGAGCAGTTTCTGGAAGATTGGCTTAAGACCTCCCTGGGAGATGAATTCTCTTCAGTGTTCGCTATTGAAAGAGCCCATAGGGTTCCTCCAAAACCCCTGCCTCCGGGGGCCCCGCCTCGGCCTTTCCTGGCACGCCTCCTCAATTGTAAGGACAGAGATACCATTCTGCGTCTTGCACGACTAAAAAGTCCCATCAAGTTCAACAGTGCTGTGATCTCAATCTCCCCGGACTTTTCCATGGAACTGCAGAAGCAGCGGGCACAATTCATCGAAGTCAAGAAAAGGCTCAGGGAAAGAAACATTATGTACTCCATGATATATCTGGCCCAACTTCGGGTTGCTCACGAAGGTACCTCCGTGTTTTTCACGGATCCAGCGGAGGCAACTGAATGGCTGCGGTCCCATAGGGGATCCCCTGCAAAGGAATCCTAATGTGGCAGCTGTTAATTTGGATCCTTTCAGTCAAAAGGTCTAATTGGAGCTATGCAGTTACCAACAATACCGGATGCTGTGCTCAGTGATGGTATCCCCTTGCTTATTTTTTGATGGGGGCGTGAGACTGTGCTCCAGATATTACTAGGTTCTTGTTCTGTCTTTTCTTTTTCAAAGGTTTTAGTTTTTATAGTTACTTAGGTAAATGCCGCAGCCAATACCAATGTTGTTATATAGGTGATGTCTCTACATACTGCTCAGGCACCACTATGCAACATATCCAGATGGGCGGGAATGGGCTCTGAATTAATTTGTATGACCTGGAATGTAAGAGGTATAAAAACCCCCCCGAAAGAAAATTAAGGTGTTCTCACAAATAAGAGAATATGGCCCTCACATTGTGGCTCTGGTGGAGACGCACCTGACCAGGGATACAGTTCGGTGGGTGCAGAAACCGTGTGTACAATGGTTTATACACGCTTTTCACACCAGATATTCAAGGGGAGTCTCACTGTTAATACATAAAGATGTTCGGTGGGAAACCAGCAAGGCCCGGAAAGATCCTGAGGGACGATTTGTGTTTGTACATGCGCTGATCAACTCTCAGAAATATGTTATTCAATGTATCTACAACCCCCCCCCCCCCGGCCAACATGTCAATTGTCCAGAAGGCACTGAGTTTCACCTTGAATCACCCAGATGCACACGTCATTTGTATGGGAGATTTTAATCTGGTCATGAATAATCGATAAATTGAGATTAGGTGATGGAGTACACCCCCCCCCGGTTACAACCCAGCGGCCACAATTTATGGCAGGTAGCTGGATCTATGGAGAATACGCCATCCTGAGACGAGGGAATATGCTCTTTGTCTCGTATAAACTACATTTTTGGATCCAGCAGCCTAGCGATATGGGTAGATGATATTGAACATGGCAGTAGGGGGATTTCAGACAATAGTCCGGCTATTCTTAAACTTAAATACGGGCCATCGACCAGTAGGATAACATAGAAATTGAACCCTTTTTGGCTGAAGATGATAAAAATCGCCCGATAGAACGATAGGTCAGTTACGTTGCTTCGTCTCATCCCACCCTGAACCCCGAAATATTAATTTATTTTGGGACGCTCTTAAAGCTTATCTGAGGGGTTGTTTATCCTCTACAATCTCTTACATTAAACGGGTGACATCGGAGGAGGGTGGCGAGATGGAGCGACGTCTGGAAGATTCGGAGACAGCCTACATATCTGATCAAACTAACAGTAATAGGGAGGAGTGGTTGAATGCTCAAAGGTTATATACTCAATATATTGACACTAAAACTAAACTTAAATTATTTTTTGCCCGACAATCTTATTTTGAGATGTGGAATCAGGCAAGCAAATTTTTGGCATACTTAGTGCGACAGCATAACACAACTAACACAATTCTACAGATTCGCAATTCGGATGGTACTTTGGTTTCTTCAACTGAGGAAATACTGAAATGCTTTTCTTATTTTTATAGTTCATTGTACAATTCTAGGACTGATGTTGATGGCCCGGGGTGTCTTAATTATCTGTCAGATATAGAGTTTCCCACACTGGTACCTTCCCAACGGGCCTTTATGGATGCTGAGTTTACTTTGGAGGAGGTAGATGATGCCATAAAGGATATGGCCTCTAGGAAAGCCCATGGACCGGATAGATTTCCTGTTGAATTGTATAGGAAATACCAGGAGATACTGGCACCCCTTTTGTTGATGGTGTTTCATGCGATTTGGGAGGGGGGGGTGCATGCCGGAATCCTTAAATGAGGCTAATATAATAGTTCTTAAAAAGGAGGGGAAAGACCCTCTAGACTGTGGATCTTATCGGCCCATATCATTAGTAAATATGGATTATAAGATTTTTACAAAAATTTTTGCCAAAAGGTTGAACTCAGTCATATTAGATCTCATACACTCTGACCAAACTGGTTTTATGCCTGGTAAGAATACATCCATCAATGTTAGACGAGTCCAGTCAGTGGTCCAATATAGCTCTCTGGTGTCAGACAATGAATGGGCATTGGCATCGCTTGATGCGGCCAAGGCCTTTGACTCTCTTGAATGGCCTTTTCTCCGTGCATGTTTGCAGAGGTATGGATTCGGGGACATATTTCAAAAATGGGTCAGTATTTTATACATGAAACCTAATGCCCGGGTCATCGTAAATAACTATATCTGAGCCATTTTCATTACATAGGGGAACTCGTCAGGGGTGTGCCCTTTCCCCGGCCCTTTTTGCTCTCGCTATTGAGGCACTGGCAGTTCGCATAAGATCTTCCCCTAATATTGCTGGTATAGAAATAGCGGGTCGGACAGACACCTTAGGCCTATATGCTGACGACATGGTGATATTTATGGACAAAGCGGAGGAAACCCTGACAAGAGTGATCACTACTATAAATAAATTTGGTAAATACTCTGGCCTATATATAAATTGGGAGAAGTCTGCTTTGATGCCCCTTTCCCATGCTCCAATGCCACGGCTTGAGACTCTTTCCTTACTACCCATTGTAACCAGTTTTAAATATCTGGGTGTCCACATTTCTCAAGGCAGTAAAAATGATCTACAACTTAATGTACATCCACTACTGTAGATGGTCAAAGCCAAATTCGCGATCTGGGGTAAACTTCCACTGTCTGTAGCCGTAAGTATTAATTTAATCAAAATGATATTACTCCCCAAGCTTAGCTATTTTCTCCAACATAGTGCTGTAGTGGTGCCCAGATCCTTTTTTGCTAACCTGAATTCCCAGATCACATCTTTTATATGGGGGAAAACCAGGCCCACACTTAAACTATCCACTCTGCAGAGAAAGACCCAAGAGGGGGGGGCAGCGTTACCCGATTTCTTTCTGTATTATCTGGCTGGGCAGGCCAAAGCCATAAGTACATGGATGCCCGGCGGCTGCCTCCCTAATTCTGAAGATCATCTACTTCATGCCGCATGAATTAGTTGCCCACTGGGTTTTTTGGAAATGAGGAAAACAAATATGTCCTGCGACGGTTGCCCCTGCTTCGTATGGCACGATCAGTATGGAAACAGATTAAAAGGGTGGTTGGATTTGAGGATATTGTAGCTGAAATGCCTCTGTGGAATAATGACTACCTTCCGGCGTTACTTGAACATCATCTGCTGAGTTTGGGGCTCAGTATAGTGTCTCTACGATAGGTGACCTATATGATCATGGAACTTTGATGTTTTTTGGACAGTTACAGGTTAATCGCGGTGTCCGAGGTCCCAGTTCTTTCGTTATTTACAACTAAGGTCAGCTTTTCAATCGCACATGAGATGTATAGATATAGATAATGCTATTTCGTCTCTACCCTTGATAGGGATCCTTAAATCACAAGGCCCCCAAGGTCTCATCTCCTCCCTATATACATATATGTTGTCAGTAGGGACAGAACCTACCATAGATGCCGTTAAGAATAACTGGGAAAGGCTCATCCCAGATACAAGGGGAGAGGAATGGGAAGAAAACCTGGAGTCACCAATCAGGGTATCTCCGTCTGTCAATAACAGGATGATACAATTATACATTATAAATCAATCATATTTGACTCGAACTCGACTCTTTAAGATGGGCCGATACCAATCATCGGAATGTTTGAGATGTCATTCATTAGATGCAGACTTTATTCAAATAATCTGGTGCTATCCTATCGTTGCACAATATTGGAGGGAGGTGACATCACTATTGACATCTCTGGTACAAATTCCTGTTCCCCTTGAACCACTGGTCTGTTTATTTGGAGTATGGGATGATGAAACATGGGGTCAATATGTCGGGATTTTCCTACGGGAGACACTGTTTATGGCATGAAAGGTACTGGCATTGTGGTGGATGGGAAGTTCATCTCCCTCTCTCGGGTCCTGGATTAATTTAGTGAATTCGATTATACCATATGAACGCACGTTATATCAAAACAGAGGGTGCCCAGGTAAATTCGAAAAGATTTGGGAGAGGTGGAATTCCTCTCACCTCACTTTGTAGAGTGGAGAGGTCACATAATAAACAGCTAATTATGTGGAAGTAGGCTGCGGTATAGTTTATGTTCTTGTAGATGTAGGAACGGTTTAGAAGTTAGGTAGATCTCATCACTGGAATAATAACAAGAGACCATTGTGATTTAATTGGCATTATGCTTTGCTTTATTTTGTATACAGCTGGTATGCACATTTTGCTTTACATTTCAATGTCGTATGAAGCACATGTATATTGTGTATTATGCTTAACATTATATACCAGTATGTGTATTGTACATTTGTTTATGGTTTAATAAACAAATGAAAAAAAAAAAAAATGGGGCTAAAACAAGTTGTCCGCTCTTTACATGGAGAGGGACTGGTGATTTCAGCAGTTACCGTATTTTTCGGACTATAAGACGCACCGGACCATAAGACGCACCCCAATTTTCAGTAGGAAAATAGGGGAAAAAAAAAATAATGTGTCAAATGGGGGTCCGTCTTACAGTCCGAATTCAGCTTACCTGGGAAGGGATCCGGCACAGGTGGAGAAGTAGTCACAGGGGTCATTCAGTGGTCCAGGCTCGTGCGGTGGCGGCTCTGTGCTGGAGCAGGTTGGTTGTGCTGGGGCAGCTGCGCTGGGGTAGGGGCAGCTGCGCTGGGGTAGGGGCAGCTGTGCAGGGGCTGGGGCAGCAGTGCTGGGGCAGGGGCAGCAGTGCTGGGGCAGGGGCAGCAGTGCTGGGGCAGGGGCAGCTGGGGCAGGGGCAGCGGCAGCTGTGCTGGGGCAGCTGTGCTGGGGCTGGGGCAGCTGTGCTGGGGCTGGGGCAGCTGTGCTGGGGCTGGGGCAGCTGTGCTGGGGCTGGGGCAGCAGTGCTGGGGCTGGGGCAGCAGTGCTGGGGCTGGGGCAGCAGTGCTGGGGCTGGGGCAGCAGTGCTGGGGCTGGGGCAGCAGTGCTGGGGCTGGGGCAGCAGTGCTGGGGCAGGTGGGCTCTGCGGTGGTGGCAGCAGTGCTGGGGCAGGGGCAGCTGTGCTGGGTCTGGGGCAGCTGTGCTGGGGCTGGGGCAGCTGTGCTGGGGCTGGGGCAGCTGTGCTGGGGCTGGGGCAGCAGTGCTGGGGCTGGGGCAGCAGTGCTGAGGCAGGGGCAGCTGTGCTGGGGCAGGTGGGCTCTGCGGTGGTGGCAGCTGTGCTGAGGCAGGGGCAGCTGTGCTGGGGCAGCAGTGCTGGGGCAGCAGTGCTGAGGCAGGGGCAGCTGCACTGGGGTAGCAGTGCTGGGGCAGGGGCAGGTGGGCTCTGCGGTGGTGGCAGCGGGCGGCGCTCTGCGGTGCGGTGGTGGCAGCGGGCTGTGCTCCGATGCAGGGGCTGCGGCTCCGCCGGCATTTCTTCGCAGCCCGGAGGCCCCCGCAGTTCCCTTGCTGGCCACCGCCATGTTGCGGTGGCCTCCGGGAGCATGGCCGCCGGTCCGGGGACGGCGCATGCGCGGGATCAAATCTCGTCCCGAGATCTCGGGGGACGAGATTCAAATCTCGGCAACGAGATCTCATCCCCCGAGATGTCGGGACGAGATCTGAAGCTGCGCATGCGCCGTCCCCGGACCGGCGGCCATCTTCCCGGCGTCCATGCTCCCGGAGGCCACCGCAACATGGCGGCGGCCAGCAAGGGAACTGCGGCGGCCTCCGGGCTGCGAAGAAATGGAGGCGGAGCCGCCGCCCCTGCACCGGAGCACAGCCCGCTGCCACCACCGCACCGCAGAGCGCCGCCCGCTGCCACCACCGCACCGCAGAGCCCCGCCCGCTGCCACCACCACACCACAGAGCCCCGCCCGCTGCCACCAGCCACCAGGTTAGACCATGTATTGCGACCATAAGACGCACCCCCCACTTTCCCCCAAAATTTTGGGGGAAAAAAGTGTGTCTTATGGTCGGAAAAATACAGTAATTACACAAGCCGCTGTATCAGGACATTGTGGATGTTTCCTGCGCCCTGATTGGCTAGCCACAATGTGCACAAATAAGGTTAGGGGGAAAAAAATACTGTTTACAAGAACGCCGCACCTCTGCAAACCCCCTTCATCAAACATGTGCCAAATTGCTCATGATACACCACCATTATCATTGCTAAAGTGCTGAAAATACTTTTGGGGCAATGCAAATATTTTCCTGCATTTTTTTAACCAAATGTTACAGATTTTTCCCGATTTTATAAAAATTTGCTCGTGTTTCCGATTACAAATCGGAATGAGCAATATTTGTGCCAAATGTTTTCTGAACAAATTTGCTGATCACTAGCCATGACGACATCGGGTAAACATGGTAACGTTCAGGACCCTGCAATGACGTCACGGGGTCTCCGATCCAAGGTCAGAGGGACTCCCTGCTGCAGAAATGCTGTGATCGAGTTTGATTGCAGCATTTAAGGGGTTAAAGTGCCAGGAGTGGTGCGGGACCTGAGTGCCAGGTGTCAGCTGTAAGAATCAGCTGATTTCCAGAGGCAAATCGCACGCACAACCTCTGTGTGCGTAAAATCGCCAGGATGTATCCATACGTCCCAGGTCAATGAGGTCCAGGTCACGTATGCATACGTCTTGTGTGAAAAAGGGGTTCATTTTAGAGGGACTGTACGTCATTTTAGGGGGGGGTCCGCCAATTTAATAACTAGTAAAGGTTAAGTATACAACTGTGAGCTGATATTAATAACCTGGGAAGCTCCATGGCAATTTCCCTCTGCTGGTTATGAAAATTAAGCGGGAGCCTTTTTTTTTTACTGAAAAATCATTTATTAAATACCGTACATTGACAGTAAGCTACAGAAGCACTGTACTAATTATACATGTAACCGACATACTTATATCTATTCTATGTGTTTATATCTATTCTATTTTGGCAGGTCACGCTGTGACATCCATGTGTAAAAACTGGACAGCACTCCCATGGTCAGAGTGCAATTTGTTTCTCGCACCCACTGACATGCATTGGCAAGTCTCATCCGAGATACGGAGACAATTGCAGCATGATGCAATTTTTTTTTCTCAGTCCAATTTCAGCTGGAAAAAAAAAAATGACTGATGAGTTGTGACTCATAGCTTAACAGTCGTCGGAGTGCACTCGTCTGTTTTAACAAAGGGGTTGTCAATGTTTGATGAAATCTTCAACAAGTGTTGCAGGACGCCAAAACATTATGTTGTGTAATGAAAACACTTAGGATTACGCTTCGTTTGCCATTTCCAATGGTCGCCACACGACCACAAGTATGTGATTTGTGCGATAGTGCCAATGTAACAGCTAGAGTCTCAGCAGCGTCTTGCAATGTTCTCGCATGGCTGAGCTTCAAGCCGAAACTGTGCAACAGGGATGCACAGGATCATAATTGCATCTCCGTTCTGCTTGTCTGTTCTACAGTGGGTAAAAAAGGTATTTAGTCAGCCACCAATTGTGCAAGTTCTCCTACTTAAAAAGATGACAGAGGCCTGTAATTGATATCATAGGTAGACCACAACTATGAGCGTCAAAATGAGAAAAAAAATCAAGAAAATCACCTTGCTGATTTGGCAAGATTTATTTTGCAAGTTATGGTGGAAAATAAGTGTTTGGTCACCTAAAAACATGCAAGATTTCTGGCTCTCACAGACCTATAACTTCTTCTTTAAGACGTTCCTCTGTCCTCCAGCTCATTACCGGTAGTAATGGCACCAGTTTGGACTTGTTATCAGTATAAAAGACACCTGCCCACAACCTCAGAGAGTCACAATCCAAGCTACACTATGGCGAAGAACTGTCGAAGAGCTGTCAAAGGACACCAGAAACAAAATTGTAGCCCTGCACCAGGCTGGGAAGACAATCTCCAACAGGCAAGCAGCTTGGTGTGATGAAATCAACTGTGGGAGCAATAATAAGAAAATGGAAAACATTCAAGACCACTGATAATCTCCCTCAATCTGGAGCTCAACGCAAGATCTCAGCTTGTGGGGTTAAAATGATCACAAGAACGGTGAGCAAAAATCTCAGAACAACACAGGGAGGCCTAGAGAATGACATGCATAGAGCTGGGTCCACCGTAACAAAGGCTACCATCAGTAACACACTACGCCGCCAGGGACTCAGATCCTGCAGGGACAGACATGTCCCCCTGCTTAAGCCAGTACATGTCCTGGCCCGTCTTAAGTTTGCTAGAGAGCATTTGGATTATCCAGAAGAGTATTGGGAGAATGTCATATTGTCTGATGAAACCAAAGTAGAACTGTCTGATAGAAGCAAAACTCGTCATGTTTGGAGGAGATAGAAAGCAGAGTTGCATCCAAAGAACACCATACCTACTGTGAAGCATGGGGGTGGCAACATAATGCTTTGGGGCTGTTTCTCTGCAAAAGGACCAGGACGACTGATCCGTGTACATGAAAGAATGAATGGGGCCATGTATGGTGGAATTTTGAGTGCAAACCTTCTTCCATCAGCAAGGGCACTGAAGATGAAACCTGGATGGGTCTTTCAGCATGATAATGATCCCAAGCACATCACCAAGGCAATGAAGGATTGGCTTCATAAGAAGCGTATGAAGGTCCTGGAGTGGCCTAGCCAGCCTCCAGAATTCAACCCCATAGAAATCCTTAGGACGGATTTGAAAATCTGTGTTGCCCAGCGACAGGCCCAAAACATCACTGCTCTAGAGAAGATCTGCATGGAGGAATGGGCCAACATACCACCAACAATGTGTACCGACCTTGTGAAGACTTACAGAAAAAATTTGACGTCTGTCATTGACAACAAAGGATATATAACAAAATATTGAGATGAACGTTTGTTAATGTCCAAATACTTATCTTCCACCAAAATTTCAAAAACAAATTTGTCAAATCAGACAAGGTGATTTTACAGATTTGACGTCAGTTACAGGCCTCTCTCATCTTTTCACGTGGGAGAATTTGCACAATAGGTGGCTGACTAAATACTTTTTTTCCCCCACTGTATGTGGAAAAAGCCAATGGAAAGGATAAAGGGAAGGGTGACTAAGGCGCCAATACCTTCAGTGGTATACGAACACCAAGGACTCCCGTGTTATTATAAATTATTTTTCATAATGAAAATGGCTGTTGCCTTTGCTTTTCTATACAGTAAAAAAAAAAGTTATACTAATCCAAAAAAGGCCAAAACAACAATCTTTTTACTTCAGTCAGGTGTACAGAGCTCTACTGATAAGTTTGGTGAACATTAAGGGTGGGGAATTTTTCTTTCTGCCAAGGGCCATTTGGATATTTATACCATCCTTCCGGGGCCGTACAAACTCCGCCCACAAAGTACATCCTGACTCTGGCACTAGTGTATATGCTGGAAACCTTTCCGCTGTAAGAGCTAAATTAAGGGCTCAAGAACAGGGTATAAAGATGCTTTGGTGCTTGCTCATTATGGTTATGCGGAAGGGAGCAGATTTACAATCAACTTCACTGGCCAGATCGCAAATTTGAATTTATCTGTATCTTTTGGTATAGCTCTTTTAAGTCTGCATTATTGCTGTGCACAACAGAAATAGTTAACACTCATAACTATTCTGCACTACAGGAAAAAAATGTTTTAAAAACGGGGAATATTTTCTACTCTTAGTAAAACGAAGCAGAAGAATTTGCAGAAAATACCTTATGCAGGATGTTCAGGCGATACTTCAGCTTTGAATTCTCATCTCTCAGTCCCTCTAAGCCTGGTGAGTCACCGACAAATACAAAGTTTCTAAGGGCTTCGATCTCAGCAGTCAGAAATTTAATCTCCGCTTCCTAATAGAGAAAGACACAATACCAGTAAAAAATTTACAAAGCTTGCTAAAAATATACCAGAAAAAAAAAAATCTTATGCAGATAAGGGCAAGGTACGTGGATTTTAATTCCATCTGACAAGTTTTCACAGGGAAGATAATAAGCGGACAGGTTAAAAGAAAAAAATTATTCAAAATATTCCTGCCAGATGGAGGCCGAAATAATCCTCATTTTCTGTTACGTAAATGGAGCTTTTCTCAGATTACATGACAAAGCTACAAGGCAATCCAGAAATATTATTGGACAGTGGCACATTTTGGCATTTTAGCTGCTTACCAAAACATATTACATTTACAGTCAAATAATCAATATGGGCTTAAAAGTGCAAACTTTCAGCTTTAATTTGAGAGTATTCACATCCTAATTAGAGAAGGGTTTAAAAATTACAATGTATCTGGCTATTTCTAACCCCTTTATGACCTTGAATGTATCCATACGTCCAGGTCGCTAGGTACTTACTCTTGGACGCATGGATATGTCATGACGATTTTGCGCGCACAGAGGCCAATTCCTGTAGGTGGCACTAGAGTCATCATAGACTCTGAAGAGACAATTTGCATATTTCCCAGAAGAGCATTGCAGCATAAAAGTCTCCTCTCCTTGGCAGGCTTGATATGCCACTTTCTACAAGGAGAAACGCTACGCCTTGAATCCCAAGAACTGTCTTGTGCTCGAAAATAGAACCAATTAAATCGTCAACTCGTCCCACAAAAAACAAGCTCTCACATGACTGTTGGATGAAATATAGAAAAATTATAGCTCTCAAAATATGGCAATGACAATAAAAGCATTTTTTATTGCTTGACAGTAGCCAAATATAAAAAAATACTATAAATCTGGTATCGCTGTAATGGCACCAACCCGAAGTATAAAGTCGCCAACAGTTATACCACACCAGGAATGGCGTAAAAAATAAATAAAATAAATTACTCACCTGCTATTGATTTTTTTATTCCGATTCCCTAAGATTGCAGTAAGGTTCGGCTCACATTTATTCTGCGCTCTACTCTGAGCGCTTAACACTGGGATTTCCATTTAACTCTCTGAAATACATGATTCAGACGGAAACCCAGAAGGAAGATAGAGGCACTGTGAACCTCGTTTTGCTTATGATTTAGTGGTGTCAGTCATTTTAGGCGTGCTTAAAAGGGTGGTCCACCACAGATTTGGGCACTTCTGAAAAAAGGACAAGGCTGAACAGAAGCCAGATGGAGTCCAAAGTAACTCTGCTGCCTTGTTACATTGAATGGATCCCACAGGGGTTTCAACTAA
Organism: Dendrobates tinctorius; assembly: GCF_039654945.1. Lineage (NCBI taxonomy): Eukaryota > Metazoa > Chordata > Amphibia > Anura > Dendrobatidae > Dendrobates > Dendrobates tinctorius. The sequence goes on along the minus strand of NW_027361776.1, from coordinate 2,564,660 downwards.
TTCCCGTCACACGGAGATTTAGATGGAAATCCCGATGCAAGTGTTCATCGTAGAGCACAGGATAAATGTGATCCTAAATGTTATGGAACTGTTCCCCAAAAAAGCTTCAACTCAATCCACAAAAAAAGCAGGTCCCCACTCAGGTTCGTCATCTGTTACTGGACATATAGGGAGTTTCCACATTACTGGCAAGACAAAGGCTCTGGAAAAGCAAAATGTCTCCTAGCCCCACAGTAGAAATTCAGCAAATCCAAAAGACCTTTTGAGCCCGTGTGCCTAAACCATATTTAGCGTCCACGTTTGGCATTTCTGTAACGATGACAGCCCACCTAATTTATGGGTGCATGCCTCCAGAAGCATGAGTTGGGCACTACAAGTACCGGGAACTACAGCATACAGACAATGGTTCTTGTTTCTGGAAAACATTTATGGAGTCAAAATCGTCACGCCGCCTGTAAATAAACTCCAAAATTGGTTAGAATTTACAAAATGGGGTCACATGAGGGGAGTTTCTGCTTTTCTAGCACTTAGGGGCTGTGTATATGGCGTCCACAAACTATTTAAGGAAAAATTGCACTCCAGAAGGCAAATAGTGCTCCGTCCCTCCCGAGTCTCGCCATGTGGCTAAAAAATTCACTGAAAGAGGAAAAGAAAATTAACAATATGACAGACAGAAAAAACAGCTATACTTTCAATAACATGTCCTGACACAAATGCACAAACAGGATGCAGCGGGTCCCCCATATTGTGGCTAAGCAGTACTGTACAGCTACATAAAGGGTATTGCTGTAAAATGGAGTTACAATTTCTGTGACACACTTGTGGTGCAATATAATCACTGCACCCCTAGATGAATTCATTGAGAGGTTTAGTTTGCAAAATATTTATGTGGGGTTCTCCTGTTCTGGCCCCTTAGGGGCTCTGCTAATGTGATATGGCACCCTTAAAACAGTCTAGAAAAATCTGAACTCCAATATGGCACTTCTTACCTTCTGACCTTTGCACTGTATCTCAAAAGTAGTTTTTGAACACATATGGGATTATCTGTGTACGCAGGAGAAATAGCACAATTTTTGGGATCCATTTTGTCCTGTTAGCCTCATAAAAAAATTGGGGGGGGGGGGGATGTGATTTTTTTTTTCATGGCTCTAGCTTATAAACTTCTGTGAAGCACCTGGGGTTTCAAAGTGCTCACCACACATTTAGGTAAGTTCTAAGGGGTCTAGTATCCAAAATGGTGTCACTTGGGGGGGGTTCTACTGTTTAGGCATATCAGGGGTCTCCGAATGCAACATGACACCCACAAATCATTACAAAGTCTGCACTCCAAAAAGTCATTTCTTTCTTTCTGAGACCTGCTGTGTGCCCAAACAGAAGTTTCCCCTCATATCTGGGGTAGCCAAGTACTCAGGAGAAATTGCACAAATTTTGAGTTCCATCTTCTCCTTTTAAACCTTGTGAAAATAAAAAATTTGGGGTTTTACAGTCTAGGCACCTCAGGGGCTTTGCAAACACGACATGGCGTTAACTAATTATTGCAGCAAAATTTACATTCAAAAAGTCAAATAGAGTTCTTCCCAGCTCTGCCATTTGCCCAAGCAGTGGTTTCCCCCACATATGGGGTATCTGCATGCTCAGGAGAAATTGCCCAACAACATTTTGGGGTCTATTTTTTCCTGTTAACCTTGCAAAAATAACAAAAGGTGGGTCTAAAGTAATTTTTGTATAAAAAAAAAAAAAAAGTTAAATGTTAATTTTTTTCCTTCCACATTTCATGAATTCCTGTGAAGCATCGGAAGGGTTAATAAACTTCTTGAATGTTGTTTTGAGCACTTTGAAGGCTTCAGTTTTTCAGAATGGTGTCACTTTTGGGTATTGAATATTGACTGTCATATAGGCCCCTCAAAGTGACTTCAAATGTTATGTAGTACATGAAAAAAATGGTTTTGTAAATTTTTGTTGGAAAAATGAGGAATTGCTGGTCAACTTTTGGCTATGTGCACATGGTGTTTTTGGTGTGTTTTAGCAGTATTTTGACCGGGCAGAAGTGGACGAAAAATGCTATGGAATCCTTATGTCAGCTAACTCAAAGAGAATCCAGAAGTGCTGTGCACATGACCAGTAAGTTTCTGGGTGTATTTGCAGTGCATTTTTTTCTGCAGCATGTGCGGATTTAAATTGAGTCAGACAAATTCGCAGCAAAAACGTAGGTAAAAAATATTTGCGAATTTGCTGGATTTTTTTGTTCGCTTTTACTGACTTCCTATGGTGCTTCCCATGCTGTCATCTGTGTGACAGCATGGGAAACACCGGCGTGACAGTTCTGATCAGCGGTTACCGAGAGTAGATAGTTATCGCCGTCAGAGAGTGACCCCGCAGAGATACTGTGACTCGCTGTAAAAAGCTTACCACAGGTCAGCAGGCATCAGCTGAAGAGAGACTACTCCTCCCATCAGGCTACGTCTGCTGTCACTGATAACAATGATAGAAGGTGCCGCTAATGGGAGAAGTAGTCTCTCAGCAGGCGGCGTCTATGCTCAAACTAAAAAAAAAAACAAAAAAACAAAACACAAAAAATAATTAAATACATAATTAAACACAAATATGAAACACAATATAATCACCTAAAACCAAATCCCCGATGCCCTTGTCTCCTATAAGAAAGTAAAATAAAAAAACATACTCTACTGTCCGCCGTAGTCACCTAATCCTCAGTGAATAGCAATGAGCTGCCATGAGAGAGGCCACACGAGTTCATCACCTGATGAACTCCAGTGAACTTTCTCACGCAGCGGCGGCGCCATGAGATCACTGGGGCTCGTCATCAGCTGATGAACTCCTTACCGCAGCTAAGTATACACACAGCAGAAGCGATTACCTCCTGTGTCAGTGTGTAGTTTGCTGTCTTTGACAGAAGTCACATCAGTGACTGCTATCAATGTCATCAAGATCGTTGTGGGACATTATGGATTATCATCTTCTTGGCGAATAGGTGAGGAATATTGCAGTTTATTATTTTACTTTTGTTATAGGAGATGTTTGCTTCAGTGGATTAAGCGTTTGGTGAGCATGGTTTAGTTTAGATTCAATAAAGGACTGTCATTATTTCAATTAGAGGACTTTATTCTGGGTGTGTTTTTTTAATAATATCACTATGCGGTTAGTAATAGGGGTGTCTCATAGATGCCTCTCCATTACTATCCTGTGTGCTTGATGTCATAAAACAATACAAAGATGTCATCAACACCCCCCCCCAACCATTACCCCTCTTGCCACCACTACAGGACAAGTAGGCAGAGCGGGGCTAAGATTTGGGACATCTTATAGATGCACATTTTCTGAAGTTGCTGAGAGCTGATGTTTTTAGTCTGGAGGGGGCCAATACAGTGCCTTGCAAAAGTATTCGGCCCCTTGGAACTTTTCAACCTTTTCCCACACATCATGCTACATTCAAAGATACAAAATGTAAATTTTTGGTGAAGAATTAACAACAAGTGGGACACAAATGTAAAGTTGAACGAAATTTATTGGTTATTTTAATTTTTTGTTGAAATTCAAACACTAAAAAGTGGGGCGTGCAATATTATTCGGCCCCTTTAACTTAATATTTATAGAATTATAGGTTCCCCCCTGCCTAAAATCCAGGAACTTTATGATAAGAGTATTTGATCCCACGCAGTGAAAATTTCATCCGATCCCTCTCACCCGGGACACTCCTCATTCCAACTACTCCCTTCAGGACGTCGCTTCAGAGTCCCCAAATGCAGCACCAACCGCCATATGAACAGCTTCTATCCACTCTCTGTTCAACAATTAAATCTTCATGTGTAGACTATATACTGTATCTGTCTTGTTAGATGCTACTTGTTGTATCTGTTGTTATATATTATGTTGCCTCTTTGCCACAAAGAATTCCTTGTATATATGTAATATGTACTTGACGATAATAAATTTGATTGATTGATACTTTGCTGCACCACCTTTTGCTCTGATTACAGTTGCAAGTCGCTTGGGGTATGTCTCTATCAGTTTTGTACATCGAGAGATTGAAATTCTTGCCCATTCTTCCTTGGCAAACAGCTCGAGCTCGGTGAGGTTTGATGGAGATCGTTTGTGAACAGCAGTTTTCAGCTGTTTCCACAGATTCTCGATTGGATTCAGGTCTGGACTTTGACTTGGCCATTCCAACACCTGGATACGTTTATTTGTGAACCATTCCATTGTAGATTTTGCTTTGTATTTGGGATCATTGTCTTGTTGGAAGACAAATCTCCGTCAGTCTCAGGTCTTTTGCAGACTCCCAACAGGTTTTCTTCAAGAATGGTCCTGTATTTGGCTCCATCTACCCATCAATTTTAACCATCTTCCCTGTCCCTGCTGAAGAAAAGCAGGCCAAAACCATGATGCTGCAACCACCATCTTTGATAGTGGGGATGGTGTGTTCAGGGTGATGAGCTGTGTTGCCTTTATGACAAACATATCGTTTAGCGTAAAGACAAAAAGTTCGATTTTGGTTTCATCTTACCAGAGTACCTTCTTCCACATGTTTGGTGTGTCTCCCAGGTGGCTTGCTGGAAACTTTAAAAAACACTTTCAAGGATATCTTTGAGAAATGGCCTTCTTCTTGCCACTCTTCCATAAAGGCCAGATTTGTGCAGTATACGACTGATTGTTGTCCTATGGACAGACTGTCCCACCTCAGCTGTAGATCTCTGCAGTTCATCCAGAGTGATCATGAGCCTCTTAGCTGTATCTCTGATCAGTCTTTTTTGAGATGAAAGTTGAGGGACGGCCGGGTCTTGATAGATTTGCAGTGGTATGATACTCAGAATCGTAGAGTTGGAAGGGACCTCCTGGGCCATCTGGTCCAACCCCCTGCTGAAAAGCAGGATTTGCTAAATCGTCCCAGACAAATATCTGTCCAGCCTCTGTTTGAAGACTTCTATTGAAGGAGAACTCACCACCTCTTGTGGCAGCCTGTTCCACTCATTGACCACCCTAACTGTCAAAAAGTTTTTTCCAATATCTGATCTGTGTCTCTTCCCATTCAGTTTCATCCCATTGCTTCTAGTCTTTCCTTGTGCAAATGAGAATAAAGATGATCCTTCTACAATGTGACAGCCCTTGAGATATTTGCAGACAGCTATTAAGTCTCCTCTCAGTCTTCTCTTCAGCAAGCTAAAAATTCCCAAATCCTGTAACCTTTCCTCATAAGACAGGATTTGCAGACCGGTCACCATTCTGGTCGCTCTTTTCTGAACTTGCTCCAGTTTGTTGATGTCTGTTTTAAAATATGGTGCCCAAAACTGGACACAGTATTCCAAATGAGGTCTGACCAAAGAGGAGTAGAGGTCAATAATGACTTCACGTGATCTAGACTGTATGCTCCTGTTAATACATCCTAGAATTGCATTTGCCTTTTTTGCTGCTGCATCACACTGTTGACTCATATTCAGTCTGTGACCTATTAGTATACCCAAGTCTTTTTCACATGTGCTGTTGCTTAGCCCTATTCCTCCCATTCTGTATATGCTTTTTTCATTTTTATTGCCTAGATGTAGTACTTTGCATTTTTCCCTGTTAAAAAAAATTCAGTTAGTTGCTGCCCACTGCTCCAGTTTACTTATATCTTTTTGAATCCTCTATCTCTCTTCTCTAGTATTAGCTATCCCTCCTAGCTTTGTGTCATCAGCAAATTTTATCAGCTTACCCTCAATTCCTTCATCTAAATCGTTGATAAAGATGTGGAACAATACAGGGCCCAGGACAGAGCCCTGTGGTACCCCACTTGAGACATTCTTCCAACTGGATGTGCAGCCATTTACGATCACTCTTTGGGTCCGATCACTAAGCCAGTTATGAATCCACCCGACAGTTGCCTTGTCCATTCCATACTTAGCCATTTTTTCAATAAGGATTGTGTGAGATGCTTTGCTGAAGTCAAGATATACTATATCTACAGAATTTCCCTCATCCACCAAATCAGTGATTCTGTCATAGAAGGAAATTAAGTTAGTCTGACGTGGCTTATTAGTTACAAACCCATGCTGACTCTGTTTAATCACTTCATTCTTATCCAGGTACTTACATACATGTTGTTTAATAATTTGTTCAAAGATCTTTCCTGGTATAAAAGTCAGACTCACTGGCCTATAGTTGCCTGGGTCCACCTTCTTCCCCTTTTTGAAGATAGGAACAACATTTGCTCTTTTCCAGTCTTCTGGGACTTCTCCTGTTCTCCAAGAATTTTCAAAGATTATGGAGAGGGGTTCAAAAATATCTTCTGCTATCTCCTTCAGTACTCTGGGGTGTAATACATCTGGACCTGGAGACTTGAATTCATTTAGGGTAGCCAAGTGTTTCCTCACTATATTTCTGTTTATAGATATCCTGGATTCTTCTATTCCCTAAATAGGACAGTGAAGAACAGTTGATGTTACATTTCCTTTCTGAGAGAAAACAGATGCAAAATAGGAATTTAAAAGTTCAGCCTTCTCAACATCCTGTCTTACCATTTCATCATTTTCATCCTGTAAAAATCCTATAGCATCTTTGATTTTTCTTTTACTTTTGACATATTCTCAAAATCCTTTATTATTGCTTTTGACGTCTCTTGCGAGCCTCAATTCATTGTCAGCTTTAGATAATCTGATTTGTGACCTGCAAGTTCTGCAGACAGCATTATATTCTTCTTTAGATATGCCTCCCTCTTTCCATTTGATAAACATTTCTTTCTTCCGTTTTAGCATGGGCTTAAGTTCTGTGTTCATCCATCCTGGTTTCCTTAAATGCTTCCTATTCTTCCCTCTTTTCGGAATTGTTAACAATTGTGCTTTGAGAATTTCATTTTTCAAAATTTCCCATCCTTCCCTGGGCATTTTTGTCCTTAAGGATATCCAGCTATTGGATCCCTCCAATTCTCTTTCTGAATCCCTTAAAATCTGCCATTCTGAAATCTAACCTTTCTCCTCTTATTATCCAAAATTCTAAAATAGCATGGTCGCTAACTCCTAGGGTCCCAGCCACTTTTACCTCCTCAACCATTTCCTCCCTGTTTATAAGGACTAGATCCAAGGTAGCAGATCCCCTTGTTTTATCCCCTACCTTTTGGAAGATAAAGCTGTCAGCAAGAGAGGATAAGAATTTCCTTGACCTGTTAGCTTTTCCTGAGAGAGATTCCCAACAAATGTCAGAATAGTTGAAATCTCGCATGGCAACTGTGTCATATTTTTTGGAGAACTTGGCCATTTGATGCATAAAGAGTTCATCCATATCTTCAGCTTGCACAGGAGGCCTGTAGTAAATGCCTACAATGGAGTCCTTTCCATTGTTGTCCTTGTATTCTTACCCAAAGTTTCCACAGAACTCCCAGTCTCTGAAGCTTGGATCTCTGTGCAGATATATGGGTTTCTAACATACAATGCGACACCTCCTCCTCGTTTATCAAGTCTGTTTCTAGCAAATAAGTTGTATCCTTCTAGCCTTGTATTCCAATCATGTGTATTGTCCCACCAAGTTTCAGTGATTCCAAAGACGACATATTTCTTTTCCTGTGTTAGTAGTTCCAATTCTCCTTGTTTGATGCCCATAGTAACATAGTAACATCGTAACATAGTAATTAAGGTTGAAGGGAGACTTTAAGTCCATCTAGTTCAACCCATATCCTATCCTAACTTGCCCTAACATGTTGATCCAGAGGAAGGCAAAAAAACCCCATGTGGTAACAGTAAGCTTCACATTGGGGAAAAAAATTCCTTCCCGACTCCACATACGGCAATCAGACTAGCTCCCTGGATCAACGCAATATTAAGGAGACTAGTGTATATACCCTGTAATATTATACTTTTCAAGAAAGGCATCCAGTCCCTTCTTAAATTTTAGTAGTGAATCACTCATTACAACATCACATGGCAGAGAGTTCCATAGTCTCACTGCTCTTACAGTAAAGAATCCGCGTCTGTGAGTATGCTTAAACCTTCTTTCCTCCAGACGTAGAGGATGCCCCCTTGTCCCCGTCACAGGTCTAAGAGTAAAAAGATCCTTAGAAAGGTCTTTGTATTGTCCCCACATATATTTATACATTGTAATAAGATCACCCCTAAGCCTTCGATTCTCCAAACTAAATAACCCCAAGTGTAATAACCTGTCTTGGTATGACAGGTATGATAATGCTTTGTGCATTAGTATAGAAACATTTTAGTTTGTGATTGGTTTCTCTTTCTCCAATATTTTTATTATTTAGATTCTTTTGTCTTTGTTCTTCCTTTCCACTTCTAATAGCATAGTTCTCAATAACATTTGTCAGGTGTATAGCTTTTTCTGACCTTTTGTTTCCCTTCCCACATTGTGCTAGTTTAAAGCTCTCCTGATGAGTGTAGCAAGGCGACTTCCAAATACATGTTTTCCAGTCTTCGTAAGGTGCACCCCATCTCTAGCAAGTAGTCCATCGTATAGGTAATTCACTCCGTGATCCAGAAATCCAAATCCTTGCTGACGGCACTCCTTCCATTTCAATATGATCGCTTGCACAGTGCTCCTTGGGATGTTTAAAGTTTTGGAAAGCATTTTGTATCCAAATCTGCCTTTAAACTTCTCCACAACAGTACCACGGACCTGCCTGTTGTGTTCCTTGGTCTTCATGATGCTCTCTGTGCTTCAAACAGAACCCTGAGACAGAGCAGGTGCATTATTCCGGAGACTTGATTACACACAGGTGGATTATATTTATCATCATTAGTCATTTGAGACAACATTGGATCATTCAGAGATCCACAATGAACTTCTGGAGTAAGTTTGCTGCACTGAAAGTAAAGGGGCAAAATAATATTGCACGCCCCACTTTTCAGTTTTTGCATTTCCACAAAAATTGAAAATAACCAATATATTTCGTTCAACTTCAGAATTGTGTCCCACCGGTTGTTGATTCTTTATCAAAAATTTACATTTGGTATATTTATGTTTGAAGAATGATATGTGGGAAAAGGTTGAAAAGTTCCAGGGGGCTGAATACTTTCACAAGGCACTGTATCCATCGCCCCTTCCTGGGCTATATCAGCCCACAGCTGTCTGCCTAGTCTTTGCTGGTTAGATATTATAGGGGGATCCTATGTCAAATTTTTTTCTAGGTTCCCCCTGTAAACTAGCCAGTAAAGGCTAAGCAAATAGCTGTGAGCTGATATTAACAGCCTGGGAACCTTTATGGATATTTGCTTCTTCCCAGAATAATTAACATCAGCCCTTGCAATTTTTTTTAATTTTTTTGTAAAAATTAACAGTTGTTTGGTTACAGCCTATGTAGTTTCATTCTGTCAATGCTCCTACATAAGCTGGTTACAGTGTGTGTGTGTTTACTTACTGGTCTGGCAGACATGTTTCATTACTAAACCTAGGGGTTGGTGTCAATGACAGTTGCTTACACCAAATCCCATTACCCTGATGCTTCTGCATCAGATTGAAAAAGGTGTTGAAGCAAGAAATTACATCACAAAACAGTTGGGCAAAGTATACTGCGCACGCGCGGCAACTCTACGGGATCTGTGACAATTGTCCAGGGAGGGCCAATAACAGGTTTTTGTTACAATCTTGTCACTTATCTTCTAACAAAGGAATGTAAATGACCAGTTATCTTCTCGGGTTCGCTGTTAACCCCCGCGATTCTGAGAGAATCCAGCCCTGCTTGTACCTGGGAAAAGTGGGTATTCAAGTTGGTACTAAAGATGAAAATGTCATCTAAATATGCCAACGCATACTTCCAATGAGGCTCTAATACTATGTCCATCAACAAAAGGCAAGACTACATAATGATAGAGACCCTCGGACATTATAAAAGTGGGGGGGTTTTCGCCGATTCTGTCAGTGGGAACTTTCAGTAACCTGTGGTGAGATCGAGTGTGGTGAAGTACTGGGCCTCCCCGTGTCTCTCAAATAGCTCATCCACCCAGGGCATTGGATAGAAGTCAAATTTTGACCTCATTTAAATTTCTGAAGTCATTACGAAAACGTAATGACCCGTCTGGCATCGGAATCAGTACAATGGGGGTAGCCCTCTCACTCCGGGATTCCTCAATGACTCCCAACTGAAGCATTTATTTACTTCACTTCGGCCTCAATGGCTTAACTCCGTGCTTCTGGCACTTAGTACGGTTTCATCCGTACCCTTACCCAGGGCTTGGTGATAATAACATGCTGGATCACTGAGGTCCACCACGGCAGCTCTGAAAATGCACCCTCATTCTGTCGCACCAGAATCCAAGTCTCCCATCGCTGCAGGAAAGCGTCATTTATTTTAACCTGACCCCCGGCCGCTTCCTTGGCCATTGACAGAAGGTTCCCCGTTGGTACGACCAGACTTTTAGCAGTTTTACAAGGTACAGTTCGGGTTTCCTCTTTCTGAACTGGTACACTCTAAATTTACGTATCCCACTTTCCCCCATATCTCATATGGCCTTTGCCACTTAGCCATGAGTTTACTCTCTGTGCTGGGAACTAGTACCAACACCCTGACCATGGCTCTTATTATATGTGAGGCTCTGTGCAGCTTAGGCATCCATCATATTCTCCTTTACTATGGACCAGATTGCCACAATCCTGTCATGCATGCGCTTGCCACGTCATTGATCACACTCCGATTCGCAGTGGGCTCCTGTTCCCATGTCTCCTTAGCTACGTCAAGCAACCCCCTCAGATGACTGCCATACAATAGCTCAAACTGTGAGAAACCCATGGACTCCTGTGGTACCTCGCAGATAGAGAACATTATGTGACGCCGCTGGGTTTGTACCTTGTTTCTCCGGCGTTACTCTGCATGTCTCTACTTTAAAACTTTGTTCCTCTCCTTCTAACTAGCAGGGATACTGTTTTCTGTTACCTGTATGGATGCTGCTCAGTTCCCTGTTCCGCTTCGTAGCCGTACAAGCGAGTGTCTCCGCTGCGCTGCATGACCACCCGCATGTGCGGTCCCTGGCTTCCACTCTGGAAGCTACCCGTGGGTTGCAAGGTCCTCTGCAGTTGTGCATGACTTTCCTCGTGTGTCCAGGCTTGCAGCCGCTGGTGCCCTAAGCCTCAGTGCCTGTGCTTTCTGTGCTGTAATGGTTTCTGTTTGTGCTTAGGGTGCGCACGGCCACATCTTCCCTGCTTTTATTAGTGTTAGTGTGTGCACCTAAGTTGCTTTCCTATTGCTGAGGAGCAGCTCCTATATAAAGTTACTCTTTCCTGTTGGGCGTTGCCAGAGCTTCGCATTAAGTTTCTGAGTATTGCCATGTGTGTTTGGTTTTCAGCTCCTGTCTTGCCTGTGTTCAGTTCTAGGAAAGCTGATGTCTGTTTTTCCGCCTGCTCTGGGGGCTCAGTAACCAAATCCGTTTCTGTTCTGTCTGTTATCAGCTTTGGGACAGCTGATGTCTGAGTTCCTGGACTTGTCCTGTATATGTGTTTGTACCAAAGCCCTTGTCCTGATTCCTGCTGTGTGTTGTTCCTGAAGTCCTTCTGTGTCTTGAACCCTGTACCCCAGTGACTGAGACTTATTGCTAAATGACTTTCTGTGAACAAACCTGGGTCCATTTTGGAAGTTGGAGTACGGTGTTCCTGCTGAGTTTCTACTACACTGCACTCAGCTTGTTATTCGGTGCAATCCCCAGCTGGCTCCAGTACAACCTGGTGGGTGCTTGCACCAGACAGCTTGAGTTCCTTTTTAGGTCGCTGCCAGATGTCCGGTGTCTGACGACCACTACCAGATGTCTGGTGCCTGATGTCCACCGCCAGATGTCCGGATCCCATCCTTCGCTGACTGATGGCTGGAGCCTGCCAATCGCTGCCAGATGTCCAGAGCCTGTTGATCGCTGTCAGATGTCCGGAGTCTGATGCCAGTGTTCTGATGTTCTATCCGAGATCTGAGTTCTGATGTCTGCCTTGTGCTCTGATGTCAAGATGTCCTACTTGAGACCTGATGCCCGCCTTTTGCCCTGATATACAGATGTCCTGCCTGAGACCTGATATCCGCCTTGTGCCCTGATATCCAGATGTCCAGCTTGTGCCCGAGTCCTGATGTTTGGCTCGTACCCTGATGTCTTATCTGAGTCCTCATGTCTTACCTGAATCTTGATGTCTTGCCTGTGTCCTGATGACCTGCCCGAGTCCGATGTCTGTCCGTGTTCTGATGTCCAGTCTGTGTTCTGATATCCAGTCCGTGGTCCAGTCTGTGCTCTTGAGTCGGACCCGCTTGTGTTCCTGGATGGACTCCTCCTCTGGTGTTCCCGGGAGTTTCCCAGTGACAGTTCCGCCAGAGAGTCCTGGACCTGACCAACCGATGCCCAGTGCTGTATTTACAACATTCCTGGACCTGTGCTATCAGTGTCTTGCTTATGTTTCGATGTCCTGCCGGTTCCTGGGATCTTACTCATGATAGCTTCTGCCATTGTCAGAAGACTGTCCAAAGTCGGTGTCTGATGTTCTCCTGCTCTGCCTGTGCTTCGCCTGAGGCCTGAGAGAGGCCATCCTAGTATGCCCGTGCCAGACAGCCTTGGACTGAATCAACCCGAGATGACCCTAGCCATTGTTTGAAGTCTGCCCGATGTCAGTGTCTGATTTTCTCCTGCTGTGCCTCTTCTGTGGGCCGAGAGAGATGTCCTCCTAGGATGCCCGTGCCAGATGTCCCTGAACTTCATCAAACCGTGATGACCTCCTGCTTTGTTTGTCAACCTGAGATACTTACCCTTCTTGACGTGCGTAATCGGGAAGCTGGTGTCTGGATGTTTTTTACTTAATTTAAGTAAACTTTATATTTCTTCATACCTGAAGTTGTGCTGTGTTTTTTTTTAGTTCTGCATATAGCCATCTTGTCCACTAGCTCAGCTGCCACAGACCCCGGTCGTTACCCTTCCCTAGTTCGGGTAGGACCGGATCCCCCTCTGTGGTCCAATGGGTCCACATTCCATGATCACCTGGGACGCATACCACGTCGTCGTTATGGTTTGATGACGTGGGAGCGTTGGCTGGTAAGCCACGCTGCGCCTGCGATCGTAACACATTAGATAGGGCAATAACATATCCCAGTCTCTCCCATCCTTGGAGACTACCTTTTTAACCCCTTCACCCCCAAGGGTGGTTTGCACGTTCATGACCGGGCCAATTTTTACAATTCTGACCACTGTACCTTTATGAGGTCATAACTCTGGAACGCTTCCATGGATGCCAGTGATTCTGACATTGTTTTCTCGTGACCTATTGTACTTCATGTTAGTGGTAAAATTTCATTCAAATAACTTGCGTTTATTTGTGAGAAAAACGGAAATTTGGCTAAAATTTTGAAAATTTCGCAATTTTCCAACTTTGAATTTTTATGCCCTTAAATCACAGAGATACGGCACACAAAAAACTTGATAACTAACATTTCCTACATGTTTACTTTACATCAGCACAATTTTGGAACCAAAATTTTTTTTTGTTAGGAAGTTATAAGGGTTAAAAGTTGACCAGCGATTTCTCATTTTTACAACACCATTTTATTTTTAGGACCACATCACATTTGAAGCCACTTTGAGGGGTCTATATGATAGAAAATACCAAAAAGTGACATCATTCTAAAAACTGCACCCCTTAAGGTGCTCAAAACCACATTCAAGAAGTTTACTAACCCTTTAGGTGCGTCACAGGAATTTTTTTGAATATTTAAAACAAAATGAACATCTGACTTTTTTACACAAAAAAAATACTTCAGGTTCAATTTTTTTTATTTTACCAAGGGTAACAGGAGAAATTGGACTGCAAAAGTTATTGTACAATTTGTCCTGAGTACACTGATACCTTATATGTGGGGGGGGAACGACTGTTTCGGCGCATGGCAGAGCTCAGAATGAAAGGAGCGCCGTTTGACTTTTTCAGTGCAAAATTGGCTGGAATTCAGATCGGACGCCATGTCACGTTTGGAGAGTCCCTGATGTACCTAAACAGTTGAAACCCCCTACAAGTGACCCCATTTTGGAAACTAGACCCCCCCAAGGAACTTATCTAGATATGTGGTGAGAACTTTGAACCCACAAGGGCTTTACAGAAGTTTATAACGTACAGCGGTACAATTAAAAAATCATATTTTTTCCACAAAAATGATCTTTTCACCCCAATTTTTATTTTCCCAAGGGTAACAGGACCCTAAAAGTTATTGTGCAATTTGTCCTGAGTACGCGGATACCCCACATGTGGGGGAAACCACTATTTGGGCGCATGGCAGAGCTCGGAAGGGAAGCAGCGCCATTTGACGTTTTTGGCTGGAATTGAGATCGGACACAATGTCGCGATGGGAAAACTCCTGATGTACCAAAACAGTGGAAACCATCCACAAATGACACCATTTTGGAAACTAGACCCCCTAAGGAACTTATCTAGATGTGTGGTGAGCACTTTGAACCCCCCAGTGCTTCACAGAAGTTTAACGCCCGGGCGTGAAAATAAAAAATTCGTATTTTTTCCACAAACATGATCTTTTAGTCACCATTTTTTTTATTTTCCCAAGGGTAACAGGAGAAATTGAACCCCAAAAGTTGTTGTCCAATTTGTCCTGAGTACGCTGACGCCCCATATGTGGGAGAAAACTACTGTATGGACACACGTCGGGGCTCGGAAGGGAAGTAGTGACGTTTTGGAATGCAGACTTTGATGGAATGGTCTGCGGGTGTCATGTTGCCTTTGGAGAGCCCCTAATGTACCTAAACAGTGGAAACCCCCCACAAATGACCCCATTTTGGAAACGAGACCCCCTAAGGAACTTATATAGATGTGTGGTGAGCACTTTGAACCCCCAAGTGCTTCACAGAAGTTTATAACGCTCGGACGTGAAAATTAAAAAATCATTTTTTTCCACAAAAATGATATTTTTGCCCCCAATTTTTTATTTTCCTAAGGGTAACAGGAGAAATTGGACCCCAAAAATTGTTTTGCAATTTGACCTGAGTAGGCGGATACCCTACATGTGGGGGTAAAACACTGTTTGGGCGCATGGCAGAGCTTGGAAGGGAAGGAGCACCATTTGACTTTTTCAACTCAGAATTGGCTGGAATTGAGATCAGACGCCATGTTGCATTTGGAGAGCCCCTAATGTGCCCAAACAGTGGAAACCTCCAATTCTAACTCCAACCCGAACCCCAACACACCCCTAACCCTAATCTCAGCCCTAGCCCTAACCCTAGCCCTAACCCTAGCCCTAATGGAAAAATGGAAATAAATACATTTTTTTAATTTTATTATTTTTCCCTAACTAAGGGGGTGATAACGGGGGGTTTGATTTACTATTTATGGCGGTTTTTATGTTTGGCGGCTGTCGCACGCTAAAAGATGCTTTTTATTGTAAAAATAGTTTTTGCATCACCACATATTGAGAGCTATAATTTTTCCGTATTTTGACCCACCGAGTCATGTGAGGTGCGATAAAATTGATAAAGCAGTTTTTATTCTTCGGGTCAGTACGGTTACAGCGATACCTCATTTAGGTCGTTTTTTTTATGTTTTGTCGGTTTTATGCAATGAAAACTATTTTATATAAAAAATAATTATATTTGCATCGCTTTATTCTGCGAGCTATAACTTTTTTATTTTTTCGCTGATGATGCTGTGTGGCAGCTCGTTTTTTGCGGGACAAGATGACATTTTCAGCGGTATCATGGATATTTATATGCGTCTTTTTGATCGCGCGTTATTACACTTTTTGTTTGGCGGTATGATAAATCATTTTTTGCTTCGTTTTTTATTTTTATTTTTTAAGGGGTTCGCAAAAGGGGTTAACTAATGGGACAGTTTTATAGGGAGGGTCGTTATGGACGCGGCGATACCAAATATGTGTACTTTTATTTTTATTTTTTTTTATTTCCAAAAAATGGATTTATTGGGGGAATATTTTTTTTTTTTTCTAATTTATTTGGCGATTTTTTTTTTTATTATTTTTTAACATTTTTTTTATTTTTTTTTTTTTAACTTTATTATATAGTTCCAGGTGGGACATCACTGTCCTGTGACAGATCGCTGATCTGTCACATCACAGATCACTGTGACAGATCAGCAATCTGTCACAGGCAGTGCAGAAGGCTTCCTCATGCCTGCGCTTTGCAGGCACTGAGGAAGCCAGCTTCCTGCAGGCCCCCGTCGCCATCTTGAATTCGGGGGCCTGCAGGAAAGGAGCCCCCCGCAGCAGCGCTGCACATTGCGCTACCGTGGGGGGCTCAGGGAAGCACGGAGGGAGCCCCCTCCCTGCCGATGCTTCCCTTTAACCCCCGGTACACCGCGATCATGTTTGATCGCGGTGTGCAAGGGGTTAACGTGTCGGGGGCGGTCCGTGACCGCCCCTGACACATTGTGCCGGGTGTCAGCTGTGATAATCAGCTGACACCCGGCCGCGATCAGCGGCGCTCACCACGTGGGCGCCGCTAATCGCGTAGACGTACTATCCCGTCCATGGGCATAGGGGCCCGGGTCCCATGGACGGGATAGTACGTCTCATGTCAGAAAGGGGTTAAGCATGGACTTAAGAGTCTTATTAAACTTCTCTATGAACCCATCAGTTTGTGGGTGGTACACCAATGTGAATAGCTGTTTGATCCGGAGCAGCTTACATAGCTCCTTGGCCACCTTGAACATAAAATGAGTCCCCTGATCTGTGAGGCTCTCCTTTGGTAGCCCTAGGCAACAGAACATAGCAAATAGCTTGAGAGCTATTAGTTTTGCCGAGGTGTGCAGACCAAAATATGTTGATGGCCATGGGCGTATTTCACTACAGGCCCCAACAGATCCATTGCTATCCACTCAAATGGTACCTCTATAACAAGTAGAGGCACCAATGGACTCCGGAAATGCGCAGTGGGTGTCTTTTTGGCCCCCAAGTGCCCTTCCAGCATGTTGGTGTGAGCCATATAGAGCACCGCCCAACGCTGGAGTTGCGGCACTACCAGATGTTTCACCACTTCATCCCGGATTTTATCGAGCCTGTATAACAAATCCCAATGGATAACAATGCAGGGGAACATTGCCTTCGGCACCCGGTTGCTGAGCCACTCGATTTATCTCCATCACCCTTTCTCTTGCCCGGGTCAGAGTGGGATCCTGGTGCTGACCTGTTCCGAACTTACCAGGGGAAACTTCCAGCTCGGAGATCAGTGGGGTCTCCTCGACCACTCCTGCCGATACGTCTAGGGAAAACCATTACACTCTGTCCCTAAGTTGGCGACCCCTACAGCAGGTATTTCCGACTCGGGATGTACGGGCTCCACGACCAGAATAACATTTACCTTGAGAGGGTTAACACTGGCCTCCCATAGGGACCAGAATAGGGGCAAGTCTCATCCCATATGGAAGGGTCTTCACCACTCCCACATGTTTGATTTCCCCACACGATGTGGAAAAAGTAACCTACACGGTTGGGTACTCTCAGAATTCCCCATGTACACACCTCCTCCACTTTCCGTCCACTGGAGTTGTCCCCAGCAACAAGGGACCCATGGACCAGAGTCAATAAGCTCCCCGAGTCCAAGAGAGCCTCTATTTGTTACCCGTTAACAAGTACCTGGCACAGCTGGGGTTCGCTGCCGGCAGTGCCTGTAGTGGCAGTGCAGACTGGCTGGGCGTACTTAGACATCCGGCGAGTATACCCGCAGACCATGAGTTGAGCTGTCAGGAGGCAGTTGGCAGCCATCTGTCCAAGCCCTTGGCACTGCCAACACTTAATAGCTGCGGCACGACTAGACCTTAGGGCCAATTTAAGGAAACCGGGTCTCTTGTCACTCTCACTCCGGGTTATCCCCTCAGTATGAGCTCGGTCCTGGTTGGCCCCAGCAGAGGGTCGGGGACCTTAACCAGGCTCCCGGGTTGGAGGTGCCCGATGTGACAGCCAAAGTGGAGCAGTGTCCTGTATAAAGTCCTGACTGGCTATATACTGCTCAACCAGACCAAATACCTGGTCCAGAGTGTTTGGGTCACCTTGTTCCACCCAACGCTATATGGCTGCTGGCAGAGCCCTCACTAGCCGGTCAACAACCACCCTCTCTACCATTTGGAAAGGGGTTAAGGTCTCAGGTTGGAGCCATTTCTTTTACCACCTGTAGCAAGTCATATGCCTGAGACCTGGCGAGATGAGACTCTCCAAAGGACTACTGGAACACCTGCTGAGCCAGCACATATGTATTCACCCCCAGTCAGGCAAAAATCTCACCTATCAGCTTCTCAAAGTCCAGTGCATCGTCCCGACTGAGATCCGGGTAGGCCTTCTGGGCATCTTCTGTCAGGAAGGGGGCCTCCACTTGAGCTCACTAGTTTAATCGGAAGGCTCTCCCACTCTGCTGTGCTTTCAAAAACGGTGAGGAAAGCCTCCAAATCATCCTCAGGACTCGTCTTCCTCAGCGATGACCAGACTTCGTACAGGGCTTATGAGCGAAACATGGTCACCGGTGTGCACAACTCTCGCAAAGCCACGATCTGCTGCATCAACAGGTTATTTGTCTGCTACTGTTGCTGATGATTATAATTCCTTTTGGATAAATATTTAGGCTTACTGTGCGCTGCTGAGACCAGGATAAAGTCACCACATGAGAATCTTTTTTCCCAACGCGTTTCAAAGTGAAAAGCCACTTCTTCTTCAGGGGATGACATAGTGGATAGATACAGCCTTCTCTGGTTAAATACATTCATTATTTGAATTTAGGCGCCAAAAACCACATGGGATGAGAGGACAGATGTCAGAGTTCAAGGGTTAATGGAGCGTAAAAACAGTTTACAAATGTTCTTATTATTTAACAGTAAAATTTCTTAATTTCTATTTACAGATAATATATCGAAATAAAAAAGAAAGAAAAAAGCTGCATACTGAAAAAAAGTTAATATGGGAGATGGATCGAACCCATTGAAAAATTATATATATATCTCGTAGTCCAGAATCTATACCACTCGAACAGAGCGGATTTCGTTCGAAAAAGGAAGAAAACGGGGAAGAGTATTAAAATATGTTTAAAAAATGCAATTAAAATTTATTTTATTAAAATTGTGAATGTGTTAAAATATGTATGAAAATTGTATAAAAATTGTGTATAATAAAATTGCGTTGGATTAATAATTGTTTGAAAAGGATTTTTTTCTATATGGACTTAGGGATATAATTCTGATGGGGGATGTCAAAATGATTGATTGGTGCATGGTTAAAGAAGCGGACCTACAAAAAGGAGTCCAGACATACCCCACGGGAGCGAGTTCTCATCCCAAGGGAAAACACACCTAAAACAATAAAAAATTCTTTAAAAGAGAAATGGAAATTAATAAAATCTAATCAATAAATTAGTGAGAACTCTCCAATGGAAAAAAAGACAAATACACACCGAATTCACTCCAAATGTACTCCAGGAAATTGTTAAAAGACAAAAATATTTTAAAAAAGGAAAATTAAAGGAAGACTTCTGTGATTTCGTTTAGACCGTTAGGCTTCAGTGTATTTAGTCTATAAATCCAAAAAATCTCCTTACAGTTTAATTGTCCCATCCTGCCAGGGTGATCACTGGGTATGTGTTCGATAGGGCTAATTTTTAACCCATTATAGTTTCTCCCATGTTTCAGAGCAAAATGCCTGGATAAACCGTGTTGCATAAAACCTATTTTAATATTATGTCTATGGGAATTAACCCTTCGGTGTAAGGGCCGAGTTGTTCTTCCCACGTATTGTTTTTTGCAGTCACATTCTATTACATATATCACGAATCCTGTAGTACAATTTAAAAAACTTTTGATGGGAAAACATTCTTTAGTGAAAGTAGATTGAAAAGTTTTTTCTTTATGGGAAATGATGCCGCAACATAAGCAATTACTTTTACCACATTTATATATCCCTATTACTGAATTTGAGGGATGGGAGGATGGTTTTATTCTGAGACGACTTGGAGCAATTATATTTTTAATAGTGGGTGCTCTACGAAAAGTGATACCGGGATTTCTCGGAACAATATTACATAAAATTGGATTATTTAAAAGAACATGCCAATTGCGTGTTAGAATTTCTCTAATTTTAATGTTCTCAGCGCAAAATTGTGTGATAAAATTGCCTGTAAACTTCTTACTATCGGTTGTGGTTCTCCTGGTTCCATGAATTAATAAATCCTGAGAGAGGTTTTTACTAGTATTATAGGCATCTTTAACCAATCCCTCAGGGTATTTCTTAGCTTTAAACCTATTCCTCAATATTTCAGCCTGGTTTTCGAAATCCTTCATATCAGTACAATTTTTTCTGATTCTTTTATATTGGTTTGTGGGTATATTTTTTAGCCATTTATTAAAATGACCACTGCTGAAAGGTATATAGCTATTTTTATCAACGTGTTTGAAAAAAGTTTTCGTTAGAATATTATTATTCTGAATGAATATCGTGATATCTAAAAAATTTATAGTAGAAGAATTATATAATGAAGAAAAAGACAAACCCCAGGAATTGTTATTCATATCTCTGATGAATTCATCGATATCATTCCTGGAGTTATCCCACACAAAAAACAAATCGTCTATGAATCTTTTGTAGGTGACGATATTGTTATAAAATTTGGATTTAAAAATATAGACTTCTTCAAATACCCCCATAAAAATATTTGCGTATGTAGGTGCGACCTGGGACCCCATAGTAGTCCCAAGCCGCTGGTGATACAGGCTCCCTTCAAAAGTAAAATAATTATTTTTTAAAATAAATTCCATTCCTTTCAATAAAAACTTTTTTTGCATAGATGACAGTCTCCTATATTTCACTAAAACCTTATTAAAACAAGCCAATCCAAGGTTATGAGGAATATTGGAATATAAAGAGGACACATCCATGGTTAAAAACACATATTGCGGTTTCCATCTGATGGTTTGAAGTATTTGAATAAGATGTGTGGAGTCTCTAATATAACTATTTAATAAGGGTATATGGGTCACCATGATTCTGTCAATGTATTGTGACAAATTACTTGTAATGGAACCAATACTAGATATAATAGGTCGGCCTGGAGGATTATCCATATTTTTATGGATTTTAGGGAGGTGATAAAAAAAGGTGTACGATGGTTGGATATAGTTAAAAATTTATATTCATTTTTATCAAAAATATGATGATTATTTCCTTCCAAAATGAGTTTATTATAATTTATCTGTATTTTTGTAAGTGCTTCAAATGTAGTTTTCATATAATATTTTTTATCGGATAAAATTCTCAATGCTTCACCACAATAATCCTCAATCTTGGATGACTATACCTCCTCCCTTGTCTGCTGAACGAATAACAATGTCGGTGCGGGATTTTAACGTATTAAGTGCTATTTTTTCATAAATTATTTTTATAATTGTTTTTCTTGTTACGGAACAAGTCCTTAAATTCCTCTTGTACCATATCATTAAATACGTTCAAATGATGTCCTTTACTTTCAATTGGATAAGTAAGCCTAAATATTTATCCAAAAGGAATTATATTGGCGGTCACGGTTGTGAACCTCGGGCGTGCAGCAGGCTGACATTGATTTACATGCTGTTATTCGTTCTGGGAAAGGTGAGTAGATTCCATTTGAATTTATTCTATCTTCCACTCAGATAAGACCCTATTGCGCTCTTTCCTTTTCAGTTTTATACTGTTGCTGATTATGTAGCTCCTGCTGCCGCTGAAACTGCAGCTGCTCCTTTTGCCACTGTTGAGTGAGGACCAATTGCTTCAAAAGCTCCTCCATCTTGTTGGCAGGCTTGGGCTGCAGCGTTGCAGTCCTGATCACTGACATGTAGCACGCTTAGGGATATGCCTCAGTTCACAATGCCTGCATTTCTGATTATGGCCCTAAGGCTTGTGGCGAAGTCGGGGGTCTCTTCCCGTTTTGTTTTTTTGTATGTAGTCAGAGCAGAGGTCTTTCTGCCACTGAACTGCCAGTGGGGTTTTGAGCTAGCCTTCCTAGGCCCTTAGTGAATTAAGCAGAAAATAGCCCCTATTAACAACAAAGGGGACATTCTCGTAGATCACTCACCACCCGCTGTCAAATCAAGGGTACCAGATTCAGAGGCTGATCAGGTGTACGTACAATGTCGCTCCTGGATACCGAGGAGTCCCACGATCTCTGGTCAGGACGGCTGCCATTCCTGCCACTCGAGCGGCTGCTCCTTTTGGTGTGCCCGAGCTAGTGACAAGGCACAGACGCTGGTGAATCCTCCTACTGCTGGTAAAGGCTGCTGCTGTCCACTGGAATCCTCGATGATGGGGAGCTTCAGACACAAGCACTTCTTCTGTGGTCATCCCTCCTTATAAGAGGGATCCACTGTGCTTTCCGCCTCCTCTGGTGCCTAATCGATGCCCCTCCACCTTCCACCTGCCCTGCGCCAAGTGTCCACGTGTGCCAGCTTTTTCGCCCTGGGCACCGCCATCTTTACCCCAATGCACACTCACCGACATCACGCGGGCACGCCCATTCCCATCGTTCCTTGCACGTGAAGTAAGCGGAGCGCACCGGGGAGCCCAGCTCACTAAGGAGCAGCAGCCAAAGGCAGGAGGGAAAGCAGCGCAGCGGCTGCAGAAGAGCCGCCTGGCCGTGACTGCACTGTCCCACGCCTGCACGTACGTTGAGGCCCAACTGGACCCGCGGACGGCACTTCCATCACCTGAAGGCCTGCATACAGGTGCTCTGCCTGTTCTTCCAGTGCCGGGACAGGCGTAGGTGAGTAGATGAAAAAAATCTTCAACCCGCCCAGGTCTCAGCACGAGGGTTCCCATCAGGACAGGAAACCCAACTAAAGCAGGGGAGAGGTACCATCCTTGAATTTCAGTAGGTTTCCTGTCCTGGCTAGGTGGATCCCTCTCTCAGGTGTGCTGTCATGAGTGAAGGGGAAAAGTCGCATTCAAGCTTGGCCATGAAAGGATTTGCATACTGTGGAACAATTTTACTTCCCATTGCTGTACCAGTCTTCTGTAGATATATATCTTGTTATAAAATTCTAAGTAATTGTGGGTGAGGATGAATTTTTTTTTTTTTTTAAGTTTCACCAAAGAATAAGCATCAATTCCTGTATTTTCCATGAAGATTTTACAGGCATTTAATCCATCCTGATGTGTGATATTAGAGGACAAAGATTCCATATCCATGGAGGCCAAGAGGGTTCCTTCTGGTAGAGGACCTACTGCTGCTAGTTTATTCAATATGTCAGTTGTGTCCTGAATGTAGCTTGGGTATATCTTTTACCAGTGGTTTAAGAATACCCTCTACGCATCCAGCACAGTCGGGAGAGGTCTGGCGCCTGCGCACTGCAGTATTCTGCTCTGCCCTCAACAGGGCAGAGCAGTGCGCCTATGCCGGAGCCACTACAGGAAGGGAAGAAGAGGACGGCATTGTATGAAGATGGGAGGCGTCAGACCGGACCGCGACACCCATCGGACCGGACCGCCCCCTCCGGTGAGTATAATCTAACGTGTTTTTCTTATCTTTCAGGTTACATCGGGGGCTTAACTACAGCATTACAGAATGCTGTAGATAAGCCCCTGATGTCAATGCCGGCAACCACGGAGGACTCTCAAATCTAAATATTTTTCTATCTACTGGGTAACGACACAAAGATATATATACATTTTTCTGTATCATTCTTCAGGAAGTCATTGCTTGCAAATGATTCTCTACAAGATATTAAAAAATGTACATTTTATTTATGGTAAAGTTAATTTGTCCAGTTACTTTTGAGCCTCTGAAATAAAGGAGGAGGAAAATATAGAAAAATTATTGCAATTGCTTAACGTTTCACAGGATAGGTTTGTTCAAATCCTTTAATTAAACCTGAAAGTCTACACTTCAATTGCATCTGTTGTTTCATTTTAAATAAAAAATACTGTCATGCACAGCCCAAATCATGAAGACTGTCACTGTCCAAGTATTTCTGGACTTAGCTGTAGGATTTAAAGAGGAAATTTCACAATATTTTTATTTTAAATTCCATATATCACAAAAAAAGGAAAAAAGGGGTTTAAAGCAAGCAGTAACATTGTTAGGCTGGCAGTATTTCATACCCGGGGTGAAGAAATCCGTATTGTGGTTCTTGTGTAATCAGTGTTAGGCTGGTTTCACATTAGCGTTTTTTTAGCGCAGCACATCGTGCGCGTCCATGTGCATACGCCCCTATGTTTAACATGGCAGGCGCATGGTCTAGCGTTTGCACGCGTTCGTATGCGTTTTCGTGCACATGCGGTTTTTTGCAATGCAACCTGTTGCATTTTTGGGTCTGTCCAACGGCATAAAAAAAACACTTGCACACGGAATGCGCAAAAATAACACATTACAGTCTATGGGAGCGCAGGCGTGCGCCATGTCCATGCACACACCTGCGTTTGAAATCGCATGCGTTTTAAGAGTTAATATGGCTAAAAACTGGTTAAAATACATGCGCCTAAAAAACGCAAACGCATGATGCATTTTCTGCATGCGTTTCTACTGCTCATGAAGCGCAGCGCTAAAAAACGCTAATGTGAAACTAGCCTTAGAAGTTTTCAGTTAATGATATGCCCATGCTCTAGGGCCGGGACTGTAGGCAGAGTTATCTTCCTGCTCTAAGCCAGAGAAACCAAGGAAAGACCTGCCCACAGGCTGCCTCAAAGAACAAACATGTTCCTCATCATAAAGACAGGCAGAGACATGGACTCATAGAATCGCATTAACAGCGTGAAACTGCCGTCGTCCGTCAGGTTTGTTCACCTGTTCACTCCCCTGCTCCCTGCAGACCGCATTATGCACCTTACTGAGATGTTGCTACCATTCAATATGGATTAAAGAAATTCAACAAGAAGGACCGGGTGAGTGCTCCATTTCTTTTCTTCTCATCTATGTAAAAGAGAGACAGACTGTTTGTGCTTCAGGGTAGCCTGTGGCTAGGTCTTTCCTTGGTTTCCCTGGCTCAGAGCAGGAAGATAATACTTTGCCTACAGTCCCACCCCGGCATATCATTAACTGAAAACTTCTAACACTGATTACACTAGAACCACAAGACGGATTTATTCTCGTAGATTGTAAGCCCTTGCGGGCAGGGTCCTCTCTCCTTCTGCACTAGTCGTGACTTTTATTGTTTAAGATTACTGTAATTGCTTTTTATTATGCATACCAATCCTCACGTGTAAACCGCCATGGAATAAATGGCGCTACAATAAATAATAATTCACCCCAGGTATTATTTTAATCAATTTAACAGCACCAACATGACAGTGCCTGTTACTTACCAAACTCCTCCTAACAGGTTCACTTTAAGAGTTGATTAAAATTTATATTTTCTACACTGCATCGCTGAGATATGGAATCTGAAGTTTATATGCAAATTTCCCCTTCAACTAAGAGTGTACTAAAAACAGGGATTTTCATCATGATCTAAAGAGACTTGATGTATCTCACTTAATCTCTTTACACCTTCATGACCAGGCCAAATTTTACCAGCGTTACTTTATGTGGTAATAACTCTGGAATGCTTCAACGGATCCCACTGATTCTGAAATTGTTTTTTCTTGAAACTGTACTTCACGATAGTGGTAAAATTTCTTCAATATGACTTTTCGTGAAAATTGTCGTCAGAATTTGCTCTGTCACTAAGGAGTTAAGGCCATTTTCATACCTAAAGGTGAAATTCCTTTTCATCTTCTGCTTTTTATCAGAGGTCTGAAAGTTCTGATGAAAAATTGACAGATATTTGGTACTATTCATAATTCCCTCCACTCTAACTAAAACCTAAGCATAATGCTGACTCCACCATGAGTATGGTGTTCGTTTGCCAAACATACCTTTTGGAATTTTGGCCAAACCGTTCATCCGTGATCTCATCAGACCATAAAACATTTCCCACATACTTGTGGCAAAATAGAGTCAAGCTTGGATATTTTTCTTCGAAACAAAAAGGCTTCAGACCTGCCACCCTACACCACACACCATAAATATGAAGAATACAGTATACTCTTGGCAGCATCCTGGACCAAATTGTACTCTTGTCTTTTCATCACTTTTTGAGAGAAGTTCAGTTTTAGATATGTTTTTCATGCCAAATTTAACCTCTTTACTCCCCAAGCCTGCTTGCACCTTCATGACAAGGCCAAATTTTACAATTCTGATCAGTGTCACTTATATGGTAATATCTCTGGTAATATCACTTCAACAGATCACACTGATTCAGAGACAGTTTTTTGTGACATATTGTACTTCATGAAAGTGGTAAAAGTTCTTCGATATGACTTGCGCAAATGGAAATTTGAAGAAAATTTAGCAATTTTCAAACTTTAATTTTTATGCCCTTAAATCAGAGTTAGTTATGGGAAAAAGTGTTTGCCCCCTTCCTGATGTCCTATTCTTTTGCATTTTTGTCACATTTAAATTTTGAGACCACCAAATAAGTTTAAATATTAGGCAAAAGTAACACAAGTAAGCACAAAATGCAGCTTTTAACCCCTTAACGACCGCCGATATGCCTTTTAATGGTGGCAGTTAAGGGTACTTATGTCACCGCGTCGTTTTTTAACGGCGCTGAGAAAAGAGGGTATGGCGCCCCCCAGAGTCAGGGTCTCTGTTACCGGGGGTAGGTGAGACCCCAGAGAACATGATTCGGGTTGGTTTTTACTGACCTAGGGGATGCAATCACCGCTATTAACGGTATAACTGCGACTGCAAAAAAAGAAAAATCCTCAGGAGAGAGAAATAGGGTCCCCTGACCCTCCCCGCTACTTTCGTTGTCCCTGCAACCATCCATGAATTACCCATGGCCGCCGGCGTCTTCTTCTGGAAGAAAATGGGAGGCGAATGCGTAGTGCGCCCACGGAGATCTGCCGGCCAGCACCTGGCAACAATAGGAAATTTTTCCTTTTAGTACATTTTGATCACTGTGATAGACTAACATGAAGTACAATGTCACGAAAAAACAATCTCAGAATCAGTAGGATGCGTTGAAGAATTCCAGAAATTTAACCTCAAACTGACAGTGGTCAGAATTGTAAAAATTGACTTGGTCATTAAGTACCAAATTGGCTCTGTCACTAAGGAGTTAAATGAAGGTCTTTATAATTAACAAAAAAAGAAATCCAAACCTAAAAGGCCACGTGTGAAAAAGTGATTGCCCCACTGCTTTAAAACAAATTAATTGTGGTTTATCACATTTGGGAAGTGGGGTTTTAATTTCCTAGCCACATTCAAGCTTGATTACTGCCAAACCTGTTCTCAATCAAGAAATCACTTAAATAGGACCTGCCTGACAAAGTAAAGTAGACTGACAGATCCTCAAAAGCTAGACTTCATGCCATGAGCCAAAGAAATTCTGCAAAAAATGACAAAGTAACTGAGATCTTTTTAAAGTTTGGAAAAGGATATTCTTTTTTCACTGCTCAATGGTGTAAAATTGTGTGAGGCACATGTAGTGTCAATATGATCACTGCAGCCCTAGAATAATTCATAGCTGAAGAGTTCCAGAGTTATCACCTCATAATTGACACTGGTCAGAATTGTAAAAATTGACCTGGTAATTAATATGCAAGCCACCATGGGGGGTAAAGGAGTTAAAGATAGTGAGCACAGTGTCAGCCACAGCCACCGGCTTCCTGCAGCTGCTAGGCTTTCATGTGTACCCCCTAATAAAGTGAATGAATATTCACTGCTCTCCTCTCCCATAGGTGTGGAGTGCAATGAATATTCATTCCCTTTAGTAGCAGCACACATGAAAGCCCGGCAGCTGCAGGAAGCCGGCGGCTGACACTGTGCTTGATACTAAAGAGCAATGAATACTGGGAGACAGTAAGGGAGGCCATATGCGAGGGGTGGTATGTATCCCCCAGAATGCATATAGAAGCATATTGAGATCTGTGGAGTGCATTGCAGTCACACGTATAGCTGTGATTGCAGTGCAAGATAAAAGTTTGGTCTTGGACAAGCTATTTGCCAAAGGCAGATTTAAGAAAACCCAGCATGGGCTTTTATTTTTGGAGCGAACTACAGGATAGTAGGGGGGTATTTCGCTCCCTACAGACCAGGTCTTACAAGTGGCCCAGGGCCACAGATTCTGTTTAAAAACCCTGCAAAAAAGGGTTGGGTGTGTCAGTCTTGGCTTGCAAACTGCAAAGCAGATGGCTCTGCAAGATTCAGCCTGTGTGATGTAACGTGGAGCCAAGCAAAGCTAAAAGGCCTGGTACCCCTCAGAACAGTCTCTGATACGGACTGTCTTGATTCCCGGCTGCAATCCAGAAGATATCATTTGTTTTCCATTTGTGAGTTCCATTGGACATTAAAGACACTTTGTTTTGAAATCGCACTGCACCAACCACGCTGCATTACAATACTCACTGGCCTCCACGCACATAGTCCCGGCATAGGAAGCAGTGAGTATTCTGGCAACTGTCCTTTGTAAGCAGCGCATGACGTCCCTGCCAGGAGCTGCTTACAGGCATAAAGCAGATGCTGGCATCAAAACAAGAAGCTGCAGGAGGGTAAGGGTAATGGTTTATTATTTTAAATGTTTTTCGGATGGGGCCTTGCATACCAGAGTGGGGATGGGGGCCAATCATACCAGGATAAGGATAGGGTCATGCATACCAAGATGGGGATGAAGGCCATACATACCAGGACGGAGATGGGGGGCTCTGGAAACCATGAAGGAGATGGGGGACCTGTATCCATGATGGCGATGGGGGCCAATCATACCAGGATAAAGATGGGACACTGCATACCAGGGCAGAGATGAGGGCTTATGCATACCAGGATGGGAATGGGGCCAATCATACCAGGATGGAGATGGAAACCCAGTACACCAGGATAGGGATGAGGGGGACCATGCCTACCAGGATACGGATTAGGGGCCATGCATACCAAGATAGGTATGAGGAGGCCAAGCATAACAAGGTAGGGATGAGGGAGCTATGCATACCAGGATAAGGATGAGAGGGCCATGCATACAAGTGCATGGATGAGGGGACCATACATACCAGGATAGGGGATATTTTTGCTTCAATTTTTTTTTCTAATTTCCTCCTCTAAAACCTAAGGTTGCGTCTTATAATCCGAAAAATATGGTATAAGATATTACTAATGCATCTAACCGCAATGCTTCTAATGCATTTAAACATTTTAACTCTTACTAATGCATCTTACCGCAGTGCTTCTAATGCATCTAAACATTTTATCTCTTGCCACAACAAACCACCAATTTTCTAGCCTATGCCATAGAATTTGTCCCAAAACATGCACGGGGTGTTGACCGTGAAAAAATGTTCCACAATAGAGAAGCTTATTATATTTCCTCTTTAAATACCAGAGTACCTTCTGATTTGAATCTCAGGAGGGAGATGTAACACTACTAACGCATAGTTTTACGACTCTAATATTACTGTTATTCTTATTTATCTTTATTTTCTAACTTTGTTTATTATGTTTTTTCTTTATTGCAATAATTTTTTTCCCAAACATCCTTTTTTTCTTCCTCACCCACCTGCATTTATTTATTTCAGACTAATTATATACATTTTATAAGGTTCCCTCCCTTTTTTGCAGTACTGGGTTTTTAAACCAAGTCTAAGAACACACTTCTGTTCGAAATGCATCTGGCACCCTTCTTTTTGTGTGTGTGTGTGTGTGTGTGTGTCCCCTACTATTACTCCATCAAAAGGATGTTTGCTTCCTGTATTTTTGAATTTTTCTACTGATTTTTTAATCTTCTGGAATAAAGACTTCATGAATTTAACCACGTCTCCATAAAATGAGGATGAGATGTCAACTTTTTCCTTCCCTGTGTTAATTATGCAAATTATCTCTTCAGAGAGGAAGAGGACTAGAACTCTAGTGCCACCTATTGGAAGTAGCAATCCTATAAGTCAATGTCGACCCTTTAACGAGCCTTGTTACAGGACTTAGGATAAAAGCCAAGCCAGAATCTCAATTTGCAGACACTGTGTTTCGGGGTACTGCCCATCGTCAGTGCAAAGTGTGAGATCTGGTTTGGCTGTGAGAGGCGTCTGACCGATATCCAAGAAGTATCATTTCTCCTTGCGGAGAATG
This sequence comes from Dendrobates tinctorius, assembly GCF_039654945.1. Lineage (NCBI taxonomy): Eukaryota > Metazoa > Chordata > Amphibia > Anura > Dendrobatidae > Dendrobates > Dendrobates tinctorius. Next base: position 2,534,655 of record NW_027361776.1, on the reverse strand, counting down.
ACATACTAAGCATGTCGGGATGAGGAGACTTAAAGCCGCAATGCTCCTCTGGGAAATATGCTAAGGCTGTGAGAGTGTGTCTGCAAATTGAGATTCTGGCTTGGCTTTCATCCTAAGTCATGTAACAAGGCTCGTTAAAGGGTCGACATTGACTTTTAGGATTGCTACTTCCAATAGGTATCACTAGAGTTCTAGTCCTCTTTCTCTCTGAAGATACAATTTGCATAATTGGCATATTTCCCAGAGGGGCATTGCGGCTTTAAGTCTCCTAATCTCGACATGCTTAGCATGTCATTCTCTGCAAGGAGAAATGATACTTCTTGGATATCGGTCAGACACCTCTCTGAGAATGGGAGAGCCATTTTTTTCCCTTTTACATTCTCTCCAAGAAAAAAAATTAAAGTTTTACCACGAAAATTTAGTTTTAGATTTTCACAAGGGAAAATGGTCAAAAATGGCACCAAAATTTGTCCTACAATTTCTGTTGAATGCAGACATGTAGACATACTCCATATGTGGCTTTATGATACTGCTTAGCCACACGTTGATACTCAGGAAGGACGGAGCTCTATTTGCCTCTGTCCGGGAGCACAGGTTTTCCTAAAATAGTTTGCCAACTCCATATCCAGAGCCCCTAAGTGCTAGAAGAGCAAAATCCCCCTTCAAATGACCTCATTCCGGAAATTATACGCCATTGGGAATTTACCTACAGGTGTAGAGACGTTTATTCCACGGGTTTTTTCCAGAAACAAAAAGCAGTGGATGTTGCTGAGTGAAAATTGCAAACTGCCATTTTAGTGATCGTACATTGTGGTCCCCAGTACATGCTTCTGGAGATATGCATCTGTAAATTAGGTGGGCTGTTATCGCTACAGAAATGTCAAACGTGTGGAAGCCAAGGCTAGTTGCACACGTTGAGTAAATGGATGGAGAAATTTCTGCTCCTTTTCTGCATTTCCAGACTTGAAAAAACACAGCTTCAAAAAACACGTTTATGTGTTTTTGCCTTGCGTTTTTTGACTGATTTGAGTGAGATCCATTGTGAAAAACACAGGAAAATACCAACAGGGAATTGACATGCTGCAGATTATTTTCTGCACCAAATCTGAAAGTCAAAAATACGCAACGGGTGCATGACACTTCAGGGATTCCCATTCACTTTGCTGGAACTAGCATTGCTTCAGGTTTTGCTAGCAAATCTGCATGGTAAAAATGCACCAAATCTGCAACGTGTACACGAGCCCTAAATGTGGTTTAGGCACACTGGGCCTCAGAAGGGAGAGTGGCATTTGGATTTGGGAGATAATTTGCTGAATTTCTTTTGTGGGGCGAGGAGCCATTTTGCTTTTCCAGAGCCACCAGTAACGTGGAAGCCCCTTTATTTCCAATAACAGATCTGAGTGGGGACTTGTTTTTTTGTGAATTGATTTGAAGCTTTTTTTGGGAACATATGACAACCTTTAGAATCCCATTTATCCTATGAGATATACTGAGTACTTATATTGTGGTTTCGATCTAAATCTCCGAGTGACGCAATTCAGATGAAACACCCGTGGTATCCATGTATTGTAATGATCCAGCAGAGTTACTCCGGACAGTCTGGTCTCTGTTCAGCGTTGTCCTTTTCAGAAGTGCACTAAACTGTGGCGGACCATTCTTTTATGCACGCATGAAAAGACGGATACCGCCGGATCATAGGTCAGACAGCTTCCATGGTTCTTTCAACAGGCTCATCATTATAGGTAATCTTCCGCTGGGGCTTCTGTCTAAATCACGTATTTTAAAGATTTACATGGAAACCCCGGTGTAAGCACTCAGAGTAGAGAGAAGGACAGATGTGAGCTGAGCCTAACTGTGAGGGAGGCAGAACAAAAAAAAATTAACAGCAGGTGAAGAATTGAATTTATCTATTTTTTACTTCGTTTCTCGTGTGGTGTAAATGATTAGACATCTTTATTCTTTGGGTCGGTGCGATTACAGCTATACCAGATTTAGATTTGGATTTTATGTTTGGCTGCTGTCACACCCTAAAAGACGCTGTTTATTGCAAAAACTAGTTTTTGCATCGCCATATTTTGAGCGCCATAATTTTTACATATTTTGCAGACAGTCATGTGAGGGCTTATTTTGCTGGATGAGGTCACATTTTTATTGGTACCATTTTGAGCAGATGACATTTTTTGAGCATTTTCTATTCCAGTTTTTGATAGGCACAATGAACAAAAAGACAATTCAAGAATTGTTTTTTTGGGGGGTTTATGCCGTTCTGCTTGTGGTAAAATTCTTTATTCTTCGAGTCAGTACCATTACAGAGGTACCATATTTATATTTTTTATGTTTTGGTGCATTTGCACAAAAACTATTTTATAAAAAAAATACTTTTGAACTGATGGAGCTGTATGGCCTCCTGTTTTTTGAGGGACTAGATGATGTTTTTACATTCATCTTTATGATCGTGTTTTATTCCACTTTTTGTTCAGCACTGTGATGAACAAAGCATCATGTTTGCCTAGTTATTAATTTTTATTTTTTACAGTGATAACTGAAGGGGTTAGCTAGTGGGACAGCTCGAGTTGTTCCGGATGCGGCGATACCAAACGTGTACTTTGGTTTTTTTTCATAAACATTTTTATTTCTGAGTACAATATACAGTTGCACTCAAAAGTTTACATACCTCGACAGAATTTTTTGCTTTCTTGGCCTTTTTTCAGAGAATAAGAATGATAACACCAAAACTTTTTCTCCACTCATAGTTAGTGGTTGGGTGAAGCCATTTATTGTCAAACTACTGTGTTTTCTCTTTTTAAATCATAATGACAACCCAAAACATCGAAATGACCCTGATCAAAAGTTCGTACCTCTTTTCTTAATACCACGTATTGCCCCCTCTAACATCAATGACAGCTTGAAGTCTTTTGTGGTAGTTGTGGAGGAGTTTCTTTATTTTGTCAGATGGTAAAGCTGCCCACTCTTCTTGGCAAAAAGCCTCCTGTTCCTGTAAATTCCTGGGCTGTCTATCATGAACTCTGCGCTTGAGATCTCCACAGAGTGGCTCAATGACATTGAGGTCAAGAGACTGAGATGGCCACTCCAGAACCTTCTCCTTGTTCTGCTGTAGCCAATGACAGGTAGACTTGGCCTTGTGTTTTGGATCCTTGTCAAGTTGGAACGTACAAGTGCGTCAAAAAAACCATAGAACAAATGATCCTTAAAATTTAACTTTTAATAAGACCAAGTTAAGATCATGTTCAAATCCTAATATATGAGGGAAGGGCCATCACAAATGATCGCAACAATCTGTCTAAATAGATGCTTGAATTTTGAGAAAGGGCGTCAACCCCTGATACAATGGGACGTCCCTTCAGGGGGCTGACGCCATTATGGACTTTTGGTAAAGCATAAAAGTTTGACAGAACCGGAAACTTAAGTAGAAGAAAATCAAATTCATTCTTAGAAATCAATTTGAAATTAAGGGCCCGTGTAAGAATATCTGTTAACTCAAGAACATATTCCTTAGTTGGATCATTCCTGAGAACCTCATAAGAAGATCTGACAGAATTGCTGACACCTTTGTAAATCATTCTTATGAAAAAACCTTCTCCACTTGAGTTTCCTTGTAAAGAGATTAAGATCCTTAATCCAAGTAAAGGGATCAAACCTCATGGTAGGAACAAAGGTAAGAGACCTTTACTTAAAACTCTTTCCTCCATCAAAGTCAAATCATGTGACAAGTTAATAATCTGACCATATTAATAAGTGCCATCATTTCTGTTTGTTGTTGAGTGTTCGATTCAGCAGGTGGTATGGTAGAAAACCCTGGTCCTCTAAAAAAGAGGAAGATAAGGAAGTAGAGGGTTGATATCCCCTTTCGGATCCATGAGTCTGCCATCTTCATCCACCTTTTTTCACACGACCTCTAGACCTTACAAAGTGTCTAGGTAATACCCCCCTAGGTGCCTATATCTGAGTCAATATCAGAAGATGATATCTCTGTAGTTGGTACTGATGTAACCTGTAAGGAGGGATAAGTCAGTTTCTCTTTAAATTCCGAACAGTCTTTAACAAAACGTTTATGTTTCCTCTCCTTAATCTCCAGATGAAATCTTTCTACTGCAGATTTGAGTGTTTCCTCTCTACTAGTAAACTCTGAATTGGATTCAAATTTCAAAATATTCTCAATGAGGTCTTTTAGTTTAGAAGAGGAACTTTCAATTGTCTTTTTTTGTGGGTATTTATTGGAGGGATTGTGAGGCATATTAAGGTGAGCCGCCGAGGAGTGGGGGCGCCTACTGCAGAAACTTAGGGTGTCAACCTCCACTATCAGGGAGGGCTCAGTATAGTGGCCCTATAGGGTGTACTAGGCACAAACTGTATCCATTTTTATGTCCTAAATCTGATTTGAACATGATCTTAACTTGGTCTTATTAAAAGTTAAATTTTAAGGATCCTTGTTCTTTGGTTTTTTTGGTTGTTCTTGGATCCTACTCTATTTATATTTGGTTAATGTCCAAGTACGTCCCATGCACAGCTTCTGGGCTGATGATTGCAAATTTTCTCCAGTATTTGCTGATAACGTGCTGCATTCATCTTTCCTTCAACTTTCACCAAGTTTCCTGTGCCTTTGGGCTCACACATCCCCAAAACATCAACGATCCACCTCCATGCTTTACAGTAGGAATGGTCTTCCTTTCATCATAGGCCTTGTTGACCTCTCTCCAAATGTAACTTTTATGGTTCTGGCCAAAAAGGTCAATTTTGTCTCATGACTCCAAATTACCTTGTTCCAGAAGTTTTGAGGCTTGCCTCTTTAGGCTGTGTGCACACGCTGAGGATTAGGTGCGGATTCATCCGCGCGGATTTTGTAAAATCCGCAGGTGAAACTGCAGGTCAAAAGACCTGCGGTTTTACCTGCGGATTGCTCTGCAGTTTTGCCCTGCGGTTTTTCATCTCCTCAATGGAGGAGATGGCAAACCGCAGCGGAATCCGCAGAAAGAATTGACATGTATAATTAGCTGAAGAGCCTGGCGCTGCTCGGGCATAGTAACTAACTGTGGTTAGTTATAGCAAATTATAATTATCCTCCATCCCATAGTCCCGTGCCCATATACCCATCATACATATCCTCCATCCCATAGTCCCATGCCCATATACCCATCATACATATTCTCCATCCCATAGTCCCATGCCAATATACCCATCATACATATTCTCCATCCCATAGTCCCATGCCAATATACCCATCGTACATATTCGCCATCCCATAGTCCCATGCCCATATACCCATCATACATATTCTCCATCCCATAGTCCCATGCCAATATACCCATCATACATATTCGCCATCCCATAGTCCCATGCCCATATACCCATCATACATATTCTCCATCCCATAGTCCCATGCCCATATACCCATCATACATATTCGCCATCCCATAGTCGAGTGCCCATATACCCATCACACATCCTTCATCTCATAGTCCCGTGCCCATATACCCGTCATACATATCCTCCATCCCGTAGTCCAGTGCCCATATACCCATCACACATCCTCCATCCCATAGTCAACCATTATGACATCATAATGAGCGGCGGCAGGGCTTGCAACCTATGATGACATCAGCGTCGCCATGGCAACCATTGTGACATCATGATGAGGGGTGGGGCTTGATACGCACACACTGTTTCCCCAGTATGCAAATAGGGGCATTATGACATCATAATGAGGGGCGGGGCTTGATAAGCACACACATTTTCCCCAGTATGTAGATAGGGGCAAAATTGTTTGGTGAATTGGAACACGCGGGGTTAAAATTTCGCCTCACAACATAGCTTAGGTCGCTCTCGGGGTCCAGACGTGTGACTGTGCCAAATTTTGCAGCTGTAGCTGCGACGGTGCGGATGCCTATCCCGGACATACACACACACACATATACACATACATACATACATACACACTTTGAGCTTTATATATTAGATTTATAAAAATCATCTGCAGAAGCAGACGTAGGCACTGCAATATGATCGCATATGTAAAATATGTAAAGTGCCTTAAATTGTTTTATTTGATGGCATACCATATATACTCGTGGATAAGTGGAGTTTTTTAGCACAATTTTTTGTGAGGGTCCCACAAGACAGAAGGGGAGCAGAAGTGGCAGAGCAGCGGGTTACGCGAGACAGGAGCCGGCTGCTGCGGCTAAAACCGGTGCCCGCTGACAAAGCGAAATGAGTATTGGCGTGGAGAGCAGTGAATATTTGAGTATTTATTCATCTTTAATAGCAGGCATAGTAATCGCAGACGCCTGCTTCTTGCAGCGGCCAGGCGATCACGTGTGCCTGCTAGTTAACGGAATAATTATTCACTGCTCTCCACTCCCATGGGCGTGGAGAGCAGTGAATATTCATTCCCTTTAGTAGCAGGCACACGTGATCGCCCGGCTACTGCAGCAAGCCAGTGGCTGAGGTTACTGTGCCTGCTATTAAAGATCAATGACTAATCACTGCTCTTCACGCCCATAGTCCCTGCATGGAAAGGAGTGAATATTCTGGCAGCTGTCCTCTCCTTGTAAGCAGCACATGATGTTACTGCCATGTGCTTCTTACAAACATAAATCAGCTGCTGGCATCAGAACAAAATGCTGCAAGGGTGGGCAGAAAGGGGAAGTAGGATGGTTTATTTTTTTTAATGTCTTTTTGATGGGGCTATGCCTAGCAGGATAGGGATGAGGGGGCCATGCATACCAGGATAGCGATGAGGGGGCCATGCATAACAGGCTTATACTCAAGTCAATAAGTTTCCCAGTTTTTTGTGATAAAATTAGGTGCCTCGGCTAATATTCAAGTCGGCTTATACTCGAGTATATACATTACGTAAATTCATTAAAAAAATGACTCCTCCAAGATGGAGCCACAGGCCTTTGCGCAGTAGAAGATATCGACGATCGCCAATAGATGCTACTGCGCAGGCTCCGGCAGCGCCCTCTTGCTAGAGTAAAAAAAAAAAAAAAAAAATATTGCATCCTCAAAGATGGCACTGCCAGCGCCTGCACAGTAGCAACTATCGGATGGTTCATAAATGCTATTGCGCAGGCGTGGCCCGTACAATCTTTGTTAAGACAATTTTTACTCTAGCAAGATGGCGCCGCCTGTGCAGTATCATCTATCGGCGATGGCCGATAACGGCTACTGTGCAGGCAGCCCAATCTTGGAGGAGGCTTTTTTTTTTATGAATTTATTTATATCCTCAAATAAAACAATTTAAGCCACATTACACATGTAATCAGGCTGCAGCACAGGCGTCTTTTTACTATATATAATATTCAATATGAAAAATAAGGGGCAGGTCACTGTTGGATCAGTTACCTTGTCAGAAGCCATACATATCAATAGTTAAGCACAGCACCACATGAGGACTCCCCACAAAGGCCCGCCCCAGAGCGCAAGCATATCATTAACTCAAAACTGAAAATAAAGATTAAACAACCACCAGAAGACGGATTTCACGAACCAAAGTATCATTTTTATCAGTATAACGTCGCCAACCTGACACTGTCTGTAGATTACTTGGCACAATCCTGCTGACAGGTTCCCTTGGTCACTGTAATGGTCAGTAATGGCGTGGGGAGGCATTTCTTTGGAGGGCCGAACACAGCCCTCCCTCCATGTGCTTGCGAGAGGTACCCCTGTGTCATTAGGTAACGAAACGTGATCCTCAGACCCATTATGAGACCATATCCAGGTGCAGTGTCCCCTCGTTTCCTTCTGATGCAAGACAATGCTAGGCCTCATGTGGCTGAAATGTGTCAGCAGTTCCTGCATGATGAAGTTATGATGCTATGGACTGGCCTGTCTGTTCCCCAGACATGAATCCAATCGAGCACATCTGGGACATCATGTCGCACCAGACACTGTCCAGGAGTTGACTAATGCTTTAATCCAAGTCTGAAAGGAGAACCCTCAGGTGAACATCTGACGCCTCATCAAGAGCATGCCCAGGCATTGTAGAGAGGTCATAAAAACAAGTGGAGGCCACACACTACTGAGCATAATTTCCTTGTTTTGAGGCATTTCTACTGAAGTTTTGTAAGTCTGTAATTTAATGTTCCACTTAGATTTTGAGTATCATTCCAAATCCAGACCTCTATGGGATATTAATTTTAATTTACATTGATCATTTTAATGTTTTATTGTTCTCAACGCATTCCACAATGTAATTAATAAAGATATGCATATTTAAAAAAATACATAGATGTGTACACAGTTACACCCGGTCCCGGTTCTGGCGCTGCCCCCAGTTCCGGTCCCTCACATGCTCCTGCTTTCCATGCTGCCCCTGTACCTCAGCGAGGTCCCTGCCTGGTTCCTTGTGCTCTGTCTGTCTTTCGGGGTCCTGTTGTTGCTTCTCCCTCCCCCACTTCCTGGCATGCTGTCAGCAGGCCTTCAGGGAGAGTGCTTAGGATGTGAGTGCGCTTCGCTTCCCTTTGGTCTCTTAAAAGGACAGCGCGCATTTTTTGAAAATAGCAATTATCCAATGGCAGCGCACTGATTACTATTTCTGGCCTCTCCTCCATAGGGAGAGTGCCGGAGCAACGAGTGTTATGAATGAGTCACCGTAGGAGGCAAAAACAGAAATACTAGCTAAGTCCAGAAAACCAGAGAAGTTGGCAGCTATCGGATTGCAGACCCCTGAACCTATCAACAACAACTAGCAGTAGCCGTGGGGGGTTCCTACGGTGCCCTAGACCCCTCGATCACAGCCGGAGAACTACATAGCCTAAAGACAGAAAGGGAAATCTAAACTGCCCCAGAGCAGACCCCAAAGCAATAGGCAGCCCCCAACATATAATGACGGTGAAGCAAGATGAAAAAACACTCACACAGATAGAAAGATAGGCTGAGCAAATGATGGGGCCCAAGCTAAATAAGAGCCAACAGCTGATAGGGAAAAAAGCCCTGAAGACGCTAGGCTTCAAAAAGACTATATCAGTACTGAGGTATTTTCTGAAGACAGAGCAAAAAGGAATTCAGCTCACCCCAGCAGGGAATGGCAGAAAATCAAGGAAAACAATGCAAAACTAAACCAAAACACAAATGCAAAAAGTAGAGCAGAAAACTTAGCTTTTGAGGAGCAGGAATCAGACTGGTCTCCTAGAATCCCTCAGAGAGATCACCAGCAAGGCAGAAGGGCGTCGGCTGCCTTATATCCAGTCAGTAATTCCCGTCACCCAGTCATCATCATCCTGCCCAGGTGCTTGGTAATCAGCCTCACTACCTTCCTTCACCAGAAGAGGGAGTTCATCACACCTCAATGGTGAAGGGGAAAATGAACTCTCAACAAACGAGTATCAAATCTTGCTACATCCGGTTCAGTCCCTGTTCTGTCTGCACTGCGTTAGCAATCCGTTTGCACTTGCTCATACTGTTTATCTCCACAGAGTATCAGTGACCAGTGTTCAACTATCTCAGACGACATCAGTATCCATCTATTCAAGTGCCATCCCGTTCTGCCATTTGCCATCCGAACCCGAGGACTACGTCAAGGTTACTGGAGCCAGCTTCCTATCATCTACCCTGAACCTGACCTTTCTTACCAGTGCCAGCTTCACCATCAGATCTGCTATATATGTTACCCGTTTGTCCCACTGGGACGGCTGACACATGTCTTGGGTCTAACAGGAGGTAGCACCTGTGTCCCCAGGTATTGCATTCTGGTCCTGTTCAAGGGACTTTACTACGGATACCTGGGGCTCAAGAGTCACGCCCCTTTCGGAGCCCCCCGGACCGTGGTCCCGAGGTTCCACTTTAAAAATAAAAGACGAATGTGAACTTCACTACCTGTGCCTCTGCTCCCATTCGATACATACATTATTATAAGTAAACATTGTGATTTGGGAAATAACCCTTTAATCACATTGTTAACTCTTCAATACCATCATTACAAGTACTGAGAGAGGAGAAGAACTGCAGGGTGGAGATGTGAAGACCATCATGGAAGCAGCATTTGTCACATACATCAAACTCCTTATTTTTCAATATCTGCAGTAGATTGAGTGTTAAAAAGCAACAAACTCTGCTACCGCCATCATCTTCATTATTCCACGTGCTCCCATGCTTCAGTTCTTCTCCTCTGCTGGCTGTGATGGTAGGGAACAATGGACATGAGAAGTCCTTTGATCAAGAGAGACATCAAGTCTCACGAGATCACCCTGAAAATGCTCGCTTTGACCTTCCCTGTGGGTTCTTTTTTTATTTTCTCCAATAGGATATTACCTACTTATGATGGGTCAATCTAATATATAAAGCTCAAAGAGTGTGTGTGTGTGTGTGTGTGTGTGTCCGGGATAGGCAACCGCACCGTGCCAGCTAAAGCCATAAAATTTGGCACAGTCGCACGTCTGGACCCCGAGAGCGTCCTAAGCTATGTTGTGAGGTGAAATATTAACCCCGCGCATTCCAATTCACCAAACAAATTTGCCCCTATCTACATACTGGGGGAAAAAGTGCGTCAAGCCCCGCCCCTCATTGTGATGTCATAAAGCCCTTATTTGCATACTGGGGAAGCAGTGTGCGCGTATCAAGCCCCGCCCCTCATTATGATGCCACAATGGTTGCCATGGCGACGCTGATGTCATCATAGGTTGCAAGCCCTGCCGCCGCTCATTATGATGTCATAATGGTTGACTATGGGATGGAGGATGTGTGATGGGTATATGGGCACCGGACTATGGGATGGAGGATGTGTGATGAGTATATGGGCACTGGACTATGGGATGGAGGATATGTATGACGGGTATATGGGCACGGGACTATGGGATGGCGGATATGTATATGGGCACGGGACTATGGGATGGAGGATGTGTGATGGGTATATGGGCATTGGACTATGGGATGGAGGATATGTATGACGGGTATATGGGCATGGGACTATGGGATGGCGAATATGTATGACGGGTATATGGGCACTGGACTATGGGATGGAGGATATGTTTGATGGGTATATGGGCACGGGACTATGGGATGGCGGATATGTATATGGGCACGGGACTATAGGATAGAGGATGTGTGATGGGTATATGGACACGGGACTAAGATGGCTGATATGTATGATGGGTATATGGGCATGGGACTATGGGATGGAGGATGTGTGATAGGTATATGGACACTCGACTATGGGATGGCGAATATGTATGATGGGTATATGGGCATGGGACTATGGGATGGCGAATATGTATGATGGGTATATGGGCATGGGACTATGGGATGGCGAATATGTATGATGGGTATATGGGCATGGGACTATGGGATGGCGAATATGTATGATGGGTATATGGGCATTGGACTATGGGATGGAGGATATGTATGATGGGTATATGGGCACGGGCCTATGGGATCGTGGATATGTATGATGGGTATATGGGCACGGGACTATGGGATGGAGGATAATTATAATTTTCTATAACTAACCACAGTTAGTTACTATGCCCGGACAGCGCCGGGCTCTTCAGCTAGTCTAATATATAAAGCTCAAAGTGTGTGTGTGTGTGTGTGTGTGTGTGCGCGTGTGTGCGTGCGTGTATGTCCGGGATAGGCATCCGCACCGTCGCAGCTACAGCCACAAAATTTGGCACAGTCACAGGTCTGGACTCCGAGAGCGTCCTAAGTTATGATGTGAGGTGAAATTTTAACCCCGCGCGTTCCAATTCACCAAACAATTTTGCCGCTATCTACATACTGGGGGAAAGAGTGTGTGCGTATCAAGCCCCGCCCCTCATTATGATGTCACAACGGTTGCCATGGCGACACTGATGTCATAGGTCGCAAGCCCCTCCGCTCATTATGATGTCATAATGGTTGACTATGGGATGGAGGATGTGTGATGGGTATATGGGCACGGGACTATGAGATGGCGGATATGTATGATGGGTATATGGGCACGGGACTATGGGATGGCGGATATGTATATGGGCACAGGACTATGGGATGGAGGATGTGTGATGGGTATATGGGCATGGGACTATGGGATGGCTTATATGTATGATGGGTATATGGGCACGGGACTATGGGATGGAGGATATGTATGATGGGCATGGGACTATGAGATGAAGGATGTGTGATGGGTATATGGGCACTCGACTATGGGATGGCGAATATGTATGATGGGTATATGGGCACGGGACTATGGGATGGCGGATATGTATATGGGCACGGGACAATGGGATGGAGGATGTGTGATGGGTATATGGGCACGGGACTATGGGATGGAGGATATGTGATGGGTATATGGGCACGGGACTATGGGATGGCGGATATGTATGATGGGTATATGGGCACGGGACTATGGGATGGAGGATATGTATGATGGGTATATGGGCACGGGACTGTGAGATGAAGGATATGTATGATGGGTATATGGGCATGGGACTATGAGATGAAGGATGTGTGATGGGTATATGGGCACTCGACTATGGGATGGCGAATATGTATGATGGGTATATGGGCATGGGACCATGAGATGAAGGGTGTGTGATGGCTATATGGGCACTCGACTATGGGATGGAGGATATGTATGTTGGGTATATGGGCATGGGACTATGGGATGGAGGATATGTGTGATGGGTATATGGGCATGGGACTATGGGATGGCGGATATGTATATGGGCATGGGACTATGAGATGAAGGATGTGTGATGGGTATATGGGCACTCGAATATGGGATGGCGGATATGTATGATGGGTATATGGGCATGGGACTATGGGATGGAGGATATGTATGATGGGTATATGGGCACGGGCCTATGGGATGGAGGATGTGTGATGGGTATATGGGCACGAGACTATGGGATGGCGGATGTGTGATGGGTATATGGGCACGGGACTATGGGATGGAGAATATGAATGATGGGTATATGGGCATGGGACTATGGGATGGAGGATATGTATGATGGGTATATGGGCACGGGCCTATGGGATGGTGGATATGTATGATGGGTGTATGGGCACGGGTCTATGGGATGGGGGATAATTATAATTTGTTATAACTAACCACAGTTAGTTACTATGCCCGGGCAGCGCCGGGCTCTTCAGCTAGTTATTCACATATAATCATAAGAGGCACTTCCCATATGAAATCAGACAACCAAATCAGACTAAATAGAATACCGAGCTAGTACTGAAGGGATCTATTAAAACTTTTTTTTAATGAGAAAATATTTATAAAACATTTAAACCCTTTCCGCCATATGATGTACTATCCCGTCCATGTGCCCTGGGACTTAATTCCCAGGGACGGGATAGTAAGTCATAGCGATCAGCGGCACCCACGTGGTGACTGCCGCGATCGGCAGGTGTCAGCTGATTATCACAAGCCTGCAATACTGCCTGTGACAGATCTGTCACATGACAGTTATGTCCCCCCTGGGACATTGTAATAAAGTAAAAAAAAAAAGTGTAGAAATAATTTATAAAAAAAAATAAAAAATAAATCGCTAAATAAATTAAAAAAATATTCCCTAATAAATTCATTTTTTGGAAATAAAAAAAAAACAATAAAAGTACACATATTTGGTATCGCCGCGTCCGTAACGACCCGCCCTATAAAATTGTCCCATTAGTTAACCCCCTTAGCGAACCCCTTAAAAAATAAAAAACAAACCAAGAAATAAAGCTTTATCACCATACCGCCGAACAAAAAGTGCAATAACGCACGATCAAAAAGACGCATGTAAATAACCATGGTACCGCTGAAAACGTCATCCATAATCAGCGAAAAAATTAAAAAAGTTATAGCTCGCAGAATAAAGCGATGCAAAAATAATTATTAATATTAATATTATTTTCATTGCTTAAAAGCGCTAAAACATAAAAAAATACATAAATGAGGTATCGCTGTAACCATACTGACCCAAAGAATAAAACCGCCTTATCAATTTTACCGCACGCAGAACGGTGTAAACGCACCCCCAAAAAAAATTCTTGAAATGCTGGTTTTTGTTCATTCTGCGTCCCAAAAATCGGAATAAAAAGCTATCAAGAAAATGTCACGTGCCCGAAAATGGTACCAATAAAAACGACAACTCGTCCCGCAAAAAACAAGACCTCACATGACTCGGTGGGTCAAAATAAGGAAAAATTATAGCTCTCAAAATGTGGTGATGGCAAAAACTATTTTTACAATAAAAAGCGTCTTTTAGCGTGTGACAGCTGTCAAATATAAAAACCCACTATAAATAGTAAATCAAACCCTTTATCACCCCATTAGTTAGGGAAAAATAATAAAATTTAAAAAATGTGTTTATTTCCATTTTCACATTAGGGTTAGAGCTAGGGCTAGGGTTAAGGTTGAGATTAGGGTTAGGGGTGTGTTGGGGATAGGGTTGGAGTTAGAATTGGGGAGTTTCGACTGTTTGGGCACATCAGGTGTTCTTCAACGCAACATGGCGTCTGATCTCAATTCCAGCCAATTCTGCGTTGAAAAAGTCAAATGGTACTCATTCCCTTCCAAGCTCTGCCATGCGCCCAAACAGTGTTTTACCCCCAGAAATGGGGTATCAGCCTACTCAGGACAAATTGCAAAACAACTTTTGGGGTCCAATTTCTCCTGTTACCCTTAGGAAAATAAAAAATTGGGGGCAAAAATATCATTTTTGTGGAAAAAAATATGATTTTTTTTATTTTCACGCCCGGGCGTTATAAACTTCTGTGAAGCACTTGGGGGTTCAAAGTCCTCACCACACATCTAGATAAGTTCCCTGAGGGGTCTAGTTTCCAAAACAGGGTCACTTGTGGGGCGTTTCAACAGTTTAGGCACATCAGAGGCTCTCCAAAAGCGACATGACACCCGCAGACCATTCCATCAAAGTGTGCATTCCAAAACGTCACTACTTCCCTTCTGAACCCAGACGTGTCCCCATACAGTAGTTTTCTCCCACATATGGGGTATCAGCGTACTTAGGACAAATTGGACAACAACTTTTGGGGTCCAATTTCTCCTGTTACCCTTGGGAAAATAAAATTGGGGACTAAAAGATTATGTTTGTGGAAAAAATAGAATTAGTCTTACTGGTAATTTGTTTTCTAGGAACCTTCCACGACAGCCATATCGGAGGATGTCTCACCACCCTAATGGGGGACAGGAAATGCACAAGAGGTTAAATAACACACCCCTTCCTTCAACCTCCAGTGTTTTTTCTGTACACACTAGCATGCATAGTTACCACCAAAGTGTAGGAATCATCCAGTAGAGTATCAGATAGGGAGGGAAATTAGTGCTGTCGTGGAAGGTTCCTAAAAACCGAATTACTGGTAAGACTAATTCTATTTTCTCTCGTCACCTTCCACGACAGCCATATCGGAGGAATACCAACAACTAATTTCTTAGGGAGGGACAACAGCCTGCAGAACACGTCTGCCAAACGTTAAATCCCTGTTGAAATTTAGTCTATGTCTGGTGAATGTATGCACAGACGACCAGTTGGCGGCTCTGCATATCTGCTCCGAAGATGCGTTCCCTCTTTCTGCCCACGATGTTGCTACTGAACGAGTAGAATGGGCTCTTAGCGATGTAGGAGGGGGAACATTCATAGAATCATAGAATTGTAGAGTTGGAAGGGACCTCCTGGGCCATCTGGTCCAACCCACTGCTCAAAGCAGGATTCGCTAAATCATCCCAGTCAGATGTCTGTCCAGCCTCTGTTTGGAGACTTCCATTGAAGGAGAACTCACCACTTATGTGACGAGTAGGCGAGGTTGATTGCTTGCTTAATCCAATACGCGATTGAATTTTTTGCCGCCTTTTTGCCTTTATTTCGTCCTGAAATCTGAATGAATAAATTCTGATCAATCCTCCAACTCTGTTTGCTGGAGGTAGAAGAGAACTACTCTGCGGACATCGAGGATGTGGAACACTTCTTTCGTGTTGGAGGGGTTTGGAAAGAAGGAAGGCAATATGATGTCCTGGAACCTGTGAAAGTTAGAGACTACCTTAGGCATAAAAGAGGGATCTAATCTCAGGAAGATGCTATCCTCCATGATGGTTAAATATGGCTCTTGTATTGAAAGGGCATGCATTTCTCCTATGCGCCTTGCAGTAGTGACTGCTACCAGGAACACGGTTTTTAGCGTTAAGTTTTTCAGAGTTGTGGAAGACAATGGTTCAAATGGCTCATAGGTCAAGCCCCTGAGAACTAGGTTCAAGTCCCAGGGGGGGATCTGGCTACGAAGTCTGGGACGGATCCTAGACGCTGAGGTTATCAATTATTTGATCCATCAATGATTTGCCAGGTCCTGGTGGTAGAATGAACTAAGGGCTAACACTTGTACCTTTAAGGTACTAGGTGCGAGTCCCAGATCCAGACCTTCCTGAAGAAATTCTAAGATCTGTGCAATATTAGGATGGAAGGTGTAACAGGGTCTACCCAGGCTGGGGTACCTCTTTCAGTACCACCCCGTGTTTTCGGAGGTCCGCTCTGCTTTGGCTGGAGTCTGAATGAATGACGCTGGCTGGAATTCCTTGGTTACATGGGCACATATAAAAGATCACTGCTTCTCCATGTATTTCCAGTCTGACCACACTTTACTCACAGGACACAGAATATATCACACAGATACAGAGGGCCGGCCAATAGAAAAGCGGCAGGCCAGACATACATTACAAAAGCCGCAGGAGGCCGGAGCCTGCCGATGTTTACTGTGGGAATTACAAAGGTGGGGGGAGGGCGGACAAAAGGAGAATATCGTGTCCCCTCTGCTCAGGGGCGCAGCCTGTGAACTGATGAATTAGGGACATGCATCTCACATGGAACCTATTATACATACATATAACTGCACATCATATTCTGGGTGCTGAGTTTTTCTGCAACACGTAACAGAAGGGATCTGGAGCATTTGGGGAGCACCAAGAAGAGAACTTCTTCCAGACCTTCTCATAAATGGCATTAGTGACCGGTTTCCTACTTTTCTGTAGGGTTTAGATTACTTTGTCAGATAGGCCTTTAGCATTCTGGTTTCAGTAGTCAGGCTGCAAGGTTCAATTTGCATGGGTCTGGGTGCAGTAGAGGGCCCTGGTGAAGAAGATTGGCCTTCTGGGGCAGAAGTATTGGACCTTCCTGAGCCATGTTTCGTAGGGCTCCGTACCAGCCTCTCCCCACCATAAGGGAGCCACCAGGATTGCAGTGACTTGCTCTGCCCGTATCTTCTGTAGTGTTCTCGCTATCATGTGAATCGGAGGGAAGGTGTAGGCCAGATCGAACTGCCACGGATGGGAAAAGGCATCTATTTTCCACGCTCCATCGGTGGGACTGAGGGAGAAAAAGGTTTCTACCTTTGTATTCTGACCGCTGGCAAAAAGGTCCACCTCGGGATATCCCCATCTTGAGACCAGAGACAAAAAGACTGTTTGGTCTAAGCTCTATTCCCCGGGATGAACATCCTTCCTGCTGAGGAAGTCTGCCTCCACATTGCCCAATGCCCTTAGATGTACTGCTGATTTCGACAGTAGATACTTCTCTGCCCAAGAAAAGATTCTTGCCGCCACCAATTTTAGGTTAAAAAATTTCGTGCCTCCTTGGTGACGGATGTAGGACACTGTAGTCATATTGTCTGAGCAGACACGTACATGATGATTTTGGACAAGGGTCAATGCTGCCTTCTGTGCTTCCTCTACCGCTCTTAGTTCTCTCACATCTGAGGAGCTGGTTCTGACGTCTGGGGGCCATATCGCCTGGAAGTGTGATTTCTCCACTATAGCACCCCAGACTCTCTGACTGGCATCTGTGGTGATGATTTTTAGGGGAAGCTGATCCCAGCTGACCCCCTGCTGGAGATTCTGGTGGTTCAGCCACAATAGAAGAGACGCCTTCACATGATCTGGAAGAGGAGTTCTTCTGGTCAGTATATTCCGGTGTTTGCTTGAACACCGGAGTACACATGACTGAAGGATCCGAGCATGGGCTTGGGCCCAGGAAACGGCTTGGATGCAAGCTGTAAGCGAACCTAGCATGGACATTGAGTCTCTCAGGGTTGGTGCCTTCTGGGCTCTGAACTTGGAGACTCTCTGAAACAGGTCGAGTTGTCGCTCCCTGGGTAGAAAAGATGTTCGCTTTTCCGAGTCCAGGAGTATCCCCAAGAACTTTTTCCTTGTTGAGGGATGAAGGTCTGATTTTTCCAGGTTGGGTATCCAACCCAAGGATTGTAAAATCTCCAGAGATTTCCCTACGTCCTGGTTCAGGCGAAATATGGATAGAGCTATTATTAGAAGGTCGTCTAGGTATGGGACAATGCAGATCCCCTGCTGGCGAATGAAAATAATTGCCTCTGCCATCACCTTGGTAAACACACGTGGGGCTGATGACACCCCAAATGGCAGGACGTTGAATTGGTAGTGGTTGACCTGGGACCCCTGGGACACCGCAAACCTGAGGAATCTCCTGTGATCTGGATGAATCGGGACGTGGTAGTAAGCGTCCCTCAGGTCTATTGTAGCCATCACCCAATCCTGTCCTATGAGGGGGATTGCTGTCTTGACCGACTCAATCTTGAATCGCCTGTAATTCAACACTTGGTTTAAGGGTTTCAAGTTTATAATAACCCTGTGTTTCCCTGAGGGTTTTACGACTACAAAGAGGTGAGAGTAGTGGCCTTTGCCCACCTCCTGTTGTGGAACTAGGGAGATCGCTCTTGCTTGCAGAAGTGTTTTTATGTCTGACAGCAAATATCTTTGGCAGAACTATCCGGACCTCTTCATGCCCCATAGGGGACAGGAAAAACACTGGAGGTTGTAGGAGGGGGGGTTATTTTACCTCTTGTGCATTTCCTGTCCCCCATTAGGGCGGGGACTCATCCTCCGATATGGCTGTCGTGGAAGGTGACTAGAGAAAATATGATTTTTTTATTTTCACGACCCGGGCGTTATAAACTTCTGTGAAGCACTTGGGGGTTCAAAGTGCTCACCACACTAGATAAGTTCCTTAGGGGGTCTAGTTTCCAAAATGGGGTCACTTGTGGGAGGTTTTCCACTGTTTAGGTACATCAGGGGCTCTCCAAAGGCAACATGACACCCGCAGACCATTCCAAAGTCTGCATTCCAAAACATCACTACTTCCCTTCCGAGCCCCGACGTGTCCTCATACAGTAGTTTTCTCCCACATATGGGGTATCAGCATACTCAGGATAAATTGGACAACAACTTTTGTGGTCCAATTTCTCCTGTTACCCTTGGGAAAATAAAAAAAATTGGGGACTAAATGATCATGTTTGTGGAAAAAATATGATTTTTTTTATTTTCATGCCCAGGCGTTATAAACTTCTGTGAAGCACTGGGGGGTTCAAAGTGCTCACCACACATCTAGATAAGTTCCTTGGGGCATCTAGTTTCCAAAATGGTGTCATTTGTGGGGGGTTTCCACTGTTTTGGTATATCAGGGGCTTTCCAAACGCGACATGGTGCCCGATCTCAATTCCAGTCAAATAGTGCTGCCTTCCTTCCGAGCGCTGCCATGCGCCCAAATAGTGGTTTATCCCCACATATTGGGCATCAGCGTACTCAGGAGAAACTGCACAATAACTTTTGCTGTCCAATTTCTCCTGTTACCCTTGTTAAAATAAAAAAAATTGGACCTGAAGTAATTTTTTTGTGAAAAAAAGTTAAATGTTCATTTTTTTTTTTTTTTAAACATTCAAAAAATTTCTGTGACGCACCTGAAGGGTTAATAAACTTCTTGAAAATGGTTTTGAGCACCTTGAGGGGTGCAGTTTTTAGAATGGTGTCACTTTTGGGTATTTTCTATCATATAGACACCTCAAAGTGACTTCAAATGTGATGTGGTCCGTAAAAATAAAATGGTATTGCAAAAATGAGAAATCACTGGTCAGCTTTTAACCCTTATAACTTCCTAACAAAAAAAAATTTTGGTTCTAAAATTGTGCTGATGTAAAGTAAACAAGTGAAATGTTATTTATTAAGTTTTTTGTGTGCCATATCTCTGTGATTTAAGGGCATAAAAATTCAAAGTTGGAAAATTGCGAAATTTTCAAAATTTTTGCCAAATTTCCGTTTTTTCACAAATAAACTCAAGTTATTTGAATGAAATTTTACCACTATCATGAAGTACAATATGTCCCGAGAAAACAGTGTCATAATCAGTGGGATCCATAGAAGCATTTCAGAGTTACCACCTCATAAAGGGACAGTGGTCAAAACTGTAAAAATTGGCCTGGTCATAAACATGCAAACCACCCTTGGGGGTTAAGGGGTTAAAAAAGCAGAATGTCCAACAGGGGACACAAGTATCACCAAACTGGTATATGCAATCTAAATGCTAGAGTATATACAAATGTATAGAAGGGGCATTGAAAAAATCCTGGAACTGTGACCCTCCACACTATAAAATCTTAGATACAGGGTGTGTTACACATGAAATCAAGTCTTTAAGATCAGAAATGTAATATATGCCAGGATGATGTAAATTGGTAACAAGAAGATGGGAATTATAAAGTTCATGCTAATCCAAAAATAGTAGAGAGGTCCTATAGTTCCTATGTAGCATGCAAATCAAAATTAAAAACTGAAATAAATGTCAGACCAACATTTGAATGGTTGTATGCAATGATAGATACAAATGAGCGCACAGGGAAAAATACCACCTAGTCAGACTCATGAGATCTCCCTTAAAAAATTGACATCCCATTTTCCTATAAAGATAAGGATAGATGTAAGATGTAGACGACAACCCTGAGACACAGATGGTCACCACTTACGTCCCCTCAACCCAACGCGTGTTTCGCCGACAGCTTCTTATGATGGGCAGCATTATAGAGATGGAAAAGTGATCAACCCCAACAGGAATATCTTAACACCCACACAGCACTGCAGTCTCTTTTTAGTGATAGATAAAGTTTAACCCATTAATGACTGGAGCTTTTTTCGGTTTTACGTTTTCGTTTTTCGCTCCCCTTCTTCCCAGAGCAATAATTTTATTTTTCCGTCAATATGGCCTTGTGAGCTTACTTTTTGCGGGACTAGTAGTACTTGTGAACAACATCATTGGTATTAGCATCTTATGTACTTGAAAACGGGAAAAAAATTCCAAAAAAAAAGTGCAATTCCACACTTGTTTTTTGTTTGGCTTGTTTGATAGGTTCACTAAATGCTAAAACTGACCTGCCATTATGATTCTCCAGGTCTAAGTGGCGAAAAAAATTTCCAAAGTTTGCTAAACAAAAAAAAACAAAACATTTGCTCCATTCTCCGATACTCGTAGCGTCTACATTTTTCGTGATGTGGGGTTTGGCAAGGGCTTATTTTTTGCGCGCTGAGCTGACGTTTTTAAGGATACCATTTCTGTGCAGATACGATCTTTTAATCGCCCATTATTGCATTTTAATGCAATGTCGCGGAGACCCAAAAAACTTAATTCTGGCGTTTCGATTTTTTTTCCCGCTATGCCGTTTAGCGATTGGGTTAATCTTTTTTTTATTGATAGATTGGGCAATTCTGAATGCAGAGATACCCAATATGTGTAGGTTTGATTTTTTTTATTGTTTTATTTTGAATGGGGCAAAAGGGTGGTGATTTAAAGTTTTTTTGTTTCAATATTTAAAACATTTTTTTAAAATTTTGGTATGCTTCAATAGCCTCCATGGGAGGCTAGAAGCATCCACAGCTCGATCAGCTATGCTACATATAGGCGATGAGCAGATCGCCTATATGTAGCAGAATTACAGCATAGCTATGCGCGCCGACCATCGGGTGGCGCTCATAGCATTGCCTCATCAACAACCATAGAGGTCTCTAGATCTCAGTTTGTCATGGCAACGCATCACTGACACCCGATCACATGACAGGGGGTCGACGATGCGCGTATTTCCGGTTGCGCGGCGGGAAGCACTGGTTAAATCCCGCTGCCAGCGCTTGACAGCAGGATTTAACTAGTTAATAGGCGCGGGTGGATCGTGATTCCACCTGCGCCTATTGCGGGCACATGTCAGCTGTTGAAAACAGCTGACATGTCCCGGCTTTGATGCGGGCTCACCGTCGGAGACCTCATCAAAGCGGGGGTACTGCCATTGGATGTACTATTGCGTCCAATGGTAGTAAGGGGTTAAAATAGAAAAATGTTCTGAAAGGTCCTCCTCAAACCTGGTGTGAACACACAACAGCTTTAGAGTCCAACATAACAGCCCTTGCTTTCTTCAACTATCTTGCAATAAACAGGTCTGCTTAAAGGGAACCTGTCACCCTCCGCAGGCGCTTTTAAGTAAAAGCCACCTCGTGTAGCACTAATGCTGCATCCTGTCAAGGTGGCTCTTTTATTTAGCATCCCTTCCACCGCAGAAATAAGCATTTTTAAAATTTGTCAGACATACCAGAAGTTTGTCCAGGGGGCAGGTCTTTCCCCCTCGGACACCGACGCCTCACATCCATCATTCATTTCCTCCTTCAGTCTTTGCTCCGCCTCCTCAGTGTTCATTTCAAATGCTGGTGCCTGCGCTGTAATATATTTTCTTGAGCATGCACAGTTAGCGCTGCCCTTCTCTGACATCTGTGATTTCCTGTTCCCTCTGGTCTTGACGATTCTATGTCTTTGGTCATTCAAGTTGACCGGCGTTCACGTGAATGTAAAACTACACAAGAGGCGTTGCCGCCTTTTGAACAAACGTCTGAACCCATGGAATGTGATAGGATTTTGTCTAGGGCGCAACGTCAGGAGTTTAGAAGGCGTAATAAGTTGTGTTTTTTCTGTGGAGACGCTTCTCATACTATTTGTCTGCCCTAAACGAGAAAAACATTTTGCTCACACATTTGCCATGGGCAGTGTACAGCCCAAGTTCCTTCTGGCAATTACTCTGATCTTCTCTTTGTCTACATTTTCCGCTAAGGCTTTTGTATATTCAGGAGCAGCTTTGAATCTGATGGATTTAGACTTTGCTAAACGTTGTGGTTTTTCCGTGATACCCCTGCAGACTCCTATCCCTTTGAGGGGTATAGATACTACTCCTTTGGCGGAGAATAAACCCCAGTTTTGGACCCAGGTGATAATGCGGGTCGCCACAGACCACCAAGAAAATTATAAATTTTTGGTGTTGCACAATTTGCATGATACTATTGTTCTGGGTTTTCCCTGGTTTCAAACTCAATCCTGTTTTGGAATAGAAATCGGTGTCTGTGGTGAGTTGGGGTTGTCAATGTGTGCTTAGTGACGCTCCTGTTTTCTCCACCTCTCCTCAGTCTCAAGATATTCATAACTATTTGGCTGATTTTTCTGATGTATTTAGTGAGTAAATCTGCATCTTTGACTCCTCATAGGAGTTATGACTGTGCAATTGAGTTAATGCCCGGGTACAAATTTACCAAGGGTCAGCTTTTCAACTTATCGGTACCTGAACAAGATGCTATGCGATCTTATATCAAGGAGTCGTTGGAGAAGGGTCATATTAGACCATCCTCTTCAACTTTAGGTGCTGGGGGTTTTTTGTAGCCAAGAAAGATGGTTCATTAAGGCCTTGTATTGACTATCGTTCCCTTAACAAAATCACTGTTAAATATCAGTACCCGTTACCCCTGATTTCTGATTTATTTTCCAGAGTTAAAAGTGCCTGTTGGTTTACCAAGCTTGACCTCAGGGGGCGTATAATCTTATTCGCATCAAGCACGGGGATGAATACTCCGGAGGGACATTTTGAGTACCTGGTGATGCCTTTTGGGCTCACTAATGCCCCTTCTGTCTTCCAATCTTTTATGAACGATATTTTCCGGGACTTTGTGGATAAGTTTTTGATCATTTATCTGGATATTATGATCTTTTCCAGTGATTGGGATTCTCATTTGTCACATGTCCGGACTGTGTTCCGGATTTTGAGGGAAAATTCCCTGTATGTTAAGGGATCGAAGTGCCTCTTTGGTGTACAGAGAATTTCATTTTTGGGATTCATTTTGTCGCCGTCGGCTACTGAAATGGACCCGGCCAAGGTACAGGCCATTTATGATTGGGTTCAGCCCACTTCTTTTTAGGCTCTCCAGAAGTTTTTGAGTTTTGCTAATTTCTACCGTAAATTTATAAATAATTTTTCTGGTATTGTCAAACCACTGACTGATCTGACCAAAAAGGGCGCTGATATGGTGAATTGGTCTCCAGAGACAGTCTCGGCATTTCAGGAGCGTAAGCGGAGATTCACTTCTGCTGTTCTACGGCAACCTGATGTCTCACTCCCATTTCAGGTGGAGGTAGATGCTTCTGAGATTGGTGCAGGAGTCGTTTTGTCCCAAAAAGATCCGGTGACATCTAATATGAATACCTGTGCCTTCTTTTCTTGAAAATTCTCCCCATCTGAACGTAACTATGACGTGGGGAATCGGGAATTGTTGGCCATGAAGAGTGAAGACATTGGTTGGAGGGAGCTAGACACCGACCACAAGAAACTCATTTATCTTGAATCAGCCAAATGCTTGAATCCTGGATAGGCTAGGTGGGACTTGTTTTTCACACGTTTTAATTTTGTGGTCTCTTTTCTTCTGGGCACTAAGAATGTTAAGGCGGACGCCCTTTCTAGGAGTTTCTTTGCAGATTTTCTTCTTGTGACCGAGCCTACTACCATTCTAAATGAGGGTGTAGTTATTTCCGCCATCTCACCCGATTTGAGATGTGCCCTGGAGGAATTTCAGGACAAACCTGAACGTTGCCCTATGGGAAAATTGTATGTCCCTGACCAGTGGAGGAAGAGAGTAATGTCTGAAATTCATTGCTCCGCGTTGGCTGGTCATCCAGGTATTTTTGGTACCAGAGATTTGGTGAGTCTGACTTTTTGGTGGCCTGCCTTATCTCGTGATGTCAGGAATTTTGTGCAGTCCTGTGGGACTTGTTCTCGGTCCAAACCCTGTTCTCATTCTAGTGGGTCACCGGCAGATGCCCCTGCCGGTGCCCATGAGGCCATGGACCCATATCTCAATGGATTTTATTTCCGATCTTCCTGTCTCTCAGAGAATGACTTATCTGGGTGATTTGTGATAGATTTTCTAAGATGATCCATCTTGTACCACTCCCAAAGTTGCCATCTTCTTCTGAATTGGTGCCCTTGTTTTTACAACAGGTGATTCGGTTGCACGGGATTCCTGAGAATATTGTGTCGGACAGAGGAGTCCAGTTTTGTTTCCAGATTTTGGAGAGCTTTTTGTTCCAAACTGGGAATTCAGTTATCTTTCTCCTCTGCAATTCATCCTCAGACCAATGGGCACACTGAGAGAAGAAAACAGACTTAGGAGTCCTATTTGAGATGTTTTATATCTGCTGATCAGGATGACTGGGTCTCATTTTTGCCCTTGGCCGAATTCGCGCTAAACAATAGAGCTAGTTCTGCCGCTTTGATGTCGCCCTTTTTCCGTAACTTTGGTTTTCATCCTCGATTTTCTTCAGGGTAAGCGGCATCTTCGATCTGCCCAAGTGTGGACACTGTGGTAGAGAGAATGCAGCAGATTTGGGACCAAGTGGTGGATAAGTTGCCCCTCTATCAGGAAAAAGCCCAACGGTTTTCCAACCGGCATAGGACCATTAGTCCTCGGTTTAAAGTGGGTGATATGGTTTGGTTGTCGTCAAAGAATATTCCTATGAAGGTTGCGTCTCCAAAGTTCAAGCTAAGATTCATTGGACCCTATAAGATTTTGGAGATTTTTAATCCTGTTTCTTTTCGACTGGCTCTTCCAGTTAAGTTTAAGCTCCATAACGTGTTTCATAAATCTCTCTTGAAGAGGTTTGTGGAGCCGGTAGTTCCTATGGCGGCGCCTCCTGACCCTGTATTGGTTAAAGGCAATGTGGAATATGAGATAGAGAAAATATTGGATTCTCGTTTGGCTAGATGGAGACTCCAGTACTTGGTCAAATGGAAGGGTTATGGCCAGGAGGATAAGTCTTGGGTCTCTGCTTCTGACATTCATGCCAGAAGCAGTCATCCTGCTTCTGACATTCATGCCTCGTGCTTTTCACCGGGCCCATCCTGATCGGCCTGGTGGCGTGGATGAGGGTTCGGTGACCCCTCCTCAAGGGGGGGTGCTGTTGTGAATTCGCTTTCTGGCCTACCTCTGGTTACTGCTGAAGGTGGTGCAGCTGGTCAGGTTGACGGAGGGGTTGCGAGTTCTCTTTCTGGGCTCCCTCTGGTGGTTACTGGAGGTAATGGAGCTGATCTGATAAACAGAGGCTTGCCACCTGATAACGAGGACGACTATTGGAGATCTGGGATTTCAGACTGGATTTAAGACAGCCGACTCCCTCTATCCCTGCTGGTGATTTTTTCCTGCCTCCTGAGGTCTTAGTTTCCGGCTCAGTCCCTGCATGCTCAGCTAAGTGTTCTTTTGCTATTCTGTTCACACTTGATCTGGTTTTGCCTATTTCAGTTTTGTGTGGGTCAGCCAGCTCCGGATGGGGCAGTGCCGAATCACCATCCATATGTTACTGCTTGTGCCAGTTTGTTTTGTCCCTTAAATTGGCCTCTTTTTGCTCTGCTTTCAGAATATACCAGAGTGCTGATATAGTGGGCAAAGTCGTGCGACTTCAGTATTTTTGCATCAGACGTGTTGGACCTTTTTGCAGGGTTTTTTGCTTGATTGCAGACAGTGTCTTTCCTGTCCTGTCTAGTCAGTGTGGGCCCCATCGTTTGCGCAATCTATTTTCCTGCGTTTGTGCTTTCATCTTGTCTCACCGACAATATATGTTTGGGGGCTATCTATTCCTTTGGGGTCTGCTCTGAGGCAGTTTAGATTTCCCCTTTCCTGCTTTAGGCTTAGTTAGCTCTCCGGCTGTGCCGAGGCGTCTGGGATCATCGTAGGCACGCTCCACGGCTACTGCTAGTTGTGTGGATAGGATCAGGGGTCTGCAATCCGGTTAGTTACCAACCTCTCTGGTTTTCTGTGGCTTAGCTTGGGCTTGCTCTCCTCCTCTGTGACCCAATCATAACACAGGGGAGCACACTGGTCCCACCGCTTAACTAATACAACAAAAAGGAAAGGAAAGAGACACCACAGAGAATGAGGGACAAAAATACAACACTTACTTTCTCTGCTGCAATGCACCACACAGCAGAATAAGACACCAGATCACAACTTTCAGCCGAAGCACCACTGCACCAGAAAGCTCCTGTCTCCAGCCCGGTTGATCTCCACAAGGACCTGTATAACCAACACTCAGCTGATGCATCAGGTGAAGTTTTAAGGATGGTGAGAGTGGTCACTACCCACATCAGTAGAACTAGCAGCCATGCAATTACACCAGCAGGGGCGAAAAACTGACATTAACCCCCGATGGCCTGAAAGGAAAAAAGTTTTAATCTGCCACAGGTTCAAAAATGGATCGTGACAGATGTGTACAGACTGTACCCTGTCATCTGACATCATCGCACTCTAATCAACATGTCCATTTATCTATTCAACCTATAGGTATGTCATCCAGCTTTTCCACACAGAACTTTCCTACCTCAGCCTGTAGCAAAACTTGGTATGTCATCCAGCTTTTCCACATTGAACTTTCCTACGTCAGCCTGCAGCAAAACTTGGTATGTCATCCAGCTTTTCCACACCGATCTTTCCTACCTCAGCCTGTAGAAAAACTTGGTATGCTTTTTAACTGACCCCTGCAATACCCCCAATGTTAATTATGACTTTATTTACTCTGCCTTGATCATATACATCTGGCTCACCCCTAATTATCTGACCAAGATGAGCACACACCACTCTCCTCTCTGCTTCACACCTGAATGCATTTTGTCGCACATATATTGTACAGCATAAGTCTGCCAAGAAGTCAGTGTGATGAAGGAGTTAACTGCTCCTATCCCCCCAGGGCCTGTAAGCATATTGAAGGAAGCAGGATTTAGTGCTCCAATGTTGAATAGCAAGGTCTTTTAGTATGATAATGAGATAAGGCCCAAAACAGAACTTCAAAGCTTAAGTAGCAGCCACGCCATCATGGGGCAGGAAAGTGCCTGGGGGCTTCAATTAGAATATACCTGTCAGCTAGACACAGGAATACACATCCATTGTGTCTCCCAGTCGCTCCGACTCCATCCTAGGATCATGGATTATGAGCACATCTTTCGAGTTATGGACTCATGAAAATATCCACGTGACCCTGATGAAATCGCGCATCTGGCAGTGTGACTCCTGAGTCGGTGAGGGCTCTGGGACTAGAGATATAGAGATTGGCCCTCCACAGCGACCCAATGGGGCTTGTTTGCTCTCCACACGACAGGCAAAATAAACCGCATTCACTGGTACCTCTCATGTCCTGATCCGATCATGCTGTTGAAAGTTACCCCCTTTCTTAGATATTGGGAATAAATTCTGCAGGGAGCTAAAGGGTGGAGATTATTAGCCCACCCTCTGACACAGGGGGAGGAACCCAGCATGCTTAACTAGCAGCACATGGCAGACACACTCACACAGAAGAACCAGACGATGATGATCTAAGAAGGAACTGGGGACAGATCTGCCAAGAGGAGCAGCGGCCCACGCTTTGGGTTCTGTCCGGCAACTAAGATTCTTGTACCTATGGACTGCAGAGCTCCTGGCACCAACATGCAACCGACAATCTGGTAAATTGACCTCCAGCCTAATATCTCTAAGTCTTGTACCCTTATTGTTATATTTTACTCTGACTGCAAATCCACTGTAATTCCATTGTATAGCTTACTGTATATTTCTGTTATTATCTAGTGCGCCCTTAAGGCAATTAAACCATAAAATTCATCTTGGGCTGATGCTTTTACTCTGATCACGAATCTTAGAATACCCAGCGGGTAACAGGACATCCTCCCCGGCGGCCATTTGCTCTAGGTGCAGTTCCCTTACTGACCTGAGAGACAAAGGGGGTGCCGGAGAGCTGTGCCTGTGTAGTTACGTCACACTGGTGACGTGGGAGGAACGGGTTCTGTGTCCTCCTGTTAAATATTAATAATTTGGTTGTTAATTTCTTATTACAATCAGTTCTGTACATTGCTTTAGCTGACACTACATAGGTTATTCTTGGAAGTTTAGCTCATGCTTAAATGTCAACTCCATATGTAGAGATCACGTGCTTTAAGAGACGTATATAATTCATGGCTAACTCTAGAGGGCACTCCTTCCCTATCACCATGAAACACATTTGAGGAGTCATCCTTGCTCAGACATGACATTACGAACAGCTGGTATGTAACTTTGCTACGTGAGAAGCCGAACAGAGACAGACGCCATTTGCCATGTGAGATCCCTGAGAAAGAAGGTTACAAACTTTGCTATGAACAAATGGACAATCTCTTTATAATCGTGCACCTATTTTTATGTTTTTCTGTAATCTTTTCTTTGATGAAAGAAACCAAATAAACCACTACATTTTTATCTGGTAACTAGTCCTAAGTATTTTACAAGAATATGCATTATTTTACATTGGAGAGCCAGCCAGATCTGAATTTTTGTACTTTTTTGCGGATTTCCCTCAACTTGCCCAAAAGGGGATTGAACTTTGCTAACGTCAGTCATATGTGCAAGTTATCAGGAACTCCACTACTCACAAGAATCAGACAGAACCTAGAAGTGAGGACTAAGAATTGCCAGATGGATTGAGAAGTACTACAAGTGCCAGACGTGCTGAAGCCAGACGTGTGAAGACAAGTGTACAGCGTTGTCCATCAAAGGAACAAGCTGAGACATTTCAAGGTAAGAGAAATGGATATCATTAATTCTCTTTCTAAGCAGAGTAAACTGAAATTTAAGTCTGTAGACGAGTCTAATTTAGAAGTATTATGGCTCAGCTTATATGCACAATGTGAAGTGGAAAATCTGAAGTTAGATTCTAAGTTTTTCAATAGAGAAAGAGAGAGATTAAAAAATATTCTACAGATGGTATATATATTTCATAGATCTGTGTCAGAGAAATCCAAAAATGATTGTAGTGATGTTCCCGAGATTGGCTGTAAAGTTAGGGAGATTGAACAAGACTGTAATCAAGTGTCTGTAGCGGCCATTCAAGGTGACCTTGCAGACGTGGAACAAGATGGAGAAGTAGGAGGAGACATCAGAACTAACGTAGAGGACGTACAAGGGAAAGATGTACCACTGAAAATAGATGACTCACAGGCCCAACTCCGAAGTAAAGTAAGAAAAAATTTGCTAAAAATATGCAAAATCATTCCTGCATATGATAATAAAATCCATGTTTGTAGAAACTCTGAGGTTTTTGAAAGTTGTGTCAACAAATTTGATTTATCTAACGAGGAGAAGAATCAGCTGTTCAAAATGTGGATCCCTGTAAACTTTGCTAGGAGATTATCTTTAAAGATATCTGGTGAAAAACATGAGAACTTAAATGATAAAGACAGATTAAAAATTCTAATTTTTTGTGCATCAAATGAAAATCATCCAGATATTGATATTCTTCAAAAATTAAGGATTGGTCGGAAGGAATGTACCTACACATTCATGTCTATATTTCACCGCTTGTATAGAACGGTCATGGAGAATGTCAAAACACAGTCCCTCATAAAGACTTTTGTAAGCAAATTTGGGTTTCTAAATCCTGCATCTCGTGTTATTGCGTCACAAAAAGATTCTTTATTTGAAAGTGCGCAATCCCTTGATTTTGCCAGAAAACACGAGAATCGTGAAAGGAAAGTAAATAGTGCTAATTTTGTGAAGACAGGCAGAGTAAAATCTTATCAGAAGCCTGTATTAGCAAAGCCTTCTAAAATGAGTTTTCCCCAAAATCAAATCTATGAAGAACGAAGAAAATCACATATTTGTTATAAGCCCTATGGAATGATGCAAAGGATCACTGAAAAAACACAGATTGAGTTAAGGAAAATTCAGAGTTCTGATCTTCCTTCTGTAAAAAAGATGGCCGAATTTGACAGACAGAAGCAGGTGGTGAGTGACATCATTGGCTGTAAACTGAATACTCTGCTCCAAGAATCTATCAGCTTCAAAGTCGCAAGAACTTTTCAGGATATTTTTTGCAGAGATATAAGTATGGGTTTAGGAATTGGCTAAAAAAGTAATTATATGTTGTGTAACAGTGTTATACAATTAGTCAGTTATATGTAATTATTATATAGAGTATAATTCTGTAGTTCTATAGTTTTGTAGATATACATATTCATACAGTATATATAGAGTGTTTGTAGAAGTAGAGATTGTAGAACTGTATTTTTTAATGAAAATTAAAATCTACTCCAGTAATATTTAGAATTATGAATATGATATTAACCTTATCTTTTATTTTTCCTTAGAATTTTCATTTCAAAGCAGGACTTAATCGTGAAAAATTCTCTTACAAGGATTTATGCCTTTATTTACACAGGAAGTTGCAATAATTGCATGATTTTTTTTATATTTAACACAAAAGAAAATAACTAACTGCATTTTAAATCTTCTGTGTGGATGCCTTTACTGCTGGCATGAATGACAACCACAGCATGTGAAATTTGAACTTTGTTCTAATAAGTATGCCATGTCCCTGTAGCCTTTCTCAGCTTTTGCAAATCAAAGGAATTTTTTTTCCAGGCCTAAATGCCAAGTATAGATATACAATATATATTTATGTAATGTGTATTTGGGGAATATACAAAGAAATATTAAGATACTAATAGTTTACAATGCATTGATAATT
This sequence comes from Dendrobates tinctorius, assembly GCF_039654945.1. Lineage (NCBI taxonomy): Eukaryota > Metazoa > Chordata > Amphibia > Anura > Dendrobatidae > Dendrobates > Dendrobates tinctorius. The sequence continues at coordinate 2,503,036 of NW_027361776.1, read as the reverse complement.
AGGATAATTTGGGTTAAAATACGTGTATTCATCACACCTTCGTATGTGGGGTAATTTGGTTTAAACTTATATGTGACACAGTCTGAGTGACAGTGACTGATTGTATGAGCAGCTGCTTAGGAATAATGTGATACGTTTGTTTTATGTGAGGCCTCAGGATTCTGAATGCAAGAGAAAAAAAAAGACTTTATCTTTAGAAGAAATATGCAGATCAGTTAAATTATTAGAATATTAAGATATAATGAAATATCTACACAACATATATTTCTATAGTTCTTTAGTAATTTCTTGATTTAGTTAATTGTGATAAGTGCAAAGTGAAATCGCACATCAAAATGGTTTATGAAGAAAATCTACATTTAAATTAATTTTCCAAAAGATAATTTTATGATATTAAAATTAATTTTAATGGTTACACATCTTCAGACAAATAATGGTATAAGCAAGTATAATATTTACACAATTTATAAATTAATTAGTTTTAATTTTGGTTTTGATAAATGAATTATTTCATAAAACAATATTTTTTGGTATTAAGGGGGAAATGTGCTTTTGATCCTGACTACATCATCACATTTGATTAATACCTCTTCTTCACACATTTTAATAAAGAAGAAAATATAAATAAGGTACAATGGTATAAGTATTGGGTATAATAACATTATGTATTATAAATAGTCATTTATTTACACTAAGAAGAATATTGCATGCAAAGTTGCATAATTTGAAATTTTGGTAACACAAGTTTATGACAATTATGAAATAATCCAGATCATGGAAATATTAAGGGTATATGTTACTGAAGACATAACTACTCTGCATCAATATAAAAGCCTTATTTTTTATTCTTATTTTTATTTTTTTCATTATTTTTAATTCTTTCACCAATATTTAGTAAAGTAATATCTACTGAGAATATTGCTTCATTAAATATAGTGATGATATGGTTCTATTACAGAGGAAGATGTTTCACTTCTGAGTTATATGCAACAATTCTTTTATTCGTTCATTCGCTCACTCATATATTCTTATTTTGGTTCATGGCTATACATTCCTACATATTATTAGTATAATAAATATATTCCTTATTAATAAAGATGAAAACACTGGTTACATAAAACACACTGACACCTATGGGTTGAAAAAGGTAATTACACCTATGACATAAAAAATGTTCTATCACATGAAGAATATGGATAATAATGTATTATCACTTATTATTGTTTTATTATTTCAAACATTGAAATCCATATATGGTACAAATTCAGATAATTATATGGATATTACTGATTGCTATGGTACGCTGTGATATTATAGGTTAGGAAAATTACCAGATTTGGTATAGAATAGGGAATGAAGACTTCAAGCAAGATACTGAAACTAACTTAATAAAGACTTTGCATATTTCTAAACTTTATTGATTCTTATCAGTTGCAAGAAGAAGAACGCCGCTATCCAGAAGTCCCAGAAGGTAACAAAGCTATGATTTCTGAGTAATAGACTGTGTCAATTACAAGTGCAGTATCCACCACTGACAGCCACAAGTGCAGTATCCACCACTGACAGTCACAAGTGCAGTATCCACCACTGAAAGTCACAAGTGCAGTATCCACCACTGACAGTCACAATTAAAGTGTCTAACCTGACAACCAGAGGACGATGATGCTGAGAAGAACTGTGTTATCACGTTCTTACCAAGTTCCAGAGATTTCCAATCACCTGAAAAGCTGGTGAACAATAAGGTAATTGTCAGGAAGCTACAACCCTGACATGTGTCCTGTGCATTAGGACTACAGACTCGTTATGGTGCTATGTTTAGCAAGGAAGAGTCATTTTAACCCTTGCTTTGCTGACCAAAGACGTTACACCTGTTCAAAGACCAGTGCGGATGGAGGATTCCAGAATATCCAAGGCGAGCCAATGTAAGCCCAGGTTTTTAAAGGTGACACTGCACAGATATTAAAGCTGCATTTCATCTATAGACTTTGTTTTCTTATCAATATTTGAATTTATGGACTTTGATTTTATACACAACACGATTTCTACAACATCTATATGCTATAGAAAAACTGTGTTTTTAAAAGAACCAAGAAGAAGACAGAAGACATCAAAATGAAGACCAGAGGACACCAGATGATGATGACTGGACCTGAGATGCCTCAATTTAGACTTAGGGAAGTATAATAATACATATTTTATATGAATATTGTTCACGGCTTACCATAACATGAATTCACATCATTAAGTGCGTATAACAATAATCTGATATTATTATTAAATTATTTTGTCAAAAGAAGAAAGAAGATCTTGTTATATTTTGAAGGTTCCAGTTAATGTCTGTCTCTCTCAAAAGGGGGAATTGTTAAATATTAATAATTTGGTTAATTTCTTATTACACTCAGTTCTGTACATTGCTTTAGCTGACACTACATAGGTTATTCTTGGAAGTTTAGCTCATGGTTAAATGTCAACTCCATATGTAGAGATTACGTGCTTTAAGAGACGTATATAATTCATGGCTAACTCTAGAGGGCACTCCTTCCCTATCACCATGAAACACATTCGAGGAGTCATCCTTGCTCGGACATGACATTACTAACAACTGGTATGTAACTTTGCTACGTTAGAAGCCGAACAGAGACAGATGTCATTTGCCATGTGAGATCCCAGAGAAAGAAGGTTACAAACTTTGCTATGAACAAATGGACAATCTCTTTATAATCGTGCACCTATTTATGTTTTTCTGTAATAATCTTTTCTTTGATGAAAGAAACCAAATAAACCACTACATTTTTATCTGGTAACTAGTCCTAAGTATTTTACAAGAATACGCATTATTTTACACCTCCACAGTCAGTCTGCCACGTGTATCATAAATGTGTATCATACAAGTATAAAGCTCAGAATTAATGCAGAATTGAACTGAAGCAAATTGGATACAGTCACTGTAAACAATGTTTCTGTTTGCTTTCACTCTCACCCCTATAATTCTTCACTTTCTAATCCCTACACCTAGTAAGGAACTGGTTATCTCTTCTTCAATCCTCCCCATCAATATCACCTCCTCCTCAGAACTGTTCCTCAACATACAATACTCTTGTCTCCAAACACAGTCTCTCGTCCTCTCCTGCTCCCACCTGCTAACAACTTCTCTGCTTCTCCTCATTGCCGGTCATATTGCTCCAAATCCTTGTCCTCCTCACCACATTCCCACAGTTATTTCTACCTCACATCCACGCTCTATCACAACTTTCCGTAACCACTCTATCCATATACCCATTCACCCAGCCCCCGCTTCCTCAGTCCCACTAACAGGAGCTCTATGGAACACTTGCTCTGTCTGCAACAAACTTTCCTACATCCATCATCTTTTCATTGCTCACAAACTTTCCTTCCTCGCCATCACTGAAACCTAGCTCATCCCCTCTGGCACCGCCTCTCCTGCTTCACTCTCGTATGGCGGATTCCACCTTTCCCAAACCCCCCACCCCAGCAGCAAGCATGGTGGAGTTGGTTTTCTCCTGTCAGATAACTGCTCCTTCACCCCCAATCCCACTGACACCCTCTTTTACCCTCCCTTTTGAGGTGCACCCTGTGGGTATCTATTCCCACTTCAACTGGCTGTCATTTACTGCCCCACAGGGCAAGCTACCACCTTCTTCAACCACTTCACCCCCTGGCTACTTCAATTCCTTTCTGCTGATATCCCCACTATCATCATGGGCAACTTCAACATCCCCATTGACACTTCCCTCTTCGCTGACACTAAACTTCTATCTCTCATTTCCTCCTTCAACCTCAATCAATGGTCTTCTGCAGCCACTCACAAAGATGGCCCACACTGGACCTCATCTTCACCTGCCTCTGCTATCTAACCTCTCAAACTCACCTCTCCCTCTTTATGACCACAACCTACCCACATGTTCTTCCCTCTCCACTCCTTATCCACAATACTCACTCCACAAACTCACACACCCTCGCAGAAATCTTAAACACCTCGATCTACACTCAGTCTCTGTGCTGTTCCGTCCGAATTATGCTTCTATGGTTTCCATAGATTGTGTTATTTTCCATGCCGTGTATAACTGTCTTGCATTTGCTCTGCTGCCATCTGCTGGTCTTTTTTCTGTATGGCAGCCTGCAGCTAATTAATTCTTGTACATGTCTTTCACTTCCAGGTCAGATCTTCTCTTCCTTCTAGCAGCCATTAATAGTTTCACTTTCACTGGGAGATACATGCTTGTACCGAGCTGTGAAAGGCATCAGTTTTTCGACCACCTTGCTGCACCACCTTACTAACCACCTTGCTGTATCACTTTGTTAACACTCATGTCTGGAGAACCTTTTGTATTACCAATCATACGCTGTATGACCAGATTTCCAATTAAACAAGTCTTGACTTGACAATCCCTGGTGTGCATTATCTCTCCGGACACCGAGCAACATGGTCCTGTTTGCCCTGCATTAAGGAAACGAAGGTAGGACCTCTCCCAGCCCCTATTCACCAGCACACATCTTCATTCGCCTTATGCGGGGACAGAACAGTCGAAAAACTGCCTTGAAGCCCGGCAAAAAAAATCACCTTTATATCCCAACCCATCTGCCTGCTCACATACTGCAGCTCTGCGCTGCTAAAAAACTGTCTGCAGCGTCACTCCAGACCGCATTGTGCATAGAGACTCTCTGTATATTATACCGCATTGCTGCAGATTGTCAGACTGCAAAGCCCAAAATTCTCCAAAAACAACTTGGGAATCTTATCAGGACATCTTAACTAAGCTACACTGCGATTTCCATCCCCAGTTCAAAAACGGTAATTAGACCTACCGATAATTGTGTTTCCAGGAATCCATCCTGACAGCACCATGGAGGACTCCATATATCTAATATATAAAGCTCAAGTGTGTGTATGTATGCATGTGTGTATGTCCAGGATTGGCATCCGTACCGTCGCAGCTACAGCCACAAAATTTGGCACAGTCACACGTCTGGACCCCGAGAGTGTCCTAGGCTATGTTGTGAGGCGAAATTTTAACCCCGCGCGTTCCAATTCGCCAAACAATTTTGCCCCTATTTACATAATGGGGGAAAAAGTGTGTGTTTATCAAGCCCTGCCCCGCATTATGTCATAATTGTTGCCATGGCGACGCTGATGTCATCATAGGTTGCAAGCCCTGTCGCTCATTATGATGTCATAATGGTTGCCATGGCGACGCTGATGTCATCATAGGTTGCAAGTCCTGCCGCTCATTATGATGTCATAATGGTTGACTATGGGATGGAGGATGTGTGATGGGTATATGCGCACTGGACTATGGGATGGAGGATATGTATGACGGGTATATGGGCACGGGACTATGGGATGGAGGATATGTATGACGGGTATATGGGCATGGGACTATGGGATGGAGGATATGTAAGATGGGTATATGGGCATGGGACTATGAGATGAAGGATGTGTGATGGGTATATGGGCACTCGACTATGGGATGGCGAATATGTATGATGGGTATATGGGCATGGGACTATGGGAAGGAGAATGTTTGATGGGTATATGGGCATGGGACTATGGGATGGAGGATGTGTGATGGGTATATGGGTACTCGACTATTGGATGGAGGATATGTATGATGGGTATATGGGCACGGGCCTATGGGATCGTGGATATGTGTGATGGGTATATGGGCACGGGACTATGGGATGGAGGATAATTATAACCACAGTTAGTTACTATGCCCGGGCAGCACCGGGCTCTTCTGCTAGTTATTATTAAAGAACAGCTGTCGTAAGTAGGCAATATTCAGTACTGGGTATATTCATTATGTGGCGAAACAGACGTCTGGGAAGCAGCAGCTACTGAGGATGAAAGTGCATATTTCATGCAGGAAATCACTAGACCCACAATATTGACACCTTATTGACCCAGGGAGGCAAGTGTGTCACGCATGACCACCAGCAGCACATGGTTCCAGCCACAGGCTAAGCACCATTCCTCTGCACCTTCGGTGCTTCTCCTATCAGCGCGTTAACCCTCCCTGTGACACACTTGCCTCCCTGGGCAGGACAGACCATTTGGATAATCGCAGCACCCAGTTGTGTACATTTATGCCTGTCACAAACACAGGATAGTTTCCTGAATATATTACAGTGCAAATTTCTGGACACCCTCACCAATTATTGGATATACCGGTCCCTGCATAACTTAAAGTGTCAATCCCGTGGGGCTAGTGATTTCCTGCATGATGTGTGCCCTTTCATCCTCAGTAGCCGCTGCTTCTCAGATATCTGTTTCTCCACATTATTAATGAATATACTCAGTACTGAATAGTGCCTACTTAGTACAGCTGTTCTTTAATAATAATATATGGAATTTTCCATTACAGCTCCTCTCAGTTTAAACCAACTGTAAAAAAATTCCGTTTCTGATGAAGGTCAATTGTATGACCGAAAACGTTCAAAGGAGCATATTGAACTGGATGCTTTTTACAATAAAGGAACTGTCAAATCATTTTTTCCTTTGAGAGCCAAGTTTTTGTACTACATTGTTAGTTGGCTGGATACCCGGACTTGTGCATCTCTCTCCTCTTATTGAGTGCCGTGTTTTTTCTATTTAGCACCATGGAAGACGTCCTTCTTACCCTCAGTGGGACAGGAAACAACGAGAGTTAAAAGGACCCTCCCCCACCACCCTTCAGTGATTTTCCAAAGTAACACATCTGGATGGATGCAAAAAGAAAGTTTTATTTTCACATAATTGTCATACAAATGTTACGCCACATTGGCATGGAGAATATAACAAGGGAGGGAACTACCAGTGATGTCAGGATGGATTCCTGGAAACACAATTACCGGTAGGTCTAATTACCGTTTTCCAGGTCACCCACCTGACAGCACCAAAGGATGAAGGTCTTAGGGAGGGACTACCGCATGAAGCACTTTCCTACCGAATGCTAACTGTGCTGACACCACATCCAATTTATAGTGCTTGGAAAAGGTGCTAAGACTGGACCAGGATGCCACTTGGCAGATCTGTTCTGCCGAAGTCCCCCTTTTTTCGCCCAAGAGGCGGTCATAGCCCTAGTTGAATGGGCCCTGAGACCTCCCGGGGGCTCTTCCCCTGTGCGTTATAGGCTAGACCTATCATTGTTCTTATCCATCTAGCAATTGTGGATTTCAAAGCTTTTTTCCCCTTATTTGGCCCTCTATACCGGATAAACAAATTGTTATCCACCCTCAAAGGTTTAGTCGCCTCTAGGTACTTAAGAACCGATTCCCTAACGTCCAAGTTATGATAGACCATCTCTTTCTGGTTCTTAGGGAGTTGGCTAAACGAGGGCAGAACCACCTCCTGATTCATGTTTGCTTCTGAAATAACCTTTGGGAGGAAAGCAGGGTCGAGTCTTAAAACTATCCGGTCGTCAAAGACCTGCATGTACGGGTTCTGAATAGACAGGGCCTGTAGCTCTCCCAGCCTCTTCACTGATGTAACAGCCACTAGGAACGCAGTCTTGAGAGAGAGCTTACTGATCTCCATCTCACCCGTTAGCTCATATGGGTCACTACATAATGTGTTCAGAACTAGATTAAGGTCCCACGGCTGGACTGACCTGCGTATTAGTGGCTTTAGTCTCTGAAAGGCCCTGGAGAACCTAGCTACCCAGGGATGGGATGACAGAGGGGAATCATAGAATACGCTGAGGGCTGCAATCTGCACTCTCAGTGTACTAGGTCTAAGCCCTCTTTTGAACACTGACTGAAGCAAGTCAAGGATCCTGGGAATGTCTGGGTGGTCAGTATCCACTGTTGTCTCTCCACAGAAGCTGTAGAATTTCTTCCAAATCTTGCAGTAAATTGTAGATGTCACTGGTTTCCTGCTTGCTTGGAGTATCCAGATAACCTCATCCGACAGCCCCCTGGATCTCAGGACCTGCCTTTCAGGATCCATGCTGATAACTGGAGGGATTCTGGACTCTGATAAAAACCGGTCCCTGGTGGAGGTCCTTCCTTCTTGGTAGTAGAAAGGGATCGTCTTCTGCCATCTTCTTCAGCAGTGGAAACCAGCTTCTTGCTGGCCAGAACGGTACCACTAAGATCACTGTCGCTCCCTCGTCGCATATTTTCCTGAGTATTCTTGGGATCAGGGGAAGAGGTGGAAACGTGTACATAAGACCTCCGGTCCAGGGCGTCTACCCTTGCTGGGCCCCCACGGGGGTCCAGAGAGTAGAAGGTTCCCACTTTTGCATTTTGTCGGACCGTGAACACATCCACGTCTGGTCTTCCCCAGTGACGGCATAACATGTTGAATACCACGTTGTTCAACTCCCACTCTGTTGCGACAATTTTCCTTCTGCCGAGAAAGTCTACGACTTGATTCTTAGTACCTTCCAGATGCACCGAGATGGACTGGACCCATACTTCTGCCCATGTGAAGATCCGTTCTGCTAGCCGCTGTAATGCCGGATGCCTTGGACCGCCCTGATGGAGGAAGGATACTGCTGTTACATTGTCAGATAGGATCTTCACGTGCTTGTTCTTTAGCCTGGACTAGAACCTTCCATACCGTGTGTAACTCCGTGAAGTTTGAGGACTGTTTGCTTTTCTCTGGACTCCAGGGCCCCTGGAAGTATCTTCCCTGCACGTGTCCACCCCATCTTTGTTGGCTTGCGTCTGTGGTAGCGGTGCCGCAGGTGGACTGGATCCATGATACACCCAACCGGAGATTCCTGGTTATGGTCCACCAGTGTAGGGATCTCTTTACTCGAGGGGGCAGCCGTATCTGTCTGTCTAGTGAACGCTGTTCTCTATCCCAGGCTGCTAGGACCGCCTGCTCTAGCTCCCGAGTATGGAACTGGCTCCATTTTACGCAAGGTATGCAGGATGTCATTAGCCCCAGAATTTTCATTGCATCCCTGATGGAGGTTCGGCTTCTTGAAAACCGACAAATCTTTTACCTTATGCTGGTCAATTTTACTTCTGGTAGGTAGGACATTCTTGCGCTGGAATCTAGCATGACCCCCAAGAACTTTATTCTTGGTTTGGGAACTAAGTCTGACTTCTCCCAGTTTATAATCCATCCGAGCATCTGCAGCGGGAGATTACAGACTGACAGTCGATTCTGAGCTGCTCTATTGAATCTGCTACTACCAAGAAGTAGTCTATAGATGGGATCACCGTAGTATATCTCTTCCTTAGGTAGGCTACTACCTCTATCATAAGCTTGGTGAAGATCCTGAGGACTGATGCCAGGCCAAAGGGGACGCAACGGAACTGATAATGATGTATCCTGCCTTCTCTTTTTACCGCAAGCTTTAGATATTTTTGATGGCCTGCATGAATCGGAACGTGGTAATATGCACTCTAAGTCTAAAGTGCACATTACCACGTCCTTGCCTAAGAGGGGTATTGTGGATCTTATGGACTCCATCTTGAATTTTTTGTAACTCAACCGTCTGTTCAAGGGCTTGAGATTTATTATCGTCCTTGATTCCCCTGATGGGGTTTTTTTTAATCGAGAAGAGGCTTGAGTAATGACCCCTGCCCTCTTCCTGAATAGGAACTGGAGTGATTGCTGCCATCTTTAGGAGGCTGAAGTATAGGGGAACTGGTTACGAGGAACCTTTCTGGCAGGCGGTCTTCGAACTCTATCCTGTACCCCTGGGCAATAACCTGAAGAATCTACGGACTCCTGGAAATCTTTTGCCAACTCTCCAGGAACTCGGTTAGCCGTTCCCTCACTCTGATGGCGTCACTTTTTCCAAGAGACTGATCCTGAGCAGATAGAATCTCTATTTCTTCCTCTGCCTTCTCCTCCCTTGGGATAGCTCCCTCTTCCCGACTTCCCTTTCCCCCTATAGTCTGACCTCTAGCTATAATGGGGCCTCCGAAAGGGCTGGTATTTTTTACGCTTTTCCTCAGGAAAGCCTTTTTTCTCATCCGAGGCCTTCTCTAGAATGTCGTCTAAGACAGGCCTGAATACCTTTTCCCCTGAGAAAGGGATGGAGCAGAGCTTGTTCTTTGATTGTGTGTCCTCCGACCAGCTCTTTAGCCAAATGGCTCTTCGAGCTGCGTTGGACATTGATTGATTTGTGGCTGCGAACCGCACTGATTCCGCGGATGCATCAGCCATCAATCCCATAGGTAATTTCAGAAGGGGAAGAGATTTTAGAATAGATTCCCTGGGGGTCTTGGATGTCAAAATGCTCCTCTAAGTCATCTACCCATAGGTGCATGGAACGTGCTACCGATGTCGCTGCGATATTGGCATGTATTATGGCTTCCGAGGATTCCCGTGTTTTTTTCAGGAGCCCCTCGGCTTTCCGGTCCAAAGGTTACTTCAGATTAGAGGAGTCCTTGATAGGAATAGCCGTTCTCTTAGAGACCTTCGACACCGGGATGTCTGTCTTAGGGACCTCTTCCCATACCTTGACCTCCTCAGTGTCAAATGGTAGTTGTAGTCTAAAGTCTCTGGGAATCGTGAGCCTTTTTTCTACTTCCTCCCATTCTTCTAGAATCATGGACCGAATATGAGTATTTACGGGAAAAAACCATAGATGTCTGCGAACGCAGCCCCCAAACATCTCATCCTGCACGGAGAGGGTTTTAGGAGGCTCCTCTATCTGCATGGTGTGCCTCATTGCACTGAGGAGTTCCTCTGTGTCAGCTGAGGAAAACAAGTATCTTTTTCCCCTCTCTGGAGGATCCATATTTGACTGTCCTTCCTCTGGGTCAGATTCGGAGAGGTCCCCTTCCGAAGACGTATCTGACTCTCTCGGTCACTTCTGGGGTCCCTGGGTGTCTGCCTGGATGGCCTGGGGGTATACGAGCCCTGCCACTGAAGCCTGCACCTCCTGCCTAATGATGGATCTCATGTTTGTCATAAGGGCAGCTTGTTCTTCCTCTATGATCCGGCCAGTGCATGCTTTACATAGGCGTTTCTGCCAAGTCTCTGACAGTTTTTTACTGCAGACAGGGGACTTTTTACTTTTCCCCGGCTTCTTGTCATCCTTTTTTGCCGCCGCCAAGGTGGATGCTCCCCCCTAGAAAACACAAAGTATGTGTCCTGTGGTTTCTAGTGTCTGTCATGGCTTATGTGGGGATCTGCAGCCAGATACTCACATGCTCCTGGCTCTCCAAGCTCATTTCCATTCTGTTTTCCATGCTGGGAACAGGGAGACCCTGTGTCTGAGCCCACCTGACAAGACCCTGGATCCCCGTTACCTCCAATATCCTGGCGATGCTCATCCCGACGCTGTGTTGCCGGCCTCACTCCGGAAGATCTCCCTCCCCGGGGGGAGTGACGCTGCCCTGACCCGGAAGTGAAGCGTGACGTGGCCGGAAGCCGGTGCAGGTGACGCTGGGACGCCCCCTGATGCTGTTGTAACGCTGCTTCCTCCGGTGTTCATAGAGGCGGACCCGGATCTGGAGGCGTCCGAGGCAAACGTGCTAGGTCGAGAGCCCCCATCAGAGGGAAGCGACCCCTTCCTCAAGAGCAGCGCTGCACTGAGGTATGCTGAGGGACCCTCTGGTCGGGTGTCAGCTGCAGACTCGACGGGGTGGGAAGGGTAAGGCTGAGCCCCCCGATCCTCACCATCTGCTTGGAGCGGCCGGAGGTTCTCTTGTCGATCCTATCCACAGTGGGACAGGAAAAACACTGAAGCGTGGTGGGGGAGGGTCCTTTTAACGCTCGTTGTTTCCTGTCCCACTGAGGGTAAGAAGGACGTCCTCCATGGTGCTGTCAGGTGGGTGACCTGGAAAGTTCAGTTTCTTAAAGAGACAGTGCACCTTAAATAAAAATGGCCGTAAAAGACCCTGCACAGTCTCCCACAGCTGAAACAGAGCAAATACAAGCCGATACTGCCAATTATGAAGAGCAGGAAACAGAGCCAGCTTTACAAACAGACCAAGACTCACGACCAGTACGCTCCCTTAAGCCAACATTAAAGGTCCTCGAGAACTACCGTTCCACGAAGGATGAGTTCAATGACAACCTGGACGACCTATGGGAACAAGTCACCTCCCTCGTGTCAAGCATCCAACGCCACAAAAATGATGCAGCAAGTCTATAAGACACTATAAAATGGCTAGACACGGCCCACGGAAGATACAAGAGACTGTCCGCAATGTACATTGCCTTCCTAAAAGACTCTAATATTGATGAAGCCTCATCAGAGTTAAGCAAAGTACAGTCATGGCCAAAAGTTTAGAGAATGGCACAAATATTATATTTTCACATGATCTGCTGCCCTCTGGTTTTTATGTGTTTGTCAGATGTTTTTATCACATACAGAAATATAATTGCAATCATATTATGAGTAACAAAAGGTTATATTGACAGTTAGAATGAGTTAATGCAGCAAGTCAATATTTGCAGTGACCCTTCTTCTTCAGGACCTCAGCAATTCTCCCTGGCATGCTCTCAATCAACTTCTGGATCAAATCCTGACTGATAGCAGTCCATTCTTGCAAAATCAATGCTTTTATTTTGTCTGAATTTGAAGGTTTTTGTTTGTCCACCTGTCTCTTTGTCTCTTGATGATTGACCACAAGTTCTCAATGAGATTAAGATCTGGGGAGTTTCCAGGCCATGGTCCCAAAATCTCTATGTTTTGTTCCCTGAGCCATTTAGTTATCACCTTTGCTTTATGGCAAGGTGCTCCATCATGTTGAAAAAGGCATTGTTGATCGCCAAACTGCTCTTGGACGGTTGGGAGAAGTTGCTCTTGGAGGACATTCTGGCACCATTCTTTATTCATGGCTGTGTTTTTAGGCAAGACAGAGAGAGCCCATTCCCTTGGCTGAGAAGCAACCCCATACATGAATGGTTTCAGGATAGTTGGCATGAGACAAGACTGGTGGTAGTGCTCACCTGGTCTTCTCCGAATAAGCCGTTTTCCAGATGTCCCAAACAATCGAAAAGGGGATTCATCAGAGAAAATGACTTTACCCCAGTCCTCAGCAGTCAACTCCCTGTACCTCTTGCAGAATATCAGTCTGTCCATGATGTTTTTTCTGGAAAGAAGTGGCTTCTTTGCTGCCCTCCTTCAGACCAGGCCTTGCTCCAAGAATCTCCACCTCACAGTGCATGCAGATGCACTCACACCTGCCTACTGCCATTCCTGAGCAAGCTCTGCACTGCTGGTAGCCCGATCCCGCAGCTGAAACACTTTTAAGAGACGGTCCTGGCGCTTGCTGGTCTTTCTTGGGCGCCCTGGAGCCTTTTTGGCAACAAGGTTACCTCTCTCCTTGAAGTTCTTGATGATGCGATAGATTGTTGACAGAGGTGCAATCTTTCTAGCTGCGATACGCTTCCCTGTTAGGCCATTTTTGTGCAGTGCAATGATGACTGCACGTGTTTCTTTAGAGATAACCATGGTTAACAGAAGAGAAACAATGATGCCAAGCACCAGCCTCCTTTTAAAGTGTCCAGTGGTGTCATTCTTACTTAATCATGACAGATTGATCTCCAGCCCTGTCCTCATCAACACCCACACCTGTGTTAATGGAGTAATCACTGAAACGATGTTAGCTGGTCCTTTTAAGGCAGGGCTGCAATGATGTTGAAATGTGTTTTGGGGATAAAGTTCATTTTCTAGGCAAATATTGACTTTGCAAGTAATTGCTGTTAAGCTGATCACTATTTATAACATTCTGGAGTATATGCAAATTGCCATTAGAAAAAATGAAGCAGTAGACTTTGTAAAAATTAATATTTGTGTCATTCTCTAAACTTTTGGCCATGACTGTAGATTCCACAGACAGAGAAAAGAACGCTGCCGTGCAAGGCGCCAAAGATAAAGCAGAGCTCCGTATTGCTCATCTGCAAGAATCAAGATCCCACAGGTCAGGCTCATCCAGACCCTCTTCTCGGTCATACAAATCATCCTGCTCAAAAACTTCAACCCTCAGCGACAGAATTTTAGAGGCCCGTTTAAATGCAGAGCGATCCAAACTAAGACGTTCCTTTACAGAAAAGAAAGCAGAAGCCGAGGCAGGAGCCAAAAAAAGCTGAAGGTCAGGCAGAAGCCAAGAAAGCTGAAGCCCAGGCAGAAGCCAAGAAAGCTGAAGCCCAGGAAGAAGCCAAGAAAGCTGAAGCCCAGGCAGAAGCCAAGAAAGCTGAAGCCCAGGCAGAAGCCAAGAAAGCTGAAGCCCAGGCAGAAGCCAAGAAAGCTGAAGCCCAGGCAGAAGCCAAGAAAGCTGAAGCCCAGGCAGAAGCCAAGAAAGCTGAAGCCCAGGCAGAAGCCAAGAAAGCTGAAGCCCAGGCAGAAGCCAAGAAAGCTGAAGCCCAGGCAGAAGCCAAGAACGCTGAAGCAGAGGCTCAAGCAAAGATTCTTCAAACACAAATGGAGGAAGAAATCGTGCTAGAAGTAAAAATACTTGAGCAAGCATTGAACCAAACCCTCGAACAGATTTGCCTACCACCACTGGAAGAAGATAACCCAGCCGTCAATACCAGTCACTATGTGCAGAAACAGATATCTGCAGCACATACCTTCTCCAGCGACGACCAACCCAACGTTGCGGAAACGTCCAAGTAAGCCCAACTTACGGTGCCAGTGTTACCCACAGCATCTGACGAGACCCAAGACCACAAGACCAACGCCATAACGTGTCCCCTCAGGAGCAGCAATCATCACAAGACGACTCCAGTCCATCTTCACAGTTCAAGCCACAGTCATCAAAATCTCCAGAGGTTAAACCACAGCTCAACTCTGCAGCAACATCATTTTACCCGGGAACAATTCACCCCTCTACACCACACAGCTTATACACCTGAGGGGCACCACAAGCTAACACGGTAATAAGAAGTGAAGGATCAGACATGTCCGAGTTTGCCAGGTTTATGGTGAGCAAAAGAGCTAATCAGCACCAGCCTCTCAAAGTTTGACGACTATGCAGAGAACTACAGAGCCTGGAAAGCAACCTTCAAGACCGCCAATGCTGACCTCAACCTATCCGTGGAAAAGGAGCTCGACCTCATGGTTAAATGGTTGGGTCCTGACTCCACAAACAGTATCAAGAGTCTTAGGACAGTCTAGGTGGGGCAAGCTGAAGCAGGTCTCGCTGCTGCCCGGCTGAGACTCGAAAGAACCTATGGCAGCGCTGAAGCCATAGAAAGGTCCCTATTCAAGAGACTTCAGACCATTCCAAATATCAACCTTAAGGAAGACCACAAACATCTGGACTTAAAGGGAAGGTGCCGCAATTTTATATAATTTGCAAAAAAAGAGTAAGTAACAAAACATGTTGTTTCAGCAAATGTTGTACTAACAAGGATTTATGGTTTGTTTGTAATAATGTTTTAATGTAGCCACTGGGCGCTGCCATCTTGATTTGCAGATCTGTGGAGGACTCATACAGTCTGCAAATATGGCCGTCCCTGGACATAGGAGACTGCGGTCGGCTCCCGACCCCACCATGCAGCCTCATTAGCAGTGAACTGGGCACGCCCCTGTGGGCTGCACCATTCACTGCTGTAGGTGTAGCTGGGCGCCATTTTACTGTAGCCCAGTGCTATCTGCTGAGCTCCACTTTCTGCACCGTGCTTCCTGCTCCAGCTCCACTGTCCTCCTGCTCTGTCTCCGCCTCCTCACTCACACACAGCCCCAGTGATCTCCGGTAATCTGACACCTTTGCTTTTATAGCTGTCTGAGGAGGACAGTGACATATACAGCCCATAGTCTAGTGTATAATTGGGGGGCTGGAAGTTTCACCAGTGTGGGCATATCTGTAATACTGTCTCCTGTGATACTGCCTGCTGAACCGTGTATCTTATCCTCTCCTGTGTGATACTGCCTGCTGAACCGTGTATCTAATACTCTCCTGTGTGATACTGACTGCTGAGCTGTGTATCTAATCCTCTCCTGTGTGATACTGTCTGCTGAGCCTTGTATCTAATCCTCTCCTGTGTGATACTGACTGCTGAGCCGTGTATCTAATCCTCTCCTGTGTGATACTGTCTGCTGAGCCTTGTATCTAATCCTCTCCTGTGTGATACTGACTGCTGAACCGTGTATCTAATCCTCTCCTGTGTGATACTGTCTGCTGAGCCGTGTATCTAATCCTCTCCTGTGTGATACTGTCTGCTGAGCCGTGTATCTAATTCTCTGCCGTGTGATACTGCTCTCCTGAAATACTCTGTGCTGCTGTCACCCTGCTGGTTTTATGTGTGATCTACATGGTGGTATTGTGTATGATCTATATGGCGGCATTGTGTGTGAAGTATATGGCGGTATTATTTGTGATCTGCTAAAAGGGGACCCATTCTAGGGTGGTTCTGGCTGAGCACCTGCATACGGGTCAGGGGTAATAGGTGCAGTCAGGGGAGGGCTGGGGAGGCAGCTGAAGAGAGGGGTCTCATTTTTATCGTTACTGTATGGCTCCATTCCCCCCCAGCCTGCTTCCCAGCGTCACCCCGGACTGCGCCTGTCGCCTCGCTTTCACACATCGCCAGGACAGAATCTGAGGAGGGGTGGGGTCTTTGCATGCAAAGTCTGGATCAGAACAGGCCATCAATCAGCAGAAATGTTTCCTGGATTTCTGTGCTGCTGTCTCCCTGCTCCTCCCTCATATATCTCCCTCTGTGCCCCCCATAGACCAGCGCACTGCTCTCCTGAAATACTCTGTGCTGCTGTCACCCTGCTCCTCCCCCATACATCTCCCTTTGTGCCCCCCATAGACCAGCGCACTGCTCTCCTGAAATACTGTGTGCTGCTGTCACTCTGCTCCCTATACCATATATCTCTGTGTGCCCCCCATAGACCAGCACACTGCTCTCCTGAAATACTCTGTGCTGCTGTCACCCTGCTCCCAGAATCCTTGCTGCCTGCCATCCTCGGTGACCGAAGACCCCATTCCTCTCCTCAGATCCTGTCCTGGCGATGTGTGAAAGCGAGGCGACAGGGGCCTGATATATGGAGGAAGGAGCAGGGTGACAGCAGCACAGAGTATTTCAGGAGAGCAGTGTGCTGGTCTATGGGGGGCACCCTGTTCGGTGCCAGGGATTGTACATAGAGCGCTGTGTTTTATACACATGGATGGACCGTCTTCTTGTCTGCTCCACAGAAATCCAGGAAACATTTCTGCTGATTGGTGACCTGTTCTGATCCAGACTTTACATGAAAAGACAGTCAGTATAACTTTGCAGGCCCCATCAAAATGGCTGCTCACTGTGTTCCTAGATGTCATCCTCTCTTTTCCCTTAGCAAGCACCCAGTAGGGGAGGAGAGGAGTGACACCACACCCATGTCAGCAGATTCCGCCCATACAGTGTCCATTTTAGGGCATGTTCATATATCAAAATCAAACATCATGGACACTGTATGCCCATAATTACTGCAGGACAGTAATGTGAGCTAGTTGTACACTAGGTTTTTGTGCCAAATTTCAGTATCTGCTCCCCCTAGTGTTAACAAGTGGAAATACCAAACTTTTTAAAATTATTTTTCATATTTTACAAAATTAAAAACAAATGATAATATTTTTTAAGAAAATGTAAACATTAATTCTTTACATTTTTTCAATTGCTGAAAAAAATTTTTTGGGATGGCACCTTCCCTTTAAGTGATCTGCTTATTGAGCTGGAACTTGCAAAGAGAGACCCTCGTCTGTCTGGATTGTACTACCTGGACACTGCCCATGGGGTGAACCCAATCGTCTCAAAGTGGGCAGTGTGCGACTTCAGGTACAAACGGTCACATGATGTCACCTTTCCTCCGTTCAATCAATTCTGCAAGTTCATCGACGACCAGGCCCAAATGAGGAACGACCCTAGCCTAGACTTCCTGGAGTCTAACATTATAGCTCCAGCAACACCGTCATCAAGGTATGAAAGCGTCACACATAGACGCAAGGACTTGAGAAATAGTTTAAGCATCAGATAGACTTAACCTGCCACTACCTGCAGTAACTGCCGATAAACAGTAAACTATTCCATTGAGGGATAAATCTTTCAATCGTGAGTGTCCCATTCACAAAAAAACACACTCGTTGAACAAATGTAGAGGCTTCAGGTCCAAAACCATGCAGGAGTGCAAGAAAATCCTCAGTGAACTTGGGGTGTGTTTCAAGTGCTGCACCTCATTAGAACACAATGCCAAGGAATGCAAATCTGCCATTAAGTGTGAAGCGTGCCATAGTGACAAACACCCATCAGCTTTGCATCCAACCTCAGCCACCAGCGATCCAGCAGTCGCAGTTACCTCTAGTCCGGCTACAAGCCATGGCGGGGAGCCACAGAATAATGCCAAGTCTACCACGGCTGTCTCCTGCTCAGAGTTATGTGGGGAGAGCCAAAGTGATAAATGTTGTGCCAGGATATGCCTAGTTTATCCAGAAGCCTTTCGAATCAAGGGACCAGCAACGACCTATACTCTGAACACTTGCTCAGGCCGCATAGAGACTAGTGGCAGGAGGGCACAAGGTTTCATTGCTTCTCCTGTCAACGGAGGCATAGAAATACCCCTACCCACGCTAATTGAATGCGATCAAATACCCAGCCAAAGGGATGAGATTCCTACCTCAGAAGCTGCATTCCACCAACCACACCTAAGGCATCTAGTCAGCGTTATCCCACCTATGGACACAGATGCCGAAATCCTACTTCTGCTCGGCAGAGACAATTTAAGGATACATAAGGTCCGCCAACAGTGCAATGGTCCTGACTATGCCCCCTACGCATAGAGGCTCGACTTGGGGTGGGTAATCATAGGAAATGTGTGCTTGGACCGGACAAGAGTTGACTCCTTTAAGACCTACGTACGCCAAGACGGACAAGCTACTTTCTGCAAACCATGCCCTCATCACTATGAGGTGAATGAGAAGCCTCCAGATCCCGTACAGCTGCCTGATGTCATTCCTTCCCCCTATGCAGACGACTTGGGTAGATCAGTATTTCATACAACTAAAGGATGACAACTAGGTAGCCCCGTCAATGGAAGACAAGGAATTTGTCAAGATAATTGACAATGAGTTCCTTTAGGACGAGACTAATCACTGGGTTTTTCCCCTACCCTTCCGAGCTACCAGGGTAAGACTCCCGAACAATCGTGAACAAGCCTTGCCCAGATTCAACTCTCTCCAGCGCTCACCAAGCCACAAACCGGAAATGAAAGAACACATTGTCACCTTTATGAGCAAGATATTCCATAATAACCATGCAGAGCCAGTGCCTCCCTTAAAGGAAAACGAGGAGTGCTGGTACCTACCCTCATTCGGAGTATATCACCCACGGAAGTCTAAGCAAATTAGAGTCGTCTTTGATTCAAGCGTCAATCAAGGCGTGTCCCTCAACGATGTCCTCCTCACAGGTCCTAATCTTACAAACAACCTAGTAAGAGTGTTGATGAGGTTCCGGAAATAGCCCATTGCCATCATCGCCGAAATTGAACAGATGTTCCACTGTTTCATAGTCAGAGAGGACCACAGGAATTTCCTCAGGTTCCTGTGGTACAAGGACAATGACCCCAGCAAGGAGATGGTGGAGTATCGCATGAGGGTGCATGTATTCGGAAACAGCCCTTCCCCCACAGTGGCAACCCATGGCCTGCGGAGAACTACACAAGAAGGAGAGATCGAATATGGAACAGATGCCAGAGACTTTGTAGAGAAAGACTTCTATGTAGATGATGGACTAAAATCTCTACCCACAGAAGAAGCGGCGATCGACCTACTCAAGAGGACCCAAGGTATGCTGTACCAAGCTAAGCTTAGATTGCACAAAATTGCTTCAAACAGCCTGGCTGTTATGACAGCCTTTGAGTCAAGTGACCACGCATCAGGATTCAAGGACATACACCTGGGACCAGACTGTCCACCTGTTCAGAGAAGCTTAGGCTTGAGGTGGAACCTGTCAGTCGACATCTTCAGTTTCCAAATCAACTGTGCAGATAAACCATTCAATAAACGTGGTGTCTTGTCAGTGGTGAATAGCTTATACGACCCACAGGGATGCGTAGCACCAATAACCATACAAGGTAAAAACCTTCTGAGACAGCTTTCCGAAATCGTCACGGACTGGGACGCCCCACTCCCTCCTGATAAGGAACCAATATGGGAAACCTGGAAGCACTTTGTGTGCCTTAGATGAGATCCACATACCGAGACGCTACGCCAGAACCTCACTTGCTGCTAGCACTAGGAAGGAACTCCATGTGTTCTAGGATGTATTCAAGGAGGCCATTGCAGCCGCTGCCTACATGAAGGTGAC
Source organism: Dendrobates tinctorius (assembly GCF_039654945.1). Taxonomy (NCBI): domain Eukaryota; kingdom Metazoa; phylum Chordata; class Amphibia; order Anura; family Dendrobatidae; genus Dendrobates; species Dendrobates tinctorius. The sequence continues at coordinate 2,482,833 of NW_027361776.1, read as the reverse complement.
GGGACCCGACAAGATCACGTTGGGTTAGTCTTCGGCAAGGCTAAGTTGGCTCCCAAGCCTGACCACACTATTCCCAGGCTCGAACTCTGTGCGACCGTGCTTGCAATAGAACTCGCAGACTTTATACAGCATGAGCTGGACACCAACATAGATGATGTTCAATACTACAGTGACAGTAAGGTTATCTTATGTTACATCTACAACCAAACAAGGCATTACTACGTGTACGTCAGTAACCGCATAGAGAGAATAAGGAGGTCTTCCAAGCCTGAACAATGGCACTATGTCCCATCTGAACTTAATCCAGTTGACCATGCCACTAGACCTATATCTATAAGTTCTTTTGCTAACTCTTCTTGGCTTTCAGTTCCTAAGTTTCTGTTGGAACAGAAAGGAAGTGAACGTGCCCAGGAAGTCTTCAGCATCCACATGGCGATCCAGAAGTCCACTCCGAGGTCAGTGCTTTGGGCACAAACACTAAACCAACCTCCAACCTCGGTTGCCAGAGCTTCGAACGCTTCTCCAATTGAATGAAACTTGTCAAGACTATAGCAAGGTTAGTCCCCATTGTGAGATCCTATCACAACTCACGTGGAGACAAAGACTGTCACGGTTGGCACGTCTGCCATAAACCACTCTCTGCTGAGGACATTTCTCACTGTGAGTCTTTCATAATACGTTACGTTCAGCAGAGCGTATTCAATACTGAATGGAAATGCTTATACCACAAACAGCAGATCCCTCTGAAAAGCCCCATTGCCAATTTGAATCCAGTAATGGACAGCTTCGGTTTGCTGAGAGTCGGTGGTCGTTTAGATCGGGCCAAGATTGTGGTTTCAGAGCAACATCCATGCATCATTCCCAGTAAACACCATATCACCGATCTACTGATCAGGCACTTTCATGAAAAAATCCGAACACCAAGGCAGGCAGATCACAGAAGGCAAGTTAAGGTCTGCAGGACTTTGGATCATAGGTATGAAAAGACGTGTAGCAGGATCACTACATTGCTGTGTGCAATGTCGCAAAACCAGGGGAAAACAGATGCATCAACAAATGGCTGAGCTGCCCCCTGACAGACTGAGTGCCGAACCGCCTTTCATCTACGTTGGCCTGGATGTCTTTGCGCCATGGATGATATCTGCACACAAAACTCGAGGCGGGTATGCCAACAGCAGACGTTGGGCCGTACTATTCACTTGCTTGAGTGTCTGTGCCGTCCACATGGAGGTAATAGAGTCTATGGACACATCAAGCCTGATCAACGCTCTCCGGCGTTTTCTAGCGATCAGAGGACCGGTGAAACAGTTAAGGTCCGACCACGGAAGCAACTTCATTGGTGCATGTCGAGATCTGGATATCAACATCATGCCAATTCAAGATCAACTGGAAGAGGTTGCATCTGGATCTTCAATCCTTCGCATAGTTCTCACATGGGAGGTTCATGGGAAAGGATGATCGGGATCTCACGCAACATCCTTAACTCTATGTTTATGGATATAAACTCTTCAAGGCTTACGCATGAGACCTTGGTTACTCTTCTGGCTGAATTTTCTGCCATAATCAACTCAAGACCACTTGTCCCAGTGTGAATGGATCCCGAAATGCCGACCATTCTTACGCTAGCTACTCTTCTCACCCAAAAGACCGGGAACTCGCTAAGTCAGTGGAGAGTTTACTCACGCAAACACCTACCAGAAACAGTGGAAACGTGTGCAGAACCTCGCTGAGTACTTCTGGAACTGGTGGAGAAAGGAGTATCTCGTGATTCTCCAAGGAAGAAAATGGCAACAGAGTAAACCGAACTTGAAAGGAGACGTGGTGCTAATGAGGGAACAACAAGCTCAAAGGATCGACTGACCTATGGGAATCGTTACAAAGACTTTCCCTAGTCAAGACAGTAAGGTCCAGAAGGTGGAGCTGAAGGTCCTTCGGAAAGGCGAGCCTAAGACATTTCAGAGGCCAATCCACGAGCTCGCATTGATACTACCATGTTGTGAGTTCATTTTCCCCTTCACTACTGAGGCCCGGTGAACTCCCTCTTCTGGTAAAGAAAGGTAGTGAGCCGTATTATCAAGCACCTGAGCCTAATGATGATGACTGGCTGAGTGGAGTGACTGACTGGATATAAGGCCGCCGACGCCCTTCTGCCCTGCGGGTGATTTCTCTGTGGGATCCTTGGAGACCAGTCTGAATTCCTGCTCTTCTAAAGCTAAGTTTTCTGCTCTGCCTTTTGCATTTGTGCTTTGACTTTGTTTTGCTTTGTTTTTCTGGATTTCTGCCATTCCCTGCTGGGGTGAGCTGAATTCCTTTAGCTCTGTCTTCAGAAAGTACCTGAGTGCCGATATAGCTTTTGAAGCCTAGCTGCTTCAGGGTCTTTTTCCATATCAGCCTGTCGGCTTATGTCTTTGATAGGGTTTTGGCAGATTGCAGACAGCAACCTTCCTTTCCTGTCCTGTTTAGTTAGTTTGGGCCCCATCGTTTGCTCAGCCTATCTTTCTGTCTGTTTGAGTGTTTTTTCATCTTGCTTCACCGTCATTATATGTTGGGGGCTGTCTTTTACTTTGGGGCAGTTTAGATTTCCTTTTCTGTCTTTAGGCTATTTAGCTCTCCGGCTGTGATCGAGGGGTCTAGGGCACCGTAGGAACCCCCCACGGCTACTGCTAGTTGTGTTGATAGGTTCAGGGGTCTGCAATCTGATAGTTGCCAACTTCTCTGGTTTTCTGGACGTAGCTTCTATTTTTGTGTCTGCCTCCTACGGTGACTCTTTCATAACACTACCAGTTGAGGACAATCCGGTAGGATGAATCATGAACAGAACACTGCCCTAGTACTTCGTCCATTGGATTACCGTTGGGTCGGAGATAGTTTGGCCTAGTGTGGCTTCTCCGATCCGAAGATGGGTACCTTTGGATTGACTCAGGAACTGTGTCATCTACCTCGTTTTGAAGTTATTATTGCATTGCATGCATATTTGTATTCTAGGTTATTGAACTTTATTTTAAAAAAACATTTAGTGAAATCCCTTACGCAATTTCAGACGGGGAGTGTGCTGTTCCATCTGAATTATGTTTCTATGGTTTCCATAGATTGTGTTGTTTTCCATGCCGTGTATAACTGTCTTGCATTTGCTCTGCTGCCACCTGCTGGTCTTTTTTCTGTATGGCAGCCTGCAGCTAATTAATTCTTGTACATGCCTTTCACTTGCGGGTCAGGTCACGACTTCTCTTCCTTCTAGCAGCTATTAGTTTTACTTTCAACTGGGAGAGACATGCTTGTACCGAGCTGTGAAAGGCATCAGTTTTTCGACCACCTTGCTCTACCACCTTGCTTTATCACTTTGCTGCACCACCTTGTTAACTACTTTGCAGTATCACTTTGAAAACACTGCATTTCTGGAGAACTTATTGTATTGCCAATCATACCTGTATGTCCAGATTTCCAATTAAACAATTATACACAAATACCTCAGTGACATCCTTAGTGTCACAGCAAGGGAGATAAAATGTGCTCCCTGAAACACCCACTCCCAAAAATTATGCATGCAAGAGAAGAACGGAGTAACCAGGTGAATGAAGTAAAAACATTTTTCAATCTTCATTCAAGTAGGTAGAAAAACATAGTATCAAAAACATGGTTAATAACATGACAACACCACAGGGTAGACACAGCTAAACCCAGGGCAACACCCACTGCCCAAATACCTTATATACCCAAGGATACATGCGGGGTGTAAATAAATGTATAAATAGCAAGTGCAATTAGAACCAACATGTCTCCTAAAAGCAATACCCAGAAGAGCCGTAAGGTATAGATAGATAGCGATCACGTAGCGGAAACATGTATAGTCGTAGTATCTTACCAAGGTGTGGGCAGGAGCGGGGTAACCACAGAGCCAGGTGAGGGAAAGCCCGACGCGCGTTTCGCGTGTAAACACCACGCTTTCTCAAAATCCACACACAGCCCTGGTACACTAGACTGACCAAAGAACTGAGATGGGCTACCAGGGTTGCTGAGCGGAGATGGAAAAGATCCCACTCCAACGAGCACTTCACTGCATTCAAACAGTCCCTCACTACTTTCAAGGCCACACTCGCTGCAGCAAAACAAACCTACTTTTCATTTCTCATACCCTCCCTCACAACCCTAAACAGTTATTCGCTTTCAATTCTCTCCTCCGTCCCCCAGCACCCCCTCCCACTCCACTCATCTCGGCCGAAGACTTTGCCTCATTTTTCAAGCACAAAATTGATAACATCAGAGACAGTTTTGGTCGACAATCCCCAGAGCCCTTCTTCCTAACTGCTCAGCTGTCCTCTTCCAAAACCAACTTCTCCACCATTACAGAAGATCCGCACTCCGCTCTAATCTCAAGATCACATTTCACAACCTGTGCACTTGACCCCTTCCAATCCCACTTCATCTCAAACCTCACCACAGACTTCATCCCAACCCTAACCCATCTCTTCAACCTATCACTAACTGGTGTTTTCTCTTCAAGCTTTAAACATGTCTCAATGACACCTATCCTCAAAAGGCCGTCTCTTGATCCATCCTCTGCATCTAGGTATCGCCCCATATCACTTCTCCCCTTTGCCTCAAAACTACTGGAACATGTCCATTTTGAACTGTCCTCCTACCTCTCTTCCTGCTCCCTTTTTGAATACTTTCAATCTGGCTTCTGGCCGCATCACTCCACTGAAACTGCCCTAACTAAACTTAACAATGACCTATTAACCGCCAAAGACTAGCAACAACACAACTCTGTCCTCCTCCTCCTAGGCCTGTCCCCTGCCTTTGACACAGTGGACCATTCCCTATTATTACAAACCCTCTCATCTCCTGGCATCACTGACTTGTTCCTATCTTGGATCTTGTCATACCAACATTCAGTGTCTCCCACTCACACACCACCTCCTTACCTCAACCCCTATCTGTCGGAGTCTCGCAAGATTCAGTCCTAGGGCCTCTGCTCTTCTCCATCTACAGCTTTGGCTTCGGACAGCTCATAGAGTCTCATGGCTTTCAGTATCAACTCTATGCCGACGACACACAGATCTACATCTCTGGACCAGATATCACCACCCTACTAACCAGAATCCCACAATATCTGTCCATTATTTCATCGTTCTTCTCCGCTAGATTTCTAAAACTTAATATGGACAAAACAGAATTCATCATCTTTCCCCCATCTCACTAGACTCCCCCAACAGACCTATCCATTAAAGTAAATGGCTGCTCACTCTCCCCAGTCCCACAAGCTCGCTGACTCGGGGTAATCCTTGACACTGATCTCTCCTTCAAACCACATATCCAAGCCCTTTCCACTTCCTGCCCACTTCAACTCAAAAGTATTCCCTGGATCCGTACATTCCTCAACCAAGAGTCTGCAAAAACCCTAGTCCATGCCCTCATCTCCCGCCTCGACTACTGCAACCTCCTGCTCTGTGGCCTCCCCTAGCACTCTTGCACCCCCTCCAATCTATTTTAAACTCTGCTGCCCGAATCCACCGGTGCCCCGTCTATTTCCAGGCTTCTCCCCTCTGTCAATCCCTGCACTGGATCCCTACTACCCAAAGACTTCAGTTCAAAACCATATCCATGACATACAAAGCCATTCACAACCTGTGTCCTCGTCCCCCGGTACTTACCTGCACGCAATCTCCGACCCTCACAAGATCTATACCCCCCTCTTATCTCCTCGTCCCAAAATCCATACAAGATTTCTCTCACACATAACCCCTACCGGAACTCTCTAACCTAACACATCAGACTCTCACCTACCATGGAAACCTTCAAAAAGAACCTGAAGACCTACCTCTTCCAACAAACCTACAACCTGCAGTAACCACCGATCTACCAAGCCGCTGCACAGCCAGCTCTACCCCCGCCTGTTTCCTCACCCATCCCTTGTAGATTGTGAGCCCTTGCGGGCAGGGTCCTCTCTCCTCATGTGCCAATGGTGACTTGTATCGTTCAAGGTTACTGCACTTGTTTTTATTATGTATACCCCTCCTCATATGTAAAGTGCCATGGAAAAAATGGCGCAATAATAATATCATCATCAACAGGAACAGTGGAGGTCAAGATAAGGTTTGGAAGACCAAGCAAAATTTCAGTGGGAGCTGCTTATAGGATTGCTAGAGAGGCAAATCAGAATCCCACTTGACTGCAGAAGACTTCCAGAAAGATTTATCAGACTATGGAGTCGTGGTGCATTGTTCTACTGTTCAGAAAAAATTTGCACAAATATGGCCTTCTTGGAAGTCAGCAGAAGAAAATCTCTCCTCCGTTCTCACTATAAAATTCAACATCAGAAGTGTGGAAAAGAACGTCTAAAATAGCCTGATTTATTTTGGAAACAAGTCCTGTGGACCGATGAGGTTAAAATAGAACTCTTTGGCCCCAATGATCAAAGGTATGCGTGGAGAAAAAAGGGCAAAGAATTTCAAGAAAAGAATATCTCGTCAACCATTAGCCATGGGAGTGAATTATTCATGCTTTGAGGTAGTGTTGCAGCCAAAAGCAAGCGGACATTAAATGGGTAGCGAGAAGAATGGATTCAGTTTAAATTTCTTGCGGAAACAAACATCAAAAACGCAAATAAACGCATAAAAAATGCAGGTGGCCTGCCAGTGACCTCAGATGCAGATTTGGTGCAGAATTCACCTGTGTCAAATCCCGAGCAAGTACCGAGCCATTCTTGATCATGTGCACATACCCTTAGAGATCATTTCATATTTAACTTGCTTAACTGTTCACATTAACAGTAATTTTGACCAGGGGTGCCCACACTTTTACATGCAACTGTAGGAGTACACGGGGCCAAATATGTGGGAGCAAGATGAGAATGCATAGTGAGTGCACAAAGGAGAAAGCAGAGGAGTATACAGGAGTATACAAGGTTGAATATGGAGCAGCACAAAGGAGTACACAGACACGAATATGGGAGAGAATATAGGCGTATCGGGGACAAATACGGAGGCGCTTAAAGGAGTACACAAGGGCGAATATGGGGGAACATATAGGAGTATACAGAGGCCAATATGAGGACATATAGGACTACACAGGGGCAGTATGGGGGGAGGATAAGGGAGTATACAGAGTACACTGAAGAGAATAAAGGCATATACAATAGCGCATATGGTGGAGCATATAGGTGTATACAGAGTATACATAGTAGAATGAAGAGTGAGACTACATAGAGGAATAAAGAGTATAACGGAATGAATATGGGGGAGCATACAGTGGAAAATGCAGAGAACAAACCTGAGTACAGAGACAAATATAGGGGAGCATATATCGAAGCTTGAAGATGACAATTTGCAAATTCCAGCTGCCTTCTGGGAAAAGCAAAGAGTCGCCCTCAGCAAGAAGATCGTTGGGTACAGCCGGGACCACGGTGTGAATTACCTGTACAACGGACTCCCTGCCAGAGACAGACTACACCTCAACAAACCTGGGAAAAAACACATTCGCCAGAAGACTCCCTACACTCTTCAGGAGGGTGTTAAACTAGAAGAGGAGGGGTCGGGAAGAAAAACGTTAGACACGAACATGAAGCCAGAAAATATACTGATGAAGGATATGAGGTGCAGTAAAGAAGACCCAACACAACATACTGCGAAGGGAGGTAAGAACATTTCTAAAACAATCCACAGGGAGGAGATTGGAACAAAACAAAATCCTCTAAACTGCATGCTCGCAAACACCAGAAGCCTGACAAAAAATGGAAGAACAAGAAGCAGAAATATCTACAGGTAACTATTACATAGTGAGAATAACCTAGACATGGTTAGATGAAAGCTGTGACTGGGCAGTTAACTTACAGGGTTACAGACTGTTTAGAAAGGATCGTAAAGGGGGAGTGGCTATGCCGTGAACGGGAGAGGACGCTGGCTAGGAGAGCTCCCTATCATCCTGCTGGATCCTGGGCTCTAGACCCCTTCCTGGTGGCTTAGGCTACTTTCACATTAGCGTCGTGCGACGCACGTCGCAATGCGTCGTTTTGGGGAAAAAATGCATCCTGCAAAGTTGCCTGCAGGATGCGTTTTTTCTCCATTGACTTACATTAGCGATGCATTGCCACACGTTGCATCCTGTTTTGGCGGCCGCGACGCACACAAAAACGTTACATGTAACTTTTGTGCGTCGTCTCCGCCATTTTCTACCGCGCATGTGCGGCCGGAACTCCGCCCCCTGCTCCCCGGACATTACAATGGGGCAGCGGATGCGATGAAAAACTGCATCCGCTGCCCCCGTTGTGCACGCCTTTCACAGCGTGCGACGGTACGTCGCCCCGACGCAGGGCGAAAGCCGTCGCACGACGCTAATGTGAAAGTAGCCTTACCTGGCGCTGGCTGGACCCTCTTGGACGTTGGGACCCCCTGGGCACCCCGCGGCAGGTTGTGGAGCAACTTCTGAGAGCGGGCGGCGGGGGAGGCTAATATCCCACGAGGCGGCGGCCATCTTGGACGCGCAGCTCAGCTATTGAGAGCTGCATCGTCGGCTCACACCGCTGCCGGGCTGTGAAGATACCGGCTAACAATCTTGAGGAGGCGCACGGTGAGTGCCCTGAAAAAGTGGGCCCCGCACGTTATCCCTCTTCTATTAACTGCTCACTGCGCTGGCTGGCGCCATTACTTAGGGAGACTCTGTACACCCTCCCCCATTGCAGCTGTCTCTGTGGGGCCTCTCTCCCTCCCCTGGCCACAAGGAATTGGCCTGGATAAGATTGACATCCTCATAATCCCTGTGGCGTCCCTCTGTGGCCTGAATTACGAGTAACTATTATCAGCCCTGCTGTGACCCCCATTTGTTGTGGGTGATACCCGGACCACACGTTTTCAGCTGTTTCATTAGACCGCACTGCAGATAACCATGAGTCGACTTAAAGGGTCAGGAGCGGCGGAAAAACTGAAGGAGTTTGTCAGATCTGACCCCGCTGAAAGTGCAGGACATAATAGGCGCCCTTCTCAAGTTCAGCGCAAAAATCGCACTTCTGGGGGTGAAGATGAGACGGAACAGGAGGAATTGACCCTTAAGCAGGCATCTGTGCAGTTGATGCAAGCTCTTTGACCAGGACATCCCTGACGGAAAAAAATCGAGGATGTTTACACGGAGGTGGGGAGACTTCATAAGGATATGCAGTCCATGAAGGGATGCATTACGGAGGTGGAGACGAGGGTGTCCAGGGTGGAAGATACCATTACACCTATGGAGGCTAAATTAACCAAGGTGGCGGGGTCCATGAATGCTTGGAAGCAGAAGGCGGATGATTTGGAAAACAGAATGCGCCGGAATAATATCTGCATCATTGGTCTGCCTGAGCGCTCGGAAGGTCAGCATCCTGAGCAGTTTCTGGAGGATTGGCTTAAGACCTCCTTGGGAGATGAATTTTCCTCAATGTTCGCTGTTGAAAGAGCTCACAGGGTCCCTACAAAATCCCTGCCTCCGGGGGCCCCACCTCAACCTTTCCTGGCACGCTTGCTCAATTGTAAGGACAGAGATACCATTCTGCATCTTGCACGACTAAAAAGTCCCATTAAGTTCAACAATGCTGTCGTCTCCATCTTTCCGGACTTTTCCATGGAACTGCAGAAGCAGCGGGCACAATTCATCGAAGTCAAGAAAAGGCTCAGGGAAAGAAACATTATATACTCGTTGATATATCCGGCCCGACTCCGGATTGTTCATGAAGGTTCCTCCGTATTTTTCACGGATCCGGCGGAGGCGACTGAATGGCTGTGGTCCCATAGGGGGTCCCCTGCGAAGGAATCCTAATGTGGCGGCTGTTATCTCGGATCCTTTCAATCGAAGGTCTAATTGGAGCTCTCTCGGCGAGAATCCAGTTATCAACAATACCGGACACTGTGCTCAGTGATGGTATCCCCTTGTTTATTTTTTGATGGGGGCGTGAGACTGTGCTCCTATGTTACTAGGTTCCTGTTTTGTTTTTTCTTTTTGAAAAGTTTTAGTTTTTATAGCTATTTAGGTAAATGCCGCAGCCAACGCCAATTTTGCTATCTGGGTGGGATCTCTGCACTCGGTTCGGGCACCATTATGCAACATATCCAGATAGATGGGAATGGGTTCTGAGTTGATTTGTATGACTTGGAACGTAAGAGGCATAAAGACCCCTCGAAAGAAAATTAAGGTGTTCTCTCAAATTAGACACTACCGTCCTCACATTGTAGCTCTGGTGGAGACGCACCTGACCAGGGATACTGTTCTGTGGGTACAGAAACCGTGGGTGCAATGGTTTATACATGTTTTTCACACCCGCTATTAAAGGGGGTTTCACTATTAATTCATAAAGATGTTCGGTGGGAGACCAGAGAGGCCCGGAAAGACCGAGGCACGATTTGTGTTTGTGCATGCGCTGATGAACTCTCAGAAATATGTTATTCTTTGTATTTATAATCCCCCTCCGGCCAATATATCAATTATTCAGAAGGCATTGCGCTTTGCTTTGAATTACCCAGATGCACACGACATTTGTATGGGAGATTTTAATTTGGTCATGAACCGTCATCTTGATAAATTGAGATTAGATGATGGAGTACAAAGTGGGGTCCCCCCCCCCGGGCGCATCCCAACTGTCACAATTCATGGCGGGTAGTGGGTGGCTGGATCTTTGGAGAATGCGCCATCCTGAGACGAGGGCGTATACTTGCCATTCCTCCACTAAAGGCTCTCTGTCTCGCATAGACTACATTTTTGGATCCAGCAGTCTGGCGGCGTGTTTGGATGATATTAAACATGGAAGTAGGGGGATTTCGGATCATAGCCCAGTTATTCTTAAGCTTAAATATGGGCCATCGACCAATAGGATAACACAGAAGTTGAACCCCTTTTGGCTGAAGCTGATAACATCGCCTGATAGAACGATAGATCAGTTGCGTTGCTTCGTCTCATCCCACCCTGAACCCCGAAATATTAAAGTATTTTGGGATGCTCTTAAAGCTTATTTACGGGGTTGTTTATCCTCTACGATCTCTTACATTAAACGGGTGACATAGGAGGAGGATGGCGAGACGTCTGAAAGATTCGGAGGCAGCCTATATATCTGATCAAACGAACAGTAATAGGGTAGAATGGCTGACTGCTCAAAGGTTATATGCTCAATATACTGACACCAAGACGAAACGAAAATTATTTTTTGCCCGACAATCTTATTTTTATGGGGAATCAAGCTAGTAAATATTTGGCTTACTTAGTATGACAGCATAATGCGACTAACACGGTTCTACAGATTCGGATTCGGGTGGTACTTTGGTTTCCTCAACTGAAGAGATACTGAAATGCTTTTCTGACTATTATGGTTCATTGTACAATTCTTAGACTGATATGGATGGCCCGGGGTGTCTAAATTATTTGTCAGATATGGAGTTTCCTACGCTGAGTCCTTCCCAACAGGCCTTTATGGATGCTGAGTTTCCTCTGGAGGAGTTAGAGGATGCCATAAAAGATATGGCCTCCGGGAAGGCCCCTGGGCCGGATGGATTCCCTGTTGAATTATATAGGAAATACCAGGATATACTGGTGCCCCTTTTGTTGACGGTGTTTCGTGGGATTTGGGAGGGGGGATGCGTGCCGGAATCCTTTTATGAGGCCAAAATAATAGTTCTTAAAAATGAGGGGAAGGACCCTTTAGATTGTGGATCTTATAGGCCCATATCACTAGTAAATGTGGATTATAAGATTTTTACAAAAATTTTGGCCAAAAGAGTGAACTCAGTCATATTAGACCTTATACACTGTGACCAAACTGGTTTTATGCCTGGTAAGAGCACCTCTATTAATATCAGACAAGTCCAGTCAGTGGTCCAATATAGCTCTTTGGTACCAGATAATGAATGGGCACTGGCATCGCTGGATGCGGCCAAGGCCTTTGACTCTCTTGAATGGCCTTTTCTCCATGCATGTTAGCAGAGGTATGGGCTTGGTGATAGATTCCAAAAATGGGTCAGTGTTTTATACATGAAACCCAGGGCCCGGGTCATCGTGATTAACTCCATATCTGAGCCATTTTCACTGCATAGAACTCGTCAGGGGTGTCCCCTTTCCCCGGCCCTTTTTGCTCTTGCTATTGAGGCACTGGCAATTCGTATAAGATCTTCCCCTAATGTTGCTGGTATAGAAATAGCGGGTCGGACGGACCCCATGGGCCTATATGCTGACGATATGGTGATATTTATGAACAAAGCGGAGGAAACCCTGACAGGAGTCATCACTACTATAAATAAATTCAGTAAATATTCTGGCCTATACATATATATTGGGAGAAATCTGCTTTGATGCCTCTTTCCCACGCTCCAATGCCAAGACTTGAGACTCTCTCCTTATTGCCCATTGTAACTAATTTTAAATATTTGGGTGTCTATATTTCTCAAGGTAGTAAATTTGATCTGCAACTCAATATACAACCATTGTTGGAGATGGTCAGAGGTAAATTCTCGATTTGGGGTAAACTTCCACTGTCTGTAGCCAGGCGTATTAATCTAATTAAAATGATATTACTCCCCAAGCTTAGTTACTTTCTTCAACATAGTGCGGTAGTGGTGCCCAAATCCTTTTTCGCTAATTTGAATTCCCAAACTACATCCTTTATATTGGGAACGCCAGGCCTAAACTTAAATTAACCACTCTACAGAGACCCAAGAGGGGAGGGGGGCAGCATTACCCGATTTCTTCCTATATTATTTGGCTGGACAGGCCAAGGCCATAAGTACATGGATGCCTGGAGGTCACTTTCCTAACTCTGAAAGTCATCTGTTTCATGCTGCACAGATTAGTTGCCCACTGGGTTTTTTGGAAATGAGGAAAATAACTGTCTCGAGACTGTTACCCCTGCTTCGTCCGGCACGATCGATATGGAGACAGATTAACCCCTTCATGACCAAGCCTATTTTGACCTTAATGACCAGGCCATTTTTTGCAATTCTGACCAGTGTCCCTTTATGAGGTAATAACTCAGGAACGCTTCAACGGATCCTAGCGATTCGGAGATTGTTTTTTCGTGACATATTGGGCTTCATGTTAGTGGTAAATTTAGGTTGATAATTTTTGCGTTTGTCAAAAAATCAGAAATTTGGCGAAAATTTTGCAATTTTGAAATTTTATTCTGTTAAACCAGAGAGTTATGCGACACAAAATAGTTACTAAATAACATTTCCCACATGTCTACTTTACATCAGCACAATTTTGGAAACAAAATATTTTTTTGTTAGGAAGTTATAAGGGTTAAAAGTTGACCAGCGATTTCTCATTTTTACAATAAAATTTACAAAACCATTTTTTTTTTTAGGGACCACCTCACATTTGAAGTCACTTTGAGGGGTCTATATGGCAGAAAATACCCAAAAGTTACACCATTCTAAAAACTGCACCCCTCAAGCTACTCAAAACTACATTCAAGATTATTAACCCTTCAGGTGTTTCACAGGAACTAAAGCAATGTGGAAAGAAAAAATGGACATTTTAATTTTTCCAACAAAAATTTTCTTTCAGCATCAATTTTTTCATTTTCACATGGGAAACAGGAGAAAATGGATCCTAAAATTTGTTGGGAAATTTCTCCTGAGTACAACGATACCTCATATGTGGTCATAAACCACTGTTTGGGCGCACGGCACGGCTCAGAAGGGAAGGAGCGCCATTTGACTTTTTGAATGGAAAATATGCTGGAATATTTAGCGGTTGCCATGTCGTGTTTGGAGAGCCCCTGTCTGCATAAACATTGGAGCTCCTCCACAAGTGACCCCATTTTGGAAACTAGACCCCCCAAGGAACTTATCTAGATGCATAGTGATCACTTTGAACCCCCAGGTACTTCACAAATCTGTAAAAAAAAACAAAAAAAAAAAAAACACTTTTTTTTCACAAAAATTTTCTTTTAGCCTCAGTTTTTTCATTTTCACATGGGCAACAGTATAAAATGCACGCTAAAATTTGTTGAGAAATTTCTCCTGAGTGCACAGATACCTCATATGTGGTCATAAACCACTGTTTGAGTGCACGGCAGGGGCCGGAAGGCAAGGAGCACCATTTGACTTTTTGAATGGAAAATTAGCTCCAATCGTTATCGGATACCATGTCGCATTTGGAGAGCCCCTGTGCACCTAAACATTGGAGCTCCCCCACAAGTGACCCCATTTTGGAAACTAGACCCCCTAAGGAACTTATCTAGATGTGTAGGGAGCACTTTGAACCCCCAAGTGCTTCACATAAGTTTATAACAGAGCAGTGAAAATAAAAAATAATTTTTTTTCCTCAAAAATGATTTTTAGCACACTATTTTTAATTTTCACAAGGCTAACAGGAGAAATTGGACAACAAATCTGTTTGTCCTGAGTATGCTGGTACCCCATATGTGGGGGGGAACCACTGTTTGGGCACACGGCAGGGCTCAGAAGGGAAGGAGCGCCATTTGACTTTTTGAAATGCAAATTACTTCCAGTCGTTAGCGGACACCATGTCGTGTTTGGAGAGCCCCTGTGTGCCTAAACATTGGAGCTCCCCACAAATGACCCCATTTTGGAAACTAGACCCCCTAAGGAACTTTAGATGTGTGGTGAGCACCTTGAACCCTCAAGTGCTTCACAAAAGTTTATGACGCAGAGCCGTGAAAATAAAAAAAAAAATTTTCCCCTCAAAAAATTATTTTTTAGTGCGCATTTTTTTATTTTCACAAGGGTACCAGGATAAATTAGACCCCAAAAGTTGTTGTCCAGTTTGTCCTGAGTACGCTGATACCCCATATGTGGGGGATGACCACTGTTTGGGTACACGTCGGGGCTCGGAAGGGAAGTAGTGACATTATGAAATGCTGACTTTGATGGAATGGTCTGCGGGCATCATGTTACATTTGCAGAGCCCCTGATGTACCTAAACTGTGGAACCCCCCCACAAGTGACCCCATTTTGGAAACTAGACCCTCCCAAGGAACTTATCTAGATGTGTGGTGAGCACCTTGAACCCCCAAGTGCTTCACAGAAGTTTATAACGCAGAGACGTGAAAATAAAAAATATTTTTTTTCCTAAAAAAAAAATGATTTTTAGCCAGCAATTTTTTTTTTCACAAGGGTACCAGGATAAATTGGACCCCAAAAGTTGTTGTACAGTTTGTCCTGAGTACGCTGGTGCCCCATATATGGGGGGGAACTATTGTTTGGGCACACATAAGGGCTCGGAATGGAAGTAGTGGCGTTTTGAAATGCAGACTTTGATGGAATGGTCTGCGGTCGTTATTACATTTGCAGAGCCCCTGATGTGCCTAAACAATAGAAACCCCCCACAAGTGACCCCATTTTGGAAACTAGACCTCCCAAGTAACTTATCTAGATGCCTGGTGAGCACTTTGGACCCCCAAGTGCTTCACAGAAGTTTATAACGCAGAGACGTGAAAATAAAAAAGCAATTTTTCCACAAAAATATTTTTTTAGCCCCCAATTTTTTATTTTCCCAAGGGTACCAGGAGAAATTAGACCCCCAAAGTTGTTGTGCAATTTTTCCTGAGTACGCTGATACCCCATATGTTGGGGTAAACCACTGTTTGGGCACACGTCGGGGCTTGGAAGGGAGGACGCACCGTTTAACTTTTTGAACGCAAAATTGGCTGGAATCAATGGTTGGACCATGTCGCGTTTGGAGACCCCCTGATGTGCCTAAACAGTGGAAACCCCTCAATTCTAACTCCAGCCCTAACCCCAACACACCCCTAACCACAACACATCCCTAGCCCTAATTCCAACCCTAACCATAACCCTAATTCCAACCCTAACCATAACCCTAATCCCAACCATAACCCTAATCCCAACCCATAACCCTAACCCTAATTCCAACCCTAACCCTAATTCCAACCCTAACCCTCTTTCCAACCCTAACCCTCTTTCCAACCCCAACCCTCTTTCCAACCCCAACCCTCTTTCCAACCCCAACCCTCTTTCCAACCCCAACCCTCTTTCCAACCCTCACCCTCTTTCCAACCCTCACCCTCTTTCCAACCCTCACCCTCTTTCCAACCCTCACCCTCTTTCCAACCCTCACCCTCTTTCCAACCCTCACCCTCTTTCCAACCCTCACCCTCTTTCCAACCCTCACCCTCTTTCCAACCCTCACCCTCTTTCCAACCCTCACCCTCTTTCCAACCCTCACCCTCTTTCCAACCCTCACCCTCTTTCCAACCCTCACCCTCTTTCCAACCCTCACCCTCTTTTCAACCCTAACCCTCTTTTCAACCCTAACCCTAATGGAAAAATAAAAATAAAAATATTTTCTTTATTTTATTAGTTCTGCCTACCTATGGGGGTGATAATCGGGGGTTTATTTACCTTTTCTTTCATTTTGATCACTGTGAGAGTGATCAAAATGAAAGAATGGAATCTGCAGCCGGCAGATTCGGGCGGGCACACTGCGCATGCGCACGCCATTTTCCAAGATGGCGGCGCCCATCATCCGGACCCCAGGGACACCGGGAGGGACGGGGGGACTCAGGAGGTACCGGGGGTGAGGGGGGGGATCGGAGGCTGGCGGGGAGCAGAGGGAATGGGAGGGGGGCAGACGATGACAGCGGCGGCAGATCGCCGCTGTCATTCAGTTGCGGGAGGGGCGATCGCCGGTGGGGGGGGGTGGAATCGGTGTCTCCAGCCATGTCCGATGCTACAGCAGCGTCGGACATGGCTGGATTGTAATATTTCATCAATTTTCATTTATGAAATATTACTATCGCTCTGATTGGCTGTTTCACTTTTAACAGCCAATCAGAGCGATCGTAGCGACGTGGGGGCGAAGCCACGCCCCCTGTGGTGAATTACAAAGCCCCCTGTATCTGCGGGTCGGGTGAACTTTCAGTGACCTAGGTCACCCGACCCACAGGGGGGCTTTAAAGTCATGACGCCACATAGGCGTCACTGGTCAGATTTGAACCAGGTTTCATGACGCCTATGTGGCGTCATTGGTCGTGAAGGGGTTAAAGGGGTGGTTGGATTTGGGGATATTATAGCCGAAATGCCCCTATGGAATAATGACTACCTCCCGGTGCTACTTGAACAGCCATCCGCTGAGTTTTGGATTGAGTATAGTGTCTCTACGATAGGTGATCTATATGATCATGGAACTTTGGTGTCCTTTGAACAATTACAAGTTAATCGCAGTGTCCCAAGATCCCAGTTTTTCCGTTATTTACAAATAAGGTCATCTTTTCAATCGCACATGAGATGTATAGGTATAAATAATGCCATTTCGTCTCTACCCTTGATAGGGATCCTTAAATCACAGGGCCCTCAAGGTCTCATCTCCTCTCTGTATACATAAATGTTGTCAGTGGGGACAGAATGTGCCTTAGATTCCATTAAAAAGAAATGGGAGAGGCTCATCCCGGATACACAGGGTGAGGAATGGGAAGAAATCCTGGAGTCACCAATCTGGGTATCTCCGTCTGCCAACAACAGGATGATACAATTGTATATTATTAATCAATCATATTTGACTCCAACTCAACTCTTTAAGATGGGCCAATACCAGGCATCGGAATGTTTGAGAAGTCACTCAATAGATGCAGACTTTATTCATATGATCTGGTGCGGTCCTGTTGTTGCGCAATTCTGGAGGGAGGTGACATCACTATTGACATCTTTGGTACAAACCCCTGTTCCCCTTGAGCCGCTGATCTGTCTGTCAAATGGAGTATGGGATGAGGAGGCATTGGGTCACTTTGTTGGGATTTTTCTACAGGAGACACTGTTTCTGGCACGGAAGGTACTAGCATTATGGTGGATGGGAAATTCACCTCCTTCTCTTGGGTCCTAGATCACTTTGGTAAATTTGATTATCCCATATGAACGTACGTTGTATCAAAATAGAGGGTGCCCGGATAAATTCGAAAAGATTTGGGAGAGGTGGAATTCCTCTCACCTCACTTTGCAGAGCAGAGATGTCGCATAGTAAATCGCTCATTATGTGGAAGTAGGCTGCCGAATCGTTTATGTTTTTTGTAGAGGTAGGTATGGTTTAGAAGATAGGCAGGTTTCATCATCGGAATAATAACACGAAGCTATTGTGATTTAATTGGTATTATGTTTTGATTTATTTATATACAACTAATGCACACATTATGCTTCACATTTTCAGGTTATCTGAGCATATCTATGTTCTGTATCACACTTAACATCATATACTAAATGTGTATTGTATAACTGCTTATGGTTTAATAAACAAATTTTAAAAAAAAGAAAGGATCGTAAAAATCGGAGAGGAGGAGGGGTTTGTCTTTATGTAAAGTCTTGTCTAAAGTCCACTTTAAGGGAGGATATTAGCGAAGGGAATGAGGATGTCGAGTCCATATGGGTCGAAATACATGGAGGGAAAAATAGTAACAAAATTCTAACAGAATAACAAATCTGCAGGTCGTTGGGCATCTAGGAAATAGCCACCAGATATTGTACAGTTTCACTTGTCTTTCACTAGGGGGACTTGTCAGGGAGTCACAAAAACACTCAACTTTAGGAAGGAAAAGTTTGACCAGCTTAAGGTACTGTCACATTTAGCGATGCACCAGCGATCCCGACCAGCGATATGACACGGTCAGGATCGCTGGTACATCGCTAAATGGTCGCTAGTGAGCTGCCACACAGGCAGATCTCACCAGCGACATCGCAGGGGTCAGACGAGGCGATCCTGACGTCCTCCCACCCGCGTCCACGCGTCGCTCGTCGTCACAGCAGAAAGCTGAAGACGAGAAACGGTCAAGGACGTTCTCGCGCAATCAGCGATAACCAGCGGGGGAGCAGTCGGAAGTAAGTATCAGACATAGCGATATTGCTAGCGATATCGCTTAGTGTGACAGGCCCTTTAGAGATGCTCTTAATCTGTTTTACCGGGACAATGTCCTCAGAAATAAGATTACAGATAAATGGGAAATGTTTAAGAACATCCTAAATAGGCACTGTAAGCGGTTTATACCTTGTGGGAATAAAAGGATAAGATATAGGAAAAACCCAATGTGGCTAAACAAAGAAGAGGGGCAATTAACAGTAAAAAGAAAGCATTTAAACTGCTAAATCAGGATGGCACCATTGAAGCTCTAAAAAACTATAGGGAGAAAAATATTTTATCTAAAAAACTAATTAAAGCTGCCAAAAAGGAAAAAGAGAAGCACATTGCTAAGGAGAGTAAAACTAATCCCAAACGCTCCTTCATCTATATCAATAGTAAAAGAATCATAAGTGAAAGTGTAGGCCCCTTAAAACTTTGTGAGGAAAGAATGGTTGTAGATGACGAGGAAAAAGCTAATATATTAAACACCTTCTTCTCCACGGTAGTCACAGTAAAAAATAAAATGCTAGGTGAAATGCTGAGACAAAAAGAAAACCCTATATCAAGAGTCACCAATCTAACCCAAGAAGAGGTGCAAAACCGGCTACATAAGATTAAAATAGATAAATCTCCGGATAGAATACACCCACAAGTACTAAGACAACCAAGTAATGTAATAGACAAACCATTATTTCTTCTATTTAGGGACTATAGCGACGGGGTCTGTTCCACAGGACTGGCGCATAGCAAATGTATTAATATTCAAAAAGGGCTCTAAAAGTGAACCTGGAAATTATAGGCCAGTAAGTCTATAATTGGTAAAATATGAGAGGTTTCTGAGGGATGTTATTATGGATTAGCTCAATGAGAATAACTGTTTAACTCCATATCAGCATAGGGTCAAGAAGAATCGCTCCTGTCAAACCAATCTAATCAGTTTTTATGAAGAGGTAAGCTATAGACTGGACCAAGATGAGTCTTTGGACATGGTATATCTTGATTTTTCCAAAGTGTTTGATACCTTGCCACACAAAAGGTTGGTACACAAAATGAGAATGCTCGGTCTTGGGGAAAATGTGTGTAAATGGGTAAGTAACTGACTTAATGATAGAAAGCAGAGGGTGGTTATAAATGATATATTCTCTAACTGGGTCGCTGTGATCAGTGGAGTCCTGCAGGGGTCGGTGTTGGGACCTATTCTCTTCAACATATTTATTAATGATCTGGTAGAAGGTTTACACAGTAAAATATCAATGTTTGCAGATGATACAAAACTATGTAAAGCAGTCAACACAAGAGAAGATAGTATTCTGCTGCAGATCGATCTGGATAAGTTGGAAACTTGGGCCGAAAGGTAGCAGATGCGGTTTAACAATGATAAATGTAAGGTTATACACATGGGAAGAAGGAATCAATATCACCATTACACACTGAACGGGAAGCCACTGGGTAAATCTGACATGGAGAAGGACTTGTGGATCCTAGTTAATTATAAACTTACCTGGAGAAGCCAGTGCCAGGCAGCGGCTGCCAAGGCAAACAGGATCATGTGGTACATTAAAAGAGGTCTGGACACTAGGGTGACCGCAAAAAATCGATGTCGGAATTTTGTCCGTCTGGACCCCACAAAACGATTCCCCTTTCCAGATATTGAGATAGCCAAAATTTGAGCTCGAAACGACGTTAACCCGTGCCGCTCGTCCCTCAAAGTTTGAAAAAATCCAAAGTGAGGTTTTTTGAGATTTAGGTATTTTGCATAGTCTGTTAGACTATAAAGAATGTGACAACAACATTGCAGAAATAGCCCTGACCAAATTTTCGAACCATTCTTGGTATTTGAATGCAGAGTTAGTGGGATTATCGTTTTTTGATCCCACCATTACAGACAATGAAAAGTTGTTAATGGCTAATAAATTGCTCAGTAGCACAGATGAACCATCAGAGCATGCTAGGGTTGTAAAGCCAAAAGTTAGGAAAGAAAAATTAAAAGAGGTAGGAAGTAACCGACTTTAACGACCTTCTGACAAAAGATGAAGAACAAAAGCAATATGTCCTGCAAGTTGTAAGCAAATGCCGAGCATTATATTCTGGCGTTTCAAAAACTACTTTAACAAAAGCTCTAGAATAGATTAGATAACTATGTAAAACTATCAACTCATGTAGGTTAGCGTGCTCTGATGGTTCATCTGTGCTACTGAGCAATTTATTAGCCATTAACAACTTTTCATTGTCTGTAATGGTGGGATCAAAAAACGATAATCCCACCAACTCTGCATTCAAATACCACAAATGGTTCGAAAATTTGGTCAGGGGTATTTCTGCAATGTTGTTGTCACATTCTTTATAGTCTAACAGACTATGCAAAATACCTAAATCTTAAAAAACCTCAATTTGGATTTTTTCAAACTTTGAGCAACGAGCGGCACGGGTTAACGTCGTTTGATCGAGCTCAAATTTTGGCTCTCTCAATATCTGGAAAGGGGAATCGTTTTGTGGGGTCCAGACGGACAAGATTCCAACATTTTTTTCCCCCCCATATGAGATCCGGTCACCCTACTGGACACACATGATGAGCGCATTATACTGCCTCGGTACAAATCCCTGGTTAGACAGCACATGGAGTACTGTGTACAGTTTTGGGCACCGGTGCTCAGGAATGATATAATAGAACTAAAACGAGTACAAAAGGCAACAAAATTAATAAAGGGGATGGAGGAAATACAATACACAGAGATTAGCAAAATTAGGATTATCTAGTCTAGAAAAAAGATGACTGAGGGGCAATTTAATAATCATGTATAAGTATATAAGGAGACAATACAAATCTCTCTTAAAAGAATCTGTTTATACCAAGGAGGTGATGGTCACAAGGGGGCAGAGAAGAGGATTCTTTACTGTTAAGGCAGGGAGAATCTGGAATTCCTTGCCTGAGGAGATGGTGATGGCGAATTCAGTCGAGGGGTTCAAGAGAGGCTGGGATGTCTTTTCCTGGAGCGTAAAAATATTGTATCTTACAGTTATTAGGTTCTTTAGAAGGACGTAGAGCTTAGGATTTATTTTGACGGAATATAGGCTGAACTGGATGGACAAATTTATTTTTTCTGCCTATGTTACTATTGGAAAAATAGTAATGAATATGGGGGAGTATATAGGGGTATACAGGGGTGAATATGTGGGAGTACATAGGAGTATACAGGGGTGAATATGGGTGACGACATAGGAGTATACAGGATTATAGATCAGAACACACTGAACCAAAGTAATACAGTGCCTTGCGAAAGTATTCGGCCCCCTGGAACGTTTCAACCTTTTCCCACATATCATGCTTCAAACAAAGATACCAAATGTAAATTTTTAGTGAAGAATCAACAACAAGTGGGACACAATTGTGAAGTTGAATGAAATTTATTGGTAATTTAATTTTTTTGGAAATTGAAAAACTGAAAAGTGGGGCGTGCAATATTATTCGGCCCTTTTAACTTAATACTTTGTTGCGCTTAGAGCTGCAAATCGCTTGGGGTATGTCTCTATCAGTTTTGTACATCGAGAGACTGAAATTCTTACCCATTCTTCCTTGACAAACCGCTCGAGCTCAGTGAGAATTGATGGAGATCGTTTGTGAACAGCAGTTTTCAGCTCTTTCCACAGATTCTCGATTGGATTCAGGTCTGGACTTTGACTTGGCCATTCTAACACCTGGATACGTTTATTGTGAACCATTCCATTTCAGATTTTACTTTATGTTTGGGATCATTGTCTTGTTGGAAGACAAATCTCCGTCCCGGTCTCAGGTCTTTTGCAGACTCCAACAGGTTTTCTTCAAGAAAACCATGATGCTGCCACTACCATCTTTGATAGTGGGGATGGTGTGTTCAGGGTGATGAGCTGTGTTGCCTTTACGCCAAACATATCGTTTGGCATTGTTGCCAAAAAGTACTATTTTGGTTTCATCTGACTAGAGCTCCTTCTTCCACATTTGGTGTGTCTCCCAAGTGGCTTGTTGCAAACTTTAAACGACACTTTTTATGGATATCTTCGAGAAATGGCTTTCTTCTTGCCACTCTTCCATAAAGGCCAGATTTGTGCAGTGTACGACTGATTGTTGTCCTATGGACAGACTGTCCCACCTCAGATGTAGATCTCTGCAGCTCTTCCAGAGTGATCATGGGCCTCTTGGCTGCATCTCTGATCAGTCTTCTCCTTGTTTGAGATGAAAGTTTAGAGGGACGGCCGGGTCTCGGTAGATTTGCAGTGGTATTATACTCCTTCCATTTCAATATGATCGTTGCACAGTGCTTCTTGGGATGTTTAAAGTTTTGGAAATCATTTTGTATCCAAATGCGGCTTTAGACTTCTTCACAACAGTATCATGGACCTGCATGTTTTGTTCCTTGGTCCTCATGATGCTCTCTGTGCATCCAACAGAACCCTGAGACTATCACAGAGCAGGTGCATTTATATGGAGACTTGATTACACACATGTGGAACATATTTATCATCATTAGTCATTTAGGACAAAAATGGAACAGAGATCCACAATGAACTTCTGGAGGGAGTTTGCTGCGCTGAAAGTAAAGGGGACGAATTATACTGCACGCCCCACTTTTTAGTTTTTGAATTTCCACAAAAATTTTAAATAATCAATAAATTTCCTTCAGCTTCACAATTGTGTCCCACTTGTTGGAAAAGGTTGAAAAGTTCCAGGGGGCCGAATACTTTCGCAAGGCACTGTACATATATATCACAACTAGTACTTGTGTATCAGTATATCAGTGGTGATGTGCTATATGTGCACACAACGGAATGGCAGAGCATTTGGATAGATTCAGTAAAACCTAAAAAAGGAAAGGAGAAGTCAAATAAAGGATGAAATAAAGTAAACTGAAAATAAAACACCTTCATTTAGGTAAAATGGTGTGGCACAACTAACAGGATTGCCTGCACATAGAAACAGCAGAAAGACATAAGAAGATGTGAGCACAACCCCATCTGTGGATTTCGGGCACTCAGACCATCATCACAGAGTCGGTTTCTAACTGTTTGTGCAGACACATGCACATTTGTGGCCTGCTGGAGGTCATTTTGCAGGGCTCCTCTTGTTCCTCCTTGAACAAAGGCTGAGGCAGAGGTCTTGCTGCTGGGTTGTTGCACACCTACGGCCCCCCCCTCCACATCTCCTGGTATACTGGCCTGTCTCCTGGTAGCACCTCCAGCCTCTGGACACTACGCTGACAGACACAGCAAACCTTCTTGCCACAGCTCACATTGACGTGCCATCCTGGATGAGCTACACTACCTGAGCCACTTCTGTGGGTTGTAGAGTCCGTTTCATGCTGCCACGAGTGTGAAAGCACAACCAACATTCAAAAGTGACCAAAACATCAGCCAGAAAGCATTGGTACTGAGATGTGGTCTGTGTTCCCCACCTGCAGAACCACTCCTCTATTGAGTGTGTCTTGCTAATTGCCAATAATTTCCATCTGTTGTCTATTACATTTGCACAACAGCATGTGAAATTGATTGTCAATCAGTGTTGCTTCGTAAGTGGACAGTTTGATATCACAGAAGTTTAATTTACTTGGAGTAATATTCTGTTAAGTGCTCCCTTTATTTTTTTGAGCACTGCATATAGGAGTGTACAGGGGTGAATCTGGGGGAAGCATAAAGGAGTGTACAGGTGTGAATCTGGGGGGGAGGTATACAGGGGTGAATCTGGGGGGGGAGGTATACAGGGGTGAATCTGGGGGGGAGGTATACAGGGGTGAATCTGGGGGGGAGGTATACAGGGGTGAATCTGGGGGAAGTATACAGGGTTGAATCTGGGGGAAGTATACAGGGGTGAATCTGGGGGAAGTATACAGGGGTGAATCTGGGGGAAGTATATAGGAGTATACAGGGGTGAATCTGGGGGAAGTATATAGAAGTATACAGGGGTGAATCTGGGGGAAGTATATAGAAGTATACAGGGGTGAATCTGGGGGAAGTATATAGAAGTATACAAGGGTGAATCTGGGGGAAGTATATAGAAGTATACAAGGGTGAATCTGGGGGAAGTATATAGAAGTATACAAGGGTGAATCTGGGGGAAGTATATAGAAGTATACAAGGGTGAATCTGGGGGAAGTATATACACGAGTATACAAGGGTGAATCTGGGGGAAGTATATAGGAGTATACAGGGGTGAATCTGGGGGAAGTATATAGGAGTTTACAGGGGTGAATCTGGGGGAAGTATACAGGGGTGAATCTGGGGGAAGTATACAGGGGTGAATCTGGGGGAAGTATATAGGAGTATACAGGGTTGAATCTGGGGGAAGTATATAGGAGTATACAGGGGTGAATCTGGGGGAAGTATATAGGAGTATACAACGGTGAATCTGGGGGAAGTATATAGAAGTATACAAGGGTGAATCTGGGGGAAGTATATAGGAGTATACAAGGGTGACTCTGGGGGAAGTATATAGGAGTATACAGGGGTGAATCTGGGGGAAGTATATAGGAGTATACAGGGGTGAATCTGGGGGAAGTATATAGGAGTATACAGGGGTGAATCTGGGGGAAGTATATAGGAGTATACAGGGGTGAATCTGGGGGAAGTATATAGGAGTATACAGGGGTGAATCTGGGGGAAGTATATAGGAGCATACAGGGGTGAATAATGGGGGAGAATATATGAGTATACAGGGGTGAATCTGGGGGAGAATATACAGGGGTGAATCTGGGGGAAGTATATAAGAGTATACAGGGGTGAATCTGGGGGAAGTATACAGGGGTGAATCTGGGGGAAGTATACAGGGGTGAATCTGGGGGAAGTATACAGGGGTGAATCTGGGGGAAGTATACAGGGGTGAATCTGGGGGAAGTATACAGGGGTAAATCTGGGGGAAGTATATAGTAGTATACAGGGGTGAATCTGGGGGAAGTATATAGGAGTATACAGGGGTGAATCTGGGGGAAGTATATAGGAGCATACAAGGGTGAATCTGGGGGAAGTATATAGGAGTATACAAGGGTGGATCTGGGGGAAGTATATAGGAGTATACAGGGGTGAATCTGGGGGAAGTATATAGGAGTATACAGGGGTGAATCTGGGGGAAGTATATAGGAGTATACAGGGGTGAATCTGGGGGAAGTATATAGGAGTATACAGGGTGAATCTGGGGGAAGTATATAGGAGTATACAGGGGTGAATCTGGGGGAAGTATATAGGAGTATACAGGGGTGAATAATGGGGGAGAATATATGAGTATACAGGGGTGAATCTGGGGGAGAATATACAGGGGTGAATCTGGGGGAAGTATACAGGGGTGAATCTGGGGGAAGTATATAAGAGTATACAGGGGTGAATCTGGGGGAAGTATACAGGGGTGAATCTGGGGGAAGTATACAGGGGTGAATCTGGGGGAAGTATACATGGGTGAATCTGGGGGAAGTATACAGGGGTGAATCTGGGGGAAGTATACAGGGGTAAATCTGGGGGAAGTATATAGTAGTATACAGGGGTGAATCTGGGGGAAGTATATAGGAGCATACAAGGGTGAATCTGGGGGAAGTATATAGGAGTATACAGGGGTGAATCTGGGGGAAGTATATAGGAGTATACAGGGGTGAATCTGGGGGAAGTATATAGGAGTATACAGGGGTGAATCTGGGGGAAGTATATAGGAGTATACAGGGGTGAATAATGGGGGAGAATATATGAGTATACAGGGGTGAATCTGGGGGAGAATATACAGGGGTGAATCTGGGGGAAGTATACAGGGGTGAATCTGGGGGAAGTATACAGGGGTGAATCTGGGGGAAGTATACAGGGGTGAATCTGGGGGAAGTATACAGGGGTGAATCTGGGGGAAGTATACAGGGGTGAATCTGGGGGAAGTATACAGGGGTGAATCTGGGGGAAGTATACAGGGGTGAATCTGGGGGAAGTATTTAGGAGTATACAGGGGTGAATCTGGGGGAAGTATATAGGAGTATACAGGGGTGAATCTGGGGGAAGTATATAGGAGTATACAAGGGTGAATCTGGGGGAAGTATATAGGAGTATACAAGGGTGAATCTGGGGGAAGTATACAGGGGTAAATCTGGGGGAAGTATACAGGGGTAAATCTGGGGGAAGTATACAGGGGTAAATCTGGGGGAAGTATATAGGAGTATACAGGGGTGAATCTGGGGGAAGTATATAGGAGTATACAAGGGTGAATCTGGGGGAAGTATATAGAAGTATACAAGGGTGAATCTGGGGGAAGTATATAGAAGTATACAAGGGTGAATCTGGGGGAAGTATATCGGAGTATACAAGGGTGAATCTGGGGGAAGTATATAGGAGTATACAGGGGTGAATCTGGGGGGGTGGTATACAGGGGTGAATCTGGGGGGGTGGTATACAGGGGTGAATCTGGGGGAAGTATACAGGGGTGAATCTGGGGGAAGTATACAGGGGTGAATCTGGGGGAAGTATATAGGAGTATACAGGGGTGAATCTGGGGGAAGTATATAGGAGTATACAGGGGTGAATCTGGGGGAAGTATATAGGAGTATACAAGGGTGAATCTGGGGGAAGTATATAGAAGTATACAAGGGTGAATCTGGGGGAAGTATATAGAAGTATACAAGGGTGAATGTGGGGGAAGTATATAGGGGTATACAAGGGTGAATCTGGGGGAAGTATATAGGGGTGAAGCTGGGGGAAGTATATAGGAGTATATAGGGGTGAATCTGGGGGAAGTATATAGGAGTATACGGGGTGAATCTGGGGGAAGTATATAGGAGTATACAGGGGTGAATCTGGGGGAAGTATATAGGAGTATACAGGGGTGAATAATGGGGGAAGTATATAGGAGTATACAGGGGTGAATAATGGGGGAGAATATATGAGTATACAGGGGTGAATCTGGGGGAAGTATACAGGGGTGAATCTGGGGGAAGTATATAGGAGTATACAGGGGTGAATCTGGGGGAAGTATATAGGAGTATACAAGGGTGAATCTGGGGGAAGTATATAGGAGTATACAGGGGTGAATCTGGGGGAAGTATATAGGAGTATACAGGGGTGAATCTGGGGGAAGTATATAGAAGTATACAAGGGTGAATCTGGGGGAAGTATATAGGAGTATACAAGGGTGAATCTGGGGGAAGTATATAGGAGTATACAGGGGTGAATCTGGGGGAAGTATATAGGAGTACACAGGGGTGAATCTGGGGGAAGTATATAGGAGTACGCAGGGGTGAATCTGGGGGAAGTATATAGGAGTACACAGGGGTGAATCTGGGGGAAGTATATAGGAGTATACAGGGGTGAATCTGGGGGAAGTAGATAGGAGTATACAGGGGTGAATCTGGGGGAAGTAGATAGGAGTATACAGGGGTGAATAATGGGGGAGAATATATGAGTATACAGGGGTGAATCTGGGGGAGAATATACAGGGGTGAATCTGGGGGAAGTATACACGGGTGAATCTGGGGGAAGTATATAAGAGTATACAGGGGTGAATCTGGGGGAAGTATGCAGGGGTGAATCTGGGGGAAGTATACAGGAGTATACAAGGGTGAATCTGGGGGAAGTATATAGGAGTATACAGGGGTGAATCTGGGGGAAGTATATAGGAGTATACAGGGGTGAATCTGGGGGGGGGAGGTATACAGGGGTGAATCTGGGGGGGGGAGGTATACAGGGGTGAATCTGGGGGGGGAGGAGGTATACAGGGGTGAATCTGGGGGGGGAGGTATACAGGGGTGAATCTGGGGGGGGAGGTATACAGGGGTGAATCTGGGGGGGGAGGTATACAGGGGTGAATCTGGGGGGGGAGGTATACAGGGGTGAATCTGGGGGGGAGGTATACAGGGGTGAATCTGGGGGAAGTATACAGGGGTGAATCTGGGGGAAGTATACAGGGGTGAATCTGGGGGGGTGGTATACAGGGGTGAATCTGGGGGGGTGGTATACAGGGGTGAATCTGGGGGGGTGGTATACAGGGGTGAATCTGGGGGAAGTATACAGGGGTGAATCTGGGGGAAGTATATAGGAGTATACAGGGGTGAATCTGGGGGAAGTATATAGGAGTATACAGGGGTGAATCTGGGGGAAGTATATAGGAGTATACAGGGGTGAATCTGGGGGAAGTATATAGGAGTATACAGAGGTGAATAATGGGGGAGAATATATGAGTATACAGGGGTGAATCTGGGGGAGAATATACAGGGGTGAATCTGGGGGAAGTATGCAGGGGTGAATCTGGGGGAAGTATACAGGGGTGAATCTGGGGGAAGTATACAGGGGTGAATCTGGGGGAAGTATACAGGGGTGAATCTGGGGGAAGTATATAGGAGTATACAGGGGTGAATCTGGGGGAAGTATATAGGAGTATACAGGGGTGAATCTGGGGGAAGTATATAGGAGTATACAGGGGTGAATCTGGGGGAAGTATATAGGAGTATACAGGGATGAATCTGGGGGAAGTATATAGGAGTATACAGGGGTGAATCTGGGGGAAGTATATAGGAGTATACAGGGGTGAATCTGTGGGAAGTATATAGGAGTATACAGGGGTGAATCTGGGGGAAGTATATAGGAGTATACAGGGGTGAATCTGGGGGAAGTATATAGGAGTATACAGGGGTGAATCTGGGGGAAGTATATAAGAGTATACAGGGGTGAATCTGGGGGAAGTATATAGGAGTATACAGGGGTGAATCTGGGGGAAGTATATAGGAGTATACAGGGGTGAATCTGGGGGAAGTATATAGGAGTATACAGGGGTGAATAATGGGGGAGAATATATGAGTATACAGGGGTGAATATGGGGGAGAATATAGGAGTATACAGGGGTGAAGATGGGTGAAGTATATAGGAGTACACAGGGGTGAATATGGGGAAGTATATAGAGGTGAAGATGGAGGAGTATATGGGGTGCATATAGCAGTATACAGGGGTGACTATGGGGGAGCCCGGTAATAGCGATCGTGCTGGACGCTACAACGTGACTACAGAGCAGCACCGAGTACAGGGCCTCTCATATCCATATAACGCACCAAGCACACGGCCTCATATCCATATAACGCACCGAGCACACGGCCTCATATCCGTATAACGCACCGAGCACACGGCCTCTTATATACATATAACGTCAAGTCAAATCCAAAACTTCCTCACCTGCTGCCTCAGCCTGTCCTTGTAACACCCAACCAGTCCCTCCATGCTGCGTTCACACTGACACCGGGGGAAGAGGAGGGCCAGGAAACACGTCACTGCTACATACTTGGTGGAAAGAGAGGAGTCACTAGCGAAAGTGGCTCACATGGCGGTTGAGCTTTGGCTGTATGGGCTCTTTCCAGGTGTATATTCTTGAAGATAGCAGACATTATGGGCTGCTGCTTGGCCCTGACTGCAGCCCATACATGGCACTAGAATGTATGTGCTCCTTCAAGCTATAAATTATTAAAGCCAGCAGAATATATGGGCTCCTGCCAGGTCCTGGCTGCAGCCCATACAGCGTAGTCGACTCACTTGTGTAGACTGTATGGGCTCCTGTCAGGTGTATAATATTGTAGATACATATATACAGATTGTACGGGCTCCTGTCAAGTGTATAGTATTGTAGATATAGACTATATTGGCTCCTGTAAGGTAAATATTATTGTAGATACAGACTGTATGGGCTCTTGTGAGTGATATCTATATATGTATATATATATGAGGCATCGTGATTACTCGCTAATCCCGCCCCCTGCACAGTAGCTCCACCCCCACCGCATTACCACACATAATCACGCCCCCCCGCCCCCACCACATTAACACACAATCCCGCCCCCCCACCACATTACCACACACAATCCCCGCCCCCCACCACATCACCACACACAATCCGGCCCCCTCACCACACACAATCCCGCCTCCCCAATACATCACCACATCCAATCCCACCACCTCACCACACACTATCCTGCCCCTCCATCACATTACCACACATAATCCGGCCCCCCCACCACATCACCACACGTAATCCCACCCCCCACCACATTACCACATGAGGCTCCGTCCCCCCACATTACCACACGAGGCTCCGTCCCCACACATTACCACACGAGGCTCCGTCCCCACACATTACGCTGGAATGAATAAAAAACGCACATCTTACTGAATCCAGTTTGTTTTTAATTTTACACTGAAAAAAATGTATCATTAGTATTATTCAGATTTTTAATGATTATTATTGTTATTAACTTCATTTTAATTTAATTTACCACCTGCGTAAGCGCTATTGTATGTTGTCATTATTTACTTTAGTTTAATCACCAGCAGCGTTAATTAGCAATGAGCGTGCCGAGCGTTAGCTGGCTGGAAACAGCTAGTCTAATATATAATTACCAATGAGCGGTGCCGTGCGGGATTCAAATCCCCCGCCATAGCCGCCGCACACTCATTGGCTGAGCCACCCGCCGGCTCAGCCAATGAGTGTTGCGGGATTCAAATCCCCCTCCAAGGCGCGTGGCACCGCTCATTGACTGAGTCACCCCTGGCTGTGCGGCTTTGGCGGGGGGATTCAAATCTGCGCGGCACCGCTCATTGGCTCAGCCGGCAGGGCAGGTGATTCAAATCCCCCTCCAAAGCCGTGCTGCACCGCTCATTGGCTGAGCTGCCTGCCAGCGGATGTTCATTTCACCGCACTCCCGATGCAATAGCATTGGGCCTATTTCTAGTATTATTATAGATATAGACTGTATGGCTCCTGTCAAGTATATATTATTATTAGAGATGAGCAAGTAGTGAAGTATTCGGACTCGCTAAACTTGTACCGAGTATACCGTAATACTCGGGTATTCGGAACGATTAGCGAGTCCAATGATAGTCGATGGAAAATGCGAGTAATTGTCTGCTGGACCCTACAAAGCAGTCTGGGGGCTGAGGAAAAGGCTAAAAAATGTGTAAATGTTAAAAAAAAGTATGCTGTAAACAAATGTATATAACATGGGGGCACCGGTCAGGGGCTGCATGAGTGGTTTTACACCACTGCTTCACTAGAATGTACAAACACTATTTGAAGTCCTGTGGTTTTTTGCTGCAGAGCGGGACTCGTACTCCACTTACGCAGTTCCAGTGATATATCAGAAGTGCCGTAAGAGCGAGTGATGATGGAGGCGATCTTCTGACAGCTAAGTGTGTAAGTGGTGTAAGGAGAGCGATCTGCCCTAGGGGCTGTGTGATGGTTAACGCATGAAGAAGTCACCCATCATCAGCAGCACAAGGGATTCAAAATAATACAGCTTGGACTACTGTCCTTGTTGTTCCACTGCCACTGCCCAATGTGTAGGCATAGACATAGTGTCTCCAGAAATTAGCCCAAGGGGCAGTATCATAGTTGATGAAGGAAGCAGGATAGGTTGGAAGGGCTAAACAATGATCAATCTGCTAGGACTACTAGCATAGTAGTTGCAGTGCCCAGTGTCCAGGCATAGCCACAGTGTCTCCAAAAATTAGCCCAAGGGGCTGTATTAGGCTAATTTCACACTTGCTTTTTTTTGCAGCGCGTTTTTAGCGCAAAAAAACGCATAGAAAAAAGGCATACAAATGCATACAAACGCTGCGTTTTTTTCAAGCATTTTTATGCGCATGCAGGAAAAAAACGCAGCGTTTGTATGCGTTTGTATGCGTTTTTAGTGCGTTTGCGTTTTTTTACAGATTTTTGGACAACCCCCAAAAAAGAAAAAAAAAAACATTCAACAACACACAAGACCAATGGGACGTCAATGTCAGTGTGGTATGTTAATATATAGACCCTGTCTACAGTATTCTTCCGATTTGCTTGATTCTTCTCTTGTCACCATGGATCTGCGCTGGAAGAGTTTTCACTTCAATTTGGATTTGGACATCGCGATGGCTCAGGCGTATGCAGTTGCTTGCCATGAACAAAGGAAGAGAAAGAGGCAGTGAAGACGGCAGCGGCGGCGTATGTGGATACATCCGATTGTTGAACTCCGGGAGAGCCGTGGGGCATACCACACCCTCTACAGTGAGCTACAGGCAAACCCGGAGAAATTTACAGATTATATCCGGATGTCCCAAGAAAGCTTCAGGGATTTGCTTGCTCGTGTCCAACAATCCATCTGGAAACAGGACACACAGCTCCATCGTGCGATTCCTCCTGAGAAACGGCTACTGGTGACATTACGGTACGTAATATTTAAAAACCAAGGGGTGCGGTCTGATGGGTTTTTTTTAAATTTAGTATTCAAAACCTTGGGTAATTAGTTTTCGTGAATGTACTAATATTTTATTTTATAGTTTTTTAAAATAATATACATAAATATTTTACTTCTTTCTCTGTTCACAGATTCCTGGCGACTGGAGAAACCCTATCTTTACTACACTTCCAGTACCGTATTGGAATCTCTACCTTGTCTGGAATTGTTGTGGACACCTGCCGGGCTCTCTGGAATGTTCTTTGTCCAGAATTTATGCCCCTGCCCACCGCTGAAAAGTGGATGGAAATTGCTGACAAATTCTGGACAGTATGCAATTTCCCCAACTGTTTGGGAGCTGTTGATGGTAAACACATATGGATCATCAAACCCAAAAGAACAGGATCTGAGTACTATAATTACAAAAAGTACTTTTCAATAGTACTCATGGCCATTGCGGATGCCGGATGTATGTTTGTAGCAGTGGACATTGGAGCATTTGGCCGTGGTAATGACTCACAGGCTTTTAAAAACTCAGACATGGGCCGGAGGTTGTGTGGCAACCAATTTAATATCCCTATGCCACGGCCTCTTCCTCACACCGAAGCTCCGCCACTGCCCTTTGTAATGGTTGGGGATGAGGCTTTTCAAATGTGCGCAAACTTACTGAAACCCTACTCCAGCCCGGACTTGGACCACACCAAAAAAATATTTAATTACAGGCTGACCAGGGCCAGAAGAATTGTCGAGTGTGCTTTTGAGATTCTTGTCTCAAGATGGCAAATTCTCGGCACAGCCATAAATCTTAAACTTCAAACGGTCGATGAGGTGGTGAAGGCGTGTGTGGTTCTACATAATTTTGTGATGGCTAAAGAGCACCCGACCTTTGAACTGGAGGATGATGCTCCTAACCCATTGCCTGAATTCACTCAGCACCCTCTCAGGTCATCCGTTGAAGTTGGCCAAATGAGGGACCAATTTGCGGCCTACTTTATTTCTGATGTAGGACGGGTGCACTGGCAAGATGAAATGTTGTAAGAATGTTTTCGTTTGTTTATGGTAATAAAAAACCTTATTTGATACCATTACTGAGTGCACTATATTTTTTACACTCCAATTAAATAAAAAACTTCCCATGTATACCTGTGAATTTTTTGATGTTCTCACACCTGGGCAGGTAAATACACATATGAGTTAAAATGCAGCATTGCTAGTCTGCGTGAAATATATTGGAACGTAAGCAAAGCTGCATGTTAAATCTGATGTGTATTAGCCAGGCCATGATTGATAACTATAACCAGGCCATGATTGATAAATAGTTATGATTAAGACTTTTGAGCGACGTTGGTAGGATCGGGTTTCAGGAAACCAAATTTTTTCAAAAGAAAATTGTCCAACTAGTGTAAAAAAAAGTATGAGATTCGTTCAAAACCCAACCCCAATGCAAGTCAATGGGGAATAAAAGTCAGCATTGAGTGGATGAATGTAATCAGCTCAATTCCAACTTTTATTTAACATTAACTAAAATTGTGGTAGTGTTTAGAAAGAAACGTTTTTTTTAGAAAGAAACTTATTTTTTTTTACAAGTTTCACCAGTTTGTTTTTCAGGAAACCAGATCCTAGTCGTTAAAACTCGAGTTATTATACTAGGCCTTGGTATGACTATACTAGGCCTTGGTATTTAACATATGACTATACTAGGCCTTGGTATTTAACATATGACTATACTAGTCCTTGGTATTTAACACATGATTATACTAGGCCTTGGTATTTATTATACTAGGCCTTGTTATTTCACATATGACTATACTAGGCCTTTGTATTTAATGTTAAATACAAAGGCCTAGTATAGTCATATGATTATACTAGGCCTTGGTATTTATTATACTAGGCCTTGTTATTTCACATATGACTATACTAGGCCTTTGTATTTAATGTTAAATACAAAGGCCTAGTATAGTCATATGACTATACTAGGCCTTTGTATGTAACATATGTTAAATACAAAGGCCTAGTATAGTCATATGACTATACTAGGCCTTTGTATTTAACATATGTTACATACAAAGGCCTAGTATAGTCATATGACTATACTAGACCTTGGTATTTAACATATGACTATACTAGGCCTTGGTATTTAACATATGACTATACTAGGCCTTGGTATTTAACACATGATTATACTAGGCCTTGTTATTTCACATATGACTATATTAGGCCTTGGTTTTTAACATATTACGTGTATTTACCAATCAGTGTGTGTGAGCGGCGCCAAAAACATTAATCAAACTTTGTTATGGTGAACCACAAATGTAAATTTATTTTTAACCACAAAAATATAAAAAAAAATTATTTTTTTCGGCGTTTGGGGGCAGATGGTTGCAATTTGGGGGTGTGCAGGGAAGATGCAACACTTGCAGTTGAAGACGGTGTTTGAGGTGAAGGGGTAACAAAACTTGTGGGGGAAGGTAGTCCAGTTAAGGGAATTAAACTAGGAACACTTGGAGGAGATGAAATAGGTTCAGGTACATCTGTTCTAAGTGCATGTCGCCGTAAGCTTGTCTGCCTGGACCTACTTGGGCCCAATGCCCGCCTTGATTGATTTCGCCTTGAACTTGGGGCAAATATTGAATGGAGGTCCCCCGTCTGCTGCTGTGGCTGCTGCTGCTGCTGTGGCTGCTGCTGAGGTGGCTGCTGCTGCTGCTGTGACTGCTGCTGCGGTGGCTGTTGCTGCTGTGGCTGCTGCTGATGCTCTGTGCTGGCAGTGCTCGTCCTTGCAGGAGGACTGGTGGCGGCAGTGATGGTCCAGGTTTGCGGAGTGGTGGTGGCAGGGCTACTACATGTTGTTGTAGCGGCAGGGCTGTTCCACGTTTGCCTAGTGGTGGCTGTGCTCCACGCATGCATGGGGGTGGCGGTGGTGCTCCAGACAGGAGCAGCGCTTGCCATGGTGGTGTTGGTGAAGTGACCAGCTGCACTCAGACTTGTGGTGGTGTAACGGTGGGTGTCCTGGCTTTGAATAGAGGTGTCCGTGCAGTGGTATGCAGCACAAGTCGGTAGTGAGGTGAAGCGAGTCAATGGTGGCACAGGTGGAAATGACACCACTGACTGCTGCCCGTACCGATTATGCTGCATACCCTGCAAGAAAGCATTGTTGCAGGCCTGCAGCACATTCAGCTGTTGCTCAGGACTAAGGTGTTCCGTCATGCCCTTTTCAATCTTACTAAAAAAATGTTGCGCTCGTCTATTGAGGTCGACCTCCAGACGGTCAAGGCGCTGTTCGACAGAATTGAAGCGGTGTTCAAAGTGGTTAAAACCACGTTCCATGAGTGCAAACCCGCTTTCAACTCTGTCGGACAGCGACTTGAGGCTGGCATTAAAGGCCTCGCTCAAGTGCATAAACTCGGGCAAGACATTCCTGTCCAAGGCCCTCTGCCGCTGGCGGGTAGTGCCCGCATAACCAGTGGCAGAGACCTGGGACAGGGGAACACCTGATGGCCCAGCTTTCTGGTCACCAGCTGTGTGTGCGGCTGACCTGCAAGGTGCTTCCTGGCTGTCGGATGGCTGGGACGGGTCAGAGGACGTCCGAGGAAGGACCGCTCCAGGGCCAGGTTGCAGGGTGCTGCTCCAGGTGCTGTGGAAGAAAGGAAAATCATTACTACCATGCCTTTACAAGAAGCATCAGCTGTGGATTAGAAAAACACAGATTAATAAAAATAAAAACCCAAAATTTATATTACTTACGATCTGGTGCAAGGACCGGTCTTAGGAACTGCAACGTGTGATAGTGACGGTATCTAGTTCTGGTCCTTGACGCAGATCCACTGCTAACCTGGCCCTCAGCACGAACATCACTGTTGAAGCGGTCCTTGATCGAACTCCAACGTGTTTGGACTTTGTCCACTGTTGGAAAAAAAAACAGTGCCATCAAGGACAACAGTCACTGCGGCACAATATAGCAATATAATACTCAAAGCAGTCACTGTAGAGCCCGATGACACTGTTGGGTTTCCTGCTAGAATATATCTAGCACGAAACCCAACAGTGACATCAAGGACAACAGTCACTGCGGCACAATACAGCAATACAATACTCAAAGCAGTCACTGTAGAGCCCGATAACACTGTTGGGTTTCCTGCTAGAATATATCTAGCACGAAACCCAACAGTGCCATCAAGCACAACAGTCACTGCGGCACAATACAGCAATACAATACTCAAAGCAGTCACTGTAGAGCCCGATGACACTGTTGGGTTTCCTGCTAGAATATATCTAGCACGAAACCCAACAGTGACATCAAGGACAACAGTCACTGCAGACAATACAGAGCAGGGAAATACTTACTAAACGCCTTTTTGGAGGATGCTGTGGTGCTGTCCCAGCCTTCCATCAACGCTGCGGCCACCTCATTCCATAGCCGCCGGGTCACCACAATGTCCTTGTACAGCCGGTCACGGCTGTCCCACAACGGGGCACGCTCCTGGACCAGGCTGATGAGCTGCTCATTATCCAGGTAGACGTCTTCATCCCGTTGTGGAACCTAGACAAAACACATTCATTAGAATAATCAAATTTAAATTGAATAAAAAGTTACAAAAAAAAAAATACAGAAAAGATGAAAAATAGAAGATAAAAAATAAAGAACATTACAAGTCATTTGATACATACATTCCGTATCACCACCGGGACTTGGCTTCGCTGCTCCTGCTCTTCGCCCTCAGTAGTCCGGTCCGCAGAAGATGATGATGTCTTAAAAAAACGTAAGAGATTTGGAGTAGCAGCAGATATACTTATCAGATGCACGAAAATAATCACCTCACGGTGTGCTTGCGCCAATTCCTGCCTCGATGGGGAATATTCTGATTCCGAAGACATACTGCATGTAAAAATAATAAAAATCATTAGTACATACACAATTTAAAAGGACAGGCACACGATGTAATAATACATTCTTGACGCTGATAGAAGATGGGTTCGTTGCTGAATGTCTGCTCTCCAATCTGTCACTGTAGTAGTGGTACAGTGTTGGCAGACACCTCCTTTATATAGACTTTTTTTTTTTTTTACTTTAGAATTTTATAACCTGTCTAAATAGTGGACACCAAAAAAAAAATGCAGCGCTAAAAAAACGCATACATGCGCATGCCAGTGCGCACGTATGCGCATCCATAGGCCATAATGGCCTTTTTTAGCGCAAAATGTGCGCATACGTGCGCATGCGCTTTTTTGAAGTGGTTGGGCCGACCAAAAAATGCAACATATAGCGTCTGGAAAATAAAATCGCACACCACAAAAAAACGCAGCGCACGAAAAACGCATACGTGCACATGCCAATGCGCACGTATGCGCGCCCATGTTAAATATAGGGGAAAAAAGCGCATGCGCACGTATGCGGTTTTTTTCCAGCGCCAAAAAACGCAAATGTGAAACCAGCCGTATAGTAGATGAAGGAAGCAAGACAGGTCTTAAGGGCCAAACAATTATGATGAAGCTAGGACTACTAGCATAGAGGTTGCAGTGTCCAGGCATAGCCATAGTGTCTCCAAAAATTAGCCCAAGGGGCTGTATCATAGTTGATGAAGGAAGCAAGACAGGTCTGAAGGGCAAAACAATTATGATGAAGCTAGGACTACTAGCATAGAGGTTGCAGTGCCCAGTGTCCAGGCATAGCCATAGTGTCTCCAAAAATTAGCCCAAGGGGCTGTATCATAGTTGATGAAGGAAGCAAGAGAGGTCTGAAGGGCAAAACAATTATGATGAAGCTAGGATTACTAGCATAGAGGTTGCAGTGCCCAGTGTCCAGGCATAGCCATAGTGTCTCCAAAAATTAGCCTAAGAGGCTGTATCATAGTTGATCAAGGAAGCAAGACAGGTCTGAAGGGCCAAACAATTATGATGAAGCTAGACTACTAGCATAGAGGTTGCAGTGCCCAGTGTCCAGGCATAGCCATAGTGTCTCCAAAAATTAGCCCAAGGGGCATGATACCATGGTTGATGAAGGAAGAAGGGTCTCACTCTCATCACAAGTGCCTCCGATGGGAAATATTAATTAAGGTAACATTGTTTTTAGCTTATTGACCATGAGGTACATGTGGCAGAAGCAGGATTTGAAAACGTGTAAGAAGAAGAAAGGGGGCTTGTATGGTAAGGGATGGACGTGAACACCAATTTAAAAAAAATAACGTTTCAGGTGACTTTACGTTGGGATACTGTCATCTGGAGGGCTTAAATACTGTTGCGAAACCTAGTCATTGTTAAATTTTATCAGAGTCAGCCTGTCTGCATTCTCTGTAGTCAACCCTGTGCGTGTATCTGTGATGATTGCCCCAGCGTCACTGAAAACGCGCTCTGACATCACACTAGCAGCAGGGC
The DNA here is from genome assembly GCF_039654945.1 of Dendrobates tinctorius. NCBI lineage: Eukaryota > Metazoa > Chordata > Amphibia > Anura > Dendrobatidae > Dendrobates > Dendrobates tinctorius. The sequence continues at coordinate 2,443,471 of NW_027361776.1, read as the reverse complement.
AGGCCAGCACCTCCAAGGCATATAAGGAGAGGTCGGGCCAACTATGCAGCTTGGATACCCAGTAATTAAATGGTACAGAAGCGTCAGGAAGGACGCAGGTATGGTCACTTAGATAGTCGTTGACCATCTTGTTCAACTTCTCCCTCCTTGACATTGCTACTGTTCCAGCTAGTCCTTGGCGATGAGCCAGTTTATTGAAGATGGCCCAGTTTATGGACATTTTACCACCACCTCTTTTGGACCTGCTTGGCATGTCTCTCCCCATTAATGCATGCTGTTGCACAGAGCTGATACCTGTGCTAGCAGTGGTGTCTGAGGGTGCTGTTGCCATCAAATGATCGACAACGGCCTTAAAGGATTCCATTGTGAAACCCCTTGGTGACTGCAACAATAGCGAAGGAAATTTGTCCTTGTACCGTGGTCTAGAAAGGTGGACAACCAGTATAGGTTGCTGACACTGACTCTCCTCCTTCACCTCCTCCTCTCCAGCCCACCCATGCTGGACAGACATGAAGCTGGGGTTGGGATTCCCCTCTGTAGCATGAGGTGTCCCCTCGGTACCACTGAAAAAGAAGTCCTCTCCTTCCTCATTTTCATCATCATCTTCATCCCCCAATGTTACCTGATGATATTGGCTGGGCTAGGTAGGATCATCCATTGTCAAATCTTGCTCCATACCCAGCTGCTGGGCACGCAAAGATTCAATTTTTTGATTCTGCAGCGATTTTTTCAGCAGATATAGCATAGGGATGGTTACGCTGATAATAGCCTGATTACCGCTCACAAGCTTGGTGCAGTTCTCAAAGTTATCAAGCACCTCACAAATATCAGCGATCCACACCCACTCGACAGTTGTTATATGTCTTGACTGAGTCTCAGGGTGACGGGCATGTTTAAGCTGGTATTCAGCAAGTGCCCTCTGCTGCTCACCCTTGCCAACATATGATATCTTGAGTTCCACCATGTTGGCAGTTCGCAAATAAGTCTGTGGTTTGGCAAATTAAATTGCTTTTGAAGCGCTGCAAGACCGGCAACAGCGGTTGAGGAATGGCGGAAATGGGCACAAATACGGCGCACCTTCTCAAGTAGGTACGACAAGTCAGGGTATGTTTTTTATAAATTTCTGCACCACTAGTGTTAGCAGCGGATTAATCAGCGTAACAGCCAGAGTCAGCAACACAGAATGTAGATTTATTCATATCCAGGTTGAACAGCTTACAGCATGAAATGTGATCAGTCTGGTATCTGCTGTGGCTTGCAGCATGGGAGCATTAGAACAACAAGAAGGGAAGAGAAGGAGGGGGCATCCTGTCTGTTTTTTTTTTTTGTCACTGAAATTTGTTAACAATCTCACAATATGCACAATATATAAAACAGTACAGTAGTAGTTGTTGCAATACATACAGATCAATATGCATTATTCCAACACCCCCACTCAACAACTACTTATACTCTTAGTCCCAGTGTGGTTCTCAATTCTTGGAGCCTGGCTCGTGGCAATGGCTTTGTCATAATGTCAGCTGCCATCTTATCAGTTTCACAATAGACGAACTGAATTATGCCGCGATCTATCAAATCACATAAATGATGATGTCTGACGTCAATGTGCTTGGTTCTAGCACTGATCTTTTCACTGCATGCAAGTTTAATGCATCCTTGGTTGTCCTCATAAATCACCGTCTGCTGAGTTGACGGTGTGCCAAAATCATCCATCAATTGTCTTACCCAAATGACCTCCTGGCTTGCATAGGCTGCAGACACATACTCCGCTTCTGTAGATGACAAGGCAACAGACACTTGTTTCCTACTATACCAGGAGATTAAACTTTCTCCAACTTTAAACAAGTATCCGCTTGTGGATTTACGATCATGCGAATCACCAGCCCAATCTGCATCTACATAGCCGGTGAGTTCTAGATCTCCCGTTGCAGACAGCTTTAAATTTACATCTTGCGTTTCTTTTAAATATTGGAGAAGTCTCTTAACAGCATTCCAGTCTCTTTGGCATGGTTTTTCCACATATCTGCAAAGGATTCCAACTGTTGTTGTGATATCCGGTCGAGTCATATGTATAGAAGTGCCCCCACTGCCTGACGATATTTCTCATTGTTTGGCAACAGGTCATCTTCTCCTTGCAGCTTCAGGTAGGATGGTTCCATTGAGGTTGATATACCTTTGGCTTCTGACATTCCAAACTGATTCAGAATCGAATTAATTTTTGCACTTTGGTTTAGAAGAAAACTTCCATCTTCCTCTCTCTGGATTTGGATTCCTAGATAATATGTCACATTTCCAAGGTCTTTCGTTTCAAAATGCTGGTTCAGAATTTCAGCCATTTTTCCAATTTCTGCGTCTTCCTGATGAACTACAATCACATCGTCCACATATAAGAGAATATACATCCACTTTCCATCTGTATATTTTGTGTATAAGCATGGATCCGCTTGACCTCTTTTAAAACCTTCTTCCAACAAGACCTTATTCATCTTGGTATTCCATGCTCTTGCTGATTGCTTAAGACCATAAAGGGATTTTTGTTGTTTGCAAACAAGATTCTCTTCACCCCCTTTTACATAACCTTCAGGTTGAGTCATGTATAAGTCCTCCTCAATATCACCATTTAAAAAGGCAGTTTTTATATCCAAATGTCTGACATTCATCTTTTGTACAGCAGCTACAGCTAACAAAGCTCTGAACGTGGTCTGTTTAGCGACTGGAGCAAACATAGCATCGTAATCTTCGCCATACTTTTGAGAATATCCTTTTGCCACCAACCTTGCTTTAAATCTGTGGACTTTACATTCAGAGTCATATTTGGTTTTGAAGACCCACTTGCACTTGATTGCCTTTTTGCCCTGTGGCAGCTTGGTGAGTTTCCAAGTTTGAAGTTGATGAAGCGATTTGATTTCCTCATTAGCAGCATTGATCCACTTTGTTCTTTCATGGACAGGTAGTTCTTGCATTTCATCCCATGACTGCGGCTCTGATTCAGGTAGTGTCTTGACTATGTAGGATAGACGTTTAGCTGCTAAGCCTCTGTTTGATCATGAAGATCTCCTGATTTCAGATTCACCTGATTTTTCTGTTGTTCCTTTCTGTGGTTGAAGAAACCAGCCAGACCTCTACATCCTCCTTGTTATTGTCTTGTAATTGTGACTTCAGCTGGACTACTGGCGTGATGTCACAAAAGTGGGGGGAGACAAAGTTCTCATCAATCACTACATCTCTACTTATTGTGACCTTGTTTGTTTCTGGGTGTAGACTCCTATAACCTTTCTGGGTTTCACTGTAGCCTACCAGGATCCCTTCCTTAGCGTGAGATTCCCACTTAGTTCGCCTTTCTTTGGGAACATGTACAAGCGCTTTACTTCCGAATATTCTTATATGATGCAGTTTTGGCTTTCTGCTGTTCCATTGCTCAAACAGAGTTTTCTCTGTAGCTTTACCTGGTAGTCTGTTCTGAAGATAGCAAGCTGTCATGATTGCTTCACCCCAATATGCTGTGGGCAGATTTGCATCAAACAACATACTTATTCCACTTTCACAGAGTGTTCGGTTCCTTCTTTCCGCGACACAATTTTGCTCAGGATTGTACGGTACAGTGGTCTGAAATAGGATTCCATTTTTCTTTAAAATGCTCTGTGTCTCATTACTTGTGTATTCAGTCTCATTATCTGCACGTAGAATCTTTGGCATTCTCCCAAATTTATTATATACCTCAGCTAGATATACTTCAAGTTTCTCTGGAACTTCTTTCTTGCTGTGAAGCAGATGGACAACTGTATATCTTGAATGATCATCAATAAATGTGAGAAAATATCTCTTCTTCCCAGGAGTCTGAGTGCTCATTGGACCACAGACATCTGTATGTATTAAATCTAGTGTCTGTTCTGTTCTTGTAGTACTTCTCTTAGGAAAAGCTTTTCTAGACATTTTCCCTTTGATGCAGCTAGTACATTTCATTACAGTCATATGTAAAAGTTTGGGCACCCCTATTAATGTTAACCTTTTTTCTTTATAACAATTTTGGTTTTTGCAACAGCTATTTCAGTTTCATATATCTAATAACTGATGGACTCAGTTATATTTCTGGATTCAAATGAGGTTTATTGTACTAACAGAAAATGTGCAATCTGCATTTAAACAAAATTTGACCGGTGCAAAAGTATGGGCACCCTTATCATTTTCTTGATTTGAACACTCCTAACTACTTTTTACTGACTTCCTGAAGCACTAAATTGGTTTTGTAACCTCATTGAGCTTTGAACTTCATAGCCAGGTGTATCAAATCATGAGAAAAGGTATTTAAGGTGGCCACTTGCAAGTAGTTCTCCTATTTGATTCTCCTATGAAGAGTGGCATCATGGGCTCCTCAAAACAACTCTCAAATGATCTGAAAACAAAGATTAATCAACATAGCTTTTCAGGGGAAGGATACAAAAAGTTGTCTCAGAGATTTAACCTGTCAGTTTCCACTGTGAGGAACATAGTAAGGAAATGGAAGAACACATGTACAGTTCTTGTTAAGCCCAGAAGTGGCAGGCCAAGAAAAATATCAGAAAGGCAGAGAAGAAGAATGGTGAGAACAGTGAAGGACAATCCACAGACCACCTCCAAAGACCTGCAGCATCATCTGGCTGCAGATGGTGTCACTGTGCATCGGTCAACAATACAGCGCACTTTGCACAAGGAGAAGCAGTATGGGAGAGTGATGCGAAAGAAGCCGTTTCTGCAAGCACGCCACAAACAGAGTCGCCTGAGGTATGCAAAAGCACATTTGGACAAGCCAGTTACATTTTGGAAGAAGGTCCTGTGGACTGATGAAACAAAGATTGAGTTGTTTGGTCATACAAAAAGGCGTTATGCATGGAGGCTAAAAAACACAGCATTCCAAGAAAAACACTTGCTACCCACAGTAAAATTTGGTGGAGGTTACATCATGCTTTGGGGCTGTGTGGCCAATGTTGGCACCGGGAATCTTGTTAAAGTTGAGTCGCATGGATTCAACTCAGTATCAGCAGATTCTTGACAATAATGTGCAAGAATCAGTGACGAAGTTGAAGTTACGCAGGGGATGGATATTTCAGCAAGACAATGATCCAAAACACCGCTCCAAATCTACTCAGGCATTCATGCAGAGGAACAATTACAATGTTCTGGAATGGCCATCCCAGTCCCCAGACCTGAATATCATTGAACATCTGTGGGTTGATTTGAAGCGGGCTGTCCATGCTCGGCGACCATCAAACTTAACTGAACTGGAATTGTTTTGTAAACAGGAATGGTCACAAATACCTTCATCCAGGATCCAGGAACTCATCAATAGCTACAGGAAGCGACTAGAGGCTGTTATTATTGTTGAGGTGCCCATACTTTTGCACCGGTCAAATTTTATTAAAATGCAGAGTGCACATTTTCTGTTAGTACAATAAACCTCATTTGAATCCAGAAATATAACTGAGTCCATCAGTTATTAGATATATGAAACTGAAATAGCTGTTGCAAAAAACAAAATTGTTATAAAGAAAAAAGGTTAACATTAATAGGGGTGCCCAAACTTTTACATATGACTGTATCTGGTTACATAGATCAATTGTAATGTCCTCAGCTAGTTGCTTTTGAACTAACTTCCTTATTGCTTCTGTGTCTCTGTGTGCTAGGCGCCTATGCCATACGTGAATGCAGTTATTGTGCCTTTCTTCCTGAGCAGTGTACACACACTCTTTGCATTTAAGCTGGTAAAGTTCATTTGTGATTTTTCCTTCTGCTAGTGTGTGGCCCTCTTTTGAGATGATGCAGCTATCATGCTTAAATGTAACTTCATTTCCTTGTTTTGTGAGTTTCTTCACAGATGGTAAGACTAGGCACAGAGAGCACATCTTTTACTGGGATCTTCTTGCTTTGTGTTGGTGAGATTTGACAATCAATATAACCATCTCCTATACCTTGTGAAGTCATGTACTGACCATTAGCCATAATCACTTTCTCTGACTTACTTTGGTTAAGCTTAGAAAAGAAGTCCCTGTTATTAGTCATGTGACTAGTTGCTCCAGAGTCTATACACCATGCATGCTTTGATGTATTTACACTGACAGTAAATGCAGTTTCAGTATTCACAGAATCATTTTCTGCAGACACAGCACTTTTAACCCTTTGAAGACTGCTTTGCTTTTTCAGCTGATTCATTCTAGCTTTCCAGACTCTGCAGTTGGCTTTCAAATGTCCTGATTTCTTGCAAACAAAACATTCACGTGTTTCTTTTAGGTGCTTTGTTATCATTTAGATTTTGTGTCTGTAAAGCAGATTCTGCATCGCATGTCCTGCTGTTTACACCTTCCGCTTTCCGCTTATATTCATCTATGAGCTTCCCTCTGACATACTCCAATGTAAGCTCATCATCTGGGCGCGCATCTAGTGCGGTTACAAGCGTGTCATAGTTTTCTGGAAGATCACTAAGCAGTAATGCGGCTACATAAAAGTCCCTCAAATCTTCCTCATGAGATAAAGTTTATTGCTTAAATTTATGCTCTCATGCACCTTTTGCAGCTTTGTTAACAATCTCACAATATGCACAGTCTGGTATCTGCTGTGGCTTGCAGCATGGGAGCATTAGAACAACAAGAAGGGAAGAGAAGGAGGGGCATCCTGTCTGTTTTTTTTTTTTTGTCACTGAAATTTGTTAACAATCTCACAAAATGCACAATATATAAAACAGTACAGTAGTAGTTGTTGCAATACATACAGATCAATATGCATTATTCCAACAACTAGGTTCAGCACGTGAGCCATGCATGGTACGTGTGTCAGCTTCCCGAGCTTTAAAGCTGCCACCAGATTACGCCCATTATCACAAACAACCAGATCAGGTTGGAGTTGCAGTGGGGAGAGCCACTGATCGGTCTGTTGTTTTAGTCCTTGACACAGCTCTGTTGCAGTGTGTGGTGTTTCACCTAAGCAGATCAGCTTCAGCAGAGCGTGTTGCCGCTTTGCCGATGCGCTGCTGCACAGCTCCCAACTTGGGAGTGATGTGGAGGGTAATTCAGCATAGGATGATGAGGCGGAGAAGGAAGAGGGGAGACTGGACGTATATGATGAGGCAGAAACCCTGATTGTGGTTGAGCCCGCTATTCGTGGCGTGGGTAGGATATGTGTTGATGGTCCAGTTTGAGACTTTGTCCCACCCTCCACCAGATTGAGCCAGTGTGCTATGACAGAGCTGTATCATCCCTGGCCACAAGTACTTGTCCACGTGTCTGTTGTAAGATGGCCCTTCCCGGTTACGGCGTTGGTGAGAGCATGCTTTAGATTGTTTAAGACGTGAGGTGTAACGCGGGAACGGCACACCGGGAAAAATAGTGCCTGCTGGGAACCGAGTATCGTGGGGCAGCCACAGCCAAAAGATCACGGAAAGACTGTGTCCCCACAAGCCTAAACGGCCACAACTTCACAGCTAGCAACTTGGCAATGTTCATGTTCATTATTTGTGCTTGTGGGTGTGTGGCTTGGTATTTACGCCTCCTTTCATGCATCTGGGGCACGGACAATTGGACGCTTTCTGGGACAAGCAAGTGGATGAGCTTGTTGTGGCCTGTGTCTGTGCAACCACAGCTTGTGAGCAAGAGGTATGATGATCACCTGCTTCCTGCCCAGCAGATTGGAAAGGACATATCACAAGTGACATGGCAGTGGTTTATCCCGCAGTCACATACACTGATTTGGTACCCTGTTGTTCAGCCCACCAACTAGGGTGCTTGGCTGCCATGTGTTTCTGCATACTGGTGGTGCTTTGGTTGCCTTCTACCTGGCCTCTGCTCAGTTTCCTATGGCAGATGCTACAGATGACAACATTTGGTTCAGAAGGACTATCGGAAAAAATTTCCAGACAGTGGCTGAACGCACCCTTGCCTTGACTTGGGGCACAGAGGGATTGCTCTTGGCAACAGTTGACACACTTCGCACTCTGCTCCAACCAGCAGCTCTTGGTGCCTTTCTTGGTGCTATGTATCCACCTTCTTCCTCTGTGCTGCTGTGCTGGCTATGCATGCCAACAGTCCAGGTCGGATCGGTCGTCTCATCTTCGACCACCTCATCTTCCATGTTATCCTCCTTCCGTGGTGATATTGGCAACTGGCCAAATGGCAACTGTGTGTCATCACCATCAGCCTCCACCTCTTCACCCGGTATATCACGTGGATGAAAGTGGCTTTCTTCTGGCCGTGGGGTTTCAAATATTTGGCTATCATCAACAGAAGATACCCACTCACGTTCCTCTTCAATGTCACACAGTGAGAGGCCAGAGACAATGAAAGGAAATGGATCAAACAGATCCTCGGAGTGACCAAGGTTGGGGTGAAATGTTTCCTGTGACTCCTGACCGGGTGATGAACTAGGAACAGGTTGAGAATAGGATGACCCAGCTGTTGTGAATTCGCTTTCTGGCCTACCTCTGGTTACTACTGAACGTAGTGGAGCTGGTCAAATTGACAGAGGGGTTGCGAGTTCTCTTCTGGGCTCCCTCTGGTGGTTACTGGAGGTAGTGGAGCTGATCTGATTAACAAAGGCTTGCCACCTGATAATGAGGACGACGATTGGAGATCTGGGGTTTCAGACTGGATTTAAGACAGCCGACTCCCTCTATCCCTGCTGGTGACTTTTTCCTGCTTCCTGAGGTCTTAGTTTCCAGCTCAGTCCCTGCATGTTCAGCTAAGTGTTCTTTTGCTATTCTGTTTACATTTGATCTGGTTTTGTCTATTTCAGTTTTGTGTGGGTCAGCCAGCTGTGCTGAATCACCCTCCATATGTTACTGCTTGTGCCAGTTTTTGTCCCTTATTAGATTGGCCTCTTTTTGCTCTGCTTTCAGAATATACCAGAGTGCTGATATAGTGGGCAAAGTCGTGCGACTTCAGTATTTTTGCATCAGACATGTTGAACTTTTATGCAGGGTTTTTTGCGTGATTGCAGACAGTGTCTTTCCTGTCCTGTCTAGTCAGTGTGGGCCCCATCGTTTGCTCCGTCTATTTTCCTGCCTGCGTTTGTGTTTTCATCTTGTCTCACCGACAGTATATGTTTGGGGGCTATCTATTCCTTTGGGGTCTGCTCTGGGGCAGTTTCAATTTCCCCTTTCTTGCTTTAGGCTTAGTTAGCTCTCCGGCTGTGCCGAGACGTTTAGGATCATCGTAGACACGCTCCACGACTACTGCTAGTTGTGTGGATAGCATAGCATAGCATAGTAATTAAGGTTGAAGGGAGACTTTAAGTCCATCTAGTTCAACCCATATCCTATCCTAACTTGCCCTAACATGTTGATCCAGAGGAAGGCAAAAAAACCCCATGTGGCAACAGTAAGCTTCACATTGGGGAAAAAAATTCCTTCCCGACTCCACATACGGCAATCAGACTAGCTCCCTGGATCAACGCAATATTAAGGAGACTAGTGTATATACCCTGTAATATTATACTTTTCAAGAAAGGCATCCAGTCCCTTCTTAAATTTTAGTAGTGAATCACTCATTACAACATCATATGGCAGAGAGTTCCATAGTCTCACTGCTCTTACAGTAAAGAATCCGCGTCTGTGAGTATGCTTAAACCTTCTTTCCTCCAGACGTAGAGGATGCCCCCTTGTCCCCGTCACAGGTCTAAGAGTAAAAAGATCCTTAGAAAGGTCTTTGTATTGTCCCCACATATATTTATACATTGTAATAAGATCACCCCTAAGCCTTCGATTCTCCAAACTAAATAACCCCAAGTGTAATAACCTGTCTTGGTATTGCAGACCCCCTAGTTCCCTAATAACCTTGGTCGCTCTTCTCTGCACCCGCTCCAGTTCAGCTATGTCTTTCTTATACACCGGAGACCAGAACTGTACACAGTATTCTAAGTGTGGTCGCACTAGTGACTTATATAGAGGTAAAATTATGTTCTCCTCATGAGCATCTATGCCTCTTTTAATGCATCCCATTATTTTATTTGCCTTTGCAGCAGCTGCTTGACTCTGGCCACTAAATGTGAGTTTGTCGTCCACCCATACACCCAGGTCTTTTTCAGTGACTGTTTTGCCCAGTGTTTTACAATTAAGCACATAATTATACAACTTGTTCGTTCTACCCAAGTGCATGACCTTACATTTATCCCCATTAAAGCTCATTTGCCATTTATCAGCCCAAGCTTCTAGTTTACATAAATCCTCCTGTAATATAAAATTGTCCTCCTCTGTATTAATTACCCTGCAGAGTTTAGTGTCATCTGCAAATATTGAAATTCTACTCTCTATGCCCCCTACAAGGTCATTAATAAATATGTTAAAAAGAAGCGGGCCCAAAACTGACCCCTGTGGTACCCCACTGCTAACCGTGACCCAGTCCGAGTGTGCTCCATTAATAACCACCCTTTGTTTCCTATTCCTGAGCCAGCTCTTAACCCACCTACACATATTTTCCCCTATCCCCATTGTTCTCATTTTATGTATCAACCTTTTGTGTGGCACCGTATCAAAAGCTTTTGAAAAGTCCATGTACACCACGTCCACTGCATTCCCTTGGTCCAGTCCGGAACTTACCTCTTCATAAAAGCTTATCAGATTAGTCTGACAGGAACGGTCTCTTGTAAACCCATGTTGATATTGGGTCATAAGGTTATTCTTCTCCAGATACTCCAGTATAGTATCTCTTAGAAAACCCTCCAGGATTTTACCCACAGTTGAGGTTAAACTTACAGGCCTATAATTTCCAAGTTCAGTTTTTGTCCCCTTTTTGAATATTGGCACCACATTTGCTATACGCCAGTCCTGTGGTACAGACCCTGTTATTATGGAATCTTTAAAGATTAAAAATAGTGGTCTATCAATGACTGTGCTTAATTCCTGCAGTACTCGGGGGTGTATCCCATCCGGGCCCGGGGATTTGTCAATTTTAGTGATAGGATCAGGGGTCTGCAATCCGCTTAGTTACCAACCTCTCTGGTCTTCTATAGCTTAGCTTGGGCTTGCTCTCCTCCTCGGTGACCCAATCATAACAACCAGCGTTCTCTGTATGGACAGTAGACTGTTTTGTCATGGACGATTAGGTGCTGCTAGAACATTTTGTTGAGGCCTTATCAGCCATCCAAGACAGTATCTGCTCTTGTTCTTCTGGCTTCCGGACCCGTTTATGTTCCAGACCGGGAAATTCCATCAGGAACTTAGATGCATCAACCTTCTTCGGTCTCCCAGACTCTGTGCCTTGTTGGGCACCAATGACAACCCCACGTCCCTGTCCCTTCACAACAGCCTTTTTAGGAATTTTGGATTTTTCTGCCATAGTTGCAGATGTTCAGATGCAGATATTGGGGAACAAGGAGCAGTTAGTGCTTTGTGGAAGGTAGCGCTACAACCTAGTACTGCTTTGTGTTTTACAAACAGCACCGCAGCAGCATAAAAATATTGCCCTGAGGTTTAAGGTGAGATTACGCACCCCAGTAACCACACAAGACAGTGGTGCTGCCACTAAAAAATTGCCCTGAGGTTTAAGGCGAGATTACGCACCCCAATAACCACACAAGACAGCATTACTGCCTCTAAAAAATTGCCCTGAGGTTTAAGGTGAGATTATGCACCCCAGTCATCACACAAGACAGCGGTGCTGCCACTAAAAAATTGCCCTGAGGTTTAAGGCGAGATTACGCACCCCAGTAACCACACAAGACAGCGTTGCTGCCACTAAAAATTTGCCCCGCGGTTTAAGGCGAGATTATGCACCCCAGTCACCACACAAGACAGCGGTGCTGCCACTAAAAAATTGCCTGAGATTTAAAGGGAATCTGTCACCCTTTTTTTGGCCTTTCACCTGCCGGCATAGACATTGGGGTCTTATCTACAGCATTCTGTAATGCTGTAGATAAGCCTCCGATGTAACCTGAAAGAGAAGAAAAACACGTTATATTATACTCACGGAGGTGAGCAGTCCGGTCCGATGGGTGTCGCCATCCCGTCCGGCGCCTCCCTTCTTCATGCGATGACGTCCTCTTCTCCCGTCCTGTAATGGCTCCGGCGCAGGCGCACTGCTCTGCCCTGTTGAGGGCAGAGCAGAGTCCTGCAGTGCGCAGGCGTCGGGAGAGGTCTGGCGCCTGCGTACTGCAGAATTCTGCTCTGCCCTCAACAGGGCAGAGCAATGCGCCTGCGCCGGAGCCATTTCAGGATGGGAGAAGGGGACGTCATGAAGAAGGGAGGCGCCTGACGGACCGGACCGCCCACCTCCGTGAGTATAATATAACGTGTTTTTCTTCTCTTTCAGGTTACATCGGAGGCTTATCTACAGCATTACAGAATGCTGTAGATAAGCCCCCGATGTCTATGCCGGCAGGTGAAAGGCCAAAAAAAGGGTGACAGATTCCCTTTAAGGCGAGATTTTGCACCCCAGTCACCACGCAAGACAGCGGTGCTGCCACTAAAAAATTGCCCTGAGGTTTAAGGCGAGATTACGCACCCCAGTCACCACACAAGACAGCAGTGCTGGCTGCGTGTCAGTTGTGCAGTACCGTGCGTGCATCCTATTCGCTTTGACCACAGCACCGCAACAGCACAAAAATTGCCCTGAGGTTTAAGGCGAGATTATGCACCCCAGTCACCACACAAGACAGCGGTGCTGCCACTAAAAATTGCCCTGAGGTTTAAGGCGAGATTACGCACCCGAGTCACCACACAAGACAGCGGTACTGGCTGCGTGTCAGTTGTGCAGTACCGTGCGTGCGTCCTATTCGCTGTGAACACAGCACCACAACAGCACAAAAAAACTGCCCTTCAGGGGTAAATGAGACCCCAAAAATAGCTGGGAAAACTGTCACTACTCAGTCCCTGACCTTATACTTTCAGCTCTGAAAAGAGCTTTTTGGTTTTACAGAGGATTTCTGGATGATTTGCACAACAAAACCACAACTCTCCCTAGCAGCTGCTCACACTCTCCCTACACTAGCTGTGTTCTGCATGCAATGTGCAGAAAATGGCGGCGGCAAGGCTTAGATAGAGCCAGGCTATGATGACTCATAGGCTATGACGCTGGGCGGCCAGCCAATCATAGTAATGTTGCCCACAACCAAGAAGGCTGCGGCAGTACTGTGATTGGCAACTGCTGGGCCGGAGATCCGAGTAGTGCGAGGCGAGTAGTGAAATACTCGCTATGTTCCGAGTACCGCGAGTAATACACTACTCGCCGAGTACCGAATACCCACGATTATGCTCGCTCATCCGTAATTATTATAGATATAGAATATACAGACTCCTATCAGGTATATATTTGTCACGATCCATTTTTGGATCCGGACTCTCTTATATAAACCTTTTTCCTTTCTGGCCCTTGGAGGTTAATATGGGTTTTTGCTCCCGGCGGTCGCTGGTGTTACTACAACTGTAGTTGGTCGGCTGCTGGGTTTTTGCCCCCCGGTGGCCGCTGGTGTTACTATAACTGTAGTTGGTCGGCTGCTGGGTTCCCCCCCGCCCGGTGGCCGCTGGTGTTACTACTTGTTTAGTTAGTCAGCAGATGTTGACTACTCCCACTTCCCTTTATAAGGTCACCTGGTGCTGCAATTCACTGTTGGTAATACTGGTCATTTGCTAACCAACCTTGGTGAAGACTGGACGTACCTGGTGCAGATGGGGATTCAGCTTATCTGGAGCAGTGGTGTTGCTGCTGGACGCTGATCGAGTGCCTTACTCTGCTACTTGGAGCATTGGCAGCAGATAAAGCTAAGTTTTGGTTGTTTTAACCCTGTGGTGTCTGTTTTATCTTTTCCTTTTGTGTTATTGGTGCAGTTCACTTTACTCCCTGTCTCACCTCCTGGGGAGGGGGTTGGGTGTTTAACTCAGGGCTTAACAGGAGATAGGGACAGGTCGGGTCTGGACAAAGTGAGTGTCCACCAGATTGACTCTCGCTCCACTGTCCACAAACACCGGTATGCCCTCAGGTACCCCGCCAACCACCACTTCTGCTGACAAAGTACACAGAGAGGGCAAAATGGAGGAAATATACACTCCCTGGTCGCCTCCCACCACACGACCAGGGGGACGCGGCTTCTTAGGTGGTACGGAAGTTTTGGCGCGAGCCGGGCAGACCCTGATAAAATGACCAGTCTGCCCACAGCAAAAATATGCCCTCAAACCACGATGAACCGCAGGCAGCACCATCAGGGAACCAACTCCTCTCACCTGCCTGGTCTCGTCCGACTGCACCAACAACACAAAAGGAAAAGATAAAACAGACAACACGGGGTTAAAGGAACTAAAAACCAAAACTTAGCTTTATCTGCTGCCAATGTTCCAAGCAGCAGAGTAAGGCCCCCGATCAGCATCCAGCAGCAACGCCACTGCTCCAGATAAGCTGAACCCCCTCTGCACCAGGTAGGTCCAGTCTTCACCAAGGTTGGTTAGCAAATGACCAGTATTACCAACAGTGAGTTGCAGCACCAGGTGGCCTTATAAAGGGAAGTGGGAGTAATCAACACCTGCTGACTAACTAAACATGTAGTAACCCAGCAGCCGACCAACTACAGTTATAGTAACACCAGCGGCCACGGGGGGCAAAAACCCATATTAACCCCGAGGGCCAGAAAGGAAAAAGGTTTATATAAGAGAGTCCAGACTCTGACACGGATCCAAAAATGGATCGTGACAATATTATTGTAGATATAGACTGTATGGACTCCTGTCAGGAATATATTATTGTAGATACAGACTGTATGGACTCCTGTCAGGAATATATTATTGTAGATACAGACTGTATGGGCTCCTGTCAGGTATATAATACTGTAGATACAGACTGTACGGGCTCCTGTCAGGTATATATTACTGTAGATACAGACTGTATGGGCTCCTGTCAGGTATATATTACTGTAGATACAGACTATGGGCTCCCGTTAGGTATATAATACTGTACATACAGACTGTACGGGTGTCTGTCAGGCATATATTGCTGGAGCAATTTGATTCCCTCATATTAAACTTCAGGCCCAATCTCACAAAGAACAACAAACCCCAGCCTCCTCTGATATCCGCACGCCTACAGAGACCTCCAGAGACACCACTTCCCCCAATGCTTCACACCCCTCACCCCAGAGCCTCAGAGACTGTTTATTTCAACTAGAAAGAGACTTTGTACAATTTAAGGAAGACCATCTGAGAAACACTGGTGACAGAAATGCTAATGACCACATAATTAATGAGATAAACCAACTGAAATGTGAATACACGTCATCGCTGCAGGAAATAAGAGCTGCAATGTGTGAACTGCAGAAAGAAAATGCCAAGCTGAGACAGGAGATAGAAAAGCTGAAAACCACCAACACCTGGACATCTGAGCCAGGAGGAGGCCATGGAAATGAGTAGTGCAAATAACCCCAATATGAAGGAACCAGAGTCTAATCAAAGTGAGCCAGAAATAAGACCCATAGAAGAGAGAAGAGAACCTGCTACCAGCATAATCTCCAGCACAGACCCCCATCAGCTGCCACATCCCCCACCAGCAACATCAAAGTTCTGACACTGTCCTCATAATGGACTCAAATGGGAAATACCTGAATACAAGGCGGCTATTCCCAGGTAAAAAATAAAATCCGCTGTGCAACTATTGAGCAGGTGACAGCGGTCATCAATAATCCACGGTTTTCCAAACCATATCATTATACACACCGGCACAAACAATCTGCCAGACCAGCACCAGGAGATCTCAGGACAACTGGCCCAACTAGCAAAGATGACACAACTAAAATTCCCTGACGGCAAAATCATTCTGTCATTTCTGCTCCCAAGAAAGGATATATCCAACCACACCATCCATCCAGAACATCAATATGGGCCTAACAGGAAGAATGAAATCTGTGCCAGGAGTGATTCTGGCACAACACCCCTCCATAAATCACCATCACCTTTATGACAGTAAGCACCTGAACAAATCAGGGGTCAGCCTTCTGGCCAAAGAGCTGAAGGACATTGTACTAAACAGGGACCACCCTAGGCCTGGATCCAACACCAACTAGAATCCCGTGAAAAGACCCCCGACAATAAGAAGGAAAGAAACAACAATTATATTAAAGGAAGTTGAAAACATACACCCTCATTCAAAATTGGACCATCAGAGGAGGAGACCACCATGGAGGAGTTCACCGACCTCACACATAGACATGCAAAACAGAGGCATACAGAGCAGACACATACAGAGCAGAGATATGGAGGAGATAAAGACTGCTTAACACAGTGTGCAGGAAACTAATGTGACTGAACGAAACCAACATCATCAACAAATCAGTCAGAGATCCGGTGTTCCCTACACAGCCACTCTCATTACAAGGTATTACACACACAAGTGATATAGAAAAATGACTTCACTTAAAATTAGCAGCTGGAACATCCAAGGCCTGAACACCTCGGCCTTTGGATGTAAAACAAATTACCTAGATTTTAAACAAAGACTGAAAAACATAGACATTCAGATTCTCCTAGAAACATTGACCAGGGCCGAAAACGAATCCCTGATACCCATCGGATACAGGGAAATTTGTGTCCCTGCCCTGAAAAATAAAAACAAACAGGGCCGCTGCTCAGGAGGAATATTGATCTGGCATAAAGAAGAGCTCCACCAGTACATCAAACCGATGAAGAGAGGAGTCAGCCACATATGGTTTAGAATCAGCAGCTCCATCCTCACCATTCAGTTTGATGTCTATGTCTGTGCCACCTATATACCACCACCAGAGTCACCCTACTTCAATCCAGAGAGCTTTGAGATCTTACAAGGAGAAGCTGCCCATTATCAGGGCCTGGGCAAAGTTCTCATCTTTGGAGACCTCAATGCACGAACTGGGAGAGAAAAAGACTTTCTGACCACGGATGGAGATATCTACATATTTGGAGCAGTGACTGACGGCCATGACTCATTACATATGGCGAGAAACAGCTATGACAGTACAGTCAACAAAAGTGGCAAAAAGATCCTGAACCTATTGTAAGGTAGCGCTTGTCATTCAGGTAGGGGACACTCACTAGGCAGCCAAATAACCAGGTCCGGCACGGGTTTCTCATATAACTCCAACAGTCCATGCAGTTTATTAGGCATCATAAACCATGAACAGCAACAGAAAGTTCATATAAACAGCATAGCGTCCATGACAGAGCTCTGCTCTGTAAATCCTGTGGTCACACAGGTTGTGCAATGTCCAGCAATCAGGCTCTCTAACCTTACAGTTATATCCCCCTGTTCAGGTTACTTCATGACTGCTTCTCCATGCAGACGTTCATTCCCTCTCCCTGGGAACTCTCAGACATATGCAGCCATTATACACAGCCTCTCCACGTGCTGTCAGGAAGGCAGCCACGTCAGCCCAGATGAGACCTTCCATATGGACCAACCGAGTCCAAGCATTCCCTCATGTGACCTACCCTGCCCACCTTATATGGTCCGTAGACACGCCCACCGGATCACATGGCTATGACATCACAGGTCCTTCAAGCATTCATACACATATACTTTACTATGACGTTCTAGACACCCTCCCCTAGGTGGGTTTGCAGGTGATTGATCCCACCCGTCTCATCAATCACCTGAAGGCTTCTCCCTAACACATTGGAACAAAAGATCAGCTCTGCTGATCAGGACATAATCAAGCCTTCTTCCCAAGGCCAGCCACCTTGGGATACATAACGGTCATTTAGGACCCTGCTCCTGTTACCACAATGGATATGGCTATACGCCCGTCCTGGGACACCCACACAGCGCCCCCTAGCGGACACAGTGGTCACTACACCACATACCTCCCCCCTCTGTTCAAGCATGTGGGGTTGTTGAACACAACATCACCCTGGGATCTCGAGACCGGGCACCCATGTCACCTTTCCCTACCAGTCTAGAGAACCGTCTCCGGCCGTTTTGTCTGTCATACAGCCTCATATCTCTGTTAGGCCTCCCCCGCCCCCAGCGATCAGAATATCGGCCTTGGTCTTTGGCCTTCCAGTCACAGTCCGTCTGCGTCATCAGACACTGTTTAGTCTCCATCCTCTCCCTGTCTGTTCCGTTCCCCGACCAGCTCTCCCGGTTGGTGCTGTCATAAGTCTTAGTCGAGCCTACTGTCTGGCCTGAGTCTGACCCATTCAACATCTCACAGGAGCTAAGGTCTCTCAGCCTCGTACGGCTCGTCGAACTGCCACTTGCAGCCTTTTGATGTCCTTGCCTTGTTAACATTCTTCGGCCACCTACCATGTCACTTCTTGGAAGGACCCTTCGGGTCCTTACATCTTGGGTTGAAGACGGCCGCCACCTGATGTTCCGCACATCTTTGTTGATCTGCAGTCGGTCCAGCCTTAACTGCTCAATCTCTTGCAGGTACCTCACCCGATACTCCAAGAGCATCCGAAAGTTCTTCAGGTCTTCCATGGAGAACTACCACCGTGACGGGAATCAAGCCCTCTTCAGCTGATACCTGGACTTCCATAATCCGGAGGCATCCTCACCCTTGCCACACCGGAGATATTTGCAACGTCTTGCATTACCTTCCCGAGTCTTCCAATGATTCTCCCAATCAAACCTTTGGGTACGTGAATTATATCTTCCCCAAGCCCAGCCATTTCTTTGCTTCCCTTGCTATCTCTAGGCGTGGAGCAGCTTTCATATTACTCTACCTGAACAACTGTTTGGCGTGAATACATTGCAGATGCATGTTTTTCAGGACAGCTACCAGCTTTGCTGTGTCTTCCCTGGCTGATGTTATCACCAACTGCCGAGTCTTAGATGCCCAGTGCACCTTACACGCCTTGACCGCCTGCTTAAAAGCCTCATGCACACCTTCCTCAGCACAGGCTTCTTGCATGTCTAAGGAAAAGTAAAAAGAAAGGTCCAGCTTTGCAAATTCAAGTCCAATTTGTTGTGAAAAACAAGTCTTGGACTTGTTTTTAACAACAAATTGAACTTGAATTTGCAAAGCTGGACGCTTTCTTTTTCCTTTTCCTTGGTCATTGCGTGAAGACTGCACATGGTCCAGGCTATCCACTACACATGCCTTCAGGTGAGCTGACTTTTTTTTTTCCTTTCTTGCATGTCTTCGGGTACATCAATCACAGACTTGAAGGTCGTGGTCTTGCTTTCTTCGTGGACAGAAGACTCTGGGTTTCCCATGGACACTTCCCTCACTGCAGTTGTCCTGACCAGGTGAATATCTTCTTCAGCCCTTGCCTCCAACTCTTCATGAAATTCAGCCTCTTCACGACCCGTTGCCAAGATGGATGCTGGCAGTTCCGTCTTGTTATCACTCGCGCTCGGCCGCTGTAAGTCTTCGTCTAACTTCTGCTCCCACAGAAGACCTCTTACAGTTTCTTTGAGCTCCAAGACTTCTTTATCGAGCTCCTCGACCCTGTACTCGGCCGTTTGTGTCAGGACTCTTTCTCGTTTGACATGTTCTTCCACCTCATCTCTGAGGGTCTTATTCAAACCTTGCCACGTTACCATGTGACCTTTGAGCTCGGAGAGTTCTTTCTCTAGCTCCTCTAGTCTCTGCTCCCTTTCGCTCTCAGCCACAGTCACCCCTAGAGACTGAGTCACCCCGATCATTCGAGTGAATCGTCCAGTTACCGTCAAACCGTGTGTCTACTCCAGTCGTCTTATTACTCCGGTCACCATCAGTCCTGTCACGAGACATCAGGTCCGTAAGTTGGCAGACGTACCCCTTCTTCCGGTCACTTCTACATCTGACCTGTCCCCTTCAGCAGGCGTCAGTGTCTCAATGTCTGCCAGCTCACCAGTAAAAAGGTCTCCATCATCCTGCCGTACATCAAACAAAACAAAGTCCCGGCTCCTCTCAAAGGCATACACTAAGTTTGGTGGTATACCACGACCTTGGCACTCACGTTTTTGGACCCCTCAAACATTACTCTGTCTAGTGCATAGTTCACAGTGACCCCATGTTTACAGCAAACCTGGACCTTTTTCTCGTCAGACAGAAAATGAGAGGAGTCCCTGTCAGAGTCACCTGACTCTTTGAGACCAATCATCCAGAGACTCCTTCCCAGTGCAACTTCACGGTACACACCTGCGGCCCGTCGTTATCCGTAAAGAATGTCCCACATTCTGAAAAAGTCATACACTCACACTGCCGTTCCCCAGACTTATCCACTGAGGTAACCAGTGCTGCCCCTTCTGGAAACACGGCCCTTTTCTGGCCACCCCCTCTGGGACTCCACCCCTTTTTGGGTTACCACCCTGATTTGGGTCACCGCCACCTTTCGGGATCTCCCCATGTCTTTTCTACAGGTCTCCTTAGACCACAGTTCACACCACACAGGTTATGTCTTTTACGATACCACACCAGCTCCTGCTGTCACCGATGTCCGACACCTCCGGCTGCCGTTCACACACAATTGCTGGTGTCACCTTCGTATCCCCGCCGAGTTACAGCAAGCCGCTTGTCACCTTGGTAACCCCACCGAGTTACAGCAAGCCCCTTGTCACCTTCGTAACCCCGCCAAGTTACAGCAAGCCGCTTGTCACCTTCTTGACCCCACTGAGTCACCGCAAGCTGACTTGAAAAGGAAAAGAAAAAAACAACACACAAAAACACGTGTCCTGTCTGTGTGCTATTCAGGACGTCCTGTTGTGAGTTCATTCTCCCCTTCACCTTTGATGTCTGATGAACTCCCTCTGCTGGTGAAGAGAGGTAGTGAAATTGATTGGGATGGGAAGAACCTGTCATCTGAACAGGCGGAGTGTGATTGGACATCTGGAATTTTTGAGTGGATGTAAGGCAGCCAACGCCCTGCTGGGCTGCTGGTGATCCTTTCTGCTCTGAGCTCTTGCATCCAGCTTAGTTCCTGTCTACTAAAAGCTAAGTTTTTGCCCTGCTATTATTCCATGAGATTTTGTCTGGTTTCCTTAGTGTTTGTGTTCAGCCAGTCCTGGTTGGGACTGGCTGAATTCCATTTTTGTCTCTGATCAGTTGATCTCTTTGCTCTGTTTTCAGAATATACCTGAGTGCTGATATAGTGATTTTGAAGTCTAGCGACTTCAGGGCCTTTTTCCCTATCAGACGGTTGGGACATTTTTGGTAGGGTTTTTTGCGGATTGCAGCCAGCATCTTTTCTGTCCTGTCCTATCTAGTTAGTTGGGCCCCATCGTTTGCTCAGCCTGTCTTTCTGTCTGTGTTTGTGTTTTCATCTGCTTTTCACTGACAATACATGTTGGGGGCTGTCTATTGCCTTGGGGTCTGCTCTGGGGCAGTTTAGATTTCCCCTTTCCTTCTTTAGGCTTATGTAGTTCTCTGGCTGTGATGAGGGGTCTAGGGCACCGTAGGAACCCCCCACGGCTACTGTTAGTTGTGGTGTATAGGATCAGGGGTCTGCAATCCGATAGCTACCAACCTCTCCGGTTTTCTGGACTTAGCTTGTATTTTTGTTTTCTCCTCCTCCGGTGACTCATTCATAACAACGTCCGCCTCCTGAGACCGTCCAACACACAGGGCGCACCGGGTGCTATTCAGGGAGCTGACCCTCCTCCCAGGGTTTCCCAACACACCGGCCTCACCAGGTCCAGGGGCTCAGCGGGTGCTCTTCAGGACATCCGTCTCCGCCTGAGACTTTCCAACACTCACGCCTCACCAGGTCCAAGGTCACCGCACGTACTCCAGGGATCCGATTCTTCTCCCTGAACCTCCCAACACTGACCCTCAAGGACCTTGCACACTGAACCCTACAGGTACACAGTCTTTCTCACTGACCCCGGTCAGTACAACACAGACACCTGTCCGTTACCTGTGTCAGCCACACAGGTTCTCGGGTACCTCTTATCCACAGAGGCACCCTATAGCAATCACCAGTCTCTTTCTCTGACTCCGGTCAGAACATCACATGGCTTTCACGACCATCACCTGCTGGCCACGCAGGTTCTCGGACCCCTCTACCGCAGAGGTGTCCTATAAGTCTCTTCCACTGACCCCGGTCAGCATATCACACGGCTTTCAAGACCGTCAGCCCTCCTGGCTCAGTTTTGCCAGCACTGCAACATGTGCTGTTAGAACCATTGCCCTTAGCAACCGAGTTTTGCAGTCCTCGGCCGTTGCCCCTAGCAACAAGGCTACAACACTGCCCTTAGCATTCTCCACCAATTGTAAGGTAGCTCTTGTCATTCAGGTAGGGGACACTCGCTAGGCAGCCAAATAACCAGGTCCGGCACGGGTTTCTCATATAACTCCAACAGTCCATGCAGTTTATTAGGCATCATAAACCATGAACAGCAACAGAAAGTTCATATAAACAGCATAGCGTCCATGACAGAGCTCTGCTCTGTTAATCCTGTGGTCACACAGGTTGTGCAATGTCCAGCAATCAGGCTCTCTAGCCTTACAGTTATATTCCCCTGTTCAGGTTACTTCATGACTGCTTCTCCATGCAGACGTTCATTCCCTCTCCCTGGGAACTCTCAGACATATGCAGCCATTATACACAGCCTCTCCACGTGCTGTCAGGAAGGCAGCCACGTCAGCCCAGATGAGACCTTCCATATGGACCAACCGGGTCCAAGCATTCCCTCATGTGACCTACACTGCCTACCTTATATGGTCCGTAGCCACGCCCACTGGATCACATGGCTATGACCTCATCACAGGTCCTTCAAGCATTCATACACATATACTTTACTATGACGTTCTAGACACCCCCCTAGGTGGGTTTGTAGGTGATTGATGAGACGGGTGGGATCAATCACCTGAAGGCTTCTCCCTAACACATTGGAACGAAAGATCAGCTCTGCTGATCAGGACATAATCAAGCCTTCATCCCAAGGCCACCCACCTTGGGATACATAACGGTCATTTAGGACCCTGCTCCTGTTACCTCTCTGGATATGGCTATACACCTATCCTGGGACACCCACACAGTGCCCCCTAGCGGACACAGTGGTCACTACACCACACTATGTAGAAGTTTAGAACTTCATATTCTTAATGGCCGTACCAAGGGAGACTCCCTAGGAATATATACATTAAACTTCCATGTAGGAAGGAGTGTAGTAGACTACGCTATTACAGATATGGACATGGTAAATATCGGTGGCTTTATAGTCATCCCACAAATGCACCTGTCAGATCACAGCCAATTTCTCCTATACATGAAATCTACAAAGAAACCATCGGCACAAAAGCCTCAACAGAGCAGTCTCTTCAACCTGCCCCCATCCTATAAATGGTCCAAGACGTCAGCAATAAAATATCAAGAGGCTCCCAGCAGACCCAGAATACAGGAGATGCTCCACCACTTCTACAACTACGAGTACAAGTCTAACCCAGAAGGAGTGACCCAAGCTACAAAAGCACAGCCAAAATTTTTTTACCATAACCAGGTTCCCCGCATCATGTTCCCACATGCTTTATGCATCCTTTAGCCCTCTGCATCTGTACTGTTACACACTTAACATTATGGCTGGTCCATACAATCAGGGCAACTGTTACCACCCACCTTTCGTGTCTCCCCTTTTTTCCTCATAGATTGTAAGCTTGCGAGCAGGGCCCTCATTCCTCTTGGTATTTGTTATGATCTATGTGATTATTGTTATGCTGTAATGTATATTGTCTGTACAAGTCCCCTCTGAAATGTAAAGTGCTGCGGAATATGTCGGCGCTATAGAAATAAAATTTATTATTATTATTATTATTATTATTATTATTATTATTTAAGACCTCAATAATATATTCTACATCATGGCCAAATCGTCAGACCTTGAAAAAGTCATCTATAAAAGGCCAAAAGAAAAACAGACCAATGGTTGGTTTCACAGAGAATGTAAAACCATACGGAAGACCCTGAGAACAGCTTCAAACAAGAAACACAGAGACCCCAACCATCCGGGTCTGAGGGATGCCTACGACACCATACAAAGCAATACAAAACCATTCTCAAGAGGAAGAAGCGGAGTTACATCTCCACCAAACTCCAAGACGCCCTCCAGGACAACTCCTTCAGGTAACTATGGAACCACATGGGCACAAAAAGCAAGAAAAACAACATCCATATCCAAAATGGCAATATCCCGCTTAAGTACTTCGGAGGCCGCTACAAAGACATCCCGAAGGAAGAACTAAACCAAGAACAGAAAAACAAAGGAAAAACTAAAAGCAATGGAGGAAAAAATCAAACATTTCCAAAACCCACTGGATACATCAATCACACTACAGGAAGTTACAGAGAGAATCTCTTCCATAAGGTGGCCCGGATGGAATCCCACCAGAAATGCTGAAATACAGCTCACCAGAAATACAGGCAGCTAAGGTTAAACTGTTCAATATTGCGCTGAGTGCTGGCTACTTCCCTCGTACCTGGAATCAAGGCCTCATCTCACCCATTCACAAGAGTGGAGACAGGTATGACCCTGCCAACTACAGAGGAATATGTGTCAGCAGCAACCTGGGGAAACTGTTCAACAGTATCCTGAACAAAAGGATCCTCAGTTTCCTCATTGAGCATAACGTCCTCAGCAAGAGCCAAGCAGGGTTCATGCCAAACCACCGCAATACCGACCACATCTACACCCTGCACAGCCTCATTCAGAGCCACGTCTACAATGCAAAGCATGGAAAGATGTGCGCTTGTTTTGTGGACTTTAGAAAGGCTTTACACTCAGTGTGGCACCCAGGCCTGTTACTGAAACTGCTGTAGAGCGGAATAGGAGGAAAGACATATGATGTCATCAAAAGATCCTACACCGAGAACCACTGCAGCATGAGTGTGAATGGTAGAAGAACGGCTGAATTCCAGCAGAGCCATGGAGTCAGAGAGGGCTGCACGCTAAGTCCAACGCTCTTCAATATTTACATCAATGAGCTGGCCACTGCTCTGGAATCTTTCACAGCACCAGGTCTCACACTCCATGACTCCCAGGTGAAATTTTTGCTGTATGCAGATGACCTACTGCTGCTGTCACCAACTGAGAAAGGTCTCCAAGAAAACCTGAAAATCCTGGAGAAATTCAGCTCCACATGGGCACTACCGATCAATGCAAAGAAAACCAACATCATGGTGTTCTAGAAAAGAAAACCAAGCTTGAACCAGCACCTTCCATTTGTGCTAAACAACTGTGCTCTTACAGAAACGGACAATTATACCTACCTGGGCCTGAAAATTCACCAGTCAGGGGGCTTCAAGCAAGCCATCGAGACCCTGAAGGGCTAGGCCTGCAAAACCTTCTATTCCATTCGAAGGAAACTCTACCATCTGAAGCCGCCAGTAAGGGTCTCGCTAAAAATATTCAATGCCATAATCACCCCAATCCTCCTGTACGGCAGTGAAGTCTGGGGCCCTCACACATACCCAGACTGGTCAAAGTGGGATTCCAGTCCAACAGAAATATTCCACCTGGAATTCTGTAAACACCTCCAGGTCCATCGGAGCACCACCAACAGTGCCTGCCGTGCTGAGCTAGGCAGATTCCCACTGCACCTAGTCCTGAAGAGGGCGCTGTCCTTCCAGGCTCACCTACAGAGTAGTAACCCAAGCTCCCATCACCATAAAGCCATGCTACATATAGGTGGTCTCCACAAACCAGGACACCTGGAACAGCTCATTTAAACCCAACCTGACCGAACCTTCAACCATAGGAACCTGACAAAAGCCAGAATCAGAAAGATGGTAGATGAGGGGCAGGAGAGGTACATAAGTGACTGGAAGAATGAGATCAGCAGCTCTCAGAAACTGACCATGTACCAGAGTCTACAGAGACTACAGACTGGCTCCATATCTGGAGAAACTCTCGGACCCCAGAGACCGACAGATCCTGAGCCGGTGTAGATTCCATGCCCACAATCTGGCCATCGAGGTCGGCCGGCACAAACAGAGCTACAAGCCCAGGGAAGACAGACTGTGCCTACACTGTGACCTGGGAGCCCTGGGGGATGAGACCCATTTCCTGCTACACTGCACCAAATACTCAGCAGTGAGGGACACTCTCCTCAGGAGACAATCCAATCTCTTCCTGGATTTCAGCTCCATGAAGGAGGAAGAGAAAACATATATCCTGCTGGGGGAAGAAGAAAGCGCAGTGGAGATAGCAGCGCAATATGTGAGCACATGCCATAGGCTGCGAGAAAGACAACCGTGATATGCCACGGACTTCTTTACCCCCACCCTGTACCCCATCCACCGTTCGTTCAGTCCCCACCCATTATCCCCCACAGTCTCTACTTCCTATTCCATACTGGACACATGCTTTGGCAAAACTAATGTTTATTTGGTCCTGCCAATAAAGCTTCTTTGAATTGAATTGATATAGACTGTACAGGCTCCTGTCAGGTATATACTGTATTATTGTAGATACAGACTATATGGGCCCCCTCCAGGTTTATATTATTGTAGATATAGACTGTATGGGCTCCTGCCAGGTGTATATTTTTATAGATATAGACTGTATGGGCTCCTGTCAGATATATATTATTGTACATACAGACTGTACGGGCTCCTGTCAGGTGTATATTATTGTAGATATAGACTGTACAGGCTCCTGTCAGGTATACATTATTGTAGATATAGACTGTCTGTATGTACCGGAGTCTACAGAGAGACTACAGACTGGCACCATACCTGGAGAAACTCCCGGACCCCCGAGACCGCAAGATCCTGAGCCAATATAGACTCAGTGCCCACAGTCTGGCCATCGAATCCAGCCAACACAGGCAGAGCTACAAGCCCAGGGAGGAAAGACTGTGCCAACACTGTGACCAGGAGGCCCTGGAGGACAAAACCCACTTCCTGCTACACTGCCCCAAATACTCAGCAGTGAGGGACACTCACTTCAGGAGACTCTCACATCTCTTCCCAGATTTCATCACCATGAAGGAGGAAGAGAAAACATATATCCTGCTGGGGGAAGAAGAGTGAGCAGTGGAGATAGTGACGTGGTATGTGACCGAATGACATAGACTGTGAAAAAGAGAACTATGATATGCCATGGACTTCTATGGCCCCCCACCCTGGATCTGCCCCATCGCCCCATCCACCATCCCTATGCCATGGACTTCTATAGCCCCATCCTGGATCTGCCCCCATCCACCTTTCCTACAGCCCCTACCCAACATCCCTACAGTCCCTATCCCTATTCCCTTTTGTACACTTGCTTTGGCAAAACTAATGTGTATTTAGTCCTGCCATTAAAGCTTTTTTGGATTTGAATTTGAATTTGTATGGTCTCCTGTCAGTTATATAGTATTGTAGATATAAATCCAAAGGAAAAAAGAGGGGGTCTCCAGCACCAAAATTAGTGAAAAAAGATAAAACTCACATTTATTAGGAAGGTTTTAAAATCATATTAATAAGCCACCATAACAGGCAAGGCTACCTTACGCATTTCAGACAGATATTACAAGTTCTTAGTCATGCCTGGCAGGGAACACAGGGAGGTCACAGGTGGAGAAAAGGCAGAGAACCAGGAAGGGTACAAAGCGCAGAGACAAGGGAAATGCAGGAGAGCGTGGACCCAAGATCAAGCATGAACCACAATTGATAATTATGCTCAGAGCTTGGGGTGAGGCTGCCTGATATAGGGCACGCTGCAGGACTTCCGGGTCAGGGTGCACTTAGGGCCATGGAGGCCAAGGGATAGGGCGGCTCAGTCTGGGGGAGGCGTGCCATAGTGTATGGCACGATGTGCGCCTGTGTACCTGGCAGGGGACAGAGGCCGGCCGCAGGACTGGAAGTGGGTGAGTTGATTGACGCGCGCCAGCAGTGGGGGCGGGCCGAGAGAGACGGGAGTGCCGAGGAGCCCTAGGCGGCGGGGAGACAAGAGAGGCGGCCGGGACTGCGGGGACAGCGGGAGCCGCGGTAGAGGCGGCCAGAGCAGCGGACGCACAGACAACAGGGAGAGCGGGAGCCGTGGAACAGACGGTAGGCTTGTCACTATCCCCCTTTTTACGCCCCCTCTTCTTCAAGATCTTTCCTCAGTGCCAAAACCCTTCCAATCAATTAGGAAGAGGGTCTTACCTCTAGATCTTTTCATAGTGAGAATGTCTTTAACTTCAAAGATATCCTGTGCGGAAACAGGCGGAGGCGAGCACCCAGTGTAAGGATGAAAGTGGTTAAGTATGACAGGCTTTAAGAGGGAAACATGGAAGGAATTAGAAATTCGTAGCGAGGCGGGGAGTTTTAACTTGTAGGTCACATCATTGATACGAGCTAAGACTTCAAAAGGCACTATGTATCGAGGACCTAGTTTATATGAAGGTTGTTTAAGGCGGACAAATCTTGAAGACAGCCATACTTTATCCCCAGGTTGGTACAGTGGGGAATCTAGGCGTTTCTTGTCGGCATGTCTCTTGATCTTGCCTTGAGCTCGTTCAAGTGCGGTTTTGGTCTCCTGCCAGACCCTGGAGAACTCCTCGGTCAGAAGATCGGCCGCCGTCACACCTGAAACAGGGGGTACCGGCAGAGGAACACCAGGATGTTGCCCGTAGACAATAAAGAAGGGTGACATGGAAGAAGATTCACTGATGTGGTTGTTGTAGGTGAATTCGGCCCACGGGAGCAAGTTGGACCAGTCGTTCTGGTGGGCGTTGGAAAAATGCCGGAGATAAGTCACAAGGATCTGATTCATATGTTCTGCTTGACCGTTGGTTTGAGGATGGTAGGCAGAGGAGAAGTCCAACGTTACTTCCATCATTCTGCATAGAGCCTTCCAAAACCACGAGGTGAACTGAACTCCTCTGTCAGAAACGATGTGCTTGGGGAAACCGTGAATCCGAAAAACATGGGTGATAAAGATCCTCGCCCACTCGGGAGCAGAGGGTCAACCCGGCAGAGCAATAAAATGGGCCATCTTGGAAAATCGATCCACCACGACCAGGATGATGGTGTGGCCTGAAGACCGAGGCAGATCCGTAATAAAGTCCATTGCGACATGCTACCAGGGGGCCGAAGTAACCGGAAGTGGGTGCAAGAAACCAGAGGGTAGGTGCCGAGGGACTTTGTTCTTGGCACACGACGGACAGGAGGCGATAAAGCTTCAGACATCTTGAGGAAGAGATGGCCACAAATAGAAACGAGAGATGAGGAGGAGCGTTTTCTTGAGGCCAACATGGCCGGCTAGCTTGGAGGCATGGCCCCAGTGTAAAACTCGCTTCCTCTCGCTTTCTTGCACAAAGGTCTTACCCAGCGGCAACGAAGTCAAATTAATGGGAGCGACCACGATGACTTTACTAGGGTCTACAATGTGCGATGGCTCTTCCTCGTTAACGGAGACCAGAAAGGACCTGGATAAAGCATCTCCTTTGAGATTTTTGTCACCGGGATGGAAATGAAGCTCAAAATCGAACCGGGCAAAGAATAGCGACCACCTCGCTTGCTGGGGATTAAGTCTTTGTGCTGACTGGATGTATGCACAGCTCCCTCCAGAAGATACCGCCACTCTTGTAAGGCCAATTTGATTGCAAGCAGCTCCCTGTCACCAATGGCATAGTTTCTCTCCGCGGTGGAGAACATTTTAGAGAAGAAACTGCAGGTGACTAGTCGACCGGAGGAAGATCGCTGAGAGAGAACCGCCCCGGCTCCAATGGCAAATGCATCCATCTCAAGGATGAAGGGCTTGTTGACCTCAGGACGATGGAGTACGGGAGCTGCAGTGAAGGCTTGTCTCAAGGTTCGAAAGGCATTTTCGGCCTCTGGGGACCAGAGGTGAGGGTTAGCTCCCTTACGGGTCAAGGCGGAGATAGGAGCGGTCAAAGTAGAAAAGTGTGGGATAAACTGCCGGTAGTAATTAGTGAAACCAAAGAATCGCTGGATCGCCTTAATTCCCTGGGGACGCGGCCAGTTGAGCACGGTGGACACTTTTCCAGGGTCCATACGTAGGCCAGAGTTGGAAATGATATAACCCAAGAACGGCAGGGAGGACTGTTCAAAGGCGCACTTCTCGAGCTTGGCATAAAGATGATGCTCTCTCAAACGTAGTAAGACTTGGCAGACATCTTTTCTGTGGGTAGCTAGGTCTGAGGAAAACACTAGAATGTCGTCCAAATACACCACTACACAGGAGTAGAGAAGCTCTCAAAACATGTCGTTGACGAATTCCTGGAACACTGCGGGAGCATTGCACAGGCCGAAGGTCATAACCAAATATTCATAGTGGCCGTCTCGGGTGTTGAAAGCGGTCTTCCACTCGTCTCCGGAATGAATACGGATTAGATTATAGGCCCCTCGGAGATCCAATTTTGTGAAGACCCGTGCTCCCCGCAGACGGTCGAACAACTCCGGAATGAGAGGAAGCGGATATTTGTTTTTGATGGTGATATAATTGAGACCCCGGTAGTCAATGCAGGGACGGAGGGATCCATCCTTTTTCTTGACGAAAAAGAAACCTGCTCCTGCAGGCGAAGACGACTTACGAATAAAGCCTCTGGCTAAGTTTTCTTGAATATATTCGGTCATGGCCTGGGTCTCGGAGGGGGATAGTGGATAGATCCGATCTCGGGGTGGAGTAGAACCGAGGACAAGGTCGATTGGGCAATCATAGGGTCGATGCGGGGACAGGACCTCAGCCTCCCTCTTGTTAAAGACGTCCGAGAAAGCCCAATAGACCGAAGGTAAATCTGTAGAGACTGTGGTAGAAGGCGAGGAGTTCTTTGGCTGGACGGAAAGCAGACATTGGCTTGACAAGACTGTCCCCAACGCAGGATATCACCGGTGTGTCAGTCCAGGGTAGGCTCGTGGGTTCTCAACCAGGGAAGGCCCAAGAGGATGGTATGAGATAATGAGGGCAGCACGTAGAAGACTATCTTCTCCCGGTGTAAGGCTCCAATCTGAAGTTCCACCTCTTCGGTGACCAGAGTAACGAACTCCCGCAAGGGTTGACCGTCGACCGAAGCAATCTGCCGAGTGGTCTCCAGGGATCTGACAGGGATACGAAGTCTCCTAACTGCCTCGAACTGAAAAAAGTTGCCAGCCGCACCCGAATCTATGTAAGCCCACTCAGAAGAATGTTTGGGACCTAGGTGAAAAAGGACGGAAAGGGTCAAGGGTAGAGAGGAATCACAAATACCTAGGGAGGCCTCTTTTACCTGTCCTAGGCGGAGGCGTTTCCCAGACATATAGGACAGGAGCGAAGGAAGTGGGATGCACTCCCACAATAGAAGCAGAGCCTCTGTTCGACCCTCTCTCTCCGGCACTCCTCCACCGGCTTGAGACGATCCACTTGCATGGGTTCCGGTGCAGGGGCCGCAGAGGCTGACACTGGGCGAGGGCGGGGCGGACTACGAGCAGCCGGAAGAAGGTGAGGAGATCTCCTCTCTCTAGCTATCTCACAGGATCGCTTCTGAAAGCGTAGGTCGATGCTTGTAGCCAAGGAGATCAGATCCTCCAGGGAAGTAGGAGTATCCCGACCTGCCAGTTCGTCCTTGATTCGACCAGAGAGTTCCCTCCAAAAGGCTCCTACCAAGGCCTCATTGTTCCATCCCAACTCTGAGGACAGGGTGCGGAACCGAATGGCGTACTGACCTACCAAGAGCGTGCCCTGGTGGAGATTAAAAAGCGCCTCGGTAGTAGAGACCAGGCGGCCCGGTTCGTCGAACTTACGAAAGGTGTCCAAAAAATGGAGAGTTGGGAGACAATGGGGTCATCCCGTTTCCAGAGGGGGTTCACCCAAGCTAAGGCCTCACCCTCTAAGTGGGACACAACAAAGGCCACCTTGGCCTGGTCAGTGGGGTCCTGCTGAGGTGACAGCTCGAAGTGTAGCTGACATTGGTTTAGGAACCCCCTGCACAATTTGCGGTCGCCATTATACCGTGGGGGTTTCGCCAAACGGGGTGGTGGGTGTGGGGTCGCAGCCTGGGTCGGGGCAGAGGCCACGGTCTGCAGGGCCAGGAGGCGGTTATCCACTGAGGCCATGTAATTGAGAATATGGGCCTGAGTGTCACGCTGCTGTGCGAGCTCCTGCTGGAGACCAGCTATCTGAGGAGTGCTTGCAGGGTCGGAGGCCTGTAAGGATGACAGACGGGATTCCATAGATTTGAGGAAGAACATTATCCTCGTCTGATTCTCCCGTAAGAACAGGAGTTCCTTTTGAGTCAGGGTCGAGGTACCAGCGGGGTCCATGGCCTGATTATGCTGTGAGACTGGGAGTACTCCGGGGGTGAACCCTCAGGACCGCGACGACGAACCTCCCTCGGGCGAGCTGGCCTGTTGTACCACCTCCTATACAGGGAGTATTAGGGGCAGGCCCAGGGGAGACTATCGCCGCGGAAGCTGATACCTGGGGACAGCCAGAGGTAAACACAGGCAGAGGCCGGACTGGCAGGCGGAAGGTGGTGACGGCTACAGGGGAGACTGCTGTAGCCCCGGGGACGGAGGTAGACGGCAAGGGTGGAGGCAGGAACAGGCTCAAGGAGAAACGCTGATGCAGGCAGACACGGGCTGGAACAGACAGGACCTGGTAGGGAACACAGGGAGGTCACAGGTGGAGAAAAGAAAAGGGGGAGACAGGGCGCTTCCAATGCGTAGGTCTGTATGGAAAGTAGATGAGTGCACAGCAAGTGTTAGGCTCACCTGATAGGGTTGTGAGAGTCACAACACCTATAATCGCATAAAACAGCTGCAGCAGTCTGCACGAGGTCCATGGAATTGGTACAAAGAGAAGGCTGGTAGTGCAATAAGAGACTGTGCTGCTGTGGTAGAATTCAAGATATCTTTAATGCCAACACGTTTCCTGAGCCAGTCCCAGCTCACTTCATCAGGGCCCTGATGAAGTGAGCTGGGACTGGCTCAGGAAACGCGTTGGCATTACAGGTGGAGAAAAGGAAGGGTACAGAGCGCAGAGACAAGGGAAACGCAGGAGAGTGTGGACCCGAGGTTAAGCTTCATCCAAAATTGATAATCAGGCTCAGAGCATGGGGTGAGGCTGCCTGATATAGGGCACGCTGCAGGACTTCCGGGTCAGGGTGCTCCTAAGGTCATGGAGGCCAAGGGATAGGGCCTCTCAGTCTGGGGGAGGCGTGCCGTAGTGTATGGCACAATGTGTGCCTGCGTACCTGGCAGGGGACAGAGGCCGGCCGAAGGACCGGAAGTGGGTGAGTTGACTTACGCGCGCCTGCAGTGGGGTGGGCCGAGAGAGACGGGAGCGCCGAGGAACCCTGGGCGGCGGTGAGACAAGAGAGGCGGCTGACACCACCGGCACTGTCACAGCGGGGACAGCGGGAGCCGCAGTAGAGGCGGCCAGAGCAGTGGCCGCAGAGACAGCAGGGAGAGCGGGAGCCATGGAACAGACGGTAGGCGTGACACCTGTCAGCAACGTCGGACTGGCCCACCGGGGAACCGGAGGATTCTCCGGTGGGCCCTGGCATCTGGTGGGCCCATACAGGGCCAGCAGTTGCCTAGGGCCCCGCTGCTCCAGGGGCCCCCAGCCAGTGGTGTGTCGCACACCATGCAGCTGCTATGGGGGCCCCTGCCAGCTTAGCAGCAGCGGGTGTCAGGAGGCAGGAGCCCCTGTCCCCGCTGCTAAAGAGAAATGAATATTCACTGCGAAGCAGTGAATATCATTTCAGGTCTCCACCCCCAGAGGCCCCGCCCCCAGCCCAGTAAGCTGCTCTGCATCAGGGCCGGCGCCGCCCTCAGTCCTCTCTGCTCCTGGCTCACAGCCGGTGCGCGATGACGTCACTACATCGCGCACCCGCTGTGTGTCTGGCAGAGGGGGCAGCTCCTGACACTGAAGCCGGGATCAGCGTGGGAGCGAGGAGGAGAGGTGAGTATTGTTTTTTTTTTTTTTTTATATCTCTCTCGCTCTCTCTATCTGTCTCTCTCTATCTATCTATCTCTATTTCTCAATATATCTCTATATAGCTCTCTCTCTATCTCTCTTATATCTATCTATCTTTCTATCTCTATCTATTATCTATATCTATCTATCTCTATCTATTATCTATATCTATCTCTATCTATCTATCTTTATATCTATCTTTCTATCTCTACATCTATCTCTATATCTATCTATCTATCTATCTATCTATCTCTATATCTTTCTATATATATCTCTATATCTATCTATCTTACTCTATCTATCTCTATATCTATTATCTCTATATTTATTATCTATCTAGCTACCATCTATATCTATCTATCTTTATCTATATATATCTCTATCTAATATCTATATCTATCTATCTCTATACCTATCTATCTATTTATCTATCCGTTATCTATCTCTATATCTTTTCTCTGTATCTATCTATCTCTATATCTATATCTCTCGCTATCTATCGCTCTATCTCTATATCTATATCTATCTTTATATCTATATCTATATATCTATCTCTATCTATCTCTATTTATCTCTATATCTATCTCTATATCTCTATAGCTATCTATCTATATATCTCTATCTATCTCTATATCTATCTTTCTATCTCTATATATCTATCTATCTTTATCTAGTTATCTCTATATCTTTTCTCTGTATCTATCTCTCTATATCTATATATCTCTATATATATCTATTATCTCTATATCTATATCTATTTCTCTCTATATCTCTCTATATCTATCTATTTATCTCTATCTCTATATCTATCTCTCTGTATATC
The DNA here is from genome assembly GCF_039654945.1 of Dendrobates tinctorius. NCBI lineage: Eukaryota > Metazoa > Chordata > Amphibia > Anura > Dendrobatidae > Dendrobates > Dendrobates tinctorius. Next base: position 2,408,929 of record NW_027361776.1, on the reverse strand, counting down.
TATCTATCTTTCTATCTCTATATCTATCTCTATATCTATCTATCTTTCTCTATCTATCTATCTATCTCTATCTATTATCTATATCTATCTCTATCTATCGCTCTATCTCTATATCTATCTTTCTATCTCTACATCTATCTCTATATCTATCTTTCTATCTATATCTATCTATATCTATATCTATCTATTATGTCTATCTAGCTATCTCTATTATCTATATCTACCTATCTCTATATCTTTCTATCTTACTCTATCTCTATATCTATCTGTTATCTCTATATTTATTATCTATCTTTATCTATCTATCTCTATCTATTATCTATATCTATCTCTCTATCTATTTATCGATCTCTGTATCTATCTCTCTCTATATCTATCTATATCTATCTCTCTCTATCTATATCTATCTCTCTCTATCTCTATCTATCTATCTCTATATCTATCTACCTATCTATCTCTATATCTATCTCTATATATATACACTCACTGGCCACTTTATTAGGTACACCTGTCCAACTGTGTGTTAAGACTTAATTTCTAATCAGCCAATCACATGGCGGCAACTCAGTGCATTTAGGCATGTAGACATGGTCAAGACAATCTCCTGCAGTTCAAACCGAGCATCAGTATGGGGAAGAAAGGTGATTTGAGTGCCTTTGAACGTGGCATGATTGTTGGTGCCAGAAGGGCTGGTCTGAGTATTTCAGAAACTGCTGATCTACTGGGATTTTCACGCACAACCATCTCTAGGGTTTACAGAGAATGGTCCGAAAAAGAAAAAAAATCCAGTGAGCGGCAGTTCTGTGGCCGGAAATGCCTTGTTGATGCCAGAGGTCAGAGGAGAATGGGCATACTGGTTCGAGCTGATAGAAAGGCAACAGTGACTCAAATTGCCACCCGTTACAACCAAGGTAGGCAGAAGAGCATCTCTGAACGCACAGTGCGTCGAACTTTGAGGCAGATGGGCTACAGCAGCAGAAGACCACACTGGGTACCACTCCTCTCAGCTAAGAACAGGCATCTGATGGCTACTTTCAGCAGGATAATGCGCCATGTCATAAAGCTCGAATCATCTCAGATTGGTTTCTTGAACATGACAATGAGTTCACTGTACTCAAATGGCCTCCTCAGTCACCAGATCTCAATCCAATAGAGCATCTTTGGGATGTGGTGGAACGGGAGATTCGCATCAGGGATGTGCAGCCGACAAATCTGCGCCAACTGTGTGATGCCATCATGTCAATATGGTCCAAAATCTCTGAGGAATGCTTCCAGCACCTTGTTGAATCTCTGCCACGAAGAATTGAGGCAGTTCTGAAGGCAAAAGGGGGTCCAACCCGTTACTAGCATGGTGTACCTAATAAAGTGGCCAGTGAGTGTATATATCTGTTTCTCTCTATATCTATCTCTATATCTCTCTCTCTATAGCTATCTATATATTATCTCTATATCTATCTATCTATCTATCTATCTATATATTATCTCTATATCTATCTATCTCTATATCTATCTATCTATCTCTATATCTGTTATCTCTATATCCATCTCTATATCCATATCTATCTCTATATCTATCTATCTATCTATCTCTATATCTATCTTTCTATCTAACACTATATCTCTATATCTATCTCTATATCTCATTATCTATCAATCTCTATCTCTCTCTCTTTATCTATCTATTGATCTATCCATCTATCTCTATATCTATCTCTATATCTATCTATTATATCTCTCTATTATCTCTATTATCTATATCTATCCATCTATCTAGCTATCTCTATCTATCTCTATATCTCTCTATATCTATCTTTCTAACTCTATATCTATCTATCTCTATACATATCTCTATATCTAGCTATTATCTCTATATCTATCTCTATATCTATCTTTCTATATCTATCTGTCTCTATATCTATATCTATCTATCTATCTATCTATCTATCTCTATATCTATCTCTATATATCTCTATATCTATTTTTATTTATAGCCATCTATCTATATACACTCACTGGCCACTTTATTAGGTACACCTGTCCAACTGTGTGTTAAGACTTAATTTCTAATCAGCCAATCACATGGCGGCAACTCAGTGCATTTAGGCATGTAGACATGGTCAAGACAATCTCCTGCAGTTCAAACCGAGCATCAGTATGGGGAAGAAAGGTGATTTGAGTGCCTTTGAACGTGGCATGATTGTTGGTGCCAGAAGGGCTGGTCTGAGAATTTCAGAAACTGCTGATCTACTGGGATTTTCACGCACAACCATCTCTAGGGTTTACAGAGAATGGTCCGAAAAAGAAAAAAAATCCAGTGAGCGGCAGTTCTGTGGCCGGAAATGCCATGTTGATGCCAGAGGTCAGAGGAGAATGGGCAGACTGGTTCGAGCTGATAGAAAGGCAACAGTGACTCAAATTGCCAACCGTTACAACCAAGGTAGGCAGAAGAGCATCTCTGAACGCACAGTGCGTCGAACTTTGAGGCAGATGGGCTACAGCAGCAGAAGACCACACTGGGTACCACTCCTCTCAGCTAAGAACAGGAAACTGAGGCTACAATTTGCACAAGCTCATCGAAATTGGACAGTAGAAGATTGGAAAAACGTTGCCTGGTCTGATGAGTCTCGATTTCTGCTGCGACATTCGGATGGTAGGGTCAGAATTTGGCGTAAACAACATAAAAGCATGGATCCATCCTGCCTTGTATCAACGGTTCAGGCTGGTGGTGGTGGTGTCATGGTGTGGGGAATTTTTTCTGGGCACTCTTTGGGCCCCTTGGTACCAATTGAGCATCGTTGCAACGCCACAGCCTACCTGAGTATTGTTGCTGACCATGTCCATCCCTTTATGACCACAATGTACCCAACATCTGATGGCTACTTTCAGCAGGATAATGCGCCATGTCATAAAGCTCGAATCATCTCAGATTGGTTTCTTGAACATGACAATGAGTTTACTGTACTCAAATGGCCTCCTCAGTCACCAGATCTCAATCCAATAGAGCCTCTTTGGGATGTGGTGGAACGGGAGATTCGCATCAGGGATGTGCAGCCGACAAATCTGCGCCAACTGTGTGATGCCATCATGTCAATATGGTCCAAAATCTCTGAGGAATGCTTCCAGCACCTTGTTGAATCTCTGCCACGAAGAATTGAGGCAGTTCTGAAGGCAAAAGGGGGTCCAACCCCTTACTAGCATGGTGTACCTAATAAAGTGGCCAGTGAGTGTATATTTATCTCTATATCTATCTATATATGTCTATATTATTATTATTATTATTATTATTATTATTATATCTGTATATCTCTATCTATTATCTATCTCTATCTATATATCTATCTCTATATCTTTCTATCTATAGCTATCTATCTCTATATCTATCTATCTATCTATCTATCTATCTATCCATTATCTATTTTCTATCTATCTCTATATCTATCTACCTATCGATCTATCTATCTATCTATCTATATTTCTTTCTATATCTATCTTTATATCTATCTCTATCTATCTCTATCTATCTCTATGAATCTTTCTATCTATATCTATCCATTATCTACTTTCTATCCATTATCTACTATCTATCTCTATATCTATCTATTTCTACATCTATCTTTCTATCTATTTCTATCTAACTCTATATCTATATATCTATATAGCATTATACCCTATGAGGGGGTGCATTATTCCCTATGAGGGGGCAGCATTATACCCTATGAGGAGGCAGCATTATATCCTATGAGGAGGGAGCATTATACCCTATGAGGAGGCAGCATTATATCCTATGAGGAGGCAGCATTATTCCCTATGAGGGGATGCATTATTCCCTATGAGGGGGGCAGTATTATACCCTATGAGGGGGGCAGTATTATACCCTATGAGGGGGGCAGCATTATACCCTATGAGGGGATGCATTATTCCCTATGAGGGGGGCAGTATTATACCCTATGAGGAGGCAGCATTATACCCTATGAGGGGGGCAGCATTATTCCCTATGAGGGGGGCAGCATTATACCCTATGAGGGGGCAGCATTATACCCTATGAGGAGGCAGCATTATACCCTATGAGGAGGGCAGCATTATTCCCTATGAGGGGGTGCATTATACCCTATGAGGGGGTGCATTATACCCTATGAGGGGGGCAGTATTATACCCTATGAGGGGGGCAGTATTATACCCTATGAGGGGGCAGCATTATTCCCTATGAGGGGATGCATTATTCCCTATGAGGGGGGCAGTATTATACCCTATGAGGAGGCAGCATTATACCCTATGAGGGGGTGCATTATTCCCTATGAGGGGGGCAGTATTATACCCTATGAGGGGGGCAGTATTATACCCTATGAGGGGGCAGCATTATACCCTATGAGGGGGTGCTTTATTCCCTATGAGGGGGTGCATTGTTCCCTATGAGGGGGGCAGTATTATACCCTATGAGGGGGGCAGTATTATATTCTATGAGGGGGTGCATTATTCCCTATGAGGGGGGCAGTATTATACCCTATGAGGGGGGCAGTATTATACCCTATGAGGAGGCAGCATTATACCCTATGAGGGGGTGCATTATTCCCTATGAGGGGGGCAGTATTATACCCTATGAGGGGGGCAGTATTATACCCTATGAGGGGGGCAGTATTATACCCTATGAGGGGGCTGCATTATTCCCTATGAGGGGGGCAGTATTATACCCTATGAGGGGGGCAGTATTATACCCTATGAGGGGGGCAGTATTATACCCTATGAGGGGGTGCATTATACCCTATGAGGGGGTGCATTATTCCCTATGAGGGGGGCAGTATTATACCCTATGAGGGGGGCAGTATTATATTCTATGAGATGGCTGCATTATATTCTATGAGATGGCTGCATTATACTTTGTGAGGGGGCTGCTTTATATTCTATGAGGGGGCTACCCCAACTCCTGCTACATAATTAAGACATTACAACCTTATATTATACCCGGATATTAGCGTGTTTTACCGCATAATTGGTGGTCTGGTATTTAACTCTATGCACCTACATAGTGGGCCCCAAGAATGATTTTCTCTGGTGGGCCCAAGGTGTTCCAGTCCGACGCTGCCTGTCAGGTATATATTATTGTAGATATAGACTGTATGGGCTCCTGTCAGGTATATATTATTGTAGATATAGACTGTATGGGCGCCTGTCAGGTATATATTATTGTAGATATAGACTATATGGGCTCCTGTCAAGTGTTGATGTAAATGATATTGTCAGAAGAGTAACTGATTCCATACATTTTTGTACTGATACTGTAGTACCAGTTAAAAAGATTCGATGGTATGCAAATAACAAGCCTTGGGGATTACAAAAGAATTGAAATACTAAACGAGAAAAAAATGGCATTTAAAATGAAGGATACTAAGAAACTGAAATTGATGCAAAGGAACTTAAAGGGGAAAATTAAGAATGCCATGAGGCGTTCCGAATTAAATTCGAAAATATACTGTCACACAACAATTCCAAGTAGGTGTGGCAAGGCATGAAGCAGTTAACTGGGTTTAAGGCTAGGTCAGAGCGTGGCGAAGTGGATCTGCCCATGGCTAACGAAATGAATGAGTTCTTCAACAGATTTACCAACACGTGCTGCGTCATCAGGAATGAGGGATGGAGCTGAGGAACGATCAGCAGCATTGACTTTTGGTGATGAACTTTCTGCTTTCCTGTCTCCCCAAGCGATGTGAGGATACAGTTTTGTAAACTTGTCATTGGCAAAGCAGCTGGGCCTGATGGCCTCAGTCCACATGTCCTAAAAGTGTGTGCAAACCAACTGTGTAATGTCTTTCAGCTCCTGTTTAACAGGAGCCTACAATCTCAGAGAATACCAGTGCTGTGGAAGACCACCTGCTTGGAGCAGGGTCCCAAGATGACCTTTCCAACTTCCCTACATGACTATCGTCCAGTGGCCTTAACATCGCATGCTATGAAGTCATTGGAGAGAACAGTACTTGCCTACTTGTGCCCGAGGGTGAGGGCCTACACTGACCCCCTGCCATTTGCATACCAGCAGAGATTGCGGTGGATGATGCTGTAGTGTCTCTGCAACATACAATACATTCATTCTTGGACAATGATGGAACTGCAGTGCGTGCCATGTTCTTTGACATCTCTAGTGCTTTCAATACTTTACAGCCGCTCTTATTATGAAATAAGTTGACTGATATGGCAGTGGATGAGAGGATGGTGAACTGGATAAGCGACTACCTGACGGACAGGCCGCAGTTTGTAAGGATGGGGGAGGTGGTATCTGGCAGTGTGCGGAGCAGTGTGGGAGCCCCTCAGAGTACAGTGCTGTCACCCTTCCTCTTCACTTTGTATACAGCTGACCTTAAGTATAAATTCGATCTCTGTCACCTCCAAAAATTCTCAGATGACTCAGTGATTGTAGGGGAAATTGTGGGGGACCGGGGCAAGGAGGAATATAGAAGGGTGGTTTCTGACTTTGTCGATTGGTGCCAGACTGTCTAGAACTAAGTGTAAAGAAAACCAAGGAGATGGTGTTGAGTTATAGAAGGAAAAAGGATAAGTACTTACCGATCACTATTGCTGGCCAGGAGGTGGAGATGGTTGAGAGCTACAAATATTTGGGGGTTCACCTTGACAGCAAACTTGATAGGAGGTGTCATACAGAGAAGGTTCACAAGAAGAGAATGAGCAGACTGTACTTTCTGCGGAAGCTCAGGTCGTTCAATGTGTGCAGTAAAATGCTGGAAATGTTCTACCAGTCCGTTGTAGCAAGCGCCATCTTTTTTGCTATAATTTGCGGAGGAAGAATTTTGAGGAGTGTGATAAAACACTCCGGGATCGCCTTTGCTGGGGTCAAAGGTCACGTGCGTTCAGCATGAAACTCAGGCGCAGAGCTGGGATTCGGGTATAACTGACACTGGGTCAGGTTTATTAATGGTGAAAGCAATGCTTAAAGAAATAAAACATAAAACAAATCCTTGCCTGTCCGGCACTAACTAAACAAAGTACACCCTAACTACCAACTGGCGGGCTTCTCCCGTCCAGCCAAACCACAGTTGCAGTGGGCACTGCTTTCACTCACGTGTGTCTCTCACACAGACAGGCTCTCTGTGTTCCCAGGCTGAGACACTCACACAACCACCTGGCATCCTTTTATATCCACCTCCCATTATTCATTAGTAAGCAGGTGCGATACTGACCAGACTAGGCCACATAGGTAAGGAATCTGGGCGAGATATACCTGCCCTCATCCACTATTCCCACATGATTCTCACATATCCCCCCCTCTGCTCAGACCACTCCGGTCGAGCAATGACACCCGCCAAACAGTGCACTCGGGACAGGGCATCTGCATTCCCCATCTGTACCCCTGGGCGGTGCGCCACCGTAAAAGTGTAGGCCTGCAGGGCAAGGAACCACCGGGTCACCCGGCTATTCCGTTCCTTGTTCAAGTGCATCCACTTGAGGGGCATGGTCAGTGATCAGCCTGAACTTTCGGCCCACCAGGTAATATTTGAGGGCCTCTAGAGCCCACTTAATGGCGAGGCACTCTTTTTCTATGACTGCATACCTTTGCTCATGTTTATTCAGCTTCCTGCTGAGATAGAGGACTGGGTGTACCACTCCATCCCTCACTTGTGAGAGTACGTCCCCGATACCGGTATCAGAGGCATCCGTTTGTACCACAAACTCGCTGCGGAAGTCCGGAGTCACCAGTACGGGCTGAGAGCAAAGTGCCCATTTTAGGCTATGGAAGGCTTCTTCAGCCGCTAAACTCCATTTAATCATGACAGAGTCTTTTCCTTTTGTAAGATCCGTCAGGGGGGTAGCGATGGCTGCAAAATTGGGTATGAACCGGCGATAATAGCCGGCGATCCCCAGGAAGGCTTGCACCTGCTTCTTGTTGACAGGTTGTGGCCAGTCCTGAACCGCCTGAATCTTATCAACCTGGGGTTTAAAAACACCCCTCCCAATTACATACCCCAAATACCGGGCTTCTTCTAGCCCGATATGACATTTCTTGGGGTTCGCGGTTAGACCTGCCTCCCACAGGTCGTCAATCACAGCTTGTACTTTCTGGAGATGAGTTATCCAAATAGGCCGAAGTGTACTGCCTATGCGGCCTCAGGACTCGATCCATCAGTCTCTGGAAGGTCGCCGGTGCTCCGTGCAGTCCAAACGGCATATACACATACTGAAATAGACCTTCCGGCGTAGCAAATGCCGTCTTTTCTCTGGCAGCCTCCGCCAGAGGGATCTGCCAATACCCCTTTGTTAGGTCTAGGGTCGTAATATACCGGGCTTTTCCTAACCGATATATTAACTCGTCGACCCGGGGCATAGGATAGGCATCAAATTTTGAGATCGCATTCAGTTTCCTGAAGTCATTGCAGAACCGGATTGTGCCGTCCGGTTTAGGAATTAACACAATCGGTCTGGACCAAGCACTGTGCGATTCCTCAATGACACCTAACTCTAACATTGCCTTCACTTCTCGGGAAACGGCTTCACGGCGCGCTTCCGGAATTCTGTAGGGTTTCACGTGAACCGTGACACCAGGTTCCGTTACGATGTCATGTTTTATTAGCCTAGTCTGCCCGGGTTTTACTGAGAAAAACTTTTGGTTGTGAAGTAGAAACTGCCTGACCTCAGTCTTTTGCCGCTCCGAGAGAGTCTCTGCAACCTGTACCTCCGGTACAGTATGCGAGCAGACGGGACGGGCCAGCTCCGCTGACAAGGCAGACCGATCTTTCCAGGGTTTTATCAGATTTACATGATAAATCTGTTCAGGTTTCCGTTTACCTGCCTGGTATACTTTGTAGTTTACTTCACCAACTCTTTCCTTAATCTCAAAGGGGCCCTGCCACTTTGCCAGGAACTTACTGTCCACCGTGGGGACCAGGATCAACACCCTATCTCCGGGTGCAGACGTACGGATCTTGGCGCCCCTATCATAGATTCTTTTTTGGGCTCCCTGAGCCTGCATCATGTGTTGTTTGACAATAGGCATAACAGCCGCAATACGGTCCTGCATTTGTGTGACGTGATCTATCACCGTTTTAAACGGAGTGACCTGACCCTCCCAGGTTTCTTTTGCAACGTCTAACAGTCCGCGAGGACGTCGGGCGTACAATAACTCGAAAGGCGAGAACCCCGTGGAAGACTGGGGCACTTCCCTGATGGCAAAAAGCAAATACGGAAGTAAATAGTCCCAATTCTTCCCATCCTTGTCTATCGCCTTTCTCAGCATCTGCTTCAGAGTTTTATTGAACCGTTCGACCAACCCGTCTGTTTGAGGGTGATACACGGATGTGCGTAACGGTTCGATTTGTAACAACCGGCAGAGCTCCTTCATTACCCTGGACATAAAGGGGGTCCCCTGGTCGGTGAGTATCTGTTTTGGTATACCGACCCGACTAAACACATGCACCAGTTCCTTGGCGATCGTCTTGGTGGCCGTGTTACGCAAAGGTATGGCCTCCGGGTAACGAGTGGCATAATCCAAGATGACCAGGATATGTTGGTGTCCACGTGCAGACCGTGGAAGGGGCCCAACTAAATCCATCCCAATCCTCTCAAACGGGACTTCAATAATAGGTAGGGGTACCAAAGGGCTACAGAACCGGGGCTTAGGTGCAGAGGCTTGGCAGTCAGGACAAGACTCACAATATACATGAACATCGTGATGCATGCCTGGCCAAACAAAACAGTGTAATATCCTTTCGGTGGTTTTCTGGACACCCAGGTGACCTCCCATCACATGTCTGTGGGCCAGGTCCAGCACCTGCCGCCGGTAGGGTTTTGGCACGACTAATAGTTGCACCAGGTCTTCCCCCTTTTTCTCTATCTGATAGAGTAAATCATTCTCCAGAACCATGTAAGGATATGCCAGCCTAGAGCCAGGTTCTACGGGTACCCCATTTATCACTTTTACATTTGTCCTAGCCTGAGAAAGGGTAGGATCCTTTATTTGCTCGCTTTGGAAGTCATCTTTCTGAACTTCTAAATCCGGCAAACGGGGAGGTGGATGGCTGTCGGCCTCCTCCTCTTCCCCGGTCTCCTCCGTATCACCCGCCATGACTGAAAACGGGAACTGCAGGTCATTTCCAGCAGACTCTTCCCCCGAGTCTTCCGGGGAGACCTCCTCCAGGGGTTCGGGACCCACACGCGCCCTGGGAGAAGAATCATGTACACTATAACCCTGGGGCATCAACTGATTCTCCCACAATTGCCAGAAGTAGGGAAAATCCCGGCCCAGGATAACATCATGCAATAACGCCGGGACGAGTCCCACTTTATGTTGCACAGACCCATAGGAAGTAGTAATGCATATAACCGTGGTGAGGTACGAACAGGTGTCTCCATGCACACACGTTACAGAAAATTTGTCTGATGGTCCAGTCGCGGCTGCCACCAGACTGGCCTTCACCAGAGTCACCACACTTCCCGAGTCTAACAATGCCACTATATTTTTGCCATCAACAGTTAAATCACACAAGTGTTTTTCCACATCCTTTTGACCGGCATTCACACTCACTACCCGTGCAACCATAGACATGCGGTTTTTAGAGTCTGTGACGTCGCACTGCATGGGTTCAGTAGTGACCGGACAGTTGGCAGCAATATGTCCCATCTCTTGGCAACGGAAACACCTAACGGGCCCCTTGCTTAGACCATTGTTCGTTACTCTCGGCCTCGCAGTGCGGGCAGTCCTGTTTTCCTCCCCCACTGTCTTAGGGATTTTTCCATCTCCCCTACTCCCTGGAACAGTCTTACAGGTTCCACGTGGAGATGATGAAGAACGAGGAGGGGTAGCATCGTCTCGGAGTCCTTCCGCCACGGAGTAACGTTCAACCAGATCCACCAGTTGATCTGCCGTCGTAGGATTTCCATGGCTTACCCACTTCCTCAGGGCTGGGGATAGAGCTCTCAGGTACTTGTCCATGACGACTCTCTGGATTATCTCTGGTGCTGTCAGCACCTCGGGTTGTAGCCACTTCTTCGTCACGTGGATCAGGTCGAACATCTGTGACCGCGGTGGTTTATCCGGCTGATAAGTCCATTGATGCACTCTCTGTGCACGGACAGCGGTCATCACTCCCAGCCGGGCCAAGATCTCGGCTTTCAGTTTGTCAAAGTCCTGCGCAGCTTCAGGCTCTAAGTCATAATAAGCCTTTTGGGCCTCACCGGAAAGAAACGGGGCAATCAGGCCTGCCCATCGTGCCTTCGGCCATTTTTCTCGCACCGCCGTCCGTTCAAACGTGGTCAGGTATGCCTCGACGTCATCTTTGGTCGTCATCTTCTGCCAGTACCGACTCACGTGAATCACTCTTGACTCTGCTTCCAGGTTAACCTCAGGTAAGCTTGCCAGGCGCTGCGCCACCTGCTGGAGAAGCGAACGATCGGTAGCTGTCATGTCCACCAACTCCTTCAGCTGGGCCATCATCACCCAATTAGCTTCTTGCTGGACGGCGGTGTACTGTACCAGCGCTTTCACCACGTCCTCCATGCTCATGCTTGCAACGTGATGCCCGCGTTCTCCACCACAATGTGATAAAACACTCCGGGATCGCCTTTGCTGGGGTCAAAGGTCACGTGCGTTCAGCATGAAACTCAGGCGCAGAGCTGGGATTCGGGTATAACTGACACTGGGTCAGGTTTATTAATGGTGAAAGCAATGCATAAAGAAATAAAACATAAAACAAATCCTTGCCTGTCCGGCACTAACTAAACAAAGTACACCCTAACTACCAACTGGCGGGCTTCTCCCGTCCAGCCAAACCACAGTTGCAGTGGGCACTGCTTTCACTCACGTGTGTCTCTCACACAGACAGGCTCTCTGTGTTCCCAGGCTGAGACACTCACACAACCACCTGGCATCCTTTTATATCCACCTCCCATTATTCATTAGTAAGCAGGTGCGATACTGACCAGACTAGGCCACATAGGAAAGGAATCTGGGCGAGATATACCTGCCCTCATCCACTATTCCCACATGATTCTCACAGGAGGTAGTGGAGGATAGGATTCAAAAGAAGTGCAGGGCTATAATGAACAATAGACACCCACTATATGAGCTGTTCTTGAATCAGAAGAGCACATTCAGCAGCCATCTAATCCTACTAAGGTGCAAGAAGGAGAAATTCATGAAATCGTTTGTGTCTACTGCTATGGGGATGTATAACAATTCTCTAAGGGTGAAAGATGGCTATGACCTAAGGCTGACTCACTAAGGGAAATTATCAGAGATTTGTGTACCTTTGTTTGTTACGTATTGTGGTTAGTCATGTGCAAGATCTGTGTCTAATAATTACAGTATATACTCGTGTATAAGCCGAGATTTTCAGCCCATTTTTTGGGGCTGAAAGTCCCTCTCTCGGCTTATACACGAGTCATATACCTGGGGGTCAGCAGGGGAGAGGGGGCAGGGGTGTCACAGATCATACTCACCCGTCCTGGCACTCTCTGCAGCCCCTCACTTCTCGACTGTCTCCCTTCCTGCCTTCAGCGGTCACGTGGTACCGCTCATTAAACTCAAGAATATGCGCATATTCTTGAGTGGTAATGAGCGGTATCATGTGACAACTGAAGGCAGGAAGGGAGACCGTGGAGAAGCGAGGCAGCAGAGACATTCCAGGACGGGTGAGTATAGCGATATTCACCTGTCCTCATTCCCACGCTGCTCACCGCCGTCTGCTGCTTCCTGTGTCCGTGTTGTTTATCCAGCAGGGGGTGCGGTGACGTGGTTAGTGCGCGCCTCACCCTCTGCTGGCTGAACAGTCACTGATAGAGGACAAGCAGACAGTGGTGAGCAGCGATGGACCCCGGACAGGTGAATATCACAGGTGTCGGCAGGAGAGGTGAGTATGGCATTTTTTTTTGCAGCAGCATATGGGGCATAATATATGGGGCAGCATATGGGGGTATAATCTATGGAGCAGCATATGGGGGCATATTCTATGGAGCAGCAAATAGGGGCATATTCCATGGAGCAGCATATGGGGCATAATCTATGGAGCAGCATATGGGGGCATATTCTATGGGGGCATATTCTATGGGGCAGCATATGGGGGCATAGACTATGGGGCAGCATATGGGGGCATATTCTATGGAGCAGCATATGGGGGCATAATCTATGGAGCAGCATATGGGGGCATATTCTATGGGGGCATATTCTATGGTGCAGCATATGGGGGCATATTCTATGGGGCATTTTATGGGGGCATAATCTATGGAGCATTTTATGGGGCATAATCTATGGAGCATCTTATGGGGGCATAACCTTTATGGAGCATTATATGGGGCATATTATTCTATGGAGCATCTTATGGGGCCATTATTAACCTTCGTGCAGCATTATATGAGGTGTATTTTGTATGGAGCATTATATGGGGCTCCTGATTCAATATGGATATTCAAAAACATTTAACCTACTGATGTCAATTAATTTTACTTTTATTGGTATCTATTTTTATTTTTGAAATTTACCAGTAGCTTTTTTGTGGCAAAATTAGGGGGGTCGGCTTATACATGGGTCTGCTTATACACGAGTATATGCGGTACTCTATGTAATGCTGTTTGTAATGTAGTAATGCTGTTCATAATGTTTTGTTTGTAATGCTGTTGTAATGCTGCTGTGATACACTTTATTGATCCAGAGGGAAATTATGGTATTGTATTGTATATTATTGTAGATATAGACTGTATGGGCTCCTGTCAGGTATATATCATTGTACAGTAGATATAGACTGTATGAGCTCCTGTCAGGTATACATTATTGTAGATATAGACTGTATGGGCTGCTGTCAGGTATATATTATTGTAGATACAGACTGTACGGACACCAGTCAGGTATATATTATTATAGATACAGACTGTACAGGCTCTGGTCAGGTATATATTATTGTAGACATAGACTGTATGGGCTCCTGTCAGGTATATATTATTGTAGATACAGACTGTATGAGCTCCTGTCAGGTATATATTATTGTAGATACAGACTGTATGTGCTCCTGTCAGGTATATATTATTATAGATATAGACTGTATGGGCTCCTGTCAGGTACATATTATTGTAGATACAGACTGTACGGGCTGCTGTCAGGTATATATTATTGTATATACAGACTGTACGGGCTGCTGTCAGGTATATATTATTGTAGATATAGACTGTATGGACTCCTGTTAGGTATAGATTGTGCTCAAAAGTTTACATACCCCAGCAGAATTTATGAATGATAACACCACAACTTTTTCTCCACTCATGGTTAGTGTTTGGGTGAAGCCATTTATTGTCAAACTACTGTGCTTTGTCTTTTTAATTATGACAACCCAAAACATCCTAAAGTTCACATCCCCTGGTGACTTTGGCCTGATAACATGCACAGAAGTGGACACAAATGGGTTTGAATGGCTACTAAAGGTAACATCCTGACCTGTAACCTGTTTGCTTGTAGTCAGTGTGTGTGCATAAAAGCTGAGTGAGTTTCTGGGATCAGACACTCTTGCATCTTTCATCCAGCCACTGATGTTTCTGGATTGTGAGTCATGGAGAAAGCAATAGAATTGCCGCCAAATCTACGGGAAGTTGAACTGTATAAAACAGGAAAGGGATACAAAAAGATATTGAAGAAATTGATAACAAATTGTTAACAGTCAGTTAACAAATGGAAAATCAGGGGCTCTGTAAAAACTAAACCATGGTCAGGTAGATCAACAACAATTTTGTCCACAACTGCCAGGAAAATTGTTCGGGATGCAAAGAAAAACTCACAAATAACATTAGCTGAAATACTGGACTCTCTGAAAACTAGCGGTGTGCCTGTTTCAAGATGCACAATAAGGTGACACTTGAAAAATGGGCTGCATGGTCGAGTCACCAGAACAAATCCATTACTGCGCAAATGCCACAAAGTATCTAGCCTACAATATGCAAAACAGCACAGACACAAGCCTCAAAACTTCTGGAGCAAGTTAATTTGGAGTTATGAGACCAAAATTGAACTTTTTAGCCACAACCATAAACGTTACATTTCTAGAGAGGTCAACAAGGACTATGGTGAAAGGAACACCATTCCTACTGTAAAGCACAAAGGAGGATTGCTGATGTTTTGGGGATGTGTGAACTACAAAGGCATATGAAACTTGGTCAAAGTTGAAGAAAAGATGAATGCAGCACGCTTTCAGCAAATACTGGAGGCAAATTTGCAATCATCAGCCCAAAAGCTGCGCATGGGACGTACTTGGACGTTCCAACATAACGATCTAAAACACATAGGCCAAGTCGACCTGTCATTGGCTACAGCAGAAAGAACAAAGTGGAGGTTTTGTAGTGGCCGTCTCAGTTACCTGACCTCAATATCATTGAGCCACTCTGGGGGATCTCAAGCACGCAGTTCATGCTAGACAGCCCAGGAATTTACAGGAACTGCAGGATTTTTGCCAAGAAGAGTGAGCAGCTTTACCATCTGAGAAAATAAAGAACCTCATCCATAACTACCACAAACGACTTCAAGCTGCCATTGATATTAGAAGGGCAATACACGAAATTAAAAAATGGGGTATGTAAACTTTTGATCATGGTCATTTGGATGTTTTGGGTAGTCATTATGATTTAAAAAGAGAAAACACAGTTTGACAAATGGCTAACCATAAGTGGAGAAAAAGTTTTGGTGATATCATTCATATTCTCTGAAAAAAGGCCAAGAAAGCAAAAGTTCTACCGGAGTATGTAAACTTTTGAGCACAATTGTATCAGTGATGACATCTTAATGGAGTATATATAAAGAGAGAGAAGAAAACTCTGCATCACCATTAAAAAATAGAAATAAACTAAAAACTTTCTTCAATGCATAATAAAATCATGAAAAATAATGCCCACAGGTAACAGCTCTATCAGTAACCTACAGCCCACACTGAAAAAAAAAAATTGCCACATTTGTTGATAGTGAGCGGTATGGCAGGTGGTGAGTTCATAAGCAGATGATATAGGTACAAAGAAACATTGCTATGTACACTGTATCTTTGTGTTCCTATATTTTACAGTTGAAGAAAATATTTTTTTATATAAAATAATAATAAATACAACTTAAAAAAATGCCAATTTCTTTAACCCCTTTCTGTCATGTGATGTACTATCCCATCCATGTGCCCTGGGACTTAATTCCCAGGGACGGGATAGTACGTCACAGCGATCAGCGGCGCCCACGTGGTGAGCGCCGCTGATCGCGGCCGGGTGTCAGCTGATTATAGCAGCTGACACCCGGCACAATGGGTCAGGGGCGGTCACGGACCGCCCCTGACACGTTAACCCCTTGCACACCGCGATCAAACACGATCGTGGTGTACTGGGGGGTTAAAGGGAAGCATCGGCAGGGAGGGTGCTCCCTCCATGCTTCCCTGAGTCCCCCACAGCAGCGTAATGTGCAGCGCTGCTGCGGGGGGCTCCATCCCTGCAGGTCCTCGAATCCAAGATGGTGACGGGGACCTTCGGGGGCCTGCAGGGAGATGGCTTCCTCATGCCTGCAAAGTGCAGGCAAGGAAGAAGCCTTGTGCAGTTCCTGTGACAGATCGCTGATCTGTCACAGTGATCTGTGATGTGACAGATCAGCGATCTGTCACAGGACAGTGATGTCCGACCTGGGACAATGTAATAAAGTTAAAAAAAGTGTAAAAATAATTTAAAAAAAAAAAATCGCTAAATAAATTAAAAAAAAAAATGATATTCCCTAATAAATTCATTTTTTGGAAACTAAAAAAAACAAACAATAAAAGTAAACATATTTGGTATTGCTGCGTCCATAACGACCCGCCCTATAAAAATGTCCCATTAGTTAACCCCTTTAGCGAACCCCTTAAAAAATAAAAATAAAAAACGTAGCAAAAAATAATGATTTATTATCATACTGCCGAACAAAAAGTGCAATAACGCGCGATCAAAAAGACGCTTATAAATATGCATGATACCACTGAAAACGTTATCTTGTCCCACAAAAAATGAGCTTCCATACAGCGTCATCAGTGAAAAAATAAAAAAGTTATAGCTTGCAGAATAAAGCGATGCAAAAATTAATATTTTTTATATAAAATTGTTTTCATTGCATAAAAGTGCCAAAACATAAAAAAAGACCTAAATGAGGTATCACTGTAACTGTACTGACCTGAAGAATAAAAGGGCTTTATCAATTTTACCGCATGCAGAACGGTGTAAACGCACCCCCCAAAAGAAATTCATGAAACGCTGGGTTTTGTTCATTCTGCGTCCCAAAAATCGGAATAAAAAGCGATCAAAAGATGTCACGTGCCCGAACATACCAATAAAAGCGTCAACTCGTCCCACAAAAAATAAGACCTCACATGACTCAGTGGGTCAAAATATGGAAAAATTATAGCTCTCAATATGTGGTGATGCAAAAACTATTTTTAAAATATAAAGCGTCTTTTAGCGTGTGACAGCTGCCAAATATAAAAACCGCCATAAATAGTAAATCAAACCCCCCGTTATCACCCCCTTAGTTAGGGAAAAATAATAAAAAAAGTATTTATTTCAATTTTCCCATTAGGGTTAGGGCTAGGGTTAGGGCTGAGATTAGGGTTAGGGTGTGTTGGGGTTAGGGTTGGAGTTAGAATTGGGGGGTTTCCACTGTTTGGGCACATCAGGTGCTCTCCAAATGCAATATGGCGTCTGATCTCAATTCCAGCCAATTCTCCTTTGAAAAAGTCAAATGGTGCTCATTCCCTTCCAAGCTCTGCCATGCGCCCAAACAGTGTTTTACCCCCACATATAGGATATCAGCGTAATCAGGACAAATTGCAAAACAACTTTTGGGGTCCAATTTCTCCTGTTATCCTTAGGAAAATAAAAAATTGGGGGCAAAAATATCATTTTTGAGGAAAAAAATATGATTTTTTTTATTTTCACGCCCGGGCGTTATAAACTTCTGTGAAGCACTTGGGGGTTCAAAGTGCTCACCACACATCTAGATAAGTTCCCTGGGGGATCTAGTTTCCAAAGGGTCACTTGTGGGGAGTTTCAACAGTTTAGGCACATCAGAGGCTCTCCAAACGCGACATGACACCCGCAGACCATTCCATCGAAGTGAGCATTCCAAAACGTCACTACTTCCCTTCCGAACCCCGACGTGTCCCCATACAGTAGTTTTCTCCCACATATGGAGTATCAGCGTACTCAGGAAAAATTGGACAACAATGATAATGATAATGATTATATCTTTCAGTGCCTGTTTCTTTTTGGGAGGACTTTCTGTCATGTCTCATCTGCACTTACAGGCGGCTCTCTTTGTTTCTGAGGTTGTTCCTGCACTTGTATATCCCAAGTACGAAGCAAATCTCTTCCTCTTTCATATGAAGAGACAGTATGCCACTATCCTTTGTTGTTAATGAGCAATTTCTTGGGGTACCCCCACCTGTACGCCACCTGAGATTCTCTGAGGGCTGCAGTGATGGGATTCATTAGTCTGCGGAAGCGCAGTGTCTCTGTGGAGAGATCAGCATAAATTTTGATTTGGTGGAAAGGTGAAGGTAGAGATCCTTTCTTTCTGGAATAAGACAGAAGTTCCTCTTTAATATGATAGCAATTAATGCGTGCAACAATATCCCTCGGAACAGTGTCTGGCAAGTGGCTTGGGCGAGATACTCTGTGCGCTTGATCAATAATTAGCTCATATGGTGAGCAGGAGGGGACCACCGCTTGGATTAAATCTTGCACATAACCCCTCAGCTCAGATGGTGTGGTGGTTTCTGGTACCCCCCTTAATTTCAGGTTGTTCCTGCGGTTACGATCCTCCAAGTCCACAAGTTTATTATATATGGCTTCTATGTCTTCTACCATGTCATTGTGAGAGTCAATAAGGTTGTTATGGGAAGATGCAAGTTCTCCCATTTTGTCCTCCATATGGGACACTCTCTCCTCCACCTCCTGAATGGGAGATGTAACAGGTTTTAACATTAAACATAGTAACATAGTTATTAAGGTTGAAGGGAGACTTTAAGTCCATTTATTTCAACCCATATCCTATCCTAACTTGCCCTAACATGTTGATCCAGAGGAAGGCAAAAAAAACCCATGTGGCAAACAGTAAGCTTCACACTGGGGAAAAAAATTCCTTCCTGACTCCACATACGGCAATCAGACTAGCTCCCTGGATCAACGCATTATTAAGGTAACTAGTGTATATACCCTGTAATATTATACTTTTCAAGAAAGGCATCCAGTCCCTTCTTAAATTTTAGTAGGGAATCACTCATTACAACATCATATGGCAGAGAGTTCCATAGTCTCACTGCTCTTACAGTAAAGAATCCGCGTCTGTGAGTATGCTTAAACCTTCTTTCCTCCAGACGTAGATGATGCCCCCTTGTCCCCGTCACAGGTCTAAGAGTAAAAAGATCATTAGAAAGGTCTTTGTACTGTCCCCGCATATATTTATACATTGTAATAAGATCACCCCTAAGCCTTCGATTCTCCAAACTAAATAACCCCAAGTGTAATAACCTGTCTTGGTATTGCAGACCCCCTAGTTCCCTAATAACCTTGGTCGCTCTTCTCTGCACCCGCTCCAGTTCAGCTATGTCTTTCTTATACACCGGAGACCAGAACTGTACACAGTATTCTAAGTGTGGTCGCACTAGTGACTTATATAGAGGTAAAATTATGTTCTCCTCATGAGCATCTATGCCTCTTTTAATGCATCCCATTATTTTATTTGCCTTTGCAGCAGCTGCCTGACACTGGCCACTAAATGTGAGTTTGTCGTCCACCCATACACCCAGGTCTTTTTCAGTGGCTGTTTTGCCCAGTGTTTTTCAATTAAGCACATAATTATACATCTTGTTCGTTCTACCCAAGTGCATGACCTTACATTTATCCCCATTAAAGCTCATTTGCCATTTATCAGCCCAAGCTTCTAGTTTACATAAATCCTCCTGTAATATAAAATTGTCCTCCTCTGTATTGATTACCCTGCAGAGTTTAGTGTCATCTGCAAATATTGAAATTCTACTATCTATGCCCCCTACAAGGTCATTAATAAATATGTTAAAAAGAAGCGGGCCCAAAACTGACCCCTGTGGTACCCCACTGCTAACCGTGACCCAGTCCTAGTGTGCTCCATTAATAACCACCCTTTGTTTCCTATCCCTGAGCCAGCTCTTAACCCACCTACACATATTTTCCCCTATCCCCATTGTTCTCATTTTATGTATCAACCTTTTGTGTGGCACCATATCAAAAGCTTTTGAAAAGTCCATGTACACCACGTCCACTGCATTCCCTTGGTCCAGTCCGGAACTTACCTCTTCATAAAAGCTTATCAGATTAGTCTAACAGGAACGGTCCCTTGTAGACCCATGTTGATATTGGGTCATAAGGTTATTCTTCTCCAGATACTCCAGTATAGTATCTCTTAGAAAACCCTCCAGGATTTTACCCACAGTTGAGGTTAAACTTACTGGCCTATAATTTCCAAGTTCAGTTTTTGTCCCCTTTTTAAATATTGGCACCACATTTGCTATACGCCAGTCCTGTGGTACAGACCCTGTTATTATGGAATCTTTAAAGATTAAAAATAATGGTCTATCTATGACTGTGCTTAATTCCTGCAGTACTCGGGGGTGTATCCCATCCGGGCCCGGGGATTTGTCAATTTTAGTGATTTTTAGACGCCGACGTACTTCCTGCTGGGTTAAGCAGGTGACATTTAATGGAGAATTTTTATCCCTGATCATGTTATCCGTCATGGGATTTTCTTGTGTAAATACTGTTGAAAAAAAGTCATTTAGCATATTGACTTTTTCCTCATCCTCATCCACCATTTCACCCAGACTATTTTTAAGGGGGCCAACACTATCATTTTTTAGTTTCTTACTATTTATGTAGTTAAAGAATATTTTGGGATTAT
This sequence comes from Dendrobates tinctorius, assembly GCF_039654945.1. NCBI lineage: Eukaryota > Metazoa > Chordata > Amphibia > Anura > Dendrobatidae > Dendrobates > Dendrobates tinctorius. Next base: position 2,388,024 of record NW_027361776.1, on the reverse strand, counting down.
TTTTACTTTCTCTGGCAATGAGTCTCTCTGTCTCAATCTTTGCTGTTTTGATTTGCTTTTTACAGAATTTATTTAATTTTCTGTATTTATTTAATGCCTCATCACTACCTACTTGCTTTAATTCTCTAAATGCTTTATTTTTATCTCTTATTGCACCCCTTACAGCTCTATTTAGCCATAGTGGTTTCCTCCTATTTCTAGCATGTTTATTCCCATACGGTATATATTGTGCACAGGTCCTATTCAGGATGCTAATAAACGTCTCCCATTTTCTTTGTGTATTTTTATGTCTCAGGATATCGTCCCAGTTAATTGCACCAAGATCATCTCTCATCCGTTGGAAATTTGCCTTCCTGAAGTTTAGTGTCCTTGTAACCCCTTTACTACACATCTTATTAAAGGATACATGAAAACTTATTAATTTGTGATCACTATTACCCAAGTGACCCTAAACCCTTACATTTGATATGCGGTCTGGCCTGTTGGTTAATATTAGGTCTAGCAGTGCCCCCCCTCTTGTTGGGTCCTGAACCAGTTGTGAAACGTAATTGTCTCTCATAGTTGTCAAAAACCTATTACCTTTGCTGGAACTGCAGGTTTCGGTTCCCCAATGTATTTCAGGGTAGTTGAAGTCCCCCATAATAATGACTTCTCCTTGAGTCGCAGCTTCATCTATTTGCTTTATGAGGATATTCTCTGTTGCTTCCATTATTTTTGGAGACTTATAACAAACCCCTATCAGTAATTTATTATTTTTCCCCCCTCCCCTTATCTCTACCCACAGGGACTCTACATTTCCATTAGATTCATATATATTATCACGAAGGATGGGTTTTAAGGATGATTTTACATATAAACACACGCCTCCCCCTCGCTTATTTGTACGGTCTTTTCTGAACAGACTATAGCCCTGTAAATTAACCGCCCAGTCATGGCTCTCATCCAGCCATGGCTCAGATATCCCCACCATGTCATAATTACGTTCCAACAACATTAACTCCAATTCCTCCATTTTGTTGGCGAGGCTTCTGGCATTAGTATACATGCACTTTATGTATCTCTCTGTACCTCTATTCTTTCTTAAATTACTAACTGTTCTAACCCCACCTCCCATGCCACCCCCACCCCCAATGTCATTATTTGTGCCCAGGTCTCTATCTGCACTGTCTTCCCATCCTATAAAAGGAATACCCTCCCCCACGTCCCTAGTTTAAACACTCCTCCAACCTTCTAGCCATTTTCTCCCCAGCACAGCTGCACCCTCCCCATTGAGGTGCAGCCCGTCCCTAGCATAGAACCTGTAGCCAACTGAGAAGTCGGCCCAGTTCTGCAGGAACCCAAACCCCTCCATCCTACACCAATTCCTGAGCCACTTATTAACCTCCCTAATCTCCTGTTGCCTCTCTGGCATGGTACAGGAAGTATTTCTGAAAACACCACTTTGGAGGTCCTTGCTTTAAGCTTACAGCCTAATTCCCTGAAATCATCTTTAAGGACCTTCCACCTACTGTACCTCTAACTTTGTCATTTGTGCCAATGTGCACCATGACCGCTGGATCCTCACCAGCCCCTCCCAGTAATCTGTCAACCCGATCAGCGATGTGTCGGACTCGAGCGCCAGGTAGGCAGCACACTGTTCGACGATCCCTGTCTTTGTGACAGATTGCCCTATCTGTTCCCCTAATAATTGAGTCTCCCACTACCAGAACCTGTCTGGCCTGCCCTGCTCTCCTATTTCCCCCCTTACTGGAGCAGACACTCCTCCGGCTTTCAGAGGACATGCCTTGCTGCAGCAGTGCTACTCCTGCACTAACACTCCCCTCATCTGCCAACTTAGCAAACTTATTGGGGTGTGCCAGATCAGGACTAGCCCCCCTGGTGCTCTTCCCTCTACCCCGCCTTCTAACTGTCACCCAGCTAGCTGCTTCATTGTCCTGCAGCTCCAACCTAGCATCCCCCCCCTCATCTATCCCATTGAGCGTCTGCTCAGTGAAAAAGTCCTTTAGCATTGCGGTGCTAAAAGCCATCAGCATATCTTTAATTAAAGTTCCTGAAGCAGGGAGATCTGTTGTAGGAAGTTGCTGTAATACTGCAAGAGATTTACAATTGTCCCCTCCAAAATCCCCTTTCTCTGCAACATGTCTCTTGTTGTTCTGGGAGTGCAGGGGAGGTGTGCCTTGCTGCATATCCATCCGCCGGCCTGCTGGAACTACATTTCCCTCGTGTCCCTCCGCAAGTGGGGAAAATCTAGATCCTGGAGATGGACCCAGACCCCGGAGATAAGGTGAGGTGGGTGCTGCCTCATCCTGCACCGCAGCGGTGGTCTTTGCTGGGCTTAGGAGCAGTGGAGAGGGGGACTCTCCTGAGGAGCAGGAGACTCTGCTTACTGAGGGGCCATCTTGCCTGGTATCCCCGTTGAAGAAAATCTCCAATTTGCCTTGGTTTTTGAGATTTCTCTTACCCCTTGTCATCTTGCCAGTGATCAGTGAGGATTCGCGCAGCCGGGTGGGTTGATTAATAAGCTGGAAGTTCGCTGAAATTGTCGCTTTGCAGGGTCTCAGGGAAGGAGTATTCAGCTCATGCAACTGACATCCTAGGCTTCCAGGCCACGCCCCCCGTACAGTACCATTTTAATCTATGTAAATTCAAAAACTCTGTGCACATGCTGCGGAAAAAACGTGCAGAAACGCTGCAGTTTTTTCCCCGCATCATGTCAATATCGAAGGCATTGGTGGTATAACTAAAATAAGTCCCCCTGTGGTAAATTGATAGGTCAATAGACTTGTTTGCTGCTTTCATCACATTGTTGGCAGCGGTGGGATAACTAAGATAATCCCACCTGTGCATGTGATAGCTGTGTGCCGGCCAAAGGTCCCCCCCTTTTCATGACATTTGGTGGCAGAGCGGTGGGATAATAGAGCATTAGTGATCTGGTTTGAGCAATCATTCCTCTCACTAAAACTTGAACGGTTCTTCCAAGGATCCTGCAGCCACAGTTTGGAGAACTCAGTGTTTAGTAGTCCTGAGACAATTGTGTGTACTTGCGATTACCCCCTCCCTCCTCTTTGCTTTTCTATCCTATCTTTTATTTGGCAACCATGGCTATGCGGGGAGAATCTCATAAGTGGCTGAACAAGGACGCCCTTATGGCCCTGTGCATGTCAAACCAGATTGATGCCGCCAACAAAACCAAAGACCAGTTGGTTGCGGCTCTGGTGCAATGGGAGGAGAGCCAGGGCACAGAAGTCAGCACCAGTGCTGATGGTGCAGCTGGCGAAGTCCAGCTGGTGCAGGCCGGCCTGACCAGCAGCCAGGAAGTCATGGACCGCTACCTGCAAATGGCCTTACAACAACTCTCCATCGAAGATAAGGACAGACATCTGCAGCTGATCATGCAAGCTCAAGAGAGCCTAGCGCCAAGCCCAGCGAGTGGTCGAGCAGTGGGAAGCCCAAGCTCAGAGAGACCATGAACTGCAGATGGCCCGGCTGGGGGGGGATATCCTCCACAGCCCTGAGCAGTGATCCCAATAGCGCTCAGATTTCGAAGCCCCGGCCAGAGCACTTTCCCATGATGGAGAAGGACGGCGACTTGGACACTTTTCTGCGGGCCTTTGAGAATGCCTGCAGACAGTACCAGATGCCTGCGGACCGATGGGCCAGGTACTTGACTCCAGGGCTAAAAGTCAAAGCCCTGGAGGCATTTGTTTCTCTACCGCAAGACCAAGATGACAACTATGAGGCCATCAAGCAGGCCCTGATCACCAAATACCGGCTAACCCCTGAGGTATACCGCAATGTGGCCCACACGACAGTTATAGTGATGTGGTGCAAGGACTCAGGACCCACTTTGACCAGTGGATCCAAGGACTGCCAGCAACCTCCTTTGAGCTGCAGAGGGACCTGATGGTCAAAGACCAGTTCATACATCTTTGCCCAGCTGAGGTCTGACAGTTCATACTGGACCGAGAGCCAACAAATGCAGACAAAGCAGCGCAGATTGCCGACACCTATGAGGCCAACCGGAAACCGGAGACACGGAAGCCAGTCACCGCCAGCTGGAGAGGCGGTAAGCCTGCGACCAACCCCAGTGCCCCTGCCAGCCGACACACCTGTCCCATTTTCCAATGCCAGGCCTACATCCGACCCTAGTTAGTGTTTCTCCTGTAAACGGATTGGACATTTCACCGCCACTTGTCCGGAGAGGCAGAAGAACCCCTCAGCCAAGGGCTCCGGGCCTAACGCAGCAGTCCTTTTGGTGGGTGGGGTGGTTGGGAAGGTTAATGACAATGTGCTGCCCATCCGTGTGGGGGCCTGTTTTGCTAGCGGCCTCAAGGACACTGGGGCTGAACGAACCCTCATCCGAACCGGACTGGCGGCCCCTGAAAAGATGATTCTGGGGAAAACCCTAACTGTCACCGGGATTGGGGGCGTCCGCTGCCTCTTGCTGATGACCCGGGTTTTTATTGATTGGGGTGCCAGGAGCGGATGAAGGAAGTGGGGGGTGTCTGCAAACCTGCCCACGGACGTCTTATTGGGGACTGAATTGGGGAGGATAGTTGCATATTACGTCCCTGACACCCCTCCCAATCTGCTAAAAAGGTTGATGCTAATGCTGAAGATGGCAAACTGAATGTGTTACCTGACAATGCTTTATCGAGTAATAATGCATCTGATAACCATTTTTTCCCAAGGAATGATGCTGATAATGATGTAAATGTGCCAGTTAAACCTGATAACCATTTTTCTGAAAAGGTTGATGTGTCCAAAGGTGCAGGAGTGCTCAGTCACATCGCTCTGTGGAGTGAGACAGCTGAGGAACCCCTGGCAGGAGCAAGCGTCGGTGCTAAAGGAAATGGGGAGATGCATGGGAACCATGAGGAAGGTGATGCCTTGCAACTGACCAGTGCCACCGAGGAAGGTAACTGGCCCATAAGTAGCACTGCTCCTGAAGTGTTGGGGGTGGATGGGGAGGTAAAGCCGGCTGATGGGTCTGTCGAAATCCCAGGGGAGGAAGCCTATGTAGCCACTGTCACCCGCAGTCAGAGTGCCCGGAACGCAGGTAGCGCCCTACCTTCTGGACTCTCCTCCGCCACAGGAGTGACTGAACCAGAGGTGGACCCAGAGCAAGTCCCAGTGAGGAGGGGACCTTGACATCGCTTCTGGCTGCATCCATCCAGGAGTTCCAGGCCGCTCTGCACTCAGATGTGAGCCTGGAGAACTTGAGATACCTCAGCGAAACGCCCACCTCCGTGACTGATAAGGTGAGGGTGTTCTGGGAATGAGGAAGGTTGTACTGGGAGTCAGTACCCAGAGGATCCCAAAAGGAGTGGTTGAGGGAAAGAAAGCTGGTCATTCCCTATCAATTCAGGGGTGAGCTGTTGCGGATTGCCCATGAGATTCCACTTGCTAGACAGTTGGGGCTCAGCAAAACTGATGTAAGGCCCGGCTGTCTCAACACTTCTATTGGCCCAAGATGGGGACAGATGTAACCAACTACTGCCGCTCCTGTATCGCCTGCCAATAAGTGGGGAATATGGGGCCTGCTCTTAAGGCTCCCCTGATCCCTTTGCCAGTGATAGATGAGCCTTTCCAGAGAATTGCTGTGGACATTGTGGGCCCGATGGCTGTCCCCAAAAGCTCTGGAAAGCAATACATCCTCACTGTGGTAGACTACGCTACTCGGTACCCAGAGGCAGTAGCTCTGTCCTCAACCAGGGAGGTTAAAGTGGTGGATACACTGGTGACCATCTTTTCACGGGTAGAATTTCCCAGGGAGGAGGTTCTCTGTAAGAAAATGCTGGTGGAGCATCTGGTGTCGAGTGCGTATCACCCACAGACCAGTGGCTTGTGTGAGCACTTCATCGGTACCCTCAAACAGATGCTCCGCATGCTGGTTGAGACACAAGGACGCGACTGGGAGCGGTACCTCCCACACCTGCTATTCACTTATCGAGAAGTTCTGCAGGCCTCGACAGGGTTCTCCCCCTTCAAGCTCCTGTATGGCAGGCAAGCCCGGGGACCCCTTGGGTTGGTAAGGGAATCCGGGGAAGATGAGCCGAACCCTTTCGAAGTGTCCGTCGTGGATTATGTCATGCGCTTCCGTGACAAGATGCAGACCTTGACACATGTCAACATGATGAAGGCTCATCACGAACGTGAAGCCTGTGTCCTACCGGTCTGCATCCTGCCCGAGGATGGGGAGGAAGATCCCCTCCTGGACATGCTGGCCTAAGCCAAGACCGGTGGGTCCATCGAGGACATGGAGATAAGCGCCTTGTTAACCGGACCCCAGCGGTCACAATTGCTGACCAGGCTGGAACCCTTCCGGGCCGTGTTCTCCAACCAACCTGGAAGGACTAAGTTAGCGGTCCACAAAGTGGACACCGGGAATCATGCCCCGCTACGGTGAACACCTTATCGGATCTCTGAAGAGGTGCAGCAGGTTATGTGCCAAGAGATCGATGAGATGTTGCAGCTAGGGGTGATTCAACGGTCCAATAGCGCGTGGGCCTCACCTGTAGTTCTTGTGCCCAAAAAGGATCGGACCACCTAGTTTTGTGTGGACTACAACCGGCACAACGCTATCACTACCTCTGATGCACACCTGATGCCACACATCGAGGATCTGCTTGAGCGGTTGGCAAATACAAAATACCTATCCATCATGGATTTGAGTCAGGGATACTGGCAGATTACCCTGAGCCCTGAGGTGCAGCAGAGTTCTGCCTTTATCATCCCCTTTGGACTATACGAGTCCACGGTCATGCCCTTCGGCATGAAAAATGCCCCTGCCACTTTCCAGCGGATGGTCAACCACCTGCTTCAGGGACTGAAGAAGTACACCGTGGCATACGTGGACGACATTGCAGTCTTCAGTTCCACCTGGGAGGAACACCTTCAGCACCTCCAGGAGGTGCTCAAGCTTATTCACCAAGCAGGTCTGACCATCAAGCCGGGAAAGTGCCAGATGGGCATGAGCGAGGTCCTCTACCTGGGACACCAGGTAGGCGGGGGTTTCATGAGGCCAGAACCTAAGAAAGTGGACGTGATTGAGTCCTTGCCCACCCCCAGGACCAAGAAACAGGTGATGTCCTTCTTGGGCACTGCAGGGTTCTATAAGGCGATTCATACAGGACTATAGCAGCCTAACAAAACCCTTGATGGACCTCACCAAGAGGAAGCTACCCCAAACAGTCGACTGGACAGACGGCTGTGAGGTGGCCTTCTGGGCTTTGAAAACAGACCTGTGCAGCTCCCCCATGCTGAAAGCAGTCGACAGCAATCGGCCGTTCCTAGTACAGACCGACACCAGCGAGTTTGGCCTCAGTGCTGTGCTCAGCCAGGTCGACTCGGGGAACCAAGAGCACCCCGTTTTGTACCTGAGCCAGAAACTTCTGCCGAGGGAAGTGGCCTACTCCACCATCAAGAAGGCGTGCCTGGCCATGGTCTGGGCACTGCAACATTTGCAGCCCTACCTGTACGGGCGCACCATCACGATGGTGACTGACCACAACCCTCTGAGCTGGCTGCTCACCATGTCGGGAACCAATGGAAGGTTGCTACTCTGGAGCCTTGCCCTCCAGCAGTACAACTTTACCATGCAACACAAAAAGGGCAGTGAGCATTGCAACGCTTATGGGTTATCCCACCGGGGCGAACCCACTGAGGTGCGCATGGCGGAGTACCGAAAGGTCCTGCCTCCGTAGCGCAGTCCAAAAGGGGGAGGTGTCACGATAATGTAAATATGAGCTATGGTATTCCTTACTAACACACCTTTCCAGAACTTTCTGCTATATTCATAGCTGCACAGAGACAAGCGACCCCCCTCCTTCCCCCCTGCCAGCAGCTGCTGCTTTCTCCCACTCGCTTGCCTGTAATCCAATACTATAGTGTTTGATTCCCTCACCCCCTCTCTAAGGAATAAGGTAATTAGCAGGATACAATCCTTTGTCTAACAAGACATGTGCTTTTCCTTTGTATGTATGGGAGATATTAAAGAGGGCATTACTCGGGCCCAATCAGTGACAGAAACATGAAAGTTACATATTTGGGACGTGCTTCGACAGAGCCGCTCAGCCTGTGTTTTCCTAGGCTCCAGCTTCAGCAGAATCCAAGAAACAGATTCCTGCGCAGCCGAGGCATCCAGGTACTTCTCATTTGTACTTGATTGGTTCCCAGCGTCAAGCTGAATAAGATAAGACTCTGTTCGTCGCTATACGAGGTACCCTCTCTGAGATATAACTATGAGTTTTCTTAGCTAGTTTCTAGCTATGAGAAAAGGGGAGGTCGGTCATTCTTAACTCAGTCCCTTTAGTGATGTCATGACCCAGAAGTATATGTTACTGTTTCTCAGTCTGCAGTCAGTCTTGCCTGGAAACTGAGATACAAGACGAATCTCTGATGCATTGGGATGTGTCACCCCTCCCCCGCCAGCATGGTCAGCCTGAAATGATCTAAGCAACATGTGAGTGTTTCTTTTAATCCCTGTTTATTTTGTAATTGCCTTGTACATACTTTAGTTGTCTCATATTGTAAAATCTTTTTTTATACCTTCTGTAAACACTGCCTACCTAGGAGTAAACTATAAAATTACTAGTTTCGTTCCTCCTTGCTCTTTAATGAATTTGTACGATCCTCCGAAGTGAATTACGCTACTAATTTGGGTTGGCTTTGGACCCCTTTATTAATTTAGAAATATTAATAGAGAAATCGGAGCTGGTGGCGGCGAACTGTGTTCTGGGCTAGTTGGGCAAAGCTGGCAGTGACTGAATGGGTTTTATAAGCTATTGTCTGGCTGTGGCCAGAACATTTATAATTCCCTCACTGCAGCGCGCCAAACAGCCAGTCCACACTGAAGCAGCCCGTCCGGCGACCAGTTATCCTAGGTGCAGTTCCCTGACTGACCTGAGTGTAAGGGGGCACCACCTCCACCTCACACTAATCAGTGTACCCCACATGATAAACTCAAACTTCAAATGCAACCTTCACCCCCCATCAGAAGTCCACCCCCCCAGCATAAGCCCCCCATCGGAAGTCCACCCCTTCAGCATAAGCCCCCATCGGAAGTCCAGCCCCCAGAATAAGCCCCCCATTGGAAGTCCAGCCCCTGCATAAGCCCCCCATTGGAAGTCCACCCCCAGCATAAGCCCTCATCAGACATCCGCCTCCCTTAAGCATAAGCCCCTATCAGACATCACTCCCAGCATAAAATCCCAATTGGACATCCACGCCCTTAAGCATAAACCCCATCAGACGTCCATCCCTCCCCACCATAAACCCTCATCAGATGTCCACCCCCTTAAGCATAAACCCTCATCGGACGGCCACCCTCTCCCAGCATAAGCGCCATCGGATTTCCAGCTCCCCCAGGCTAAGCCCCCTTCGGTCGTCTACCCCCTATCTGACACCCCCAAGCATAAACCCCCACCAGATGGCACCTCTCCCCACAAACAAAAAGCCCTACCTGTTATGATTAGGTCACTGAGGAGGATAGCCAGGGAATAAGCTAGGCAACCAGAAAACCAGAAAGGTTGGTAACTTAGCGGATTGCAGACCCCGAAACCTAACAACACAACTAGAAGTAGCTGTGGGATGTACCCAAGATGCCCTAGATGCCTCAGCACAGCCAAAGAGTTAACTAAGCCTGAAGCAGGAAAGGGGAAAGCTAAACTGCCCCGCAGTAGAACCCTAAAGGAATAGATAGCCCCCAAACATATTGCCGGTGAGACAAGATGAAGCACAAACACAGGCAGAAAATAGAGTGAGCAAATGATGGGGCCCAAACTGTCTAGATAGAACAGGACAGGAAAGATACTGTCTGCAATCATGCAAAAATTCTAAAAAAATCCAACACGTCTGATATGCAAAAATACTGAGGCCACACGACCTCTTCCCCACTAGATCAGCATTCTGGTGTGAACTGGAAGCAAAGCAAAAGATACTGATATAACAGGGAATTAGCAATACTGAACAGACTGACATAAGCTGTGACTTATGGAGCAGGGTCCATCACCGATCCCAGCAGGGAACAATGCTGAACCCACACAGCAAAGCAGAAAGCAGAGAAAGGCAAAAACTGGATCAAATGCAAAAGATTCCAGCAAACAAATAACTTATCTGAACGATGCAGGACCAAGCAGGGGACAAGCAGACTTCAAAATGCACAGGAAGAAAACCAAATCACCAGCAACACCTGAGGGAAGCTTGCTCACTTAAATCTTCCCAGTCTGTAACACCTGACCTCCACTCATCCTCTTTAGGTGATTGACTTCTGTCAACCCGAACAGCTCTACTACCCGCAGCAACCACCAGAAGGAGCCCAACCTCAGAAGTCAGGTCAAGAGTGTTCACAACACCTACCAGTCGAGCGCCTACCGCAAAATCAATCCCCCTTTCAAGTCAAAACAGATGCAGACAGGCCCGCCCTGAGCATACGCCCCATTGCCAAAGTATCAAGTCCCCAAGACACTACAATTGTGCATTAAATCCCTCCCCCTGAGAGCCAGGGGGGAGATTTATGAATGCTTGTGGGGTCTGGTTGTGCCCTACTGGGGATAATGCACGCTTGTGGGGTCTGGTTGGGCTTCTGGGGGGGCAATTAATGCACGCTTATGGGGTCTGGTAGGGCCCCGGGGGAGGGTTAATACATGCTTGCGAGGTCTAGTTGGGCCCTGCATTAGACCCCCAGAAGCCCACCAGACCACAAAAGCATGCATTACCCCCTCCCCGTGAGCCCAACCAAAGACACACGTGCATTAACCCCCCAGTGCTTGTAGGGTCGGGTGGGCTCCTGGGGGGGTTAATGCACGCTTGTGGGTTCTGGTTGGCTCCTAGGGTGGGTTAATGAAGGGTCCAACCAGACACCGCAAGCATGCATTAACCTCCCTTGATCCAACCAGACCCCACAAGCGTGCATCAATCTCCCCTCCCCCAGAAGCCCAACCAGACCCCACAAGCGTGCATTAACCCCGCCCCCCGGGAGCCCAAGCAGATCACAGAAATGGGTTAATCCAAACTTGTGGCGTCTGGTTGGGCTCACGGAGAGGGGGGATAATGCACCCTCATGGGGTCTAGTGGGCTCCTGGTGGGGGTAATGCAGGCTTGTGGGGTCTGGTGGGCTACTGGGGGTTAATGCATGCTTATGAGATCTGGTTGGCTCCTGGGGAGGGTTAATGCAGGGCCCAACCAGACCCCACAAGCGTTCATTAACCCCCGGGGCCAAGAAAGAACCCACAGACGTGTATTAACCCCCGGGTACCCAACCAGACCCCGCAAGAGTGCATTAACCCCCCCAGGAGCCCAACCAAACCCCAAAAACATGCACTAATCCCCCCAGTGGGAAGCCTACCCAGACCCCACAAGCGTGCACTAACACCCCCGTGACCCCACCAGACCCATAAGCGTGCATTAACCCCCCAGTACCCAGCCAGACCCTGCAAGCATGCATTAACCCCCCGAGACCCAACCAGACCCTGCAGATGTGCATTAAACCCCTAAGACTCAACCAGACCCCACAAGCATGCATTAACCCCCCTCTCGACCCAAACAGACCCCACAAGCGTGCATTAACCCCCTGGGAGCCCAAGCAGATCCCACAAGCATGCATTAACCCCCTCCAGGACCCAACCAGATCCCACATATTGGACATAAACCCCCCAGGGACCCAACCAGACCACACAAGAGTGCATTAACCCCCCAGGACTCAACCAGACCCTGCAAGCATGCATTAACCCATTAACCCCCTGGGAGCCAAAGCAGACCTCACAAGCCTGCATTAACCCCCTCCCAACCCAAACAGACCATGCGAGCTTACATTAACCCCTCTGGGAGCCCAAGCAGACCCCACAAGTGTGCATTAACCTCCCCGGACCCAAACAGACCCCACAAGCATGCATTAACCCCCCCGGACTCAAACAAGCGTGCATTAGTACCCCTGAAGCAAAACCAGACCCCACAAGCATGCATTAACCACCCCCTCTGACCCAACCAAACTCCACAAGCATGCATTAATCCTCCGGGAGCCCAACGAGAACCCACAAGTGTGCATTAGCCCCCCTGGGACCTTACCAGACCCCACAAGCATGCAATTAACCCCCCGGTATCCAGCTGGACCCCACAAGCAAGCATGAACCCCCCAAGACCCAATCAGACCCTGCAGATGTGCATTACCCCCCCAAGGACCCAACAAGACCATGCAAGCATGCATCAACCCATTAACCCCCAGGGAGCCCAAACAGACACCTCAAGCATGCATTAATCTCCCCTCCCCTCTGGGAGCCCAACAGCTCCCAGATGACCCAAACATTAAGCCCCCAAATCCCACTAGATAGCCCCAAATATCAGCCCCCAACAACCACAAATCTAAGAAGACATCAACCTGTTAATTAATAAACACTCCTGTTTGTCACTGACGACGCTGACTTCGCTCCCTGCTGCTCACAGACACCGGCACCAGACGGCCGAGACAACTGAGTAATGGAGGCTTCTCTTCCTGCCTTTACTGTCAAAGCACGCCCCCACCCTGTATGACACCCCCCCAGAAATGGCGTCACATCTGGAAGGAATCCATACAGTCTAGCATTTACCCTGACATGGCCGAGCCGAGCCTGAGGCCGGCGTCACACTAGAGGGAAATACGGACGAGTGAGAGGCATAAAAAAGCGCATTACACGCAGACCAATGTTTATGGGGCAGCTCCCATCATCCGTATATTTCTCGCCCGCATTTTACGGGCTGAGACAATCACAGCATGCTGCGATTGTCAGCATATTACGAGCAAAATACGCCAATGCAAGCCTATGGAGGCGAGAAAAATACGGATTACACATGGACCAAATGTGTGACTTGTGAGAAATACGCACCCGGTGTCCTTTAACAAAAGCCGGCAATTCATTTTGCGATACAGTAAAATCACACTCACATGTTTAATAAGGAATAGAAAGAATAGATATAGACACATAGAATACACACATATATATATATATATATATACACTCACTGGCCACTTTATTAGGTACACCATGCTAGTAAGGGGTTGGCCTTCTGGCACCAACAATCATGCCACGTTCAAAGGCACTCAAATCACCTTTCTTCCCCATACTGATGCTCGGTTTGAACTGCAGGAGATTGTCTTGACCATGTCTACATGCCTAAATGCACTGAGTTGCCGCCATGTGATTGGCTGATTAGAAATTAAGTCTTAACACACAGTTGGACAGGTGTACCTAATAAAGTGGCCAGTGAGTGTATATAGATAGATGGCTATAAATAAAAATAGATATAGAGATATATAGAGATAGATATAGAGATAGATAGATAGATAGATATAGATATAGAGACAGATAGATATAGAAAGATAGATATAGAGATAGATATAGAGATAATAGCTAGATATAGAGATATGTATAGAGATAGATATATATAGAGTTAGAAAGATAGATATAGAGAGATATAGAGATAGATAGAGATAGCTAGATAGATGGATAGATATAGATAATAGAGATAATAGAGAGATATAATAGATAGATATAGAGATAGATATAGAGATAGATGGATAGATCAATAGATAGATAAAGAGAGAGAGATAGAGATTGATAGATAATGAGATATAGAGATAGATATAGAGATATAGTGTTAGATAGAAAGATAGATATAGAGATAGATAGATAGATATAGAGATAGATATGGATATAGAGATGGATATGGATATAGAGATAACAGATATAGAGATAGATAGATAGATATAGAGATAGATAGATATAGAGATAATATATAGATAGATAGATAGATAGATAGATATAGAGATAATATATAGATAGCTATAGAGAGAGAGATATAGAGATAGATATAGAGAGAAACAGATATATACACTCACTGGCCACTTTATTAGGTACACCATGCTAGTAACGGGTTGGACCCCCTTTTGCCTTCAGAACTGCCTCAATTCTTCGTGGCAGAGATTCAACAAGGTGCTGGAAGCATTCCTCAGAGATTTTGGACCATATTGACATGATGGCATCACACAGTTGGCGCAGATTTGTCGGCTGCACATCCCTGATGCGAATCTCCCGTTCCACCACATCCCAAAGATGCTCTATTGGATTGAGATCTGGTGACTGAGGAGGCCATTTGAGTACAGTGAACTCATTGTCATGTTCAAGAAACCAATCTGAGATGATTCGAGCTTTATGACATGGCGCATTATCCTGCTGAAAGTAGCCATCAGATGTTGGGTACATTGTGGTCATAAAGGGATGGACATGGTCAGCAACAATACTCAGGTAGGCTGTGGCATTGCAACGATGCTCAATTGGTACCAAGGGGCCCAAAGAGTGCCAAGAAAAAATTCCCCACACCATGACACCACCACCACCAGCCTGAACCGTTGATACAAGGCAGGATGGATCCATGCTTTCATGTTGTTTACGCCAAATTCTGACCCTACCATCCGAATGTCGCAGCAGAAATCGAGACTCATCAGACCAGGCAACGTTTTTCCAATCTTCTACTGGCCAATTTCGATGAGCTTGTGCAAATTGTAGCCTCAGTTTCCTGTTCTTAGCTGAGAGGAGTGGTACCCAGTGTGGTCTTCTGCTGCTGTAGCCCATCTGCCTCAAAGTTCGACGCACTGTGCGTTCAGAGATGCTCTTCTGCCTACCTTGGTTGTAACGGGTGGCAATTTGAGTCACTGTTGCCTTTCTATCAGCTCGAACCAGTCTGCCCATTCTCCTCTGACCTCTGGCATCAACAAGGCATTTCCGGCCACAGAACTGCCGCTCACTGGATTTTTTTTCTTTTTCGGACCATTCTCTGTAAACCCTAGAGATGGTTGTGCGTGAAAATCCCAGTAGATCAGCAGTTTCTTAAATACTCAGACCAGCCCTTCTGGCACCAACAATCATGCCACGTTCAAAGGCACTCAAATCACCTTTCTTCCCCATACTGATGCTCGGTTTGAACTGCAGGAGATTGTCTTGACCATGTCTACATGCCTAAATGCACTGAGTTGCCGCCATGTGATTGGCTGATTAGAAATTAAGTCTTAACACACAGTTGGACAGGTGTACCTAATAAAGTGGCCAGTGAGTGTATATATACATTATATATATATATATATATACACACACACACACGTCATTGAGACACATATATATATATATATATTTCATAGAGTTCTACATAGCCTAATAGCCACTAAATCAATTGCTGGCTTCTGTAAAATCAATACAAAACCCAACATGAAATGACACATGGTTTACATACAGTAAACCATTTCATTTTTTATATGTGTTTGACTAATAATTAGATTAGGGTATGTGTGCAAAATTTGGGACATGTAGATGTTAAATTAAGTTGTTAATTCGTTGAAAAAAATTGCGTGGGCTCCCGCGGTAAATAATCAACCAGAGAGGGAAAGCTAGTGAGTGAGGGCAGATATTAATAGCCTTGAGAGGGACCATTGTTTTTGGCCCCCCCGGCTACAAAAATCTGCCCCCCAGATACTCCAGAAAAGGCACATCTATAAAACGCGTCTTTTCTGTCACTCTCTCATCCCACTCCCGTGTAGCGGTGGGATATGGGGTAATAATACTGAGTTAATGTCACCTTGCTATTGGAAGATGACATTAAGCCGATTAATAATGGAGAGGTGTCAATAATAAAAAATGCTGAAACTTTCCCACAGTCATTAGTTCATCTCGGGGAAGCCAGTGAGGCTGCGCAGAGATGAATTCAGCCATTCAGCAGCAGTTTCCAGCGGGGCTGGTCGCATTAGCATCGGTCCCCATTGGAAACTAATTAACCCCTTCTTATGGATTGCAGCAGGGGACGTGACTGACCAGTGGAGAGGTAAGGATATTGTTGCTTTTTTGTTTTATATTTTTTTACAGGTCCATTGTTTATTTATGGATTAGCAGAGGAATAAATTTAGTCAAAAACTTGGTGTCTATTTTATTAAAAGAATGTTTAATTAATATGTGTGTGTTTTTTAACACTAGGGTTAATAATGGAGAGGTGTCTTATAGACACCTCTCCATTATTTATTGGCTTAATGTCACCTTCCAATAGCAAGGTGACATTAACCCATTATTATTACCCCATATCCCACCCCTACACAGGAGTGGGATGAGAGAGGCTAAAATGCCAGAAAAGGCTTATCTTATAGATGCGCCTTTTCTGGGGTGTCTTGGGACAGATTTTTGTAGCCAGGGGGGCCAAAAACAATGGCCCCTCTCAAGGCTATTAAAATCTGCCCTCACTCACTGGCTTTCCCTCTCTGGTTGATAATTTACCGCGGGAGCCCACACAATTTTTTTCAATTAATTAACCCCTTAATTTAATACTAGATATCCCAAATTTTAAACACAAACCCTAATCTAATTATTAGTCAAAGACATATAAAAAACTCAATGAAATGAAATGGTTTACTGTATGTAAACCATGTGTCATTTCATGTCGGATTTTGTATTGATTTTACAGAAGCCGGCAATTGATATAGCGGCAATTCTGCTATGTAGAACTCTATGAAATATCAATATATATTTATATATATATATATATATATATATGTGTTTCAGTGACATGATTATGTGTGTGTGTGTATATATATATATATATATATATATATAGTCCATCAAAAAAGAAGTCAGCACACTATGTTGGTTTTCAATAAAGTGTTTTTTTAATAGCCCATATGGCTATGTGCCCATGCAGCAACGTTTCGGTTCAATAAGTGTGAACCTTTTTCAAGTTGCTTGAAAAAGGTTCACACATATTGATCCAAAACATAGCCATATGGGCTATTAAAAAAACACTTTACTGAAAACCAACATGGTGTGCTGCCTTCTTTTTTGATGGACTATTTGGAGGTTTGGTATATACCTGGAGGGCTTGCACCCGAATCTTTTTTCTATTTTGTGCTGTTTTTTTTCAATTTTGTTAGAATATATATATGTGTATATATCTATTCTTTTGTTTGTGTTTTAACCCGTCATTGGGCTTCATTATATGTCCATTTCCAAGCCTGCTAGAAAATCTCGACATACGGATGCCATACGGATTGCATACAGATGTTTACATGAGCAAAATACGCGGCCACACCTTGACAACGGATGACATACGGATCACTTTTCAGGGAACATTCCTGCGTATTACGACCGTACAATACGGTCCGTAGTTTTATACGTTGTGTCTGACACTGGCCTTAGGCTAGTTTCACATTTGCGTTTTGAGGAGCTGCGGAGGGCTATGGACTTCCTCCGTGAACCTCCACCCACTGTCGCACTTCCTCCGGTCAGCTCCGTCTATGGCCGCATACTTCTGCATGCGGCCTGCGTACCCAATCTTTAACATTGTCAAAAAGACGCATGCGGAGGCATCCGTATACATCCGCACGACATGCGTACCCAATGTTAAAGATAGGGTACGCAGGCCGCATGCAGAAGTATGCGGCCATAGGTGGAGCTGACGGAGGAGGTGCGGCAGTGGGCGGAGCTTCATGGAGGAAGTTCTTAGCCCTTGCAGCTCCTCAAAACGCAAATGTGAAGCTAGCCTTAGTTTGTCACCAGAGAAGTACGGTGAAGTAGTCTGTTCACACTAAAATCACTGCCAACCTCATAATTCAGATTCATAGGGAAATCCTGCAGTCCGGCGGTAACCACACATCCGGCTGTTGTCAGGGTAAACAAGTGACAGCAAGGTGTGATGTGAAAACCTCCCAGGTTCAAGGTTGGGTGAAATACTTTGTTGTTTTTTTTCCTGATTCAACTGTTGAAGAAAAATTGCTGTGATTTCGTGAAAACTCCTGGGACCGTGGATCTGAAGACGCCATTGCCCTGTGCCTGTTCTGGTGCTTTGTCTTCGCATTTTCCTGCATTATTCCTTTGATGTAGATCTGAAGCTGCAGGGTTTTTGGATTGTGCACCAACAGCAGCGCTTTCTAGGGGAAAATCCCACTCATCAGCGGATTATTGTATGTAATTATGTGGCGCGTGCAGCTGGAAAAACACTTGTTTTTAAAAATACGATGGTGGCAACGTCATCAACTTTGCTATTATTGTACAATGCTATTATTAACCAGAGAAACATTGGAAAATGCCTCCAATGATACGAGGGAATGTTTGTTCAGTGTTTTTTATGTAAATTTTCAGCAGCATTTTACAGTAGCAGCAACGTCTGAGGGTATGTGCACACGCTGCGGATTCTGCTGCGTTTCCGCAGCGTTTTTGGCTCTGCAGAAACGCAGCAGATTTTGCTGCGTTGTACAGTACCTTTATTTCCTATGGAAATAAAAAAAAGCTGTGCACATGCTGCGTTTTTTTCCGCGCGGTTTTGCTGCGGTTTACAATCCGCAGCATGTCAATTGTTTGGTGCAGAAACGCTGCGGTTTTACACCTCATCCATTATGAGGTGTAAAACCGCAGGGCAAAACCGCAGAAAAAACGCAGATAATCCGCAGATAAACCGCAGAAAAACCGCAGCACTTTGTCCTGCGGATTTCCTGCGGTTTTCTCTACAAAATCCGCAGAGACTAAAAACTACGTGTGCACATACCCTGAGACTTCAGAAATCTCATGTACATCGCTTAGTTTTTTGTCATCAATTGCCGGTGTACGCAGGAATCGCACTGCACACGGATAACATCTGAGTGCAGTCCAGTGTTTCACACGCACCCATAATCGTCTATGGGCGAGTGTGATCTGATTCTCAGATGCTGCGATTGTGCAGAAAGTCATCACAGATCTGAGCTACCCCATAGAATAGCACTGGGCTGCGTGCAAAGTGAGGTTTTATCGCATAGCGCTCGGCCATATTGTACGGTAGTGTGAGCGAGCCCGAAGTGGCCCCCGCCACACTCATGCAGAATTCACACTGCTATTGGATTGTACAGGTTGTTACACAATTGTGGATAGAAATTAGGCAGCTTTTATGTTTGTTACATTTATTTAATAAATTTGTATTTGTTTAAATGGTTCCCTGAAAAATGACCACAGGAAAAATGCCCACAGGAAAAATGCCCATGCAGAAAATTGCCCACATGGAAAATTGCCCACATGGAAAACTGCCAATTGCAGCATCACAAAGTTTAAGATCTATGATTTTGAGGTGGAAGGTGAGAATGTTCACATGATATGTGATTAACTTGTGATTTACAGTTGATCTAGTGCAAAACTGCAAAAATGAAGATCTGTATTTGTAGCAGTCTGTCATTATCAGCAATAGATAGATATAGTCTGCTCTTATCTCTCACTGATTCTGCCTTACTCCTCCCACCAGCCCAAAACTAAGGCACATACAAAACCAGCAGCAGTGTGATTCAGAGGAGCTATCACTGCTATCAGTACTCACAAAAGTATCACTGTATTATCTGTGGAGTTACATCTAATACATTATCATCTCAGTGGGAGCCCACCAAAAGCAGGGAGTTAGGGCCCCGTCACATATAGCGATCTCGCTAGCGAGATCGCTGCTGAGTCACAAGTTTTGTGACACAACAGCGATCTCACCAGCAAGATCGCTGTGTGTGACAGCGATCAGCGACCGGCCCCCCTGCCGGTAACGCTGATCGCTGCACGAAACCTCTGGACATTTTTTTCATCGCTGATCTCCCGTTGGCTAGCACGCATCGCTGCGTGTGACAGGCGGGAGACCAGCGATCAGCTGGTAACTAACGTACACATCGGGTATCCAAGGGACGCACGTCTCTTGGATACCCAATGTGTACGTTAGTTACCAGCGAGTTACAGGTGCCGCCGCCGCCTCACGCTAGGGACCAGGAGCCCGTGGAGTGTGTACCTGCCGCCGCACGCTGGGGACCATGCGGCAGCAGGACGCCGCCAGGAGAGGCCGGGGATGCAGGCGCGCCCTCTGCTGGTGGAGGACTGGAACAGCAGGCACACTTGTCTGCTGCTCCCGGGCTCACTCCTCACCTCGGTGTTGGTGTGCTGATCGCTGGTGAAGCTGTCTGTGTGACAGCTCACCAGCGATCACATAGCGACTTACCAGCGATCCTGACACGTTGATATCATTGTCGGGATAGCTGGTAAGTCGCTATGTGTGACTCCAGCTTTACTGGCAGAGATAGTTGTTCCTGGAAGCCCAGAAGGCACAGCAGAAAGGTGAAATTCTGCCACTTGTACCACCTTGTGTACTTGCTGAGAATGTATATTTTTGCAGTGGTGTAATTGGAGTCCGATGGGCCCCAGTGCCAAATTTGGACCTGCCCCCCCACACACACAAGTTGGTCAGATGTATGGGCCCCTGTAGTTTTCTAAATTCTAAAAAGACTAATGAATTGTCCCTTTCATTATGTAGTGAAATGTCCCCCATCCTGGTATATATGCCCATCATCCTGGTATACAGTATATGTCCCAATGCTGCTATATATGGTCCTTATCCTGGTATGTATGGTCCAAATGGTCTCCATCCTGGTATATATGCCCACTTCCTGGTATATATGTCACCATCCTGGTTTATATGGTCCCCAATCCTAGTGTATGTGTCCCCTAATGCATAATTAAAAACAAAAACATTCTACTCACCTTTCCTCTGCTCCCACGTTGCCCAGTGTCTTTTGTATCCACCGCACAGCCCGGCAGCTGACATCGGAGTGTGCGCCATTGTCATGCGCAGCTCCCTGTGGCTGCACCTCCGACGTCAGCTCACAGCCACTGCATGTGTCGCAGTGCAGCATGTATCGCAGTGCAGGGACCCGACGGGTCTCTGCAACACCATGCATGTCATCTGGATCTGCATCTTCAGTGAGGACGGAGATCCAGCAGAAGCAGGCATATGTACCCCCGTACCTGCTCGTGGCCTTCATCGCTGCGACCACAGTCGCACCTCTGTGTTTTTTCTGTTGGTGAACCAATAGTCTTACCAATGTATGATCCCCTCACCCTGTGTTGTCTGAGTGGTGTTCTACCTGTGGGGATCGAGTGCGGGCGTTCAGTGGGATGAGCCCTGGTTTTTGTGGGCTCTCGAAAGGTAGCCAGATCAGCAGACAAGAGCGCCTACTGACCCATGTGTCTCCATAGTGATGTCACTGACCAACACAGGAGCCAAGAGCCAGAGCAGCGCCGCTCTCCTATTGATTTCAGTGTCAGTGAATCTGGCACCTGCACTTACGACTACAGAGTAAGAATGAACAGCTCCTTCCTAGTTATGAATCATACACATATACTGCAGGTGTAGGCAGGCATAGGATGAAAGAAAATGCAGAATGGATTTGATTAAGGGTCTCTAGGCCCATACACACCACACTGAGAGTGGAATTATTTTTAGCACAGTGGACTGACAGCTCGTAAGGACAGAATCTGTACTCTGGGACTAGGTATGAGTGAACCAAACCTGTAGAACCCGGAGAAGCTGGGCCCAGAGACCTGTGGTGAAATCCATTTTGCATTTTCTTTGCTGCCTGTGTTCTGCTGTATTGTATTTCAGTGGAGCCCATGGAAGTCAACTGGGTTTCCTTGTTGACATTATTTCACATGTTCCTTCCAGCGCTTCCCCACCGCCATTGTTTCAAATTGGCAATCCTGTCATTCCTTTTGGTACAACCCCAGAGAACAATGGCTTCCCTGCTGTGCCAGCCAATTGTGTTTTGGTTAGTTAACCCCTTCACCCCCAAGGGTGGTTTGCACGTTCATGACCGGGCCAATTTTTACAATTCTGACCACTGTACCTTTATGAGGTCATAACTCTGGAACGCTTCCATGGATCCCGGTGATTCTGACATTGTTTTCTCGTGACATATTGTACTTCATGTTAGTGGTAAAATTTCATTCAAATAACTTGCGTTTATTTGTGAGAAAAACGGAAATTTGGCGAAAATTTTGAAAATTTCGCAATTTTCCAAATTTGAATTTTTATGCCCTTAAATCACAGAGATACGGCACACAAAAAACTTGATAACTAACATTTCCCACATGTTTACTTTACATCAGCACAATTTTGGAACCAAAATTTTTTTTTTGTTAGGAAGTTATAAGGGTTAAAAGTTGACCAGCGATTTCTCATTTTTACAACACCATTTTATTTTTCGGACCACATCACATTTGAAGCCACTTTGAGGGGTCTATATGATAGAAAATACCCAAAAGTGACACCATTCTAAAAACTGCACCCCTTAAGGTGCTCAAAACCACATTCAAGAAGTTTATTAACCCTTTAGGTGCGTCACAGGAATTTTTTTGAATATTTAAAAAAAAATGAACATCTAACTTTTTTTCATAAAAAAAATAATTCAGGTTCAATTTTTTTTTATTTTACCAAGGGTAACAGGAGAAATTGGACTGCAAAAGTTATTGTGCAATTTGTCCTGAGTACGCAGATACCTGATATGTGGGGGGGAACGACTGTTTCGGCGCATGGCAGAGCTCAGAATGGAAGGAGCGCAGTTTGACTTTTTCAATGCAAAATTGGCTGGAATTCAGATTGGACGCCATGTCACGTTTGGAGAGTCCCTGATGTACCTAAACAGTGGAAATCCCCTACAAGTGACCCCATTTTGGAAACTAGACCCCCCAAGGAACTTATCTAGATATGTGGTGAGAACTTTGAACCCACAAGGGCTTTACAGAAGTTTATAACGTACAGCGGTACAATTAAAAAAATCATATTTTTTCCACAAAAATGATCTTTTCACCCCAATTTTTATTTTCCCAAGGGTAACAGGACCCTAAAAGTTATTGTGCAATTTGTCCTGAGTACGCTGATACCCCACATGTGGGGGTAAACCACTATTTGGGCGCATGGCAGAGCTCGGAAGGGAAGCAGCGCCATTTGACGTTTTTGGCTGGAATTGAGATCGGACACCATGTCGCGTTTGGAAAACCCCTGATGTACCAAAACAGTGGAAACCCCCCACAAATGACACCATTTTGGAAACTAGACTCCCTAAGGAACTTATCTAGATGTGTGGTGAGAACTTTGAACCCCCATGGGCTTCACAGAAGTTTATAACATAAAGCCATACAATTAAAAAATCATATTTTTTCCACAAAAATGATCTTTTCACCCTCAATTCTTATTTTTCCAAGGGTAACAGGACCCTAAAAGTTATTGTGCAATTTGTCCTGAGTACACTGATACCCCACATGTGGGGGTAAACCACTATTTGGGCGCATGGCAGAGCTCGGAAGGGAAGCAGCGCCATTTGACGTTTTTGGCTGGAATTGAGATCGGACACCATGTCGCGTTTGGAAAACTCCTGATGTACCAAAACAGTGGAAACCCCCCACAAATGACACCATTTTGCAAACTAGACCCCCTAAGGAACTTATCTAGATGTGTGGTGAGCACTTTGACCCCCCCAGTGCTTCACAGAAGTTTATAACTCCCGGGCGTGAAAATAAAAAATTTGTATTTTTTCCACAAACATGATCTTTTAGTCACCATTTTTTTATTTTCCCAAGGGTACCAGGAGAAATTGGACCTTAAAAGTTGTTGTCCAATTTGTCCTGAGTATGCTGATACCCCATATGTGGGAGAAAACTACTGTATGGACACACGTCGGGGCTCGGAAGGGAAGCAGTGACGTTTTGGAATGCAGACTTTGATGGAATGGTCTGCGGGTGTCATGTGCGTTTGGAGAGCCCCTGATGTACCTAAACTATTGAAACTCCCCACAAGTGACCCCATTTTGGACACTAGGCCCCCCACGGAACTTATCTAGATGTGTGGTGAGCACTTTGAACCCCCAAGTGCTTCACAGAAGTTTATAACACTCGGACGTGAAAATAAAAAAATCATTTTTTCCACAAAAATGATATTTTTGCCCCCAATTTTTTATTTTCCTAAGGGTAACAGGAGAAATTGGACCCCAAAAATTGTTTTGCAATTTGTCCTGAGTAGGCTGATACCCTACATGTGGGGGTAAAACACTGTTTGGGCGCATGGCAGAGCTTGGAAGGGAAGGAGCACCATTTGACTTTTTCAACTCAGAATTGGCTGGAATTGAGATCAGACGCCATATTGCATTTGGAGAGCCCCTGATGTGCCCAAACAGTGGAAACCCCCAATTCTAACTCCAACCCGAACCCCAACATGCCCCTAACCCTAACCCTAGCCCTAACCCTAACCCTAGCCCTAACCCTAGCCCTAACCCTAACCCTACCCCTATCCCAACACACCCCTAGCCCTAACCCTAATGGAAAAATGGAAATAAATACATTTTTTTTATTTTATTATTTTTCCCTAACTAAGGGGGTGATAACGGGGGGTTTGATTTACTATTTATGGCGGTTTTTATATTTGGCAGCTGTCGCACGCTAAAAGTTTTTGCATCACCACATATTGAGAGCTATAATTTTTCCGTATTTTGACCCACCGAGTCATGTGAGGTCTTATTTTTTGCGGGACGAGTTGACGTTTTTATTGGTACCATTTTCGGGCACGTGAAATTTTTTGATCGCTTTTTATTCCGATTTTTGGGACGCAGAATGAACAAAAACTAGCGTTTCATGAATTTCTTTTGGGGGGGTGCGTTTACACCGTTCCGCGTGCGGTAAAATTGATAAAGCGGTTTTATTCTTCGGGTCAGTACGGTTACAGTGATACCTCATTTAGGTCGTTTTTTTATGTTTTGTCGGTTTTATGCAATGAAAACTATTTTATATAAAAAATAATTATTTTTGCATCGCTTTATTCTGTGAGCTATAACTGTTTTATTTTTTCGCTGATGATGCTGTGTGGCACCTTGTTTTTTTGCGGGACAAGATGATGTTTTCAGCGGTACCATGGATATTTATATGCGTCTTTTTGATCGCGCGTTATTACACGTTTTGTTTGGCAGTATGATAATAAATCATTATTTTTTGCTTCGTTTTTTATTTTTATTTTTTAAGGGGTTCGCTAAAGGGGTTAACTAATGGGACAGTTTTATAGGGTGGGTCGTTACGGACGCGGCGATACTTAATATGTGTACTTTTATTGTTTTGTTTTTTTTATTATTTCCAAAAAATGGATTTATTGGGGGAATATTTTTTTTTTTTTCTAATTTGGCGATTTTTTTGTAATTATTTTTACACTTTTTTTTATTTTTTTTTTTACTTTATTAAATAGTCCCAGGTGGGACATCACTGTCCTGTGACAGATCGCTGATCTGTCACATCACAGATCACTGTGACAGATCAGCGATCTGTCACAGGCAGTGCAGAAGGCTTCCTCATGCCTGCGCTTTGCAGGCACTGAGGAAGCTAGCTTCCTGCAGGCCCCCGAAGGCCCCCGTCGCCATCTTGGATTCGGGGGCCTGGAGGAAAGGAGTCCCCCACAGCAGCGCTGCACATTGCGCTGCCGTGAGGGGCTCAGGGAAGCACGGAGGGAGCCCCCTCCCTGCCGATGCTTCCCTTTACCTCCCGGTACACCGCGATCATGTTTGATCGCGGTGTGCAAGGGGTTAACGTGTCGGGGGCGGTTCGTGACCGCCCCTGACACATTGTGCCGGGTGTCAGCTGTGATAGTCAGCTGACACCCGGCCGCGATCAGCGGCGCTCACCACGTGGGCGCCGCTGATCGCGCCGACGTACTATCCCGTCCATGGGCATAGGGGCCCAGGTCCCATGGACGGGATAGTACGTCGGATGGCAGAAAGGGGTTAAAGCATGTACTTTAATAGATCTATCCCCATATTTTTTAATTTCTTTTCAATAAAAGTGTATTTTGAGTCATCTAAAGTATTCTAGCCAGAGGAGCAACAAAGTTATGATTTACTTGGGGTTTGAATATCTTGCATTTCATACTATCAATGCAGTGGTGACTTAGAGATGCCGACTGCATCGCTCTTCAAAGTGCCATTCAATTCTCAAAACAAAAGATGACAACATAGTTCAAGAACCAACAGAACATTATCATGACTCCTGCCCTCAAAAAGCAGAAGCAAATGTGCTTCTGTGCTGCACAGCATCTCACCTAGAATTCTATATTATTCTCCTGCCCTGCAGAGCATCTCACCTATACCTGTATACTATCCCCCTGTCCTGCAGAGCATTTAACCTATAATTCTATACTATTCTCTGTCCTGCAGAGCATCTCACCTATAATTCTAAATTATTCTTCTGCCCTGCAGAGCATCTCACGTATACTTGCATACTATCCCCTTGTCCTGCAGAGCATTTAACCTATAGATCTATGCTGCTCTCTGTCTTGCAGAGCATCTCACCTATAAGTCGCTACTGTTTTCCTGTGGGTATTTATGTCTGTGGGCAATTTTCTGTGGGCATTTTTCACATATCATGTGAACATCCTCACCTTGCACCTCAAATATCATAGATCTGAAAGTTTGTGATGATGCAATTGGCAATTTTCTGTGTGGGCAATTTTCTGTGTGGGCAATTTTCCATGTGGGCAATTTTCTGTGTGGGCTATTTTCCCGTGGGCATTTTTCCCGTGGGCATTTTTCTGGTCACCTGTTTAAATATTGTGTGGAGGAGGATGGTGGGATTGTGTCTTTTATGTTAAAGGCTTATTCCCTTCTTTCTAAATGGTTATTGTCAGTTCCTGTAAGTCTGCATTCACACCACATCCTTGTGCTGTCTGGTTTTTCTTGAACATCATTCTGACCCATAGAGATTAATTGATCCATAAACATCAGTTTTAAAAATCGGATCCATTCATTTAGTCTGTGTGTTTAGAAATGGCCAAATCTACTTCATTCTTCCAAGCTGGAGCTCTTAAACCTGACCAGCTTCAGTGCAGTGCTTAGCAGAGTTGAGCGAATTTTTCAAAATTCGGTTCCGATTATGATCAGCGCCGAATATTGGTTTTGCAATATTTGCAGAACACAGCCAAACATCATTGGAGTCAATGGGAGTAGAAATTACCTAACTGATCATCAAATATAAATTCGGCACAAATATGGCAAATTCAGATTTGACAATCGATTCCGAACAAATTCGCTCAACTCTACCTCCTTAATGACAGCCAATACGTCTTTTTACTGACTTGAGATATAAGAGAATATCATCGCCATACAGGTGACAATCCAGCAGCTGTCGGCTGTACACTTTAGCTGACAGCTTGCTGTATCACAAACGATCAGTTTTGGCACCGTCCATATCTGTTTAACCCCTTAGTTGCTTCTGTCAAATGTGACTACATCAAATAAATGGATAATAGATTGTTAGGGCTTCGACTTTAATCTAACTAAAGGTACTGTCACACTTAGCGATGTACCAGCGATCTCGACCAGCGATATGACGCGTTCAGGATCGCTGGTACATCGCTAAGTGGTCGCTAGTGAGCTGCCACACAGGCAGATCTCTCCAGCGACATCGCAGGGGTCGGGGGTCGCTACTTACCTGTCAGACGAGGTGATCCTGACGTCCTCCCGCCCACGTCCACGCGTCGCTCGTCGTCACAGCAGGAAACCCAGCAGGAAGCTGACGATGAGAAACAGTCCAGGACGTTCTCGCGCGATCAGCGATAACCAGCGGGGAGCGGTTGGAGGTAAGTATGAGACATAGCGATATCGCTAGCAATATCGCTATAACGTCACAAAAACCAGTGATGTTATAGCGATATTACTAGCGATATCGCTTAGTGTGACAGGCCTTTAACACACCAAGATCATGATTGTATGGTCCTGATGTTTGCTCTAGCAGTTCATGGCCAAATAGCAGCCTTAGGGTATGTGCACACGTTGCAGATTAGCCTACAGAATTTTCTGCATAGAATCCGCATCTCTTGGCAGAAAACACAGGTTCGTTTTTGATGCGGTTTTTCAGTGCATTCTTTACATGTGGATTTGTATGCATTTTAGTAAGCTAACTAAAGATATGTTATTTAACACAAAAAAAATATTTGCGATGTTATTTCTGTCCATCCTCCTCTTTTTCATTTGTCCAACCCACACGCCATTACACACAGACAGATAGATATGGGAAAGATAGATAGCTACATACATAAATATATCTATCCATATATCTATCTATATCTATCTATAGATATATCCGGTTCCCTGAAAAATGCCCACAGGAAAATTGCCCACTGGAAAAATGCCCACAGGAAAATTGCCAACATGGAAAATTGCCCACACAGAAAATTGACAAATTTCAGCATCACAAAGTTTCAGATCTATAATATTTGAGGTGCAAGGTGAGGATGTTCACATGATATGTGATTAACTTGTGCTTTACAGTTGACCTAGTGCAAAACTGCAAAAATGATGAAGATCTGTAGTTTGTAGAAGTCTGTCATTATCAGCAATAGATAGATATAGTCTGCTCTCATCTCTTACTGATTCTGCCTTACTCCTCCCTCCAGCCCAAAACAGCAGCACATGCAGAGCCAGAAGCAGTGCAGGGGCGGGCTGGGCTTGGTGGCAGGGAGGCAAATGCCCCCCCGGGCCAGTCACCCAGCAGCTGTGCAGGGCCGGCCTCCTGATGGCTGCACACAGCAAACTGCGTGCAGCCGTGTCTGCTGTGCAGCACAGTAGTGTCTGTGTAATGCGGCTGGCAGCAGGGTTTGTGTGTAGAAGATCGGAGTTGATTTATTCAGGTAATGATGTCACTGGAAGGGGCGGGGCCTCCTTCAGACCAGTGACGATCCATCCAATAGCAGGAAGTGAAGCTGTGTTTTTGCAAGGCTGCTGGAGAAGGAAACTGAGGGGCTGCACCATGGAGCCCTGTGAGGAGAGATGAGGGGCTGCAAATGGGAGTGAGGATGCAGAACTTGGTGTGAGGACCCTGAGGATGTATTTTGGAAAGGGGTTGATGCTACTTGAGTGGGCCTGCAAAGGGAAGATTGTGATGATGTGCTGTGTGGGGAATGGGGGGGATGATGAGGGGCTTTGTGGGGATAAAGGGGGTGATGAGGAGCTGTGTGTGCTGAGAAGGAATGATGAGGGGCTGTGGGGAGAAGGGATGATGAGGGGCTGTGGGGAGAAGGGATGATGATAAGGGGCTGTGGGGAGATGAGGGGCTGTGGTAAGATAAGGGGCTGTGAGAAGTAGGGGGGATGATAAGGGGCTGTGGGGAGATGAGGGGCTGTGGCAAGATAAGGGGCTATGGGGAGAAGGGGATAATAAGGGGCTGTGGGGAGAAGGGATGATGAGGGGCTGTGGTGAGATAAGGGGCTGTAGGGAGAAGGGGGATGATGAGGGGCTGTAGGGAGATGAGGGGCTGTGGCAAAATGACAAAGGGCTGTGGGGAGAAGGGATGATGATAAGGGGCTGTGGGGAGATGATAAAGGGCTGTGGCGAGATTATGAGGGGCTGTGGGGAGAAGGGGAGATGATGGGGCACTGTGTGAGGAATGGTGGGGGTGAGGGCCTTCATAATGTGTGTGTGTGTGTGTGTGTATATACACTCACTGGCCACTTTATTAGGTACACCTGTCCAACTGTGTGTTAAGACTTAATTTCTAATCTGCCAATCACATGGCGGCAACTCAGTGCATTTAGGCATGTAGACATGGTCAAGACAATCTCCTGCAGTTCAAACCGAGCATCAGTATGGGGAAGAAAGGTGATTTGAGTGCCTTTGAACGTGGCATGATTGTTGGTGCCAGAAGGGCTGGTCTGAGTATTTCAGAAACTGCTGATCTACTGGGATTTTCACGCACAACCATCTCTAGGGTTTACAGAGAATGGTCCGAAAAAGAAAAAAAATCCAGTGAGCGGCAGTTCTGTGGCCGGAAATGCCTTGTTGATGCCAGAGGTCAGAGGAGAATGGGCAGACTGGTTCGAGCTGATAGAAAGGCAACAGTGACTCAAATTGCCACCCGTTACAACCAAGGTAGGCAGAAGAGCATCTCTGAACGCACAGTGCGTCGAACTTTGAGGCAGATGGGCTACAGCAGCAGAAGACCACACCGGGTACCACTCCTCTCAGCTAAGAACAGGAAACTGAGGCTACAATTTGCACAAGCTCATCGAAATTGGACAGTAGAAGATTGGAAAAACGTTGCCTGGTCTGATGAGTCTCGATTTCTGCTGCGACATTCGGATGGTAGCGTCAGAATTTGGCGTAAACAACATGAAAGCATGGATCCATCCTGCCTTGTATCAACGGTTCATTCTGGTGGTGGTGGTGTCATGGTGTGGGGAATTTTTTCTTGGCACTCTTTGGGCCCCTTGGTACCAATTGAGCATCGTTGCAACGCCACAGCCTACCTGAGTATTGTTGTTGACCATGTCCATCCCTTTATGACCACAATGTACCCAACATCTGATGGCTACTTTCAGCAGGATAATGCGCCATGTCATAAAGCTCGAATCATCTCAGATTGGTTTCTTGAACATGACAATGAGTTCACTGTACTCAAATGGCCTCCTCAGTCACCAGATCTCAATCCAATAGAGCATCTTTGGGATGTGGTGGAACGGGAGATTCGCATCAGGGATGTGCAGCCGACAAATCTGCGCCAACTGTGTGATGCCATCATGTCAATATGGTCCAAAATCTCTGAGGAATGCTTCCAGCACCTTGTTGAATCTCTGCCACGAAGAATTGAGGCAGTTCTGAAGGCAAAAGGGGGTCCAACCCGTTACTAGCATGGTGTACCTAATAAAGTGGCCAGTGAGTGTATATATATATATATACACACATACATACACACACACAGTGGGGGGAAAAAGTATGTAGTCAGCCACCAATTCTCCCACTTAAGAAGACAAGAGGCTTGTAATTGACATCATAGGTAGACCACAAGTATGAGAGTCAAAATGAGGAGACAAATCCAGATAATCACCTTGTTTGATTTGGCAAGATTTATTTTGCAAATTACCGTGGAAAATAAGTATTCGTTCATTAATAAAAGTTCATCTCATTATTTTGTTATATATCCTTTGTTGGCAATGACAGAGGTCCAGCGAATTATCTGAGTCTTCACAAGGTTGGCATACACTGTTGGTGGTATGCATTCCTCCATGCAGATCTCCTCTAGAGCAGTGATGTTTTGGGCCTGTCCCTGGGCAAGATGGACTTTCAAATCCTTACAAAGGTTTTCTATGGGGTTGTGATCTGGAGACTGACTAGGCCACTCCAGGACCTTCATATGCTTCTTACGAAGCCATTCCTTCGCTGCCCTGGGGGTGTGCTTGGGATCATTATCATGCTGAAAGACCCATCCATGTTTCATCTTCAATGCCCTTGCTGATGGGAGGAGGTTTGCACTCAAAATCTCACAATACATGGCCCCATTCATTCTTTCATCTACACGGATCAGTCATCCTGGTCCCTTTGCAGAGAAACAGCCCCAAAGCATGATGTTGCCATCCCCATGCTTCACAGTAGGTATGGTGATGTTCTTTGGATGTAACTCAGCAGTCTGTCTCCTCCAAACATGACGAATTTTGTTTCCACCAAACAGTTCTACTTTGGTTTCATCAGACCTTATGACATTCTCAGAATACTCTTCTGGATAATCCAAATGCTCTCTAGCAAACTTCAGACGGGCCCGGACATGTACTGGCAGGGGACACGTTTTGATCTGAGTCCCTGGCGTCGTAGTGTGTTACTGATGGTAGTCTTTGTTACGGTGGTTCCAGCTCTGTGCAGGTCATTCACTGGGTCCCCCCGTGTGGTTCTGGGATTTTTGCTCACCATTCTTGTGATCATTTTGACCCCCACGGGGTGAGATCTTGCGTGGAGCCCCAGATCGAGGGAGATTATCAGTGGTCTTGCATGTCTTCCATTTTCTTATTATTGCTCCCACAGTTGATTTCATGACACCAAGCTGTTTGCCTATTGCAGATTCAGTCTTCCCAGCCTGGTGCAGGGATACAATTTTGTTTCTAGTGTCCTTCGACAGCTCTTTGGTCTTCCCCATAGTGGAGTTTGGAGTGTGACTGTTTGAGTTTGTGGACAGATGTCTTTTATACTGATAACAAGTTCAAACAGGAGCCATTACTACAGGTAATAAGTGGAGGACAGAGGAGCCTCTTAAAGAAGTTACAGGTCTGTGAGAGCCAGAAATCTTGCATGTTTTTAGGTGATCAAACACTTATTTTCCACCATAATTTGCAAAATAAATCTTGCTAAATCAGACAAGGTGATTTTCTGGATTTGTTTTCTCATTTTGACTCTCATAGTTGTGGTTTACCTATGATGTCAATTACAGGCCTCTCTCATCTTTTTAAGTGGGAGAACTTGCACAATTGGTGGCTGACTAAATACTTTTTTCCCCACTGTATAATACGTATAGGACAGTCAGGACCTTCATACTATATATAGGGGGCTGTGGGGACATCATATTGAATATAGGGGCTATGTAGCAATTTTACTATATATAGGGAGCCATGTGTGTATGCAGCGAAGCCGTGTGTGTATGCAGTGGAGCCGTGTGTATATGGAGCGGAGCCATGTGTGTGTACGGAGCGGAGCCATGTGTGTGTACGGAGCGGAGCCGTGTATGTATGGAGCGGAGCCGTGTATGTATGGAGCGGAGCCGTGTGTGTACGGAGCGGAGCCGTGTACGGAGCAGAGCCGTGTGTGTATGGAGCGGACCCGTGTGTGTATGGAGCGGAGCCGTGTGTGTATGGAGTGGAGCCGTGTGTGTATGGAGTGGAGCCGTGTATGTATGGAGCGGAGCCGCGTGTGTATGAAGCGGAGCCGCGTATGTACGAGGCGTACGGAGCCACGTGTGTACGAGGCGTGCGGAGCGGAGCCACGTGTGTACGAGGCGTACGGAGCGGAGCCACGCCGCTTGTGTACGAGGTGTACAGAGCGGAGCCGTGTGTGTACAAAGTGTACGGAGCTGAGCCGTGTGTTTACGGAGTTGAGCAGAGCCGTGTGTGTACGAGGTGTACGGAGCAGAGCCGTGTGTGTGTACGAGGTGTACGGAGCTGAGCCGTGTGTGGTAGAGGTGTACGAAGTGGAGCCATGTGTGTACGAGGTGTACGGAACAGAGCCTTGTGTGTACAAAGTACAGAGCTGAGCCGTGTGTTTACGGAGCTGAGCAGAGCCGCGTGTGTACGGAGCGGAGCCGCATGTGTACGAGGCATACAAAGCGGAACCGTGTGTGTATGAGGTGTGCGGAGCCATGCGTGTATGGTGGGGAGCATTCATACCTCCCAACCGTTCCAGATCCAGCAGGACAGTCCCGATTTTGAGACTGCCCCAGCTGGGAGGTTACTTTTCCTGCGGACACAGGAGTACACGGCGAAGCCCCGAGGAGCACTTTAAAGTTCACATGTGACATTCCAACGGGAGTGATGTGCTGGAAGTTGATCGGAAATGAGGTAATTTCGGGAGGAGATTGTGACGGAACTATGGAGACACTTCAGGGAATGCTTCAGATCCATCTCCGTGTCCTCCTCTGTATTGTAAAGGTTCCAATGGATTGTAATGAATACAGAAAATGCTCACACAAGAATTGAATTTACTAAATTGATTTAATTAATAAGTGAATAAACAATCTAAAACTATAAATACATATGCATTAATCAGAAAACAAGCATTATTCATACGTTACATTATTCAGATAGACTTCGAGCACTCATCCTCCAGGAGACAAAAAAGAGACCGAGCACATGTGTCCTGGTTCTTTTAATGTCCAGCTAAAAGGTGTGTCCAGCCCCACCATGTGGTGAATGATGTCACAAGTCTATTGTCCATTGGCTATAAACACATCCCCTCAATACCTGTTTTAACCAGTATAGGAAGCTAGAGGAGGGGGCCTCATGTGTGCCACATGGCAGAAATACAGCAAGCTGGAGGAGGGGCTTCGGAGCACATGTGGGGGAATTATATATATATATATATATATATATTAGTAAAATAATTAATTGGAGTGTTGAAACCATTAAAAATAACTTGTACTATACATTCCACCCCTGGTTTCAATCACTTTAATTAATTAACCTGCCACTAAACTATACCATTTATCATTTATTGCATTGCTCCTATATATATTTATTTATTTGCTACCAATAGAAAACCGTTTTGGTAAAAAACAACATCCTGGGCTTAAAACGGAAAAAATCAAAACAAAAACAACATTGGACCAGCAGGTGCTGAAATATCAAATGTCTGTAGAAATCTTCTTTCTTCGGATCTTCTTGACCGCAATTTTTAAATGGGTCTCTGTTGCAGGGAAGCACGGGGAGTATTATGCCCTCATCACTTGGCCTAAGTGACTTCACTACATTCCCTGGTTAGCAAAAGAACAGACTCTAAAGAGCAATCTGTCCCTGCCCTTCATGACATTAACCCCTCGGTGCAGGTGTCCAATGACTGAGCATAAGAGTCCTTTCATCTTCTATTGCTGCAGCTGTTCAGGGCCTCACTTTATATGCCATTTCATTTCTGGCAGAAGCTTCTAGGGTTAGTTGCCCCCTCCTTGTCATCAGCTGGCAGTCATGAGGATTCACCCTGGTGACGGTTCAGCATCATCTCATCATCTGGGCTCAGTCTCAGCGCTCAATTGGACATCTTCAGTCTACACACAAGACACAGCCTGCACTGAGGGAAAGTGAAATTCACAATCATACTTGAAAGTTCCAAAGTCTTGGCAGAGCTAACTCAGTCCAGAGCAACAGTCCAAAATAACTCAGTCCATGATATATTCACAGTCCAAGATAGAATAACTTGTTCAATATAACTCAGTCCTGGTGGCTTGTTTTCCACCCCTTGATCAAATGAATCAAACAAAATTACTGTAGGTTTGTTGGTCCAAATTAATTGTGCCCAGAATGACCTTTGAAATTTTCTACTGTAGCAAATATTTCTACTCTAGATAATAACTACTACATAAAATTTGCATGCCTCCATCAGATGTCCCACCTCTATCTTTCCAACCCCCTATCTCATTTGTCACCACCCTCTTGGGTCTGGCGAGTTGCAATTTACTTCTCCTCCTCAGATCTTGCCATCTCCTCAACAGGTCACTTGTAGAGATCCCATCTATCTCCTGGAATGGAACTCCACTAGCTATCAGGTCACAAAACAACTCCTTCCTGATCTTTCTAATTTGGGTATCATCCTCTTTTCTCCTTTCTTGATCTACTCTCTCTACTGTACTATTTTTTGATACTTTTGCTCACTCTAGAGCAGATACCTGGGAGATTAACTTGCATGCTGTGTAGACATTAGTGGAATTTCCCATAAGTGCACTGAACATAGTGAACAATGGGGCTTTGTATGACGCTGGGGCACCTTCTATGAACTTATTCTTCATCAATACTGTCAATATTGCAGCGTCTGGTCCCTTCCAATCCTCAACAACAGCAAAATGATCATTCAGATCTGGCAAAGGATTGCAAGTTATGCTACCTATACCTGCGATTTCTCTCAGTCTCTGAACTCCATCTGCAAGAGTCTCCCATCGTGTCTGTGGTATTAATTCCATGGGAGAGTCATACACTTGTGCCACAGAATCCCTCACCAAATGCAGCAAAGAGAGTCTCTGTAGTGTCCTTGCACGTC
Organism: Dendrobates tinctorius; assembly: GCF_039654945.1. NCBI lineage: Eukaryota > Metazoa > Chordata > Amphibia > Anura > Dendrobatidae > Dendrobates > Dendrobates tinctorius. Next base: position 2,352,665 of record NW_027361776.1, on the reverse strand, counting down.
TCATTTTTAGACGCATTATAGGATCAATACAAATACTACAAAGTCCTACTGCCTCAAGACAGTTCAAGATTATAGTATCGGCTCCCTGATCCCATAATCTGAGAATCCATGCTAACAAAGGTTCTCCTGCTTGCTGCCTGTACCTGGTAGCTAATTCTGTTAATTCTCCTGCTGTATAATTCCTAGTTACATCGGTCATTGAAGCTTCTGCTCCTGTAGCTGCGTTTCCTGCATCCATCCTATCTCCACTATGCTGTGTGACTTCTCTCCTAGTTTTAGTAGTCACAATTTGTCTGGCTTGCTTTTCTTCCTCATCTGTCTCACTGTTACAGCCATCACATTCTAGCAAATCTGACCATTTCTCATGTGCAATCATGGTCCTAATGTGTGCAGTATGAATATCTGACACTGGCTGCTGTCTCCTCCTCCGCCTATTCTTATTCACATTTTTCATTACATAAGCTTCAAAATTCCTTTGCATATTGTCATGCTGTTTCATTTGGTCTCTCAAGGCTGATTGCAAGCTAATCCTTTGCTCTATAGCTGTATGCAGCTCTAAACGCAAATTATCTATCTCCACCTGTAAGCTTTGAGACACTTGCACACAGATCCATCCAACGGCTGCTGCAGCTTTCTGCTCTTTTGCATCATACCTTGAGAGATCAAATTTGGCAGCCACATCCTGGGGATTTGATAAGCGCTGTCCCTCCATATATTTGTTACAGTCCTGTGCCAATGGGGTCCACTTTCCTGGTAATACCCATTCTGGCAAAGATCTGACACTACTCTCAACTGCTTTCCTACTCTTAACAAACTTATTCAATTTTGCAAACATTTTTATTCAAAACAATCCCACTTCTGACACCAATTTGTATTGTAAAGGTTCCAATGGATTGTAATGAATAAGAAAATGCTCACACAAGAATTGAATTTGCTAAATTGATTTACTTAATAAGTGAATAAACAATATAAAACTATAAATACATATGCATCAATCAGAAAACAAGCATTATTCATACGTTACATTATTCAGATAGACGTTGACCACTCATCCTCCAGGAGACAAAAATGAGACCGAGCACGTTTCCTGGTTCTTTTAATGTCCAGCTAAAAGGTGTGTCCAGCCCCACCATGTGGGGAATGATGTCACAAGTCTATTGTCCATTGGCTATAAACACATCCCCTCAATTCCTGTTTTAACCAGTATATAATACAGGAAGCTAGAGGAGGGGGCCTCATGTGTGCCACATGGCAGAAATACAGCAAGCTGGAGGAGGGGCTTCGGAGCACATGTGGGGGAATTATATCTATATATATATATATATATATATTAGTAAAATAATTAATTGGAGTGTTGAAACCATTAAAAATAACATTTACTATACATCCTCCAACAGCGTGGATAGTGGGATTGCCTTGGACTCGGAGATGCCGGCCATGTGAGCGGATCATGATATGTCCTGCATCAGGAGGCTCAGGTGGGCACAACAATGTGAGCCGGACTGCTACAGTATCTTTATAGAATCTTTCTTTCTCTCCGTTTCTTTCTCTCTTCTTTCTTTCCCCTCTTCCTTTCTCTCTCTTATCTTTCTTTCTCTCCCTGTTCTTCTTTTCTCTCTCTGTTTTTCCTTTCTCTGTTCTTTCTTTCCTCCCTCTCTGTTCTTTCTTTCCCCTCTCTCTCTCCCTCTCTGTTCTTTCCCCTCTTTCTATTTTTCTCTCTCTCTCTGCTCTTTTTATTTCTTCTTTCTTTCTTTGTTCTTCCCCCCTCTTTCTTTCTCTGTTCTTTTTTTCTGTCCCCTCTTTCTTTCACTATGTTCTTTCTTTTTCTCTCTTTCCCCTCTTTCTTTCTCTGTTATTTCTTTCGTTCCCCTCTTTCTTTCTCTTTCTCTGTTCTTTCTCTCTCTGTTCTTTCTTTCCCCTCTTTCTTTCTCTCTCCCTTTCTGTTCTTTCTATCTTTCCCTTCTTTCTTTTTTTCTCTCTCTCTGCTCTTTTTTTCCTGTCTGTTTCTTTCTTTTTCATCTTTCTTTCTCTCTGTTCTTTTTTTCTTTCTCTCTGTTTCTTTCTCTGCTCTTTCTGTTTCTTTCCCCTCTTTCTTTCTCTTTCTCTGTTCTCTCTTTCCTTCCCCTCTTTCTTTCTCTCTCTCTGTTCTATATTTCCCCTCTTTTTTCCCTCTCTGTTCTTTCTCTCTGTTTTCTTTTTTCTTTCTTTTCCTCAGTACCAGTCAGTGTGCCAACAGTACCAGCCACTGTGCCCATAATGCCAGCCACTGTGCCCTCAGTACCAGTCTGTGTGATCAGCAGTGCTAAATGGGTGCGGTTGGGGCATGGACATAGGTGTGACTAGTTCTGAAATGGGTGTGATCGGGGCGTGGCCTAAAATTTGCAGTAGCGCGCTACCATAGAAACTTCAGATAAAGTGCTATTTATTAGCCCATCTGACTATTGGTGCGGACCTTTCTCAAGCAGTACAATAGTGCAAAGTGAATGCTATTTAAAGCTCACAAATTATACAGGTATTTAATAACAATTAGATAATATAAGCTGTACAACATATAATCTCATAGATTGTGAAACATGATTATAAAGTGCATATATAGTGCAAAGTGCAACACTCATCAAAAATATTATTCTCTTAGCATAAATTCCATTAATGAATCATTATCATTAATCAGCGGCAGCTGTATTATCATAAAAACAAACATGACTCACCTCATTAATATCATGAAAATCGCGCCTAGAACCGGCGTACTAAACTGCACAGTGTGCAGAGCCGGAAGTATGATATAAAACATCTGATTTGCTACCGCTCATGCGCAAATGCATATCACACATGTCGGCGCCATCTTGGATGAGGGAAAAACGCAATGCGCATGTGGACATGCACATTTACATAGCATTTAAAATCATGCCATTACAAGTAATGGAAAATACACTTACGCATATGTTCCAGTCATCACTGTTTGATCTATAAAAGGAAAAATAAATAAATAAATTCTTGCACTTAGACCCTCTCCTCCCACTGCCGTGTAGCGGTGGCATATGGGGTAATAATGTCACCTTGCTATTGTAAGGTGACATTAAGCCCGATTAATAATGGAGAGGCGTCAATAAGATGCCTATCCATTATTAATCTAAGTAAAGAGTTAAAAGAAAAACACACACATAAGAATAAAGTATTTTACAGTTGTGGCCAAAAGTATTGACACCCCTGCAATTCTGTTAGATAATACTCAGGTTCTTCCTGAAAATGATTGCAAACACAAATTCTTTGGTATTATTATCTTCATTTAATTTGTCTTAAATGAAAAAACACAAAAAGAATTGCCCTAAAGCCAAATTGGATATAATTCCACAGCAAACATAAAAAAGAGGGTGGACAAAAGTATTGTCACTGTTTGAAAAATCATGTGATGCTTCTCTAATTTGTGTAATTAACAGCACCAGTAACTTACCTGTGGCACCTAACAGGTGTTGGCAATAACTAAAATCACACTTGCAGCCAGTTGACATGGATTAAAGTTGACTCAACCTCTGTCCTGTGTCCTTGTGTGTACCACATTGAGCATGGAGAAAAGAAAGAAGACCAAAGAACTGTCTGAGGACTTGAGAAACCAAATTGTGAGGAAGCATGAGCAATCTCAAGGCTACAAGTCCATCTCCAAAGACCAGAATGTTCCTGTGTCTACCGTGCGCAGTGTCATCAAGAAGTTTAAAGCCCATGGCACTGTGGCTAACCTCCCTAGATGTGGACGGAAAAGAAAAATTGACAAGCGATTTCAACGCAAGATTGTGCGGATGTTGGATAAAGAACCTCGACTAACATCCAAACAAGTTCAAGCTGCCCTGCAGTCCGAGGTTACAACAGTGTCAACCCGTACTATCCGTCGGCGTCTGAATGAAAAGGGACTGTATGGTAGGAGACCCAGGAAGACCCACTTCTTACCCCGAGACATAAAAAATCCAGGCTTGAGTTTCCCAAAACTTAAATGAAAAAGCCTAAAACTTTTTGGAAGAATGTTCTCTGGTCAGATTAGACAAAATTTGAGCTTTTTGGGCAAAGGCATCAACATAGAGTTTACAGGAGAAAAAAAAGAGGCATTCAAAGAAAAGAACATGGCCCCTACAGTCAAACATGGCGGAGGTTCCCTGATGTTTTGTGGTTGCTTTGCTGCCTCTGGCACTGGACTGCTTGACTGTGTGCATGGCATTATGAAGTCTGAAGACTACCAACAAATTTTGCAGCATAATGTAGGGCCCAGTGTGAGAAAGCTGGGTCTCCCTCAGAGGTCATGGGTCTTCCAGCAGGACAATGACCCAAAACACACTTCTAAAAAAGCACTAGAAAACGGTTTGAGAGAAAGCACTGGAGACTTCTAAGGTGGCCAGCAATGAGTCCAGACCTGAATCCCATAGAACACCCGTGGACAGATCTAACAATGGCAGTTTGGAGAAGGCACCCTTGAAATATCAGGGACCTGGAGCAGTTTGCCAAAGAAGAATGGTCTAAAATTCCAGCAGAGCATTGTAAGAAACTCATTGATGGTTACCGGAAGCGGTTGGTCGCAGTTATTTTGCCTAAAGGTTGTGCAACCAAGTATTAGGCTGAGGGTGCCAATACTTTTGTCTGGCCCATTTTTGGAGTTTTGTGTGAAATGATCAATGTTTTGCTTTTTGCTTCATTCTATTTTGTGTTTTTTCATTTAAGACAAATTAAATGAAGATAATAATGCCAAAGAATGTTGTGAGTTCATTTTCCCCTTCACCATTGATGTCTGATGAACTCCCTCTGCTGGTGAAGAGAGGTAGTGAAATCGATTGGTTGGGAAGAATCTGTCATCTGAACAGGTGGAGCCTGATTGGACACCCAGAATTACTGAGTGGATATAAGGCAGCCGACGCCCTACAGGGGTGCTGGTGATCCTTTCTGCTCTGAGCTCTTGCAATCAGTTAGTGTTAGGGTTGGCGGAACGTACCAAATATAAATAATAGTAGATGCGTTCGCCGCCTGGGGTCCACCGTGCGGTAGGTGACAAGACCGCTGCTGAACAATGGCAGATGGACCTTGTAGGTGCGGTACTGCGCTTGGGTTAACGTCACCCGAACGCTAAGGGCGGCTCCGTACAAACACAGTCACTTGGCGAACACTAAAGCAAAGGCGTGGGCCCTGTTAGCGTCACAGACGCCTGCGTGTGGCTTCGCAGCCGCGAACACCAATAGCTGCTGTTACTACAGCGCAGCTGCAGAGAAAGCCGCAAGCGTCGGCGCCGAGGACCGGGCGCCGATGGACGCTAGTGTAGGCGTGGAGCAAGTGACGTGTAGCTTGCCACAACCCTGGAGATGACTATACACACTCGGTCACCACTCGTAATATCAGAGGGTAGGGGTTTCATAATGAGTCAGACACCAGTCCATGCATCCATCACCATACACACACAGAATAATATGCTACACTAGCGCATGGCCGAGCCGCCATGCGGAGCTTTTATAGCCATGCGCTTCCGGGACCTTCCAATACTTTGGGAAGGACCAATCAGATCCGACACAGGACCTGCACATGTGACCCCTGCTCTCCACTGAAAGGGCACGTTGCGGGCATGCCCAGTAGCACGGCACGAGGACTTAGCCCCTAGAGTGGTTCCCTGCAGAAAACCGGATCATGTGAACTGGTTTGAGGAGGGACACATGGAACACGTCCGAAATGGCCAAATGTGGAGGAAGAGCCAGGCGGTAGACCACCGAGCTAAGTCACTCGAGGACCTTGAATGGTCCAATGTATCGCGGTGCGAACTTGGGAGACTCGACCCGCAGTTTAATATTTCGGGTAGAGAGCCATACCATGCCGCCAGGGGAGAAGCTCGGCACGGGCCGCCGATGCGTGTCGGCGGACGCCCTCATCCTTTCTTTAGATGCCCGGATAGCATCCTGAGTGCGATCCCAAATGTCCCGGGCCTCCACTGCCCAATCTGCCACCCTGGAGTCAGTGGAGGACACTGGCATCGGGACAGGGACGCATGGATGTTGACCATAGTTTAGGAGAAAGGGCGTCTGACCAGTGGAATCAGCCACCGCATTGTTTAGGGCAAATTCAGCCCAAGGTAGCAAGGATGCCCAGTCATCCTGCCTGGCAGAGACAAAATGCCATAAATAGGTGACCAAGGTCTGATTGGCTCTCTCAACCAAGCCATTCGTCTCGGGATGATAGTCGGAGGATAGATTTAGCTCGATGCTAAATAAACTGCAGAGCTCCCTCCAAAACCGAGACGCAAACTGAGGACCTCGGTCACTCACGATTTTGTCTGGCATGCCATGTAAATGGAATACGTGCTTAATGAACAAGGTGGCCAGACCTCGAGCGGACGGCAGGCGTGCGAGTGGCACCAGATGCACCATTTTGGAAAAATAGTCGGTGACCACCCAGATGACCGTACTGCCACCAGACTTGGGCAGGCCAACTATGAAATCCATGCCAACCATCTCCCATGGTCTATCCGCCACTGGCAGGGGAAACAACAACCCCGCCGGCCTCTGTCTAGAGAGTCTGTTCCGAGCACACGAGACGCTTGCTTGCACGTATTCCTTGACATCTCGAGCCATATGTGGCCACCAATATGACCTTGCCAGGAGTTCGGTGGTCCGTTTATTGCCAAATGGCCACCCCCCCAGGAGGCATGTGCCCAGGAGAGGACCTCCGGCCGTAGCTGAGGAGGCACCAAGGTCTTGCCCGGTGGTACTGACTCGAGAGCGGCTGGAGCCACGGTCGTAAAACTCTCCGGCGGGAGAATTAACCGAGGCTCAGCTTCTCCTTCTTCCGCTGAGACCACCGAGCGTGAGAGAGCATCCGCACGGACGTTCTTCTCTCCAGAGAGGTAGTGCAGGGTCAAGCGGAATCGGGAAAAGAAGAGTGACCACCTGGCCTGGTGGGAATTCAGGCGTTGGGCCGTCTGTAGGTAGACCAGGTTTTTATGGTCTGTATATACCTGAAAGGGGAACCGGGCTCCTTCCAGGAGATGTCTCCACTCGGAAAAAGCCAACTTCATGGCTAGCAGCTCCCTGTCGCCGATGAGTAATTTTTCACCGCCGGTGAGAAGGTCTTGGAATAGAAGAAGCAGGGATGCTTTCGACCTTGAGCATCCTTTTGATAAAGGACTGCTCCTGCACCGACGGAAGAAGCGTCTACCTCAAGGATAAACGGCTTATCCACATCGGGACGATGTAATATGGGAGCACCAGCAAAATGCGATTTTATAGCCGAGAAGGCTTTGGAGACCTGTTCCAACCAAGCATTGGGGTTAGCTCCTTTCTTGGTGAGAGCAACCAAAGGAGCCACCAGTGTGGAAAAGTGTGGTATGAACTGGCGGTAGAAATTCACAAACCCCAAAAAGCACTGCACCGCTTTGAGGGAATGGGGTTCTTTCCAGTCCATTACCGCTTGTAGTTGGGCAGGATCCATGGCCAGCCCCTGGGCCAAGATGATATAGCCCAGGAACGGCAAGAACTCCTGCTCAAACTGGCACTTCTCCAGCTTGGCGAATAGCGAGTTCGCCCGCAGACGGTCGAAGACCCTGCAGACGTCTCTCCGGTGGGTGGTCAAATCTGGCGAAAAGATGAGTATGTCATCCAGATAGACCACCCCCGAGGTAGAGAGCATGTAGCGGAAGACGTCATTGACAAAATCTTGGAAGACAGCTGGCGCATTACAAAGGCCAAAGGGCATAACCAGGTATTCGTAATGGCCATCCCTGGTATTAAAAGCTGTCTTCCATTCGTCTCCTTCGCAAATGCAGATCAGGTTGTATGCCCTCCGCAGATCTAATTTAGTAAAGATCCGGGCCCCCTGCAACCTGTCAAATAACTGCACGATCAACGGTAGGGGGTATTTGTTTTTAACCGTGATAGCATTGAGACCTCTGTAGTCAATGCAGGGACGTAACTCTCCATTCTTCTTCTGTACGAAGAAGAACCCTGCACCAGTCGGTGACACAGATTTCCTGATAAAACCCCTAGCCAGGTTCTCCCGGATATATTGAGACATTGCCTCCGTCTCAGGGAGTGATAACGGATAAACACAGCCTCGGGGAGGCTCTGTACCTGGCAGGAGATCGATCGGACAATCATAGAAACGGTGTGGCTGGAGCGTCTCCGCAGACTTCTTAGAGAAGACATCCGCGTACTGGTGGTAGGGCCTGGGGAGCACGGAGAGATCCGCAGGCACCTCAGTGGAAGCCACCTGAACACTGCCCCTCAGACACCTTCCCTCACAGTCCTTGCCCCAGCCCAGTATCCTCCCCGAAACCCAGTCAACGTGAGGGGAGTGGCAACGAAGCCAGGGAACTCCGAGGAGCACCTGATCGATGCCATTGGGCATGATAAGCAGGGACAGAGTCTCCTGATGTGAGGGTGAAATAGAGAGTCCGAGTGGGACTGTCTGATGGGTCACCTGAGACGATAACGGTGCCCCATTTACCACCCTAATGGACAGAGGTTGCGAGAGTAACACCAGAGAGATAGCGTGACTCGGGGCAAAAGTCGAGGACATAAAGTTCCCCTCGGCCCCGGAATCCAGGGTGACCTCTGCCTCCCAGGTGGAGGACCCACTATCTAAAGTACCCAGGAACACCGGTTTGGGTGAAAAGGGTCCCATTTTGGATTGACCACCACCTACGACCACTGGACGTGGTCGTTTTTTCGGTCGCTGAGGACATGTGCCAGCCGAATGGCCAAACTGTCGGCACTGATAACAGCGCACAGAGCTTCGCATCGGACGTGGCTTAGTGCCGGTGCGAGACACCTCCATAGGCTCAGAGGAAGAGAGCTCTTATGCGGGGTCCTCCAGCGGCACGGTAAAGGTGGGGGCCAAATTAACCCTACGTCTGGATTGCGCTCGTTCCAACCCGCGCTCCGTGTAGCGGAGATCGATGCGGGTGGAAACGGCGATCAATTCCTCCAGACTTGTGGGAATCTCCCTAGTGGCTAGAGCCAGGCCTCTCCAAAACACCGGGACTAAGACTTTGTCCGGCCACTCTAATTCGGAAGCCAGTGTCCGAAACCGGACAGCATAATGGCTAACCGAGAGTGAGCATTGTGTTAGGGATAACAGTTGGAGAGCCGTATCGTGTGTGACCCGTGGTCCCAAGAAGACTTGCTTCAGAGCCGCGAGGAACTGAGCAGGTCCCTGAACCACGGGATCATCACGTTCCCACAATGGCGTGACCCACTATAATGCCCGGCCAGACAACAAGGAGACAATAAACCCCACCTTAGCCCGCTCTGTAGGAAACCGTGCAGCCAGCAACTCCAGCTGAATAGAGCACTGGCTAACGAATCCCCTACAGGTGGCGCTGTCACCCGAAAACTTATCGGGGAGCGGGAGGCGAGAAATTGTCGGCGAGGGCAAAAGTGTGGGCGCACATGAGACAGCCTCGGCGACTGTCTGAGCAGCAGCTAGCGCAGCATTCGCAGCAGTGTTGGTGCTTTCAATAGCCGCCAACCTGCTCTCCAGCTGCTGAATGTAGCGCTGCAGCTGCTGCACATCTGCCATCGCCAGCCAGACCCTGGCGCTAGTGTAATGTTAGGGTCGGCGGAACGCACCAAATATAAATAATAGTAGATGCGTTCTCCGCCCAGGGTCCACCATGCGGTAGGTGACAAGACCGCTGCTGAACAATGGCAGATGCACCTAGTAGGTGCGGTACTGCGCTCGAGTTAACGTCACCCGAACGCTAAGGGCGGCTCCGTACAAACACAGAGTCGCTTGGCGAACACTAAAGCAAAGGCGCGGGCCCTGTTAGCGTCACAGAGGCCTGCGTGTGGCGTCGCAGCCGCGAACACCAATAGCTGCTGTTACTACAGTGCAGCGGCAGAGAAAGCCGCAAGCGTCGGCGCCGAGGACCGGGCGCCGACGGACGCTAGTGTAGGCGTGGAGCAAGTGGCGTGTAGCTTGCCACAACCCTGGAGCTGACGATACACACTCGGTCACCACTCGTAATATCAGAGGGTAGGGGTTTCATAATGAGTCAGACAGCAGTCCATGCATCCATCACCATACACACCCAGAATAATATGCTACACTAGCGCATGGCCGAGCCGCCATGCGGAGCTTTTATAGCCATGCGCTTCCCGGACCTTCCAATACTTTGGGAAGGACCAATCAGATCCGACGCAGGACCTGCACATGTGACCCCTGCTCTCCACTGAGAGGGCACGTTGCAGGCATGCCCAGTAGCCCGGCACGAGGACTTAGCCCCTGGAGTGGTTCCCTGCAAAGCAGGTTGCACTACCATTGCTGCACCGGAGGTGGCAGCAACATCCAGGCTCACAGAACGAGTCTTAGGAGAATGCCTGGCTCACCGTGATTGCTGAGCATGAGTCCGAGCAGTCGGAGGAGAATGAGAGACCGCAGGATGTCTGGCTCTGGATTCCCGCTGTGCAGTGCCAGGAATCCGACGCCTAGCAGTTATTCCTGTCTACTGAAAGCTAAGTTTTTGCTCTCTTATTTTTCCATGAGATTTGTCTGTTTGCTTCATGTTTTGTGTTCAGCCTGCCTTTGTTGGGACGGGCTGAGCTCCATTTTTGTCTCTGATCAGTTTATCTCTTTGCTCTGTTTTCAGAATATACCTGAGTGCTGATATAGTGATTTTGAAGTCTAGCGACTTCAGGGCCTTTTTCCCTATCAGACGGTTAGGACATTTTTGGTAGGGTTTTTTGCGGATTGCAGCCAGCATCTTTTCTGTCCTTTCCTATTTAGTTAGTTGGGCCCCATCGTTTGCTCAACCTGTCTTTCTGTCTGTGTTTGTGTGTTTTCATCTGCTTTTCACCGACAATACATGTTGGGGGCTGTCTATTGCTTTGGGGTCTGCTCTGGGGCAGTTTAGATTTCTCCTTTCTTTCTTTAGGCTTATTTAGTTCTCCGGCTGTGAACGAGGGGTCTAGGGCACCGTAGGACCCCCCACGGCTACTGTTAGTTGTGGTGAATAGGATCAGGGGTCTGCAATCCGATAGCTACCAACCTCTCCGGTTTTCTGGACTTAGCTTGTGTTTTTGTTTTTTCCTCCTTCGGTGACTCATTCATAACAGAATCACCAGCCATACTGCAGATTCTAGGGTACTCAATAGCAGGAAAGAATTGTAAAAAGAAAAAAAAAAAAAAGAAAAGTGCCAGAATTTTTTTTGTGTGTATATTTTTTCCTCTATGTCTTTGAGGCCGTAGGGGGAATTTTTTTCTTCTCAATGGAGATGAAGCAATTGTCTGATCGTGTGGAGCAGCTCGCTGCTGAAGTGCGGGGAATTTCCGCCTATCTTGCTCATTCACATGTTGCTGAGCCAAAGATCCGTACTCCTGATGTGTTTTTTGGGGATTAGTCTAAATTTTTGAACTTTAAGAATAATTGTAAATTATTTTTTGCCTTGATGCCTAACTCATCAGGGAGCTCTGCACAGCAGGTTAAAATTGTCATCTCCTTGCTGCGCGGCGATCCTCAGGATTGGGCGTTTTCCTTGAAACCTGATGATCCTATTCTAACTAATGTGAACACAGTTTTTCAAGCCTTGGGGCTGTTGTACGATGAACCTAATGCTATTGATCAGGCTGAAAAGGCCCTGTTGGCATTGAGCCAGGGTCAGGATTCTGCAGAGTTGTACTGTCAAAAATTCCAAAAGTGGGCGGTCCTTACTACCTGGAATGATGGTGCCTTGGCAGCTCTCTTTCGGAAGGGTTTGTCAGAAACCGTAAAAGATACTATGGTGGGATTTCCTGTTCCCTCTGGTCTTGACGATTCTATGCCATTAGCCATTCAGGTTGATCGGCGTTTGCGTGAACGCAAAACTGCACGAGAGGTGTTGCCACCTGTTGAACAAATGTCTGAACCTATGCAATGTGATAGAGTTTTGTCCAGGGCGCAACATCAGGAGTTCAGAAGGCGTAATAAGCTGTGTTTTTTCTGTCGAGATGCCTCGCATATTATTTCTGTCTGCCCTAAACGAGAGAAACGTTTTGCACACACATTTGCTGCGGGTTGTGTTCAACCTAAGTTTCTTCTGGCAATTACTCTGATCTGCTCCCTGTCCACATTTTCCGCTAAGGCTTTTGTGGATTCGGGAGCAGCTCTGAACCTGATGGACTTGGATTTTGCTAAACGTTGTGGATTTCCTATGACACCTCTGCGGACGCCTATCCCTTTGAGGGGTATTGATGCTACTCCTTTGGCGAAGAATAAACCTTAGTTTTGGACCCAGGTGGTAATGCGGGTCGCCCCAGACCATCAAGAAAATTGCAGATTTTCTGTGTTGCATAATCTGCATGATACCATTGTTCTGGGGTTTCCCTGGTTGCAAATCCATAATCCAGTTTTGGATTGGAAATCTGTGTCTGTGGTGAGTTGGGGTTGTCGGTGTGCCCTTAGTGACGCTCCTGTTTTCTCCACCTCTCCACAGTCGCATGATGTTCCTGACTATTTGGCTGATTTTTATGATGTATTTAGTGAGAATGAGTCTGCGTCTTTGCCTCCTCATAGGAGTTATGACTGTGCAATTGAGCTGAGCCCTTGGTGTAAATTTCCCAAGGGTCGATTTTTCAATTTATCTGTACCCGAGCACGAGGCTATGCGATCCTATATTAAGGAGTCATTGGAGAAGGGTTATATTAGACCATCCTCTTCACCCTTAGGTGCTTTTTTTTTTTCGTGGACAAGAAGGATGGTTCATTAAGGCCTTGTATTGACTATCGTTCCCTCAACAAAATTACTGTTAAATATCAGTATCCGTTACCCCTGATTTCTGATCTATTCTCTAGAGTTAAAGGTGCTTGCTGGTTTACCAAGCTTGACCTCAGGGGGGCGTATAATCTTATTCGCATTAAGCATGGGGATGAATGGAAGACGGCGTTTAATACTCCAAAGGGACATTTTGAGTACCTGGTGATGCCTTTTGGGCTCACTAATGCCCATTCTGTCTTCCAGTGCTTCATGAATGATATTTTCCGAGACTTTGTGGATAAATTTTTGATCATCTATCTGGATGATATTTTGATCTTTTCCAAGGAGTGGGACTTTCATGTGGAACATGTTCGGACTGTGTTCCGGATTTTGAGGGAGAATTCCCTGTATGTCAAGGGATCGAAATGCCTTTTTGGGGTACAGAGGATTTCATTTTTGGGATTTATTTTGTCTCCATCAACTATTGAAATAGACCCGGCCAAGGTACAGGCCATTTATGATTGGGTTCAGCCCACTTCTTTGAAGGCCCTCCAGAAGTTTTTGGGTTTTGCTAATTTTTATTGTAAATTTATAGCTAATTTTTCTGGTATTGCCAAACCATTGACTGATTTGACTAAGAAAGGTGCTGATGTGCTGAATTGGTCTCCGGAGGCTGTTTCTTCCCTTCAGGAGCTGAAGCGAAGGTTCACTTCTGCTCCGGTTTTGCGGTAACCTGATGTCTCGCTCCCGTTTCAGGTGGAGGTGGATGCTTCTGAGATTGGTGCAGGAGCTGTTTTGTCCCAAAAAGATCCGGTAACATCTAAAATTAATCCCTGTGCTTTCTTTTCCCGAAAGTTCTCTCCATCTGAACGTAACTATGATGTGGGGAATCGGGAACTGTTAGCCATGAAATGGGCATTTGAGGAGTGGAGACATTGGTTGGAGGGAGATAGACATCAAGTCGTGGTCCTTACTGACCACAAGAGTTTGATTTACCTGAAGTCGGCCAAACACTTGAATCCTAGACAGGCTAGGTGGGCCTTGTTTTTCACACGTTTTGATTTTGTGGTCCCTTTTCTTCCAGGCACTAAGAATGTCAAGGCAGACGCCCTCTCTAGGAGTTTCTTTGCTGATTCTCCTGTTGTGACCAAGCCTGCTACCATCTTAGGTGAGGGGGTAGTTCTTTCTGCCATCTCGCCCGATTTGAGACGTGCTCTGGAAGAGTTTCAGGAGGACAAACCTGAGCGTTGTCCCATTGGAAAATTGTATGTTCCTGACCAGTGGAGGAAGAGAGTGATGTCTGTGTTAACGCCACAGACTGTGAGGAGGAATACCCTGGAGTGGACCCTCTGGACCGTGGCACCGAGGGACCCCGGACGAGCAACCTGGTGTGACCGACCCCTATACAGGGATCGTTAGGCGCAAGACCAGAGACTCGAATGCCACGGCAGCCGGAACCAAGAGGGGCGGCTCGGAATGGTGCACAGGGCGTGAGCAGGAACAGACACAGGACTTGAACAGGCACGGTTACCGGACTGGAGCAGGCACGGAGACAGGACTGGAGCTGGCACGGACACAGGACTTGAACAGGCACGGTTACCGGACTGGAGCAGGCACGGAGACAGGACTGGAGCCGGCACGGACACAGGACTTGAACAGGCAAGGACACAGGACTGGAGCTGGCACGGACACTGGACTGGAACAGGCACGGACACTGGACTGGAACAGGCACGGAGACAGGACTGGAGCAGGCACGGAGACAGGACTGGAGCAGGCACGGAGACAGGACTGGAGCAGGCACGGACACAGGACTGGAACAGGCACGGAGACAGGACTGGAACAGGCACGGAGACAGGACTGGAACAGGCACGGAGACAGGACTGGAGCAGGCACGGACACAGGACTGGAACAGGCACGGACACTGGACTGGAACAGGCGCGGACACAGGACAGGTACGGGCACGGACACAGGACTGGAGCAGGGCTGGAAGCAAGCACAGAGGTTAGGCAGCGAGCCGGATTCCAGCGGAGTACACAGGGCCTGAGGCGCAGAAGGAAACAACCACGGTCAGGCGCCTCCACTAAGGGAGGGCGGCCTGATATGGCTGCTGCTGAGCCCCCATTGGTCCGGCGGTGCAATTGGGGCAGGGCACCGCCAGAACCCAGCTTAGCGGCGGAGGACCGGCCACGACCTACTGCGCATGCGCGGGACCCGCGGTGACGTCACCAGCCGTGGGCCGGAGGAAGGGAGAGGCCGACGCCGGGGCTGGAGGAAGCGAGGCTGCTGGAGGGAGCGCGGCTGCCGGACGAGGTGAGTATCGCTGCGCGCACGGGGGCGCAGGGCTGGGAGCGTGACAGGGGGATCGGGGACCGTGACAGTACCCCCCCCTTAAGCCGCCCCCCGCTGCGGTTGGCAAAAAATTTCCTGAGAATGTGGGGGGCGTTGATGTTCTCCCGGGGCTCCCAGGATCTCTCCTCAGGACCAAATCCCTCCCAGTCAACAAGGAAAAAGGTCCTCCCTCTAACTCTCCTCATGGCGAGAATATCCCTCACCTCGAAAGTATCATCCGAGCCCACAGGCTGAGGAGCTGGAGTGGGTGAAGGATGGAATTGATTCAGGACCACAGGTTTCAGGAGGGAGACGTGGAAGGTGTTCGGGATACGGAGCGAAGCAGGCAACCTCAATTTGTAGGCGACTTCATTGACTCGATCCAGGACCTCAAAAGGACCTATGTACCAGGGGCCCAGCTTGTAAGAGGGTAGTTTCAGTCGAATGTACTTGGATGAGAGCCAGACCTTATCCCCAATGTGAAACGGTGGAGGGTCCAGCCTCCTCTTGTCTGCGTGGTTCTTCATTCGCTCACTGGCCCTTTTGAGAGTGGAGTTGGTCTCGGACCAGATTTCAGAGAATTCCTGGAGCAAGGAGTTGGCTGCCGGTACTTCAGAGGTTGGAGCGACAGGAAGAGGTATGTTAGGGTGTTTGCCGAATACCACAAAAAAGGGCGATTTAGTAGAGGATTCGCCGGCATGATTGTTGTAGGCGAATTCCGCCCAAGGAAGCAGATCAGCCCAATTATCCTGGTGGCCGTTGGAAAAATGCCGAAGGTATGCAGTCAAGATCTGGTTAGTTCGTTCCGCTTGCCCATTGGTTTGTGGATGATAGGCAGAAGAAAAATCCAAGGAAATATCCAGAAGTTTGCAAAGTGCTCTCCAAAATTTTGCAGTAAACTGTACCCCACGATCAGAGACAATTCGTTCAGGTAGACCATGTAGTCTGAAAATCTGATGGACGAAGATCTTGGCTAATCCGGGTGCGGAAGGGAGGCCGCTTAGCGGAATGAAATGCGCCATTTTAGAAAAGCGGTCCACTACCACAAGAATCACCGTACAGCCAGACGAACGGGGCAGATCCGTGATAAAGTCCATGGCGATATTCTCCCAAGGCGACTTCGGTCCCGGCAGGGGTAGCAGCAGGCCAAATGGAGGACGACGGGGTGTCTTATTCCTAGCACAGGAGGAACAGGAGGCGACAAAGTCTGCCACATCTTGACGGAGAGTGGGCCACCAATAATACCGCGTTATGAGGGCCAGGGTCTTCCCAATTCCGGCATGACCAGCCAGTTTGGAGGAATGCCCCCACAGAAGAACTCTCCTCTTAACGTCCTCTGGTACGAGAGTCTTGCCCGGAGGTGGAGAAAGTAGAGACAACGGAGCCACTGTGATTATCTTCGTAGGCTCGATAACATGGGAAGGTTCCTCCCCAGATTCAGTTGGTTGAAAGACTCTGGATAGAGCATCAGCTTTAGCGTTCTTGTCTCCAGGGCAGAAGTGCAGCTCGAAATCAAAGCGGGCAAAAAACAGAGACCATCTAGCCTGTCGAGGATTGAGTCTCTGGGCGGTCTGGAGGTAGGCTAGATTTTTGTGGTCAGAGTAAACAATAAAAGGGTGAACTGCTCCTTCCAGAAGGTGACGCCACTCCTCCAATGCCAACTTCATGGCCAGAAGCTCACGGTCGCCAATCGAATAGTTACACTCTGCTGACGAAAAGGCTCTGGAGAAAAAGCCACAAGGACGTAGGCGGCCCGAACCGGTCCTCTGGGACAAGACAGCCCCGGCGCCAGTCGAGGAAGCGTCCACCTCCAGCACGAAAGGCTTGCCGCTCTCAGGACGGATCAATACAGGAGCTGTGGAAAAAGCTTGTTTTAGCAACTGGAAGGCCTCTTCGGCTTCAGGTGTCCAGGAGTTGGCAGAGATCCCCTTTCGGGTAAGGACCGAGATCGGCCTGGAGAGCGAGGAGAAGTGCGGAATGAACTGCCGATAGTAGTTCGCGAAGCCCAAGAAACGTTGAATAGCTCTTAAGCCAGCGGGGCAAGGCCACTTGAGAATGGCGGAGAGTTTCTCGGGATCCATCTGAAGCCCGGCATCGGAGATGATGTAGCCCAGAAAAGGCAGGGAGGTCTGTTCGAACAGGCACTTCTCCATCTTGGCATATAGACGATTCTCTCGAAGACGCCGAAGAACAAGGCGGACAGTCCTCCTGTGGGATGGAAGATCCGGGGAGAAGACCAGAATGTCATCCAGGTAGACTACGACACAGGAGTACAGGAGGTCTCGGAAGATTTCATTGACGAACTCCTGGAACACCGCCGGGGCATTGCACAGACCGAATGGCATCACCAAGTACTCATAATGACCGTCACGGGTGTTAAAGGCGGTCTTCCATTCATCGCCGGCACGGATGCGGATGAGGTTGTATGCCCCCCTGAGATCCAGTTTGGAGAAGATGCGTGCCCCCCTGAGACGGTCAAACAACTCCGGGATAAGAGGAAGTGGGCACCGGTTTTTGATAGTGATGTTGTTCAATCCTCTATAATTGATACATGGGCGCAGCGAACCGTCTTTCTTTTTAACGAAAAAGAACCCGGCGCCGGCAGGAGATGAAGACTTCCGAATGAATCCCTTGGCAAGGTTCTCCGTGACGTATTCGGACATGGCGGCAGATTCTGCAGGGGACAGCGGGTAGATCCTGCCCCTGGGAGGAGTAGAACCTGGGATAAGCTCAATCGGGCAGTCGAAGGCTCGATGCGGTGGTAGAACCTCCGACTCCTTCTTGTCGAAAACGTCCGCATAAGCCCAATAGGCGGAAGGAAGCCCAGAGAGATCCTGAGGTGGGCGAACGGGAACCACTGGCTGAATGGGGTTCAGACAGCGACCATGACACGGGTCTCCCCAGCGCAAGACCTCCCCGGTCGACCAGTTGAGAACCGGCTGGTGTGTCCGTAACCACGGGAGACCGAGGAGAATGGCATGAGACAAGTCGGGCAGCACATAGAAGGCTACTTTTTCACAGTGGAGGGCACCGACTTGCAAGATTACCTCTTCTGTGACCGCGGTGATGGAGTCCAACAACGGTCGGCCATCAACGGAAGTGATAATCCGAGGGTTCTTCAGGGAGACCACGGGAATCCGATATTTGTCCACCACTTCACGCCGGATGAAGTTGCCTGCTGAGCCCGAATCCACATAGGCCACCTCGGACCCACGCCTCCCCCCTGAAAGCAGAAGAACGGAAAGTGTGAGGGCCTGAGAGGAATCATAATCACCTAGGAAGGCCTCTCTTACCTGGCCTAGGTGGAAGAGTTTCCCGGTCTCTCAGGACAAGAGCGGATGAAGTGGGATGCCCCTCCACAGTAAAGACAAAGCCCTTGCTCCCGTCTCTCCCTCTGACGTCTCTCAGCCATCCGGACCCGATCTACCTGCATGGGCTCAGGGGGCGGAGTATGTCCAGGACCAGGCGGACGAGGATTAAAGGACCGGCTAGTGATCTGGGCCGGCCTAATGGGCCTCCTATCCCTCGCCGTTTCCCGGGCGCGCTCCTGGAACCTGAGGTCAATTCGAGTGGCCAGGGAGATGAGGTCCTCGAGGTTGGTGGGGGTATCACGCCCCGCCAACTCGTCCTTAATTCTGCCCGACAACCCACGCCAAAAGGCCCCGACCAATGCCGCGTTATTCCAACCCAATTCGGAGGACATGGTGCGGAACCGAATGGCGTATTGACCAACAGTCAGGGAGCCCTGGTGTAGGTTGAAAAGGGATTCGGTAAGCGAGGCTACCCATCCAGGCTCATCGAACACCTTACGAAAGGTGTCCAAGAAGAGCGGGATGTTAGAAACAATAGGATCGTCCCTCTCCCAGAGCGGATTTAACCAAGATAAGGCCTCTCCCTCCAGATGGGACATGATGAAGGCCACCTTGGCCCGATCGGAAGGATACTGATGAGGCTGAAGCTCAAAATGCAAGCCACACTGGTTTAGGAACCCTCTACACTGTCTGGGGTCCCCAGCGTATCGGGCTGGTTTGGCAAGGCGAGGAGAGGGGAACGGAGCGGGACTGGGGATGGCGGCCGAGGCCGCAGCGGCGGACTGAAGATCTCCCAGACGGCTATCTACCGAGGCCATATATGACAAAATGTGGGACTGAGCGTCCCGCTGCTGGCTCAACTCCTGCTGGAGGCCGGCCAGCTGTGCGGCATTCCCCGGATCGGCCGCCTGGAGAGCGGACAAGCGGGACTCCATGGCCTTCATGACCGACATAATGCGCCCCTGGTTCTCCCGTAAAAAGAGAAGCTCCTTTTGACCGGGAGCGGCAGCACCGGCGGGATCCATGGCCTGACCGTACTGTTAACGCCACAGACTGTGAGGAGGAATACCCTGGAGTGGACCCTCTGGACCGTGGCACCGAGGGACCCCGGACGAGCAACCTGGTGTGACCGACCCCTATACAGGGATCGTTAGGCGCAAGACCAGAGACTCGAATGCCACGGCAGCCGGAACCAAGAGGGGCGGCTCGGAATGGTGCACAGGGCGTGAGCAGGAACAGACACAGGACTTGAACAGGCACGGTTACCGGACTGGAGCAGGCACGGAGACAGGACTGGAGCCGGCACGGACACAGGACTTGAACAGGCAAGGACACAGGACTGGAGCTGGCACGGACACTGGACTGGAACAGGCACGGACACTGGACTGGAACAGGTACGGAGACAGGACTGGAGCAGGCACGGAGACAGGACTGGAGCAGGCACGGACACAGGACTGGAACAGGCACGGACACAGGACTGGAACAGGCACGGAGACAGGACTGGAGCAGGCACGGACACAGGACTGGAGCAGGCACGGACACAGGACTGGAGCAGGCACGGACACAGGACTGGAACAGGCACGGACACTGGACTGGAACAGGCGCGGACACAGGACAGGTACGGGCACGGACACAGGACTGGAGCAGGGCTGGAAGCAAGCACAGAGGTTAGGCAGCGAGCCGGATTCCAGCGGAGTACACAGGGCCTGAGGCGCAGAAGGAAACAACCACGGTCAGGCGCCTCCACTAAGGGAGGGCGGCCTGATATGGCTGCTGCTGAGCCCCCATTTGTCCGGCGGTGCAATTGGGGCAGGGCACCGCCGGAACCCAGCTTAGCGGCGGAGGACCGGCCGCGACCTACTGCGCATGCGCGGGACCCGCGGTGACGTCACCAGCCGTGGGCCGGAGGAAGGGAGAGGCCGACGCCGGGGCTGGAGGAAGCGAGGCTG
Organism: Dendrobates tinctorius; assembly: GCF_039654945.1. NCBI lineage: Eukaryota > Metazoa > Chordata > Amphibia > Anura > Dendrobatidae > Dendrobates > Dendrobates tinctorius. Next base: position 2,332,389 of record NW_027361776.1, on the reverse strand, counting down.
CTGGAGGGAGCGCGGCTGCCGGACGAGGTGAGTATCGCTGCGCGCACGGGGGCGCAGGGCTGGGAGCGTGACAGGGGGATCGGGGACCGTGACAGTCTGAAGTTCATTGCTCTGCATTGGCTGGTCATCCAGGTATTTTTGGTACTAGAGATTTGTTGAGTCGGTCTTTTTGGTGGCCCGCCTTGTCTCGTGATGTCAGGAGTTTTGTGCAGTCCTGTGGGACTTGCTCCCGGTCTAAACCTTGTTCTCGCTCTAGTGAGCTGCTGATGCCTTTGCCGGTTCCCAGGAGGCCATGGACCCATATTTCAATGGATTTTATCTCTGATATGCCTGTCTCTCAGAGAATGACTGTTATTTGGGTGATTTGTGATAGATTCTCTAAGATGGTCCATCTTGTACCACTCCCTAAGTTGCTTCTTCCTCAGAGTTGGTGCCCTTGTTTTTGCAACAGGTGGTTCGCTTGCACGGGATTCCTGAGAACATTGTATCTGACAGAGGAGTTCACTTTATTTCTAAATTTTGGAGGACTTTCTGTTCCAAGCTGGGAATTCAGTTGTCCTTCTCCTCTGCGTTTCACCCTCAGACCAATGGGCAGACGGAGAGAACAAACCAGACTTTGGAGTCGTATTTGAGATGTTTTATTTCTGCTGATCAGGATGATTGGGTTTCACTTTTGCCCTTGGACGAATTTGCTTTAAATAATAGAGCTAGTTCTGCCACTTTGATGTCACCTTTTTTTGTAACTTTGGGTTTCATCCTCGATTCTCTTCAGGGCAGGTGGAGTCTTCTGCCTGCCCAGGTGTTGACACTGTGGTGGAGAGAATGCACCAGATCTGGGACCAAGTGGTGGATAGGTTGTCTCTCTCCCAGGAAAAGGCCCAGCGGTTTTCCAACCGTCATAGGACCATTGGTCCCCAGTTTAAGGTGGGTGATATGGTTTGGTTGTCATCAAAGAATATCTCTATGAAGGTGGCTTCTCCAAAGTTTAAACCTAGATTTATTGGACCTTACAAGATTTTGGAGATTCTTAATCCTGTCTCTTTTCGATTGGCTCTTGTTGTTACATTTAAGATCCATAACGTGTTTCATAAGTCTCTGTTAAAGAGGTTTGTTGAGCCAGTAGTTCCTGTGGTGGCACCTCCTGACCCTGTATTGGTGGAAGGTAATGTGGAATATGAGGTTGAGAAGATACTGGATTCTCGCCTGGCTAGACGGAGACTCCAGTAATTGGTTAAATGGAAGGGTTATGGCCAGGAGGATAATTCTTGGGTCCCTGCATCCGATATTCATGCCGAAAGATTGGTTCGTGCTTTTCATCGGGCCCATCCTGATCGTCCTGGTGGCGTGGATGAGGGTTCGGTGACCCCTCCTCAAGGGGGAGGTACTGTTGTGAGTTCATTTTCCCCTTCACCATTGATGTCTGATGAACTCCCTCTGCTGGTGAAGAGAGGTAGTGAAATTGATTGGGTTGGGAAGAACCTGTCATCTGAACAGGTGGAGCCTGATTGGACACCCAGAATTACTGAGTGGATATAAGGCAGCCGACTCCCTACAGGGGTGCTGGTGATCCTTTCTGCTCTGAGCTCTTGCAACCAGTTAGTCCTGTATACTGAAAGCTAAGTTTTTGCTCTTATTTTTCCATGAGATTTGTCTGTTTGCTTCGTGTTTTGTGTTCAGCCTGCCTTTGTTGGGACGGGCTGAGCCCCATTTTTGTCTCTGATCTGTTTATCTCTTTGCTCTGTTTTCAGAATATACCTGAGTGCTGATATAGTGATTTTGAAGTCTAGCGACTTCAGGGCCTTTTTCCCTATCAGACGGTTGGGACATTTTTGGTAGGGTTTTTTGCGGATTGCAGCCAGCATCTTTACTGTCTTTTCCTATTTAGTTAGTTGGGCCCCATCGTTTGCTCAACCTGTCTTTCTGTCTGTGTTTGTGTTTTCATCTGCTTTTCACTGACAATACATGTTGGGGGCTGTCTATTGCTTTGGGGTCTGCTCTGGGGCAGTTTAGATTTCCCCTTTCTTTCTTTAGGCTTATTTACACTGCGTTCCAAATTATTATGCAAATTGGATTTAAGTGTCATAAAGATGTAATTTTTTTATTTTTAAAATAAACTCATAGATGGTATTGTGTATCAGGGCTCTTTGGATCACTGAAATCAATCTAAAATTCCTGTGATAATTAGTTTACCAGGTGAGCCCAATTAAAGGAAAACTACTTAAGAATGATGTTCTACATTATTAAGCAGGGCACAGGTTTCAAGGAATTTAGGAAAGGAAAAGGACCTCTCTGCTGCTGAAAAGCATCAAATAGTGCAATGCCTTGGTCAAGAGATGAAAACATTAGATATTTCCCAAAAATTTAAACGTGACCATCGTACTGTTAAGAGATTTGTGGTTGATTCTGAGCACAGACATGTTTGTGCTGATAAAGGCAGAATGAGGAAGGTTTCTGCCAGGCAAGTTCATCGGATTAAGAGAGCAGCTGCTAAAAAGCCATTACAAACCAGCAAACAGATATTTAAAGCTGCTGGTGCCTCTGGAGTCCCTCGAACCTCATGGTGTAGGATCCTTCAAAGGCTTGCTGTGGTGCATAAACCTACTATTCGGCCACCCCTAAAAAGTGTTCACAAGCAGAAATTGTAGCAGTGGGTCCAGACATACATGAAGACTATTTTTCATACAGTCTTGTTTACTGATGAGTGTCGAGCAACCCTGGATGGTCCAGATGGATTATTGGTGGATGGCCACTATGTCCCAACAAGGCTGCGACTTCAGCAAGGAGGAGGAGGAGTCATGCTTTGGGCCGGAATCATGGGGAAACAGCTGGTAGGGCTCTTTAAGGTTCCTGAAGGTGTGAAAATGACCTCTGCAAAGTACTGTATATAGAGTTTCTGACTGACAGCTGTCTTCCATGGTATAAAAAGCAGAAATGTGCCTTCAGGAGCAAAATCCTCTTCATGCATGACAATGCACCATCTCATGCTGCAAAGAATACCTCTGAGTCATTGACTGCTATAGGCATAAAAGGAGATAAACTCATGGTGTGGCCACCATCTTCCCCTGACCTCAACCCTGCAGAGAACCTTTGGAGTATCATCAAGCAAAAGATCTATGAGGGAGGCAGTTCACATCAAAACAGCAATTCTGGGAGGCTATTCCGACTTCATGCAAAGAAATCCAAGCAGAAACTCTCCAAAAACTCCCAAGTTCAATGGATGCAAGAATTGTGAAGGTGATGTCACAGAAGGGTTCCAATGATAGCATGTAACTTGGCCTGTTAGGATGTTTTGGAGTTAAATAGCTGTTTTGTTCAGTGAATGTGACCTCCTAATGCTGCAAATTCCACAAATGAACATTTTCAGTCCTTTAAAACAGACCAAATGTTTAGAAATTCTACTGTGCCTAATAATTTGGAACAGTGCAATTTGAGTTTTTATTCATTTTGGAGATTATACTGCTATCATTGGGAGGTTTCTTCAATAAAATTTGATGTATACTCTAACGGGTGATGACTTTTATTAGAATGACTGTCATTTGTACCAACTATTTAGGAAAATCAAAGAAAAATATCATTTGCATAATAATTTGGAACACAGTGTAGTTCTCTGGCTGTGAATGAGGGGTCTAGGGCACCGTAGGAGCACCCCACAGCTACTGTTAGTTGTGGTGAATAGGATCAGGGGTCTGCAATCCGATAGCTACCAACCTCTCCGGTTTTCTGGACTTAGCTTGTATTTTTGTTTTTTCCTCCTTCGGTGACTCATTCATAACAAAAGAATTTGTGTTTGCAATCATTTTCAGGAAGAAACTGAGTATTATCTGACAGAATTGCAGGGGTGTCAATACTTTTGGCCACAACTGTAATGAAATTAAACAAGACACATTTTTTCATAATTTTTATTGCACGCCTATCCATTCGAAGCCCTCGATCACATGCAAAAAAAATAAAAAAACATACCAACAATATACTCCCTGTCCGACGTAATCCCATTAATAACGATTGTCCCACGACAATGTGACCACTCTATAGGGCCTCCTGCAGTGTGTCATCGGAGATAAGCCTTTCACTTTACAGCACTACAGCATGAGAAAATTCTCACGCTGTAGTGCCACAAAGTGACAGGTGAACTCTGGTGACCTGTCGGTTGCGGAGTGATACAATGTGGAGGATTATTTCTGTCATTGTATCACTGGAGCCCCTGGAGAGCGGTCACATTAGCTGATGTGACAGCTCTTCATGGGAGATCGTCATGGGACAATCGTATTAATTGGATTACGTTGGTTTAAGGATCTGAATGGTGTACCTGTTTTGCCTGGTCTTGCCCTTAGTTCTACCGGATCTTGCCCTTATCTAACATGAAGTTAGTGGCTTCATGGGGGTCATCTTGTTTCCTGTCTGCTATTCCTTGTTTCCTGTCTGCTGCATATACAAAGGGACTCTGCACACTATACCTTGCTTGTGTATCTTGTACTTCACCTGCTGCCAAGCTAGAAGGACTTGTATCTTGCCTGTCTCTTCTGTTCATCGGGATACCCCGTTTGCTTCCAGTCTGCCTAACATCTGAAAGACTCTACTTCTCCGGCTCTGCTCTGCACCCACCTCCGCTGCGGCCAGCTCTCCGCTAGGAGCCCAGTACGGGTTCCGGACCTCTGGATCCTGCATTCCCGGGCTTGAACTCTCATCATCGGTCTGTACTGACAACACCGTTATATTCCTGAGTCTGCATTTGTCTGCTGCTTGTATTACATCTGCGGCCGTGCCCTTCGCCGCTCCATCAGCGGCAGGCCCCGCCGTTGCTTCCTCTCACCGGGCCGCATCCTGCCGTGCTACTCTCCTCACTAATGCGGTCCCGTCTCTTGCCTCCTCACTTCCTCCCTTCCGGCCAGCTGCGGTCCCGCGCATGCGCCTTAGGCCTCAGGCACGCAGCCCTGTAGGATTCTTAACCCTGCAGTGGGCGTTTAGAGTATGGCCAGCCAATCGCCTGCTGGCACAGGATATATCAGGCATCTCCCATAAGAGGGAGACGCCTGATTATCATGTGTCACTCCTTTGTTAATCCTGGCCGCCTTATAGTGTTCCTATATGTCATATCTCCTGTCCTGTTATCCGTCCTGTCCCTTCTCCTGGTAACCCTGTCTGTGTCCACTCTGATGCTCGTCCTGTTTCCGCTTCCCTGTGTCCATCCTGATTTCTGCCCTGGTTCTCCTGCCTTGTGCCTGTCTCATTCGGTTCTCGGTACTTGTGTGCCCCGTGCTTCTATCCGTGCTTATTGCGTGGTGTCATGTGCCCAGTCCTATACCCACCACCCGGCACCTGCTGTCTCCTCCCAGTACTCTGTACCCCGTCCGGTACTCCTTGTTCCTGTACGCTGGGCCCTGTCTGGTACTTTGGTCCTGTCCGTAGAATACCCTGGTCCTTCGAGCTGCCCCTTTTGGTTCCAGCTGTTGCGGTGTCTGACTCTCCCGGGCCTGCCCCTAACGGTCCCTGTATAGGGGTCAGTTCCTTCTGGTGTGCTCGCCCCTGGGGACCTCAGTTCCGCGACCCAGAGGGTCCACTCTCAGATGCTGCCAATCGCTGAAGAGTCACAGTATAATCAGGCCATGGACCCCGCTGGTGCAGCGGCGGCTGCACAAAAAGAATTGCTGTTTTTGCGGGAAAACCAGACTCAAATAATGTCCTCCATGAAGTCCGTGGACACCCGGCTTTCTGCCCTTCAGATCACCGACCCAGGGAATGCTCCCCTGTTAGCAGGTCTCCAGCAGGAGCTCGTGCAGCAGCGCGATGCCCAGTCCCACATCCTGAGTTACATGGCGTCCGTCAATGATCGACTGCTTTCCCTGCAGTCCTCTGCTGTCGCCTCGATCCAACCCCAGGACCCAGCATCTCACCCGCTGCCACGTTTGGGAAAGCCCCCCAGGTATAGCGGCGACCCCAAGCTATGCCGGGGTTTTTTGAACCAGTGCCGTTTGCACTTCGAGCTTCTGCCCCAGCAGTACCCATCAGATCGAGCCAAAGTGGCGTTTATTGGGTCTCACCTTGAGGGGCAGGCCTTAGCCTGGGTGAATCCCCTGTGGGAAAGGGATGATCAAATGGTATCGAGTATACAGAATTTCAAGGATACTTTTTGCAAGGTATTTGATGAATATCATAATATTATATATTGCCTAATAAAGGCGGCATTTCCAATAAATACATAAATCATACAAAAGAAGAAGGAAAACAAAGTGCCATAAAAACAATAGAATTTTATTATAAATAAATTTATAAAAGCATTGAAGTACAATGCAATCATGTAAGGAGACAATGAATGCAACAGAACAACGGTCTATACAACAGGTACAATAAATTATGTGCAATTCAATAGTCCATATGGAGCTACAACAGCTTCCAGAAAAAATGTAATTCCCAAAATATGAGAATAATGAGGGACTTTATCAAATATCATTAGCATCTAAAGCCCACAAAAGCCATACTCATGGAGTGGCATTAATATACACTCACTGGCCACTTTATTAGGTACACCATGCTAGTAACGGGTTGGACCCCCTTTTGCCTTCAGAACTGCCTCAATTCTTCGTGGCAGAGATTCAACAAGGTGCTGGAAGCATTCCTCAGAGATTTTGGACCATATTGACATGATGGCATCACACAGTTGGCGCAGATTTGTCGGCTGCACATCCCTGATGCGAATCTCCCGTTCCACCACATCCCAAAGATGCTCTATTGGATTGAGATCTGGTGACTGAGGAGGCCATTTGAGTACAGTGAACTCATTGTCATGTTCAAGAAACCAATCTGAGATGATTCGAGCTTTATGACATGGCGCATTATCCTGCTGAAAGTAGCCATCAGATGTTGGGTACATTGTGGTCATAAAGGGATGGACATGGTCAGCAACAATACTCAGGTAGGCTGTGGCGTTGCAACGATGCTCAATTGGTACCAAGGGGCCCAAAGAGTGCCAAGAAAAAATTCCCCACACCATGACACCACCACCACCAGCCTGAACCGTTGTTACAAGGCAGGATGGATCCATGCTTTCATGTTGTTTACGCCAAATTCTGACCCTACCATCCGAATGTCGCAGCAGAAATCGAGACTCATCAGACCAGGCTACGTTTTTCCAATCTTCTACTGTCCAATTTCGATGAGCTTGTGCAAATTGTAGCCTCAGTTTCCTGTTCTTAGCTGAGAGGAGTGGTACCCGGTGTGGTCTTCTGCTGCTGTAGCCCATCTGCCTCAAAGTTCGACGCACTGTGCGTTCAGAGATGCTCTTCTGCCTACCTTGGTTGTAACGGGTGGCAATTTGAGTCACTGTTGCCTTTCTATCAGCTCGAACCAGTCTGCCCATTCTCCTCTGACCTCTGGCATCAACAAGGCATTTCCGGCCACAGAACTGCCGCTCACTGGATTTTTTTTCTTTTTCGGACCATTCTCTGTAAACCCTAGAGATGGTTGTGCGTGAAAATCCCAGTAGATCAGCAGTTTCTGAAATACTCAGACCAGCCCTTCTGGCACCAACAATCATGCCACGTTCAAAGGCACTCAAATCACCTTTCTTCCCCATACTGATGCTCGGTTTGAACTGCAGGAGATTGTCTTGACCATGTCTACATGCCTAAATGCACTGAGTTGCCGCCATGTGATTGGCTGATTAGAAATTAAGTCTTAACACACAGTTGGACAGGTGTACCTAATAAAGTGGCCAGTGAGTGTATATACACATTGTTCAGTGTATTTATTATACAAAAAATAGAAATGTAGCAAAACCAATGTTAAAGATGCCTACATAAATGATGGCATGCAGCCATAAAATCAGATCCTCAATCGCCAATATAAGTGAGTATTAGATCTTAAATTAAATACAGCAAGTAAAACAGGCTAAGAAAAGAGGCATAGCGCAGTCATTAAAGCCTAAAAAAGCTGCTCACAAACATAGTGTGAAAACCATTTGGCAGAGAGGGGGAGAGAAAAGGGTTAATGGCTGCTGCTACTCGGGAGCTACACATGCTTTTATTACATTTGGTATTGTAATTTTTAATAATGGACTAAATAAAGGCTTTTTTAATTTTCCTGTATCGTGTGCTGGAACTACAAAAGTTTTTTTTTCACCAAGAATTTTCTCCCAGATGGGGATGGATTCATTCTGTGCACCGAGATCATAGAAAGGAGGACTGGGCAGGCTGGACCAGGTGAGCTGAAAATTAATTCTATATTGCCTGGGGAGCCATTGTACCTGAGTGACCAAGGCACCCCTGACGCGCGGCGTTTCGCGGTGAGGCTTTATCTCAAGGGATTGTGCGTGTCTGAATTCTCTGCAGGAGATCTACTGTATTTATAACACTCCTGTAGTACTAATCACAGCGATCAGGTAATGGCGCTTCAGCTGACAAGACATTAGAAGAGGTCTGGGGACACGAGATGAAAACATAATTCTCCCTCTGTACAAATCACTCGTCAGACCACACTTGGAGTATTGTGTGCAATTTTGGACGCTGGTGCTCAAGAAACACATTACTGAACTTGAAAGGTTTCAAAGGTGGGCTACTAAAATGATCAATGGAGTTGGTTCACTACAATACCCAGAAAGGTTATCAAAATTAGGTCTATTTACTCTAGAAAAGAGAAGACTTAGGGGAGACTTAATATATATGTACAAGTATATCAGAGGGCAATACAGATCTCTCCAATGAACTGTTTGTACCAAGGACTGTGACAAGAACAAGGGGGCATTCTCTTCGTTTGGAGGAAAGACAATTTCTGCACCAACATAGAAGAGGGTTCTTCACGGTAAGAGCAGTGAGGCTCTGGAATTCTCTTCCTGAAGAAGTGGTGATGGCCAACTCACTGAATAAATTTAAGAAAGTAATGGGTGATTTTCTTGTGAGTAACAGGATAGAAGGTTACGAATAACAGAATATTATAGGTAGATGGTTGACCCAGCTTAGGGGAAGGAATTTTTTTTCCCTATGGAGAAAATTGGCTTCTACTCTGTGGGTTTTTTTGCCTTCCCCAGGATCAACAATGCAGAACAGCTGCACTAAAAATAGGCTGAACTAGATGGACATAAGGTCTTCCTTCAGCCTTCAAAACTATGTTACTATGTTACTATGTTACCTGCATGACGTCAGCCTGGTTCAGCGTCAAATCAGAGTCAGAGCAGGGAGGAGGGGTGGGCGGCAGCAGAGACGCGTTACCATAGCAGCGCCAACACAGGAGGTCAGGAGGAGCGCTCATGGCAGTGATCAGACAGAAAAATATCTGACTGCAGCAGCGTTGTAAAGATAAGAGGAGCATGAAGAGAGAAGAAAAATAAGTAGATAAAGTGCATAATGTTACAATTATACATACATATAAATGTGCAAAAATACATGAATAAATTTATACCTAAGTATAAATATATGAAGAGCTAAATAAATGACATATATAATTATATGGTATATAGTGCATAATAAATGCATATAAAATATATAATAAAATGTACATCATCCAAAAAGTCAATAACAAAACAAATTACTATGATAATGCAGTGTATCCAACATTAAAAAAGATATATATAATATACATCATACAAAGTGCTATAGTGCTAAAATACATGACAATTATGTGTTCCATGAATGCAACAAAAAAATGTGTAAAATATGAATATAATAAAAAAATTATATGTGAGAATCAATTAATTATAACTATATGAGCACTCAAATAAATGTGAGTGGAAAGATAAAAATTAAAAAATAAAATAAAATTATTATATTATTTTCTTCTCAGTATCTTCTTCTTCATAAATAATCTTGCTGCTTGGAAGGGATATAAGGCAAACCAAGAAGCACAACAGAATGTGAATCACAAAGCGGTATCATCCAAATCATCAGACATCGTGCATAAATGTAAAATCTAAAAGTATATAAAGAAAAACATATTAAAAAATAATAAAACACAGAGCATTACTATAAAAATGGAACAAAGCTTAATATTTAATTGAGACCCGCTGGTTGAACTGATTGGATCTTAAAAATCCAACGAGCCTCTAATTGCGCGAGTGTTTTTCTCCAATTAACTCCCCACAAATCAATGTGAACTTTGTCAATACCAATAACTTTCAACAGTTTAGCATTACACTAGTGGAATGTTTTAAAATGCTTAGCTATTGGTTTTAATGATGTCCAGTCCTCCTCATCTTGTGCTTTAAGAATATCATGGTAGTGTTCTCTTACTCTGATTTTCAGAGGTCTGGAAGTCAATCCCACATAAATTTTGGGGCATGGGCATACTGCATAATATACTACCCCCGCAGAGTCACAAGTAATGTGTTGCGTGATAGTAAATTCCTTCTTACCATTGCTGGAATTAAATTTGAAAGCTCGTTGCGTGTTAGGACAGGCTTTGCATTTTCCACAGGGATAAAAACCCCATTTAGGTCCAACGGATCCAAAAGTTTTATCATTAGATGGTTCAGGATAGTGGCTATGTACAAGTTGGTTTCTGAGATTCGCTTGCCGCCAGTAGGTCAAAGAAGGCTGTGGAGAAATATATTTAGCCAATGTACGATCTGTTTGCAAAATAGGCCAAAATTTGTTCAAAGTGTCCTTCATTTTAGTCCACTGATGATTATATGTGGTAATGAATCTTACCTTTGATTCATTCTCAGCTTTGACACGCGGTTGTAATAGATCTGTCAGGATCCTGTCAGCCTCCGCTGAGCAGGGACTCACCCGCACTGTATTTTATAGGTAGATGGTTGACCCAGCTTAGGGGAAGGAATTTTTTTCCCTATTGAGAAAATTGGCTTCTACTCTGTGGGTTTTTTGCCCTCCCCAGGATCAACAATGCAGAATGGCTGCACTAAAAATAGGCTGAACTAGATGGACATAAGGTCTTCCTTCAGCCTTCAAATCTATGTTACTATGTTACTATGTAGGGGGGCCCGGGGTCAGGTACAGCCGGAAAGTAAAGATACACAGGACCTGTGGACGCTGAAGTTTAGCAAGCAGTCACAGGACCTACAGTCATGTGACTGCAAGGGGGCGGGGCTTAGCATCCTGCTTTCAGAGATGGCAGGACACTATACAGAAATACTCAGAGTCAGGCAAAATGGAGGTCATACACAGAGATATCAGTAAAGTACCAGGGATGAGACAGAACGGATAGTCAGGGCCAAGCAGAAGTCAAAACCAAACAGACATAGAAGGTACCAAGCAGAATCCAAAGCAATATCCAGAGAACAGACTGAGTCATACACAGAGAATCAAGCAACCAGAACACAGCACAAACACACTCAGGGGTCACCACACAATGCCAAGGGCGAAAGTATAACTGACGGGGGATGGGAGCTTCCTGAGGCTATAAGAAGCTTTCCCAGAACCAATGAGAGGCCACCATAATAGGTCCCAGGTGTGCAGGTAAGAGTCTGCACTGAGATCAAAACATTAACCCCAGAAGTGCCAGTCACCCAGCACTGGTATCATGACAAGATCATTTCTGTTGGTCAATCTTGCCCTTTTATAGCCCTTCCTTATACTTCTCTTGGAATAACCGCGTTCTCTAATTCTGTCAGATAAAAGATTGGCCTGTTCAATAAATGTTTGCGGTGTAGAACAAATTCTTCTCGTCCTCAAGAATTGTCCAGTGGCTATACCATTTATTAATGGCTGGGGATGAGAAGAAGCGTGTAAAATGGCATTAACCGCGGTTTCTTTCCGAAAAATATCTGTTTCCAGAATGCCGTCCTCACCTTTTGAGATCAATATATCCAAAAAGTCAATGTTTGCCTTGCTGTATTTACAGGTTAATTTGATATTTAAGGCATTGTCATTCAATGTATTTACAAACGCAAGAAGATCTTGTTCAGAACTCTGTCAGATAACCAGAACGTCATCTATATAACGCACCCATAATAAAACTCCTTCAATGTATGCTATGGGGTTAGAAAAAAAGATGAATTCTTCCCATTTACCCAAAAGTAAATTTGCATATGATGATGCGTATGGCACCCCCATGGCAGTACCTTGTTTTTGTAAGTAAATGCCCTCTTTAAAAGTGAAATAATTGTGCTCCAAGGCATATCTGAGAAGACTCAACAATAATTCACTGAATTCCGTGTCATAATCAGATGCAGTCAAAAACGTTTTAACCGCCAGAATGCCATCCTCATGTTGGATTGATGTGTATAAGGACTCAACGTGCAGAGTGACCAACCACATATCATCATCTATCGGGATACCTTCTATTTTTCTCAACACATCTCCACTATCTTTTACATAGGATGGGAGGCTGCCTTCCAGAGGCTTCAAATAGCAATCCAGATATTTGCCAATTGTCTCACATAAATTGCCATTACCCGAGACGATAGGTCGTCCTGGGGGATTCGATGAATCTTTGTGTATTTTTGGAGTGAAATAAATACACGCCATTTTTGGATATTCAGGAATTAAATATTTTTGGAAATCTTTAGTAATAAAGCCTCGTTCAAAATCGGCTGCAACTCTCCTTGAAATTTGGATGTCGGATTAAAGGTGAGTTTCTGATAGCATTTAGTATCCTTTAATTGGTGAAATGCCTCCTTCTCATACATTTTGCTCGGCCATATCACCACATTGCCCCCTTTATCAGCAGGCTTTATGACAACCTCCTTAAGGTTTTTTAATTCCTTAAGGGCTGTTCTCTGATCCATAGTGAGGTTGTCATTGGTTATTTTACCAGGGATGTTTTCAAAAGCCTGTGTTACCAGTTTGACAAAAATGTTAATATTACGATATAATTGCAATGGGGGAAACTTCTTAGGCCTCTTTCACACTTCCGTTTTTTACAATCAGTCAAAATCCGCCAGGTTTTGAAAAAAACGGATCCGCAATTTTTTTTGCGGATCCGGTTTTTTCCCCATTGACTTCCATTATTGGCGGATTTTGACGGATTGCCGTCCGTTGCATCCATTTTTGTGCGGATCCGCCATAATGTTGCTGTCCGTTAACATCCTCAAAGATTTCCAAACGGAGCTTGCAACGTTTTTTGGGCCGGCGGATCCTCCAGACACTGATTTAACCCGAAATTCTGTCTGGGTGCCGGACAAAAAAAATTCTCTCTCTCTCTCTCTCTCCTTCCTTCCCGGCCAGCGGTTCCTTTAAATTTCCTCATTTTGCGGATCCGTCAAAAAATGGATCCTGTGCCATCCGTTCACATCAGTTAAGAACGGATCCGCTTCTACGCCTTTTTGGCGGATTTTAACTGACACAAAAGACTGAAGTGTGAAAGAGGCCTTAGGAATCGGTGTAATAAATTTACCTACCCTGGTGTCTTCTCTCTGCTCTCCTTGAAGATCCTCCAGAGTGGCAATAGCCTGCAATTCCTGTTCAGTCCAGCATTCATCTGCATTAGATTTATCATGCAATTTTTTCAGAACTAATTTTCTGGCGAATAGTTGTAAATCTTTTATCGCTACAAAGCAATTAAAAGGGGAAACAGGTGAAAAAGATAAGCCTAAAGTTGACACCTCTACCTGTGATGGAGTAAGTTCGATTTCAGAGAGGTTAATCACCTGCAACTTAGAAGTAGATGGACCATGAAAATGTTTTTCTCGTCTCCTAGGGGTATCATTTCTTCTCCCATAATTCCTTCTCAAATTATAACTCCTCTTATAACCATCATCGTCCTCTTTAGATGATAAAGAGGATAAGGAGACAGATCTTGAAACATTGTGTTCACTTCTAGTTGACAATTGCCATTTATATACGATGCCATTCTTGAAATCTAGCAAATCTCTCTGAAATTTCTTGGCTTTAGTTTCTTTTATTTCTTTCTCCCATATCAGTGATTGAGAATTAATATCCTTATTCAAATTTTCCATTTCTGCAGCAGTAAGAGTCTGCTGTAATTTAAGACGAATTGTTTCTATCTCCACATCAATTTTGTCTAAACTTTTTTTTATTGTTTCCTATAAGTAGTTCCATAAAGGATTTGGAGCATACAGTGCAGGCTTCTTCCCACCTAGTTTTAAAGGTGCTATCCTCAACTGGAAAAGAAGGCATTATACGAACGCGCAAAACTCTGGGGACGAGGCCTTTGGCCAGATAATTCTCTAAAGACGCCTTATTCCACCATGTAGGAGCTCTCTTCTTGAGGGAGGATTTCATAGAGTTCTTTAAAATAGCAAAAGTGAAAAAATACCTGCGCTGGCTGACTATATCCTGAGGCCACCCATACAAATCGATGTAAATGAGTGTACCACTTAGGCCGGTTTCACACTAGCGCATTTTCAGCGCGCGCACGGCCGGGGGTAGCTCCGCCCCCGATCCGGCTCTCTGCCCGGCGTGCCCGCCCCTTCCTTGTAGCGCCGCCTCCTAGCGGACAGCGGCGCCTGCGATCGGCGCACCCTATCTTTAGCATAGGGTGCGCCGATCGTGCGCAGGCCGTGCGCTAGTTGCGCTTTGACCTGCGCTGCGCACTTTTGACGGTGCGCCGTGCGCGCCAAAATCCGAAAAGTTTGATTTTGGCGCGCACGGCGCACCGTCAAAAGTGCGCAGCGCAGGTCAAAGCGCAACTAGCGCACGGCCTGCGCACGATCGGCGCACCCTATGCTAAAGATAGGGTGCGCCGATCGCAGGCGCCGCTGTCCGCTAGGAGGCGGCGCTACAAGGAAGGGGCGGGCACGCCGGGCAGAGAGCCGGATCGGGGGCGGAGCTACCCCCGGCCGTGCGCGCGCATAAAATGCGCTAATGTGAAACCGGCCTTACTTCATGCAAACTGTAGGGCTGCAGATGGATCCAGCATGCGCCACGTGTGGAGATGGCTTTACCATGGTGGTGAAAACAGAGACGCAGCACCAAGGAGGCGTCCCTCCTGTAAGTGGTGTTGCAGTGGCGTCTCTGAAGCTGACAGCCGCTTTTTTAAAATAGCTTTTTGTCCATTTTCAGTAGTATCCAATTGCATATTGCCCCCATTAAAAACAGTATCCAAACATGATAGCCAATCCTGGTCTTTGGCCTTAATATCCATCCTGGCAAAGAAAAAAAGCTGTAAACTTAGTACAGCAAAAATTACAAATATCATAATATTATATATTGCCTAATAAAGGCGGCATTTCCAATAAATACATAAATCATACAAAAGAAGAAGGAAAACCATGTGCCATAAAAACAATAGAATTTTATTATAAATAAATTTATAAAAGCATTGAAGTACAATACAATCATGTAAGGAGACAATGAATGCAACAGAACAACGGTCTATACAACAGGTACAATAAATTATGTGAAATTCAATAGTCCATATGGAGCTACAACAGCTTCCAGAAAAAATGTAATTCCCAAAATATGAAAATAATGAGGGACTATATCAAATATCATTACCATCTAAAGCCCACAAAAGCCATACTCATGGAGTGGCATTAATATATATACACATTGTTCAGTGTATTTATTATACAAGAAATAGAAATGTATAAATTTATTCATGTATTTTTGCACATTTATATGTATGTATAATTGTAACATTATGCACTTTATCTACTTATTTTTCTTCTCTCTTCATGCTCCTCTTATCTTTACAACGCTGCTGCAGTCAGATATTTTTCTGTCTGATCACTGCGATGAGCGCTCCTCCTGACCTCCTGTGTTGGCGCTGCTATGGTAACGCGTCTCTGCTGCTGCCCACCCCTCCTCCCTGCCCTGACTTTGAGCTGGAAGTGGGCTGGGCGTCATTTGACGCTGAACCAGGCTGACGTCAAGCAGGTCTTGTCAGCTGAAGCGCCATTACCTGATCGCTGTGATTAGCACTACAGGCGTGTTCTAAATAGATCTCCTGCAGAGCATTCAGACTCGCACAATCCCTTGAGATAAAGCCTCACCGCGAAACGCCGCGTGTCAGGGGTGCCTTGGTCACTCAGGTACAGTAGCTGCCCAGTAGCAGCAGCCATTAACCCTTTTCTCTCCCCCCTCTCTGCCAAATGGTTTTCACACTATGTTTGTGAGCAGTTTTTTTAGGCTTTAATGACTGCACTATGCCTCTTAGTCTGTTTCACTTGCTGCATTTAATTTAAGATCTAATACTTATATTGGCGATTGAGGATCTGATTTTACGGCTGAATGCCATCATTTATGTAGGCATCTTTAACATTGGTTTTGATACACTTCTATTTTTTGTATAATAAATACTCTGAACAATGTGTATATATATTAATGCCACTCCATGAGTATGGCTTTTGTGGGCTTTAGATGCTAATGATATTTGATATAGTCCCTCATTATTCTCATATTTTGGAAATTACATTTTTTCTGGAAGCTGTTGTAGCTCCATATGGACTATTGAATTGCACATATTTTATTGTACCTGTTGTATAGACCGTTGTTCTGTTGCATTCATTGTCTCCTTACATGATTGCATTGTACTTCAATGCTTTTATAAATTTATTTATAATAAAATGCTATTGTTTTTATGGCACATGGTTTTCCTACTTCTTTTGTATGATTAAGGTATTTGATGAGCCTGGACGGTTGGCTTCTACTACTGAGGCCCTTTTTAACTTCCGTCAGGGTTCCCTTACCGTTGGACAGTACGCCATCCGCTTCCGGACAAAGCTCTCAGGCAAAATAAAAGACGAGCTTGCCGGTCGGGACACTCCCACCCCCTGGAGGACCTCATATCCCTGGCCACCCGTATAGATTTACGGTTTCTTGAGCGCTCTCGCGAGTCAGCTAGGAGAGTCAGCTAGGAGACCCTTTAGGCTATATCAAGCTCCCATCCCTCGTTTCTCCACACTGCCTGCTAGTTCCGCTCCTGAGCCCATGCACGTAGACCGGATAAGATTGTCTGAACAACGGCGGAGGGAGAGAAAGATGCAGGGTCTGTGTCTTTATTGTGGCGGAGCCAATTATTTTCTGCGTACCTGCCCAGAGAGACCGGGAAACGCCTCCACCTAGGCCAGGTAAGAGAGGCCTCCCTAAGTGACTCTAATTCCTCTCTGCCCCTTACCATTTCGGCTCTAATTATTCTAAGTCGGGAGCGCAGATCTGTAGAGGCGTATGTGACTCAGGTGCGACTGGTAATGTCATTCGGCTCGAAGAAGTGGACAAGTTCCAGATTCTGGTGGTCACCCTAGAAAACCCACGTGCGATCGCCTCTGTGGATGGCAAACCGCTACCTGAGCTCATCACCATGGTTACCGCCAAAGTGGAGTTAAAAGTTGGAGCACTTCATCTGGAAAAAATAGCCTTTTACATCCTGCCTAACTTGTCCCACGCCATGCTCCTTGGTCTACCCTGGCTCAGGTTGCATGAGCCAGTTCTTGACTGGCTCTCAGGGGAAATTCTGCACTGGGGCCACTCCTGACATGAACGCTGTCTGCTGTTGATTGCCCGTCCCTGTCCGCTACTAATTCCAGCCGATCTTCCGGGACTTCCCACGCCTTATCACTTGTACGCCGATGTCTTCAGTAAAAAGGAGGCTGAGTCCCTGCCGCCGCATCGGTTCTAGGACTGCCCAATCGATTTGACTCCGGGGGCCACCCCTCCCAGGGTAGAACTTATCCACTGTCTCCAGCAGAGACCTCGGCCATGTCAGAGTACATTCGGGAGAACTTGGCCAAGGGTTTCATTCATAAATCATCTTGCCCTGCGGGCGCTGTTTTTTTCTTTGTCCGGAAGAAAGATGGATCCCTTCGGCCATGTATTGACTACCGAGGCCTGAACAATATCGCCGTCAAAAATAGGTATCCGCTTCCGCTAATCCCTGAACTCTTTGACTGTCTGAGGGGAGCCCGGGTCTTTACCAAGTTGGATCTGTGCGGGGCCAATAATTTGATCCGACTCTGTGCTGGGGACGAGTGGAAGACGGCCTTCAATACACGGGATGGCCATTATGAATATTTGGTCATGCCGTTTGGACTCTGCAATGCCCCGGCGGTGTTCCAGGAGTTCGTTAACGAGATCTTCCGGGATTTGCTGTACTCTTGTGTTGTGGTGTATTTAGATGACATCCTCATCTTTTCACCCGATTTATCCTCCCATAGGAGAAGTGTTCGCCTGGTCCTGCAACGCCTACAGGAGAATCGACTCTACGCTAAGATAGAGAAATGCCTGTTTGAGCAAACTTCGTTGCCCTTCTTGGGATATATAATCACAGATTCCGGGTTGAAGATGGATCCCGAGAAGCTCTCTGCCATACTCAAATGGCCACGTCCAGTCGGAGTAAAAGCCATCCAGCAGTTTCTAGGCTTCGCAAATTATTATAGGCAGTTCGTTCCTCACTTCTCGGCGACCAAGCCCATCATGGCCCTGACCCGAAAAAGAACAAGATCGAACGTTTGGCCTCCTGAGGCTGAAGACGCCTTTCTTGCCCTGAAACGCTCCTTTGCGTCGGCACCGATCTTACACTGTCCAGTAGCCAGTAGGCCCTTCGTCCTAGAGGTGGACGTCCCAGCAGGCACCCTCGGGGCATCTGGTTCCCTGTGGGTTCTTTTCTAAATCATTTTCCCCGCAGAATGCAACTATTCAGTCAGAGATCGGGAGTTGCTGGCCATAAAGATAGCTCTGGAGGAGTGGCGGTATCTGCTGGAAGGGGCGGTCCACCCCTTTACAATCTTCCCTGACCACAAGAACTTAGCTCATCTTCAGTCAGCCGAAAGACTCAATTCCAGGCAAGCCAGATGGTCTTTGTATTTTTCTCGCTTCGACTTCAAACTCCATTTTCGACCCGGGAATAGAAACACCAAGGCGAATGCACTTTCCAGGTCTTTGCAATCGCCTGAGACGGAGGAAGTCCCATCGTATATTATCGAGCCTGCCAAAGTTATCACCGTGGCTCCCGCAAGTCTCTCCACTCTCCCACTGGGCAGAACCTTCGCTCCACAGAGCAAAAGACTAGAGGTGCTATGCTCGGGGCATTCCTCCAAGATTGCAGGACACATCGGGACCAAGAAGTCCCTCATTTTTCTCTCTCGCTACTACTGGTGGCCTTCTCTTCGCCAGGATGTGACGGATTTTGTAGCCTCCTGTATGACCTGTGCTCAGAACAAGGTACCGAGGAGCCTGCCTTCCGGTCTTCTTCATCCGCTGCCTCTTCCTGAAGCTCCTTGGCGGCAAATCACTATGGATTTTGTTACTGACTTGCCTCGCTCTTTTGGGTGTACTACTATCCTAGTAGTAGTAGATGTCTTCTCCAAGATGGCCCATTTCATCCCATTGCCCGGTTTGCCTTCGGCACCTGAGTTAGCCAAGATCTTCATCCATCAGATCTTCAAACTGCATGGACTCCCTCAACGGACTGTGTCTGATCGAGGAGTCCAGTTTACCTCCCGATTCTGGAGAGCTCTCAGTCGACTTATGGGTATGTCTCTGGATTTCTCCTCTGCCTATCATCCTCAGACCAACGGGCAAGTGGAACGGATTAATCAAGTACTGACATCCTACCTGTGTCACTTTTCTAACGCTCATCAAGACAATTGGGTTTCACTTCTTCCTTGGGCAGAGTTTGCCCATAACAATCATCCTAATGAATCCATCTCCAAGTCACCATTCTTTGTAGTCTCAGGCCAGAACCTTGGTGTTCCACTGCCCATTTACACGTCTTCGGGGGTTCCTGCAGCAGATGCTCTCACCTTAGAATTTTCACAGGTCTGGAAGGAGACCAGGGAGGCTCTCGTGAACTCCAGTGCCCGGATAGAAAAGCATGCGGACAAAAGACGGAGGGATCTCCCACCATATGATCCTGGCGACAAAGTCTGGCTTTCAACCAAGCCTATCCGCCTGAAAGTCCCTTCTTACAACTTGAGTCCCCGGTACATCAGTCCCTTTGAAGTACTTGGACGCATCAACAACGTGGCATATAAATTGAGGTTGCCGGCTTCACGCCGGGTCCCTAACGCCTTCCATGTCTCGTTCCTTAAACCTGTCGTTCTCAATCGCTTTCACCCTGCACCGATTCCTTCCCCTCAGCCAATTGAGGCCAATAATGTCTTTGACGTAAAAGATATTTTGGCCATGAAGAGAGTCAGGGGGAGAACCTTCTTCCTTATCGATTGGAAAGGATTTGGTCCTGGGAGCCTCTGGAGAATGTTAACACCCCACGCATTCTGAAAAGATTTTTGGCCAATTTCAGAAGGGGGAGACGTAAGGAGGGATTACTGTTAGGTCGGCGGCCGTGCCCGTCGCCGTTCCATCAGCGTCAGGCCCCGCCGCTGCTTCCTCTTACCGGGCCGCGTCCTGCCGTGCTTGCTCTCCTCACTCGCGCAGTCCCGTCTCTTGCCTCCTCACTTCCTCCCTCCCGGCCAGCTGCGGTCCCGCGCATGCGCCTTAGGCCGCAGGCACGCGCCCTGCAGGATTCTTAACCCTGCAGTGGGCGTTTAGAGGGTATGGCCAGCCAATCGCCTGCTGGCATGGGATATATCAGGCGTCTCCCATAAGGGGGAGACGCCTGATTATCATGTGTCACTCCTGCGTTAATTCTGGCCACCTTATAGTGTTCCTATATGTCATATCTCTTGTCCTGTCCCTTCTCCTGGTGACCCTGTCTGTGTCCGCTCTGATCCTCATCCTGTGTCCATCCTGGTTTCTGCCCTGGTTCTCCTGCCTTGTGCCTGTCTCATTCGGTTCTTGGCACTCCTGCTTCTATCCGTGCTTATTGCGCGGTGTCCTGTGCCCAGTCCTATACCCACCATCCGGTACCTGCTGTCTCCTCCCAGTACTCTGTACTCCTTGCTCCTGGGCCCTGTCTGGTACTTTGGTCCTGTCCATAGAATACCCCGGTCCTTCAAGCCGCCGCTCTTGCGGTGTCTGACTCCCGTGGGCCTGCCCCTAACGGTCCCTGTATAGGGGTCGGTTACATCTGGTGCGCTCGCCCCTGGGGGGGCCTCAGTTCCACGACCCAGAGGGTCCACTCTCGGATGCTGCCAATCCCTGAAGCGTCACCGCTTGATTCTTAGAGCCTCTGTTTGCTTTTCACCTGTAAAATGAAGCCTGTTTTTCTACAATATAATCTATTAAATATTGATATTCTGTGTTTTGTCTTCACTCTGATCCACGTCACCGTTCTCTATAGAATATCAGAATAATCTTATGACCGGATACACAAGCCTCAAAAATAGAGATCACTGGGTCAGATTCTATGGAGGTGCAAATGAAAAAGCTATGCTCATACGTCACAGGACTTCACGGGGAGCTTCAGGCGATAAAAACAAAGTTGGGGCATGAGAGACTCAAACAAACCTTAATGCATTCAGCTTATAGCTACTAGCCTCTCAAATGTAGAGATTACAGCTGCAGCTTCAGCTCCGGTTCCGATTCTGGCCCCAGCTTCAACACCAGCTCCGGGTACGGCCTTTCCCAAGCTCCCACCATTCTGGTTTGGTGGTGAAAGAGAAAAATTCCGTGAGTTCTTAAATCAGTGCCAGCTATACTTAACAGCACGTGTGGTCCAGATTCCAAATGAATGGGACAAGGTGTTAACCATGATAATGCTGTTAACAAACAAAGCTCTAGCCTGGGCAAACCTCTTGATTTAAACCAATGATGCATGTTTAAGTTCTTTAAATGATTTTGTTGCCACAATGGGTCAGATGTTCGATGATCCCAATGGAAACGTCACTGCAGAAACCGCATTACTGATGCTCCGTCAAGGAAAACGTCCTGTCCTAGAATATGCAATGGAATTTCAGAGGTGGGTGCTGGATACTACATGGTGCGAATCGGCAAAATACGCAGTGTTCAGGAGGGGTTTATCTGCTACAATTAAGGATGCACTGGCTCGTGACGAATCACCTACTAACCTGGCAGACTTCATAAATCATTGTATTCGGATAGACATGCGTCTCACAGGACACTGGTAACAACCCTATACCCTTTCCGTCTCCCTCCAGGGAAGTCCAGAACAAGTCTTTACTCCAGGCAGAGTCAGAACCTATGCAGGTTGATGCAATTTGGAGAAGTTCCCTCAACACACGCAAGGAACATAGTTTCAGAGAAAATTTATGCTTCTACTGCGGAAAATCAGGTCACTATATATCGGCTTGTCACAGAAAAAATTGCAAGACCACGGCTGCAGTAATCGAATGTGACTTTTCAGATGTATCTTCAGTAACTTCTAATTCAATTTCTAGCATTAAAGAAATGTGCTACGGAAATCATGACTTCTCCGACTGTACTTCAGAAGCATCGTCACCTGTGAATGCAGTTGTGTTTTTAGTAAGTTCTACTTCGGAAGAATTCACACTGTTATATCCCCATCAAGATATGGGTTCAATCCTGTTGGATTACTAGTTCTGCTATGGTTGACTCTGGAGCCAGCGGCAAGTTCATGGACATTACAATCGCTAAAAAACACGATATACGTTCACAGAAGAGAATTTCACCAGTGTTAATGGTCCCCGTTGGTATCCGGGCCGGTAGATCTTGAAACAAAACCGTTGAAAGTCCATATGGGGGTGGATCATTCACAAAGACTGTCGTTTTTGTTGATTTCTTCCCCTCACTTCCCCATAATCCTAGGATTACCGTGGCTACAACTGAAAAATCCTACTATCAACTGGGAGACGAGGGAATTAGTTTCTAAGTAAACAGATACCATCAGGAGAACTAGCTTCAGTCGGGTCCGCAGGCACAGTTGATTTAAAACTACCAGTAGAATATTAAGATTTTGTAGATGTATGTGACAAGAAAAATGCAGACAAATTGCCACCACATCGACCGTACGACTCTCATAGAACTACTACCTAGTGCTGCGATTTCTTTTGGGAATATTTTTCCTTTGTCCAGACCAGAATTGAAAGCCCTCAAGGAGTATATTGACGAGAACCTAGCTAAGGGATTTATACGACCATCTTCTTCCAGAGCAGGTGCTCCAATCTTCTTTGTCAAAAAGAAAGATGGCTCACTCCGACTGTGTATCGATTACTGAGAGCGCAACAAAATTATGATTAGAAACTCCTATCCACTCCCACTAATTCCCAAACTACTTGAGAGGGTACGACACGCTAAGGCTGGTTTCACATTAGCGCTTTTTAAGCGCACGCACGGCCGGGGGTAGCTCCGCCCCCGAGCCGGCTCTCTGCCCGGCGTGCCCGCCCCTTGCTTGTAGCGCCGCCTCCTAGCGCACAGCGGCGCCTGCGATCGGCGCACCCTATCTTTAGCATAGGGTGCGCAGATCGTGCGCAGGCCGTGCGCTAGTTGCGCTTTGACCTGCGCTGCGCACTTTTGACGGTGCGCCGTGCGCGCCAAAATCCGAAAAGTTTGATTTTTGGCGCACACGGTGCACCGTCAAAAGGGGATTAGCTAAAGGTCATTCCCTTTATAGGACCACAGACCTTACTAATTAACATACATAACGAGTTGTGATACAAACATTTACAAAAAAATATAGTTGTACAATAAATCCATATCGATTTACAAGATAATCTGTATTTTTACAATATCATAGGAAGATTATAATCTAAATAACTTTACACAATTTTTTTTATATAACATTTTTTTATAAAAATACTGATAGATCGATCCGGTCATTTAGTCCCAAAGGATCTTGTGCGTTCGCTTTCAGGATCCATTTTGCTTCTTGTTGCAATAAAGCTTTGTCATTGTTGCCTCCTTGAGGTAGAAAATTGACCTTTTCAATCCCTGCAAAACTCAAAATTTCTGGTTAGCTTTTTGCACATCTTGAATATGCTTGATTAATCGCAGTGAGCCCTTTCCTGATGTAATAGATCTATAGTGTTCACCAAAACGTATCGTAAGTGGTCTTATAGTCTTTCCAATTTAAAAATAACCGCATGGACAAAAAATATAAACCACGAATTTAGTTTGACAAGAAATGTAGTTTTGTACCTTATGTTCAATAGAGCCAAAATGTATAGAATTCCCTGTCAGATGAAGATGAACTGAGCACAGGGTTTATTTCACTCACTTTTTATCCATACAATGGACACAGACGTAAATATAGTGCTTTCTGACGTGAATGCGGTTGAACAGGGACTGAATAATGATGAAACCATTTTTAATGAACAAATTTCTGAGCTGAAACAATGTTTTTTTGCAAAGGGGATACCCTATGACTTTATTAAATGAAGCATATGAAAGGGTAAAAAAATTTTCTCAAATGGATTTATTTAAAGGAAAGGACTAAAAAATTAAATAGTGTAGTCAAACCTACAAAAAAATTTAATTTTTGTTTCAAACATAGTGCAATGGATAGAGCAATACATGCAGCAGTGAGAAAACATTGGCATCTCATTGATGCAGAAAAAACCTTACACACGGATGGTAAATTATTTCCGCCATTTGCATACAAAAGGGCACATAATATAGGTGATTTATTAGTACAGCATAGACTTCGTACCCCTCAAAAAAATTGGCTTCGAGATCTCTCAATAAAAGAAAATTATAAATGTGGTCACTGTAAATACTGTCATCTCCATCTGACAGGGAATTCTATACATTTTGGCTCTATTGAACATAAGGTACAAAACTACATTTCTTGTCAAACTAAATTCGTGGTTTATATTTTTTTTTTTTTGTCCATGCGGTTATTTTTATATTGGAAAAACTATAAGACCACTTGCAATACGTTTTGGTGAACACTATAGATCTATTACATCAGGAAAGGGCTCACTGCGATTAATCAAGCATATTCAAGATGTGCAAAAAGCTAACCCAGAAATTTTGCGTTTTGCAGGGATTGAAAAGGTCAATTTTCCACCTCAAGGAGGCAACCATGACAAAGCTTTATTGCAACAAGAAGCAAAATGGATCCTGAAAGCGAACGCACAAGGTCCTTTGGGACTAAATGACTGGATCGATCTATCAGTATTTTTATAAAAAATGTTATATAAAAAATTATGTGTAAAGTTATTTAGATTATAATCTTCCTATGATATTTTAAAAATACAGATTATCTTGTAAATCGATATGGAAAGATTTATTCTTTACTAGTATCTTGCACTCTGTATATTGTATAACTATATTTTTTTGTAAATGTTTGTATCACAACTCGTTATGTATGTTAATTAGTAAGGTCTGTGGTCCTATAAAGGGAATGACCTTAAGCTAATCCCCTCACCTGGACCCGTAGAAGCGAGTAATCGCGAAACGGCCGTTGTCCGGCACCTCCCTCCCCTAGCATTCCTCTAACGTCCTGCATGTTCACACATCTGTTGATGGAATTTATGTGAAATAAAGATGCACAGTTTTTCAGCTATATCTGTGAGTGCTGCATATTTCTTCTTTTTTCGCTTCACATTGAAATAAAGCATAACTGGTAAGATTAATATCCCTTTTCTTGCAATGCAGTATTGTACATAGATGTGATTAACTGTATAGCAGCCAGTGCATAGGAGATGTGATTAGTCCATGTAAAGTTTGCATCACACTGTATATTCTCCTGTTAATTGTAAGTGTTAGCTGTGTGATTATTTGCCCAATAATTACCCATGTCGTTTTTATTCTTATATTTTTACCGCATGTTCTATACCTGTTCACCAATAAACCAGTTAGACAACAGAGAACAGTGTTTATTTGGAAGACAGAAAGTGGTTTATGCTAGATTGCACAACGTGTATGAAGGCAGAACAGTAAAACAGATGCTAGATGCCTGCGATAGCGAATACTTAAGGAGCTGATTTGTACCCACTCCACACTGCCTGTGGATACTGCAGTGGCCGCCATACAGTCACAAGTACCGAAAGTGCAGCCCTCCAACAAGTGCTTCATCTTTCCTGCCACGCATAAACTCTGTTTCCCCCACGCATAGGCTCAGTTTCCCAACAGTTTACTCAGCAGTACACAACTAAACGCACAATGTCTCAAAACAGCACATCCTCACTCAAAGCAAAAAAGAGTTGGCACGCAATGCTCCTCTACCTTGTCCATTAGCTGATCCTTCCTGTGAAGACCACACATGTGATGATGACCAAGATCACATAGGATGCACAGTTTTCTACAGAACAAGAGAAGACAACAAGGTAGCAATGTCCATAGAAGACAGACTGTTTTTGGACATCATGGATCGAGAGATGGTAAGAGATGAGTCAAAGAGTTGGATGGCCCCTTTACCATTTAAACCCCAGAAACAACGCTTACCCAACAACAGAGAACTTGTCTATGGTCGATTTGTCTCCCTCAAACGCAAACTTCAGAAAGCACCTAAAATGAGAGAGCACTTCTTTGCCTTCATGGAGAAAATACTTCATAATGGCCATGCAGAAATTGCACCTGTACTTCAATTGCAGCAGTACAATAGCATATCTGAAAACTACTGACACTAAAGAACAATGCCATGTAAGGCTTTTTATGAGCCGGACAAAACTTGCGCCAGTCCATGAGCACACAATACCCTGACTGGAACTCTGTGCGGCTGTGCTAGCAGTAGAGTTGGCTGAACTTATCTCGATAGAAATTTTACCTGGAAATCAAGGACTTTGAGTAGAACTCAAACAGCAAGGTAGTGCTTGGGTGCATTTGCAACAAAACTCGACGCCTTTATGTTTACGTCAGCAATTGAGTGCTAAGGATCAGGAGGTCCACTTGCCCTAAACAGTGGCGCTGTGTCCACACACCACAATCCTGTGGACCACGCAACTAGGTCTGTTGAATCAAGACACCTTAAGGACATAACCTGGTTTATGGGCCCTGCATTCTTATACCGTTCAACGCCTTACAGTGATGAATCAGACACCTTTGAACTGGTAGATCCAGATGCAGATGAAGAAATCCGCCCTCAGGTATCCTTTCTATGTACAGTGACTTCAGACAATTACCTCAAATCCCACCATTTCAGCAGGTTTCCAACCTGGAACTCGCTTGTTCGTGCCATTGCTTGTTTAATTCATGTGGCTCAGTCTTACAAGGCAACATCACCTGCCACTCAGAAGCCTTGTAAAGGTTGGCAACACTGAAAGCATGTCTTTACCGCTCCAAACCTGGAAAATGCCAAGAACACTATAATTCGTACCATACAACGTGAGTGTTGCTCCAAAGAAATAGACATCCTCAACAAAGGTCAACCCATTTGTAGAGGCAGTGTCTTGAAAAGGTTTGATCCAATCATTGACCAAAATGAGCTGTTAAAAATTGGAGGTCGTCTTCAAGAAGCCAAGGTGGAATTTGTGGAAAAACACCCTGTAATAATTCCTGGTCATCATAATGTCACTACTTTGCTCGCACAGCACCATCATGTTTGGATGAAACATAAGGGCTGATTGTTTATTAAAGGGGATCTACGAACTGCTGGACTATGGATAGTCGGAGCAAATAGATGAGTGAGTAAGCTCATCTTCAACTGTGTAATTTGTCGCGAACTCCGTGGCGTGACTTAAAACCCAAAGATGGCCGATCTGCCATCAGACAGACTGAGTATGGATCCTCCCTTTACCAACGTCGGACTGGATGTATTCGGGCCGTGGTCTGTAGTTGCACGGCACACTAGAAGAGCCCAAGCCAACGCAAAACGCTGGGCAGTTGTGTTCACTTGTATGTCCGTCAGAGCGGTCCACATCAAGGTAATTGAATCCATGGACATGTCAAGTTTCATAAATGCACTCCGACGTTTCATTGCCATCAGAGGCACCGTGAAACACATTCGCTCTGATAGGAGCACAGATTTCATAGGAGCAGTGAAAGAACTTCAAATTCCTTCCAACCTAGACATTACCAGTGTGGAAAGATACTTGAGTGAGCAGGGATGCATCTGGACCTTCAATTTACCACACTCTTCTCACATGGGAGGTGCTTAGGAGAGGATTATAGAGTCTAAGATTCTACGCACTATTCCTATCTTCTTGCAAGTAGGTAGCACAACGCTCACACACAAAGGTTTGACTACATTCTTGGCAGAAGTTTCAGCCATCATAAATGCCAGACCATTGACTGCACTTTCCAGTGATGCTGGAGATACAACCATTCTCACTCCCACCATGTTACTCACTCAGAAAACCAACACTCCCAGCGCTTCACGGAGAATTCAGCACAAGGACCTCTACAGACATTAATGGAGACAAGTTCAAAGTCTCCAATACTTTCTGGGACAGATGGAGAAAGCAATATCTCTCCACCTTACAGCCTAGGAAGAATTGGCAGATCGACAAGCGAAACATCAAACCCGGTGATATCGTGCTCATGAAAGACAGCCAGTCACAACGAAATGAGTGGCCACTAGGCTTCATCACTAAGGTATTCCCAAGCAAGGACAAGAAGGTGCACAAGGTCGAGGTCAAAGTGTGGAAAGCTGGGGAGAGTAAACTATTCCTCAGACCAGTTGCGGAACTAGTTTTTGCCAGGGTCCTGACAGCGCCGGCGTACAGCCTCCGCTAAGCAAAGACTCACCCGCACCGTAGGGACCCCTGGGGACAAGAACAGCCGGACAATAAAAATGCATGGGACCTGAATGTAGAAGATTAGAAAGCAGGCACAGGACCTACGGTCATGTGAACGGTCATGTGACTGCAAGGGGGCGGGGCTTAGCGTCCTGCTTTCAGAGGAGGAAGAAAACTCAGAGTCGGGCAAAGCAAAGGTCAGGCACAATACAGGCAAGCGAGGTACAGGAGGGATAAACAGACGGGAGGTCAAACAAAGCCAAAGGTCATGCACAAGATATCAATTCAGTACCAGGGATGAGACAGAACGGACAGTCAGGGCCAAGCAGAGATCAAAAACCAAACGGACATAGAAGGTACCAAGCAGAATCCAAAGCGATATCCAGAGAACAGACCGAGTCATACACAGGGAATCAAGCAACCAGAACACAGCACAAACACACTCAGGGGGTCACCACACAATGCCAAGGGCGAAAGTATAACTGACGGGGGATGGGAGCTTCCTGAGGCTATAAGAAGCCTCCCCAGAACCAATGAGAGGCCACCATAATAGGTCCCAAGTGTGCAGGTGAGAGTCTGCACTGCGATCAGAACATTAACCCCAGAAGTGCCGGTCACCCAGCACTGGTATCATGACAGTTTTATTGTTTTGCCAAAGGAGCCTGTAAGTGGCATCAGTTGATGTCAAGCGGTGAGTGTTCTGCCCTCTGAATATAGGACAATATGTTTGTATTTATGTGCTGGTTTAGTTGTTATAGCACCGTCTAGTGGTGACTGAATTTATAGCCTGTGTCTTTAACAGCAGACAGTGTTGCATGTGGGATTGAAGCAAGGTATACTGGGAAGAAGATTCCATTTTCTTCTGTGTACTTCATAGGACGCACGTGTTTATTTGTCCTCCTGTAACTGTCCGACTTGAGTTTGCTATCCTGGTAAAACATATCTGCTAAGATTAATATCTCTTTTCTTGCAATGCAGTATTGTACATAGATGTGATTAACTGTATTGAAGCCAGTGCATAGGAGATGTGATTAGTCCATGTACAGTTTGCATCACACTGTATATTCTCCTGTTATTTGTAAGTGTTAGCTGTGTGATTATTTGCCCAATACTCACCTATGTCATTTTTATTCTTATAGTTTTACCGCATATTCTATACCTTAAAAAGGAGAAAACGGAGTAACGGATACAAAATATATGCAAAAGTATAAATTTTATTAGTACTCACATCAAGTGCTGACAAGTATACAAGTTGTATACTTGTCAGCACTTGATGTGAGTACTAATAAAATTTATACTTTTGCATATATTTTGTATCCGTTACTCCGTTTTCTCCTTTTTAAGATTAGCATATGGAGTGGTAATCCATGCACAAGGCGTTTTTGGACCATGGTCACCGCCTTGTCTCGTTCTCTGATACTGGGCATTATCATATATGTATATTCTATACCTGTTATGTTTCGTCATGTGAGGTATGTGCCAGATCAAAAATTCCCTGCTCCTCACCTACTAGACTGTTGCAACCTCTTTCTAACCCATCTTGTCCCTGGGGGTCTATCTCAATGGACTTTATCGTAGAGTTGCCTACTTTGAAAGGAAAGAAGACGATTTTAGTAGTGGTTGACCGGTTAACTAAGGCTGCTCATTTCATCCCCTGTGCCGGTTTACCGACAGCCAAACAGTGCATCTTATTGTACAGAATCTTCTTCGGCTAAACGGAGTTCCGGATGAAGTAATATCGGATCGAGGGGTCCAATTTACCTCAAGATTTTGGCAAAGCTTTTGTGCTGCTGTGGACATCAAGGTAAACTTGTCATCTGCTTTCCATCTGTAGTCTAAGGGTGTGTTCACACGTAGCGGTTTTTGCTGCAGCTTTTTCCACTGAGAAACCGCAGCTTTTGGCAGAAACCGCAGGGTGAAATATTCCTGCGGATTCCTAGTTTTTGGTCAGCGGAGTTGATGAAGGCTCTTGTGCGTTTTGGCAGTGCGGGCTAGGGAGAGAGATTTTTTTTTGTATTTCCTGGAATGGAATGCAGCTGCGGTTCCGCAAAAAAGAAGTGACCTGCTGCGGAAAATAATCCGCAGCGAATCTGCGCCGAATTTCCACAGCATGTGTACAGCGGATTTGGTTTTCCATAAGTTTACATGCTACTGTAAGCGTCATGGAAACTGCTGCAGATCCGCAGGACCAAATCTGCTGCGGATCCACAGCAAAAACCGCAACGTGTACACATACCCTAACGGCCAAACTGTGAACCGACCAACCAGACTTTGGAGTACTTTCGTTGTTATGAGTGCCACTTACAAGATGATTGGGTGAGTTTACTTCCGCTGGCTGAATTCACGTATAATAATTCACAGAGTGCGTCCACCACACAGTCGCTATTCTTTGCTAACAAAGGATATCAAAGTATTCTCCCTCGACTCCCAATAGACATGTCCGTGCCCGCAGTAGCCGACAGCATTACGTCTCTTCAACAGAATTTGGAGGCTCTGAAACAAACGCTGGCTGCAGCTCAGGAGGGATTCAAGAAGGCAGCAGACAGGTTCCGTAAACCAGCACCAACATACAATGTAGGCGATATGGATTGGCTTTAAGCCAAAAATTGAAGCTCGGGGTCCCAACATCTAAACTTGGGCAAAAGTATGTTGGCCCATACCAAATCAGCAGCATAGTAAGTTCCGTAGCCTGCCAACTCAAGTTGCCTAATTCTTAGGATAGATTTTCAATTTTTTAAGTCTCCCTGCTTAAACCGGTAGTATCAAATCCCTTTCCCGGACGCACATCCGCTCCTCCTGATCCTGTTCCCTTTGACGGGCAAGAAGAATTCATTGTGGAGAAGATCATCAATTTCTCGGATCCATAGGAGACGACTTCAGTATTTGGTGAAATGGCAAGGGTACTTGCCTGAGAATTCCTGGAAACCTCAAGAGAACGTCCACGCTCCTCGCCTGATCAAACATTTCCACAGCAGATACCCCAATAAACCAGGTCTGAGATCGTTCAGAGGACATCTTTTAAGAGTAGAGTGATGTAAAGATCTGAATGGTGTACCTGTTTTGCCTGGTCTTGCCCTTAGTTCTGCCAGATCTTGCCCATATCTAACATGTCTAACATGGAGTTAGTTGCTTCACAGGGGCTATCTTGTTTCCTGTCTGCTGTTCCTTGCTTCCTGTCTGCTGCATATATGAAGGGACTCTGCACACTATACCTTGCTTGTGTATCTTGTACTTCACCTGCTGCCAAGCTAGAAGGACTTGTATCTTGCCTGTCTCTTCTGTTCATCGGGATACCCCATTTTCTACCGGTCTACCTCTCATCTGAAAACTCTACTTTTCCGGATCTGCTCTGCACCCACCTCCACTGTGGCCTGCTCTCCGCTAGGAGCCCACCGACCCCCCCCGCACAAGCCCCAGATCCCCCCGCACAGCTCCGGCAGACCCCCGCACAGCCCCCCCACACGCACACA
The DNA here is from genome assembly GCF_039654945.1 of Dendrobates tinctorius. Classification (NCBI taxonomy): domain Eukaryota; kingdom Metazoa; phylum Chordata; class Amphibia; order Anura; family Dendrobatidae; genus Dendrobates; species Dendrobates tinctorius. The sequence goes on along the minus strand of NW_027361776.1, from coordinate 2,300,637 downwards.
CACATAGCCCGCACACACCATACACGGACACAGTCACCTCCCACACACCATATATGCACACAATCACCACCCATACTGTGTCCACACTCTTCCCTCCTCCCGATCTGAAGCATTTCATCCGCAGCAAAATCGCAGATCTTTTTTAGAACTGCAGTTTTGCTGCAGAAGTGTCTGACTCAATGCAAGTCAAAGGGTGCAGAAACGCTGCAGATCTGCATAAAGATTTGACATACTGTGGAAAATAAAATGTGGCGAATCAACGCTTTTTTTCTGCACACTGTGTTTTTGATTTTCCCATTGACTAACAATGTGTGCACAACATACTGAGGATACGCGGAAATGCATTAAAACCCGCAACATGTGCATATACCCTTAGAGTCTCCCGGCTATAGCTGTCAGTTCAAAAGTTATCAACATTTAGGTGGTAAACAAACACTTTTTCATTCCTGCTATACCACTTTGCATTAAATACTGAAAATCACCTGAAGGGTGAATAAACTGTGACAGAAGTTTTCAATGTTAGGGGGTACGGTTTTTAAAATGCCATCACTTTTGGGGGTTTTCCAATATATAGAACCCCAAAGTCACATCAAAGCTGGATAGGTTGCCCAAGAAAATAAATTTGTCTAAATTTCCTTGAAAAAATGAAAAATTACTGCTACATTTTTAACCCCTTAGTGACGAAGACAATTTGCAACTTAATGACCAAGCCAATTTTTACAATTCTGACCACTGTCAATTTATGAGGTTATAACTCTGGAACGCTTTAATAGATCCCGCTGATTCTGAGAATGTTTTTTCGGGACATATTGTACTTCATGTTAGTGGTAAAATTTCTTCAATATGACTTGCGTTTATTTATGAAAAAAATGGAAATATGGTGAAAACTTTTAAAATTTTGCAATTTTCAAACTTTTAATTTTTATGCCCTTAAAACAGAGAGATATGTCACAAAAATACTTAATAAATAACTTTTCCCACATGTTTACTTTACATCAGCACAATTTTGGAACCAAAATTGTTTTTGTTAGGAAGTTATAAGGGTTAAAAGTTGACCAGCGATTTCTTATTTTTACAGCAAAATTTACAAAACCTTTTAGGGACCACCACACATTTGAAGCCACTTTCAGATGTCAATATGACAGAAAATACCCAAAAATGACACCATTATAAAAACTGCACCCCTCAAGGTATTCAAAACCACATTCAAGAAGTTTATTGATGCTTTATGTGCTTCTCAAGAACTGAAGCAATGTGGAAGGAAAAATGTTACATTTAACTTTTTTTTTACAAACATTTTACTTCAGAACCAATTTTTTTTATTTTCACAAGTGTAAAAAGAGAAAATGAACAACAAAATTTGTGGTGCAATTTCTCCTTAATTCACCGATACCTGATATGTGGGGGTAAATCACTGTTTGGGCGCATAGCAGTTTGACTTTTTCAATGCAGAATTGGCTGGAATTAAGATCGGAGCCTCTGATGTGCCTAAACAGTGGAAAACCCCCAACAAGTGACACCATTTTGGAAACTAGACCCCTTAAGGAACTTATTTAGATGTGTGGTGAGCACTTTGAACCTCCAAGTGCTTCATAGAAGTTTATAACAGGGCCGTGAAAATAAAAAAATCATTTTTTTTTCCTCAAATGATTTTTTTAACCCGCTATTTTTTATTTTCATAAGGATAACAGGAGAAAATGGGCCATAAAAGTTGTTGTGCAATTTGTCCTGAGTACGCTGATACCCTATATGTGGGGGGAACCACTGTTTGGGCGCATGGGAGAGCTCAGAAGGGAAGGAGAGCTGTTTTGGAATGCAGACTTTGATGGAATTTTCTGAGGGCATCATGTTGCATTTGCAGAGCCCCTGATGTGCCTAAACAGTAGAAATTTCCCACAAGTGACCCCATTTTGGAAACTAGACCCCCCAAAGGAGCTTATCTAGATGTGTGGTGAGCACTTTGTACCCCCAAGTGCTTCACAGACGTTTATAACGCAGAGCCGTGAAAATATAAAATCAATTTTTTTCCACAAAAATGATTTTTTAGCTTCCAATTTTTTCATTTTCCCAAGGGTAACAGGAGAAATTAGACCCCCAAAGTTGGTGTGCAATTTGTCCTGAGTACGCTGAGTCTACAGCATTATAGAATGTTATAGATAAGCCCTGAAAGGTAGTCTTATAGTGGCCAAAACAGCTTACAGGTTCACTTTAACCACTTCAGTGAACACCGTAAAAAAAAAAAAGCAAAAAACTATGCTTTAGCATGCAACAGAACAAAAAGTGCAAAAAAAAAAAAGGGAGATAAAAAAAAGACAGAACGTAAATAAAAATGGTACCGCTGAAAGCATCATCTTGTCCCGCAAAAAAACAAGCCCCAGAAATCTCCGTCAACAGAAAAATTAAAAAATTATAGCTCTCAGAATAAGGTAATGCAAAAATAATAATTTTTTTCTAGAAAATAGTTTTAAATCTGTGAAATCACTAAAACATAAAAAATATATAAATGAGCTATTGCTGTAATGTCTTGTGCACTAAAGTGTTACCAATAAAATTGTTATCTCGTCCCACAAAAGATAAGCTGCACATGGCTCTGTCGGCCAAAATATGGGAAAATTATAGCGTTCTAAATATCTAAGCATCTTTCAGTATGTGACAGCAGCCAAACATAAAAACCCGATATAAATCTGGTATCGCTGTAATTGCACCGGCCCGAAGAGTAAAGTCGCCTAATCACTTATACCGCACGAGGAACAGCATAAAAAATAAATAAAACTAATTCTTCACCTGCTGTTGATTTGTTAACTGCCTCCCAAAGATCGCTGTAAGGCTCGGCTCACATTTATCCTGTGCTTACATCGCGGTTTCTGTGTAAATCTCTGAAATTCATGATTTAGACTGAACCCCTGTTTGAAGATTCCCTATAGTGAGGCAGATTGAGACACTGTGGACCTGTGATCCGGTGGTGTCTGTCTTTTTAGGCAAGCATAAAAGCTCCGTTGACCACAATTTTGTTCACTTCTTAGGCCGGGTGTTATGAATGAGTCACCGTAGGAGGCAAAAACAGAAATACTAGCTAAGTCCAGAAAACCAGAGAAGTTGGCAGCTATCGGATTGCAGACCCCTGAACCTATCAACAACAACTAGCAGTAGCCATGGGGGGGTTCCTACGGTGCCCTAGACCCCTCGATCACAGCCAGAGAACTACATAGCCTAAAGACAAAGGGAAATCTAAACTGCCCCAGAGCAGACCCCAAAGCAATAGGCAGCCCCCAACATATAATGACGGTGAAGCAAGATGAAAAAACACTCACACAGATAGAAAGATAGGCTGAGCAAATGATGGGGCCCAAGCTAACTAGATAGGACAGGATAGAAAAGCTGCTGTCTGTAATCCGCCAAAACCCTATCAAAACAAGAGCCAACAGCTGATAGGGAAAAAACCCCTGAAAACGCTAGGCTTCAAAAAGACTATATCAGTACTCAGGTATTTTCTGAAGACAGAGCAAAAAGGAATTCAGCTCACCCCAGCAGGGAATGGCAGAAATCAAGGAAAACAAAGCAAAACAAAACCAAAACACAAATGCAAAAAGTAGAGCAAAAAATTTAGCTTTTGAGGAGCAGGAATCAGACTGGTCTCCTAGAATCCCTAAGAGAGATCACCAGCAAGGCAGAAGGGTGTCGGCTGCCTTATATCTAGTCAGTAATTCCCGTCACCCAGTCATCATCATCCTGCTCAGGTGCTTGGTAATCAGCCTCACTACCTTCCTTCACCAGAAGAGGGAGTTCATCAGACCTCAATGGTGAAGGGGAAAATGAACTCACAACACCTTCCCCTCAGTACTTCCCCAGCCTTAATTCAAGCATCACATGTGTAGCTAAGTTATTCAATTCCTACCACATCCCTCATGCAATGATATGTCATTTCATTTTTGAAACATTGTCCCCCTCTTGTGGCCTTCCAACTTTCAATTTTGAAATTTACGGTTCAATTTTGAATTAATTCAAATATGAATTAAATGGAAAAGAAACAATTTATCTGGCGAGTTATTTGAATGTTCGGCCTACGTCCACCTGTCTGACAGACTGTAATCTAGTGGCTTGTAATAGCAGCTAGGTGCGCTGCTGGCCTGCAGTAAATAGGATGTGTTCCATCCACGGAACACTATGATAGGATGCATTCCATTCATAGAACATTATGCTAGGATGTGTTCTCTTCATGGAACACTTTGGATCACTGGAACAATGGGACCACGTGTCACAATGGGCAGCCCAGAGTCTGTACCAGCTGCGCAGTAGTAGTCAGCTTCAGTCTGCTGAGGGAGCCTCAGCAGACAGGTGGGGGGTATAATCGCTCGTTGCTTAAAATATCCAGCAGCAGGAGAGTTAAAGCAAGACATTTGAAAACACTACTTGAGTATCCGGATTAAAATTCAATCTGTCTTTGGAAACCGCTTAAGAGAGGGAGTGCACCATTCCCAGAGAGACTGCCATACTGGGCTGATACGTGGAGTGAAGGCCAACCCCTTTTTTTAGGCCACCCTCCCCTCATGGTCAAACGCGCTTCAATACTAGGAAAGAGGCCAGAGGAGCACTGCTCCTACACCGCCCCTCTACCCTCCCTAAAAGAAATGTCTTTCTTTAACTCTCCTGGTGCTGGATATTGTAACGAAAGAGCGATCATACTCCCTCACCTGTCTGCTGAGGCTCCCTCAGCAGACTGAAGCTGACTACTATTGCGCAGCTATTACAGACTCTGGACTGCCCATTGTGACACGTAGTCCCATTGTTCCAGTGATCCAAAGTGTTCCATGAATAGAAAACATCCAAGCATAGTGCTCTATGAATGGAATGCATCCTATCATAGTGTTCCATAGATGGAACACATCCTATTTACTGCAGGCAAGCAGCGCACCTAGCTGCTGCTACAAGCCACTAGAATACCGTCTGTCAGACAGGTGGACGAAGGCCGAACATTCAAATAACTCGCCAGATAAATTGTTTATTTTCCATTTAATTCATATGTGAATTATTTCAAAATTGAACAGTAAGTTTCAAAATTGAAAAGTTGGAAGGCCACAAGAGGGGACAATGTTTCAAAAATGAAATGACATATTGCATGAGGGATGTGGTAGGAATTGAATAACTTAGCTACACATGTGATGCTTGAATTAAGGCTGGGGAAGTACTGAGGGGAAGGGACTGCAGGCCTTGCAGCAAGTGGGTGTGCAGAAATGTATCTATCCAAAGCCAAACACATTACTGCAGCTTATCACACCTGTACCTACCACGCAGCAAATGCCGAGGCAGATCATTATTTAAATGACAGATCGAAAGCAGTGCTTTGCCTTTCATATAGAGGTGAATAAAACTTGCTGTAGCAGAGTTGGTCAAGTTAAATCAGGGCAAAGGAATTGGAAATGTACAACTTGGACCAAGAAAAACTGATTGTAGAGCAACTACATTTAAAAAAAGCATTCAAATAATGCTTTGAAAACACAACTCGAGTATCCGGATTTCATTTCAATCTGTCTCTGGAAACCGCTTAAGAGAGGGAGTGCACCATTCCCAGAGAGACTGCCATACTGGGCTGATCCGTGGAGTGAAGGACAACCTCTTTTTTTTTTAGGCCTCCCACCCCTCACGCTCAAACGCGCTTCAATACTTGGAAAGAGGCCAGAGGAGCACTGCTCCTACACCGCCCCTCTACCCTCCCTAAAAGAAATGTCTTGCTTTAACTCTCCTGGTGCTGGATATTGTAACCAACGAGCGATCATACCCCCCATCTGTCTGCTGAGGCTCCCTCAGCAAACTGAAGCTGACTACTACTGCACAGCTGGCACAGACTCTGGGCTGCCCATTGTGACACATGGTCCCATTGTTCCAGTGATCCAAAGTGTTCCATGAATAGAACACATCCTAGCATCATGTTCTATGAATGGAATGCATCCTATCATAGTGTTCCATGGATGGAACACATCCTATTTAATGCAGGCAAGCAGCGCACCTAGCTGCTGCTACAAGCCACTAGAATACCGTCTGTCAGACAGGTGGACGTAGTCCGAACATTCAAATAACTCACCAGATAAATTGTTTCTTTTCCATTTAGTTCATATATGAATTAATTCAAAATTGAACAGTAAATTTAAAAATTGAAAAGTTGGAAGGCCGCAAGAGGGGGACAATGTTTCAAAAATGAAATGACATGGATGTGGTAGGAATTAAATAACTTAGCTACACATGTGATGCTTGAATTAAGGCTGGGAAAGTACTGAATCAGAATCAGCTGACGGTGCTGGAACCCGGAAGGGCAGCAGAAGCTGCAAGAGCAAATGGAACTAGCGAGAACCAGCTGACGGTGCTGGAACTCTGAAGGGCAGCAGAAGGAACTAGAGCCAATGGCACTACCGAGGACCAGCTGACGGTGCTGGAACCCGGTTACTAAGCAGGAGATACCTGTGCTAGAAAGCACTACCAAGTAACAGCAGACATTGCTGGAACACGGATACAGAGAAGGAGGCACCTAGGCCAAAGGCTCTGCCTGGAACCAGCTGACGGTGCTGGAACGAGGATATGCCACATGTTGTGCATAGCAGGCTTGTGTCCCTGATATGGGACTGGTAATGTTTGAGGAAGTGTGTCCTGTCCAGGTATGTGTGCCACGGGAGGAGAGGACGCACTGGTTACAAAGGCACTTGAGTGCAGGGGAATAGCGCTGCATTTGTGTCCGGGCGTGTGTACAGCTGCTGAAGGAGACGCTCCTTCAGTCCCAATTTTGAAATCCAGTGCTCCTCAACTGAAAACAAGGTTATTACCTTCAGTATTCACTGCTTACCAGACGCCTCTTATTCCAGACTTTTAGACCAGATATTCAGTACTGAATAATACGACACAGGCTAGCTGTCAATTTAATGATATATTAAAAAGACAACTTGCTTTGGATTCAATTCAGTCTGTTTTTGGAAACCTTATCTCTCCTGATGCTGGGCTTTGAAACCAACAAGTGTGCATACCCCCATCCCTACCTGTCTGCTGAGGCTCCCTCAGCAGACTGAAGCTGGCTGCTGCCACACTGCTGGAAGACAGTCTGGGATGCCCATTGTGACATGTGTTTCAAATGTTCCATTGTGACACACCTGGGTGCTGTAAGCCGATAGAAACTCAGACAGATGAAGGTAGGTAGATAGTTAGGTAGGCCTCTAATTCAAACAACACACCAGGGGACTGAAAAATCTGCCACAAGCTGTAACATATGAGCGGGGCCCAGCGCTACCCCCAGCAGGGAGTACTCTGAACCTTAGCAACAAAGCAGAAAGCAAAAAAAGGCACAACCAAATTAGATGCAAAGGATTAGCAAAGGGTCGTAGTGAAACTTCACACTGCACTCGGATGTCATCCCAGTGCAGTCCGATATACACCAAGTCAGTCCATGGAGGAGACGGAGAAATTACTTTCTCCGTCTCCTTTGCTTCTGTGCTGTGATACTCTCATGAGAGAGGATTGGAGCAAAGAGCACGGACACTCGTATCACGCTCGCAGCAGAGCTGCAGCCGAGTATCATTAGTGTATCGCATCCGATGTGACTCCACTCCATCCTTAGGCTCTGTGTGTTCACAATGAGATTTTGGTGCGTTTTTGACACAACATATTTTTGTTCCATCAAAAACACAACTTCTTACAGTTCAGCAATGTGGATGGGATTAATAAAAACCTCCTGCCCACTGGGCTTTTTTTAATGCAATGTAAACTGACCGGGGGGGTGTGCTTCAAATTCACAACATGTCACTTTTTCTTGCAGATATGCAAAGTTTTCTGTGCACATTTTTCCCATAGACACTTTGGAACAATTGCCCAGGATCAATAACTCTGAAGCATGAGATACCATAAAACTTAACTTTTAGGCTATGTGCACAAGGAGTGGAACTCTTGCGGAAAATACCGCGAGAATTCCGGATTTCATTCCGAGGGAAAATCGCATTTAAATTCCCGCGGAAAAGCTAGCATTTTGCAAGTGTAATTAGCTTGCAGAATGCTAGCGTTTTCCAGCGATCTGTAGCATCGCTTGGAGAACTGATTGACAGGTTGGTCACACTCGTCAAACATAGTGGTTGATGTGTGTGACCAACTTTTTACTATTGAGGCTGCCTATGCAGCATCAGTAATAAAAGATAGAATGTAAAAAATATTGTTATTCTTACCTTCCGGCGTCCCGCGCAGCCTTCCGCCTCTCTCCACGCTCCTGGTTCCAGTAATCCTTTGCGCGAATGACCGCTAGACGTCATGCTCCCGCGAGATCGCGACGTCATCGCGGTCATTTTCGCAAAGGATTACTGGGACCGGGAGCGTGGAGAGAGGCGGTAAAGCTGCGCAGGATGCCGGAAGGTAAGAATAACAATATTTTTTATTTTAATTCTATTTTTTACAGGGATATGATACCCACAGCCCCGAGGAGAGTCTCCCCTCCTCCGGATCGTGGGTACCATCCGCAAATGTTCTGCTTACTTTTCGCACAGCCATATGCGGAAAGTAAGCAGAACAATGCATTCCTATAGTAACAAAATTCTCTTTGGGGTCTGTTACAAACCCCCAAATATAACAGAAATCATGGAAAGTTTACTACTAAGGCAGATAGATGAAGCTGCAACCCATAATGAGCTACTTGTTATGGGGGACTTTAACTAAACTACCCGGATATTAACTGGGAAACAGAGACCTGCAAAACCCATAAAGGCAACAGGTTTCTGCTAATAGCCAAGAATAATTATCTTTCACAATTGGTGCAGAATTCAACCAGAGGAGCAGCACTTTTAGACCTAATACTATCTAACAGACCTGACAGAATAACAAATCTGCAGGTTGTTGGGCATCTAGGAAATAGCGACCACAATATTGTACAGTTTCACTTGTCTTTCGCTAGGGGGACATGTCAGGGAGTCACAAAAACACTGAACTTTAGGAAGGCTAAGTTTGACCAGCTTAGAGATGCCCTTAATCTGGTTGACTGGGACAATGTCCTCAGAAATAAGAATACAGAAAATAAATGGGAAATGTTTAACAACATCCTTAACAGGCACTGTAAGCGGTTTATACCTTGTGGGAATAAAAGGACAAGAAACAGGAAAAACCCAGTGTGGCTAAAGAAAAAAGTAAGAGGGGCAATTAACAGTAAAAATAAAGCATTTAAACTACTAAAGCAAGATGGCACTGTTGAAGCTCTAAAAAACTATAAGCAGAAAAATTCTTTATCTTAAAAATTAATTAAAGCTGCCAAAAAGGAAACAGAGAAGCACATTGCTAAGGTGAGTAAAACTAATCCGAAGCAGTTCAACTATATCAATAGTAAAAGAGTCAAAAGTGAAATTGTAGGCCCATTAAAAAATTGTGAGGAAAGTATGGCTGTAGATGATGAGGAAAAAGCTTATATATTAAACATCTTCTTCTCCACAGTATTCACGGTGGAAAGTGAAATGCCAAGAGACAAAGAAAACCCTATATTAAGGGTCACCAATCTAACCCAAGAAGAGGTGCAAATCCGGCAAAATAAGAATAAAATAGATAAATCTCCGTGTCCGGATGGCATACACCCACGAATACTAAGAGAACTAAGTAATCTAATAGACAAACCATTATTTCTTATATTTAGAGACTCTACAGCGACGGGGTCTGTTCCACAGGACTGGCGCATAGCAAATGTGGTACCAATATTCAAAAAGGGCTCTAAAAGTGAACCTGGAAATTATAGGCCAGTAAAGTCTAACCTCTATTGTTGGTAAAATATTTGAAGGGTTTCTGAGGGATGTTATTCTGGATTATCTCAATGAGAATAACTGTTTAACGCCATATCAGCATGGGTTTATGAGGAATCGCTCCTGTCAAACCAATCTAATCAGTTTTTATGAAGAGATAAGCTATAGACTGGACCAAGGTGAGTCATTGGATGTGGTATATCTTGATTTTTCCAACGCGTTTGATACCGTGCCACACAAGAGTTTGGTACACAAAATGAGAATGCAGGGTCTGGGGGAAAATGTGTGTAAATGGGTAAGTAGCTGACAGTGATAGAAAGCAGAGGGTGGTTATCAATGGTATATTCTCTAACTGGGTCGCTGTGACCAGTGGGGTACCGCAGGGGTCGGTGTTGGGACCTATTCTCTTCAACATATTTATTAACGATCTGGTAGAAGGTTTGCACAGTAAAATATCAATATTTGCAGATGATACCAAACTATCTAAAGCAGTCAATACAAGAGAAGATAGCATTCTGCTACAGATGGATCTGGATAAGTTGGGAACTTGGGCCGAAAGGTGGCAGATGCAGTTTAACAATGATGATAAATGTAAGGTTATACATATGGGAAGATGGAATCAATATCACCATTACACACTGAACGGTAAACCACTGGGTAAATCTGACATGGAGAAGGACTTAGGGATCCTTGTTAATGATAAACTTACCTGGAGCAGCCAGTGCCAGGCAGCGGCTGCCAAGGCAAACAGGATCATGGGGTGCATTAAAAGAGGTCTTGATACACATGATGAGAGCATTATACTGCCTCTCTATAAATCTCTGGTTAGACCGCACATGGAGTACTGTGTACAGTTTTGGGCACCAGTGCACAGGAAAGATATAATGGAACTAGAGTGGGTACAAAGGAGGGCAACAAAATTAATAAAGGGGAAGGGGGAACTACAATACCCAGAGAGATTAGCAAAATTACGATTAGTTAGTCTAGAAAAAAGACGACTGAGGGGCGAACTAATAACCATGTATAAGTATATAAGGGGACAATACAAAGATCTCTCCGAGGATCTGTTTATAGCAAGGAAGGTGACGGTCACAAGGGGGCATTCTCTGCATCTGGAGGAGAAATGGTTTTTCCACCAACATAGAAGAGGATTCTTTACAGTTAGGGCAGTGAGAATCTGGAATTCCCTGCCTGAGGAGGTGGTGATGGCGAACTCAGTCGAAGGGTTCAAGAGAGGCCTGGATGTCTTCCTGGAGTGTAACAATATTGTATCTTACAGTTATTGTTAGGTTCTTTAGCAGGACATAGATCTGGGGATTTATTCTGACAGAATTTTATAAGCTGAACTGGATGGACTAATGTCTTTTTTCGGCCTTACTAACTGTTACTTTGTTACTAAGGTCGTTTGTACGACCGAAAACATTCAAGAATTTTTGAACTGGATGCTTTGTACAATAAAGGAATGGTTAAATTCAATTTTCCCTCTTGAGTGCCAAGTCTTTACTATAATCTATAGTGTATTGGATACCGTACTTGTGCACCTCCCTCTGTCATCGAGTGCCGTGTTTTTTCTAATTCACCCGCATCAATATGCTTATATGGGTGAGAGTGAGTCGAGACTCTGCCATGTGTCAGTGACAATCTCTGTATGCTACCATTTCACTCGGACGCTGAAAACGGCTGGGGAAAAAAACCGTGATGGGAGCTGTCCCGTAGATGAATACTGGTCCAAGTGCTATGTGATGTTTTATCGCATAGCACTCGTCCGTATTCATCGCTGGTGCTACTGCGGCCTTAGGATGTGAGTCCTGCATTTGGGGCACAACAGGGGATATTAAGACTGAACTATTCAACCCATCCTCCTATGCTGCCTTCTGAGGGTGATCTTCAGAGAAACAGGGAAGACCCCCCCCCAATTTTTTATTACCTGCACTGATTTTGTCGTGAGCACTTTGTAATAGTCTGTGTCACATATATATTTTATTGGTGTTTGAATTAGTTTACCTATTATATATTAAAAGTTAAGCTTCATGGTATCTCATGCTACAGAGTTATTGATCCTGGGCAATTGGTCCAAAGCGTCTATGGGAAAAATGTGCACAGAAAACTTAGCATATCTGCAAGAAAAAGTGACAGGTTGTGTATTTGAAGCACACACCCCAGGTCAGTTTACACTGCATAAAAAAAGCCCAGCGGGCAGGAGGTTTTTATAAATCCCATCCACATTGCTGAACTGTAAGAAGCTGTGTGTTTGATGGAACAAAAATATGTCGTGTCAAAAACGCACCAAAATCTCATTGTGGACACAGAGCCTAAAACTGGAGTGGAGTCACATCGGATGCGATACACTAATGATACTCGGCTCCAGCTCTGCTGCGAGCATGATACGAGTGTCCGTGCTCTGTGCTCCAATCCTCTCTCATGAGAGAATTACTGCACAGAAGCGAAGAAGACGGAGAAAGTAATTTCTCCGTCTTCTCCATGGCCTGACTTTGTGTATATCGGACTGCACTGGGATGACATCCGAGTCCAGTGTGAAGTTTCACTAAGACCCTTTGCTAATCCTTTGCATCTAATTTGGTTGTGCCTTTTTTTGCTTTCTGCTTTGTTGCTAAGGTTCAGAGTACTCCCTGCTGGGGGTAGCGCTGGGCCCCGCTCATATGTTACAGCTTGTGGCAGATTGTTCAGTCCCCTGGTGTGTTGTTTGAGTTAGAGGCCTACCTAACTACCTACCTTCACCTGTCTGAGTTTTCTATCGGCTTACAGCACCCAGGTGTGTCACAATGGAACATTGAAACACATGTCACAATGGGCGTCCCAGACTGTCTTCCAGCAGTGCGGCAGCAGCCAGCTTCAGTCTGTTGAGGGAGCCTCAGCAGACAGGTAGGGATGGGGGTATGCACACTTGTTGGTTTCAAAACCCAGCAACAGGAGAGATAAGGTTTCCAAAAACAGACTGAATTGAATCCAAAGCAAGTTGTCTTTTTAATATATCATTAAATTGACAGCTGGCCTGTGTGGTATTATTCAGTACTGAATATCTGGTCTAAAAGTCTGGAATAAGAGGCGTCTGGTAAGCAGCGGATACTGAAGATAATAACCTTGTTTTCAGTTGAGGAGCACTGGATTTCAAAATTGGGACTGAAGGAGCGTCTCCTTCAGCAGCTGTACACACGCCCGGCACAGATGCAGCGCTATTCCCCTGCACTCAAGTGCCTTTTTAACCAGCGTGTCCTCTCCTCCCGTGGCACACATACCTGGGCAGGACATAATTCCTCAAACAGTACCAGTCCCATATCAGGGACACAAACCTGCTATGCACTTGTGGCATATCCTCTAATTAAATCTCAGCTCCATTTATGGACCTACAGATCATTTTACCAGGACCTTTGTCAGTCCCAATTTTGAAATCCAGTGTTCCTCAACTGAAAACAAGGTTATTACCTTCAGTATCCACTGCTTACCAGACGCCTCTTATTCCAGAGTTTAAGACCAGATATTGGTTTCAATTCAATTCAGTCTGTTTTTGGAATCCTTATCTCTCCTGATGCTGGGTATTGTAACCAACAAGTGTGCATACCCCCCTCTCTACCTGTCTGCTGAGGCTCCCTCAGCAGACTGTAGCTGTCTATTGTCGCACAGTTGGAAGACAGTCTGGGCCGCCCATTGTGACATGTGTTCCAATTGTTCCATTGTGACACCAGGCTGCTGTAAGCCAAGAGGATACTCGGACAGGTGAAGGTAGTTAGGTAGGTCACAAGAGGGAGACAATGGAACACGTTTCACAATGGATGGTCCAGACTGTCTTCCAGCTGTGCGGCAGCAGCCAGCTTCAGTCTGCTGAGGGAGCCTCAACAGACAGGTATGGAGGTTGGTATGCACACTCGTTGGTTACAATACCCAGCATCAGGAGAGATAAGGTTTCCAAAAACAGACTGAATTGAAACCAAAGCAAGTTGTCTTTTCAAAGCAATATTTGAATGCTTTTTACAACTTTTGTTGCTCTGCATTAATTTTTTTTCTTGGTCCAAGATGCACATTTCAAATGCCAAATGCATGTGGCTTGATTTAACCTGACCAACTCTGCTACATCAAGTACTAACCTATATATGGAAGGCATTGTATTGTATTCACACTGCAATTTAAATCACCTATCTTGGCTTTTGCTATTTGGTAGGTACAGGTGTCATTAGCTGCAGTAATGTGTTTAGCTTTGGATGGATACATTTCTGCACAACCACCTGCTACAAGACCTTCAGCGCCTTGCCCTCATTACTTCTCGCCTTGATTCAAGTATCCAATGTGTAGTTAAGTTATAAAATTTCTACCAGATTCCTGACGCTTATGAATTCTTTAGAGAAACATTGTCTCCCCCTTGAGGCCCTCCAACTTCTACATTTTGGATATATGTATTCTATGACAAAGAATGAATTGGTCTGGTGTGTTTGCATCAGCGGCCTACCTAACCACCTACCTACCTTCACCTGTCTGAGTATCCTATTTACTTACAGCAGCCAGGTTTGTCACAATGGAACAATTGGAACCCGTGTCACATTGGGCGGCCCAGACTGTCTTCTAGCTGTGTGGCAGCAGCCAGCTTCAGTCTGCTGAGGAAGCCTCAGCAGACAGGTAGGGAGGGGTGTATGCACGCTTGTTGGTTACTATACCCAGCATCAGGAGAGATAAGGTTTCCAAAAACAGACTGAATTGAATTGAAACTAAAGCAAGTTGTCTTTTCAAAGCAATATTTGAATGGTTTTTGCAACTTTGGTTGCTCTGCATTAATTTTTTCTTTGGTAGGTACAGGTGTGATAAGGTGCAGTGTACTCCCAGACGGCTCTTCCCCCTTCAAGTTTTGGGTCTCTAAGCTGGATACATGGCCAGAGCTTAGCCAGTATGCATTGGAGGTGCTGGCTTGTCCTGCTGCCAGTGTATTATCGAAACACGTCTTTAGTGCCGCAGGTGGTGTACTAACAGACCGTCGCACGCGACTATCCTCCGATAACGTTGACCGGCTTATTTTTCTGAAAATGAACAAGGCCTGGATCTTGCCAGAATTTGCCAGTCCTCTTCCAGAATAAATAATTGGTTGGCAACAGTATCCAGGTCTCCTATTGTGTTCATGTTTCTACCACCTGAACTGTAATCCCTGGGCTTCAACACAGCCAGTTGTTGCTAAGAAGTGCCGTCTGCACAGAGAAAAACACTAGCTCCTGTGTTAGTGGGGTTCAGTAACGCCAGCTGCTCCCCTGCTGTGTGGACGGCAATATCTCCTGCTGACTCCACATGCAAACTAGATCATATTTTCTATTTGCACCAAGTAGGTCTCAGCCTGCGCCATGATTGATCCTGGGCTCCAACATCGCCAGTTGTTGCTCAGGAGTGCCATGTGCACAGAGAAAAACACTAGCTCCTGTGTTTGTGGGGTCCAGTAACGCCAGCTGATCCCCTGCTGTGTGGACGGCAAAGTCTCCTGCTCCCTCCAAAATCACACTACATCAGCTTTTCAACTTGCTCCATGTAGGCCTCAGCATACACCATGATTCACACTGGGCTTCAACACAGCCATTTGTTGCTCAGAAGTGCCATCTACACAGAGAAAAACACATGCTCCAGTGTTAGTCGGGTGCAGTAATGCCAGCTGCTCCCCTGCTGTGTGTACGGCAATGTCTACTGCTGCCTCTACATTCAAACTACAACTGATTTTTAACCATGCTCCAATTAGGCCTCTGGCTCCAGTGTCTCTAGTATTTACCCTGGCCTTCAACACCACCAGTTGCTGCTCAAAAGTGCAGTTTGCAGAATGAACACTTGTTCCTGTGTTACTGGTGTTCTGTAACGTCAGTTGATCCCCTGATGTGTGTCCGGCAATGTCTTCCGCTCTGTCCACATTCCCACTACTAGTTGATTGTGCAGACTGCAGTTTTGAGCAGCAACTGGCGGTGTTGGACGCCAGGGTAAATACTAGAGACACTGAAGCCAGAGGCCTAATTGGAGCACGGTTAAAATCAGTAGTAGTCTACAACCGATATTAAACTTGATGAAATTAGGCCTCAGCCTACACCCTGATTGACCCTGGGCTCCAACATCGCCAGTTGCTGCTCACAAGTGTCTTTGGCATGGGTACCCTCTCCTGCCCATCCTGGTTCCAGCACGCCTGCTGTTTCCAGGTAGTGTCAACGTCACTTTGCCAAAAAAAGGTTTTCCTGTCGTGTTGCGGCCGGGTTAGCCGAGTCTATGGTGCCTGCAGTTTAGGTCCTTCCTATGTGGGCTGCGGGTTCTGGTAATAAAGGCTGGTTCCGTAGTGCCAATAGGACAAGCACCCCTGTAAGGACTGTGGGTTTCGGTAGCTGCGGCCGGCTTGTGGCCTTGCAACTTTGTTTTTCATGGGTACCTTCTGCTACCCATCCGGGTTCCAGCACCGTCAGCTGGTTCCAGGCAGAGCCTTTGGCCTAGGTGCCTCCTCTGTATCCGAGTTCCAGCAACGTCTGCTGTTCCTTGGTAGTGCTTTCTAGCACAGGTACCTCCGGCTTAGTAACCGGGTTCCAGCACCGTCAGCTGGTTCTCGGCTGTGTCTTTGGCACGGGTACTACCTCCTGCCCATCCTGGTTCCAGCACGCCTGCTGTTTCCGTGTAGTGTCAACATCACTTTGCCAACAAAACGTTGTCCTGTCGTGTTGCGGTCGGGTTAGCCGAGTCTATGGTGCCTGCAGTTTAGGTGCTTCGTATGTGGGCTGTGGGTTCTTGCAATAAAGGCTGGTTCCCTAATGCCAATAGGACAAGCACCCCCTGTAAGGACTGTGAGTTTCGGTAACTGCGGCCGGCTCGCGGCCTTGCAACTTTGTTTTTCATGGGTACCTTCTGCTACCCATCCGGGTTCCAGCACAGTCAGCTGGTTCCAGCCAGAGCCTTTGGCCTAGGTGCCTCCATCTCGGTATCCGAATTCCAGCAACGTATGCTGGTCCTTGATAGTGCTTTCTAGCACAGGTACCTCCTGCTTAGTAACCATGATCCAGCACCATCATCTGGTCCTCGGTAGTGCCATTTACTCTTGTTCCTTCTGCTGCCCCTCCGGGTTCCAGCACCATCAGCTGGTTCCAGGCAGAGCCTTTGGCCTAGGTGCCTCCATCTCGGTATCCAAATTCCAGCAACGTATGCTGGTCCTTGATAGTGATTTCTAGCACAGGTACCTCCTGCTTAGTAACCGTGATCCAGCACCGTCAGCTGGTCCTCGGTAGTGCCATTAGCATGGGTACTCCCTCCGGCGTAGCCTGGTTCCAGCACACCAGCTTTTTCCGGGAAGTGTCAACGTCACTTTGTCACCAATACGTTGTCCTGTCGTGTTGCGGTCGGGTTAGCCGAGTCTATGGTGCCTGCAGTTTAGGTGCTTCCTATGTGAGCTGTGGGTTCTGGTAATAAAGGCTTTTTCCATAATGCCAATAGGACAAGGGGTTAGGACTGTGGGTTTCGGTAACTGCGGCTGGCTCGCGGCCTTGCAACTTTGTTTTTCATGGGTACCTTCTGCTACCCCTCCGGGTTCCAGCACCATCAGCTGGTTCCAGGTAGAGCCTTTGGCCTAGGTGCCTCCTTCTCGGTATCCGAGTTCCAGCAATGTCTGCTGGTACTTGGTAGTGCTTTCTAGCACAGGTACCTCCTGCTTAGTGACTGGGTTCCAGCACAGTCAGCTGGTCCTCGGTAGTGCCATTGGCTCTTGTTCCTTCTGCTGCCCTTCCGGGTTCCAGCAGCGTCAGCTGGTTCCAGGCAGAGCCTTTGGCCTAGGTGCCTCCTTCTCGGTATCCGAGTACCAGCAACGTCTGCTGGTCCTTGGTAGTGCTTTCTAGCACAGGTACCTCCTGCTTAGTAACCGGCTTCCAGCACCGTCAGCTGGTCCTCGGTAGTGCCATTGGCTCTTGTTCCTTCTGCTGCCCTTCCGGGTTCCAGCACCGTCAGCTGGTTCTCGCTAGTACCATTTTCTCTTGCAGCTTCTGCTGCCCTTCCGGGTTCCAGCACCATCAGCTGGTTCCAGGCAGAGCCTTTGGCCTAGGTGCCTCCTTCTCGGTATCCGAGTTCCAGCAACGTCTTCTGGTACTTGGTAGTGCTTTCTAGCACAGGTACCTCCTGCTTAGTAACCGGGTTCCAGCACCGTCAGTTGGTCCTCGGTAGTGCCATTGGCTCTTGTTCCCTCTGCTGCCCTTCTGGGTTCCAGCACCGTCAGCTGGTTCTCGCTAGTTCCTTTTGCTCTTGCAGCTTCTGCTGCCCTTCCAGGTACCAGCACCGTCAACTGGTTCCAGGCAGAGCCTTTGGCCTAGGTGCCTCCTTCTCGGTATCTGAGTTCCAGCAATGTCTGCTGGTCCTTGGTAGTGCTTTCTAGCACAGGTACCTCCTGCTTAGTAACCGGGTTCCAGCATGGTCAGCTGGTCCTCGGTAGTGCCATTGGCTCTTGTTCCTTCTGCTGCCCTTCCGGGTTCCAGCACCATCAGCTGGTCCTCGCTAGTTCCATTTGCTCTTTCAGCTTCGGCTACCCATCCGGATTCCAGCACCGTCAGCTGGTTCTCGACAGTTCCTCAGCCTTCTTGTACCTTCTGCTACATTTCCAAGTTCAAGCTTTTGGAAATGGTTTTTGTTTATTATCAGTCTGGATCTCCCTGAAGACGATGACCTGGAAGACTACCCCGAAGACCAAAAAGATGACCCTGAAGAAGATGACCACGAGGACAAAGAACATGAAGACAACCACCAAGATACAGAACAACAAGATACAGAACAACAAGATACAGAACAACAAGAGACAGAACAACAAGAGACAGAAGACCAAGAAGCAGAAGACCAAGAAGCAGAAGAAGAAAAAGCAGAAGAACATTGAGCATAAGACTAAAAATCAGAGCAAAAGATATTATCTAAATTATAAGCAGAAGATGACTAAGCAGTGTATGCACAAGGAAAGACTAGAAGCAACGGGATGAAACTGAATGGGAGGAGACACAGATTAGATATTAGAAAAAACTTTTTGACAGTTAGAGTGATCAATGAGTGGAACAAGCTGCCACGAGATGTGGTGAGTTCTTCAATCGAAGTCTTCAATCAGAGGCTGGACAGACATCTGACTGGGATGATTTAGCGAATCCTGCTTTGAGCAGGGGGTTGGACCAGATGGCCCAGGAGGTCCCTTCCAACTCTACGATTCTATGAGTCCGTTCCTCCTCGTGGTGCCCCTGGAAAATGCCTGCTACTGCAGGCCAAACTGAGCGCGAAGAATGCCTGTTGTAAATCTTTTGTGACAGGCAGAATGGAAGGTGTAATCTTCAAACTTTTATACTTAACAACTACAGGAATGACTGTCACAAATAAGAATATGATGAAGAAGAAGAATAGGAAGAAGATGAAGTAGAATATGAAGAAGAAGAATAGTTGAATAAGAAGAATATGAAGAATGTAAAAAAAGAATAATAGGAAGACGGTGAAGAAGATGATGAATAAGGTGAAGAAGAAGTTGATTAAAAAGATGGTCCTGCTGCTGAGGATGATGAAGGAGAAAGTGTGGGAGAAGTAAAAAAGAAGGTGAAGAGCATGGAAGTAGTGAAACATACATATCTGACAAAATATAGAAAAGGTTAACATAGTCAATATCTTTGTAACTCTGAACGTCTTTAAAAAAAAAAAATTAATTCCTGCTATTCCATTTGATTGGGCTAAACCTCTATGCCTTTAATGTCTCGTCCACCTCCCCCAATACATTCTACATTATTCTTATTTGTTTTTCTTCATGTAGAATTAACCTACAAGGAAAGAAAGGGTTTTTTTTAATTCCGATATTTCTGTCCCATTGACTTGAATGTGGCTTCCGGTATCAGAATCGGCGATACCCGATACTTTTGTGGTATCGGTCCGATCCAATCCGATCCGATATTTCACGATATCTGATGGTATCGCTCCACACTATTGACCAGCGATTTCTCATTTTTGCAACACCATTTTATTTTTACGGACCACATCACATTTGAAGTCACTTTGAGGGGTCTATATGATAGAAAATACCGAAAAGTGACACCATTCTAAAAACTGCACCCCTCAAGGTGCTCAAAACCACATTCAAGAAGTTTATTAACCCTTTAGGTGCTTTACAGGAATTTTTTGAATGTTTAAACATAAAAAATGAACATTTAACTTTTTTTCACAAAAAAAATTATTTCATGTTCAATTTTTTTATTTTACCAAGGGTATCGGGAGAAATTGGACTGTAAATGTTATTGTGCAATTTGTCCTGAGTACGCCGATACCTGAATTGTTGGAAGGAACCACTGTTTGGGCGCATGGCAGAGCTCGGAAGGGAAGGAGCGCCGTTTGACTTTTTCACTGCAAAATTGGCTGGAATTCAGATTGGACGCCATGCCACGTTTGTAGATCCCCTGATGTGCCTAAACAGTGGAAACACCCCACAAGTGACCCCATTTTGGAAACTAGACCCCCCAAGGAACTTATCTTGATGTGTGGTGAGCACTTTGAACCCCCAAGGGCTTCACAGAAGTTTCTAACGTACAGCCATACAATTAAAAAAATCATTTTTTTCCACAAAAATGATCTTTTCTCCCCCAATTTTTATTTTCCCAAGAGTAACAGGACCCCAAAGGTTATTGTGCAATTTGTCCTGAGTACGCTGATACCCAATATATGGGGGTAAACCACTATTTGGGCACATGGCAGAGCTCGGAAGGGAAGCAGCGCCATTTAATTTTTTTGGCTAGAATTGAGATCGGACGCCATGTCGCGTTTGGAAAGCCCCTGATGTGCCAAAACAGTGGAAACCCCCCAATTCTAACTCCAACACTAACCCTAACCCCAGCCCTAATGGGAAAATGGAAATAAATAAACATTTTATTTTATAATTTTTCCCTAACTAAGGGGGGGTGATAAAGGGGGGTTTGATTTACTATAGTTGGCGGGTTTTTATTTTTGACAGCTGTCATACGCTAAAAGACGCCTTTTACTGTAAAAATAGTTTATGCATCATCACATTTTGAGAGCTATAATTTTTCCGTATTTTGACCCACCGAGTCATGTGAGGCCTTATTTTTTGCAGGACAAGTTGACGTTTTTATTGGTACCATTTTCGGGCACGTGACATTTAATCGCTTTTTATTCCGATTTTTGGGACGCAGAACTAACAAAAACCAGATCAGCGATCAGATCATCACAGATCAGCGATCTGTCACAGGCACTGCTGCACATGTCACAATGGGTGGCCCAGACTGTCTTCCAACTGTGCGACAATAGCCAGCTACAGTCTACTGAGGGAGCCTCAGCAGACAGGTAGAGAGGGGGGTATGCACGCTTGTTGGTTACAATACCCAGCATCAGGAGAGATAAGGTTTCCAAAAACAGTCTGAATAAAACTGCCTTATCAATTTTACCGCACGCGGAACAGTGTTAACGCACCCCCCCCAAAAGATATTCATGAATCGCTGGTTTTTGTTCATTCTGCATCCCAAAAATCGGAATAAAAAGCGATCAAAAAATGTCACGTGCCCGAAAATGGTACCAATAAAAACGTCAACTTGTCCCGTAAAAAATAAGGCCTCACATGACTCGGTGGGTCAAAATACGGAAAAATTATAGCTCTCAAAATGTGGTGATGCATAAACTATTTTTACAATAAAAGGCGTCTTTTAGCGTATGACAGCTGTCAAAAATAAAAACCCGCCAACTATAGTAAATCAAACCCCCCTTTATCACCCCCTTAGTTAGGGAAAAATAATAAAATAAAATGTTTTTTATTTATTTCCATTTTCCCATTAGGGTTAGGGTTAGGGTTGGAGTTAGAATTGGGGGGTTTCCACTGTTTTGGCACATCGGAGGCTTTCCAAATGCGACATGGCATCCGATCTCAATTCTTACCAAAAAGTTAAATGGTGCTGCTTCCCTTCCGAGCTCTGCCATGTGCCCAAATAGTGGTTTACCCCATATGTTGGGTATCAGCATACTCAGGACAAATTGAACAATAACCTTTGGGGTCCTGTTACTCTTGGGAAAATAAAAATTGGGGGTGAAAAGATAATTTTTGTGGAAAAAATGATAATTTTAATTGTACGGCTGTACGTTATAAACTTCTGTGAAGCCCTTGGGGGTTCAAAGTGCTCATCACATATCTAGATAAGTTCCTTGGGGGGTCTAGTTTCCAAAATGGGGTCATTTGTGGGGGGTTTCCACTGTTTAGGCACATCAGAGGTTCTCCAAACGTGGCATGGCATCCAATCTGAATTCCAGCCAATTTTGCTGTGAAAAAGTCAAACGGCACTCCTTCCCTTCCATGCTCTGCGATGCGCACAAACAGTGGTTCCCGCCAACATATCAGGTATCGGCGTACTCAGGACAAATTGCACAATAACATTTCCTGTCCAATTTCTCTCGATACCCTTGGTAAAATAAAAAAATTGAACCTGAATTAATTTTTTTTGTGAAAAACAGTTAAATGTTCATTTTCTTTTTTTAAACATTCAAAAAATTCCTATGAAGCACCTGAAGGGTTAATAAACTTCTTGAATGTGGAGTTGCAGCTTCATCTATCTGCCTTAGTAGTAAACTTTCCATGATTTCTGTTATATTTGGGGGTTTGTAACAGACCCCAAAGAGAATTTTGTTACTATAGGAATGCATTGTTCTGCTTACTTTCCACATGTGGCTGTGCAAAAAGTAAGCAGAACATTTGCGGATGTACCCATGATCTGGAGGAGGGGAGACTCTCCTCGGGGCTGTGGGTACCATATCCCTGTAAAAAATAGAATTAAAATAAAAAATATTGTTATTCTTACCTTCCGGAATCCTGCGCAGCCTTCCCGCCTCTCTCCACGCTCCCGGTCCCAGTAATCCTTTGTGAAAATGACCGCGATGACGTCGCGATCTCGCGGGAGCATGACGTCTAGCGGTCATTCGCGCAAAGGATTACTTGAACCAGGAGCGTGGAGAGAGGCGGAAGGCTGCGCGGGACGCCGGAAGGTAAGAATAACAATATTTTTTACATTCTATCTTTTACTACTGATGCTGCATAGGCAGCCTCAATAGTAAAAAGTTGGTCACACACATCAACCACTATGTTTGACAGGTTGGTCACACTCGTCAATCAGTTCTCCAAGCGATGCTACAGATCGCTTGGAAAACGCTAGCATTCTGCAAGCTAATTACACTTGCAAAATGCTAGCTTTTCCGCGGGAATTTAAATGCGATTTTCCCTCGGAATGAAATCCGGAATTCTCGCGGTATTTTCCGCAAGAGTTCCACTCCTTGTGCACATACCATAAAACTTAACTTTTAGGCTATCTCATGCTACAGAGTTATTGATCCTGGGCAATTGTTCCAAAGTGTCTATGGGAAAAATGTGCACAGAAAACTTTGCATATCTGCAAGAAAAAGTGACATGTTGTGAATTTGAAGCACACCCCCCCCCCCCCGGTCAGTTTACACTGCATTAAAAAAAGCCCAGCGGGCAGGAGGTTTTTATTAATTCCATCCACATTGCTGAACTGTAAGAAGCTGTGTTTTTGATGGAACAAAAATATGTCGTGTCAAAAACGCACCAAAATCTCATTGTGAACACACAGAGCCTAAGGATGGAGTGGAGTCACATCGGACGTGATACACTAATGATACTCGGCTGCAGCTCTGCTGCGAGCGTGATACGAGTGTCCGTGCTCTTTGCTCCAATCCTCTCTCATGAGATTGTCACAGCACAGAAGCGAAGGAGATGGAGAAAGTGATTTTTCCGTCTCCTCCATGGCCTGACTTCGTGTATATCGAACTGCACTGGGATGATATCCGAGTGCAGTGTGAAGTTTCACTACGACCCTTTGCTAATCCTTTGCATCTAATTTGGTTGTGCCTTTTTTTGCTTTCTGCTTTGTTGCTAAGGTTCAGAGTACTCCCTGCTCGGGGTAGCGCTGGGCCCCGCTCATATGTTACAGCTTGTGGCAGATTTTTCAGTCCCCTGGTGTGCTGTTTGAATTAGAGGCCTACCTAACTATCTACCTACCTTCATCTGTCTGAGTTTCTATCGGCTTACCGCACCCAGGTGTGTCACAATGGAACATTTGAAACACATGTCACAATGGGCATCCCAGACCGTCTTCCAGCAGTGCGGCAGCAGCCAGCTTCAGTCTGCTGAGGGAGCCTCAGCAGACAGGTAGGGATGGGGGTATGCACACTTGTTGGTTTCAAAGCCCAGCATCAGGAGAGATAAGGTTTCCAAAAACAGACTGAATTGAATCCAAAGCAAGTTGTCTTTTTAATATATCATTAAATTGACAGCTGGCCTGTGTCGTATTATTCAGTACTGAATATCTGGTCTAAAAGTCTGGAATAAGAGGCGTCTGGTAAGCAGTGGATACTGAAGGTAATAACCTTGTTTTCAGTTGAGGAGCACTGGATTTCAAAATTGGGACTGAAAGAGCGTCTCCTTCAGCAGCTGTACACACGCCCGGACACAGATGCAGCGCTATTCCCCTGCACTCAAGTGCCTTTGTAACCAGCGCGTTCTCTCCTCCCGTGGCACACATACCTGAGCAGGACACACTTTCTCAAACATTACCAATCCCATATCAGGGACACAAGCCTGCTATGCACAACATGTGGCATATCCTCATTCCAGCACAGTCAGCTGGTCCTCGGTAGTGCCATTGGCTCTTGTTCCTTCTGCTGCCCTTCCTGGTTCCAGCACAGTCAGCTGGTTCCAAGCAGAGCCTTTAGCCTAGGTGCCTCCTTCTCTGTATCCGACTTCCAGCAATGTCTGCTGTTCCTTGGTAGTGCTTTCTAGCACATGTACCTCCAGCTTAGTAACTGGGTTCCAGCACCGTCAGCTGGTTCTCGGCTGTGTCTTTGGCACGGGTAATACCTCCTGCCGTCCTGGTTCCAGCACGCCTGCTGTTTCCGGGTAGTGTCAACGTCACTTTGCCAACAAAACGTTGTCCTGTCGTGTTGCGGCCAGGTTAGCTGAGTCTATGGTGCCTGCAGTTTAGGTGCTTCTTATGTGGGCTGCGGGGTCTGGTAATAAAGGCTGGTTCCGTAGTGCCACTAGGACAAGCATCCTCTGTAAGGACTGTGGGTTTTGGTAACTGCGGTCGGCTCGCGGCCTTGAAACTTTGTTTTTCATGGGTACCTTCTGCTACCCATCTGGGTTCCAGCACCGTCAGCTGGTTCCAGGCAGGGCCAGTATGGCAATCTCTCTGGGAATGGTGCTCTCCCTCTCTTAAGCGGTTTCCAAAGACAGATTGAATTTTAATCCGGATACTCGAGTAGTGTTTTCAAAGCATTATTTGAATGCTTTTTTCAAATGTAGTTGCTCAGCAATTACTTTTTCTTGGTCCAAGTTGTACATTTCCAATTCCTTTGCCTTGATTTAACTTGACCAACTCTGCTACAGCAAGTGTTATTCACCTCTATATGGAAGGCATAGCACTGCATTCGATCTGTCATTTAAATAATGATCTGTCTTGGCCTTTGCTGCTTGGTAGGTACAGGTGTGATAACTGCTGTAATGTGTTTGGCTTTGGATAGATACATTTCTGCACACCCACCTGCTGCAAGGCCTGCAGCCCCTTCCCCTCAGTACTTCCCCAGCCTTAATTCAAGCATCACATGTGTAGCTAAGTTATTCAATTCCTACCACATCCCTCATGCAATATGTCATTTCATTTTTGAAACATTGCCCCCCTCTTGTGGCCTTGCAGCTTTTCAATTTTGAAATTTACTGTTCAATTTTGACTTAATTCATATATGAACTACATGGAAAAGAAACAATTTATCTGGCGAGTTATTTGAATGTTCGGCCTACGTCCACCTGTCTGACAGACGGTAATCTAGTGGCTTGTAGCAGCAGCTAGGTGCACTGCTTGCCTGCAGTAAATAGGATGTGTTCCATCCACGGAACACTACGATAGGATGCATTCCATTCATAGAACACTATGCTAGGATGTGTTCTATTCATGGAACACTTTGGATCACTGGAACAATGGGACCACGTATCTCAATGGGCAGCCCAGAGTCTGTACCAGCTGCTCAGTAGTAGTCAGCTTCAGTCTGCTGAGGGAGACTCAGCAGACAGGTGGGGGGGTATGATCGCTCGTTGGTTACAATATCCAGCACAAGGAGGGTTAAAGCAAGACATTTTTTTTGGGGAGGGTAGAGGGGCGGCGTAGGAGCAGTGCTCCTCTGGCCTCTTTCCTAGTATTGAAGCGCGTTTGACCGTGAGGGGAGGGTGGCCTAAAAAAAGGGGTTGGCCTTCACTCCACGTATCAGCCCAGTATGGCAGTCTCTCTGGGAATGGTGCACTACCTATCTTATGTGGTTTCCAAAGACAGATTGAATTGAAATCCGGATACTCGAGTAGTGTTTTCAAAGCATTATTTGAATGCTTATTTCAAATATACTTGATCTGCAATTAGTTTTTCTTGGTCCAAGTTGTACATTTCCAAATCCTTTGCCTTGATTTAACTTGACCAACTCTGCTACAGCAAGTGTTATTCACCTCTATATGGAAGGCATTGCACTGCATTCGATCTGTCACTTAAATAATGATCTGTCTCGGCCTTTGCTGCTTGGTAGGTACAGGTGTGATAAGCTGCAGTAATGTGTTTGGCTTTGGATAGATACATTTCTGCACACCCACCTGCTACAAGGCCTGCAGCCCCTTCCCCTCAGTACTTCCCCAGCCTTAATTCAAGCATCACATGTGTAGCTAAGTTATTTAATTTCTACCACATCCCTCATGCAAAGATATGTCATTTCATTTTTGAAACATTGTCCCCCTCTTGCGGCCTTCCAACTTTTCAATTTTGAAATTTACTGTTCAATTTTGAATTAATTCATATATGAACTAAATGGAAAAGAAACAATTTATCTGGTGAGTAGTGTTGAGCGATACCGTTCGATACCCCAAAATATCGTATCGGATGGTATCGCCCGATAGGAAAAAAATATCAGGTATCGCCAATTCCGATACCGGAAGTCCCATTCAAGTCAATGGGACTTCCGGTATCGGAATTTAAAAAAGCTCTTTATTTCCTTGTTGGCTAATTCTACATAATTGAGAACAAATAAGAATCATGTAGAATGTATTGTGGGAGGTGGAGGAGACATTAAAGGCATAGTGGTTTATTCAAATCACATGGCATAGCATTAATTCCAATTTTTTTTCAAGACTTTCGGAGTTAAAAAGATATTGACTGTTAACCTTTTTTATATTTTGTCAGATATGTATGTTTCACAACTTCCATGCTCTTCACCTTCTTTTGTACTTCTCCCACACTTTCTCCTTCATGAGCCGCAGCAGTAGCATTTTTATCAACTTTTTCTTCACCTTATTCATCTTCTTCTTCTTCTTCTTCATCTTCTTCCCATTAATTTTTTTTTTCCATTCTTCATATTCTTCTTATTCAGCTATTATTAATTTTCATATGTTATTTCTTCATCTTCTTCCTATTCTTCTTTTTCTTCATTTTCTTATGGTGACAGGCATTCCTGTAGTACTTATCTATAAAAGTTATAAGATTACACCTTACGTTCTGCCTGTCACTAAAGATTTACAACAGGATTTGTCCACGTTCAGTTTGGCCTGCAGCAGCAGGCATTTTCCAGGGGTACCACGAGGAGGAACGGACTCACCCCCATTTACTGCTTAGTCTTCTTCTGCTTATAATTTTGATTTCTTCTATGATGATTTTTAGTCTTATGCTTAATGTTCTTCTGCTTTCTGTTCTTCTGCTTTTGCTTCTTCTGTCTTTTGTTCTGTATCTTGGTGGTTGTCTTCATGTTCTTTATCCTCTTGGTCATATTATTTAGGGTCATATTTCTGGTCTTCTTTGGTGTGGTCTTCAGGGTCGTCGTCATCAGGGTCGTCGTCATGGAGATCAATAAGGATTACCAAAGACAATTTCCAAAAGCTTGATCTTGGTACAAGAAGGCTGAGAAACTGGTGAGAACCAGCTGACAGTACTGGAACCCCTATTGGCAGCAGAAGGAACAATAGCCAATGGCACTACTGAGGAACAGCTGACGGTGCTGGACCCCGGTTACTATGCAGGAGGTACCTGTGCTGGAAACCACTACCAAGGACCAGCTGACCTTGCTGGACCTCGGATACGGAGATGGAGGCACCTAGGCCAAAGGCTCTGGCGAGAACCAGCTGACAGTGCTGGCACCCGGATGGGTAGCAGAAGGAACAAGAGCCAATGGCACTACCGAGGACCAACTGACTGTGCTGGACCACGGTTACTAAGCAGAAGGTACCTGTGCTAAAAAGCACTACCAAGGACTAGCTGACGGTGCTGGACCTCGGATACTGAGATGGAGGCACCTAGGCCAAAGGCTCTGGCTAGAACCAGCTGACAGTGCTGGAACCCGGGTGGGTAGCCGAAGGTACCCATCCAAAGCAAAGTAGCCAGGCCGCAAGCCGGCCGCAGTTACCGAAACCCACAGTCCTACAGGGGTCCATGTCCCATTGGCACTACGGATCTGTTAGGCGTCGGATTCCCGGCACTGCACAGCGGGAATCCAGAGCCAGACATCCTGCCGTCTCTCATTCTCCTCCGACCGCTCAGACTCCTGCTCAGCAATCACGGCGAGCCAGGCATTCCCCTCAGACTCGTTCTGTGAGCCTGGATGTTGCTGCCACCTCTGGTGCAGCAATGGTAGTGCAACCTGCTTTGCAGGGAACTGCTCCAGAGGCTAAGTCCTCGTGCCGTGCTACTGGGCATGCCCGCAACTTGTCCTCTCAGTGGAGAACAGGGGTCACATGTGCAGGTCCTATGTCGGATCTGATTGTTCCTTCCCAAAGTACTGGAAGGTCCCGGAAGCGCATGGCTATAAAAAGCCCGCATGGCGGCTCGGCCATGCGCTAGTGTAGCATATTCTGTGTGTGTATGGTGATGGATGTATGGACTGGTGACTGTCTTATTATGATCCCCTCCCTTGGTTATTATGAATGGTGACAGTGAGTTGGATTAGTCAGTCCCAGGTTGTGGCAAGCTGCACGCCACTTGCTCCACGCCTACACTAGCGTCCGTCGGCGCCCGGTTCTCGGCGCCGATGCTTGCGGCTCCCTCTGCCGCTGTGCTGCAGTAACAGCAACTGTTGGTGTTCGTGGCTGCAATGCCATACGCAGGCCTCTGTGATGCTAACAGGGCCAGCGCCTTTTCTTTAGCTCTTTGCTCATGCAAACTTTGACGCACCTTAAGGAGCAGGCGTCTGCAGCCAATGTTGATGAGGAGGAAGAGGAGGAGGGAATCCTTGATGACATTCAGCCATTGTCTGCTCAGGGACCTCTCCTGGACGAGGTGGAGGAAGAAGAGGAGGAGGAGGAGGAGGAGGATGATGGGGATGATTACTTAGGGGATGAGGATGCATCTCGTGAGGCAAGTGAAAATGTTGGCGTGGCAAGGTCTGGTACAGGGTTTGTGCGTGACTGGAGGGATGTGGATTTGCCAGAAAGTGCTCCTCCAACCAGCACTCGCAGTGCATCATTGACACCGGGAACATTGGCACACATGTCAGATTATGCCTTGCAGATCCTAAAAAGGGACCCCCGCATTGCCAAAATGATGAACGATGACGACTACTGGTTGGCCAGCATCCTGGATCCACGCTATAAAGGCAAATTACAAAACATCATGCCACACGAGAACCTTGACCTAATATTGGCTAATAAACAAGCAACTCTGGTAAACCGGTTGCTTGAGGCATTCCCAGCACACAGCAGCCGTGATAGTTCTCACACGAGCCGTACGGGCCGGGGGCAGCTTGGCAGAGGTGTTCGTGGTGCACACAGCAGAAGTGGCGTTGGAGACAGGGGTTTCATGAGAATGTTGTGGACTGATTTTTCAAGTACCGCTCACACAACTGGTAATACTGCATCGATGGAAAGTGACAGGAGACAGCAGTTGTCAACTATGGTTACAAACTACTTTTCCTCCCATATCGATGTTCTCCCACACAGGTCATTCCCCTTTGACTATTGGGCCGCTAAACTGGACACCTGGCCTGAATTGGCACAATATGCCTTACAGGAGCTCGCTTGCCCAGCTGCAAGTGTGCTATCGGAAAGAGTCTTCAGTGCAGCTGGATCAATCCTGACAGAAAAAAGGACCCGTCTGTCAACCCAAAATGTGGATGATCTAACCTTCATTAAAATGAACCAAGCATGGGTTTCGAAGGATTTTGTCCCACCTTCCCCTGATGACACATAGGGTGACAGAAAAATGGCTTGCTTTGGTCCACCTCTTCCTGGGACTTGACCTATTTCGCCTTTTGCATCAGCTGAATGTCCAACATCAACATATACCACTTTCAAAAACTCCCTAACTGTGCTGCCTCCCCCCCATGGCCGTGGTCACCACCTAGCGCATGACACCGTGCGAGTGCCGTTGCCCTGGACAGGTGGGTAGGCCGACTCTTGGGCGCGGGCACTGGCACAGGGTCCCTCATAGTGCAATCAAGTGTCTCTGACGGTGGTGGTGCACACCCGCCATCAGACACACCGCCGTACTATGAGGGGCCCAGTGCCAGTACCGACGCCCACGAGTGGGACCCCCTTGCTTGGGCAGGGCCCCAGCATTTGCAATCTTTACCTCTCCCTGCTCCTCCGCTGTGTAGTCTGGGCTGTCAAATCCATAATGTGCCTGACACTGTCTGATGTATAGACATATATTTTGAATGTGTACGCTATCCATACATGTTATCTGGGGATACGGTACCCTTTCTCACCTTTGTGCAAGCCATACTGGGCCTAACACCATCTGAGCCTGCCTCCTGATGTATAGACATATATTTTGAATGTGTACGCTATCCATACATGTTATCTGGGGATACGGTACCCTTTCTCACCTTTGTGCAATCACGTGCAAGCCATACTGGGCCTAACACCGTCTGAGCCTGCCTCCTGATGTATAGACATATATTTTGAATGTGTACGCTATCCATACATGTTATCCGGGGGTACGGTACCCTTTCTCACCTTTGTGCAATCACGTGTAATCCATACTGGGCCTGAGAACGGCTGGCGAGCTGTTAAGCAAGCTACAGCACCTGTGGTTTGCACACGTAAGTATTTCCTTTTTTCAGGAATGACGGTTAGGCCTAATTCCGGAACTGCGGTTGACCTGCACTTACTGGGAAATCTTTGTTCGCGGGTAATAATTGTAATCACAGATCCCCATCACTAATGTTGTTCAGCGGGTTATCTGCACCTGTAAGTGACAAACGCTGGCCTTTTCAGTGTAGCGCACATGCAGCCACGGACATGTAAGGGCATGACCCACCAGTTATTGGCCAATCTCATGTGCCAGAGCCTCACGTGTCCCTCTAGTAAGCCGGACTCGGACCGCGGGGCATGACGGAGTCTCGTTCGTTAACGGAATTAAGCTTGCAATCTGTGCATCTTTTCTGTAGCTTGCATGGTTGAGGTTTCCCAGGTGGAGTCGAATTAAACCGTAGGCTCCACTCCTGGTGGTGCCCTTCTGGACATTCCTTTAAGGTTCAGCTTTGCAACCATACTGCCCACGTAAAACAAACACTTTGCCTTCATGAACGCTGTTTGGAGGGTCATGACTCGTGGGAATAACGCCGCCCAATCAGTTAACCTGCTAGAGAGATCCTTCGTTGCTCGCAAGCATGACATCACACTCCCTAGGAGGAAGGCAATGCCACTGTGGCGACCGTACTCCTGGGGGCGACACAAGTGCACTGATGCCCAGCCACTGCTCAATGAATCTGCTGGTACATTGACCCAGACAACTACATTCCCCTCGCACGCTACACGGCCTGAATCTGACCCTGATGAAACTCGGGTTACCCTTCCCATATACAGTTCCATCTTACACGGTGACATAGAGGAAGCTGCAGATGAAAGTGCATGTTCGGCCCACCCGCCATCAGACACACCACCGTACTATCAGGGGCCCTGTGCCAGTGCCGTCGCCAACGAGTGGGCCCCCCCTGCTTGCTCAGGATCACAGCACTTGCAAGGTTGAAATACTGTCCAGTGAGATGGAAGATGGGGATGACGAGGAGTCCAGACTAGTACAGGGATTCCCTAGCGAGGAGACTTATTTCATTGTTTTCAATGTTGGGACAGCAATTTTTGGGGAGCACTATACTCTGGAGAATGATAGATGGGGCCCACCATACACTGGAACATTCCAAAGGTGGACATCAGACACTGGAGCAGCATTTACAGTGCCCATTATACACTAGAGCATTAGATATGGGGCCCATTATGTTTGGAGCATTATTTGGGCCCATAAGACAGTGGAGCTTCATCCATGGGGACCAACATATACTGTAGCATTATGTGGAGCTCATCATATACTGTTTCAAACATTATATGGGACCAATGATTCTGTATGGAGAAATAGATGGGCCTTGTCATGAGATGTAAAAAGTGAAGTATTTTTCATTGTACTATACTGCTATTTCTCTGCCGTATCGGAGCATGATGAGTTGTGGTATTTGTTAAAGGGGAGCTATTTCGCCCAGGCCACATGAAAACCTGGAGCCAGCCCTCCCCCCCACAACTTTAGCCAAATAACCCCCATTTTTCAGTGCGTAACTTGTATTATGAAGTTAATTAAGGTTGACAAGCTTAAGTAAGAAGAATTGATGCTTTTGGCATTCAAATGGGCACTGTAGGTGTGTTTCCTGTCCTCCTCTCACTGCCGACTTTTATTCCCCATTGACTTACATTGGGTTTCGTGTTTCGGGACGACCCCGACTTTTCCCTATAATCGGCCGATCTTGCTCGACCCGACTTTTGGAAAAGTCGGGTTTCACGAAACGAAACTAGACCCTAAAAAACCAAAAGTCGCTCAACTCTAATGGGCACTGATCAGGCTGCATTGATGGGCACTGATCGGGCTGCATTGATGGGCACTGATCAGGCTGCATTGATGGGCACTGATCAGGCTGCATTGATGGGCAGTGCAGTTTGTATGTCTCTGTGTGGGCAATTTTATTGCTGGTATATTGTTTTTGTAGCGCTGTATATATGTTGGTATTTTACTAATAGCAATTTTGAATCCCTAGGAAACAATGATATCAAGAAAGAGAAAAAATTGACTCAAGTGTAGGATATTCGAAGAACCCAAAAAATCGGTAAGTTTGATTTAGGTTCATTTTTAATATTGTATTTGTTCCTATTTTTGTTTTATTACCTCTAAATAAGATACGTGCAGTGTGCACAGGAATTTATTCATAATTTTTTTAAAACTATATTCCGGCCCTCCAATGGTCCGAGGGACCGTGATCTGGCCCCCTGTTTAAAAAGTTTGAGGACCTCTGTTTTAGAGTCTTGTTTGGGCTCATGAGAGGAGTAGAAAAACATCAAAAATTTCAATCCTACACGATTATACCAAGAAATGTGATTGTTCATTCAAACCGCTGCTTTTTGCTATTGGGCTCTATTGAATGTTTTGAATTTTCTCCAAAAGTAAAGTAGTTGCAAACTCATCCTTTTAGAGTCTTGTTTGGGCTCATGAGAGTAGAAAATCAAAAATTTCAATCCTGCACGATTCTACCAAGAAATGTGAGTGTTCATTCAAACCGCTGCTTTTTGCTATTTTGGGCCCTGTTGAATAATGAATGTTTTGAATTTTCTCCAAAAGTAAAGTAGTTTGCAAACTCATCCTTTTAGAAACTTGTTTGGGCTGTTGAGAGGAGTAGAAAAACATCAAAAATTTCAATCCTGCACGATTCTACCAAGAAATGCGAGTGTTCATTCAAACCGCTGCTTTTTGCTATTGGTCCCTATTAGAGTTGAGCGAAACGGGTTGAAAAATTTCAGAAGTCGCTGACTTTTGGCAAAGTCGGGTTTCATGAAACGAAACCCGACCCTAGGATGAGGTCGGCCACGAGGTCGGCGACTTACGCGCCAAAGTCGCGTTTCATAAGTTTGCTTTGCGCTCTTTTTCAGCCAATCAGGATCCACGGACACTGTGGGCAACGTGATGACATAGGCATGGGTCACCACCATCTTTCAGAAGGGCATGCAAGTGATTGGCTTGCTTTGGTGGGCGTCACAGGGGGTATAAAAGGGCGTGCACGCCGACCGCCATCTTACTTCTGCCGATCTTAGCATAGGGAGAGGTTGCTGCTGATTCTGTAGGGAGAGCGTTAGGCAGGGAAGAAGAAAAAAAAACTGCTTCTGCTGCTAGCGATTTTGCCTGTACAACACACCAGTCACTGTGTGTGCAGTGCAAGGGGAGGCTATATTGTGGTGTATCAGTGGTGTTGGTTGTTAGGCTGCCTTCTAAGGCTTCCTGACAGCTGCATTGCTGTTTACCCACTGCTCTGTAAACTGCTTTTTTAAAAGCAATCCCAATTTTTTTTTTTGTCCTGCTGAGGTACTGAGCGTGCATTTTTTTCACACCATACAGCGGTGTACGCTCCTCACACAGTACCGTGTAACGGCTGTTATCATAGCCACAGTGAAGCTGTGTGTCACTCTGTGAGAATAAGTCGAGGACATGTTCCGTTCTTACAGACCTGCACCTACTAGTTTTGTCTAGCTTTCAAACAGTTAAATATATTTGTTTGATCGCATTCAAAACTATAGAGAGACAGCGTGTGTCAGTCCGTATACTTAAAAAACACAGAGCTTGACAATTTAATGTACACCGGACAGCCGTGTACGTGCACGCTCCTCTCAGTACCGTGTAACGGCTGTTATCACGGCCACAGTGAAGCTATCTGTGTGTCACTGTGGAAGGATAAGGACTTGTTCCATTCTTACAGACCTACACTCTAGGGAGATTGCTATTCTGCCCAATTCTACATACACCTTGTAGTTTGTGATAAACTAGCCAATTTCTGCCTGCCTGTGATATAGCGCTGTGATATTCAGTGGGCCTCACACAATCCAAAAGTGTCCAGTGTCCACAAGTGTGTGCAGAAATTCAAAATCTCCCTTATCCTCTAGTCACTTTTTTCACACCTGTGCCATCGAGCCTGTGACATAGCGCTCTAATATTCAGTGGGCCTCACACAATCCAAAAGTGTCCATTGTCCACAAGTGTGTGCAGAAATTCAAAATCTCCCCTGTCCTATAGACACCTTGTACCTTGTTTTACATTACTATATAGTTTGTTGGATTTTGTCTACATTTCTACAAAAAATGAGGAAGGCTGGTGGAAGAGGCCGTGGAATTGGGTGGGGGTTGGCAGCTGGTAATGGTGGTGGATCTGATGGTAGTGACAAGAGCCAAATAGGACCGAATGCGGGAGGTGTTGAGCCTGCGTCATCGTCTGGCTCCATAAGGCTTCGAAGGCTTAGTTTTCTAGGAGTTGGCAAACCGCTTTTAAAGCCAGAGCATCAGGAAAAAGTTTTGTCTTACATTGCTGACTCAGCCTCCAGCTCTATCGCCTCCTCTTCTTCAGTTGTAAAAAGTAAAAGCACTGAGTCGTCATTGGAGGCTCATGTTCATGAACCACACCTTTCCTTGTGTCCTTCACCCCCACCAAGATTGAAGGATGACGCAGGCCATACTACTGATTACTCCATGGAGCTGTTTTCACATACCATGCCTGGATTATCAAGTGAAATGGTGAATTACCCAGGCCAAGATGAATCTGACATGGAGTGCACTGATGCACAGCCGCTGATAGATGATTCTGCTGGTACATTCACTCAGAGCACTACATTGTCCTCGCAGTGTACAGAGCCAGATTCTGACCCTGATGAGACTCAGGTGCCCCTTCCCGCACACTATACCACCATACACGGTGACACAGAGGAAGGTGCACATGACATTGAAGAGGAGGTGATGGATGACCCAGTTGTTGACCCAGATTGGCATCCATTGGGGGAAGAGGGTGCTGCTTCCAATAGCTCAGATGAGGAGCATCCACAGCAGACATCGACATCGCAACAGCTGTTATCTGGCAGGCCCGGAGCACTCCAAAGACAGGTTCCAAAAATCAAAAGAGTTGCTGGACAGCTTGTCCAGAGGGTCAAAAGATCACAGCGTGCTAGGCCGCAAAATGTCTGCCAAAGTAGGAAGAGTGCAGTGTGGCACTTTTTTGAACAAAATCCTCATGATCAGGCCAAGGTTATCTGTAAGAAGTGCGCAAAGACCTTTAGCCGAGGGAAAAATCTGAAAAATTTGAATACCAGTTGCATGCTTAGACATTTAACCAGCATGCACTTGCACGCATGGACAACACCAAACCTCAAGTGCCACATGTGCAACTGATCACAACGAAGGTAGTCAGCAACGCTACATTGTTTCCCCCACTGTAAGCCCACCGGTTAGCACAGCAGCAAATGTTGAGGTGTCGTTGCAAGGCCACAGCAGTCAGGGAATCCCACTGTTATATCAACGAAAGACTGATTCTAGGCCATCAGAAACAACAACAACTCCATCACCATCATCAACCCTCTCTCAGTCCGCCCTGTCCACCGCTACTTCCACCATATGCAGCTCTCAAGTCCAGCTCACCCTCCCAGACACTATGAGTAGGTCAAGAAAGTACTCAGTCTCTCATCCGCGTACACTGGGTTTGAACGCCCACATTGCCAAACTAATCTCGTTTGAGATGATGCCCTTTCGGTTGGTGGAAAGCGCAGCTTTCCGCAAACTCATGGCCTATGCAGTACCACGCTATGACCTACCCAGTCGCCACTTCTTCTCTCGCAAAGCCATCCCAGCCCTCCACCATCATGTGAAAGACCGCATTGTCCATGCACTCAAACAGTCAGTGAGCATAAAGGTGCACCTCACAACTGATGCATGGTCCAGTCGGCATGGCCAGGGCCGTTACGTGTCCATCACTGTGCACTGGGTTAATGTGGTGGATGCAGGGTCCACAGGGGACAGCGGTGGTGGGACAGTGCTGCCTAGCCCATGGTATAGGAAACAGTTGGCTGTAGGCGTTCGACCCTCCTCCAGAAGCGAAAGCTCGTCCACAGAACGCAGTCGTACGAGCACACGAGGTGTCCCCCTATCGAGCAGCTAGTGGAAAGCATCAGCAGGCTGTGTTGCAGATGATGTATTTGGGCGACAGACACACCGCCGAGGTGCTGGCCGAGTACTTTCAGCGACAAACTGAGTCATGGCTGGGCAGTGTACATCTTGAGGCAGGCAAGGTAGTTAGTGATAACGGCCGTAATTTTGTGGCAGCCATAGCCCTTTCAAAACTCAGCCACATACCTTGCTTGGCTCACACCTTGAACCTGGTGGTGCAGTGCTTCCTCAATAATTATCCGGAGTTAACAGCCCTGCTCCAGAAGGTGCGAAGACTGTGCGCGCACATCCGCCGGTCGCCTGTACACTCCATTTGTATGCAGAAGCTGCAGCGATTGCTCCACCTTCCCAACCACCGCCTCATTATCGACATTGCAACAAGGTGGAACTCCACCCTGCACATGGTTGAGCGGCTGTGCGAGCAGAGGCAGGCCATAATGCATTTGTGGGAGGATACACGGCCAGGCACTTTGAGAGCAGACATGGAGTTGACAGGTGTGCAGTGGTTGAAGCTGAAAGACCTCTGTAAAGTCCTTCAGTGTTTTGAGGAATGCACACGGCTGGTAAGCGCAGACGACGCCATCCTAAGCATGAGCATCCCACTTATGCGTCTGCTCATGCAAACTTTGATGCACCTTAAGGAGCAGGCGTCTGCAGCCAATGTTGATGAGGAGGAAGAGGAGGAGGGAATCCTTGATGACATTCAGCCATTGTCTGCTCAGGGACCTCTCCTGGACGAGGTGGAGGAGGAGGAGGAGGAGGAGGAGGAGGATGATGGGGATGATTACTTAGGGGAGGAGGATGCATCTCGTGGGGCAAGTGAAAATGTTGGCGTGGCAAGGTCTGGTACAGGGTTTGTGCGTGACTGGAGGGATGTGGATTTTCCAGAAAGTGCTCCTCCAACCAGCACTCGCAGTGCATCATTGACACCGGGAACATTGGCACACATGTCAGATTATGCCTTGCAGATCCTAAAAAGGGACCCCCGCATTGCCAAAATGATGAACGATGACGACTACTGGTTGGCCAGCATCCTGGATCCACGCTATAAAGGCAAATTACAAAACATCATGCCACACGAGAACCTTGACCTAATATTGGCTAATAAACAAGCAACTCTGGTAAATCGGTTGCATGAGGCATTCCCAGCACACAGCAGCCGTGATGGTTCTCACACGAGCCATACGGGCCGGGGGCAGCTTGGCAGAGGT
This sequence comes from Dendrobates tinctorius, assembly GCF_039654945.1. Classification (NCBI taxonomy): domain Eukaryota; kingdom Metazoa; phylum Chordata; class Amphibia; order Anura; family Dendrobatidae; genus Dendrobates; species Dendrobates tinctorius. Next base: position 2,262,691 of record NW_027361776.1, on the reverse strand, counting down.
GTTCGTGGTGCACACAGCAGAAGTGGCATTGGAGACGGGTTTCATGAGAATGTTCTGGACTGATTTTTCAAGTACCGCTCACACAACTGGTAATACTGCATCGATGGAAAGTGACAGGAGACAGCAGTTGTCAACTATGGTTACAAACTACTTTTCCTCCCATATCGATGTTCTCCCACACAGGTCATTCCCCTTTGACTATTGGGCCGCTAAACTGGACACCTGGCCTGAATTGGCACAATATGCCTTACAGGAGCTCGCTTGCCCAGCTGCAAGTGTGCTATCGGAAAGAGTCTTCAGTGCAGCTGGATCAATCCTGACAGAAAAAAGGACCCGTCTGTCAACCCAAAATGTGGATGATCTAACCTTCATTAAAATGAACCATGCATGGGTTTCCAAGGATTTTGTCCCACCTTCCCCTGATGACACATAGGGTGACAGAAAAATGGCTTGCTTTGGTCCACCTCTTCCTGGGACTTGACCTATTTCGCCTTTTGCATCAGCTGAATGTCCAACATCAACATATGCCACTTTCAAAAACTCCCTAACTGTGCTGCCTCCCCCCCCATGGCCGTGGTCACCACCTAGCGCATGACACCGTGCGAGTGCCGTTGCCCTGGACAGGTGGGTAGGCCGACTCTTGGGCGCGGGCACTGGCACAGGGTCCCTCATAGTGCAATCAAGTGTCTCTGACGGTGGTGGTTCACACCCGCCGTCAGACACACCGCCGTACTATGAGGGGCCCAGTGCCAGTACCGACGCCCACGAGTGGGCCCCCCTTGCTTGGGCAGGGCCCCAGCATTTGCAATCTTTACCTCTCCCAGCTCCTCCGCTGTGTAGTCTGGGCCGTCAAATCCATACTGTGCCTGACACCGTCTGAGCCTGCCTCCTGATGTATAGACATATATTTTGAATGTGTACACTATGCTATCCATACATGTTATCTGGGGATACGGTACCCTTTCTCACCTTTGTGCAATCACGTGTAATCCATACTGGGCGTGAGAACGGCTGGCGAGCTGTTAAGCAAGCTACAGCACCTGTGGTTTGCACACGTAAGTTTTTCATTTTTTCAGGAATGACGGTTAGGCCTAATTCCGGAACTGCGGTTGACCTGCACTTACTGGGAAATCATTGTTTGCGGGTAATAATTGTAATCACAGATCCCCATCACTAACGTTGTTCTGCACCTGTAAGCGACAAACGCTGGCCTTTTCAGTGTAGCGCACATGCAGCCACGGACATGTAAGGGCATGACACACCAGTTATTGGCCAATCTCATGTGCCAGAGCCTCACGTGTCCCTCTAGTAAGCCGGACTCGGACCGCGGGGCATGACGGAGTCTCGTTCGTTAACGGAATTAAGCTTGCAATGTGTGCATCTGTTCTGTAGCTTGCATGGTTGAGGTTTCCCAGGTGGAGTCGAATTTAACCGTAGGCTCCACTCCTGGTGGTGCCCTTCTGGACATTCCTTTAAGGTTCAGCTTTGCAACCATACTGCCCACGTAAAACAAACACTTTGCCTTCATGAACGCTGTTTGGAGGATCATGACTCGTGGGAATAACGCCGCCCAATCAGTTAACCTGCTAGAGAGATCGTTCGTTGCTCCCAAGCATGACATCACACTCCCTAGGAGGAAGGTAATGCCACTGTGGCGACCGTACTCCTGGGGGCGACACAAGTGCACTGATGCCCAGCCACTGCTCGATGAATCTGCTAGTACATTGACCCAGACTACTACATTCCCCTCGCACGCTACACGGCCTGAATCTGACCCTGATGAAACTCAGGTTACCCTTCCCATATACAGTTCCATCTTACACGGTGACAAAGAGGAAGCTGCAGATGAAAGTGCAGGTTCGGCCCACCCGCCATCAGACACACCACTGTACTATCAGGGGCCCTGTGCCAGTGCCGTCGCCAACGAGTGGGGCCCCCCTGCTTGCTCAGGATCACAGCACTTGCAAGGTTGAAATACTGTCCAGTGAGATGGAAGATGGGGATGACGAGGAGTCCAGACTAGTACAGGGATTCCTTAGCGAGGAGACTTATTTCATTGTTTTCAATGTTGGGACAGCAATTTTTGGGGAGCACTATACTCTGGAGAATGATAGATGGGGCCCACCATACACTGGAACATTCCAAAGGTGGACATCAGACACTGGAGCAGCATTTACAGGGCCCATTATACACTAGAGCATTAGATATGGGGCTCATTAGGTTTGGAGCATTATTTGGGCCCATAAGACAGTGGAGCTTCATCCATGGGGACCAACATATACTGTAGCATTATGTGGAGCTCATCATATACTGTTTCAAACATTATATGGAACCAATGATTCTGTATGGAGAAATAGATGGGCCTTGTCATGAGATGTAAAAAGTGAGGTATTTTTCATTGTACTATACCGCTATTTCTCTGCCGTATCGGAGCATGATGAGTTGTGGTATGTGTTAAAGGGGCGCTCTTTCGCCCAGGGCACATGAAAACCTGGAGCCAGCCCTCTCCCCCCCCCCACAACTTTAGCCAAATAACCCCCATTTTTCAGTGCGTAACTTGTATTATGAAGTTAATTAAGGTTGACAAGCTTAAGTAAGAAGAATTGATGCTTTTGGCATTCAAATGGGCACTGTAGGTGTGTTTCCTGTCCTCTCACTGCCGACTTTTATTCCCCATTGACTTACATTGGGTTTCGTGTTTCGGGACGACCCCGACTTTTCCCTATAATCGGCCGATCTTGCTCGACCCGACTTTTGGAAAAGTCTGGTTTCACGAAACGAAACTCGACCCTAAAAAAACAAAAGTCGCTCAACTCTAGTCCCTATTGAATAATGAATGTTTTGAATTTTCTCCAAAAGTAAAGTAGTTGCAAACTCATCCTTTTAGAAACTTGTTTGGGCTATTGAGAGGAGTAGAAAATCATCAAAAATTTCAATCCTGCACGATTCTACCAAGAAATGTGAGTGTTCATTCAAACCTCTGTTTTTTGCTATTTTGGGCCCTATTGAATAATGAATGTTTTGAATTTTCTGCAAAAGTAAAGTAGTTACAAACTCATCCTTTTAGATTCTTGTTTGGGCTCATGAGAGGAGTAGAAAAACGTCAAAAATTTAAATCCTGCATGATTCTATCAAGAAATGTGAGTGTTCATTCAAACCGCTGCTTTTTGCTATTGGTCCCTAATGAATAATGAATGTTTTGAATTTTCTCCAAAAGTAAAGTAGTTGCAAACTAATCCTTCCAGAGTCTTGTTTGGGCTCATGAGAGTAGAAAAACGTCAAAAATTTCAATCCTGCACAATTCTACCAAGAAATGTGAGTGTCCATTCAAACTGCTGCTTTTTGCTATTGGGCCCTATTGAATAATGAATGTTTTGAATTTTCTCCAAAAGTAAATTAGTTGCAAAGTCATGCTTTTATAGTCTTGTTTGGGCTCATGAGAGGAGTAGAAAAACATCAAAAATTTCAATCCTGCATGATAATACCAAGAAATGTGATTATTCATTCAAAACGCTTCTGTTACGGTTCTAAGTAGGAACCAGAGAGTGGACCCTCTGGGTCGTGGCTCCAGAGCCCCCGAGGGCGAGCGGCCCAGGTGATGACCACCCCCTATACAGGGAGTGTTAGGGGCAGGCCCAAGGGGGGTGAGACCACGACAGCCGGAACCAAAGGGACGACCCAGGGAGTGTACAGAGGGAAAGGCCAAAGGATACTGACTAGAGTAGACCCGAAGCAGGAGGGAACAGAACGTAGGGAACCAGGACCGATCAGGATGGAGCCAGAGCAGGAACGCTGGAAGAAGGAAGGAAGGAAGGTTAGGGGGGACTGACCTAGGGGTACAGATGGAACCCTAGCTAAGGGGCTACCGACGACAGCAGCAGGGAAGGACCAGGCGAGTGTCAGGCACGGAGGCAGCAGAGGGAACTGAGACTAGGAGAGAGGGGGGACCTGAGAGTCGGGGCGACGCTGCGCAGGAACGCTAAGCGCCACAGAGAAAGACAAACAGGCGTCTTACCATTCAAGATGCCAGACAGAAATACCCGGTGGGCACCGCCATGTTGGGGCGGAGCCACCGGGTCACGTGCTCCCAGGATGCCCCGCGGTCAGAAACGAGCGAGTGCGCATGTGCGTGCCTCTGACGCGCCGTGACCCTGCAAAGCCAGACAGGGCACGGCGCGAGGATGAAGGAGGGATGCACCGGGAGGAGGGGGACCCCAGGTGAGCATCGGGGCGCGTAATAGCTGCTTTTTGCACTTTGCTGTGTGTATGGCGAAGTGTCCTGCTCCCTCCAAACTCAAAGTACCTCAGATTTACACCTGGCTCCAAGTAGGCCTCGGCCTACTACCTGATTTTCCCTGGGCTCCGACAACGCCAGTTGGTGCTCAGAAGTGCTGTCCGCACAGACAAAACACTCGCTCATGTGTAAGTGGGGTTCGGCAACGTCAGCTGATCCCCTGCTGTGTGTACGGCAAACTCTCCTGCTGCCTACTTGTAGTGGAAAAGTGGACAGAGCAGGAGACATTGCCTGACTCACCTCTATGGAGAAGCTGCTGTTACAGAACCCCAGTAACACAGGAACAAGTGTGGGTTGTACAGACGGCATTTCAGAGCAGCAACTGGTGTGTTTGGAAGCCAGAGGAAATACTCGAAGCAGAGTGAAGACAGAGGCCTAATTGGAGTACGTTGACAGTTAGTAGTAGTGTAGAAACAATCAAAAACTGCCACCAAGTAGGCCTCAGTCTACTACCTGATTTTCCCTGGGCTCCGACGCCGCCAGTTGGTGCTCAGAAGTGCTGTACGCACAGACAAAACACTCGCTCATGTGTAAATGGGGTTCGGTAAGGTCAGCTGATCCCCTGCTGTGTGTACGGCAAACTCTCCTGCTGCCTACAACTTCTGACTACCTCTGATTTAATATGTTCTCCGATTTGCCCTCTGTCTCCACTCTGTTTTGAGTATTTCCTCTGGCCTACAACACCACCTGTTTCTGCTCTCAAGTGCCGTCTGCACAATCAACACTTGTTCCTGTGTTACCTGGGTCGTGTAACATCTGCTCATCTCCAGAGGTGAGTCCGGCAATGTCTCCTGCTTTGTCTACATTCCCACTACTTGTAGTGGAAAAGTGGACAGAGCAGGAGACATTGCCTGACTCACCTCTATGGAGAAGCTGCTGTTACAGAACCCCAGTAACACAGGAACAAGTGTGGGTTGTACAGACGGCATTTCAGAGCAGCAACTGGTGTGTTTGGAAGCCAGAGGAAATACTCGAAGCAGAGTGAAGACAGAGGCCTAATTGGAGTACGTTGACAGTTAGTAGTAGTGTAGAAACAATCAAAAACTGCCACCAAGTAGGCCTCAGCCTACTACCTGATTTTCCCTGGGCTCCGACGCCGCCAGTTGGTGCTCAGAAGTGCTGTACGCACAGACAAAACACTCGCTCATGTGTAAATGGGGTTCGGTAAGGTCAGCTGATCCCCTGCTGTGTGTATGGCAAAGTGTCCTGCTCCCTCCATAGTCAAACAACCTCAGATTTACACCTGGCTCCAAGTAGGCCTCGGCCTACTACCTGATTTTCCCTGGGCTCCGACAACGCCAGTTGGTGCTCAGAAGTGCTGTCTGCACAGACAAAACACTCGCTCATGTGTAAGTGGGGTTCGGTAACGTCAGCTGATCCCCTGCTGTGTGTACGGCAAACTCTCCTGCTGCCTACAACTTCTGACTACCTCTGATTTAATATGTTCTCCGATTTGCCCTCTGTCTCCACTCTGTTTTGAGTATTTCCTCCGGCCTACAACACCGCCTGTTTCTGCTCTCAAGTGCCGTCTGCACAATCAACACTTGTTCCTATGTTACCTGGGTCCTGTAACATCTGCTCATCTCCAGAGGTGAGTCCGGCAATGTCTCCTGCTTTGTCTACATTCCCGCTACTTGTAGTGGAAAAGTGGACAGAGCAGGAGACATTGCCTGACTCACCTCTAGGGAGAAGCTGCTGTTACAGAACCCCAGTAACACAGGAACAAGTGTGGGTTGTGCAGACGGCATTTCAGAGCAGCAACTAGTGTGGTTTGAAGCCAGAGGAAATACTCAAAACAGAGTGAAGACAGAGGCCTAATTGGAGTACATTGACAGTTAGTAGTAGTCTAGAAACAATCTAAAACTGCCACCAAGTAGGCCTCAGCCTGCTGACGCTTTCCACTAGCTGCTCGATAGGGGGACACCTCGTGTGCAACAGTGGCAGCTGCAGATGGAGTGCTCGTACGACTGCGCTCTGTGGACGAGCTTTCGCTTCTGGAGGAGCAGGAGGAGGAGGAGGGTCGAATGCCTACAGCCAACTGTTTCCTATACCGTGGGCTAGGCAGCACTGTCCCACCACCGCTGTCACCTGTGGACCCTGCATCCACCACATTAACCCAGTGCGCCGTGATGGACACGTAACGGCCCTGGCCATGCCGACTGGACCATGCATCAGTTGTGAGGTGCACCTTTCCGCTCACTGACTGCTTGAGTGCATGGACAATGCGGTCTTTCACATGATGGTGGAGGGCTGGGATGGCTTTGCGAGAGAAGAAGTGGCGACTGGGTAGGTCATAGCGTGGTACTGCATAGGCCATGAGTTCGCGGAAAGCTGCGCTTTCCACCAACCGAAAGGGCATCATCTCAAACGAGATTAGTTTGGCAATGTGGGCGTTCAAACCCAGTGTACGCGGATGAGAGACTGAGTACTTTCTTGACCTACTCATAGTGTCTGGGAGGGTGAGCTGGATTTGAGAGCGGCATATGGTGGAAGTAGCGGTGGACAGGGTGGACTGAGAGAGGGTTGATGATGGTGATGGAGTTGTTGTTCTTACTGATGGCCTAGAATCAGTCTTTCGTTGATATAACAGTGGGATTCCCTGACTGCTGTGGCCTTGCAATGACACCTCAACATTTGCTGCTGTGCTAACCGGTGGGCTTACAGTGGGGGAAACAATGTAGCGTTGCTGACTACCTTCGTTGTGATCAGTTGCACATGTGGCACTTGAGGTTTGGTGTTGTGTCCACGCTTGCAAGTGCATGCTGGTTAAATGTCTAAGCATGCAACTGGTATTCAAATTTTTCAGATTTTTCCCTCGGCTAAAGGTCTTTGCGCACTTCTTACAGATAACCTTGGCCTGATCATGAGGATTTTGTTCAAAAAAGTGCCACACTGCACTCTTCCTACTTTGGAAGACATTTTGCGGCCTAGCACGCTGTGATCTTTTGACCCTCTGGACAAGCTGTCCAGCAACTCTTTTGATGTTTGGAACCTGTCTTTGGAGTGCTCTGGGCCTGCCGGATAACAGCTGTTGCGATGTCGATGTCTGCTGTGGATGCTCCTCATCTGAGCTATTGGAAGCAGCACCCTCTTCCCCCAATGGATGCCAATCTGGGTCAACAACTGGGTCATCCATCACCTCCTCTTCAATGTCATGTGCACCTTCCTCTGTGTCACCGCGTATGGTGGTATAGTGTGCGGGAAGGGGCACCTGAGTCTCATCAGGGTCAGAATCTGGCTCTGTACACTGCGAGGACAATGTAGTGCTCTGAGTGAATGTACCAGCAGAATCATCTATCAGCGGCTGTGCATCAGTGCACTCCATGTCAGATTCATCTTGGCCTGGGAAATTCACCATTTCACTTGATAATCCTGCCATGGTATGTGAAAACAGCTCCATGGAGTAATCAGTAGTATGGCCTGCGTCATCCTTCAATCTTGGTGGGGGTGAAGGACACAAGGAAAGGTGTGGTTCATGAACATGAGCCTCCAATGACGACTCAGTGCTTTTACTTTTTACAACTGAAGAAGAGGAGGCGATAGAGCTGGAGGCTGAGTCAGCAATGTAAGACAAAACTTTTTCCTGATGCTCTGGCTTTAAAAGCGGTTTGCCAACTCCTAGAAAACTAAGCCTTCGAAGCCTTATGGAGCCAGACGATGATGCAGGCTCAACACCTCCCGCATTCGGTCCTATTTTGCTCTTGCCACTACCATCAGATCCACCACCAACACCATCATTACCAGCTGCCAACCCCCGCCCAATTCCACGGCCTCTTCCACCAGACTTCCTCATTTTTTGTAGAAATGTAGACAAAATCCAACAAACTATATAGTAATGTAAAACAAGGTACAAGGTGTCTATAGGACAGGGGAGATTTTGATTTTCTGCACACACTTGTGGACACTGGACACTTTTGGATTGTGTGAGGCCCACTGAATATCTGAGCGCTCTGTCACAGGCTCGATGGCACAGGTGTGAAGAAAGTGACTAGAGGATAAGGGAGATTTTGAATTTCTGCACACACTTGTGGACACTGGACACTTTTGGATTGTGTGAGGCCCACTGAATATCACAGCGCTATGTCACAGGCAGCAATTGGCTAGTGTATCACAAACTACAAGGTGTATGTAGAATTGGGCAGAATAGGAATCTCCCTAGAGTGTAGGTCTGTAAGAACGGAACAAGTCCTTATCCTTCCACAGTGACACACAGATAGCTTCACTGTGGCCGTGATAACAGCCGTTACACGGTACTGAGAGGAGCGTGCACGTACACGGCTGTCCGGTGTACGTTAAATTGTCAAGCTCCGTGTTTTTTAAGTATACGGACTGACACACGCTGTCTCTCTATAGTTTTGAATGCAATCAAACAGCAAATATATTTAACTGTTTGAAAGCTAGACAAAGCTAGTAGGTGCAGGTCTGTAAGAACGGAACATGTCCTCGACTTATTCTCACAGTGACACTCAGCTTCACTGTGGCTGTGATAACAGCCGTTACACGGTACTGTGTGAGGAGCGTACACCGCTGTATGGTGTGAAAAAATGCACGCTCAATACCTCAGCAGGACAAAAAAAAAAAATTGGGATTGCTTTTAAAAAAGCAGTTTGCAGAGCAGTGGGTAAACAGCAATGCAGCTGTCAGGAAGCCTTAGAAGGCAGCCTAACAACCAACACCACTGATACACCACAATATAGCCTCCCCTTGCACTGCACACACAGTGACTGGTGTGTTGTACAGGCAAAATCGCTAGCAGCAGAAGCAGTTTTTTTTTCTTCTTCCCTGCCTAACGCTCTCCCTACAGAATCAGCAGCAACCTCTCCCTATGCTAAGATCGGCAGAAGTAAGATGGCGGTCGGCGTGCACGCCCTTTTATACCCCCTGTGACGCCCACCAAAGCAAGCCAATCACTTGCATGCCCTTCTGAAAGATGGTGGTGACCCATGCCTATGTCATCACGTTGCCCACAGTGTCCGTGGATCCTGATTGGCTGAAAAAGAGCGCAAAGCAAACTTATGAAACGCGACTTTGGAGCGTAAGTCGCCGACCTCGTGGCCGACCTCATCCTAGGGTCGGGTTTCGTTTCATGAAACCCGACTTTGCCAAAAGTCGGCGACTTTTGAAATTTTTCGACCCGTTTCGCTCAACTCTAGTGCCCATCAGCGCAGCCTGATCAGTGCCCATCAGCGCAGCCTGATCAGTGCCCGTCAGCGCAGCCTGATCAGTGCCCGTCAGCGCAGCCTGATCAGTGCCCGTCAGCGCAGCCTGATCAGTGCCCGTCAGCGCAGCCTGATCAGTGCCCGTCAGCGCAGCCTGATCAGTGCCCGTCAGCGCAGCCTGATCAGTGCCCGTCAGCGCAGCCTGATCAGTGCCCGTCAGCGCAGCCTGATCAGTGCCCATCAATGCAGCCTCACCAGTGCCCATATTGGTGGAACTCCACTTTTACCTCAGGCTCAGACTGGTGTGGAGCAAGAATGCCCAATAGGCAGCACTGGTCCCTAAAAGGCAGGTAAATGTCCCCAATAGATAGCACAGGTCCCCAATAAGCAGCACAGGTCCCCAATAGACAGGTAAATGTCCCCAATAGGCAGCATAGGTCCCCAATAGGCAGGTAAATGTCTCCAATAGGCAGCACAGGTCCCCAATAGGCAGGTAAATGTCCCCATTAGGCAGGTAAATGTCCCCAATAGGCAGCACAGGTCCCCATTAGGCAGCACAGGTCCCCAATAGGCAGGTAAATGTCTCCATTAGGCAGCACAGGTCTCCATTAGGCAGGTAAATGTCCCCATTAGGCATCACAGGTCCCCATTAGGCATCACAGGTCCCCATTAGGCAGGTAAATGTCCCCATTAGGCAGGTAAATGTCCCCATTAGGCAGGTAAATGTCTCCAATAGGCAGCACAGGTCCCCATTAGGCAGCACATGTCCCCAATAGGCAGGTAGATGTCCCCAATAGGCAGGTAGATGTCCCCAATAGGCAGCACAGGTCCCCAATAGGCAGCACAGTCCCCATTAGGCAGGTAAATGTCCCCATTAGGCAGGAAAATGTCCCCATTAGGCAGCACAGGTCCCCAATAGGCAGGTAAATGTCCCCATTAGGCAGCACAGGTCCCCATTAGGCAGCACAGGTCCCCATTAGGCATCACAGGTCGCCATTAGGCAGGTAAATGTCCCCATTAGGCAGGTAAATGTCCCCATTAGGCAGGTAAATGTCCCCATTAGGCAGGTAAGTGACCCCAATAGGACCCGGCGTTAAAAAAAAAAAAAAAAAAAACAGTACTCACCTATGTCCCCCGCTGCTCTGAAGAGGCGCCCGCTCATCTCAGTCTTCTTCCTGCACAGGCGGCGTGACGTCATCAGGCCGCGCAGGCGGCGTGATGACAATCACGCCGTCTGTGTGCACTGTGCTCTGCTGGATACGGAGGGCTGCGTAACGCCTTTCCTCCGCTCCTCGTCCAGCCCGCGATTACAGGGCCCGCCGGCATTGAACTGCAGTGCAGTTCTTGAGTTCAATGTCGGCCTGGCGGGGGGCCGGATAAGAGTCCTTGGTGGGCCGCATGTGGCCCGCGGGCCGTAGTTTGAGGACCCCTGCTCTAAAAGGATGAGCTTGCAACTACTTTACTTTTGGAGAACATTCAAAACATTCATTATCCAATAGAGCCAAATAGCAAAAAGCAGCATTTTGAATGAACAATCACATTTCTTGGTAGAATCATGCATGATTGAAATTTTTGATGTTTTTCTACTCCTCTCAACAGCCCAAACAAGTTTCTAAAAGGATGAGTTTGCAACTACTTTACTTTTGGAGAAAATTCAAAACATTCATTATTCAATAGAGCCCAAAATAGCAAAAACCAGCGGTTTGAATGAACACTCACATTTCTTGGTAGAATCGTGCAGGATTGAAATTTTTGATGTTTTTCTACTCCTCTCATGAGCCCAAACAAGACTGTAAAAGGATGAGCTTGCAACTACTTTACTTTTGGAGAAAATTCAAAACATTCATTATTCAGTAGAGCCCAAAAGAGCAAAAACCAGCGGTTTGAATGAACACTCACATTTCTTGGTAGAATTGTGCAGGATTGAAATTTTTGTTTTTCTACTCGTCTCATGAGCCCAAACAACATAGTAACATAGTTATTAAGGTTGAAGGGAGACTTTAAGTCCATCTAGTTCAACCCATATCCTATCCTAACTTGCCCTAACATATTGATCCAGAGGAAGGCAAAAAAAACCCATGTGGCAACAAGTAAGCTTCACATTGGGGAAAAAAATTCCTTCCTGACTCCACATACGGCAATCAGACTTGCTCCCTGGATCAACGCAATATTAAGGAAACTAGTGTATATACCCTGTAATATTATACTTTTCAAGAAAGGCATCCAGTCCCTTCTTAAATTTTAGTAGGGAATCACTCATTACAACATCATATGGCAGAGAGTTCCATAGTCTCACTGCTCTTACAGTAAAGAATCCGCATCTGTGAGTATGCTTAAACCTTCTTTCCTCCAGACGTAGAGGATGCCCCCTTGTCCCTGTCACAGGTCTAAGAGTAAAAAGATCATTAGAAAGCTCTTGGTATTGTCCCCGCATATATTTATACATTGTAATAAGATCACCCCTAAGCCTTCGATTCTCCAAACTAAATAACCCCAAATGTAATAACCTGTCTTGGTATTGCAGACCCCCTAGTTCCCTAATAACCTTGGTCGCTCTTCTCTGCACCCGCTCCAGTTCAGCTATGTCTTTCTTATACACCGGAGACCAGAACTGTACACAGTATTCTAAGTGTGGTCGCACTAGTGACTTATATAGAGGTAAAATTATGTTCTCCTCCTGAGCATCTATGCCTCTTTTAATGCATCCCATTATTTTATTTGCCTTTGCAGCAGCTGCCTGACACTGGCCGCTAAATGTGAGTTTGTCGTCCACCCATACACCCACACATACAAACAAGACTCTAAAAGGATGAGTTTGCAACTACTTTACTTTTGGAGAAAATTCAAAACATTCATTATTCAATAGGGCCCAAAATAGCAAAAACCAGCGGTTTGAATGAACACTCACATTTCTTGGTAGAATCGTTCAGGATTGAAATTTTTGATGTTTTTCTACTCCTCTCACGAGCCCAAACAAGACTCTAAAAGGATGAGATTGCAACTACTTTACTTTTTGAGAAAATTCAAAACATTCAATTATTCAATAGAGCCCAATAGCAAAAAGCAGCGTTTTGAAAGAATCATGCAGGATTGAAATTTTTGATGTTTTTTTTACTCCTCTCAACAGCCCAAACAAGTTTCTAAAAGGATGAGTTTGCAACTACTTTACTTTTGGAGAAAATTCAAAACATTCATTATTCAATAGAGCCCAATAGCAAAAAGGAGCGTTTTGAATGAACAATCACATTTCTTGGTAGAATCATGCAGGATTGAAATTTTTGATGGTTTTTTACTCCTCTCAACAGCCCAAACAAGTTTCTAAAAGGATGAGTTTGCAAACTACTTTACTTTTGGAGAAAATTCGAAGGGGCGTGGCTTGCAGGGGAGTAGAGCGGACGTGTTTTCCAGGAGATCCTGCTTTCCCCTACTCTAAGCTTACTAAAAGACTGCCAACTTGTGGAATAAACGGCCACAGATTAATAAGAAGATGCCTAAGAGGTGCAGCAAGAAGAATAGAAAGGTCCCAGTGTGAAGAGACCGAACAACGGGTCCAAGAAGCCTGGGGAGCCTGTCGGGCCCAAGCCTCCACGCTGGATGTAAACAACCCAGCCATGTGAGTGATCAACGCAGCGGGAGGAAAAAACAAGGAGCCAGTGAGATCCAGAGGGCAGATCAGACCTCAACGGTGAACTCCTTTGGATGCAGAGAGACCCCGACACTGGCTGACGCTGTTTTAGGAGGAGGTCGGCAGACCGCGCTGAATGCTGGAGCTGCGCGGTGGCAGGGGAGAAGCGGCGGTGGAGTCTCTGCAGCGTCGCAGATGGAATATGCTGGGATAGCTTCAGACAGATCCTCTTCATCTGGAAGCCAAAGTGGACGTGTGGAGACTGTGGCAGCGTGATCCTCGGCAGCTGGAGCGGTCCCCGCTTCACAAGATCAAAGCGGGGAGACCGCGGTGATGGCTGAAGCCGCGTGGCAGCAGAGAAGGAGCGGCGGTGGAGATGTTGCGGCATCGCTGCTGGGATCAGCTGTGCCGCCCTCCGAGGGATTTTCTGCACCAGGAAATCCACGTGGACTTGCGGCGACGTCGGCGGTGAGGTCCTCGGCACTTGAAGCAGCCCCCGCTTTGAAAGATCAAGGCGGGGAGACCGCGGTGAAAGCCGAGGCCGCGCGGCAAGGGAGAAATGGCGGCGGGAATTCCCCTTCCTCCCCGACAAGCGGTACTGGTGAGTCGCCTCTCTACGGCCGATTTGGGGACATTAAGAAGCAGTCAGGGGCCCGGTCAGTGGCTCGTACATGGGCGCTGGGGGCTCCTAAGATCAAACCGGTATCGGCTTCGGGGGAGATCTTTGATCAGCTGACAGCGGCAGATGCTGCAGCCGCGCGGCCATTAAAATACAATGGTGCTGAGGCCCTTACACCTATGTTGGACTCGGGGAACCACACAGCACTATCAGCGGTGGGTCCCTACACCTTGGAAGAAGTAACGGAGGAGGCGCTGATGCGGGGAGATGATTAACGCATCGCAACAGTGTGAACAATCTGATATATCCTTTTCATATAGGGTGCTGGCGGCGGGGTCTCCTGGGCACAGTGCAACCCAGGTCACAGCTAATAATAATCAGAGGAAAAGCTGGGAAAGAGTGTCTGGTGTTGTGGCTGGGCTACAGGAGAGTTGTAGCGGAGCTGAAAAACCAGCATTACCGCTATTTAAACCTACTATAGATTTATCATTATGCACATCTGTTGTACCATTAACACCTTCTATTAAACATCTCAATAGTGTTTTGCGACATGATGCAGCGGAATTTATACCAGTAAACATACCTAAACAACTATTTAATGGGGAGATGGGATCATCATGCTGTGGGGGAGCTCAGTCATCCTGTGGGATAGATTTTAATATGGGATTTCAAAAAAATCTAGGAGACAAGCAATTTTTAGACTCTGGTATTGATAAGGGGCTGCAAAAAAATAGCTTTCATGGAAAACTAGTTAACGCTGCCTTTGGAAAGGAAGAGTTTGGGGAGGATAATATTTTCCAGTCTATGAAGGAAGAGTCAAGTGCTTTGTTTGCTCAACTTGAAAATGCCCTCCTCACTTTATACACTAATAGGGAGTTTTCTTCAAATGACCAGTCGGGTCTAAAATATAATAAGTCAGAAACATCGTCTGACGGTGGGGAGGAATCAGAAAATGCAGACTCGGAGGCCTTTGGGGAGGAGGTAGCCTCTCTCGGGGACTCAGAAAATGATCTGATTGATTCAGTTGATATAAGCGATACGGATGAGGCATCTTCGATACGTTCCTTTATTTCTGAGAACTCTATCAGTTATGGAGAATCTGGTGATAATAAGTCTTCTCAAGATGATAAAACTGATATAGCTCAAGAAAAGACGGAGACTGATGTTAAGGAGGTATTTACTGATCCATTCTCGCTACATAATATATTGGTTCCTGGGAGTTTCCCCGCTGAGGATTTCCTGATTAAATCATGCAAAACTTTCTTGATTTCGTTGAATGATCTGGGGATTAGCAGTGTGGAGGACCCGGGAATAGACAAAATTAAAATATTAGGAAACTCGATTAAGCAGCTTATGAAAAGTATCTTTTCAATTATAGTCAGCGAGAATGTAATAAAACCTAACACCACACCTGACATTTCCCTCTCTACAGTAAAATCTACGTTTAAACAATCTGAACTCTCCTCCTCTATTGAAGCATCAAAATTTCACGAGCTCTCGGATTCTTTGAGGGATATACAGAAGGAGATTGCCTCATTCAGATGTTCTTTGTCCAATTTTGAGGATTTGAAGAGGAAAAATAATGTAAAAATCAGGGGTATTCCCGAGTCAGTTCAACCAACTAGATTGAGGGAGTATGTTTCCTCAATGATGTCTTACTTATTTCCGGAAACTAAAGGAAAAAATCTAATTGAAAAAATATTTAGGATTCGTAGACCTTCCTCCCTGCCGTCTGACTTAACTAGAGATGTTATTGTCTCATTTTATCCTAACTGGGTTAGAAACACCCTCCTTGGTTTCACAAAAAATTCTAGTTTTCTTTCGTCTCCCTATAAAAACTTAGTTTTCTTTAAGGATCTGTGTAAAAACACCATACAAAAACGCAGGTCATTTTTACAAACAACAACTGAGCTTCGCCGGGCTAGTATTGACTATAATTGGTCCCAAAATTCTACATTAATCGTGAGATATGCTTCAAACATAATTCATATTCTGTCTCCGCGGGATGGTATAGACTTCCTTAGAGATTCTGGACTTATTTCTAATAATCATCTTCCCAAAAATTTACATCCATCTGTGCAAGACCTCCGTTTACATCATACCTGAACTTGGGATCTCGCTTGGATTTTATTATCGTGAAACTTTGGACTCACTTGGACCTTTCAAAAGCTTTTCACATATATGTCGGATTATAATTGTGATCTGTGGTTTATATTCCATGAGCAGATTTGAGAAAAAAGCTGAACTTTCCCCCTACATGGTCCATGGGTATCGTTTACTCGGACCAATAACGACGGGTTTACTTACCACTACGTTTCTAGTGCTTAGGAAATATTTAAGTGTTAGGTTTAGGTTTATTAGTATCATTAATACCTTTTATAAATGTCATGTGACAGATGCAGAGGCTTACTACGGTTTGAGGCATTTGAAAGCGGACTTAAAGCGTTATTCACTTTTTTTGGGTATATTAATGTATGTATGCCTGTCCAAAATACTTTGGGGGCTTATAACCCCCAATTCAATACTCAATAGATAACTGTTAGTTTGTCCTGTCTCTTCCTTATGGGGTATGTTCATGCCCATTCATATTGAGGAGACATGACCCCTTTAGATTTATAGTTAGACGACTTTATAGCAACTTATTTCTACATATAACTTACTGTTATGTTTCCCCTTGTTCCGTCCTTACCCTTCCTTCTGTTTTTCACTTTGTATGTTTTATTGAAGCAACTTCAAACCCATTCCGAAACCCCTACCCTTTTCTTCCCTTGACATTATGAATGTATCTGCTACTTGTAAAGTCATGTTATTATACTACTGTTACTTCATACTCCTACTGAATATACTCAAGGTATCACAATACTGTTAATTTTGTATACCCTACGACTATAGGTATGATGTACAAATACTACTGTTACTTTTATGTAAAATGTTAATAAAGTTGTTTGAAAATGGAGAAAATTCAAAACATTCGTTATTCAACAGGGCCCAAAATAGCAAAAAGCAGCAGTTTGAATGAACACTCATATTTCTTGGTAGAACCGTGCAGGATTGAAATTTTTGATGTTTTTCTACTCGTCTCATGAGCCCAAACAAGATTCTAAAAGGATGAGCTTGCAACTACTTTACTTTTGGAGAAAATTCAAAACATTCATTATTCAATAGGGACCAATAGCAAAAAGCAGCGGTTTGAATGAACACTCACATTCCTTGGTAGAATCGTGCAGGATTGAAATTTTTGATGTTTTTCTACTACTCTCAATAGCCAAAACAAGTTTCTAAAAGGATGAGCTTGCAACTACTTTACTTTTGGAGAAAATTCAAAACATTCATTATTCAATAGGGCCCAAAATAGCAAAAAGCAGCGGTTTGAATGAACACTCACATTTCTTGGTAGAATCGTGCAGGATTGAAATGTTTGATGTTTTTCTACTCCTCTCATGAGCCCAAACAAGACTGTAAAAGGATGAGTTTGCAACTACTTTTACTTTTGGAGAAAATTCAAAACATTCATTATTCAACAGGGCCCAAAATAGCAAAAAGCAGCGGTTTGAATGAACACTCACATTTCTTGGTAGAATCTTGCAGGATTGAAATGTTTGATGTTTTTCTACTCCTCTCATGAGCCCAAATAAGACTCTAAAAGGATGAGTTTGCAACTACTTTACTTTTGGAGAAAATTCAAAACATTCATTATTGAATAGGGTCTTAGAGCAAAAAGCAGCGTTTTGAATGAACACTCACATTTCTTGGTTGAATTGTGCAGGATTGAAATTTTTGATGTTTTTCTACTCCTCTCAACAGCCCAAACAAGTTTCTAAAAGAATGAGTTTGCAACTACTTAACTTTTGGAGAAAATTCAAAACATTCATTATTCAATAGGGCCCAATAGCAAAAAGCAGCGGTTTGAATGAACAATCACATTTCTTGGTAGAATCGTGCAGGATTGAAATTTTTGACGTTTTTCTACTCTCATGAGCCAAAACAAGACTCTAAAAGGATGAGTTTGCAACTGCTTTACTTTTGGAGACAATTCAAAACATTCATTATTCAATAGAGCCCTAAATGGCAAAAAGCAGCGTTTTGAATGAACAATCACATTTCTTAGTAGAATCATGCAGGATTGAAAATTTTGATGTTATTTTACTCCTCTCAACAGCCCAAACAAGTTTCTAAAAGGATGAGTTTGCAACTACTTTACTTTTGGAGAAAATTCAAAACATTCATTATTCAATAGGGTCTTAATAGCAAAAAGCAGCATTTTGAATGAGCAATCACAGTTCTTGGTAGAATCGTGCAGGATTGAAATTTTTGATGCTTTTCTACTCCTCTCATGAGTCCAAACGAGTCTCTAGAAGGATGAGCTTGCAACTACTTTACTTTTGGAGAAAATACAAAACATTCATTATTCAAAAGGGTCTAATAGCAAAAAGCAGCGTTTTGAATGAACAGAAGGATATTGGATTTACTGTTCAATTTTGAATTAATTCATATATGAATTAAATGTAAAAGAAACAATTTATCTGGCGAGATAGTTGAATGTTCGGCCTACGTCCACCTGTCTGACAGACGGTATTCTAGTGGCTTGTAGTTGCTCTGCAATTAGTTTTTCTTGGTCCAAGATGTACATTTCCAAGACCTTTGCCTTGATTTAACTTGACCAACTCTGCTACAGCAAGTGTTATTCACCTCTATATGGAAGGCATTGCACTGCATTCGATCTGTCATTTAAATAATGATCTGTCTCGGCCTTTGCTGCTTGGTAGGTACAGGTGTGATAAGCTGCAGTAATGTGTTTGGATAGATACATTTCTGCACATCCACCTGCTACACAGCCTGCAGCCCTTTCCCCTCAGTACTTCCCCAGCCTTAATTCAAGCATCACATGTGTAGCTAAGTTATTTAATTCCTACCACCTCCCTCATGCAATGATATGTCATTTCATTTTTGAAACATTGTCCCCCTCTTGTGACCTTCCAACTTTTCAATTTTGAAATTTACAGTTCAATTTTGAATTAATTCATATATGAATTAAATGGAAAAGATACAATTTATCTGGCAAGTTATTTGCATGTTCGGCCTACGTCCAAATGTCTGACAGACGGTATTCTAGTGGCTTGTAGCAACAGCTAGGTGCGCTGCTTGCCTGCAGTAAATAGGATGTGTTCCATCCATAGAAAACTATGATAGGATGCATTCCATTCATAGAACACTATGCTAGGATGTGTTCTATTCATGGAACACTTTGGATCACTGGAACAATGGGACCACGTGTCACAATGGGCAGCCCAGAGTCTGTACCAGCTGCGCAATAGTAGTCCGCTTCAGTCTGCTGAGGGAGACTCAGCAGACAGGTGGGGGGTATGATCGCTTGTTGGTTACAACATCCAGCACCAGGAGAGTTAAAGCAAGACATTTCTTTCAGGGAGGGTAGAGGGGCGGTGTAGGAGCAGTGCTCCTCTGGCCTCTTTCCTAGTATTGAAGCGCGTTTGACCATGAGGGGAGGGTGGCCATTGTTTCCCACAGCAACAATCAATTAGATAAATCACAAAACTGGATTGACATGTTAGCTTAAAATTAATGTCATATACTCTATAATTATCACTATTTGAATAAAAGGTATTTACATTATCACTGATCCATAAACAAGCATTTTTTGTTTTTACATTTAAAGGAAACTCTTATGTGCTTCTGGAAGGTACTTTTTCCTGCATTCGGGGCATTTTTGTCTCCTACATCCCTAATTCTACTGGGGGCTAAAATGTTTTATAGGGATGGCGCCCTCCTAAAGGTAACCACTGGTCTAGTTGGTAATACTTTCTGACAGACTGGGTAATTTAGTAGGACCTTTCAGTGCTTCTGTATTATAGTGCCATTTTGGGAAGAAAAGGTTGTGATGAAATTAGTGGCATAGTATTAATTTGTAGATTTTTTATTGTCTGTCCCATGTATTAAACTACTTTGTGAAATTCCCTTTGCCTCTGAGTATGTTTTTTTACTAATTTTTTTAGGATATTCACGCTCTAAAAATCTCTCTCTTAGACATTTACTTTGACATTTCTGTCCTTGTGTGGTCAGTGCGGATACATTGAAAAACCTGGTCTTTTTCTTCCTCCTTTGTGATAGTGTTTGACTAGTGTGACCAACTTTTTACTATTGAGGCTGCCTATAAAGCATCAGTAGTAAAAAGATCTAATGTTAAAAATAATTAAAAAAATAAAAAATCGTGTCATTCTCACCTTCCGACGTCCCACGCAGCGTTCCCGATCATCGCGATGCCCTCGGCAGGTCCCGTTCCCATTTGATGACATCGCGGTCTCGCGACACTGCTACGGTATTGCGAGACTGCGACGTCATCAAAGGTCATTATCGCAATGCATCACTTGGAATGGGACCTGCCCGGAGCATTGCTGAGGCCTGGTGACGCTGCGAGGGACATCGAAAGGTGAGAATATCACCATTTTTTTATTTTAATTCTATTTTTTACAGGTATATGGTACACAGAGCCTGGAGGAGAATCTCCTCTCTTCCAAACAGTGGGTACAATCCGCAAATGTTCTGCTTACTTTTCGCATGGTGAGCATAGCCTCATGCGGAAAGAAAGCAGAACAATGCATTCCTACGTGCGCAGAATTCCCACGATTCCGCATAAGGAATGAGCATGTTGCGTATCTTTCTGCAATGCAATTCCGCCACGGAAAAATCCGCAGCATTAGGAAAGCATATGCGGAATGCTATATGATTGCATGGGATGCTTTTTTTTGCGTTTTTGCAGCAAAATCGCACGTTTAAAATCGCAGCGAAAACGCAAAAAAATGCTACGTCTGAACACAGCCTTAGGGTGTGTGCACACGCTGTGGATTCTGCTGCGGATCCGCATCAGTTTTGGCCCTGCGGACCCGCAGCAGAAACCATACGCTACCATAATATCCTATGGATATCAAAAACCGCAGCGCAGATGGTGCAGATTTTTCCACGCGGATTTGCTGCGTTTAATAAACCGCAGAAAAAATTGACATGTCAATTCTTTCTGCGGATTTGGCTGCAGTTTACCATCTCCTCCACTGTAGAGATGATAAACTGCAAGGCAAAACCGCAGGCTAATCCACAGGTAAAACTGCAGGTCTTTTGACCTGTAGATTTATCTACGAATTTTACAAAATCCTCGCGGCCAAATCCGCAGAGCATTCCACAGCGTGTGCACATACACTAATGCCTGCCTCTTAACAGCTTCTTTCTTCCTAGGTGCAGCTCCTGTGCTGCTGTCTGGGCTTCTTCTCTGTGCAGTGCACTCAGCTTATCAGATGCTTGTTAACCCCTTCTGGCCCTGCAAGCTGCGCTAGACTTGAGGAAGTGGACGTCTGATGTACTGATCACTGCAGTAAGAAGCAGGACCGGAGCTCCAAGCATCACAGCACTGAGCACATGGAGTCTCCTCCTCCCCTTGCCCTATCTCTGTTACGTCGCTGCATCCCGGATCAGGAGTTGGACATCAGACCGCAGCCACAAATTTCATGTGGCGGCCGTGATTTTTAGCAGCTGACAGCGTGAAGAGGATTACTGATCGTGTGTCCCACTACAGGGTTCGGCCGTTCTGGCATTTTCCAGAAATGCCCAATGGCCAGTCCGGCCCTGGGTGTAATAAGCTGCAGTAATGTGTTTAGCTTTGGATGCAAATGTGGTAGGGGCCGGGCTTCAGGGGTGGACCATTGCTTACCCTGCAGTGCGTGTTTGTGGTCGTTAGGAGGACGATGAATAAAATCCGGAACTGTTACAAGTGAAATCTGTTTCCGCCTCGTCCTTGAAACGCCTCGTATCTGTGTCATCTGGACAGGGTAAGCAGTGGTCCACCCCCGAAGCCCGGCCCCTACCACATTTGCATCCAAAGCTAAACACATTACTGCAGCTAATTACACCCAGGGCCGGACTGGCCATCGGGCATTACTGGAAAATGCCAGAACGGCCGAACCCTGTAGTGGGACGCACGATCAGTAATCCTCTTCACGCTGTCAGCTGCTAAAAATCACGGCCGCCACATGAAATTTGTGGCTGCGGTCTGATGTCCAACTCCTGATCCGGGATGCAGCGACGTAACAGAGATAGGGCAAGGGGAGGAGACTCAATGTGCTCAGTGCTGTGCTGCTTGGAGCTCTGGTCCTGCTTCTTATTGCAGTGATCAGTACATCAGACGTCCACTTCCTCAAGTCTAGCGCAGCTTGCAGGGCCAGAAGGGGTTAACAAGCATCTGATAAGCTGAGTGCACTGCACAGAGAAGAATCCCAGACAGCAGCACAGGAGCTGCACCTAGGAAGAAAGAAGCTGTTAAGAGGCAGGCATTAGTGTACGTGCACACGCTGTGGAATGCTCTGTGGATTTGGCCGTGCGGATTTTGTAAAATTTGTAAATAAATCTGCAGGTCAAAAGACCTGCAGTTTTACCTGTGGATTAGCCTGCGGTTTATCATCTCTACAATGGAGGAGATGGTAAACTGCAGCCGAATCCGCAGAAAGAATTGACATGTCAATTTTTACTGCGGTTTAGAAACCGCAGCAAATCCGCGTGGAGAAATCTGCACCGTCTGCACTGCAGTTTTTGATATCCATAGGATATTATGGTAGTGTACACCGCAGCAGAAACTGCTGCGGATCCGCAGCAGAATCCACAGCGTGTGCACACACCCTAAGGCTGTGTTCACACATAGCATTTTTTTGCATTTTCGCTGCGATTTTAAACGCACGATTTTGCTGCAAAAACACAAAAAAAAGCATCCCATGCAATCCTGTAGTATTCCGCACATGCTTTCCTAATGCCGTGGATTTTTCCATGGCGGAATTTCATTGCGGAAAGATACACAGCATGCTCATTCTTTGTGCAGAATCGCGGGAATGCCGCGCATATAGGAATGCATTGCTCTGCTTTCTTTCTGCATGAGGCTATGCTCACCATGCAAAAAGTAAGCAGATTATTTGCGGATTGTACCCACTGTTTGGAAGAGAGGAGATTCTCCTCCAGGCTCTGGGTACCATATACCTGTAAAAAATAGAATTAAAATAAAAAAGTGGTGATCTTCTCACCTTCCGATGTCCCTTGCAGCGTCACCAGGCCTCAGCGATGCTACGGGCAGGTCCCATTCCAAGTGATGCATTGCAACAATGACCTTTGACGACGTTGCAGTCTCGCGATACTGTAGCAGTGTCGCGAGACCGCGATGTCATCAAATGGGAACGGGACCTGCCGGGAGCATCGCGATGATCAGGAACGCTGCGTGGGACGTCGGAAGGTGAGAATGACACGATTTTTTATTTTTTTAATTATTTTTAACATTAGATCTTTTTACTACTGATGCTTCATAGGCAGCCTCAATAGTAAAAAGTTGGTCACACTAGTCAAACACTATCACAAAGGAGGAAGAAAAAGACCAGGTTTTTCAATGTATCCGCACTGACCACACAAGGACAGAAATGTCAAAGTAAATGTCTAAGAGAGAAATTTTTAGAGCGTGAATACCCTAAAAAATTAGTAAAAAAAGCATAATCAGAGGAAATGGGAATTTCACAAAGTAGTTTAATACATGGGACAGACAATAAAAAATCTACAGATGAATACTATACCACTAATTTCATCACAACCTTTTCTTCCCAAAATGGCACTTTCTCAGGAATATAATACAGAAGCACTGAAAGGTCCTACTAAATTACCCAGTCTGTCAGAAAGTATTACCAACTAGACCAGTGGTTACCTCTAGGAGGGTGCCATCCCTATAAAACATTTTATCCCCCAGTAGAATTAGGGATGTGGGAGACAAAAAAGCCCCGAATGCAGGAAAAAGTACCTTACAGTAGCACATAAGTTTCCTTTAAATGTAAAAACAAAAAATGCTTGTGTTTATGGATCAGTGATAATGTAAATACCTTTTATTCAAATAGTGATAATGATAGAGTATATGACATTAATTTTAAGCTAACATGTCAATCCAGTTTTGTGATTTATCTAATTGATTGTTGCTGTGGGAAACAATATGTGGGATGCACTACACAGCCTCTACATCTAAGGATGAACTCACAACATAGACACAATATCTCTAAAGGATATCTGAAACATGGCTTGTCTCGACATTGTTTTGAAAAACACGGGAATAAAGCCTCTCTGTGAGTTACACCCATAGATCATATACCAGCAGATACCCCAAACAGAATACAGTGTCTAAATAAGAGAGAACTGTATTGGATATATAAACTAGATACCATTCATCCTAAAGGCCTCAATGAGTTGGTAGATATTTTTTGATAAGCTTTCTCTCATGTTTCTTTGTCCCTAGCGGCCCGACGGATTTCCTTCCCTGACCTGGCTGGTCAGCGTTCTCACATGGGGGTCCATTATTGGATGTCGGACACCTAGTGGGAATTTTACCAAACAATCGGTTAATTCCAAATTACATAACCATTCCTTGCAAGTGGAGAGGTAGCATAATGGTAATGGGAAGCCTACAGGGTTCTGGCTTGCCTAAACCCTGTGGGTTCGAGTCCAGTCATTATATCTTTATAAAAATTTAATATATATTTATTATAGGTTTCATACATTTTTAAATAAAAGATTGATTGTTTAGATGTTCAATGTGTTTTATCAGAGGTTATATTTTGATATAAAGTTATCTTGGCTGGCGTATGACATTTTAACATTGGAGGGGGAGTTTTCACAGGAAGTGATGTTTTGTCTGTTAGTGATGTCATGTAGGTCTTATGTCATGAAGGGCTTATATAAAACCACAACAATCCTAACAAGTGGAGAGATAGTATGATGTTAAAGGGAGGCCTTTAAGTGTTCTCGCTTGCCGAAAATCTGTGGGTTTGATTCTATTTAACTCTATTTTTATAAAATTTTAATATGTAGTGAATATAGGTTTCATAAACTTTTTCAAATTAAAGATTGATTTTTTTCGATGTTTAATGTGTTTTATCAGAGGTTAGATCTTGATATAAAGTTATTGTGACTGGTGTATGACATTTTGACATTGGAGGGGGTGTTTCCACAGGAAGTGATGTCTTTTTGCATGTAATTGTGAGGTCATGAAGGTTTTGTATAAAACCACTGCTGTAATCAGATTCTGTAATTCTTTGGCCCTGAGGAAGTGGCAGATATGCCATGAAACGCATCGGCACAATAAAGCTATGAAGAATATTTCTGTCCTTGTGTGGACAGCGTGGATATATTGAAAAACCCAGTCTTTTTCTTCCTCCTTTGTGACATTGGTATCTACAGGAGTCTGCAGCGACCACTCGTTCCTTTCACATTCTGTAAGGGGTTGTGACTGTTCACAACCTTTAAAGGTCAGTGCACTAACCGTGTATTTGTCACCCAAAAAAAAAATCACTTTTATCGCCCTATGTGCGCTCTCTTTCCTTAATAGTCAAACACTGTTTGACGAGTGTGACCTACCTGTCAATTAGTTTTCCAAGCGATGCTACAGATCGCTTGGAAAACGCTAGCATTCTGCAAGCTAATTACTCTTGCAAATTGATAGTTTTTCTGTGGGAAATAGGCAGAAATTAAAATGCGATTTTCTCGCATATTTCCTGCGGGATGGAATTCCAGCATTCCCGTTGAAATTTCAGTGGCAACGTGTGCACATAGCCTTAGAATTGACAAAAAAAAGTGTCCTCTTTGGTCCCATGCCACTAATGCAAAAGAAAATCATTACTCCTGTGGTGAACTATAACTCCCAACATGCCATATTAGCTCCTGTACATGCTGGGAGTTATAGCTCTCCTCAAAGACATAAGGATAATGGTCAACCATGTGACATAAATGGCACCTATGGGATCTTAAAGGGAATCTGTTGGCTGATGCCAGCTGCTCGATCCACAGGCCGCATGGATCAGACATTGGCTGTATCATTCCAGCCAGGTATGGTTGACTCTGACACGCTGTGGCATTTCATGCAAAAACCTACTTTGAAAACCACCGTGGACTGAGGTCACACAGGTGACTAGTCAGACAGGTGGGTCCCTGTTGGCTTCTCCCCATCTGCTCCCACTGAGTGACAATTTTCTTTCTGCGTGCAACCATGTTCTATTCATGGAACACTTTGAATCACTGGAACAATGGGACCACGTGTCACAATGCGCAGCCCAGAGGGCCCAGAGGGAGCCTCAGCAAACAGGTGGGGGGTATGATCGCTCGTTGCTTACAATATCCAGCACCAGGAGAGTTAAAGCAAGACATTTCTTTTAGGGAGGGTAGAGGGGCAGTGTAGGAGCAGTGCTCCTCTGGCCTCTTTCCTAGTATTGAAGCACGTTTGCCCGAGAGGGGAGGGTGGCCTAAAAAAAGGGGTTGGCCTTCACTCCACATATCAACCCAGTATGGCAGTCTCTCTGAGAATGGTGCACTCCCTCTCTTATGCGGTTTCCAAATACAGATTGAATTGAAATCCGGAAACTCGAGTAGTGTTTTCAAAGCATTATTTGAATGCTTTTTTCAAATGTAGTTGCTCTGCAATTAGTTTTTCTTGATCCAAGTTGTACATTTCCAAATCCTTTGCCTTGATTTAACTTGACCAACTCTGCTACAGCAAGTGTTATTCACCTCTATATGGAAGGCATTGCACTGCATTCGATCTGTCATTTAAATAATGATCGGTCTCGGCCTTTGCTGCTTGGTAGGTACAGGTGTGATAATCTGCTGTAATGTGTTTGGCTTTGGATAGATACATTTCTGCACACCCACTTGCTACAAGGCCTGCAGCCCTTTCCCCTCAGTACTTCGCCAGCCTTAATTCAAGCATCACATGTGTAGCTAAGTTATTCAATTCCTACCATATCCCTCATGCAATGATATGTCTTTTAATTTTTGAAACATTGTCCCCCTCTTGTGGCCTTCCAACTTTTTCAATTTTGAAATTTACTGTTCAATTTTGAATTAATTCATATATGAATTAAATGGAAAAGATACAATTTATCTGGCGAGTTATTTGAATGTTCGACCTACGTCCACCTGTCTGACAGAGGGTATTCTAGTGGCTTGTAGCAGCAGCTATGTGCGCTGCTTGCCTGCAGTAAATAGGATGTGTTCCATCCATGGAACACTATGATAGGATGCACTCCATTCATAGAACACTATGCTTGGATGTGTTCTATTCATGGAACACTTTGGATCACTGGAACAATGGGACTACGTGTCACAATGGGCAGCCCAGAGTCTGTAATAGCTGCGCAATAGTAGTCAGCTTCAGTCTGCTGAGGGAGCCTCAGCAGACAGGTGTGGGGGTATGATCGCTCTTTGGTTACAATATCCAGCACCAGGAGAGTTAAAGAAAGACATTTCTTTTAGGGAGGGTAGAGGAGCGGTGTAGGACCAGTGCTCGTCTGGCCTCTTTCCTAGTATTGAAGCGCGTTTGACTATGAGGGGAGGGTGGCCTAAAAAAAGGGGTTGGCCTTCACTCCACGTATCAGCCCAGTAGGGCAGTCTCTCTGGGAATGGTGCACTCCCTCTCTTATGCGGTTTCCAAAGACAGATTGAATTGAAATCTGGATACTCGAGTAGTGTTTTCAAAGCATTATTTGAATGCTTTTTTCAAATGTAGTTGCTCTGCAATTAGTTTTTCTTGGTCCAAGTTGTACATTTCCAAGTCCTTTGCCTTGATTTAACTTGACCAACTCTGCTACAGCAAGTGTTATTCACCTCTATATGGAAGGCATTGCACTGCATTCAATCTGTCATTTAAATAATGATCTGTCTCGGCCTTTGCTGCTTGGTAGGTACAGGTGAGATAAGCTGCAGTAATGTGTTTGGCTTTGGATAGATACATTTCTGCACACCCACCTGCTGCAAGGCCTGCAGCCCCTTCCCCCTCAGTACTTCCACAGCCTTAATTCAAGCATCACATGTGTAGCCAAGTTATTCAATTCCTACCACATCCCTCATGCAATGATATGTCATTTCATTTTTGAAACATTGTCCCCCTCTTGTGGCTTTGCAGCTTTTCAATTTTGAAATTTACTGTTCAATTTTGAATTAAATCATATATGAACTAAATGGAAAAGAAACAATTTATCTGGCGAGTTATTTGAATGTTCGGCCTACGTCCACCTGTCTAACAGACGGTAATCTAGTGGCTTGTAGCAGCAGCTAGGTGCGCTGCTTGCCTGCAGTAAATAGGATGTGTTCCATCCATGGAATACTATGATAGGAAGCATTCCATTCATAGAACACTATGCTAGGATGTGTTCTATGAAACCAAATGACCTGTTTACCAGCAATACCACAAAGAAACGGTAGAAAATTAAAAAAATATAACAGAAATCATTTAAGGTTCCTATTTCCAACGTTTAAAAGTGGATGCTAATGGAAGAATGGTAGACCATTCGAGGGAAACTTGCATACCGAACCACAAGAAAAAACCCGAATTTATCGTCAATAATAAAAATATTTAAAATAATTAAAATATTTAAACATAAATGAGATTTAAAATACCTTTATTATATAATAGTGGTACATATATATAGAAAAGCAATGTGTCCTCTGATTAAAATATATACCTGTATAGGTTTAATAGACAACATACACAACGGTCAACATATATGAAAAAATGTAATTACACCTTTTTTATATATACTTGTCCTATGGAAAAGTGACATAAAATATAAAGAGCCAAACCTAATATATCTAGACTCAAACAAAGTGTCAGTGTATTCAAGGCAAAAGTGCAAGAGTGCAATATAAGCCAACAACGGTGGAATATTCATCCAAATATGCAAAGTAAAAGTGCTGAGTGCAAAAAAAATAGCAATGAGAGTGAACAAGGACAAATGAGGGTGTATACCTTTAAGGACCGTTGGTAAACGAGCAACACAGCCCCGACGCGCGTTTCGACATGAATCCTTCGTCAAGGGGTGGTGTGTGCTATAACCGGTCTCCCTAAATACTCCTGTGAATGTAGCATGAGGTACGATCCAACCTATTGCGGTGCGCCCCCACGTCACGTGACCTGTAACCTAGCAACAGGAATACCAGACACGGAAATAGGAGCAGGGAAGTTGAGACTCAGGCTGCGCACGCGCACAGGCCGTCCGCTCTCATAATACAAACACTGCTCCAAATGTGGAAGGGGCACTGGATGTAGCGGCGCATGCGTAGTGAGCAAGACTGGATGTCTCTGACAATGTCCGAAGAGCGCCCAAATGGGGATTCTAGCACATATATCGAGAACACCAAGTCACTCATCGCGCACGCACACCTCCAGCTCCCAGGCACATGGCTACATAAGGGGGTATATACTATATATTAGATAGAGCGCAAGGAAATTGTTGTGAATAAAAATAAAAAATATTTTGATGGAAAAACAGAGTATATGCGGCCATTATTAGAGAAGAAAGGTGGTAGAAATTGTACATATATGCATGTGTAGTAAATCCATAAGGATTATATATATCTCTATACAAAAATTATCAAAAAAGGCCCACAACAAACAATTTAAACATATAGTTGTAAAATAACATTATAAAATGGTGACGTATTGCATTTAAAGTACCATATAAGATATATATAATATGTCACAAATAGTTTGCCATATAAGGGTACAATAAAATAATATTGTGAAAAAAATGGAAAAATAATAAGCAAAAAATAAGAAAATAAATAAAAAACAAAAAATAATAAATATATAAAAAAGTAAAAAAATATAATATGTAAAAAATAAATAAAGAATAAATAAGAGAAGGAGAATAAGCAAATATTAGAGAGTATATATATATATATATATATATATATATATATATATATATATATATATATATATATATATATATATATAAATCTTCATCCATGGATTTGCAGTGGACATCATGGACAACTGCAGATATGTATCTCATCATGTAGCATAGAATTCCGACTTATCCATCATCACACAAAACATCAATAAAAAAGGAAGAAAAGGGTTACTTAATAAAAGAAAAAATTAAAATGTTAAAAACATGAAGGAGGGGAGGGGTAAGAGAAGGTGGTTCTTTTTTATTCAGAAGGAAATGATATTTACAAAAAAGGGGTAAAGCTGAGATTTTCGTTGAGCCCTAAAGGTGAGACCGTTTTGAGACTCCAGATCCATTTGGCTTCTAACACTTATTTTACCCCCTCTACTACTCGGTTTTACCATATCAATACCAATTACCCTTAGTTCATCAGCATTACAATCATGAAACAGTTTGAAGTGTTTTGGTATTGTTTTCAATGTCTTCAATTTCTTTGGCCGCTAGAATCCCCAAGACATGTTCCCGGACTCTTACTTTTAATTGACGGGTTGTAAGTCCGACATATATTAGGGAACAGGGACAAGTGGCATAATAGACTACCGTTTTGGTTGTACAAGTTATTGAATGAGTGATTTTATATACATTTGAGCCATCTGAACTTGAAAATGTCTGTGCTCGATCAATATTTGGGCAAGCCACACATTTTCCACAGGGTTTGCATCCCCAAGCTGGTTTAGAATTCGAAAGAACCATTGATTGTATAGGTTCTGGAACATAGTGGCTTTGAACCAATTTATCACCCAGATTTGTTGGTCTCCTATAGGTTACACTAGGTTTTGACCCAATGTAATGGAAATACCACGCTATCCCAGCAATAATAATTTAACTAGGGAAGAAAGGATAGGTCTTAAGCGGTTGCAGGACTTAAAAGATGTGGTTTTCAAACATGCTGATAAGGGTGGAAATGTGGTGGTTTGGCCAAAGTCTTTATATGAAAATGAAGTCTTTCGACAACTAAAAAATGCCACATGCTATAAAAGATTGACCAAATATCAATCGGAATTGGTGTCAATTCTTCAAAATGCAAAGGATAACGGCATTATATCAAAGGAACTTTTCTTGGCCTTACAAATCGATGAACCATCCATTCCCACCCTGTACCTGCTTCCTAAAATTCATAAGAATCAAAATACACCTCTGGGTAGACCTATAATTTCAGGATGTGGTAATTTTATGGAGAATGTAAATAAATTTATAGACTCAAAATTAAAACCACTGGTAGAAACACTTCCGTCATTTACTAAAGATACGAATGAGTTCCTTAAAAAAGTTGATGGATTGTATATAGGCGTGGATACACTATTTGTGACTTGTGACGTAGAGTCACTATACACAAATATACCCCACTCTGATGGCATTAATGCAGCTAAATTTTATTTGCAATCCTCACACATGTCTGCCTCTGAGTCAGTTTGTGGAGCAACTCCTATCATTTGCATTGTCTCATAACTTTTTCTTTTCAAGAGGTCCTTCTACATGCAGCTCCAGGGTACAGCGATGGGTGCTTCTTATGCATCGGCTTATGCAAATTTATTCCTGGGGCTGTGGGAGAGGGACCTGTTCCTGTCAGATCGTCTGTCATCAATGCACCGCGTCCTTTTTAGGACACGGTACATTGATGACATATTTTTGATCTGGCAGGGATCTGCTGAAACACTTAAAGAATTTATTTTGAATCTAAATGACAATGCTATGAATATACATCTTACATATCAGTCCGATAAGGATGTGATTGACTTTTTAGATGTAAAAGTTAAAAGGAACAAGGAAAATTGCATAGAGACTGACTTGTTTCGAAAAAGTACTTCAGTAAACTCGTTTCTACACGCAACCTCAGCGCATCCTCCAGCTTTGGTGTGATCTATTCCCATTGGACAGTTCCTGAGATTACGTAGGATCTGTTCCAGTGAAGATGATTTCATAAAACAAGCGACTGATCTTAAACTTAGATTTTTTGATCGTGGTTATAGCCACAGATCTGTCAAAAGGGCATTCAATAGAGCAAAGAATATATCACAACATCAGGCATTTATATTCTTCGAGACCATTAACAGCTGATAAGAGAATTAGGTATATTACACAATACCATGGCCAGACAAATATGATGCTTAAATTTTTGGAAAAATCCTGGCCTATATTACAGACTGACCCAATTCTATCCCATTACATTGGATCAAAACCTAGTGTAACCTATAGGAGACCAACAAATCTGGGTGACAAATTGGTTCAAAGCCACTATGTTCCAGAACCTATACAATCAATGGTTCTTTCGAATTCTAAACCAGCTTGGGGATGCAAACCCTGTGGAAAATATGTGGCTTGACCAAATATTGATCGAGCACAGACATTTTCAAGTTCCGATGGCTCAAATGTATATAAAATCACTCATTCAATAACTTGTACAACCAAAACGGTTGTCTATTATGCCACTTGTCCCTGTTCCCTAATATATGTCGGACTTACAACCCGTCAATTAAAAGTAAGAGTCCGGGAACATGTCTTGGGGATTCTAATGGCCAAAGAAATTGAAGACATTAATACATTGAAAACAATACCAAAACACCTCAAACTGTTTCATGATTGTAATGCTGATGAACTAAGGGTAATTGGTATTGATATGGTAAAACCGAGTAGTAGAGGGGGTAAAATAAGTGTTAGAAGCCAAATGGATCTGGAGTCTCAAAAAGGTCTCACCTTTAGGGCTCAACGAAAATCTCAGCCTTGCCCCTTTTTTGTAAAAATCATTTCCTTTTGTGAACCACCTTCTCTTACCCCTCCCCTCCTTCATGTTTTTAACATTTTAATTTTTTCTTTTATTAAGGAACCCTTTTCTTCCTTTTTTATTGATGTCTTGTGTGAAGATGGATAAGTCGGAATTCTATGCTACATGATGAGATACATATCTGCGGTTGTCCATGATGTCCACTGCAAATCCATGGATGAAGATTTACATATATATATATATATATATATATATATATATATATATATATATATATATATATATATATACTTATTTTCCTTCTTTTTTATTTATGCTTTATTTTTTACATATTATATTTTTTTACTTTTTTATATATTTATTATTTTTTGTTTTTTATTTATTTTCTAATTATTTTTTGCTTATTATTTTTCCATTTTTTTCACAATATTTTATTGTACCCTTATATGGCAAACTATTTGTGACATATTATATATATCTTATATGGTACTTTAAATGCAATACGTCACCATTTTATAATGTTGTTATTTTACAACTATATGTTTAAATTGTTTGTTGTGGGCCATTTTTGATAATTTTTGTAGAGAGATATATATAATCCTTATGGATTTACTACACATGCATATATGTACAATTTCTACCACCTTTCTTATCTAATAATGGCAGCATATACTCTGTTTTTCCATCAAAATATTTTTTATTTTTATTCACAACAATTTCCTTGCGCTCTATCTAATATATAGTATATACCCCCTTATGTAGCTATGTGCCTGGGAGCTGGAGGTGCGCGGTGAGTGACTTGGTGTTCTCAATATATAGAATCATAGAATCGTAGAGTTGGAAGGGACCTCCTGGGCCATCTGGTCCAACCCCCTGCTCAAAGCAGGATTCGCTAAATCATCCCAGTCAGATGTCTGTCCAGCCTCTGTTTGAAGACTTCCATTGAAGGAGAACTCACCACTTCTCGTGGCAGCCTGTTCCACTCATTGATCACTCTAACTGTCAAAAAGTTTTTTCTAATATCTAATCTGTGTCTCTTCCCATTCAGTTTCATCCCATTGCTTCTAGTCTTTCCTTGTGCAAATGAGAATAAAGTTGATCCTTCTACAATGTGACAGCCCTTTAGATATTTGTAGACAGCTATTAAGTCTCCTCTCAGTCTTCTCTTTTGCAAACTAAACATTCCCAAATCCTGCAACCTTTCCTCATAAGACAGGGTTTGCAGACCGGTCACCATTCTGGTCGCTCTTTTCTGAACCTGCTCCAGTTTGTTGATGTCTTTTTTAAAATGTGGTGCCCAAAACTGGACACAATACTCCAGATGAGGTCTGACCAAAGAGGAGTAGAGGGAAATAATGACTTCACGTGATCTAGACTGTATGCTTCTGTTAATACATCCTAGAATTGCATTTGCCTTTTTTGCTGCTGCATCACACTGTTGACTCATATTCAGTCTGTGATCTATTAGTATACCCAAGTCTTTTTCACATGTGCTGTCACTTAGCCCTATTCCTCCCATTCTATATATGCTTTTTTCATTTTTATTGCCCAGATGTAGTACTTTGCATTTCTCCCTGTTAAAAACCATTCTGTTAGTTGCTGCCCACTTCTCCAGTTTATTTAAATCTTTTTGAATCCTCTCTCTCTCTTCTCTAGTATTAGCTATCCCTCCTAGCTTTGTGTCATCAGCAAATTTAATCAGTTTACCCTCAATTCCTTCATCTAAATCGTTGATAAAGATGTTGAACAATACAGGGCCCAGGACAGAGCCCTGTGGTACCCCACTTGAGACATTCTTCCAACTGGATGTGCAGCCATTTACGACCACTCTTTGGGTCCGATCACTAAGCCAGTTATGAATCCACCTAACAGTTGCCTTGTCCATTCCATACTTAGTCATTTTTTCAATAAGGATTGTATGAGAGACTTTGTCAAATGCTTTGCTGAAGTAAAGATATACTATATCTACAGCATTTCCTTGATCCACCCAATCAGTGATACCGTCATAGAAGGAAATTAAGTTAGTCTGACATGACTTATTAGTTAGAAACCCATGCTGACTCTGTTTAATCACTTCATTCTTATCCAGGTATTGACATACATGTTGTTTAATAACTTGTTCAAAGATCTTTCCTGGTATAGAAGTCAGACTCACTGGCCTATAGTTGCCTGGGTCCACCTTCTTCCCCTTTTTGAAGATGGGAACAACATTTGCTCTTCTCCAGTCTTCTGGCACTTCTCCTGTTCTCCAAGAATTTTCAAAGATTATGGAGAGGGGTTCAAAAATTTCTTCTGCTATCTCCTTCAGTACTCTGGGGTGTAATTCATCTGGACCTGGAGACTTGAATTCATTTAGGTTAGCTAAGTGTTTCCTCACTATCTTTCTGTTTATAGATATCCTGGATTCTTCTATTCCCTTAATAGGACAGTGAATAACAGTTGATGCTACATTTCCTTTCTGAGAGAAAACAGATGCAAAATAGGAATTTAAAAGTTCAGCCTTCTCAACATCCTGTCTTACCATTTCATCATTTTCATCCTGTAAAAATCCTATAGCATCTTTGACTTTTCTTTTACTTTTGATATATCCCCAAAATCCTTTATTATTGCTTTTGACATCTCTTGCAAGCCTCAGTTCATTTTCAGCTTTAGCTAATCTGATTTGTGCCCTGCAGGTTCTGCAGACAGCATTATATTCTTCTTTAGATATGCCTCCCTCTTTCCATTTTATAAACATTTTTTTCTTCCTTTTTAGCATGTGCTTAAGTTCTGTGTTCATCCATCCTGGTTTCCTTAAATGCTTCCTATTCTTCCCTCTTTTCGGAATTGTTAACAACTGTGCTTTGAGAATTTCATTTTTCAAGATTTCCCATCCTTCCTGGACATTTTTGTCTTTAAGGATATCCAGCCATTGGATCCCTCCAATTCTCTTTCTGAATCCCTTAAAATCTGCCTTTCTGAAATCTAACCTTGACGTCTGAGTCTTCACAGGTCTCCCACCTCTAGTTATCCAAAATTCTAAAATAGCATGGTCGCTACCTCCTAGGGTCCCAGCCACTTTTACCTCCTCAACCATTTCCTCCCTGTTTATAAGGATTAGATCCAAGGTAGCAGTTCCCCTTGTTTTCTCCCCTACCTTTTGGAAGATAAAGTTGTCAGCAAGAGAGGATAAGAATTTCCTTGACCTGTTGACCTGATATGTGCTAGAATCCCCATTTGGGCGCTCTTCGGACATTGTCAGAGACATCCAGTCTTGCTCACTACGCATGCGCCGCTATATCCAGTGCCCCTTCCACATTTGGAGCAGTGTTTGTATTATGAGAGCGGACGGCCTGTGCGCGTGCGCAGCCTGGGTCTCTACTTCCCTGATCCTATGACTGTGTCTGGTATTCCTGTTGCTAGGTTACAGGTCACGTGGCGTGGGGGCGGGTGTTATGTCTGAGACATCATGGCGGCGTGCGCGCCGCAATAGGTTGAATTGTACCTCATACTACATTCACAGGAGTATTTAGGGAGACCGGTTATAGCACACACCACCCCCTGATGAAGGATTCATTCCGAAACGCGCGTCGGGGCTGTGTTGCTCGTTTACCAGCGGTCCTTAAAGGTATACACCCTCATTTGTCCTTGTTCACTCCCATTGCTATTTTTTTGCACTCAGCACTTTTACTTTGCATATTTGGATGAATATTCCACCGTTGTTGGCTTATATTGCACTCTTGCACTTTTGCCTTGAATACACTGACACTTTGTTTGAGTCTAGATATATTAGGTTTGGCTCTTTATATTTTATGTCACTTTTCCATAGGACAAGTATATATAAAAAAGGTGTAATTACATTTTTTCATATATGTTGACCGTTGTGTATGTTGTCTATTAAACCTATACAGGTATATATTTTAATCAGAGGACACATTGCTTTTCTATATATATATGTACCACTATTATATAATAAAGGTATTTTAAATCTCATTTATGCTTAAATATTTTAATTATTTTAAATATTTTTATTATTGACCATAAATTCGGGTTTTTTCTTGTGGTTCGGTACGTAGGATGTGTTCTATTCATCGAACACTTTGGATCACTGGAACAATGGGACCACGTATCACAATGGGCAGCTCAGAGTCTGTACCAGCTGCGCAGTAGTAGTCAGCTTCAGTCTGCTGAGGGAGCCTCAGCAGACAGGTGGGGGGTATGATCGCTCGTTGGTTACAATATCCAGCACAAGGAGAGTTAAAGCAAGACATTTTTTTAGGGAGGGTAGAGGGGTGGTGTAGGAGCAGTGCTCCTCTGGCCTCTTTCCTAGTATTGAAGCACGTTTTACCGTGAGGGGAGGGTGGCCTAAAAAAAGGGGTTGGCCTTCACTCCACATACCAACCCAGTATGGCAGTCTCTCTGGGAATGGTCCACTCCCTATCTTATACGGTTTCCAAAGACAGATTGAATTGAAATCCGGATACTCGAGTAGTGTTTTCAAAGCATTATTTGAATGCTTTTTTCAAATGTAGTTGCTCTGCAATTAGTTTCTCTTGGTCCAAGTTGTACATTTCCAAATCCTTTGCCTTGATTTAACTTGTCCAACTCTGCTACAGCAAGTGTTATTCACCTCTATATGGAAGGCAGTGCACTGCATTCGATCTGTCATTTAAATAATGATCTGTCTCGGCCTTTGCTGCTTGGTAGGTACAGGTGTGATAAGCTGCAGTAATGTGTTTGGCTTTGGATAGATACATTTCTGCACACCCACCTGCTACAAGGCCTGCAGCCCCTTCCCCTCAGTACTTCCCCAGCCTTAATTCAAGCATCACATGTGTAGCTATGTTATTTAATTCTTACCACATTCCTCATGCAATGATATGTCATTTCATTTTTGAAACATTGTTCCCCTCTTGTGGCCTTCCAACTTTTCAATTTTGAATTATTTCATATTTGAATTAAATGGAAACGAAACAATTTATCTGGCGAGTTATTTGAATGTTCGGCCTACGTCCACCTGTCTGACAGACGGTATTCTAGTGGCTTGTAGCAGCAGCTATGTGCGCTGCTTGCCTGCAGTAAATAGGATGTGTTCCATCCATGGAACACTATGATAGGATGCATTCCATTCATAGAACACTATGCTAGGATGTGTTCTATTCATGGAACACTTTGGATCACTGGAACAATGGGACCACGTGTCACAATGGGCAGCCCAGAGTCTGTACCAGCTGCGCAGTAGCAGTCATCTTCAGTGTGCTGAGGGAGCCTCAGCAGATAGGTGGGGGGTATGCTTGCTCATTGCTTATAATATCCAGCACCAGGAAAGTTAAAGCAAGACATTTCTTTTAGGGAGGGTACAGGGGCGGTGTAGGAGCAGTGCTCCTCTGGCCTCTTTCCTAGTATTGAAGCGCGTTTGACCGTGAGGGGAGGGTGGCCTAAAAAAAGGGGTTGGCCTTCACTCCACGTATCAGCCCAGTATGGCAGTCTCTCTGGGAATGGTGCACTCCTTCTCTTAAGCTGTTTCCAAAGACAGATTGATTTGAAATCCAGATACTCGAGTAGTGTTTTCTAAGCATTATTTGAATGCTTTTTCAAATGTAGTTGCTCTGCAATTAGTTTTTCTTAGTCCAAGTTGTACATTTCCAAGTCCTTTGCCTTGATTTAACTTGACCAACTCTGCTACAGCAAGTGTTATTCACCTCTATATGGTAGGCATTGCACTGCATTCGATCTATCATTTAAATAATGATCTGTCTCAACCTTTTCTGCTTGGTAGGTACAGGTGTGATAAGGTGCAGTAATGTGTTTGGCTTTGGATAGATACATTTCTGCACACCCACTTGCTACAAGGCCTGCAGCCCCTTCCCCTCAGTACTACCCAAGCATTAATTCAAGCATCACATGTGTAGCTAAGTTATTAAATTCCTACCACACCCCTCATGCAATGATATGTCGTTTCATTTTTGAAACATTGTCCCCCTCTTGTGGCCTTCCAACTTTTTCAATTTTGAAATTTACTGTTCAATTTTGAATTATTTCATATATGAATTAAATGGAAAAGAAACAATTTATCTGGCGAGTTATTTGAATGTTCGGCCTACGTCCACCTGTCTAACAGACGGTAATCTAGTGGCTTGTAGCAGCAGCAGCTAGGTGCGCTGCTTGCCTGCAGTAAATAGGATGTGTTCCATCCATGGAACACTATGATAGGATGCATTCCATTCATAGAACACTATGCTAGGACGTGTTCTATTCATGGAACACTTTGGATCACTGGAACAAAGGGACCACGTGTCACAATGGGCAGCCCAGAGTCTGTACCAGCTGCGCAGTAGTAGTCAGCTTCAGTCTGCTGAGGGAGCCTCTGTCATTTAAATATTGATCTATCTCTGCCTTTGCTGCTTGGTAGGTACAGGTGGTAGAATCGTTCAGGATTGAAATTTTTGATGTTTTTCTACTTCTCTCAACAGCCCAAACAAGTTTCTAAAAGGATGAGTTTGCAACTACTTTACTTTTGGAGAAAATTCAAAACATTCATTATTTAATAGGGACCAATAGCAAAAAGCAGCAGTTTGAATGAACACTCACATTTCTTGGTAGAATCCTGCAGGACTGAAATTTTTAACGTTTTACGAGGGCAGCGTGGCGGACAACTATAACCGCCGGGCGACGGTGCCGGATAGCCAGACACCGACGGACGCTAGTGTAGGTGTGGTAAGCACAGTGGCGTGTAGCTTGCCACTACCTGGCGATGACCTAAGTGCACACTCAGTCACCACTCGTAGTATCAGAGGGCAGGGGTTTCCAATGTGTCAGTCACCAGTCCATGCATCAATCACCATACAAACACAGCATAATATGCTACACTAGCGCATGGCCGAGCCGCCATGTGGGCTTTTTATAGCCATGCGATTCCGGGACCTTCCAGTACCCTGGGAAGGACCAATCAGATCCGACACAGGACCTGAACACGTGACCCCTGCTCTCCACTGAGAGGTCACCTTGCGGGCATGCCCAGTAGCACGGCATGAGGACTTAGCCTCTGGAGCTGTTCCCTGCAGAGCAGGTTGCGCTACCATTGCTGCACCAGAGGTGGCAGCAATGACCAGGCTGTCAGAGCAAGTCTGAGCAGCACAAGAGCGGTCAGAGAAAAATGGGAGACCGCTGGATGTCTGGCTCTGGATCCCCGATGTGCAGAGTCAGGAATCCGACGCCTAACAGATTCATGGCATCTGTGGAAAATGGCTCCCTCTCCCATAGCTCCAGGAACAGGTTTGCATAGGACGGCGCACAGGATGCAACCATGTCTGCCCTTGGAGCTGTTGGAAGAAGGAACCATTAAAAGTAAAAAAAATTGTGGGTTAAAACAAATTTTAAAGGTGTTTGAATAAAATTAACTTCATCAACATTCAAATTGGACATGCTTAAAAACTGAAAACAAGGTCATTGCCTTCAGTATCCGCTGCTTACCAGACGCCTCTTATTCCAGTCTTTGAGGCGAGATATTCAGTACTGAATATTACCACACAGGCCACCTGTCTCTTTAATGATATATGGAATTCTCCATTACAGCTCCTTTCAGTTAAATCAACTGTGAATTTCCTTTCCTGATGGAGAGGAGGAGGGGTTTGTCTTTATGTAAAATCTTGTCTAAAGTCCACTTTAAGGGAAGATATTAGCGAAGGGAATGAGGATGTTGAGTCCATATGGGTCGAAATACATGGAGGGAAAAATAGTAACAAAATTCTCTTTGGGGTCTGTTACAAACCCCCCAAATATAACAGAAATCATGGCAAGTTTACTACTAAGGCAGATAGATGAAGCTGCAACCCATAATGAGGTCCTTGTTATGGGGGACTTTAACTACCCAGATATTAACTGGGAATAGACCTGCGAAACCCACAAAGGCAACAGGTTTCTGCTAATAGCCAAGAATAATTATCTTTCACAATTTGTGCAGAATCCAACCAGAGGATCAGCACTTTTAGACCTAATACTATCTAAAAGACCTGACAGAATAACAAATCTGCAGGTTGTTGGGCATCTAGGAAATAGTGACCACAATATTGTACAGTTTCACTTGTCTTTCGCTAGGGGGTCATGTCAGGGGGTCACAAAAACACTGAACTTTAGGAAGGCAAAGTTTGACCAGCTTAGAGATGTCCTTAATCTGGTTGACTGGGACAATGTCCTCAGAAATAAGAATACAGAAAATAAATGGGAAATGTTTAAGAACATCCTTAATACGCACTGTAAGCAGTTTATACCTTGTGGGAATAAAAGGACAAGAAACAGGAAAAACCCAATGTGGCTAAACAAAAAAAGTAAGAGGCAATTAACAGTAAAAATAAAGCATTTAAACTACTAAAGCAGGATGGCACCATTGAAGCTCTAAAAAACTATAAGCAGAAAAATTCTTTATCTAAAAAAATAATTAAAGCTGCCAAAAAGGAAACAGAGAAGCACATTGCTAAGGTGAGTAAAACTAATCCGAAGCAGTTCAACTATATCAATAGTAAAAGAATCAAAAGTGAAAGTGTAGGCCCATTAAAAAATTGTGAGGAAAGTATGGATGTAGATGATGAGGAAAAAGCTAATATATTAAACACCTTCTTCTCCACAGTATTCACGGTGGAAAATGAAATGCTAGGTGAAATGCCAAGAGACAAAGAAAACCCTATATTAAGGGTCA
This sequence comes from Dendrobates tinctorius, assembly GCF_039654945.1. Classification (NCBI taxonomy): domain Eukaryota; kingdom Metazoa; phylum Chordata; class Amphibia; order Anura; family Dendrobatidae; genus Dendrobates; species Dendrobates tinctorius. Next base: position 2,221,795 of record NW_027361776.1, on the reverse strand, counting down.
CCAATCTAACCCAAGAAGAGGTGCAAATCCGGCAAAATAAGAATAAAATAGATAAATCTCCGGGTCCGGATGGCATACACCCACGAGTACTAAGAGAACTAAGTAATGTAATAGACAAACCATTATTTCTTATATTTAGAGACTCTACAGCGATGGAGTCTGTTCCACAGGACTGGCGCATAGCAAATGTGGTACCAATATTCAAAAAGGGCTCTAAAAGTGAACCTGGAAATTATAGGCCAGTAAAGTCTAACCTCTATTGTTGGTAAAATATTTGAAGGGTTTCTGAGGGATGTTATTCTGGATTATCTCAATGAGAATAACTGTTTAACGCCATATCAGCATGGGTTTATGAGGAATCGCTCCTGTCAAACCAATCTAATCAGTTTTTATGAATAGGTAAGCTATAGACTGGACCAAGGTGAGTCATTGGATGTGGTATATCTTGATTTTTCCAAAGCGTTTGATACCGTGCCACACAAGAGGCTGCTACACAAAATGAGAATGCTGGGACTGGGGGAAAATGAATGTAAATGGGTAAGTAACTGGCTTAGTGATAGAAAGCAGAGGGTGGTTATAAATGGTATATTCTCTAACTGGGTCACTGTGACCAGTGGGGTACCGCAGGGGTCGGTGTTGGGACCTATTCTCTTCAACATATTTATTAACGATCTGGTAAAAGGTTTGCACAGTAAAATATCGATATTTGCAGATGATACATAACTATGTAAAGCAGTCAATACAAGAGAAGATAGTATTCTGCTACAGATGGATCTGGATAAGTTGGGAACTTGGGCCGAAAGGTGGCAGATGCAGTTTAACAATGATGATAAATGTAAGGTTATTCACATGGGAAGAAGGAATCAATATCACCATTACACACTGAACGGTAAACCACTGGGTAAATCTGACATGGAGAAGGACTTAGGGATCATAGTTAATGATAAACTTACCTGGAGCAACCAGTGCCAGGATCATGGAGTGCATTAAAAGAGGTCTGGATACACATGATGAGAGCATTATACTGCCTCTGTGCAAATCTCTGGTTAGACCGCACATGGAGTACTGTGTACAGTTTTGGGCACCGGTGCACAGGAAAGATATAATGGAACTAGAGCGGGTACAAAGGAGGGCAAAAAAATTTAATAAAGGGGATGGGGGAACTACAATACCCTGAGAGATTAGCAAAATTAGGATTATTTAGTCTAGAAAAAAGACGACTGAGGGGCGAAATAATAACCATGTATAAGTATAAAAGGGGACAATACAAATATCTCTCCGAGGATCTGTTTATACCAAGGAAGGTGACGGTCACAAGGGGGCATTCTCTGCATCTGGAGGAGAAAAGGTTTTTCCACCAACATAGAAGAGGATTCTTTACAGTTAGGGCAGAGAGAATCTGGAATTCCCTTCCTGAGGAGGTGGTGATGGCGAACTCAGTCGAAGGGTTCAAGAGAGGCCTCGATGTCTTCCTGGAGCATATCAATATTGTATCTTACAGTTATTGTTAGGTTCTTTAGAAGGACATAGATCTGGGGATTTATTCTGACCGAATTTTATAGGCTGGACTGGATGGACTAATGTCTTTTTTCGGCCTTACTAACTGTTACTATGTTACTAAGGTCGATTGTACGACTGAAAACATTCAAGAATTTTGGAACTGGATGCTTTGTACAATAAGGGAACTGTTAAATTCAATTTTCCCTCTTGAATGCCAAGTCTTTACTATAATCTATAGTGGATTGGATACCGTACTTGTGCACCTCCCTCTGTCATCGAGTGCTGTGTTTTTTCTAATTCATCCGCATCCATAGGCTTATATGGGTGTGAGTGAGCTGAGACTCTGCCATGTGTCAGTGGTAATCTCTGTATGCTACCATTTCACTCGGACACTGAAAACGGCTGGGGAAAAAAACCGTGATGGGAGCTGTCCCGTAGATGAATACTGGTCCGAGTGCTATGTGATGTTTTATCGCATAGCACTCGTCCGTATTCATCGCTGGAGTTACTCCGGCCTCAGGATGGGAGTCCTGCATTTGGGGCACGACAGGGGATATTAAGGACTGAACTATTCCACCCATCCTCCTATGCTGCCTTCTGAGGGTGATCTTCAGAGAAACAGGGAAGAACCCCCCCCAATTTTTTATTACCTACACTGATTTTTTTGTGAGCACTTTGTAATAGTCTGTGTCACATATATATTCTATTGGTGTTTGAATTAGTTTACCTGTTATATATTAAAAGTTAAGCTTTATGGTATCTCACGCTACAGAGTTATTGATCCTGGGCAATTGGTCCAAAGTGTCTATGGGAAATATGTGCAAGAAAACTTAGCATATCTGCAAGAAAAAGTGACAGGTTGTGTTTGAAGCACACACCCCAGGTCAGTTTACACTGCATAAAAAAAGCCCAGCGGTCAGGAGGTTTTTATAAATCCCATCCACATTGCTGAACTGTAAGAAGCTGTGTTGGAACAAAAATATGTCGTGTCAAAAACGCAACAAAATCTCATTGTGGACACAAAGCCTAAGACTGGAGTGGAGTCACATCGGATGCGATACAAGTAAGTTCTCCGTCTCCTCCATGGCCTGACTTGGTGTATATCGGACTGCACTGGGATGACATCCGAGTGCAGTGTGAAGTTTCACTAAGACCCTTTGCTAATCCTTTGCATCGAATTTGGTTGTGCCTTTTTTTGCTTTCTGCTTCGTTGCTAAGGTTCAGAGTACTCCCTGCTGGGGGCAGCGCTGGGCACCGCTCATACGTTACAGCTTGTGGCAGATTGTTCAGTCCCCTGGTGTGTTGTTTGAATTAGAGGCCAACCTAACTACCTACCTACCTTCACCTGTCTGAGCTTTCTATCGGCTTACAGCACCGAGGTGTGTCACAATGGAACATTGAAACACGTGTCACAATGGGCGTCCCAGACTGTCTTCCAGCAGTGCGGCAGCAGCCAGCTTCAGTCTGTTGAGGGAGCCTCAGCAGACAGGTAGGGATGGGGGTATGCACACGTGTTGGTTTCAAAACCCATCAACAGGAGAGATAAGGTTTCCAAAAACAGACTGAATTGAATCCAAAGCAAGATGTCTTTTTAATATATCATTAAATTGACAGCTGGACTGTGTGGTATTATTCAGTACTGAATATCTGGTCTAAACGTCTGGAATTAGAGGCGTCTGGTAAGCAGCGGATACTGAACGTAATAACCTTGTTTTCAGTTGAGGAGCACTGGATTTCAAAATTGGGACTGAAGGAGCGTCTCCTTCAGCAGCTGTAAACACGCCCGGACACAGATGCATCGCTATTCCCCTGCACTCAAGTGCCTTTCTAACCAGCGCGTCCTCTCCTCCCGTGGCACACATACCTGGGCAGGACATACGTCCTCAAACAGTACCAGTCCCATATCAGGGACACAAGCCTGCTATGCACAACATGTGGCATATCCTCTAATTAAATCTCAGCTCCATTTATGGACCTACAGATCATTTTACCAGGACCTTTGTCAGTCCCAATTTTGAAATCCAGTGTTCCTCAACTGAAAACAAGGTTATTACCTTCAGTATCCGCTGCTTACCAGATGCCTATTATTCCAGAGTTTAAGACCAGATTTTGGTTTCAATTCAGTCTGCTTTTGGAAACCTTATCTCTCCTGATGCTGGGTATTGTAACCAACAAGCGTGCATACCAACCTCCCTACCTGTCTGCTGAGGCTCCCTCAGCAGACTGAAGCTGGCTGCTGTCACACAGCTGGAAGACAGTCTGGGCCACCCATTGTGACATGTGTTCCAATTGTTCCATTGTGACACCTGGCTGCTGTAAGCCAAGAGGATACTCAGACAGGTGAAGGTAGTTAGGTAGGTCACAAGAGGGAGACAATAGAACAAGTTTCACAATGGACGGTCAAGACTGTCTTCCAGCTGTGCGGCAGCAGCCAGCTTTCAGTCTGCTGAGGGAGCCTCAGCAGACAGGTAGGGAGGATGGTATGCACACTCGTTGGTTACATTACCCAGCATCAGGAGAGATAAGGTTTCCAAAAACAGACTGAATTGAATTGAAACCAAAGCAAGTTGTCTTTTCAAAGCAATATTTTAATGCTTTTTGCAACTTTGGTTGCTCTGCATTCATTTTTTTTTCTTGGTCCAAGTTGCGCATTTCAAATACCAAATGCATGTGGCTTGATTTAACTTGACCAACTCTGCTACATCAAGTACTCACCTATATATGGAAGGCATTGTATTGTTTTCAGTCTGCAATATAAATACTGTCTTGGCTTTTGCTATTTGGTAGGTACAGGTGTCATTAGCTGCAGTAATGTGTTTATCTTTGGATGGATACATTTCTGCACACCCACCTGCTACAAGACATTCAGCGCCTTGCCCTCATTACTTCTCGCCTTGATTCAAGTATCCAATGTGTAGTTAAGCTATTAAATTTCTACCAGATTCCTGATGCTTATGAATTCTTTAGTGAAACATTGTCTCCCCCTTGAGGCCCTCCAACTTCTAAATTTTGGATATATGTATTCTATGACAAAGAATGAATTGGTCTGGTGTGTTTGCATCAGCGGCCTACCTAACCACCTACCTACCTTCACCTGTCTGAGTATCCTATTTACTTACAGCAGCCAGGTTTGTCACAATGGAACAATTGGAACACGTGTCACATTGGGCAGCCCAGACTGTCTTCTAGCTGTGCGGCAGCAGCCAGCTTCAGTCTGCTGAGGGAGCCTCAGCAGACAGGTAGGGAGAGGGGTATGCACGCTTGTTTGTTACTATACCCAGCATCAGGAGAGATAAGGTTTCCAAAAACAGATTGAATTGAAACCAAAGCAAGTTGTCTTTTCTAAGCAATATTTGAATGCTTTTTGCAACTTTGGTTGCTCTGCATTAATTTTTTCTTTGGTAGGTACAGATGTGAAAAGGTGCAGTGTACTTCCAGACGGCTCTTCCCCCTCCAAGTTTTGGGTCTCTAAGCTGGATACATGGCCAGAGCTTAGCCAGTATGCATTGGAGGTGCTGGCTTGCCCTGCTGCCAGTGTATTATCGAAACACGTCTTTAGTGCCGCAGGTGGTGTACTAACAGACCGTCGCACGCGACTATCCTCCGATAACGTTGACCTGCTAACTTTTTTGAAAATGAACAAGGCCTGGATCTCGCCAGAATTTGCTAGTCCTCTTCCAGAATAAATAATTGGTTGGCAACAGTATCCAGGTCTCCTGTTGTGTTCATGTTTCTACCACCTGAACTGTAATCCCTGGGCTTCAACACAGCCAGTTGTTGCTAAGAAGTGCCGTCTGCACAGAGAAAAACACTAGCTCCTGTGTTAGTGGGGTTCAGTAACGCCATCTGCTCCCCTGCTGTGTGGACGGCTAAGTCTCCTGCTGCCTCCACATGCAAACTAGATCATATTTTCTACTTGCACCAAGTAGGTCTCAGCATGCGCCATGATTGATCCTGGGCTCCAACGTTGCCAGTTGTTGCTCAGAAGTGCCGTGTACACAGAGAAAAACACTAGCTCCTGTGTTTGTGGGGTGCAGTAACGCCAGCTGCTCCCCTGCTGTGTGGATGGCAAAGTCTCCTGCTCCCTCCAAAATCACACTACATCAGCTTTTCAGCTTGCTCCATGTAGGCCTCAGCATACACCATGATTCACACTGGGCTTCAACACAGCCAGTTGTTGCTCAGAAGTGCCGTCTACACAGAAAAACACATGCTCCAGTGTTAGTCGGGTGCAGTAATGCCAGCTGGTCCCTTGCTGTGTGTACGGCAATGTCTACTGCTGCCTCCACATTCAGACTACAACTGATTTTTAACCGTGCTCCAATTAGGCCTCTGGCTCCAGTGTCTCTAGTATTTACCCTGGCCTTCAACACCACCAGTTGCTGCTCAAAAGTGCAGTCTGCACAATCAACACTTGTTCCTGTGTTACTGGTGTTCTGTAACGTCAGTTAATCCCCTGATGTGTGCCCGGCAATGTCTTCTGCTCTGTCCACATTCCCACTACTAGTTGATTGTGCAGACTGCTCTTTTGAGCAGCAACTGGCAGTGTTGGAGGCCAGGGTAAATACTAGAGACACTGAAGCCAGAGGCCTAATTGGAGCACGGTTAAAATCAGTAGTAGTCTACAACCGATATTAAACTTGATGAAATTAGGCCTCAGCCTACACCCTGATTGACCCTGGGCCCCAACATCGCCAGTTGCTGCTCAGAAGTGTGTTTGACATGGGTACTCCCTCCTGCCCATCCTGGTTCCAGCACGCCTGCTGTTTCCGGGTAGTGTCAACATCACTTTGCCAACAAAACGTTTGTCCTGTTGTGTTGCGGCCGGGTTAGCCGAGTCTATGGTGCCTGCAGTTTAGGTGCTTCCAATGTGGGCTGCGGGTTCTGGTAATAAAGGCTGGTTCCGTAGTGCCAATAGGACAAGCACCCCTGTAAGGACTGTGGGTTTCGGTAGCTGTGGCCGGCTCGCGGCCTTGCAACTTTGTTTTTCATGGGTACTTTCTGCTACCCATCCGGGTTCCAGCACCGTCAGCTGGTTCCAGGCAGAGCCTTTGGCCTAGGTGCCTCCTTCTCTGTATCCGAGTTCCAGCAATGTCAGCTGGTCCTTGGTAGTGCTTTCTAGCACAGGTACCTCCGGCTTAGTAACCGTGTTCCAGCACCGTCAGCTGGTTCTCGGCTGTGTCTTTGGCACAGGTACTACCTCCTGCCCATCCTGGTTCCAGCACGCCTGCTGTTTCCGGGTAGTGTCAATGTCACTTTGCCAACAAAATGTTGTCCTGTCGTGTTGCGGCCGGGTTAGCCGAGCAGCGTATGCTGGTCCTTGGTAGTGCTTTCTAGCACAGGTACCTCCTGCTTAGTAATCGTGCTCCAGCACCGTCAGCTGGTCCTCGGTAGTGTCATTGATTCTTGTTCCTTCTGCTGCCCCTCCGGGTTCCAGCACCGTCAGCTGGTTCCAGGCAGAGCCTTTGGCCTAGGTGCCTACTTCTCGGTATCCGAGTTCCAGCAATGTCTGCTGGTCCTTGGTAGTGCTTTCTTGCACAGGTACCTCCTGCTTAGTAACCGTGATCCAGCACCGTCAGCTGGTCCTCGGTAGTGCCATTGGCTCTTGTTCCTTTTGCTGCCCCTCTGGGTTCCAGCACAGTCAGCTGGTTCTCGGCTGTGTCTTTGGCATGGGTAGTCCCTCCAGCCCAGCCTGGTTCCAGCACGCCAGCTGTTTCCGGGAAGTGTCAACGTCACTTTGTCACCAATACTTTGTCCTGTCGTGTTGCGGTTGGGTTAGCCGAGTCTATGGTGCCTGCAGTTTAGGTGCTTCCTATGTGGGCTGTGGGTTCTGGTAATAAAGGCTTTTTCCATAATGCCAATAGGACAATGGGTTAGGACTGTGGGTTTCGGTAACTGCGGCTGGCTCACGACCTTGCAAATTTGTTTTTCATGGGTACCTTCTGCTGCCCTTCCGGGTTCCAGCACCATCAGCTGGTTCCAGGCACAGCCTTTGACCTAGGTGCCTCCTTCTCGGTATCCGAGTACCAGCAATGTCTGCAGTTACTTGGTAGAGCTTTCTAGCACAGGTACCTCCTGCTTAGCAACCGGGTTCCAGCACCGTCAACTGGTCCTCGGTAGTGACATTGGCTCTTGTTCCTTCTGCTGCCCTTCCGTGTTCCAGCAGCGTCAGCTGGTTCCAGGCAGAGCCTTTGGCCTAGGTGCCTCCTTCTTGGTATCCGAGTTCCAGCAACGTCTGCTGGTCCTTGGTAGTGCTTTCTAGCACAGGTACCTCCTGCTTAGTTACCGGCTTCCAGCACCGTCAGCTGGTCCTCGGTAGTGCCATTGGCTCTTGTTCCTTCTGCTGCCCTTCCGGGTTCCAGCACCGTCAGCTGGTTCTCGCTAGTTCCATTTGCTCTTGCAGCTTCTGCTGCCCTTCCAGGTACCAGCACCGTCAGCTGGTTCCAGTTAAAGCCTTTGGCCTAGGTGCCTCCTTCTTGGTATCCGAGTTCCAGCAATGTCTGCTGGTCCTTGGTAGTGCTTTCTAGCACAGGTACCTCCTGCTTAGTAACCGGCTTCCAGCACCGTCAGCTAGTCCTCGGTAGTGCCATTGGCTCTTCTTCCTTCTGCTGCCCTTCCGGGTTCCAGCACCATCAGCTGGTCCTCGCTAGTTCCATTGGCACTTGCAGCTTCGGCTACCCATCCAGATTCCAGCACCGTCAGCTGGTTCTCGGCAGTTCCTCAGCCTTCTTGTACCTTCTGCTACATTTCCAAGTTCAAGCTTTTAGAAATGTTTTTTGTTTATTATCACTCTGGATCTCCCTGAAGACGACGACCCGGAAGACTACCCCGAAGAAGACCAAAAAGATGACCCTGAAGAAGATGACCAAGACGACAAAGAGCATGAAGACAACCACCAAGATACAGAACAACTAGAGACAGAAGACCAAGAAGCAGAAGACCAAGAAGCAGAAGAAAAAGCAGTAGAACATTAAGCATAAGACTAAAAATCAGAGCAAAAGATATTTAAATTATAAGCAGAAGAAGACTAAGCAGTGTATGGGGATGAGTCCGTTCCTCCTCGTGGTGCCCCTGGAAAATGCCTGCTACTGCAGGCCAAACTGAACGTGGACAAATCCTGTTGTAAATCTTTTGTGACAGGCAGAACGGAAGGTGTAATCTTCAAACTTTTATACATAACTACAGGAATGACTGTCACAAATAAGAATATGATGAAGAAGAAGAATGGGAAGAAGATGAGGAAGTAGAATATGAAGAAGAATAATAGTTGAATAAGAATATGAAGAATGTAAAAAAAGAATAATAGGAAGATGGTGAAGAAGAAGGCGATGAATAAGGTGAAGAAGAAGTTGATTAAAAAGATGGTGCTGCTGCTGAGGATGATGAAGGAGAAAGTGTGGGAGAAGTAAAAAAGGTGAAGAGCATGGAAGTAGTGAAACTTACATATCTGACAAAATATAGAAAAGGTTAACATAATCAATATCTTTGTAACTCCGAACGTCTTTAAAAAAAAATTAATTCCTGCTATTCCATTTGATTGGGCTAAACCTCTATGCCTTTAATGTCTCGTCCACCTCCCCCAATACATTCTACATTATTCTTAGTTGTTTTTCTTCATGTAGAATTAACCTACAAGGAAAGAAAGGGTTTTTTTAAATTCCAATATTTCTGTCCCATTGAGTTGAATGTGGCTTCCGGTATCGGAATCGGCGATACCCGATACTTTTGTGATATCGGTGCGATCCAATCCGATCCGATATTTCACGATATCTGATGGTATCGCTCAACACTATTGACCAGCGATTTCTCATTTTTGCAACACCATTTTATTTTTACGGACCACATCACATTTGAAGTCACTTTGAGGGGTCTATTTGATAGAAAATACTGAAAAGTGACACCATTCTAAAAACTGCACCCCTCAAGGTGCTCAAAACCACATTCAAGAAGTTTATTAACCCTTTAGGTGCTTTACAGGAATTTTTTGAATGTTTAAAAATAAAAAATGAACATTTTAACTTTTTTTTAAACAAAAAAAATTATTTCAGGTTCAATTTTTTTATTTTACCAAGGGTGTTGGGAGAAATTGGACTGGAAATGTAATTGTGCAATTTGTCCTGAGTACGCCGATACCTGAATTGTTGGAAGGAACCACTGTTTGGGCGCATGGCAGAGCTCGGAAGGGAAGGAGCGCCATTTGACTTTTTCAATGCAAAATTGGCAGGAATTCAGATTGGACGCCATGCCACGTTTGTAGAGCCCCTGATGTGCCTAAACAGTGGAAACCCCCCACAAGTGACCCCATTTTGGAAACTAGACCCCCCAAGGAACTTATCTAGATATGTGGTGAGCACTTTGAACCCCCAAGGGCTTCACAAAAGTTTATAACGTACAGCCGTGCAATTAAAAAAATCATTTTTTCCACAAAAATGATCTTTTCTCCCCCAATTTTTCTTTTCCCAAGAGTAACAGGACTCCAAAGGTTATTGTGCAGCTTGTCCTGAGTACGCTGATACCCAATATATGGGGGTAAACCACTATTTGGGCACATGGCAGAGCTCGGAAGGGAAGCAGCGCCATTTAACTTTTTTGGCTAGAATTGAGATCGGACGTGATGTCGCGTTTGGAAAGCCCCTGATGTGCCTAAACAGTGGAAACCCCCCAATTCTAACTCCAACCCTAACCCCAGCCCTAATGGGAAAATGGAAATAAATAAAAAACATTTTATTTTATTATTTTTCCCTAACTAAGGGGGTGATAAAGGGGGGTTTGATTTTCTATAGATGGCGGGTTTTTTATGCTTGGCAGCTGTCATATGCTAAAAGACGCCTTTTATTGTAAAAATAGTTTATGCATCACCACATTTTGAGAGCTATAATTTTTCCGTATCTTGACCCACCGAGTCATGTGAGGCCTTATTTTTTGCGGGACAAGTTGACGTTTTTATTGGTACCATTTTCGGGCACGTGGCATTTTTTGATTGCTTTTTTCCGATTTTTGGGACGCAGAATGAACAAAAACCAGCGATTCATGAATATCTTTTGGGGGGGTGCGTTAACACCGTTCCGCGTGCGGTTCAATTGATAAGGCAATTTTATTCTCCGGGTCAGTACGGTTACAGCGATACCTCATTTGTCATTTTTCTTATGTTTTGGCAGTTTTATGCAATGAAAACAATTTTATATAAAAAATAATTATTTTTGCATCGCTTTATTCTGCGAGCTATAACTTTATTTTTTCGCTGATGATGCTGTGTGGTGGCTCGTTTTTTGCGGGACAAGATGACCTTTTCAGTGGTACCATGGATACTCATATGTGTCTTTTTGATCGCGCGTTATTGCACTTTTTGTTCGGCAGTATGATAAATCATTATTTTTTGCTTCGTTTTCTATTTATTTTTTAAAGGGTTCGCTAAAGGGATTAACTAATGGGACAGTTTTATAGGGTGGGTCATTACGGACGCAGCAATACCAAATATGTGTACTTTTATTGTTTTTTTGTCTTTTTATTTTGAAAAAATGAATTTATTAGGGAATATATATATTTTTTTTTAATTATTTTTACACTTTTTTTTTTTTTACTTTATTATAATGTCCATGGGGGACATCACTGTCCTGTGACAGATTGCTTATCTGTCACATCACAGATCAGCGATCTGTCACAGGCACTGCTGCACGTGTCACAATGGGCGGCCCAGACTGTCTTCCAACTGTGCGACAATAGCCAGCTTTAGTCTGCTGAGGGAGCCTCAGCAGACAGGTAGAGAGGGGGGTATGCACGCTTGTTGGTTACAATACCCAGCATCAGGAGAGATAAGGATTCCAAAAACAGACTGAATTGAAACCAATATCTGGTCTTAAACTCTGGAATAAGAGGCGTCTGGTAAGCAGCGGATACTGAAGGTAATAACCTTGTTTTCAGTTGAGGAACACTGGATTTCAAAATTGGTACTGACAAAGGTCCTGGTAAAATGATCTGTAGGTCCATAAATGGAGCTGAGATTTAATTAGAGGATATGCCACATGTTGTGCATAGCAGGCTTGTGTCCCTGATATGGGATCGGTACTGTTTGAGGAAGTATGTCCTGCCCAGGTATGTGTGCCACGGGAGGAGAGGACGCGCTGGTTAGAAAGGCACTTGAGTGCAGGGGAATAGCGCTGCATCTGTGTCCGGGCGTGTGTACAGCTGCTGAAGGAGTTGCTCCTTCAGTTCCAATTTTGAAATCCAGTGCTCCTCAACTGAAAACAAGATGATTACCTTCAGTATCCGCTGCTTAGCAGACGCCTCTTATTCCAGACTTTTAGACCAGATTTTCAGTACTGAATAATACCACAGGCCAGCTGTCAATTTCATGATATATTAAAAAGACAGCGTGCTTTGGATTCAATTCAGTCTGCTTTTGGAAACCTTATCTCTCCTGATGCTGGGTTTTGAAACCAACAAGTGTGCATAACCCCATCCTTACCTGTCTGCTGAGGCTCCCTCAGCAGACTGAAGCTGGCTGCTGCCGCACTGCTGGAAGAAAGTCTGGGACGCCCATTGTGACACGTGTTTCAAATGTTCCATTGTGACACCTGGGTGCTGTAAGCCGATAGAAACTCAGACAGGTGAAGGTAGGTAGTTAGGTAGGCCTCTAATTCAAACAACACACCAGGGGACTGAACAATCTGCCACAAGCTGTAACATATGAGTGGGGCCCAGCGCTAACCCCAGCAAGGAGTACTCTGAACCTTAGCAGCAAAGCAGAAAGCAAAAAAAGGCACAAACAAATTAGATGCAAAGGATTAGAAAAGGGTCTTAGTGAAACTTCACACTGCACTCGGATGTCATCCCAGTGCAGTCCGATATACACCAAGTCAGGCCATGGAGGAGACGGAGAAATTACTTTCTCCGTCTCCTTCGCTTCTGTGCTGTGATTCTCTCATGAGAGAGGATTGGAGCACAGAGCACGGACACTCGTATCATGCTCGCAGCAGAGCTGGAGCAGAGTTTCATTAGTGTATCGCATCCGATGTGACTCCACTCCAGCCTTAGGCTCTATGTCCACAATGAGATTTTGGTGCGTTTTTGACACGACATATTTTTGCTCCATCAAAAACACAACTTCTTACAGTTCAGCAATGTGGATGGGATTTATAAAAACCTCCTGCCCGCTGGGCTTTTTTTATGCAGTGTAAACTGACCTGGGGTGTGTGCTTCAAATACACAACCTGTCACTTTTTCTTGCAGATATGCCAAGTTTTCTGTGCACATTTTTCCAATAGACACTTTGGACCAATTGCCCATGATCAATAACTCTGTAGCATGAGATACCATGAAGCTTAACTTTTAATATATAATAGGTAAACTAATTCAAACACCAATAAAATATATATGTGACAGACTATTACAAAGTGCTCATGACAAAATCAATGCAGGTAATAAAACATTGGGGGGGGTCTTCCCTGTTTCTCTGAAGATCACCCTCAGAAGGCAGCATAGGAGGATGGGGATGGGTGGAGTAGTTCAGTCCTTAACCCCTTCATGACCCAGCCTATTTTGACCTTAATGACCTGGCCATTTTTTGCAATTCTGACCAATGTCCCTTTATGAGGTAATAACTCAGGAACGCTTCAACGCATCCTAGCGATTCCGAGATTGTTTTTTCGTGACATATTGGGCTTCATGATAGTGGTATATTTAGGTCAATAATTTTTGCGTTTATTTGTGAAAAAAATGGAAATTTGGCAAAAATTTTGAAAATTTTGCAATTTTCAAATTTTGAATTTTTATTCTGTTAAACCAGAGAGTTATGTGACACAAAATAGTTAATAAATAACATTTCCCACATGTCTACTTTACATCAGCACAATTTTGGAAACATTTTTTTTCGTTAGGAAGTTATAAGGGTTAAAAGTTGACCAGCAATTTCTCATTTTTACAACAAAATTTACAAAACCATTTTTTTTAGGGACCACCTCACATTTGAAGTCACTTTGAGGGGTCTATATGGCAGAAAATACCCAAAAGTGTCACCATTCTAAAAACTGCACCCCTCAAGCTACTCAAAACTATATTCAAGAAGATTATTAACCCTTCAGGTGCTTCACAGGAACTAAAGCAACATGGAATGAAAAAATGGACATTTTAATTTTTCCAACCAAAATTTTATTTTAGCATCAGTTTTTTCATTTTCACATGGGTAACAGGATAAAATGTATCCTAAAATTTGTTGGGCAATTTCTCCTGAGTACACTGATACCTCATATGTGGTCATAAACCACTGTTTGGGCGCACGGCAGGGCTCAGAAGGCAAGGAGCGCCATTTTACTTTTTGAATGTAAAATATGCTTGAATGTTTAGCGGTTGCCATGTCTTGTTTTAAGAGTACCTGTGTGCCTAAACATTGGAGCTCCCCCACAAGTGAGCCCATTTTGGAAACTAGACCCTCCAAAGAACTTATCTAGATGCATAGTATGCACTTTGAACCCCCAGGTGCTTCACAAATTGATCTGTAAAAAAAAAAAAAGTACTTTTTTTTTCACAAAAATTTTATTTGGCCTCAGTTTTTTCATTTTCACATGGGCAACAGGATAAAATGGATCCTAAAATTTGTTGGGCAATTTCTCCTGAGTACATCAATATCTCATATGTGGTCATAAACCACTGTTTGGGCGCACCGCAAGGCCCGGAAGGGAAGGAGCGCCATGTGACTTTTTGATTGGAAAATTAGCTCCAATCGTTAGCGGACACCATGTCGCATTTGGAGAGCCCCTGTGTGCCTAAACATTGGAGCTCCCCCACAAGTGACCCCATTTTGGAAACTAGACCCCCGAAGGAACTTATCTAGATGTGTGGTGAGCACTTTGAACCCCCAAGTGCTTCACAGAAGTTTATAACGCAGAGCAGTGAAAATAAAAAAATAATTTTTTTTCCTCAAAAATGATTTTTTAGCCCGCTATTTTTTATTTTCCCAAGGTTAACAGGATAAATTGGACCCCAAAAGTTGTTGTCCAGTTTGTCCTGAGTACACTGGTACCCCATATGTGGGGGAAAACCACTGTTTGAGCGCACGGCATGACTCAGAAGGGAAGGAGCGTCATTTGACTTTTTGAATGGAAAATTAGCTCCAATCGTTAGCGGACACCATGTTGTGTTTGCAGAGCCCCTGTGTGCGTAAACTTTGGAGCTCCCCCACAAATGACCCCATTTTGGAAACTAGACCCCCTAAGGAACTTATCTAGATGCATAGTGAGCACTTTGAACCCCCAGGTACTACACAGAAGTTTATAACGCAGAGCCGTTAAAATAAAAATATTTTTTTCCCTCAAAAAATAAATTTTTAGCCTGCTATTTTTTATTTTCACAAAGGTAACAGGATAAATTGGACCCCAAAAGTTGTTGTCCAGTGTGTCCTGAGTACGCTGGTACCCCATAAGTGGGGGGGGACCACTGTTTGGGCACACGTTGGGGCTCGGAAGGGAAGTAGTGACGCTTTGAAATGAAGACTTGATGGAATGGTCTGTGGGCGTCATGCTACATTTGCAGAGCCCCTGATGTACCTAAACAGTGGAAACCCCCCACAAGTGACCCCATTTTGGAAACTATATCACCTAAGGAACTAATCTAGATGTGAGGTCAGCACTTTGAACCCCCAAGTGCTTCACAGAAGTTTATAACGCAGAGCTGTGAAAATAAAAAAATATTTTTTTTTCCTCAAAAAGTGATTTTTAGCCCACTATTTTTTATTTTCACAAGGGTAACAGGATAAATTGGACCCCAAAAGTTGTTGTCCAGGTTGTCCTGAGTACGCTGGTACCCCATATATGGGGGGGGACCACTGTTTGGGCACACGTTTGGGCTCGGAAGGGAAGTAGTGACGCTTTGAAATGCCGACTTGATGGAATGGTCTGCGGGCGTCATGTTACGTTTGCAGAGCCCCTGATATACCTAAACAGTGGAAACCCCCCACAAGTGACCCCATTTTGGAAACTAGACCCCCCAAGGAACTTATCTAGATGTGTGGTGAGCACGTTGAACCCCCAAGTGCTTCACAGAAGTTTATAACGCAGAACCGTGAAAATAAAAAATCTTTTTTTTCCACAAAAATAATTATTTTAGCCCCCATTTTTTTATTTTCCCAAGGGTAACAGGAGAAATTAGACCCCTAAAGTTGTTGTGCAATTTTTCCTGAGTACCCTGATACCCCATAAGTGGGGGTACACCACTGTTTGGGCACACGTCGGGGCTCGAAATGGAGGGAGCACCGTTTGACTTTTTGAACGCAAAATTGGCTGGAATAAATGGTGGCTCCATGTCGCGTTTGGAGAGCCCCTGATGTGCCTAAACAGTGGAAACCCCTCAATTCTATCTCCAACCCTAACGCCAACACACCCCTAACCCTAATCCCAACCCTAATCATAACCCTAACCACAACCCTAATCCCAACACACCCCTAACGAAATCCCAACTCTAACCCTAACCACAAGCCTAACCGTAATCCCAACCCCAACCCTAATCCCAATTCCAACCCTAACCCTAAATTCAACCCTAACCCTAAATTCAACCCTAACCCTAAATTCAACCCTAACCCTTAGTCCAACCCTAACCCTTAGTCCAACCCTAACCCTTAGTCCAACCCTAACCCTTAGTCCAACCCTAACCCCTAGTCCAACCCTAACCCCTAGTCCAACCCTAACCCCTAGTCCAACCCTAACCCCTAGTCCAACCCTAACCCCTAGTCCAACCCTAACCCCTAGTCCAACCCTAACCCCTAGTCCAACCCTAACCCCTAGTCCAACCCTAACCCCTAGTCCAACCCTAACCCCTAGTCCAACCCTAACCCCTAGTCCAACCCTAACCCCTAGTCCAACCCTAACCCCTAGTCCAACCCTAACCCCTAGTCCAACCCTAACCCTTAGTCCAACCCTAACCCCTAGTCCAACCCTAACCCCTAGTCCAACCCTAACCCTTAGTCCAACCCTAACCCTAGCCCTGGACCTAACCCTAATGGAAAAAAAAAAAAAAATATTTTATTATTTGTCCCTACCTATGGGGGTGATAAAGGGGCGGTGATTTACTTT
Organism: Dendrobates tinctorius; assembly: GCF_039654945.1. Taxonomy (NCBI): domain Eukaryota; kingdom Metazoa; phylum Chordata; class Amphibia; order Anura; family Dendrobatidae; genus Dendrobates; species Dendrobates tinctorius. Next base: position 2,205,233 of record NW_027361776.1, on the reverse strand, counting down.
TTATTTATTTTGATCACTATGAAAGTTTATCATAGTGATCAAAATAAATGAATCTGCAGCGTTGCAGATTCGATTCGGCGCACTGCGCATGCGCCCGCCATCTTGCAAGATGGCGGCGCCCATGACGCTGGACGGCAGGACACCGGGACGGATAGCGGGAGATCGGAGGCACAAAGGAGGGTGAGGGGGTGATCGGAGGGTGAGAGGGGATGATCGGAGGGCTGGGGGGGCGGAGAGAAGGCGGGGGGGCAGATCATGACGGCGGCTGCCGATCGGTGCCGTCAGAAGGTGGCGGCAGCCGATCGGTGCCGTCAGTCGGTGTGGGGGGGGTCGGGTCTCGGTGTCCAGCCATGTCCGATGCTATTTCAGCATCGGCCATGGCTGGATTGTAATATTTCACCAATTTTCATTGGTGAAATATTACAATCGCTCTGATTGGCAGTTTCACTTTTAACAGCCAATCAGAGTGATCGTAGGCACGTGGGGGCTAAGCCACACCCCCAGGTGTTAACTCTGAAGGGTCCTTTGTGTGCGGGTCGGGTGACCTTTCAGTGACCCCGGTCACCCGACCCGCAGGGGGGCTATTTATAGCATGACGCCTACGTAGGCGTCATAGGTCGTTTGGGCACTGCTTTTCATGACGCCTACGTAGGCGTCATAGGTCGTGAAGGGGTTAATATCCCCTGTCGTGTCCCAAATGCAGGACTCCCATCCTGAGGCTGCAGTAACACCAGCGATGAATACGGACGAGTGCTATGCGATAAAACATCACATAGCACTCGGACCAGTATTCATCTACGGGACAGCTCCCATCACGGTTTTTTTCCCCAGCTGTTTTCAGTGTCCGAGTGAAATGGTAGCATACAGAGATTGCCACTGACACATGGCAGAGTCTCGGCTCACTCTCACCTCACACATATAAGCCTATTGATGCGGGTGAATTAGAAAAAACACGGCACTCGATGACAGAGGGAGGTGCACAAGTACGGTATCCAATACACTGTAGATTATAGTAAAGACTTGAACATTTTTCGTTTTCGGTCGTACAATCGACCTTAGTAACATAGTAGCAGTTAGTAAGGCCGAAAAAAGACATTAGTCCATCCAGTTCAGCCTATAAAATTCTGTCAGAATAAATCCCCAGATCTATGTCCTTCTAAAGAACCTAACAATAAGTGTAAGATACAATATTGTTACGCTCCAGGAAGACATCCAGGCCTCTCTTGAACCCTTCGACTGAGTTTGCCATCACCACCTCCTCAGGCAGGGAATTCCAGATTCTCACTGCCCTAACTGTAAAGAGTCCTCTTCTATGTTGGTGGAATAACCTTTTCTCCTCCAGGCGCAGAGAATGCCCCCTTGTGACCGTCACCTTCCTTGCTATAAACAGATCCTCGGAGAGATATTTGTATTGTCCCCTTATATACTTATACATGGTTATTAGTTCGCCCCTCAGTTGTCTTTTTTCTAGACTAAATAATCCTAATTTTGCTAATCTCTCTGGGTATTGTAGTTCCCCCATCCCCTTTATTAATTTTGTTGCCCTCCTTTGTACCCGCGCTAGTTCCATTATATCTTTCCTGTGCACCGGTGCCCAAAACTGTACACAGTACTCCATGTGCTTTCTAACCAGAGATTTGTACAGAGGCAGTATAATGCTCTCATCATGTGTATCCAGACCTCTTTTAATGCACCCCATGATCCTGTTTGCCTTGGCAGCCGCTGCCTGGCACTGGTTGCTCCAGGTAAGTTTATCATTAACAAGGATCCCTAAGTCCTTCTCCATGTCAGATTTACCCAGTGGTTTACCGTTCAGTGTGTAATGGTGATATTGATTCCTTCTTCCCATGTGTATAACCTTACATTTATTATCATTGTTAAACTGCATCTGCCACCTTTCGGCCCAAGTTCCCAACTTATCCAGATCCATCTGTAGCAGAATACTATCTTCTCTTGTATTGACTGCTTTACATAGTTTTGTAGCATCTGCAAATTGTGCAAACCTTCTACCAGATCGTTAATAAATAAGTTGAAGAGAATAGGTCCCAGCACCGACCCCTGCGGTACCCAACTAGTCACAACGACCCAGTTTGAGAATATACCATTGATAACCACCCTCTGCTTTCTATCACTAAGTCAGTTACTTACCCATTTACACACATTTTCCCCCAGACCCAGCATTCTCATTTTGTGTACCAGCCTCTTGTGTGGCACGGTATCAAATGCTTTGGAAAAATCAAGATATACCACATCCAATGACTCACCTTGGTCCAGTCTATAGCTTACCTTTTCATAAAAACTGATTAGATTGGTTTGACAAGAGCGATTCCTCATAAACCCATGCTGATATGGCGTTAAACAGTTATTCTCATTGAGATAATCCAGAATAACATCCCTCAGAAACCCTTCAAATATTTTACCAACAATAGAGGTTAGACTTTACTGGCCTATAATTTCCAGGTTCACTTTTAGAGCCCTTTTTGAATACTGGTACCACATTTGCTATGCGCCAGTCCTGTGGAACAGACCCCATCGCTGTAGAGTCTCTAAATATAAGAAATAATGGTTTGTCTATTACATTACTTAGTTCTCTTAGTACTCGTGGGTGTATGCCATCCGGACCCGGAGATTTATCTATTTTATTCTTATTTTGCCAGATTTGCACCTCTTCTTGGGTTAGATTGGTGACCCTTAATATTGGGTTTTCTTTGTCTCTTGGCATTTCACCTAGCATTTCATTTTCCACCGTGAATACTGTGGAGAAGAAGGTGTTTAATATATTAGCTTTTTCCTCATCATCTACATCCATACTTTCCTCACAATTTTTTAATGGGCCTACACTTTCACTTTTGATTCTTTTACTATTGATATAGTTGAACTGCTTCGGATTAGTTTTACTTACCTTAGCAATGTGCTTCTCTGTTTCCTTTTTGGCAGCTTTAATTATTTTTTTAGATAAAGAATTTTTCTGCTTATAGTTTTTAAGAGCTTCAATGGTGCCATCCTGCTTTAGTAGTTTAAATGCTTTATTTTTACTGTTATTTGCCTCTTACTTTTTTTGTTTAGCCACACTGGGTTTTTCCTGTTTCTTGTCCTTTTATTCCCACAAGGTATAAACTGCTTACAGTGCCTATTAAGGATGTTCTTAAACATCTCCCATTTATTTTCTGTATTCTTATTTCTGAGGACATTGTCCCAGTCAACCAGATTAAGGACATCTCTAAGCTGGTCAAACTTTGCCTTCCTAAAGTTCAGTGTTTTTGTTACCCCCTGACATGTCCCCCTAGCGAAAGACAAGTGAAACTGTACAATATTGTGGTCGCTATTTCCTAGATGCCCAACAACCTGCAGATTTGTTATTCTGTCTGGTCTGTTAGATAGTATTAGGTCTAAAAGTGCTGATCCTCTGGTTGGATTCTGCACAAATTGTGAAAGATAATTATTCTTGGCTATTAGCAGAAACCTGTTGCCTTTGTGGGTTTCGCAGGTCTATTCCCAGTTAATATCTGGGTAGTTAAAGTCCCCCATAACAAGGACCTCATTTTGGGTTGCAGCTTCATCTATCTGCCTTAGTAGTAAACTTGCCATGATTTCTGTTATATTTGGGGGTTTGTAACAGACCCCAAAGAGAATTTTGTTACTATTTTTTCCCTCCATGTATTTCGACCCATATGGACTCGACATCCTCATTCCCTTCGCTAATATCTTCCCTTAAAGTGGACTTTAGACAAGATTTTACATAAAGACAAACCCCTCCTCCTCTCCATCAGGAAAGGAAATTCACAGTTGATTTAACTGAAATGAGCTGTAATGGAGAATTCTATATATCATTAAAGAGACAGGTGGCCTGTGTGGTAATATTCAGTACTGAATATCTCGCCTAAAAGTCTGGAATAAGAGGCGTCTGGTAAGCAGCGGATACTGAAGGCAATAATCTTGTTTTCAGTTTTTAAGCATGTCCAATTTGAATGTTGATGAGGTTAATTTTATTCAAACAACTTTAAAATTTGTTTTAACCCACAATTTTTTTTACTTTTAATGGTTCCTTCTTCCTACAGCTCCAGGGGCAGCCATGGTTGCAGCCTGTGCGCCGTCCTATGCAAACCTGTTCCTGGGGCTATGGGAGAGGGAGCCATTTTCCACAGATGCCATGAATCTGTTAGGCGTCGGATTCCTGACTCTGCACAGCGGGGATCCAGAGCCAGACATCCAGCGGTCTCCCATTTTTCTCTGACCGCTCCGGGTGCTGGTCAGACTTTCTCTGACAGCCTGGACGTTGCTGCCACCTCTGGTGCAGCAATGGTAGCGCAACCTGCTCTGCAAGGAACAGCTCCAGAGGCTAAGTCCTCATGCCGTGCTACTGGGCATGCCCGCAAGGTGACCTCTCAGTGGAGAGCAGGGGTCACATGTTCATGTCCTGTGTCGGATCTGATTGGTCCTTCCCAGGGTACTGGAAGGTCCCGGAATCACATGGCTATAAAAAGCCCGCATGGCTGCTCGGCCATGCGCTAGTGTAGCATATTATGCTGTGTGTGTATGGTGATGGATGCATGGACTGGTGACTGACACATTGGAAACCCCTGCCCTCTGATACTACGAGTGGTGACTGAGTGTGCACTTAGGTCAGCGCCAGGTAGTGGCAAGCTACATGCCACTGTGCTTACCACACGTACACTAGCGTCCGTCGGTGTCTGGCTATCCGGCACCGTCGCCCGGGGGTTATAGTTGTCCGCCGCACTGCCCTCGAAAAACGTTAAAAATTTCAGTCCTGCATGATTCTACCAAGAACTGTGATTGTTCATTCAAAACGCTGCTTTTTGCTATTGGGCCCTATTGAATAATGAATGTTTTGAATTTTCTCCAAAACTAAAGTAGTTGCAAACTTATCCTTTTAGAGTCTTGTTTGGACTCATGAGAGTAGAAAAACATCAAAAATTTCAATCCTGAACGATTCTACCACCTGTAAGGCAGAGATAGAACAATATTTAAATGACAGAGGCTCCCTCAGCAGACTGAAGCTGACTACTACTGCGCAGCTGGTACAGACTCTGGGCTGCCCATTGTGACACGTGGTCCCTTTGTTCGAGTGATCCAAAGTGTTCCATGAATAGAACGCATCCTATCATAGTGTTCCATGGATGGAACACATCCTATTTACAGCAGGCAAGCAGTGCACCTAGCTGCTGCCGCTACAAGCCACTAGATTACCGTCTGTTAGACAGGTGGACGTAGGCCGAACATTCAAATAACTCGCCAGATAAATTGTTTCTTTTCCATTTAATTCATATATGAAATAATTCAAAATTGAACAGTAAATTTCAAAATTGAAAAGTTAGAAGGCCACAAGAGGGGGACAATGTTTCAAAAATGAAACGACATATCATTGCATGAGGAATGTGGTAGGAATTGAATAACTTAGCTACACATGTGATGCTTGAATTAAGGCTGGGGAAGTACTGAGGGGAAGGGGCTGCAGGCCTTTTAGCAGGTGGGTGTGCAGAAATGTATCTATCCAAAGCCAAACACATTACTGCAGCTTATCACACCTGTACCTACCAAGCAGCAAAGGCCGAGACAGATCATTATTTAAATGACAGATCGAATGCAGTGCACTGCCTTCCATATAGAGGTGAATAACACTTGCTGTAGCAGAGTTGGTCAAGTTAAATCAAGGCAAAGGATTTGGAAATGTACAACTTGGACCAAGAAAAACTAATTGCAGAGCAACTACATTTGAAAAAAGCATTCAAATAATGTTTTGAAAACACTACTCGAGTATCCGGATTTCAATTCAATCTGTCTTTGGAAACCGCATAAGATAGGGAGTGGACCATTCCCAGAGAGACTGCCATACTGGGTTGATATGTGGAGTGAAGGCCAACCCCTTTTTTTAGGCCACCCTCCCCTCATGGTAAAACGCGCTTCAATACTAGGAAAGAGGCCAGAGGAGCACTGCTCCTACACCACCCCTCTACCCTCCCTAAAAAAATGTCTTGCTTTAACTCTCCTTGTGCTGGATATTGTAACCAACGAGCGATCATACCCCCCACCTGTCTGCTGAGGCTCCCTCAGCAGACTGAAGCTGACTACTACTGCGCAGCTTCTACAGACTCTGAGCTGCCCATTGTGATACGTGGTCCCATTGTTGCAGTGATCCAAAGTGTTCCATGAATAGAACACATCCTACATACCGAACCACAAGAAAAAACCCGAATTTATGGTCAATAATAAAAATATTTAAAATAATTAAAATATTTAAACATAAATGAGATTTAAAATGCCTTTATTATATAATAGTGGTACATATATATAGAAAAGCAATGTGTGCTCTGATTGATTAAAATATATACCTGTATAGGTTTAATAGACAACATACACAACGGTCCACATATATGAAAAAATGTAATTACACCTTTTTTATATATACTTGCCCTATGGGAAAGTGACATAAAATATAAAGAGCCAAACCTAGTATATCTATGCTCAAACAAAGTGTCAGTGTATTCAAGGCAAAAGTGCAAGAGTGCAATATAAGCCAACAACGGTGGAATATTCATCCAAATATGCAAAGTAAAAGTGCTGAGTGCAAAAAAATAGCAATGGGAGTGAACAAGGACAAATGAGGGTGTATACCTTTAAGGACCGCTGGTAAACGAGCAACACAGCCCCGACGCTCGTTTTGGAATGAATCCTTCATCAGGGGGTGGTGTGTGCTATAACCGGTCTCCCTAAATACTCCTGTGAATGTAGCATGGGGTACAATTCAACCTATTGCGGCGCGCACGCCTCCATGATGTCTCAGACATAACACCCGCCCCCATGCCACGTGACCTGTAACCTAGCAACAGGAATACCAGACACAGACATAGGAGCAGGGAAGTTGAGACTCAGGCTGCGCACGCGCACAGGCCGTCCGCTCTCATAATACAAACACTGCTCCAAATGTGGAAGGGGCACTGGATGTAGCGGCGCATGCATAGTGAGCAAGACTGGATGTTTCTGACAATGTCCGAAGAGCGCCCAAATGGGGATTCTAGCACATATATTGAGAACACCAAGTCACTCACTGCGCACGTGCACCTCCAGCTCCCAGGCAAATAGCTACATAAGGGGGTATATACTATATATTAGATAGAGCGCAAGGAAATTGTTGTGAAATAAAAATAAAAAATATTTTGATGGAAAAACAGAGTATATGCTGCCATTATTAGATAAGAAAGGTGGTAGAAATTGTACATATATGCATGTGTAGTAAATCCATAAGGATTATATATATCTCTCTACAAAAATTATCAAAAATGGCCCACAACAAACAATTTAAACATATAGTTGTAAAATAACAACATAAAATGGTGACGTATTGCATTTAAAGTACCATATAAGATATATATAATATGTCACAAATAGTTTGCCATATAAGGGTACAATAAAATAACATTGTGAAAAAAAATGGAAAAATAATAAGCAAAAAATAATAAGAAAATAAATAAAAAACAAAAAATAATAAATATATAAAAAAGTAAAAAAATATAATATGTAAAAAATAAATAAAGAATAAATAAGAGAAGGAGAATAAGCAAATATTAGAGAGTATATATATATATATATATATATATATATATATATATATATATATATATATATATATATATATATATATAAATCTTCATCCATGGATTTGCAGTGGACATCATGGACAACTGCAGATATGTATCTCATCATGTAGCATAGAATTCCGACTTATCCATCATCACACAAAACATCAATAAAAAAGGAAGAAAAGGGTTACTTAATAAAAGAAAAAATTAAAATGTTAAAAACATGAAGGAGGGGAGGGGTAAGAGAAGGTGGTTCTTTTTTATTCAGAAGGAAATGATATTTACAAAAAAGGGGTAAAGCTGAGATTTTCGTTGAGCCCTAAAGGTGAGACCGTTTTGAGACTCCAGATCCATTTGGCTTCTAACACTTATTTTACCCCCTCTACTACTCGGTTTTACCAATTACCCTTAGTTCATCAGCATTACAATCATGAAACAGTTTGAAGTGTTTTGGTATTGTTTTCAATGTCTTCAATTTCTTTGGCCGCTAGAATCCCCAAGACATGTTCCCGGACTCTTACTTTTAATTGACGGGTTGTAAGTCCGACATATATTAGGGAACAGGGACAAGTGGCATAATAGACTACCGTTTTGGTTGTACAAGTTATTGAATGAGTGATTTTATATACATTTGAGCCATCTGAACTTGAAAATGTCTGTGCTCGATCAATATTTGGGCAAGCCACACATTTTCCACAGGGTTTGCATCCCCAAGCTGGTTTAGAATTCGAAAGAGCCATTGATTGTATAGGTTCTGGAACATAGTGGCTTTGAACCAATTTGTCACCCAGATTTGTTGGTCTCCTATAGGTCACGTGACGTGGGGGCGCGCCGCAATAGGTTGAATCGTACCTCATGCTACATTCACAGGAGTATTTAGGGAGACCGGTTATAGCACACACCACCCCCTGACGAAGGATTCATTTCGAAACGCGCGTCGGGGCTGTGTTGCTCGTTTACCAGCGGTCCTTAAAGGTTTACACCCTCATTTATCTTTGTTCACTCCCATTGCTATTTTTTTTGCACTCAGCACTTTTACTTTGCATATTTGGATGAATATTCCACCGTTGTTGGCTTATATTGCACTCTAGCACTTTTGCCTTGAATACACTGACACTTTGTTTGAGCCTAGATATGCTAGGTTTGGCTCTTTATATTTTATGTCACTTTTCCATAGGACAAGTATATATAAAAAAGGTGTAATTACATTTTTTCATATATGTGGACCGTTGTGTATGTTGTCTATTAAACCTATACAGGTATATATTTTAATCAATCAGAGCACACATTGCTTTTCTATATATATGTACCACTATTATATAATAAAGGTATTTTAAATCTCATTTATGTTTAAATATTTTAATTATTTTTATTATTGACGATAAATTCGGGTTTTTTCTTGTGGTTCGGTATGTAAGTTTCCCTCTAATGGTCTACCATTCTTCCATTAGCATCCACTTTTAAACGTTGGAAATAGGAACCTTAAATGATTTCTGTTATATTTTTTTAATTTTCTACCGTTTCTTTGTGGTATTGCTGGTAAACAGGTCATTTGGTTTCATAGAACACATCCTAGCATAGTGTTCTATGAATGGAATGCATCCTATCATGTGTTCCATCCACGGAACACTATCCTATTTACTGCAGGCAAGCAGCGCACCTAGCTGCTGCTACAAGCCACTAGATTACCGTCTGTTAGACAGGTGGACGTAGGCCGAACATTCAAATAACTCGCCAGATAAATTGTTTCTTTTCCATTTAGGTCATATATGATTTAATTCAAAATTGAACAGTAAATTTCAAAATTGAAAAGCTGCAAAGCCACAAGAGGGGGACAATGTTTCAAAAATGAAATGACATATCATTGCATGAGGGATGTGGTAGGAATTGAATAACTTGGCTACACATTTGATGCTTGAATTAAGGCTGTGGAAGTACTGAGGGGAAGGGGCTGCAGGCCTTGCAGCAGGTGGGTGTGCAGAAATGTATCTATCCAAAGCCAAACACATTACTGCAGCTTATCTCACCTGTACCTACCAAGCAGCAAAGGCCGAGACAGATCAATATTTAAATAACAGATTGAATGCAGTGCAATGCCTTCCATATAGAGGTGAATAACACTTGCTGTAGCAGAGTTGGTCAAGTTAAATCAAGGCAAAGGACTTGGAAATGTACAACTTGGACCAAGAAAACTAATTGCAGAGGAACTACATTTGAAAAAAGCATTCAAATAATGCTTTGAAAACACTACTCGAGTATCCAGATTTCAATTCAATCTGTCTTTGGAAACCGCTTAAGAGAGGGAGTGCACCATTCCAAGAGAGACTGCCATACTGGGCTGATATGTGGAGTGAAGGCCAACCCCTTTTTTAGGCCACCCTCCCCTCATAGTCAAACGCGCTTCAATACTAGGAAAGAGGCCAGACGAGCACTGGTCCTACACCGCCCCTCTACCCTCCCTAAAAAAAATGTCTTTCTTTAACTCTCCTGGTGCTGGATATTGTAACCAAAGAGCGATCATACCCCCACACCTGTCTGCTGAGGCTCCCTCAGCAGACTGAAGCTGACTACTATTGCGCAGCTATTACAGACTCTGAGCTGCCCATTGTGACACGTAGTCCCATTGTTCCAGTGATCCAAAGTGTTCCATGAATAGAACACATCCAAGCATAGTGTTCTATGAATGGAGTGCATCCTATCATAGTGTTCCATAGTGTTCCTTGGATCTAATCCTTATAAACAGGGAGGAAATGGTTGAGGAGGTAAAAGTGGCTGGGACCCTAGGAGGTAGCGACCATGCTATTTTAGAATTTTGGATAACTAGAGGAGGAAGACCTGTGAAGACTCAGACATCAAGGTTAGATTTCAGAAAGGCAGATTTTAAAGGATTCAGAAAGAGAATTGGAGGGATCCAATGGCTGGATATCCTTAAAGACAAAAATGTCCAGGAAGGATGGGAAATCTTGAAAAATGAAATTCTCAAAGCACAGTTGTTAACAATTCCGAAAAGAGGGAAGAATAGGAAGCATTTAAGGAAACCAGGATGGATGAACACAGAACTTAAGCACATGCTAAAAAGGAAGAAAAAAATGTTTATAAAATGGAAAGAGGGAGGCATATCTAAAGAAGAATATAATGCTGTCTGCAGAACCTGCAGGGCACAAATCAGATTAGCTAAAGCTGAAAATGAATTGAGGCTTGCAAGAGATGTCAAAAGCAATAATAAAGGATTTTGGGGATATGTCAAAAGTAAAAGAAAAGTCAAAGATGCTATAGGATTTTTACAGGATGAAAATGATGAAATGGTAAGACAGGATGTTGAGAAGGCTGAACTTTTAAATTCCTATTTTGCATCTGTTTTCTCTCAGAAAGGAAATGTAGCATCAACTGTTATTCACTGTCCTATTAAGGGAATAGAAGAATCCAGGATATCTATAAACAGAAAGATAGTGAGGAAACACTTAGCTAACCTAAATTAATTCAAGTCTCCAGGTCCAGATGAATTACACCCCAGAGTACTGAAGGAGATAGCAGAAGAAATTTTCGAACCCCTCTCCATAATCTTTGAAAATTCTTGGAGAACAGGAGAAGTGCCAGAAGACTGGAGAAGAGCAAATGTTGTTTCTATCTTCAAAAAGGGGAAGAAGGTGGACCCAGGCAACTATAGGCCGGTGAGTCTGACTTCTATACCAGGAAAGATCTTTGAACAAATTATTAAACAACATGTATGTCAGTACCTGGATAAGAATGAAGTGATTAAACAGAGTCAGCATGGGTTTGTAACTAATAAGTCATGTCAGACTAACTTAATTTCCTTCTATGATGGTATCACTGATTGGGTGGATCAAGGAAATGCTGTAGATATAGTATATCTTGACTTCAGCAAAGCATTTGACAAAGTCTCTCATACAATCCTTATTGAAAAAATGACTAAGTATGGAATGGACAAGGCAACTGTTAGGTGGATTCATAACTGGCTTAGTGATCGGACACAAAGAGTGGTTGTAAATGGCTGCACATCCAGTTGGAAGAATGTCTCAAGTGGGGTACCACAGGGCTCTGTCCTGGGCCCTGTATTGTTCAACATCTTTATCAACAATTTAGATGAAGGAATTGAGGGTAAACTGATTAAATTTGCTGATGACACAAAGCTAGGAGGGATAGCTAATACTAGAGAAGAGAGAGAGAGGATTCAAAAAGATTTAAATAAACTGGAGCAGTGGGCAGCAACTAACAGAATGGTTTTTAACAGGGAGAAATGCAAAGTACTACATCTGGGCAATAAAAATGAAAAAAGCATATATAGAATGGGAGGAATAGGGCTAAGTGACAGCACATGTGAAAAAGACTTGGGTATACTAATAGATAACAGACTGAATATGAGTCAACAGTGTGATAGAATCATAGAATCATAGAATCGTAGAGTTGGAAGGGACCTCCTGGGCCATCTGGTCCAACCCCCTGCTCAAAGCAGGATTCGCTAAATCATCCCAGTTAGATGTCTGTCCAGCCTCTGTTTGAAGACTTCCATTGAAGGAGAACTCACCACTTCTCGTGGCAGCCTGTTCCACTCATTGATCACTCTAACTGTCAAAAAGTTTTTTCTAATATCTAATCTGTGTCCCCTCCCATTCAGCTTCATCCCATTGCTTCTAGTCTTTCCTTGTGCAAATGAGAATAAAGTTGATCCTTCTACAATGTGACAGCCCTTTAGATATTTGTAGACAGCTATTAAGTCTCCTCTCAGTCTTCTCTTTTGCAAACTAAACATTCCCAAATCCTGCAACCTTTCCTCATAAGACAGGGTTTGCAGCAGCAAAAAAGGCAAATGCAATTCTAGGATGTATTAACAGAAGCATACAGTCTAGATCACGTGAAGTCATTATTTCCCTCTACTCCTCTTTGGTCAGACCTCATCTGGAATATTGTGTCCAGTTTTGGGCACCACATTTTAAAAAAGACATCAACAAACTGGAGCAAGTTCAGAAAAGAGCGACCAGAATGGTGACCGGTCTGCAAACCCTGTCTTATGAGGAAAGGTTGCAGGATTTGGGAATGTTTCGTTTGCAAAAGAGAAGACTGAGAGGAGACTTAATAGCTGTCTACAAATATCTAAAGGGCTGTCACATTGTAGAAGGATCAACTTTATTCTCATTTGCACAAGGAAAGACTAGAAGCAATGGGATGAAACTGAATGGGAGGAGACACAGATTAGATATTAGAAAAAACTTTTTGACAGTTAGAGTGATCAATGAGTGGAACAGGCTGCCACGAGAAGTGGTGAGTTCTCCTTCAATGGAAGTCTTCAAACAGAGGCTGGACAGACATCTGACTGGGATGATTTAGCGAATCCTGCTTTGAGCAGGGGGTTGGACCAGATGGCCCAGGAGGTCCCTTCCAACTCTACGATTCTATGATTCTATGATTTACTGCAGGCAAGCAGCGCACCTAGCTGCTGCTACAAGCCACTAGAATACCCTCTGTCAGACAGGTGGACGTAGGTCGAACATTCAAATAACTCGCCAGATAAATTGTATCTTTTCCATTTTATTCATATATGAATTAATTCAAAATTGAACAGTAAATTTCAAAATTGAAAAAGTTGGAAGGCCACAAGAGGGGGACAATGTTTCAAAAATGAAAAGACATATCATTGCATGAGGGATGTGGTAGGAATTGACTAACTTAGCTACACATGTGATGCTTGAATTAAGGCTGGCGAAGTACTGAGGGGAAAGGGCTGCAGGCCTTGTAGCAAGTGGGTGTGCACAAATGTATCTATCCAAAGCCAAACACATTACAGCAGATTATCACACCTGTACCTACCAAGCAGCAAAGGCCGAGACCGATCATTATTTAAATGACAGATCGAATGCAGTGCAATGCCTTCCATATAGAGTTGAATAACACTTGCTGTAGCAGAGTTGGTCAAGTTAAATCAAGGCAAAGGATTTGGAAATGTACAACTTGGACCAAGAAAAACTAATTGCAGAGCAACTACATTTGAAAAAAGCATTCAAATAATGCTTTGAAAACACTACTCGAGTTTCTGGATTTCAATTCAATCTGTATTTGGAAACCGCATAAGAGAGGGAGTGCACCATTCCCAGAGAGACTGCCATACTAGGCTGATACGAGGAGTGAAGGCCAACCCCTTTTTTTAGGCCACCCTCCCCTCTCGGTCAAACGTGCTTCAATACTAGGAAAGAGGCCAGAGGAGCACTGCTCCTACATTGCCCCTCTACCCTCCCTAAAAGAAATGTCTTGCTTTAACTCTCCTGGTGCTGGATATTGTAAGCAACGAGCGATCATACCCCCCACCTGTTTGCTGAGGCTCCCTCAGCTGACTGAAGCTGACTACTGCTGCGCAGCTGGTACAGACTCTGGGCTGTGCATTGTGACACGTGGTCCCATTGTTCCAGTGATCCAAAGTGTTCCATGAATAGAACATGGTTGCACGCAGAAAGAAAATTGTCACTCAGTGGGAGCAGATGGGGAGAAGCCAACAGGGACCCACCTGTCTGACTAGTCACCTGTGTGACCTCAGTCCACGGCGGTTTTCAAAGTAGGTTTTTGCATGAAATGCCACAGCGTGTCAGAGTCAACCATACCTGGCTGGAATGATACAGCCAATGTCTGATCCATGCGGCCTGTGGATCGAGCAGCTGGCATCAGCCAACAGATTCCCTTTAAGATCCCATAGGTGCCATTTATGTCACATGGTTGACCATTATCCTTATGTCTTTGAGGAGAGCTATAACTCCCAGCATGTACAGGAGCTAATATGGCATGTTGGGAGTTATAGTTCACCACAGGAGTAATGATTTTCTTTTGCATTAGTGGCATGGGACGAGAGGATAGTTTTTTTTTTTTTGTCAATTCTAAGGCTACGTGCACACGTTGCCGCGGAAATTTCAGCGGGAATGCCGGAATTCCATTCCGCAGGAAATATGCGAGAAAATCGCATTTTAATTTCTGCCTATTTCCCACGGAAAAACTATCAATTTGCAAGAGTAATTAGCTTGCAGAATGCTAGCGTTTTCCAAGCGATCTGTAGCATCGCTTGGAAAACTGATTGACAGGTAGGTCACACTCGTCAAACAGTGTTTGACTATTAAGGAAAGAGAGCGCACATAGGGCGATAAAAGTGATTTTTTTTTTGGGTGACAAATACACGGTTAGTGCACTGACCTTTAAAGGTTGTGAACAGTCACAACCCCTTACAGAATGTGAAAGGAACGAGTGGTCGCTGCAGACTCCTGTAGATACAAATGTCACAAAGGAGGAAGAAAGACTGGGTTTTTCAATATATCCATGCTGACCACACAAGGACAGAAATATTCTTCATAGCTTTATTGTGCCGATGCGTTTCATGGCATATCTGCCACTTCCTCAGGGAGAAAGAATTACAGAATCTGATTACAGCAGTGGTTTTATACAAAACCTTCATGACATCACAATTACATGCAAAAAGACATCACTTCCTGTGGAAACACCCCCTCCAATGTCAAAATGTTATACACCAGTCACAATAACTTTATATCAAGATCTAACCTCTGATAAAACACATTAAACATCGAAAAAAATCAATCTTTAATTTGAAAAAGTTTATGAAACCTATATTCACTACATATTAAAATTTTATAAAAATAGAGTTAAATAGAATCAAACCCACAGATTTTCGGCAAGCGAGAACACTTAAAGGCCTCCCTTTAACATCATACTATCTCTCCACTTGTTAGGATTGTTGTGGTTTTATATAAGACCTACATGACATCACTAACAGACAAAACATCACTTCCTGTGAAAACTCCCCCTCCAATGTTAAAATGTCATACGCCAGCCAAGATAACTTTATATCAAAATATAACCTCTGATAAAACACATTGAACATCTAAACAATCAATCTTTTATTTAAAAATGTATGAAACCTATAATAAATATATATTAATTTTTTATAAAGCTATAATGACTGGACTCGAACCCACAGGGTTTAGGCAAGCCAGAACCCTGTAGGCTTCCCATTACCATTATGCTACCTCTCCACTTGCAAGGAATGGTTATGTAATTTGGAATTAACCGATTGTTTGGTAAAATTCCCACTAGGTGTCCGACATCCAATAACGGACCCCCATGTGAGAACGCTGACCAGCCAGGTCAGGGAAGGAAATCCGTCGGGCCGCTAGGGACAAAGAAACATGAGAGAAAGCTTATCAAAAAATATCTACCAACTCATTGAGGCCTTTAGGATGAATGGTATCTAGTTTATATATACAATACAGTTCTCTCTTATTTAGACACTGTATTCTGTTTGGGGTATCTGCTGGTATATGATCTATGGGTGTAACTCACAGAGAGGCTTTATTCCCGTGTTTTTCAAAACAATGTCGAGACAAGCCATGTTTCAGATATCCTTTAGAGATATTGTGTCTATGTTGTGAGTTCATCCTTAGATGTAGAGGCTGTGTAGTGCGTCCCACATATTGTTTCCCACAGCAACAATCAATTAGATAAATCACAAAACTGGATTGACATGTTAGCTTAAAATTAATGTCATATACTCTATCATTATCACTATTTGAATAAAAGGTATTTACATTATCACTGATCCATAAACACAAGCATTTTTTGTTTTTACATTTAAAGGAAACTTATGTGCTACTGTAAGGTACTTTTTCCTGCATTCGGGGCTTTTTTGTCTCCCATATCCCTAATTCTACTGGGGGCTAAAATGTTTTATAGGGATGGCGCCCTCCTAGAGGTAACCACTGGTCTAGTTGGTAATACTTTCTGACAGACTGGGTAATTTAGTAGGACCATTCAGTGCTTCTGTATTATATTCCTGAGAAAGTGCCATTTTGGGAAGAAAAGGTTGTGATGAAATTAGTGGTATAGTATTCATCTGTAGATTTTTTATTGTCTGTCCCATGTATTAAACTACTTTGTGAAATTCCCATTGCCTCTGATTATGCTTTTTTTTACTAATGCTCTAAAAATTTCTCTCTTAGACATTTACTTTGACATTTCTGTCCTTGTGTGGTCAGTGCGGATACATTGAAAAACCTGGTCTTTTTCTTCCTCGTTTGTGATAGTGTTTGACTAGTGTGACCAACTTTTTACTATTGAGGCTGCCTATGAAGCATCAGTAGTAAAAAGATCTAATGTTAAAAATAATTAAAAAAATAAAAAATCGTGTCATTATCACCTTCCGACGTCCCACGCAGCGTTCTCGATCATCGCGATGCTCCCGGCAGGTCCCGTTTCCATTTGATGACATCGCGGTCTCGCGACACTGCTACGGTATCGCGAGACTGCGACGTCGTCAAAGGTCATTGTCGCAATGCATCACTTGGAATGGGACCTGCCCGTAGCATCGCTGAGGCCTGGTGACGCTGCAAGGGACATCGGAAGGTGAGAATATCACCACGTTTTTCAATGTATCCGCACTGACCACACAAGGACAGAAATGTCAAAGTAAATGTCTAAGAGAGAAATTTTTAGAGCGTGAATACCCTAAAAAATTAGTAAAAAAAGCATAATCAGAGGAAATGGGAATTTCACAAAGTAGTTTAATACATGGGACAGACAATAAAAAATCTACAGATGAATACTATACCACTAATTTCATCACAACCTTTTCTTCCCAAAATGGCACTTTCTCAGGAATATAATACAGAAGCACTGAAAGGTCCTACTAAATTACCCAGTCTGTCAGAAAGTATTACCAACTAGACCAGTGGTTACCTTTAGGAGGGCGCCATCCCTATAAAACATTTTAGCCCCCAGTAGAATTAGGGATGTGGGAGACAAAAATGCCCCGAATGCAGGAAAAAGTACCTTCCAGAAGCACATAAGTTTCCTTTAAATGTAAAAACAAAAAATGCTTGTGTTTATGGATCAGTGATAATGTAAATACCTTTTATACAAATAGTGATAATTATAGAGTATATGACATTAATTTTAAGCTAACATGTCAATCCAGTTTTGTGATTTATCTAATTGATTGTTGCTGTGGGAAACAATGGCCACCCTCCCCTCATGGTCAAACGCGCTTCAATACTAGGAAAGAGGCCAGAGGAGCACTGCTCCTACACCGCCCCTCTACCTTCCCTGAAAGAAATGTCTTGCTTTAACTCTCCTGGTGCTGGATGTTGTAACCAACAAGCGATCATACCCCCCACCTGTCTGCTGAGTCTCCCTCAGCAGACTGAAGCTGACTACTATTGCGCAGCTGGTACAGACTCTGGGCTGCCCATTGTGACACGTGGTCCCATTGTTCCAGTGATCCAAAGTGTTCCATGAATAGAACACATCCTAGCATAGTTTTCTATGGATGGAACACATCCTATTTACTGGAGGCAAGCAGAGCACCTAGCTTCTGCTGCAAGCCACTAGAATACCGTCTGTCAGACAGGTGGACGTAGGCCGAACATGCAAATAACTTGCCAGATAAATTGTATCTTTTCCATTTAATTCATATATGAAATAATTCAAAATTGAACAGTAAATTTCAAAATTGAAAAGTTAGAAGGCCACAAGAGGGGGACAATGTTTCAAAAATGAAATGAATTATCATTGCATGAGGGATGTGGTAGGAATTGAATAACTTGGCTACACATGTGATGCTTGAAATAAGGCTGGGTAAGTACTGAGGGGAAGGGGCTGCAGGCCTTGCAGCAGGTGGGTGTGCAGAAATGTATCTATCCAAAGCCAAACACATTACTGCAGCTTATCTCACCTGTACCTACCAAGCAGCAAAGGCCGAGACAGATCATTATTTAAATGACAGATCGAATGCAGTGCAATGTCTTCCATATAGAGGTGAATAACACTTGCTTTAGCAGAGTTGGTCAAGTTAAATCAAGGCAAAGGACTTGGAAATGTACAACTTGGACCAAGAAAACTAATTGCAGAGCAACTACATTTGAAAAAAAGCATTCAAATAATGCTTTCAAAACACTACTCGATTATCCGGATTTCAATTCAATCTGTCTTTGGAAACCGCTTAAGAGAGGGAGTGGACCATTCCCAGAAAGACTGCCCTACTGGGCTGATACGTGGAGTGAAGGCCAACCCCTTTTTTTAGGCCACCCTCCCCTCATGGTCAAACGCGCTTCAATACTAGGAAAGAGGCCAGAGGAGCACTGCTCCTACACCGCCCCTCTACCCTCCCTGAAAGAAATGTCTTGCTTTAACTCTCCTGGTGCTGGATGTTGTAACCAACAAGCGATCATACCCCCCACCTGTCTGCTGAGTCTCCCTCAGCAGACTGAAGCTGACTACTATTGCGCAGCTGGTACAGACTCTGGGCTGCCCATTGTGACACGTAGTCCCATTGTTCCAGTGATCCAAAGTGTTCCATGAATAGAACACATCCAAGCATAGTGTTCTATGAATGGAATGCATCCTATCATAGTGTTCCATGGATGGAACACATCCTATTTACTGCAGGCAAGCAGCGCACCTAGCTGCTGCTACAAGCCACTAGAATACCGTCTGTCAGACATTTGGACGTAGGCCGAACATGCAAATAACTTGCCAGATAAATTGTATCTTTTCCATATAATTTATATATGAATTAATTCAAAATTGAACTGTAACTTTCAAAATTGAAAAGTTGGAAGGCCACAAGAGGGGGACAATGTTTCAAAAATGAAATGACATATCATTGCATGAGGGAGGTGGTAGGAATTAAATAACTTAGCTACACATGTGATGCTTGAATTAAGGCTGGGGAAGTACTGAGAGGAAAGGGCTGCAGGCCGTGTAGCAGGTTTATGTGCAGAAATGTATCTATGCAAACACATTACTGCAGCTTATCACACCTGTACCTATCAAGCAGCAAAGGCCGAGACAGATTTTTATTTAAATGACAGATCGAATGCTGTGCAATGCCTTCCATATAGAGGTGAATAACACTTGCTGTAGCAGAGTTGGTCAAGTTAAATCAAGGCAAAGGACTTGGAAATGTACAACTTGGACCAAGAAAAACTAATTGCAGAGCAACTACAAGGCACTAGAATACCGTCTGTCAGACAGGTGGACGTAGACCGAACATTCAACTATCTCGCCAGATAAATTGTTTCTTTTACAATTAATTCATATATGAATTAATTCAAAATAGAACAGTAAATCCAATATCCTTCTGTTCATTCAAAACGCTGCTTTTTGCTATTAGAACCTTTTGATTAATGAATGTTTTGAATTTTCTCCAAAAGTAAAGTAGTTGCAAACTCATCCTTTCAGAAACTTGTTTGGGATGTTGAGAGGAGTAGAAAAGCATCAAAAATTTCAATCCTGCACGATTCTACCAAGAACTGTGATTGCTCATTCAAAATGCTGCTTTTTGCTATTAAGACCCTATTGAATAATGAATGTTTTGAATTTTCTGCAAAAGTTAAGTAGTTGCAAACTCATCCTTTTAGAAACTTGTTTGGGCTCATGAGAGGAGTAGAAAAACATCAAAAATTTCAATCCTGCATGATTCTACCAAGAAATGTGATTGTTCATTCAAAACGCTGCTTTTTGCTATTGGGCCCTATTGAATAATGAATGTTTTGAATTTTCTCCAAAAGTTAAGTAGTTGCAAACTCATCCTTTTACAAACTTGTTTGGGCTGTTGAGAGTAGAAAAGCATCAAAAATCTAAATCCTGCACGATTCTACCAAGAACTGTGATTGCTCATTCAAAATGCTGCTTTTTGCTATTAGACGCTATTGAATAATGAATGTTTTGAATTTTCTCCAAATGTAAAGTAGTTGCAAACTCATCCTTTTAGAGTCTTGTTTGGGCTCATGAGAGTAGTAGAAAAACATCAAAAATTTCAATCCTGCACGATTCAACGAAGAAATGTGAGTGTTCATTCAAAACGCTGTTTTTTTGCTACAATAAAAGTACACATATTTGGTATTGCTGCGTCCGTAATGACCCACCCTATAAAACTGTCCCATTAGTTATCCCCTTTAGCGAACCCTTTAAAAAATAAATAGAAAACGAAGCAAAAAATAATGATTTATCATACTGCCGAACAAAAGTGCAATAAGGCGCGATCAAAAAGACACATATGAGTATCCATGGTACCACTGAAAATGTCATCTTGTCCCGCAAAAAACGAGCTGCCACACAGCATCATCAGCGAAAAAATAAAGTTATAGCTCGCAGAATAAAGCGATGCAAAAATAATTATTTTTTATATAAAATTGTTTTCATTGCATAAAACTGACAAAACATAAGAAAAATGACATAAATGAGGTATCGCTGTCACCGTACTGACCCGGAGAATAAAACTGCCTTATCAATTGAACCGCACGCGGAACGGTGTTAACACACCCCCCAAAAGATATTCATGAATCGCTGGTTTTTGTTCATTCTGCGTCCCAAAAATCGGAAAAAAGCGATCAAAACATGCCACGTGCCCCAAAAATGGTACCAATAAAAACGTCAACTTGTCCCGCAAAAAATAAGGCCTCACATGACTCGGTGGGTCAAAATACGGAAAAATTATAGCTCTCAAAATGTGGTGATGCATAAACTATTTTTACAATAAAAGGCGTCTTTTAGCGTATGACAGCTGCCAAACATAAAAAACCCACCATCTATAGTAAATCAAACCCCCCTTTATCACCCCCTTAGTTAGGGAAAAATAATAAAATAAAATGTTTTTTATTTATTTCCATTTTCCCATTAGGGCTGGGGTTAGGGTTGGAATTAGAATTTGGGGGGTTTCCACTGTTTTGGCACATCAGGGGCTTTCCAAACGCGACATGGCGTCCGATCTCAATTCTAGCCAAAAAAGTTAAATGGCGCTGCTTCCCTTCCTAGCTCTGCCATGTGCCTAAATACTGGTTTACCCCCATATATTGGGTATCAGCGTGCTCAGGACAAACTGCACAATAACCTTTGGAGTCCTGTTACTCTTGGGAAAATAAAAATTGGGAGAGAAAATATCATTTTTGTGGAAAAAATGATTTTTTTAATTGTACGGCTGTACGTTATAAACTTCTGTGAAGCCCTTGGGGGTTCAAAGTGCTCACCACATATCTAGATAAGTTCCTTGGGGGGGTCTAGTTTCCAAAATGGGGTCACTTGTGGGGGGTTTCCACTGTTTAGGCACATCAGGGGCTCTACAAACGTGGCATGGCGTCCAATCTGAATTCCAGCCAATTTTGCAGTGAAAAAGTCAAACGGCGCTCCTTCCCTTCCAAGCTCTGCCATGCGCCCAAACAGTGGTTCCTTCCAACAATTCAGGTATCGGCGTACTCAGGACAAATTGCACAATAACATTTCCAGTCCAATTTCTCCCGAATCCCTTGGTAAAATAAAAAAAATGAACCTGAAATAATTTTTTTTGTGAAAAAAAAGTTAAATGTTCATTTTTTATTTTTAAACATTCAAAAAATTCCTGTGAAGCACCTGAAGGGTTAATAAACTTCTTGAATTTGGTTTTGAGCACCTTGTGGGGTGCAGTTTTTAGAATGGTGTCTGTCACTTTTCGATATTTTCTATCATATAGACCTCTCAAAGTGACTTCAAATGTGATGTGGTCCGTAAAAATAAAATGGTGTTGCAAAAATGAGAAATCGCTGGTCAATAGTGTTGAGCGATACCATCAGATATCGTGAAATATCGGATCGGATTGGATCGGACCGATACCACAAAAGTATCGGGTATCGCCGATTCCGATACCGGAAGCCACATTCAACTCAATGGGACAGAAATATTGGAATTAAAAAAAACCCTTTCTTTCCTTGTAGGTTAATTCTACAAGAAGAAAAACAACTAAGAATAATGTAGAATGTATTGGGGGAGGTGGACGAGACATTAAAGGCATAGAGGTTTAGCCCAATCAAATGGAATAGCAGGAATTAATTTTTTTTTTTTTTAAAAATGTTCGGAGTTATAAAGATATTGACTATGTTAACCTTTTCTATATTTTGTCAGATATGTAAGTTTCACTACTTCCATGCTCTTCACCTTTTTTACGTCTCCCACACTTTCTCCTTCATCATCCTCAGCAGCAGCACCATCTTTTTAATCAACTTCTTCACCTTATTCATCGTCTTCACCATCTTCCTATTCTTTTTTTTACATTTTTCATATTCTTCTTATTCAACTATTATTCTTCATATTCTACTTCCTCATCTTCTTCCCATTCTTCTTCTTCATCATATTCTTATTTGTGACAGTCTTTCCTGTAGTTGTTATGTATAAAAGTTTCAAGATTACACCTTCCGTTCTGCCTGTCACAAAAGATTTACAACAGGATTTGTCCGCGTTCAGTTTGGCTTGCAGTAGCAGGCATTTTCCAGGGGCACCACGAGGAGGAACGGACTCATCCCCATACACTGCTTAGTCTTCTTCTGCTTATAATTTAGATAATATCTTTTGCTCTGATTTTTAGGCTTATGCTTAATATTCTTCTGCTTTTTCTTCTTCTGCTTCTTGGTCGTCTGCTTCTTGGTCGTCTGCTTCTTGGTGGTTGTCTTCATGCTCTTTGTCTTCTTGGTCATCTTCTTCAGGCTCATCTTTTTGGTCTTCTTCGGGGTAGTCTTCCGGGTCGTCGTCGTCTTCAGGGAGATCCAGAGTGATAATAAGCAAAAAACATTTCTAAAAGCTTGAACTCGGAAATATAGCAGAAGGTACAAGAAGGCTGAGGAACTGCCGAGAACCACCTGACGGTGCTGGAATCCCAATGGGTAGCCGAAGCTGAAAGTGCCAATGGAACTAGCGAGGACCAGCTGACGGTGCTGGAACCTGGAAGGGCAGCAGAAGGAGCAAGAGCCAATGGCACTACCGAGGACTAGCTGACGGTGCTGGAAGCCGGTTACTAAGCAGGAGGTACCTGTGCTAGAAAGCACTACCAAGGACCAGCAGACATTGCTTGAACTCGGATACCAAGAAGGAGGCACCTAGGCCAAAGGCTTTAACTGGAACCAGCTGACGGTGCTGTTACCTGGAAGGGCAGCAGAAGCTGCAAGAGCAAATGGAGCTAGCGAGAACCAGCTGACGGTGCTGGAAACCGGAAGGGCAGCAGAAGGAACAAGAGCTAATGGAACTAATGAGGACCAACTGACGGTGCTGGAACCCGGTTACTAAGCAGGAGGTACCTGTGCTAGAAAGCACTACCAAGTACCAGAAGACGTTGCTAGAACTCGTAAACCGAGAAGGAGGCACCTAGGCCAAAGGCACTACCACATTTCTTGGTGGAATCGTGCAGGATTGAAATTTTTGATGTTTTTCTACTCCTTTCAACAGCGTAAACAACTTTCTAAAAGGATGAGTTTGCAACTACTTTACTTTTGCAGAAAATTCAAAACATTCATTATTCAATAGGGTCTTAGAGCAAAAAGCAGCGTTTTGAATGAACACTCACAGTTCTTGGTAGAATCGTGAAGGATTGAAATTTTTGATGTTTTTCTACTCCTCTCATGAGCCCAAACAAGACTCTAGAAGGATGAGTTTGCAACTACTTTACTTTTGGAGAAAATTCAAAACATGCCTTCTGGATTGTTCCTGGTTTCAGTTAATCAGCCGCAAAACTTGTACAATCATGCCTCATCTGTGCACAGCACAACCCAGGTAAAACAGTAAAAGTCCCAAAGAAAGCGACTCCTAGGCCTCTCTACCCATTTCATAGACTGCAGATTGACTACATACAGTTACCCAAGGTAGGAGTGTATGCAAATATCCTAATATGTGTTGATCTCTTCTCTGGTTGGCCGGAAGCCTATCCGGTAAAATGTGTAACTGCAAAAATGACTGCAGACAAACTGATGAAAGAACTGATCTGCAGGTATGGTGTCCCAGAAACCATAGAAAGCAATAGGGGTGCACACTTCACGGGAGAAATAATGAGGGAAGTCATGCAGGCCCTGGGTGTACAGCAAGCATTTCATACACCATATAGGCCACAAAGTAGTGGGAAAGTGGAAAGACTAAATGGGACACTTAAACTGAAAATTCAAAAGGCCATGGCAGAGACAGGAAAGAGGAGGGTAGAGTGCTAGCCTCTTGCACTCTTTTCAGTCAGACACACTCCAAATAGAAAGACAGGCTTATCTCCCTTTGAAGTCCTGTTTGGTAGTGCACCAAAGACTGGTCTGTACTTCCCACAGGTGCTACAAATGCAACACGGTTCTATGACAGCCTATGTCCAGGCCTTGCAGGAAAGACTCTTAATGTGGTGCATAAACATGTGTTCTCATCCATTCCAGATCCTAATGCCAGTGCAGATGTGCATCAGCTGAATCCAGGTGATTGGGTGGTTATACGCAGACACGTGAGAAGGAGCCTGGACCCACGATTTGACGACCCCTTCCAAGTCCAGCTGACCACATCCACCTCAGTAAAACTTGAGGGAAAGCCCACCTGGATCCACGCCAGTCACTGCAAGAAGGTCCTTTCAACAGCAGAATGACTGTTCTCCTAATCACCTTGCTGGCAATGGCAGGGTTACTGCACTCTACAGAGACACAGGACAAACTCTTAAATGTTGACTGGGACAACAAACTTATTCGACATCATGCTCTTCTTATAAAGGACATGGAAGGACATAAACCGAAAGACTGTTGGATCTGCACACACAGCCCAGTATCTGCAAGGACTATGCCATACTTAGTCTTACCTCTGGAGCCATGGAATGTATTAACCCCACACTGCATACACAATGAGACTTGGACTCAATCTAGGTTTTTGGGAAAAGATGTGCCCCGTGATATATCTGCCTCATTGGCTATAATCGGATGGGCCTCTAATCCCTGGTTTCAATTTAATATAACGCGGCCTAAGGTACAAATGTGGTGGCGGGAAAATGATTCAGACATCGGAAATATGGTCACCAGGAGGAGGACTGAAATCCCTCACTCATACCCTTTTCCCAATGATGGACTGTGGTTCAGTCTTCAAAACACTGGAGCAAATACCTGTGGGTGAGGACAATAATTGCTTCCGTATGTACACAGGTTAATGAGACGGTGTACCAAGATGGTGTTGAAGGCTGTAGAGCATCTACGGGTTAAATAATAAGTAAAGAAAGGGGTAAATGTACATCTGGTATAAGTGGAAAACAAATGAATAATACTTGGTGTGCTCATAAGCCTATGTCAGGACTTTTGAGTTTATACCAATGTATACAGACCCCTGGTCACGTTTTGTTCTCCCTGAAGGAGTATTCTTGTTTTGTGGACATCGTGCCTATAGGTGGGTGAGCCCAGATATAAGAGGAGTTTGCACTCTTGCCAAACTAACACCAGCCACTTTCATAGTTCCTCATAAGAAAATAGACACAGCAGCAGTTCCAATTCATACTTTGTAAAGAAGTGCTGCAGACAATAAGCCCCATCCAAATGGTAGGCCGCATCTAGTAGAAATGGGGATAACAATTAAAATATTCAGTTATATGCTAATATTCCCCTTCATAACACAAATGAGGGATAAATTAGTGGAAGCTATCGACTACCTGGATGATCAGATTTTCCAGATTCTTGAAATTCTTAATGCTGTAAATGCTCTGTTCCCACATAAGACTCGGAGGCACAACAGCAAAGTGCGAGCCAGAAGAAGGAGGCTACAGCTGTCTGCCATACGAGTGGGTTCTCAAAGAGAGCAAGAGGAACTTCAGTGTAACTCAGTACTGCATGTACACCAGATAAGCGCTAGAAAGGAGACAACTAGTGTTGAGCGATACCACCCGATACTGAAAAATATATCGGAATGGATCGGCCGATGTAAAAAAAGTATCGGGTATCGCCGATTCCGATCCCGGAAGTCCCATTAAAGTCAATGGAACAGAAATATCGGAATAAAAAAACCCTTTTTTTCCCTGTAGGATAATTCTACATGAAGAAAAACAACTAATAATAATGTAGAATGTTTTGTGGGAGGTGTAGGAGACATTAAAGCCATAGAGGTTTAGCCCAATCAAATGGAATAGCAGTAATTTGTTGTTTATTTTTAAAGACATTCGTAGTTACAAAGATATTGACTATGTTAATGTCTTTAATATTTTGTCAGATATGTATGTTTCACTACTTCCATGCTCTTCACCTTCTTTTTTACTTCTCCCACACTTTCTCCTTCATCATCCTCAGCAGCAGCATCTTTTTCATCAACTTCACCTTATTCATCTTCTTCTTCTTCACCTTCTTCCTATTTTTTTTTTTTTTTACATTCTTCATATTCTTCTTATTCAACTATTATTCTTCTTCATATTCTACTTCTTCATCTTCTTTCTATTCTTCTTCTTCATCATATTCTTATTTGTGTCAGGCATTCCTGTAGTTGTAATCTATAAAAGTTTGAAGATTACACCTTCCGTTCAGCCTGTCACAAAAGATTTACAACAAGATTTGTCCGCGTTCAGTTTGGCCTGCAGCAGCAGGCCTTTTCCAGGGGCACCACGAGGAGGAACGGACTCACACCCATACACTGCTTAGTCTTCTGCGTATAAATTAGATAATATCATTTGCTCAGATTTTTAGTCTTATGCTTAATGTTCTTCTGCTTTTGGTTTTTGTGCTTCTTGTTCTTCTGTCTCTTGTTGTTCTGCATCTTGGTGGTTGTCTTCATGTTCTTTGTCCTCTTTGTCATGTTCTTCAGGGTCATCTTTTAGGTATTCTTCTGTGTGGTCTTCAGGGTCATTGTCAGGGAGATCCAGAATGAGAATCAAAACCCATTTCCACAAGCTTGAACTTGGAAAAGTAGCAGAAGGTACAAGAAGGCTGAGAAACTGCCGAGAACCAGCTGACGGTACTGGAACCCGGATGGGTAGCAGAAGGAACAATAGCAAATGGAACTAGCGAGGACCAGCTGACGGTGCTGGAACCCGGAGGGGCAGCAGAAGGAACAAGAGCCAATGGCACAACTGTGGACCAGCTGACGATGCTGGAACACTGTTATTAAGCAGGAGGTACCTGTGCTTCAAAGCACTACCAAGGACCAGCAGACGTTGCTGGAGCTCGGATACCAAGAAGGAGGCACCTAGGCCAAAGGCTCTGCCGAGAACCAGCTGACGGTGCTGGAATGAGAATGAAGTGATTAAACAGAGAGTCAGCATGGTTTTGTAACTAATAAGTCATGTCAGACTAACTTAATTTCCTTCTATGACGGAATCACTGATTGGGTGGATCAAGGAAATGCTGTAGATATAGTATATCTTGACTTCAGCAAAGCATTTGACAAAGTCTCTCATACAATACTTATTGAAAAAATGACTAAGTATGGAATGGACAAGGCAACTGTTAGGTGGATTCATAAGTGGCTTAGTGATCGGACCCAAAGAGTGGTCGTAAATGGCTGCACATCCAGTTGGAAGAATGTCTCAAGTGGGGTACCACAGGGCTCTGTCCTGGGCCCTGTATTGTTCAACATCTTTATCAACAATTTAGATGAAGGAATAGAGGGTAAACGGATTAAATTTGCTGATGACACAAAGCTAGGAGGGATAGCTAATACTAGAGAAGAGAGAGAGAGGATTCAAAAAGATATAAATAAACTGGAGAAGTGGGCAGCAACTAACAGAATGGTTTTTAACAGGGAAAAATGCAAAGTACTTCATCTGGGCAATAAAAATGAAAAAAGCATATACAGAATGGGAGGAATAGGGCTAAGCAACAGCACATGTGAAAAAGACTTTGGTATACTAATAGATCACAGACTGAATATGAGTCAACAGTGTGATGCAGCAGCAAAAAAGGCAAATGCAATTCTAGGATGTATTAACAGAAGCATACAGTCTAGATCACGTGAAGTCATTATTTCCCTCTACTCCTCTTTGGTCAGACCTCATCTGGAATATTGTGCCCAGTTTTGGGCACCACATTTTAAAAAAGACATCAACAAACTGGAGCAAGTTCCGAAAAGAGCGACCAGAATGGTGACCGGTCTGCAAACCCTGTCTTATGAGGAAAGGTTGCAGGATTTGGGAATGTTTAGTTTGAAAAAGAGAAGACTGAGAGGAGACTTAATAGCTGTCTACAAATATCTAAAGGGCTGTCACATTGTAGAAGGATCAACTTTATTCTCATTTGCACAAGGAAAGACTAGAAGCAATGGGATGAAACTGAATGGGAGGAGACACAGATTAGATATTAGAAAAAACTTTTTGACAGAGTGATCAATGAGTGGAACAAGCTGCCACGAGAAGTGGTGAGTTTTCCTTCAATGGAAGTCTTCAAACAGAGGCTGGACAGACATCTGACTGGGATGATTTAGCGAATCCTGCTTTGAGCAGGGGGTTGGACCAGATGGCCCAGGAGGTCCCTTCCAACTCTACGATTCTATGATTCTATGAAACCAAATGGGTAGCAGAAGGAACAATAGCAAATAGAACTAGCGAGGACCAGCTGACGGTGCTGGAACCAGGAGGGGCAGCAGAAGGAACAAGAGCCAATGGCACAACCGTGGACGGTGCTGGAACACGGTTACTAAGCAGGAGGTACCTGTGCTACAAAGCACTACCAAGGACCAGCAGACAGTGCTGGAACCCAGATGGGTGGCGGAAGGTACCCATGAAAAAAACAAAGTTGCAAGGCCGTAGTTACTGAAACCCACAGTCCTACAGGGGGTGCTTGTCCTATTGGCACTACGGAACCAGCCTTTATTACCAGAACCCGCAGCCCACATAGGAAGCACCGAAACTGCAGGCACCATAGACTCGGCTAACCTGACTGCAACACGACAGGACAACGTATTTGTGGCAAAGTGACGTTGACACTACCCAGAAACAGCAGGCATGCTGGAACCAGGCTGGGCAGGAGCGAGTGCCTGTGCCAAAGACACTTCCGAGAACCAGCTGACGGTGCTGGAACCCGGATGGGTAGCATTAGCTACAAGAGTCAATGGAACTACTGAGAACCAGCTTACGGTGCTGGAACCCAGAGTGGCAGCAGAAGGAACAAGAGCCAATGGCACAACCGTGGACCAGCTGACGGTGCTGGAACACGGTTACTAAGCAGGAGGTACCTGTGCTACAAAGCACTACCAAGGACCAGCAGACGTTGCTGGAACTCGGATACCGAGAAGGAGGCACCTAGGTCAAAGGCTCTGCCGAGAACCAGCTGACGGTGCTGGAACCCGGAGGGGCAGCAGAAGGAACAAGAGCCAATGGCACAACCGTGGACCAGCTGACGGTGCTGGAACTCGGTTACTAAGCAGGAGGTACCTGTGCTACTAAGCACTACCAAGGACCAGCAGACGTTGCTGGAACTCAGATCCGAGAAGGAGGCACCTAGGCCAAAGGCACTGCTGAGAACCAGCTGACGGTGCTGGAACCCAGATGGGTAGCGGAAGGTACCCATGAAAAAAACAAAGTTGCAAGGCCGTGAGCCGGCCGCAGTTACCGAAACCCACAGTCCTACAGGGGGTGCTTGTCCTATTGGCACTACGGAACCAGCCTTTATACCAGAACCCACAGCCCACATAGGAAGCACCGAAACTGCAGGCACCATAGACTCGGCTAACCCGACCGCAACACGACAGGACAACGTATCGGTGGCAAAGTGACGTTGACACTACCCGGAAACAGCAGGCGTGCTGGAACAAGGCTGGGCAGGAGGGAGTACCCGTGCCAAAGACACTTCTGAGCAGCAACTGGCAATGTTGGAGCCCAGGATCAATCACGGAGCAGGCTGAGGCCTACTTGGAGCAAGTTTTAGATCGGTTGTACACTACAACTGATTGTAACCGTGCTCCACTTAGGCCACTGGCTCTACTGTCTCCAGTATTTCCCCTGGCCTCAAACCCCACAAGTTGCTGCTCTCAAGTGGCGTCTGCACAATCCACACTTGTTCCTGGGTTACAGGGGCTCTGTCACGTCACTGAATCCCCTGATGTGTGTCCGGCAAGGTCTCCTGCTCTGTCCACATTCCCACTACTAGTAATGGGACTGTGGACAGAGCAAGAGACATTGCCGGACACACATCAGGGGATCCACTGATGTGACAGAGCCCCTGTAACCCAGGAACAAGTGTGGATTGTGCAGACGCCACTTCAGAGCAGCAACTGGCGGGGTTGGAGGCCAAGGGGAAATACTAGAGACAGTAGAGCCAGAGGCCTAAGTGGAGCACGGTTAAAAATCAGTAGGAGTTTGAATGTGGATGGAGCAGGAGACTTTGAAGTCCACACAGCAGGGGAGCAGCTGGCATTACTGAACCCCACTAACACAGGAGCTAGTGTGTTTTTCTCTGTGCAGACGACTGAGCGACAACTGGCCGTGTTGAAGCCCAGGGATTATAGTTCAGGTGGTAGAAACATGAACACTACAGGAGACCTGGATACAGTTGCCAACCAAATATTTAGTAGGGAAGAGGACTGGCAAATTCTGGAGAGATCCAGGCCTTGTTCATTTTCAGAAAAGTAAGCCGGTCGACGTTATCAGAAGATAGTCACGTGCAACGGTCTGTTAGTACACCACCTGCGGCACTAAAGACGCGTTCCGATAATACACTGGCAGCAGGGCAAGCCAGCACCTCCAATGCATACTGGCTAAGCTCTGGCCATGTATCCAGCTTAGAGACCCAAAATTTGAAGGGGGAAGAGCCATCTGGGAGTACACTGACAGGGCAAGTCATGTAGTCTGTCACCATCTGACGGAAACGTTGCCTCCTGCTGACTGGAGCCGTCTGTGATGGTGTAGAAAATTGTGGCAGACACACATTTGGGCCATCGTGGTCTTGCCTTGTGCTGAGGCGCTGCCTCTGCTGCCTCTTTGTGCCGAGTTTCCTCCACTGCATTGACGCACAGAGCTGCTTTGTAAAGCACTAGCACCACTACTGTCGGGTGGAATGGAAAACATGATGGACTGCACCAGTGTGTCTTGGTACTCCCGCAGTTTACGCTCCCGGTTCAACGTTGGTATGAGGCTTTGTAAGTTGTCCCGGTAGCGAGGATCTAAAGAATGTGGGCGATGCGGCGGTGGTTTCTAAGGCACTGCAGCATGAAATCAACCAGGTGCTGCAGACTCCCAACTGCCAAAGAACCGCTGTCCCCTGCTTGAGGCGTGATCTCTGCCTGCCCTGCATCACCCCACCCTCGCTGTACATACTGACTAGAGCTTTGTATACCTCCCTCCTCTGGAGAGATGTCTTCCTCCTCCATCAACTCCTCCTCATCCACCTCACAAAGTGTCCCCTGCCTAGGCCTTTGTGAGGAACCACGTAGCGCACACTGTCCAGAAACAGATGGCAGTTGGGACTCCTCATCCTCCACCACTTCCAAAACTTCATCCCTTAGTGCTTGCAGTGTTTTTTGAAGCAGGCAGATAAGGGGGACAGTCATGCTGACTAGTGCATCATCTACACTTGCCATCCGCGTGGAATCGAAGACACGCAAAACGAGGCAGATGTCCTTCATAGAGGCTCACTCTGTGGTGCTGAAGTGTGACCGGCGCACAGTGCGACTTGTTTGTGCCTGATGCAGATGGTACTCCATGACTGTTGCCTGCTGCTCACACAACCGCTCCAACATATGTAACGTTGAATTCCACCTGGTGGGTAGGTCACATATGATGCGATGTTCCGGAAGGCGTAATCGGTGCTGCAGAGCAGCAAGGCGCGATCTTGCCGTGCTGGAACGCCGCAAGTGAGCGCACTCTATGCGGATCTTGTGCAGCAGTGCATCAAGATCCGGATAGTCCCTCAGAAAGCTAGCTCTGCATGACCAAGTTCAGCACATGTGCCAGACATGGGATGTGAGTGAGGTTGCCTAGGCCAAGAGCTGCCACCAGATTTCGGCCATTGTCACACACTACCAAGCCCGGCTGGAGATTCGCTGGCACAAACCACACGTCGCTCTCTTGCTTGATGGCATTCCAGAGCTCCTGCGCTGTGTGGCTTCGATTCCCCAAAGAAATTAATTTGAGTACGGCCTGTTGACGTTTGGCCACTGCTGTGCTCATATCGGTCGTAACAGGCTCCTGCTGCGCTGTTTCTGAGAAACTTGAGTAGGAGGAGTCTATGTGTACAGACTCGATTCCTGCAATCCGTGGAGTTGGCAGAACACGTACAGCGCCACTCTCCAGATCTGTACCAGGCTCCACAACATTGACCCAATGGGCTGTGAGGGAAAGGTATCGTCCCTGTCCATGGTTACTGGTCCACGCATCGGTGGTCAGGTGGACCTTGCTACTAACGGCATTTAGTAGCGCATGTTTTATTTTTCCCTCCATGTTTCTGCAGGGCAGGGACGGCTCGCCTGCTGAAATAAAAGCAGCTGGGCACGGTGTATTGTGGGACTGCCAATGCCATGAAGTCCCGGAAGGTGTCAGTCTCCACCAGCCTGAATGACAGCATTTCAAGCACCAGTAGTTTGGCAATGCCACCATTCAGAGCCTGTGCTCGGGGATGGTTTGCCGAGTATGGCCGCCTTTTATCCCATGCCTGTGCTACCGATGGCTGTCGAGTGGCCTGGGAGTGTGAGGATGACTGGGAACGTGGTGCTGTGGGTGGAATGTCACTGGGTCTCCGGACAACAGTGCCAGAGGTTCTTCCTTGGCGATCCTGTGAGGAAGCCGAACCAGCTGTGTGTGAGCTGGAGGAAGAGGCCCCAACACGAGATGAAGAGGTGGTAGATGGTGCTGTACGTTGGCCTGCATCTTCAGTGTGTCTGTGTAACTCCACCTCGTGCTTGGTCCGCACATGTTTCCACTTATTAGTGGTATTGAGTAGAGTTGAGCGACTTTGGTCGGATCGGGTTTCGTGAAACCCGAATGAAACAAAATAAGTTTCAGATGAAACTCGTCCGACTAGAGCAAAACAAAGTCGGAGTTTCGTCCGAAACCCGACCCCAATGCAAGTCAATGGGAAATAAAAGTCGGACGAAACTCCAACTTTTTTTGCTCTAGTCGGACGAGTTTCATCTGAAACTTATTTTGTTTCATTCGGGTTTCACGAAACCCGATCCGACCAAATTCGCTCAACTCTAGTATTGAGGTTGCTGACATTTTTCCCTCTTTTGACTCTCTGATGACACAGCTTGCATTTGACAAAGCAAATGTCATCTGCAACTGTGTCAAAAAAGGACCACGCACTGCAAGTCTTGGGAGCGCCCGTTTTGCCTTTTGAAAGAGGTATGCTCCTACCGGGTGCTGAAGTGGAGGCTACAGGCAACCAAGTCTGCCATCTCACTCTCCCTCCTGTTTTGGCCGTTCGGGGAATCTCTTCCTCAGAGCTGCTCCCACCACCTTCCTGTTCCTCATGCCATGATGGGTCAAGGACCTCATCATCTACACTCCCCTCCTCAAACACCTGCTTCTCCTGGGTTGTCTCGCCAGCACCGTACGCAACAGAAAGTGGTAACTGAGTCTCATCATCTGATGCGTACTGAGGTGTTGTGAGTTCATTTTCCCCTTCACCGTCGATGTCTGATGAACTCCCTCTTCTGGTGAAGGAAGGTAGTGAGGCTGATTACCAAACACCTGATCTGGTAGATGATGACTGGGTAACAGGAAATTCTGACTGGATATAAGGCAGCCGACGCCCTTCTGAGTCGCTGGTGATTTCTCTGCTGGATTCTTGGAGACCAGTCTGATTCCTGCTTCCCAAAGATAAGTTTTTGCTCTGCTATTGAACTTATTAGTTTTGTTTTGTTTACCTTGTTTTTTGGAGTTCAGCCATCCCCGGTCGGGGGTGTGCTGAGTTCCAGTTTTGTATCTGATCAGTTTGTCTCTTTGCTCTGTCTTCAGAATTTACCTGAGTGCTGATATAGTCTTTTTGAAGTCCTAGCGACTTCAGGGCTTGTTTTTCCTATCAGACGGTTGGGACATTTTTTGGTAGGGTTTTTTACGGATTGCAGACAGCAGCTTTTCTATCCTGTCCTTTTTAGTTAGCTTGGGCCCCATCATTTGCTCAACCTATCTTTCTATCTGTGTTAGTGTTTTCATCTTGCTTCACCGTCATTATTTGTTGGGGGCTGCCTATTGCTTTGGGGTCTGCTCTGGGGCAGTTTAGATTTCCCCTTTCTTTATTTAGGCCTATTTAGTTCTCCAACTGTGATCGAGGGGTCTAGGGCATCGTAGGAACCCCCCACGGCTACTGTTAGTTGTTGTGGATAGGATCAGGGGTCTGCAATCCGATAGCTACCAACTTCTCCGGTTTTCTGGACTTAGCTTGTATTTTTGTTTTTTCCTCCTTTGGTGACTCATTCATAACAGAATCACCAGCCATACCGCAGATCCTAGGGTACTCAATAGCAGGAAAGAATTGTAAAAAAAAAAAAAAAAAGTTTTTTGTGTATATTTTTTCCTCTATGCCTCTGAGGCCACAGGGGGAATTTTTTTTTTCTATCAATGGAGATAAAGCAATTGTCTGATCGTGTGGAGCAGCTCGCTGTGGAAGTGCGGGGAATTTCCGCCTACCTTGCTCATTCACATGCTGCTGAACCAAAGATCCCTACTCCTGATGTGTTTTTTGGGGATCGGTCTAAATTTTTGAATTTTAAAAGTAATTGTAAATTATTTTTTGTCTTGAAGCCTAACTCGTCAGGGAGCTCCGCGCAGCAGGTTAAAATTGTCATCTCTTTCCTGCGTGGCGATCCCCAGGATTGGGCGTTTTCTTTGAAACCAGATGATCCTATTCTGACTAATGTGAACGCATTTTTTCAAGCCTTGGGGTTGTTGTATGACGAACCTAATTCTATTGATCAGGCTGAAAAGACCCTGTTGGCATTGAGCCAGGGTCGAGATTCTGCAGAATTGTACTGTCAAAAATTCCGAAAGTGGGCGGTCCTTACTACCTGGAATGATAATGCCTTGGCAGCTCTTTTTCGGAAGGGTTTGTCAGAAGCCATAAAAGATACTATGGTGGGATTTCCTGTCCCCTCTGGTCTTGACGATTCTATGTCATTAGCCATTCAGGTTGATCGGCGTTTACGTGAACGCAGGACTGCACTAGAGGTGTTGCCACATGTTGAACAAGTGTCTGAACCTATGCAATGTGATAGAGTTTTGTCCAGGGAGCAACGTCAGGAGTTCCGAAGGCGTAATAAGCTGTGTTTTTTTGTGAAGATGCCTCGCATGTTATTTCTGTCTGTCCTAAACGAGAGAAACGTTTTGCACACACGTTTTCTGTGGGTGGTGTTCAACCTAAGTTTCTTCTGGCCATTACTCTGATCTGCTCCCTGTCCACATTTTCCGCCAAGGCTTTTGTGGATTCGGGAGCAGCCCTGAACCTAATGGACTTGGATTTTGCTAAACATTGTGGATTTCCTATGACACCTCTGCGGACGCCTATCCCTTTGAGGGGGATTGATGCTACACCTTTGGCGAAAAATAAACCTCAGTTTTGGACCCAGGTGGTAATGCGGGTTGCCCCAGACCATCAAGAAAATTGCAGATTTTTGGTGTTGCATAATTTGCATGATACCATTGTTCTGGGGTTTCCCTGGTTGCAAATTCATAATCCAGTTTTGGATTGGAAATCTGTGTCTGTGGTGAGTTGGGGTTGTCAGTGTGCCCTTAGTGAGGTTCCGGTTTTTTCCACCTCTCCTCAGTCGCATGATGTTCCTGACTATTTGGCAGACTTTTATGATGTATTTAGTGAGAATAAGTCTGCGTCTTTGCCTCCTCGTAGGAGTTATGACTGTGCAATTGAACTGAGCCCGGGGTGTAAATTTCCTAAGGGTCGGCTCTTCAATTTATCTGTACCCGAGCACGAGGCTATGCGATCCTATATTAAGGAGGCATTGGAGAAGGGTCATATTAGACCATCCTCTTCACCCTTAGGTGCCGGTTTTTTTTTCGTGGCCAAAAAGGATGGTTCATTAAGGCCTTGTATTGATTATCGTGCCCTCAACAAAATTACTATTAAATATCATTATCCGTTACCCCTGATTTTGGATCTATTCTCCAGAGTTAAATGTGCTTGCTGGTTTACCAAGCTTGACCTCAGGGGGGCGTATAATCTTATCCGCATTAAGCATGGGGATGAATGGAAGATGGCGTTTAATACTCCGGAGGGACATTTTGAGTACCTGGTGATGCCTTTTGGGCTCACTAATGCCCCTTCTGTCTTCCAGTGCTTCATGAACGACTTTTCCCAGACCTTGTGGATAAATTTTTGATTATCTATCTGGATGATATTTTGATCTTCTCCAAGGATTGGGATTCTCATGTGGAACATTTTCGGACTGTGTTCCGGATCTTGAGGGAGAATTCCCTGTATGTCAAAGGATCGAAATGCCTTTTTGGGGTACAGAGAATTTCATTTTTGGGATTTATTTTGTCTCCGTCAACTATTGAAATGGACCCAGCCAAGGTACAGGCCATTTATGATTGGGTTCAGCCCACTTCTTTGGATGCCCTCCAGAAGTTTTTGGGTTTTGCTAATTTTTATCGGAAATATATAGCAAAATTTTCTAGTATTGCCAAGCCATTGACTGATCTGACTAAGAAGGGTGCTGATGTGTTGAATTGGTCTCCGGAGGCTGTTTCTTCCTTTCAGGAGCTGAAGCGAAGATTCACTTCTGCCCCGATTTTGCGGCAACCTGATGTCTCACTCCCGTTCCAGGTAGAAATGGACGCTTCTGAGATTGGTGCAGGAGCTGTTTTGTCCCAAAAGGATCCTGTAACATCTAAAATGAATCCCTGTGCTTTCTTTTCCCGAAAGTTCTCTTCATCTGAACGTAACTATGATGTGGGGAATCGGGAACTGTTAGCCATGAAAAGGGCATTTGAGGAGTGGAGACATTGGTTGGAGGGAGCTAAACACCAAGTCGTGGTCCTCACTGACCACAAGAATTTGATTTACCTGGAGTCGGCCAAACGCTTGAACCCTAGACAGGGTAGGTGGGCCTTGTTTTTTTACACGTTTTGATTTTGTGGTCTCTTTTCTTCCTGGCACTAAGAATGTCAAGGCAGACGCCCTCTCTAGGAGCTTCTTTGCTGATTCTCCTGTGGTGACCAAGCCTGCTACCATCTTAGGCGAAGGGGTAGTTCTTTCTGCCATCTCGCCCAATTTGAGACGTGCTCTGGAAGAGTTCCAGGAGGACAAACCTGAGCGTTGTCCCAGTGGAAAGTTGTATGTTCCTGACCAGTGGAAGAAGAGAGTGATGTCTGAAGTTCATTGCTCTGCATTGGCAGGTCATCCAGGTATTTTTGGTACTAGAGATCTGGTGAATCGGTCTTTTTGGTGGCCTGCCTTGTCTCGTGATGTCAGGAATTTTGTGCTGTCCTGTGGGACTTGCTCCCGGTCTAAACCTTGTTCTCGCTCTAGTGGGTTGTTGATGCCTTTGCCGGTCCCCAGGAGGCCATGGACCAATATTTCAATGGATTTCATCTCTGATATGCCTGTCTCTCAGAGAATGACTTATTTGGGTGATTTGTAATAGGTTCTCTAAGATGGTTCATCTTGTACCACTCCCTAAGTTGCCATCTTCCTCTGAGTTGGTGCCCCTGTTTTTGCAACAGGTGGTTCGCTTGCACGTGATTCCTGAAAACATTGTATCTGACAGAGGAGTTCAGTTTGTGTCTAGATTTTGGAGGACTTTCTGTTCCAAGCTGGGAATTCAGTTGTCCTTCTCCTCTGCTTTTCACCCTCAGACCAATGGGCAGACGGAGAGAACAAACCAGACCTTGGAGTCGTATTTGAGATGTTTTATTTCCGCTGATCAGGATGATTGGGTTTCATTTTTGCCCTTGGCCGAATTTGCTTTAAATAATAGAGCTAGTTCTGCCACTTTGATGTCACCTTTTTTTTGTAACTTTGGGTTTCATCCTCGATTTTCTACAGGGCAGGTGGAGCCTTCTGCCTGCCCAGGTGTTGACACTGTGGTGGAGAGAATGCACCAGATCTGGGACCAAGTGGTGGATAAGTTATCTCTCTCCCAGGAAAAGGCCCAGCGGTTTTCCAACCGACATAGGACCATTGGTTCCCAGTTTAAGGCTGGTGATATGATTTGGTTATCATCAAAAAATATCGCTATGAAGGTGGTTTCTCCTAAGTTTAAGCCTAGATTTATTGGACTTAACAAGATTTTTGAGATTATTAATCCAGTCTCTTTTCGTTTGGCTCTTCCTGTCACATTTAAAATTCATAATGTGTTTCATAAGTCCTTGTTGAAGAAGTTTGTTGAACCAGTTGTTCCTGGGGTGGCACCTCCGGACCCTGTATTAGTTGAAGGTAACATAGAACATGAGGTAGAGAAGATACTGGATTCCCGTCTGGCTAGATGGAGACTCCAGTATTTGGTTAAGTGGAAGGGTTATGATCAGGAGGATAATTCCTGGGTCTCTGCCTCTGATATTCATGCCAAAAGATTGGTGCGTGCCTTTCATCGGGCTCACCCTGATCGCCCTGGTGGCGTGGATGAGGGATCGGTGACCCCCTCCTCAAGGGGGAGGTACTGTTGTGAGTTAATTTTCCCCTTCACCATTGAGGTCTGATGAACTTCCTCTTCTGGTGAAGGAAGGTAGTGAGGCTGATTACAAAGCACCTGAGCTGAATGATGATGACTGGGTGACTAGAATTGCTGACTGGATATAAGGCAGCCGACGCCCTTCTGCCTTGCGGGTGATTACTCTGAGGGATTCTTGGAGACCAGTCTGATTCCTGCTCCTCAAAAGCTAAGTTTTCTGCTCTACTTTTTGCATTTGTGTTTTGGTTTTGTTTTGCCATGTTTTTCTGGATTTCTGCCTTTCCCTGCTGGGTGAGCTGAATTCCTTTTTGCTCTGTCTTCAGAAAATACCC
The DNA here is from genome assembly GCF_039654945.1 of Dendrobates tinctorius. Taxonomy (NCBI): domain Eukaryota; kingdom Metazoa; phylum Chordata; class Amphibia; order Anura; family Dendrobatidae; genus Dendrobates; species Dendrobates tinctorius. Next base: position 2,165,959 of record NW_027361776.1, on the reverse strand, counting down.
GAGTACTGATATAGTCTTTTTGAAGCCTAGCGTCTTCAGGGCTTTTTTCCCTATCAGTCTATCAGGCTCTTGTTTTTGAGAGTGTTTTGGCGGATTGCAGACAGCAGCTTTTCAATTCTGTCCTAGTTAGTTAGCTTGGGCCCCATCATTTGCTCAGCCTATCTTTCTTTCTGTGTGAGTGTTTTTTCATCTTGCTTCACCGTCATTATATGTTGGGGGCTGCCTATTGCTTTGGGGTCTGCTCTGGGGCAGTTTATATTTCCCTTTCTGTCTTTAGGCTATGTAGTTCTCCGGCTGTGAACGAGGGGTCTAGGGCACCGTAGGAACCCCCCACGGCTACTGCTAGTTGTTGTTAGGTTCAGGGTTCTGCAATCCGATAGCTGCCAACTTCTCTGGTTTTCTGGACTTAGCTAGTATTTCTGTTTTTGGCTCCTACTGTGACTCATAACAGAAGCGCGTTTGACCGAGAGGGGAGGGTGGCCTAAAAAAAGGGGTTGGCCTTCACTCCACGTATCAGCCCAGTAGGGCAGTCTCTCTGGGAATGGTGCACTCCCTCTCTTAAGCGGTTTCCAAAGACAGATTGAATTGAAATCTGGATACTCGAGTAGTGTTTTCAAAGCATTATTTGAATGCTTTTTTCAAATGTAGTTGCTCTGCAATTAGTTTTTCTTGGTCCAAGTTGTACGTTTCCAATTACTTTGCCTTGATTTAACTTGACCAACTCTTCTACAGCAAGTGTTATTCACCTCTATATGGAAGGCATTGCACTGCATTCGATCTGTCATTTAAATAATGATCTGTCTTGGCCTTTGCTGCTTGGTAGGTACAGGTGTGATAAGCTGCAGTAATGTGTTTGGCTTTGGATAGATACATTTCTGCACACCCACCTGCTGCAAGGCCTGCAGCCCCTTCCCCTCAGTACTTCCCCAGCCATAATTCAAGCATCACAAACGTAGCTAAGTTATTCATTTCCTACCACATCCCTCATGCAATGATATGTCATTTCATTTTCAAAACATTGTCCCCCTCTTGTGGCCTTCCAGCTTTTCAATTTTGAAATTTACTGTTCAATTTTGAATTAATTCATATATGAATTAAATGGAAAAGAAACAATTTATCTGGTGAGCTTTTTGAATGTTCGGCCTACGTCCACCTGTCTGACAGACGGTAATCTAGTGGCTTGTAGCAGCAGCTATGTGCACTGCTTGCCTGCAGTAAATAGGATGTGTTCCATCCATGGAACACTATGATAGGATGCATTCCATTCATAGAACACTATGCTAGGATGTGTTCTATTCATGGAACACTTTGGATCACTGGAACAATGGGACCACGTGTCACAATGGGCACCCCAGAGTCTGTACCAGCTGCGCAGTAGCAGTCATCTTCAGTGTGCTGAGGGAGCCTCAGCAGATAGGTGGGGGTATGATTGCTCGTTGCTTATAATATCCAGCACCAGGAGAGTTAAAGCAAGGCATTTCTTTTAGGGAGGGTACAAGGGCGGTGTAGGAGCAGTTCTCCTTTGGCCTCTTTCCTAGTATTGAAGCGCGTTTGACCGAGAGGGGAGGGTGGCCTAAAAAAGGGGTTGGCCTTCACTCCATGTATCAGCCCAGTATGGCAGTCTCTCTGGGAATGGTGCACTCCCTCTCTTAAGCCGTTTCCAAAGACAGATTGATTTGATATCCGGATACTCGAGTAGTGTTTTCTAAGCATTATTTGAATGCTTTTTCAAATGTAGTTGCTCTGCAATTAGTTTTTCTTGGTCCAAGTTGTACATTTCCAAGTCCTTTGCCTTGATTTAACTTGACCAACTCTGCTACAGCAAGTGTTATTCACCTCTATATGGAAGGCATTGCACTGCATTCGATCTGTCATTTAAATAATGATCTGTCTCAGCCTTTGCTGCTTGGTAGGTACAGGTGTGATAAGGTGCAGTAATGTGTTTGGCTTTGGATAGATACATTTCTGCACACCCACCTGCTACAAGGCCTGCAGCCCCTTCCCCTCATTACTTCCCAAGCATTAATTCAAGCATCACATGTGTAGCTAAGTTATTCAATTCCTACCACATCCCTAATGCAATGATATGTCGTTTCATTTTTGAAACATTGTCCCCCTCTTGTGGCCTTCCAACTTTTCAATTTTGAAATTTACTGTTCAATTTTGAATTATTTCATATATGAATTAAATGGAAAAGAAACAATTTATCTGGCGAGTTATTTGAATGTTCGGCCTACGTCCACCTGTCTAACAGACGGTAATCTAGTGGCTTGTAGCAGTAGCAGCTAGGTGCGCTGCTTGCCTGCAGTAAACAGGATGTGTTCCATCCATGGAACACTATGATAGGATGCATTCCATTCATAGAACACTATGCTAGGATGTGTTCTATTCATGGAACACTTTGGATCACTGGAACAATGGGACCATGTGTCACAATGGGCAGCCCAGAGTCTGTACCAGCTGCGCAGTTGTAGTCAGCTTCAGTCTGCTGAGGGAGCCTCTGTCATTTAAATAATGATCTATCTCGGCCTTTCCTGCTTGGTAGGTACGGGAGATAGAATCGTTCAGGATTGAAATTTTTGATGTTTTTCTACTCTCATGAGCCCAAACAAGACTCTGAAAGGATGAGTTTGCAACTACTTTACTTTTGGAGAAAATTCAAACATTCATTATTCAGTAAGGCCCAATAGCAATAAGAAGCGGTTTGAGTGAACACTCACATTTCTTGGTAGAATCGTGCAGGATTGAAATTTTTGATGTTATTCTACTCCTCTCAACAGCCCAAACAAGTTTCTAAAAGGATGAGTGTGCAACTACTTTACTTTTGGAGAAAATTCAAAACATTCATTATTCAATAGGGTCTAATAGCAAAAAGCAGCATTTTGAATGAACAATCACAGTTCTTGGTAGAATCGTGCAGGATTGAAATTTTTGATGCTTTTCTACTCCTCTCATCAGCCCAAACAAGTTTCTAAAAGGATGAGTTTGCAACTGCTTTACTTTTGGAGAAAATTCAAATCATTCATTATTCAATAGGGCCCAATAGCAAAAAGCAGAGGTTTGAATGGACACTCACATTTCTTGGTAGAATCGTGCAGGATTGAAATTTTTGATGTTTTTCTACTCCTCTCATGAGCCCAAACAAGAGTCTAGAAGGATGAGTTTGCAACTGCTTTACTTTTGGAGAAAATTCAAAACATTCATTATTCAATAGGGTCTAATAGCAAAAAGCAGAGTTTTGAATGAACAATCACATTTCTTGGTAGAATTGGGCAGGATTGAAAATTTTGATGTTTTTCTACTCCTCTCAACAGTCCAAACAAGTTTCTAAAAGGATGAGTTTGCAACTACTTAACTTTTGGAGAAAATTCAAAACATAGTAACATAGAAACATAGTAACATAGTTAATAAGGTTGAATGGAGACTTTAAGTCCATCTAGTTCAACCCATATCTTATCCTAACTTGCCCCAACATGTTGATCCAGAGGAAGGCAAAAAAAAAAAAACCCATGTGGCAAACAGTAAGCTTCACATTGGGGAAAATATTCCTTCCCAACTCCACATACGGCAATCAGACTAGCTCCCTGGATCAACGCAATATTAAGGAAACTAGTGTATATACCCTGTAACATTATACTTTTCAAGAAAGGCATCCAGTCCCTTCTTAAATTTTAGTAGGGAATCACTCATTACAACATCATATGGCAGAGAGTTCCATAGTCTCACTGCTCTTACAGTAAAGAATCCGCGTCTGTGAGTATGCTTAAACCTTCTTTCCTCCAGACGTAGAGGATGCCCCCTTGTCCCCATCACAGGTCTAAGAGTAAAAAGATCATTAGAAAGGTCTTGGTATTGTCCCCGCATATATTTATACATTGTAATAAGATCACCCCTAAGCCTTCGATTCTCCAAACTAAATAACCCCAAGTGTAATAACCTGTCTTGGTATTGCAGACCCCCTAGTTCCCTAATAACCTTGGTCGCTCTTCTCTGCACCCGCTCCAGTTCAGCTATGTCTTTTTTATACACCGGAGACCAGAACTGTACACAGTATTCTAAGTGTGGTCGCACTAGTGACTTATATAGAGGTAAAATTATGTTCTCCTCATGAGCATCTATGCCTCTTTTAATGCATCCCATTATTTTATTTGCCTTTGCAGCAGCTGCCTGACACTGGCCGCTAAATGTGAGTTTGTCGTCCACCCATACACAGAGGTCTTTTTCAGTGACTGTTTTGCCCAGTGTTTTACAAATTATACATCTTGTTCATTCTACCCAAGTGCATGACCTTACATTTATCCCCATTAAAGCTCATTTGCCATTTATCAGCCCAAGCTTCTAGTTTACATAAATCCTCCTGTAATATAAAATTGTCCTCTGTATTGATTACCCTGCAGAGTTTAGTGTCATCTGCAAATATTGAAATTCTGCTCTCTATGCCCCCTACAAGGTCATTAATAAATATGTTAAAAAGAAGCGGGCCCAAAACTGACCCCTGTGGTACCCCACTGCTAACCGTGACCCAGTCCGAGTGTGCTCCATTAATAACCACCCTTTGTTTCCCATCCCTGAGCCTGCTCTTAACCCACCTACACATATTTTCCCCTATCCCCATTGTTCTCATTTTATGTATCAACCTTTTGTGTGGCACCGTATCAAAAGCTTTTGTAAAGTCCATGTACACCACGTCCACTGCATTCCCTTGGTCCAGTCCAGAACTTACCTCTTCATAAAAGCATATCAGATTAGTCTGACAGGAACGGTCCCTTGTAAACCCATGTTGATATTGGGTCATAAGGTTATTCTTCTCCAGATACTCCAGTATAGTATCTCTTAGAAAACCCTCCAGGATTTTACCCACAGTTGAGGTTAAACTTACTGGCCTATAATTTCCAAGTTCAGTTTTTGTCCCCTTTTTGAATATTGGCGCCACATTTGCTATACGCCAGTCCTGTGGTACAGACCCTGTTAATATTATCATTATTCAATAGGGTCTAATAGCAAAAAGCAGCGTTTTGAATGAACAATCACATTTCTTGGTATTATCATGCAGGATTGAAATTTTTGATGTTTTTCTACTCATCTCATGAGCCGAAACAAGGCTCTAGAAGGATGAGTTTGCAACTACTTTACTTTTGGCGAAAATTCAAAACATTCATTATTCAATACGGACCAATAGCAAAAAGCAGCGGTTTGAATGAACACTGACATTTCTTGGTAGAATCATGCAGGATTGAAATTTTTGATGTTTTTCTACTCCTCTCAACAGCCCAAACAAGTTTCTAAAAGGATGAGTTTGCAACTACTTTACTTTTGGAGAAAATTCAAAACATTCATTATTCAATAGGGCCCAATAGCAAAAAGCAGAGGTTTTAATGAACACACACATTTCTTGGTAGAATCGTGCAGGATTGGAATTTTTGATGTTTTTCTACTCCTCTCATGTGCCCAAACAAGACTCTAAAAGGATGAGTTTGCAACTACTTTACTTTTGGAGAAAATTCAAAACATTCATTATTCAATAGGGACCAATAGCAAAAAGCAGCGGTTTGAATGAACACTCACATTTCTTGGTAGAATGGTAAGACTAACAATATTTTTTATTTTTTTTAATTATTTTTTACATTCTATCTTTTACTACTGATGCTGCATAGAGTTCCGCTACGTGTGCACATGGCCTAAAAGTTAAGTTTTATGTTATCTCTTGCTACAGAGTTATTGATCCTGGGCAATTGGTCCAAAGTGTCTATGGGAAAAATGTGCACAGAAAACTTAGCATATCTGCAAGAAAAAGTGACAGGTTGTGAATTTGAAGCACACCCCCCCGATCAGTTTACGCTGCATAAAAAAAAGCCCAGCGGGCTGGAGGTTTTTATAAATCCCATCCACATTGCTGAACTGTAAGAAGTTGTGTTTTTGATGGAACAAAAATATGTAGTGTCAAAAACGCACCATAATCTCATTGTGGACACAGAGCCTAAGGATGGAGTGGAGTCACATCGGATGCGATATACTAATGATACTTGGCTCCAGCTCTGCTGCAAGCGTGATCTGAGTGTCCGTGCTCTGTGCTTCAATCCTCTCTCATGAGAGAATCACAGCACAGAAGCGAAGGAGACGAAGAAAGTAATTTCTCTGTCTCCTCCATGGCCTGACTTTGTGTATATCGGACTGCACTGGGATGACATCCGAGTGCAGAGTTAAGTTTCACTAAGACCCATAGGCTTATATGGGTTCGAGTGAGCCGAGTCTCGCTGCCAATCACAGCATGCTGCCATTGTCCTCTCATGACGATTTGACATGAGAAAATAATCACTGAACTGCTCAGCCCCATAGAATAACACTGGGCCGAGTGCTTCTCCGATAAAACATCACATGGCATTATCCCCCACGTTGTTTGTTTGAAAAAACAACCTGATAATGTTTCCAAATACAGACTAAATTGAATTAAAATCAAAGCAAGGTGTCTTTTCAAAGAAATATTTGAATGCTTTTTTTCAAATTTGGTTGCTCTGCATTAGTTTTTGCATTGTCTAAGCTGCACATTTGAAATACCAAATGCATTTGGCTTGATTTAACTTGACCAACGCTGCTACATCAAGTATTCACTTTTATATGGAAGGCATTGTTTTGTATTCAGTCAGCAACTTAAATCATCTATCTTGACTTTTGCTGCTTGGTAGGTACAGATTTGATATGCTCCAGTAATGCGTTTAGCTTTGGATGGATACATTTCTGCACACCCACCTGCTACAAAGCCTGCAGCCCCTTGTCCTCAGTACTTTCCGCCTTAATTCATGTATCCCATGTGTAGCTAAGATATTTGATTTCTACCACATTCCTGACGCTTATGATTTCTTTTGCGAAACATTGTCTCCCCCTTGTGGCCCTCCAACTTCTTAATTTTGGGTATATGTATTCAAAGACAAAGAAGAAATTGGTCTGGTGTGTTGTCTGAATTAGTGGCCTACCTAACTACATATCTGCCTTCACCTGTCTGAGTATACTATTGGCTTACAGCAGCCAGGTATGTCACAATGGAACAACTGGAACACATGTCACAATGGATGGCCCACACTATCTTCCAGCTGTGCGGCAGCAGCCAGCTTCAGTCTGCTGAGGGAGCCTCAGCAGACAAGTAGGGAGGAGGGTATGCACGCGCGTTGGTTACAATACCCAGCTACAGGAGAGATAAGGTTTCCAAAAACAGACTGAATTGAAACCAAAGCAAGTTGTCTTTTCAAAGCAATATTTGAATGCTTTTTTCAACTTTGGTTGCTCTGCATTAGTTTTTTCTTGGTCCAAGTTGCACATTTCAAATGCCAAATGCATTTGGCTTGATTTAACTTGACCAGCTCTGCGACATTCAGTATTCACCTATATATGGAAGACATTGTATTGTATTCAGTCTGCAATTTAAATCATCTGACTTGGCTTTTGCTGCTTGGTAGGTACAGGTGTGATCTGGGCCCGACTGTGACTAAAATTCAGCCCTGGCATTTGAAGGTGCACAGACCCACTTGTTGCATCATGAAAATGTAATCTCTGTGTGAACCTGTAGGTTACAAGACATGAGGCAAGTGTAACACAACACAGCACATAAAATTAAACAAAGTTACTTATTAACCATGTGGTTAAAAAAATAAGAAAAAGAGAATAAAAGATATTAATATATATATATATATATATATATATATATATATATATATATATATATATATATATATATATATATACATATATATATAAGAGACAACAGTAAATGTGAATAAGTGATATAGGCTCCATTACAAAAAATAAAATATATTAGCTTGTATACTGTAGATATATAGAAGACAGCAGTGAATGTAAATATGTTATATGGACACATGACCATTACAAACAAAAATAAAAAAATATAATTTAAATGGGAAAATTTTTTTGGGGGAAATATAATGTGAAAAATGTGATTATTCTATATTTTTTTATTATAGATTAATTCATAAAAAAATAAATATATATATATATATATATATATATATATATATATATATAAATAAATTCAGAAAAATATTATTTCAAAAGATCTTTTAAAAAAAAATTTTTTTGAAAATAAAATGTCAACTAAAAAATATTTGTTCGCATTGATGCTGTAATACATAATACAAAAGTGACAGACTATATACAGTATGAAGTTCATGTTAGAGGTTTCTCCTTTTCATGCTTTTTTCTTGTTTCTTATTCTTCTCTTTTTCTTCCAATCTGATTCCTTGTTAATGGACCTATAGATTACTTCCAATTTCTACAAGCTTTTGAATAAGGATAGTGAACACAACATGATATTCTAAAAAATTATATAAAATTTTGTTATTAAAAAATATATATAATATATTAATATTATTTACATTATAAATTAACCCCTTCACCCCCAAGGGTGGTTTGCACGTTCATGACCGGGCCAATTTTTACAATTCTGACCACTGTACCTTTATGAGGTCATAACTCTGGAACGCTTCCATTGATCCCGGTGATTCTGACATTGTTTTCTCATGACATATTGTACTTCATGTTAGTGGTAAAATTTCATTCAAATAACTTGCGTTTATTTGTGAAAAAAATGGAAATTTGGCAAAAATTTTGAAAATTTCGCAATTTTCCAACTTTGAATTTTTATGCCCTTAAATCACAGACATACGGCACACAAAAAACTTGATAACTAACATTTCCCACATGTTTACTTTACATCAGCACAATTTTGGAACCAAAATTTTTTTTTGTTAGGAAGTTATAAGGGTTAAAAGTTGACCAGCGATTTCTCATTTTTACAACACCATTTTATTTTTAGGACCACATCACATTTGAAGCCACTTTGAGGGGTCTATATGATAGAAAATACCCAAAAGTGACACCATTCTAAAAACTGAACCCCTTAAGGTGCTCAAAACCACATTCAAGAAGTTTATTAACCCATTAGGTGCGTCACAGGAATTTTTTTTGAATATTTAAAAAGAAATTAACATCTAACTTTTTTTCACAAAAAAAATACTTCAGGTTCAATTTTTTTTATTTTACCAAGGGTAACAGGAGAAATTGGACTGCAAAAGTTATTGTGCAATTTGTCCTGAGTACGCTGATACCTGATTTGTGGGGGGTAACGACTGTTTCGGCGCATGGCAGAGCTCAGAATGGAAGGAGCGCCGTTTGACTTTTTCAATGCAAAATTGGCTGGAATTCAGATCGGACGCCATGTCACGTTTGGAGAGTCCCTGATGTACCTAAACAGTGGAAACCCCCTACAAGTGACCCCATTTTGGAAACTAGACCCCCCAAGGAACTTATCTAGATATGTGGTGAGAACTTTGAACCCACAAGGGCTTTACAGAAGTTTATAACGTACAGCGGTACAATTAAAAAAAATCATATTTTTTCCACAAAAATGATCTTTTCACCCCAATTTTTATTTTCCCAAGGGTAACAGGACCCTAAAAGTTATTGTGCAATTTGTCCTGAGTACGCTGATACCCCACATGTGGGGGTAAACCACTATTTGGGCGCATGGCAGAGCTCGGAAGGGAAGCAGCGCCATTTGACGTTTTTGGCTGGAATTGAGATTGGACACCATGTCGCGTTTGGAAAACCCCTGATGTACCAAAACAGTGGAAACCCCCCACAAATGACACCATTTTGGAAACTAGACCCCCTAAGGAACTTATCTAGATGTGTGGTGAGAACTTTGAACCCCCATGGGCTTCACAGAAGTTTATAACATAAAGCCATACAATTAAAAAATCATATTTTTTCCACAAAAATGATCTTTTCACCCTCAATTCTTATTTTTCCAAGGGTAACAGGACCCTAAAAGTTATTGTGCAATTTGTCCTGAGTACGCTGATATCCCACATGTGGGGGTAAACCACTATTTGGGCGCATGCCAGAGCTCGGAAGGGAAGCAGCGCCATTTGACGTTTTTGGCTGGAATTTAGATCGGACACCATGTCGCGTTTGGAAAACTCCTGATGTACCAAAACAGTGGAAACCCCCCACAAATGACACCATTTTGGAAACTAGACCCCCTAAGGAACTTATCTAGATGTGTGGTGAGCACTTTGACCCCCCCAGTGCTTCACAGAAGTTTATAATGCCCGGGCGTGAAAATAAATAATTCGTATTTTTTCCACAAACATGATCTTTTAGTCACCTTTTTTTATTTTCCCAAGGGTACCAGGAGAAATTGGACCCCAAAAGTTGTTGTCCAATTTGTCCCGAGTATGCTGATACCCCATATGTGGGAGAAAACTACTGTATGGGCACACGTTGGGGCTCGGAAGGGAAGTAGTGACGTCTTGGAATGCAGACTTTGATGGAATGGTCTGCGGGTGTCATGTTGCCTTTGGAGAGCCCCTAATGTACCTAAACAGTGGAAACCCCCCACAAATGACCCCATTTTGAAAACTAGACCCACTAAGGAACTTATCTAGATGTGAGGTGAGCACTTTGAACCCCCAAGGGCTTCACAGAAGTTTATAATGCCAGGGCATGAAAATAAATAATTCGTATTTTTTCCAGAAACATGATCAATTAGTCCCCAATTTTTTCATTTTCCCAAGGGTAACAGGAGAAATTGGACCCCAAAAGTTGTTGTCCAATTTGGCCTGAGTACACTGACACCCCATATGTGGGTGAAAACTACTGTATGGACACACGTCGGGGCTCCGAAGGGAAGCAGTGACGTTTTGGAATGCAGACTTTGATGGAATGGTCTGGGGGTGTCATGTGCGTTTGGAGAGCCCCTGATGTACCTAAACTATTGAAACTCCCCACAAGTGACCCCATTTTGGACACTAGACCCCCCACGGAACTTATCTAGATGTGTGGTGAGCACTTTGAACCCCCAAGTGCTTCACAGAAGTTTATAACACTCGGACATGAAAATAAAAAAATCATTTTTTTCCACAAAAATGATATTTTTGCCCCCAATTTTTTATTTTCCTAAGGGTAACAGGAGAAATTGGACCCCAAAAATTGTTTTGCAATTTGTCCTGAGTAGGCTGATACCCTACATGTGGGGGTAAAACACTGTTTGGGCGCATGGCAGAGCTTGGAAGGGAAGGAGCACCATTTGACTTTTTCAACTCAGAATTGGCTGGAATTGAGATCAGACGCCATGTTGCATTTGGAAAGCCCCTGATGTGCCCAAACAGTGGAAACCCCCAATTATAACTCCAACCCTAACCCCAACACACCCCTAACCCTAATCTGAGCCCTAACCCTAGCCCTAACCCTAGCCCTAACCCTAACCCTAGCCCTAACCCTAAGGCTGTGTGCACACGCTGCGGATTTTGCTGCGGTTCCGCAGCGGTTTTGGCTGTTGCGGACCCCAGTACCATGATTCCCTATGGGAATCAAAAACCGCAGTGCAGACGGTGTGGAATTTTCCACGCGGATTATCTGCGGTTTTCAATCCGCAGAAAGAATTGACATGTCAATTCTTTCTGCGGATTCTCCTGCGGTTTGCCATCTCCTCTATTGAGGAGATGAAAAACCGCAGGACAAAACCGCAGAGCAATCCGCAGGCAAAATCCGCGCGGATGAATCCGCACCTAATCCGCAGCGTGTGCACACAGCCTTACTCTAACGGGAAAATGGAGATAAATACTTTTTTTTAGTTTTATTATTTTTCCCTACCTAAGGGGGTGATATCGGGGGGTTTGATTTACTATTTATGGCGGTTTTTATTTTTGGCAGCTGTCGCACGCTAAAAGACGCTTTTTATTGTAAAATAGTTTTTGCATCACCACATTTTGAGAGCTATAATTTTTCCGTATTTTGACCCACTGAGTCATGTGAGGTCTTATTTTTTGCGGGACAAGTTGACGTTTTTATTGGTACCATTTTCGGGCACGTGACATTTTTTGATCGCTTTTTATTCCTATTTTTGGGACGCAGAATGAACAAAAACCAGCGTTTCATGAATTTCTTTTGGGGGGGTGCGTTTACACCGTTCCGCGTGCGGTAAAATTGATAAAGCGGTTTTATTCTTCGGGTCAGTACGGTTACAGCGATACCTCATTTAGGTCTTTTTTTATGTTTTTGTCGGTTTTATGCAATGAAAACTATTTTATATAAAAAATAATTATTTTTGCATCGCTTTATTCTGTGAGCTATAACTTTTTTATTTTTTTGCTGATGATGCTGTGTGGTGGCTCGTTTTTTGCGGGACAAGATGACGTTTTCAGCGGTACCATGGATATTTATATGCGTCTTTTTGATCGCGCGTTATTACACTTTTTTTTTTGTGGTATGATAATAAATCATTATTTTTTGCTTCGTTTTTTATTTTTATTTTTTAAGGGGTTTGCTAAAAGGGTTAACTAATGGGACAGTTTTATAGGGCGGGTCATTACGGACGCGGCGATACCTAATATGTGTACTTTTATTGGTTTTTTTTTTATTATTTCCAAAAAATGGATTTATTGAGGGAATATATATTTTTTTTTTTCTAATTTATTTGGCAATTTTTTTAAATTTATTTTTACATTTTTTTTTAAATTTTTTTTACTTTATTACATAGTCCCAGGTGGGACATCACTGTCCTGTGACAGATCGCTGATCTGTCACATCACAGATCACTGTGACAGATCAGCAATCTGTCACAGGCATTGAAGCAGACTTCCTCTTGCCTGCACTTTGCAGGCACTGAGGAAGCCAGCTTCCTCAGGTCCCCGAAGGCCCCCATCGCCATCTTGGATTCGGGGGCCTGGAGGATAGGAGCCCCCCGCAGCAGCGCTGCACATTGCGCTGCCGTGGGGGGCTCAGGGAAGCACGGAGGGAGCCCCCTCCCTGCCGATGCTTCCCTTTAACTCCCGGTACACCGCGATCATGTTTGATCGCGGTGTGCAAGGGGTTAACGTGTCGGGGGCGGTCCGTGACCGCCCCTGACTCATAGTGCCGGGTGTTAGCTGTGATAATCAGCTGACACCCGGCCGCGATTAGCGACGCTCACCACGTGGGCGCCGCTGATCGTGGTAGACGTACTATCCCGTCCACGGTCATACGGGCCCGGGTACCTTGGACGGGATAGTACGTTGGATGTCAGGAAGGGGTTAATATAAAATAATAAAATAAATAGAAAACACTAATTGATCAGAGAAAGGATGAGTAATTCAGGTTTTCATTGAGGCCCAGGGGTTGAAGTGTTCGTAAAGTCCAGATCCTTCTGGCTTCTTTCTGTGCCAAAACACGGCTGAAATTACCGCCCGTAAATCAGTAACGACACGATTGATGCCAATAATTCTCAAGCCAGATGGATCACATTTATGGAATGTTTTAAAATGCCTTGGAATAGTTTTAAAATGCTCAACAACCGTTTTTTTTTCCGCAGCTAAAATATCCCTCACATGTTCGCTCACACGTAACTTTAAGGGTCTCATGGTCAATTCAACTTAAATCTTGGAAAATGGACAGGTGGCATGGTAAATTACTGCCGTAGTATTACATGAAATAGTATGAGTAATTTTGAAAATTTTATTATTAGATGCACAAAATGTTGTGGCATAATCAACGTTAGAGCACGCAACAGAATTTCCACAAGGAGAACATCCCAATCTCGTTTTTGGTATTAAACCGAGGGATGGGAATAAAGTGGAATGATTATTAATTGGGTAGAAACTTTTAACCAAATGATCCTTTAAATTGCGTGCCCATCGCGCTGTGATACTAGGATACTAAGATATTGGTTCAAAACTGGATCACTGGTCAAAATAGACCAGTGTTTAGCGAGAATCTCCTGCATCAACTGCCACTGAGAATGATATTGAGTGATAAGTCTCACCTTATTATCTGCTTTGGGTGCTTGATTTGAAAAAATTTGATTATGCCTCTCTGTTTTCAAGGCCCGATTAAATGCCTTTTTAATGCGTCTGTGGCTATAGCCATGTTCCAGGAACCTTTCTTTCATTTCATTGGCCCTCAATTTGAAGTCATCAATAGAGGAACATAGGCGTTGAAGTCTTAAAAATTGTCCTACAGGTATTGATTTAATAACATGACCAGGATGAGAGGATGAGGCATGTAGAAGAGAGTTGACAGACGTTTTTTTTAAGAAAAATGTCTGTCTGTAAGATACCAAAATTATCTCGCCTAATGGTAACATCCAAAAAATCTTTACTATGTATATCATGATGACATGTCAATTTGATGTTGAGTTGGTTAGGCCTCTTTCACACATCAGGTTTTCGGCGTCAGGCGCGATCCGGCGCTTTTGACTAAAACCGGATCCGGCGAAATGCAATGCCGGATCCGGTTTCCCCCCCATTGACTTGCATTAGAGCCGGATCGAGCCGGATGGCCATGCGTTTCATCCGATTTTCGCCGGATCCGGCAATGTGACGCGATCCGGCGTCTGGAAAAAACGGCTACTGTAACGATTTTTGTGTCCGGCTTTTTCATACAATGAAAGCCTATGAGCGCCGCAATGCGCCTGATCCGGCGATGGCCGGATCCGGTTTCTTTGGTCTGAGCATGCTCAGTAGCTCTGCCCACAGGACATTTATAAAAGCAAGACAATGGGACCCTCAGCCACACCCAACATGCCACCCAAGCCAAGAACCAGGAGCAGGAGAAGGCAGCAGACATCTGCAGCAGCAGCACCATCAGCACCACCCCAAATGGAGCAGCATGCTGAACAACGGGAGGGGAGTCCAGCAGAAGATGAGAGACGGTAATTATCAAATCCCCCATTCCTCCAAACTAGGGCTATGGAATATCAAGATATTCATTGGCCCTTTGTTTCTCTTTATTCAACAGCCGCCCAATAGATGCAGCAGCAGCAGCAATGGCAGCAGCAGAAACACCACCCACAGCCATGGAGTCTGGCCATGAGGAAGACCGCACATCTTCTGGGAGCCCTCCCTCGCATCGTCAGCGTTTGACGGTAAGTTTTTATTTCCAAAATCCATCATCTCTGTAATATATGTGTATTCATTGCCTTTTATTTCAAAACAGGATTCACAAGATGAAGAGGAGCTCCCAGAAGAAGAAGGAAGGGGTGGACAGACACTTGAAGTGGGCTCACAATTGGTAAGTTTTTTGCATCAAACGCAGAAACACAACATCACACTACACACAACACATAGAAAACAATGTTCTTCAGACCACACACAGCAAACAAATGCCTACATCCAAAGACATAACATTTTTTGTTTTCTTCTCTAGTCTTCCCAATCTGGTGCTCGGCCAAGAGGTCCTCGCAGTGCCTCCCAGGGTCGTCGGCGACAGCAACGCGGCGGTCACCAGCGTGTAAGTATAAATATTTTTGCTTTGTTTTTTTTGCACTTTTTATTTCATTTCTTTTGTGGAGGCTAATTATGTTATTTTTGTCTTTTTCTTTAACAGCCTTCACAGCGTGCTCCCGACTCTGACGGTGAGGATGGAGGGATTGATGTGGACCGCCTCATCGATCTCGTCAGAGAAAGGGAGCCGCTCTGGAATATGGCTGACCGCCGCCACGCTGACCTGATCGTTACCCGACGACTCTGGGAGGAAATCTGTTGGCTCCTTGTGGACCGCTGGGAGGACCTCGAAGCTCGGGCCCAGATTAAAGAGCGTAAGTATATACAATACCGGTTGCTTGATTTAAACCAGTGTTTCCCGAACTCCAGTCCTCGTGGTCCCCACGGATCATGTGTTCAGGATTTCTATTTACTTTGGAAATCCTGAAAACATGACCCCTGGGGACCATGAGGACTGGAGTTTGGGAAACACTGATGTTGTATACTAACCACTTTGTCCTTTCTCGTTTCAGGGGAGAGAATTGTGAAGCGGTGGCGGTCTGTGAGGGATCGTTTCAAGAAGGAGTTCAATAAAGAGATGCGGGCCCCGAGTGGATCTGGAGGACGCAGGAGCAAGTACAAGTACGCACGAGCCCTGTCGTTCCTCCGGGAGACAATGCTCACCAGAAGGTAAATATTACACACCACATGTGACAAAAAAATGTTTAGATGTAACTTTTTTTTTTCAGCCAGGGCCATACCATGTCACTATTTTAATTGTTTTTTTTTCTCTTTATTCCACAGCACGGTGAGCAGCACTCGGGAGCCTGCACGATTGGACCCTTCTGAGGCGATCCCTGAGGAGACCGGCACTGAGGGACACTTCGACCGCCCCGGTACATCTGCACCTTCCCAGCCTTCCCACACATTCGACCCATCTGTCCCATCCACCAGCACAGGAGCATCGTGGCCGCCTACATTACATGAAGCTGCTGGTGAGGAGATCGCTTTCCCTTTACCCCACCCTTCTGCCCCTGCCACCTCTAGTACACCTGCGGGTACTGGGTGGCAGCGACAGAGGGGTCAGGAAAAGACTTATGCACCAGAGTTCTTGCATCTGAATGCATCTTTCCAGAACTGTCTAAAAGTCTTGTCAGAGCAAATCTCCGCAGGCTATCAGCAGATCAACTCCAGCATTCTGGAGGTGAAGACACTTCTGCAAACCATGCATTCAGAAGCAAGATCTTCGCCAAACCACACCTTTTTCAGGTCTGTTGTGGAGCGCATGGAAACGCTCTCTCCTGCCCAGCAGATGCATGTAATGCATTCATGCCACGCTGCTCTCCAGCAAGTTACCTCCCAACCTCCTCCTCCCACCACAGTAGTTCCTCCACCTGCACCCCCTCCAGCCACTTTCCATCCTCCCCCTCCTATTACATCTACACCCCCTCCAGCCACTTTCCATCCTCCCCCTCCTATTATGCACCAGCAACCTCCCCAGCACCAGCAACCTCCCCAGCACCAGCAACCTCCCCAGTACCAGCAACCTCCCCAGTACCAGCAACCTCCCCAGTACCAGCAACCTCCCCAGCACCAGCAACCTCCCCAGCACCAGCAACCTCCCCAGCACCAGCAACCTCCCCAGCACCAGCAACCTCCCCAGTACCAGCAACCTCCCCAGTACCAGCAACCTCCCCAGTACCAGCAACCTCCCCAGTACCAGCAACCTCCCCAGTACCAGCAACCTCCCCAGTACCAGCAACCTCCCCAGTACCAGCAACCTCCCCAGTACCAGCAACCTCCCCAGTACCAGCAACCTCCCCAGTACCAGCAACCTCCCCAGTACCAGCAACCTCCCCAGTACCAGCAACCTCCCCAGTACCTGCAAACTCCCCAGTACCTGCAAACTCCCCAGTACCTGCAAACTCCCCAGTACCAGCAACCTCCCCAGTACCAGACATCTCCCCACTTCCAGCAACCTGCCCCGTACCAGACATCTCCCCACTTCCAGCAACCTGCCCCGTACCAGACATCTCCCCACTTCCAGCAACCTGCCCCGTACCAGACATCTCCCCACTTCCAGCAACCTGCCCCGTACCAGACATCTCCCCACTTCCAGCAACCTGCCCCGTACCAGACATCTCCCCACTTCCAGCAACCTGCCCCGTACCAGACATCTCCCCACTTCCAGCAACCTGCCCCGTACCAGACATCTCCCCACTTCCAGCAACCTGCCCCGTACCAGACATCTCCCCACTTCCAGCAACCTGCCCCGTACCAAACTCCTTCCCCATACAACTTGCCATCAACATCATCTGCTCCTACAGTCCCTGCCCAACCCTCCACTCCACCACCCACCACCTCTTCTGCTTCCCACATGTCCACCCATTCTGTAGTTTTTTCCACACCTTCACCTCTAACTGTTCCTTCCCCACCACGATCCCAGTCCTCTCTCCACACTCCCAGTGTCGAAGTGTCCCGCAGCCCCTCCAGCAGTATTTCCACCACACACTACACAGATTTATAATGTGTGTATTTAAATAAAAATGACCAGTTTTATGGTTTCAAAGCTTTATTAAACAAGTTTATTAAAATTTTAAAAAAGTTTACTAAAAAAAACATTTTTCAATAAAAGTTAAATTATTTTACACTGGTTGTCTGTCATTTCTTTCTGCGGCGAAAAAGGTTAAATACAGGGTATTTAAAAGGTGAAATGGTATTCAAAACCAGGTATATAACTGTGGGTAAATTTTAGCTTTTTGCCACAGTTGTGTTCCTGGTTGTGTTTGAAGCAAAGTATTTCACCTAAAAAGCTGTGTTTATTGTTGGTGATTTCCTAACAATGTACACAACTTTTGTTAAAAGGTGAAATACTTTGCATAAAACACAACCAGGTACACACCTGTGGCCTAAAGCTAAAAATAGAGACCATGACAAGATAGCCAACTTTGGTTGGCAAAGGTATATACTGTTGGTACAGAAGGTACACAAGTTTGGTTAGGGCACAAATCTTTCACACTCTGCCATCCTGCCAGTGTACTCTGCCTTGAGGTGACATAAAGTATAGTGCAAAATTGTCCCTCATTACTGAAACCGTCACAGAACTTCTAGTGGTAATGTCATGGTAATCTTGCAAGGTGGTTTCTTCAGAGGTGTCCTCAATGGAAATGGGTTCCTTGCAGATAACAAAATTGTGGAGTACCACGCACGCTTTGATCACCTCGTCCACAGTTTCTGTCTTGAGGTTGATCGCAGTCAATAGGACCCGCCATTTGGCTGTCAGAATACCAAAGGTACATTCAACCATTCTTCTTGCTCTTGTGAGACGGTAATTAAAAATGCGTTTTGGTCTTGTCAATCCTCTGCTAGAGTACGGTTTCAAAAGGTGTTCAGACAGCTGGAAGGCTTCATCCCCTACACAGACAAATGGCATAGGTGGACCAGATGTTTGCGGCAGCGGTCTAGGTGGTGGGAACTGGAAGGTGTTTCCATACAGTTTACGCCCCATGGCAGACAGTTTGAAAACTTGAGAGTCATTGGAGCGGCCATAGGCCCCAATATCAACCGCAATAAATTTGTATTCCGCGTCAGCGATGGCCATGAGGACAATTGAAAAATATTTCTTGTAATTGAAATATTCCGATCCCGATCCAGCTGGCTTTACAATGCGGATATGTTTCCCGTCCACAGCGCCCAAGCAGTTGGGAAACTGACATATCTGTTGAAACTTGTCAGCAATTTCAATCCACCTCTCTGTTGTGGGCTCTGGTAAAAACTCTTCAGCTAAGGAGTCCCACAGTGCACGGCATGTGTACTTCACAATTCCAGATATGGTGGAAATCCCGAGTCTGTACTGGAAATGCAGTGACGAAAGGGATTCTCCAGTTGCAAGAAATCTGTGGGGAATTAAAAAACATCACAGCATTACATACCAAAACTGAGCTATAACACTTGGAGATACAAACTACCACCAACAAGATTGCAGTGAAAGTGTGCTCTGATGCGATCACATCCAATAAATGTGGCTTACCTTAAAGTCACCATCAGACGCTCTGCGGGTGAAACAGAGAAGCGGCAATAGGTGTCCGCTTTTCTTATGAGGTGTGCAATGCGCTCCACCAAGTAATCAAAATTCTCCATTTTCATCCTAACATATCCAAAAAATTTATCCGGGTTTCGTCGAAGGTCCATGCAGAGTGTAGAATAGACCCCACGCGTCATTCTCTTGGCTGTGATGGGGTGGATCCACAAACGTCGTCTACGATGCCTGATGCGCTGCTGTCTCGCTCTCTCCTTCTCCAGAACAATCACCCTCAAACGATTCGCCTCCGCTATAAAATCCGCCAAATTCTTCAAAATATTTCCAATGACAACATCCATCTTCGCCAGTAACTTGCTCTTCTCTCCAACCTGCACTTTCTCCTCTACAACCTGTCAAAGAAGGGCTGTAGGAACATGCTATATATAGTTTTCCAGTAGCCAATCCCGTTTGGAAGGCCACAAGGGTCAATTTTAAAAACCGGATCCGGCGTAATCCGTCGAAAAACGGATAGAAAAACGGATGAACCGGATGAGACGGATCCGGTTTTGTCTGTCAAGAAAAAGACGGATCCGGCAGAAAACCGGATCCGTCACATCCGGATTTACTAAACATTTGCCGGATCCGGCGTTCCGGCACGACGCCGGATCGCGCCTGATGCCGAAAACCTGATGTGTGAAAGTAGCCTTATTGTTTAAAAATGTAATAAAATCTAAAAGTTCCACAGAATTACCACGCCAAATAAATATATCAATAAAACGGGTCCAAAAAACTACCCAATTCTGTTTGAGTCGGCGGAATGCACCAGATATAAATAATAGAAGGAGCTTTCGCTGCCCGTGGTCCACCATGCGGTAGATGACAAGACTGCTGCAGGATAATGGCAGACACTCTAGAGGTGCGGTACAGCGCTCGGGTTAACGTCACCCGAGAGCCTAGGGTCGGCTCTGTTCAGACACAGAGATGCCTTAACACAAAGTAGAAACAGACGCTGGCCCTGTTAGCCTCACTGGGTAACCAGCGGGTGGCGTTGCAGCCGCAAACGCCAATGATCGCTGCAGAGGGCAGCGCGGCAGACAAATATAACCGCCGGGCGACTTTGCCGGAGAGCCGGACACCAACAGACGCTAGAGTAGGTGCGGTAAGCACAGTGGCGTGTAGCTTGCCACTACCTGGCGCTGACCTAAGTACACACTCAGTCACCACTCGTAGTATCAGAGGGTAGGGGTTTCCAATGAGTCAGTCACCAGTCCATGCATCCATCACCATACACACACAGCATAATATGCTACACTAGCGCATGGCCGAGCCGCCATGCGGGCTTTTTATAGCCATGCACTTCCGGGACCTTCCAGTACCCTGGGAAGGACCAATCAGATCCGACACAGGACCTGAACACGTGACCCCTGCTCTCCACTGAGAGGTCACCTTGCGGGCATGCCCAATAGCACTGAATGAGGAATTAGCCTCTGGAGCGGTTGCCTGCAGAGCAGGTTGCACTACCATTGCTGCACCAGAGGTGGCAGCAACATCCAGGCTGTCAGAGCAAGTCTGAGCAGCACGCCTGGCTCGCCGTGATTGCTGAGCAGCACCCGGAGCGGTTGGAGAAAAATAGGAGACCGCTGGATGTCTGGCTCTGGATTCCCACTGTGCAGAGTCAGGAATCCGACGCCTAACAGATTTATGGCATCTGTGGAAAATGGCTCCCTTTCCCATAGCCCCAGGAACAGGTTTGCATAGGACGGTGCACAGGCCGCAACCATGGCTATCCCCTGGAGCTGTAGGAAGAAGGAACCATTAAAAGTAAAAAAAAATTGTGGGTTAATACAAATTTTAAAGGTGTTTGAATAAAATTAACCTCATCAACATTCAAATTGGACATGCTTAAAAACTGAAAACAAGGTTATTGCCTTCAGTATCCGCTGCTTACCAGACGCCTCTTATTCCAGACTTTTAGACGAGATATTCAGTATTGAATATTACCACACAGTCCAGCTGTCTCTTTAATGATATATGGAATTCTCCATTACAGCTCCTTTCAGTTAAATCAACTGTGAATTTCCTTTCCTGATGAAGGAGAGGAGGAGGGGTTTGTCTTTATGTAAAGTCTTGTCTAAAGTCCACTTTAAGGGAAGATATTAGCAAAGGGAATGAGGATGTCGAGTCCATAGGGGTGGAAATACATGGAGGGATAAAATAGTAACAAAATCCTCTTTGGGGTCTGTTACAAACCCCCAAATATAACAGAAATCATGGCAAGTTTACTACTAAGGCAGATAGATGAAGCTACAACCCATAATGAGGTCCTTGTTATGGGGGGACTTTAACTACCCAGATATTAACTGGGAAACAGAGACCTGTGTAACCCACAAAGGCAACAGGTTTCTGCTAATAGCCAAGAATAATTAGCTTTCACAATTGGTGCAGAATTCAACCAGAGGAGCAGCACTTTTAAACCTAATACTATCTAACAGACCAGACAGAATAACAAATCTGCAGGTTGTTGGGCATCTAGGAAATAGCGACCACAATATTGTACAGTTTCATTTGTCTTTCGCTAGGGGGACATGTCAGGGGGTCACAAAAACACTGAACTTTAGGAAGGCATAGTTTGACCAGCTTAGAGATGCCCTTTATCTGGTTGACTGGGACAATGTCCTCAGAAATAAGAATACAGAAAATAAATGGGAAATGTTTAAGAACATCCTTAATAGGCACTGTAAGCGGTTTATACCTTGTGGGAATAAAAGGACAAGAAACAGGAAAAACCCAATGTGGATAAAGAAAAAAGTAAGAGGGGTAATTAACATTAAAAATAAGCATTTAAACTACTAAAGCAGGATGGCACGTTGAAGCTCTAAAAAACTATAAGGAGAAAAATTCTTTCTCTAAAAAAATTATTAAATCTGCCAAAAAGGAAACAGAGAAGCACATTGCTAAGGTGAGTAAAACTAATCCCAAGCTGTTCAACTATATCAATAGTAAAAGAAACAAAAGTGAAAGTGTAGGCCCATTAAAAAATTGAGAGGAAAGTATGGTTTTAGATGATGAGGAAAAAGCTAATATATTAAACACCTTCTTCTCCTCAGTATTCAAGGTGGAAAATGAAATGCTAGGTGAAATGCCAAGAGACAAAGAAAATCCTATGTTAAGGGTCACCAATCTAACCCAAGAAGAGGTGCAAATCCAGATAAATAAGAATAAAATAGAAAAATCTCCGGGTCCGGATGGCATACACCCACGAGTACTAAGAGAACTAAGCAATGTGATAGAAAAACCATTATTTCTTACATTTAGAGACTCTACAGCGACGGGGTCTGTTCCACAGGACTGGCGCATAGCAAATCTGGTACCAATATTCAAAAAGGGCTCTAAAAGTGAGCCTGGAAATTATAGGCCAGTAAAGTCTAACCTCTATTGTTGGTAAAATATTTGAAGGGTTTCTGAGGGATGTTATTCTGAATTATCTCAATGAGAATAACTGTTTAACGCCATATCAGCATGGGTTTATGAGGAATCGCTCCTGTCAAACCAATCTAATCAGTTTTTATGAAGAGGTAAGCTATAGACTGGACCAAGGTGAGTCATTGGATGTGGTATATCTTGATTTTTCCAAAGCGTTTGATACTGTGCCACACAAGAGGTTAGTACACAAAATGAGAATGCTGGATCTGGGGGAAAATGTGTGTAAATGGGTAAGTAACTGGCTTAGTGATAGAAAGCAGAGGGTGGTTATAAATGGTGTATTCTCTAACTGGGTCGCTGTGACCAGTGGTGTACCGCAGGGGTCGGTGTTGGGACCTATTCTCTTCAATATATTTATTGACGATCTGTTAGAACGTTTGCACAGTAAAATATCGATATTTGCAGATGATACATAACTGTGTAAAGCAGTCAATACAAGAGAAGATAGTATTCTGCTACAGATGGATCTGGATAAGTTGGGAACTTGGGCCGAAAGGTGGCAGATGCAGTTTAACAATGATAAATGTAAGGTTATACACATGGGAAGAAGGAATCAATATCACCATTACACACTGAACGGTAAACCACTGGGTAAATCTGACATGGAGAAGGACTTAGGGATCCTTGTTAATGATAAACTTACCTGGAGCAGCCAGTGCCAGGCAGCGGCTGCCAAGGCAAACAGGATCATGGGGTGCATTAAAAGAGGTCTGGATACACATGATGAGAGCATTATACTGCCTCTGTACAAATCTCTGGTTAGACCACACATGGAGTACTGTGTACTGTTTTGGGCAGCGGTGCACAGGAAAGTTATAATGGAACTAGAGCGGGTACAAAGGAGGGCAACTAAATTAATAAAGGGGATGGAGGAACTACAATACCCAGAGAGATTAGCAAAATTAGGATTATTTAGTCTAGAAAAAAGACGACTGAGGGGCGAAATAATAACCATGTATAAGTATAAAAGGGGACAATACAAATATCTCTCCGAGGATCTGTTTATACCAAGGAAGGTGACGGTCACAAGGGGGCATTTTCTGCATCTGGAGGAGAAAAGGTTTTTCCACCAACATAGAAGAGGAATCTATACAGTTAGGGCAGTGAGAATCTGGAATTCCCTGCCTGAGGAGGTGGTGATGGCGAACTCTGTCGAAGGGTTCAAGAGAGGCCTGGATGTCTTCCTGGAGCGTAACAATAATGTATCTTACAGTTATTGTTAGGTTCTTTAGAAGGACATAGATCTGGGGATTTATTCTGACAGAATTTTATAGGCTGGACTGGATGGACTAATGTCTTTTTTCGGTGTTACTATGTTACAAAGGTCGATTGTATGACCGAAAACATTCAAGAATTTTTGAACTGGATGATTTGTACAATAAAGCAACTGTTAAATTCAATTTTCCCTCTTGAGTGCCAAGTCTTTACTATAATCTATAGTGGATTGGATACCGTACTTGTGCACCTCCCTCTGTCATCGAGTGCTGTGTTTTTTCTAATTCATCCGCATCCATAGGCTTATATGGCGAGTGAGCTGAGACTCTGCCATGTGTCAGTGGTAATCTCTGTATGCTACCATTTCACTCGGACACTGAAAACGGCTGGGGAAAAAAACCGTGATGGGAGCTGTCCCGTAGATGAATACTGGTCCGAGTGCTATGTGATGTTTTATCGCATAGCACTCGTCCGTATTCATCGCTAGAGTTACTCCGGCCTCAGGATGGGAGTCCTGCATTTGGGGCACGACAGGGGATATTAAGGACTGAACTGTTCCACCCATCCTCCTATGCTGCCTTCTGAGGGTGATCTTCAGAGAAACAGGGAAGACCCCCCTAATTTTTTATTACCTGCACTGATTTTTTCGTGAACACTTTGTATTAGTCTGTGTCACATATATATTCTAATGGTGTTTGAATTAGTTCACCTGTTATATATTAAAAGTTAAGCTTTATGGTATCTCATGCTACAGAGTTGTTGATCCTGGGCAATTGGTCCAAAGTGTCTATGGGAAAAATGTGCACAGAAAACTTAGCATATCTGCAAGAAAAAGTGACAGGTTGTGTATTTGAAGCACACACCCCAGGTCAGTTTACACTGCATAAAAAAAGCCCAGCGGGCAGGAGGTTTTTATAAATCCCATCCACATTGCCGAACTGTAAGAAGTTGTGTTTTTGATGGAACAAAAATATGTCGGACTGCACTGGGATGACATCCGAGTGTAGTGTGAAGTTTCACTAAGAACCTTTGCTAATCCTTTGCATCTAATTTGGTTGTGCCTTTTTTTGCTTTCTGCTTTGTTGCTAAGGTTCAGAGTACTCCCTGCTGGGGGTAGCGCTGGGCCCTGCTCATATGTTACAGCTTGTGGCAGATTGTTCAGTCCCCTGGTGTGTTGTTTGAATTAGAGGCCTACCTAACTACCTACCTACCTTCACCTGTCTGAGTTTTCTATCGGCTTACAGCACCCAGGTGTGTCACAATGGACATTTGAAACACGTGTCACAATGGGCATCCCAGACTGTCTTCCAACAGTGTGGCAGCAGCCAGCATCAGTCTGCTGAGGGAGCCTCAGCAGACAGGTAGCGATGGGGGTATGCACACTTGTTGGTTTCAAAACCCAGCATCAGTGGAGATATTGTGACACGTGTTCCAATTGTTCCATTTTGACACCTGGCTGCTGTAAGCCAAGAGGATACTCAGACAGGTGAAGGTAGTTAGGTAGGTCACAAGAGGGAGACAATGGAACACGTGTCACAATGAATGGTCCAGACTGTCTTCCAGCTGTGCGGCAGCATCCAGCTTCAGTCTGCTGAGGGAGCCTCAGCAGACAGGTTGGGAGGTTGGAAGGCACACAATTGGTTACAATACCCAGCATCAGGAGAGATAAGGTTTCCAAAAACAGACTGAATTGAAACCAAAGCAAGTTGTCTTTTCAAAGCAATATTTGCAACTTTTGTAGCTCTGCATTAATTTTTTTCTTGGTCCAAGTTGCACATTTCAAATGCCAAATGCATGTGGCTTGATTTAACTTGACCAGCTCTGCTACATCAAGTACTCACCTATGTGTAAGGCATTGTATGGTATTCAGTTTGCAATTTAAATCATCTATCTTTGCTTTTGCTATTTGGTAGGTACAGGTGTCATTAGCTGTGTCAGCACCGCTCCCCGTTCCGCTGCCCCCACTCCCGCTGCCATACTCACCACCTACGCTTCTGGTCCGACTCGCTCCTCTGACGCGTCCTGGACGCGCGCCCCCACTCTCCTCGCTTTCCGGCGGCCAGCGTCCCGACGCACTCCTCCACTTCCCTCGGCCGCGCGCACTATGCCTCTGTGCACGCGCCGGGGGGTTAAGCAGCCTAACAGTCCCTGTAGTCAGCCACCCGCCTGGCATGACCTGACCCGGACCAGCCTCCTGACCTATCAGAGCCCGCCACCAGGTATTTCAGGCCGCCCTCCCACAGTGACTAATGAGTTACCTCTCTTATGTCTAGGCCGCGCTCTCTGCTGCTAGTTGCTTGCAAGCCTGCGCGCTGGTTAACCCCTTGTGTCTTGTACCTCTTCTTTTTGGTAATCCCTGTGCCTCCCGCCTGTGTCTCCTGTGTTTCCCCTTAGACTCCTGCCTGTACCTCCTGGCAACCCCTGTGTCTCCTTCCCTTTTCAGTTTGCCTCTTCCTGGTTCCCGCCATCCTCTTCCGTCCTTCTCCACCTCCCTCAGCTTCTGGACCCTGGTCTTCCTGGTTCCTCTCCGGATCTCCCTCTGCTTCTCATCATCTGCTCACCCTCCTGAGCCGACCCCTGGTCCTGGCTGCCGTGGCACTTGAACTTCCCGAGTCTGTTCCCTAACGGTCCCTGTATAGGGGTCGGTCCACTTGGTGCGCTCGCTCGGGGAGGTCTCGGCGTCACGGCCCAGAGGGTCCACTCTCGCCACAGTCAACCGTAGCATAACAGTATAATCAGGCCATGGACCCCGCCGGGGCCGCTGCCCAAAAGGAGTTGGTTTTCCTAAGGGAGAACTAGACCCGTATTATGTCTTTTATGAAGACCATGGATTCCCGCTTGTCAGCCTTGCAGGCCGCTGACCCTGGTAACGCCTCCCAACTGGCCAGCCTCCAGCAGGAGCTGGTTCAACAACGGGACACCCAGTCCCATATTCTTTCATATATGGCTTCGGTCGACGATCGGCTGCTTTCCCTTCAGTTGGCTGCCGGGCGCGATTCGTCCCGCAGCTCTGATCCCGGACCCTCCACGCCTCCCAGGCTTGGTAGACCGCCTCGGTATGGCGGCGACCCAAAGTTGTGCAGAGGCTTCTTAAATCAGTGCAGGTTGCCCTTCGAACTCCTGCCCCAACAGTACCCCACTGACCGGGCCAAGGTTGCCTTCATTGTCTCCCATTTGGAGGGAGAGGCGCTCTCCTGGGTAAACCCCCTGTGGGAGCGGGACGATCCCGTAGTCTCCAGCCTCCAGACCTTCACTGACACTTTCCGTAAGGTCTTTGACGAGCCCGTACGGTTGGCTTCCGCCACGGAGTCTCTTTTTTGCCTCACCCAGGGCACTCTTATGGTCGGACAATACGCCATCCGGTTCCGTACCTTGGCCTCTGAGGTGTGGTGGAATAACAAGGCTTTGGTTGGGGCCTTCTGGCGTGGTCTCTCTGGCTAAATTAAAGATGAGCTGTCAGGGCGAGATACCCCGACCTCCTTGGAGGATCTAATTTCTTTGGCCACGCGAATCGACCTCCAGTTTCAGGAACGCGCTAGGGAGACTGCTAGGGATAGGAGACAGCTTAGACCATCTGCTTCTTTTCACAGGCCGTCCAGCCCACGTCCTCCTGGGGCATCTGCCAGTCCGGCGCCAGAGCCGATGCAGGTGGATCGGGTCAAGTTGGCAGAACAGCGCCGTAAGGAAAGACTGATGGAGGGTCTGTGCCTGTATTGTGGCAGCGCGTCTCACTTCCTACGCTCCTGTCCTGAGAGACCGGGAAACTCCTCCACCTAGGGCAGGTAAGAGAGGCCGATCTAGGTGTGTCTCACTCCTCTCATCCCCTTACCCTTTCGGTTCAGCTGGTTTTGGGCCAGAGACGTGGTTCGGAGGTGGCCTATGTGGACTCGGGCGCGGATGGGAATTTCATTAGGTTGAAGGAGGTGAAGAAGTACCAGATTCCCGTGATTTCCCTGAAGACTCCACATGTCATCGCCTCAGTAGATGGAAGACCCCTGCGAGAATCGGTGTCCCTGGTTACGGAGGAGGTGTGCCTGCAAATCGGGGCCTTGCACCAGGAGTGGATCGCTTTCTACATTCTTCCCAACCTTTCTCATGCTGTGCTGCTAGGTCTTCCATGGCTTAGGACACATGAACCTGTCTTGGACTGGCGTTCCGATGAGGTCCTCCACTGGGGGCATCCTTGCCAAGAGAGGTGCCTGGGGTCTGTCCGCCCGGCCAATCCCCCTCCAGCCTCCTCGGGTCCTGAGGCTCTACCAGCCGCATACTGGGCATTCTCCGACATGTTCGATAAGAAGGAGGCAGAGGTTCTTCCCCCGCATCGCCCGTATGACTGCCCTATTGACCTGCGGCCCGGGACCACCCCACCTCGAGGGCGAATTATCCCTTGTCTCCAGCAGAGACTACGGCCATGTCCGAGTATATTCGTGAGAATTTAGCTCGAGGTTTCATACGGAAGTCTTCCTCCCCGGCCGGAACCGGGTTTTTCTTTGTAAAGAAGAAAGACGGTTCTCTCCGTCCTTGTATTGATTTCCGGGGTCTGAACGACATTACTGTGAATAATAAGTATCCTTTGCCTCTCATCCCAGAACTCTTTGACCGGCTGCGGGGAGCCCGCATTTTCTCGAAGTTGGATCTACGCGGAGCTTACAACCTCATCCGCATTCGCCCTGGTGATGAATGGAAGACCGCCTTTAACACGCGGGACGGGCATTACGAATACCTGGTTATGCCCTTCGGTCTCTGCAACGCTCCCACGGTCTTTTAGGAGTTCGTCAATGATATCTTCCAAGATTTGTTATACTCCTGCGTGGTGGTGTATCTGGACGACATCCTTATTTTTTCCCCGGATCTGGTGTCCCATAGGAGGAGTGTTCGTCTGGTCCTACAACGTCTGCGGGAGAATCGCCTCTACGCGAAGCTTGAGAAGTGTCTCTTTGAGCAGTCTTCCTTGCCCTTCTTGGGCTACATTGTTTCAGATTCTGGGCTGGAGATGGATCTGGAGAAACTGTCGGCTATTCTTCAATGGCCCCGCCCAGTGGGGGTCAAGGCGATTCAAAGGTTCCTCGGCTTCGCCAACTATTATCGTCAATTTGTGCCACATTTTTCGTCCGTCATCAAACCCATCTCTAGTCTCACTCGCAAGAGCGTCAACTCCTCGTCCTGTCCCCCGGAGGCTGAAGAGGCCTTTTCCTGTTTGAAGCAAGCCTTCGCGACTGCACCTGTCCTACACCGACCTGAGGCTAATAAGCCATTCATCCTGGAGGTAGATGCATCTTCCACCGGAGCAGGTGCAGTGCTCTCACAGAGGTCCCCATCCGGCCGTCTGATTACCTGCGGGTTCTTTTCAAAGGCCTTCTCGCCGGCAGAGTGTAACTACGCCATTGGGGATTGCGAGCTGTTGGCCATAAAATTGGCACTGGAGGAGTGGTGTTACCTTCTTGAAGGGTCGGTCCATCCGTTTACCATCTTTACCAACCACAAAATCCTTGCATATCTTCAGTCAGCCCAGAGACTTAACCCTCGGCAAGCCAGATGGTCTCTCTTCTTTGGACAGTTCGATTTTGAATTGCGTTTCCATCCCGGGCCAAAGAACATCAAGGCGGACACATTATCCCGGTCTCTACAGTCTCCTGATCTGGTGGAGGAACCAACTCACATTATCGATCCCGCCAGGATCATCACTGTGGCTCCTGTGAGATTGATTACTCCTCCTCCCGGCAAGACCTACGTTCCTGACTCTGAAAGAGAAAAGGTACTGCATTGGGGACATTCCTCTAAAATTTCTGGACATGGAGTCAAAAAGACGTTGGAGCTCATCGCTCATTTTTATGGGTGGCCCTCACTCAGCCAGGATGTGACTGACTTCACGACCTCCTGTCCCTCTTGCGCCAAGGTCAAGATTCCTAGGCGGCCACCCGCCGGTCTCCTGCTTCCTCTCCCGATTCCCTCAGTTCCATGGCAACATATAGCTTTGGATTTCATCACGGATCTGCCTAACTCTTCCGGATCTACGACTATCCTGGTGGCGGTCGACCGCTTCTCCAAGATGGCCCATTTTGTTCCTCTTCCAGTGCTGCCCTCCGCTCCAGAGTTGGCGAAGATTTTTATCCAGCACATCTTCCGCATCCACGGCTTTCCACGACATATTGTTTCTGATCGAGGTGTACAGTTCACCTCTCGATTTTGGAGAGCTCTGTGTAAACTTCTGGAGGTAAAACTGGACTTTTCATCCGCGTACCATCCCCAGTCCAATGGTCAAGTTGAACGCGTTAATCAGGTGCTAGCGTCCTACTTACGGCAGTTCTCTAACGCTCATCAAGACAACTGGGTCCATCTACTCCCCTGGGCAGAATTCTCCTACAATAACCATCCCAGCGAGTCATCAGCCAAGTCTCCATTCTTCGTGGTCTTTGGCTTGCACCCTGGTGTCCCTCTACCTATATCCGGTTCCTCCGGTGTGCCTGCAGCCGATTCCTTGACCCAAGAGTTCTCTAGGATCTGGACCGAGACTAAGGAGGCTCTCAGGAAGTCTGGGGAGCGCATGAAGAGGCACGCTGACAAGACGCTTAGATGCTCCAACCTACCTCCAAGGTCAGCAAGTTTGGCTTTCGGCCAAGTACATTAGGCTTAAGCTCCCTTCTTACAAGCTGGGACCGCACTACATTGGACCTTTCAAGATTCTCAAACGTCTTAACAAAGTGTCTTACAAACTGGAGTTGCCTGCGTCGCTTTGGGTCCCCAACTCCTTCCACGTCTCTCTCCTTAAACCAGTTGTCTTGAATCGGTTTCACCCGGCCCCGAACCTTTCACCTCTTCCTGTCACGTCTGATGATGTCTTTGAAGTAAAAGACATTCTCGTCTCGAAAAAGGTTAGGGGTAAAACCTTTTTTCTGAACGATTGGAAGGGTTTTGGTCCCGAGGAGAGATCTTGGGAGCCGCAGGAGAACATCAATGCTCCACGCATTCTTAAGAGGTTTTTAGCCAGACGCAGTGGAGGGGAGTGTAAGAGAGGGGGTATTGTCAGCACCGCTCCCCGTTCCGCTGCCCCCACTCCCGCTGCCATACTCACCACCTCCGCTTCTGGTCCGACTCGCTCCTTTGACGCGTCCTGGATGCGCGCCCCCGCTCTCCTCGCTTTCCGGCGGCCGGCGTCCCGACACACTCCTCCACTTCCCTCGGCCGCGCGCACTATGCCTCTGCGCACGCGCCGGGGGGTTAAGCAGCCTAACAGTCCCTGTAGTCAGCCACCCGCCTGGCGTGACCTGACCCGGACCAGCCTCCTGACCTATCAGAGCCCGCCACCAGGTATTTCAGGCCGCCCTCCCTCAGTGGAGGCGCCTGACTATTGAGTTACCTCTTATGTCTAGGCCGCGCTCTCTGCTGCTAGTTGCTTGCAAGCCTGCGCGCTGGTTAACCCCTTGTGTCTTGTACCTCTTCTTTTTGGTAATCCCTGTGCCTCCCGCCTGTGTCTCCTGTGTTTCCCCTTAGACTCCTGCCTGTGCCTCCTGGTAACCCCTGTGTCTCCTTCCCTTTTCAGTTTGCCTCTTCCTGGTTCCCGCCATCCTCTTCCGTCCTTCTCCACCTCCCTCAGCTTCTGGACCCTGGTCTTCCTGGTTCCTATCCGGATCTCCCTCTGCTCCTCATCATCTGCTCACCCTCCTGAGCCGACCTGCTCAGGTCGGCTCAGCCGACAGTTCAAGCTGCCGTGGCGCTTGAACTTCCCAAGTCTGTTCCCTAACGGTCCCTGTATAGGGGTCGGTCCACTTGGTGCGCTCGCTCGGGGAGGTCTCGGCGTCACGGCCCAGAGGGTCCACTCTCGCCACCGTCATCCGTAGCGTAACAAGCTGCAGTAATGTGTTTAGCTTTGGATGGATACATTTCTGCACACCCACCTGCTACAAGACCTCCAGCGCCTTGCCCTCATTACTTCTCGCCTTGATTCAAGTATCCAATGTGTAGTTAAGTTATTAAATTTCTACCAGATTCCTGACGCTTATGAATTCTTTAGTGAAACATTGTCTCCCCCTTGAGGCCCTCCAACTTCTAAATTTTTGGTATATGTTTTCTATGACAAAGAATGAATTAGCTTGGTGTTTGCATCAGCGGCCTACCTAACCACCTACCTACCTTCACCTGTCTGAGTATCCTATTTACTTACAGCAGCCAGGTTTGTCACATTGGAACAATTGGATCACGTGTCACTTTGGTCGGCCCAGACTGTCTTCTAGCTGTGCGGCAGCAGCCAGCTTCAGTCTGCTGAGGGAGCCTCAGCAGACAGGTAGGGAGGGGGTATGCACGCTTGTTGGTTACTATACCCAGCATCAGGAGAGATAAGATTTCCAAAAACAGACTGAATTGAAACCAAAGCAAGTTGTCTTTTCAAAGCAATATTTGAATGCTTTTTGCAACTTTGGTTGCTCTGCATTAATTTTTTCTTTGGTAGGTACAGGTGTGATAAGGTGCAGTGTACTCCCAGACGGCTCTTCCCCCTTCATGTTTTGGGTCTCTAAGCTGGATACATGGCCAGACCTTAGCCAGTATGCATTGGAGGTGCTGGCTTGCCCTGCTGCCAGTGTATTATCGAAACACGTCTTTAGTGCCGCAGGTGGTATACTAACAGACGTCGCACGCGACTATCCTCCGATAACGTTGACCGGCTTACTTTTCTGAAAATTAACAAGGCCTGGATCTCGCCAGAATTTGCCAGTCCTCTTCCAGAATAAATAATCGGTTGGCAACAGTATCCAGGTCTCCTGTTGTGTTCATGTTTCTACCACCTGAACTGTAATCCCTGTGCTTCAACACAGCCAGTTGTTGCTAAGAAGTGCCATCTGAACAGAGAAAAACACTAGCCCCTGTTAGTGGGGTTCAGTAACGCCAGCTGCTCCCCTGCTGTGTGAACGGCAATATCTCCTGCTGCCTCCACATGCAAACTAGATCATATTTTCTACTTGCATCAAGTAGGTCTCAGGGTGCGCCATGATTGATCCTGGGTTCCAACATCGCCAGTTTTTGCTCAGAAGTGCCATGTACACAGAGAAAAACACTAGCTCCTGTGTTTGTGGGGTGCAGTAACGCCAGCTGCTCCCCTGCTAAGTGGATGGCAAAGTCTCCTGCTCCCTCCAAAATCACACTACATCAGCTTTTCAACTTGCTCCATGTAGGCCTCAGCATACACCATGATTCACCCTGGGATTCAACACAGCCAGTTGTTGCTCAGAAGTGCCGTCTACACAGAGAAAAACACATGCTCCAGTGTTAGTTGGGTGCAGTAATGCCAGCTGCTCCCCTGTTGTGTGTATGGCAATGTCTACTGCTGCCACTTCCACATTCAGAATACAACTGATTTTTAACCGTGCTCCAATTAGGCCTCTGGCTCCAGTGTCTCTAGTATTTACCCTGGCCTTCAACACCGCCAGTTGCTGCTCAAAAGTGCGGTCTGCACAATCAACACTTCTTCCTGTGTTACTGGTGTTCTGTAACATCAGTTGATCCCCTGATGTGTGTCCGGCAATGTCTCCTGCTCTGTCCACATTCCCACTACTAGTAGACACTTTGGACCAATTGCCCAGGATCAATAACGCTGCAGCATGAGATACCATGAAGCTTAACTTTTAATATATAATAGGTAAACTAATTCAAACACCAATAAAATATATATGTGACACAGACTATTACAAAGTGCTCACGACAAAATCAGTGCAGGTAATAAAAAATTGGGGGGGGGGGTCTTCCCTGTTTCTCTGAAGATCACCCTCAGAAGGCAGCATAGGAGGATGGGTTGAATAGTTCAGTCTTAATATCCCCTGTTGTGCCCCAAATGCAGGACTCCCATCCTGAGGCCGCAGTAACACCAGCGATGAATACGGACGAGTGCTATGCGATAAAACATCACTTAGCACTCAGACCAGTATTCATCTACGGGACAGCTCCCATCACGGTTTTTTTCCCCAGCCGTTTTCAGTGTCCGAGTGAAATGGTAGCATACAGAGATTGCCACTGACACATGGCAGAGTCTCGGCTCACTCTCACCCATATAAGCCTATTGATACGGGTGAATTAGAAAAAACAAGGCACTCTATGACAGAGGGAGGTACACAAGTACGGTATCCAATCCACTATAGATTATAGTAAAAACTTGGCACTCAAGAGGGAAAATTGAATTTAACAGTTCCTTTATTGTACAAAGCATCCAGTTCAAAAATTTTTGAATGTTTTCGGTCGTACAATCGACCTTTGTAACATAGTAACAGTTAGAAAGGCCGAAAAAAAACATTAGTCCATCCAGTCCAGCCTATAAAATTCTGTCAGAATAAATCCCCAGATCTATGTCCTTCTAAAGAACCTAACAATAACTGTAAGATACAATATTGTTACGCTCCAGGAAGACATCCAGGCCTCTCTTGAACCCTTCGACTGAGTTCGCCATCACCACCTCCTCAGGCAGGGAATTCCAGATTTTCACTGCCCTAACTGTAAAGAATCCTCTTCTATGTTGGTGGAAAAACCTTTTCTCCTCCAGACGCAGAGAATGCCCCCTTGTGACCGTCACCTTCCTTGCTATAAACAGATCCTCGGAGAGATATTTGTATTGTTCCCTTATATACTTATACATGGTTATTAGTTTGCCCCTCAGTCGTCTTTTTTCTAGACTAAATAATCCTAATTTTGCTAATCTCTCTGGGTATTGTAGTTCCCCCATCCCCTTTATTAATTTTGTTGCCCTCCTTTGTACCCGATCTAGTTCCATTATATCTTTCCTGTGCACCGGTGCCCAAAACTGTACACAGTACTCCATGTGCGGTCTAACCAGAGATTTGTACAGAGGCAGTATAATGCTCTCATCATGTGCATCCAGACCTCTTTTAATGCACCCCATGATCCTGTTTGCCTTGGCAGCTGCTGCCTGGCACTGGCTGCTCCAGGTAAGTTTATCATTAACTATGATCCCTAAGTCCTTCTCCATGTCAGATTTACCCAGTGGTTTACCGTTCAGTGTGTAATGGTGATATTGATTCCTTCTTCCCATGTGTATAACCTTACATTTATCATCATTGTTAAACTGCATCTGCCACCTTTCGGCCCAAGTTCCCAACTTATCCAGATCCATCTGTAGCAGAATACTATCTTCTCTTGTATTGACTGTATTACATAGTTTTGTATCATCTGCAAATATCGATATTTTACTGTGCAAACCTTCTACCAGATCGTTAATAAATATGTTGAAGAGATTAGGTCCCAACACCGACCCCTGCGGTACCCCACTGGTCACAGCGACCCAGTTAGAGAATATACCATTTATAACCACCCTCTGCTTTCTATCACTAAGTCAGTTACTTACCCATTTACACACATTTTCCCCCAGACCCAGCATTCTCATTTTGTGTGCCAACCTCTTGTGTGGCACGGTATCAAACGCTTTGGAAAAATCAAGATATACCACATCCAATGACTCACCTTTGTCCAGTCTATAGGTTACCTCTTCATAAAAACTGATTAGATTGGTTTGACAGGAGCGATTCCTCATAAACCCATGCTGATATGGCGTTAAACAGTTATTCTCATTGAGATAATCCAGAATAACATCCCTCAGAAACCCTTCAAATATTTTACCAACAATAGAGATTAGACTTTACTGGCCTATAATTTCCAGGTTCACTTTTAGAGCCCTTTTTGAATATTGCTACCACATTTGCTATGCGCCAGTCCTGTGGAACAGACCCCATCGCTGTAGAGTCTCTAAATATAAGAAATAATGGTTTGTCTATTACATTACTTAATTCTCTTAGTACTTGTGGGTGTATGCCATCCAGACCCGGAGATTTATCTTTTCTATTCTTATTTAGCTGGATTTGCACCTCTTCTTGGGTTAGATTGGTGACCCTTAATATAGGGTTTTCTTTGTCTCTTGGCATTTCACCTAGCACTTCATTTTCCTCCGTGAATACTGTGGAGAAGAAGGTGTTTAATATATTAGCTTTTTCCTCATCATCTACAACCATACTTTCCTCTCAATTTTTTAATGGGCCTACACTTTCACTTTTGATTCTTTTACTATTGATATAGTTGAACAGCTTGGGATTAGTTTTACTCAGCTTAGCAATGTGCTTCTCTGTTTCCTTTTTGGCAGCTTTAATTATTTTTTTAGATAAAGAATTTTTCTCCTTATAGTTTTTTAGAGCTTCAACGGTGCCATCCTGCTTTAGTAGTTTAAATGCTTTCTTTTTACTGTTAATTGCCCCTCTTACTTTTTTGTTTAGCCACATTGGGTTTTTCCTGTTTCTTGTCCTTTTATTCCCACAAGGTATAAACCGCTTACAGTGCCTATTAAGGATGTTCTTAAACATTTCCCATTTATTTTCTGTATTCTTATTTCTGAGGACATTGCCCCAGTCAACCAGATTAAGGGCATCTCTAAGCTGGTCAAACATTGCCTTCCTAAAGTTCAGTGTTTTTGTGACCCCCTGACATGTTCCCCTAGCGAAAGGTAAGTGAAACTGTACAATTTTGTGGTCGCTATTTCCTAGATGCCCAACAACCTGCAGATTTGTTATTCTGTCAGGTCTGTTAGATAGTATTAGGTCTAAAAGTGCTGCTCATCTGGTTGGATTCTGCATCAATTGTGAAAGATAATTATTCTTGGCTATCAGCAGAAACCTGTTGCCTATGTGGGTTTCGCAGATCTCTGTTTCCCAGTTAATATCTAGGACCTCATTATGGGTTGCAGCTTCATCTATCTGCCTTAGTAGTAAACTTGCCATGACTTCTGTTATATTTGGGGGTTTGTAACAGACCCCAAAGAGAATTTTGTTACTATTTTTTCCCTCCATGTATTTTGACCCATATGGACTCGACATCCTCATTCCCTTCGCTAATATCTTCCCTTAAAGTGGACTTTAGACAAGACTTTGCATAAAGACAAACCTCTCCTCCTCTCCTTCATCAGGAAAGCAAATTCACAGTTGTTTTAACTGAAAGGAGCTGTAATGGAGATTTCCATATATCATTAAAGAGACAGCTGGCCTGTGTGGTAATATTCAGTACTGAATATCTCGTCTAAAAGTCTGGAATAAGAGGCGTCTGGTAAGCAGCGGATACTGAAGGCCATAACCTTGTTTTCAGTTTTTAAGCATGTCCAATTTGAATGTTGATGAGGTTAATTTTATTCAAACACCTTTAAAATTTGTTTTAACCCACCATTTTTTTACTTTTAATGGTTCCTTCTTCCTACAGCTCCAGGGGACAGCCATGGTTGCGGCCTGTGCGCCGTCCTATGCAAACCTGTTCCTGGGGCTATGGGAGAGGGAGCCATTTTCTATAGATGCTATGAATCTGTTAGGCGTCGGATTCCTGACTCTGCACAGTGGGAATCCAGAGCCAGACATCCAGAGGTCTCCCATTTTTCTCCGACCGCTCTGGGTGCTGCTCAGCCATCACGACGAGCCAGGCGTGCTGCTCAGACTTGCTCTGACAGCCTGGATGTTGCTGCCACCTCTGGTGCAGCAATGGTAGCGCAACCTGCTCTGCAGGCAACCGCTCCAGAGGCTAAGTCCTCATGCCGTGCCACTGGGCATGCACGCAATGTCTAAGTGGAGAGCAGGGGTCACGTGTTCAGGTCCTGTGTCGGATCTGATTGGTCCTTCCCAGGGTACTGGAAGGTCCCAGAAGCGCATGGCTATAAAAAGCCCGCATGGCGGCTCGGCCATGCGCTAGTGTAGCATATTATGCTGTGTGTGTATGGTGATGGATGCATGGACTGGTGACTGACTCATTGGAAACCCCTACCCTCTGATACTACGAGTGGTGACTGAGTATGTACTTAGGTCAGCGCCAGGTAGTGGCAAGCTACACGCCACTGTGCTTACCGCACCTACACTAGCGTCCATTGGTGTCCGGCTCTCCGGCACAGTCGCCCGGCAGTTATATTTGTCCGCCGCGCTGCCCTCTCCAGCGATCATTGGCGTTTGCGGCTGCAACACCACCCGCTGGTTACCCTGTGAGGCTAACAGGGCCAGCGTTTGTTTCTACTTTGTGTCTGAACAAAGCCGATCCTAGACTCTCGGGTGATGCTAACCCGAGCGCTGTACCGCACCTCTAGCGTTTCTGCCATTGTCCAGCAGCGGTCTTGTCATCTACCGCACGGTGGATCCCGGGCGGCGAACGCATCTTCTATTATTTATATCTGGTGCGTTCCGCTGACCCTAACAGAATCGGGTAGTTTTTTGGACCCGTTTTATTGATATATTTATTTGGCGTGGTAATTCTGTGGAACTTTGTAAGTAAATAGGATACTCAGACAGGTGAAGGTAGGTAGGTGGTTAGGTAGGCTGCTGATGCAAACAACACACCAGACCAATTCATTCTTTGTCATAGAATACATATACCCAAAATTTAGAAGTTGGAGGGCCTCAAGGGGGAGACAATGTTTCACTAAAGAATTCATAAGCGTCAGGAATCTGGTAGAAATTTGATAACTTAACTACACATTGGATACTTGAATCAAGGCGAGAAGTAATGAGGGCAAGGCGCTGCAGGTCTTGTAGCAGGTGGGTGTGCAGAAATGTATCCATCCAAAGCTAAACACATTACTGCAGCTAATGACACCTGTACCTACCAAGCAGCAAAAGCTAAGACAGATGATTTAAATTGCAGACTGAATACAGTGCCTTCCATATATATAGGTGAATACTGAATGTAGCAGAGTTGGTCAGGTTAAATCAAGCCAAATGCATTTGGCATTTGAAATGTGCAACTTGGACCATGAAAAAACTAATGCAGAGCAACCAAAGTTGAAAAAGCATTCAAATATTGCTTTGAAAAGACAACTTGCTTTGGTTTCAATTCAATCTGTTTTTGGAAACCTTATTGTCATGGGAAGCCTAGGTGACTTTAGGCTAAAACCCCGGGGCCCCTGCGGTGTCCCTCAGACTAGGGGAAACCCTGTCTGTCCCTCAACCCAGGGTTTACACTAAAGGTGTGCCTGCCTGGGCCTCCACCCTGTCCTTGTCTCCTGTCCAGCCCTAAGCTGAACCCACCACCCTCCACCCAGTGAGGAGACCAAACACCAGACCCCACAAATAAGTATGGACAGGGATAACGGAAATGCACCACACCGCGTACACACAGGGGAATACAGTAATGTGCAAGGGCAACCAAATAATACAACACAGGGAGGCAAAATGGCAACAATGGAATATACTACACCAGCAACCGTATGCTCCTTAGACCACCACTCCAGACCGGTATCGCTTAGCACAAGGCAAGAGCTATAGTCGGCGACGCCCATAGTCACGCAGGACAATTTAAAGACAGTGGGCGTGGCTAAGACCTCAGCCAGAATGACAACCTGGTTAACCTAATCCAAGCCGGATCAGAGGACCAACCAGCGCCGCTGAGAACAAAGTGGTAGGATGGGGTATTACCGCTGTCTGCCGGACACCCTGGTGCGAACAGTGTCCGACATGACAGTACCCCGCCTTCTACGAGGGACCCCAGGAACCTCACAATGTCGAGGACCCGGCTTGTCCGGATGGCAGCGATGAAACATTGTAACCAGTCGGTCCGCATGTATGTCCGAAGCCGGCACCCAAGTCCTCTCCTCCGGACCATAGCCACGCCAGTGGACCAGGTACTGTAGAGTGCGACGCACTACCCGAGAGTCAACCACCCTGGACACCTCAAACTCCAATGTGCCATCCACCAAGACGGGAGGTGGTGGCACGGGCGAAACATCAACCGCACCCACGGCCTTCTTAAGTAACGCCCTGTGAAACACATTATGTATCTTGTATACGGCAGGTAACTCCAAACGAAATGCCACATGGTTGATAATTGCGGAGATCCTAAATGGACCAATGAACCTGGGACCCAACTTAAGCGATGGTATTTTGAGTTTGAAGTTCCTTGTAGACAACCACACCCAATCACCCACACACAGGTCCGGACCTGGCACACGTCTACCGTCAGCCACACGTTTGTACCTAGAACCTACATTCAGCAAGCGCTGCTTTACTCTCCTCCAAACGGATGACAATTGTGCTCCCAACTGGTCCTCCTCAGGGACGCCTGCCGAGCACCCTTGGCGTAAGGTACAGAATTGGGGATGTTGACCATAAACACAAAAGAAGGGAGATTCCCCAGACGATTCCTGACAATGATTGTTTATCGCAAATTCAGCCAGAGGAAGAAACGCCGACCACTCCTCCTGATTGTCAGACACAAAACAGCGTAAGTATTGTTCTAGGTTTTGGTTCATACGCTCAGTCTGCCCATTCGACTGCGGATGGAAAGCCGATGAATGAGACAATTTAATCCCTAGGCGTGAACAAAAAGCTCTCCAAAATTTTGCCACAAATTGTGTACCTCTATCAGATACAATGTCAGACGGGACACCATGAAGTCTGGCCACCTCGCGAATAAATACCTGAGGTCTTCGCCTTGGGCAAAGGTGGCAAAGCAATGAAATGCGACATTTTAGAGAACCGATCATTACCAGAATGACAGTGTTCCCAGCCGAGGAGGGCAAATCAGTATTGAAATCCATGGAAATATCAGTCCATGGCTTACTGGGCACACAGAGAGGATGCAACGTGCCAGCAGGACGGGAGCGTGGTGTCTTGGCCCGTGCGCACGTGGTACAGGCTGACGCATATGAGGCCACTTCCTGACGGATTTTGGGCCACCAAAAATGACGTGATACAAGTTCCAGAGTGCCCTTAACCCCTGGGTGGCCCGCCAGGACAGTATCGTGATGTTCCCCTAACACCTTTAAGCGTAGGTGTAGTGGCACAAACGATTTATTAGGAGGCAGATCCGGCGGTACCTCCTCCTGATCCTCAGCAATCTCTGCCTCAACTTCTGTCGTGAGAGCCGAGACCACAACACCCTTTTGGAGGATAGGCACCGGATCTTCACGTGGCTCTCCACCCGGGAAACATCTGGACAAGGCGTCCGCCTTAATATTCTTAGAACCTGGTCGGTATGTCACAAAAAAATTGAACTGGGTGAAGAATAACGCCCAGCGAACCTTGTCTGGGGGACAGGCGTTTAGCAGACTCTAAATAAAGCAGATTTTTATGGTCTGTTATAACAGTAATCTGATGGACAGCCCCCTCTAAGTAGTGTCGCCACTCCTCAAATGCCAACTTGATGGCCAACAATTCCCTGTTACCAATATCGTAATTACGCTCGGCAGGCGACAGCTTCTTGGAGAAGTAGGCTCACGGATGCAATTTGCCCAAGGATGGACCCTGAGACAGTATCGCCCCCACTCCAACTTCGGATGCATCCACCTCCACAGTAAATGGTAGGGAGACATCAGGCTGAACCAGGATGGGAGCTGAAGCAAAACTGTTTTTCAGGAATTCAAACGCGCGCACAGCAGCCTCAGACCAGTCAGAAAAATTGGTACCTTTTTTAGTCATGTCGGTGAGCGGTTTAGCAATCATAGAAAAATTCTTAATAAATTTCCTATAATAGTTTGAAAAGCCCAGGAATCGCTGAAGCGCCTTGAGATTAATCAGGCCGTTCCCACTGCAGCACCGCTTGCACCTTAGCGGTGTCCATTTTAAACCCTGCGGCGGAAATGACATAACCCAAAAAAGGTAATTCTTGGACGACAAATACACATTTCTCAAGCTTGGCATAGAGCTTGTTTTCCCTGAGTAACTGCAATACCTGCCTAACATGCTCTATGTGTGCATCACGGTCGCGTGAGTAAATAAGAATGTCATCAAGGTATATAATAACAAATTTCCCCAAGAGATGAGAAAAGACATCATTTATGAAATGTTGAAATACTGCTGGCGCGCTCGTCAACCCAAATGGCATCACCAAACTCTCAAAATGACCCTCAGGGGTATTAAATGCCGTCTTCCATTCATCCCCTTGACGGACTCTTATGAGATTGTATGCCCCCCTGAGGTCAAGCTTGGAAAACCATTTGGCACCAGACACCTGGTTGAACAAATCGGGTATCAGTGGCATCGGGTATGGGTCACGAACCGTGATCCGGTGGCAGCTCTGAACAACCCTTTTCAGAAAATACATCGGCATAGTCCTGCAACGGCTCTGGGATGCTGGGAGTCACAGCGGAGATACACGTGGCCAGACATCTCTCCTGGCAATATCTGCTCCACTGGATTATATCCTGGGTTTTCCAATCACTCACCGGATTGTGCATAGACAACCATGGAAACCCCAGAACTACCAGAGCAGGTAAATTACTGAGCACCTTACATGTTACCCACTCAGAGTGTAGGACCCCAATGTGGAGTTTGACATCAGCCACAAACTCTTTAATCTCCCCTTGTGAGAGAGGGGAGGCATTGATGGTAACCACCCGGATAGGATTAGGCAGCTCTTCCACCTTAAATCCCGCTGTACGCGCAAACTTTTCATCAATGAGATTAGCAGCTGAACCACTATCTACAAATACAGAAATTGACAGCTCTTGGCCCCCGATAACTACCTTGGCAGGGAGCATACACTGGGAGACCACCACGGAGGATATGCAAAGGCTCAGACTAGACTCCTCCAAACCCTCTGAGTCTAGCAGTCTTTCCGCCGGCGCGTCCTTCTTAGGTACCAGGGGGCATGCATTAATAAAATGTCCTTTTTTGCCACAAAAAAAACAGACCCCTTGCTTTCTGGGCAAGGGACATTTATGCTTGTTATTATGTGTATGAGATATACCAGCGATCTGCATAGGTTCCACGGATTCGCCCGAAGCAACCTCACCAGAAACTGCCCCCCCTCCCACAGGCAATGTCTCCTGCAACCTCTGACGAAAGCGGCGATCAATGCGTACAACAAGTACCATTGCAGCCTCCAGAAAGGCGGGAGTCTCATACATTAGCAGGGCTTGTTTAACCCTTCCAGAAACCCCATGCAAAAATTGACTTTTTAGAGCAGGGTCATTCCATTGCGTGTCCACAGCCCAGCGACGAAATTCAGTGCAGTAATCCTCCGCCAGTCGCTCACCCTGGAGCAGAGAGCGGATTTTAGACTCTGCTAACGCCAGTCTGTCTGGATCGTCATAGATTAAACCGAGAGCAGAAAAAAAAAAGGTCTACGGACTCAAATACATGTGAATCATCAGGTAGTGAAAAGGCCCATGCTTGTGGATCACCACTCAGCAAAGAAATTACCAAGCCCACACGCTGAGCCTCATTTCCTGAGGAGAGTGGACGCATATGAAAATATAATTTGCAGGATTCACGAAATACAATGAACTTACAGCGATCACCAGAAAATCGTTCAGGGAGAGGTAACTTGGGTTCAGCTGCCCTGGCTGCTGTCTCAGTTTGCACAGCAGGAACTGACAGGCCTTGTTGCTGGACCGCCCCCCTCAGTTCAGTGACCTGTGTGGACAGAGCCTCCAGCTGCTTAGTAATGGAGACTATGGGATCCATGGTAAATAACCCCTTTTTTTTTTTTTTTTTTGGGCCGACTATAATGTCATGGGAAGCCTAGGTGACTAGAGTTGAGCGAAACGGGTCGAAAAAATTCAAAAGTCGCCGACTTTTAGCAAAGTCGGGTTTCATGAAACGAAACCCGACCCTAGGATGAGGTCGGCCACGAGGTCGGCGACTTACGCGCCAAAGTCGCGTTTCAAAAGTTTGTTTTGCGCTCTTTTTCAGCCAATCAGGATCCACAGACACTGTGGGCAACGTGATGACATAGGCACGGGTCACCACCATCTTTCAGAAGGGCATGCAAGTGATTGGCTTGCTTTGGTGGGCGTCACAGGGGGTATAAAAGGGCGTGCACGCCGACCGCCATCTTACTTCTGCCGATCTTAGCATAGGGAGAGGTTGCTGCTGATTCTGTAGGGAGAGCGTTAGGCAGGGAAGAAGACAAAAAAACTGCTTCTGCTGCTAGCGATTTGGCCTGCACAACACACCAGTCACTGTGTGTGCAGTGCAAGGGGAGGCTATATAGTGGTGTATCAGTGGTGTTGGTTGTTGGGCTGCCTTCTAAGGCTTCCTGACAGGCTGGCATTGCTGTTTACCCACTGCTCCGCAAACTGCTTTTTTAAAAGCAATCCAATCTCCCTTATCCTCTAGTCACTTTGGTCACAGCTGCGCCATCGAGCCTGTCACATAGCGCTCAGATATTCATTGGGCCTCACACAATCCAAAAGTGTCCAGTGTCCAAAAGTGTGTGCAGATATTCAAAATCTCCCTTATCCTCTAGTCACTTTTGTCACAGCAGTGCCATCGAGCCTGTCACATAGCGCTGAGATATCAGTGGGCCTCACACAATCCAAAAGTGTCCAGTGTCCAAAAGTGTGTGCAGATATTCAAAATCTCCCTTATCCTCTAGTCACTTTTGTCACAGCAGTGCCATCGAGCCTGTCACATA
The DNA here is from genome assembly GCF_039654945.1 of Dendrobates tinctorius. Taxonomy (NCBI): domain Eukaryota; kingdom Metazoa; phylum Chordata; class Amphibia; order Anura; family Dendrobatidae; genus Dendrobates; species Dendrobates tinctorius. The sequence continues at coordinate 2,121,625 of NW_027361776.1, read as the reverse complement.
GCGCTGAGATATCAGTGGGCCTCACACAATCCAAAAGTGTCCAGTGTCCAAAAGTGTGTGCAGATATTCAAAATCTCCCCTGTCCTATAGACACCTTGTACCTTGTTTTACATTACTATATAGTTTGTTGGATTTTGTCTACATTTCTACCAAAAATGATGAAGGCTGGTGGAAGAGGCCGTGGAATTGGGCGGGGGTTGGCAGCTGGTAATGATGGTGTTGGTGGTGGATCTGATGGTAGTGGCAAGAGCAAAATAGGACCGAATGCAGGAGGTGCTGACCCTGCGTCATCGTCTGGCTACATAAGGCCTCGAACGCTTAGTTTTCTAGGAGTTGGCAAACCGCTTTTAAAGCCAGAGCATCAGGAAAAAGTTTTGTCTTACATTGCTGACTCAGCCTCCAGCTCTATCGCCTCCTCCTCTTCAGTTGTAAAAAGTAAAAGCACTGAGTCGTCATTGGAGGCTCATGTTCATGAACCACACCTTTCCTTGTGTCCTTCACCCCAACCAAGATTGAAGGATGACGCAGGCCATACTACTGATTACTCCATGGAGCTGTTTTCACATACCATGCCTGGATTATCAAGTGAAATGGTGAATTACCCAGGCCAAGATGAATCTGACATGGAGTGCACTGATGCACAGCCACTGATGGATGATTCTGCTGGTACATTCACTCAGAGTACTACATTGTCCTCGCAGTGTACAGAGCCAGATTCTGACCCTGATGAGACTCAGGTGCCCCTTCCCGCACACTATACCACCATACACGGTGACACAGAGGAAGGTGCACATGACATAGAAGAGGAGGTGATGGATGACCCAGTTGTTGACCCAGATTGGCATCCATTGGGGGAAGAGGGTGCTGCTTCCAATAGCTCAGATGAGTAGCATCCACAGCAGACATCGACATCGCAACAGCTGTTATCTGGCAGGCCCGGAGCACTCCAAAGACAGGTTCCAAACATCAAAAGAGTTGCTGGACAGCTTGTCCAGAGGGTCAAAAGATCACAGCGTGCTAGGCCGCAAAATGTCTGCCAAAGTAGGAAGAGTGCAGTGTGGCACTTTTTTGAACAAAATCCTCATGATCAGGCCAAGGTTATCTGTAAGAAGTGCGCAAAGACCTTTAGCCGAGGGAAAAATCTGAAAAATTTGAATACCAGTTGCATGCTTAGACATTTAACCAGCATGCACTTGCAAGCGTGGACACAACACCAAACCTCAAGTGCCACATGTGCAACTGATCACAACGAAGGTAGTCAGCAACGCTACATTGTTTCCCCCACTGTAAGCCCACCGGTTAGCACAGCAGCAAATGTTGAGGTGTCGTTGCAAGACCACAGCAGTCAGGGAATCCCACTGTTATATCAACGAAAGACTGATTCTAGGCCATCAGAAAGAACAACAACTCCATCACCATCATCAACCCTCTCTCAGTCCGCCCTGTCCACCGCTACTTCCACCATATGCAGCTCTCAAGTCCAACTCACCCTCCCAGACACTATGAGTAGGTCAAGAAAGTACTCAGTCTCTCATCCGCGTACACTTGGTTCAAACGCCCACATTGCCAAACTAATCTCGTTTGAGATGATGCCCTTTCGGTTGGTGGAAAGCACAGCTTTCCGCGAACTCATGGCCTATGCAGTACCACGCTATGACCTACCCAGTCGCCACTTCTCTCGCAAAGCCATCCCATCCCTCCACCATCATGTGAAAGACCGCATTGTCCATGCACTCAAGCAGTCAGTGAGCGGAAAGGTGCACCTCACAACTGATGCATGGTCCAGTCGGCATGGCCAGGGCCGTTACGTGTCCATCACTGCGCACTGGGTTAATGTGGTGGATGCAGGGTCCACAGGGGACAGCGGTGGTGGGACAGTGCTGCCTAGCCCACGGTATAGGAAACAGTTGGCTGTAGGCGTTCGACCCTCCTCCTCCAGAAGCGAAAGCTCGTCCACAGAGCGCAGTCGTACGAGCACTCCATCTGCAGCTGCCACTGTTGCACACGATGTGTCCCCCTATCGAGCAGCTAGTGGAAAGCGTCAGCAGGCTGTGTTGCAGATGATGTGTTTGGGCGACAGACACACCGCCGAGGTGCTGGCCGAGTACTTTCAGCGACAAACTGAGTCATGGCTGGGCAGTGTACATCTTGAGGCAGGCAAGGTAGTTAGTGATAACGGCCGTAATTTTGTGGCAGCCATAGCCCTTTCAAAACTCAGCCACATACCTTGCTTGGCTCACACCTTGAACCTGGTGGTGCAGTGCTTCCTCAAAAATTATCCGGAGTTAACAGCCCTGCTCCATAAGGTGCGAAGACTGTGCGCGCACATCCGCCGGTCGCCTGTACACTCCGTTCGTATGCAGAAGCTGCAGCGATTGCTCCACCTTCCCAACCACCGCCTCATTATCGACATTGCAACAAGGTGGAACTCCACCCTGCACATGGTGGAGCGGCTGTGCGAGCAGAGGCAGGCCATAATGCATTTGTGGGAGGATACACGGCCAGGCACTTTGAGAGCAGACATGGAGTTGACAGGTGTGCAGTGGTCGAAGCTGAAAGACCTTTGTAAAGTCCTTCAGTGTTTTGAGGAACGCACACTGCTGGTAAGTGCAGACGACGCCATCCTAAGCATGAGCATCCCACTTATGCGTCTGCTCATGCAAACTTTGATGCACCTTAAGGAGCAGGCGTCTGCAGCCAATGTTGATGAGGAGGAAGAGGAGGAGGGAATCCTTGATGACATTCAGCCATTGTCTGCTCAGGGACCTCTCCTGGACGAGGTGGAGGAAGAAGAGGAGGAGGAGGATGATGATGGGGATGATTACTTAGGGGAGGAGGATGCATCTCGTGGGGCAAGTGAAAATGTTGGCGTGGCAAGGTCTGGTACAGGGTTTGTGCGTGACTGGAGGGATGTGGATTTGCCAGAAAGTGCTCCTCCACCCAGCACTCGCAGTGCATCATTGACACCGGGAACATTGGCCCACATGTCAGATTATGCCTTGCGGATCCTAAAAAGGGATCCCCGCATTGCCAAAATGATGAACGATGACGACTACTGGTTGGCCAGCATCCTGGATCCACGCTATAAAGGCAAATTACAAAACATCATGCCACAGGAGAACCTTGACCTAATATTGGCTAATAAACAAGCAACTCTGGTAAATCGGTTGCTTGAGGCATTCCCAGCACACAGCAGCGGTGATGGTTCTCATACGAGCCGTACGGGCCGGGGGCAGCTTGGCAGAGGTGTTCGTGGTGCACACAGCAGAAGTGGCGTTGGAGACAGGGGTTTCATGACAATGTTGTGGACTGATTTTTCAAATACCGCTCACACAACTGGTAATACTGCATCGATGGAAAGTGACAGGAGACAGCAGTTGTCAACTATGGTTACAAACTACTTTTCCTCCCATATCGATGTTCTCCCACACAGGTCATTCCCCTTTGACTATTGGGCCGCTAAACTGGACACCTGGCCTGAATTGGCCCAATATGCCTTACAGGAGCTCGCTTGCCCAGCTGCAAGTGTGCTATCGGAAAGAGTCTTCAGTGCAGCTGAATCAATCCTGACAGAAAAAAGGACCCGTCTGTCAACCCAAAATGTGGATGATCTAACCTTCATTAAAATGAACCACGCATGGGTTTCCAAGGATTTTGTCCCACCTTCCCCTGATGACACAAAGGGTGACAGAAAAATGGCTTGCTTTGGTCCACCTCTTCCTGGTACTTCACCTATTTCGCCTTTTGCATCAGCTGAATGTCCAACATCAACATATGCCACTTTCTAAAACTCCCTAACTGTGCTGCCTCCCCCCCCATGGCCAGGGTCACCACCTAGCGCACGACACCGTGCGAGTGCCGTTGCCCTGGACAGGTGGGTAGGCCGACTCTTGGGCGCGGGCACTGGCACAGGGTCCCTCATAGTGCAATCAAGTGTCTCTGACGGTGGTGGTGCACACCCGCTGTCAGACACACCGCTGTACTATGAGGGGCCCAGTGCCAGTACCGACGCCCACGAGTGGGCCCCCCTTGCTTGGGCAGGGCCCCAGCATTTGCAATCTTTACCTCTCCCTGCTCCTCCGCTGTGTAATCTGGGCCGTCAAATCCATACTGTGCCTGACACCGTCTGAGCCTGCCTCCTGATGTATAGACATATATTTTGAATGTGTACGCTATCCATACATGTTATCCGGGGATACGGTACCCTTTCTAACCTTTGTGCAATCACGTGCAATCCATACTGGGCCTAACACCTTCTGAGCCTGCCTCATGCTGTATAGACATATATTTTGAATGTGTACGCTATCCATACATGTTATCCAGGGATACGGTACCCTTTCTAACCTTTGTGCAATCACGTGCAATCCATACTGGGCCTAACACCGTCTGAGCCTGCCTCATGCTGTATAGACATATTTTGAATGTGTACGCTATCCATACATGTTATCCGGGGATACGGTACCCTTTCTAACCTTTGTGCAATCACGTGCAATCCATACTGGGCCTAACACCATCTGCGCCTGCCTCATGCTGTATAGACATATATTTTGAATGTGTACGCTATCCATACATGTTATCCGGGGATACGGTACCCTTTCTAACCTTTGTGCAAACACGTGCAATCCATACTGGGCCTAACACCGTCTGAGCCTGCCTCCTGAGACATATATTTTGAATGTGTACGCTATCCATACATGTTATCTGGGGATACGGTACCCTTTCTAACCTTTGTGCAATCACGTGCAATCCATACTGGGCCTAACACCGTCTGAGCCTGCCTCATGCTGTATAGACATATATTTTGAATGTGTACGCTATCCATACATGTTATCCGGTGATACGGTACCCTTTCTAACCTTTGTGCAATCACGTGCAATCCATACTGGGCCTAACACCGTCTGAGCCTGCCTCCTGAGACATATATTTTGAATGTGTACGCTATCCATACATGTTATCCAGGGATACGGTACCCTTTCTAACCTTTGTGCAATCACGTGCAATCCATACTGGGCCTAACACCGTCTGAGCCTGCCTCATGCTGTATAGACATATATTTTGAATGTGTACGCTATCCATACATGTTATCCGGTGATACGGTACCCTTTCTAACCTTTGTGCAATCACGTGCAATCCATACTGGGCCTAACACCGTCTGAGCCTGCCTCCTGAGACATATATTTTGAATGTGTACGCTATCCATACATGTTATCTGGGGATACGGTACCCTTTCTCACCTTTGTGCAATCACGTGTAATTCATACTGGGCGTGAGAACGGCTGGCGAGCTGTTAAGCAAGCTACAGCACCTATCCAGACAAGTACAGGTATTCCCTAGCGAGGAGACTTATTTGATTGTTTTCAATGTTGGGACAGCAATTTTTGGGGAGCACTATACTCTGGAGAATGATAGATGGGGCCCACCATACACTGGAACATTCCAAAGGTGGACATCAGACACTGGAGCAGCATTTACAGGGCCCATTATACACTAGAGCATTAGAAATGGGGCCCATTATGTTTGGAGCATTATTTGGGCCCATAAGACAGTGGAGCTTCATCCATGGGGACCAACATATACTGTAGCATTATGTGGAGCTCATCATATACTGTTTCAAACATTATATGGGACCAATGATTCTGTATGGAGAAATAGATGGGCCTCGTCATGAGATGTAAAAAGTGAGGTATTTTTCATTGGACTATACCGCTATTTCTCTGCCGTATCGGAGCATGATGAGTTGTGGTATGTTAAAGGGGCGCTCTTTCGCCCAGGGCACATGAAAACCTGGAGCCAGCCCTCCCCCCCCCACAGTTTGTAGCCAAATAACCCCCATTTTTCAGTGCGTAACTTGTATTATGAAGTTAATTAAGGTTGACAAGCTTAAGAAAGAAGAATTGATGCTTTTGGCATTCAAATGGGCACTGTAGGTGTGTTTCCTGTCCTCCTCTCACTGCCGACTTTTATTCCCCATTGACTTACATTGGGTTTCGTGTTTCGGGACGACCCCGACTTTTCCCTATAATCGGCCGATCTTGCTCGACCCGACTTTTGGAAAAGTCGGGTTTCACGAAACGAAACGCGACCCTAAAAAACCAAAAGTCGCTCAACTCTATAGGTGACTTTAGGCTAAAACCCCGGGGCCCCTGCGGTGTCCCTCAGACTAGGGGAAACCATGTCTGTCCCTCAACCCAGGGTTTACACTGAAGGTGTGCCTGCCTGGGCCTCCACCCTATCCTTGTCTCCTGTCCAGCCCTAAGCTGAACCCACCACCCTCCACCCAGTGAGGAGACCAAACACCAGACTCCACAAATAAGTATGGAAAGGGATAACGGAAATGCACCACACCGCGTACACACAGGGGAATACAGTAATGTGCAAGGGCAACCAAATAATACAACACAGGGAGGCAAAATGGCAACAATGGAATATACTACACCAGCAACCGTATGCTCCTTAGACCACCACTCCAGACCGGTATCGCTTAGCACAAGGCAAGAGCTATAGTCGGCGACGCCCATAGTCATGCAGGACACTTTAAAGACAGTGGGCGTGGCTAAGACCTCAGCCAGAATGACAACCTGGTTAACCCAATCCAAGCCGGAGCAGAGGACCAACCAGCGCCGCTGAGAACAAAGTGGTAGGATGAAGTATTACCGCTGTCTGCCGGACACCCTGGTGCGAACAGTGTCCGACATGACACTTATCTCTCCTGTAGCTGGGTCTGTAAGCCAATAGTATACTCAGACAGGTGAAGGCAGATAGGTAGTTAGGTAGGCCACTAATTCAGACAACACACCAGACCAATTTCTTATTTGTCTTTGAATACATATACCCAAAATTAAGAAGTTGGAGGGCCACAAGAGGGTGACAATGTTTCACAGAAGAAATCATAAGCGTCAGAAATGTGGTAGAAATCAAATAACTTAGCTACACATGGGATACTTGAATTAAGGCGGAAAGTACTGAGGGCAAGGGGCTGCAGGTTTTGTAGCAGGTGGGTGTGCAGAAATGTATCCATCCAAAGCTAAACGTATTACTGCAGCATATCAAATCTGTACCTACCAAGCAGCAAAAGCCAAGATAGATTATTTAAATTGCAGACTGAATACAAAACAATGCCTTCCATATAAAGGTGAATACTTGATGTAGCAGCGTTGGTCAAGTTAAATCAAGCCAAATGCATTTGGTATTTCAAATGTGCAGCTTGGACAATGCAAAAACTATTGCAGAGCAACCAAAGTTGAAAAAAAGCATTAAAATATTTCTTTGAAAAGACAACTTGCTTTGATTTTAATTCAATTCAGTCTGTATTTGGAAACATTATCAGGTTGTTTTTCCAAACAAACAACGTGGGGGATAATGCCATGTGATGTTTTATCGGATAGCACTCGGCCCAGTGTTATTCTATGGGGCAGAGCAGTTCAGTGATTATTTTCTCATGTCAAATCGTCATGAGAGAACAATGGCAGCATGCTGTGATTGGCAGCGAGACTCGTCTCACTCGAACTCATATAAGCCTATGGGTCTTAGTGAAACTTCACACTGCACTCGGATGTCATCCCAGTGCAGTCCGATATACACAAAGTCAGGCCATGGAGGAGACGGAGAAATTACTTTCTCCGTCTCCTTCGCTTCTGTGCAGTAATTCTCTCATGAGAGAGGATTGGATCACAGAGCATGGACACTCAGATCACGCTCGCAGCAGAGCTGGAGCCGAGTATCATTAGTATATCGCATCCGATGTGACTCCACTCCAGCCTTAGGCTCTGTGTCCACAATGAGATTGGGTGCGTTTTTGACACTACATATTTTTGTTCCATCAAAAACGCAGCTTCTTACAGTTCAGCAATGTGGATGGGATTTATAAAAAACCTCCTGCCCGCTGGGCTTTTTTTTATGCAGTGTAAACTGACCGGGGGGGTGTGCTTCAATTTCACAACCTGTCACTTTTTCTTGCAGATATGCTAAGTTTTCTGTGCACATTTTTCCCATAGACACTTTGGACCAGTTGCCCACGATCAATAACTCTGTAGCATGATATACCATAAAACTTAACTTTTAGGCTATGTGCACACGTAGCGGAAATTACCGCGAGAATTCCGGATTCCATTCCGCGGGAAAATCGCATTTAAATTCCCGCGGAAAAACTAGCATTTTGCAAGCCTAATTAGCTTGCAGAATGCTAGCGTTTTCCAAGTGATCTGTAGCATCGCTTGGAGAACTGATTGACAGGTTGGTCACACTCGTCAAACATAGTGTTTGACGAGTGTGACCAACTTTTTACTATTGAGGCTGCCTATGCAGCATCAGTAGTAAAAGATAGAATGCAAAATATAATTAAAAAAATATTGTTATTCTTACCTTCCGGCGTCCCCGCGCAGCCTTCCCACCTCTCTCAACGCTCCTGGTCCCAGTAATCCTTTGCGCGAATGACCGCGAGACGTCGTGCTCCCGCGAGATCGCGACGTCATCGCAGTCATTTTCACAAAGGATTACTGGGACCGGTGAGCGTGAAGAGAGGCGGGAAAGGCTGCGCAGGACGCCGGAAGGTAAGAATAACATTATTTTTTATTTTAATTCTATTTTTTACAGGGATATGGTACCCACAGCCCGGAGGAGAGTCTCCCCTCCTCCGGATCGTGGGTACCATCCACAAATGTTCTGCTTACTTTTCGCACAGACACATGCGGAAAGTAAGCAGAACAATGCATTCCTATCGGTGCAGGATCGCCACAATTCTGCTAAATTAATGAGCATGCTGTGTTTTTTACCGTGAAGCGATTCCACATAGAATCATAGAATCGTAGAGTTGGAAGGGACCTCCTGGGCCATCTGGTCCAACCCCCTGCTCAAAGCAGGATTCGCTAAATCATCCCAGTCAGATGTCTGTCCAGCCTCTGTTTGAAGACTTCCATTGAAGGAGAACTCACCACTTCTCGTGGCAGCCTGTTCCACTCATTGATCACTCTAACTGTCAAAAAGTTTTTTCTAATATCTAATCTGTGTCTCCTCCCATTCAGTTTCATCCCATTGCTTCTAGTCTTTCCTTGTGCAAATGAGAATAAATTTGATCCTTCTACAATGTGACAGCCCTTTAGATATTTGTAGACAGCAATTAAGTCTCCTCTCAGTCTTCTCTTTTGCAAACTAAACATTCCCAAATCCTGCAACCTTTCCTCATAAGACAGGGTTTGCAGACCGGTCACCATTCTGGTCGCTCTTTTCTGAACTTGCTCCAGTTTGTTGATGTCTTTTTTAAAATGTGGTGCCCAAAACTGGACACAATATTCCAGATGAGGTCTGACCAAAGAGGAGTAGAGGGAAATAATGACTTCACGTGATCTAGACTGTATGCTTCTGTTAATACATCCTAGAACTGCATTTGCCTTTTTTGCTGCTGCATCACACTGTTGACTCATATTCAGTCTGTGATCTATTAGTATACCCAAGTCTTTTTCACATGTGCTGTCACTTAGCCCTATTCCTCCCATTCTGTATATGCTTTTTTCATTTTTATTGCCCAGATGTAGTACTTTGCATTTCTCCCTGTTAAAAACCATTCTGTTAGTTACTGCCCACTTCTCCAGTTTATTTAAATCTTTTTGAATCCTCTCTCTCTTCTCTAGTATTAGCTATCCCTCCTAGCTTTGTGTCATCAGCAAATTTAATCAGTTTACCCTCAATTCCTTCATCTAAATCGTTGATAAAGATGTTGAACAATACAGGGCCCAGGACAGAGCCCTGTGGTACCCCACTTGAGACATTCTTCCAACTGGATGTGCAGCCATTTACGACCACTCTTTGGGTCCGATCACTAAGCCAGCTATGAATCCACCTAACAGTTGCCTTGTCCATTCCATACTTAGTCATTTTTTCAATAAGGATTGTATGAGAGACTTTGTCAAATGCTTTGCTGAAGTCAAGATATACTATATCTACAGCATTTCCTTGATCCACCCAATCAGTGATACCGTCATAGAAGGAAATTAAGTTAGTCTGACATGACTTATTAGTTACAAACCCATGCTGACTCTGTTTGATCACTTCATTCTTATCCAGGTATTGACTTACATGTTGTTTAATAATTTGTTCAAAGATCTTTCCTGGTATAGAAGTCAGACTCACCGGCCTATAGTTGCCTGGGTCCACCTTCTTCCCCTTTTTGAAGATAGGAACAACATTTGCTCTTCTCCAGTCTTCTGGCACTTCTCCTGTTCTCCAAGAATTTTCAAAGATTATGGAGAGTGGTTCAGAAATTTCTTCTGCTATCTCCTTCAGTACTCTGGGGTGTAATTCATCTGGACCTGGAGACTTGAATTCATTTAGGTTAGCTAAGTGTTTCCTCACTATCTTTCTGTTTATAGATATCCTGGATTCTTCTATTCCCTTAATAGGACAGTGAATAACAGTTGGTGTTACATTTCCTTTCTGAGAGAAAACAGATGCAAAATAGGAATTTAAAAGTTCAGCCTTCTCAACATCCTGTCTTACCATTTCATCATTTTCATCCTGTAAAAATCCTATAGCATCTTTGACTTTTCTTTTACTTTTGACATATCCCCAAAATCCTTTATTATTGCTTTTGACATCTCTTGCAAGCCTCAATTCATTTTCAGCTTTAGATAATCTGATTTGTGCCCTGCAGATTCTGCAGACAGCATTATATTCTTCTTTAGATATGCCTCCCTCTTTCCATTTTCTAAACATTTTTTTCTTCCTTTTTAGCATGTGCTTAAGTTCTGTGTTCACCCATCCTGGTTTCCTTAAATGCTTCCTATTCTTCCCTCTTTTCGGAATTGTTAACAATTGTGCTTTGAGAATTTCATTTTTCAAGATTTCCCATCCTTCCTGGACATTTTTGTCTTTAAGGATATCCAGCCATTGGATCCCTCCAATTATCTTTCTGAATCCCTTAAAATCTGCCTTTCTGAAATCTAACCTTGACGTCTGAGTCTTCACAGGTCTTCCGCCTCTAGTTATCCAAAATTCTAAAATAGCATGGTCGCTACCTCCTAGGGTTCCAGCCACTTTTACCTCCTCAACCATTTCCTCCCTGTTTATAAGGATTAGATCCAAGGTAGCAGTTCCACTTGTTTTCTCCCCTACCTTTTGGAAGATAAAGTTGTCAGCAAGAGAGGATAAGAATTTCCTTGACCTATTAGTTTTGCCTGAGAGAGATTCCCAACAAATGTCTGGATAGTTGAAATCTCCCATGACAACTATGTCATATTTTTTGGAGAACTTGGCCATTTGATGCATAAAGAGTTCATCCATATCTTCAGCTTGCACAGGCGGCCTGTAGTAAATGCCTACAATGGTGTCCTTTCCATTGTTCTGTCCTTGTATTCTTACCCAAACAGTTTCCACAGAACTCCCAGTCTCTGAAGCTTCAATCTCTGTGCAGATATACGCGTTTCTAACATACAATGCAACACCTCCTCCTCGTTTATCAAGTCTGTTTCTTGCAAATAAGTTGTATCCTTCTAGTCTTGTATTCCAATCATGTGTATCGTCCCACCAAGTTTCAGTGATTCCAATGACATCATATTTCTTTTCCTGTGTTAGTAGTTCCAATTCTCCTTGTTTGTTGCCCATGCTTTGTGCATTAGTATAGAAACATTTTAGTTTGTGATTGGTTTCTCTTTCTCCAATATTTTTATTAATTAGATTCTTTCGTCTTTGTTCTTCCTTTCCACTTCTATTAGCAGAGTTCTCAATAGCATTTGTCAGGTGTATGGCTTTTTCTGGTCTTTTGCTTCCCTTCCCATGTTGTTCTAGTTTAAAGCTCTCCTTACAAGTGTAGCAAGGCGACTTCCAAATACATGCTTTCCAGTCTTCGTAAGGTGCACCCCATCTCTAGCAAGTAGTCCATCGTATAAGTAGTTCACTCCGTGATCCAGAAATCCAAATCGTTGCTGACGGCACCATCGACGTAGCCAGTTGTTCACCTGCAGAATCTTATTCCACCTCCTTGTTCCATGGCCATCCACTGGGAGGATGGAAGAGAAGACCACCTGCGCTCCCAGTTCTTTCACTTTCTTGCCTAAGTCTTCAAAGTCTCTGCAGATGGTTTCCAGGTCGTTTCTTGCGGTGTCATTTGTCCCCACATGTAGTAGCAGGAATGGGTAGTCATCTGTAGGTCTGAAGAGTCCTGATATCCTGTCAGACACATCTTTAATTTTTGCACCTGGAAGACAGCACATTTCTCTTGAAGTTATATCCGGTCTGCAGATAGCGGCCTCTGTTCCTCTCAACAGGGAATCCCCCATGACCACCACTCTCCGTTTCTTCTTCACAACATTTTTCTTTCTCCATCCAGGAGGACTCTGAAGGTGTACAAGGTTGCTGTTTGTTGGCAAAGTCTTGTCCTGATGTATTTCTTCATCATTTTCCTGCGTGAGAGCCTGGTACTGGTTTCTGAGCAGTATGGGTGCTGATTGCCTCCTGATCCTCCTGCTTCTCTGGGTCACATGTCTCCATTCCTCTGTTTCTTCAGGTGCACTTCGAATTTCTTCTCTTTCTGTAACATGAAGAGATAATTCTGCTCTGTCCAAGAACTCTTCACCTTCCTTAATGATCTTCAACGTAGCCAACCTCTCTTCGAGATTTTGCAACTTTTCCTCCAACAGGGACACAAGCTTGCATTTGTGGCATGTGAAATTTGGCTTTTCCACTGGTAAGTCTGTGAACATGTAGCAAGAAATGCAGCTCACCAAATGGCTCCTGGCCTCTTCCATCCATTCCGCCGCGGAAAAAACTGCAGCATTAGCACAGCACTGCAGAATCCCATAGGAATGCATGGGATGCTTATTTTTCGCATTCTCACGGCAAAATCGCGTGTTTGAAACCGCCACGAAAACGTGAAAAAACCGCGACGTCTGAATATAGCCTTAATATAAAATACGTAAACTAATTCAAACAACAATAGAATATATATGTGACATAGACTATTACAAAGTGCTCACGACAAAAACAGTGCAGGTAATAAAAAATTGGGGGGTTCTTCCCTGTTTCTCTGAAGATCACCCTCAGAGGGTGGTATAGGAGGATGGGGATGGGTGGAGTAGTTCAGTCCTTAATATCCCCCGTCGTGCCCCAAATGCAGGACTCCCATCCTGAGGCCGGATTAACACCAGCGATGAATACGGACGCGTTCTATGCGATAAAACATCACATAGCACTCGGACCAGTATTCATCTACGGGGAAGCTCCCATCACTGTTTTTTTTCCCCAGCCGTTTTCAGTGTCTGAGTGAAATGGCAGCATACAGAGATTGCCACTGACACATGGCAGAGTCTCGGCTCACTCGCACCCATATTAGCCTATGGGTGCGAGTGAATTAGAAAAAACACGGCACTCGATGACAGAGGGAGGTGCACAAGTAGGGTATTCAATCCACTATAGATTATAGTAAAGACTTGGCACTCAAGAGGGAAAATTGAATTTAACAGTTCCTTTATTATACAAAGCATCCAGTTCAAAAATTCTTGAATGTTTTCGGTCGTACAATCGACCTTCATCAAAAGGAAATTCACAGTTGATTTAACTGAAAGGAGCTGTAATAAAGAATTCCATATATCATTAAAGAGGCAGCTGGCCTGTGTGGTAATATTCAGTACTGAATATCTCATCTAAATGTCTGGAATAAGAGGCGTCTGGTAAGCAGCGGATACTGAAGGTAATAATCTTGTTTTCAGTTTTTAAGCATGTCCAATTTGAATGTTGATGAGGTTAATTTTATTTAAACACCTTTAAAATTTGTTTTAACCTACAATTTTTTTTTTACTTTTAATAGTTCCTTCTTACTACAGCTCCAGTGGCAGCCATGGTTGCGGCCTCTGTGCCGTCCTATGCAAACCAGTTTTTGGGGCTATGGGAAAGGGAGCTATTTTCCGCAAATGCCATGGATCGGGTAGTTTTTTTTAACCGTTTTATTGATATTTTTTATTTGGCGTGGTAATTCTGTGGAACTTTTAGATTTAATTAAATTTTTAAACAATAACCAACTCAACATCAAATTGACATGTCATCATGATATACATAGTATAGATTTTTTGGATGTTACCATTAGGCGTTGGCTTCCTCCGGGGAATCGCGCGTTGGGGCTGTGTGCTCCGGGAACTCTTAGTGAGGAATTATGGGTAAGGCTGGAGTCACACACAACAAATAAAAAATCGGTCCCATTTTAATGGTCCAAAATTGCACAAAGGTATCTTAACCAGTGATGCGTTTTTGATGCGATTTTTCTTGATGCGATTTTAATCGCATGTAAGCATCCTTTTGACATCCGTCTGGGGAGATTTTCTCGCAGGATTTGCCGGCTTTTGGATGTTTATTCTCCTGCCCGACATGAAATGACACATGGTTTACATATGGTTAACCATTTCATTTCATGTTTTTTTTGTTATGTCTATCACTATTAATTAGATGAGTGTTTGTGGGTAAAATTATGGAGTTGTAGGGGTTAATTTAAGGGGTTAATTCGTTGTATTACATTACGGGGACTCCCGCTGACGTCACTGAGGCTGCAGGGAGTCCCCGGCTATTGAATCTACTCTTTTTTATGGTTTACATTCTGGCACATGCACTTTAAAGCCATGCATTATGGTACACATATATAACCTATATGACTTTAAACCTTCTCCCACCTCTTGATGTTTATCTAAGGCCCGGTTTCTATAAACTTTCTTGTCTGCTCATTCCTTGTATGTGAACCCATTTATGCTTTTATGTACATCTATATGACCTTTTGTATATTGAAAACTTAATAAAATTTGTATTTTATTGGATTTACACTCAGTTGTTTTTGTTTATCAAAGTTAGAGATATAGGTCATCAATAATAGTGCAGTGGGTATCTGACTCCCTGCCCATCAGCTATATGAAGAGGCCGTAGCACTATGGAGAGCACAGCATCATCTTTATTATCTACGAGACCCCGCTCTGTGTGTAAAGTAGCAACTTTTCTTGGTACTGCAACTAAGGCTGTAATCACAAGAACGCATAAAATCTGATGCGAGAGCATCGGATGCGATATGCCAATGACCCTGTGCTCTATCTTTGCTGCAAGCGGGAACCCAGTATCAGTGTTGTCTGCTCCGATCCTCTCGCTTGACAGAATCGCAGCTCTGGTGCAGAGTAGACGGAAAAAGTAATTTCTCCATCTCCTCTATTACCTGTCTCAGCGTATATCGGACTGCACTGGAATGACATCAGAGTGCAGTCCAATGTTTCACATGCATCAATAGTCCCGCTGCCAGTCGCAGCATGCAGCTATTGTTCTCTCATGTCGAATCAATATTTGCACAAGGAAAGACTAGAAGCAATGGGATGAAACTGAATGGGAGGAGACACAGATTAGATATTAGAAAAAACTTTTTGACAGTTAGAGTGATCAATGAGTGGAACAAGCTGCCACAAGAAGTGGTGAGTTCTCCTTCAATGGAAGTCTTCAAACAGAGGCTGGACAGACATCTGACTGGGATGATTTAGCGAATCCTGCTTTGAGCAGGGGGTTGGACCAGATGGCCCAGGAGGTCCCTTCCAACTCTACGATTCTATGATTCTATGACATGAGAAATTAATCACAGATTTGAGCTGCACCATAGAGTAACACTGGGCCGAGTACTATGGGATGTTTTATCACATAGCACTCAGCCATGTTATATGCTTGTATGACCTCAGCCTTAGAGCAATAAATAGGACTGAACTGTAATACTGGGCCTTCTGTGACTGAATGTTATATAGTCGTGTTACACTCGCCTCACGTCTTGTAACCTACAGGTTCACACAGATTGCATTTTCACGATGCAACAAGTGGGCCTGTAGGCGCCTTCAAATGCCAGGGCTGAATTTTAGTCTCAGTCAGGCTCAGATCACACCTGTACCTACCAAGCAGCAAAAGCCAAGATAGATGATTTCAATTGCAGACTGAATACAATACAATGCCTTCCATATATAGGTGAAGATGATGTAGCAGAGTTGGTCAAGTTAAATCAAGCCATATGTATTTGGCATTTGAAATGTGCATTCAAATATGGCTTTGAAAATACAACTTGCTTTGATTTCAATTCAATTCTGTCTTTTTTTGGAAACATTATCTCTCCAGAGGCTGGGTGTTGTAACCAACGAGCGTGCATACCCCCCTCCCTAGCTGCCTGCCGAGGTTCCCTCAGCAGACTGAAGCTGGCTGCCTGCCACACAGCTGGAGGACAGTCTGGGCCGCCTATTGTGACACGTGTTCCAATTGTTCCATTGTGACACACCTGGCTGCTGTAAGCCAATAGGATACTCAAACGGGTGAAGGTAGGTCAGGGGTGGATTAAGGGTAGCCAGGGCCCGGGGCAGTTCAGACTCTGTGGGCCCCCCTCGTCACGTGACGGGGGTCACGAATCGTAGAGCCACACTCTACATAGAGAATAATGGGGCCTCCAGCACCGACCTCCACCCGCAGAGCCGCACTCCACATAGAGAATAATGGAGCCTCCAGCACCGACCTCCACCCGCAGAGCCACACTCCACATAGAGAATAATGGAGCCTCCAGCACCGACCTCCACCCGCAGAGCCACACTCTACATAGAGAATAATGGAGCCTCCAGCACCGACCTCCACCCGCAGAGCCACACTCCACATAGAGAATAATGGGGCCTCCAGCACCGACCTCCACCCGCAGAGCCACACTCCACATAGAGAATAATGGAGCCTCCAGCACCGACCTCCACCCGCAGAGCCGCACTCCACATAGAGAATAATGGAGCCTCCAACACCGACCTCCACCCGCAGAGCCGCACTCCACATACATGGCTGCTCTCAGTGCTCTGTGCTGTGCTCACAGGACCTATGATGAGGTCACAGGAGGGGAGGAGACAGGGGTCACATGATCGGGGGCCCTGACACCTTACCTCCTGTGATCTCATCACAAGCCTTTGCACGCTACCAGCAGCATCAGCGTTCACGCTACTTGTAGATGCTGCTGGTAGCAGAGCACATAATGCCGCCCCCACGGTCACTCACTTTTAGGTGGGGAGAAGATGGAGTGCCATTGCAGCAGCCAGCAGGAATGTGGTGGGGGCCCCCTTAGAAGCTCTTGTGGTGGGGGCCCCGGGGCTGAAGCCCCGCCAGCCCTGCCTATAATCCGGCCCTGCGCGGTGGCGGATTATAATGGGGCAATTTACTGGCCTGGGCTGTGGGCCCCTTAACCCCACTGGGCCCGGGGCAACTGCCCAAATTGACCTCATTATAATCCGCCACTGAGGTAGGTAGTTAGGTAGGCCACTAATTCAATCAACACACCAGACCAATTCCTTCTTTGTCATTGAATACATATACCCAACATTTAGAAGTTGGAGGGCCACAAGAGGGAGACAATGTTTCACAAAAGAAATCAAGCGTCAAGAATGTGGTAGAAATTGAATAACTTAAATACACATGGGATACTTGAATTAAGGTGGGTCAATTCAAAATAAAGCCAAATTCATTTGGTATTTGAAATGTGCAACTTGGACCAAGAAAAAACTAATGCAGAGCAACCAAAGTTGAAAAAAGCATTCAAATATTGCTTTGAAAAGACAACTTGCTTTGGTTTCAATTCAATTCAATCTGTTTTTTGAAACCTTATCTCTCCTGATGCTGGGTATTGTAATCAATGAGCATGTATACCCCCCTCCCTACCTGTCTGCTGAGGCTCTAATAACGTGCAGGAATAGGTATGTCACCACGGAACAGACGGACCAACAGTTATAGGGAAGTTTATTTACAGGTAATGACACTGGTGAAATTAACAGTGTGGAAATAAATATAATGTGAACGGGTTTAGCAAATGGCCAAAAAGCATAAACAGTATTTAACAGCAATAAAAGTTATTTTCGTAAGGTAAAACTTATCAGTCTGCTGGGGTCTTGATTGAAGGGGTCACTCTTCTCCAATGTTGGCGCCGAGTCACCAGCAGCGCTTGTAGTCCGTAGTACTCTGGATCCTGAGACTTTAACGATGTCCAGCTGTGGTACGAGGTGTTACTGCGGGAGCAAGGGGGGTTTGAGACTGATGATATCCTCTTTGCTCCAAGTAATTCTCTCTTGCTCTGCAGCGGAGCATCCTCACCAGAATTAGGGGCTCTGCATTAACACATAGGTCACTGGGTCCTTGTACGTGGCTCAGTTTCACTCTACAGGTCACAGCTCCGTTACTGAATGCAGCTTCTTTGCAGGGAAGCGTCTTGCCACATACCAGTTTCTCTGCGGGGGAGCGTCTTGTCAAAGAACACAGTCTCTCTGCGGGACAGCGGCTTATCACATGAGGGAGTGTGCAACCTTCCTGACACTGCAGTCTCCAGCTTCACATACTCAGGGTCGACAGTCTTTGTCCGCGGTCTCTCTGACTCTGGCAGCTGTGTCAGAGTTTTTTCCCCATCTGCATCAGCATCCTCCCATCTGATGTCTGCGCTGCTCTGAGAAAAGCCTGCACGCTTTTACCACTCTCAGCTCTCCTACCTTCCTGTTTCTGGGTGCTAAAGTGTCCCCCGGGGAACCTGCTGCCCTTCTCAATGGTTCAGGGCACGAAGGAGAGGAGGCAACTCTCCCTCGGCTCTTCCTGTACTTCACCCCCTTACATTCTCCCTCCCTGTGAGCTCGCCATTCCATAGGAGAGAGTTTCTGGAGCTCCTGCTAACAATCTTCCAGACCTTGTACAATTTGCCAGATGAATTCGTCCTGATTGTAGCGTTGGGGGGTACACCTGACATTGACCGTTCAGAGCGTCTTAGATCAGTAAAGGTTGAAGAATCAGCCACTAGGAAAGTGGAAGTCGAAGTTTCCTCGGTTATTTCTGTAGTCTCAGGCATCAGCCATGTTTTTGGGGTTCCTTGAGGGGGTAGAGAGTCTCCCTCATCTTTGTCATCAGCAGCGATCACTGGTTCAGCTGCCGTGGGCATCGGGGCAGCTGGTACCACTCGAGGGTCCCGAGACAAGCAGGGTCGCAGCATATTCCGATGTAGTGTACGGGTGGGAAGCTCTTCACCTGTTTCAGGTTGAATCTCATAGACGGGTCCCCGTTTGCCGAGTAGTCGCTTCACCCTGTACGGGCTCTTTTCTCACCGAAACTCCAATTTGTTGTGGGGGAGCTTTTCCCTTACTAAGACTCGATCCTTGCAGCAGGTGGGTGTGCAGAAATGTATCACACATTACAGCAGCTTCACACCTGTACCTACCAAGCAGCAAAAGCCAAGATAGATGATTTAAACTGCAGACTGAATACAATACAATGCCTTCCATGTATAGGTGAGTAATTGATGTAGCAGAGTTGGTCAAGTTAAATCAAGTCAAATGCATTTGGCATTTGAAATGTGCAACTTGGACCAAGAAAAAACTAATGCAGAGCAACCAAAGTTGAAAATAGCATTCAAATATTGCTTTGAATAGACAACTTGCTTTGGTTTCAATTCAAATCAGTCTGTTTTTGGAAACCTTATCTCTCCTGATGCTGGGTATCGTAACCAGTGAGTGTGCATACCCACCTCCCTGCCTGTCTACTGAGGCTCCCTCAGCAGACTGAAGCTGGCTGCTGCCGCTCAGCTGGAAGACAGTCTGTACCGCCCATTGTGACATGTGTTCCATTGTCTCCCTCTTGTGGCCTTCCTAACTACCTACCTTCACCTGAGTATCCTATTGACTTACAACAGCCAGGTGTGTCACAATGGAACAATTGGAACACGTGTCACAATGGGTGGCCCAGACTGTCTACCAGCTGTGCTACCAAAGTTGATAAGTGGGGGATGAATTGGCGGTATTAGTTGATAAATCCCAAAAAATTTTGTACCGTCTTAAGGGAATGAGGCTCCTGCCAATCCATCACCGCCTGTAGCTTGGCAGGATCCATGGCCAATCCTTGGGGGGAGACGATATAGCCCAGGAAAGGAAAGGACTCCTGCTCAACCACACACTACTTCAACTTAGCGTAGAGGGAGTTTGCCCGTAGGAGGTCGAAGACTTTGCAAACATCTCTCCGGTGGGAGTCAATATCTGGAGAGTAGATGAAAATATCATCCAGATAGACTACAACTGAGGTGGTGAGCATATCACGGAAGATGTCATTAACAAAGTCTTGGAAGACAGCCAGAGCATTACAAAGCCCGAATAGCGTCACCAGGTATTCATAGTGCCCATCCCTGATGTTAAATGCGGTCTTCCATTCATCCCCCTTACGGATGCGTATCAGGTTGTAGGCACCCTGCAGATCAAGCTTAGTAAAAACCCTCGCTCCCTGCAACCTATCTAAAAGCTCCAATATCAGGGGCAGAGGGTACTTGTTCTTAATGGTAATGGCGTTAAGACCCCTGTAGTCTATGCACAGATGTAGCGCCCCGTTCTTCTTTTGTACAAAGAAGAACCCCGCCCCTGCAGGTGACACTGACTTTCTAATGAATCCTCTTGACAGATTCTCCTGGATGTACTGAGACATTGACTCCGTCAACGGGAGAGAGAGAACAAACTTATTCGAAATCATGCTCTTCTTATAAAGGCCATGGAAGGACAGAAACCGAAAGACTGTTGGATCTGCACACACAGCCCAGTATCTGCAAGGACTATGCCATACTTAGCCTTACCTCTGGAGCCATGGAAGGTATTAACCCCACACTGCATACACAATGAGACTTGGACTCAATCTAGGTTTTTGGGAAAAGATGTGCCCCGTGATATATCTGCCTCATTGGCTATAATCAGATGGGCCTCTAATCACTGGTTTCAGTTTAATATAATGCGGCCTAAGGTACAAATGTGGTGGCGGGAAAATGATTCAGACATCGGAAATATGGTTGCCATGAGGAGGACTGAAATCCCTCACTCAGACCCCATTCCCAATGATGGACTGTGGTTAAGTCTTCAAAACACTGGAGCAAACACCTGTGGTGAGGACAATAATTGCTTCCGTATATACACAGGTTAATGAGACGGTGTACCAAGATGGTGATGAAGGCTGTAGAGCATCTACGGGTAAAATAATAAGGAAAGAAAGGAGTAAATGTACATCTGGTATAAGTGGAAAACAAATGAATAATACTTGGTGTGCCCATAAGCCTATGTCAGGACTTTTGAGTTCATACCAATGTATACAGACCCCTGGTCACGTTTGTGTTCTCCCTGAAGGAGTATTCTTGGTTTGAGGACATCGTGCCTACAGGTGGGTGAGCCCAGACATAAGAGGAGTTTGCACTCTTGCCAAACTAACACCAGCCACTTTCATAGTTCCTCGTAAGAAAATAGACACAGCAGCAGTTCCAATTCATACTTTGTATAGAAGGGCTGCAGACAATAAGCCCCGTCCAAATGGTAGGCCGCATCTAGTAGAAATGAAGATAACAATTAAAATATTCAGTTATATGCTAATATTCCCCTTCATAACACAAATGAGGGATAAATTAGTGGAAGCTATCGACTACCTGGATGATCAGATTTTCCAGATTCTTGAAATTCTTAATGCTGTAAATGCTCTGTTCCCACATAAGACTCGGAGGCACAACAGCAAAGTGCGAGCCAGAAGAAGGAGGCTACAGCTGTCTGCCATACGAGTGGGTTCTAAAAGAGAGCAAGCAAGAGGAACTTCAGTGTAACTCAGTACTGCATGTACATCAGATAAGCGCTAGAAAGGAGACAACACAACCCATCTGCATAGAGAGATTCCTAAGTTGCTTCCAGGCTGGCCAACTCCTGTTCCATCTGTAATCTGGATCCTGGACTGCACTTGCAAAGCAAAGTAAAGGTAATTGAAACTGCACCCTGTTGTGTCATTGCCTTCTTCCTGCAACCCCTTCAACACTGCTACATCTCTGTGCCTAACACTGCACCCTCTTCCTCCACACCTATTACTACTGCCCTGGGACTACAGCTCTACCTGTGGGGAGCTATTACATCTTGCTGCCTTATACCATCTGTCCCAGAGGATCTGAATGCAGCGTCGGCTTAACCCCTTCATTGCCGAGCACACAGATGTCGTCACGTATCATCCACTTATTTAATCAGCCATGCTTAACCCCTTTTACATGGACGCCCAGGGCCACGGACCAGGTCACCGCTACTGTGACCCATCCCTCTGAGATACCGGCCCGGTACTGAGTACCCCACTGCCCTGGCGAGCGATCCACATCCAAAGCTAAACACATTACTGCAGCTTATCACACCCAGAGCCAGACTGGCCAGCGGGCATATCTGGCAAATGCCAGAACGGCCGGTCCCTGTAGTGGGCCGCACGATCTGTCATCCTCTTCACGCTGTCAGCTGCTAAAAATCACTGCCACCACATGAAATTTGTGGCCACGGTCTGATGTCCGACTCTTGATCCCGAGATGCAGTGACATAACAGAGACAGGGCAAGGAGACTCAATGTGCTCAGTGCTGTGTTGCTTGGATCTCCGGCCCTGCTTCTTACAGCAGTGATCAGTACATCAAACGTCCACTTCCTCAAGTCTAGCATGGTTTGCAGGGCCAGAAGGTGTTAACAAGCATCTGATAAGCGGAGTGCCCTGCACAGAGAAGAAGCCCAGACAGCAGCACAGGAGCTGCACCTAGGAAGAAAGAAGCTGTTAAGAGGCAGGCATTAGGCTGCGTTCACAAGTAGCATTTTTTTTTGCGTTTTCGCTGCGATTTTGCCACGAAAACGCAAAAAAAGCATCCCATGCAATCCTATAGCATTCCGCACATGCTGCCTAATGCTGCGGATTTTTCCATGGCGGAATTGCATCGCGGAAAGATACGCAGCATGCTTATTCTTTGTGTGGAATCGTGGGAATTCCGCGCACATAGGAATGCATGAGGCTGTGCCCACCATGCGAAAAGTAAGCAGAACATTTGCGGATGGTACCCACGGTTTGGAAGAGAGGAGATTCTCCTCCAGGCTCTGGGTACCTTATCCCTGTAAAAAATAGAATTAAAATAAAAAAATGGTGATATTCTCACCTTCCGATTTCCCTCGCAGCGTCACCAGGCCTCAGCAATGCTCCGGGCAGGTCCCGTTCCAAGTGATGCATTGCGACAATGACCTTTGATGACTTCGCGGTCTCGCGACACCGTAGCGGTCTCGTGAGACCGCGACGTCATCAAAGGTCATTGTCGCAATGCATCTCTGGGAACGGGACCTGCCGGGAGCATCGCTGAGGCCTGGTGACACTGCGAGGGACATCGGAAGGTGAGAATAACACGATTTTTTATTTTTTTAATTATTTTTAACATTAGATCTTTTTACTACTGATGCTTCATAGGCAGCTGCATTAGTAAAAAGTTGGTCACACTAGTCAAACACTATGTTTGACGAGTGTGACCTACCTGTCAATCAGTTTTCCAAGCGATGCTACAGATCGCTTGAAAAACGCTAGCATTCTGCAAGCTAATTACGCTTGCAAATCGCTAGTTTTTCTGCAAGAAATAGGCATAAAATTGAAATGCTGTTTTCTTGCATATTTCCTGTGGAATGGAATAGAGGGGCCACATGAGAGACCATGACTGTTCTCGAAGGCCGAACCAATAGCTTGAAATTAATTCTACTCAATACTAATTTATTAATATTAATCGTATCACTTAATATTGAGCAGAATTAAGTATGCTAACCCCCCTATATATCTTTAACCCCCCACAGCCCCTTATATACACAACATGACCCTAACACAAGATACTACATATGCAAAATGAACCCCACCCAGCCTCCCCATGTACAGCATGAGCCCACCACAGCCTTCCCATTTACAGCATGAACCCCACACAGCCTCCCCATGTACAGCATGAGCCCCACACAGCCTCCCCATGTACTGCATGAGCCCCACACAGCCTCCCCATATAGTGCATGAGCCCCACACACCCTCCCCATGTACAGCATGAACCCTACACAGCCTCCCCATGTGCAGCATGAACCTCACATCCTCCCCATGTACAGCGTGAGACCCCACACAACCTCCCCATATTACATTCTGGCGCCGCTGGAGTGGCAGCCTGTTACAGTAGCTCCTTCTTTGCTCTCCTTTTCTCTCTATTTTTTCTATTTTTCCTTTCTCTTTTTAATGTTGCTCCAAAGGACATTGCACTATGGAAAACCATAAGAGGACCTGGACCTTCAATGGACTTTTTACCTTGTTTTTACTTGGATCTATTGTGTTGGGAAATCCAGGAACTGAAAAAGACCCTATTGTCTACTCCAAAGAAGCTATACTGCTGCTTAGGGATACAACAAGGCAGCATGCTGCTAATAGACCAGAGAACATTCTACCAGAAATAAGGAGGACTAAGAGAAGAGGTTGCAGAGCTGGAGCCCTCAGGAAAGCTAGAAGAAGGCGCTATAGACCTGCTCTTCCCTCCGTCATTATGGGCAATGTAAGGTCACTCGGGAATAAGTTGGACGAACTGTCGGCGCTGACCAGACATCATCGGGAACTAAGGGAGTGCAGTATGTTGCTGTTTACAGAGACCTGGCTCACCGAAGGTACTCCGGACACTGTTGTCTCGTTGGATGGCTTTAAACTCATTCACACAGACAGGACAAGGGAGAGCGGTATGAGGAAAGGCGGAGGGCTGGCGATATTTGTGAATGATAGATGGTGTGATTCTAGGCACATCGTGGTCAAAGAGCAAACATGCTGTAAGGACATTGAGCTATTAGCTGTGGGCATGAGACCTTTTTATTTACCGAGGGAACTATCGCATGTAATCATGATAGCTGCATATGTCCCCCCTTCTGCGAAAGCTGATGTCGCCACTGAGGTCCTACAATCCACAGTGAGCATGATGCAGTCCCTTCACCCCCAAGCACTCCTTCTGGTTTCGGGAGACTTCAATCATGTGTCTCCAGCATCCATACTACCCGGTTGCACACAGTATGTTACCTGCCTCACTAGAGACAACAAAATATTGGACTTGTTCTTTGCCAATGTGAGAGGGGCATATGCCTCCTCAGCCCTACCGCTATTGGCACTACGGAACCAGCCTTTATTACCAGAACCCGCAGCCCACATAGGAAGCACCTAAACTGCAGGCACCATAGAGTCGACTAACCCGGCCGCAACACGACAGGACGTTTTGTTGGCAAAGTGACGTTGACACTACCTGGAAACAGCAGGCGTGCTGGAACCAGTCTGGGCAGGAGGGAGTACCCATGCCAAAGACACCTCTGAGTAGCCACTAGGGAGATTCCTGCCACACTGGAGGAGCTAATAGCGGTCTCTACTCGAATCGACCTTCGTTTTAACGAGCGAAGGTTGGAATGAGCCCAGTGCAGGCAGAGGTTTCAGATGTCTCCCAGCTTCGCCAAACCCCTGGAATCCCCGGCCCAGACATCCGAGCCACTTGAGGCCATGGAGGTGTCTCGGGCGGGATCTAAGTCCCGGACCGCTCGTACATGCCTGGTCTGTCGTATATGCCAGCAGTGTGGAAATATCGCCTCTAGGTGTCCTCAGCGAGCGAGGGAACATCCACGCTTAGTGTCATTAGGAGCTTGTTCACTAGATGCAGCAATGCCACCCTCTAAGCTCAACTTTAGGGGGACTATCAGTATTGGCCCATCCACCCAGGTGGTAGAGCTTTGCGTGAATTCCGGGATGGAGGGCAAATTTATGTCTTCTGCCTTCTCCCAATGGCACGCAATTCCACTGGTGATGCTTGCCAAGCCAGTGACCATATGGGTGATAAATGGGTCGACATTACCCTCACAGATAACACATCAGACCATCCTATTTACTCTATCCATGTCTCCATGCCATCTGGAGATCATCTGCTAGTCATGCCTGAGGGCATTGATGAGGTTCTCTTAGGGATGCCATGGCTAAGCTATCACACCCCTCATATAAAGTGTTCTTCTGGGAGAATTCTGGGATGGAGTAAATCCTGTGAGGGTAGATGTCAGGAGTGCCTTCAAGTTGCTTCTACAGAGGTAACCGCAGATCTTTCCTCTCTCCCCAACCACTATTGGTCCTATGCGGACATGTTCACCTTGAAGGCAGCGGAGATTCTTCCGCCTCACCATCCCTACGACAGTTCTATTGACCTCTTGCCTGGTGCTGAGCCTCCCCGCGGTCAGGTTTATCCTCTCTCTCTCCCGTTGATGGAGTCAATGTCTCAGTACATCCAGGAGAATCTGGCAAGAGGATTCATTAGAAAGTCAGTGTCACCTGCAGGGGCGGGGTTCTTCTTTGTACAAAAGAAGAACAGGGCACTACATCCGTGCATAGACTACAGGGGTCGTAACGCCATTACCATTAAGAACAAGTACCCTCTGCCCCTGATATTGGAGCTTTTAGATATGTTGCGGGGAGCGAGGGTTTTTACTAAGCTTGATCTGCAGGGTGCCTACAACCTGATACGCATCCGTGAGGGGGATGAATGGAAGACCGCATTTAACATCAGGGATGGGCACTATGAATACCTGGTGATGCTATTCGGGCTTTGTAATGCTCTGGCTGTCTTCCAATACTTTGTGAACGACATCTTCCGGGATATGCTCACCACCTCAGTTGTAGTCTATCTGGATAATATTTTCATCTACTCTCCAGATATTGACTCCCACCGGAGAGATGTTTGCAAAGTCTTCGACCTCCTACGGGCAAACTCAATATACGCTAAATTGAAATAGTGTGTGTTTGAACAGGAGTCCTTTCCTTTCCTGGGCTACATCATCTCCCCCCATGGATTGGCCATGGATCCTGCCAAGCTACAGGTGGTGATGGATTGGCAGGAGCCTCATTCCCTTAAGACGGTGCATCATTTTTTGGGATTTATCAACTAATACCGCCAATTCATCAACCACTTCTCAACTTTGGTAGCATAGCTGGTAGAAAGTCTGGGCCACCCATTGTGACACGTGTTCCAATTGTTCCATTGTGACACACCTGGCTGTTGTAAGTCAATAGGATACTCAGGTGAAGGTAGGTAGTTAGGTAGGCCACAAGAGGGAGACAATGGAACACGTGTCACAATGGGCGGTACAGACTGTCTACCAGCTGTGCGGAAGCAGCCAGCTTCAGTCTGCTGAGGGAGCCTCAGTAAACAGGTAGGGAGGTGGGTATGCACACTCATTGGTTAAGATACCCAGCATCAGGAGAGATAAGGTTTCCAAAAACAGACTGATTTGAATTGAAACCACAGAAAGTTGCCTATTCAAGGCAATATTTGAATGCTTTTTTCAACTTTGGTTCCTCTGCATTAGTTTTTCTTGGTCCAAGCTGCACATTTCAAATGCCAAATGCATTTGGCTTGATTTAACTTGACCAACTCTGCTACATCAATTACTCACCTATATATGGAAGGCATTGTATTGTATTCAGTCTGCAGTTTAAATCATCTATCTTGGCTTTTGCTGCTTGGTAGGTACAGGTGTGAAGCTGCTGTAATGTGTGATACATTTCTGCACACCCACCTGCTACAAGGATCGAGTCTTAGTAAGGGAAAAGCTCCCCCACAACAAGTTGGAGTTTCGGTGAGAAAAGAGCCCGTACAAGGTGAAGCGACTACTCGGCAGACGGGGATTCGTCTATGAGATTCAACCTGAAACAGGTGAAGAGCTTCCCACCCGTACACTACATGGGAATAAGCTGCGACCCTGCTTGTCTCGGGACCCTCGAGTGGTACCAGCTGCCCTGATGCCCACGGGAGCTGAACCAGTGATCGCTGCTGATGACGAAGACGAGGGAGACTCTCTACCCCCTCAAGGAACCCCAAAAACATGGCTGATGCCTGAGACTACAGAAATAACCGAGGAAACTTCGACTTCCACTTTCCTAGTGGCTGATTCTTCAACCTCTACTGATCTAAGACGCTCTGAACGGTCAATGGCAGGTGTACCCCCCAACGCTACAATCAGGACGAATTCATCTGGCAAATTGTACAAGGTCTGGAAGATTGTTAGCAGCAGCTCCAGAAACTCTCTCCTATGGAATGGCGAGCTCACAGGGAGGGAGAATGTAAGGGGGTGAAGTACAGGAAGAGCCGAGGGAGAGTTCCCTCCTCTCCTTCGTGCCCTGAACCATTGAGAAGGGCAGCAGGTTCCCCGGGGGACACTCTAGCACCCAGAAACAGGAAGGTAGGACAGCTGAGAGCGGTAAAAGCGTGCAGGCTTTTCTCAGAGCAGGGCAGTGGGTATCTGACTCCCTGCCCATCAGCTATATGAAGAGGCCGTAGCACTATGGAGAGCATAGCATCATCTTCATTGTCTATGAGACCCTGCTCTGTGTGTAAAGTAGCAACTTTTATTGGTACTGCAACTAAGGCTGTAATCACAAGAGCGCATAAAATCTGATGCGAGAGCATCGGATGCGATATGCCAATGACCCTGTGCTCCATCTTTGCTGCAAGCGGGAACCCAGTATCAGTGTTGTCTACTCCCATCCTCTCGCATGACAGAATCGCAGCTCAGGTGCAGAGTGGACGGAAAAAGTAATTTCTCCATCTCCTCTATTACCTGTCTCGGCGTATATCGGACTGCACTGGGATGACATCAGAATGCAGTCCAATGTTTCACATGCATCCATAGACTCGCTGCCAGTCGCAGCATGCAGCTATTGTTCTCTCATGTCCAGTCGACATGAGAAAATAATCACAGATTTGAGCTGCACCATAGAGTAACACTGGGCCGAGTGCTATGGGATGCTATGAGTGCTATGGGATGCTATGATACAATGCCTTCCATATATAGGTGAAGATGATGTAGCAGAGTTGGTCAAGTTAAATCAAGCCATATGTATTTGGCATTTGAAATGTGCAACTTGGACCAAGAAAAAGCTAATGCAGAGCAACCAAAGTTGAAAAAAGCATTCAAATATGGCTTTGAAAATACAACTTGCTTTGATTTCAATTCAATTCTGTCTTTTTTTGGAAACCTTATCTCTCCAGATACTGGGTGTTGTAACCAACGAGCGTGCATACCCCCCTCTCTACCTGTCTGCTGAGGTTACCTCAGCAGACTGAAGCTGGCTGCTGCCGCACAGCTGGAAGACAGTCTGGGCTGCCTATTGTGACACGTGTTCCAATTGTTCCATTGTGACACACCTGGCTGCTGTAAGCCAATAGGATACTCAAACGGGTGAAGGTAGTTAGGTAATTAGGTAGGCCACTAATTCAATCAACACACCAGACCAATTCCTTCTTTGTCATTGAATACATATACCCAAAATTTAGAATTTGGAGGGCCACAAGAGGGAGACAATGTGTTGTGAGTTCATTTTCCCCTTTACCACTGAGGCCCGATGAACTCCCTCTTCTGGTAAAGAAAGGTAGTGAGCCTGATTATCAAGCATCTGGGCCTAATGATGATGATTGGCTGAGTGGAGTTTCTGACTGGATATATAAGGCTGTCCACGCCCTTCTGCCCTGCGGGTGATTTCTCTGTGGGATCCTTGGATACCAGTCTGAATTCCTGCTCTCCTAAAGCTAAGTTTTCTGCTCTGCCTTTTGCATTTGTACTTTGACTTTGTTTTGCTGGATTTCTGTCATTCCCTTCTGGGGTGAGCTGAATTCCTTTAGCTCTGTCTTCAGAAAATACCTGAGTGCTGATATAGTTTTTGAAGCCTAGCTGCTTCAGGGCCTTTTTCCATATCAGCCTGTTGGCTTATGTTTTTCATAGGGTTTTGGCAGATTGCAGACAGCAACCATCCTATCCTGTCCTATTTTAGTTAGTTTGGGCCCCATTGTTTGCTCAGCCTATCTTTCTATCTGTGTGAGTGTTTTTTCATCTTGCTTCACCGTCATTATATGTTGGGGGCTGCCTTTTACTTTTGGGTCTGCTCTGGGGCAGTTTAGATTTCCTCTTCTGTCTTTAGGTTATGTAGTTCTCTGGCTATGATCGAGGGGTCTAGGGCACCGTAGGAACCCCCCACGGCTGCTGCTAGTTGTGTTGGTAGGTTCAGGGGTCTGCAATCTGATAGTTGCCAACTTCTCCGGTTTTCTGGACTTAGCTTCTATTTTTGTGTCTGCCTCCTACGGTGACTCGTTCATAACACAATGTTTCACAAAAGAAATCTTTAATGTCCAGAATGTGGTAGAAATTGAATAACTTAAATACACATGGGATACTTGAATTAAGGTGGGAAGTACTGAGGGCAAGGGGCTGAAGGCCTTGTAGCAGGTGGGTAGGCAGAAATGTATGCATCCAAAGCTAAACACATTACTGCAGCTTATTACACCTTTACCTACCAAGCAGGAAAAGCCAAGTTAGATTATTAAAATTGCAGACTGAATGCAAAACAATGCCTTCCATATATAGGTGAATACCTAATGTAGCAGAGTTGGTTAATTCAAAATAAAGCCAAATTCATTTGGTATTTGAAATGTGCAACTTGGACCAAGAAAAAACTAATGCAGAGCAACCAAAGTTGAAAAAAGCATTCAAATATTGCTTTGAAAAGACAACTTGCTTTGGTTTCAATTCAGTCTATTTTTTGAAACCTTATCTCTCCTGACGTTGGGTATTGTAATCAACGAGCATGCATACCCCCCTCCCTACCTGTCTTCTGCTGAGGCTATAATAACGTGCAGAAATAGTAGGTATGTCACCACGGAACAGACGGACCAACAGTTATAGCGAAGTTTATTTACAGGGAATGACACTGGTGAAACTAACAGTGTGGAAATGAATATAATGTGAACGGGTTTAGCAAACGGTCAAAAAGCATAAACAGTATTTAACAGTAATAAGTTATTTTCCTAAGGTAAAACTTTTCAGTCTGGGGTCTTGTTTGAAGGGGTCACTCTTCTCCAATATTGGCGCCGAGTCACCAGCAGCGCTTGTAGTCCGTAGTACTCTGGATCCTGAGACTTTCACGATGTCTAGTTGGGGTACGAGGGGTTACTGCGGGAGCCAGGGGGTACGAGACTGATGATATCCTTTTTGCTCCAAGTACTTCTCTCTTGCTCTGCAGCGGAGCTTCCTCACCAGAATCAGGGACTCTGCATTAACACATAGGTCACCGGGTCCTTGTACGTGGCTCAGTCTCACTATACAGGTCACAGCTCCGTTACTGAATGCAGCCTCTTTGCACGGAAGCGTCTTGCCACATAACAGTCTCTCTGCGGGGGAGCTTCTTGTCACAGAACACAGAACAGAGAGACTTCTCTGCGGGACAGCGGCTTATCACATGAGGGAGTGTGCAACCTTCCTGAAACTGCAGTCTCCAGCTTCAAATACTCAGGGTCGACAGTCTTTGTCCGCGGTCTCTCTGACTCTGGCAGCTGTGTCAGAGTTCTTTCCCCATCTGCATCAGCATCCTCCCGTCTGATGTCTGAGCTGCTCTGAGAAAAGCCTGCACGCTTTTACCGCTCTCAGCTGTCCTACCTTCCTGTTTCTGGGTGCTAGAGTGTCCCCCGGGGAACCTGCTGCCCTTCTCAATGGTTAAGGGCACGAAGGAGAGGAGGGAACTCTCCCTCGGCTCTTCCTGTACTTCACCCTCTTACATTCTCCCTCCCTGTGAGCTCGCCATTCCATAGGGGAGAGTTTCTGGAGCTGCTGCTAACAATCTTCCAGACATTGTACAATTTGCCAGATGAATTCGTCCTGATTGTAGGGTATGGGGGGTACACCTGCCATTGACCGTTCAGAGCGTCTTAGATCAGTAGAGGTTGAAGAATCAGCCACTAGGAAAGTGGAAGTCGAAGTTTCCTCGGTTATTTCTGTAGTCTCAGGCATCAGCCATGTTTTTGGGGTTCCTTGAGGGGGTAGAGAGTCTCCCTCATCTTCGTCATCAGCAGCGATCACTGGTTCAGCTGCCGTGGGCATCGGGGCAGCTGGTACCACTCGAGGGTCCCGAGACAAGCAGGGTCGCAGCTTATTCCGATGTAGTGTACGGGTGGGAAGCTCTTCACCTGTTTCAGGTTGAATCTCATAAGACGGGTCCCCGTCTGCCGAGTAGTCGCTTCACCTTGTACGGGCTCTTTTCTCACCGAAACTCCAACTTGTTGTGGGGGCGCTTTTCCCTTACTAAGACTCGATCCTTGTAGCAGGTGGGTGTGCAGAAATGTATCACACATTACAGCAGCTTCACACCTGTACCTACCAAGCAGCAAAAGCCAAGATAGATGATTTAAACTGCAGACTGAATACAATACAATCCCTTCCATATATAGGTGAGTAATTGATGTAGCAGAGTTGGTCAAGTTAAATCAAGCCAAATGCATTTGGCATTTGAAATGTGCAACTTGGACCAAGAAAAACTAATGCAGAGGAACCAAAGTTGAAAAAAGCATTCAAATATTGCTTTGAATAGGCATTTTTCTGTGGTTTCAATTCAAATCAGTCTGTTTTTGGAAACCTTATCTCTCCTGATGCTGGGTATCTTAACCAATGAATGTGCATACCCACCTCCCTACCTGTCTACTGAGGCTCCCTCAGCAGACTGAAGCTGGCTGCTTCCGCACAGCTGGAAAACAGTCTGTACCGCCCATTGTGACATGTGTTCCATTGTCTCCCTCTTGTGGCCTACCTAACTACCTACCTTCACCTGAGTATCCTATTGACTTACAACAGCCAGGTGTGTCACAATGGAACAATTGGAACACGTGTCACAATGGGTGGCCCAGACTGTCTACCAGCTGTGCTACCAAAGTTGAGAAGTGGGAGATGAATTGGCGGTATTAGTTGATAAATCCCAAAAAATGATGCACCGTCTTAAGGGAATGAGGCTCCTGCCAATCCATCACCGCCTGTAGCTTGGCAGGATCCATGGCCAATCCATGGGGGGAGATGATATAGCCCAGGAAAGGAAAGGACTCCTGTTCAAACACACACTATTTCAATTTAGCGTATATTGAGTTTGCCCGTAGGAGGTCGAAGACTTTGCGAACATCTCTCCGGTGGGAGTCAATATCTGGAGAGTAGATGAAAATATTATCCAGATAGACTACAACTGAGGTGGTGAGCATATCCCGGAAGATGTCGTTCACAAAGTATTGGAAGACAGCCAGAGCATTACAAAGCCCGAATAGCATCACCAGGTATTCATAGTGCCCATCCCTGATGTTAAATGCGGTCTTCCATTCATCCCCCTCACGGATGCGTATCAGGTTGTAGGCACCCTGCAGATCAAGCTTAGTAAAAACCCTCGCTCCCCGCAACATATCTAAAAGCTCCAATATCAGGGGCAGAGGGTACTTGTTCTAAATGGTAATGGCGTTACGACCCCTGTAGTCTATGCACGGATGTAGCGCCCCGTTCTTCTTTTGTACAAAGAAGAACCCCGCCCCTGCAGGTGACACTGACTTTCTAATGAATCCTCTTGCCAGATTCTCCTGGATGTACTGAGACATTGACTCCATCAACGGGAGAGAGAGAGGATAAACCTGACTGCGGGGAGGCTCAGCACCAGGCAAGAGGTCAATAGAACTGTCGTAGGGATGGTGAGGCGGAAGAATCTCCGCTGCCTTCAAGGTGAACATGTCCGCATAGGACCAATAGTGGTTGGGGAGAGAGGAAAGATCTGCGGTTACCTCTGTAGAAGCAACTTGAAGGCACTCCTGACATCTACCCTCACAGGATTTACTCCATCCCAGAATTCTCCCAGAAGAACACTTTATATGAGGGGTGTGATAGCTTAGCCATGGCATCCCTAAGAGAACCTCATCAATGCCCTCAGGCATGACTAGCAGATGATCTCCAGATGGCATGGAGACATGGATAGAGTAAATAGGATGGTCTGATGTGTTATCTGTGAGGGTAATGTCGACCCATTTATCACCCGTATGGTCACTGGCTTGGCGAGCATCACCAGTGGAATTGCGTGCCATCAGGAGAAGGCAGAAGACATAAATTTGCCCTCCATCCCGGAATTCACGCAAAGCTCTACCACCTGGGTGGATGGGCCAATACCGATAGTCCCCCTAAAGTTGAGCTTAGAGGATGGCATTGCTGCGTCTAGTGAACCAGCTCCTAATGACACTAAGCATGGACGTTCCCTCGCTCGCTGAGGACACCTAGAGGCGATATTTCCACACTGCTGGCATATACGACAGACCAGGCATGTACGAGCGGTCCGGGACTTAGATCCCGCCCGAGACACCTCCATGGCCTCAAGTGGCTTGGATGTCTGGGCCGGGGATTCCAGGGGTTTGGCGAAGCTGGGAGACATCTGAAACCTCTGCCTGCACTGGGCTCATTCCAACCTTCGCTCGTTAAAACGAAGGTCGATTCGAGTAGAGACCGCTATTAGCTCCTCCAGTGTGGCAGGAATCTCCCTAGTGGCCAGAGCATTCTTACATGGTCTGCCAGTCCCCTCCAAAACACGGGAATGAGGACTTCATCCGGCCACTCCAGCTTGGAAGCCAGAGTCCGGAAATGGATAGCAAATTGGCTGACCGTGGACGAACCCTGTGTAGATGCCAGCAGTTGGAGCGCTGTTTCGTGGGTGACTCGAGGTCCCAAAAAGACCTGTTTCCGAGTGTTCAGAAACTGTGAAGCACTCTGCACTGCATGATCGTCACACTCCCACAATGTCGTGGCCCACTCCAACGCCCTGTCCAATGAGAGAGGTATTATGAATCCCACCTTGGCCCACTCTGAGGGGAAACGTGCAGCCAGAAGCACAAGGTGTATAGTACACTGGCTCACGAATCCCCTACATTACTGGCTATCACCAGAAAACTTATCTGGCAACGGGAGACAGGATAATGTCGGAACAGGTGTGGCATTGGACAAAGTGGCTACAGCGATGCTAGCAGCCTGAGCAGCTACTGTGGTAACATCCACGGCTGTGGTTGTGCTCTCAAAAGCCGCCAACCTACCCTCCAGCTGCTGAATGTACCGCTGTAGTCGCTGTTCATCCGCCATTACAAGCCAAACCCTGGCGCTAGCATAATGTTAGGGCTGGCAGAACGCACCAAGTAATAAAGATGATGGTAAGGTGCGTTCGTAGCCCGGGGTCCATCGTGCAGAGGTGGTAAGCTGCTGCTTGGTAATGGTGGAGGGACTAGTAGTGGGAATGTGGACAGAGCAGAAGACATTGCCGGACACACATCAGGGGATCAACTGACATTACAGAACACCAGTAACACAGGAACAAGTGTTGATTGTGCAGACCGCACTTTTGAGCAGCAACTGGCGGTGTTGGAGGCCAAGGTAAATACTAGAGACACTGAAGCCAGAGGCCTAATTGGAGCACGGTTAAAATCAGTAGTAATCTACAACCGATATTAAACTTGATGAAATTAGGCCTCAGCCTACACCCTGATTGACCCTGGGCTCCAACATCGCCAGTTGCTACTCAGAGGTGTCTTTGGCATGGGTACTCCCTCCTGCCCAGACTGGTTCCAGCACGCCTGCTGTTTCCAGGTAGTGTCAACGTCACTTTGCCAACAAAACGTTGTCCTGTCGTGTTGCGGCCGGCTTAGTCGAGTCTATGGTGCCTGCAGTTTAGGTGCTTCCCATGTGGGCTGCGGGTTCTGGTAATAAAGGCTGGTTCCGTAGTGCCAATAGCGGTAGGGCTGAGGAGGCATATGCCCCTCTCACATTGGCAAAGAACAAGTCCAATATTTTGTTGTCTCTAGTGAGGCAGGTAACATACTGTGTGCAACCGGGTAGTATGGATGCTGGAGACACATGATTGAAGTCTCCCGAAACCAGAAGGAGTGCTTGGGGGTGAAGGGATTGCATCATGCTCACTGGGGATTGTAGGACATCAGTGGCGACATCAGCTTTCGCAGAAGGGGGGACATCTGCAGCTATCATGATTACATGCGATAGTTCCCTCGGTAAATAAAAAGGTCTCATGCCCACAGCTAATAGCTCAATGTCCTTACAGCATGTTTGCTCTTTGACCACGATGTGCCTAGAATCACACCATCTATCATTCACAAATATCGCCAGCCCTCCGCCTTTCCTCATACCGCTCTCCCTTGTCCTGTCTGTGCGAATGAGTTTAAAGCCATCCAACGAGACAACAGTGTCCGGAGTACCTTCGGTGAGCCAGGTCTCTGTAAACAGCAACATACTGCACTCCCTTAGTTCCCGATTATGTCTGGTCAGCGCCGACAGTTCGTCCAACTTATTCCCGAGTGACCTTACATTGCCCATAATGACGGAGGGAAGAGCAGGTCTATAGCGCCTTCTTCTAGCTTTCCTGAGGGCTCCAGCTCTGCAACCTCTTCTCTTAGTCCTCCTTATTTCTGGTAGAATGTTCTCTGGTCTATTAGCAGCATGCTGCCTTGTTGTATCCCTAAGCAGCAGTATAGCTTCTCTGGAGTAGACAATAGGGTCTTTTTCAGTTCCTGGATTTCCCAACACAATAGATCCAAGTAAAAACAAGGTAAAAAGTCCATCGAAGGTCCAGGTCCTCTTATGGT
The DNA here is from genome assembly GCF_039654945.1 of Dendrobates tinctorius. Taxonomy (NCBI): domain Eukaryota; kingdom Metazoa; phylum Chordata; class Amphibia; order Anura; family Dendrobatidae; genus Dendrobates; species Dendrobates tinctorius. Next base: position 2,085,338 of record NW_027361776.1, on the reverse strand, counting down.
TTTCCATAGTGCAATGTCCTTTGGAGTAACAATAAAAAAGAGAAAGGAAAAATAGAAAAAATAGAGAGAAAAGGAGAGCAAAGAAGGAGCTACTGTAACAGGCTGCCACTCCAGCGGCGCCAGAATGTAATATGGGGAGGTTGTGTGGGGTCTCACGCTGTACATGGGGAGGATGTGAGGTTCATGCTGCACATGGGGAGGCTGTGTAGGGTTCATGCTGTACATGGGGAGGGTGTGTGGGGCTCATGCACTATATGGGGAGGCTGTGTGGGGCTCATGCAGTACATGGGAGGCTGTGTGGGGCTCATGCTGTACATGGGGAGGCTGTGTGGGGTTCATGCTGTAAATGGGAAGGCTGTGGTGGGCTCATGCTGTACATGGGGAGGCTGGGTGGGGTTCATTTTGCATATGTAGTATCTTGTGTTAGGGTCATGTTGTGTATATAAGGGGCTGTGGGGGGTTAAAGATATATAGGGGGGTTAGCATACTTAATTCTGCTCAATATTAAGTGATACAATTAATATTAATAAATTAGTATTGAGTAGAATTAATTTCAAGCTATTGGTTCGGCCTTCGAGAACAGTCATGGTCTCTCATGTGGCCCCTCTATTCCATTCCACAGGAAATATGCAAGAAAACAGCATTTCAATTTCTGCCTATTTCTCGCAGAAAAACTAGCGATTTGCAAACGTAATTAGCTTGCAGAATGCTAGCGTTTTTCAAGCGATCTGTAGCATCGCTTGGAAAACTGATTGACAGGTAGGTCACACTCGTTAAACATAGTGTTTGACTAGTGTGACCAACTTTTTACTAATGCGGCTGCCTATGAAGCATCAGTAGTAAAAAGATTTAATGTTAAAAATAATTAAAAAAAATAAAAAATCGTGTTATTCTCACCTTCCGATGTCCCTCGCAGCGTCACCAGGCCTCAGCGATGCTCCCGGCAGGTCCCGTTCCCAGAGATGCATTGCGACAATGACCTTTGATGACGTCGCGGTCTCACGAGACCGCTACGGTGTCGCGAGACCGCGAAGTCATCAAAGGTCATTGTCGCAATGCATCACTTGGAACGGGACCTGCCCGGAGCATTGCTGAGGCCTGGTGACGCTGCGAGGGAAATCGGAAGGTGAGAATATCACCATTTTTTTATTTTAATTCTATTTTTTACAGGGATAAGGTACCCAGAGCCTGGAGGAGAATCTCCTCTCTTCCAAACCGTGGGTACCATCTGCAAATGTTCTGCTTACTTTTCTCATGGTGGGCACAGTCTCATGCATTCCTATGTGCGCGGAATTCCCGCGATTCCGCACAAAGAATAAGCATGCTGCGTATCTTTCCGCGATGCAATTCCGCCATGGAAAAATCCGCAGCATTAGGCAGCATGTGCGGAATGCTATAGGATTGCATGGGATGCTTTTTTTGCGTTTTCGTGGCAAAATCGCAGCGAAAACGCAAAAAAAATGCTACTTGTGAACGCAGCCTAATGCCTGCCTCTTAACAGCTTCTTTCTTCCTAGGTGCAGCTCCTGTGCTACTGTCTGGGCTTCTTCTCTGTGCAGGGCACTCCGCTTATCAGATGCTTGTTAACACCTTCTGGCCCTGCAAACCACGCTAGACTTGAGGAAGTGGACGTCTGATGTACTGATCACTGCTGTAAGAAGCAGGGCTGGAGCTCCAAGCAACACAGCACTGAGCACATTGAGTCTCCTTGCCCTGTCTCTGTTATGTCACTGCATCTCGGGATCAGGAGTCGGACATCAGACCGTGGCCCCACAGGTAGAGCTGTAGTCCCAGGGCAGTAGTAATAGGTGTGGAGGAAGAGGGTGCAGTGTTAGGCACAGAGATGTAGCAGTGCTGAAGGGGTTGCAGGAAGAAGGCAATGACACAACAGGGTGCAGTTTCATTTACCTTTACTTTGCTTTGCAAGTGCAGTCCAGGATATAGATTACAGATGGAACAGGAGTTGGCCAGCCTGGAGGCAACTTAGGAATCTCTCTATGCAGATGGGTTGTGTTGTCTCCTTTCTAGCGCTTATCTGATGTACATGCAGTACTGAGTTACACTGAAGTTCCTCTTGCTTGCTCTCTTTTAGAACCCACTCGTATGGCAGACAGCTGTAGCCTCCTTCTTCTGGCTCGCACTTTGCTGTTGTGCCTCCGAGTCTTATGTGGGAACAGAGCATTTACAGCATTAAGAATTTCAAGAATCTGGAAAATCTGATCATCCAGGTAGTCGATAGCTTCCACTAATTTATCCCTCATTTGTGTTATGAAGGGGAATATTAGCATATAACTGAATATTTTAATTGTTATCCTCATTTCTACTAGATGCGGCCTACCATTTGGATGGGGCTTATTGTCTGCAGCACTTCTTTACAAAGTATGAATTGGAACTGCTGCTGTGTCTATTTTCTTATGAGGAACTATGAAAGTGGCTGGTGTTAGTTTGGCAAGAGTGAAAACTCCTCTTATGTCTGGGCTCACCCACCTGTAGGCACGATGTCCTCAAACCAAGAATACTCCTTCAGGGAGAACACAAACGTGACCAGGGGTCTGTATACATTGGTATAAACTCAAAAGTCCTGACATAGGCTTATGGGCACACCAAGTATTATTCATTTGTTTTCCACTTTTACCAGATGTACATTTACCCCTTTCTTTCCTTATTATTTTACCCGTAGATGCTCTACAGCCTTCAACACCATCTTGGTACACAGTCTCATTAACCTGTGTATATACGGAAGCAATTATTGTCCTCACCACAGGTGTTTGCTCCTGTGTTTTGAAGACTGAACCACAGTCCATCATTGGGAATGGGGTCTGAGTGAGGGATTTCAGTCCTCCTCCTGGAAACCATATTTCCAATGTCTGAATCATTTTCCCGCCACCACATTTGTACCTTAGGCTGCATTATATTAAACTGAAACCAGTGATTAGAGGCCCATCCGATTATAGCCAATGAGGCAGATATATCACGGGGAACATCTTTTCCCAAAAACCTAGATTGAGTCCAAGTCTCATTGTGTATGCAGTGTGGGGTTAATACCTTCCATGGCTCCAGAGGTAAGGCTAAGTATGGCATAGTCCTTGTGTCAGAGACACCGCACTACACTTGCTCATAGAGCCAGTGCGCGTGTCCTTAGTACAGAAGCAGTGCTAAACGAGGTACAGGAGGAATAAACAGACGGGAGGTCATACAAATCCAAAGGTCATACACAGGATCACAGTACACTACCAGGGATGAGACAGAGCGGATAATCAGGGCCAAGCAGAGATCAAAACCAAACAGACATAGGAGGTACCAGGCAGAATCCAAAGCGATATCCAGAGAACAGACCGAGTCATACACAGAGAATCAAGTAACCAGAACACAGCACAAACACACTCAGGGGTCACCACACAAATGCCAAGGGCAAGAGTATAACTGACAGGGATGGGAGCGTCGTGAGGCTATAAGAAGCCTCCCCCAGAACCAGGGAGAGGCCACAATCATAGCCCCAGGTGTGCAGGTAAGCCTGCATCGGGATCACAACCTTTAACCCCAGAAATGTCAGTCATCAGCTCTGGTTCCAAACATTAACCCCACGTGTGCGAGTTAAACCCGCACTGAGATCATGACAGTACCCCCCTCTCAACGGGGGGCCTCTGGACCCCCAGGCTTGCCCGGGTACTTAGCATGGAAAGCCCGTACCAGGCGATCAGCATGCATCAACCGGGCCGGCACCCAGGACCTGTCCTCCGGTCCATACCCCTTCCAATGAACCAGGTACTGTACCGACCGCCGTACCAACCTGGAAACTACGATATGACCAACCTCGTACTCCACCTGCCCCTCGACCAAAACAGGAGAAGCAGCAGACTCGGAGTCTCCCCGGACTGCTTCAAAAGGTTTCAGTAGAGATTTTTGGAAGACGTTAGGGATCTTGAAAGAGGGTGGAAGGCACAGCCTATACGCCACTGGATTGATTTTTTCCACAATCTTGTACGGGCCAATGAATTTGGGTCCTAACTTGGCTGACGGAATCTTTAACGTAATGTTTCGCGTGGAGAGCCAAACTTTCTCTCCCACCCGAAACATGGGACCAGGTGTTCGTTTCCTGTCCGCGAAATACATATACCTGCCTTGAGACCTGGATATACGCCGCTGGACTCCTGCCCATGTATTTTTTAACCGCTGAACAGAGTCCTCAGCCCCGGGGCACCCCGAATCCAGACGAGAAAACTCACCGAAATGAGGACTGAACCCATAGTTAATCAAGAAAGGGGACCTACCAGTGGATTGACTCACCCGACTATTGAAGGCAAATTCAGCTAACGGCAGTGCATCGCACCAGTCACTCTGTCTAGCAGAGGTTAGACACCTGAGGATCTGTTCCAGGGACTGGTTAGTGCGCTCCGTCTGCCCATTGCTCTCAGGATGGTATGCAGACGAAAAGGACAGAGACATACCTAATTTTTTGCAGAAAGCATGCCAAAACTTAGCCACAAACTGCACACCACGATCAGACACCACATTCAGGGGTACCCCATGCAACCGGATCACATGCTGCACAAACAACCTGGACAACGTCTCAGCTGACGGTAGTGAGGACAGGGGTACGAAATGAGCCTGCTTAGAAAACCTGTCCACCACTACCCATACCACTGTATTACCCTTAGATGGAGGGAGATTGGTAACAAAATCCATGGATAAGTGAGTCCATGGCCTTTCGGGCACTGCCAAGGGTATCAGCTCCCCTGCCGGCCGGCTCACCACACAAATGCCAAGGGCAAGAGTATAACTGACAGGGATGGGAGCATCCTGAGGCTATAAGAAGCCTCCCCCAGAACCAGGGAGAGGCCACAATCATAGCCCCAGGTGTGCAGGTAAGCCTGCATCGGGATCACAACCTTTACCCCCAGAAATGCCAGTCATCAGCACTGGTTCCAAACATTAACCCCACGTGTGCGAGTCAAACCCGCACTGAGATCATGACACCTTGCAGATACTGGGCTGTGTGTGCAGATCCAACAGTCTTTCGGTTTCTGTCCTTCCATGTCCTTTATAAGAAGAGCATGATGTCGAATAAGTTTGTTCTCTCTCTCCCGTTGATGGAGTCAATGTCTCAGTACATCCAGGAGAATCTGTCAAGAGGATTCATTAGAAAGTCAGTGTCACCTGCAGGGACGGGGTTCTTCTTTGTACAAAAGAAGAACGGGGCGCTACATCCGTGCATAGACTACAGGGGTCTTAACGCCATTACCATTAAGAACAAGTACCCTCTGCCCCTGATATTGGAGCTTTTAGATAGGTTGCAGGGAGCGAGGGTTTTTACTAAGCTTGATCTTCAGGGTGCCTACAACCGGAAACGCATCCGTAAGGGGGATGAATGGAAGACTGCATTTAACATCAGGGATGGGCACTATGAATACCTGGTGACGCTATTCGGGCTTTGTAATGCTCTGGCTGTCTTCCAAGACTTTGTTAATGACATCTTCCGTGATATGCTCACCACCTCAGTTGTAGTCTATCTGGATGATATTTTCATCTACTCTCCAGATATTGACTCCCACCGGAGAGATGTTTGCAAAGTCTTCGACCTCCTGCGGGCAAACTCCCTCTACGCTAAGTTGAAGTAGTGTGTGGTTGAGCAGGAGTCCTTTCCTTTCCTGGGCTATATCGTCTCCCCCAAGGATTGACCATGGATCCTGCCAAGCTACAGGCGGTGATGGATTGGCAGGAGCCTCATTCCCTTAAGACGGTACATCATTTTTTGGGGTTTATCAACTAATACCGCCAATTCATCCCCCACTTCTCAACTTTGGTAGCACAGCTGGTAGACAGTCTGGGCCACCCATTGTGACACGTGTTCCAATTGTTCCATTGTGACACACCTGGCTGTTGTAAGTCAATAGGATACTCAGGTGAAGGTAGGTAGTTAGGTAGGCCACAAGAGGGAGACAATGGAACACATGTCACAATGGGTGGTACAGACTGTCTTCCAGCTGAGCGGCAGCAGCCAGCTTCAGTCTGCTGAGGGAGCCTCAGTAGACAGGTAGGGAGGTGGGTATGCACACTCATTGGTTACGATACCCAGCATCAGGAGAGATATGGTTTCCAAAAACAGACTGATTTGAATTGAAACCAAAGCAAGTTGTCTATTCAAAGCAATATTTGAATGCTATTTTCAACTTTGGTTGCTCTGCATTAGTTTTTTCTTGGTCCAAGTTGCATATTTCAAATGCCAAATGCATTTGACTTGATTTAACTTGACCAACTCTGCTACATCAATTACTCACCTATACATGGAAGGCATTGTATTGTATTCAGTCTGCAGTTTAAATCATCTATCTTGGCTTTTGCTGCTTGGTAGGTACAGGTGTGAAGCTGCTGTAATGTGTGATACATTTCTGCACACCCACCTGCTGCAAGGATCGAGTCTTAGTAAGGGAAAAGCTACCCCACAACAAGTTGGAGTTTCGGTGAGAAAAGAGCCCGTACAGGGTGAAGCGACTACTCGGCAAACGGGGACCCGTCTATGAGATTCAACCTGAAACAGGTGAAGAGCTTCCCACCCGTACACCACATCGGAATATGCTGCGACCCTGCTTGTCTTGGGACCCTCGAGTGGTACCAGCTGCCCTGATGCCCACGGCAGCTGAACCAGTGATCGCTGCTGATGACAAAGATGAGGGAGACTCTCTACCCCCTCAAGGAACTCCAAAAACATGGCTGATGCCTGAGACTGCAGAAATAACCGAGGAAACTTCGACTTCCACTTTCCTAGTGGCTGATTCTTCAACCTCTACTGATCTAAGACGCTCTGAACGGTCAATGGCAGATGTACCCCCCAACGCTACAATCAGGACGAATTCATCTGCCAAATTGTACAAGGTCTGGAAGATTGTTAGCAGCAGCTCCAGAAACTCTCTCCTATGGAATGGCAAGCTCACAGGGAGGGAGAATGTAAGGGGGTGAAGTACAGGAAGAGCCGAGGGAGAGTTGCCTCCTCTCCTTCGTGCCCTGAACCATTGAGAAGGGCAGAAGGTTCCCCGGGGGACACTTTAGCACCCAGAAACAGGAAGGTAGTAGAGCTGAGAGTGGTAAAAGCGTGCGGGCTTTTCTCAGAGCAGCGCAGACATCAGATGGGAGGATGCTGATGCAGATGGGGAAAGAACTCTGACACAGCTGCCAGAGTCAGAGAGACCGCGGACAAAGACTGTCGACCCTGAGTATGTGAAGCTGGAGACTGCAGTGTCAGGAAGGTTGCACACTCCCTCATGTGATAAGCCGCTGTCCCACAGAGAGACTGTGTTCTTTGACAAGACGCTCCCCCGCAGAGAAACTGTTATGTGGCAAGACGCTTCCCTGCAAAGAAGCTGCATTCAGTAACGGAGCTGTGACCTGTATAGTTCACCTGTCTGAGTATACTATTGGCTTACAGACCCAGCTACAGGAGAGATAAAGTTTCCAAAAACAGATTGAATTGAAACCAAAGCAAGTTGTCTTTTCAAAGCAATATTTGAATGCTTTTTTCAACTTTGGTTGCTCTGCATTAGTTTTTTCATGGTCCAAGTTGCACATTTCAAATGCCAAATGCATTTGGCTTGATTTAACTTGACCAACTGCTACATTCAGTATTCACCTATATATATGGAAGACATTGTATTCAGTCTGCAATTTAAATCATCTGTCTTAGCTTTTGCTGCTTGGTAGGTACAGGTGTCATTAGCTGCAGTAATGTGTTTAGCTTTGGATGGATACATTTCTGCACACCCACCTGCTACAAGACCTGCAGCGCCTTGCCCTCATTACTTCTCGCCTTGATTCAAGTATCCAATGTGTAGTTAAGTTATCAAATTTCTACCAGATTCCTGACACTTATGAATTCTTTAGTGAAACATTGTCTCCCCCTTGAGGCCCTCCAACTTCTAAATTTTGGGTATATGTTTTCTATGACAAAGAATGAATTGGTCTGGTGTGTTGTTTGCATCAGCAGCCTACCTAACCACCTACCTACCTTCACCTGTCTGAGTATCCTATTTACTTACAAAGTTCCACAGAATTACCACGCCAAATAAATATATCAATAAAACGGGTCCAAAAAACTACCCGATTCTGTTAGGGTCGGCGGAACGCACCAGATATAAATAATAGAAGATGCGTTCGCCCCCCGGGGTCCACCGTGTGGTAGATGACAAGACCGCTGCTTGACAATGGCAGAAACGCTAGAGGTGCGGTACAGCGCTCGGGTTAGCATCACCCGAGAGCCTAGGATCGGCTTTGTTCAGACACAAAGTAGAAACAGACGCTGGCCCTGTTAGCCTCACAGGGTAACCAGCGCGTGGTGTTGCAGCTGCAAACGCCAATGATCGCTGCAGAGGGCAGCGCGGCGGACAAATATAACTGCCGGGCGATGGTGCCGGAGAGCCGGACACCGACGGACACTAGTGTAGGTGCGGTAAGCACAGTGGCGTGTAGCTTGCCACTACCTGGCGCTGACCTAAGTACACACTCAGTCACCACTCGTAGTATCAGAGGGTAGGGGTTTCCAATGAGTCAGTCACCAGTCCATGCATCCATCACCATACACACACAGCATAATATGCTACACTAGCGCATGGCCGAGCCGCCATGCGGGCTTTTTATAGCCATGCGCTTCTGGGACCATCCGACACAGGACCTGAACACGTGACCCCTGCTCTCCACTGAGAGGTCACATTGCGTGCATGCCCAGTGGCACGGCATGAGGACTTAGCCTCTGGAGCGGTTGCCTGCAGAGCAGGTTGCGCTACCATTGCTGCACCAAAGGTGGCAGCAATATCCAGGCTGTCAGAGCAAGTCTGAGCAGCACGCCTGGCTCGTCGTGATGGCTGAGCAGCACCCAGAGTGGTCGGAGAAAAATGGGAGACCTCTGGATGTCTGGCTCTGGATTCCCACTGTGCAGAGTCAGGAATCCGACGCCTAACAGATTCATGGCATCTATAGAAAATGGCTCCCTCTCCCATAGCCCCAGGAACAGGTTTGCATAGGACGGCGCACAGGCCGCAACCATGGCTGTCCCCTGGAGCTGTAGGAAGAAGGAACCATTAAAAGTAAAAAAAATGGTGGGTTAAAACAAATTTTAAAGGTGTTTGAATAAAATTAACCTCATCAACATTCAAATTGGACATGCTTAAAAACTGAAAACAAGGTTATGGCCTTCATTATCCGCTGCTTACCAGACGCCTCTTATTCCAGACTTTTAGACAAGATATTCAGTACTGAATATTACCACACAGGCCAGCTGTCTCTTTAATGATATATGGAAATCTCCATTACAGCTCCTTTCAGTTAAAACAACTGTGAATTTGCTTTCCTGATGAAGGAGAGGAGGAGAGGTTTGTCTTTATGCAAAGTCTTGTCTAAAGTCCACTTTAAGGGAAGATATTAGCGAAGGGAATGAGGATGTCGAGTCCATATGGGTCAAAATACATGGAGGGAAAAAATAGTAACAAAATTCTCTTTGGGGTCTGTTACAAACCCCCAAATATAACAGAAGTCATGGCAAGTTTACTACTAAGGCAGATAGATGAAGCTGCAACCCATAATGAGGTCCTTGTTATGGGGGACTATAACTACCTAGATATTAACTGGGAAACAGAGATCTGCGAAACCCACATAGGCAACTGGTTTCTGCTAATAGCCAAGAATAATTATCTTTCACAATTGGTGCAGAATCCAACCAGATGAGCAGCACTTTTAGACCTAATACTATCTAACAGACCTGACAGAATAACAAATCTGCAGGTTGTTGGGCATCTAGGAAATAGCGACCACAAAATTGTACAGTTTCACTTACCTTTCGCTAGGGAGACATGTCAGGGGGTCACAAAAACACTGAACTTTAGGAAGGCAAAGTTTGACCAGCTTAGAGATGCCCTTAATCTGGTTGACTGGGGCAATGTCCTCAGAAATAAGAATACAGAAAATAAATGGGAAATGTTTAAGAACATCCTTAATAGGCACTGTAAGCGGTTTATACCTTGTGGGAATAAAAGGACAAGAAACAGGAAAAACCCAATGTGGCTAAACAAAAAAGTAAGAGGGGCAATTAACAGTAAAAAGAAAGCATTTAAACTACTAAAGCAGGATGGCACCGTTGAAGCTCTAAAAAACTATAAGGAGAAAAATTCTTTATCTAAAAAAATAATTAAAGCTGCCAAAAAGGAAACAGAGAAGCACATTGCTAAGGTGAGTAAAACTAATCCCAAGCTGTTCAACTATATCAATAGTAAAAGAATTAAAAGTGAAAGTGTAGGCCCATTAAAAAATTGAGAGGAAAGTGTGGTTGTAGATGATGAGGAAAAAGCTAATATATTAAACACCTTCTTCTCCACAGTATTCACGGTGGAAAATGAAGTGCTAGGTGAAATGCCAAGAGACAAAGAAAACCCTATATTAAGGGTCACCAATCTAACCCAAGAAGAGGTGCAAATCCATCTAAATAAGAATAGAAAAGATAAATCTCAGGGTCCGGATGGCATACACCCACAAGTACTAAGAGAATTAAGTAATGTAATAGACAAACCATTATTTCTTATATTTAGAGACTCTACAGCGATGGGGTCTGTTCCACAGGATTGGCGCATAGCAAATGTGGTATCAATATTCAAAAAGGGCTCTAAAAGTGAACTTGGAAATTATAGGCCAGTAAAGTCTAACCTCTATTGTTGGTAAAATATTTGAAGGGTTTCTGAGGGATGTTATTCTGGATTATCTCAATGAGAATAACTGTTTAACGCCATATCAGCATGGGTTTATGAGGAATCGCTCCTGTCAAACCAATCTAATCAGTTTTTATGAAGAGGTAAACTATAGACTGGACAAAGGTGAGTCATTGGATGTGGTATATCTTGATTTTTCCAAAGCGTTTGATACCGTCCCATACAAGAGGTTGGTACACAAAATGAGAATGCTGGGTCTGGGGGAAAATGTGTGTAAATGGGTAAGTAACTGACTTAGTGATAGAAAGCAGAGGGTGGTTATAAATGGTATATTCTCTAACTGGGTCGCTGTGACCAGTGGGGTACCGCAGGGGCCGGTGTTGGGACCTATTCTCTTCAACATATTTATTAACGATCTGGTAGAAGGTTTGCACAGTAAAATACCGATATTTGCAGATGATACAAAACTATGTAAAGCAGTCAATACAAGAGAAGATAGTATTCTGCTACAGATGGATCTGGATAAGTTGGGAACTTGGGCCGAAAGTTGGCAGATGCAGTTTAACAATGATGATAAATGTAAGGTTATACACATGGGAAGAAGGAATCAATATCACCATTACACACTGAACGGTAAACCACTGGGTAAATCTGACATGGAGAAGGACTTAGGGATCATAGTTAATGATAAACTTACCTGGAGCAGCCAGTGCCAGGCAGCAGCTGCCAAGTCAAACAGGATCATGGGGTGCATTAAAAGAGGTCTGGATGCACATGATGAGAGCATTATACTGCCTCTGTACAAATCTCTGGTTAGACCGCACATGGAGTACTGTGTACAGTTTTGGGCACCGGTGCACAGGAAAGATATATTGGAACTAGATCGGGTACAAAGGAGGTCAGCAAAATTAATAAAGGGGATGGGGGAACTACAATACCCAGAGAGATTAGCAAAATTAGGATTATTTAGTCTAGAAAAAAGACGACTGAAGGGCGAACTAATAACCATGTATAAGTATATAAGGGAACAATACAAATATCTCTCCGAGGATCTGTTTATAGCAAGGAAGGTGACGGTCACAAGGGGGCATTCTCTGCGTCTGGAGGAGAAAAGGTTTTTCCACCAACATAGAAGAGGATTCTTTACAGTTAGGGCAGTGAAAATCTGGAATTCCCTGCCTGAGGAGGTGGTGATGGCGAACTCAGTCGAAGGGTTCAAGAGAGGCCTGGATGTCTTCCTGGAGCGTAACAATATTGTATCTTACAGTTATTGTTAGGTTCTTTAGAAGGACATAGATCTGGGGATTTATTCTGACAGAATTTTATAGGCTGGACTGGATGGACTAATGTTTTTTTTCGGCCTTTCTAACTGTTACTATGTTACAAAGGTCGATTGTACGACCAAAAACATTCAAAAATTTTTGAACTGGATGCTTTGTACAATAAAGGAACTGTTAAATTCAATTTTCCCTCTTGAGTGCCAAGTTTTTACTATAATCTATAGTGGATTGGATACCATACTTGAGTACCTCCCTCTGTCATCGAGTGCCTTGTTTTTTCTAATTCGCCCGTATCAATAGGCTTATATGGGTGAGAGTGAGCCGAGACTCTGCCATGTGTCAATGGCAATCTCTGTATGCTACCATTTCACTCGGACACTGAAAACGGCTGGGGAAAAAAACCGTGATGGGAGCTGTCCCGTAGATGAATACTGGTCCGAGTGCTATGTGATGTTTTATTGCATAGCACTCGTCCGTATTCATCGCTGGTGTTACTGCGGCCTCAGGATGGGAGTCCTGCATTTGGGGCACAACAGGGGATATTAAGACTGAACTATTCCACCCATCCTCCTATGCTGCCTTCAGAGGGTGATCTTCAGAGAAACAGGGAAGACCCCCCCCCAATTTTTTATTACCTGCACTGATTTTGTCGTGAGCACTTTGTAATAGTCTGTGTCACATATATATTTTATTGGTGTTTGAATTAGTTTACCTATTATATATTAAAAGTTAAGCTTCATGGTATCTCATGCTACAGCGTTATTGATCCTGGGCAATTGGTCCAAAGTGTCTACTAGTAGTGGGAATGTGGACAGAGCAGGAGACATTGCCGGACACACATCAGGGGATCAACTGATGTTACAGAACACCAGTAACACAGGAAGAAGTGTTGATTGTGCAGACCGCACTTTTGAGCAGCAACTGGCGGTGTTGAAGGCCAGGGTAAATACTAGAGACACTGGAGCCAGAGGCCTAATTGGAGCACGGTTAAAAATCAGTTGTATTCTGAATGTGGAGGCAGCAGTAGACATTGCCATATACACAACAGGGGAGCAGCTGGCATTACTGCACCCAACAAACACTGGAGCATGTGTTTTTCTCTGTGTAGACGGCACTTCTGAGCAACAACTGGCTGTGTTGAATCCCAGGGTGAATCATGGTGTATGCTGAGGCCTACATGGAGCAAGTTGAAAAGCTGATGTAGTGTGATTTTGGAGGGAGCAGGAGACTTTGCCGTCCACTTAGCAGGGGAGCAGCTGGCGTTACTGCACCCCACAAACACAGGAGCTAGTGTTTTTCTCTGTGTACATGGCACTTCTGAGCAAAAACTGGCGATGTTGGAACCCAGGATCAATCATGGCGCACCCTGAGACCTACTTGATGCAAGTAGAAAATATGGTCTAGTTTGCATGTGGAGGCAGCAGGAGATATTGCCGTTCACACAGCAGGGGAGCAGCTGGCGTTACTGAACCCCACTAACACAGGAGCTAGTGTTTTTCTCTGTTCAGATGGCACTTCTTAGCAACAACTGGCTGTGTTGAAGCACAGGGATTACAGTTCAGGTGGTAGAAACATGAACACAACAGGAGACCTGGATACTGTTGCCAACCGATTATTTATTCTGGAAGAGGACTGGCAAATTCTGGCGAGATCCAGGCCTTGTTAATTTTCAGAAAAGTAAGCCGGTCAACGTTATCGGAGGATAGTCGCGTGCGACGGTCTGTTAGTATACCACCTGCGGCACTAAAGACGTGTTTCAATAATACACTGGCAGCAGGGCAAGCCAGCACCTCCAATGCATACTGGCTAAGGTCTGGCCATGTATCCAGCTTAGAGACCCAAAACATGAAGGGGGAAGAGCCGTCTGGGAGTACACTGCACCTTATCACACCTGTACCTACCAAAGAAAAAATTAATGCAGAGCAACCAAAGTTGCAAAAAGCATTCAAATATTGCTTTGAAAAGACAACTTGCTTTGTTTTCAATTCAGTCTGTTTTTGGAAATCTTATCTCTCCTGATGCTGGGTATAGTAACCAACAAGCGTGCATACCCCCTCCCTACCTGTCTGCTGAGGCTCCCTCAGCAGACTGAAGCTGGCTGCTGCCGCACAGCTAGAAGACAGTCTTGGCCGACCAAAGTGACACGTGATCCAATTGTTCCAATGTGACAAACCTGGCTGCTGTAAGTAAATAGGATACTCAGACAGGTGAAGGTAGGTAGGTGGTTAGGTAGGCCGCTGATGCAAACAACACACCAGGCCAATTCATTCTTTGTCATAGAAAACATATACCAAAAATTTAGAAGTTGGAGGGCCTCAAGGGGGAGACAATGTTTCACTAAAGAATTCATAAGCGTCAGGAATCTGGTAGAAATTTAATAACTTAACTACACATTGGATACTTGAATCAAGGCGAGAAGTAATGAGGGCAAGGCGCTGCAGGTCTTGTAGCAGGTGGGTGTGCAGTAATGTATCCATCCAAAGCTAAACACATTACTGCAGCTAATGACACCTGTACCTACCAAATAGCAAAAGCAAAGATATATGATTTAAATTGCAAACTGAATACCCTACAATGCCTTCCATATATAGGTGAGTACTTGATGTAGCTGTCATGTCGGACGCTGTTCACACCACAGCATCCGGCAGGCAGAGGTAGTTCCACCTCCAGCCACTATAGCCTCAGTGGCGCCGGCCTGATCTTCAGGCTCTCGGGGGTTAATCCTGCTGGAGACCAGGTTGGATGGTTAGTCACGCCCACGGTCTTTAAATAGTCATGCTGGCCTATGGGCGTCGCCGATTATAGCTTGTGTTTCATACCAAGTGGTTCCGGTCTGGAGTGGAGGTGTTCAAGAGAGAGAGATTCATATCTGGTGTCGTATGATCCGTCGTTATCCTTTCTCCTTCCCATATTTGTGTTTAGTTGTGCCCTGTTCACATTACTGTTTATTCCTGTGTGTGTGCGGCGCAGTGCAGTTTAAGTTCTCCCTGTCTGTCATTATTTGTGTGGGAGCTTTGGTGGTGACTTCTCACTGGGTGGAGGGTGGAGGGTTAAGTGCAGGGCTGAGCAGGAGATAAGGAAAGGTCGGAGGCTCAGGCATTTGCACCTTCAGCAAAAACCCTGGGTTGAGGGTCAGACAGGGTTTCCCCTAGTAAAGGGACACCACAGGGGCCCCGGGTATTTCAGCCTTAGTTGAACTAAGCCCCCGTGACAGTAGCAGAGCTGGTCAAGTTAAATCAAGCCACATGCATTTGGCATTTGAAATGTGCAACTTGGACCAAGAAAAAAATTAATGCAGAGCTACAAAAGTTGCAAAAAGCATTCAAATATTGCTTTGAAAAGACAACTTGCTTTGGTTTCAATTCAATTCAGTCTGTTTTTGGAAACCTTATCTCTCCTGATGCTGGGTATTGTAACCAATTGTGTGCCTTCCAACCTCCCAACCTGTCTGCTGAGGCTCCCTCAGCAGACTGAAGCTGGATGCTGCCGCACAGCTGGAAGACAGTCTGGACCATCCATTGTGACATGTGTTCCATTGTCTCCCTCTTGTGACCTACCTAACTACCTTCACCTGTCTGAGTATCCTCTTGGCTTACAGCAGCCAGGTGTCAAAATGGAACAATTGGAACACGTGTCACAATATCTCTACTAATGCTGGGTTTTGAAACCAACAAGTGTGCATACCCCCATCCCTACCTGTCTGCTGAGGCTCCCTCAGCAGACTGATGCTGGCTGCTGCCACACTGCTGGAATACAGTCTGGGATGCCCATTGTGACACGTGTTTCAAATGTCCATTGTGACACACCTGGGTGCTGTAAGCCGATAGAAAACTCAGACAGGTGAAGGTAGGTAGGTAGTTAGGTAGGCCTCTAATTCAAACAACACACCAGGGGACTGAACAATCTGCCACAAGCTGTAACATATGAGCGGGGCCCAGCGCTTCCCCCAGCAGGGAGTACTCTGAACCTTAGCAACAAAGCAAAAAGCAAAAAAAGGCACAACCAAATTAGATGCAAAGGATTAGCAAAGGTTCTTAGTGAAACTTCACACTACACTCGGATGTCATCCCAGTGCAGTCCGACATATTTTTGTTCCATCAAAAACACAACTTCTTACAGTTCAGCAATGTGGATGGGATTTATAAAAACCTCCTGCCCGCTGGGCTTTTTTTATGCAGTGTAAACTGACCTGGGGTGTGTGCTTCAAATACACAACCTGTCACTTTTTCTTGCAGATATGCAAAGTTTTCTGTGCACATTTTTCCCATAGACACTTTGGACCAATTGCCCAGGATCAACAACTCTGTAGCATGAGATACCATAAAGCTTATCTTTTAATATATAACAGGTGAACTAATTCAAACACCATTAGAATATATATGTGACAAAGACTATTACAAAGTGCTCACGAAAAAATCAGTGCAGGTAATAAAAAATTAGGGGGGTCTTCCCTGTTTCCCTGAAGATCACCCTCAGAAGGCAGCATAGGAGGATGGGTGGAAGAGTTCAGTCCTTAATATCCCCTGTCGTGCCCCAAATGCAGGACTCCCATCCTGAGGCCGGAGTAACTCTAGCGATGAATACGGACGAGTGCTATGCGATAAAACATCACATAGCACTCGGACCAGTATTCATCAACGGGACAGCTCCCATCACGGTTTTTTTCCCCAGCCGTTTTCAGTGTCCGAGTGAAATGGTAGCATACAGAGATTACCACTGACACATGGCAGAGTCTCAGCTCACTCGCACCCATATAAGCCTATGGATGCGGATGAACTAGAAAAAACACAGCACTCGATGACAGAGGGAGGTGCACAAGTACGGTATCCAATCCTCTATAGATTATAGTAAAGACTTGGCACTCAAGAGGGAAAATTGAATTTAACAGTTCCTTTATTGTACAAAGCATCCAGTTCAAAAATTCTTGAATGTTTTCGGTCGTACAATCGACCTTTGTAACATAGTAACACCGAAAAAAGACATTAGTCCATCCAGTCCAGCCTATAAAATTCTGTCAGAATAAATCCCCAGATCTATGTCCTTCTAAAGAACCTAACAATAACTGTAAGATACATTATTGTTACGCTCCAGGAAGACATCCAGGCCTCTCTTGAACCCTTCGACAGAGTTCGCCATCACCACCTCCTCAGGCAGGGAATTCCAGATTCTCACTGCCCTAACTGTAAAGATTCCTCTTCTATGTTGGTGGAAAAACCTTTTCTCCTCCAGATGCAGAAAATGCCCCCTTGTGACCGTCACCTTCCTTGGTATAAACAGATCCTCGGAGAGATATTTGTATTGTCCCCTTATATACTTATACATGGTTAATATTTCTCCCCTCAGTCGTCATTTTTCTAGACTAAATAATCCAAATTTTGCTAATCTCTCTGGGTATTTTTAGTTCCTCCATCCCCTTTATTAATTTTGTTGCCCTCCTTTGTACCCGCTCTAGTTCCATTATATCTTTCCTGTGCACCGGTGCCCAAAACAGTACACAGTACTCCATGTGTGGTCTAACCAGAGATTTGTACAGAGGCAGTATAATGCTCTCATCATGTGCATCCAGACCTCTTT
Source organism: Dendrobates tinctorius (assembly GCF_039654945.1). Taxonomy (NCBI): domain Eukaryota; kingdom Metazoa; phylum Chordata; class Amphibia; order Anura; family Dendrobatidae; genus Dendrobates; species Dendrobates tinctorius. The sequence goes on along the minus strand of NW_027361776.1, from coordinate 2,067,800 downwards.
TAATGCACCCCATGATCCTGTTTGCCTTGGCAGCTGCTGCCTGGCACTGGCTGCTCCAGGTAAGTTTATCATTAACAAGGATCCCTAAGTCCTTCTCCATGTCAGATTTACCCAGTGGTTTACCGTTCAGTGTGTAATGGTGATATTGATTCCTTCTTCCCATGTGTATAACCTTACATTTATCATCATTGTTAAACTGCATCTGCCACCTTTCGGCCCAAGTTCCCAACTTATCCAGATCCATCTGTAGCAGAATACTATCTTCTCTTGTATTGACTGCTTTACATAGTTTTGTATCATCTGCAAATATCGATATTTTACTGTGCAAACCTTCTACCAGACCGTTAATAAATATGTTGAAGAGAATAGGTCCCAACACCGACCCCTGCAGTACCGCACTGGTCACAGCGACCAAGTTAGAGAATAAACCATTTATAACCACCCTCTGCTTTCTATCACTAAGTCAGTTACTTACCCATGTTTATCATTAACTAGGATCCCTAAGTCCTTCTCCATGTCAGATTTACCCAGTGGTTTACCGTTCAGTGTGTAATGGTGATATTGATTCCTTCTTCCCATGTGTATAACCTTACATTTATCATCATTGTTAAACTGCATCTGCCACCTTTCGGCCCAAGTTCCCAACTTATCCAGATCCATCTGTAGCAGAATACTATCTTCTCTTGTATTGACTGCTTTACATAGTTATGTATCATCTGCAAATATCGATATTTTACTGTGCAAATGTTCTAACAGATCGTCAATAAATATGTTGAAGAGAATAGGTCCCAACACCGACCCCTGCGGTACACCACTGGTCACAGCGACCCAGTTAGAGAATACACCATTTATAACCACCCTCTGCTTTCTATCACTAAGCCAGTTACTTACCCATTACACACATTTTCCCCCAGATCCAGCATTCTCATTTTGTGTACTAACCTCTTGTGTGGCACGGTATCAAACGCTTTGGAAAAATCAAGATATACCACATCCAATGACTCACCTTGGTCCAGTCTATAGCTTACCTCTTCATAAAAACTGATTAGATTGGTTTGACAGGAGCGATTCCTCATAAACCCATGCTGATATGGCGTTAAACAGTTATTCTCATTGAGATAATTCAGAATAACATCCCTCAGAAACCCTTCAAATATTTTACCAACAATAGAGGTAAGACTTTACTGACCTATAATTTCCAGGTTCACTTTTAGAGCCCTTTTTGAATATTGGTACCACATTTGCTATGCGCCAGTCCTGTGGAACAGACCCCGTCGCTGTAGAGTCTCTAAATATAAGAAATAATGCTTTGTCTATTACATTACTTAGTTCTCTTAGTACTCGTGGGTGTATGCCATCCGGACCCGGAGATTTGTCTATTTTATTCTTATTTATCTGGATTTGCACCTCTTCTTGGGTTAGATTGGTGACCCTTAACATAGGATTTTCTTTGTCTCTTGGCATTTCACCTAGCATTTCATTTTCCACCTTGAATACTAAAACCATACTTTCCTCTCAATTTTTTAATGGGCCTACACTTTCACTTTTGTTTCTTTTACTATTGATATAGTTGAATAGCTTGGGATTAGTTTTACTCACCTTAGCAATGTGCTTCTCTGTTTCCTTTTTGGCAGATTTAATTATTTTTTTAGAGAAAGAATTTTTCTCCTTATAGTTTTTTAGAGCTTCAACGTGCCATCCTGCTTTAGTAGTTTAAATGCTTATTTTTAATGTTATTTACCCCTCTTACTTTTTTCTTTATCCACATTGGGTTTTTCCTGTTTCTTGTCCTTTTATTCCCACAAGGTATAAACCGCTTACAGTGCCTATTAAGGATGTTCTTAAACATTTCCCATTTATTTTCTGTATTCTTATTTCTGAGGACATTGTCCCAGTCAACCAGATTAAGGGCATCTCTAAGCTGGTCAAACTATGCCTTCCTAAAGTTCAGTGTTTTTGTGACCCCCTGACATGTCCCCCTAGCGAAAGACAAGTGAAACTGTACAATATTGTGGTCGCTATTTCCTAGATGCCCAACAACCTGCAGATTTGTTATTCTGTCTGGTCTGTTAGATAGTATTAGGTTTAAAATTGCTGCTCCTCTGGTTGAATTCTGCACCAATTGTGAAAGCTAATTATTCTTGGCTATTAGCAGAAACCTGTTGCCTTTGTGGGTTACACAGGTCTCTGTTTCCCAGTTAATATCTGGGTAGTTAAAGTCCCCCCATAACAAGGACCTCATTATGGGTTGTGGCTTCATCTATCTGCCTTAGTAGTAAACTTGCCATGATTTCTGTTATATTTGGGGGTTTGTAACAGACCCCAAAGAGGATTTTGTTACTATTTTATCCCTCCATGTATTTCCACCCCTATGGACTCGACATCCTCATTCCCTTTGCTAATATCTTCCCTTAAAGTGGACTTTAGACAAGACTTTACATAAAGACAAACCCCTCCTCTCCTTCATCAGGAAAGGAAATTCACAGTTGATTTAACTGAAAGGAGCTGTAATGGAGAATTCCATATATCATTAAAGAGACAGCTGGCATGTGTGGTAATATTCAGTACTGAATATCTCGTCTAAAAGTCTGGAATAAGAGGCGTCTGGTAAGCAGCGGATACTGAAGGCAATAACCTTGCTTTCAGTTTTTAAGCATGTCCAATTTGAATGTTGATGAGGTTAATTTTATTCAAACACCTTTAAAATTTGTTTTAACCCACAATTTTTGTTTTACTTTTAATGGTTCCTTCTTCCTACAGCTCCAGGGGACAGCCATGGTTGCGGCCTGTGCACCGTCCTATGCAAACCTGTTCCTGGGGCTATGGGAAAGGGAGCCATTTTCCACAGATGCCATGAATCTGTTAGGCATCAGATTCCTGACTCTGAACAGTGGGAATCCAGAGCCATACATCCAGCGGTCTCCTATTTTTCTCCAACCGCTCCGGGTGCTGCTCAGCAATCACGGCGAGCCAGGCGTGCTGCTCAGACTTGCTCTGACAGCCTGGATGTTGCTGCAACCTCTGGTGCAGCAATGGTAGTGCAACCTGCTCTGCAGGGAACAGCTCCAGAGGCCAAGTCCTCATTCTGTGCTACTGGGCATGCCCGCAAGGTGACCTCTCAGTGGAGAGCAGGGGTCACGTGTTCAGGTCCTGTGTCGGATCTGATTGGTCCTTCCCAGGGTACTGGAAGGTCCCGGAAGTGCATGGCTATGAAAAGCCCGCATGGCGGCTCGGCCATGCGCTAGTGTAGCATATTATGCTGTGTGTGTATGGTGATGGATGCATGGACTGGTGACTGACTCATTGGAAACCCCTACCCTCTGATACTACGAGTGGTGACTGAGTGTGTACTTAGGTCAGCGCCAGGTAGTGGCAAGCTACACGCCACTGTGCTTACCGCACCTACACTAGCGTCCATCGGTGTCCGGCTCTCCGGCACAGTCGCCCGGCGGTTATAGTTGTCTGCCGCGCTGCCCTCTGCAGAGATCATTGGCGTTTGCGGCTACAACGCCACCCGCTGGTTACCCTGTGAGGCTAACAGGGCCAGCGTCTGTTTCTACTTTGTGTTAAGGCATCTCTGTGTCTGAACAGAGCCGATCCTAGGCTCTCGGGTGACGTTAACCCGAGCGCTGTACCGCACCTCTAGCATTTCTGCCATTGTCCTGACCACGGGCGGGGAACGCACCTTCTTTTATATCTGGAGCGTTCCGCCGACTCTAACAGAATTGGGTAGTTTTTTGGACCCGTTTTATTGATATATTTATTTGGCGTGGTAATTCTGTGGAACTTTTAGATTTTATTAAATTTTTAAACAATAACCAACTCAACATCAAATTGACATGTCATCATGATATACATAGTAAAGATTTTTTGGATGTTACCATTAGGCGAGATAATTTTGGTATCTTACAGACAGACATTTTTCTTAAAAAAACGTCTGTCAACTCTCTTCTACATGCCTCATCCTCTCATCCTGGTCATGTTATTAAATCAATACCTGTAGGACAGTTTTTAAGACTTCAACGCCTATGTTCCTCTATTGATGACTTCAAATTGAGGGCCAATGAAATGAAAGAAAGGTTCCTGGAACATGGCTATAGCCACAGACGCATTAAAAAGGCATTTAATCGGGCCTTGAAAACAGAGAGGCATAATCAAATTTTTTCAAATCAAGCACCCAAAGCAGATAATAAGGTGAGACTTATCACTCAATATCATTCTCAGTGGCAGTTGATGCAGGAGATTCTTGCTAAACACTGGTCTATTTTGACCAGTGATCCAATTTTGAACCAATATCTTCCCCCTATACCTAGTATCACAGCGCGACGGGCATGCAATTTAAAGGATCATTTGGTTAAAAGTTTCTACCCAATTAATAATCATTCCACTTTATCCCTTGGTTTAATACCAAAAACGAGATTGGGATGTTCTCCTTGTGGAAATTCTGTTGCGTGCTCTAACGTTGATTATGCCACAACATTTTGTGCATCTAATAATAAAATTTTCAAAATTACTCATACTATTTCATGTAATACTACGGCAGTAATTTACCATGCCACCTGTCCATTTTCCAAGATTTATGTTGAATTGACCATGAGACCCTTAAAGTTTCGTGTGAGCGAACATGTGAGGGATATTTTAGCTGCGGAAAAAAAAAACGGTTGTTGAGCATCTTAAAACTATTCCAAGGCATTTTAAAACATTCCATAAATGTGATCCATCTGGCATGAGAATTATTGGCATCAATCGTGTCGTTACTGATTTACGGGCGGTAATTTCAGCCATGTTTTGGCACAGAAAGAAGCCAGAAGGATCTGGACTTTACGAACACTTCAACCCCTGGGCCTCAATGAAAACCTGAATTACTCATCCTTTCTCTGATCAATTAGTGTTTTCTATTTATTTTATTATTTTATATTAATTTATAATGTACATAATATTAATATATTATATATATTTTTTAATAACAAAATTTTATATAATTTTTTAGAATATCATGTTGTGTTCACTATCCTTATTCAAAAGCTTGTAGAAATTGGAAGTAATCTATTGGTCCATTAACAAGGAATCAGATTGGAAGAAAAAGAGAAGAATAAGAAACAAGAAAAAAGCATGAAAAGGAGAAACCTCTAACATGAACTTCATACTGTATATAGTCTGTCACTTTTGTATTATGTATTACAGCATCAATGCGAACAAATATTTTTTAGTTGACATTTTATTTTCAAAAAAATTTTTTTTTAAAAGATCTTTTGAAATAATATTTTTCTGAATTTATTTATATATATATATATATATATAAATTATGAATTAATCTATAATAAAAAAATATAGAATAATCACATTTTTCACATTATATTTCCCCAAATTTTTTTTTCCCATTTAAATTATATTTTTTTATTTTTGATTGTAATGGTCATGTGTAGAGTTGAGCGAAACGGGTCGAAAAATTTCAAAAGTCGCCGACTTTTGGCAAAGTCGGGTTTCATGAAACGAAACCCGACCCTAGGATGAGGTCGGCCACGAGGTCGGCGACTTACGCGCCAAAGTCGCGTTTCAAAAGTTTGTTTTGCGCTCTTTTTCAGCCAATCAGGATCCACGGACACTGTGGGCAACGTGATGACATAGGCACGGGTCACCACCATCTTTCAGAAGGGCATGCAAGTGATTGGCTTGCTTTGGTGGGCGTCACAGGGGGTATAAAAGGGCGTGCACGCCGACCGCCATCTTACTTCTGCCGATCTTAGCATAGGGAGAGGTTGCTGCTGATTCTGTAGGGAGAGCGTTAGGCAGGGAAGAAGGAAAAAAAACTGCTTCTGCTGCTAGCGATTTTGCCTGTACAACACACCAGTCACTGTGTGCAGTGCAAGGGGAGGCTATATAGTGGTGTATCAGTGGTGTTTGTTGTTGGGCTGCCTTCTAAGGCTTCCTGACATTCCTGCATTGCTGTTTACCCACTGCTCCGCAAACTGCTTTTTTAAAAGCAATCCCAATTTTTTTTTTTGTCCTGCTGAGGTACTGAGCGTGCATTTTTCACACCATACAGCGGTGTACGCTCCTCACACAGTACCGTGTAACAGCTGTTATCATAGCCACAGTGACATCTTACTTCTGCCGATCTTAGCATAGGGAGAGGTTGCTGCTGATTCTGTAGGGAGAGCGTTAGGCAGGGAAGAAGGAAAAAAAACTGCTTCTGCTGCTAGCGATTTTGCCTGTACAACACACCAGTCACTGTGTGCAGTGCAAGGGGAGGCTATATAGTGGTGTATCAGTGGTGTTGGTTGTTGGGCTGCCTTCTAAGGCTTCCTGACATTCCTGCATTGTTGTTTACCCACTGCTCCGCAAACTGCTTTTTTAAAAGCAATCCCAATTTTTTTTTTTGCCCTGCTGAGGTACTGAGCGTGCATCTTTTCACACCATACAGCGGTGTACGCTCCTCACACAGTACCGTGTAACGGCTGTTATCATAGCCACAGTGAAGCTATCAGTGTGTCACTCTGTGAGAATAAGTCGAGGACATGTTCCGTTCTTACAGACCTGCACTCTAGGGAGATTCCTATTCTGCCCAATTCTACATACACCTTGTAGTTTGTGATACACTAGCCAATTTCTGCCTGTGACAGCGCTCAGATATTCAGTGGGCCTCACACAATCCAAAAGTGTCCAGTGTCCACTAGTGTGTGCAGAAATTCAAAATCTCCCTTATCCTCTAGTCACTTTGGTCACAGCTGTGCTATCGAGCCTGTGACAGCGCTCAGATATTCAGTGGGCCTCACACAATCCAAAAGTGTCCAGTGTCCACAAGTGTCTGCAGAAATTCAAAATCTCCCTTGTCCTCTAGTCACTTTGGTCACAGCTGTGCCATCGAGCCTGTGACAGCGCTCAGATATTCAGTGGGCCTCACACAATCCAAAAGTGTCCAGTGTCCACAAGTGTGTGCAGAAATTCAAAATCTCCCTTATCCTCTAGTCACTTTGGTCACAGCTGTGCCATCGAACCTGTGACAGCGCTCAGATATTCAGTGGGCCTCACACAATCCAAAAGTGTCCAGTGTCCACAAGTGTCTGCAGAAATTCAAAATCTCCCTTATCCTCTAGTCACTTTGGTCACAGCTGTGCCATCGAGCCTGTGACAGCGCTCAGATATTCAGTGGGCCTCACACAATCCAAAAGTGTCCAGTGTCCACTAGTGTGTGCAGAAATTCAAAATCTCCCCTGTCCTATAGACACCTTGTACCTTGTTTTACATTACTATATAGTTTGTTGGATTTTGTCTACATTTATACCAAAAATGAGGAAGGCTGGTGGAATAGGCCGTGGAATTGGGCAGGGGTTGGCAGCTGGTGATGATGGTGTTGGTGGTGGATCTGATGGTAGTGGCAAGAGCAAAATAGGACCGAATGCAGGAGGTGTTGAGCCTGCGTCATCGTCTGGCTCCATAAGGCTTCGAAGGCTTAGTTTTCTAGGAGTTGGCAAACCGCTTTTAAAGCCAGAGCATCAGGAAAAAGTTTTGTCTTACATTGCTGACTCAGCCTCCAGCTCTATCGCCTCCTCTTCTTCAGTTGTAAAAAGTAAAAGCACTGAGTCGTCATTGGAGGCTCATGTTCATGAACCACACCTTTCCTTGTGTCCTTCACCACAACCAAGATTGAAGGATGACGCAGGCCATACTACTGATTACTCCATGGAGCTGTTTTCACATACCATGCCTGGATTATCAAGTGAAATGGTGAATTACCCAGGCCAAGATGAATCTGACATGGAGTGCACTGATGCACAGCCGCTGATGGATGATTCTGCTGGTACATTCACTCAGAGCACTACATTGTCCTCGCAGTGTACAGAGCCAGATTCTGACCCTGATGAGACTCAGGTGCCCCTTCCCGCACACTATACCACCATACACGGTGACACAGAGGAAGGTGCACATGACATAGAAGAGGAGGTGATGGATGACCCAGTTGTTGACCCAGATTGGCATCCATTGGGGGAAGAGGGTGCTGCTTCCAATAGCTCAGATGAGTAGCATCCACAGCAGACATCGACATCGCAACAGCTGTTATCTGGCAGGCCCGGAGCACTCCAAAGACAGGTTCCAAACATCAAAAGAGTTGCTGGACAGCTTGTCCAGAGGGTCAAAAGATCACAGCGTGCTAGGCCGCAAAATGTCTGCCAAAGTAGGAAGAGTGCAGTGTGGCACTTTTTTGAACAAAATCCTCATGATCAGGCCAAGGTTATCTGTAAGAAGTGCGCAAAGACCTTTAGCCGAGGGAAAAATCTGAAAAATTTGAATACCAGTTGCATGCTTAGACATTTAACCAGCATGCACTTGCAAGCGTGGACACAACATCAAACCTCAAGTGCCACATGTGCAACTGATCACAACGAAGGTAGTCAGCAACGCTACATTGTTTCCCCCACTGTAAGCCCACCGGTTAGCACAGCAGCAAATGTTGAGGTGTCGTTGCAAGACCACAGCAGTCAGGGAATCCCACTGTTATATCAACGAAAGACTGATTCTAGGCCATCAGAAAGAACAACAACTCCATCACCATCATCAACCCTCTCTCAGTCCGCCCTGTCCACCGCTACTTCCACCATATGCAGCTCTCAAGTCCAACTCACCCTCCCAGACACTATGAGTAGGTCAAGAAAGTACTCAGTCACTCATCCGCGTACACTGGGTTCAAACGCCCACATTGCCAAACTAATCTCGTTTGAGATGATGCCCTTTCGGTTGGTGGAAAGCACAGCTTTCCGCGAACTCATGGCCTATGCAGTACCACGCTATGACCTACCCAGTCGCCACTTCTTCTCTCGCAAAGCCATCCCAGCCCTCCACCATCATGTGAAAGACCGCATTGTCCATGCACTCAAGCAGTCAGTGAGCGGAAAGGTGCACCTCACAACTGATGCATGGTCTAGTCGGCATGGCCAGGGCCGTTACGTGTCCATCACTGCGCACTGGGTTAATGTGGTGGATGCAGGGTCGACAGGTGACAGCAGTGGTGGGACAGTGCTGCCTAGCCCACGGTATAGGAAACAGTTGGCTGTAGGCGTTCGACCCTCCTCCTCCTCCTCCAGAAGCGAAAGCTCGTCCACAGAGCGCAGTTGTACGAGCACTCCATCTGCAGCTGCCACTGTTGCACACGATGTGTCCCCCTATCGAGCAGCTATTGGAAACCTCAGCAGGCTGTGTTGCAGATGATGTGTTTGGGCGACAGACACACCGCCGAGGTGCTGGCCGAGTACTTTCAGCGACAAACTGAGTCATGGCTGGGCAGTGTACATCTTGAGGCAGGCAAGGTAGTTAGTGATAATGGCCGTAATTTTGTGGCAGCCATAGCCCTTTCAAAACTCAGCCACATACCTTGCTTGGCTCACACCTTGAACCTGGTGGTGCAGTGCTTCCTCAAAAATTATCCAGAGTTAACAGCCCTGCTACAGAAGGTGCGAAGACTGTGCGCGCACATCCGCCGGTCGCCTGTACACTCCGTTCGTATGCAGAAGCTGCAGCGATTGCTCCAACTTCCCAACCACCGCCTCATTATCGACATTGCAACAAGGTGGAACTCCACCCTGCACATGGTGGAGCGGCTGTGCGAGCAGAGGCAGGCCATAATGCATTTGTGGGAGGATACACGGCCAGGCACTTTGAGAGCAGACATGGAGTTGACAGGTGTGCAGTGGTCGAAGCTGAAAGACCTCTGTAAAGTCCTTCAGTGTTTTGAGGAATGCACACGGCTGGTAAGCGCAGACGACGCCATCCTAAGCATGAGCATCCCACTTATGCGTCTGCTCATGCAAACTTTGACGCACCTTAAGGAGCAGGCGTCTGAAGCCAATGTTGACGAGGAGGGAATCCTTGATGACATTCAGCCATTGTCTGCTCAGGGACCTCTCCTGGACGAGGTGGAGGAAGAAGAGGAGGAGGAGGATGATGATGGGGATGATTACTTAGGGGAGGAGGATGCATCTCGTGGGGCAAGTGAAAATGTTGGCATGGCAAGGTCTGGTACAGGGTTTGTGCGTGACTGGAGGGATGTGGATTTGCCAGAAAGTGCTCCTCCAACCAGCACTCGCAGTGCATCATTGACACCGGGAACCTTGGCCCACATGTCAGATTATGCCTTGCAGATCCTAAAAAGGGACCCCCGCATTGCCAAAATGATGAACAATGACGACTACTGGTTGGCCAGCATCCTGGATCCACGCTATAAAGGCAAATTACAAAACATCATGCCACAGGAGAACCTTGACCTAATATTGGCTAATAAACAAGCAACTCTGGTAAATCGGTTGCTTAAGGCATTCCCAGCACACAGCAGCGGTGATGGTTCTCATACGAGCCGTACGGGCCGGGGGCAGCTTGGCAGAGGTGTTCGTGGTGCACACAGCAGAAGTGGCGTTGGAGACAGGGGTTTCATGACAATGTTGTGGACTGATTTTTCAAATACCGCTCACACAACTGGTAATACTGCATCGATGGAAAGTGACAGGAGACAGCAGTTGTCAACTATGGTTACAAACTACTTTTCCTCCCATATCGATGTTCTCCCACACAGGTCATTCCCCTTTGACTATTGGGCCGCTAAACTGGACACCTGGCCTGAATTGGCACAATATGCCTTACAGGAGCTCGCTTGCCCAGCTGCAAGTGTGCTATTGGAAAGAGTCTTCAGTGCAGCTGGATCAATCCTGACAGAAAAAAGGACCCGTCTGTCAACCCAAAATGTGGATGATCTAACCTTCATTAAAATGAACCATACATGGGTTTCCAAGGATTTTGTCCCACCTTCCCCTGATGACACATAGGGTGACAGAAAAATGGCTTGCTTTGGTCCACCTCTTCCTGGGACTTGACCTATTTCACCTTTTGCATCAGCTGAATGTCCAACATCAACATATGCCACTTTCTAAAACTCCCTAACTGTGCTGCCTCCCCCCCCATGGCCGGGGTCACCACCTAGCGCATGACACCGTGCGAGTGCCGTTGCCCTGGACAGGTGGGTAGGCCGACTCTTGGGAGCGGGCACTGGCACAGGGTCCCTCATAGTGCAATCAAGTGTCTCTGACGGTGGTGGTGCACACCCGCCGTCAGACACACCGCCGTACTATGAGGGGCCCAGTGCCAGTACCGACGCCCACGAGTGGGCCCCCCTTGCTTGGGCAGGGCCCCAGCATTTGCAATCTTTACCTCTCCCTGCTCCTCCGCTGTGTAGTCTGGGCCGTCAAATCCATACTGTGCCTGACACCGTTTGAGCCTGCCTCCTGATGTATAGACATATATTTTGAATGTGTACGCTATCCATACATGTTATCTGGGGATACGGTACCCTTTCTAACCTTTGTGCAATCACGTGCAATCCATACTGGGCCTAACACCGTCTGAGCCTGCCTCCTGATGTATAGACATATATTTTGAATGTGTACACTATGCTATCCATACATGTTATCCGGGGATACGGTACCCTTTCTCACCTTTGTGCAATCACGTGCAAGCCATACTGGGCCTATACCGTCTGAGCCTGCCTCCTGATGTATAGACATATATTTTGAATGTGTACGCTATCCATACATGTTATCTGGGGATACGGTACCCTTTCTCACCTTTATGCAATCACGTGCAAGCCATACTGGGCCTATACCGTCTGAGCGTGCCTCCTGATGTATAGACATATATTTTGAATGTGTACGCTATCCATACATGTTATCTGGGGATACGGTACCCTTTCTCACCTTTGTGCAATCACGTGCAAGCCATACTGGGCCTAACACCGTCTGAGCCTGCCTCCTGATGTATAGACATATATTTTGAATGTGTACGCTATCCATACATGTTATCTGGGGATACGGTACCCTTTCTCACCTTTGTGCAATCACGTGCAAGCCATACTGGGCCTAACACCGTCTGAGCCTGCCTCCTGATGTATAGACATATATTTTGAATGTGTACGCTATCCATACATGTTATCCGGGGATACGGTACCCTTTCTCACCTTTGTGCAATCACGTACAAGCCATACTGGGCCTATACCGTCTGAGCCTGCCTCCTGATGTATAGACATATATTTTGAATGTGTACGCTATCCATACATGTTATCTGGGGATATGGTACCCTTTCTCACCTTTGTGCAATCACGTGCAAGCCATACTGGGCCTATACCGTCTGAGCCTGCCTCCTGATGTATAGACATATATTTTGAATGTGTACGCTATCCATACATGTTATCCGGGGATACGGTACCCTTTCTCACCTTTGTGCAATCACGTGCAAGCCATACTGGGCCTGAGAACGGCTGGCGAGCTGTTAAGCAAGCTACAGCACCTGTGGTTTGCACACGTAAGTTTTTCATTTTTTCAGGAATGACGGTTAGGCCTAATTCCGGAACTGCGGTTGACCTGCACTTACTGGGAAATTATCGTTCGCGGGAATAAATTGTAATCAGTGATCCCCATCACTAACGTTGTTCAGCGGGTTATCTGCACCTGTAAGCGACAAACGCTGGCCTTTTCAGTGAAGCGCACATGCAGCCACGGACATGTAAGGGCATGACCCACCAGTTATTGGCCAATCTCATGTGCCAGAGCCTCACGTGTCCCTCCAGTAAGCCGGACTCGGACTGCGGGGCATGACGGAGTCTCGTTCATTAACGGAATTAAGCTTGCAATGTGTGCATCTTTTCTGTAGCTTGCATGGTTGAGGTTTCCCAGGTGGAGTCGAGTTAAACCGTAGGCTCCACTCCTGGTGGTGCCCTTCTGGACATTCCTTTAAGGTTCAGCTTTGCAACCATACTGCCCACGTAAAACAAACACTTTGCCTTCATGAACGCTGTTTGGAGGGTCATGACTCGTGGGAATAACGCCGCCCAATCAGTTAACCTGCTAGAGAGATCCTTCGTTGCTCGCAAGCATGACATCACACTCCCTAGGAGGAAGGTAATGCCACTGTGGCGACCGTACTCCTGGGGGCGACACAAGTGCACTGATGCCCAGCCACTGCTCGATGAATCTGCTGGTACATTGACCCAGACCACTACATTCCCCTCGCACGCTACACGACCTGAATCTGACCCTGATGAAACTCAGGTTACCCTTCCCATATACAGTTCCATCTTACACGGTGACAAAGAGGAAGCTGCAGATGAAAGTGCAGGTTCGGCCCACCCGCCATCAGACACACCACCGTACTATCAGGGGCCCTGTGCCAGTGCCGTCGCCAACGAGTGGGCCCCCCCTGCTTGCTGAGGATCACAGCACTTGCAAGGTTGAAATACTGTGCAGTGAGATGGAAGATGGGGACGACGAGGAGTCCAGACTAGTACAGGGATTCCCTAGCGAGGAGACTTATTTGATTGTTTTCAATGTTGGGACAGCAATTTTTGGGGAGCACTATACTCTGGAGAATGATAGATGGGGCCCACCATACACTGGAACATTCCAAAGGTGGACATCAGACACTGGAGCAGCATTTACAGGGCCCATTATACACTAGAGCATTAGAAATGGGGCCCATTATGTTTGGAGCATTATTTGGGCCGATAACACAGTGGAGCTTCATCCATGGGGACCAACATATACTGTAGCATTATGTGGAGCTCATCATATACTGTTTCAAACATTATATGGGACCAATGATTCTGTATGGAGAAATAGATGGGCCTTGTCATGAGATGTAAAAAGTGAAGTATTTTTCATTGTACTATACCGCTATTTCTCTGTCGTATCGGAGCATGATGAGTTGTGGTATTTGTTAAAGGGGCGCTCTTTCGCCCAGGGCACATGAAAACCTGGAGCCAGCCCTCCCCCCCCACAACTTTAGCCAAATAACCCCCATTTTTCAGTGCGTAACTTGTATTATGAAGTTAATTAAGGTTGACAAGCTTAAGTAAGAAGAATTGATGCTTTTGGCATTCAAATGGGCACTGTAGGTGTGTTTCCTGTCCTCCTCTCACTGCCGACTTTTATTCCCCATTGACTTACATTGGGTTTCGTGTTTCAGGACGACCTCGACTTTTCCCTATAATCGGACGATCTTGCTCGACCCGACTTTTGGAAAAGTCGAGTTTCACGAAACGAAACTCGACCCTAAAAAAACAAAAGTCGCTCAACTCTAGTCATGTGTCCATATTACATATTTACATTCACTGCTGTCTTCTATATATCTATGCAAGCTAATATATTTTATTTTTTGTAATGGAGCCTATATCACTTATTCACATTTACTGTTGTCTCTTATATATTTATATATATATATATATATATATATATATTAATATTAGAGTTGAGCGACTTTTGGTTTTTTAGGGTCGAGTTTCGTTTTGTGAAACCCGACTTTTCCAAAAGTCGGGTCGAGCAAGATCGTCCGATTATAGGGAAAAGTCGGGGTCGTCCCGAAACACGAAACCCAATGTAAGTCAATTAGGAATAAAAGTCGGCAGTGAGAGGAGGACAGGAAACACACCTACAGTGCCCATTTGAATGCCAAAAGCATCAATTCTTCTTACTTAAGCTTGTCAACCTTATTATGTATAATGGGCCCTGTAAATGCTGCTCCAGTGTCTGATGTCCACCTTTGGAATGTTCCAGTGTATGGTGGGCCCCATCTATCATTCTCCAGAGTATAGTGCTCCCCAAAAATTGCTGTCCCAACATTGAAAACAATCAAATAAGTCTCCTCGCTAGGGAATCCCTGTACTAGTCTGGACTCCTCGTCGTCCCCATCTTCCATCTCACTGCACAGTATTTCAACCTTGCAAGTGCTGTGATCCTCAGCAAGCAGGGGGGGCCCACTCGTTGGCGACGGCACTGGCACAGGGCCCCTGATAGTACGGTGGTGTGTCTGATGGCGGGTGGGCCGAACCTGCACTTTCATCTGCAGCTTCCTCTTTGTCACCATGTAAGATGGAACTGTATATGGGAAGGGTAACCTGAGTTTCATCAGGGTCAGATTCAGGCCGTGTAGCGTGCGAGGGGAATGTAGTGGTCTGGGTCAATGTACCAGCAGATTCATCGAGCAGTGGCTGGGCATCAGTGCACTTGTGTCGCCCCCAGGAGTACGGTCGCCACAGTGGCATTACCTTCCTCCTAGGGAGTGTGATGTCATGCTTGGGAGCAACGAAGGATCTCTCTAGCAGGTTAACTGATTGGGCGGCGTTATTCCCACGAGTCATGACCCTCCAAACAGCGTTCATGAAGGCAAAGTGTTTGTTTTACGTGGGCAGTATGGTTGCAAAGCTGAACCTTAAAGGAATGTCCAGAAGGGCACCACCAGGAGTGGAGCCTACGGCGTAATTTGACTCAACACGGGCAACCTCAACCATGCCAGCTACAGGAAAGATACACACATTGCAAGCTTAATTACGTTAACGAACGAGACTCCGTCATGCCCCGCAATCCGAGTCCGGCTTACTAGAGGGACACGTGAGGCTCTGGCACATGAGATTGGCCAATAACTGGTGTGTCATGCCCTTACATGTCCGTGGCTGCATGTGCGCTTCACTGAAAAGGCCAGCGTTTGTCGCTTACAGGTGCAGATAACCCGCTGAACAACGTTAGTGATGGGGATCACTGATTACAATTATTACCTGCGAACAATGATTTCCCAGTAAGTGCAGGTCAACCGCAGTTCCGGAATTAGGCCTAACCGTCATTCCTGAAAAAATGAAAAACTTACGTGTGCAAACCACAGGTGCTGTAGCTTGCTTAACAGCTCGCCAGCCGTTCTCACGCCCAGTATGGATTACACGTGATTGCACAAAGGTGAGAAAGGGTACCGTATCCCCAGATAACATGTATGGATAGCATAGTGTACACATTCAAAATATATGTCTATACATCAGGAGGCAGGCTCAGACGGTGTTAGGCCCAGTATGGATTGCACGTGATTGCACAAAGGTTAGAAAGGGTACCGTATCCCCGGATAACATGTATGGATAGCATAGTGTACACATTCAAAATATATGTCTATACATCAGGAGGCAGGCTCAGACGGTGTTAGGCCCAGTATGGATTGCACGTGATTGCAAAAAGGTTAGAAAGGGTACCGTATCCCCGGATAACATGTATGGATAGCATAGTGTACACATTCAAAATATATGTCTATACATCAGGAGGCAGGCTCAGACGGTGTTAGGCCCAGTATGGATTGCACGTGATTGCACAAAGGTTAGAAAGGGTACCGTATCCCCAGATAACATGTATGGATAGCGTACACATTCAAAATATATGTCTATACATCAGGAGGCAGGCTCAAACGGTGTCAGGCACAGTATGGATTTGACGGCCCAGACTACACAGCGGAGGAGCAGGGAGAGGTAAAGATTGCAAATGCTGGTTCCCTGCCCAAGCAAGGGGGGCCCACTCGTGGGCGTCGGTACTGGCACTGGGCCCCTCATAGTACGGCGGTGTGTCTGACGGCGGGTGTGCACCACCACCGTCAGAGACACTTGATTGCACTATGAGGGACCCTGTGCCAGTGCCCGCGCCCAAGAGTCGGCCTACCCACCTGTCCAGGGCAACGGCACTCGCACGGTGTCGTGCGCTAGGTGGTGACCCCGGCCATGGGGGGGAAGCAGCACAGTTAGGGAGTTTTAGAAAGTGGCATATGTTGATGTTGGACATTCAGCTGATGCAAAAGGTGAAATAGGTCAAGTCCCAGGAAGAGGTGGACCAAAGCAAGCCATTTTTCTGTCACCCTATGTGTCATCAGGGGAAGGTGGGACAAAATCCTTGGAAACCCATGCGTGGTTCATTTTAATGAAGGTTAGATCATCCACATTTTGGGTTGACAGACGGGTCCTTTTTTCTGTCAGGATTGATCCAGCTGCACTGTAGACTCTTTCCGATAGCAGACTTGCAGCTGGGCAAGCGAGCTCCTGTAAGGCATATTGTGCCAATTCAGGCCAGGTGTCCAGTTTAGCGGCCCAATAGTCAAAGGGTAATGATCTGTGTGGGAGAACATCGATATGGGAGGAAAAGTAGTTTGTAACCATAGTTGACAACTGCTGTCTCCTGTCACTTTCCATCGATGCAGTATTACCAGTTGTGTGAGCGGTACTTGAAAAATCAGTCCACAACATTGTCATGGAACCCCTGTCTCCAACGCCACTTCTGCTGTGTGCACCACGAACACCTCTGCCAAGCTGGAGAACCATCACCGCTGCTGTGTGCTGGGAATGCCTCAAGCAACCGATTTACCAGAGTTGCTTGTTTATTAGCCAATATTAGGTCAAGGTTCTCCTGTGGCATGATGTTTTGTAATTTGCCTTTATAGCGTGGATCCAGGATGCTGGCCAACCAGTAGTCGTCATCGTTCATCATTTTGGCAATGCGGGGGTCCATTTTTAGGATCTGCAAGGCATAATCTGACATGTGGGCCAAGGTTCCCGGTGTCAATGATGCACTGCGAGTGCTGGTTGGAGGAGCACTTTCTGGCAAATCCACATCCCTCCAGTCACGCACAAACCCTGTACCAGAACTTGCCACGCCAACATTTTCACTTGCCCCACGAGATGCATCCTCCTCCCCTAAGTAATCATCCCCATCATCCTCCTCCTCCTCCTCTTCTTCCTCCACCTCGTCCAGGAGAGGTCCCTGAGCAGACAATGGCTGAATGTCATCAAGGATTCCCTCCTCCTCTTCCTCCTCATCAACATTGGCTGCAGAAGCCTGCTCCTTAAGGTGCGTCAAAGTTTGCATGAGCAGACGCATAAGTGGGATGCTCATGCTTAGGATGGCGTCGTCTGCGCTTACCAGCCGTGTTCATTCCTCAAAACACTGAAGGACTTTACAGAGGTCTTTCAGCTTCGACCACTGCACACCTGTCAACTCCATGTCTGCTCTCAAAGTGCCTGGCCGTGTATCCTCCCACAAATGCATTATGGCCTGCCTCTACTCGCACAGCCGCTCCACCATGTGCAGGGTGGAGTTCCACCTTGTTGCAATGTCGATAATGAGGCGGTGGTTGGGAAGGTGGAGCAATCGCTGCAGCTTCTGCATACGAACGGAGTGTACAGGCAACCGGCGGATGTGCGCGCACAGTCTTCGCACCTTCTGGAGCAGGGCTGTTAACTCCGGATAATTTTTGAGGAAGCACTGCACCACCAGGTTCAAGGTGTGAGCCAAGCAAGGTATGTGGCTGAGTTTTGAAAGGGCTATTGCTGCCACAAAATTACGGCCGTTATCACTAACTACCTTGCCTGACTCAAGATGTACACTGCCCAGCCATGACTCAGTTTGTCGCTTCAAGTACTCGGCCAGCACCTCGGCGGTGTGTCTGTCGCCCAAACACATCATCTGCAACACAGCCTGCTGACGCTTTCCACTAGCTGCTCGATAGGTGGACACATCGTGTGCAACAGTGGCAGCTGCAGATGGAGTGCTCGTACGACTGCGCTCTGTGGACGAGCTTTCACTTCTGGAGGAGGAGGAGGAGGAGGAGGAGGAGGGTCGAACGTCTACAGCCAGCTGTTTCCTATACCGTGGGCTAGGCAGCACTGTCCCAGAGGATAAGGGAGACTAGAGGATAAGGGAGATTTTGAATTTCTGCTCACACTAGTGGACAATGGACACTTTTGGATTGTGTGAAGCCCACTGAATATCTGAGCGCTATGTCACAGGCTCGATGGCACAGCTGTGACAAAAGTGACTAGAGGATAAGGGAGATTTTGAATTTCTGCAGACACTTGTGGACACTGGACACTTTTGGATTGTGTGAGGCCCACTGAATATCTGAGCGCTATGTCACTGGCTCGATGGCACAGCTGTGACCAAAGTGACTAGAGGATAAGGGAGATTTTGAATTTCTGCTCACACTAGTGGACAATGGACACTTTTGGATTGTGTGAGGCCCACTGAATATCTGAGCGCTATGTCAGAGGCTCGATGGCACAGCAGTGACCAAAGTGACTAGAGGATAAGGGAGATTTTGAATTTCTGCTCACACTAGTGGACAATGGACACTTTTGGATTGTGTGAGGCCCACTGAATATCTGAGCGCTATGTCACAGGCTCGATGGCACAGCTTTGACAAAAGTGACTAGAGGATAAGGGAGATTTTGAATTTCTGCAGACACTTGTGGACACTGGACACTTTTGGATTGTGTAAGGCCCACTGAATATCACAGCGCTATGTCACAGGCAGAAATTGGCTAGTGTATCACAAACTACAAGGTGTATGTAGAATTGGGCAGAATAGGAATCTCCCTAGAGTGCAGGTCTGTAAGAACGGAACATGTCCTCGACTTATTCTCACAGAGTGACAAGCTGATAGCTTCACTGTGGCTGTGATAACAGCCGTTACACGGTACTGTGTGAGGAGCGTACACCGCTGTATGGTGTGAAAAAATGCACGCTTAGTACCTCAGCAGGACAAAAAAAAAAAATTGGGATTGCTTTTAAAAAAGCAGTTTGCAGAGCAGTGGGTAAACAGCAATGCAGCGGTCAGGAAGCCTTAGAAGGCAGCCCAACAACCAACACCACTGATACACCACAATATAGCCTCCCCTTGCACTGCACACACAGTGACTGGTGTGTTGTACAGGCAAAATCGCTAGCAGCAGAAGCAGTTTTTTTTTCTTCTTCCCTGCCTAACGCTCTCCCTACAGAATCAGCAGCAACCTCTCCCTATGCTAAGATCGGCAGAAGTAAGATGGCGGTCGGCGTGCACTTCCTTTTATACCCCCTGTGATGCCCACCAAAGCAAGCCAATCACTTGCATGCCCTTCTGAAAGATGGTGGTGACCCGTGCCTATGTCATCACGTTGCCCACAGTGTCCGTGGATCCTGATTGGCTGAAAAAGAGCGCAAAACAAACTTTTGAAACGCGACTTTGGCGCGTAAGTCGCCGACCTCGTGGCCGACCTCATCCTAGGGTCGGGTTTCGTTTCATGAAACCCGACTTTGCCAAAAGTCGGCGACTTTTGAAATTTTTCGACCCGTTTCGCTCAACTCTAATTAATATCTTTTATTCTCTTTTTCTTATTTTTTTAACCACATGGTTAATAAGTAACTTTGTTTAATTTTATGTGCCGTGTTGTGTTACACTCGCCTCATGTCTTGTAACCTACAGGTTCACACAGAGATTACATTTTCATGATGCACCAAGTGGGTCTGTGCACCTTCAAATGCCAGGGCTGAATTTTAGTCACAGTCGGGCCCAGATCACACCTGTACCTACCAAGCAGCAAAAGCCAAGTCAGATGATTTAAATTGCAGACTGAATACAATACAATGTCTTCCATATATAGGTGAATACTGAATGTAGCAGAGTTGGTCAAGTTAAATCAAGCCAAATGCATTTGGCATTTGAAATGTGCAACTTGGACCAAGAAAAAACTAATGCAGAGTAACCGAAGTTGAAAAAAGCATTCAAATATTGCTTTGAAAAGACAACTTGCTTTGGTTTCAATTCAGTCTGTTTTTGGAAACCTTATCTCTCCTGTAGCTGGGTATTGTAACCAACGCGCATGCATACCCTCCTCCCTACTTGTCTGCTGAGGCTCCCTCAGCAGACTGAAGCTGGCTGCTGCCGCACAGCTGGAAGATAGTCTGGGCCGTCCATTGTGACATGTGTTCCAGTTGTTCCATTGTGACATACCTGGCTGCTGTAAGCCAATAGTATACTCAGACAGGTGAAGGCAGATAGGTAGTTAGGTAGGCCACTAATTCAGACAACACACCAGACCAATTTCTTCTTTGTCTTTGAATACATATACCCAAAATTAAGAAGTTGGAGGGCCACAAGAGGGAGACAATGTTTCACAAAAGAAATCATAAGCGTTAGGAATGTGGTAGAAATCAAATATCTTAGCTACACATGGGATACTTGAATTAAGGCGGAAAGTACTGTGGACAAGGGGCTGCAGGCTTTGTAGCAGGTGGGTGTGCAGAAATGTATCCATCCAAAGCTAAACGCATTACTGGAGCATATCAAATCTGTACCTACCAAGCAGCAAAAGCCAAGATAGATGATTTAAGTTGCAGACTGAATACAAAACAATGCCTTCCATATAAAAGTGAATACTTGATGTAGCAGCGTTGGTCAAGTTAAATCAAGCCAAATGCATTTGGTATTTCAAATGTGCAGCTTGGACAATGCAAAAACTAATGCAGAGCAACCAAAGTTGAAAAAAAGCATTCAAATATTTCTTTGAAAAGACAACTTGCTTTGATTTTAATTCAATTCAGTCTGTATTTGGAAACATTATCAGGTTGTTTTTTCAAACAAACAACGTGGGGGATAATGCCATGTGATGTTTTATCGGAGAAGCACTCGGCCCAGTGTTATTCTATGGGGCAGAGCAATTCAGTGATTATTTTCTCATGTCAAATCGTCATGAGAGGACAATGGCAGCATGCTGTGATTGGCAGCGAGACTCGGCTCACTCGAACCCATATAAGCCTATGGGTCTTAGTGAAACTTAACACTGCACTCGGATGTCATCCCAGTGCAGTCCGATATACACAAAGTCAGGCCATGGAGGAGACAGAGAAATTGCTTTCTTCGTCTCCTTCGCTTCTGTGCTGTGATTCTCTCATGAGAGAGGATTGAAGCACAGAGCACGGACACTCAGATCACGCTTGCAGCAGAGCTGGAGCCGAGTATCATTAGTATATCGCATCTGATGTGACTCCACTCCATCCTTAGGCTCTGTGTCCACAAAGAGATTATGGTGCGTTTTTGACACTACATGTTTTTGTTCCATCAAAAATGCAGCTTCTTACAGTTCAGCAATGTGGATGGGATTTATAAAAACCTCCTGACCGCTGGGCTTTTTTTATGCAGCGTAAACTGATCGAGGGGGTGTGCTTCAAATTCACAACCTGTCACTTTTTCTTGCAGATATGCTAAGTTTTCTGTGCACATTTTTCCCATAGACACTTTGGACCAATTGCCCAGGATCAATAACTCTGTAGCAAGAGATACCATAAAACTTAACTTTTTAGGCCATGTGCACACGTAGCGGAACTCTATGCAGCATCAGTAGTAAAAGATAGAATGTAAAAAAATAATTAAAAAAATAAAAAATATTGTTAGTCTTAGGCTAGTTTCACACTAGCGTTTAAACGACGCGCGCACGGCGCCGCTAAGCCACGCCCCCTGCCGGCTCCCTGCCCGCCCCTTCCTGTTATCGCCTCCTCCGAGCGCAGAGGGCTGCATGCGTTATGCGCACCCTATCTTTAGCATAGGGTGCGCAGGCCGTGCGCAACTATGAATATAGCGTGCGCTGCGCATTTTTGGAGGTGCGCCGTGCATGCCGAACGCAGCATGTTGCATTTTGGCGCGCACGGCGCACATTCAAAAATGCGCAGCGCACGCTATATTCATAGTTGCGCACGGCCTGCGCACCCTATGCTAAAGATAGGGTGCGCATAACGCATGCAGCCCTCTGCGCTCGGAGGAGGAGATAACAGGAAGGGGCGGGCAGGGAGCCGGCAGGGGGCGTGGCTTAGCGGCGCCGTGCACGCGTCGTTTAAACGCTAGTGTGAAACTAGCCTTACCAAGAAATGTCTTACCAAGAAATGTGAGTGTTCATTCAAACCGCTGCTTTTTGCTATTGGTCCCTATTGAATAATGAATGTTTTGAATTTTCTCCAAAAGTAAATTAGTTGCAAACTCATCCTTTTAGAGTCTTGTTTGGGCTCATGAGAGGAGTAGAAAAACGTCAAAAATTCCAATCCTGCACGATTCTACCAAGAAATGTGTGTGTTCATTAAAACCTCTGCTTTTTGCTATTGGGCCCTATTGAATAATGAATGTTTTGAATTTTCTCCAAAAGTAAAGTAGTTGCAAACTCATCCTTTTAGAAACTTGTTTGGGTTGTTGAGAGGAGTAGAAAAACATCATAAATTTCAATCCTGCACGATTCTACCAAGAAATGTGATTGTTCATTCAAAATGCTGCTTTTTCCTATTTAGACCTTATTGAATAATGAATGTTTTGAAGTTTCTCCAAAAGTAAACTAGTTGCAAACTCATCCTTCTAGAGTCTTGTTTTGGCTCATGAGATGAGTAGAAAAACGTTAAAAATTTCAATCCTGCATGATTCTACCAAGAAATGTGAGTGTTCATTCAAACCGCTGCTTTTTGCTATTGGTCCGTATTGAATAATGAATGTTTTGAATTTTCTCCAAAAGTAAAGTAGTTGCAAACTCATCCTTTTAGAAACTTGTTTGGGCTGTTGAGAGGAGTAGAAAAACATCAAAAATTTCAATCCTGCACGATTCTACCAAGAAATGTGAGTGTTCATTCAAACCGCTGCTTTTTGCTATTGGGCCCTATTGAATAATGAATGTTATGAATTTTCTCCAAAAGTAAAGTAGTTGCAAACTCATCCTTTTAGAAACTTGTTTGGGCTGTTGAGAGGAGTAGAAAAACATCAAAAATTTCAATCCTGTATGATAATACCAAGAAATGTGATTGTTCATTCAAAACGCTGCTTTTTGCTATTAGACCCTATTGAATAATGATAATAATAACAGGGTCTGTACCACAGGACTGGCGTATAGCAAATGTGGTGCCAATATTCAAAAAGGGGACAAAAACAGAACTTGGAAATTATAGGCCAGTAAGTTTAACCTCAACTGTGGGTAAAATCCTGGAGGGTTTTCTAAGAGATACTATACTGGAGTATCTGGAGAAGAATAACCTTATGACCCAATATCAACATGGGTTTACAAGGGACCTTTCCTGTCAGACTAATCTGATAAGCTTTTATGAAGAGGTAAGTTCCGGACTGGACCAAGGGAATGCAGTGGACGTGTGGTGTACATGGACTTTTCAAAAGCTTTTGATACGGTGCCACACAAAAGGTTGATACATAAAATGAGAACAATGGGGATAGGGGAAAATATGTGTAGGTGGGTTAAGAGCTGGCTCAGGGATAGAAAACAAAGGGTGGTTATTAATGGAGCACACTCGGACTGGGTCACGGTTAGCAGTGGGGTACCACATGGGTCAGTTTTGGGCCCGCTTCTTTTTAACATATTTATTAATGACCTTGTAGGGGGCATAGAGAGTAGAATTTCAATATTTGCAGATGACACTAAACTCTGCAGGGTAATCAATACAGAGGAGGACAATTTTATATTACAGGAGGATTTATGTAAACTAGAAGCTTGGGCTGATAAATGGCAAATGAGCTTTAATGGGGATAAATGTAAGGTCATGCACTTGGGTAGAATGAACAAGATGTATAATTATGTGCTTAATTGTAAAACACTGGGCAAAACAGTCACTGAAAAAGACCTGGGTGTATGGGTGGACGACAAACTCACATTTAGCGGCCAGTGTCAGGCAGCTGCTGCAAAGGCAAATAAAATAATGGGATGCATTAAAAGAGGCATAGATGCTCATGAGGAGAACATAATTTTACCTCTATGTAAGTCTAGTGCGACCACACTTAGAATACTGTGTACAGTTCTGGTCTCCGGTGTATAAGAAAGACATAGCTGAACTGGAGCGGGTGCAGAGAAGAGCGACCAAGGTTATTAGGGAACTAGGGGGTCTGCAATACCAAGACAGGTTATTACACTTGGGGTTATTTAGTTTGGAGAATCGAAGGCTTAGGGGTGATCTTATTACAATGTATAAATATATGCGGGGACAATACCAAGACCTTTCTAATGATCTTTTTACTCTTAGACCTGTGACGGGGACAAGGGGGCATCCTCTACGTCTGGAGGAAAGAAGGTTTAAGCATACTCACAGACGCGGATTCTTTACTGTAAGAGCAGTGAGACAATGGAATTCTCTGCCATATGATGTTGTAATGAGTGATTCCCTACTAAAATTTAAGAAGGGACTGGATGCCTTTCTTGAAAAGTATAATGTTACAGGGTATATACACTAGTTTCCTTAATATTGCGTTGATCCAGGGAGCTAGTCTGATTGCCGTATGTGGAGTCGGGAAGGAATTTTTTTCCCCAATGTGAAGCTTACTGTTTGCCACATGGGTTTTGTTTTTGCCTTCCTCTGGATCAACATGTTTGGGCAAGTTAGGATAGGATATGGGTTGAACTAGATGGACTTAAAGTCTCCCTTCAACCTTATTAACTATGTTACTATGTTACTATGTTACTATGTTTTGAATTTTCTCCAAAAGTTAAGTAGTTGCAAACTCATCCTTTTAGAAACTTGTTTGGGCAGTTGAGAGGAGTAGAAAAGCATCAATAATTTCAATCCTGCACGATTCTACCAAGAAATGTGAGTGTTCATTCAAACTGCTGCTTTTTGCTACTGGCACCTATTGAATAATGAATGTTTTGAATTTTCTCCAAAAGTAAAGTAGTTGCAAACTCATCCTTTTAGAAACTTGTTTGGACTGTTGAGAGGAGTAGAAAAACATCAAAAATTTCAATCCTGAACGATTCTACCAAGAAATGTGAGTGTTCATTCAAACTGCTGCTTTCTGCTATTGGGCCCTATTGAATAATGAATGTTTTGAATTTTCTTCAAAAGTAAAGTAGTTGCAAACTCATCCTTTTAGAAACTTCTTTGGGCTGTTGAGAGGAGTAGAAAAACATCAAAATTTTCAATCCTGCACAATTCTACCAAGAAATATGATTGTTCATTCAAAACGCTGCTTTTTGCTATTAGACCCTATTGAATAATAAATGTTTTGAATTTTCTCCAAAAGTAAAGTAGTTGCAAACTCATCCTTCTAGACTCTTGTTTGGGCTCATGAGAGGAGTAGAAAAACGTCAAAAATTTCAATCCTGCACGATTCTACTAAGAAATGTGAGTGTCCATTCAAACCTTTGCTTTTTGCTATTCGGCCCTATTGAATAATGAATGTTTTGAATTTTCTCCAAAAGTAAAGTAGTTGCAAACTCATCCTTTTAGAAACTTGTTTGGGCTGTTGAGAGGAGTAGAAAAGCATCAAAAATGTCAATCCTGCACGATTCTACCAAGAACTGTGATTGTTCATTCAAAATGCTGCTTTTTGCTATTAGACCCTATTGAATAATGAATGTTTTGAATTTTCTCCAAAAGTAAAGTAGTTGCAAACTCACCCTTCTAGAGTTTTGCTTGGGCTCATGAGAGGAGTAGAAAAACGTTAAAAATTTAAATCCTGCATGATTCTACCAAGAAATGTGAGTGTTCATTCAAACCGCTGCTTTTTGCTATTTGTCCCTATTGAATAATGAATGTTTTGAATTTTCTCCAAAAGTAAAGTAGTTGCACACTCATCCTTTTAGAAACTTGTTTGGGCTGTTGAGAGGAGTAGAGCAACATCAAAAATTTCAATCCTGCACGATTCTACCAAGAAATGTGAGTGTTCATTCAAAATGCTGCTTTTTGCTATTAGACCCTATTGAATAATGAATGTTTTGAATTTTCTCCAAAAGTAAAGTAGTTGCACACTCATCATTTTAGAAACTTGTTTGGGCTGTTGAGAGGAGTAGAAAAACATAAAAAATTTCAATCCTGCACGATTCTACCAAGAAATGTAAGTGTTCACTCAAACCGCTTCTTTTTGCTATTGGGCCTTATTGAATAATGAATGTTTTGAATTTTCTCCAAAAGTAAAATAGTTGCAAACTCATCCTTTCAGAGTCTTGTTTGGGCTCATGAGAGTAGAAAAACATCAAAAATTTCAATCCTGAACGATTCTATCTCCCGTACCTACCAAGCAGGAAAGGCCGAGATAGATCATTATTTAAATGACAGAGGCTCCCTCAGCAGACTGAAGCTGACTACAACTGTGCAACTGGTACAGACTCTGGGCTGCCCATTGTGACACATGGTCCCATTGTTCCAGTGATCCAAAGTGTTCCATGAATAGAACACATCCTAGCATAGTGTTCTATGAATGGAATGCATCCTATCATAGTGTTCCATGGATGGAACACATTCTATTTATTGCAGGCAAGCAGCGCACCTAGCTGCTGCTGCTACAAGCCACTAGATTACCGTCTGTTAGACAGGTGGACGTAGGCCGAACATTCAAATAACGCGCCAGATAAATTGTTTCTTTTCCATTTAATTCATATATGAAATAATTCAAAATTGAACAGTAAATTTCAAAATTGAAAAGTTGGAAGGCCACAAGAGGGGGACAATGTTTCAAAAATGAAACGACATATCATTGCATTAGGGATGTGGTAGGAATTGAATAACTTAGCTACACATGTGATGCTTGAATTAATGCTTGGGAAGTAATGAGGGGAAGGGGCTGCAGGCCTTGTAGCAGGTGGGTGTGCAGAAATGTATCTATCCAAAGCCAAACACATTACTGCACCTTATCACACCTGTACCTACCAAGCAGCAAAGGCTGAGACAGATCATTATTTAAATGACAGATCGAATGCAGTGCAATGCCTTCCATATAGAGGTGAATAACACTTGCTGTAGCAGAGTTGGTCAAGTTAAATCAAGGCAAAGGACTTGGAAATGTACAACTTGGACCAAGAAAAATTAATTGCAGAGCAACTACATTTGAAAAAGCATTCAAATAATGCTTAGAAAACACTACTCGAGTATCTGGATATCAAATCAATCTGTCTTTGGAAACGGCTTAAGAGAGGGAGTGCACCATTCCCAGAGAGACTGCCATACTGGGCTGATACATGGAGTGAAGGCCAACCCCTTTTTTTAGGCCACCCTCCCCTCTCGGTCAAACGCGCTTCAATACTAGGAAAGAGGCCAGAGGAGCACTGCTCCTACACCGCCCTTGTACCCTCCCTAAAAGAAATGCCTTGCTTTAACTCTCCTGGTGCTGGATATTATAAGCAACAAGCAATCATACCCCCCACCTCTATCTGCTGAGGCTCCCTCAGCAGACTGATGCTGACAACTACTGCGCAGCTGGTACAGAATCTGGGCTGCCCATTGTGACACTTGGTCCCATTGTTCCAGTGATCCAAAGTGTTCCATGAATAGAACACATCCTAGCATAGTGTTCTATGAATGGAATGCATCCTATCATAGTGTTCCGTGGTTGGAACACATCCTATTTACTGCAGGCAAGCAGCGCACCTAGCTGCTGCTACAAGCCACTAGATTACCGTCTGTCAGACAGGTGGACGTAGGCCGAACATTCAAAAAGCTCACCAGATAAATTGTTTCTTTTCCATTTAATTCATATATGAATTAATTCAAAATTGAACAGTAAATTTCAAAATTGAAAAGCTGGAAGGCCACAAGAGGGGGACAATGTTTCGAAAATGAAATGACATATCATTGCATGAGGGATGTGGTAGGAAATGAATAACTTAGCTACGTTTGTGATGCTTGAATTAAGGCTGGGGAAGTACTGAGGGGAAGGGGCTGCAGGCCTTGCAGCAGGTGGGTGTGCAGAAATGTATCTATCCAAAGTCAAACACATTACTGCAGCTTATCACACCTGTACCTACCAAGCAGCAAAGGCCGAGACAGATCATTATTTAAATGACAGATCGAATGCAGTGCAATGCCTTCCATATAGAGGTGAATAACTCTTGCTGTAGAAGAGTTGGTCAAGTTAAATCAAAGCAAAGTAATTGGAAACGTACAACTTGGACCAAGAAAAACTAATTGCAGAGCAACTACATTTGAAAAAAGCATTCAAATAATGCTTAGAAAACACTACTCGAGTATCCGGATTTCAATTCAATCTGTCTTTGGAAACCGCTTAAGAGAGGGAGTGCACCATTCCCAGAGAGACTGCCCTACTGGGCTGATACGTGGAGTGAAGGCCAACCCCTTTTTTTAGGCCACCCTCTCCTCACGGTCAAACGCGCTTCTGTTATGAATGAGTCACAGTAGGAGGCAAAAACAGAAATACTAGCTAAGTCCAGAAAACCAGAGAAGTTGGCAGCTATCGGATTGCAGAACCCTGAACCTAACAACAACAACTAGCAGTAGCTGTGGGGGGTTCCTACGGTGCCCTAGACCTCTCGATCACAGCCGGTGAACTACATAGCCTAAAGACAGAAAGGGAAATCTAAACTGCCCCAGAGCAGACCCCAAAGCAATAGGCAGCCCCGAACATATAATGACGGTGAAGCAAGATGAAAAAACACTCACACAGAAAGAAAGATAGGCTGAGCAAATGATGGGGCCCAAGCTAACTAACTAGGACAGAATAGAAAAGCTGATGTCTGCAATCCGCCAAAACCCTCTCAAAAACAAGAGCCAACAGACTGATAGGGAAAAAAGCCCTGAAGACGCTAGGCTTCAAAAAGACTATCAGTACTCGGGTATTTTCTGAAGACAGAGCAAAAAGAAATTCAGCTCACCCAGCAGGGAAAGGCAGAAATCCAGAAAAACATGGCAAAACAAAACCAAAACACAAATGCAAAAAGTAGAGCAGAAAACTTAGCTTTTGAGGAGCAGGAATCAGACTGGTCTCCAAGAATCCCTCAGAGTAATCACCCGCAAGGTAGAAGGGCGTCAGCAATTCTAGTCACCCAGTCATCATCATTCTGCTCAGGTGCTTTGTAATCAGCCTCACTACCTTCCTTCACCAGAAGAGGAAGTTCATCAGACCTCAATGGTGAAGGGGAAAATGAACTCACAACAGTACCTCCCCCTTGAGGAGGGGTCACCGAGCCCTCATCCACGCCACCAGGGCGATCAGGGTGAGCCCGATGAAAGGCACGCACCAATCTTTTGGCATGAATATCAGAGGCAGAGACCCAGGAGTTATCCTCCTGATCATAACCCTTCCACTTAACCAAATACTGGAGTCTCCATCTAGCCAGACGGGAATCCAGTATCTTCTCTACCTCATATTCCATGTTACCTTCAACTAATACAGGGTCCGGAGGTGCCACCCCAGGAACAACTGGTTCAACAAACTTCTTCAACAAGGACTTATGAAACACATTATGAATTTTAAATGTGACAGGAAGAGCCAAACGAAAAGAGACTGGATTAATAATCTCCAAAATCTTGTAAGGTCCAATAAATCTAGGCTTAAACTTAGGAGAAGCCACCTTCATAGCGATATTTTTTGATGATAACCAAACCATATCACCAGCCTTAAACTGGGAACCAATGGTCCTATGTCAGTTGGAAAACCGCTGGGCCTTTTCCTGGGAGAGAGATAACTTATCCACTACTTGGTCCCAGATCTGGTGCATTCTCTCCACCACAGTGTCAACACCTGGGCAGGCAGAAGGCTCCACCTGCCCTGTAGAAAATCGAGGATGAAACCCAAAGTTACAAAAAAAAAAGTGACATCAAAGTGGCAGAACTAGCTCTATTATTTAAAGCAAATTCGGCCAAGGGCAAAAATGAAACCCAATCATGCTGATCAGCGGAAATAAAACATCTCAAATACGACTCCAAGGTCTGGTTTGTTCTCTCCGTCTGCCCATTGGTCTGAGGGTGAAAAGCAGAGGAGAAGGACAACTGAATTCCCAGCTTGGAACAGAAAGTCCTCCAAAATCTAGACACAAACTGAACTCCTCTGTCAGATACAATGTTCTCAGGAATCACGTGCAAGCGAACCACCTGTTGCAAAAACAGGGGCACCACCTCAGAGGAAGATGGCAACTTAGGGAGTGGTACAAGATGAACCATCTTAGAGAACCTATTACAAATCACCCAAATAACAGTCATTCTCTGAGATACAGGCATATCAGAGATGAAATCCATTGAAATATGGGTCCATGGCCTCCTGGGGACCGGCAAAGGCATCAACAACCCACTAGAGCGAGAACAAGGTTTAGACCGGGAGCAAGTCCCACAGGACAGCACAAAATTCCTGACATCACGAGACAAGGCAGGCCACCAAAAAGACCGATTCACCAGATCTCTAGTACCAAAAATACCTGGATGACCAGCCAATGCAGAGCAATGAACTTCAGACATCACTCTCTTCTTCCACTGGTCAGGAACATACAACTTTCCACTGGGACAACGCTCAGGTTTGTCCTCCTGGAACTCTTCCAGAGCACGTCTCAAATTGGGCGAGATGGCAGAAAGAACTACCCCTTCGCCTAAGATGGTAGCAGGCTTGGTCACCACAGGAGAATCAGCAAAGAAGCTCCTAGAGAGGGCGTCTGCCTTGACATTCTTAGTGCCAGGAAGAAAAGAGACCACAAAATCAAAACGTGTAAAAAACAAGGCCCACCTACCCTGTCTAGGATTCAAGCGTTTGGCCGACTCCAGGTAAATCAAATTCTTGTGGTCAGTGAGGACCACAACTTGGTATTTAGCTTCCTCCAACCAATGTCTCCACTCCTCAAATGCCCTTTTCATGGCTAACAGTTCCCGATTCCCCACCTCATAGTTACGTTCAGATGAAGAGAACTTTCGGGAAAAGAAAGCACAGGGATTCATTTTAGATGTTACAGGATCCTTTTGGGACAAAACAGCTCCTGCACCAATCTCAGAAGCGTCCACCTCTACCTGGAACGGAAGTGAGACATCAGGTTGCCGCAAAATCGGGGCAGAAGTGAATCTTCGCTTCAGCTCCTGAAAGGAAGAAACAGCCTCCGGAGACCAATTCAACACATCAGCACCCTTCTTAGTCAAATCAGTCAATGGCTTGGCAATACTAGAAAATTTTGCTGTAAATTTCCAATAAAAATTAGCAAAACCCAAAAACTTCTGGAGGGCCTTCAAAGAAGTGGGCTGAACCCAATCATAAATGGCCTGTACCTTGGCTGGGTCCATTTCAATAGTTGACAGAGACAAAATAAATCCCAAAAATGAAATCCTCTGTACCCCAAAAAGGCATTTCGATCCTTTGACATACAGGGAATTCCCCCTCAAGATCCGGAACACAGTCCGAAAATGTTCCACATGAGAATCCCAATCCTTGGAGAAGATCAAAATATCATCCAGATAGATAATCAAAAATTTATCCACAAAGTCTCAGAAAATGTCGTTCATGAAGCACTGGAAGACAGAAGGGGCATTAGTGAGCCCAAAAGGCATCACCAGGTACTAGAGTTGAGCGACTTTTGGTTTTTTAGGGTCGAGTTTCGTTTCGTGAAATCCGACTTTTCCAAAAGTTGGGTCGAGCAAGATCGGCTGACTATAGGGAAAAGTCGGGGTCGTCCCGAAACACGAAACCCAATGTAAGTCAATGGGGAATAAAAGTCGGCAGTGAGAGGAGGACAGGAAACACACCTACTGTGCCCATTTAAATGCCAAAAGCATCAATTCTCCTTACTTAAGCTTGTCAACCTTAATTAACTTCATAATACAAGTTACGCACTGAAAAATGGGGGTTATTTGGCTAATGTTGTGGGGGGGGAGGGCTGGCTCCAGGTTTTCATGTGCCCTGGGCGAAAGAGCGACCCTTTAACACATACCACAACTCATCATGCTCCGATAGGGCAGAGAAATAGCGGTATAGTACAATGAAAAATACTTCACTTTTTACATCTCATGACAAGGCCCATCTATTTCTCCATACAGAATCATTGGTCCCATATAATGTTTGAAACAGTATATGATGAGCTCCACATAATGCTACAGTATATGTTGGTCCCCATGGATGAAGCTCCACTGTCTTATGGGCCCAAATAATGCTCCAAACATAATGGGCCCCATTTCTAATGCTCTAGTGTATAATGGGCCCTGTAAATGCTGCTCCATTGTCTGATGTCCACCTTTGGAATGTTCCAGTGTATGGTGGGCCCCATCTATCATTCTCCAGAGTATAGTGCTCCCCAAAAATTGCTGTCCCAACATTGAAAACAATGAAATAAGTCTCCTCACTAGGGAATCCCTGTACTAGTCTGGACTCCTCGACGTTCCCATCTTCCATCTCACTGCACAGTATTTCAACCTTGCAAGTGCTGTGATCCTGAGCAAGCGGGGGGGTCCACTCGTTGGCGACGGCACTGGCACAGGGCCCCTGATAGTACGGTGGTGTGTCTGATGGCGGGTGGGCCGAACATGCACTTTCATCTGCAGCTTCCTCTTTGTCACCGTGTAAGATGGAACTGTATATGGGAAGGGTAACCTGAGTTTCATCAGGGTCAGATTCAGGCCGTGTAGCGTGCGAGGGGAATGTAGTAGTCTGGGTCAATGTACCAGCAGATTCATCGAGCAGTGGCTGGGCATCAGTGCACTTGTGTCACCCCCAGGTGTACGGTCGCCACAGTGGCATTACCTTCCTCCTAGGGAGTGTGATGTCATGCTTGGGAGCAACGAAGGATCTCTCTAGCAGGTTAACTGATTGGGCGGCGTTATTCCCACGAGTCATGACCCTAAAACAGCGTTCATGAAGGCAAAGTGTTTGTTTTACGTGGGCAGTATGGTTGCAAAGCTGAACCTTAAAGGAATGTCCAGAAGGGCACCACCAGGAGTGGAGCCTATGGTTTAATTCGACTCCACCTGGGAAACCTCAACCATGCCAGCTACAGAAAAGATGCACACATTGCAAGCTTAATTCCGTTAACGAACGAGACTCCGTCATGCCCCGCGGTCCGAGTCCGGCTTACTAGAGGGACACGTGAGGCTCTGGCACATGAGATTGGCCAATAACTGGTGTGTCATGCCCTTACATATCCGTGGCTGCATGTGCGCTACACTGAAAAGGCCAGCGTTTGTCGCTTACAGGTGCAGATAACCTGCTGAACAACGTTAGTGATGGGGATCTGTGATTACAATTATTACCCGCGAACGATGATTTCCCAGTAAGTGCAGGTCAACCGCAGTTCCGGAATTAGGCCTAACCGTCATTCCTGAAAAAATGAAAAACTTACGTGTGCAAACCACAGGTGCTGTAGCTTGCATCACAGCTCGCCAGCCGTTCTCAGGCCCAGTATGGATTACACGTGATTGCACAAAGGTGAGAAAGGGTACTGTATCCCCGGATAACATGTATGGATAGCATAGTGTACACATTCAAAATATATGTCTATACATCAGGAGGCAGGCTCAGACGGTGTTAGGCCCAGTATGGATTGCACGTGATTGCACAAAGGTGAGAAAGGGTACCGTATCCCCGGATAACATGTATGGATAGCATAGTGTACACATTCAAAATATATGTCTATACATCAGGAGGCAGGCTCAGACGGTGTCAGGCACAGTATGGATTTGACGGCCCAGACTACACAGCGGAGGAGCAGGGAGAGGTAAAGATTGCAAATGCTGGGGCCCTGCCCAAGCAAGGGGGGCCCACTCGTGGGCGTCGGTACTGGCACTGGGCCCATCATAGTACGGCGGTGTGTCTGACGGTGGGTGTGCACCACCACCGTCAGAGACACTTGATTGCACTATGAGGGACCCTGTGCCAGTGCCCGCGCCCAAGAGTCGGCCTACCCACCTGTCCAGGGCAACGGCACTCGCACGGTGTCGTGCGCTAGGTGGTGACCCCAGCCATGGGGGCGGAGGCAGCACAGTTAGGGAGTTTTAGAAAGTGGCATATGTTGATGTTGGACATTCAGCTGATGCAAAAGGCGAAATAGGTCAAGTCCCAGGAAGAGATGGACCAAAGCAAGCCATTTTTCTGTCACCCTATGTGTCATCAGGGGAAGGTGGGACAAAATCCTTGGAAGCCCATGCATGGTTCATTTTAATGAAGGTTAGATCATCCACATTTTGGGTTGACAGACGGGTCCTTTTTTCTGTCAGGATTGATCCAGCTGCACTGAAGACTCTTTCTGATAGCACACTTGCTGCTGGGCAAGCGAGCTCCTGTAAGGCATATTGTGCCAATTCAGGCCAGGTGTCCAGTTTAGCGGCCCAATAGTCAAAGGGGAATGACCTGTGTGGGAGAACATCGATATGGGAGGAAAAGTAGTTTGTAACCATAGTTGACAACTGCTGTCTCCTGTCACTTTCCATCGATGCAGTATTACCAGTTGTGTGAGCGGTACTTGAAAAATCAGTCCACAACATTGTCATGAAACCCCTGTCTCCAACGCCACTTCTGCTGTGTGCACCACGAACACCTCTGACAAGCTGTCCCCGGCCCGTACGGCTCGTATGAGAACCATCACCGCTGCTGTGTGCTGGGAATGCCTCAAGCAACCGATTTATCAGAGTTGCTTGTTTATTAGCCAATATTAGGTCAAGGTTCTCCTGTGGCATGATGTTTTGTAATTTGCCTTTATAGCGTGGATCCAGGATGCTGGCCAACCAGTAGTCGTCATCGTTCATCATTTTGGCAATGCAGGGGTCCCTTTTTAGGATCTGCAAGGCATAATCTGACATGTGGGCCAATGTTCCCGGTGTCAATGATGCACTGCGAGTGCTGGTTGGAGGAGCACTTTCTGGCAAATCCACATCCCTCCAGTCACGCACAAACCCTGTACCAGACCTTGCCACGCCAACATTTTCACTTGCCCCACGAGATGCATCCTCCTCCCCTAAGTAATCATCCCCATCATCATCCTCCTCCTCCTCTTCTTCCTCCACCTCATCCAGGAGAGGTCCCTGAGCAGACAATGACTGAATGTCATCAAGGATTCCCTCCTCGTCAACATTGGCTGCAGACGCCTGGTCCTTAAGGTGCGTCAAAGTTTGCATGAGCAGACGCATAAGTGGGATGCTCATGCTTAGGATGGCGTTGTCTGCGCTTACCAGCCGTGTGCATTCCTCAAAACACTGAAGGACTTTACAGAGGTCTTTCAGCTTCGACCACTGCACACCTGTCAACTCCATGTCTGCTCTCAAAGTGCCTGGCCATGTATCCTCCCACAAATGCATTATGGCCTGCCTCTGCTCGCACAGCCGCTCAACCATGTGCAGGGTGGAGTTCCACCTTGTTGCAATGTCGATAATGAGGCGGTGGTTGGGAAGGTGGAGCAATCGCTGCAGCTTCTGCATACGAATGGAGTGTACAGGCGACCGGCGGATGTGCGCTGTGAGAATCATGTGGGAATAGTGGATGAGGGCAGGTATAGCTCGCCCAGATTCGTTTCCTATGTGGCCTAGTCTGGTCAGTATCGCACCTGGTTTCTACTGAATAATGGGAGGCGGATATAAAAGGATGCCAGGTGGTTGTGTGAGTGTCTCACCCTGGGAACACAGAGAGCCTGTCTGTGTGAGAGACACACGTGAGTGAAAGCAGTGCCCATTGCAACTGTGGTTTGGCTGGATGGGAGAAGCCCGCCAGTTGGTAGTTAGGTTGTACTTTGTTTAGTTAGTGCCGGACAGGCAAGGATTTGTTTTATGTTTTATTTGTTTATGCATTGCTTTCACCATTAATAAACCTGACCCAGTGTCAGTTATACCCGAATCTCAGCTCTGCGCCTGAGTTTCATGCTGAACGCATGTGACCTTTGACCCCAGCAAAGGCGATCCCGGAGTTTTTTATCACATTGTGGTGGAGAACGTGGGCATCACGTTGCAAGCATGAGCATGGAGGACGTGGTGAAAGCGCTGGTACAGTCCACCGCCGTCCAGCAAGAAGCTAATCGGGTGATGATGGCCCAGCTGAAGGAGTTGGTGGACATGACAGCTACCGATCGTTCGCTTGTCCAGCAGGTGGCGCAGCGCCTGGCAAGCCTACATGAGGTTAACCTGGAAGCCGAGTCGAGAGTGATTCACGTGAGTCGGTACTGGCAGAAGATGACAACCGAAGATGACGTCGAGGCATACCTGACCACGTTTGAACGGACGGCGGTGCGAGAAAAATGGCCGAAGGCACGATAGGCCGGCCTGATTGCCCTGTTTCTTTCCGGTGAGGCCCAAAAGGCTTATTATGACTTAGAGCCTGAAGCTGCGCAGGATTTTGACAAACTGAAAGCCGAGATCTTGGCCCGGCTGGGAGTGACGACCGCTGTCCGTGCACAGAGAGTGCATCAATGGACTTTTCAGCCGGATAAACCACCGCGGTCACAGATGTTCGACCTGATCCACGTGACGAAGAAGTAGCTACAACCCGAGGTGCTGACAGCGCCAGAGATAATCCAGAGAGTCATCATGGACAAGTACCTGAGAGCTCTACCGCCAGCCCTGAGGAAGTGGGTAAGCCATGGAAATCCTACGACGGCAGATCAACTGGTGAATCTGGTTGAACGTTACTCCGTGGTGGAAGGACTCCGAGACGACGCTACCCCACCTCGTTCTTCATCGTCTCCACGTGGAACCGGTAAGACTGTTCCAGGGAGTAGGGGAGATGGAAAAATCCCTAAGACAGTGGGGGAGGAAAACGGGACTGCCCGCACTGCGAGGCCGAGAGTAACGAACTATGGTCTAAGCAAGGGGCCCGTTAGGTGTTTCCGCTGCCAAGAGATGGGACATATTGCTGCGAACTGTCCGGTCACTACTGAACCCATGCAGTGCGACGTCACAGACTCTAAAAACCGCATGTCTATGGTTGCACGGGTAGTGTGTGTGAATGCCGGTCAAAAGGATGTGGAAAAACACTTGTGTGATTTAACTGTTGATGGCAAAAATGTGGTGGCATTGTTAGACTCGGGAAGTGTGGTGACTCTGGTGAAGGCCAGTCTGGTGTCAGCCCCGACTGGACCATCAGACAAATTTTCTGTAACGTGTGTGCATGGAGACACCTGTTCGTACCTCACCACGGTCATATGCATTACTACTTCCTATGGGTCTGTGCAACATAAAGTGGGACTCGTCCCGGCGTTATTGCATGATGTTATCCTGGGCCGGGATTTTCCCCACTTCTGGCAATTGTGGGAGAATCAGTTGATGCCCTCGGGTAATAGTATACATGATTCTTCTCCCAGGGCGCGTGTGGGTCCCGAACCCCTGGAAGAGGTCTCCCCGGAAGACTCGGGGGAAGAGTCTGCGGGAAATGACCTGCAGTTCCCGTTTTCAGTCATGGCGGGTGATACGGAGGAGACCGGGGAAGAGGAGGAGGCCGACAGCCGTCCACCTCCCCGTTTACCGGATTTAGAAGTTCAGAAAGATGACTTCCAAAGCGAGCAAATAAAGGATCCTACCCTTTCTCAGGCTAGGACAAATGTAAAAGTGATAAATGGGGTACCCGTAGAACCTGGCTCTAGGCTGGCATATCCTTACATGGTTCTGGAGAATGATTTACTCTATCAGATAGAGAAAAAGGGGGTAAGACCTGGTGCAACTATTAGTCGTGCCAAAACCCTCCCGGCGGCAGGTGCTGGACCTGGCCCACGGACATGTGATGGGAGGTCACCTGGGTGTCCAGAAAACCACCGAAAGGATATTACACTGTTTTGTTTGGCCAGGATTGCATCACGATGTTCGTGTATATTGTGAGTCTTGTCCTGACTGCCAAGCCTCTGCACCTAAGCCCCGGTTCTGTAGCCCTTTGGTACCCCTACCTATTATTGAAGTCCTGTTTGAGAGGATTGGGATGGATTTAGTTGGGCCCCTTCCACGGTCTGCACGTGGACACCAACATATCCTGGTCATCTTGGATTATGCCACTCGTTACCCGGAGGCCATACCTTTGCGTAACACGGCCACCAAGACGATTGCCAAAGAACTGGTGCATGTGTTTAGTCGGGTCGGTATACCAAAACAGATACTCACCGACCAGGGGACCCCCTTTATGTCCAGGGTAATGAAGGAGCTCTGCCGATTGTTACAAATCGAGCCGTTACGCACATCCGTGTATCACCCTCAAACAGACGGGTTGGTCGAACGGTTCAATAAAACTCTGAAGCAGATGCTGAGAAAGGCGATAGACAAGGATGGGAAGAACTGGGACTATTTACTTCCGTATTTGCTTTTTGCCATCAGGGAAGTGCCCCAGTCTTCCACGGGATTCTCGCCTTTCGAGTTATTGTACGCCCGACGTCCTAGCGGACTGTTAGACGTTGCAAAAGAAACCTGGGAGGGTCAAGTCACTCCGTTTAAAACGGTGATAGATCACGTCACACAAATGCAGGACCGTATTGCGGCTGTTATGCCTATCGTCAAAGAACACATGATGCAGGCTCAAGGAGCCCAAAAAAGAATCTATGATAGGGGCGCCAAGATCCGTACGTTTGTACCCGGAGATAGGGTGTTGATCCTGGTCCCCACGGTGGACAGTAAAGTTCCTGGCAAAGTGGCAGGGCCCCTTTGAGATTAAGGAAAGAGTTGGTGTAGTAAACTACAAAGTAAACCAGGCAGGTAAACGGAAACCTGAACAGATTTATCATGTAAATCTGATAAAACCCTGGAAAGATTGGTCTGCCTTGTCAGCGGAACTGGCCCGTCCCGTCTGCTTGCATACCGTACCGGAGGTACGCGTTGCAGAGACTCTCTCGGAGCGGCAAAAGACTGAGGTCAGGCAGTTTCTACTTCACAACCAAAAGTTTTTCTCAGGAAAACCCGGGCAGACTATGCTAATAAAACATGACATCGTAACGGAACCTGGTGTCACGGTTCACGTGAAACCCTACAGAATTCCAGAAGCTCGCCGTGAAGCCGTTTCCCGAGAAGTGAAGGCAATGTTAGAGTTAGGTGTCATTGAGGAATCGCACAGTGCTTGGTCCAGACTGATTGTGTTAATTCCTAAACCAGATGGCACAATCCGGTTCTGCAATGACTTCAGGAAACTGAATGCGGTCTCAAAATTTGATGCCTATCCTATGCCCCGGGTCGACGAGTTAATAGATCGGTTAGGAAAAGCCCGGTATATTACGACCCTAGACCTAACAAAGGGGTATTGGCAGATCCCGTTGGCGGAGGCTGCCAGAGAAAAGACGGCATTTGCTACGCCAGAAGGTCTATTTCAGTATATGTATATGCCGTTTGGACTGCACGGAGCACCGGCGACCTTCCAGAGACTGATGGATCGAATCCTGAGGCCGCATAGGCAGTACGCTTCGGCCTATTTGGATGACATTGTCATTTACAGCTTGGACTGGGAGACTCATCTCCAGAAAGTACAAGCTGTGATTGACGACCTGTGGAAGGCAGGTCTAACCGCGAACCCCAAGAAATGTCATATCGGGCTAGAAGAAGCCCGGTCTTTGGGGTATGTAATTGGGAGGGGTGTTGTTAAACCCCAGGTTGATAAGATTCAGGCGGTTCAGGATTGGCCACAACCTGTCAACAAGAAGCAGGTGCAAGCCTTCCTGGGGATCGCCGGCTATTATCGCCGGTTCATACCCAATTTTGCAGCCATCGCTACCCCCCTGACGGATCTTACAAAAGGAAAAGACTCCGTCATGATTAAATGGAGTTTAGCGGCTGAAGAAGCCTTCCATAGCCTAAAACGGGCACTTTGCTCTCAGCCCGTACTGGTGACTCCGGACTTCCGCAGCGAGTTTGTGGTACAAACGGATGTCTCTGATACCAGTATCGGGGCCGTACTCTCTTAAGTGAGGGACGGAGTGGAACACCCAGTCCTCTATCTCAGCAGGAAGCTGAATAAACACGAGCAAAGGTATGCAGTCATAGAAAAAGAGTGCCTCGCCATTAAGTGGGCTCTAGAGGCCCTCAAATATTACCTGGTGGGCCGAAAGTTCAGGCTGATCACTGACCATGCCCCTCTCAAGTGGATGCACTTGAACAAGGAACAGAATAGCCGGGTGACCCGGTGGTTCCTTGCCCTGCAGGCCTACACTTTTACGGTGGAGCACCGCCCAGGGGTACAGATGGTGAATGCAGATGCCCTGTCCCGAGTGCACTGTTTGGCGGGTGTCATTGCTCGACCGGAGTGGTCTGAGCAGAGGGGGGGATATGTGAGAATCATGTGGGAATAGTGGATGAGGGCAGGTATAGCTCGCCCAGATTCCTTTCCTATGTGGCCTAGTCTGGTCAGTATCGCACCTGGTTTCTAATGAATAATGGGAGGCGGATATAAAAGGATGCCAGGTGGTTGTGTGAGTGTCTCACCCTGGAAACACAGAGAGCCTGTCTGTGTGAGAGACACACGTGAGTGAAAGCAGTGCCCATTGCAACTGTGGTTTGGCTGGACGGGAGAAGCCCGCCAGTTGGTAGTTAGGTTGTACTTTGTTTAGTTAGTGCCGGACAGGCAAGGATTTGTTTTATGTTTTATTTCTTTATGCATTGCTTTCACCATTAATAAACCTGACCCAGTGTCAGTTATACCCGAATCTCAGCTCTGCGCCTGAGTTTCATGCTGAATGCACGTGACCTTTGACCCCAGCAAAGGCGATCCCGGAGTGTTTTATCACAGCTCGCACAGTCTTCGCACCTTCTGGAGCAGGGCTGTTAACTCCGGATAATTTTTGAGGAAGCACTGCACCACCAGGTTCAAGGTGTGAGCCAAGCAAGGTATGTGGCTGAGTTTTGAAAGGGCTATGGCTGCCACAAAATTACGGCCGTTATCACTAACTACCTTGCCTGCCTCAAGATGTACACTGCCCAGCCATGACTCAGTTTGTCGCTGAAAGTACTCGGCCAGCACCTCGGCGGTGTGTCTGT
The DNA here is from genome assembly GCF_039654945.1 of Dendrobates tinctorius. Lineage (NCBI taxonomy): Eukaryota > Metazoa > Chordata > Amphibia > Anura > Dendrobatidae > Dendrobates > Dendrobates tinctorius. The sequence continues at coordinate 2,026,569 of NW_027361776.1, read as the reverse complement.
CGCCCAAACACATCATCTGCAACACAGCCTGCTGACGCTTTCCACTAGCTGCTCGATAGGGGGACACCTCGTGTGCAACAGTGGCAGCTGCAGATGGAGTGCTTGTACGACTGCGCTCTGTGGACGAGCTTTCGCTTCTGGAGGAGGAGGATGAGGAGGAGGGTCGAACGCCTACAGCCAACTGTTTCCTATACCGTGGGCTAGGCAGCACTGTCCCACCACCGCTGTCCCCTGTGGACCCTGCATCCACCACATTAACCCAGTGTGCAGTGATGGACACGTAACGGCCCTGGCCATGCCGACTGGACCATGCATCAGTTGTGAGGTGCACCTTTCCACTCACTGACTGCTTGAGTGCATGGACAATGCGGTCTTTCACATGATGGTGGAGGGCTGGGATGGCTTTGCGAGAGAAGAAGTGGCGACTGGGTAGGTCATAGCGTGGTACTGCATAGGCCATGAGTTCGCGGAAAGCTGCGCTTTCCACCAACCGATAGGGCATCATCTCAAACGAGATTAGTTTGGCAATGTGGGCGTTCAAACCCAGTGTACGCGGATGAGAGACTGAGTACTTTCTTGACCTACTCAGTGTCTGGGAGGGTGAGCTGGACTTTAGAGCTGCATATGGTGGAAGTAGCGGTGGACAGGGCGGACTGAGAGAGGGTTGATGATAGTGATGGAGTTGGTGTTCTTTCTGATGGCCTAGATTCAGTATTTTGTTGATATAACAGTGGGATTCCCTGACTGCTGTGGCCTTGCAACGACACCTCAACATTTGCTGCTGTGCTGACCGGTGGGCTTACAGTGGGGGAAACAATGTAGCATTGCTGACTACCTTCTTTGTGATCAGTTGCACATGTGGTACTTGAGGTTTGGTGTTGTGTCCACGCTTGCAAGTGCATGGTGGTTAAATGTCTAAGCATGCAACTGGTATTCAAATTTTTCAGATTTTTCCCTTGGCTAAAGGTCTTTGCGCACTTCTTACAGATAACCTTGGCCTGATCATGAGGATTTTGTTCAAAAAAGTGCCACACTGCACTCTTCCTACTTTGGCAGACATTTTGCGGCCTATCACGCTGTGATATTTTGACCCTCTGGACCAGAGGTCCCCAATGTTAGTCCTCGAGGGCTGAACCAGTGCAGGTTTTCAGGATCTCCTTAGTATTGCACATTAGGTAATGATTCCAATCCATGTGCAATAGTAAGGAAATCCTGAAAACCTGCACTGGTTCAGCCCTCGAGGACTGACATTGGGGACCTCTGCTCTGGACAAACTGTCCAGCAACTCTTTTGATTTTTGGAACCTGTCTTTGGAGTGCTCCGTGCCTGCCAGATAACAGCTGTTGCGATGTCGATGTCTGCTGTGGATGCTCCTCATCTGAGCTATTGGAAGCAGCACCCTCTTCCCCCAATGGATGCCAATCTGGGTCAACAACTGGGTCATCCATCACCTCCTCCTCAATGTCATGTGCACCTTCCTCTGTGTCACCGTGTATGGTGGTATAGTGTGCGGGAAGGGGCACCTGAGTCTCATCAGGGTCAGAATATGGCTCTGTACACTGCGAGGACAATGTAGTGCTCTGAGTGAATGTACCAGCAGAATCATCTATCAGTGGCTGTGCATCAGTGCACTCCATGTCAGATTCATCTTGGCCTGGGTAATTCACCATTTCACTTGATAATCCAGGCATGGTATGTGAAAACAGCTCCATGGAGTAATCAGTAGTATGGCCTGCGTCATCCTTCAATCTTGGTTGGGGTGAAGGACACAAGGAAAGGTGTGGTTCATGAACATGAGCCTCCAATGATGACTCAGTGCTTTTACTTTTTACAACTGAAGAAGAGGAGGTGATAGAGCTGGAGGCTGAGTCAGCAATGTAAGCCAAAACTTTTTCCTGCAGCTCTGGCTTTAAAAGCGGTTTGCCAACTCCTAGAAAAGAAAGCCTTCGAGGCCTTGTGGAGCCAGATGATGACGCAGGCTCAACACCTCCTGCATTCGGTCCTATTTTGCTTTTGCCACTACCATCAGATCCACCACCAACACCATCATTACCAGCTGCCAACCCCCGCCCAATTCCACGGCCTCTTCCACCAGCCTTCCTCATTTTTGGTAGAAATGTAGACAAAATCCAACAAACTATATGTAAAACAAGGTACAAGGTGTCTATAGGACAGGGGAGATTTTGAATTTCTGCACACACTTGTGGACACTGGACACTTATGGATTGTGTGAGGCCCACTGAATATCAGAGCGCTATGTCACAGGCTCGATGGCACAGGTGTGAAAAAAGTGACTACAGGATCACGGAGATTTTGAATTTCTGCACACACTTGTGGACACTGGACACTTATGGATTGTGTGAGGCCCACTGAATATCAGAGCGCTTTGTCACAGGCTCGATGGCACAGGTGTGAAAAAAGTGACTACAGGATCATGGAGATTTTGAATTTCTGCACACACTAGTGGACACTGGACACTTTTGGATTGTGTGAGGCCCACTGAATATCACAGCGCTATGTCACAGGCAGAAATTGGCTAGTGTATCACAAACTACAAGGTGTATATAGAATTGGGCAGAATAGGAATCTCCCTAGAGTGTAGGTCTGTAAGAACGGAACAAGTCCTCCACTTATCCTTCCACAGTGACACAGATAGCTTCACTGTGGCCGTGATAACAGCCGTTACACGGTACTGAGAGGAGCGTGCACGTACACGGCTGTCCGGTGTACGTAATATTGTCAAGCTAAGTGTTTTTTAAGTATACGGACTGACACACGCTGTCTCTCTATAGTTTTGAATGTGATCAAACAGCAAATATATTTAACTGTTTGAAAGCTAGACAAAACTAGAAGGTGCAGGTCTGTAAGAACGGAACATGTCCTCGACTTAATCTCACAGAGTGACACACAGATAGCTTCACTGTGGCTGTGATAACAGCCGTTACACGGTACTGTGTGAGGAGTGTGCACCGCTGTATAGTGTGAAAAAATGCACGCTCAGTACCTCAGCAGGACTAAAAAAAAATTGGGATTGCTTTTAAAGAAGCAGTTTGCAGAGCAGTGGGTAAACAGCAATGCAGTCATCAGGAAGCCTTAGAAGGCAGCCTAACAACCAACACCGCTGATCCACCAAAATATAGCCTCCCCTTGCACTGCACACACAGTGACTGGTGTGTTGTACAGGCAAAATCGCTAGCAGCAGAAGCAGTTTTTTTTTCTTCTTCCCTGCCTAACGCTCTCCCTACAGAATCAGCAGCAGCAACCTCTCCCTATGCTAAGATCGGCAGAAGTAAGATGGCGGTCGGCGTGCACGCCCTTTTATACCCCCTGTGACGCCCACCAAAGCAAGCCAATCACTTGCATGCCCTTCTGAAAGATGGTGGTGACCCCTGCCTATGTCATCACGTTGCCCACAGTGTCCGTGGATCCTGATTGGCTGAAAAAGAGTGCAAAGCAAACTTATGAAATGCGACTTTGGCGCGTAAGTCGCCGACCTCGTGGCCGACCTCATCCTAGGGTCGGGTTTCGTTTCATGAAACCCGACTTTGCCAAAAGTCGGCGACTTTTGAAATTTTTCGACCTGTTTCGCTCAACTCTAGACAGGACTAAACTGGAGGCCAGAGCTCAGAGCAGAGAGGATCACCAGCAACCCATCAGGGCGTTGGCGGCCTTATATCCACTCAGAGATTCCGGATGTCCAATCACACTCCACCTGTTCAGATGACAGGTTTTTCCCATCCAAATCAATTTCACTACCTCCTTTCACCAGCAGAGGGAGTTCATCGGACATCAAAGGTGAAGGAGAAAATGAGCTCATAACAGTCTGCCTCCACATTCAAAAACCATCAGGCCTCTGCCTGCTCCATGCTTGATCCTCAGCAGACAGGTAGGGAGGTTGGTATGCACACTCGTTGGTTACAATACCCAGCATCAGGAGAGATAAGGTTTCCAAAAACAGACTGAATTGAAACCAGTTGTCTTTTGAAAGCAATATTTGAATGCTTTTTACAACTTTTGTTGCTCTGCATTAATTTTTTTTCTTGGTCCAAGATGCACATTTCAAATGCCAAATGCATGTGGCTTGATTTAACCTGACCAACTCTGCTACATTAAGTACTCACCTATATATGGAAGGCATTGAATTGTATTCACACTGCAATTTAAATCACCTATCTTGGCTCTTGCTATTTGGTTGGTACAGGTGTCATTAGCTGCAGTAATGTGTTTAGCTTTGGATGGATACATTTCTGCACACCCACCTACTACAAGACCTTCAGCGCCTTGCCCTCATTACTTCTTGCCTTGATTCAAGTATCCAATGTGTAGTTAAGTTATTAAATTTCTACCAGATTCCTGACGCTTATGAATTCTTTAGAGAAACATTGTCTCCCCCTTGAGGCCCTCCAACTTCTAAATTTTGGATATATGTATTCTATGACATTGGTCTGGTGTGTTGTTTGCATCAGCGGCCTACCTAACCACCTACCTACCTTCACCTGTCTGAGTATCCTATTTACTTACAGCAGCCAGGTTTGTCACAATGGAACAATTGGAACCCGTGTCACATTGGGCGGCCCAGACTGTCTTCTAGCTGTGCGGCAGCAGCCAGCTTCAGTCTGCTGAGGAAGCCTCAGCAGACAGGTAGGGAGGGGTGTATGCACGCTTGTTGGTTACTATACCCAGCATCAGGAGAGATAAGGTTTCCAAAAACAGACTGAATTGAATTGAAACCAAAGCAAGTTGTCTTTTCAAAGCAATATTTGAATGCTTTTTGCAACTTTGGTTGCTCTGCATTCATTTTTTCTTTGGTAGGTACAGGTGTGATAAGGTGCAGTGTACTCCCAGATGGCTCTTCCCCCTTCAAGTTTTGGGTCTCTAAGCTGGATACATGGCCAGAGCTTAGCCAATATGCATTGGAGGTGCTGGCTTGCCCTGCTGCCAGTGTATTATCGAAACACGTCTTTAGTGCCGCAGGTGGTGTACTAACAGACCGTCGCACGCGACTATCCTCCGATAACGTTGACCGGCTTATTTTTCTGAAAATGAACAAGGCCTGGATCTCGCCAGAATTTGCCAGTCCTCTTCCAGAATAAATAATTGGTTGGCAACAGTATCCAGGTCTCCTGTTGTGTTCATGTTTCTACCACCTGAACTGTAATCCCTGGGCTTCAACACAGCCAGTTGTTGCTAAGAAGTGCCGTCTGCACAGAGAAAAACACTAGCTCCTGTGTTAGTGGGGTTCAGTAACGCCAGCTGCTCCCCTGCTGTGTGGACGGCAATATCTCCTGCTGACTCCACATGCAAACTAGATCATATTTTCTACTTGCACCAAGTAGGTCTCAGCCTGCGCCATGATTGATCCTGGGCTTCAACACAGCCAGTTGTTGCTAAGAAGTGCCATCTGCACAAAGAAAAATACTAGCTCCTGTGTTTGTGGGGTCCAGTAACGCCAGCTGCTCCCTTGCTGTGTGGACGGCAAAGTCTCCTGCTCCCTCCAAAATCACACTACATCAGCTTTTCAACTTGCTCCATGTAGGCCTCAGCATACACCATGATTCACACTGGGCTTCAACACAGCCAGTTGTTGATCAGAAGTGCCATCTACACAGAGAAAAACACATACTCCAGTGTTAGTCGGGTGCAGTAATGCCAGCTGCTCCCCTGCTGTGTGTACGGCAATGTCTACTGCTGCCTCTACATTCAGACTACAACTGAATTTTAACCGTGCTCCAATTAGGCCTCTGGCTTCAGTGTCTCTAGTATTTACCCTGGCGTCCAACACCGCCAGTTGCTGCTCAAAAGTGCAGTCTGCACAATCAGCTAGTAGTGGGAATGTGGACAGAGCAGAAGACATTGCCGGACACATATCAGGGGATCAACTGACGTTACAGAACACCAGTAACACAGGAACAAGTGTTCATTCTGCAAACTGCACTTTTGAGCAGCAACTGGTGGTCTACAGTAGTAGTCTACAACCGATATTAAACTTGATGAAATTAGGCCTCAGCCTACACCCTGATTGACCCTGGGCTCCAACATCGCCAGTTGCTGCTGACAAGTGTCTTTGGCATGGGTACCCTCTCCTGCCCATCCTGGTTCCAGCACGCCTGCTGTTTCCAGGTAGTGTCAACGTCACTTTGCCAACAAAACATTTTCCTGTCGTGTTGCGGCCGGGTTAGCCGAGTCTATGGTGCCTGCAGTTTAGGTCCTTCCTATGTGGGCTGCGGGTTCTGGTAATAAAGGCTGGTTCCATAGTGCCAATAGGACAAGCCCCCCTGTAAGGACTGTGGGTTTCGGTAGCTGCGGCCGGCTCGCAGCCTTGCAACTTTGTTTTTCATGGGTACCTTCTGCTACCCATCTGGGTTCCAGCACCGTCAGCTGGTTCCAGGCAGAGCCTTTGGCCTAGGTGCCTCCCTCTCTGTATCCGAGTTCCAGCAACGTCTGCTGGTCCTTGGTAGTGCTTTCTAGCACAGGTACCTCCGGCTTAGTAACCTGGTTCCAGCACCGTCAGCTGGTTCTCGGCTGTGTCTTTGGCACGGGTACTACCTCCTGCCCATCCTGGTTCCAGCACACCTGCTGTTTCCAGGTAGTGTCAATATCACTTTGCCAACAAAACGTTGTCCTGTCATGTTGCGGTCGGGTTAGCCGATTCTATGGTGCCTGCAGTTTAGGTGCTTCGTATGTGGGCCGTGGGTTCTTGTAATAAAGGCTGGTTCCATAATGCCAATAGGACAAACACACCCTGTAAGGACTGTGAGTTTCGGTAACTGCGGCCGGCTCACGGCCTTGCAACTTTGTTTTTCATGGGTACCTTCTGCTACCCATCCGGGTTCCAGCACAGTCAGCTGGTTCCAGCCAGAGCCTTTGGCCTAGGTGCCTCCATCTCGGTATCCGAGTTCCAGCAACGTATGCTGGTCCTTGATAGTGCTTTCTAGCACAGGTACCTCCTGCTTAGTAACCGTGTTCCAGCACCGTCAGTTGGTCCTCGGTAGTGCCATTTACTCTTGTTCCTTCTGCTGCCCCTCCGGGTTCCAGCACCGTCAGCTGGTTCCAGGCAGAGCCTTTGGCCTAGGTGCCTCCTTCTTGGTATCCGAGTTCCAGTAACGTCTGCTGGTCCTTGGCAATGCTTTTTAGCACAGGTACCTTCTGCTTAGTAACCATGATCCAGCACCGTCAGCTGGTCCTCGGTAGTGCCATTGGCTCTTGTTCCTTCTGCTGCCCCTCTGGGTTCCAGCACAGTCAGCTGGTTCTCGGCTGTGTCTTTGGCATGGGTACTCCCTCCGGCCCAGCCTGGTTCCAGCATGCCAGCTGTTTCCGGGAAATGTCAATGTCACTTTGTCACCAATACGTTGTCCTGTCATGTTGCGGTCGGGTTAGCCGAGTCTATGGTGCCTGCAGTTTAGGTGCTTTCTATGTGAGCTGTGGGTTCTGGTAATAAAGCCTTTTTCCATAATGCCAATAGGACAAGGGGTTAGGACTGTGGGTTTCGGTAACTGCGGCTGGCTCGCGGCCTTGCAACTTTGTTTTTCATGGGTACCTCCTGCTACCCCTCCAGGTTCCAGCACCATCAGCTGGTTCCAGGCAGAGCCTTTGGCCTAGGTTCCTCCTTCTCGGTATCAGAGTTCCAGCAATGTCTGCTGGTACTTGGTAGTGCTTTCCAGCACAGGTACCTCTTGCTTAGTAACCGGGTTCCAGCACCGTCAGCTGGTCCCCGGTAGTGCCATTGGCTCTTGTTCCTTCTGCTGCCCTTCCGGGTTCCAGCACCGTCAGCTGGTTCCAGGCAGAGCCTTTGGTTTGGGGCCTCCTTCTCGGTATCCAAGTTCCAGCAATGTCTGCTGTTACTTGGTAGTGATTTCTAGCACCGGTACCTCCTGCTTAGTGACCGGGTTCCAGCACCGTCAGCTGGTCCTCGGTAGTGCCATTGGCTCTTGTTCCTTCTGCTGCCCTTCCGGGTTCCAGCACCGTCAGCTGGTTCTCGCTAGTACCATTTGCTCTTGCAGCTTCTGCTGCCCTTCCGGATTCCAGCACCATCAGCTGGTTCCAGGCAGAGCCTTTGGCCTAGGTGCCTCCTTCTCGGTATCCAAGTTCCAGCAACGTCTTCTGGTACTTGGTAGTGCTTTCTAGCACAGGTACCTCCTGCTTAGTAACCAGGTTCCAGCACCGTCAGTTGGTCCTCAGTAGTGCCATTAGCTCTTGTTCCTTCTGCTGCCCTTCTGGGTTCCAGCACCGTCAGCTGGTTCTCGCTAGTTCCTTTTGCTCTTGCAGCTTCTGCTGCCCTTCCAGGTACCAGCACCGTCAGCTGGTTCCAGGCAGTGCCTTTGGCCTACATGCCTCCTTCTCGGCATCCGAGTTCCAGCAATGTCTGCTGGTCCTTGGTAGTGCTTTCTAGCACAGGTACCTCCTGCTTAGTAACCGGCTTCCAGCACCGTCAGCTAGTCCTCGGTAGTGCCATTGGCTCTTGTTCCTTCTGCTGCCCTTCCGGGTTCCAGCACCATCAGCTGGTCCTCGCTAGTTCCATTGGCTCTTGCAGCTTCGGCTACCCATCCGGATTCCAGCACCGTCAGCTGGTTCTCGACAGTTCCTCAGCCTTCTTGTACCTTCTGCTACATTTTCAAGTTCAAGCTTTTGGAAATGTTTTTGTTTATTATCACTCTGGATCTCCCTGAAGACGACGACCTGGAAGACTACCCCGAAGACCAAAAAGATGACCCTGAAGATGACCAAGAGGACAAAGAACATGAAGACAACCACCAAGATACAGAACAACAAGAGACAGAAGACCAAGAAGCAGAAGAACAAGAAGCAGAAGACCAAGAAGCAGAAGAAGAAAAAGCAGAAGAAAAAGCAGAAGAACATTGAGCATAAGACTAGAGTTGAGCAAAACGGGTCAAAAAATTTCAAAAGTCGCCGACTTTTGGCAAAGTCGGGTTTCATGAAACGAAACCCGACCCTAGGATGAGGTCGGCCACGAGGTCGGCGACTTACGCGCCAAAGTCGCGTTTCAAAAGTTTGTTTTGCGCTCTTTTTCAGCCAATCAGGATCCACGGACACTGTGGGCAACGTGATGACATAGGCACGGGTCACCACCATCTTTCAGAAGGGCATGCAAGTAATTGGCTTGCTTTGGTGGGCGTCACAGGGGGTATAAAAGGGCGTGCACGCCGACCGCCATCTTACTTCTGCCGATCTTAGCATAGGGAGAGGTTGCTGCTGATTCTGTAGGGAGAGCGTTAGGCAGGGAAGAAGGAAAAAAAACTGCTTCTGCTGCTAGCGATTTTGCCTGTACAACACACCAGTCACTGTGTGCAGTGCAAGGGGAGGCTATATAGTGGTGTATCAGTGGTGTTGGTTGTTGGGCTGCCTTCTAAGGCTTCCTGACATTCCTGCATTGTTGTTTACCCACTGCTCTGCAAACTGCTTTTTTAAAAGCAATCCCAATTTTTTTTTTGTCCTGCTGAGGTACTGAGCGTGCATTTTTTCACACCATACAGCGGTGTACGCTCCTCACACAGTACCATGTAACGGCTGTTATCATAGCCACAGGGATATCTTACTTCTGCCGATCTTAGCATAGGGAGAGGTTGCTGCTGATTCTGTAGGGAGAGCGTTAGGCAGGGAAGAAGGAAAAAAAACTGCTTCTGCTGCTAGCGATTTTGCCTGTACAACACACCAGTCACTGTGTGCAGTGCAAGGGGAGGCTATATAGTGGTGTATCAGTGGTGTTGGTTGTTGGGCTGCCTTCTAAGGCTTCCTGACATTCCTGCATTGCTGTTTACCCACTGCTCCGCAAACTGCTTTTTTAAAAGCAATCCCAATTTTTTTTTTTGTCCTGCTGAGGTACTGAGCGTGCATTTTTTCACACCATACAACGGTGTACGCTCCTCACACAGTACTGTGTAACGGCTGTTATCATAGCCACAGTGACATCTTACTTCTGCCGATCTTAGCGTAGGGAGAGGTTGCTGCTGATTCTGTAGGGAGAGCGTTAGGCAGGGAAGAAGGAAAGAAAACTGCTTCTGCTGCTAGCGATTTTGCCTGTACAACACACGAGTCACTGTGTGCAGTGCAAGGGGAGGCTATATAGTGGTGTATCAGTGGTGTTGGTTGTTGGGCTGCCTTCTAAGGCTTCCTGACAGCTGCATTGCTGTTTACCCACTGCTCTGCAAACTGCTTTTTTAAAAGCAATCCCAATTTTTTTTTTTGTCCTGCTGAGGTACTGAGCGTGCATTTTTTCACACCATACAGCGGTGTACGCTCCTTGCACAGTACCGTGTAACGGCTGTTATCATAGCCACAGTGAAGCTATCAGTGTGTCACTCTGTGAGAATAAGTTGAGGACATGTTCCGTTCTTACAGACCTGCACTCTAGGGAGATTCCTATTCTGCCCAATTCTACATACACCTTGTAGTTTGTGATACACTAGCCAATTTCTGCCTGTGACAGCGCTCAGATATTCAGTGGGCCTCACACAATCCAAAAGTGTCCAGTGTCCACTAGTGTCTGCAGAAATTCAAAATCTCCCTTATCCTCTAGTCACTTTGGTCACAGCTGTGCCATCGAGCCTGTGACAGCGCTCAGATATTCAGTGGACCTCACACAATCCAAAAGTGTCCAGTGTCCACAAGTGTCTGCAGAAATTCAAAATCTCCCTTATCCTCTAGTCACTTTGGTCACAGCTGTGCCATCGAGCCTGTGACAGCGCTCAGATATTCAGTGGGCCTCACACAATCCAAAAGTGTCCAGTGTCCACAAGTGTCTGCAGAAATTCAAAATCTCCCTTATCCTCTAGTCACTTTGGTCACAGCTGTGCCATCGAGCCTGTGACAGCGCTCAGATATTCAGTGGGCCTCACACAATCCAAAAGTGTCCAGTGTCCACAAGTGTCTGCAGAAATTTAAAATCTCCCTTATCCTCTAGTCACTTTGGTCACAGCTGTGCCATCGAGCCTGTGACAGCGCTCAGATATTCAGTGGGCCTCACACAATCCAAAAGTGTCCAGTGTCCACAAGTGTCTGCAGAAATTCAAAATCTCCCTTATCCTCTAGTCACTTTGGTCACAGCTGTGCCATCGAGCCTGTGACAGCGCTCAGATATTCAGTGGGCCTCACACAATCCAAAAGTGTCCAGTGTCCACTAGTGTGTGCAGAAATTCTAAATCTCCCCTGTCCTATAGACACCTTTTACCTTGTTTTACATTACTATATAGTTTGTTGGATTTTGTCTACATTTCTACCAAAAATGAGGAAGGCTGGTGGAAGAGGCCGTGGAATTGGGCGGGGGTTGGCAGCTGGTAATGATGGTGTTGGTGGTGGATCTGATGGTAGTGGCAAGAGCAAAATAGGACCGAATGCAGGAGGCGTTGAGCCTGCGTCATCGTCTGGCTCCATAAGGCTTCGAAGGCTTAGTTTTCTAGGAGTTGGCAAACCGCTTTTAAAGCCAGAGCATCAGGAAAAAGTTTTGTCTTACATTGCTGACTCAGCCTCCAGCTCTATCGCCTCCTCTTCTTCAGTTGTAAAAAGTAAAAGCACTGAGTCGTCATTGGAGGCTTATGTTCATGAACCACACCTTTCCTTGTGTCCTTCACCACAACCAAGATAGAAGGATGACGCAGGCCATACTACTGATTACTCCATGGAGCTGTTTTCACATACCATGCCTGGATTATCAAGTGAAATGGTGAATTACCCAGGCCAAGATTCTGCTGGTACATTCACTCAGAGCACTACATTGTCCTCGCAGTGTACAGAGCCAGATTCTGACCCTGATGAGACTCGTGCCCCTTCCCGCACACTATACCACCATACACGGTGACACAGAGGAAGGTGCACGTGACATAGAAGAGGAGGTGATGGATGACCCAGTTGTTGACCCAGATTGGCATCCATTGGGGGAAGAGGGTGCTGCTTCCATTAGCTCAGTTGAAGAGCATCCACAGCAGACATCGACATCGCAACAGCTGTTATCTGGCAGGCCCGGAGCACTCCAAAGACAGGTTCCAAACATCAAAAGAGTTGCTGGACAGCTTGTCCAGAGGGTCAAAAGATCACAGCGTGCTAGGCCGCAAAATGTCTGCCAAAGTAGGAAGAGTGCAGTGTGGCACTTTTTTGAACAAAATCCTCATGATCAGGCCAAGGTTATCTGTAAGAAGTGCGCAAAGACCTTTAGCCGAGGGAAAAATCTGAAAAATTTGAATACCAGTTGCATGCTTAGACATTTAACCAGCATGCACTTGCAAGCGTGGACACAACACCAAACCTCAAGTGCCACATGTGCAACTGATCACAACGAAGGTAGTCAGCAACGCTACATTGTTTCCCCCACTGTAAGCCCACCGGTTAGCACAGCAGCAAATGTTGAGGTGTCGTTGCAAGGCCACAGCAGTCAGGGAATCCCACTGTTATATCAACGAAAGACTGATTCTAGGCCATCAGAAAGAACAACTCCATCACCTTCATCAACCCTCTCTCAGTCCGCCCTGTCCACCGCTACTTCCACCATATGCAGCTCTCAAGTCCAGCTCACCCTCCCAGACACTATGAGTAGGTCAAGAAAGTACTCAGTCTCTCATCCGCGTACACTGGGTTTGAACGCCCATATTGCCAAACTAATCTCGTTTGAGATGATGCCCTTTCGGTTGGTGGAAAGCACAGCTTCCGCGAACTCATGGCCTATGCAGTACCACGCTATGACCTACCCAGTCGCCACTTCTTCTCTCGCAAAGCCAACCCAGCCCTCCACCATCATGTGAAAGACTGCATTGTCCATGCACTCAAGCAGTCAGTGAGCGGAAAGGTGCACCTCACAACTGATGCATGGTCCAGTCAGCATGGCCAGGGCCGTTACGTGTCCATCACTGCGCACTGGGTTAATGTGGTGGATGCAGGGTCCACAGGGGACAGCGGTGGTGGGACAGTGCTGCCTAGCCCACGGTATAGGAAACAGTTGGCTGTAGGCGTTCAACCCTCCTCCTCCTCCTCCAGAAGCGAAAGCTCGTCCACAGAGCGCAGTCGGACGAGCACTCCATCTGCAGCTGCCACTGTTGCACACGGTGTGTCCCCCTATCGAGCAGCTATTGGAAAGTGTCAGCAGGCCGTGTTGCAGACACACCGCCGAGGTGCTGGCCGAGTACTTTCAGCGACAAACTGAGTCATGGCTGGGCAGTGTACATCTTGAGGCAGGCAAGGTAGTTAGTGATAACGGCCGTAATTTTGTGGCAGCCATAGCCCTTTCAAAACTCAGCCACATACCTTGCTTGGCTCACACCTTGAACCTGGTGGTGCAGTGCTTCCTCAAAAATTATCCGGAGTTAACAGCCCTGCTCCAGAAGGTGCGAAGACTGTGCGCGCACATCCGCCGGTCGTCTGTACACTCCGTTCGTATGCAGAAGCTGCAGCGATTGCTCCACCTTCCCAACCACCGCCTCATTATCGACATTGCAACAAGGTGGAACTCCACCCTGCACATGGTGGAGCGGCTGTGCGAGCAGAGGCAGGCCATAATGCATTTGTGGGAGGATACACGGCCAGGCACTTTGAGAGCAGACATGAAGTTGATAGGTGTGCAGTGGTCGAAGCTGAAAGACCTCTGTAAAGTCCTTCAGTGTTTTGAGGAATGCACACGGCTGGTAAGCGCAGACGACGCCATCCTAAGCATGAGCATCCTACTTATGCGTCTGCTCATGCAAACTTTGACGCACCTTAAGGAGCAGGCGTCTGCAGCCAATGTTGACGAGGAGGGAATCCTTGATGACATTCAGCCATTGTCTGCTCAGGGACCTCTCCTGGACGAGGTGGAGGAAGAAGAGGAGGAGGAGGATGATGATGGGGATGATTACTTAGGGGAGGAGGATGCATCTCGTGGGGCAAGTGAAAATGTTGGCATGGCAAGGTCTGGTACAGGGTTTGTGCGTGACTGGAGGGATGTGGATTTGCCAGAAAGTGCTCCTCCAACCAGCACTCGCAGTGCATCATTGACACCGGGAACATTGGCCCACATGTCAGATTATCCCTTGCAGATCCTAAAAAGGGACCCCCGCATTGCCAAAATGATGAACGATGACGACTACTGGTTGGCCAGCATCCTGGATCCACGCTATAAAGGCAAATTACAAAACATCATGCCACAGGAGAACCTTGACCTAATATTGGCTAATAAACAAGCAACTCTGGTAAATCAGTTGCTTGAGGCATTCCCAGCACACAGCAGCGGTGATGATTCTCACATGAGCCGTACGGGCCGGGGTCAGCTTGGCAGAGGTGTTCGTGGTGCACACAGCAGAAGTGGCTTTGGAGACGGGTTTCATGACAATGTTCTGGACTGATTTTTCAAGTACCGCTCACACAACTGGTAATACTGCATCGATGGAAAGTGACAGGAGACAGCAGTTGTCAACTATGGTTACAAACTACTTTTCCTCCCATATCGATGTTCTCCCACACAGGTCATTCCCCTTTGACTATTGGGCCGCTAAACTGGACACCTGGCCTGAATTGGCACAATATGCCTTACAGGAGCTCGCTTGCCCAGCTGCAAGTGTGCTATCGGAAAGAGTCTTCAGTGCAGCTGGATCAATCCTGACAGAAAAAAGGACCCGTCTGTCAACCCAAAATGTGGATGATCTAACCTTCATTAAAATGAACCACGCATGGGTTTCCAAGGATTTTGTCCCACCTTCCCCTGATGACACATAGGGTGACAGAAAAATGGCTTGCTTTGGTCCACCTCTTCCTGGGACTTGACCTATTTCACCTTTTGCATCAGCTGAATGTCCAACATCAACATATGCCACTTTCTAAAACTCCCTAACTGTGCTGCCTCCCCCCCATGGCCAGGTTCACCACCTAGCGCACGACACCGTGCGAGTGCCATTGCCCTGGACAGGTGGGTAGGCCGACTCTTGGGCGTGGGCACTGGCACAGGGTCCCTCATAGTGCAATCAAGTGTCTCTGACGGTGGTGGTGCACACCCGCCATCAGACACACCGCCGTACTATGAGGGGCCCAGTGCCAGTACCGACGCCCACGAGTGGACCCCCATTGCTGGGGCAGGGCCCCAGCATTTGCAATCTTTACCTCTCCCTGCTCCTCCGCTGTGTAGTCTGGGCCGTCAAATCCATACTGTGCCTGACACCGTTTGAGCCTGCCTCCTGATGTATAGACATATATTTTGAATGTGTATGCTATCCATACATGTTATCTGGGGATACGGTACCCTTTCTCACCTTTGTGCAATCACGTGTAATCCATACTGGGCCTATACCGTCTGAGCCTGCCTCCTGTTGTATAGACATATATTTTGAATGTGTGCGCTATCCATACATGTTATCTGGGGATACGGTACCCTTTCTCACCTTTGTGCAATCACGTGTAATCCATACTGGGCCTATACCGTCTGAGCCTGCCTCCTGATGTATAGACATATATTTTGAATGTGTACGCTCTCCATACATGTTATCTGGGGATACGGTACCCTTTCTCACCTTTGTGCAATCACGTGTAATCCATACTGGGCCTATACCGTCTGAGCCTGCCTCCTGATGTATAGACATATATTTTGAATGTGTACGCTATCCATACATGTTATCTGGGGATACGGTACCCTTTCTCACCTTTGTGCAATCACGTGTAATCCATACTGGGCCTATACCGTCTGAGCCTGCCTCCTGATGTATAGACATATATTTTGAATGTGTACGCTATCCATACATGTTATCTGGGGATACGGTACCCTTTCTCACCTTTGTGCAATCACGTGCAAGCCATACTGGGCCTAACACCATCTGAGCATGCCTCCTGATGTATAGACATATATTTTGAATGTGTACGCTATCCATACATGTTATCTGGGGATACGGTACCATTTCTCACCTTTGTGCAATCACGTGCAAGCCATACTGGGCCTAACACAGTCTGAGCCTGCCTCCTGATGTATAGACATATATTTTGAATGTGTACGCTATCCATACATGTTATCTGGGGATACGGTACCCTTTCTCACCTTTGTGCAATCACGTGCAAGCCATACTGGGCCTAACACCGTCTGAGCCTGCCTCCTGATGTATAGACATATATTTTGAATGTGTACACTATCCATACATGTTATCTGGGGATACGGTACCCTTTCTCACCTTTGTGCAATCACGTGTAATCCATACTGGGCCTATACCGTCTGAGCCTGCCTCCTGATGTATAGACATATATTTTGAATGTGTACGCTATCCATACATGTTATCTGGGGATACGGTACCCTTTCTCACCTTTGTGCAATCACGTCTAATCCATACTGGGCCTATACCGTCTGAGCCTTCCTCCTGATGTATAGACATATATCTTGAATGTGTACGCTATCCATACATGTTATCTGGGGATACGGTACCCTTTCTCACCTTTGTGCAATCACGTGTAATCCATACTGGGCCTATACCGTCTGAGCCTGCCTCCTGATGTATAGACATATATTTTGAATGTGTACGCTATCCATACATGTTATCTGGGGATACGGTACCCTTTCTCACCTTTGTGCAATCACGTGCAAGCCATACTGGGCCTAACACCATCTGAGCCTGCCTCCTGATGTATAGACATATATTTTGAATGTGTACGCTATCCATACATGTTATCTGGGGATACGGTACCCTTTCTCACCTTTGTGCAATCACGTGCAAGCCATAGTGGGCCTATACCGTCTGAGCCTGCCTCCTGATGTATAGACATATATTTTGAATGTGTACGCTATCCATACATGTTATCCGGGGATACGGTACCCTTTCTCACCTTTGTGCAATCACGTGCAAGCCATACTGGGCCTAACACCATATGAGCCTGCCTCCTGATGTATAGACATATATTTTGAATGTGTACGCTATCCATACATGTTATCTGGGGATACGGTACCCTTTCTCACCTTTGTGCAATCACGTGCAAGCCATACTGGGCCTAACACCATCTGAGCCTGCCTCCTGATGTATAGACATATATTTTGAATGTGTACGCTATCCATACATGTTTTCTGGGGATACGGTACCCTTTCTCACCTTTGTGCAATCACGTGCAAGCCATACTGGGCCTAACACCATCTGAGCCTGACTCCTGATGTATAGACATATATTTTGAATGTGTACTCTATCCATACATGCTATCTGGGGATACGGTACCCTTTCTCACCTTTGTGCAATCACGTGTAATCCATACTGGGCCTATATCGTCTGAGCCTGCCTCCTGATGTATAGACATATATTTTGAATGTGTACGCTATCCATACATGTTATCTGGGGATACGGTACCCTTTCTCACCTTTGTGCAATCACGTGCAATCCATACTGGGCCTATACCGTCTGAGCCTGCCTCCTGATGTATAGACATATATTTTGAATGTGAACGCTATCCATACATGTTATCTGGGGATACGGTACCCTTTCTCACCTTTGTGCAATCACGTGTAATCCATACTGGGCCTATACCGTCTGAGCCTGCCTCCTGATGTATAGACATATATTTTGAATGTGTACGCTATCCATACATGTTATCTGGGGATACGGTACCCTTTCTCACCTTTGTGCAATCACGTGCAAGCCATACTGGGCCTAACACCATCTGAGCCTGCCTCCTGATGTATAGACATATATTTTGAATGTGTACGCTATCCATACATGTTATCTGGGGATACGGTACCATTTCTCACCTTTGTGCAATCACGTGCAAGCCATACTGGGCCTAACACAGTCTGAGCCTGCCTCCTGATGTATAGACATATATTTTGAATGTGTACGCTATCCATACATGTTATCTGGGGATACGGTACCCTTTCTCACCTTTGTGCAATCACGTGCAAGCCATACTGGGCCTAACACCGTCTGAGCCTGCCTCCTGATGTATAGACATATATTTTGAATGTGTACACTATCCATACATGTTATCTGGGGATACGGTACCCTTTCTCACCTTTGTGCAATCACGTGTAATCCATACTGGGCCTATACCGTCTGAGCCTGCCTCCTGATGTATAGACATATATTTTGAATGTGTACGCTATCCATACATGTTATCTGGGGATACGGTACCCTTTCTCACCTTTGTGCAATCACGTCTAATCTATACTGGGCCTATACCGTCTGAGCCTTCCTCCTGATGTATAGACATATCTTGAATGTGTACGCTATCCATACATGTTATCTGGGGATACGGTACCCTTTCTCACCTTTGTGCAATCACGTGTAATCCATACTGGGCCTATACCGTCTGAGCCTGCCTCCTGATGTATAGACATATATTTTGAATGTGTACGCTATCCATACATGTTATCTGGGGATACGGTACCCTTTCTCACCTTTGTGCAAGCCATACTGGGCCTAACACCATCTGAGCCTGCCTCCTGATGTATAGACATATATTTTGAATGTGTACGCTATCCATACATGTTATCTGGGGATACGGTACCCTTTCTCACCTTTGTGCAATCACGTGCAAGCCATAGTGGGCCTATACCGTCTGAGCCTGCCTCCTGATGTATAGACATATATTTTGAATGTGTACGCTATCCATACATGTTATCCGGGGATACGGTACCCTTTCTCACCTTTGTGCAATCACGTGCAAGCCATACTGGGCCTAACACCATATGAGCCTGCATCCTGATGTATAGACATATATTTTGAATGTGTACGCTATCCATACATGTTATCTGGGGATACGGTACCCTTTCTCACCTTTGTGCAATCACGTGCAAGCCATACTGGGCCTAACACCATCTGAGCCTGCCTCCTGATGTATAGACATATATTTTGAATGTGTACGCTATC
This sequence comes from Dendrobates tinctorius, assembly GCF_039654945.1. Classification (NCBI taxonomy): domain Eukaryota; kingdom Metazoa; phylum Chordata; class Amphibia; order Anura; family Dendrobatidae; genus Dendrobates; species Dendrobates tinctorius. The sequence goes on along the minus strand of NW_027361776.1, from coordinate 2,007,772 downwards.
CATACATGTTTTCTGGGGATACGGTACCCTTTCTCACCTTTGTGCAATCACGTGCAAGCCATACTGGGCCTAACACCATCTGAGCCTGACTCCTGATGTATAGACATATATTTTGAATGTGTACTCTATCCATACATGCTATCTGGGGATACGGTACCCTTTCTCACCTTTGTGCAATCACGTGTAATCCATACTGGGCCTATATCGTCTGAGCCTGCCTCCTGATGTATAGACATATATTTTGAATGTGTACGCTATCCATACATGTTATCTGGGGATACGGTACCCTTTCTCACCTTTGTGCAATCACGTGTAATCCATACTGGGCCTATACCATCTGAGCCTGCCTCCTGATGTATAGACATATATTTTGAATGTGTACGCTATCCATACATGTTATCTGGGGATACGGTACCCTTTCTCACCTTTGTGCAATCACGTGCAAGCCATACTGGGCCTAACACCATCTGAGCCTGCCTCCTGATGTATAGACATATATTTTGAATGTGTACGCTATCCATACATGTTTTCTGGGGATACGGTACCATTTCTCACCTTTGTGCAATCACGTGCAAGCCATACTGGGCCTAACACAGTCTGAGCTTGCCTCCTGATGTATAGACATATATTTTGAATGTGTACGCTTTCCATACATGTTATCTGGGGATACGGTACCCTTTCTCACCTTTGTGCAATCACGTGCAAGCCATACTAGGCCTAACACCATCTGAGCCTGCCTCCTGATGTATAGACATATATTTTGAATGTGTACGCTATCCATACATGTTATCTGGGGATACGGTACCCTTTCTCACCTTTGTGCAATCACGTGCAAGCCATACTGGGCCTAACACCATCTGAGCCTGCCTCCTGATGTATAGACATATATTTTGAATGTGTACGCAATCCATACATGTTATCTGGGGATACGGTACCATTTCTCACCTTTGTGCAATCACGTGTAATCCATACTGGGCCTATACCGTCTGAGCCTGCCTCCTGATGTATAGACATATATTTTGAATGTGTACGCTATCCATACATGTTATCTGGGGATACGGTACCATTTCTCACCTTTGTGCAATCACGTGCAAGCCATACTGGGCCTAACACAGTCTGAGCCTGCCTCCTGATGTATAGATATATATTTTGAATGTGTACGCTATCCATACATGTTATCTGGGGATACGGTACCCTTTCTCACCTTTGTGCAATCACGTGCAAGCCATACTGGGCCTAACACCATGTGAGCCTGCCTCCTGATGTATAGACATATATTTTGAATGTGTACGCTATCCATACATGTTATCTGGGGATACGGTACCCTTTCTCACCTTTGTGCAATCACGTGCAAGCCATACTGGGCCTAACACCGTCTGAGCCTGCCTCCTGATGTATAGACATATATTTTGAATGTGTACACTATCCATACATGTTATCTGGGGATACGGTACCCTTTCTCACCTTTGTGCAATCACGTGTAATCCATACTGGGCCTATACCGTCTGAGCCTGCCTCCTGATGTATAGACATATATTTTGAATGTGTACGCTATCCATACATGTTATCTGGGGATACGGTACCCTTTCTCACCTTTGTGCAATCACGTCTAATCCATACTGGGCCTATACCGTCTGAGCCTTCCTCCTGATGTATAGACATATATCTTGAATGTGTACGCTATCCATACATGTTATCTGGGGATACGGTACCCTTTCTCACCTTTGTGCAATCACGTGTAATCCATACTGGGCCTATACCGTCTGAGCCTGCCTCCTGATGTATAGACATATATTTTGAATGTGTACGCTATCCATACATGTTATCTGGGGATACGGTACCCTTTCTCACCTTTGGGCAAGCCATACTGGGCCTAACACCATCTGAGCCTGCCCCCTGATGTATAGACATATATTTTGAATGTGTACGCTATCCATACATGTTATCTGGGGATACGGTACCCTTTCTCACCTTTGTGCAATCACGTGCAAGCCATACTGGGCCTAACACCATCTGAGCCTGCCTCCTGATGTATAGACATATATTTTGAATGTGTACGCTATCCATACATGTTATCTGGGGATACGGTACCCTTTCTCACCTTTGGGCAATCACGTGTAATCCATACTGGGCCTATACCGTCTGAGCCTGCCTCCTGATGTATAGACATATATTTTGAATGTGTACGCTATCCATACATGTTATCCGGGGATACGGTACCCTTTCTCACCTTTGTGCAATCACGTGCAAGCCATACTGGGCCTAACACCATCTGAGCCTGCCTCCTGATGTATAGACATATATTTTGAATGTGTACGCTATCCATACATGTTATCTGGGGATACGGTACCCTTTCTCACCTTTGTGCAATCACGTGCAAGCCATACTGGGCCTAACACCATCTGAGCCTGCCTCCTGATGTATAGACATATATTTTGAATGTGTACGCTATCCATACATGTTTTCTGGGAATACGGTACCCTTTCTCACCTTTGTGCAATCACGTGCAAGCCATACTGGGCCTAACACCATCTGAGCCTGCCTCCTGATGTATAGACATATATTTTGAATGTGTACGCTATCCTTACATGCTATCTGGGGATACGGTACCCTTTCTCACCTTTGTGCAATCACGTGTAATCCATACTGGGCCTATATCGTCTGAGCCTGCCTCCTGATGTATAGACATATATTTTGAATGTGTACGCTATCCATACATGTTATCTGGGGATACGGTACCCTTTCTCACCTTTGTGCAATCACGTGTAATCCATACTGGGCCTATACCGTCTGAGCCTGCCTCCTGATGTATAGACATATATTTTGAATGTGTACGCTATCCATACATGTTATCTGGGGATACGGTACCCTTTCTCACCTTTGGGCAATCACGTGTAATCCATACTGGGCCTATACCATCTGAGCCTGCCTCCTGATGTATAGACATATATTTTGAATGTGTACGCTATCCATACATGTTATCTGGGGATACGGTACCCTTTCTCACCTTTGTGCAATCACGTGTAATCCATGGGGGTTGGACCAGATGGCCCAGGAGGTCCCTTCCAACTCTACGATTCTATGATTCTATGAGTCCATTCCTCCTCGTGGTGCCCCTGGAAAATGCCTGCTACTGCAGGCCAAACTGAGCGTGAAGAAAGCCTGTTGTAAATCTTTTGTGACAGGCAGAACGGAAGGTGTAATCTTCAAACTTTTATACATAACAACTACAGGAATAACTGTCACAAATAAGAATATGATGAAGAAGAAGAATAGGAAGAAGATGAAGTAGAATATGAAGATCGATAGTTGAATAAGAAGAATATGAAGAATGTAAAAAAAGAATAATAGTTAGACGGTGAAGAAGATGATGAATGAGGTGAAGAAGAAGTTGATTAAAAAGATGGTCCTGCTGCTGAGGATGATGGAGAAAGTGTGGGAGAAGTAAAAAAGAAGGTGAAGAGCATGGAAGTAGTGAAACATACATATCTGACAAAATATAGAAAAGGTTAACATAGTCAATATCTTTGTAACTCTGAACGTCTTTAAAAAAAAAAATTAATTCCTGCTATTCCATTTGATTGGGCTAAACCTCTATGCCTTTAATGTCTCGTCCACCTCCCCCAATACATTCTACATTATTCTTAGTTGTTTTTCTTCATGTAGAATTAACCTACAAGGAAAGTAAGGGTTTTTTTTAATTCCGATATTTCTGTCCCATTGACTTGACTGTGGCTTCCGGTATCGGAATCGGCGATACCCGATACTTTTGTGGTATCGGTCCGATCCAATCCGATCCGATATTTCACGATATCTGATGGTATCGCTCCACACTATTGACCAGCGATTTCTCATTTTTGCAACACCATTTTATTTTTACGGACCACATCGCAATTGAAGTCACTTTGAGGGGTCTATATGATAGAAAATACCCAAAAGTGACACCATACTAAAAACTGCACCCCTCAAGGTGCTCAAAACCACATTCAAGAAGTTTATTAACCTTCAGGTGCTTCACAGGAATTTTTTGAATGTTTAAAAATAAAAAATGAACATTTAACTTTTTAAAAAAAAAAAGTTATTTCATGTTCAATTTTTTTATTTTACCAAGGGTATCGGGAAAAATTGGACTGGAAATGTTATTGTGCAATTTGTCCTGAGTACGCCGATACCTGAATTGTTGGAAGGAACCACTGTTTGGACGCATGGCAGAGCTCGGAAGGGAAGGAGCGCCGTTTGACTTTTTCACTGCAAAATTGGCTGGAATTCAGATTGGACGCCATGCCACATTTGTAGAGCCCCTGATGTGCCTAAACAGTGGAAACCCCCCACAAGTGACTCCATTTTGGAAACTAGACCCTCCAAGGAACTTATCTAGATGTGTGGTGAGCACTTTGAACCCCCAAGGGCTTCACAGAAGTTTAGAACGTAAAGCCGTACAATTAAAAAAATCATTTTTTCCACAAAAATGATCTTTTCTCCCCCAATTTTTATTTTCCCAAGAGTAACAGGGCCCCAAAGGTTATTGTGCAATTTGTCCTGAGTACGCTGATACCCAATATATGGGGGTAAACCACTATTTGGGCACATGGCAGAGCTCGGAAGGGAATCAGCGCCATTTAATTTTTTTAGCTAGAATTGAGATCGGACGCCATGTCGTGTTTGGAAAGCCCCTGATGTGCCAAAACAGTGGAAACCCCACAATTCTAACTCCAACCCTAACCCCAGCCTCAATGGGAAAATGGAAATAAATAAAAATTTATTTTATTATTTTTCCCTAACTAAGGGGGTGATAAAGGGGGGTTTGATTTACTATAGATGGCGGGTTTTTAATTTTGGCAGCTGTCATACGCTAAAAGACGCCTTTTATTGTAAAAATAGTTTATGCATCATCACATTTTGAGAGCTATGTCATGTGAGGCCTTATTTATTGCAGGACAAGTTGACGTTTTTATTGGTACCATTTTCGGGCACGTGACATTTAATCGCTTTTTATTCCGATTTTTGGGACGCAGAACGAACAAAAACCAGCGATTCATGAATATCTTTTGGGGGGGTGCGTTAACACTGTTCCACGTGTGGTTCAATTGATAAGGCAGTTTTATTCTCCGTGTCAGTACGGTTACAGCGATACCTCATTTATCTCATTTTTCTTATGTTTTGGCGGTTTTATGCATTGAAAACAATTTTATATAAAAAATAATTATTTTTGCATCGCTTTATTCTGCGAGCTATAACTTTATTTTTTCGCTGATGATGCTGTGTTGCGGCTCGTTTTTTGCGGGACAAGATGACATTTTCAGTGGTACCATGGATACTCATATGCATCTTTTTGATCGCGCGTTATTGCACTTTTTGTAAGGCAGTATGTTAAATCATTATTTTTTGCCTCATTTTCTATTTGTTTTTTAAAGGGTTCTCTAAAGGGGTTAACTAATGGAACAGTTTTATAGGGTGGGTCATTACGGACGCAGCAATACCAAATATGTGTACTTTTATTGTTTTTTTGTCTTTTTATTTTGAAAAAATGAATTTATTAGGGAATATTTTTTTTTTAAACTATTTTTACACTTTTTTTTTACTTTATTATAATGTCCCATGGGGGACATCACTGTCCTGTGACAGATCGCTTATCTTTCACATCACAGATCAGAGATCTGTCACAGGCACTGCTGCACGTGTCATAATGGGCGGCCCAGACTGTCTTCCAACTGTGCGACAACAGCCAGCTACAGTCTGCTGAGGGAGCCTCAGCAGACAGGTAGAGAGGGGGGTATGCACGCTTGTTGGTTACAATACCCAGCATCAGGAGAGATAACGTTTCCAAAAACAGACTGAATCGAATTGAAACCAATATCTGGTCTTAAACTCTGGAATAAGAGGTGTCTGGTAAGCAGCGGATATTGAAGGTAATAACCTTGTTTTCAGTTGAGGAACACTGGATTTCAAAATTGGGACTGACAAAGGTCTTGGTAAAATGATCTGTAGGTCCATAAATTTCGCGGCGGTTTTAAAAGCGCGATTTTGCCATGAGAACGCGAAAAATAAGCATCCTATGCATTCCTATGGGATTCTGCAATGCTGTGCTAATGCTGCAGTTTTTTCCGCAGCAGAATCGCTTCACGGTAAAAAACGCAGCATGCTCATTAATTTAGCAGAATTGTGGCGATCCCGCACCCATAGGAATGCATTGTTCTGCTTACTTTCCGCATGTGGCTGTGCGAAAAGTAAGCAGAACATTTACGGATGGTACCCACGATCCGGAGGAAGGGAGACTCTCCTCGGGGCTGTGGGTACCATATCCCTGTAAAAAATAGAATTAAAATAAAAAATATTGTAATTCTTACCTTCCGATGTCGCGCGCAGCCTTCCCGCCTCTCTCCACTCTCCCGGTCCCAGTAATACTTTGCGAGAATGACCGCGATGACGTTGCGATGTCGCGGGAGCATGACGTCTCGTGGTCATTCGCGTTGTCATCGCGGGAGCGCGAAGTCTCGCGGTCTTTCGCGTAAAGGATTACTGGGACCAGGAGCGTGGAGAGAGGCGGGAAGGCTGCGCGGGACGCCGGAAGGTAAGAATAACAATATTTTTTTAATTATTTTTTACATTCTATCTTTTACTACTGATGCTGCATAGGCAGCCTCAATAGTAAAAAGTTGGTCACACTCAATGAATGTTTGACGAGTGTGACCAACCTGTCAATCAGTTCTCCAAGCGATGCTACAGATCGCTTGGAAAACGCCAGCATTCTGCAAGCTAATTACGCTTGCAAAATGCTAGTTTTTCAGCGAGAATTTAAATGCGATTCTCCCGCGGAATGGAATCCGGAATTCTCACGGTAATTTCCGCGAGAGATCCGCTACGTGTGCACATAGCCTAAAAGTTAAGTTTTATGATATCTCTTGCTACAGAGTTATTGATCCTGGGCAATTGGTCCAAAGTGTCTATGGGAAAAATGTGCACAGAAAACTTAGCATATCTGCAAGAAAAAGTGACAGGTTGTGAATTTGAAGCACACACTCCCGGTTAGTTTACACTGCATAAAAAAAGCCCAGCGGGTAGGAGGTTTTTATAAATCCCATCCACATTGCTGATCTGTAATACGCTGCATTTTTGATGGAACAAAAATATGTAGTGTCAAAAACGCACGATAATCTCATTGTGGACACAGAGCCTAAGGCTGGAGTGGAGTCACATCGGATGCGATATACTAATGACACTCTGCTCCATCTGTGCTGCAAACGTGATCTGAGTGTCCGTGCTCTGTGCTCCAATCCTCTCTCATGAGAGAATCACAGCACAGAAGCGAAGGCGACAGAGAAAGTAATTTCTCCATCTCCTCCATGGCCTGACTTGGTGTATATCGGACTGCACTGGGATGACATCCGAGTGCAGTGTGAAGTTTCACTAAGACCCATAGGCTTATATGGGTTCGAGTGAGCCGAGTCTCGCTGCCAATCACAGCATGCTGCCATTGTTCTCTCATGACGATTTGACATGAGAAAATAATTACTGATCTGCTCTGCCCCATAGAATAACACTGGGTAAAACATCACATGGCACTACCCCCCATGTTGTTTGTTTGAAAAAAACAACCTGTGCTTTATTCACACTGTGCAGATGCAGCGTCTACAGTTCTGTTGTCTCGTCAGTAGTGCTGCAGCCAATCAGGAGCTCAGCAGCTCATTCTCTGGAGCGCTATTGACGTGACCGTCAGAGATGCAAATAATGATAGATGCCGGGCGCAGCAGCAGTGTGAATTCTTTTACAATAAACCGCTGAAGAGGAACAAGTGTAAGTCTTCAAGGTGACTGTGAAATATAAATTACCTCCGGCCACTTCCTCCACCAATCAGCATGTGAAACAGCTGACATGATGACGTCATGTCATCGTGTCAGTTGTGTACCACCGGAGAGTAAGTGCTTTGGCGTTGGCTTCCTCGGGGGAAATGCGCATTGGGGCTGTGTGCTCCGGGAACTCTTAGCGAGGAATTATGGGTAAGAGTGGCATTTGCTACAATATTCATTTTTGATATATGAGAAACTGCTAGGGATCTCACAGGAGACCCTGCACCCGGCACGGCTATTGAATCTACTCTTTTTTATGGTTTACATTCTGGCACATGCACTTTAAAGCTGTGCATTATGGTACACATATATAACCTATATGACTTTAAACCTTCTTCCCACCTCTTGATGTTTATCTAAGGCCCGGTTTCTATATACTTTCTTGTCTGCTCATTCCCCGTATGTGAACCCTTTTATGCTTTTATGTACATCTATATGAACTTTTGTATATTGAATACTTAATAAAATTTGTATTTTATTGGATTTACACTCAGTTGCATTTGTTTATCAAAGTTATAGATATAGGTCATCAATAATAGTTCAGTGGGTATCTGACTCCCTGCCCATCAGCTATATGAAGAGGCCGTAGCACTATGGAGAGCACAGCATCATCTTCATTATCTACGAGACCCCGCTCTGTGTGTAAAGTAGCAACTTTTATTGGTACTGCAACTAAGGCTGTAATCACAAGAGCGCATAAAATCTGATGCGAGAGCATCAGATGCGATATGCCAATGACCCTGTGCTCCATCTTTGCTGCAAGCGGGAACCCAGTATCAGTGTTGTCTGCTCCCATCCTCTCGCATGACAGAATCGCAGCTCAGGTGCAGAGTGGACGGAAAAAGTAATTTCTCCATCTCCTCTATTACCTGTCTCGGCATATATCGGACTGCACTGGGATGACATCAGAATGCAGTCCAATGTTTCACATGCATCCATAGACTCGCTGCCAGTCGCAGCATGCAGCTATTGTTCTCTCATGTCCAATCGACATGAGAAAATAATCATAGATTTGAGCTGCACCATAGAGTAACACTGGGCCGAGTGTATGGGATGTTTTATCACATAGCACTCAGCCATGTTATATGCTTGTATGACCTCGGCCTTAGAGCAATAAATAGGACTGAACTGTTAATACTTGGCCTTCTGAGACTGTATGTTATATAGTCGTGTTACGCTCGCCTCTCGTCTTGTAACCTACAGGTTCACACAGATTGCATTTTCACGATGCAACAAGTGGGCCTGTGCTCCTTCAAATGCCAGCGCATAAAGGACTGTTGCTTGCTAAAACTGGGGGCTGCTGACTCACTGGTGCCCGCAGCAGGCACAGAATCCCCATGTCCTCCCCCTGCAGAATCCCCACGTGCTCTCCCTGCTGAAACTCCACGCCCACGTGCCTTACTCCCTGTCTTCTTCATCTTGCTAGACTGATAAAGATAGGCAGAAAAGTACAAAGGGGGGGCTTAGTGTGCTTATTCCTGAACAGCTGGTTACAAGAAGAAGAAACACTAATTTTATGAAGTGTGTGTGTGTGGACTACACTTTAATAGGAGATAATGTGGCCTACACAACTGTCAAATGGAGTGTTTGGTGAACTTTATTGTTTTTTTTGTGAAAAAAAACTAAAAGGATGTGACCAAAGATTTGAAAGTGATAGTATCACCAACTTTTTGGAGCTATTACAATGCAGGCAGATAACCTACAATGCAAAAGATGAGGCTCCAAAAAAATGGGTAATACTTATCTGGCTGCAGATGAAGGGCACAAGCCAGAAAAAAGGCTCCTCTATCTACTATATACTGTTTGCAACCAACCAATGTAGATGGATAGGGATGGATGCACACTAATAGGAGAAGAAAAAATGAGCTGCAATTAAAGAAAAATATGTGTGAGGCAAGGACGCACGCTGAGTGGCCTACAACCAGACGTAGCTGCAGGACACACTACTCAGCGTGAGCTGCACTCACACACAGTCAGAGACCCAGAGGCGTATCTAGGCTTTCTGGCACCCGGGGCAAGAATTTGGTTTGGCGCCCCCCCCACCAAGTACATATGCGACTTGCACACTTATCCATGTACCCACGAGCTGCTCTCCCTAATGCTTTCAATGTTCAGTAAAAAACTGAGAGAAGCAGGAAGAGATGCTCGTTGTCACAAGACCATAACTATGAAAATCGCATATGAGTGAAGTGTCCATGTGATGACTACTGGAACCTGCAGAGCTGAGTCCTGACATTGCAGCTTCTGAATTCTAACAACGCATGCACTGCACACTTTTAAGATTCTACCTTGCCGATATACAATCATGTCAGCACAAGTATGTGATTTGTATACTTCTGGCCACGCTCCGACTAGACGTGCCCGGCCTCGCTCCGTTCATTTTCACTGAGTGAGGCCACGCATGTCTAGTCAGCATGTGACCGCATGTATGTAAATCACCGGCATAAGAGAATCCTGACAGCGTTCAGTGAGCACTGTGAGAATTCAGAAGTCTGCAGTCACATAGAATGACTGCAGACTCAGCACAAACCTGGACAACCCCTTTAATGTTCCTAACAAATAAAAACATGAGAATATGTCAGTATCACACATAATATTTACATCCAGGTACCTTATAGATGACGTCGTCTCTGAAGTTGTTCTCCTTTTCTTCTTCTTGTCCAGACCCCATGATGAGTTTTCTCATCCACAGCGGCCTCTGCAGACTTCCATCTTCTCCGGTCTTCTGCAGCAAATCCCCACACGATCCCCTTAAAGATAGAAGTGTTATTATAATGCTCCCGAATAAAAATATCTGCAATATACTGTGGCCTCACACTATTCCCCTCCCTCCTCATACTGTCTCCTCATATATTTACCCCCTCACTCTCTATACTGTCTGCTCACACATATCCCTGACTCCCCATACTGTGTCCACATACATTCACCCGTTAACCACTCATTAACCCCCACACTCATTAACCCCATCTCCACTCATTAACCCCCATCCCCACACATTAACCCCCATCTCCACTCATTAACCCCCATCTCCACTCATTAACCCCCCACTCATTAACCCCCATCTCCACATTAATCCCATCTCCACTCATTAACCCCAATCCCCACATTAACCCCCACACATTAACCCCATCTCCACTCATTAACCCCCCACTCATTAACCCCCATACATTAACCCCCATCCCCACATTAACCCCCATCTCCACTCATTAACCCCCATCCCCACATTAACCCCCATCTCCATTCATGAACACCCCCCCATCTCCCATCTTCGGTGGTTCTTCAGCTCCACAGAGGAGCACACTTACCACCAGCGTTCTCTCTGGTCACCGGGAGTGACGTCAGCAGCGTGATCACATGACCTGATCACGCTGCTGACGTTGCTCTGACCCGGCGGTCAGAGCTTCAATTGTACTAGCATCTGTATAGACGCCAGTACAATTGCTGCCTGGGAGTCGGCGCGGCCTTCTCTGCGCCGGCTGTCAGCTTGACAGCTGACACAGAGTACCGCCGACTCCCAGGACTGGTAGCGGCAGAACGCACCCGCCGGGGGGGAGACACAGCGGACCGCTGCATTAGGCGGCCGGGCGGCCCGACTGCGCCCCCCTGCTGCCTGCGCCCGGGGCAACTGCCCCGGCTGCCCCCTGGATATGCCTCTGCAGAGACCTCTCAGACAGCCGTGAACAGTGCAGCTAAGTGGGCACTAGCACTGAAAGGGTGCAGAAAGGCTCCGCTGTCTACTACTAGTGTTTGCAACCAACGTATATGGATACGGATGGAAGCACACTAGGTATAATTTTTGAAAAATAAGCAGTTCAAAAAGAAAAATATGTATGAGGCAGCAATGAGGCACGCTGGGCAGCCTACAACCAGATGCACTCACACAGCCCTTGCAGACAGCTGTGAACACTGCTGCTAGGGAAAAGAAAGCTACAGTGGTGGTTTATGTAGCCTGGTTAAAGCACAATATGTTTGGTAGAATCGCTATTTCTAACTGTCCCTCACAGTCTTCAACAGCAGCCTGTCCCTAACTGAATTCACAGCAGAGTGACCAGAAATGGTGGCGGCGGCTTTTATAGTGCATCATGACATCATTTCAGCAGCCAATCACAGCCATGCCAATAGTTAACATGCCTACATGCCTAACAGGATGTGCCCACACTTCTGAGGATTCCCATTGGCTGAATCAAAGCGAGCGGGCTCATAGCATTATGGGAACTTCCGATTCCGGTATCCGATATGAAAAAAGTATCGGAAGTCAGTATCGGAATTCCGATACAGCTAATATCGGCCGATACCCGATACTTGCGGTATCGGAATGCTCACATTTCTTGGTAGAATCGTGCAGGATTGAAATTTTTGATGTTTTTCTACCCCTCTCATGATCCCAAACAAGATTCTAGAAGGATGAGTTTGCAACTACTTTACTTTTGGAGAAAATTCAAAACATTCATTATTCAATAGGGCCCAATAGCAAAGTGCAGCGGTTTGAATGAACAATCACATTTCTTGGTAGAATCGTGAAGGATTGAAATTTTTGATGTTTTTCTACTCCTCTCAACAGCCCAAACAAGTTTCTAAAAGAATGAGTTTGCAACTACTTTACTTTTGGAGAAAATTCAAAACATTCATTATTCAATAGGGCCCAATAGCAAAAAGCAGAGGTTTTAATGAACACACACATTTCTTGGTAGATTCATGCAGGATTGAAATTTTTGACGTTTTTCTACTCCTCTCATGAGACCAAACAAGGCTCTAGAAGGATGAGTTTGCAACTAGTTTACTTTTGGAGAAACTTCAAAACATTCATTATTCAATAGGGTCTAATAGCAAAAAGCAGAGGTTTTAATGAACACACACATTTCTTGGTAGATTCATGCAGGATTGAAATTTTTGACGTTTTTCTACTCCTCTCATGAGACCAAACAAGGCTCTAGAAGGATGAGTTTGCAACTACTTTACTTTTGGAGAAACTTCAAAACATTCATTATTCAATAGGGTCTAATAGCAAAAAGCACTGTTTTGAATGAACAATCACATTTCTTGGTAGAATCGTGCAGGATTGAAATTTTTGATGTTTTTCTACTCCTCTCAACAGCCCAAACAAGTTTCTAAAAGAATGAGTTTGCTACTACTTTACTTTTGGAGAAAATTCAAAACATTCATTATTCAATAGGGCCCAATAGCAAAAAGCAGAGGTTTTAATGAACACACACATTTCTTGGTAGAATCATGCAGGATTGGAATTTTTGATGTTTTTCTACTCCTCTCATGAGCCCAAACAAGACTCTAAAAGGATGAGTTTGCAACTACTTTACTTTTGGAGAAAATTCAAAACATTCATTATTCAATAGGGACCAATAGCAAAAAGCAACGGTTTGAATGAACACTTACATTTCTTGGTAGAATCGTGCAGGATTGAAATTTTAAATGTTTTTCTACTCCTCTCATGAGCCCAAACAAAACTCTAGAAGGATGAGTTTGCGACTACTTTACTTTTGGAGAAAATTCAAAACATTCATTATTCAATAGGGTCTAATAGCAAAAAGCAGCGTTTTGAATGAACAATCACATTTCTTGGTAGAATCGTGCAGGATTGAAATTTTTGATGTTTTTCTACTCCTCTCAACAGCCCAAACAAGTTTCTAAAAGAATGAGTTTGCAACTACTTTACTTTTGGAGAAAATTCAAAACATTCATTATTCAATAGGGCCCAATAGCAAAAAGCAGAGGTTTTAATGAACACACACATTTCTTGGTAGATTCATGCAGGATTGAAATTTTTGACGTTTTTCTACTCCTCTCATGAGACCAAACAAGGCTCTAGAAGGATGAGTTTGCAACTAGTTTACTTTTGGAGAAACTTCAAAACATTCATTATTCAATAGGGTCTAATAGCAAAAAGCACTGTTTTGAATGAACAATCACATTTCTTGGTAGAATCGTGCAGGATTGAAATTTTTGATGTTTTTCTACTCCTCTCAAAAGCCCAAACAAGTTTCTAAAAGAATGAGTTTGCAACTACTTTACTTTTGGAGAAAATTCAAAACATTCATTATTCAATAGGGCCCAATAGCAAAAAGCAGAGGTTTTAATGAACACACACACTTCTTGGTAGAATCATGCAGGATTGGAATTTTTGACGTTTTTCTACTCCTCTCATGAGCCCAAACAAGACTCTAAAAGGATGAGTTTTCAACTACTTTACTTTTGGAGAAAATTCAAAACATTCATTATTCAAATAGGGACCAATAGCAAAAAGCAACGGTTTGAATGAACACTCACATTTCTTGGTAGAATCGTGCAGGATTGAAATTTTAAACGTTTTTCTACTCCTCTCATGAGCCCAAACAAAACTCTAGAAGGATGAGTTTGCGACTACTTTACTTTTGGAGAAAATTCAAAACATTCATTATTCAATAGGGTCTAATAGCAAAAAGCATCGTTTTGAATGAACAATCACAGTTCTTGGTAGAATCGTGCAGTATTGAAATTTTTGATGTTTTTCTACTCCTCTCATGAGACCAAACAAGGCTCCAGAAGGATGAGTTTGCAACTAGTTTACTTTTGGGGAAACTTCAAAACATTCATTATTCAATAGGGTCTAATAGCAAAAAGTAGCGGTTTGAATGAACACTCACATTTCTTGTTAGAATCATGCAGGATTGAAATTTTTGATGTTTTTCTACTCCTCTCAACAGCCCAAACAAGTTTAAAAAAAGAATGAGTTTGCAACTACTTTACTTTTGGAGAAAATTCAAAACATTCATTATTCAATAGAGTCCAATAGCAAAAAGCAGCGGTTTGAATGAACACTCACATTTCTTGGTAGAATCGTGCAGGATTGAAATTTTTGATGTTTTTCTACTCCTCTCAACAGCCCAAACATGTTTCTAAAAGGATGAGTTTGCAACTACTTTATTTTTAGAGAAAATTGAAAACATTCATTATTCAATAGGGACCAATAGGAAAAAGCAGCTGTTTGAAAGAACACTCACATTTCTTGGTAGAATCGTTCAGGATTGAAATTTTTGATGTTCTTCTACTCCTCTCATGAGCCCAAACAAGACTCTAAAAGGATGAGCTTGCAACTACTTTACTTTTGTTTTCAAACATTTTTATTGGATTTTAGTAAATAACAAGGGTTGGGAAAAGGGGAGGGAAAGAAGGGAAAGAAAGGGAAAAGGGTGGGAAAGAGGATTAAGGGAATAAAAAGTAGAGAATTCAAGTCTTTTTAACAATGCCATACAAGTACATTAATATACATAAGTAATGTATCAAAACCCATACAATGCACATATATATGAAGCCAAGTTAGCGAATTCAAACCGCACCAAGTATAATTAAGTGTTACAGAATTTAGTGTTCCAAACTTTCCATTTGTTGGAATATCTGATTAATCCATCATTAACGGTTGCAAATCTCTTTTCTATGGAACTATGCTGATGAAGTCTGTCCAAAATTTCACTAAATAATGGTGGGTCAGATTTTTTCCACCAGTAAGCAATTGTATTCTTTACTACTAGAAAGATATGTATGATAACAAATTTAACTGACGGGTCAACAAGTTCCAAGTCTAGAGACAGCAAAGCTCTTTGGGGAGTGATTTTGAAATTTTGGAAAAAGGAATTGATATGTAGTTACACTCTGTCCCAAAGATCTTTAATCTTTGGGCAGCCCCAGAACAGGTGAAAAAGGTATCCTTGTTGACCACAGTTCCTCCAACAAAGGGGAGAATGCTCCTGGTTTATATGCGATAATCTAATAGGGGTGAAATACCACCTGGTTAGAATCTTGAAATAGGATTCGTGAAGAGTCATTGAAATATTAGACTGGTAGGTATATTTGATGGCGCTATCCCATTGCCTGTCTTCTATGGCCACATTCAATTCAGACTCCCACCTCCTCATGTATGCATTTTTGGAGCTAACCACATCACCATTGAAGAGGTTATATACATTTTTTAGACTCCAAATATTTTTGTTATTAGCATTGCACAGCAACTACTTTACTTTTGGAGAAAATTCAAAACATTCATTATTCAATAGAGTCCAATAGAAAAAAACAGCGTTTTGAAGGAACAATCACAGTTCATGGTAGAATCGTGCAGGATTGAAATTTTTGATGCTTTTCTACTCCTCTCAACAGCCCATACAAGTTTCTAAAAGGATGAGTTTGCAACTACTTTACTTTTGGAGAAAATTCAAAACATTCATTATTCAATAGGGCCCAATAGCAAAAAGCAGCGGTTTGAATGAACTATCACATTTCTTGGTAGAATCGTGCAGGATTGAAATTTTTGATGTTTTTCTACTCCTTTCAACAGCCCAAACAAGTTTCGAAAAGGATGAGTTTGCAACTACTTTACTTTTGGAGAAAATTCAAAACATTCATTATTCATTAGGGACCAATAGCAAAAAGCAGCGGTTTGAATGAACACTCATATTTCTTGGTAGAATCATGCAGGATTTAAATTTTTAACGTTTTTCTACTCTCATGAGCCGAAACAAGACTCTAGAAGTATGAGATTGCAACTACTTTACTTTTAGAGAAAATTCAAAACATTCATTATTCAATAGGGCCCAATAGCAAAAAGCAGCGGTTTGAATGAACACTCACATTTCTTGGTAGATTCATGCAGGATTGAAATTTTTGACGTTTTTCTACTCTCATGAGACCAAACAAGGCTCTAGAAGGATGAGTTTGCAACTAGTTTACTTTTGGAGAAACTTCAAAACATTCATTATTCAATAGGGTCTAATAGCAAAAGCTCTGTTTTGAATGAACAATCACATTTCTTGGTAGAATCGTGCAGGATTGAAATTTTTGATGTTTTTCTACTCCTCTCAATAGCCCAAATAAGTTTATAAAAGAATGAGTTTGCAACTACTTTACTTTTGGAGAAAATTCAAAACATTCATTATTCAATAGGGCCCAATAGCAAAAAGCAGAGGTTTTAATGAACACACACATTACTTGGTAGAATCATGCAGGATTGGAATTTTTGACGTTCTTCTACTCCTCTCATGAGCCCAAACAAGACTCTAAAAGGATGAGTTTGCAACTACTTTACTTTTGGAGAAAATTCAAAACATTCATTATTCAATAGGGACCAATAGCAAAAAGCAGCGGTTTGAATGAACACTCACATTTCTTGGTAGAATCGTGCAGGATTGAAATTTTAGACGTTTTTCTACTCCTCTCATGAGCCCAAACAAATCTCTAGAAGGATGAGTTTGCAACTACTTTACTTTTGGAGAAAATTCAAAACATTCATTATTCAATAGGGTCTAATAGCAAAAAGCAGCGTTTTGAATGAACAATCACAGTTCTTGGTAGAATCGTGCAGTATTGAAATTTTTGATGCTTTTCTACTCCTCTCCTGAGCCCAAACAATACTCTAAAAGGATGAGTTTGCAGCTACTTTACTTTTGGAGAAAATTCAAGACATTCATTATTCAATAGGGACCAATAGCAAAAAGCAGCGGTTTGAATGAACACTCACATTTCTTGGTAGAATCATGCAGGATTGAAATTTTTAACGTTTTTCTACTCCTCTCATGAGCCCAAACAAGACTCTAGAAGGATGAGTTTGCAACTACTTTACTTTTGGAGAAAATGCAAAACATTCATTATTCAATAAGGTCTAATAGCAAAAATCAGCGCTTTGAATGAACAATCACATTTCTTGGTAGAATCGTGCAGGATTGAAATTTTTGGTGTTTTTCTACTCCTCTCAACAGCCCAAACAAGTTTAAAAAAAGAATGAGTTTGCAACTACTTTACTTTTGGAGAAAATTCAAAACATTCATTATTCAATAGAGTCCAATAGCAAAAAGCAGCGGTTTGAATGAACACTCACATTTCTTGGTAGAATCGTGCAGGATTGAAATTTTTGATGTTTTTCTACTCCTCTCAACAGCCTAAACATGTTTCTAAAAGGATGAGTTTGCAACTACTTTATTTTTAGAGAAAATTGAAAACATTCATTATTCAATAGGGACCAATAGGAAAAAGCAGCTGTTTGAAAGAACACTCACATTTCTTGGTAGAATCGTTCAGGATTGAAATTTTTGATGTTTTTCTACTCCTCTCATGAGCCCAAACAAGACTCTAAAAGGATGAGCTTGCAACTACTTTACTTTTGTTTTCAAACATTTTTATTGGATTTTAGTAAATAACAAGGGTTGGGAAAAGGGGAGGGAAAGAAGGGAAAGAAAGGGAAAAGGGTGGGAAAGAGGATTAAGGGAATAAAAAGTAGAGAACTCAAGTCTTTTTAACAATGCCATACAAGTACAATAATATACATAAGTAATGTATCAAAACCCATACAATGCACATATATATGAAGCCAAGTTAGCGAATTCAAACCGCACCAAGTATAATTAAGTGTTACAGAATTTAGTGTTCCAAACTTTCCATTTGTTGGAATATCTGATTAATCCATCATTAACGGTTGCAAATCTCTTTTCTATGGAACTATGCTGATGAAGTCTGTCCAAAATTTCACAAAATAATGGTGGGTCAGATTTTTTCCACCAGTAAGCAATTGTATTCTTTACTACTAGAAAGATATGTATGATAACAAATTTAACTGACGGGTCAACAAGTTCCAAGTCTAGAGACAGCAAAGCTCTTTGGGGAGTGATTTTGAAATTTTGGAAAAAGGAATTGATATGTAGTTACACTCTGTCCCAAAGATCTTTAATCTTCAGGCAGCCCCAGAACAGGTGAAAAAGGTATCCTTGTTGACCACAGTTCCTCCAACAAAGGTGAGAATGCTCCTGGTTTATATGCGATAATCTAATAGGGGTGAAATACCACCTGGTTAGAATCTTGAAATAGGATTCGTGAAGAGTCATTGAAATATTAGACTGGTAGGTATATTTGATGGCGCTATCCCATTGCCTGTCTTCTATGGCCACATTCAATTCAGACTCCCACCTCCTCATGTATGCATTTTTGGAGCTAACCACATCACCATTGAAGAGGTTATATACATTTTTTAAACTCCAAATATTTTTGTTATTAGCATTGCACAGCAACTACTTTACTTTTGGAGAAAATTCAAAACATTCATTATTCAATAGAGTCCAATAGAAAAAAACAGCGTTTTGAAGGAACTATCACATTTCTTGGTAGAATCGTGCAGGATTGAAATTTTTGATGTTTTTCTACTCCTTTCAACAGCCCAAACAAGTTTCTAAAAGGATGAGTTTGCAACTACTTTACTTTTGGAGAAAATTCAAAACATTCATTATTCATTAGGGACCAATAGCAAAAAGCAGCGGTTTTAATGAACACTCACATTTCTTGGTAGAATCATGCATGATTGAAATTTTTAATGTTTTTCTACTCTCATGAGCTGAAACAAGACTCTAGAAGTATGACATTGCAACTACTTTACTTTTAGAGAAAATTCAAAACATTCATTATTCAATAGGGCCCAATAGCAAAAAGCAGCGGTTTGAAAGAACACTCACATTTCTTGGTAGAATCATGCAGGATTGAAATTTTTGACGTTTTTCTACTCCTCTCATGAGACAAAACAAGGCTCTAGAAGGATGAGTTTGCAACTAGTTTACTTTTGGAGAAACTTCAAAACATTCATTATTCAAGAGGGTCTAATAGCAAAAGCACTGTTTTGAATGAACAATCACATTTCTTGGTAGAATCATGCAGGATTGAAATTTTTGATGTTTTTCTACTCCTCTCAACAGCCCAAACAAGTTTCTAAAAGAATGATTTTGCAACTACTTTACTTTTGGAGAAAATTCAAAACATTCATTATTCAATAGGGCCCAATAGCAAAAAGCAGCGGTTTGAATGAACACTCACATTTCTTGGTAGAATCGTGCAGGATTGAAATTTTAGACGTTTTTCTACTCCTCTCATGAGCCCAAACAAATCTCTAGAAGGATGAGTTTGCAACTACTTTACTTTTGGAGAAAATTCAAAACATTCATTATTCATTAGTGTCTAATAGCAAAAAGCAGCGTTTTGAATGAACAATCACAGTTCTTGGTAGAATCGTGCAGTATTGAAATTTTTGAAGCTTTTCTACTCCTCTCCTGAGCCCAAACAAGACTCTAAAAGGATGAGTTTGCAACTACTTTACTTTTGGAGAAAATTCAAGACATTCATTATTCAATAGGGTCTAATAGCAAAAATCAGCGCTTTGAATGAACAATCACATTTCTTGGTAGAATCGTGCAGGATTAAAATTTTTGGTGCTTTTCTACTCCTCTCAACAGCCCAAACAAGTTTAAAAAAAGAATGAGTTTGCAACTACTTTACTTTTGGAGAAAATTCAAAACATTCATTATTCAATAGGGCCCAATAGCAAAAAGCAGCGGTTTGAATGAACACTCACATTTCTTGGTAGAATCGTGCAGGATTGAAATTTTTGATGTTTTTCTACTCCTCTCAACAGCCCAAACAAGTCTCTAAAAGGATGAGTTTGCAAGTACTTTACTTTTGGAGAAAATTGAAAACATTCATTATTCAATAGGGACCAATAGCAAAAAGCAGCTGTTTGAAAGAACACTCACATTTCTTGGTAGAATCATGCAGGATTGAAATTTTTAACGTTTTTCTACTCTCATGAGCCGAAACAAGACTCTAGAAGTTTGAGATTGCATCTACTTTACTTTTAGAGAAAATTCAAAACATTCATTATTCAATAGGGCCCAATAGCAAAAAGCAGCGGTTTGAATGAACACTCACATTTCTTGGTAGAATCGTGCAGGATTGAAATTTTTGATGTTTTTCTACTGCTCTCATGAGCCCAAAGAAGACTCTAAAAGGATGAGCTTGCAACTGCTTTACTTTTGGAGAAAATTCAAAACATTCATTATTCAATAGAGCCCAATAGCAAAAAGCAGCATTTTGAATGAACAATCACATTTCTTGGTAGAATCATGCAGGATTGAAAATTTTGATGTTTTTTTACTCCTCTCAGCAGCCCAAACAAGTTTCTAAAAGGATGAGTTTGCAACTACTTTACTTTTGGAGAAAATTCAAAACATTCATTATTCAATAGGGCCCAAAATAGGAAAAACCAGCGGTTTGAATGAACACTCACATTTCTTGGTAGAATTGTGCAGGATTGAAATTTTTGATGTTTTTCTATTCCGCTCAACAGCCCAAACAAGTTTCTAAAAGGATGAGTTTGCAACTATTTTACTTTTGGAGAAAATTCAAAACATTCATTATTCAATAGGGCCCAAAATAGCAGAAAGCAGCGGTTTGAGTGAACACGCACATTTCTTGGTAGAATCGTGCAGGATTGAAATTTCTGATGTTTTTCTACTCCTCTCATGATCCCAAACAAGACTCTAAAAGGATGAGCTTGCAACTGCTTTACTTTTGGAGAAAATTCAAAACATTCATTATTCAATAGAGCCCAATGGCAAAACCAGCTTTTTGAATGAACAATCACATTTCTTGGTAGAATCATGCAGGATTGAAAATTTTGATGTTTTTTTACTCCTCTCAACAGCCCAAACAAGTTTCTAAAAGGATGAGTTTGCAACTACTTTACTTTTGGAGAAAATTCAAAACATTCATTATTCAATAGGGCCCAAAATAGCAAAAACCAGCGGTTTGAATGAACACTCACATTTCTTGGTAGAATCGTGCAGGATTGAAATTTTTGATGTTTTTCTACTCCTCTCAAAAGCCCAAACAAGTTTCTAAAAGGATGAGTTTGCAACTATTTTACTTTTGGAGAAAATTCAAAACATTGGGGGCTTGGCCAGCATCTGAGCTGAATGGAAGCCTGAGCTCTGAGCTCCTCCACAGGGCGGCCTACCAAGCGCTGTTAACAAGCGAATTACAAGCCAGGACTGGCTGAAAACTTGTGGGAACCTCCATAGACACCAGCGGTGCCCCCACATTATGGATCCGCTCAGCAAAAGAGTGGAAAAAGGAAAGAAACTGGAGCACTCTCCCCTCATGCTGAGGAGCCAAGATGGCGCCCGCCTCACAACAGCAGCCACAGCCTGCAGCCCCAGCCTGAGCGGTACACAGCGGCTGAGGACGCCACAACGGCTGAAGCATGCAGCATACAAGTCAGGGGGTAAGTCTGCCCCTACCCCGGCTAAAACCGCCGCTCTGCAGGCTAATATAAGCGCTAATTTACACAATAAATGTGGCGCTGAGGGGAGAGGAGCGAGATCTCGCGAGAATGACCGGGGGACAAGCGAGACTACGCAACAGATACGCAATTTGCGTAAGATAAGCACAAATACAGCGCAGCCTGTGAAATTTGGTGCAGCAGTACTGCTGACCGCTGCTATAGAGGACATAAATATAATACGGGGCTCCTCATCTTGCCCTGACATCTCTAATGTGTCAGACACCCCTCTATCGCCATTACAGAGGGAAATGTCTCCCTCCTCAGTGACTAGCCGTAGATTCAGCAGCAGCTCGGCTGAGCTGCAATGGGAATTACAAGAAGAGGACTCCTGTCCTTCTGACAATCCTGTGCCGGAGAACATTTTACACATATTAACTGAGGTGGAGGCTACCAGCAACACAGCCTCAGAAATATTTATTAAGAATATGCTATGCCTTCTTGCAAAGACTTTTCAGAAACAACTGGAGGGTTATAATGCAAACCTTCAAAATAATATAGCCGGCCTGGGACAGAGAGTGGACCACTTGGAGTCCAAAATGGAAGAAATGGTCAAATCCCATAATACCTTGATAGACGAACATTATGCCCTAGAAAAAGAGGTTACTTTCTTAAAATCAAGGTTGATAGAGCAGGAAGACAGAAGTAGGAGAAATAACCTTAAATTCAGGGGAATACCTGAAAATGTCAAAGACAGAGACCTTAATGCATATGTACAAAAAATGCTTCATACCATGCTTCCAGGGGCCACTAAAGGAGATCTTTTGATGGAACGAATACATAGACTTCCCAAGTCCAAATATGCCCCAGACAGAGCCCCACGAGATGTCATTGCATATTTCCACTATTTCCTGACAAAGGAGGACATTCTGAGGAAAAGTAAGCAATCACCTATCCTACCAAGGCCATATGAGGACATCAGGATTTTTGCAGATTTTTCAAAGGCTACTTTGCAGAAGAGGAGAGACTTTTTTCCAATCACTACACATTTGAGGAAACACAAGGTTCTATATAGATGGGGCTTTCCTACAAAAATTCTAGTTATGAAATAGAATACCACTTTCGCCTTGTCTAATATTGATAACTGTAACAGATTTTTTCAAGATTTAGGTGTTCCTCCACTGGAGACTCCACCATCATCATCGTCCTACAATCAAGAAAGGAGTACCCCCTTGCAGCAGCCAAGACGCCTTTCCCAGTCCTGGACTACGCAAAAGAAGAGATAATAGACTTGGTGGGTACTGACCCTGGCTTTAGGACTGAACTTTCTCTTTTTCACCCCCCACGTGATAACTGAGAGACTGCCTCTCGGTACCATTTCTTTTGAGAAATCTAATTTGTCTAGTTCACAAGTTTTGTTTTTTATTCTAGGTTGTAACATGTTTCTATTTGCAGGCACACCAGGCACTAACAAAAAATCACTAAAGAAGTCTAATATCTTTTGGATGTATGTTCAGGTGAAATATTCTGTTTTATTGAATCACTTAATGCATTTTTCTCCCTCTGACACAATATGGAGTTGAAGGTACTGTCGTTTAATGTAAATGGGCTTAATAGCCCTTTCAAGAGATTTGCTTTGTGGAAGGAGATTAAAAGATTGAAGGCCAACATAGTAATGATACAAGAAACACACCTTCTAGACATTGATAACACAAGACTCAAAAATAAAGACTTCCCTCAGATTTTTTTTTCTAACACTGAGGGAAGGAAAAAAGCTGGGGTGGCCATTGCCTTCCACAAAGATTTGCCAATAATAGTCTCAGACATATATAGGGACAACAAAGGTAGACACCTTGCCATCAATTTTACTTTGGAGGGTGTGGAATATACAGTAGTAAACGTATACACCCCTAATGTGTGACAACTTAGTTTTCTTAATAAGGTCAAGAGGAAACTATCCAATTTCAGTAGAGGGCACATTATCTGGGGAGGGGATTTTAATTGCATAGTTGACCCGAATACTGATTGCTCATCTGATGCCCCATATTACAGAAGCGTGAATCTAGGAAAGTGGTTGGGAGATTCCAATCTGCATGATAGTTGTAAGATATTGAACTCTACTTCAAAAGAGTACACAAGATTCTGTCCACACAACAAGTCTTACACTAGGATTGATCATGTGTTCACTAGCTTCTCACTACTGGACTCATACATAGAGTTCCAGACTGGCCCTATTACATGGTCAGATCATGCCCCAATCCTATTGACCTTACATACTTCTTCCATGATCCCAAAACAATACAATTGGAGTTATAGCAAATTCACTGTAGACTCCCCAGAAGACATATCACTAACAAAAAATGTTCTAATGAACTATTTCAAAGAGAATTATTCCCAAGAAATTACACCTGAAACATTGTGGCTGGCACACAAATGTGTCATCAGGGGTCATTTGATCCGAATGGCCTCGAGACAAAAAAGGGCAAGAGAGAGCCAACAAAGGATGTTGTTAGAACAGTTCCAAAAATTGGAATCCCAAGCTAAAGCAGATAAAAATTTTGCTAAATACAATGAATTGTATTCCCTTAGATTGGAACTTAGGAATCTGCTCATCAACTTATATGAGAAAAAGACTATTTAATAGGGCAGGGTTTTATGTAAATAATAATAAATTCTCAAAAAATATGGCAAATAGGTTTAAACCCATAAACAAAAAACATCCAATTAAAAAAATAACCCAAAACTCAAGGAATATAGAAAAACCAAAAGATATAGCCCTGGCTTTTGAGAGCTATTATTCAAAATTGTATAACATAGGAGACAATGGAGCTCATCCCTCTCCTACACCAGAGATGATAAATAATTTTTTGGAAAAGGTAAAATTAGGATCTTTGTCTCTAGAGCAGAAGGAATCACTTGCTGCACCCTTTACTGAGGGTGAGGTCTCTCTTGCGATGAACAATCTTAAAAATGACAAGGTTCCAGGTCCAGATGGCTTTCCTATAGAGTGCTATAAAGAATTTCAAAAGGAGCTTATCCCACATTTAACTAATGCCCTGAATGTTATTAAATCAGAAGGAAAGTGCAACACAGATATGCTGAGAGCCACAATAGTGGTGATTCCCAAACCAGATAAAGACCCAACCAAAATTGAAAATTATAGGCCTATTTCCCTCCTAAATGCGGACATCAAGATCTACGCAAAAATATTAGCAGAAAGATTACAGGACGTTGTTCCATTCCTCATACATCCCGATCAAGTCGGTTTTGTAAAATCTAGACAAACTTCAGATAGTTCCAGAAGTGTCCTGCATCACTTATATTCATGTTACAAAAATAAGACTCCCAGCTTGTTTGTGGCTCTTGATGCTGAGAAGGCCTTTGATCGTATTAATTGGGCCTATGCCTTTACAGTATTGGAGAAAATGGGTTTTGGTGGGGAGCTGCTGAGAAGTATTCGAGCTTTATACTCTCAGCCATATGCCTCTGTGCTAGTCAACAGCACGATGTCAGATACATTTTCCATAACCAATGGGACAAGACAGGGATGTCCTCTGTCCCCAATTATTTTTATCCTAAACCTAGAGCCTTTGGCTCAAATGATAAGGGATTCTGGTGAAGTACACGGTGTACAGTTGAGGGATTCAGAGCATAAGATCAACCTTTATGCAGATGACATTATACTTACACTGACAAATCCAGTTGGTTCCCTGGAAAAGATATGGGATATTATAAATTTGTTTGGCTCAGTCTCATATTACAAATTAAATGTAAAGAAAACTAATGTCCTATCACTTTTCATTTCAGCTTCTATGAAACAGCAACTAAGAGACAAGTATCCCTTTAACTGGGACTGTGCCAAGATACCGTATTTAGGAATTTGGCTTACAGGTAACCCCATACATATGAGTGAAATAAATATAGACCATCTTTTACAGTCTCTCGACCTTAAGTTGAAGGAACTGTCAAAGACCCCGGCCACATGGATGGGCAAGATAGTGTTATATAAAATGTTTTGCCTACCTAAAGTCCTGTTTTTATACAGGAACGTCCCTCTGCCTATATCTATACAATCCATACAAAAACTAACACACCAGATGAATAAATTTATTTGGAATAATAGGAAACCTAGAGTAAAAAAACGTACATTACTCAAATCCAAAGAGAAAGGGGGGGTGGCTATTCCAGACCTGGAGGCATACTATTTTGCCACCATGACTGAACTGACAAAGGGCTGGTTTGCGGAACAGACGGATTTGGGATGGCCAAATATTGAAAGGGATATGATGCCCAACAGGGAACCAATTTTATTCATAGCCTACTTCCTTCTACATAGAAGGGAAATCATGAAAATAGAGAATCCCATACTTAAAGCCTGTATGTTGTGCTGGTCACACTTATGCAAAAGAAAGTCTAACTCTACCTCTTTTTCATTTGAAAAATTGAGACTCCCTTATCTGTCTCCTGTCAAGGCTTCTTTAAGACCTATGTTCGACAGCTGGACCAAATTTCCGATCACTTTTGTGGATGACTTGATGGATAACAACAGAGTTATACCCTTTGAGTTATTTAAGAGCAGATTTGGGGTTCCCAATTCGGAGTACATGACATATCTCCTACTCAAGGAGGAATATAACAAATATAAGAAATACCTTTTTAGAATGGTTCCAATTGACCATACTATTCACAATTTTCTATTTAATATGTCTTCCAGACATAAGAGTTATCTTAGACCCTTGTACAATAGCTTGACCGGCAAAGATACCTTCACTAATGAAGGGTGCTTTGAAAAATGGGAAACCACACTGCAGAGACAGATATATGGTCCTCAATGGATTTCATCTCTTAAAATTGCGGTCAAGTCTACAAGATGTATGAATATACTAGAAACACACTACAAGTTAATTCACAGGTACTACCTCACCCCAAATAGATTAAGACACTTTGGAGGGGGGGGATCTGGAATGTGTTGGCGTAACTGTGGATCTCAGGCAGATTTACTACACGTTTTTTGGGGATGCCCTAAGCTAAAGCTGTACTGGTCTAGGGTTTTTGATTTACTTTCACTCATATGTAATTGGCGTATTCAACCACAACCTGCTCTGGCTTTGCTACTAATAGATATACATAGGCTTAAAAAAGAAAGGTTCTTGGCGGCTCATGTCCTTATGTCCGCAGCCTTCCTCATAGCGAAAGGTTGGAACAGTAAACCTCCAGACATTGTCACCCTTATTTTATTGGTAGACAAGCACTGTGTTTACGAGAGAATTCATTATATTAATAAAGTCTCAATAAAAGTATTTGATGAAAGATGGTACTAAAGTCTAAAATAGAAGAAGACTTCATATCCTGAACTTATATTTTGCTTCCTATGGTTCATGATGTGCCAATATTTCACATATTTAGGTGCCTAAATGTACTTTTGTTAAAGTTTCTTTCTGGTATTATTTTGTTTAGTGTTTACTACACTTATTTTAAGTGTTGATATACTATTGAAATGTCATCATATTGTGATGCATTCTTATTTTTTTTTTTTTTTTACATCAATCAATAGCTTACTTAGATGTGACTGTATAAGTGTAAAATGTACATTTTGCTTACTAGTTTGAAAACTCTAATAAAAATTATTGTTAAAGAAAATTCAAAACATTCATTATTCAATAGGGCCCAAAATAGCAGAAAGCAGCGGTTTGAATGAACACTGACATTTCTTGGTAGTATCGTGCAGGATTGAAATTTTTGATGTTTTTCTACTCCGCTCATGAGCCCAAACAAGACTCTAAAAGGATGAGCTTGCAACTGCTTTACTTTTGGAGAAAATTCAACACATTCATTATTCAATAGAGCCCAATAGCAAAAAGCAGCGTTTTGAATGAACAATCACATTTCTTGGTAGAATCATGCAGGATTGAAAATTTTGATTTTTTTTACTCCTCTCAACAGCCCAAACAAGTTTCTAAAAGGATGAGCTTGCAACTGCTTTACTTTTGGAGAAAATTCAAAACATTCATTATTCAATAGGGCCCAAAATAGCAGAAAGCAGTGGTTTGAATGAACACTCACATTTCTTGGTAGAATCGTGCAGGATTGAAATGTTTGATGTTTTTCTACTCCTCTCATGAGCCCAAACAAGACTCTAAAAGGATGAGCTTGCAACTGCTTTACTTTTGGAGAAAATTCAAAACATTCATTATTCAATAGGGCCCAAAATAGCAAAAACCAGCGGTTTGAATGAACACTCACATTTCTTGGTAGAATCGTGCAGGATTGAAATTTTTGATGTTTTTCTACGCTCAACAGCCCAAACAAGTTTCTAAATGGATGAGTTTGCAACTACTTTACTTTTGGAGAAAATTCAAAACATTCATTATTCAATAGGGCCCAATATCAAAAAGCAGCGGTTTGAATGAACTATCACATTTCTTGGTAGAATCGTGCAGGATTGAAATTTTTGATGTTTTTCTACTCGTTTCAACAGCCCAAACAAGTTTCTAAAAGGATGAGTTTGCAACTGCTTTACTTTTGGAGAAAATTCAAAACATTCATTATTCATTAGGGACCAATAGCAAAAAGCAGCGGTTTGAATGAACACTCACATTTCTTGGTAGAATCATGCAGGATTGAAATTTTTAACGTTTTTCTACTCTCATGAGCCGATACAAGACTCTAGAAGTATGAGATTGCAACTACTTTACTTTTAGAGAAAATTCTAAACATTCATTATTCAATAGGGCCCAATAGCAAAAAGCAGCGGTTTGAATGAACACTCACATTTTTTGGTAGATTCATGCAGGATTGAAATTTTTGACGTTTTTGTACTCCTCTCATGAGACCAAACAAGGCTCTAGAAGGATGAGTTTGCAACTAGTTTACTTTTGGAGAAACTTCAAAACATTCATTATTCAATAGGGTCTAATAGCAAAAGCACTGTTTTGAATGAACAATCACATTTCTTGGTAGAATCGTGCAGGATTGAAATTGTTGATGTTTTTCTACTCCTCTCAACAGCCCAAACAAGTTTCTAAAAGAATGATTTTGCAACTACTCTACTTTTGGAGAAAATTCAAAACATTCATTATTCAATAGGGCCCAATAGCAAAAAGCAGAGGTTTTAATGAACACACATATTTCTTGGTAGAATCATGCAGGATTGGAATTTTTGACGTTTTTCTACTCCTCTCATGAGCCCAAACAAGACTCTAAAAGGATGAGTTTGCAACTACTTTACTTTTGGAGAAAATTCAAAACATTCATTATTCAATAGGGACCAATAGCAAAAAGCAGCGGTTTGAATGAACACTCACATTTCTTGGTAGAATCGTGCAGGATTGAAATTTTAGGAGTTTTTCTACTCCTCTCATGAGCCCAAACAAATCTCTAGAAGGATGAGTTTGCAACTACTTTACTTTTGGAGAAAATTCAAAACATTCATTATTCATTAGTGTCTAATAGCAAAAAACAGCATTTTGAATGAACAATCACAGTTCTTGGTAGAATCGTGCAGGATTGAAATTTTTGGTGTTTTTCTACTCCT
Source organism: Dendrobates tinctorius (assembly GCF_039654945.1). NCBI lineage: Eukaryota > Metazoa > Chordata > Amphibia > Anura > Dendrobatidae > Dendrobates > Dendrobates tinctorius. Next base: position 1,978,317 of record NW_027361776.1, on the reverse strand, counting down.
CTCAACAGCCCAAACAAGTTTAAAAAAAGAATGAGTTTGCAACTACTTTACTTTTGGAGAAAATTCAAAACATTCATTATTCAATAGGGCCCAATAGCAAATAGCAGCGGTTTGAATGAACACTCACATTTCTTGGTAGAATCGTGCAGGATTGAATTTTTTGATGTTTTTCTACTCCTCTCAACAGCCCAAACAAGTTTCTAAAAGGATGAGTTTGCAACTACTTTACTTTTGGAGAAAATTGAAAACATTCATTATTCAATAGGGACCAATAGCAAAAAGCAGCTGTTTGAAAGAACACACACATTTCTTGGTAGAATCGTGCAGGATTGAAATTTTTAACGTTTTTCTACTCTCATGAGCCGAAACAAGACTCTAGAAGTATGAGATTGCAACTACTTTACTTTTAGAGAAAATTCAAAACATTCATTATTCAATAGGGCCCAATAGCAAAAAGCAGCGGTTTGAATGAACACTCACATTTCTTGGTAGATTCATGCAGGATTGAAATTTTTGACGTTTTTCTACTCCTCTCATGAGCCCAAACAAAACTCTAGAAGGACGAGTTTGCAACTACTTTACTTTTGGAGAAACTTCAAAACATTCATTATTCAATAGGGTCTAATAGCAAAAAGCACTGTTTTGAATGAACAATCACATTTCTTGGTAGAATCGTGCAGGATTGAAATTTTAGACGTTTTTCTACTCCTCTCATGAGCCCAAACAAAACTCTAGAAGGATGAGTTTGCAACTACATTACTTTTGGAGAAAATTCAAAACATTCATTATTCAATAGGGTCTAATAGCAAAAAACAGCATTTTGAATGAACAATCACAGTTCTTGGTAGAATCATGCAGAATTGAAATTTTTGATGCTTTTCTACTCCTCTCCTGAGCCCAAACAAGACTCTAAAAGGATGAGTTTGCAACTACTTTACTTTTGGAGAAAATTCAAGACATTCATTATTCAATAGGGACCAATAGCAAAAAGCAGCAGTTTGAATGAACACTCACATTTCTTGGTAGAATCATGCAGGATTGAAATTTTTAACGTTTTTCTACTCCTCTCATGAGCCCAAACAAGACTTTAGGAGGATGAGTTTGCAACTACTTTACTTTTGGAGAAAATTCAGAACATTCATTATTCAATAGGGACCAATAGCAAAAAGCAGCGGTTTGAATGAACACACATTTCTTGGTAGAATCGTGCAGGATTGAAATTTTAGACGTTTTTCTACTCCTCTCATGAGCCTAAACAAAACTCTAGAAGGATGAGTTTGCAACTACTTCACTTTTGGAGAAAATTCAAAACATTCATTATTCAATAGGGTCTAATAGCAAAAAGCAGCGGTTTGAATGAACACACATCTCTTGGTAGAATCGTTCAGGATTGAAATTTTTGATGTTTTTCTACTCCTCTCATGAGCCCAAACAAGTCTCTAAAAGGATGAGCTTGCAACTAATTTACTTTTGTTTTCAAAATTTTTTATTGGATTTTAGTAAATAACAAGGGTTGGGAAAAGGGGAGGGAAAGAAGGGAAAGAAAGGGAAAAGGGTGGGAAAGAGGATTAAGGGAATAAAAAGTAGAGAACTCAAGTCTTTTTAACAATGCCATACAAGTACATTAATATACATAAGTAATGTGTCAAAACCCATACAATGCACATATATATGAAGCCAAGTTAGCGAATTCAAACCGCACCAAGTATAATTAAGTGTTACAGAATTTAGTGTTCCAAACCTTCCATTTGTTGGAATATCTGATTAATCCATCATTATCGTTTGCAAATCTCTTTTCTATGGAACTATGCTGATGAAGTCTGTCCAAAATTTCACAAAATAATGGTGGGTCAGATTTTTTCCACCAGTAAGCAATTGTATTCTTTACTACTAGAAAGATATGTATGATAACAAATTTAACTGACGGGTCAACAAGTTCCAAGTCTAGAGACAGCAAAGCTCTTTGGGGAGTGATTTTGAAATTTTGGAAAAAGGAATTGATATGTAGTGACACTCTGTCCCAAAGATCTTTAATCTTCAGGCAGCCCCAGAACAGGTGAAAAAGGTATCCCTGTTGACCACAGTTCCTCCAACAAAGGGGAGAATGCTCCTGGTTTATATGCGATAATCTAATAGGGGTGAAATACCACCTGGTTAGAATCTTGAAATAGGATTCGTGAAGAGTCATTGAAATATTAGACTGGTAGGTATATTTGATGGCGCTATCCCATTGCCTGTCTTCTATGGCCACATTCAATTCAGACTCCCACCTCCTCATGTATGCATTTTTGAAGCTAACCACATCACCATTGAAGAGGTTATATAATTTTTTAAACTCCAAATATTTTTGTTATTAGCATTGCACAGCAACTAATTTACTTTTGGAGAAAATTCAAAACATTCATTATTCAATAGAGTCCAATAGCAAAAAGCAGCGTTTTGAATGAACAATCACATTTCTTGGTAGAATCGTGCAAGATTGAAATTTTTTATGTTTTTCTACTCCTCTCAACAGCCCAAACAAGTTTCTAAAAGCATGAGTTTGCAACTACTTTACTTTTGGAGAAAATTCAAAACATTCATTATTCAATAGGGCCCAATAGCAAAAAGCAGCGGTTTCAATGAACACTCACATTTCTTGGTAGAATCGTGCAGGATTGAAATTTTTTATGTTTTTCTACTCCTCTCATGAGCCCAAACAAGACTCTAAAAGGATGAGCTTGCAACTACTTTACTTTTGGAGAAAATTCAAAACATTCATTTTTCAATAGTGCCCAATAGCAAAAAGCAGTGTTTTAAATGAACACTCACATTTCTTGGTGGAATCGTGCAGGATTGAAATTTTTGGTGTTTTTCTACTCCTCTCAACAGCCCAAACAAGTTTCTAAAAGGATGAGTTTGCAACTACTTTACTTTTGGAGAAAATTGAAAACATTCATTATTCAATAGGGACCAATAGCAAAAAGCAGCTGTTTGAAAGAACACTCACATTTCTTGGTAGAATCGTTCAGGATTGAAATTTTTGATGTTTTTCTACTGCTCTCATGAGCCCAAACAAGACTCTAAAAGGATGAGCTTGCAACTGCTTTACTTTTGGAGAAAATTCAAAACATTCATTATTCAATAGACCCCAATAGCAAAAAGCAGCGTTTTGAATGAACAATCACATTTCTTGGTAGAATCATGCAGGATTGAAAATTTTGATGTTTTTTTACTCCTCTCAACAGCCCAAACAAGTTTCTAAAAGGATGAGTTTGCAACTACTTTACTTTTGGAGAAAATTCAAAACATTCATTATTCAATAGGGCCCAAAATAGCAGAAAGCAGCGGTTTGAATGAACACGCACATTTCTTGGTAGAATCGTGCAGGATTGAAATTTTTGATGTTTTTCTACTCCTCTCATGAGCCCAAACAAGACTCTAAAAGGATGAGCTTGCAACTGCTTTACTTTTGGAGAAAATTCAACACATTCATTATTCAATAGAGCCCAATAGCAAAAAGCTGCGTTTTGAATGAACACTCACATTTCTTGGTAGAATCGTGCAGGATTGAAATTTTTGATGTTTTTCTACTCCTCTCAACAGCCCAAACAAGTTTCTAAAAGGATGAGTTTGCAACTACTTTACTTTTGGAGAAAATTCAAAACATTCATTATTCAATAGGGCCCAAAATAGCAGAAAGCAGCGGTTTGAATGAACACTCACATTTCTTGGTAGAATCGTGCAGGATTGAAATTTTTGATGTTTTTCTACTCCTCTCATGAGCCGAAACAAGACTCTAAAAGGATGAGCTTGCAACTGCTTTACTTTTGGAGAAAATTCAACACATTCATTATTCAATGGAGCCCAATAGCAAAACCAGCTTTTTGAATGAACAATCACATTTCTTGGTAGAATCATGCAGGATTGAAAATTTTAATGTTTTTTTACTCCTCTCAACAGCCCAAACAAGTTTCTAAAAGGATGAGTTTGCAACTACTTTACTGTTGGAGAAAATTCAAAACATTCATTATTCAATAGGGCCCAAAATAGCAGAAAGCAGTGGTTTGAATGAACACTCACATTTCTTGGTAGAATCGTGCAGGATTGAAATTTTTGATGTTTTTCTACTCCTCTCATGAGCCCAAACAAGACTCTAAAAGGATGAGCTTGCAACTGCTTTACTTTTGGAGAAAATTCAAAACATTCATTATTCAATAGAGCCCAATAGCAAAAAGCAGAGTTTTGAATGAACAATCACATTTCTTGGTAGAATCATGCAGGATTGGCAATTTTGATGTTTTTTTACTCCTCTCAACAGCCCAAACAAGTTTCTAAAAGGATGAGTTTGCAACTGCTTTACTTTTGGAGAAAATTCAAAACATTCAATATTTAATAGGGCCCAAAATAGCAGAAAGCAGCGGTTTGAATGAACACTCACATTTCTTGGTAGAATCGTGCAGGATTGAAATTTTTGATGTTTTTCTACTCCTCTCATGAGCCCAAACAAGACTCTAAAAGGATGAGCTTGCAACTGCTTTACTTTTGGAGAAAATTCAAAACATTCATTATTCAATAGAGCCCAATAGCAAAACCAGCTTTTTGAATGAACAATCACATTTCTTGGTAGAATCATGCAGGATTGAAAATTTTGATGTTTTTTTACTCCTCTCAACAGCCCAAACAAGTTTCTAAAAGGATGAGTTTGCAACTACTTTACTTTTGGAGAAAAGTCAAAACATTCATTATTCAATAGGGCCCAAAATAGCAGAAAGCAGCGGTTTGAATGAACACTCACATTTCTTGGTAGAATCGTGCAGGATTGAAATTTTTGATGTTTTTCTACTCCTCTCATGAGCCCAAACAAGACTCTAAAAGGATGAGCTTGCAACTGCTTTACTTTTGGAGAAAATTCAAAACATTCATTATTCAATAGAGCCCAATAGCAAAAAGCAGAGTTTTGAATGAACAATCACATTTCTTGGTAGAATCATGCAGGATTGAAAATGTTGATGTTTTTTTACTGCTCTCAACAGCCCAAACAAGTTTCTAAAAGGATGAGTTTGCAACTACTTTACTTTTGGCGAAAATTCAAAACATTCATTATTCAATAGGGCCCAAAATAGCAGAAAGCAGCGGTTTGAATGAACACTCACATTTCTTGGTAGAATCGTGCAGGATTAAAATTTTTGATGTTTTTCTACTCCTCTCAACAGCCCAAACAAGTTTCTAAAAGGATGAGTTTGCAACTCTTTTACTTTTGGAGAAAATTCAAAACATTGGGGGCGTGGCCAGCGTCTGAGCTGAATGGAAGCCTGAGCTCTGAGCTCCTCCACAGGGCGGCCTACCAAGCACTGTTAACATTCATTATTCAATAGGGACCAATAGCAAAAAGCAGCAGTTTGAATGAACACTCACATTTCTTGGTAGAATCATGCAGGATTGAAATTTTTAACGTTTTTCTACTCTCATGAGCCCAAACAAGACTTTAGGAGGATGAGTTTGCAACTACTTTACTTTTGGAGAAAATTCAGAACATTCATTATTCAATAGGGACCAATAGCAAAAAGCAGCGGTTTGAATGAACACTCACATTTCTTGGTAGAATCGTGCAGGATTGAAATTTTAGACGTTTTTCTACTCCTCTCATGAGCCCAAACAAAACTCTAGAAGGATGAGTTTGCAACTACTTCACTTTTGGAGAAAATTCAAAACATTCATTATTCAATAGGGTCTAATAGCAAAAAGCAGCGGTTTGAATGAACACTCACATCTCTTGGTAGAATCGTTCAGGATTGAAATTTTTGATGTTTTTCTACTCCTCTCATGAGCCCAAACAAGTCTCTAAAAGGATGAGCTTGCAACTACTTTACTTTTGTTTTCAAACATTTTTATTGGATTTTAGTAAATAACAAGGGTTGGGAAAAGGGGAGGGAAAGAAGGGAAAGAAAGGGAAAAGGGTGGGAAAGAGGATTAAGGGAATAAAAAGTAGAGAACTCAAGTCTTTTTAACAATGCCATACAAGTACATTAATATACATAAGTAATGTGTCAAAACCCATACAATGCACATATATATGAAGCCAAGTTAGCGAATTCAAACCGCACCAAGTATAATTAAGTGTTACAGAATTTAGTGTTCCAAACCTTCCATTTGTTGGAATATCTGATTAATCCATCATTATCGTTTGCAAATCTCTTTTCTATGGAACTATGCTGATGAAGTCTGTCCAAAATTTCACAAAATAATGGTGGGTCAGATTTTTTCCACCAGTAAGCAATTGTATTCTTTACTACTAGAAAGATATGTATGATAACAAATTTAACTGACGGGTCAACAAGTTCCAAGTCTAGAGACAGCAAAGCTCTTTGGGGAGTGATTTTGAAATTTTGGAAAAAGGAATTGATATGTAGTGACACTCTGTCCCAAAGATCTTTAATCTTCAGGCAGCCCCAGAACAGGTGAAAAAGGTATCCTTGTTGACCACAGTTCCTCCAACAAAGGGGAGAATGCTCCTGGTTTATTTGCGATAATCTAATAGGGGTGAAATACCACCTGGTTAGAATCTTGAAATATGATTCGTGAAGAGTCATTGAAATATTAGACTGGTAGGTATATTTGATGGCGCTATCCCATTGCCTGTCTTCTATGGCCACATTCAATTCAGACTCCCACCTCCTCATGTATGCATTTTTGAAGCTAACCACATCACCATTGAAGAGGTTATATAATTTTTTTAAACTCCAAATATTTTTGTTATTAGCATTGCACAGCAACTAATTTACTTTTGGAGAAAATTCAAAACATTCATTATTCAATAGAGTCCAATAGCAAAAAGCAGCGTTTTGAATGAACAATCACATTTCTTGGTAGAATCGTGCAAGATTGAAATTTTTGATGTTTTTCTACTCCTCTCAACAGCCCAAACAAGTTTCTAAAAGCATGAGTTTGCAACTACTTTACTTTTGGAGAAAATTCAAAACATTCATTATTCAATAGGGCCCAATAGCAAAAAGCAGCGGTTTCAATGAACACTCACATTTCTTGGTAGAATCGTGCAGGATTGAAATTTTTTATGTTTTTCTACTCCTCTCATGAGCCCAAACAAGACTCTAAAAGGATGAGCTTGCAACTACTTTACTTTTGGAGAAAATTCAAAACATTCATTTTTCAATAGTGCCCAATAGCAAAAAGCAGTGTTTTAAATGAAAACTCACATTTCTTGGTGGAATCGTGCAGGATTGAAATTTTTGGTGTTTTTCTACTCCTCTCAACAGCCCAAACAAGTTTCTAAAAGGATGAGTTTGCAACTACTTTACTTTTGGAGAAAATTGAAAACATTCATTATTCAATAGGGACCAATAGCAAAAAGCAGCTGTTTGAAAGAACACTCACATTTCTTGGTAGAATCATTCAGGATTGAAATTTTTGATGTTTTTCTACTGCTCTCATGAGCCCAAACAAGACTCTAAAAGGATGAGCTTGCAACTGCTTTACTTTTGGAGAAAATTCAAAACATTCATTATTCAATAGACCCCAATAGCAAAAAGCAGCATTTTGAATGAACAATCACATTTCTTGGTAGAATCATGCAGGATTGAAAATTTTGATGTTTTTTTACTCCTCTCAGCAGCCCAAACAAGTTTCTAAAAGGATGAGTTTGCAACTACTTTACTTTTGGAGAAAATTCAAAACATTCATTATTCAATAGGGCCCAAAATAGCAGAAAGCAGCGGTTTGAATGAACACGCACATTTCTTGGTAGAATCGTGCAGGATTGAAATTTTTGATGTTTTTCTACTCTCATGAGCCCAAACAAGACTCTAAAAGGATGAGCTTGCAACTGCTTTACTTTTGGAGAAAATTCAAAACATTCATTATTCAATAGAGCCCAATAGCAAAAAGCTGCGTTTTGAAAGAACACTCACATTTCTTGGTAGAATCGTGCAGGATTGAAATTTTTGATGTTTATCTACTCCTCTCAACAGCCCAAACAAGTTTCTAAAAGGATGAGTTTGCAACTACTTTACTTTTGGAGAAAATTCAAAACATTCATTATTCAATAGGGCCCAAAATAGCAGAAAGCAGTGGTTTGAATGAACACTCACATTTCTTGGTAGAATCGTGCAGGATTGAAATTTTTGATGTTTTTCTACTCCTCTCATGAGCCCAAACAAGACTCTAAAAGGATGAGCTTGCAACTGCTTTACTTTTGGAGAAAATTCAAAACATTCATTATTCAATAGAGCCCAATAGCAAAAAGCAGAGTTTTGAATGAACAATCACATTTCTTGGTAGAATCATGCAGGATTGGCAATTTTGATGTTTTTTTACTCCTCTCAACAGCCCAAACAAGTTTCTAAAAGGATGAGTTTGCAACTACTTTACTTTTGGAGAAAATTCAAAACATTCATTATTCAATAGGGCCCAAAATAGCAGAAAGCAGCGGTTTGAATGAACACTCACATTTCTTGGTAGAATCATGCAGGATTGAAATTTTTGATGTTTTTCTACTCCTCTCATGAGCCCAAACAAGACTCTAAAAGGATGAGCTTGCAACTGCTTTACTTTTGGAGAAAATTCAAAACATTCATTATTCAATAGAGCCCAATAGCAAAACCAGCTTTTTGAATGAACAATCACATTTCTTGGTAGAATCATGCAGGATTGAAAATTTTGATGTTTTTTTACTCCTCTCAACAGCCCAAACAAGTTTCTAAAAGAATGAGTTTGCAACTACTTTACTTTTGGCGAAAATTCAAAACATTCATTATTCAATAGGGCCCAAAATAGCAGAAAGCAGCGGTTTGAATGAACACTCACATTTCTTGGTAGAATCTTGCAGGATTAAAATTTTTGATGTTTTTCTACTCCTCTCAACAGCCCAAACAAGTTTCTAAAAGGATGAGTTTGCAACTATTTTACTTTTGGAGAAAATTCAAAACATTGGGGGCGTGGCCAGCGTCTGAGCTGAATGGAAGCCTGAGCTCTGAGCTCCTCCACAGGGCAGCCTACCAAGCGCTGTTAACAAGCGAATTACAAGCCAGGACTGGCTGAAAACTTGTGGGAACCTCCATAGACACCAGCGGTGCCCCCACATTATGGATCCGCTCAGCGAAAGAGTGGAAAAAGGAAAGAAACTGGAGCGCTCTCCCCTCATGCTGAGGAGCCAAGATGGCGCCCGCCTCACAACAGCAACCACAGCATGCAGCCCCAGCCTGAGCGGTACACAGCGGCTGAGGACGCCACAACGGCTGAAGCATGCAGCATACAAGTCAGGGGGTAAGTCTGCCCCTACCCCGGCTAAAACCGCCGCTCTGCAGGCTAATATAAGCGCTAATTTACACAATAAAAGTAGCGCTGAGGGGAGAGGAGCGAGATCTCGCGAGAATGACCGGGGGACAAGCGAGACTACGCAACAGATACGCAATTTGCGTAAGATAAGCACAAATACAGTGCAGCCTGTGAAATTTGGTGCAGCAGCACCGCTGACCGCTGCTATAGAGGACATAAATATAATACGGGGCTCCTCATCTTGCCCTGACATCTCTAATGTGTCAGACACCCCTCTATCGCCATTACAGAGGGAAATGTCTCCCTCCTCAGTGACTAGCCGTAGATTCAGCAGCAGCTCGGCTGAGCTGCAATGGGAATTACAAGAAGAGGACTCCTGTCCTTCTGACAGTCCTGTGCCGGAGAACATTTTACACATATTAACTGAGGTGGAGGCTACCAGCAACACAGCCTCAGAAATATTTATTAAGAATATGCTATGCCTTCTTGCAAAGACTTTTCAGAAACAACTGGAGGGTTATAATGCAAACCTTCAAAATAATATAGCCGGCCTGGGACAGAGAGTGGACCACTTGGAGTCCAAAATGGAAGAAATGGTCAAATCCCATAATACCTTGATAGACGAACATTATGCCCTAGAAAAAGAGGTTACTTTCTTAAAATCAAGGTTGATAGAGCAGGAAGACAGAAGTAGGAGAAATAACCTTAAATTCAGGGGAATACCTGAAAATGTCAAAGACAGAGACCTTAATGCATATGTACAAAAAATGCTTCATACCATGCTTCCAGGGGCCACTAAAGGAGATCTTTTGATGGAACGAATACATAGACTTCCCAAGTCCAAATATGCCCCAGACAGAGCCCCACGAGATGTCATTGCATATTTCCACTATTTCCTGACAAAGGAGGACATTCTGAGGAAAAGTAAGCAATCACCTATCCTACCAAGGCCATATGAGGACATCAGGATTTTTGCAGATTTTTCAAAGGCTACTTTGCAGAAGAGGAGAGACTTTTTTCCAATCACTACACATTTGAGGAAACACAAGGTTCTATATAGATGGGGCTTTCCTACAAAAATTCTAGTTATGAAATAGAATACCACTTTCGCCTTGTCTAATATTGATAACTGTAACAGATTTTTTCAAGATTTAGGTGTTCCTCCACTGGAGACTCCACCATCATCATCGTCCTACAATCAAGAAAGGAGTACCCCCTTGCAGCAGCCAAGACGCCTTTCCCAGTCCTGGACTACGCAAAAGAAGAGATAATAGACTTGGTGGGTACTGACCCTGGCTTTAGGACTGAACTTTCTCTTTTTCACCCCCCACGTGATAACTGAGAGACTGCCTCTCGGTACCATTTCTTTTGAGAAATCTAATTTGTCTAGTTCACAAGTTTTGTTTTTTATTCTAGGTTGTAACATGTTTCTATTTGCAGGCACACCAGGCACTAACAAAAAATCACTAAAGAAGTCTAATATCTTTTGGATGTATGTTCAGGTGAAATATTCTGTTTTATTGAATCACTTAATGCATTTTTCTCCCTCTGACACAATATGGAGTTGAAGGTACTGTCGTTTAATGTAAATGGGCTTAATAGCCCTTTCAAGAGATTTGCTTTGTGGAAGGAGATTAAAAGATTGAAGGCCAACATAGTAATGATACAAGAAACACACCTTCTAGACATTGATAACACAAGACTCAAAAATAAAGACTTCCCTCAGATTTTTTTTTCTAACACTGAGGGAAGGAAAAAAGCTGGGGTGGCCATTGCCTTCCACAAAGATTTGCCAATAATAGTCTCAGACATATATAGGGACAACAAAGGTAGACACCTTGCCATCAATTTTACTTTGGAGGGTGTGGAATATACAGTAGTAAACGTATACACCCCTAATGTGTGACAACTTAGTTTTCTTAATAAGGTCAAGAGGAAACTATCCAATTTCAGTAGAGGGCACATTATCTGGGGAGGGGATTTTAATTGCATAGTTGACCCGAATACTGATTGCTCATCTGATGCCCCATATTACAGAAGCATGAATCTAGGAAAGTGGTTGGGAGATTCCAATCTGCATGATAGTTGTAAGATATTGAACTCTACTTCAAAAGAGTACACAAGATTCTGTCCACACAACAAGTCTTACACTAGGATTGATCATGTGTTCACTAGCTTCTCACTACTGGACTCATACTTAGAGTTCCAGACTGGCCCTATTACATGGTCAGATCATGCCCCAATCCTATTGACCTTACATACTTCTTCCATGATCCCAAAACAATACAATTGGAGTTATAGCAAATTCACTGTAGACTCCCCAGAAGACATATCACTAACAAAAAATGTTCTAATGAACTATTTCAAAGAGAATTATTCCCAAGAAATTACGCCTGAAACATTGTGGCTGGCACACAAATGTGTCATCAGGGGTCATTTGATCCAAATGGCCTCGAGACAAAAAAGGGCAAGAGAGAGCCAACAAAGGATGTTGTTAGAACAGATCCAAAAATTGGAATCCCAAGCTAAAGCAGATAAAAATTTTGCTAAATACAATGAATTGTATTCCCTTAGATTGGAACTTAGGAATCTGCTCATCAACTTATATGAGAAAAAGACTCTATTTAATAGGGCAGGGTTTTATGTAAATAATAATAAATTCTCAAAAAATATGGCAAATAGGTTTAAACCCATAAACAAAAAACATCCAATTAAAAAAATAACCCAAAACTCAAGGAATATAGAAAAACCAAAAGATATAGCCCTGGCTTTTGAGAGCTATTATTCAAAATTGTATAACATAGGAGACAATGGAGCTCATCCCTCTCCTACACCAGAGATGATAAATAATTTTTTGGAAAAGGTAAAATTAGGATCTTTGTCTCTAGAGCAGAAGGAATCACTTGCTGCACCCTTTACTGAGGGTGAGGTGTCTCTTGCGATGAACAATCTTAAAAATGACAAGGCTCCAGGTCCAGATGGCTTTCCTATAGAGTGCTATAAAGAATTTCAAAAGGAACTTATCCCACTTTTAACTAATGCCCTGAATGTTATTAAATCAGAAGGAAAGTGCAACACAGATATGCTGAGTGCCACAATAGTGGTGATTCCCAAACCAGATAAAGACCCAACCAAAATTGAAAATTATAGGCCTATTTCCCTCCTAAATGCGGACATCAAGATCTACGCAAAAATATTAGCAGAAAGATTACAGGACGTTGTTCCATTCCTCATACATCCCGATCAAGTCGGTTTTGTAAAATCTAGACAAACTTCAGATAGTTCCAGAAGTGTCCTGCATCACTTATATTCATGTTACAAAAATAAGACTCCCAGCTTGTTTGTGGCTCTTGATGCTGAGAAGGCCTTTGATCGTATTAATTGGGCCTATGCCTTTACAGTATTGGAGAAAATGGGTTTTGGTGGGGAGCTGCTGAGAAGTATTCGAGCTTTATACTCTCAGCCATCTGCCTCTGTGCTGGTCAACAGCACGATGTCAGATACATTTTCCATAACCAATGGGACAAGACAGGGATGTCCTCTGTCCCCAATTATTTTTATCCTAAGCCTAGAGCCTTTGGCTCAAATGATAAGGGATTCTGGTGAAGTACACGGTGTACAGTTGAGGGATTCAGAGCATAAGATCAACCTTTATGCAGATGACATTATACTTACACTGACAAATCCTGTTGGTTCCCTGGAAAAGATATGGGATATTATAAATTTGTTTGGCTCAGTCTCATATTACAAATTAAATGTAAAGAAAACTAATGTCCTATCACTTCATTTCAGCTTCTATGAAACAGCAACTAAGAGACAAGTATCCCTTTAACTGGGACTGTGCCAAGATACCGTATTTAGGAATTTGGCTTACAGGTAACCCCATACATATGAGTGAAATAAATATAGACCATCTTTTACAGTCTCTCGACCTTAAGTTGAAGGAACTGTCAAAGACCCCGGCCACATGGATGGGCAAGATAGTGTTATATAAAATGTTTTGCCTACCTAAAGTCCTGTTTTTATACAGGAATGTCCCTCTGCCTATATCTATACAATCCATACAAAAACTAACACACCAGATGAATAAATTTATTTGGAATAATAGGAAACCTAGAGTAAAAAAACGTACATTACTCAAATCCAAAGAGAAAGGGGGGTGGCTATTCCAGACCTGGAGGCATACTATTTTGCCACCATGACTGAACTGACAAAGGGCTGGTTTGCGGAACAGACGGATTTGGGATGGCCAAATATTGAAAGGGATATGATGCCCAACAGGGAACCAATTTTATTCATAGCCTACTTCCTTCTACATAGAAGGGAAATCATGAAAATAGAGAATCCCATACTTAAAGCCTCTATGTTGTGCTGGTCACACTTATGCAAAAGAAAGTCTAACTCTACCTCTTTTTCATTTGAAAAATTGAGACTCCCTTATCTGTCTCCTGTCAGGGCTTCTTTAAGACCTATGTTCGACAGCTGGACCAAATTTCCGATCACTTTTGTGGATGACTTGATGGATAACAACAGAGTTATACCCTTTGAGTTATTTAAGAGCAGATTTGGGGTTCCCAATTCGGAGTACATGACATATCTCCTATTCAAGGAGGAATATAACAAATATAAGAAATACCTTTTTAGAATGGTTCCAATTGACCATACTATTCACAATTTTCTATTTAATATGTCTTCCAGACATAAGAGTTATCTTAGACCCTTGTACAATAGCTTGACCGGCAAAGATACCTTCACTAATGAAGGGTGCTTTGAAAAATGGGAAACCACACTGCAGAGACAGATATATGGTCCTCAATGGATTTCATCTCTTAAAATTGCGGTCAAGTCTACAAGATGTATGAATATACTAGAAACACACTACAAGTTAATTCACAGGTACTACCTCACCCCAAATAGATTAAGACACTTTAGAGGGGGGGGATCTGGAATGTGTTGGCGTAACTGTGGATCTCAGGCAGATTTACTACACGTTTTTTGGGGATGCCCTATGCTGAAGCTGTACTGGTCTAGGGTTCTTGATTTACTTTCACTCATATGTAATTGGTGTATTCAACCACAACCTACTCTGGCTTTGCTACTAATAGATATACATAGGCTTAAAAAAGAAAGGTTCTTGGCGGCTCATGCCCTTATGTCCGCTGCCTTCCTCATAGCGAAAGGTTGGAACAGTAAACCTCCAGACATTGTCACCCTTATTTTATTGGTAGACAAGCACTGTGTTTACGAGAGAATTCATTATATTAATAAAGTCTCAATAAAAGTATTTGATGAAAGATGGTACTAAAGTCTAAAATAGAAGAAGACTTCATATCCTGAACTTATATTTTGCTTCCTATGGTTCATGATGTGCCAATATTTCACATATATAGGTGCCTAAATGTACTTTTGTTAAAGTTTCTTTCTGGTATTATTTTGTTTAGTGTTTACTACACTTATTTTAAGTGTTGATATACTATTGAAATGTCATCATATTGTGATGTATTCTTATTTTTTTTTTTACATCAATCAATAGCTTACTTAGATGTGACTGTATAAGTGTAAACTTTACATTTTGCTTACTAGTTTGAAAACTCTAATAAAAATTATTGTTAAAGAAAATTCAAAACACTCATTATTCAATAGGGCCCAAAATAGCAGAAAGCAGCGGTTTGAATGAACACGAACATTACTTGGTAGTATCGTGCAGGATTGAAATTTTTGATGTTTTTCTACTCCGCTCATGAGCCCAAACAAGACTCTAAAAGGATGAGCTTGCAACTGCTTTACTTTTGGAGAAAATTTAACACATTCATTATTCAATAGAGCCCAATAGCAAAAAGCAGCGTTTTGAATGAACAATCACATTTCTTGGTAGAATCATGCAGGATTGAAAATTTTGATGTTTTTTTACTCCTCTCAACAGCCCAAACAAGTTTCTAAAAGGATGAGCTTGCAACTGCTTTACTTTTGGAGAAAATTCAAAACATTCATTATTCAATAGAGCCCAATAGCAAAAAGCAGAGTTTTGAATGAACAATCACATTTCTTGGTAGAATCATGCAGGATTGAAAATTTTGATGATTTTTTACTCCTCTCAACAGCCCAAACAAGTTTCTTAAAGGTGAGTTTACAACTACTTTACTTTTGGAGACCATTCAAAACATTCATTATTCAATAGGGCCCAAAATAGCAGAAAGCAGCGGTTTGAATGAACACTCACATTTCTTGGTAGAATCGTGCAGGATTGAAATTTTTGATGTTTTTTCTACTCCTCTCATGAGCCCAAACAAGACACTAAAAGGATGAGCTTGCAACTGCTTTACTTTTGGAGAAAATTCAAAACATTCATTATTCAATAGAGCCCAATAGCAAAAAGCAGCGTTTTGAATGAACAATCACATTTCTTGGTAGAATCATGCAGGATTGAAAATTTTGATGCTTTTTTAACTCCTCTCAACAGCCCAAACAAGTTTCTAAAAGGATGAGTTTGCAACTACTTTACTTTTGGAGAAAATTCAAAACATTCATTATTCAATAGGGCCCAAAATAGCAGAAAGCAGCGGTTTGAATGAACACTCACATTTCTTGGTAGAATCGTGCAGGATTGAAATTTTTGATGTTTTTTCTACTCCTCTCATGAGCCCAAACAAGACTCTAAAAGGATGAGCTTGCAACTGCTTTACTTTTGGAGAAAATTCAAAACATTCATTATTCAATAGGGCCCAAAATAGCAGAAAGCAGCGGTTTGAATGAACAATCACATTTCTTGGTAGAATCGTGCAGGATTGAAATTTTTGATGTTTTTTCTACTCCTCTCATGAGCCCAAACAAGACTCTAAAAGGATGAGCTTGCAACTGCTTTACTTTTGGAGAAAATTCAAAACATTCATTATTCAATAGAGCCCAATAGCAAAAAGCAGCGTTTTGAATGAACAATCACATTTCTTGGTAGAATCATGCAGGATTGAAAATTTTGATGCTTTTTTAACTCCTCTCAACAGCCCAAACAAGTTTCTAAAAGGATGAGTTTGCAACTACTTTACTTTTGGAGAAAATTCAAAATATTCATTATTCAATAGGGCCCAAAATAGCAGAAAGCAGCGGTTTGAATGAACACTCACATTTCTTGGTAGAATCGTGCAGGATTGAAATTTTTGATGTTTTTCTACTCCTCTCATGAGCCCAAACAAGACTCTAAAAGGATGAGCTTGCAACTGCTTTACTTTTGGAGAAAATTCAAAACATTCATTATTCAATCGAGCTCAATAGCAAAAAGCAGCGTTTTGAATGAACAATCACATTTCTTGGTAGAATCATGCAGGATTGAAAATTTTGATGTTTTTTTACTCCTCTCAACAGCCCAAACAAGTTTCTAAAAGGATGAGTTTGCAACTACTTTACTTTTGGAGAAAATTCAAAACATTCATTATTCAATAGGGCCCAAAATAGCAGAAAGCAGCGGATTGAATGAACACTCACATTTCTTGGTAGAATCGTGCAGGATTGAAATTTTTGATGTTTTTTCTACTCCTCTCAGGAGCCCAAACAAGACTCTAAAAGGATGAGCTTGCAACTGCTTTACTTTTGGAGAAAATTCAAAACATTCATTATTCAATAGAGCCCAATAGCAAAAAGCAGCGTTTTGAATGAACAATCACATTTCTTGGTAGAATCATGCAGGATTGAAAATTTTGATGCTTTTTTTACTCCTCTCAACAGCCCAAACAGGTTTCTAAAAGGATGAGTTTGCAACTACTTTACTTTTGGAGAAAATTCAAAACATTCATTATTCAATAGAGCCCAATAGCAAAACCAGCTTTTTGAATGTACAATCACATTTATTTGTAGAATCATGCAGGATTGAAAATTTTTATGATTTTTTACTCCTCTCAACAGCCCAAACAAGTTTCTAAAAGGATGAGTTTGCAACTACTTTACTTTTGGAGAAAATTCAAAACATTCATTATTCAATAGGGCCAAAATAGCAAAAACCAGCGGTTTGAATGAACACGCACATTTCTTTGTAGAATCGTGCAGGATTGAAATTTTTGATGTTTTTCTACTCCTCTCATGAGCCCAAACAAGACTCTAAAAGGATGAGCTTGCAACTGCTTTACTTTTGGAGAAAATTCAAAACATTCATTATTCAATAGGGCCCAAAATAGCAAAAACCAGCGGTATGAATGAACACTCACATTTCTTGGTAGAATCGTGCAGGATTGAAATTTTTCATGTTTTTCTACTCCGCTCAACAGCCCAAACAAGTTTCTAAAAGGATGAGTTTGCAACTACTTTACTTTTGGAGAAAATTCAAAACATTCATTATTCAATAGGGCCCAAAATAGCAGAAAGCAGCGGTTTGAATGAACACGCACATTTCTTGGTAGAATCGTGCAGGATTGAAATTTTTGATGTTTTTCTACTCCTCTCATGAGCCCAAACAAGACTATAAAAGGATGAGCTTGCAACTGCTTTACTTTTGGAGAAAATTCAACACATTCATTATTCATTAGAGCCCAATAGCAAAAAGCAGCATTTTGAATGAACAATCACATTTCCTGGTAGAATCATGCAGGATTGAAAATTTTGATGTTTTTTTACTCCTCTCAACAGCCCAAACAAGTTTCTAAAAGGATGAGTTTGCAACTACTTTACTTTTGGAGAAAATTCAAAACATTCATTATTCAATATGGCCCAAAATAGCCGAAAGCAGCCGTTTGAATGAACACTCACATTTCTTGGTAGAATCGTGCAGGATTGAAATTTTTGATGTTTTTCTACTCCTCTCATGAGCCCAAACAAGACTCTAAAAGGATGAGCTTGCAACTGCTTTACTTTTGGAGAAAATTCAAAACATTCATTATTCAATAGAGCCCAATCGCAAAAAGCAGCGTTTTGAATGAACAATCACATTTCTTGGTAGAATCATGCAGGATTGAAATTTTTGATGCTTTTTTAACTCCTCTCAACAGCCCAAACAAGTTTCTAAAAGGATGTTTTTGCAACTACTTTACTTTTGGAGAAAATTCAAAACATTCATTATTCAATAGGGCCCAAAATAGCAGAAAGCAGCGGTTTGAATGAACACTCACATTTCTTGGTAGAATCGTGCAGGATTGAAATTTTTGATGTTTTTCTACTCCTCTCATGAGCCCAAACAAGACACTAAAAGGATGAGCTTGCAACTGCTTTACTTTTCGAGAAAATTCAAAACATTCATTATTCAATAGAGCCCAATAGCAAAACCAGCTTTTTCAATGAACAATCACATTTCTTGGTAGAATCATGCAGGATTGAAAATTTTGATGCTTTTTTAACTCCTCTCAACAGCCCAAACCAGTTCCTAAAAGGATGAGTTTGCAACTACTTTACTTTTGGAGAAAATTCAAAACATTCATTATTCAATAGGGCCCAAAATAGCAGAAAGCAGCGGTTTGAATGAACACTCACATTTCTTGGTAGAATCGTGCAGGATTGAAATTTTTGATGTTTTTCTACTCCTCTCATGAGCCCAAACAAGATTCGAAAAGGATGAGCTTGCAACTGCTTTACTTTTGGAGAAAATTCAACACATTCATTATTCAATAGAGCCCAACAGCAAAAAGCAGCATTTTGAATGAACAATCACATTTCTTGGTAGAATCATGCAGGATTGAAAATTTTGATGTTTTTTACTCCTATCAACAGCCCAGACAAGTTTCTAAAAGGATGAGTTTGCAACTACTTTACTTTTGGAGAAAATTCAAAACATTCATTATTCAATAGGGCCCAAAATAGCAGAAAGCAGCGGTTTGAATGAACACTCACATTTCTTGGTAGAATCGTGCAGGATTGAAATTTTTGATGTTTTTTCTACTCCTCTCATAAGCCCAAACAAGACTCTAAAAGGATGAGCTTGCAACTGCTTTACTTTTGGAGAAAATTCAAAACATTCATTATTCAATAGAGCCCAATAGCAAAAAGCAGCGTTTTGAATGAACAATCACATTTCTTGGTAGAATCATGCAGGATTGAAAATTTTGATGCTTTTTTAACTCCTCTCAACAGCCCAAACAAGTTTCTAAAAGGATGAGTTTGCAACTACTTTACTTTTGGAGAAAATTCAAAACATTCATTATTCAATAGGGCCCAAAATAGCAGAAAGCAGCGGTTTGAATGAACACTCACATTTCTTGGTAGAATCGTGCAGGATTGAAATTTTTGATGTTTTTCTACTCCTCTCATGAGCCCAAACACGACTCTAAAAGGATGAGCTTGCAACTGCTTTACTTTTGGAGAAAATTCAAAACATTCATTATTCTATCGAGCTCAATAGCAAAAAGCAGCGTTTTGAATGAACAATCACATTTCTTGGTAGAATCATGCAGGATTGAAAATTTTGATGTTTTTTTACTCCTCTCAACAGCCCAAACAAGTTTCTAAAAGGATGAGTTTGCAACTACTTTACTTTTGGAGAAAATTCAAAACATTCATTATTCAATAGGGCCCAAAATAGCAGAAAGCAGCGGATTGAATGAACACTCACATTTCTTGGTAGAATTGTGCAGGATTAAAATTTTTGATGTTTTTTCTACTCCTCTCATGAGCCCAAACAAGACTCTAAAAGGATGAGCTTGCAACTGCTTTACTTTTGGAGAAAATTCAAAACATTCATTATTCAATAGAGCCCAATAGCAAAAAGCAGCGTTTTGAATGAACAATCACATTTCTTGGTAGAATCATGCAGGATTGAAAATTTTGATGCTTTTTTTTACTCCTCTCAACAGCCCAAACAAGTTTCTAAAAGGATGAGTTTGCAACTACTTTACTTTTGGAGAAAATTCAAAACATTCATTATTCAATAGAGCCCAATAGCAAAACCAGCTTTTTGAATGTACAATCACATTTCTTTGTAGAATCATGCAGGATTGAAAATTTTTATGATTTTTTACTCCTCTCAACAGCCCAAACAAGTTTCTAAAAGGATGAGTTTGCAACTACTTTACTTTTGGAGAAAATTCAAAACATTCATTATTCAATAGGGCCAAAATAGCAAAAACCAGCGGTTTGAATGAACACGCACATTTCTTTGTAGAATCGTGCAGGATTGAAATTTTTGATGTTTTTCTACTCCTCTCATGAGCCCAAACAAGACTCTAAAAGGATGAGCTTGCAACTGCTTTACTTTTGGAGAAAATTCAAAACATTCATTATTCAATAGGGCCCAAAATAGCAAAAACCAGCGGTATGAATGAACACTCACATTTCTTGGTAGAATCGTGCAGGATTGAAATTTTTCATGTTTTTCTACTCCGCTCAACAGCCCAAACAAGTTTCTAAAAGGATGAGTTTGCAACTACTTTACTTTTGGAGAAAATTCAAAACATTCATTATTCAATAGGGCCCAAAATAGCAGAAAGCAGCGGTTTGAATGAACACGCACATTTCTTGGTAGAATCGTGCAGGATTGAAATTTTTGATGTTTTTCTACTCCTCTCATGAGCCCAAACAAGACTCTAAAAGGATGAGCTTGCAACTGCTTTACTTTTGGAGAAAATTCAACACATTCATTATTCATTAGAGCCCAATAGCAAAAAGCAGCATTTTGAATGAACAATCACATTTCCTGGTAGAATCATGCAGGATTGAAAATTTTGATGTTTTTTTACTCCTCTCAACAGCTCAAACAAGTTTCTAAAAGGATGAGTTTGCAACTACTTTACTTTTGGAGAAAATTCAAAACATTCATTATTCAATATGGCCCAAAATAGCCGAAAGCAGCGGTTTGAATGAACACTCACATTTCTTGGTAGAATCGTGCAGGATTGAAATTTTTGATGTTTTTCTACTCCTCTCATGAGCCCAAACAAGACTCTAAAAGGATGAGCTTGCAACTGCTTTACTTTTGGAGAAAATTCAAAACATTCATTATTCAATAGAGCTCAATAGCAAAAAGCAGCATTTTGAATGAACAATCACATTTCTTGGTAGAATCATGCAGGATTGAAAATTTTGATGTTTTTTTACTCCTCTCAACAGCCAAACAAGTTTCTAAAAGGATGAGTTTGCAACTACTTTACTTTTGGAGAAAATTCAAAACATTCATTATTCAATAGGGCCCAAAATAGCAGAAAGCAGCGGTTTGAATGAACACTCACATTTCTTGGTAGAATCGTGCAGGATTGAAATTTTTGATGTTTTTCTACTCCTCTCATGAACCCAAACAAGACACTAAAAGGATGAGCTTGCAACTGCTTTACTTTTCGAGAAAATTCAAAACATTCATTATTCAATAGAGCCCAATAGCAAAACCAGCTTTTTCAATGAACAATCACATTTCTTGGTAGAATCATGCAGGATTGAAAATTTTGATGTTTTCTTACTCCTCTCAACAGCCCAAACAAGTTTCTAAAAGGAGGAGTTTGCAACTACTTTACTTTTGGAGAAAATTCAAAACATTCATTATTCAATAGGGCCCAAAATAGCAAAAACCAGCGGTATGAATGAACACTCACATTTCTTGGTAGAATCGTGCAGGATTGAAATTTTTCATGTTTTTCTACTCCTCTCAACAGCCCAAACAAGTTTCTAAAAGGATGAGTTTGCAACTACTTTACTTTTGGAGAAAATTCGAAACATTCATTATTCAATAGGGCCCAAAATAGCAAAAACCAGCGGTATGAATGAACACTCACATTTCTTGGTAGAATCGTGCAGGATTGAAATTTTTCATGTTTTTCTACTCCTCTCAACAGCCCAAACAAGTTTCTAAAAGGATGAGTTTGCAACTACTTTACTTTTGGAGAAAATTCAAAACATTCATTATTCAATAGGGCCCAAAATAGCAGAAAGCAGCGGTTTGAATGAACACGCACATTTCTTGGTAGAATCGTGCAGGATTGAAATTTTTGATGTTTTTCTACTCCTCTCATGAGCCGAAACAAGACTCTAAAAGGATGAGCTTGCAACTGCTTTACTTTTGGAGAAAATTCAAAACATTCATTATTCAATAGAGCCCAATAGCAAAAAGCAGAGTTTTGAATGAACAATCACATTTCTTGGTAGAATCATGCAGGATTGAAAATTTTGATGTTTTTTTACTCCTCTCAACAGCCCAAACAAGTTTCTAAAAGGATGAGTTTGCAACTACTTTACTTTTGGAGAAAATTCAAAACATTCATTATTCAATAGGGCCCAAAATAGCAGAAAGCAGCAGTTTGAATGAACACTCACATTTCTTGGTAAAATCGTGCAGGATTGAAATTTTTGATGTTTTTCTACTCCTCTCATGAGCCCAAACAAGACTCTAAAAGGATGAGCTTGCAACTGCTTTACTTTTGGAGAAAATTCAAAACATTCATTATTCAATAGAGCCCAATAGCAAAAAGCAGCGTTTTGAATGAACAATCACATTTCTTGGTAGAATCATGCAGGATTGAAAATTTTGATGTTTTTTTACTCCTCTCAACAGCCCAAACAAGTTTCTAAAAGGATGAGTTTGCAACTACTTTACTTTTGGAGAAAATTCTAAACATTCATTATTCAATAGGGCCCAAAATAGCAAAAACCAGCGGTATGAATGAACACTCACACTTCTTGGTAGAATCGTGCAGGATTGAAATTTTTCATGTTTTTCTACTCCTCTCAACAGCCCAAACAAGTTTCTAAAAGGATGAGTTTGCAACTACTTTACTTTTGGAGAAAATTCAAAACATTCATTATTCAATAGGGCCCAAAATAGCAGAAAGCAGCGGTTTGAATGAACACGCACATTTCTTGGTAGAATCGTGCAGGACTGAAATTTTTGATGTTTTTCTACTCCTCTCATGAGCCCAAACAAGACTCTAAAAGGATGAGCTTGCAACTGCTTTACTTTTGGAGAAAATTCAACACATTCATTATTCATTAGAGCCCAATAGCAAAAAGCAGCATTTTGAATGAACAATCACATTTCTTGGTAGAATCATGCAGGATTGAAAATTTTGATGCTTTTTTAACTCCTCTCAACAGCCCAAACAAGTTTCTAAAAGGATGAGTTTGCAACTACTTTACTTTTGGAGAAAATTCAAAACATTCATTATTCAATAGGGCCCAAAATAGCAGAAAGCAGCGGTTTGAATGAACACTCACATTTCTTGGTAGAATCGTGCAGGATTGAAATTTTTGATGTTTTTCTACTCCTCTCATGAGCCCAAACAAGACTCTAAAAGGATGAGCTTGCAACTGCTTTACTTTTGGAGAAAATTCAAAACATTCATTATTCAATAGAGCTCAATAGCAAAAAGCAGCGTTTTGAATGAACAATCACATTTCTTGATAGAATCATGCAGGATTGAAAATTTTGATGTTTTTTTACTCCTCTCAACAGCCCAAACAAGTTTCTAAAAGGATGAGTTTGCAACTACTTTACTTTTGGAGAAAATTCAAAACATTCATTATTCAATAGGGCCCAAAATAGCAGAAAGCAGCGGTTTGAATGAACACTCACATTTCTTGGTAGAATCGTGCAGGGTTGAAATTTTTGATGTTTTTCTACTCCTCTCATGAGCCCAAACAAGACTCTAAAAGGATGAGCTTGCAACTGCTTTACTTTTGGAGAAAATTCAAAACATTCATTATTCAATAGAGCCCAATAGCAAAACCAGCTTTTTCAATGAACAATCACATTTCTTGGTAGAATCATGCAGGATTGAAAATTTTGATGTTTTTTTACTCCTCTCAACAGCCCAAACAAGTTTCTAAAAGGATGAGTTTGCAACTACTTTACTTTTGGAGAAAATTCAAAACATTCATTATTCAATAGGGCCCAAAATAGCAAAAACCAGCGGTACGAATGAACACTCACATTTCTTGGTAGAATCGTGCAGGATTGAAATTTTTCATGTTTTTCTACTCCTCTCAACAGCCCAAACAAGTTTCTAAAAGGATGAGTTTGCAACTACTTTACTTTTGGAGAAAATTCAAAACATTCATTATTCAATAGGGCCCAAAATAGCAGAAAGCAGCGGTTTGAATGAACACTCACATTTCTTGGTAGAATCATGCAGGATTGAAATTTTTGATGTTTTTCTACTCCTCTCATGAGCCCAAACAAGACTCTAAAAGGATGAGCTTGCAACTGCTTTACTTTTGGAGAAAATTCAACACATTCATTATTCATTAGAGCCCAATAGCAAAAAGCAGAGTTTTGAATGAACAATCACATTTCTTGGTAGAATCATGCAGGATTGAAAATTTTGATGTTTTTTTACTCCACTCAACAGCCCAAACAAGTTTCTAAAAGGATGAGTTTGCAACTACTTTACTTTTGGAGAAAATTCAAAACATTCAATATTCAATAGGGCCCAAAATAGCAGAAAGCAGCGGTTTGAATGAACACTCACATTTCTTGGTAGAATTATGCAGGATTGAAATTTTTTATGTTTTTCTACTCCTCTCATGAGCCCACACAAGACTCTAAAAGGATGAGCTTGCAACTGCTTTACTTTTGGACAAAATTCGAAACATTCATTATTCAATAGAGCCCAACAGCAAAACCAGCTTTTTGAATGAACAATCACATTTCTTGGTAGAATCATGCAGGATTGAAAATTTTGATGTTTTTTTACTCCTCTCAACAGCCCAAACAAGTTTCTAAAAGGATGAGTTTGCAACTACTTTACTTTTGGAGAAAATTCAAAACATTCATTATTCAATAGGGCCCAAAATAGCAGAAAACAGCGGTTTGAATGAACACTCACATTTCTTGGTAGAATCGTGCAGGATTGAAATTTTTGATGTTTTTCTACTCCTCTCATGAGCCCAAACAAGACTCTAAAAGGATGAGCTTGCAACTGCTTTACTTTTGGAGAAAATTCAAAACATTCATTATTCAATAGAGCCCAATAGCAAAACCAGCTTTTTCAATGAACAATCAAATTTTTGGTAGAATCATGCAGGATTGAAAATTTTGATGTTTTTTTACTCCTCTCAACAGCCCAAACAAGTTTCTAAAAGGATGAGTTTGCAACTACTTTACTTTTGGAGAAAATTCAAAAAAAACATTATTCAATAGGGCCCAAAATAGCAAAAACCAGCGGTATGAATGAACACTCACATTTCTTGGTAGAATCGTGCAGGATTGAAATTTTTCATGTTTTTCTACTCCTCTCAACAGCCCAAACAAGTTTCTAAAAGGATGAGTTTGCAACTACTTTACTTTTGGAGAAAATTCAAAACATTCATTATTCAATAGGGCCCAAAATAGCAAAAACCAGCGGTATGAATGAACACTCACATTTCTTGGTAGAATCGTGCAGGATTGAAATTTTTCATGTTTTTCTACTCCTCTCAACAGCCCAAACAAGTTTTTAAAAGGATGAGTTTGCAACTACTTTACTTTTGGAGAAAATTCAAAACATTCATTATTCAATAGAGCCCAACAGCAAAACCAGCTTTTTGAATGAACAATCACATTTCTTGGTAGAATCATGCAGGATTGAAAATTTTGATGTTTTTTTACTCCTCTCAACAGCCCAAACAAGTTTCTAGAAGGATGAGTTTGCAACTACTTTACTTTTGGAGAAAATTCTAAACATTCATTATTCAATAGGGCCCAAAATAGCAAAAACCAGCGGTATGAATGAACACTCACATTTCTTGGTAGAATCGTGCAGGATTGTAATTTTTCATGTTTTTCTACTCCTCTCAACAGCCCAAACAAGTTTCTAAAAGGATGAGTTTGCAACTACTTTACTTTTGGAGAAAATTCAAAACATTCATTATTCAATAGGGCCCAAAATAGCAGAAAGCAGCGGTTTGAATGAACACGCACATTTCTTGGTAGAATCGTGCAGGACTGAAATTTTTGATGTTTTTCTACTCCTCTCATGAGCCCAAACAAGACTCTAAAAGGATGAGCTTGAAACTGCTTTACTTTTGGAGAAAATTCAACACATTCATTATTCATTAGAGCCCAATAGCAAAAAGCAGCATTTTGAATGAACAATCACATTTCCTGGTAGAATCATGCAGGATTGAAAATTTTGATGTTTTTTTACTCCTCTCAACAGCCCAAACAAGTTTCTAAAAGGATGAGTTTGCAACTACTTTACTTTTGGAGAAAATTCAAAACATTCATTATTCAATAGGGCCCAAAATAGCCGAAAGCAGCGGTTTGAATGAACACTCACATTTCTTGGTAGAATCATGCAGGATTGAAATTTTTGATGTTTTTCTACTCCTCTCATGAGCCCAAACAAGACTCTAAAAGGATGAGCTTGCAACTGCTTTACTTCTGGAGAAAATTCAAAACATTCATTATTCAATAGAGCCCAATAGCAAAAAGCAGAGTTTTGAATGAACAATCACATTTCTTGGTAGAATCATGCAGGATTGAAAATTTTGATGTTTTTTTACTCCTCTCAACAGGCCAAACAAGTTTCTAAAAGGATGAGTTTGCAACTACTTTACTTTTGGAGAAAATTCAAAACATTCATTATTCAATAGGGCCCAAAATAGCAGAAAGCAGCAGTTTGAATGAACACTCACATTTCTTGGTAGAATCGTGCAGGATTGAAATTTTTGATGTTTTTCTACTCCTCTCATGAGCCCAAACAAGACTCTAAAAGGATGAGCTTGCAACTGCTTTACTTTTGGAGAAAATTCAAAACATTCATTATTCAATAGGGCTCAAAATAGCAGAAAGCAGCGGTTTGAATGAACACGCACATTTCTTGGTAGAATCGTGCTGGACTGAAATTTTTGATGTTTTTCTACTCCACTCATGAGCCCAAACAAGATTCTAAAAGGATGAGCTTGCAACTGCTTTACTTTTGGAGAAAATTCAACACATTCATTATTCATTAGAGCCCAATAGCAAAAAGCAGCATTTTGAATGAACAATCACATTTCCTGGTAGAATCATGCAGGATTGAAAATTTTGATGTTTTTTTACTCCTCTCAACAGCCCAAACAAGTTTCTAAAAGGATGAGTTTGCAACTACTTTACTTTTGGAGAAAATTCAAAACATTCATTATTCAATAGGGCCCAAAATAGCCGAAAGCAGCGGTTTGAATGAACACTCACATTTCTTGGTAGAATCATGCAGGATTGAAATTTTTGATGTTTTTCTACTCCTCTCATGAGCCCAAACAAGACTCTAAAAGGATGAGCTTGCAACTGCTTTACTTTTGGAGAAAATTCAAAACATTCATTATTCAATAGAGCCCAATAGCAAAAAGCAGAGTTTTGAATGAACAATCACATTTCTTGGTAGAATCATGCAGGATTGAAAATTTTGGTGTTTTTTTACTCCTCTCAACAGCCCAAACAAGTTTCTAAAAGGATGAGTTTGCAACTACTTTACTTTTGGAGAAAATTCAAAACATTCATTATTCAATAGGGCCCAAAATAGCAGAAAGCAGCGGTTTGAATGAACACTCACATTTCTTGGTAGAATCGTGCAGGATTGAAATTTTTGATGTTTTTCTACTCCTCTCATGAGCCCAAACAAGACTCTAAAAGGATGAGCTTGCAACTGCTTTACTTTTGGAGAAAATTCAAAACATTCATTATTCAATAGAGCCCAATAGCAAAAAGCAGCGTTTTGAATGAACAATCACATTTCTTGGTAGAATCATGCAGGATTGAAAATTTTGATGTTTTTTTACTCCTCTCAACAGCCCAAACATGTTTCTAAAAGGATGAGTTTGCAACTACTTTACTTTTGGAGAAAATTCAAAACATTCATTATTCAATAGGGCCCAAAATAGCAAAAACCAGCGGTTTGAATGAACACTCACATTTCTTGGTAGAATCGTGCAGGATTGAAATTTTTGATGTTTTTCTACTCCTCTCAACAGCCCAAACAAGTTTCTAAAAGGATGAGTTTGCAACTACTTTACTTTTGGAGAAACGTCAAAACATTCAATATTCAATAGGGCCCAAAATAGCAGAAAGCAGCGGTTTGAATGAACACTTACATTTCTTGGTAGAATCGTGCAGGATTGAAATTTTTGATGTTTTTTCTACTCCTCTCATGAGCCCAAACAAGACTCTAAAAGGATGAGCTTGCAACTGCTTTACTTTTGGAGAAAATTCAAAACATTCATTATTCAATAGAGCCCAATAGCAAAAAGCAGCGTTTTGAATGAACAATCACATTTCTTGGTAGAATCATGCAGGATTGAAAATTTTGATGCTTTTTTAACTCCTCTCAACAGCCCAAACAAGTTTCTAAAAGGATGAGTTTGCAACTACTTTACTTTTGGAGAAAATTCAAAACATTCATTATTCAATAGGGCCCAAAATAGCAGAAAGCAGCGGTTTGAATGAACACTCACATTTCTTGGTAGAATCGTGCAGGATTGAAATTTTTGATGTTTTTCTACTCCTCTCATGAGCCCAAACAAGACTCTAAAAGGATGAGCTTGCAACTGCTTTACTTTTGGAGAAAATTCAAAACATTCATTATTCAATCGAGCTCAATAGCAAAAAGCAGCGTTTTGAATGAACAATCACATTTCTTGGTAGAATCATGCAGGATTGAAAATTTTGATGTTTTTTTACTCCTCTCAACAGCCCAAACAAGTTTCTAAAAGGATGAGTTTGCAACTACTTTACTTTTGGAGAAAATTCAAAACATTCATTATTCAATAGGGCCCAAAATAGCAGAAAGCAGTGGATTGAATGAACACTCACATTTCTTGGTAGAATCGTGCAGGATTGAAATTTTTGATGTTTTTTCTACTCCTCTCATGAGCCCAAACAAGACTCTAAAAGGATGAGCTTGCAACTGCTTTACTTTTGGAGAAAATTCAAAACATTCATTATTCAATAGAGCCCAATAGCAAAAAGCAGCGTTTTGAATGAACAATCACATTTCTTGGTAGAATCATGCAGGATTGAAAATTTTGATGCTTTTTTTTACACCTCTCAACAGCCCAAACAAGTTTCTAAAAGGATGAGTTTGCAACTACTTTACTTTTGGAGAAAATTCAAAACATTCATTATTCAATAGAGCCCAATAGCAAAACCAGCTTTTTGAATGTACAATCACATTTCTTTGTAGAATCATGCAGGATTGAAAATTTTTATGATTTTTTACTCCTCTCAACAGCCCAAACAAGTTTCTAAAAGGATGAGTTTGCAACTACTTTACTTTTGGAGAAAATTCAAAACATTCATTATTCAATAGGGCCAAAATAGCAAAAACCAGCGGTTTGAATGAACACGCACATTTCTTTGTAGAATCGTGCAGGATTGAAATTTTTGATGTTTTTCTACTCCTCTCATGAGCCCAAACAAGACTCTAAAAGGATGAGCGTGCAACTGCTTTACTTTTGGAGAAAATTCAAAACATTCATTATTCAATAGGGCCCAAAATAGCAAAAACCAGCGGTATGAATGAACACTCACATTTCTTGGTAGAATCGTGCAGGATTGAAATTTTTCATGTTTTTCTACTCCGCTCAACAGCCCAAACAAGTTTCTAAAAGGATGAGTTTGCAACTACTTTACTTTTGGAGAAAATTCAAAACATTCATTATTCAATAGGGCCCAAAATAGCAGAAAGCAGCGGTTTGAATGAACACGCACATTTCTTGGTAGAATCGTGCAGGATTGAAATTTTTGATGTTTTTCTACTCCTCTCATGAGCCCAAACAAGACTCTAAAAGGATGAGCTTGCAACTGCTTTACTTTTGGAGAAAATTCAACACATTCATTATTCATTAGAGCCCAATAGCAAAAAGCAGCATTTTGAATGAACAATCACATTTCCTGGTAGAATCATGCAGGATTGAAAATTTTGATGTTTTTTTACTCCTCTCAACAGCCCAAACAAGTTTCTAAAAGGATGAGTTTGCAACTACTTTACTTTTGGAGAAAATTCAAAACATTCATTATTCAATATGGCCCAAAATAGCCGAAAGCAGCGGTTTGAATGAACACTCACATTTCTTGGTAGAATCGTGCAGGATTGAAATTTTTGATGTTTTTCTACTCCTCTCAACAGCCCAAACAAGTTTCTAAAAGGATGAGTTTGCAACTACTTTACTTTTGGAGAAACGTCAAAACATTCAATATTCAATAGGGCCCAAAATAGCAGAAAGCAGCGGTTTGAATGAACACTTACATTTCTTGGTAGAATCGTGCAGGATTGAAATTTTTGATGTTTTTTCTACTCCTCTCATGAGCCCAAACAAGACTCTAAAAGGATGAGCTTGCAACTGCTTTACTTTTGGAGAAAATTCAAAACATTCATTATTCAATAGAGCCCAATAGCAAAAAGCAGCGTTTTGAATGAACAATCACATTTCTTGGTAGAATCATGCAGGATTGAAAATTTTGATGCTTTTTTAACTCCTCTCAACAGCCCAAACAAGTTTCTAAAAGGATGAGTTTGCAACTACTTTACTTTTGGAGAAAATTCAAAACATTCATTATTCAATAGGGCCCAAAATAGCAGAAAGCAGCGGTTTGAATGAACACTCACATTTCTTGGTAGAATCGTGCAGGATTGAAATTTTTGATGTTTTTCTACTCCTCTCATGAGCCCAAACAAGACTCTAAAAGGATGAGCTTGCAACTGCTTTACTTTTGGAGAAAATTCAAAACATTCATTATTCAATCGAGCTCAATAGCAAAAAGCAGCGTTTTGAATGAACAATCACATTTCTTGGTAGAATCATGCAGGATTGAAAATTTTGATGTTTTTTTACTCCTCTCAACAGCCCAAACAAGTTTCTAAAAGGATGAGTTTGCAACTACTTTACTTTTGGAGAAAATTCAAAACATTCATTATTCAATAGGGCCCAAAATAGCAGAAAGCAGTGGATTGAATGAACACTCACATTTCTTGGTAGAATCGTGCAGGATTGAAATTTTTGATGTTTTTTCTACTCCTCTCATGAGCCCAAACAAGACTCTAAAAGGATGAGCTTGCAACTGCTTTACTTTTGGAGAAAATTCAAAACATTCATTATTCAATAGAGCCCAATAGCAAAAAGCAGCGTTTTGAATGAACAATCACATTTCTTGGTAGAATCATGCAGGATTGAAAATTTTGATGCTTTTTTTTACACCTCTCAACAGCCCAAACAAGTTTCTAAAAGGATGAGTTTGCAACTACTTTACTTTTGGAGAAAATTCAAAACATTCATTATTCAATAGAGCCCAATAGCAAAACCAGCTTTTTGAATGTACAATCACATTTCTTTGTAGAATCATGCAGGATTGAAAATTTTTATGATTTTTTACTCCTCTCAACAGCCCAAACAAGTTTCTAAAAGGATGAGTTTGCAACTACTTTACTTTTGGAGAAAATTCAAAACATTCATTATTCAATAGGGCCAAAATAGCAAAAACCAGCGGTTTGAATGAACACGCACATTTCTTTGTAGAATCGTGCAGGATTGAAATTTTTGATGTTTTTCTACTCCTCTCATGAGCCCAAACAAGACTCTAAAAGGATGAGCGTGCAACTGCTTTACTTTTGGAGAAAATTCAAAACATTCATTATTCAATAGGGCCCAAAATAGCAAAAACCAGCGGTATGAATGAACACTCACATTTCTTGGTAGAATCGTGCAGGATTGAAATTTTTCATGTTTTTCTACTCCGCTCAACAGCCCAAACAAGTTTCTAAAAGGATGAGTTTGCAACTACTTTACTTTTGGAGAAAATTCAAAACATTCATTATTCAATAGGGCCCAAAATAGCAGAAAGCAGCGGTTTGAATGAACACGCACATTTCTTGGTAGAATCGTGCAGGATTGAAATTTTTGATGTTTTTCTACTCCTCTCATGAGCCCAAACAAGACTCCAAAAGGATGAGCTTGCAACTGCTTTACTTTTGGAGAAAATTCAACACATTCATTATTCATTAGAGCCCAATAGCAAAAAGCAGCATTTTGAATGAACAATCACATTTCCTGGTAGAATCATGCAGGATTGAAAATTTTGATGTTTTTTTACTCCTCTCAACAGCCCAAACAAGTTTCTAAAAGGATGAGTTTGCAACTACTTTACTTTTGGAGAAAATTCAAAACATTCATTATTCAATAGGGCCCAAAATAGCAAAAACCAGCGGTATGAATGAACACTCACATTTCTTGGTAGAATCGTGCAGGATTGAAATTTTTCATGTTTTTCTACTCCTCTCAACAGCCCAAACAAGTTTCTAAAAGGATGAGTTTGCAACTACTTTACTTTTGGAGAAAATTCAAAACATTCATTATTCAATAGGGCCCAAAATAGCAAAAACCAGCGGTATGAATGAACACTCACATTTCTTGGTAGAATCGTGCAGGATTGAAATTTTTGATGTTTTTTCTACTCCTCTCATGAGCCCAAACAAGACTCTAAAAGGATGAGCTTGCAACTGCTTTACTTTTGGAGAAAATTCAAAACATTCATTATTCAATAGAGCCCAATAGCAAAAAGCAGCGTTTTGAATGAACAATCACATTTCTTGGTAGAATTATGCAGGATTGAAAATTTTGATGCTTTTTTAACTCCTCTCAACAGCCCAAACAAGTTTCTAAAAGGATGAGTTTGCAACTACTTTACTTTTGGAGAAAATTCAAAACATTCATTATTCAATAGGGCCCAAAATAGCAGAAAGCAGCGGTTTGAATGAACACTCACATTTCTTGGTAGAATCGTGCAGGATTGAAATTTTTGATGTTTTTCTACTCCTCTCATGAGCCCAAACAAGACTCTAAAAGGATGAGCTTGCAACTGCTTTACTTTTGGAGAAAATTCAAAACATTCATTATTCAATCGAGCTCAATAGCAAAAAGCAGCGTTTTGAATGAACAATCACATTTCTTGGTAGAATCATGCAGGATTGAAAATTTTGATGTTTTTTTACTCCTCTCAACAGCCCAAACAAGTTTCTAAAAGGATGAGTTTGCAACTACTTTACTTTTGGAGAAAATTCAAAACATTCATTATTCAATAGGGCCCAAAATAGCAGAAAGCAGTGGATTGAATGAACACTCACATTTCTTGGTAGAATCGTGCAGGATTGAAATTTTTGATGTTTTTTCTACTCCTCTCATGAGCCCAAACAAGACTCTAAAAGGATGAGCTTGCAACTGCTTTACTTTTGGAGAAAATTCAAAACATTCATTATTCAATAGAGCCCAATAGCAAAAAGCAGCGTTTTGAATGAACAATCACATTTCTTGGTAGAATCATGCAGGATTGAAAATTTTGATGCTTTTTTTTACACCTCTCAACAGCCCAAACAAGTTTCTAAAAGGATGAGTTTGCAACTTCTTTACTTTTGGAGAAAATTCAAAACATTCATTATTCAATAGGGCCAAAATAGCAAAAACCAGCGGTTTGAATGAACACGCACATTTCTTTGTAGAATCGTGCAGGATTGAAATTTTTGATGTTTTTCTACTCCTCTCATGAGCCCAAACAAGACTCTAAAAGGATGAGCGTGCAACTGCTTTACTTTTGGAGAAAATTCAAAACATTCATTTTTCAATAGGGCCCAAAATAGCAAAAACCAGCGGTATGAATGAACACTCACATTTCTTGGTAGAATCGTGCAGGATTGAAATTTTTCATGTTTTTCTACTCCGCTCAACAGCCCAAACAAGTTTCTAAAAGGATGAGTTTGCAACTGCTTTACTTTTGGAGAAAATTCAACACATTCATTATTCATTAGAGCCCAATAGCAAAAAGCAGCATTTTGAATGAACAATCACATTTCCTGGTAGAATCATGCAGGATTGAAAATTTTGATGTTTTTTTACTCCTCTCAACAGCCCAAACAAGTTTCTAAAAGGATGAGTTTGCAACTACTTTACTTTTGGAGAAAATTCAAAACATTCATTATTCAATATGGCCCAAAATAGCCGAAAGCAGCGGTTTGAATGAACACTCACATTTCTTGGTAGAATCGTGCAGGATTGAAATTTTTGATGTTTTTCTACTCCTCTCATGAGCCCAAACAAGACTGTAAAAGGATGAGCTTGCAACTGCTTTACTTTTGGAGAAAATTCAAAACATTCATTATTCAATAGAGCCCAATAGCAAAAAGCAGCGTTTTGAATGAACAATCACATTTCTTGGTAGAATCATGCAGGATTGAAATTTTTGATGCTTTTTTAACTCCTCTCAACAGCCCAAACAAGTTTCTAAAAGGATGAGTTTGCAACTACTTTACTTTTGGAGAAAATTCAAAACATTCATTATTCAATAGGGCCCAAAATAGCAGAAAGCAGCGGTTTGAATGAACACTCACATTTCTTGGTAGAATCGTGCAGGATTGAAATTTTTGATGTTTTTCTACTCCTCTCATGAGCCCAAACAAGACTCTAAAAGGATGAGCTTGCAACTGCTTTACTTTTGGAGAAAATTCAAAACATTCATTATTCAATAGAGCTCAATAGCAAAAAGCAGCATTTTGAATGAACAATCACATTTCTTGGTAGAATCATGCAGGATTGAAAATTTTGATGTTTTTTTACTCCTCTCAACAGCCCAAACAAGTTTCTAAAAGGATGAGTTTGCAACTACTTTACTTTTGGAGAAAATTCAAAACATTCATTATTCAATAGGGCCCAAAATAGCAGAAAGCAGCGGTTTGAATGAACACTCACATTTCTTGGTAGAATCGTGCAGGATTGAAATTTTTGATGTTTTTCTACTCCTCTCATGAGCCCAAACAAGACACTAAAAGGATGAGCTTGCAACTGCTTTACTTTTCGAGAAAATTCAAAACATTCATTATTCAATAGAGCCCAATAGCAAAACCAGCTTTTTCAATGAACAATCACATTTCTTGGTAGAATCATGCAGGATTGAAAATTTTGATGTTTTTTTACTCCTCTCAACAGCCCAAACAAGTTTCTAAAAGGATGAGTTTGCAACTACTTAACTTTTGGAGAAAATTCAAAACATTCATTATTCAATAGGGCCCAAAATAGCAAAAACCAGCGGTATGAATGAACACTCACATTTCTTGGTAGAATCGTGCAGGATTGAAATTTTTCATGTTTTTCTACTCCTCTCAACAGCCCAAACAAGTTTCTAAAAGGATGAGTTTGCAACTACTTTACTTTTGGAGAAAATTCAAAACATTCATTATTCAATAGGGCCCAAAATAGCAGAAAGCAGCGGTTTGAATGAACACGCACATTTCTTGGTAGAATCGTGCAGGATTGAAATTTTTGATGTTTTTCTACTCCTCTCATGAGCCCAAACAAGACTCTAAAAGGATGAGCTTGCAACTGCTTTACTTTTGGAGAAAATTCAACACATTCATTATTCATTAGAGCCCAATAGCAAAAAGCAGCATTTTGAATGAACAATCACATTTCCTGGTAGAATCATGCAGGATTGAAAATTTTGATGTTTTTTTACTCCTCTCAACAGCCCAAACAAGTTTCTAAAAGGATGAGTTTGCAACTACTTTACTTTTGGAGAAAATTCAAAACATTCATTATTCAATATGGCCCAAAATAGCCGAAAGCAGCGGTTTGAATGAACACTCACATTTCTTGGTAGAATCGTGCAGGATTGAAATTTTTGATGTTTTTCTACTCCTCTCATGAGCCCAAACAAGACTCTAAAAGGATGAGCTTGCAACTGCTTTACTTTTGGAGAAAATTCAAAACATTCATTATTCAATAGAGCCCAATAGCAAAAAGCAGCGTTTTGAATGAACAATCACATTTCTTGGTAGAATCATGCAGGATTGAAATTTTTGATGCTTTTTTAACTCCTCTCAACAGCCCAAACAAGTTTCTAAAAGGATGAGTTTGCAACTACTTTACTTTTGGAGAAAATTCAAAACATTCATTATTCAATAGGGCCCAAAATAGCAGAAAGCAGCGGTTTGAATGAACACTCACATTTCTTGGTAGAATCGTGCAGGATTGAAATTTTTGATGTTTTTCTACTCCTCTCATGAGCCCAAACAAGACTCTAAAAGGATGAGCTTGCAACTGCTTTACTTTTGGAGAAAATTCAAAACATTCATTATTCAATAGAGCTCAATAGCAAAAAGCAGCATTTTGAATGAACAATCACATTTCTTGGTAGAATCATGCAGGATTGAAAATTTTGATGTTTTTTTACTCCTCTCAACAGCCCAAACAAGTTTCTAAAAGGATGAGTTTGCAACTACTTTACTTTTGGAGAAAATTCAAAACATTCATTATTCAATAGGGCCCAAAATAGCAGAAAGCAGCGGTTTGAATGAACACTCACATTTCTTGGTAGAATCGTGCAGGATTGAAATTTTTGATGTTTTTCTACTCCTCTCATGAGCCCAAACAAGACACTAAAAGGATGAGCTTGCAACTGCTTTACTTTTCGAGAAAATTCAAAACATTCATTATTCAATAGAGCCCAATAGCAAAACCAGCTTTTTCAATGAACAATCACATTTCTTGGTAGAATCATGCAGGATTGAAAATTTTGATGTTTTTTTACTCCTCTCAACAGCCCAAACAAGTTTCTAAAAGGATGAGTTTGCAACTACTTTACTTTTGGAGAAAATTCAAAACATTCATTATTCAATAGGGCCCAAAATAGCAAAAACCAGCGGTATGAATGAACACTCACATTTCTTGGTAGAATCGTGCAGGATTGAAATTTTTCATGTTTTTCTACTCCTCTCAACAGCCCAAACAAGTTTCTAAAAGGATGAGTTTGCAACTACTTTACTTTTGGAGAAAATTCAAAACATTCATTATTCAATAGGGCCCAAAATAGCAAAAACCAGCGGTATGAATGAACACTCACATTTCTTGGTAGAATCGTGCAGGATTGAAATTTTTGATGTTTTTTCTACTCCTCTCATGAGCCCAAACAAGACTCTAAAAGGATGAGCTTGCAACTGCTTTACTTTTGGAGAAAATTCAAAACATTCATTATTCAATAGAGCCCAATAGCAAAAAGCAGCGTTTTGAATGAACAATCACATTTCTTGGTAGAATCATGCAGGATTGAAAATTTTGATGCTTTTTTAACTCCTCTCAACATCCCAAACAAGTTTCTAAAAGGATGAGTTTGCAACTACTTTACTTTTGGAGAAAATTCAAAACATTCATTATTCAATAGGGCCCAAAATAGCAGAAAGCAGCGGTTTGAATGAACACTCACATTTCTTGGTAGAATCGTGCAGGATTGAAATTTTTGATGTTTTTCTACTCCTCTCATGAGCCCAAACAAGACTCTAAAAGGATGAGCTTGCAACTGCTTTACTTTTCGAGAAAATTCAAAACATTCATTATTCAATAGAGCCCAATAGCAAAACCAGCTTTTTCAATGAACAATCACATTTCTTGGTAGAATCATGCAGGATTGAAAATTTTGATGTTTTTTTACTCCTCTCAACAGCCCAAACAAGTTTCTAAAAGGATGAGTTTGCAACTACTTAACTTTTGGAGAAAATTCAAAACATTCATTATTCAATAGGGCCCAAAATAGCAAAAACCAGCGGTATGAATGAACACTCACATTTCTTGGTAGAATCGTGCAGGATTGAAATTTTTCATGTTTTTCTACTCCTCTCAACAGCCCAAACAAGTTTCTAAAAGGATGAGTTTGCAACTACTTTACTTTTGGAGAAAATTCAAAACATTCATTATTCAATAGGGCCCAAAATAGCAGAAAGCAGCGGTTTGAATGAACACGCACATTTCTTGGTAGAATCGTGCAGGATTGAAATTTTTGATGTTTTTCTACTCCTCTCATGAGCCCAAACAAGACTCTAAAAGGATGAGCTTGCAACTGCTTTACTTTTGGAGAAAATTCAACACATTCATTATTCATTAGAGCCCAATAGCAAAAAGCAGCATTTTGAATGAACAATCACATTTCCTGGTAGAATCATGCAGGATTGAAAATTTTGATGTTTTTTTACTCCTCTCAACAGCCCAAACAAGTTTCTAAAAGGATGAGTTTGCAACTACTTTACTTTTGGAGAAAATTCAAAACATTCATTATTCAATATGGCCCAAAATAGCCGAAAGCAGCGATTTGAATGAACACTCACATTTCTTGGTAGAATCGTGCAGGATTGAAATTTTTGATGTTTTTCTACTCCTCTCATGAGCCCAAACAAGACTCTAAAAGGATGAGCTTGCAACTGCTTTACTTTTGGAGAAAATTCAAAACATTCATTATTCAATAGAGCCCAATAGCAAAAAGCAGCGTTTTGAATGAACAATCACATTTCTTGGTAGAATCATGCAGGATTGAAATTTTTGATGCTTTTTTAACTCCTCTCAACAGCCCAAACAAGTTTCTAAAAGGTTGAGTTTGCAACTACTTTACTTTTGGAGAAAATTCAAAACATTCATTATTCAATAGGGCCCAAAATAGCAGAAAGCAGCGGTTTGAATGAACACTCACATTTCTTGGTAGAATCGTGCAGGATTGAAATTTTTGATGTTTTTCTACTCCTCTCATGAGCCCAAACAAGACTCTAAAAGGATGAGCTTGCAACTGCTTTACTTTTGGAGAAAATTCAAAACATTCATTATTCAATAGAGCTCAATAGCAAAAAGCAGCATTTTGAATGAACAATCACATTTCTTGGTAGAATCATGCAGGATTGAAAATTTTGATGTTTTTTTACTCCTCTCAACAGCCCAAACAAGTTTCTAAAAGGATGAGTTTGCAACTACTTTACTTTTGGAGAAAATTCAAAACATTCATTATTCAATAGGGCCCAAAATAGCAGAAAGCAGCGGTTTGAATGAACACTCACATTTCTTGGTAGAATCGTGCAGGATTGAAATTTTTGATGTTTTTCTACTCCTCTCATGAGCCCAAACAAGACACTAAAAGGATGAGCTTGCAACTGCTTTACTTTTCGAGAAAATTCAAAACATTCATTATTCAATAGAGCCCAATAGCAAAACCAGCTTTTTCAATGAACAATCACATTTCTTGGTAGAATCATGCAGGATTGAAAATTTTGATGTTTTTTTACTCCTCTCAACAGCCCAAACAAGTTTCTAAAAGGATGAGTTTGCAACTACTTTACTTTTGGAGAAAATTCAAAACATTCATTATTCAATAGGGCCCAAAATAGCAGAAAGCAGCGGTATGAATGAACACTCACATTTCTTGGTAGAATCGTGCAGGATTGAAATTTTTGATGTTTTTCTACTCCTCTCATGAGCCCAAACAAGACTCTAAAAGGATGAGCTTGCAACTGCTTTACTTTTGGAGAAAATTCAAAACATTCATTATTCAATCGTGCTCAATAGCAAAAAGCAGCGTTTTGAATGAACAATCACATTTCTTGGTAGAATCATGCAGGATTGAAAATTTTGATGTTTTTTTACTCCTCTCAACAGCCCAAACAAGTTTCTAAAAGGATGAGTTTGCAACTACTTTACTTTTGGAGAAAATTCAAAACATTCATTATTCAATAGGGCCCAAAATAGCAGAAAGCAGTGGATTGAATGAACACTCACATTTCTTGGTAGAATCGTGCAGGATTGAAATTTTTGATGTTTTTTCTACTCCTCTCATGAGCCCAAACAAGACTCTAAAAGGATGAGCTTGCAACTGCTTTACTTTTGGAGAAAATTCAAAACATTCATTATTCAATAGAGCCCAATAGCAAAAAGCAGCGTTTTGAATGAACAATCACATTTCTTGGTAGAATCATGCAGGATTGAAAATTTTGATGCTTTTTTTTACACCTCTCAACAGCCCAAACAAGTTTCTAAAAGGATGAGTTTGCAACTACTTTACTTTTGGAGAAAATTCAAAACATTCATTATTCAATAGAGCCCAATAGCAAAACCAGCTTTTTGAATGTACAATCACATTTCTTTGTAGAATCATGCAGGATTGAAAATTTTTATGATTTTTTACTCCTCTCAACAGCCCAAACAAGTTTCTAAAAGGATGAGTTTGCAACTACTTTACTTTTGGAGAAAATTCAAAACATTCATTATTCAATAGGGCCAAAATAGCAAAAACCAGCGGTTTGAATGAACACGCACATTTCTTTGTAGAATCGTGCAGGATTGAAATTTTTGATGTTTTTCTACTCCTCTCATGAGCCCAAACAAGACTCTAAAAGGATGAGCGTACAACTGCTTTACTTTTGGAGAAAATTCAAAACATTCATTATTCAATAGGGCCCAAAATAGCAAAAACCAGCGGTATGAATGAACACTCACATTTCTTGGTAGAATCGTGCAGGATTGAAATTTTTCATGTTTTTCTACTCCGCTCAACAGCCCAAACAAGTTTCTAAAAGGATGAGTTTGCAACTGCTTTACTTTTGGAGAAAATTCAACACATTCATTATTCATTAGAGCCCAATAGCAAAAAGCAGCATTTTGAATGAACAATCACATTTCCTGGTAGAATCATGCAGGATTGAAAATTTTGATGTTTTTTTACTCCTCTCAACAGCCCAAACAAGTTTCTAAAAGGATGAGTTTGCAACTACTTTACTTTTGGAGAAAATTCAAAACATTCATTATTCAATATGGCCCAAAATAGCCGAAAGCAGCGGTTTGAATGAACACTCACATTTCTTGGTAGAATCGTGCAGGATTGAAATTTTTGATGTTTTTCTACTCCTCTCATGAGCCCAAACAAGACTCTAAAAGGATGAGCTTGCAACTGCTTTACTTTTGGAGAAAATTCAAAACATTCATTATTCAATAGAGCCCAATAGCAAAAAGCAGCGTTTTGAATGAACAATCACATTTCTTGGTAGAATCATGCAGGATTGAAATTTTTGATGCTTTTTTAACTCCTCTCAACAGCCCAAACAAGTTTCTAAAAGGATGAGTTTGCAACTACTTTACTTTTGGAGAAAATTCAAAACATTCATTATTCAATAGGGCCCAAAATAGCAGAAAGCAGCGGTTTGAATGAACACTCACATTTCTTGGTAGAATCGTGCAGGATTGAAATTTTTGATGTTTTTCTACTCCTCTCATGAGCCCAAACAAGACTCTAAAAGGATGAGCTTGCAACTGCTTTACTTTTGGAGAAAATTCAAAACATTCATTATTCAATAGAGCTCAATAGCAAAAAGCAGCATTTTGAATGAACAATCACATTTCTTGGTAGAATCATGCAGGATTGAAAATTTTGATGTTTTTTTACTCCTCTCAACAGCCCAAACAAGTTTCTAAAAGGATGAGTTTGCAACTACTTTACTTTTGGAGAAAATTCAAAACATTCATTATTCAATAGGGCCCAAAATAGCAGAAAGCAGCGGTTTGAATGAACACTCACATTTCTTGGTAGAATCGTGCAGGATTGAAATTTTTGATGTTTTTCTACTCCTCTCATGAGCCCAAACAAGACACTAAAAGGATGAGCTTGCAACTGCTTTACTTTTCGAGAAAATTCAAAACATTCATTATTCAATAGAGCCCAATAGCAAAACCAGCTTTTTCAATGAACAATCACATTTCTTGGTAGAATCATGCAGGATTGAAAATTTTGATGTTTTTTTACTCCTCTCAACAGCCCAAACAAGTTTCTAAAAGGATGAGTTTGCAACTACTTAACTTTTGGAGAAAATTCAAAACATTCATTATTCAATAGGGCCCAAAATAGCAAAAACCAGCGGTATGAATGAACACTCACATTTCTTGGTAGAATCGTGCAGGATTGAAATTTTTCATGTTTTTCTACTCCTCTCAACAGCCCAAACAAGTTTCTAAAAGGATGAGTTTGCAACTACTTTACTTTTGGAGAAAATTCAAAACATTCATTATTCAATAGGGCCCAAAATAGCAAAAACCAGCGGTATGAATGAACACTCACATTTCTTGGTAGAATCGTGCAGGATTGAAATTTTTCATGTTTTTCTACTCCTCTCAACAGCCCAAACAAGTTTCTAAAAGGATGAGTTTGCAACTACTTTACTTTTGGAGAAAATTCAAAACATTCATTATTCAATAGGGCCCAAAATAGCAGAAAGCAGCGGTTTGAATGAACACGCACATTTCTTGGTAGAATCGTGCAGGATTGAAATTTTTGATGTTTTTCTACTCCTCTCATGAGCCCAAACAAGACTCTAAAAGGATGAGCTTGCAACTGCTTTACTTTTGGAGAAAATTCAAAACATTCATTATTCAATAGAGCCCAATAGCAAAAAGCAGAGTTTTGAATGAACAATCACATTTCTTGGTAGAATCATGCAGGATTGAAAATTTTGATGTTTTTTTACTCCTCTCAACAGCCCAAACAAGTTTCTAAAAGGATGAGTTTGCAACTACTTTACTTTTGGAGAAAATTCTAAACATTCATTATTCAATAGGGCCCAAAATAGCAAAAACCAGCGGTATGAATGAACACTCACATTTCTTGGTAGAATCGTGCAGGATTGAAATTTTTCATGTTTTTCTACTCCTCTCAACAGCCCAAACAAGTTTCTAAAAGGATGAGTTTGCAACTACTTTACTTTTGGAGAAAATTCAAAACATTCATTATTCAATAGGGCCCAAAATAGCAGAAAGCAGCGGTTTGAATGAACACGCACATTTCTTGGTAGAATCGTGCAGGACTGAAATTTTTGATGTTTTTCTACTCCTCTCATGAGCCCAAACAAGACTCTAAAAGGATGAGCTTGCAACTGCTTTACTTTTGGAGAAAATTCAACACATTCATTATTCATTAGAGCCCAATAGCAAAAAGCAGCATTTTGAATGAACAATCACATTTCTTGGTAGAATCATGCAGGATTGAAAATTTTGATGTTTTTTTACTCCTCTCAACAGCCCAAACAAGTTTGATGCTTTTTTAACTCCTCTCAACAGCCCAAACAAGTTTCTAAAAGGATGAGTTTGCAACTACTTTATTTTTGGAGAAAATTCAAAACATTCATTATTCAATAGGGCCCAAAATAGCAGAAAGCAGCGGTTTGAATGAACACTCACATTTCTTGGTAGAATCGTGCAGGATTGAAATTTTTGATGTTTTTCTACTCCTCTCATGAGCCCAAACAAGACTCTAAAAGGATGAGCTTGCAACTGCTTTACTTTTGGAGAAAATTCAAAACATTCATCATTCAGTAGAGCCCAATAGCAAAAAGCAGCGTTTTGAATGAACAATCACATTTCTTGGTAGAATCATGCAGGATTGAAAATTTTGATGTTTTTTTACTCCTCTCAACAGCCCAAACAAGTTTCTAAAAGGATGAGTTTGCAACTACTTTACTTTTGGAGAAAATTCTAAACATTCATTATTCAATAGGGCCCAAAATAGCAAAAACCAGCGGTATGAATGAACACTCACATTTCTTGGTAGAATCGTGCAGGATTGAAATTTTTCATGTTTTTCTACTCCTCTCAACAGCCCAAACAAGTTTCTAAAAGGATGAGTTTGCAACTACTTTACTTTTGGAGAAAATTCAAAACATTCAATATTCAATAGGGCCCAAAATAGCAGAAAGCAGCGGTTTGAATGAACACTCACATTTCTTGGTAGAATCATGCAGGATTGAAATTTTTTATGTTTTTCTACTCCTCTCATGAGCCCACACAAGACTCTAAAAGGATGAGCTTGCAACTGCTTTACTTTTGGACAAAATTCAAAACATTCATTATTCAATAGAGCCCAACAGCAAAACCAGCTTTTTGAATGAACAATCACATTTCTTGGTAGAATCATGCAGGATTGAAAATTTTGATGTTTTTTTACTCCTCTCAACAGCCCAAACAAGTTTCTAAAAGGATGAGTTTGCAACTACTTTACTTTTGGAGAAAATTCAAAACATTCATTATTCAATAGGGCCCAAAATAGCAGAAAGCAGCGGTTTGAATGAACACTCACATTTCTTGGTAGAATCGTGCAGGATTGAAATTTTTGATGTTTTTCTACTCCTCTCATGAGCCCAAACAAGACTCTAAAAGGATGAGCTTGCAACTGCTTTACTTTTGGAGAAAATTCAAAACATTCATTATTCAATAGAGCCCAATAGCAAAACCAGCTTTTTCAATGAACAATCACATTTCTTGGTAGAATCATGCAGGATTGAAAATTTTGATGTTTTTTTACTCCTCTCAACAGCCCAAACAAGTTTCTAAAAGGATGAGTTTGCAACTACTTTACTTTTGGAGAAAATTCTAAACATTCATTATTCAATAGGGCCCAAAATAGCAAAAACCAGCGGTATGAATGAACACTCACATTTCTTGGTAGAATCGTGCAGGATTGAAATTTTTCATGTTTTTCTACTCCTCTCAACAGCCCAAACAAGTTTCTAAAAGGATGAGTTTGCAACTACTTTACTTTTGGAGAAAATTCAAAACATTCATTATTCAATAGGGCCAAAAATAGCAGAAAGCAGCGGTTTGAATGAACACGCACATTTCTTGGTAGAATCGTGCAGGACTGAAATTTTTGATGTTTTTCTACTCCTCTCATGAGCCCAAACACGACTCTAAAAGGATGAGCT
Organism: Dendrobates tinctorius; assembly: GCF_039654945.1. Classification (NCBI taxonomy): domain Eukaryota; kingdom Metazoa; phylum Chordata; class Amphibia; order Anura; family Dendrobatidae; genus Dendrobates; species Dendrobates tinctorius. Next base: position 1,933,663 of record NW_027361776.1, on the reverse strand, counting down.
TGCAACTGCTTTACTTTTGGAGAAAATTCAAAACATTCATTATTCAATAGAGCCCAATAGCAAAAAGCAGAGTTTTGAATGAACAATCACATTTCTTGGTAGAATCATGCAGGATTGAAAATTTTGATGTTTTTTTACTCCTCTCAACAGCCCAAACAAGTTTCTAAAAGGATGAGTTTGCAACTACTTTGCTTTTGGAGAAAATTCAAAACATTCATTATTCAATAGGGCCCAAAATAGCAGAAAGCAGCGGTTTGAATGAACACTCACATTTCTTGGTAGAATCGTGCAGGATTGAAATTTTTGATGTTTTTCTACTCCTCTCATGAGCCCAAACAAGACTCTAAAAGGATGAGCTTGCAACTGCTTTACTTTTGGACAAAATTCAAAACATTCATTATTCAATAGAGCCCAACAGCAAAACCAGCTTTTTGAATGAACAATCACATTTCTTGGTAGAATCATGCAGGATTGAAAATTTTGATGTTTTTTTACTCCTCTCAACAGCCCAAACAAGTTTCTAAAAGGATGAGTTTGCAACTACTTTACTTTTGGAGAAAATTCAAAACATTCATTATTCAATAGGGCCCAAAATAGCAGAAAGCAGTGGTTTGATTGAACACTCACATTTCTTGGTAGAATCGTGCAGGATTGAAATTTTTGATGTTTTTCTACTCCTCTCATGAGCCCAAACCAAACTCTAAAAGGATGAGCTTGCAACTGCTTTACTTTTGGAGAAAATTCAAAACATTCATTATTCTATAGAGCCCAATAGCAAAAAGCAGAGTTTTGAATGAACAATCACATTTCTTGGTAGAATCATGCAGGATTGAAAATTTTGACGTTTTTTTACTCCTCTCAACAGCCCAAACAAGTTTCTAAAAGGATGAGTTTGCAACTACTTTACTTTTGGAGAAAATTCAAAACATTCATTATTCAATAGGGCCCAAAATAGCAAAAACCAGCGGTATGAATGAACACTCACATTTCTTGGTAGAATCGTGCAGGATTGAAATTTTTCATGTTTTTCTACTCCTCTCAACAGCCCAAACAAGTTTCTAAAAGGATGAGTTTGCAACTACTTTACTATTGGAGAAAATTCAAAACATTCATTATTCAATAGGGCCAAAAATAGCAGAAAGCAGCGGTTTGAATGAACACGCACATTTCTTGGTAGAATCGTGCAGGACTGAAATTTTTGATGTTTTTCTACTCCTCTCATGAGCCCAAACACGACTCTAAAAGGATGAGCTTGCAACTGCTTTACTTTTGGAGAAAATTCAAAACATTCATTATTCAATAGAGCCCAATAGCAAAAAGCAGAGTTTTGAATGAACAATCACATTTCTTGGTAGAATCATGCAGGATTGAAAATTTTGATGCTTTTTTAACTCCTCTCAACAGCCCAAACAAGTTTCTAAAAGGATGAGTTTGCAACTACTTTACTTTTGGAGAAAATTCAAAACATTCATTATTCAATAGGGCCCAAAATAGCAGAAAGCAGCGGTTTGAATGAACACTCACATTTCTTGGTAGAATTGTGCAGGATTGAAATTTTTGATGTTTTTCTACTCCTCTCATGAGCCCAAACAAGACTCTAAAAGGATGAGCTTGCAACTGCTTTACTTTTGGAGAAAATTCAAAACATTCATTATTCAATAGAGCTCAATAGCAAAAAGCAGCGTTTTGAATGAACAATCACATTTCTTGGTAGAATCATGCAGGATTGAAAATTTTGATGTTTTTTTACTCCTCTCAACAGCCCAAACAAGTTTCGAAAAGGATGAGTTTGCAACTACTTTACTTTTGGAGAAAATTCAAAACATTCATTATTCAATAGGGCCCAAAATAGCAGAAAGCAGCGGTTTGAATGAACTCTCACATTTCTTGGTAGAATCGTGCAGGATTGAAATTTTTGATGTTTTTCTACTCCTCTCATGAGCCCAAACAAGACTCTAAAAGGATGAGCTTGCAACTGCTTTACTTTTGGAGAAAATTCAAAACATTCATTATTCAATAGAGCCCAATAGCAAAACCAGCTTTTTCAATGAACAATCACATTTCTTGGTAGAATCATGCAGGATTGAAAATTTTGATGTTTTTTTACTCCTCTCAACAGCCCAAACAAGTTTCTAAAAGGATGAGTTTGCAACTACTTTACTTTTGGAGAAAATTCAAAACATTCATAATTCAATAGGGCCCAAAATAGCAAAAACCAGCGGTATGAATGAACACTCACATTTCTTGGTAGAATCGTGCAGGATTGAAATTTTTCATGTTTTTTTACTCCTCTCAACAGCCCAAACAAGTTTCGAAAAGGATGAGTTTGCAACTACTTTACTTTTGGAGAAAATTCAAAACATTCATTATTCAATAGGGCCCAAAATAGCAGAAAGCAGCGGTTTGAATGAACTCTCACATTTCTTGGTAGAATCGTGCAGGATTGAAATTTTTGATGTTTTTCTACTCCTCTCATGAGCCCAAACAAGACTCTAAAAGGATGAGCTTGCAACTGCTTTACTTTTGGAGAAAATTCAAAACATTCATTATTCAATAGAGCCCAATAGCAAAACCAGCTTTTTCAATGAACAATCACATTTCTTGGTAGAATCATGCAGGATTGAAAATTTTGATGTTTTTTTACTCCTCTCAACAGCCCAAACAAGTTTCTAAAAGGATGTGTTTGCAACTACTTTACTTTTGGAGAAAATTCAAAACATTCATAATTCAATAGGGCCCAAAATAGCAAAAACCAGCGGTATGAATGAACACTCACATTTCTTGGTAGAATCGTGCAGGATTGAAATTTTTCATGTTTTTCTACTCCTCTCAACAGCCCAAACAAGTTTCTAAAAGGATGAGTTTGCAACTACTTTACTTTTGGAGAAAATTCAAAACATTCATTATTCAATAGGGCCCAAAATAGCAGAAAGCAGCGGTTTGAATGAACACTCACATTTCTTGGTAGAATCGTGCAGGATTGAAATTTTTGATGTTTTTCTACTCCTCTCATGAGCCCAAACAAGACTCTAAAAGGATGAGCTTGCAACTGCTTTACTTTTGGAGAAAATTCAAAACATTCATTATTCAATAGAGCCCAATAGCAAAAAGCAGAGTTTTGAATGAACAATCACATTTCTTGGTAGAATCATGCAGGATTGAAAATTTTGATGTTTTTTTACTCCTCTCAACAGCCCAAACAAGTTTCTAAAAGGATGAGTTTGCAACTACTTTACTTTTGGAGAAAATTCAAAACATTCATTATTCAATAGGGCCCAAAATAGCAAAAACCAGCGGTTTGAATGAACACTCACATTTCTTGGTAGAATCGTGCAGGATTGAAATTTTTGATGTTTTTCTACTCCTCTCAACAGCCCAAACAAGTTTCTAAAAGGATGAGTTTGCAACTACTTTACTTTTGGAGAAACGTCAAAACATTCAATATTCAATAGGGCCCAAAATAGCAGAAAGCAGCGGTTTGAATGAACACTCACATTTCTTGGTAGAATCGTGCAGGATTGAAATTTTTGATGTTTTTACTCCTCTCATGAGCCCAAACAAGACTCTAAAAGGATGAGCTTGCAACTGCTTTACTTTTGGAGAAAATTCAAAACATTCATTATTCAATAGAGCCCAATAGCAAAAAGCAGAGTTTTGAATGAACAATCACATTTCTTGGTAGAATCATGCAGGATTGAAAATTTTGATGTTTTTTTACTCCTCTCAACAGCCCAAACAAGTTTCTAAAAGGATGAGTTTGCAACTACTTTACTTTTGGAGAAAATTCAAAACATTCATTATTCAATAGGGCCCAAAATAGCAATAACCAGCGGTATGAATGAACACTCACATTTCTTGGTAGAATCGTGCAGGATTGAAATTTTTCATGTTTTTCTACTCCTCTCAACAGCCCAAACAAGTTTCTAAAAGGATGAGTTTGCAACTACTTTACTTTTGGAGAAAATTCAAAACATTCATTATTCAATAGGGCCCAAAATAGCAGAAAGCAGCGGTTTGAATGAACACGCACATTTCTTGGTAGAATCGTGCAGGATTGAAATTTTTGATGTTTTTCTACTCCTCTCATGAGCCCAAACAAGACTCTAAAAGGATGAGCTTGCAACTGCTTTACTTTTGGAGAAAATTCAACACATTCATTATTCATTAGAGCCCAATAGCAAAAAGCAGCATTTTGAATGAACAATCACATTTCCTGGTAGAATCATGCAGGATTGAAAATTTTGATGTTTTTTTACTCCTCTCAACAGCACAAACAAGTTTCTAAAAGGATGAGTTTGCAACTACTTTACTTTTGGAGAAAATTCAAAACATTCATTATTCAATAGGGCCCAAAATAGCCGAAAGCAGCGGTTTGAATGAACACTCACATTTCTTGGTAGAATCGTGCAGGATTGAAATTTTTGATGTTTTTCTACTCCTCTCATGAGCCCAAACAAGACTCTAAAAGGATGAGCTTGCAACTACTTTACTTTTGGAGAAACGTCAAAACATTCAATATTCAATAGGGCCCAAAATAGCAGAAAGCAGCGGTTTGAATGAACACTCACATTTCTTGGTAGAATCGTGCAGGATTGAAATTTTTGATTTTTTTCTACTCCTCTCATGAGCCCAAACAAGACTCTAAAAGGATGAGCTTGCAACTGCTTTACTTTTGGAGAAAATTCAAAACATTCATTATTCAATAGAGCCCAATAGCAAAAAGCAGCGTTTTGAATGAACAAACACATTTCTTGGTAGAATCATGCAGGATTGAAAATTTTGATGCTTTTTTAACTCCTCTCAACAGCCCAAACAAGTTTCTAAAAGGATGAGTTTGCAACTACTTTACTTTTGGAGAAAATTCAAAACATTCATTATTCAATAGGGCCCAAAATAGCAGAAAGCAGCGTTTTGAATGAACACTCACATTTCTTGGTAGAATCGTGCAGGATTGAAATTTTTGATGTTTTTCTACTCCTCTCAAGAGCCCAAACAAGACTCTAAAAGGATGAGCTTGCAACTGCTTTACTTTTGGAGAAAATTCAAAACATTCATTATTCAATAGAGCTCAATAGCAAAAAGCAGCGTTTTGAATGAACAATCACATTTCTTGGTAAAATCGTGCAGGATTGAAATTTTTCATGTTTTTCTACTCCTCTCAACAGCCCAAACAAGTTTCTAAAAGGATGAGTTTGCAACTACTTTACTTTTGGAGAAAGTTCAAAACATTCATTATTCAATAGGGCCCAAAATAGCAAAAACCAGCGGTATGAATGAACACTCACATTTCTTGGTAAAATCGTGCAGGATTGAAATTTTTCATGTTTTTCTACTCCTCTCAACAGCCCAAACAAGTTTCTAAAAGGATGATTTTGCAACTACTTTACTTTTGGAGAAAATTCAAAACATTCATTATTCAATAGGGCCCAAAATAGCAGAAAGCAGCGGTTTGAATGAACACGCACATTTCTTGGTAGAATCGTGCAGGATTGAAATTTTTGATGTTTTTCTACTCCTCTCATGAGCCCAAACAAGACTCTAAAAGGATGAGCTTGCAAGTGCTTTACTTTTGGAGAAAATTCAACACATTCATTATTCATTAGAGCCCAATAGCAAAAAGCAGCATTTTGAATGAACAATCACATTTCCTGGTAGAATCACGCAGGATTGAAAATTTTGATGTTTTTTTACTCCTCTCAACAGCCCAAACAAGTTTCTAAAAGGATGAGTTTGCAACTACTTTACTTTTGGAGAAAATTCAAAACATTCATTATTCAATAGCGCCCAAAATAGCCGAAAGCAGCGGTTTGAATGAACACTCACATTTCTTGGTAGAATCGTGCAGGATTGAAATTTTTGATGTTTTTCTACTCCTCTCATGAGCCCAAACAAGACTCTAAAAGGATGAGCTTGCAACTGCTTTACTTTTGGAGAAAATTCAAAACATTCATTATTCAATAGAGCCCAATAGCAAAAAGCAGAGTTTTGAATGAACAATCACATTTCTTGATAGAATCATGCAGGATTGAAAATTTTGATGTTTTTTTACTCCTTTCAACAGCCCAAACAAGTTTCTAAAAGGATGAGTTTGCAACTACTTTACTTTTGGAGAAAATTCAAAACATTCATTATTCAATAGGGCCCAAAATAGCAGAAAGCAGCGGTGTGAATGAACACTCACATTTCTTGGTAGAATCGTGCTGGATTGACATTTTTGATGTTTTTACTCCTCTCATGAGCCCAAACAAGACTCTAAAAGGATGAGCTTGCAACTGCTTTACTTTTGGAGAAAATTCAAAACATTCATTATTCAATAGAGCCCAATAGCAAAAAGCAGAGTTTTGAATGAACAATCACATTTCTTGGTAGAATCATGCAGGATTGAAAATTTTGATGTTTTTTACTCCTCTCAACAGCCCAAACAAGTTTATAAAAGGATGAGTTTGCAACTACTTTACTTTTGGAGAAAATTCCAAACATTCATTATTCAATAGGGCCCAAAATAGCAAAAACCAGCGGTATGAATGAACACTCACATTTCTTGGTAGAATCGTGCAGGATTGAAATTTTTCATGTTTTTCTACTCCTTTCAACAGCCCAAACAAGTTTCTGAAAGGATGAGTTTGCAACTACTTTACTTTTGGAGAAAATTCAAAACATTCATTATTCAATAGGGCCCAAAATAGCAGAAAGCAGCGGTTTGAATGAACACTCACATTTCTTGGTAGAATCGTGCAGGATTGAAATTTTTGATGTTTTTCTACTCCTCTCATGAGCCCAAACAAGACTCTAAAAGGATGAGCTTGCAACTGCTTTACTTTTGGAGAAAATTCAAAACATTCATTATTCAATAGAGCCCAATAGCAAAAAGCAGCGTTTTGAATGAACAAACACATTTCTTGGTAGAATCATGCAGGATTGAAAATTTTGATGCTTTTTTAACTCCTCTCAACAGCCCAAACATGTTTCTAAAAGGATGAGTTTGCAACTACTTTACTTTTGGAGAAAATTCAAAACATTCATTATTCAATAGGGCCCAAAATAGCAGAAAGCAGCGGTTTGAATGAACAATCACATTTCTTGGTAGAATCGTGCAGGATTGAAATTTTTGATGTTTTTCTACTCCTCTCATGAGCCCAAACAAGACTCTAAAAGGATGAGCTTGCAACTGCTTTACTTTTGGAGAAAATTCAAAACATTCATTATTCAATAGAGCTCAATAGCAAAAAGCAGCGTTTTGAATGAACAATCACATTTCTTGGCAGAATCATGCAGGATTGAAAATTTTGATGTTTTTTTACTCCTCTCAACAGCCCAAACAAGTTTCTAAAAGGATGAGTTTGCAACTACTTTACTTTTGGAGAAAATTCAAAACATTCATTATTCAATAGGGCCCAAAATAGCAGAAAGCAGCGGTTTGAATGAACACTCACATTTCTTGGTAGAATCGTGCAGGATTGAAATTTTTGATGTTTTTCTACTCCTCTCATGAGCTCAAACAAGACTCTAAAAGGATGAGCTTGCAACTGCTTTACTTTTGGAGAAAATTCAAAACATTCATTATTCAATAGAGCCCAATAGCAAAACCAGCTTTTTCAATGAACAATCACATTTCTTGGAAGAATCATGCAGGATTGAAAATTTTGATGTTTTTTTACTCCTCTAAACAGCCCAAACAAGTTTCTAAATGGATGAGTTTGCAACTACTTTACTTTTGGAGAAAATTCAAAACATTCATTATTCAATAGGGCCCAAAATAGCAAAAACCAGCGGTATGAATGAACACTCACATTTCTTGGTAGAATCGTGCAGGATTGAAATTTTTCATGTTTTTCTACTCCTCTCAACAGCCCAAACAAGTTTCTAAAAGGATGAGTTTGCAACTACTTTACTTTTGGAGAAAATTCAAAACATTCATTATTCAATAGGGCCCAAAATAGCAGAAAGCAGCGGTTTGAATGAACACTCACATTTCTTGGTAGAATCTTGCAGGATTGAAATTTTTGATGTTTTTCTACTCCTCTCATGAGCCCAAACAAGACTCTAAAAGGATGAGCTTGCAACTGCTTTACTTTTGGAGAAAATTCAACACATTCATTATTCATTAGAGCCCAATAGCAAAAAGCAGAGTTTTGAATGAACAATCACATTTCTTGGTAGAATCATGCAGGATTGAAAATTTTGATGTTTTTTTACTCCACTCAACAGCCCAAACAAGTTTCTAAAAGGATGAGTTTGCAACTACTTTACTTTTGGAGAAAATTCAAAACATTCAATATTCAATAGGGCCCAAAATAGCAGAAAGCAGCGGTTTGAATGAACACTCACATTTCTTGGTAGAATCGTGCAGGATTGGAATTTTTTATGTTTTTCTACTCCTCTCATGAGCCCAAACAAGACTCTAAAAGGATGAGCTTGCAACTGCTTTACTTTTGGACAAAATTCAAAACATTCATTATTCAATAGAGCCCAACAGCAAAACCAGCTTTTTGAATGAACAATCACATTTCTTGGTAGAATCATGCAGGATTGAAAATTTTGATGTTTTTTTACTCCTCTCAACAGCCCAAACAAGTTTCTAAAAGGATGAGTTTGCAACTACTTTACTTTTGGAGAAAATTCAAAACATTCATTATTCAATAGGGCCCAAAATAGCAGAAAGCAGCGGTTTGATTGAACACTCACATTTCTTGGTAGAATCGTGCAGGATTGAAATTTTTGATGTATTTCTACTCCTCTCATGAGCCCAAACCAAACTCTAAAAGGATGAGCTTGCAACTGCTTTACTTTTGGAGAAAATTCAAAACATTCATTATTCAATAGAGCCCAATAGCAAAAAGCAGAGTTTTGAATGAACAATCACATTTCTTGGTAGAATCATGCAGGATTGAAAATTTTGATGTTTTTTTACTCCTCTCAACAGCCCAAACAAGTTTCTAAAAGGATGAGTTTGCAACTACTTTACTTTTGGAGAAAATTCTAAACATTCATTATTCAATAGGGCCCAAAATAGCAAAAACCAGCGGTATGAATGAACACTCACATTTCTTGGTAGAATCGTGCAGGATTGAAATTTTTCATGTTTTTCTACTCCTCTCAACAGCCCAAACAAGTTTCTAAAAGGATGAGTTTGCAACTACTTTACTTTTGGAGAAAATTCAAAACATTCATTATTCAATAGGGCCAAAAATAGCAGAAAGCAGCGGTTTGAATGAACACGCACATTTCTTGGTAGAATCGTGCAGGACTGAAATTTTTGATGTTTTTCTACTCCTCTCATGAGCCCAAACACGACTCTAAAAGGATGAGCTTGCAACTGCTTTACTTTTGGAGAAAATTCAAAACATTCATTATTCAATAGAGCCCAATAGCAAAAAGCAGAGTTTTGAATGAACAATCACATTTCTTGGTAGAATCATGCAGGATTGAAAATTTTGATGTTTTTTTACTCCTCTCAACAGCCCAAACAAGTTTCTAAAAGGATGAGTTTGCAACTACTTTACTTTTGGAGAAAATTCAAAACATTCATTATTCAATAGGGCCCAAAATAGCAGAAAGCAGCGGTTTGAATGAACACTCACATTTCTTGGTAGAATCGTGCAGGATTGAAATTTTTGATGTTTTTCTACTCCTCTCATGAGCCCAAACAAGACTCTAAAAGGATGAGCTTGCAACTGCTTTACTTTTGGAGAAAATTCAAAACATTCATTATTCAATAGAGCCCAATAGCAAAAAGCAGCGTTTTGAATGAACAATCACATTTCTTGGTAGAATCATGCAGGATTGAAAATTTTGATGTTTTTTTACTCCTCTCAACAGCCCAAACATGTTTCTAAAAGGATGAGTTTGCAACTACTTTACTTTTGGAGAAAATTCAAAACATTCATTATTCAATAGGGCCCAAAATAGCAAAAACCAGCGGTTTGAATGAACACTCACATTTCTTGGTAGAATCGTGCAGGATTGAAATTTTTGATGTTTTTCTACTCCTCTCAACAGCCCAAACAAGTTTCTAAAAGGATGAGTTTGCAACTACTTTACTTTTGGAGAAACGTCAAAACATTCAATATTCAATAGGGCCCAAAATAGCAGAAAGCAGCGGTTTGAATGAACACTCACATTTCTTGGTAGAATCGTGCAGGATTGAAATTTTTGATTTTTTTCTACTCCTCTCATGAGCCCAAACAAGACTCTAAAAGGATGAGCTTGCAACTGCTTTACTTTTGGAGAAAATTCAAAACATTCATTATTCAATAGAGCCCAATAGCAAAAAGCAGCGTTTTGAATGAACAAACACATTTCTTGGTAGAATCATGCAGGATTGAAAATTTTGATGCTTTTTTAACTCCTCTCAACAGCCCAAACATGTTTCTAAAAGGATGAGTTTGCAACTACTTTACTTTTGGAGAAAATTCAAAACATTCATTATTCAATAGGGCCCAAAATAGCAGAAAGCAGCGGTTTGAATGAACACTCACATTTCTTGGTAGAATCGTGCAGGATTGAAATTTTTGATGTTTTTACTCTTCTCATGAGCCCAAACAAGACTCTAAAAGGATGAGCTTTCAACTGCTTTACTTTTGGAGAAAATTCAAAACATTCATTATTCAATAGAGCCCAATAGCAAAAAGCAGAGTTTTGAATGAACAATCACATTTCTTGGTAGAATCATGCAGGATTGAAAATTTTGATGTTTTTTTACTCCTCTCAACAGCCCAAACAAGTTTCTAAAAGGATGAGTTTGCAACTACTTTACTTTTGGAGAAAATTCAAAACATTCATTATTCAATAGGGCCCAAAATAGCAAAAACCAGCGGTATGAATGAACACTCACATTTCTTGGTAAAATCGTGCAGGATTGAAATTTTTCATGTTTTTCTACTCCTCTCAACAGCCCAAACAAGTTTCTAAAAGGATGAGTTTGCAACTACTTTACTTTTGGAGAAAATTCAAAACATTCATTATTCAATAGGGCCCAAAATAGCAAAAACCAGCGGTATGAATGAACACTCACATTTCTTGGTAAAATCGTGCAGGATTGAAATTTTTCATGTTTTTCTACTCCTCTCAACAGCCCAAACAAGTTTCTAAAAGGATGAGTTTGCAACTACTTTACTTTTGGAGAAAATTCAAAACATTCATTATTCAATAGGGCCCAAAATAGCAGAAAGCAGCGGTTTGAATGAACACTCACATTTCTTGGTAGAATCGTGCAGGATTGAAATTTTTGATGTTTTTCTACTCCTCTCATGAGCCCAAACAAGACTCTAAAAGGATGAGCTTGCAACTGCTTTACTTTTGGAGAAAATTCAAAACATTCATTATTCAATAGAGCCCAATAGCAAAACCAGCTTTTTCAATGAACAATCACATTTCTTGGAAGAATCATGCAGGATTGAAAATTTTGATGTTTTTTTACTCCTCTAAACAGCCCAAACAAGTTTCTAAATGGATGAGTTTGCAACTACTTTACTTTTGGAGAAAATTCAAAACATTCATTATTCAATAGGGCCCAAAATAGCTAAAACCAGCGGTATGAATGAACACTCACATTTCTTGGTAGAATCGTGCAGGATTGAAATTTTTCATGTTTTTCTACTCCTCTCAACAGCCCAAACAAGTTTCTAAAAGGATGAGTTTGCAACTACTTTACTTTTGGAGAAAATTCAAAACATTCATTATTCAATAGGGCCCAAAATAGCAGAAAGCAGCGGTTTGAATGAACACTCACATTTCTTGGTAGAATCATGCAGGATTGAAATTTTTGATGTTTTTCTACTCCTCTCATGAGCCCAAACAAGACTCTAAAAGGATGAGCTTGCAACTGCTTTACTTTTGGAGAAAATTCAACACATTCATTATTCATTAGAGCCCAATAGCAAAAAGCAGAGTTTTGAATGAACAATCACATTTCTTGGTAGAATCATGCAGGATTGAAATTTTTGATGTTTTTTTACTCCACTCAACAGCCCAAACAAGTTTCTAAAAGGATGAGTTTGCAACTACTTTACTTTTGGAGAAAATTCAAAACATTCAATATTCAATAGGGCCCAAAATAGCAGAAAGCAGCGGTTTGAATGAACACTCACATTTCTTGGTAGAATCGTGCAGGATTGAAATTTTTTATGTTTTTCTACTCCTCTCATGAGCCCAAACAAGACTCTAAAAGGATGAGCTTGCAACTGCTTTACTTTTGGACAAAATTCAAAACATTCATTATTCAATAGAGCCCAACAGCAAAACCAGCTTTTTGAATGAACAATCACATTTCTTGGTAGAATCATGCAGGATTGAAAATTTTGATGTTTTTTTACTCCTCTCAACAGCCCAAACAAGTTTCTAAAAGGATGAGTTTGCAACTACTTTACTTTTGGAGAAAATTCAAAATATTCATTATTCAATAGGGCCCAAAATAGCAGAAAGCAGCGGTTTGAATGAACACTCACATTTCTTGGTAGAATCATGCAGGATTGAAATTTTTGATGTTTTTCTACTCCTCTCATGAGCCCAAACAAGACTCTAAAAGGATGAGCTTGCAACTGCTTTACTTTTGGACAAAATTCAAAACATTCATTATTCAATAGAGCCCAACAGCAAAACCAGATTTTTGAATGAACAATCACATTTCTTGGTAGAATCATGCAGGATTGAAAATTTTGATGTTTTTTTACTCCTCTCAACAGCCCAAACAAGTTTCTAAAAGGATGAGTTTGCAACTACTTTACTTTTGGAGAAAATTCAAAACATTCATTATTCAATAGGGCCCAAAATAGCAGAAAGCAGCGGTTTGAATGAACACTCACATTTCTTGGTAGAATCGTGCAGGATTGAAATTTTTCATGTTTTTCTACTCCTCTCAACAGCCCAAACAAGTTTCTAAAAGGATGAGTTTGCAACTACTTTACTTTTGGAGAAAATTCAAAACATTCATTATTCAATAGGGCCCAAAATAGCAGAAAGCAGCGGTTTGAATGAACACTCACATTTCTTGGTAGAATCGTGCAGGATTGAAATTTTTTATGTTTTTCTACTCCTCTCATGAGCCCAAACAAGACTCTAAAAGGATGAGCTTGCAACTGCTTTACTTTTGGACAAAATTCAAAACATTCATTATTCAATAGAGCCCAACAGCAAAACCAGCTTTTTGAATGAACAATCACATTTCTTGGTAGAATCATGCAGGATTGAAAATTTTGATGTTTTTTTACTCCTCTCAACAGCCCAAACAAGTTTCTAAAAGGATGAGTTTGCAACTACTTTACTTTTGGAGAAAATTCAAAACATTCATTATTCAATAGGGCCCAAAATAGCAGAAAGCAGCGGTTTGATTGAACACTCACATTTCTTGGTAGAATCGTGCAGGATTGAAATTTTAGATGTTTTTCTACTCCTCTCATGAGCCCAAACCAAACTCTAAAAGGATGAGCTTGCAACTGCTTTACTTTTGGAGAAAATTCAAAACATTCATTATTCAATAGAGCCCAATAGCAAAAAGCAGAGTTTTGAATGAACAATCACATTTCTTGGTAGAATCATGCAGGATTGAAAATTTTGATGTTTTTTTACTCCTCTCAACAGCCCAAACAAGTTTCTAAAAGGATGAGTTTGCAACTACTTTACTTTTGGAGAAAATTCAAAACATTCATTATTCAATAGGGCCCAAAATAGCAAAAACCAGCGGTATGAATGAACACTCACATTTCTTGGTAGAATCGTGCAGGATTGAAATTTTTCATGTTTTTCTACTCCTCTCAACAGCCCAAACAAGTTTCTAAAAGGATGAGTTTGCAACTACTTTACTTTTGGAGAAAATTCAAAACATTCATTATTCAATAGGGCCAAAAATAGCAGAAAGCAGCGGTTTGAATGAACACGCACATTTCTTGGTAGAATCGTGCAGGACTGAAATTTTTGATGTTTTTCTACTCCTCTCATGAGCCCAAACACGACTCTAAAAGGATGAGCTTGCAACTGCTTTACTTTTGGAGAAAATTCAAAACATTCATTATTCAATAGAGCCCAATAGCAAAAAGCAGAGTTTTGAATGAACAATCACATTTCTTGGTAGAATCATGCAGGATTGAAAATTTTGATGTTTTTTTACTCCTCTCAACAGCCCAAACAAGTTTCTAAAAGGATGAGTTTGCAACTACTTTACTTTTGGAGAAACGTCAAAACATTCAATATTCAATAGGGCCCAAAATAGCAGAAAGCAGCGGTTTGAATGAACACTCACATTTCTTGGTAGAATTGTGCAGGATTGAAATTTTTGATGTTTTTCTACTCCTCTCAAGAGCCCAAACAAGACTCTAAAAGGATGAGCTTGCAACTGCTTTACTTTTGGAGAAAATTCAAAGCATTCATTATTCAATAGAGCCCAATAGCAAAAAGCAGCGTTTTGAATGAACAAACACATTTCTTGGTAGAATCATGCAGGATTGAAAATTTTGATGCTTTTTTAACTCCTCTCAACAGCCCAAACAAGTTTCTAAAAGGATGAGTTTGCAACTACTTTACTTTTGGAGAAAATTCAAAACATTCATTATTCAATAGGGCCCAAAATAGCAGAAAGCAGCGGTTTGAATGAACACTCACATTTCTTGGTAGAATTGTGCAGGATTGAAATTTTTGATGTTTTTCTACTCCTCTCATGAGCCCAAACAAGACTCTAAAAGGATGAGCTTGCAACTGCTTTACTTTTGGAGAAAATTCAAAACATTCATTATTCAATAGAGCTCAATAGCAAAAAGCAGGGTTTTGAATGAACAATCACATTTCTTGGTAGAATCATGCAGGATTGAAAATTTTGATGTTTTTTTACTCCTCTCAACAGCCCAAACAAGTTTCGAAAAGGATGAGTTTGCAACTACTTTACTTTTGGAGAAAATTCAAAACATTCATTATTCAATAGGGCCCAAAATAGCAGAAAGCAGCGGTTTGAATGAACTCTCACATTTCTTGGTAGAATCGTGCAGGATTGAAATTTTTCATGTTTTTCTACTCCTCTCATGAGCCCAAACAAGACTCTAAAAGGATGAGCTTGCAACTGCTTTACTTTTGGAGAAAATTCAAAACATTCATTATTCAATAGAGCCCAATAGCAAAACCAGCTTTTTCAATGAACAATCACATTTCTTGGTAGAATCATGCAGGATTGAAAATTTTGATGTTTTTTTACTCCTCTCAACAGCCCAAACAAGTTTCTAAAAGGATGAGTTTGCAACTACTTTACTTTTGGAGAAAATTCAAAACATTCATTATTCAATAGGGCCCAAAATAGCAAAAACCAGCGGTTTGAATGAACACTCACATTTCTTGGTAGAATCGTGCAGGATTGAAATTTTTGATGTTTTTCTACTCCTCTCAACAGCCCAAACAAGTTTCTAAAAGGATGAGTTTGCAACTACTTTACTTTTGGAGAAACGTCAAAACATTCAATATTCAGTAGGGCCCAAAATAGCAGAAAGCAGCGGTTTGAATGAACACTCACATTTCTTGGTAGAATCGTGCAGGATTGAAATTTTTGATGTTTTTACTCCTCTCATGAGCCCAAACAAGACTCTAAAAGGATGAGCTTGCAACTGCTGTACTTTTGGAGAAAATTCAAAACATTCATTATTCAATAGAGCCCAATAGCAAAAAGCAGAGTTTTGAATGAACAATCACATTTCTTGGTAGAATCATGCAGGATTGAAAATTTTGATGTTTTTTTACTCCTCTCAACAGCCCAAACAAGTTTCTAAAAGGATGAGTTTGCAACTACTTTACTTTTGGAGAAAATTCAAAACATTCATTATTCAATAGGGCCCAAAATAGCAAAAACCAGCGGTATGAATGAACACTCACATTTCTTGGTAGAATCGTGCAGGATTGAAATTTTTCATGTTTTTCTACTCCTCTCAACAGCCCAAACAAGTTTCTAAAAGGATGAGTTTGCAACTACTTTACTTTTGGAGAAAATTCAAAACATTCATTATTCAATAGGGCCCAAAATAGCAGAAAGCAGCGGTTTGAATGAACACGCACATTTCTTGGTAGAATCGTGCAGGATTGAAATTTTTGATGTTTTTCTACTCCTCTCATGAGCCCAAACAAGACTCTAAAAGGATGAGCTTGCAACTGCTTTACTTTTGGAGAAAATTCAACACATTCATTATTCATTAGAGCCCAATAGCAAAAAGCAGCATTTTGAATGAACAATCACATTTCCTGGTAGAATCATGCAGGATTGAAAATTTTGATGTTTTTTTACTCCTCTCAACAGCACAAACAAGTTTCTAAAAGGATGAGTTTGCAACTACTTTACTTTTGGAGAAAATTCAAAACATTCATTATTCAATAGGGCCCAAAATAGCCGAAAGCAGCGGTTTGAATGAACACTCACATTTCTTGGTAGAATCGTGCAGGATTGAAATTTTTGATGTTTTTCTACTCTCATGAGCCCAAACAAGACTCTAAAAGGATGAGCTTGCAACTACATTACTTTTGGAGAAACGTCAAAACATTCAATATTCAATAGGGCCCAAAATAGCAGAAAGCAGCGGTTTGAATGAACACTCACATTTCTTGGTAGAATCGTGCAGGATTGAAATTTTTGATTTTTTTCTACTCCTCTCATGAGCCCAAACAAGACTCTAAAAGGATGAGCTTGCAACTGCTTTACTTTTGGAGAAAATTCAAAACATTCATTATTCAATAGAGCCCAATAGCAAAAAGCAGCGTTTTGAATGAACAAACACATTTCTTGGTAGAATCATGCAGGATTGAAAATTTTGATGCTTTTTTAACTCCTCTCAACAGCCCAAACAAGTTTCTAAAAGGATGAGTTTGCAACTACTTTACTTTTGGAGAAAATTCAAAACATTCATTATTCAATAGGGCCCAAAATAGCAGAAAGCAGCGTTTTGAATGAACACTCACATTTCTTGGTAGAATCGTGCAGGAGTGAAATTTTTGATGTTTTTCTACTCCTCTCATGAGCCCAAACAAGACTCTAAAAGGATGAGCTTGCAACTGCTTTACTTTTGGAGAAAATTCAAAACATTCATTATTCAATAGAGCTCAATAGCAAAAAGCAGCGTTTTGAATGAACAATCACATTTCTTGGTAGAATCATGCAGGATTGAAAATTTTGATGTTTTTTTACTCCTCTCAACAGCCCAAACAAGTTTCTAAAAGGATGAGTTTGCAACTACTTTACTTTTGGAGAAAATTCAAAACATTCATTATTCAATAGGGCCCAAAATAGCAGAAAGCAGCGGTTTGAATGAACACTCACATTTCTTGGTAGAATCGTGCAGGATTGAAATTTTTGATGTTTTTCTACTCCTCTCATGAGCCCAAACAAGACTCTAAAAGGATGAGCTTGCAACTGCTTTACTTTTGGAGAAAATTCAAAACATTCATTATTCAATAGGGCCCAAAATAGCAAAAACCAGCGGTATGAATGAACACTCACATTTCTTGGTAGAATCGTGCAGGATTGAAATTTTTCATGTTTTTCTACTCCTCTCAACAGCCCAAACAAGTTTCTAAAAGGATGAGTTTGCAACTACTTTACTTTTGGAGAAAATTCAAAACATTCATTATTCAATAGGGCCCAAAATAGCAGAAAGCAGCGGTTTGAATGAACACTCACATTTCTTGGTAGAATCGTGCAGGATTGAAATTTTTGATGTTTTTCTACTCCTCTCGTGAGCCCAAACAAGACTCTAAAAGGATGAGCTTTCAACTGCTTTACTTTTGGAGAAAATTCAAAACATTCATTATTCAATAGAGCCCAATAGCAAAAAGCAGAGTTTTGAATGAACAATCACATTTCTTGGTAGAATCATGCAGGATTGAAAATTTTGATGTTTTTTTACTCCTCTCAACAGCCCAAACAAGTTTCTAAAAGGATGAGTTTGCAACTGCTTTACTTTTGGAGAAAATTCAAAACATTCATTATTCAATAGGGCCCAAAATAGCAGAAAGCAGCGGTTTGAATGAACACGCACATTTCTTGGTAGAATCGTGCAGGATTGAAATTTTTGATGTTTTTCTACTCCTCTCATGAGCCCAAACAAGACTCTAAAAGGATGAGCTTGCAAGTGCTTTACTTTTGGAGAAAATTCAACACATTCATTATTCATTAGAGCCCAATAGCAAAAAGCAGCATTTTGAATGAACAATCACATTTCCTGGTAGAATCACGCAGGATTGAAAATTTTGATGTTTTTTTAATCCTCTCAACAGCCCAAACAAGTTTCTAAAAGGATAAGTTTGCAACTACTTTACTTTTGGAGAAAATTCAAAACATTCATTATTCAATAGGGCCCAAAATAGCCGAAAGCAGCGGTTTGAATGAACACTCACATTTCTTGGTAGAATCGTGCAGGATTGAAATTTTTGATGTTTTTCTACTCCTCTCATGAGCCCAAACAAGACTCTAAAAGGATGAGCTTGCAACTGCTTTACTTTTGGAGAAAATTCAAAACATTCATTATTCAATAGAGCCCAATAGCAAAAAGCAGAGTTTTGAATGAACAATCACATTTCTTGGTAGAATCATGCAGGATTGAAAATTTTGATGTTTTTTTACTCCTTTCAACAGCCCAAACAAGTTTCTAAAAGGATGAGTTTGCAACTACTTTACTTTTGGAGAAAATTCAAAACATTCATTATTCAATAGGGCCCAAAATAGCAGAAAGCAGCGGTGTGAATGAACACTCACATTTCTTGGTAGAATCGTGCTGGATTGACATTTTTGATGTTTTTACTCCTCTCATGAGCCCAAACAAGACTCTAAAAGGATGAGCTTGCAACTGCTTTACTTTTGGAGAAAATTCAAAACATTCATTATTCAATAGAGCCCAATAGCAAAAAGCAGAGTTTTGAATGAACAATCACATTTCTTGGTAGAATCATGCAGGATTGAAAATTTTGATGTTTTTTACTCCTCTCAACAGCCCAAACAAGTTTCTAAAAGGATGAGTTTGCAACTACTTTACTTTTGGAGAAAATTCAAAACATTCATTATTCAATAGGGCCCAAAATAGCAAAAACCAGCGGTATGAATGAACACTCACATTTCTTGGTAGAATCGTGCAGGATTGAAATTTTTCATGTTTTTCTACTCCTCTCAACAGCCCAAACAAGTTTCTAAAAGGATGAGTTTGCAACTACTTTACTTTTGGAGAAAATTCAAAACATTCATTATTCAATAGGGCCCAAAATAGCAGAAAGCAGCGGTTTGAATGAACACGCACATTTCTTGGTAGAATCGTGCAGGATTGAAATTTTTGATGTTTTTCTACTCCTCTCATGAGCCCAAACAAATCTCTAAAAGGATGAGTTTGCAACTACTTTACTTTTGGAGAAAATTCAAAACATTCATTATTCATTAGAGCCCAATAGCAAAAACCAGCGTTTTGAATGAAGAATCACATTTCATGGTATGATCATGCAGGATTGAAATTTTTGATGGTTTTTTACTCCTCTCAACAGCCCAAACAAGTTTCTAAAAGGATGAGTTTGCAACTACTTTACTTTTGGAGAAAATTCAAAACATTCATTATTCAATAGGGCCCAAAATAGCAGAAAGCAGCGGTTTGAATGAACACACATTTCTTGGTAGAATCGTGCAGGACTGAAATTTTTGATGTTTTTCTACTCCTCTCATGAGCCCAAACAAGTCTCTAAAAGGATGAGTTTGCAACTACTTTACTTTTGGAGAAAATTCAAAACATTCATTGTTCAATAGAGCCCAATAGCAAAAACCAGCGTTTTGAATGAAGAATCACATTTCTTGGTAGAATCATGCAGGATTGAAATTTTTGATGGTTTTTTACTCCTCTCAACAGCCCAAACAAGTTTCTAAAAGGATGAGTTTGCAACTACTTTACTTTTGGAGAAAATTCAAAACATTCATTATTCAATAGGGCCCAAAATAGCAGAAAGCAGCGGTGTGAATGAACACTCACATTTCTTGGTAGAATCGTGCAGGATTGACATTTTTGATGTTTTTACTCCTCTCATGAGCCCAAACAAGACTCTAAAAGGATGAGCTTGCAACTGCTTTACTTTTGGAGAAAATTCAAAACATTCATTATTCAATAGAGCCCAATAGCAAAAAGCAGAGTTTTGAATGAACAATCACATTTCTTGGTAGAATCATGCAGGATTGAAAATTTTGATGTTTTTTACTCCTCTCAACAGCCCAAACAAGTTTCTAAAAGGATGAGTTTGCAACTACTTTACTTTTGGAGAAAATTCAAAACATTCATTATTCAATAGGGCCCAAAATAGCAAAAACCAGCGGTATGAATGAACACTCACATTTCTTGGTAGAATCGTGTTGCAGGATTGAAATTTTTCATGTTTTTCTACTCCTCTCAACAGCCCAAACAAGTTTCTAAAAGGATGAGTTTGCAACTACTTTACTTTTGGAGAAAATTCAAAACATTCATTATTCAATAGGGCCCAAAATAGCAGAAAGCAGCGGTTTGAATGAACATGCACATTTCTTGGTAGAATCGTGCAGGATTGAAATTTTTGATGTTTTTCTACTCCTCTCATGAGCCCAAACAAATCTCTAAAAGGATGAGTTTGCAACTACTTTACTTTTGGAGAAAATTCAAAACATTCATTATTCATTAGAGCCCAATAGCAAAAACCAGCGTTTTGAATGAAGAATCACATTTCATGGTAGAATCATGCAGGATTGAAATTTTTGATGGTTTTTTACTCCTCTCAACAGCCCAAACAAGTTTCTAAAAGGATGAGTTTGCAACTACTTTACTGTTGGAGAAAATTCAAAACATTCATTATTCAATAGGGCCCAAACTATCAAAAACCAGCGGTTTGAATGAACACACATTTCTTGGTAGAATCGTGCAGGACTGAAATTTTTGATGTTTTTCTACTCCTCTCATGAGCCCAAACAAGTCTCTAAAAGGATGAGTTTGCAACTACTTTACTTTTGGAGAAAATTCAAAACATTCATTGTTCAATAGAGCCCAATAGCAAAAACCAGCGTTTTGAATGAAGAATCACATTTCTTGGTAGAATCATGCAGGATTGAAATTTTTGATGGTTTTTTACTCCTCTCAACAGCCCAAACAAGTTTCTAAAAGGATGAGTTTGCAACTACTTTACTTTTGGAGAAAATTCAAAACATTCATTATTCAATAGGGCCCAAACTATCAAAAAACAGCGGTTTCAATGAACACACATTTCTTGGTAGAATCATGCAGGACTGAAATTTTTGATGTTTTTCTACTCCTCTCATGAGCCCAAACAAGTCTCTAAAAGCATGAGTTTGCAACTACTTTACTTTTGGAGAAAATTCAAAACATTCATTATTCAATAGAGCCCAATAGCAAAAATCAGGTTTTGAATGAAGAATCACATTTCTTGGTAGAATCATGCAGGATTGAAATTTTTGATGGTTTTTTACTCCTCTCAACAGCCCAAACAAGTTTCTAAAAGGATGAGTTTGCAACTACTTTACTTTTGGAGAAAATTCAAAACATTCATTATTCAATAGGGCCCAAAATATCAAAAACCAGCGGTTTGAATGAACACTCACATTTCTTGGTAGAATCGTGCAGGATTGAAATTTTTGATGTTTTTCTACTCCTCTCATGAGCCCAAACAAGACTCTAAAAGGATGAGCTTGCAACTGCTTTACTTTTGGAGAAAATTCAAAACATTCATTATTCAATAGAGCCCAATAGCAAAAAGCAGAGTTTTGAATGAACAATCACATTTCTTGGTAGAATCATGCAGGATTGAAAATTTTGATGTTTTTTTACTCCTTTCAACAGCCCAAACAAGTTTCTAAAAGGATGAGTTTGCAACTACTTTACTTTTGGAGAAAATTCAAAACATTCATTATTCAATAGGGCCCAAAATAGCAGAAAGCAGCGGTGTGAATGAACACTCACATTTCTTGGTAGAATCGTGCTGGATTGACATTTTTGATGTTTTTACTCCTCTCATGAGCCCAAACAAGACTCTAAAAGGATGAGCTTGCAACTGCTTTACTTTTGGAGAAAATTCAAAACATTCATTATTCAATAGAGCCCAATAGCAAAAAGCAGAGTTTTGAATGAACAATCACATTTCTTGGTAGAATCATGCAGGATTGAAAATTTTGATGTTTTTTACTCCTCTCAACAGCCCAAACAAAGTTTCTAAAAGGATGAGTTTGCAACTACTTTACTTTTGGAGAAAATTCAAAACATTCATTATTCAATAGGGCCCAAAATAGCAAAAACCAGCGGTATGAATGAACACTCACATTTCTTGGTAGAATCGTGCAGGATTGAAATTTTTCATGTTTTTCTACTCCTCTCAACAGCCCAAACAAGTTTCTAAAAGGATGAGTTTGCAACTACTTTACTTTTGGAGAAAATTCAAAACATTCATTATTCAATAGGGCCCAAAATAGCAGAAAGCAGCGGTTTGAATGAACACGCACATTTCTTGGTAGAATCGTGCAGGATTGAAATTTTTGATGTTTTTCTACTCCTCTCATGAGCCCAAACAAATCTCTAAAAGGATGAGTTTGCAACTACTTTACTTTTGGAGAAAATTCAAAACATTCATTATTCATTAGAGCCCAATAGCAAAAACCAGCGTTTTGAATGAAGAATCACATTTCATGGTAGAATCATGCAGGATTGAAATTTTTGATGGTTTTTTACTCCTCTCAACAGCCCAAACAAGTTTCTAAAAGGATGAGTTTGCAACTACTTTACTTTTGGAGAAAATTCAAAACATTCATTATTCAATAGGGCCCAAAATAGCAGAAAGCAGCGGTTTGAATGAACACACATTTCTTGGTAGAATCGTGCAGGACTGAAATTTTTGATGTTTTTCTACTCCTCTCATGAGCCCAAACAAGTCTCTAAAAGGATGAGTTTGCAACTACTTTACTTTTGGAGAAAATTCAAAACATTCATTGTTCAATAGAGCCCAATAGCAAAAACCAGCGTTTTGAATGAAGAATCACATTTCTTGGTAGAATCATGCAGGATTGAAATTTTTGATGGTTTTTTACTCCTCTCAACAGCCCAAACAAGTTTCTAAAAGGATGAGTTTGCAACTACTTTACTTTTGGAGAAAATTCAAAACATTCATTATTCAATAGGGCCCAAAATAGCAGAAAGCAGCGGTGTGAATGAACACTCACATTTCTTGGTAGAATCGTGCAGGATTGACATTTTTGATGTTTTTACTCCTCTCATGAGCCCAAACAAGACTCTAAAAGGATGAGCTTGCAACTGCTTTACTTTTGGAGAAAATTCAAAACATTCATTATTCAATAGAGCCCAATAGCAAAAAGCAGAGTTTTGAATGAACAATCACATTTCTTGGTAGAATCATGCAGGATTGAAAATTTTGATGTTTTTTACTCCTCTCAACAGCCCAAACAAGTTTCTAAAAGGATGAGTTTGCAACTACTTTACTTTTGGAGAAAATTCAAAACATTCATTATTCAATAGGGCCCAAAATAGCAAAAACCAGCGGTATGAATGAACACTCACATTTCTTGGTAGAATCGTGCAGGATTGAAATTTTTCATGTTTTTCTACTCCTCTCAACAGCCCAAACAAGTTTCTAAAAGGATGAGTTTGCAACTACTTTACTTTTGGAGAAAATTCAAAACATTCATTATTCAATAGGGCCCAAAATAGCAGAAAGCAGCGGTTTGAATGAACACGCACATTTCTTGGTAGAATCGTGCAGGATTGAAATTTTTGATGTTTTTCTACTCCTCTCATGAGCCCAAACAAATCTCTAAAAGGATGAGTTTGCAACTACTTTACTTTTGGAGAAAATTCAAAACATTCATTATTCATTAGAGCCCAATAGCAAAAACCAGCGTTTTGAATGAAGAATCACATTTCATGGTAGAATCATGCAGGATTGAAATTTTTGATGGTTTTTTACTCCTCTCAACAGCCCAAACAAGTTTCTAAAAGGATGAGTTTGCAACTACTTTACTTTTAGAGAAAATTCAAAACATTCATTATTCAATAGGGCCCAAAATAGCAGAAAGCAGCGGTTTGAATGAACACACATTTCTTGGTAGAATCGTGCAGGACTGAAATTTTTGATGTTTTTCTACTCCTCTCATGAGCCCAAACAAGTCTCTAAAAGGATGAGTTTGCAACTACTTTACTTTTGGAGAAAATTCAAAACATTCATTGTTCAATAGAGCCCAATAGCAAAAACCAGCGTTTTGAATGAAGAATCACATTTCTTGGTAGAATCATGCAGGATTGAAATTTTTGATGGTTTTTTACTCCTCTCAACAGCCCAAACAAGTTTCTAAAAGGATGAGTTTGCAACTACTTTACTTTTGGAGAAAATTCAAAACATTCATTATTCAATAGGGCCCAAAATAGCAGAAAGCAGCGGTGTGAATGAACACTCACATTTCTTGGTAGAATCGTGCAGGATTGACATTTTTGATGTTTTTACTCCTCTCATGAGCCCAAACAAGACTCTAAAAGGATGAGCTTGCAACTGCTTTACTTTTGGAGAAAATTCAAAACATTCATTATTCAATAGAGCCCAATAGCAAAAAGCAGAGTTTTGAATGAACAATCACATTTCTTGGTAGAATCATGCAGGATTGAAAATTTTGATGTTTTTTACTCCTCTCAACAGCCCAAACAAGTTTCTAAAAGGATGAGTTTGCAACTACTTTACTTTTGGAGAAAATTCAAAACATTCATTATTCAATAGGGCCCAAAATAGCAAAAACCAGCGGTATGAATGAACACTCACATTTCTTGGTAGAATCGTGCAGGATTGAAATTTTTCATGTTTTTCTACTCCTCTCAACAGCCCAAACAAGTTTCTAAAAGGATGAGTTTGCAACTACTTTACTTTTGGAGAAAATTCAAAACATTCATTATTCAATAGGGCCCAAAATAGCAGAAAGCAGCGGTTTGAATGAACACGCACATTTCTTGGTAGAATCGTGCAGGATTGAAATTTTTGATGTTTTTCTACTCCTCTCATGAGCCCAAACAAATCTCTAAAAGGATGAGTTTGCAACTACTTTACTTTTGGAGAAAATTCAAAACATTCATTATTCATTAGAGCCCAATAGCAAAAACCAGCGTTTTGAATGAAGAATCACATTTCATGGTAGAATCATGCAGGATTGAAATTTTTGATGGTTTTTTACTCCTCTCAACAGCCCAAACAAGTTTCTAAAAGGATGAGTTTGCAACTACTTTACTGTTGGAGAAAATTCAAAACATTCATTATTCAATAGGGCCCAAACTATCAAAAACCAGCGGTTTGAATGAACACACATTTCTTGGTAGAATCGTGCAGGACTGAAATTTTTGATGTTTTTCTAC
Organism: Dendrobates tinctorius; assembly: GCF_039654945.1. Lineage (NCBI taxonomy): Eukaryota > Metazoa > Chordata > Amphibia > Anura > Dendrobatidae > Dendrobates > Dendrobates tinctorius. The sequence continues at coordinate 1,908,299 of NW_027361776.1, read as the reverse complement.
TCCTCTCATGAGCCCAAACAAGTCTCTAAAAGGATGAGTTTGCAACTACTTTACTTTTGGAGAAAATTCAAAACATTCATTGTTCAATAGAGCCCAATAGCAAAAACCAGCGTTTTGAATGAAGAATCACATTTCTTGGTAGAATCATGCAGGATTGAAATTTTTGATGGTTTTTTACTCCTCTCAACAGCCCAAACAAGTTTCTAAAAGGATGAGTTTGCAACTACTTTACTTTTGGAGAAAATTCAAAACATTCATTATTCAATAGGGCCCAAACTATCAAAAAACAGCGGTTTCAATGAACACACATTTCTTGGTAGAATCATGCAGGACTGAAATTTTTGATGTTTTTCTACTCCTCTCATGAGCCCAAACAAGTCTCTAAAAGCATGAGTTTGCAACTACTTTACTTTTGGAGAAAATTCAAAACATTCATTATTCAATAGAGCCCAATAGCAAAAATCAGGTTTTGAATGAAGAATCACATATCTTGGTAGAATCATGCAGGATTGAAATTTTTGATGGTTTTTTACTCCTCTCAACAGCCCAAACAAGTTTCTAAAAGGATGAGTTTGCAACTACTTTACTTTTGGAGAAAATTCAAAACATTCATTATTCAATAGGGCCCAAAATATCAAAAACCAGCGGTTTGAATGAACACACATTTCTTGGTAGAATCGTGCAGGACTGAAATTTTTGATGTTTTTCTACTCCTCTCATGAGCCCAAACAAGTCTCTAAAAGGATGAGTTTGCAACTACTTTACTTTTGGAGAAAATTCAAAACATTCATTATTCAATAGAGCCCAATAGCAAAAACCAGCGTTTTGAATGAAGAATCACATTTCTTGGTAGAATCATGCAGGATTGAAATTTTTGATGGTTTTTTACTCCTCTCAACAGCCCAAACAAGTTTCTAAAAGGATGAGTTTGCAACTACTTTACTTTTGGAGAAAATTAAAAACATTCATTATTCAATAGGGCCCAAACTATCAAAAACCAGCGGTTTCAATGAACACACATTTCTTGGCAGAATGATGCAGGACTGAAAATTTGGTGTTTTTCTACTCCTCTCATGAGCCCAAACAAGTCTCTAAAAGCATGAGTTTGCAACTACTTTACTTTTGGAGAAAATTCAAAACATTCATTATACAATAGAGCCCAATAGCAAAAATCAGGTTTTGAATGAAGAATCACATTTCTTGGTAGAATCATGCAGGATTGAAATTTTTGATGGTTTTTTACTCCTCTCAACAGCCCAAACAAGTTTCTAAAAGGATGAGTTTGCAACTACTTTACTTTTGGAGAAAATTCAAAACATTCATTATTCAATAGGGCCCAAAATATCAAAAACCAGCGGTTTGAATGAACACACATTTCTTGGTAGAATCGTGCAGGACTGAAATTTTTGATGTTTTTCTACTCCTCTCATGAGCCCAAACAAGTCTCTAAAAGGATGAGTTTGCAACTACTTTACTTTTGGAGAAAATTCAAAACATTCATTATTCAATAGAGCCCAATAGCAAAAACCAGCGTTTTGAATGAAGAATCACATTTCTTGGTAGAATCATGCAGGATTGAAATTTTTGATGGTTTTTTACTCCTCTCAACAGCCCAAACAAGTTTCTAAAAGGATGAGTTTGCAACTACTTTACTTTTGGAGAAAATTCAAAACATTCATTATTCAATAGGGCCCAAACTATCAAAAACCAGCGGTTTGAATGAACACACATTTCTTGGTAGAATCATGCAGGACTGAAATTTTTGATGTTTTTCTACTCCTCTCATGAGCCCAAACAAGTCTCTAAAAGCATGAGTTTGCAACTACTTTACTTTTGGAGAAAATTCAAAACATTCATTACTCAAAAGAGCCCAATAGCAAAAACCAGCGTTTTGAATGAAGAATCACATTTCTTGGTAGAATCATGCAGGATTGAAATTTTTGATGGTTTTTTACTCCTCTCAACAGCCCAAACAAGTTTCTAAAAGGATGAGTTTGCAACTACTTTACTTTTGGAGAAAATTCAAAACATTCATTATTCAATAGGGCCCAAACTATCAAAAACCAGCGGTTTCAATGAACACACATTTCTTGGTAGAATCATGCAGGACTGAAATTTTTGATGTTTTTCTACTCCTCTCATGAGCCCAAACAAGTCTCTAAAAGCATGAGTTTGCAACTACTTTACTTTTGGAGAAAATTCAAAACATTCATTATTCAATAGAGCCCAATAGCAAAAATCAGGTTTTGAATGAAGAATCACATTTCTTGGTAGAATCATGCAGGATTGAAATTTTTGATGGTTTTTTACTCCTCTCAACAGCCCAAACAAGTTTCTAAAAGGATGAGTTTGCAACTACTTTACTTTTGGAGAAAATTCAAAACATTCATTATTCAATAGGGCCCAAACTATCAAAAACCAGCGGTTTCAATGAACACACATTTCTTGGTAGAATCATGCAGGACTGAAATTTTTGTTGTTTTTCTACTCCTCTCATGAGCCCAAACAAGTCTCTAAAAGCTTGAGCTTGCAACTACTTTACTTTTGGAGAAAATTCAAAACATTCATTATTCAATAGAGCCCAATAGCAAAAATCAGGTTTTGAATGAAGAATCACATTTCTTGGTAGAATCATGCAGGATTGAAATTTTTGATGGTTTTTTACTCCTCTCAACAGCCCAAACAAGTTTCTAAAAGGAAGAGTTTGCAACTACTTTACTTTTGGAGAAAATTCAAAACATTCATTATTCAAAAGAGCCCAATAGCAAAAACCAGCGTTTTGAATGAAGAATCACGTTTCTTGGTAGAATCATGCAGGATTGAAATTTTTGATGGTTTTTTACTCCTCTCAACAGCCCAAACAAGTTTCTAAAAGGATGAGTTTGCAACTATTTTACTTTTGGAGAAAATTCAAAACATTCATTATTCAATAGGGCCCAAACTATCAAAAACCAGCGGTTTCAATGAACACACATTTCTTGGTAGAATCATGCAGGACTGAAATTTTTGATGTTTTTCTACTCCTTTCATGAGCCCAAACAAGTCTCTAAAAGCATGAGTTTGCAACTACTTTACTTTTGGAGAAAATTCAAAACATTCATTATTCAATAGAGCCCAATAGCAAAAATCAGGTTTTGAATGAAGAATCACATTTCTTGGTAGAATCATGCAGGATTGAAATTTTTGATGGTTTTTTACTCCTCTCAAAAGCCCAAACAAGTTTCTAAAAGGATGAGTTTGCAACTACTTTACTTTTGGAGAAAATTCAAAACATTCATTATTCAATAGGGCCCAAAATATCAAAAAACAGCGGTTTGAATGAACACACATTTCTTGGTAGAATCGTGCAGGACTGAAATTTTTGATGTTTTTCTACTCCTCTCATGAGCCCAAACAAATCTCTAAATGGATGAGTTTGCAACTACTTTACTTTTGGAGAAAATTCAAAACATTCATTATTCATTAGAGCCCAATAGCAAAAACCAGCGTTTTGAATGAAGAATCACATTTCATGGTAGAATCATGCAGGATTGAAATTTTTGATGGTTTTTTACTCCTCTCAACAGCCCAAACAAGTTTCTAAAAGGATGAGTTTGCAACTACTTTACTGTTGGAGAAAATTCAAAACATTCATTATTCAATAGGGCCCAAACTATCAAAAACCAGCGGTTTGAATGAACACACATTTCTTGGTAGAATCGTGCAGGACTGAAATTTTTGATGTTTTTCTACTCCTCTCATGAGCCCAAACAAGTCTCTAAAAGGATGAGTTTGCAACTACTTTACTTTTGGAGAAAATTCAAAACATTCATTGTTCAATAGAGCCCAATAGCAAAAACCAGCGTTTTGAATGAAGAATCACATTTCTTGGTAGAATCATGCAGGATTGAAATTTTTGATGGTTTTTTACTCCTCTCAACAGCCCAAACAAGTTTCTAAAAGGATGAGTTTGCAACTACTTTACTTTTGGAGAAAATTCAAAACATTCATTATTCAATAGGGCCCAAACTATAAAAAACAGCGGTTTCAATGAACACACATTTCTTGGTAGAATCATGCAGGACTGAAATTTTTGATGTTTTTCTACTCCTCTCATGACCCCAAACAAGTCTCTAAAAGCATGAGTTTGCAACTACTTTACTTTTGGAGAAAATTCAAAACATTCATTATTCAATAGAGCCCAATAGCAAAAATCAGGTTTTGAATGAAGAATCACATTTCTTGGTAGAATCATGCAGGATTGAAATTTTTGATGGTTTTTTACTCCTCTCAACAGCCCAAACAAGTTTCTAAAAGGATGAGTTTGCAACTACTTTACTTTTGGAGAAAATTCAAAACATTCATTATTCTATAGGGCCCAAAATATCAAAAACCAGCGGTTTGAATGAACACACATTTCTTGGTAGAATCGTGCAGGACTGAAATTTTTGATGTTTTTCTACTCCTCTCATGAGCCCAAACAAGTCTCTAAAAGGATGAGTTTGCAACTACTTTACTTTTGGAGAAAATTCAAAACATTCATTATTCAATAGAGCCCAATAGCAAAAACCAGCGTTTTGAATGAAGAATCACATTTCTTGGTAGAATCATGCAGGATTGAAATTTTTGATGGTTTTTTACTCCTCTCAACAGCCCAAACAAGTTTCTAAAAGGATGAGTTTGCAACTACTTTACTTTTGGAGAAAATTCAAAACATTCATTATTCAATAGGGCCCAAACTATCAAAAACCAGCGGTTTCAATGAACACACATTTCTTGGTAGAATCATGCAGGACTGAAATTTTTGATGTTTTTCTACTCCTCTCATGAGCCCAAACAAGTCTCTAAAAGCATGAGTTTGCAACTACTTTACTTTTGGAGAAAATTCAAAACATTCATTATTCAATAGAGCCCAATAGCAAAAATCAGGTTTTGAATGAAGAATCACATTTCTTGGTAGAATCATGCAGGATTGAAATTTTTGATGGTTTTTTACTCCTCTCAACAGCCCAAACAAGTTTCTAAAAGGATGAGTTTGCAACTACTTTACTTTTGGAGAAAATTCAAAACATTCATTATTCAATAGGGCCCAAAATATCAAAAACCAGCGGTTTGAATGAACACACATTTCTTGGTAGAATCGTGCAGGAGTGAAATTTTTGATGTTTTTCTACTCCTCTCATGAGCCCAAACAAGTCTCTAAAAGGATGAGTTTGCAACTACTTTACTTTTGGAGAAAATTCAAAACATTCATTATTCAATAGAGCCCAATAGCAAAAACCAGCGTTTTGAATGAAGAATCACATTTCTTGGTAGAATCATGCAGGATTGAAATTTTTGATGGTTTTTTACTCCTCTCAACAGCCCAAACAAGTTTCTAAAAGGATGAGTTTGCAACTACTTTACTTTTGGAGAAAATTCAAAACATTAATTATTCAATAGGGCCCAAACTATCAAAAACCAGTGGTTTGAATGAACACACATTTCTTGGTAGAATCATGCAGGACTGAAATTTTTGATGTTTTTCTACTCCTCTCATGAGCCCAAACAAGTCTCTAAAAGCATGAGTTTGCAACTACTTTACTTTTGGAGAAAATTCAAAACATTCATTACTCAAAAGAGCCCAATAGCAAAAACCAGCGTTTTGAATGAAGAATCACATTTCTTGGTAGAATCATGCAGGATTGAAATTTTTGATGGTTTTTTACTCCTCTCAACAGCCCAAACAAGTTTCTAAAAGGATGAGTTTGCAACTACTTTACTTTTGGAGAAAATTCAAAACATTCATTATTCAATAGGGCCCAAACTATCAAAAACCAGCGGTCTCAATGAACACACATTTCTTGGTAGAATCATGCAGGACTGAAATTTTTGATGTTTTTCTACTCCTCTCATGAGCCCAAACAAGTCTCTAAAAGCATGAGTTTGCAACTACTTTACTTTTGGAGAAAATTCAAAACATTCATTATTCAATAGAGCCCAATAGCAAAAATCAGGTTTTGAATGAAGAATCACATTTCTTGGTAGAATCATGCAGGATTGAAATTTTTGATGGTTTTTTACTCCTCTCAACAGCCCAAACAAGTTTCTAAAAGGATGAGTTTGCAACCACTTTACTTTTGGAGAAAATTCAAAACATTCATTATTCAATAGGGCCCAAACTATCAAAAACCAGCGGTTTCAATGAACACACATTTCTTGGTAGAATCATGCAGGACTGAAATTTTTGATGTTTTTCTACTCCTCTCATGAGCCCAAACAAGTCTCTAAAAGCTTGAGCTTGCAACTACTTTACTTTTGGAGAAAATTCAAAACATTCATTATTCAATAGAGCCCAATAGCAAAAATCAGGTTTTGAATGAAGAATCACATTTCTTGGTAGAATCATGCAGGATTGAAATTTTTGATGGTTTTTTACTCCTCTCAACAGCCCAAACAAGTTTCTAAAAGGATGAGTTTGCAACTACTTTACTTTTGGAGAAAATTCAAAACATTCATTATTCAATAGAGCCCAATAGCAAAAATCAGGTTTTGAATGAAGAATCACATTTCTTGGTAGAATCATGCAGGATTGAAATTTTTGATGGTTTTTTACTCCTCTCAACAGCCCAAACAAGTTTCTAAAAGGATGAGTTTGCAACTACTTTACTTTTGGAGAAAATTCAAAACATTCATTATTCAATAGGGCCCAAAATATCAAAAACCAGCGGTTTGAATGAACACACATTTCTTGGTAGAATCGTGCAGGAGTGAAATTTTTGATGTTTTTCTACTCCTCTCATGAGCCCAAACAAGTCTCTAAAAGGATGAGTTTGCAACTACTTTACTTTTGGAGAAAATTCAAAACATTCATTATTCAATAGAGCCCAATAGCAAAAACCAGCGTTTTGAATGAAGAATCACATTTCTTGGTAGAATCATGCAGGATTGAAATTTTTGATGGTTTTTTACTCCTCTCAACAGCCCAAACAAGTTTCTAAAAGGATGAGTTTGCAACTACTTTACTTTTGGAGAAAATTCAAAACATTAATTATTCAATAGGGCCCAAACTATCAAAAACCAGCGGTTTGAATGAACACACATTTCTTGGTAGAATCATGCAGGACTGAAATTTTTGATGTTTTTCTACTCCTCTCATGAGCCCAAACAAGTCTCTAAAAGCATGAGTTTGCAACTACTTTACTTTTGGAGAAAATTCAAAACATTCATTACTCAAAAGAGACCAATAGCAAAAACCAGCGTTTTGAATGAAGAATCACATTTCTTGGTAGAATCATGCAGGATTGAAATTTTTGATGGTTTTTTACTCCTCTCAACAGCCCAAACAAGTTTCTAAAAGGATGAGTTTGCAACTACTTTACTTTTGGAGAAAATTCAAAACATTCATTATTCAATAGGGCCCAAACTATCAAAAACCAGCGGTCTCAATGAACACACATTTCTTGGTAGAATCATGCAGGACTGAAATTTTTGATGTTTTTCTACTCCTCTCATGAGCCCAAACAAGTCTCTAAGCATGAGTTTGCAACTACTTTACTTTTGGAGAAAATTCAAAACATTCATTATTCAATAGAGCCCAATAGCAAAAATCAGGTTTTGAATGAAGAATCACATTTCTTGGTAGAATCATGCAGGATTGAAATTTTTGATGGTTTTTTACTCCTCTCAACATCCCAAACAAGTTTCTAAACGGATGAGTTTGCAACCACTTTACTTTTGGAGAAAATTCAAAACATTCATTATTCAATAGGGCCCAAACTATCAAAAACCAGCGGTTTCAATGAACACACATTTCTTGGTAGAATCATGCAGGACTGAAATTTTTGATGTTTTTCTACTCCTCTCATGAGCCCAAACAAGTCTCTAAAAGCTTGAGTTTGCAACTACTTTACTTTTGGAGAAAATTCAAAACATTCATTATTCAATAGAGCCCAATAGCAAAAATCAGGTTTTGAATGAAGAATCACATTTCTTGGTAGAATCATGCAGGATTGAAATTTTTGATGGTTTTTTACTCCTCTCAACAGCCCAAACAAGTTTCTAAAAGGATGAGTTTGCAACTACTTTACTTTTGGAGAAAATTCAAAACATTCATTATTCAAAAGAGCCCAATAGCAAAAACCAGCGTTTTGAATGAAGAATCACATTTCTTGGTAGAATCATGCAGGATTGAAATTTTTGATGGTTTTTTACTCCTCTCAACAGCCCAAACAAGTTTCTAAAAGGATGAGTTTGCAACTACTTTACTTTTGGAGAAAATTCAAAACATTCATTATTCAATAGGGCCCAAACTATCAAAAACCAGCGGTTTCAATGAACACACATATCTTGGTAGAATCATGCAGGACTGAAATTTTTGATGTTTTTCTACTCCTTTCATGAGCCCAAACAAGTCTCTAAAAGCATGAGTTTGCAACTACTTTACTTTTGGAGAAAATTCAAAACATTCATTATTCATTAGAGCCCAATAGCAAAAATCAGGTTTTGAATGAAGAATCACATTTCTTGGTAGAATCATGCAGGATTGAAATTTTTGATGGTTTTTTACTCCTCTCAACAGCCCAAACAAGTTTCTAAAAGGATGAGTTTGCAACTACTTTACTTTTGGAGAAAATTCAAAACATTCATTATTCAATAGGGCCCAAAATATCAAAAAACAGCGGTTTGAATGAACACACATTTCTTGGTAGAATCGTGCAGGACTGAAATTTTTGATGTTTTTCTACTCCTCTCATGAGCCCAAACAAATCTCTAAAAGGATGAGTTTGCAACTACTTTACTTTTGGAGAAAATTCAAAACATTCATTATTCATTAGAGCCCAATAGCAAAAACCAGCGTTTTGAATGAAGAATCACATTTCATGGTAGAATTATGCAGGATTGAAATTTTTGATGGTTTTTTACTCCTCTCAACAGCCCAAACAAGTTTCTAAAAGGATGAGTTTGCAACTACTTTACTTTTGGAGAAAATTCAAAACATTCATTATTCAATAGGGCCCAAACTATCAAAAACCAGCGGTTTGAATGAACACACATTTCTTTGTAGAATCGTGCAGGACTGAAATTTTTGATGTGTTTCTACTCCTCTCATGAGCCCAAACAAGTCTCTAAAAGGATGAGTTTGCAACTACTTTACTTTTGGAGAAAATTCAAAACATTCATTGTTCAATAGAGCCCAATAGCAAAAACCAGCGTTTTGAATGAAGAATCACATTTCTTGGTAGAATCATGCAGGATTGAAATTTTTGATGGTTTTTTACTCCTCTCAACAGCCCAAACAAGTTTCTAAAAGGATGAGTTTACAACTACTTTACTTTTGGAGAAAATTCAAAACATTCATTATTCAATAGGGCCCAAACTATCAAAAAACAGCGGTTTCAATGAACACACATTTCTTGGTAGAATCATGCAGGACTGAAATTTTTGATGTTTTTCTACTCCTCTCATGAGCCCAAACAAGTCTCTAAAAGCATGAGTTTGCAACTACTTTACTTTTGGAGAAAATTCAAAACATTCATTATTCAATAGAGCCCAATAGCAAAAATCAGGTTTTGAATGAAGAATCACATTTCTTGGTAGAATCATGCAGGATTGAAATTTTTGATGGTTTTTTACTCCTCTCAACAGCCCAAACAAGTTTCTAAAAGGATGAGTTTGCAACTACTTTACTTTTGGAGAAAATTCAAAACATTCATTATTCAATAGGGCCCAAACTATCAAAAACCAGCGGTTTGAATGAACACACATTTCTTGGTAGAATCGTGCAGGACTGAAATTTTTGATGTTTTTCTACTCCTCTCATGAGCCCAAACAAGTCTCTAAAAGGATGAGTTTGCAACTACTTTACTTTTGGAGAAAATTCAAAACATTCATTATTCAATAGAGCCCAATAGCAAAAACCAGCGTTTTGAATGAAGAATCACATTTCTTGGTAGAATCATGCAGGATTGAAATTTTTGATGGTTTTTTACTCCTCTCAACAGCCCAAACAAGTCTCTAAAAGCATGAGTTTGCAACTACTTTACTTTTGGAGAAAATTCAAAACATTCATTATTCAATAGAGCCCAATAGCAAAAATCAGGTTTTGAATGAAGAATCACATTTCTTGGTAGAATCATGCAGGATTGAAATTTTTGATGTTTCTTTACTCCTCTCAACAGCCCAAACAAGTTTCTAAAAGGATGAGTTTGCAACTACTTTACTTTTGGAGAAAATTCAAAGCATTCATTATTCAATAGGGCCCAAACTATCAAAAACCAGCGGTTTGAATGAACACACATTTCTTGGTAGAATCGTGCAGGACTGAAATTTTTGATGTTTTTCTACTCCTCTCATGAGCCCAAACAAGTCTCTAAAAGGATGAGTTTGCAACTACTTTACTTTTGGAGAAAATTCAAAACATTCATTATTCAATAGAGCCCAATAGCAAAAACCAGCGTTTTGAATGAAGAATCACATTTCTTGGTAGAATCATGCAGGATTGAAATTTTTGATGGTTTTTTACTCCTCTCAACAGCCCAAACAAGTTTCTAAAAGGATGAGTTTGCAACTACTTTACTTTTGGAGAAAATTCAAAACATTCATTATTCAATAGGGCCCAAACTATCAAAAACCAGCGGTTTGAATGAACACACATTTCTTGGTAGAATCATGCAGGACTGAAATTTTTGATGTTTTTCTACTCCTCTCATGAGCCCAAACAAGTCTCTAAAAGCATGAGTTTGCAACTACTTTACTTTTGGAGAAAATTCAAAACATTCATTATTCAATAGAGCCCAATAGCAAAAATCAGGTTTTGAATGAAGAATCACATTTCTTGGTAGAATCATGCAGGATTGAAATTTTTGATGGTTTTTTACTCCTCTCAACAGCCCAAACAAGTTTCTAAAAGGATGAGTTTGCAACTACTTTACTTTTGGAGAAAATTCAAAACATTCATTATTCAATAGGGCCCAAAATATCAAAAACCAGCGGTTTGAATGAACACACATTTCTTGGTAGAATCGTGCAGGACTGAAATTTTTGATGTTTTTCTACTCCTCTCATGAGCCCAAACAAATCTCTAAATGGATGAGTTTGCAACTACTTTACTTTTGGAGAAAATTCAAAACATTCATTATTCATTAGAGCCCAATAGCAAAAACCAGCGTTTTGAATGAAGAATCACATTTCATGGTAGAATCATGCAGGATTGAAATTTTTGATGGTTTTTTACTCCTCTCAACAGCCCAAACAAGTTTCTAAAAGGATGAGTTTGCAACTACTTTACTGTTGGAGAAAATTCAAAACATTCATTATTCAATAGGGCCCAAACTATCAAAAACCAGCGGTTTGAATGAACACACATTTCTTGGTAGAATCGTGCAGGACTGAAATTTTTGATGTTTTTCTACTCCTCTCATGAGCCCAAACAAGTCTCTAAAAGGATGAGTTTGCAACTACTTTACTTTTGGAGAAAATTCAAAACATTCATTGTTCAATAGAGCCCAATAGCAAAAACCAGCGTTTTGAATGAAGAATCACATTTCTTGGTAGAATCATGCAGGATTGAAATTTTTGATGGTTTTTTACTCCTCTCAACAGCCCAAACAAGTTTCTAAAAGGATGAGTTTGCAACTACTTTACTTTTGGAGAAAATTCAAAACATTCATTATTCAATAGGGCCCAAACTATAAAAAACAGCGGTTTCAATGAACACACATTTCTTGGTAGAATCATGCAGGACTGAAATTTTTGATGTTTTTCTACTCCTCTCATGACCCCAAACAAGTCTCTAAAAGCATGAGTTTGCAACTACTTTACTTTTGGAGAAAATTCAAAACATTCATTATTCAATAGAGCCCAATAGCAAAAATCAGGTTTTGAATGAAGAATCACATTTCTTGGTAGAATCATGCAGGATTGAAATTTTTGATGGTTTTTTACTCCTCTCAACAGCCCAAACAAGTTTCTAAAAGGATGAGTTTGCAACTACTTTACTTTTGGAGAAAATTCAAAACATTCATTATTCAATAGGGCCCAAAATATCAAAAACCAGCGGTTTGAATGAACACACATTTCTTGGTAGAATCGTGCAGGACTGAAATTTTTGATGTTTTTCTACTCCTCTCATGAGCCCAAACAAGTCTCTAAAAGGATGAGTTTGCAACTACTTTACTTTTGGAGAAAATTCAAAACATTCATTATTCAATATAGCCCAATAGCAAAAACCAGCGTTTTGAATGAAGAATCACATTTCTTGGTAGAATCATGCAGGATTGAAATTTTTGATGGTTTTTTACTCCTCTCAACAGCCCAAACAAGTTTCTAAAAGGATGAGTTTGCAACTACTTTACTTTTGGAGAAAATTCAAAACATTCATTATTCAATAGGGCCCAAACTATCAAAAACCAGCGGTTTCAATGAACACACATTTCTTGGTAGAATCATGCAGGACTGAAATTTTTGATGTTTTTCTACTCCTCTCATGAGCCCAAACAAGTCTCTAAAAGCATGAGTTTGCAACTACTTTACTTTTGGAGAAAATTCAAAACATTCATTATTCAATAGAGCCCAATAGCAAAAATCAGGTTTTGAATGAAGAATCACATTTCTTGGTAGAATCATGCAGGATTGAAATTTTTGATGGTTTTTTACTCCTCTCAACAGCCCAAACAATTTTCTAAAAGGATGAGTTTGCAACTACTTTACTTTTGGAGAAAATTCAAAACATTCATTATTCAATAGGGCCCAAAATATCAAAAACCAGCGGTTTGAATGAACACACATTTCTTGGTAGAATCGTGCAGGACTGAAATTTTTGATGTTTTTCTACTCCTCTCATGAGCCCAAACAAGTCTCTAAAAGGATGAGTTTGCAACTACTTTACTTTTGGAGAAAATTCAAAACATTCATTATTCAATAGAGCCCAATAGCAAAAACCAGCGTTTTGAATGAAGAATCACATTTCTTGGTAGAATCATGCAGGATTGAAATTTTTGATGGTTTTTTACTCCTCTCAACAGCCCAAACAAGTTTCTAAAAGGATGAGTTTGCAACTACTTTACTTTTGGAGAAAATTCAAAACATTCATTATTCAATAGGGCCCAAACTATCAAAAACCAGCGGTTTCAATGAACACACATTTCTTGGTAGAATCATGCAGGACTGAAATTTTTGATGTTTTTCTACTCCTCTCATGAGCCCAAACAAGTCTCTAAAAGCATGAGTTTGCAACTACTTTACTTTTGGAGAAAATTCAAAACATTCATTATTCAATAGAGCCCAATAGCAAAAATCAGGTTTTGAATGAAGAATCACATTTCTTGGTAGAATCATGCAGGATTGAAATTTTTGATGGTTTTTTACTCCTCTCAACAGCCCAAACAAGTTTCTAAAAGGATGAGTTTGCAACTACTTTACTTTTGGAGAAAATTCAAAACATTCATTATTCAATAGGGCCCAAAATATCAAAAACCAGCGGTTTGAATGAACACACATTTCTTGGTAGAATCGTGCAGGAGTGAAATTTTTGATGTTTTTCTACTCCTCTCATGAGCCCAAACAAGTCTCTAAAAGGATGAGTTTGCAACTACTTTACTTTTGGAGAAAATTCAAAACATTCATTATTCAATAGAGCCCAATAGCAAAAACCAGCGTTTTGAATGAAGAATCACATTTCTTGGTAGAATCATGCAGGATTGAAATTTTTGATGGTTTTTTACTCCTCTCAACAGCCCAAACAAGTTTCTAAAAGGATGAGTTTGCAACTACTTTACTTTTGGAGAAAATTCAAAACATTAATTATTCAATAGGGCCCAAACTATCAAAAACCAGTGGTTTGAATGAACACACATTTCTTGGTAGAATCATGCAGGACTGAAATTTTTGATGTTTTTCTACTCCTCTCATGAGCCCAAACAAGTCTCTAAAAGCATGAGTTTGCAACTACTTTACTTTTGGAGAAAATTCAAAACATTCATTACTCAAAAGAGCCCAATAGCAAAAACCAGCGTTTTGAATGAAGAATCACATTTCTTGGTAGAATCATGCAGGATTGAAATTTTTGATGGTTTTTTACTCCTCTCAACAGCCCAAACAAGTTTCTAAAAGGATGAGTTTGCAACTACTTTACTTTTGGAGAAAATTCAAAACATTCATTATTCAATAGGGCCCAAACTATCAAAAACCAGCGGTCTCAATGAACACACATTTCTTGGTAGAATCATGCAGGACTGAAATTTTTGATGTTTTTCTACTCCTCTCATGAGCCCAAACAAGTCTCTAAAAGCATGAGTTTGCAACTACTTTACTTTTGGAGAAAATTCAAAACATTCATTATTCAATAGAGCCCAATAGCAAAAATCAGGTTTTGAATGAAGAATCACATTTCTTGGTAGAATCATGCAGGATTGAAATTTTTGATGGTTTTTTACTCCTCTCAACAGCCCAAACAAGTTTCTAAAAGGATGAGTTTGCAACCACTTTACTTTTGGAGAAAATTCAAAACATTCATTATTCAATAGGGCCCAAACTATCAAAAACCAGCGGTTTCAATGAACACACATTTCTTGGTAGAATCATGCAGGACTGAAATTTTTGATGTTTTTCTACTCCTCTCATGAGCCCAAACAAGTCTCTAAAAGCTTGAGCTTGCAACTACTTTACTTTTGGAGAAAATTCAAAACATTCATTATTCAATAGAGCCCAATAGCAAAAATCAGGTTTTGAATGAAGAATCACATTTCTTGGTAGAATCATGCAGGATTGAAATTTTTGATGGTTTTTTACTCCTCTCAACAGCCCAAACAAGTTTCTAAAAGGATGAGTTTGCAACTACTTTACTTTTGGAGAAAATTCAAAACATTCATTATTCAATAGAGCCCAATAGCAAAAATCAGGTTTTGAATGAAGAATCACATTTCTTGGTAGAATCATGCAGGATTGAAATTTTTGATGGTTTTTTACTCCTCTCAACAGCCCAAACAAGTTTCTAAAAGGATGAGTTTGCAACTACTTTACTTTTGGAGAAAATTCAAAACATTCATTATTCAATAGGGCCCAAAATATCAAAAACCAGCGGTTTGAATGAACACACATTTCTTGGTAGAATCGTGCAGGAGTGAAATTTTTGATGTTTTTCTACTCCTCTCATGAGCCCAAACAAGTCTCTAAAAGGATGAGTTTGCAACTACTTTACTTTTGGAGAAAATTCAAAACATTCATTATTCAATAGAGCCCAATAGCAAAAACCAGCGTTTTGAATGAAGAATCACATTTCTTGGTAGAATCATGCAGGATTGAAATTTTTGATGGTTTTTTACTCCTCTCAACAGCCCAAACAAGTTTCTAAAAGGATGAGTTTGCAACTACTTTACTTTTGGAGAAAATTCAAAACATTAATTATTCAATAGGGCCCAAACTATCAAAAACCAGCGGTTTGAATGAACACACATTTCTTGGTAGAATCATGCAGGACTGAAATTTTTGATGTTTTTCTACTCCTCTCATGAGCCCAAACAAGTCTCTAAAAGCATGAGTTTGCAACTACTTTACTTTTGGAGAAAATTCAAAACATTCATTACTCAAAAGAGACCAATAGCAAAAACCAGCGTTTTGAATGAAGAATCACATTTCTTGGTAGAATCATGCAGGATTGAAATTTTTGATGGTTTTTTACTCCTCTCAACAGCCCAAACAAGTTTCTAAAAGGATGAGTTTGCAACTACTTTACTTTTGGAGAAAATTCAAAACATTCATTATTCAATAGGGCCCAAACTATCAAAAACCAGCGGTCTCAATGAACACACATTTCTTGGTAGAATCATGCAGGACTGAAATTTTTGATGTTTTTCTACTCCTCTCATGAGCCCAAACAAGTCTCTAAGCATGAGTTTGCAACTACTTTACTTTTGGAGAAAATTCAAAACATTCATTATTCAATAGAGCCCAATAGCAAAAATCAGGTTTTGAATGAAGAATCACATTTCTTGGTAGAATCATGCAGGATTGAAATTTTTGATGGTTTTTTACTCCTCTCAACATCCCAAACAAGTTTCTAAACGGATGAGTTTGCAACCACTTTACTTTTGGAGAAAATTCAAAACATTCATTATTCAATAGGGCCCAAACTATCAAAAACCAGCGGTTTCAATGAACACACATTTCTTGGTAGAATCATGCAGGACTGAAATTTTTGATGTTTTTCTACTCCTCTCATGAGCCCAAACAAGTCTCTAAAAGCTTGAGTTTGCAACTACTTTACTTTTGGAGAAAATTCAAAACATTCATTATTCAATAGAGCCCAATAGCAAAAATCAGGTTTTGAATGAAGAATCACATTTCTTGGTAGAATCATGCAGGATTGAAATTTTTGATGGTTTTTTACTCCTCTCAACAGCCCAAACAAGTTTCTAAAAGGATGAGTTTGCAACTACTTTACTTTTGGAGAAAATTCAAAACATTCATTATTCAAAAGAGCCCAATAGCAAAAACCAGCGTTTTGAATGAAGAATCACATTTCTTGGTAGAATCATGCAGGATTGAAATTTTTGATGGTTTTTTACTCCTCTCAACAGCCCAAACAAGTTTCTAAAAGGATGAGTTTGCAACTACTTTACTTTTGGAGAAAATTCAAAACATTCATTATTCAATAGGGCCCAAACTATCAAAAACCAGCGGTTTCAATGAACACACATATCTTGGTAGAATCATGCAGGACTGAAATTTTTGATGTTTTTCTACTCCTTTCATGAGCCCAAACAAGTCTCTAAAAGCATGAGTTTGCAACTACTTTACTTTTGGAGAAAATTCAAAACATTCATTATTCATTAGAGCCCAATAGCAAAAATCAGGTTTTGAATGAAGAATCACATTTCTTGGTAGAATCATGCAGGATTGAAATTTTTGATGGTTTTTTACTCCTCTCAACAGCCCAAACAAGTTTCTAAAAGGATGAGTTTGCAACTACTTTACTTTTGGAGAAAATTCAAAACATTCATTATTCAATAGGGCCCAAAATATCAAAAAACAGCGGTTTGAATGAACACACATTTCTTGGTAGAATCGTGCAGGACTGAAATTTTTGATGTTTTTCTACTCCTCTCATGAGCCCAAACAAATCTCTAAAAGGATGAGTTTGCAACTACTTTACTTTTGGAGAAAATTCAAAACATTCATTATTCATTAGAGCCCAATAGCAAAAACCAGCGTTTTGAATGAAGAATCACATTTCATGGTAGAATTATGCAGGATTGAAATTTTTGATGGTTTTTTACTCCTCTCAACAGCCCAAACAAGTTTCTAAAAGGATGAGTTTGCAACTACTTTACTTTTGGAGAAAATTCAAAACATTCATTATTCAATAGGGCCCAAACTATCAAAAACCAGCGGTTTGAATGAACACACATTTCTTTGTAGAATCGTGCAGGACTGAAATTTTTGATGTGTTTCTACTCCTCTCATGAGCCCAAACAAGTCTCTAAAAGGATGAGTTTGCAACTACTTTACTTTTGGAGAAAATTCAAAACATTCATTGTTCAATAGAGCCCAATAGCAAAAACCAGCGTTTTGAATGAAGAATCACATTTCTTGGTAGAATCATGCAGGATTGAAATTTTTGATGGTTTTTTACTCCTCTCAACAGCCCAAACAAGTTTCTAAAAGGATGAGTTTACAACTACTTTACTTTTGGAGAAAATTCAAAACATTCATTATTCAATAGGGCCCAAACTATCAAAAAACAGCGGTTTCAATGAACACACATTTCTTGGTAGAATCATGCAGGACTGAAATTTTTGATGTTTTTCTACTCCTCTCATGAGCCCAAACAAGTCTCTAAAAGCATGAGTTTGCAACTACTTTACTTTTGGAGAAAATTCAAAACATTCATTATTCAATAGAGCCCAATAGCAAAAATCAGGTTTTGAATGAAGAATCACATTTCTTGGTAGAATCATGCAGGATTGAAATTTTTGATGGTTTTTTACTCCTCTCAACAGCCCAAACAAGTTTCTAAAAGGATGAGTTTGCAACTACTTTACTTTTGGAGAAAATTCAAAACATTCATTATTCAATAGGGCCCAAACTATCAAAAACCAGCGGTTTGAATGAACACACATTTCTTGGTAGAATCGTGCAGGACTGAAATTTTTGATGTTTTTCTACTCCTCTCATGAGCCCAAACAAGTCTCTAAAAGGATGAGTTTGCAACTACTTTACTTTTGGAGAAAATTCAAAACATTCATTATTCAATAGAGCCCAATAGCAAAAACCAGCGTTTTGAATGAAGAATCACATTTCTTGGTAGAATCATGCAGGATTGAAATTTTTGATGGTTTTTTACTCCTCTCAACAGCCCAAACAAGTCTCTAAAAGCATGAGTTTGCAACTACTTTACTTTTGGAGAAAATTCAAAACATTCATTATTCAATAGAGCCCAATAGCAAAAATCAGGTTTTGAATGAAGAATCACATTTCTTGGTAGAATCATGCAGGATTGAAATTTTTGATGTTTCTTTACTCCTCTCAACAGCCCAAACAAGTTTCTAAAAGGATGAGTTTGCAACTACTTTACTTTTGGAGAAAATTCAAAGCATTCATTATTCAATAGGGCCCAAACTATCAAAAACCAGCGGTTTGAATGAACACACATTTCTTGGTAGAATCGTGCAGGACTGAAATTTTTGATGTTTTTCTACTCCTCTCATGAGCCCAAACAAGTCTCTAAAAGGATGAGTTTGCAACTACTTTACTTTTGGAGAAAATTCAAAACATTCATTATTCAATAGAGCCCAATAGCAAAAACCAGCGTTTTGAATGAAGAATCACATTTCTTGGTAGAATCATGCAGGATTGAAATTTTTGATGGTTTTTTACTCCTCTCAACAGCCCAAACAAGTTTCTAAAAGGATGAGTTTGCAACTACTTTACTTTTGGAGAAAATTCAAAACATTCATTATTCAATAGGGCCCAAACTATCAAAAACCAGCGGTTTGAATGAACACACATTTCTTGGTAGAATCATGCAGGACTGAAATTTTTGATGTTTTTCTACTCCTCTCATGAGCCCAAACAAGTCTCTAAAAGCATGAGTTTGCAACTACTTTACTTTTGGAGAAAATTCAAAACATTCATTATTCAATAGAGCCCAATAGCAAAAATCAGGTTTTGAATGAAGAATCACATTTCTTGGTAGAATCATGCAGGATTGAAATTTTTGATGGTTTTTTACTCCTCTCAACAGCCCAAACAAGTTTCTAAAAGGATGAGTTTGCAACTACTTTACTTTTGGAGAAAATTCAAAACATTCATTATTCAATAGGGCCCAAAATATCAAAAACCAGCGGTTTGAATGAACACACATTTCTTGGTAGAATCGTGCAGGACTGAAATTTTTGATGTTTTTCTACTCCTCTCATGAGCCCAAACAAATCTCTAAATGGATGAGTTTGCAACTACTTTACTTTTGGAGAAAATTCAAAACATTCATTATTCATTAGAGCCCAATAGCAAAAACCAGCGTTTTGAATGAAGAATCACATTTCATGGTAGAATCATGCAGGATTGAAATTTTTGATGGTTTTTTACTCCTCTCAACAGCCCAAACAAGTTTCTAAAAGGATGAGTTTGCAACTACTTTACTGTTGGAGAAAATTCAAAACATTCATTATTCAATAGGGCCCAAACTATCAAAAACCAGCGGTTTGAATGAACACACATTTCTTGGTAGAATCGTGCAGGACTGAAATTTTTGATGTTTTTCTACTCCTCTCATGAGCCCAAACAAGTCTCTAAAAGGATGAGTTTGCAACTACTTTACTTTTGGAGAAAATTCAAAACATTCATTGTTCAATAGAGCCCAATAGCAAAAACCAGCGTTTTGAATGAAGAATCACATTTCTTGGTAGAATCATGCAGGATTGAAATTTTTGATGGTTTTTTACTCCTCTCAACAGCCCAAACAAGTTTCTAAAAGGATGAGTTTGCAACTACTTTACTTTTGGAGAAAATTCAAAACATTCATTATTCAATAGGGCCCAAACTATAAAAAACAGCGGTTTCAATGAACACACATTTCTTGGTAGAATCATGCAGGACTGAAATTTTTGATGTTTTTCTACTCCTCTCATGACCCCAAACAAGTCTCTAAAAGCATGAGTTTGCAACTACTTTACTTTTGGAGAAAATTCAAAACATTCATTATTCAATAGAGCCCAATAGCAAAAATCAGGTTTTGAATGAAGAATCACATTTCTTGGTAGAATCATGCAGGATTGAAATTTTTGATGGTTTTTTACTCCTCTCAACAGCCCAAACAAGTTTCTAAAAGGATGAGTTTGCAACTACTTTACTTTTGGAGAAAATTCAAAACATTCATTATTCAATAGGGCCCAAAATATCAAAAACCAGCGGTTTGAATGAACACACATTTCTTGGTAGAATCGTGCAGGACTGAAATTTTTGATGTTTTTCTACTCCTCTCATGAGCCCAAACAAGTCTCTAAAAGGATGAGTTTGCAACTACTTTACTTTTGGAGAAAATTCAAAACATTCATTATTCAATATAGCCCAATAGCAAAAACCAGCGTTTTGAATGAAGAATCACATTTCTTGGTAGAATCATGCAGGATTGAAATTTTTGATGGTTTTTTACTCCTCTCAACAGCCCAAACAAGTTTCTAAAAGGATGAGTTTGCAACTACTTTACTTTTGGAGAAAATTCAAAACATTCATTATTCAATAGGGCCCAAACTATCAAAAACCAGCGGTTTCAATGAACACACATTTCTTGGTAGAATCATGCAGGACTGAAATTTTTGATGTTTTTCTACTCCTCTCATGAGCCCAAACAAGTCTCTAAAAGCATGAGTTTGCAACTACTTTACTTTTGGAGAAAATTCAAAACATTCATTATTCAATAGAGCCCAATAGCAAAAATCAGGTTTTGAATGAAGAATCACATTTCTTGGTAGAATCATGCAGGATTGAAATTTTTGATGGTTTTTTACTCCTCTCAACAGCCCAAACAATTTTCTAAAAGGA
The DNA here is from genome assembly GCF_039654945.1 of Dendrobates tinctorius. NCBI lineage: Eukaryota > Metazoa > Chordata > Amphibia > Anura > Dendrobatidae > Dendrobates > Dendrobates tinctorius. Next base: position 1,887,299 of record NW_027361776.1, on the reverse strand, counting down.
TGAGTTTGCAACTACTTTACTTTTGGAGAAAATTCAAAACATTCATTATTCAATAGGGCCCAAAATATCAAAAACCAGCGGTTTGAATGAACACACATTTCTTGGTAGAATCGTGCAGGAGTGAAATTTTTGATGTTTTTCTACTCCTCTCATGAGCCCAAACAAGTCTCTAAAAGGATGAGTTTGCAACTACTTTACTTTTGGAGAAAATTCAAAACATTCATTATTCAATAGAGCCCAATAGCAAAAACCAGCGTTTTGAATGAAGAATCACATTTCTTGGTAGAATCATGCAGGATTGAAATTTTTGATGGTTTTTTACTCCTCTCAACAGCCCAAACAAGTTTCTAAAAGGATGAGTTTGCAACTACTTTACTTTTGGAGAAAATTCAAAACATTAATTATTCAATAGGGCCCAAACTATCAAAAACCAGTGGTTTGAATGAACACACATTTCTTGGTAGAATCATGCAGGACTGAAATTTTTGATGTTTTTCTACTCCTCTCATGAGCCCAAACAAGTCTCTAAAAGCATGAGTTTGCAACTACTTTACTTTTGGAGAAAATTCAAAACATTCATTACTCAAAAGAGCCCAATAGCAAAAACCAGCGTTTTGAATGAAGAATCACATTTCTTGGTAGAATCATGCAGGATTGAAATTTTTGATGGTTTTTTACTCCTCTCAACAGCCCAAACAAGTTTCTAAAAGGATGAGTTTGCAACTACTTTACTTTTGTAGAAAATTCAAAACATTCATTATTCAATAGGGCCCAAACTATCAAAAACCAGCGGTCTCAATGAACACACATTTCTTGGTAGAATCATGCAGGACTGAAATTTTTGATGTTTTTCTACTCCTCTCATGAGCCCAAACAAGTCTCTAAAAGCATGAGTTTGCAACTACTTTACTTTTGGAGAAAATTCAAAACATTCATTATTCAATAGAGCCCAATAGCAAAAATCAGGTTTTGAATGAAGAATCACATTTCTTGGTAGAATCATGCAGGATTGAAATTTTTGATGGTTTTTTACTCCTCTCAACAGCCCAAACAAGTTTCTAAAAGGATGAGTTTGCAACCACTTTACTTTTGGAGAAAATTCAAAACATTCATTATTCAATAGGGCCCAAACTATCAAAAACCAGCGGTTTCAATGAACACACATTTCTTGGTAGAATCATGCAGGACTGAAATTTTTGATGTTTTTCTACTCCTCTCATGAGCCCAAACAAGTCTCTAAAAGCTTGAGTTTGCAACTACTTTACTTTTGGAGAAAATTCAAAACATTCATTATTCAATAGAGCCCAATAGCAAAAATCAGGTTTTGAATGAAGAATCACATTTCTTGGTAGAATCATGCAGGATTGAAATTTTTGATGGTTTTTTACTCCTCTCAACAGCCCAAACAAGTTTCTAAAAGGATGAGTTTGCAACTACTTTACTTTTGGAGAAAATTCAAAACATTCATTATTCAATAGAGCCCAATAGCAAAAATCAGGTTTTGAATGAAGAATCACATTTCTTGGTAGAATCATGCAGGATTGAAATTTTTGATGGTTTTTTACTCCACTCAACAGCCCAAACAAGTTTCTAAAAGGATGAGTTTGCAACTACTTTACTTTTGGAGAAAATTCAAAACATTCATTATTCAATAGGGCCCAAAATATCAAAAACCAGCGGTTTGAATGAACACACATTTCTTGGTAGAATCGTGCAGGAGTGAAATTTTTGATGTTTTTCTACTCCTCTCATGAGCCCAAACAAGTCTCTAAAAGGATGAGTTTGCAACTACTTTACTTTTGGAGAAAATTCAAAACATTCATTATTCAATAGAGCCCAATAGCAAAAACCAGCGTTTTGAATGAAGAATCACATTTCTTGGTAGAATCATGCAGGATTGAAATTTTTGATGGTTTTTTACTCCTCTCAACAGCCCAAACAAGTTTCTAAAAGGATGAGTTTGCAACTACTTTACTTTTGGAGAAAATTCAAAACATTAATTATTCAGTAGGGCCCAAACTATCAAAAACCAGCGGTTTGAATGAACACACATTTCTTGGTAGAATCATGCAGGACTGAAATTTTTGATGTTTTTCTACTCCACTCATGAGCCCAAACAAGTCTCTAAAAGCTTGAGTTTGCAACTACTTTACTTTTGGAGAAAATTCAAAACATTCATTATTCAATAGAGCCCAATAGCAAAAATCAGGTTTTGAATGAAGAATCACATTTCTTGGTAGAATCATGCAGGATTGAAATTTTTGATGGTTTTTTACTCCTCTCAACAGCCCAAACAAGTTTCTAAAAGGATGAGTTTGCAACCACTTTACTTTTGGAGAAAATTCAAAACATTCATTATTCAATAGGGCCCAAACTATCAAAAACCAGCGGTTTCAATGAACACACAGTTCTTGGTAGAATCATGCAGGACTGAAATTTTTGATGTTTTTCTACTCCTCTCATGAGCCCAAACAAGTCTCTAAAAGCTTGAGTTTGCAACTACTTTACTTTTGGAGAAAATTCAAAACATTCATTATTCAATAGGGCCCAAACTATCAAAAACCAGCGGTCTCAATGAACACACATTTCTTGGTAGAATCATGCAGGACTGAAATTTTTGATGTTTTTCTACTCCTCTCATGAGCCCAAACAAGTCTCTAAAAGCATGAGTTTGCAACTACTTTACTTTTGGAGAAAATTCAAAACATTCATTATTCAATAGAGCCCAATAGCAAAAATCAGGTTTTGAATGAAGAATCACATTTCTTGGTAGAATCATGCAGGATTGAAATTTTTGATGGTTTTTTACTCCTCTCAACAGCCCAAACAAGTTTCTAAAAGGATGAGTTTGCAACCACTTTACTTTTGGAGAAAATTCAAAACATTCATTATTCAATAGGGCCCAAACTATCAAAAACCAGCGGTTTCAATGAACACACAGTTCTTGGTAGAATCATGCAGGACTGAAATTTTTGATGTTTTTCTACTCCTCTCATGAGCCCAAACAAGTCTCTAAAAGCTTGAGTTTGCAACTACTTTACTTTTGGAGAAAATTCAAAACATTCATTATTCAATAGAGCCCAATAGCAAAAATCAGGTTTTGAATGAAGAATCACATTTCTTGGTAGAATCATGCAGGATTGAAATTTTTGATGGTTTTTTACTCCTCTCAACAGCCCAAACAAGTTTCTAAAAGGATGAGTTTGCAACTACTTTACTTTTGGAGAAAATTCAAAACATTCATTATTCAAAAGAGCCCAATAGCAAAAACCAGCGTTTTGAATGAAGAATCACATTTCTTGGTAGAATCATGCAGGATTGAAATTTTTGATGGTTTTTTACTCCTCTCAACAGCCCAAACAAGTTTCTAAAAGGATGAGTTTGCAACTACTTTACTTTTGGAGAAAATTCAAAACATTCATTATTCAATAGGGCCCAAACTATCAAAAACCAGCGGTTTCAATGAACACACATTTCTTGGTAGAATCATGCAGGACTGAAATTTTTGATGTTTTTCTACTCCTTTCATGAGCCCAAACAAGTCTCTAAAAGCATGAGTTTGCAACTACTTTACTTTTGGAGAAAATTCAAAACATTCATTATTCAATAGAGCCCAATAGCAAAAATCAGGTTTTGAATGAAGAATCACATTTCTTGGTAGAATCATGCAGGATTGAAATTTTTGATGGTTTTTTACTCCTCTCAACAGCCCAAACAAGTTTCTAAAAGGATGAGTTTGCAACTACTTTACTTTTGGAGAAAATTCAAAACATTCATTATTCAATAGGGCCCAAAATATCAAAAAACAGCGGTTTGAATGAACACACATTTCTTGGTAGAATCGTGCAGGACTGAAATTTTTGATGTTTTTCTACTCCTCTCATGAGCCCAAACAAATCTCTAAAAGGATGAGTTTGCAACTACTTTACTTTTGGAGAAAATTCAAAACATTCATTATTCATTAGAGCCCAATAGCAAAAACCAGCGTTTTGAATGAAGAATCACATTTCATGGTAGAATCATGCAGGATTGAAATTTTTGATGGTTTTTTACTCCTCTCAACAGCCCAAACAAGTTTCTAAAAGGATGAGTTTGCAACTACTTTACTTTTGGAGAAAATTCAAAACATTCATTATTCAATAGGGCCCAAACTATCAAAAACCAGCGGTTTGAATGAACACACATTTCTTTGTAGAATCGTGCAGGACTGAAATTTTTCATGTGTTTCTACTCCTCTCATGAGCCCAAACAAGTCTCTAAAAGGATGAGTTTGCAACTACTTTACTTTTGGAGAAAATTCAAAACATTCATTGTTCAATAGAGCCCAATAGCAAAAACCAGCGTTTTGAATGAAGAATCACATTTCTTGGTAGAATCATGCAGGATTGAAATTTTTGATGGTTTTTTACTCCTCTCAACAGCCCAAACAAGTTTCTAAAAGGATGAGTTTGCAACTACTTTACTTTTGGAGAAAATTCAAAACATTCATTATTCAATAGGGCCCAAACTATCAAAAAACAGCGGTTTCAATGAACACACATTTCTTGGTAGAATCATGCAGGACTGAAATTTTTGATGTTTTTCTACTCCTCTCATGAGCCCAAACAAGTCTCTAAAAGCATGAGTTTGCAACTACTTTACTTTTGGAGAAAATTCAAAACATTCATTATTCAATAGAGCCCAATAGCAAAAATCAGGTTTTGAATGAAGAATCACATTTCTTGGTAGAATCATGCAGGATTGAAATTTTTGATGGTTTTTTACTCCTCTCAACAGCCCAAACAAGTTTCTAAAAGGATGAGTTTGCAACTACTTTACTTTTGGAGAAAATTCAAAACATTCATTATTCAATAGGGCCCAAACTATCAAAAACCAGCCGTTTGAATGAACACACATTTCTTGGTAGAATCGTGCAGGACTGAAATTTTTGATGTTTTTCTACTCCTCTCATGAGCCCAAACAAGTCTCTAAAAGGATGAGTTTGCAACTACTTTACTTTTGGAGAAAATTCAAAACATTCATTATTCAATAGAGCCCAATAGCAAAAACCAGCGTTTTGAATGAAGAATCACATTTCTTGGTAGAATCATGCAGGATTGAAATTTTTGATGGTTTTTTACTCCTCTCAACAGCCCAAACAAGTCTCTAAAAGCATGAGTTTGCAACTACTTTACTTTTGGAGAAAATTCAAAACATTCATTATTCAATAGAGCCCAATAGCAAAAATCAGGTTTTGAATGAAGAATCACATTTCTTGGTAGAATCATGCAGGATTGAAATTTTTGATGTTTTTTTACTCCTCTCAACAGCCCAAACAAGTTTCTAAAAGGATGAGTTTGCAACTACTTTACTTTTGGAGAAAATTCAAAGCATTCATTATTCAATAGGGCCCAAACTATCAAAAACCAGCGGTTTGAATGAACACACATTTCTTGGTAGAATCGTGCAGGACTGAAATTTTTGATGTTTTTCTACTCCTCTCATGAGCCCAAACAAGGCTCTAAAAGGATGAGTTTGCAACTACTTTACTTTTGGAGAAAATTCAAAACATTCATTATTCAATAGAGCCCAATAGCAAAAACCAGCGTTTTGAATGAAGAATCACATTTCTTGGTAGAATCATGCAGGATTGAAATTTTTGATGGTTTTTTACTCCTCTCAACAGCCCAAACAAGTTTCTAAAAGGATGAGTTTGCAACTACTTTACTTTTGGAGAAAATTCAAAACATTCATTATTCAATAGGGCCCAAACTATCAAAAACCAGCGGTTTGAATGAACACACATTTCTTGGTAGAATCATGCAGGACTGAAATTTTTGATGTTTTTCTACTCCTCTCATGAGCCCAAACAAGTCTCTAAAAGCATGAGTTTGCAACTACTTTACTTTTGGAGAAAATTCAAAACACTCATTACTCAAAAGAGCCCAATAGCAAAAACCAGCGTTTTGAATGAAGAATCACATTTCTTGGTAGAATCATGCAGGATTGAAATTTTTGATGGTTTTTTACTCCTCTCAACAGCCCAAACAAGTTTCTAAAAGGATGAGTTTGCAACTACTTTACTTTTGGAGAAAATTCAAAACATTCATTATTCAATAGGGCCCAAACTATCAAAAACCAGCGGTCTCAATGAACACACATTTCTTGGTAGAATCATGCAGGACTGAAATTTTTGATGTTTTTCTACTCCTCTCATGAGCCCAAACAAGTCTCTAAAAGCATGAGTTTGCAACTACTTTACTTTTGGAGAAAATTCAAAACATTCATTATTCAATAGAGCCCAATAGCAAAAATCAGGTTTTGAATGAAGAATCACATTTCTTGGTAGAATCATGCAGGATTGAAATTTTTGATGGTTTTTTACTCCTCTCAACAGCCCAAACAAGTTTCTAAAAGGATGAGTTTGCAACCACTTTACTTTTGGAGAAAATTCAAAACATTCATTATTCAATAGGGCCCAAACTATCAAAAACCAGCGGTTTCAATGAACACACATTTCTTGGTAGAATCATGCAGGACTGAAATTTTTGATGTTTTTCTACTCCTCTCATGAGCCCAAACAAGTCTCTAAAAGCTTGAGTTTGCAACTACTTTACTTTTGGAGAAAATTCAAAACATTCATTATTCAATAGAGCCCAATAGCAAAAATCAGGTTTTGAATGAAGAATCACATTTCTTGGTAGAATCATGCAGGATTGAAATTTTTGATGGTTTTTTACTCCTCTCAACAGCCCAAACAAGTTTCTAAAAGGATGAGTTTGCAACTACTTTACTTTTGGAGAAAATTCAAAACATTCATTATTCAAAAGAGCCCAATAGCAAAAACCAGCGTTTTGAATGAAGAATCACATTTCTTGGTAGAATCATGCAGGATTGAAATTTTTGATGGTTTTTTACTCCTCTCAACAGCCCAAACAAGTTTCTAAAAGGATGAGTTTGCAACTACTTTACTTTTGGAGAAAATTCAAAACATTCATTATTCAATAGGGCCCAAACTATCAAAAACCAGCGGTTTCAATGAACACACATTTCTTGGTAGAATCATGCAGGACTGAAATTTTTGATGTTTTTCTACTCCGTTCATGAGCCCAAACAAGTCTCTAAAAGCATGAGTTTGCAACTACTTTACTTTTGGAGAAAATTCAAAACATTCATTATTCAATAGAGCCCAATAGCAAAAATCAGGTTTTGAATGAAGAATCACATTTCTTGGTAGAATCATGCAGGATTGAAATTTTTGATGGTTTTTTACTCCTCTCAACAGCCCAAACAAGTTTCTAAAAGGATGAGTTTGCAACTACTTTACTTTTGGAGAAAATTCAAAACATTCATTATTCAATAGGGCCCAAAATATCAAAAAACAGCGGTTTGAATGAACACACATTTCTTGGTAGAATCGTGCAGGACTGAAATTTTTGATGTTTTTCTACTCCTCTCATGAGCCCAAACAAATCTCTAAAAGGATGAGTTTGCAACTACTTTACTTTTGGAGAAAATTCAAAACATTCATTATTCATTAGAGCCCAATAGCAAAAACCAGCGTTTTGAATGAAGAATCACATTTCATGGTAGAATCATGCAGGATTGAAATTTTTGATGGTTTTTTACTCCTCTCAACAGCCCAAACAAGTTTCTAAAAGGATGAGTTTGCAACTACTTTACTTTTGGAGAAAATTCAAAACATTCATTATTCAATAGGGCCCAAACTATCAAAAACCAGCGGTTTGAATGAACACACATTTCTTGGTAGAATCGTGCAGGACTGAAATTTTTGATGTGTTTCTACTCCTCTCATGAGCCCAAACAAGTCTCTAAAAGGATGAGTTTGCAACTACTTTACTTTTGGAGAAAATTCAAAACATTCATTGTTCAATAGAGCCCAATAGCAAAAACCAGCGTTTTGAATGAAGAATCACATTTCTTGGTAGAATCATGCAGGATTGAAATTTTTGATGGTTTTTTACTCCTCTCAACAGCCCAAACAAGTTTCTAAAAGGATGAGTTTGCAACTACTTTACTTTTGGAGAAAATTCAAAACATTCATTATTCATTAGAGCCCAATAGCAAAAACCAGCGTTTTGAATGAAGAATCACATTTCATGGTAGAATCATGCAGGATTGAAATTTTTGATGGTTTTTTACTCCTCTCAACAGCCCAAACAAGTTTCTAAAAGGATGAGTTTGCAACTACTTTACTTTTGGAGAAAATTCAAAACATTCATTATTCAATAGGGCCCAAACTATCAAAAACCAGCGGTTTGAATGAACACACATTTCTTGGTAGAATCGTGCAGGACTGAAATTTTTGATGTGTTTCTACTCCTCTCATGAGCCCAAACAAGTCTCTAAAAGGATGAGTTTGCAACTACTTTACTTTTGGAGAAAATTCAAAACATTCATTGTTCAATAGAGCCCAATAGCAAAAACCAGCGTTTTGAATGAAGAATCACATTTCTTGGTAGAATCATGCAGGATTGAAATTTTTGATGGTTTTTTACTCCTCTCAACAGCCCAAACAAGTTTCTAAAAGGATGAGTTTGCAACTACTTTACTTTTGGAGAAAATTCAAAACATTCATTATTCAATAGGGCCCAAACTATCAAAAAACAGCGGTTTCAATGAACACACATTTCTTGGTAGAATCATGCAGGACTGAAATTTTTGATGTTTTTCTACTCCTCTCATGAGCCCAAACAAGTCTCTAAAAGCATGAGCTTGCAACTACTTTACTTTTGGAGAAAATTCAAAACATTCATTATTCAATAGAGCCCAATAGCAAAAATCAGGTTTTGAATGAAGAATCACATTTCTTGGTAGAATCATGCAGGATTGAAATTTTTGATGGTTTTTTACTCCTCTCAACAGCCCAAACAAGTTTCTAAAAGGATGAGTTTGCAACTACTTTACTTTTGGAGAAAATTCAAAACATTCATTATTCAATAGGGCCCAAACTATCAAAAACCAGCGGTTTGAATGAACACACATTTCTTGGTAGAATCGTGCAGGACTGAAATTTTTGATGTTTTTCTACTCCTCTCATGAGCCCAAACAAGTCTCTAAAAGGATGAGTTTGCAACTACTTTACTTTTGGAGAAAATTCAAAACATTCATTATTCAATAGAGCCCAATAGCAAAAACCAGCGTTTTGAATGAAGAATCACATTTCTTGGTAGAATCATGCAGGATTGAAATTTTTGATGGTTTTTTACTCCTCTCAACAGCCCAAACAAGTCTCTAAAAGCATGAGTTTGCAACTACTTTACTTTTGGAGAAAATTCAAAACATTCATTATTCAATAGAGCCCAATAGCAAAAATCAGGTTTTGAATGAAGAATCACATTTCTTGGTAGAATCATGCAGGATTGAAATTTTTGATGGTTTTTTACTCCTCTCAACAGCCCAAACAAGTTTCTAAAAGGATGAGTTTGCAACTACTTTACTTTTGGAGAAAATTCAAAGCATTCATTATTCAATAGGGTCCAAACTATCAAAAACCAGCGGTTTGAATGAACACACATTTCTTGGTAGAATCGTGCAGGACTGAAATTTTTGATGTTTTTCTACTCCTCTCATGAGCCCAAACAAGTCTCTAAAAGGATGAGTTTGCAACTACTTTACTTTTGGAGAAAATTCAAAACATTCATTATTCAATAGAGCCCAATAGCAAAAACCAGCGTTTTGAATGAAGAATCACATTTCTTGGTAGAATCATGCAGGATTGAAATTTTTGATGGTTTTTTACTCCTCTCAACAGCCCAAACAAGTTTCTAAAAGGATGAGTTTGCAACTACTTTACTTTTGGAGAAAATTCAAAACATTCATTATTCAATAGGGCCCAAACTAAAACATTCATTATTCAATAGGGCCCAAACTATCAAAAACCAGCGGTTTGAATGAACACACATTTCTTGGTAGAATCATGCAGGACTGAAATTTTTGATGTTTTTCTACTCCTCTCATGAGCCCAAACAAGTCTCTAAAAGCATGAGTTTGCAACTACTTTACTTTTGGAGAAAATTCAAAACATTCATTATTCAATAGAGCCCAATAGCAAAAATCAGGTTTTGAATGAAGAATCACATTTCTTGGTAGAATCATGCAGGATTGAAATTTTTGATGGTTTTTTACTCCTCTCAACAGCCCAAACAAGTTTCTAAAAGGATGAGTTTGCAACTACTTTACTTTTGGAGAAAATTCAAAACATTCATTATTCAATAGGGCCCAAACTATCAAAAACCAGCGGTTTGAATGAACACACATTTCTTGGTAGAATCGTGCAGGACTGAAATTTTTGATGTTTTTCTACTCCTCTCATGAGCCCAAACAAGTCTCTAAAAGGATGAGTTTGCAACTACTTTACTTTTGGAGAAAATTCAAAACATTCATTATTCAATAGAGCCCAATAGCAAAAACCAGCGTTTTGAATGAAGAATCACATTTCTTGGTAGAATCATGCAGGATTGAAATTTTTGATGGTTTTTTACTCCTCTCAACAGCCCAAACAAGTCTCTAAAAGCATGAGTTTGCAACTACTTTACTTTTGGAGAAAATTCAAAACATTCATTATTCAATAGAGCCCAATAGCAAAAATCAGGTTTTGAATGAAGAATCACATTTCTTGGTAGAATCATGCAGGATTGAAATTTTTGATGGTTTTTTACTCCTCTCAACAGCCCAAACAAGTTTCTAAAAGGATGAGTTTGCAACTACTTTACTTTTGGAGAAAATTCAAAGCATTCATTATTCAATAGGGCCCAAACTATCAAAAACCAGCGGTTTGAATGAACACACATTTCTTGGTAGAATCGTGCAGGACTGAAATTTTTGATGTTTTTCTACTCCTCTCATGAGCCCAAACAAGTCTCTAAAAGGATGAGTTTGCAACTACTTTACTTTTGGAGAAAATTCAAAACATTCATTATTCAATAGAGCCCAATAGCAAAAACCAGCGTTTTGAATGAAGAATCACATTTCTTGGTAGAATCATGCAGGATTGAAATTTTTGATGGTTTTTTACTCCTCTCAACAGCCCAAACAAGTTTCTAAAAGGATGAGTTTGCAACTACTTTACTTTTGGAGAAAATTCAAAACATTCATTATTCAATAGGGCCCAAACTAAAACATTCATTATTCAATAGGGCCCAAACTATCAAAAACCAGCGGTTTGAATGAACACACATTTCTTGGTAGAATCATGCAGGACTGAAATTTTTGATGTTTTTCTACTCCTCTCATGAGCCCAAACAAGTCTCTAAAAGCATGAGTTTGCAACTACTTTACTTTTGGAGAAAATTCAAAACATTCATTATTCAATAGAGCCCAATAGCAAAAATCAGGTTTTGAATGAAGAATCACATTTCTTGGTAGAATCATGCAGGATTGAAATTTTTGATGGTTTTTTACTCCTCTCAACAGCCCAAACAAGTTTCTAAAAGGATGAGTTTGCAACTACTTTACTTTTGGAGAAAATTCAAAACATTCATTATTCAATAGGGCCCAAACTATCAAAAACCAGCGGTTTCAATGAACACACATTTCTTGGTAGAATCATGCAGGACTGAAATTTTTGATGTTTTTCTACACCTCTCATGAGCCCAAACAAGTCTCTAAAAGCATGAGTTTGCAACTACTTTACTTTTGGAGAAAATTCAAAACATTCATTATTCAATAGAGCTCAATAGCAAAAATCAGGTTTTGAATGAAGAATCACATTTCTTGGTAAAATCATGCAGGATTGAAATTTTTGATGGTTTTTTACTCCTCTCAACAGCCCAAACAAGTTTCTTAAAGGATGAGTTTGCAACTACTTTACTTTTGGAGAAAATTCAAAACATTCATTATTCAATAGGGCCCAAACTATCAAAAACCAGCGGTTTCAATGAACACACATTTCTTGGTAGAATCATGCAGGACTGAAATTTTTGATGTTTTTCTACTCCTCTCATGAGCCCAAACAAGTCTCTAAAAGCATGAGTTTGCAACTACTTTACTTTTGGAGAAAATTCAAAACATTCATTATTCAATAGAGCCCAATAGCAAAAACCAGCGTTTTGAATGAAGAATCACATTTCTTGGTAGAATCATGCAGGATTGAAATTTTTGATGGTTTTTTACTCCTCTCAACAGCCCAAACAAGTTTCTAAAAGGATGAGTTTGCAACTACTTTACTTTTGGAGAAAATTCAAAACATTCATTATTCAATAGGGCCCAAACTATCAAAAAACAGCGGTTTCAATGAACACACATTTCTTGGTAGAATCATGCAGGACTGAAATTTTTGATGTTTTTCTACTCCTCTCATGAGCCCAAACAAGTCTCTAAAAGCATGAGTTTGCAACTACTTTACTTTTGGAGAAAATTCAAAACATTCATTATTCAATAGAGCCCAATAGCAAAAATCAGGTTTTGAATGAAGAATCACATTTCTTGGTAGAATCATGCAGGATTGAAATTTTTGATGGTTTTTTACTCCTCTCAACAGCCCAAACAAGTTTCTAAAAGGATGAGTTTGCAACTACTTTACTTTTGGAGAAAATTCAAAACATTCATTATTCAATAGGGCCCAAACTATCAAAAACCAGCGGTTTGAATGAACACACATTTCTTGGTAGAATCGTGCAGGACTGAAATTTTTGATGTTTTTCTACTCCTCTCATGAGCCCAAACAAGTCTCTAAAAGGATGAGTTTGCAACTACTTTACTTTTGGAGAAAATTCAAAACATTCATTATTCAATAGAGCCCAATAGCAAAAACCAGCGTTTTGAATGAAGAATCACATTTCTTGGTAGAATCATGCAGGATTGAAATTTTTGATGGTTTTTTACTCCTCTCAACAGCCCAAACAAGTCTCTAAAAGCATGAGTTTGCAACTACTTTACTTTTGGAGAAAATTCAAAACATTCATTATTCAATAGAGCCCAATAGCAAAAATCAGGTTTTGAATGAAGAATCACATTTCTTGGTAGAATCATGCAGGATTGAAATTTTTGATGGTTTTTTACTCCTCTCAACAGCCCAAACAAGTTTCTAAAAGGATGAGTTTGCAACTACTTTACTTTTGGAGAAAATTCAAAGCATTCATTATTCAATAGGGCCCAAACTATCAAAAACCAGCGGTTTGAATGAACACACATTTCTTGGTAGAATCGTGCAGGACTGAAATTTTTGATGTTTTTCTACTCCTCTCATGAGCCCAAACAAGTCTCTAAAAGGATGAGTTTGCAACTACTTTACTTTTGGAGAAAATTCAAAACATTCATTATTCAATAGAGCCCAATAGCAAAAACCAGCGTTTTGAATGAAGAATCACATTTCTTGGTAGAATCATGCAGGATTGAAATTTTTGATGGTTTTTTACTCCTCTCAACAGCCCAAACAAGTTTCTAAAAGGATGAGTTTGCAACTACTTTACTTTTGGAGAAAATTCAAAACATTCATTATTCAATAGGGCCCAAACTAAAACATTCATTATTCAATAGGGCCCAAACTATCAAAAACCAGCGGTTTGAATGAACACACATTTCTTGGTAGAATCATGCAGGACTGAAATTTTTGATGTTTTTCTACTCCTCTCATGAGCCCAAACAAGTCTCTAAAAGCATGAGTTTGCAACTACTTTACTTTTGGAGAAAATTCAAAACATTCATTATTCAATAGAGCCCAATAGCAAAAATCAGGTTTTGAATGAAGAATCACATTTCTTGGTAGAATCATGCAGGATTGAAATTTTTGATGGTTTTTTACTCCTCTCAACAGCCCAAACAAGTTTCTAAAAGGATGAGTTTGCAACTACTTTACTTTTGGAGAAAATTCAAAACATTCATTATTCAATAGGGCCCAAACTATCAAAAACCAGCGGTTTCAATGAACACACATTTCTTGGTAGAATCATGCAGGACTGAAATTTTTGATGTTTTTCTACACCTCTCATGAGCCCAAACAAGTCTCTAAAAGCATGAGTTTGCAACTACTTTACTTTTGGAGAAAATTCAAAACATTCATTATTCAATAGAGCTCAATAGCAAAAATCAGGTTTTGAATGAAGAATCACATTTCTTGGTAAAATCATGCAGGATTGAAATTTTTGATGGTTTTTTACTCCTCTCAACAGCCCAAACAAGTTTCTTAAAGGATGAGTTTGCAACTACTTTACTTTTGGAGAAAATTCAAAACATTCATTATTCAATAGGGCCCAAACTATCAAAAACCAGCGGTTTCAATGAACACACATTTCTTGGTAGAATCATGCAGGACTGAAATTTTTGATGTTTTTCTACTCCTCTCATGAGCCCAAACAAGTCTCTAAAAGCATGAGTTTGCAACTACTTTACTTTTGGAGAAAATTCAAAACATTCATTATTCAATAGAGCCCAATAGCAAAAATCAGGTTTTGAATGAAGAATCACATTTCTTGGTAGAATCATGCAGGATTGAAATTTTTGATGGTTTTTTACTCCTCTCAACAGCCCAAACAAGTTTCTAAAAGGATGAGTTTGCAACTACTTTACTTTTGGAGAAAATTCAAAACATTCATTATTCAATAGGGCCCAAACTATCAAAAACCAGCGGTTTCAATGAACACACATTTCTTGGTAGAATCATGCAGGACTGAAATTTTTGATGTTTTTCTACTCCTCTCATGAGCCCAAACAAGTCTCTAAAAGCATGAGTTTGCAACTACTTTACTTTTGGAGAAAATTCAAAACATTCATTATTCAATAGAGCTCAATAGCAAAAATCAGGTTTTGAATGAAGAATCACATTTCTTGGTAGAATCATGCAGGATTGAAATTTTTGATGGTTTTTTACTCCTCTCAACAGCCCAAACAAGTTTCTAAAAGGATGAGTTTGCAACTACTTTACTTTTGGAGAAAATTCAAAACATTCATTATTCAATAGGGCCCAAACTATCAAAAACCAGCGGTTTCAATGAACACACATTTCTTGGTAGAATCATGAAGGACTGAAATTTTTGATGTTTTTCTACTCCTCTCATGAGCCCAAACAAGTCTCTAAAAGCATGAGTTTGCAACTACTTTACTTTTGGAGAAAGTTCAAAACATTCATTATTCAATAGAGCCCAATTGCAAAAATCAGGTTTTGAATGAAGAATCACATTTCTTGGTAGAATCATGCAGGATTGAAATTTTTGATGGTTTTTTACTCCTCTCAACAGCCCAAACAAGTTTCTAAAAGGATGAGTTTGCAACTACTTTACTTTTGGAGAAAATTCAAAACATTCATTATTCAATAGAGCCCAATAGCAAAAACCAGCGTTTTGAATGAAGAATCACATTTCTTGGTAGAATCATGCAGGATTGAAATTTTTGATGGTTTTTTACTCCTCTCAACAGCCCAAACAAGTTTCTAAAAGTATGAGTTTGCAACTACTTTACTTTTGGAGAAAATTCAAAACATTCATTATTCAATAGGGCCCAAACTATCAAAAACCAGCGGTTTGAATGAACACACATTTCTTGGTAGAATCATGCAGGACTGAAATTTTAGATGTTTTTCTACTCCTCTCATGAGCCCAAACAAGTCTCTAAAAGCATGAGTTTGCAACTACTTTACTTTTGTAGAAAAATCAAAACATTCATTACTCAAAAGAGCCCAATAGCAAAAACCAGCGTTTTGAATGAAGAATCACATTTCTTGGTAGAATCATGCAGGATTGAAATTTTTGATGGTTTTTTACTCCTCTCAACAGCCCAAACAAGTTTCTAAAAGGATGAGTTTGCAACTACTTTACTTTTGGAGAAAATTCAAAACATTCATTATTCAGTAGGGTACAAACTATCAAAAACCAGCGGTTTCAATAAACACACATTTCTTGGTAGAATCATGCAGGATTGAAATTTTTGATGTTTTTCTACTCCTCTCATAAGCCCAAACAAGTCTCTAAAAGCATGAGTTTGCAACTACTTTACTTTTGGAGAAAATTCAAAACATTCATTATTCAATAGAGCCCAATAGCAAAAATCAGGTTTTGAATGAAGAATCACATTTCTTGGTAGAATCATGCAGGATTGAAATTTTTGATGGTTTTTTACTCCTATCAACAGCCCAAACAAGTTTCTAAAAGGATGAGTTTGCAACTACTTTACTTTTGGAGAAAATTCAAAACATTCATTATTCAATAGGGCCCAAACTATCAAAAACCAGCGGTTTGAATGAACACACATTTCTTGGTAGAATCATGCAGGACTGAAATTTTTGATGTTTTTCTACTCCTCTCATGAGCCCAAACAAGTCTCTAAAAGGATGAGTTTGCAACTACTTTACTTTTGGAGAAAATTCAAAACATTCATTATTCAATAGAGCCCAATAGCAAAAACCAGCGTTTTGAATGAAGAATCACATTTCTTGGTAGAATCATGCAGGATTGAAATTTTTGATGGTTTTTTACTCCTCTCAACAGCCCAAACAAGTTTCTAAAAGGATGAGTTTGCAACTACTTTACTTTTGGAAAAAATTCAAAACATTCATTATTGAATAGCGCCCAAACTATCAAAAACCAGCGGTTTGAATGAACACACATTTCTTGGTAGAATCATGCAGGACTGAAATTTTTGATGTTTTTCTACTCCTCTCATGAGCCCAAACAAGTCTCTAAAAGCATGAGTTTGCAACTACTTTACTTTTGGAGAAAATTCAAAACATTCATTATTCAATAGAACCCAATAGCAAAAATCAGGTTTTGAATGAAGAATCACATTTCTTGGTAGAATCATGCAGGATTGAAATTTTTGATGGTTTTTTACTCCTCTCAACAGCCCAAACAAGTTTCTAAAAGGATGAGTTTGCAACTACTTTACTTTTGGAGAAAATTCAAAACATTCATTATTCAATAGGGCCCAAAATATCAAAAACCAGCGGTTTGAATGAACACACATTTCTTGGTAGAATCGTGCAGGACTGAAATTTTTGATGTTTTTCTACTCCTCTCATGAGCCCAAACAAGTCTCTAAAAGGATGAGTTTGCAACTACTTTACTTTTGGAGAAAATTCAAAACATTCATTATTCAATAGAGCCCAATAGCAAAAACCAGCGTTTTGAATGAAGAATCACATTTCTTGGTAGAATCATGCAGGATTGAAATTTTTGATGGTTTTTTACTCCTCTCAACAGCCCAAACAAGTTTCTAAAAGGATGAGTTTGCAACTACTTTACTTTTGGAGAAAATTCAAAACATTCATTATTCAATAGGGCCCAAACTATCAAAAACCAGCGGTTTGAATGAACACACATTTCTTGGTAAAATCATGCAGGACTGAAATTTTTGATGTTTTTCTACTCCTCTCATGAGCCCAAACAAGTCTCTAAAAGCATGAGTTTGCAACTACTTTACTTTTGGAGAAAATTCAAAACATTCATTATTCAATAGAACCCAATAGCAAAAATCAGGTTTTGAATGAAGAATCACATTTCTTGGTAGAATCATGCAGGATTGAAATTTTTGATGGTTTTTTACTCCTATCAACAGCCCAAACAAGTTTCTAAAAGGATGAGTTTGCAACTACTTTACTTTTGGAGAAAATTCAAAACATTCATTATTCAATAGGGCCCAAACTATCAAAAACCAACGGTTTGAATGAACACACATTTCTTGGTAGAATCATGCAGGACTGAAATTTTTGATGTTTTTCTACTCCTCTCATGAGCCCAAACAAGTCTCTAAAAGGATGAGTTTGCAACTACTTTACTTTTGGAGAAAATTCAAAACATTCATTATTCAATAGAGCCCAATAGCAAAAACCAGCGTTTTGAATGAAGAATCACATTTCTTGGTAGAATCATGCAGGATTGAAATTTTTGATGGTTTTTTACTCCTCTCAACAGCCCAAACAAGTTTCTAAAAGGATGAGTTTGCAACTACTTTACTTTTGGAGAAAATTCAAAACATTCATTATTCAATAGGGCCCAAACTATCAAAAACCAGCGGTTTGAATGAACACACATTTCTTGGTAAAATCATGCAGGACTGAAATTTTTGATGTTTTTCTACTCCTCTCAGGAGCCCAAACAAGTCTCTAAAAGCATGAGTTTGCAACTACTTTACTTTTGGAGAAAATTCAAAACATTCATTATTCAATAGAACCCAATAGCAAAAATCAGGTTTTGAATGAAGAATCACATTTCTTGGTAGAATCATGCAGGATTGAAATTTTTGATGGTTTTTTACTCCTCTCAACAGCCCAAACAAGTTTCTAAAAGGATGAGTTTGCAACTGCTTTACTTTTGGAGAAAATTCAAAACATTCATTATTGAATAGGGCCCAAACTATCAAAAACCAGCGGTTTGAATGAACACACATTTCTTGGTAGAATCATGCAGGACTGAAATTTTTGATGTTTTTCTACTCCTCTCATGAGCCCAAACAAGTCTCTAAAAGCATGAGTTTGCAACTACTTTACTTTTGGAGAAAATTCAAAACATTCATTATTCAATAGAACCCAATAGCAAAAATCAGGTTTTGAATGAAGAATCACATTTCTTGGTAGAATCATGCAGGATTGAAATTTTTGATGGTTTTTTACTCCTCTCAACAGCCCAAACAAGTTTCTAAAAGGATGAGTTTGCAACTACTTTACTTTTGGAGAAAATTCAAAACATTCATTATTCAATAGGGCCCAAAATATCAAAAACCAGCGGTTTGAATGAACACACATTTCTTGGTAGAATCGTGCAGGACTGAAATTTTTGATGTTTTTCTACTCCTCTCATGAGCCCAAACAAATCTCTAAAAGGATGAGTTTGCAACTACTTTACTTTTGGAGAAAATTCAAAACATTCATTATTCATTAGAGCCCAATAGCAAAAACCAGCGTTTTGAATGAAGAATCACATTTCATGGTAGAATCATGCAGGATTGAAATTTTTGATGGTTTTTTACTCCTCTCAACAGCCCAAACAAGTTTCTAAAAGGATGAGTTTGCAACTACTTTACTTTTGGAGAAAATTCAAAACATTCATTATTCAATAGGGCCCAAACTATCAAAAACCAGCGGTTTGAATGAACACACATTTCTTTGTAGAATCGTGCAGGACTGAAATTTTTCATGTGTTTCTACTCCTCTCATGAGCCCAAACAAGTCTCTAAAAGGATGAGTTTGCAACTACTTTACTTTTGGAGAAAATTCAAAACATTCATTGTTCAATAGAGCCCAATATCAAAAACCAGCGTTTTGAATGAAGAATCACATTTCTTGGTAGAATCATGCAGGATTGAAATTTTTGATGGTTTTTTACTCCTCTCAACAGCCCAAACAAGTTTCTAAAAGGATGAGTTTGCAACTACTTTACTTTTGGAGAAAATTCAAAACATTCATTATTCAATAGGGCCCAAACTATCAAAAAACAGCGGTTTCAATGAACACACATTTCTTGGTAGAATCATGCAGGACTGAAATTTTTGATGTTTTTCTACTCCTCTCATGAGCCCAAACAAGTCTCTAAAAGCATGAGTTTGCAACTACTTTACTTTTGGAGAAAATTCAAAACATTCATTATTCAATAGAGCCCAATAGCAAAAATCAGGTTTTGAATGAAGAATCACATTTCTTGGTAGAATCATGCAGGATTGAAATTTTTGATGGTTTTTTACTCCTCTCAACAGCCCAAACAAGTTTCTAAAAGGATGAGTTTGCAACTACTTTACTTTTGGAGAAAATTCAAAACATTCATTATTCAATAGGGCCCAAACTATCAAAAACCAGCCGTTTGAATGAACACACATTTCTTGGTAGAATCGTGCAGGACTGAAATTTTTGATGTTTTTCTACTCCTCTCATGAGCCCAAACAAGTCTCTAAAAGGATGAGTTTGCAACTACTTTACTTTTGGAGAAAATTCAAAACATTCATTATTCAATAGAGCCCAATAGCAAAAACCAGCGTTTTGAATGAAGAATCACATTTCTTGGTAGAATCATGCAGGATTGAAATTTTTGATGGTTTTTTACTCCTCTCAACAGCCCAAACAAGTCTCTAAAAGCATGAGTTTGCAACTACTTTACTTTTGGAGAAAATTCAAAACATTCATTATTCAATAGAGCCCAATAGCAAAAATCAGGTTTTGAATGAAGAATCACATTTCTTGGTAGAATCATGCAGGATTGAAATTTTTGATGTTTTTTTACTCCTCTCAACAGCCCAAACAAGTTTCTAAAAGGATGAGTTTGCAACTACTTTACTTTTGGAGAAAATTCAAAGCATTCATTATTCAATAGGGCCCAAACTATCAAAAACCAGCGGTTTGAATGAACACACATTTCTTGGTAGAATCGTGCAGGACTGAAATTTTTGATGTTTTTCTACTCCTCTCATGAGCCCAAACAAGGCTCTAAAAGGATGAGTTTGCAACTACTTTACTTTTGGAGAAAATTCAAAACATTCATTATTCAATAGAGCCCAATAGGAAAAACCAGCGTTTTGAATGAAGAATCACATTTCTTGGTAGAATCATGCAGGATTGAAATTTTTGATGGTTTTTTACTCCTCTCAACAGCCCAAATAAGTTTCTAAAAGGATGAGTTTGCAACTACTTTACTTTTGGAGAAAATTCAAAACATTCATTATTCAATAGGGCCCAAACTATCAAAAACCAGCGGTTTGAATGAACACACATTTCTTGGTAGAATCATGCAGGACTGAAATTTTTGATGTTTTTCTACTCCTCTCATGAGCCCAAACAAGTCTCTAAAAGCATGAGTTTGCAACTACTTTACTTTTGGAGAAAATTCAAAACACTCATTACTCAAAAGAGCCCAATAGCAAAAACCAGCGTTTTGAATGAAGAATCACATTTCTTGGTAGAATCATGCAGGATTGAAATTTTTGATGGTTTTTTACTCCTCTCAACAGCCCAAACAAGTTTCTAAAAGGATGAGTTTGCAACTACTTTACTTTTGGAGAAAATTCAAAACATTCATTATTCAATAGGGCCCAAACTATCAAAAACCAGCGGTCTCAATGAACACACATTTCTTGGTAGAATCATGAGGGACTGAAATTTTTGATGTTTTTCTACTCCTCTCATGAGCCCAAACAAGTCTCTAAAAGCATGAGTTTGCAACTACTTTACTTTTGGAGAAAATTCAAAACATTCATTATTCAATAGAGCCCAATAGCAAAAATCAGGTTTTGAATGAAGAATCACATTTCTTGGTAGAATCATGCAGGATTGAAATTTTTGATGGTTTTTTACTCCTCTCAACAGCCCAAACAAGTTTCTAAAAGGATGAGTTTGCAACCACTTTACTTTTGGAGAAAATTCAAAACATTCATTATTCAATAGGGCCCAAACTATCAAAAACCAGCGGTTTCAATGAACACACATTTCTTGGTAGAATCATGCAGGACTGAAATTTTTGATGTTTTTCTACTCCTCTCATGAGCCCAAACAAGTCTCTAAAAGCTTGAGTTTGCAACTACTTTGCTTTTGGAGAAAATTCAAAACATTCATTATTCAATAGAGCCCAATAGCAAAAATCAGGTTTTGAATGAAGAATCACATTTCTTGGTAGAATCATGCAGGATTGAAATTTTTGATGGTTTTTTACTCCTCTCAACAGCCCAAACAAGTTTCTAAAAGGATGAGTTTGCAACTACTTTACTTTTGGAGAAAATTCAAAACATTCATTATTCAAAAGAGCCCAATAGCAAAAACCAGCGTTTTGAATGAAGAATCACATTTCTTGGTAGAATCATGCAGGATTGAAATTTTTGATGGTTTTTTACTCCTCTCAACAGCCCAAACAAGTTTCTAAAAGGATGAGTTTGCAACTACTTTACTTTTGGAGAAAATTCAAAACATTCATTATTCAATAGGGCCCAAACTATCAAAAACCAGCGGTTTCAATGAACACACATTTCTTGGTAGAATCATGCAGGACTGAAATTTTTGATGTTTTTCTACTCCGTTCATGAGCCCAAACAAGTCTCTAAAAGCATGAGTTTGCAACTACTTTACTTTTGGAGAAAATTCAAAACATTCATTATTCAATAGAGCCCAATAGCAAAAATCAGGTTTTGAATGAAGAATCACATTTCTTGGTAGAATCATGCAGGATTGAAATTTTTGATGGTTTTTTACTCCTCTCAACAGCCCAAACAAGTTTCTAAAAGGATGAGTTTGCAACTACTTTACTTTTGGAGAAAATTCAAAACATTCATTATTCAATAGGGCCCAAAATATCAAAAAACAGCGATTTGAATGAACACACATTTCTTGGTAGAATCGTGCAGGACTGAAATTTTTGATGTTTTTCTACTCCTCTCATGAGCGCAAACAAATCTCTAAAAGGATGAGTTTGCAACTACTTTACTTTTGGAGAAAATTCAAAACATTCATTATTCATTAGAGCCCAATAGCAAAAACCAGCGTTTTGAATGAAGAATCACATTTCATGGTAGAATCATGCAGGTTTGAAATTTTTGATGGTTTTTTACTCCTCTCAACAGCCCAAACAAGTTTCTAAAAGGATGAGTTTGCAACTACTTTACTTTTGGAGAAAATTCAAAACATTCATTATTCAATAGGGCCCAAACTATCATAAAACAGCGGTTTCAATGAACACACATTTCTTGGTAGAATCATGCAGGACTGAAATTTTTGATGTTTTTCTACTCCTCTCATGAGCCCAAACAAGTCTCTAAAAGCATGAGTTTGCAACTACTTTACTTTTGGAGAAAATTCAAAACATTCATTATTCAATAGAGCCCAATAGCAAAAATCAGGTTTTGAATGAAGAATCACATTTCTTGGTAGAATCATGCAGGATTGAAATTTTTGATGGTTTTTTACTCCTCTCAACAGCCCAAACAAGTTTCTAAAAGGATGAGTTTGCAACTACTTTACTTTTGGAGAAAATTCAAAACATTCATTATTCAATAGGGCCCAAACTATCAAAAACCAGCGGTTTGAATGAACACACATTTCTTGGTAGAATCGTGCAGGACTGAAATTTTTGATGTTTTTCTACTCCTCTCATGAGCCCAAACAAGTCTCTAAAAGGATGAGTTTGCAACTACTTTACTTTTGGAGAAAATTCAAAACATTCATTATTCAATAGAGCCCAATAGCAAAAACCAGCGTTTTGAATGAAGAATCACATTTCTTGGTAGAATCATGCAGGATTGAAATTTTTGATGGTTTTTTACTCCTCTCAACAGCCCAAACAAGTCTCTAAAAGCATGAGTTTGCAACTACTTTACTTTTGGAGAAAATTCAAAACATTCATTATTCAATAGAGCCCAATAGCAAAAATCAGGTTTTGAATGAAGAATCACATTTCTTGGTAGAATCATGCAGGATTGAAATTTTTGATGGTTTTTTACTCCTCTCAACAGCCCAAACAAGTTTCTAAAAGGATGAGTTTGCAACTACTTTACTTTTGGAGAAAATTCAAAGCATTCATTATTCAATAGGGCCCAAACTATCAAAAACCAGCGGTTTGAATGAACACACATTTCTTGGTAGAATCGTGCAGGACTGAAATTTTTGATGTTTTTCTACTCCTCTCATGAGCCCAAACAAGTCTCTAAAAGGATGAGTTTGCAACTACTTTACTTTTGGAGAAAATTCAAAACATTCATTATTCAATAGAGCCCAATAGCAAAAACCAGCGTTTTGAATGAAGAATCACATTTCTTGGTAGAATCATGCAGGATTGAAATTTTTGATGGTTTTTTACTCCTCTCAACAGCCCAAACAAGTTTCTAAAAGGATGAGTTTGCAACTACTTTACTTTTGGAGAAAATTCAAAACATTCATTATTCAATAGGGCCCAAACTAAAACATTCATTATTCAATAGGGCCCAAACTATCAAAAACCAGCGGTTTGAATGAACACACATTTCTTGGTAGAATCATGCAGGACTGAAATTTTTGATGTTTTTCTACTCCTCTCATGAGCCCAAACAAGTCTCTAAAAGCATGAGTTTGCAACTACTTTACTTTTGGAGAAAATTCAAAACATTCATTATTCAATAGAGCCCAATAGCAAAAATCAGGTTTTGAATGAAGAATCACATTTCTTGGTAGAATCATGCAGGATTGAAATTTTTGATGGTTTTTTACTCCTCTCAACAGCCCAAACAAGTTTCTAAAAGGATGAGTTTGCAACTACTTTACTTTTGGAGAAAATTCAAAACATTCATTATTCAATAGGGCCCAAACTATCAAAAACCAGCGGTTTCAATGAACACACATTTCTTGGTAGAATCATGCAGGACTGAAATTGTTGATGTTTTTCTACACCTCTCATGAGCCCAAACAAGTCTCTAAAAGCATGAGTTTGCAACTACTTTACTTTTGGAGAAAATTCAAAACATTCATTATTCAATAGAGCTCAATAGCAAAAATCAGGTTTTGAATGAAGAATCACATTTCTTGGTAAAATCATGCAGGATTGAAATTTTTGATGGTTTTTTACTCCTCTCAACAGCCCAAACAAGTTTCTTAAAGGATGAGTTTGCAACTACTTTACTTTTGGAGAAAATTCAAAACATTCATTATTCAATAGGGCCCAAACTATCAAAAACCAGCGGTTTCAATGAACACACATTTCTTGGTAGAATCATGCAGGACTGAAATTTTTGATGTTTTTCTACTCCTCTCATGAGCCCAAACAAGTCTCTAAAAGCATGAGTTTGCAACTACTTTACTTTTGGAGAAAATTCAAAACATTCATTATTCAATAGAGCCCAATAGCAAAAATCAGGTTTTGAATGAAGAATCACATTTCTTGGTAGAATCATGCAGGATTGAAATTTTTGATGGTTTTTTACTCCTCTCAACAGCCCAAACAAGTTTCTAAAAGGATGAGTTTGCAACTACTTTACTTTTGGAGAAAATTCAAAACATTCATTATTCAATAGGGCCCAAACTATCAAAAACCAGCGGTTTCAATGAACACACATTTCTTGGTAGAATCATGCAGGACTGAAATTTTTGATGTTTTTCTACTCCTCTCATGAGCCCAAACAAGTCTCTAAAAGCATGAGTTTGCAACTACTTTACTTTTGGAGAAAATTCAAAACATTCATTATTCAATAGAGCTCAATAGCAAAAATCAGGTTTTGAATGAAGAATCACATTTCTTGGTAGAATCATGCAGGATTGAAATTTTTGATGGTTTTTTACTCCTCTCAACAGCCCAAACAAGTTTCTAAAAGGATGAGTTTGCAACTACTTTACTTTTGGAGAAAATTCAAAACATTCATTATTCAATAGGGCCCAAACTATCAAAAACCAGCGGTTTCAATGAACACACATTTCTTGGGAGAATCATGAAGGACTGAAATTTTTGATGTTTTTCTACTCCTCTCATGAGCCCAAACAAGTCTCTAAAAGCATGAGTTTGCAACTACTTTACTTTTGGAGAAAATTCAAAACATTCATTATTCAATAGAGCCCAATAGCAAAAATCAGGTTTTGAATGAAGAATCACATTTCTTGGTAGAATCATGCAGGATTGAAATTTTTGATGGTTTTTTACTCCTCTCAACAGCCCAAACAAGTTTCTAAAAGGATGAGTTTGCAACTACTTTACTTTTGGAGAAAATTCAAAACATTCATTATTCAATAGAGCCCAATAGCAAAAACCAGCGTTTTGAATGAAGAATCACATTTCTTGGTAGAATCATGCAGGATTGAAATTTTTGATGGTTTTTTACTCCTCTCAACAGCCCAAACAAGTTTCTAAAAGTATGAATTTGCAACTACTTTACTTTTGGAGAAAATTCAAAACATTCATTATTCAATAGGGCCCAAACTATCAAAAACCAGCGGTTTGAATGAACACACATTTCTTGGTAGAATCATGCAGGACTGAAATTTTAGATGTTTTTCTACTCCTCTCATGAGCCCAAACAAGTCTCTAAAAGCATGAGTTTGCAACTACTTTACTTTTGTAGAAAAATCAAAACATTCATTACTCAAAAGAGCCCAATAGCAAAAACCAGCGTTTTGAATGAAGAATCACATTTCTTGGTAGAATCATGCAGGATTGAAATTTTTGATGGTTTTTTACTCCTCTCAACAGCCCAAACAAGTTTCTAAAAGGATGAGTTTGCAACTACTTTACTTTTGGAGAAAATTCAAAACATTCATTATTCAGTAGGGTACAAACTATCAAAAACCAGCGGTTTCAATAAACACACATTTCTTGGTAGAATCATGCAGGATTGAAATTTTTGATGTTTTTCTACTCCTCTCATAAGCCCAAACAAGTCTCTAAAAGCATGAGTTTGCAACTACTTTACTTTTGGAGAAAATTCAAAACATTCATTATTCAATAGAGCCCAATAGCAAAAATCAGGTTTTGAATGAAGAATCACATTTCTTGGTAGAATCATGCAGGATTGAAATTTTTGATGGTTTTTTACTCCTATCAACAGCCCAAACAAGTTTCTAAAAGGATGAGTTTGCAACTACTTTACTTTTGGAGAAAATTCAAAACATTCATTATTCAATAGGGCCCAAACTATCAAAAACCAGCGGTTTGAATGAACACACATTTCTTGGTAGAATCGTGCAGGACTGAAATTTTTGATGTTTTTCTACTCCTCTCATGAGCCCAAACAAGTCTCTAAAAGGATGAGTTTGCAACTACTTTACTTTTGGAGAAAATTCAAAACATTCATTATTCAATAGAGCCCAATAGCAAAAACCAGCGTTTTGAATGAAGAATCACATTTCTTGGTAGAATCATGCAGGATTGAAATTTTTGATGGTTTTTTACTCCTCTCAACAGCCCAAACAAGTCTCTAAAAGCATGAGTTTGCAACTACTTTACTTTTGGAGAAAATTCAAAACATTCATTATTCAATAGAGCCCAATAGCAAAAATCAGGTTTTGAATGAAGAATCACATTTCTTGGTAGAATCATGCAGGATTGAAATTTTTGATGGTTTTTTACTCCTCTCAACAGCCCAAACAAGTTTCTAAAAGGATGAGTTTGCAACTACTTTACTTTTGGAGAAAATTCAAAGCATTCATTATTCAATAGGGCCCAAACTATCAAAAACCAGCGGTTTGAATGAACACACATTTCTTGGTAGAATCGTGCAGGACTGAAATTTTTGATGTTTTTCTACTCCTCTCATGAGCCCAAACAAGTCTCTAAAAGGATGAGTTTGCAACTACTTTACTTTTGGAGAAAATTCAAAACATTCATTATTCAATAGAGCCCAATAGCAAAAACCAGCGTTTTGAATGAAGAATCACATTTCTTGGTAGAATCATGCAGGATTGAAATTTTTGATGGTTTTTTACTCCTCTCAACAGCCCAAACAAGTTTCTAAAAGGATGAGTTTGCAACTACTTTACTTTTGGAGAAAATTCAAAACATTCATTATTCAATAGGGCCCAAACTAAAACATTCATTATTCAATAGGGCCCAAACTATCAAAAACCAGCGGTTTGAATGAACACACATTTCTTGGTAGAATCATGCAGGACTGAAATTTTTGATGTTTTTCTACTCCTCTCATGAGCCCAAACAAGTCTCTAAAAGCATGAGTTTGCAACTACTTTACTTTTGGAGAAAATTCAAAACATTCATTATTCAATAGAGCCCAATAGCAAAAATCAGGTTTTGAATGAAGAATCACAGTTCTTGGTAGAATCATGCAGGATTGAAATTTTTGATGGTTTTTTACTCCTCTCAACAGCCCAAACAAGTTTCTAAAAGGATGAGTTTGCAACTACTTTACTTTTGGAGAAAATTCAAAACATTCATTATTCAATAGGGCCCAAACTATCAAAAACCAGCGGTTTCAATGAACACACATTTCTTGGTAGAATCATGCAGGACTGAAATTGTTGATGTTTTTCTACACCTCTCATGAGCCCAAACAAGTCTCTAAAAGCATGAGTTTGCAACTACTTTACTTTTGGAGAAAATTCAAAACATTCATTATTCAATAGAGCTCAATAGCAAAAATCAGGTTTTGAATGAAGAATCACATTTCTTGGTAAAATCATGCAGGATTGAAATTTTTGATGGTTTTTTACTCCTCTCAACAGCCCAAACAAGTTTCTTAAAGGATGAGTTTGCAACTACTTTACTTTTGGAGAAAATTCAAAACATTCATTATTCAATAGGGCCCAAACTATCAAAAACCAGCGGTTTCAATGAACACACATTTCTTGGTAGAATCATGCAGGACTGAAATTTTTGATGTTTTTCTACTCCTCTCATGAGCCCAAACAAGTCTCTAAAAGCATGAGTTTGCAACTACTTTACTTTTGGAGAAAATTCAAAACATTCATTATTCAATAGAGCCCAATAGCAAAAATCAGGTTTTGAATGAAGAATCACATTTCTTGGTAGAATCATGCAGGATTGAAATTTTTGATGGTTTTTTACTCCTCTCAACAGCCCAAACAAGTTTCTAAAAGGATGAGTTTGCAACTACTTTACTTTTGGAGAAAATTCAAAACATTCATTATTCAATAGGGCCCAAACTATCAAAAACCAGCGGTTTCAATGAACACACATTTCTTGGTAGAATCATGCAGGACTGAAATTTTTGATGTTTTTCTACTCCTCTCATGAGCCCAAACAAGTCTCTAAAAGCATGAGTTTGCAACTACTTTACTTTTGGAGAAAATTCAAAACATTCATTATTCAATAGAGCTCAATAGCAAAAATCAGGTTTTGAATGAAGAATCACATTTCTTGGTAGAATCATGCAGGATTGAAATTTTTGATGGTTTTTTACTCCTCTCAACAGCCCAAACAAGTTTCTAAAAGGATGAGTTTGCAA
This sequence comes from Dendrobates tinctorius, assembly GCF_039654945.1. Lineage (NCBI taxonomy): Eukaryota > Metazoa > Chordata > Amphibia > Anura > Dendrobatidae > Dendrobates > Dendrobates tinctorius. Next base: position 1,858,523 of record NW_027361776.1, on the reverse strand, counting down.
CTACTTTACTTTTGGAGAAAATTCAAAACATTCATTATTCAATAGGGCCCAAACTATCAAAAACCAGCGGTTTCAATGAACACACATTTCTTGGGAGAATCATGAAGGACTGAAATTTTTGATGTTTTTCTACTCCTCTCATGAGCCCAAACAAGTCTCTAAAAGCATGAGTTTGCAACTACTTTACTTTTGGAGAAAATTCAAAACATTCATTATTCAATAGAGCCCAATAGCAAAAATCAGGTTTTGAATGAAGAATCACATTTCTTGGTAGAATCATGCAGGATTGAAATTTTTGATGGTTTTTTACTCCTCTCAACAGCCCAAACAAGTTTCTAAAAGGATGAGTTTGCAACTACTTTACTTTTGGAGAAAATTCAAAACATTCATTATTCAATAGAGCCCAATAGCAAAAACCAGCGTTTTGAATGAAGAATCACATTTCTTGGTAGAATCATGCAGGATTGAAATTTTTGATGGTTTTTTACTCCTCTCAACAGCCCAAACAAGTTTCTAAAAGTATGAATTTGCAACTACTTTACTTTTGGAGAAAATTCAAAACATTCATTATTCAATAGGGCCCAAACTATCAAAAACCAGCGGTTTGAATGAACACACATTTCTTGGTAGAATCATGCAGGACTGAAATTTTAGATGTTTTTCTACTCCTCTCATGAGCCCAAACAAGTCTCTAAAAGCATGAGTTTGCAACTACTTTACTTTTGTAGAAAAATCAAAACATTCATTACTCAAAAGAGCCCAATAGCAAAAACCAGCGTTTTGAATGAAGAATCACATTTCTTGGTAGAATCATGCAGGATTGAAATTTTTGATGGTTTTTTACTCCTCTCAACAGCCCAAACAAGTTTCTAAAAGGATGAGTTTGCAACTACTTTACTTTTGGAGAAAATTCAAAACATTCATTATTCAGTAGGGTACAAACTATCAAAAACCAGCGGTTTCAATAAACACACATTTCTTGGTAGAATCATGCAGGATTGAAATTTTTGATGTTTTTCTACTCCTCTCATAAGCCCAAACAAGTCTCTAAAAGCATGAGTTTGCAACTACTTTACTTTTGGAGAAAATTCAAAACATTCATTATTCAATAGAGCCCAATAGCAAAAATCAGGTTTTGAATGAAGAATCACATTTCTTGGTAGAATCATGCAGGATTGAAATTTTTGATGGTTTTTTACTCCTATCAACAGCCCAAACAAGTTTCTAAAAGGATGAGTTTGCAACTACTTTACTTTTGGAGAAAATTCAAAACATTCATTATTCAATAGGGCCCAAACTATCAAAAACCAGCGGTTTGAATGAACACACATTTCTTGGTAGAATCATGCAGGACTGAAATTTTTGATGTTTTTCTACTCCTCTCATGAGCCCAAACAAGTCTCTAAAATTATGAGTTTGCAACTACTTTACTTTTGGAGAAAATTCAAAACATTCATTATTCAATAGAGCCCAATAGCAAAAACCAGCGTTTTGAATGAAGAATCACATTTCTTGGTAGAATCATGCAGGATTGAAATTTTTGATGGTTTTTTACTCCTCTCAACAGCCCAAACAAGTTTCTAAAAGGATGAGTTTGCAACTACTTTACTTTTGGAGAAAATTCAAAACATTCATTATTCAATAGGGCCCAAACTATCAAAAACCAGCGGTTTGAATGAACACACATTTCTTGGTAAAATCATGCAGGACTGAAATTTTTGATGTTTTTCTACTCCTCTCAGGAGCCCAAACAAGTCTCTAAAAGCATGAGTTTGCAACTACTTTACTTTTGGAGAAAATTCAAAACATTCATTATTCAATAGAACCCAATAGCAAAAATCAGGTTTTGAATGAAGAATCACATTTCTTGGTAGAATCATGCAGGATTGAAATTTTTGATGGTTTTTTACTCCTCTCAACAGCCCAAACAAGTTTCTAAAAGGATGAGTTTGCAACTGCTTTACTTTTGGAGAAAATTCAAAACATTCATTATTGAATAGGGCCCAAACTATCAAAAACCAGCGGTTTGAATGAACACACATTTCTTGGTAGAATCATTCAGGACTGAAATTTTTGATGTTTTTCTACTCCTCTCATGAGCCCAAACAAGTCTCTAAAAGCATGAGTTTGCAACTACTTTACTTTTGGAGAAAATTCAAAACATTCATTATTCAATAGAACCCAATAGCAAAAATCAGGTTTTGAATGAAGAATCACATTTCTTGGTAGAATCATGCAGGATTGAAATTTTTGATGGTTTTTTACTCCTCTCAACAGCCCAAACAAGTTTCTAAAAGGATGAGTTTGCAACTACTTTACTTTTGGAGAAAATTCAAAACATTCATTATTCAATAGGGCCCAAAATATCAAAAACCAGCGGTTTGAATGAACACACATTTCTTGGTAGAATCGTGCAGGACTGAAATTTTTGATGTTTTTCTACTCCTCTCATGAGCCCAAACAAGTCTCTAAAAGGATGAGTTTGCAACTACTTTACTTTTGGAGAAAATTCAAAACATTCATTATTCAATAGAGCCCAATAGCAAAAACCAGCGTTTTGAATGAAGAATCACATTTCTTGGTAGAATCATGCAGGATTGAAATTTTTGATGGTTTTTTACTCCTCTCAACAGCCCAAACAAGTTTCTAAAAGGATGAGTTTGCAACTACTTTACTTTTGGAGAAAATTCAAAACATTCATTATTCAATAGGGCCCAAACTATCAAAAACCAGCGGTTTGAATGAACACACATTTCTTGGTAAAATCATGCAGGACTGAAATTTTTGATGTTTTTCTACTTCTCTCATGAGCCCAAACAAGTCTCTAAAAGCATGAGTTTGCAACTACTTTACTTTTGGAGAAAATTCAAAACATTCATTATTCAATAGAACCCAATAGCAAAAATCAGGTTTTGAATGAAGAATCACATTTCTTGGTAGAATCATGCAGGATTGAAATTTTTGATGGTTTTTTACTCCTATCAACAGCCCAAACAAGTTTCTAAAAGGATGAGTTTGCAACTACTTTACTTTTGGAGAAAATTCAAAACATTCATTATTCAATAGGGCCCAAACTATCAAAAACCAGCGGTTTGAATGAACACACATTTCTTGGTAGAATCATGCAGGACTGAAATTTTTGATGTTTTTCTACTCCTCTCATGAGCCCAAACAAGTCTCTAAAAGGATGAGTTTGCAACTACTTTACTTTTGGAGAAAATTCAAAACATTCATTATTCAATAGAGCCCAATAGCAAAAACCAGCGTTTTGAATGAAGAATCACATTTCTTGGTAGAATCATGCAGGATTGAAATTTTTGATGGTTTTTTACTCCTCTCAACAGCCCAAACAAGTTTCTAAAAGGATGAGTTTGCAACTACTTTACTTTTGGAGAAAATTCAAAACATTCATTATTCAATAGGGCCCAAACTATCAAAAACCAGCGGTTTGAATGAACACACATTTCTTGGTAAAATCATGCAGGACTGAAATTTTTGATGTTTTTCTACTCCTCTCAGGAGCCCAAACAAGTCTCTAAAAGCATGAGTTTGCAACTACTTTACTTTTGGAGAAAATTCAAAACATTCATTATTCAATAGAACCCAATAGCAAAAATCAGGTTTTGAATGAAGAATCACATTTCTTGGTAGAATCATGCAGGATTGAAATTTTTGATGGTTTTTTACTCCTCTCAACAGCCCAAACAAGTTTCTAAAAGGATGAGTTTGCAACTGCTTTACTTTTGGAGAAAATTCAAAACATTCATTATTGAATAGGGCCCAAACTATCAAAAACCAGCGGTTTGAATGAACACACATTTCTTGGTAGAATCATGCAGGACTGAAATTTTTGATGTTTTTCTACTCCTCTCATGAGCCCAAACAAGTCTCTAAAAGCATGAGTTTGCAACTACTTTACTTTTGGAGAAAATTCAAAACATTCATTATTCAATAGAACCCAATAGCAAAAATCAGGTTTTGAATGAAGAATCACATTTCTTGGTAGAATCATGCAGGATTGAAATTTTTGATGGTTTTTTACTCCTCTCAACAGCCCAAACAAGTTTCTAAAAGGATGAGTTTGCAACTGCTTTACTTTTGGAGAAAATTCAAAACATTCATTATTGAATAGGGCCCAAACTATCAAAAACCAGCGGTTTGAATGAACACACATTTCTTGGTAGAATCATGCAGGACTGAAATTTTTGATGTTTTTCTACTCCTCTCATGAGCCCAAACAAGTCTCTAAAAGCATGAGTTTGCAACTACTTTACTTTTGGAGAAAATTCAAAACATTCATTATTCAATAGAACCCAATAGCAAAAATCAGGTTTTGAATGAAGAATCACATTTCTTGGTAGAATCATGCAGGATTGAAATTTTTGATGGTTTTTTACTCCTCTCAACAGCCCAAACAAGTTTCTAAAAGGATGAGTTTGCAACTACTTTACTTTTGGAGAAAATTCAAAACATTCATTATTCAATAGGGCCCAAAATATCAAAAAACAGCGATTTGAATGAACACACATTTCTTGGTAGAATCGTGCAGGACTGAAATTTTTGATGTTTTTCTACTCCTCTCATGAGCGCAAACAAATCTCTAAAAGGATGAGTTTGCAACTACTTTACTTTTGGAGAAAATTCAAAACATTCATTATTCATTAGAGCCCAATAGCAAAAACCAGCGTTTTGAATGAAGAATCACATTTCATGGTAGAATCATGCAGGTTTGAAATTTTTGATGGTTTTTTACTCCTCTCAACAGCCCAAACAAGTTTCTAAAAGGATGAGTTTGCAACTACTTTACTTTTGGAGAAAATTCAAAACATTCATTATTCAATAGGGCCCAAACTATCATAAAACAGCGGTTTCAATGAACACACATTTCTTGGTAGAATCATGCAGGACTGAAATTTTTGATGTTTTTCTACTCCTCTCATGAGCCCAAACAAGTCTCTAAAAGCATGAGTTTGCAACTACTTTACTTTTGGAGAAAATTCAAAACATTCATTATTCAATAGAGCCCAATAGCAAAAATCAGGTTTTGAATGAAGAATCACATTTCTTGGTAGAATCATGCAGGATTGAAATTTTTGATGGTTTTTTACTCCTCTCAACAGCCCAAACAAGTTTCTAAAAGGATGAGTTTGCAACTACTTTACTTTTGGAGAAAATTCAAAACATTCATTATTCAATAGGGCCCAAACTATCAAAAACCAGCGGTTTGAATGAACACACATTTCTTGGTAGAATCGTGCAGGACTGAAATTTTTGATGTTTTTCTACTCCTCTCATGAGCCCAAACAAGTCTCTAAAAGGATGAGTTTGCAACTACTTTACTTTTGGAGAAAATTCAAAACATTCATTATTCAATAGAGCCCAATAGCAAAAACCAGCGTTTTGAATGAAGAATCACATTTCTTGGTAGAATCATGCAGGATTGAAATTTTTGATGGTTTTTTACTCCTCTCAACAGCCCAAACAAGTCTCTAAAAGCATGAGTTTGCAACTACTTTACTTTTGGAGAAAATTCAAAACATTCATTATTCAATAGAGCCCAATAGCAAAAATCAGGTTTTGAATGAAGAATCACATTTCTTGGTAGAATCATGCAGGATTGAAATTTTTGATGGTTTTTTACTCCTCTCAACAGCCCAAACAAGTTTCTAAAAGGATGAGTTTGCAACTACTTTACTTTTGGAGAAAATTCAAAGCATTCATTATTCAATAGGGCCCAAACTATCAAAAACCAGCGGTTTGAATGAACACACATTTCTTGGTAGAATCGTGCAGGACTGAAATTTTTGATGTTTTTCTACTCCTCTCATGAGCCCAAACAAGTCTCTAAAAGCATGAGTTTGCAACTACTTTACTTTTGGAGAAAATTCAAAACATTCATTATTCAATAGAGCCCAATAGCAAAAATCAGGTTTTGAATGAAGAATCACATTTCTTGGTAGAATCATGCAGGATTGAAATTTTTGATGGTTTTTTACTCCTCTCAACAGCCCAAACAAGTTTCTAAAAGGATGAGTTTGCAACTACTTTACTTTTGGAGAAAATTCAAAACATTCATTATTCAATAGGGCCCAAACTATCAAAAACCAGCGGTTTCAATGAACACACATTTCTTGGTAGAATCATGCAGGACTGAAATTGTTGATGTTTTTCTACACCTCTCATGAGCCCAAACAAGTCTCTAAAAGCATGAGTTTGCAACTACTTTACTTTTGGAGAAAATTCAAAACATTCATTATTCAATAGAGCTCAATAGCAAAAATCAGGTTTTGAATGAAGAATCACATTTCTTGGTAAAATCATGCAGGATTGAAATTTTTGATGGTTTTTTACTCCTCTCAACAGCCCAAACAAGTTTCTTAAAGGATGAGTTTGCAACTACTTTACTTTTGGAGAAAATTCAAAACATTCATTATTCAATAGGGCCCAAACTATCAAAAACCAGCGGTTTCAATGAACACACATTTCTTGGTAGAATCATGCAGGACTGAAATTTTTGATGTTTTTCTACTCCTCTCATGAGCCCAAACAAGTCTCTAAAAGCATGAGTTTGCAACTACTTTACTTTTGGAGAAAATTCAAAACATTCATTATTCAATAGAGCCCAATAGCAAAAATCAGGTTTTGAATGAAGAATCACATTTCTTGGTAGAATCATGCAGGATTGAAATTTTTGATGGTTTTTTACTCCTCTCAACAGCCCAAACAAGTTTCTAAAAGGATGAGTTTGCAACTACTTTACTTTTGGAGAAAATTCAAAACATTCATTATTCAATAGGGCCCAAACTATCAAAAACCAGCGGTTTCAATGAACACACATTTCTTGGTAGAATCATGCAGGACTGAAATTTTTGATGTTTTTCTACTCCTCTCATGAGCCCAAACAAGTCTCTAAAAGCATGAGTTTGCAACTACTTTACTTTTGGAGAAAATTCAAAACATTCATTATTCAATAGAGCTCAATAGCAAAAATCAGGTTTTGAATGAAGAATCACATTTCTTGGTAGAATCATGCAGGATTGAAATTTTTGATGGTTTTTTACTCCTCTCAACAGCCCAAACAAGTTTCTAAAAGGATGAGTTTGCAACTACTTTACTTTTGGAGAAAATTCAAAACATTCATTATTCAATAGGGCCCAAACTATCAAAAACCAGCGGTTTCAATGAACACACATTTCTTGGGAGAATCATGAAGGACTGAAATTTTTGATGTTTTTCTACTCCTCTCATGAGCCCAAACAAGTCTCTAAAAGCATGAGTTTGCAACTACTTTACTTTTGGAGAAAATTCAAAACATTCATTATTCAATAGAGCCCAATAGCAAAAATCAGGTTTTGAATGAAGAATCACATTTCTTGGTAGAATCATGCAGGATTGAAATTTTTGATGGTTTTTTACTCCTCTCAACAGCCCAAACAAGTTTCTAAAAGGATGAGTTTGCAACTACTTTACTTTTGGAGAAAATTCAAAACATTCATTATTCAATAGAGCCCAATAGCAAAAACCAGCGTTTTGAATGAAGAATCACATTTCTTGGTAGAATCATGCAGGATTGAAATTTTTGATGGTTTTTTACTCCTCTCAACAGCCCAAACAAGTTTCTAAAAGTATGAATTTGCAACTACTTTACTTTTGGAGAAAATTCAAAACATTCATTATTCAATAGGGCCCAAACTATCAAAAACCAGCGGTTTGAATGAACACACATTTCTTGGTAGAATCATGCAGGACTGAAATTTTAGATGTTTTTCTACTCCTCTCATGAGCCCAAACAAGTCTCTAAAAGCATGAGTTTGCAACTACTTTACTTTTGTAGAAAAATCAAAACATTCATTACTCAAAAGAGCCCAATAGCAAAAACCAGCGTTTTGAATGAAGAATCACATTTCTTGGTAGAATCATGCAGGATTGAAATTTTTGATGGTTTTTTACTCCTCTCAACAGCCCAAACAAGTTTCTAAAAGGATGAGTTTGCAACTACTTTACTTTTGGAGAAAATTCAAAACATTCATTATTCAGTAGGGTACAAACTATCAAAAACCAGCGGTTTCAATAAACACACATTTCTTGGTAGAATCATGCAGGATTGAAATTTTTGATGTTTTTCTACTCCTCTCATAAGCCCAAACAAGTCTCTAAAAGCATGAGTTTGCAACTACTTTACTTTTGGAGAAAATTCAAAACATTCATTATTCAATAGAGCCCAATAGCAAAAATCAGGTTTTGAATGAAGAATCACATTTCTTGGTAGAATCATGCAGGATTGAAATTTTTGATGGTTTTTTACTCCTATCAACAGCCCAAACAAGTTTCTAAAAGGATGAGTTTGCAACTACTTTACTTTTGGAGAAAATTCAAAACATTCATTATTCAATAGGGCCCAAACTATCAAAAACCAGCGGTTTGAATGAACACACATTTCTTGGTAGAATCATGCAGGACTGAAATTTTTGATGTTTTTCTACTCCTCTCATGAGCCCAAACAAGTCTCTAAAATTATGAGTTTGCAACTACTTTACTTTTGGAGAAAATTCAAAACATTCATTATTCAATAGAGCCCAATAGCAAAAACCAGCGTTTTGAATGAAGAATCACATTTCTTGGTAGAATCATGCAGGATTGAAATTTTTGATGGTTTTTTACTCCTCTCAACAGCCCAAACAAGTTTCTAAAAGGATGAGTTTGCAACTACTTTACTTTTGGAGAAAATTCAAAACATTCATTATTCAATAGGGCCCAAACTATCAAAAACCAGCGGTTTGAATGAACACACATTTCTTGGTAAAATCATGCAGGACTGAAATTTTTGATGTTTTTCTACTCCTCTCAGGAGCCCAAACAAGTCTCTAAAAGCATGAGTTTGCAACTACTTTACTTTTGGAGAAAATTCAAAACATTCATTATTCAATAGAACCCAATAGCAAAAATCAGGTTTTGAATGAAGAATCACATTTCTTGGTAGAATCATGCAGGATTGAAATTTTTGATGGTTTTTTACTCCTCTCAACAGCCCAAACAAGTTTCTAAAAGGATGAGTTTGCAACTGCTTTACTTTTGGAGAAAATTCAAAACATTCATTATTGAATAGGGCCCAAACTATCAAAAACCAGCGGTTTGAATGAACACACATTTCTTGGTAGAATCATTCAGGACTGAAATTTTTGATGTTTTTCTACTCCTCTCATGAGCCCAAACAAGTCTCTAAAAGCATGAGTTTGCAACTACTTTACTTTTGGAGAAAATTCAAAACATTCATTATTCAATAGAACCCAATAGCAAAAATCAGGTTTTGAATGAAGAATCACATTTCTTGGTAGAATCATGCAGGATTGAAATTTTTGATGGTTTTTTACTCCTCTCAACAGCCCAAACAAGTTTCTAAAAGGATGAGTTTGCAACTACTTTACTTTTGGAGAAAATTCAAAACATTCATTATTCAATAGGGCCCAAAATATCAAAAACCAGCGGTTTGAATGAACACACATTTCTTGGTAGAATCGTGCAGGACTGAAATTTTTGATGTTTTTCTACTCCTCTCATGAGCCCAAACAAGTCTCTAAAAGGATGAGTTTGCAACTACTTTACTTTTGGAGAAAATTCAAAACATTCATTATTCAATAGAGCCCAATAGCAAAAACCAGCGTTTTGAATGAAGAATCACATTTCTTGGTAGAATCATGCAGGATTGAAATTTTTGATGGTTTTTTACTCCTCTCAACAGCCCAAACAAGTTTCTAAAAGGATGAGTTTGCAACTACTTTACTTTTGGAGAAAATTCAAAACATTCATTATTCAATAGGGCCCAAACTATCAAAAACCAGCGGTTTGAATGAACACACATTTCTTGGTAAAATCATGCAGGACTGAAATTTTTGATGTTTTTCTACTTCTCTCATGAGCCCAAACAAGTCTCTAAAAGCATGAGTTTGCAACTACTTTACTTTTGGAGAAAATTCAAAACATTCATTATTCAATAGAACCCAATAGCAAAAATCAGGTTTTGAATGAAGAATCACATTTCTTGGTAGAATCATGCAGGATTGAAATTTTTGATGGTTTTTTACTCCTATCAACAGCCCAAACAAGTTTCTAAAAGGATGAGTTTGCAACTACTTTACTTTTGGAGAAAATTCAAAACATTCATTATTCAATAGGGCCCAAACTATCAAAAACCAGCGGTTTGAATGAACACACATTTCTTGGTAGAATCATGCAGGACTGAAATTTTTGATGTTTTTCTACTCCTCTCATGAGCCCAAACAAGTCTCTAAAAGGATGAGTTTGCAACTACTTTACTTTTGGAGAAAATTCAAAACATTCATTATTCAATAGAGCCCAATAGCAAAAACCAGCGTTTTGAATGAAGAATCACATTTCTTGGTAGAATCATGCAGGATTGAAATTTTTGATGGTTTTTTACTCCTCTCAACAGCCCAAACAAGTTTCTAAAAGGATGAGTTTGCAACTACTTTACTTTTGGAGAAAATTCAAAACATTCATTATTCAATAGGGCCCAAACTATCAAAAACCAGCGGTTTGAATGAACACACATTTCTTGGTAAAATCATGCAGGACTGAAATTTTTGATGTTTTTCTACTCCTCTCAGGAGCCCAAACAAGTCTCTAAAAGCATGAGTTTGCAACTACTTTACTTTTGGAGAAAATTCAAAACATTCATTATTCAATAGAACCCAATAGCAAAAATCAGGTTTTGAATGAAGAATCACATTTCTTGGTAGAATCATGCAGGATTGAAATTTTTGATGGTTTTTTACTCCTCTCAACAGCCCAAACAAGTTTCTAAAAGGATGAGTTTGCAACTGCTTTACTTTTGGAGAAAATTCAAAACATTCATTATTGAATAGGGCCCAAACTATCAAAAACCAGCGGTTTGAATGAACACACATTTCTTGGTAGAATCATGCAGGACTGAAATTTTTGATGTTTTTCTACTCCTCTCATGAGCCCAAACAATTCTCTAAAAGCATGAGTTTGCAACTACTTTACTTTTGGAGAAAATTCAAAACATTCATTATTCAATAGAACCCAATAGCAAAAATCAGGTTTTGAATGAAGAATCACATTTCTTGGTAGAATTATGCAGGATTGAAATTTTTGATGGTTTTTTACTCCTCTCAACAGCCCAAACAAGTTTCTAAAAGGATGAGTTTGCAACTACTTTACTTTTGGAGAAAATTCAAAACATTCATTATTCAATAGGGCCCAAAATATCAAAAACCAGCGGTTTGAATGAACACACATTTCTTGGTAGAATCGTGCAGGACTGAAATTTTTGATGTTTTTCTACTCCTCTCATGAGCCCAAACAAGTCTCTAAAAGGATGAGTTTGCAACTACTTTACTTTTGGAGAAAATTCAAAACATTCATTATTCAATAGAGCCCAATAGCAAAAACCAGCGTTTTGAATGAAGAATCACATTTCTTGGTAGAATCATGCAGGATTGAAATTTTTGATGGTTTTTTACTCCTCTCAACAGCCCAAACAAGTTTCTAAAAGGATGAGTTTGCAACTGCTTTACTTTTGGAGAAAATTCAAAACATTCATTATTGAATAGGGCCCAAACTATCAAAAACCAGCGGTTTGAATGAACACACATTTCTTGGTAGAATCATGCAGGACTGAAATTTTTGATGTTTTTCTACTCCTCTCATGAGCCCAAACAAGTCTCTAAAAGCATGAGTTTGCAACTACTTTACTTTTGGAGAAAATTCAAAACATTCATTATTCAATAGAACCCAATAGCAAAAATCAGGTTTTGAATGAAGAATCACATTTCTTGGTAGAATTATGCAGGATTGAAATTTTTGATGGTTTTTTACTCCTCTCAACAGCCCAAACAAGTTTCTAAAAGGATGAGTTTGCAACTACTTTACTTTTGGAGAAAATTCAAAACATTCATTATTCAATAGGGCCCAAAATATCAAAAACCAGCGGTTTGAATGAACACACATTTCTTGGTAGAATCGTGCAGGACTGAAATTTTTGATGTTTTTCTACTCCTCTCATGAGCCCAAACAAGTCTCTAAAAGGATGAGTTTGCAACTACTTTACTTTTGGAGAAAATTCAAAACATTCATTATTCAATAGAGCCCAATAGCAAAAACCAGCGTTTTGAATGAAGAATCACATTTCTTGGTAGAATCATGCAGGATTGAAATTTTTGATGGTTTTTTACTCCTCTCAACAGCCCAAACAAGTTTCTAAAAGGATGAGTTTGCAACTACTTTACTTTTGGAGAAAATTCAAAACATTCATTATTCAATAGGGCCCAAACTATCAAAAACCAGCGGTTTGAATGAACACACATTTCTTGGTAAAATCATGCAGGACTGAAATTTTTGATGTTTTTCTACTCCTCTCATGAGCCCAATCAAGTCTCTAAAAGCATGAGTTTGCAACTACTTTACTTTTGGAGAAAATTCAAAACATTTATTATTCAATAGAACCCAATAGCAAAAATCAGGTTTTGAATGAAGAATCACATTTCTTGGTAGAATCATGCAGGATTGAAATTTTTGATGGTTTTTTACTCCTCTCAACAGCCCAAACAAGTTTCTAAAAGGATGAGTTTGCAACTGCTTTACTTTTGGAGAAAATTCAAAACATTCATTATTGAATAGGGCCCAAACTATCAAAAACCAGCGATTTGAATGAACACACATTTCTTGGTAGAATCATGCAGGACTGAAATTTTTGATGTTTTTCTACTCCTCTCATGATCCCAAACAAGTCTCTAAAAGCATGAGTTTGCAACTACTTTACTTTTGGAGAAAATTCAAAACATTCATTATTCAATAGAACCCAATAGCAAAAATCAGGTTTTGAATGAAGAATCACATTTCTTGGTAGAATCATGCAGGATTGAAATTTTTGATGGTTTTTTACTCCTCTCAACATCCCAAACAAGTTTCTAAAAGGATGAGTTTGCAACTACTTTACTTTTGGAGAAAATTCAAAACATTCATTATTCAATAGGGCCCAAACTATCAAAAACCAGCGGTTTCAATGAACACACATTTCTTGGTAGAATCATGCAGGACTGAAATTTTTGATGTTTTTCTACTCCTCTCATGAGCCCAAACAAGTCTCTAAAAGCATGAGTTTGCAACTACTTTACTTTTGGAGAAAATTCAAAACATTCATTATTCAATAGAGCCCAATAGCAAAAATCAGGTTTTGAATGAAGAATCACATTTCTTGGTAGAATCATGCAGGATTGAAATTTTTGATGGTTTTTTACTCCTCTCAACAGCCCAAACAAGTTTCTAAAAGGATGAGTTTGCAACTACTTTACTTTTGGAGAAAATTCAAAACATTCATTATTCAATAGGGCCCAAACTATCAAAAACCAGCGGTTTCAATGAACACACATTTCTTGGTAGAATCATGCAGGACTGAAATTTTTGATGTTTTTCTACTCCTCTCATGAGCCCAAACAAGTCTCTAAAAGCATGAGTTTGCAACTACTTTACTTTTGGAGAAAATTCAAAACATTCATTATTCAATAGAGCCCAATAGCAAAAATCAGGTTTTGAATGAAGAATCACATTTCTTGGTAGAATCATGCAGGATTGAAATTTTTGATGGTTTTTTACTCCTCTCAACAGCCCAAACAAGTTTCTAAAAGGATGAGTTTGCAACTACTTTACTTTTGGAGAAAATTCAAAACATTCATTATTCAATAGGGCCCAAACTATCAAAAACCAGCGGTTTCAACGAACACACATTTCTTGGTAGAATCATGCAGGACTGAAATTTTTGATGTTTTTCTACTCCTCTCATGAGCCCAAACAAGTCTCTAAAAGCATGAGTTTGCAACTACTTTACTTTTGGAGAAAATTCAAAACATTCATTATTCAATAGAGCCCAATAGCAAAAATCAGGTTTTGAATGAAGAATCACATTTCTTGGTAGAATCATGCAGGATTGAAATTTTTGATGGTTTTTTACTCCTCTCAACAGCCCAAACAAGTTTCTAAAAGGATGAGTTTGCAACTGCTTTACTTTTGGAGAAAATTCAAAACATTCATTATTTAATAGGGCCCAAACTATCAAAAACCAGCGGTTTGAATGAACACACATTTCTTGGTAGAATCATGCAGGACTGAAATTTTTGATGTTTTTCTACTCCTCTCATGAGCCCAAACAAGTCTCTAAAAGCATGAGTTTGCAACTACTGTACTTTTGGAGAAAATTCAAAACATTCATTATTCAATAGAGCCCAATAGCAAAACCCAGCGTTTTGAAAGAAGAATCACATTTCTTGGTAGAATCATGCAGGATTGAAATTTTTGATGGTTTTTTACTCCTCTCAACAGCCCAAACAAGTTTCTAAAAGGATGAGTTTGCAACTACTTTACTTTTGGAGAAAATTCAAAACATTCATTATTCAATAGGGCCCAAACTATCAAAAACCAGCGGTTTGAATGAACACACATTTCTTGGTAAAATCATGCAGGACTGAAATTTTTGATGTTTTTCTACTCCTCTCATGAGCCCAAACAAGTCTCTAAAAGCATGAGTTTGCAACTACTTTACTTTTGGAGAAAATTCAAAACATTCATTATTCAATAGGGCCCAAAATATCAAAAACCAGCGGTTTGAATAAACACACATTTCTTGGTAGAATCGTGCAGGACTGAAATTTTTGATGTTTTTCTACTCCTCTCAACAGCCCAAACAAGTTTCTAAAAGGATGAGTTTGCAACTACTTTACTTTTGGAGAAAATTCAAAACATTCATTACTCAATAGGGCCCAAACTATCAAAAACCAGCGGTTTGAATGAACACACATTTCTTGGTAGAATCATGCAGAACTGAAATTTTTGATGTTTTTCTACTCCTCTCATGAGCCCAAACAAGTCTCTAAAAGCATGAGTTTGCAACTACTTTACTTTTGGAGAAAATTCAAAACATTCATTATTCAATAGAGCCCAATAGCAAAAACCAGCGTTTTGAATGAAGAATCACATTTCTTGATAGAATCATGCAGGATTGAAATTTTTGATGGTTTTTTACTCCTCTCAACAGCCCAAACAAGTTTCTAAAAGGATGAGTTTGCAACTACTTTACTTTTGGAGAAAATTCAAAACATTCATTATTCAATAGGGCCCAAACTATCAAAAACCAGCGGTTTCAATGAACACACATTTCTTGGTAGAATCATGCAGGACTGAAATTTTTGATGTTTTTCTACTCCTCTCATGAGCCCAAACAAGTCTCTAAAAGCATGAGTTTGCAACTACTTTACTTTTGGAGAAAATTCAAAACATTCATTATTCAATAGAGCCCAATAGCAAAAATCAGGTTTTGAATGAAGAATCACATTTCTTGGTAGAATCATGCAGGATTGAAATTTTTGATGGTTTTTTACTCCTCTCAGCAGCCCAAACAAGTTTCTAAAAGGATGAGTTTGCAACTACTTTACTTTTGGAGAAAATTCAAAACATTCATTATTCAATAGGGCCCAAAATATCAAAAACCAGCGGTTTGAATGAACACACATTTCTTGGTAGAATCGTGCAGGACTGAAATTTTTGATGTTTTTCTACTCCTCTCATGAGCCCAAACAAGTCTCTAAAAGGATGAGTTTGCAACTACTTTACTTTTGGAGAAAATTCAAAACAATCATTGTTCAATAGAGCCCAATAGCAAAAACCAGCGTTTTGAATGAAGAATCACATTTCTTGGTAGAATCATGCAGGATTGAAATTTTTGATGGTTTTTTACTCCTCTCAACAGCCCAAACAAGTTTCTAAAAGGATGAGTTTGCAACTACTTTACTTTTGGAGAAAATTCAAAACATTCATTATTCAATAGGGCCCAAACTATCAAAAACCAGCGGTTTCAATGAACACACATTTCTTGGTAGAATCATGCAGGACTGAAATTTTTGATGTTTTTCTACTCCTCTCATGAGCCCAAACAAGTCTCTAAAAGCATGAGTTTGCAACTACTTTACTTTTGGAGAAAATTCAAAACATTCATTATTCAATAGAGCCCAATAGCAAAAATCAGGTTTTGAATGAAGAATCACATTTCTTGGTAGAATCATGCAGGATTGAAATTTTTGATGGTTTTTTACTCCTCTCAACAGCCCAAACAAGTTTCTAAAAGGATGAGTTTGCAACTACTTTACTTTTGGAGAAAATTCAAAACATTCATTATTCAATAGGGCCCAAAATATCAAAAACCAGCGGTTTGAATGAACACACATTTCTTGGTAGAATCGTGCAGGACTGAAATTTTTGATGTTTTTCTACTCCTCTCATGAGCCCAAACAAGTCTCTAAAAGGATGAGTTTGCAACTACTTTACTTTTGGAGAAAATTCAAAACATTCATTATTCAATAGAGCCCAATAGCAAAAACCAGCGTTTTGAATGAAGAATCACATTTCTTGGTAGAATCATGCAGGATTGAAATTTTTGATGGTTTTTTACTCCTCTCAACAGCCCAAACAAGTTTCTAAAAGGATGAGTTTGCAACTACTTTACTTTTGGAGAAAATTCAAAACATTAATTATTCAATAGGGCCCAAACTATCAAAAACCAGCGGTTTGAATGAACACACATTTCTTGGTAGAATCATGCAGGACTGAAATTTTTGATGTTTTTCTACTCCTCTCATGAGCCCAAACAAGTCTCTAAAAGCATGAGCTTGCAACTACTTTACTTTTGGATAAAATTCAAAACATTCATTACTCAAAAGAGCCCAATAGCAAAAACCAGTGTTTTGAATGAAGAATCACATTTCTTGGTAGAATCATGCAGGATTGAAATTTTTGATGGTTTTTTACTCCTCTCAACAGCCCAAACAAGTCTCTAAAAGCATGAGTTTGCAACTACTTTACTTTTGGAGAAAATTCAAAACATTCATTATTCAATAGAGCCCAATAGCAAAAATCAGGTTTTGAATGAAGAATCACATTTCTTGGTAGAATCATGCAGGATTGAAATTTTTGATGGTTTTTTACTCCTCTCAACAGCCCAAACAAGTTTCTAAAAGGATGAGTTTGCAACTACTTTACTTTTGGAGAAAATTCAAAGCATTCATTATTCAATAGGGCCCAAACTATCAAAAACCAGCGGTTTGAATGAACACACATTTCTTGGTAGAATCGTGCAGGACTGAAATTTTTGATGTTTTTCTACTCCTCTCATGAGCCCAAACAAGTCTCTAAAAGGATGAGTTTGCAACTACTTTACTTTTGGAGAAAATTCAAAACATTCATTATTCAATAGAGCCCAATAGCAAAAACCAGCGTTTTGAATGAAGAATCACATTTCTTGGTAGAATCATGCAGGATTGAAATTTTTGATGGTTTTTTACTCCTCTCAACAGCCCAAACAAGTTTCTAAAAGGATGAGTTTGCAACTACTTTACTTTTGGAGAAAATTCAAAACATTCATTATTCAATAGGGCCCAAACTAAAACATTCATTATTCAATAGGGCCCAAACTATCAAAAACCAGCGGTTTGAATGAACACACATTTCTTGGTAGAATCATGCAGGACTGAAATTTTTGATGTTTTTCTACTCCTCTCATGAGCCCAAACAAGTCTCTAAAAGCATGAGTTTGCAACTACTTTACTTTTGGAGAAAATTCAAAACATTCATTATTCAATAGAGCCCAATAGCAAAAATCAGGTTTTGAATGAAGAATCACATTTCTTGGTAGAATCATGCAGGATTGAAATTTTTGATGGTTTTTTACTCCTCTCAACAGCCCAAACAAGTTTCTAAAAGGATGAGTTTGCAACTACTTTACTTTTGGAGAAAATTCAAAACATTCATTATTCAATAGGGCCCAAACTATCAAAAACCAGCGGTTTCAATGAACACACATTTCTTGGTAGAATCATGCAGGACTGAAATTGTTGATGTTTTTCTACACCTCTCATGAGCCCAAACAAGTCTCTAAAAGCATGAGTTTGCAACTACTTTACTTTTGGAGAAAATTCAAAACATTCATTATTCAATAGAGCTCAATAGCAAAAATCAGGTTTTGAATGAAGAATCACATTTCTTGGTAAAATCATGCAGGATTGAAATTTTTGATGGTTTTTTACTCCTCTCAACAGCCCAAACAAGTTTCTTAAAGGATGAGTTTGCAACTACTTTACTTTTGGAGAAAATTCAAAACATTCATTATTCAATAGGGCCCAAACTATCAAAAACCAGCGGTTTCAATGAACACACATTTCTTGGTAGAATCATGCAGGACTGAAATTTTTGATGTTTTTCTACTCCTCTCATGAGCCCAAACAAGTCTCTAAAAGCATGAGTTTGCAACTACTTTACTTTTGGAGAAAATTCAAAACATTCATTATTCAATAGAGCCCAATAGCAAAAATCAGGTTTTGAATGAAGAATCACATTTCTTGGTAGAATCATGCAGGATTGAAATTTTTGATGGTTTTTTACTCCTCTCAACAGCCCAAACAAGTTTCTAAAAGGATGAGTTTGCAACTACTTTACTTTTGGAGAAAATTCAAAACATTCATTATTCAATAGGGCCCAAACTATCAAAAACCAGCGGTTTCAATGAACACACATTTCTTGGTAGAATCATGCAGGACTGAAATTTTTGATGTTTTTCTACTCCTCTCATGAGCCCAAACAAGTCTCTAAAAGCATGAGTTTGCAACTACTTTACTTTTGGAGAAAATTCAAAACATTCATTATTCAATAGAGCTCAATAGCAAAAATCAGGTTTTGAATGAAGAATCACATTTCTTGGTAGAATCATGCAGGATTGAAATTTTTGATGGTTTTTTACTCCTCTCAACAGCCCAAACAAGTTTCTAAAAGGATGAGTTTGCAACTACTTTACTTTTGGAGAAAATTCAAAACATTCATTATTCAATAGGGCCCAAACTATCAAAAACCAGCGGTTTCAATGAACACACATTTCTTGGGAGAATCATGAAGGACTGAAATTTTTGATGTTTTTCTACTCCTCTCATGAGCCCAAACAAGTCTCTAAAAGCATGAGTTTGCAACTACTTTACTTTTGGAGAAAATTCAAAACATTCATTATTCAATAGAGCCCAATAGCAAAAATCAGGTTTTGAATGAAGAATCACATTTCTTGGTAGAATCATGCAGGATTGAAATTTTTGATGGTTTTTTACTCCTCTCAACAGCCCAAACAAGTTTCTAAAAGGATGAGTTTGCAACTACTTTACTTTTGGAGAAAATTCAAAACATTCATTATTCAATAGGGCCCAAACTATCAAAAACCAGCGGTTTCAATGAACACACATTTCTTGGTAGAATCATGCAGGACTGAAATTTTTGATGTTTTTCTACTCCTCTCATGAGCCCAAACAAGTCTCTAAAAGCATGAGTTTGCAACTACTTTACTTTTGGAGAAAATTCAAAACATTCATTATTCAATAGAGCCCAATAGCAAAAATCAGGTTTTGAATGAAGAATCACATTTCTTGGTAGAATCATGCAGGATTGAAATTTTTGATGGTTTTTTACTCCTCTCAACAGCCCAAACAAGTTTCTAAAAGGATGAGTTTGCAACTACTTTACTTTTGGAGAAAATTCAAAACATTCATTATTCAATAGGGCCCAAACTATCAAAAACCAGCGGTTTCAACGAACACACATTTCTTGGTAGAATCATGCAGGACTGAAATTTTTGATGTTTTTCTACTCCTCTCATGAGCCCAAACAAGTCTCTAAAAGCATGAGTTTGCAACTACTTTACTTTTGGAGAAAATTCAAAACATTCATTATTCAATAGAGCCCAATAGCAAAAATCAGGTTTTGAATGAAGAATCACATTTCTTGGTAGAATCATGCAGGATTGAAATTTTTGATGGTTTTTTACTCCTCTCAACAGCCCAAACAAGTTTCTAAAAGGATGAGTTTGCAACTGCTTTACTTTTGGAGAAAATTCAAAACATTCATTATTTAATAGGGCCCAAACTATCAAAAACCAGCGGTTTGAATGAACACACATTTCTTGGTAGAATCATGCAGGACTGAAATTTTTGATGTTTTTCTACTCCTCTCATGAGCCCAAACAAGTCTCTAAAAGCATGAGTTTGCAACTACTGTACTTTTGGAGAAAATTCAAAACATTCATTATTCAATAGAGCCCAATAGCAAAACCCAGCGTTTTGAAAGAAGAATCACATTTCTTGGTAGAATCATGCAGGATTGAAATTTTTGATGGTTTTTTACTCCTCTCAACAGCCCAAACAAGTTTCTAAAAGGATGAGTTTGCAACTACTTTACTTTTGGAGAAAATTCAAAACATTCATTATTCAATAGGGCCCAAACTATCAAAAACCAGCGGTTTGAATGAACACACATTTCTTGGTAAAATCATGCAGGACTGAAATTTTTGATGTTTTTCTACTCCTCTCATGAGCCCAAACAAGTCTCTAAAAGCATGAGTTTGCAACTACTTTACTTTTGGAGAAAATTCAAAACATTCATTATTCAATAGGGCCCAAAATATCAAAAACCAGCGGTTTGAATAAACACACATTTCTTGGTAGAATCGTGCAGGACTGAAATTTTTGATGTTTTTCTACTCCTCTCAACAGCCCAAACAAGTTTCTAAAAGGATGAGTTTGCAACTACTTTACTTTTGGAGAAAATTCAAAACATTCATTACTCAATAGGGCCCAAACTATCAAAAACCAGCGGTTTGAATGAACACACATTTCTTGGTAGAATCATGCAGAACTGAAATTTTTGATGTTTTTCTACTCCTCTCATGAGCCCAAACAAGTCTCTAAAAGCATGAGTTTGCAACTACTTTACTTTTGGAGAAAATTCAAAACATTCATTATTCAATAGAGCCCAATAGCAAAAACCAGCGTTTTGAATGAAGAATCACATTTCTTGATAGAATCATGCAGGATTGAAATTTTTGATGGTTTTTTACTCCTCTCAACAGCCCAAACAAGTTTCTAAAAGGATGAGTTTGCAACTACTTTACTTTTGGAGAAAATTCAAAACATTCATTATTCAATAGGGCCCAAACTATCAAAAACCAGCGGTTTCAATGAACACACATTTCTTGGTAGAATCATGCAGGACTGAAATTTTTGATGTTTTTCTACTCCTCTCATGAGCCCAAACAAGTCTCTAAAAGCATGAGTTTGCAACTACTTTACTTTTGGAGAAAATTCAAAACATTCATTATTCAATAGAGCCCAATAGCAAAAATCAGGTTTTGAATGAAGAATCACATTTCTTGGTAGAATCATGCAGGATTGAAATTTTTGATGGTTTTTTACTCCTCTCAGCAGCCCAAACAAGTTTCTAAAAGGATGAGTTTGCAACTACTTTACTTTTGGAGAAAATTCAAAACATTCATTATTCAATAGGGCCCAAAATATCAAAAACCAGCGGTTTGAATGAACACACATTTCTTGGTAGAATCGTGCAGGACTGAAATTTTTGATGTTTTTCTACTCCTCTCATGAGCCCAAACAAGTCTCTAAAAGGATGAGTTTGCAACTACTTTACTTTTGGAGAAAATTCAAAACAATCATTGTTCAATAGAGCCCAATAGCAAAAACCAGCGTTTTGAATGAAGAATCACATTTCTTGGTAGAATCATGCAGGATTGAAATTTTTGATGGTTTTTTACTCCTCTCAACAGCCCAAACAAGTTTCTAAAAGGATGAGTTTGCAACTACTTTACTTTTGGAGAAAATTCAAAACATTCATTATTCAATAGGGCCCAAACTATCAAAAACCAGCGGTTTCAATGAACACACATTTCTTGGTAGAATCATGCAGGACTGAAATTTTTGATGTTTTTCTACTCCTCTCATGAGCCCAAACAAGTCTCTAAAAGCATGAGTTTGCAACTACTTTACTTTTGGAGAAAATTCAAAACATTCATTATTCAATAGAGCCCAATAGCAAAAATCAGGTTTTGAATGAAGAATCACATTTCTTGGTAGAATCATGCAGGATTGAAATTTTTGATGGTTTTTTACTCCTCTCAACAGCCCAAACAAGTTTCTAAAAGGATGAGTTTGCAACTACTTTACTTTTGGAGAAAATTCAAAACATTCATTATTCAATAGGGCCCAAAATATCAAAAACCAGCGGTTTGAATGAACACACATTTCTTGGTAGAATCGTGCAGGACTGAAATTTTTGATGTTTTTCTACTCCTCTCATGAGCCCAAACAAGTCTCTAAAAGGATGAGTTTGCAACTACTTTACTTTTGGAGAAAATTCAAAACATTCATTATTCAATAGAGCCCAATAGCAAAAACCAGCGTTTTGAATGAAGAATCACATTTCTTGGTAGAATCATGCAGGATTGAAATTTTTGATGGTTTTTTACTCCTCTCAACAGCCCAAACAAGTTTCTAAAAGGATGAGTTTGCAACTACTTTACTTTTGGAGAAAATTCAAAACATTAATTATTCAATAGGGCCCAAACTATCAAAAACCAGCGGTTTGAATGAACACACATTTCTTGGTAGAATCATGCAGGACTGAAATTTTTGATGTTTTTCTACTCCTCTCATGAGCCCAAACAAGTCTCTAAAAGCATGAGCTTGCAACTACTTTACTTTTGGATAAAATTCAAAACATTCATTACTCAAAAGAGCCCAATAGCAAAAACCAGTGTTTTGAATGAAGAATCACATTTCTTGGTAGAATCATGCAGGATTGAAATTTTTGATGGTTTTTTACTCCTCTCAACAGCCCAAACAAGTCTCTAAAAGCATGAGTTTGCAACTACTTTACTTTTGGAGAAAATTCAAAACATTCATTATTCAATAGAGCCCAATAGCAAAAATCAGGTTTTGAATGAAGAATCACATTTCTTGGTAGAATCATGCAGGATTGAAATTTTTGATGGTTTTTTACTCCTCTCAACAGCCCAAACAAGTTTCTAAAAGGATGAGTTTGCAACTACTTTACTTTTGGAGAAAATTCAAAGCATTCATTATTCAATAGGGCCCAAACTATCAAAAACCAGCGGTTTGAATGAACACACATTTCTTGGTAGAATCGTGCAGGACTGAAATTTTTGATGTTTTTCTACTCCTCTCATGAGCCCAAACAAGTCTCTAAAAGGATGAGTTTGCAACTACTTTACTTTTGGAGAAAATTCAAAACATTCATTATTCAATAGAGCCCAATAGCAAAAACCAGCGTTTTGAATGAAGAATCACATTTCTTGGTAGAATCATGCAGGATTGAAATTTTTGATGGTTTTTTACTCCTCTCAACAGCCCAAACAAGTTTCTAAAAGGATGAGTTTGCAACTACTTTACTTTTGGAGAAAATTCAAAACATTCATTATTCAATAGGGCCCAAACTAAAACATTCATTATTCAATAGGGCCCAAACTATCAAAAACCAGCGGTTTGAATGAACACACATTTCTTGGTAGAATCATGCAGGACTGAAATTTTTGATGTTTTTCTACTCCTCTCATGAGCCCAAACAAGTCTCTAAAAGCATGAGTTTGCAACTACTTTACTTTTGGAGAAAATTCAAAACATTCATTATTCAATAGAGCCCAATAGCAAAAATCAGGTTTTGAATGAAGAATCACATTTCTTGGTAGAATCATGCAGGATTGAAATTTTTGATGGTTTTTTACTCCTCTCAACAGCCCAAACAAGTTTCTAAAAGGATGAGTTTGCAACTACTTTACTTTTGGAGAAAATTCAAAACATTCATTATTCAATAGGGCCCAAACTATCAAAAACCAGCGGTTTCAATGAACACACATTTCTTGGTAGAATCATGCAGGACTGAAATTGTTGATGTTTTTCTACACCTCTCATGAGCCCAAACAAGTCTCTAAAAGCATGAGTTTGCAACTACTTTACTTTTGGAGAAAATTCAAAACATTCATTATTCAATAGAGCTCAATAGCAAAAATCAGGTTTTGAATGAAGAATCACATTTCTTGGTAAAATCATGCAGGATTGAAATTTTTGATGGTTTTTTACTCCTCTCAACAGCCCAAACAAGTTTCTTAAAGGATGAGTTTGCAACTACTTTACTTTTGGAGAAAATTCAAAACATTCATTATTCAATAGGGCCCAAACTATCAAAAACCAGCGGTTTCAATGAACACACATTTCTTGGTAGAATCATGCAGGACTGAAATTTTTGATGTTTTTCTACTCCTCTCATGAGCCCAAACAAGTCTCTAAAAGCATGAGTTTGCAACTACTTTACTTTTGGAGAAAATTCAAAACATTCATTATTCAATAGAGCCCAATAGCAAAAATCAGGTTTTGAATGAAGAATCACATTTCTTGGTAGAATCATGCAGGATTGAAATTTTTGATGGTTTTTTACTCCTCTCAACAGCCCAAACAAGTTTCTAAAAGGATGAGTTTGCAACTACTTTACTTTTGGAGAAAATTCAAAACATTCATTATTCAATAGGGCCCAAACTATCAAAAACCAGCGGTTTCAATGAACACACATTTCTTGGTAGAATCATGCAGGACTGAAATTTTTGATGTTTTTCTACTCCTCTCATGAGCCCAAACAAGTCTCTAAAAGCATGAGTTTGCAACTACTTTACTTTTGGAGAAAATTCAAAACATTCATTATTCAATAGAGCTCAATAGCAAAAATCAGGTTTTGAATGAAGAATCACATTTCTTGGTAGAATCATGCAGGATTGAAATTTTTGATGGTTTTTTACTCCTCTCAACAGCCCAAACAAGTTTCTAAAAGGATGAGTTTGCAACTACTTTACTTTTGGAGAAAATTCAAAACATTCATTATTCAATAGGGCCCAAACTATCAAAAACCAGCGGTTTCAATGAACACACATTTCTTGGGAGAATCATGAAGGACTGAAATTTTTGATGTTTTTCTACTCCTCTCATGAGCCCAAACAAGTCTCTAAAAGCATGAGTTTGCAACTACTTTACTTTTGGAGAAAATTCAAAACATTCATTATTCAATAGAGCCCAATAGCAAAAATCAGGTTTTGAATGAAGAATCACATTTCTTGGTAGAATCATGCAGGATTGAAATTTTTGATGGTTTTTTACTCCTCTCAACAGCCCAAACAAGTTTCTAAAAGGATGAGTTTGCAACTACTTTACTTTTGGAGAAAATTCAAAACATTCATTATTCAATAGAGCCCAATAGCAAAAACCAGCGTTTTGAATGAAGAATCACATTTCTTGGTAGAATCATGCAGGATTGAAATTTTTGATGGTTTTTTACTCCTCTCAACAGCCCAAACAAGTTTCTAAAAGTATGAATTTGCAACTACTTTACTTTTGGAGAAAATTCAAAACATTCATTATTCAATAGGGCCCAAACTATCAAAAACCAGCGGTTTGAATGAACACACATTTCTTGGTAGAATCATGCAGGACTGAAATTTTAGATGTTTTTCTACTCCTCTCATGAGCCCAAACAAGTCTCTAAAAGCATGAGTTTGCAACTACTTTACTTTTGTAGAAAAATCAAAACATTCATTACTCAAAAGAGCCCAATAGCAAAAACCAGCGTTTTGAATGAAGAATCACATTTCTTGGTAGAATCATGCAGGATTGAAATTTTTGATGGTTTTTTACTCCTCTCAACAGCCCAAACAAGTTTCTAAAAGGATGAGTTTGCAACTACTTTACTTTTGGAGAAAATTCAAAACATTCATTATTCAGTAGGGTACAAACTATCAAAAACCAGCGGTTTCAATAAACACACATTTCTTGGTAGAATCATGCAGGATTGAAATTTTTGATGTTTTTCTACTCCTCTCATAAGCCCAAACAAGTCTCTAAAAGCATGAGTTTGCAACTACTTTACTTTTGGAGAAAATTCAAAACATTCATTATTCAATAGAGCCCAATAGCAAAAATCAGGTTTTGAATGAAGAATCACATTTCTTGGTAGAATCATGCAGGATTGAAATTTTTGATGGTTTTTTACTCCTATCAACAGCCCAAACAAGTTTCTAAAAGGATGAGTTTGCAACTACTTTACTTTTGGAGAAAATTCAAAACATTCATTATTCAATAGGGCCCAAACTATCAAAAACCAGCGGTTTGAATGAACACACATTTCTTGGTAGAATCGTGCAGGACTGAAATTTTTGATGTTTTTCTACTCCTCTCATGAGCCCAAACAAGTCTCTAAAAGGATGAGTTTGCAACTACTTTACTTTTGGAGAAAATTCAAAACATTCATTATTCAATAGAGCCCAATAGCAAAAACCAGCGTTTTGAATGAAGAATCACATTTCTTGGTAGAATCATGCAGGATTGAAATTTTTGATGGTTTTTTACTCCTCTCAACAGCCCAAACAAGTCTCTAAAAGCATGAGTTTGCAACTACTTTACTTTTGGAGAAAATTCAAAACATTCATTATTCAATAGAGCCCAATAGCAAAAATCAGGTTTTGAATGAAGAATCACATTTCTTGGTAGAATCATGCAGGATTGAAATTTTTGATGGTTTTTTACTCCTCTCAACAGCCCAAACAAGTTTCTAAAAGGATGAGTTTGCAACTACTTTACTTTTGGAGAAAATTCAAAGCATTCATTATTCAATAGGGCCCAAACTATCAAAAACCAGCGGTTTGAATGAACACACATTTCTTGGTAGAATCGTGCAGGACTGAAATTTTTGATGTTTTTCTACTCCTCTCATGAGCCCAAACAAGTCTCTAAAAGGATGAGTTTGCAACTACTTTACTTTTGGAGAAAATTCAAAACATTCATTATTCAATAGAGCCCAATAGCAAAAACCAGCGTTTTGAATGAAGAATCACATTTCTTGGTAGAATCATGCAGGATTGAAATTTTTGATGGTTTTTTACTCCTCTCAACAGCCCAAACAAGTTTCTAAAAGGATGAGTTTGCAACTACTTTACTTTTGGAGAAAATTCAAAACATTCATTATTCAATAGGGCCCAAACTAAAACATTCATTATTCAATAGGGCCCAAACTATCAAAAACCAGCGGTTTGAATGAACACACATTTCTTGGTAGAATCATGCAGGACTGAAATTTTTGATGTTTTTCTACTCCTCTCATGAGCCCAAACAAGTCTCTAAAAGCATGAGTTTGCAACTACTTTACTTTTGGAGAAAATTCAAAACATTCATTATTCAATAGAGCCCAATAGCAAAAATCAGGTTTTGAATGAAGAATCACATTTCTTGGTAGAATCATGCAGGATTGAAATTTTTGATGGTTTTTTACTCCTCTCAACAGCCCAAACAAGTTTCTAAAAGGATGAGTTTGCAACTACTTTACTTTTGGAGAAAATTCAAAACATTCATTATTCAATAGGGCCCAAACTATCAAAAACCAGCGGTTTCAATGAACACACATTTCTTGGTAGAATCATGCAGGACTGAAATTGTTGATGTTTTTCTACACCTCTCATGAGCCCAAACAAGTCTCTAAAAGCATGAGTTTGCAACTACTTTACTTTTGGAGAAAATTCAAAACATTCATTATTCAATAGAGCTCAATAGCAAAAATCAGGTTTTGAATGAAGAATCACATTTCTTGGTAAAATCATGCAGGATTGAAATTTTTGATGGTTTTTTACTCCTCTCAACAGCCCAAACAAGTTTCTTAAAGGATGAGTTTGCAACTACTTTACTTTTGGAGAAAATTCAAAACATTCATTATTCAATAGGGCCCAAACTATCAAAAACCAGCGGTTTCAATGAACACACATTTCTTGGTAGAATCATGCAGGACTGAAATTTTTGATGTTTTTCTACTCCTCTCATGAGCCCAAACAAGTCTCTAAAAGCATGAGTTTGCAACTACTTTACTTTTGGAGAAAATTCAAAACATTCATTATTCAATAGAGCCCAATAGCAAAAATCAGGTTTTGAATGAAGAATCACATTTCTTGGTAGAATCATGCAGGATTGAAATTTTTGATGGTTTTTTACTCCTCTCAACAGCCCAAACAAGTTTCTAAAAGGATGAGTTTGCAACTACTTTACTTTTGGAGAAAATTCAAAACATTCATTATTCAATAGGGCCCAAACTATCAAAAACCAGCGGTTTCAATGAACACACATTTCTTGGTAGAATCATGCAGGACTGAAATTTTTGATGTTTTTCTACTCCTCTCATGAGCCCAAACAAGTCTCTAAAAGCATGAGTTTGCAACTACTTTACTTTTGGAGAAAATTCAAAACATTCATTATTCAATAGAGCTCAATAGCAAAAATCAGGTTTTGAATGAAGAATCACATTTCTTGGTAGAATCATGCAGGATTGAAATTTTTGATGGTTTTTTACTCCTCTCAACAGCCCAAACAAGTTTCTAAAAGGATGAGTTTGCAACTACTTTACTTTTGGAGAAAATTCAAAACATTCATTATTCAATAGGGCCCAAACTATCAAAAACCAGCGGTTTCAATGAACACACATTTCTTGGGAGAATCATGAAGGACTGAAATTTTTGATGTTTTTCTACTCCTCTCATGAGCCCAAACAAGTCTCTAAAAGCATGAGTTTGCAACTACTTTACTTTTGGAGAAAATTCAAAACATTCATTATTCAATAGAGCCCAATAGCAAAAATCAGGTTTTGAATGAAGAATCACATTTCTTGGTAGAATCATGCAGGATTGAAATTTTTGATGGTTTTTTACTCCTCTCAACAGCCCAAACAAGTTTCTAAAAGGATGAGTTTGCAACTACTTTACTTTTGGAGAAAATTCAAAACATTCATTATTCAATAGAGCCCAATAGCAAAAACCAGCGTTTTGAATGAAGAATCACATTTCTTGGTAGAATCATGCAGGATTGAAATTTTTGATGGTTTTTTACTCCTCTCAACAGCCCAAACAAGTTTCTAAAAGTATGAATTTGCAACTACTTTACTTTTGGAGAAAATTCAAAACATTCATTATTCAATAGGGCCCAAACTATCAAAAACCAGCGGTTTGAATGAACACACATTTCTTGGTAGAATCATGCAGGACTGAAATTTTAGATGTTTTTCTACTCCTCTCATAAGCCCAAACAAGTCTCTAAAAGCATGAGTTTGCAACTACTTTACTTTTGGAGAAAATTCAAAACATTCATTATTCAATAGAGCCCAATAGCAAAAATCAGGTTTTGAATGAAGAATCACATTTCTTGGTAGAATCATGCAGGATTGAAATTTTTGATGGTTTTTTACTCCTATCAACAGCCCAAACAAGTTTCTAAAAGGATGAGTTTGCAACTACTTTACTTTTGGAGAAAATTCAAAACATTCATTATTCAATAGGGCCCAAACTATCAAAAACCAGCGGTTTGAATGAACACACATTTCTTGGTAGAATCATGCAGGACTGAAATTTTTGATGTTTTTCTACTCCTCTCATGAGCCCAAACAAGTCTCTAAAATTATGAGTTTGCAACTACTTTACTTTTGGAGAAAATTCAAAACATTCATTATTCAATAGAGCCCAATAGCAAAAACCAGCGTTTTGAATGAAGAATCACATTTCTTGGTAGAATCATGCAGGATTGAAATTTTTGATGGTTTTTTACTCCTCTCAACAGCCCAAACAAGTTTCTAAAAGGATGAGTTTGCAACTACTTTACTTTTGGAGAAAATTCAAAACATTCATTATTCAATAGGGCCCAAACTATCAAAAACCAGCGGTTTGAATGAACACACATTTCTTGGTAAAATCATGCAGGACTGAAATTTTTGATGTTTTTCTACTCCTCTCAGGAGCCCAAACAAGTCTCTAAAAGCATGAGTTTGCAACTACTTTACTTTTGGAGAAAATTCAAAACATTCATTATTCAATAGAACCCAATAGCAAAAATCAGGTTTTGAATGAAGAATCACATTTCTTGGTAGAATCATGCAGGATTGAAATTTTTGATGGTTTTT
This sequence comes from Dendrobates tinctorius, assembly GCF_039654945.1. Lineage (NCBI taxonomy): Eukaryota > Metazoa > Chordata > Amphibia > Anura > Dendrobatidae > Dendrobates > Dendrobates tinctorius. The sequence continues at coordinate 1,828,628 of NW_027361776.1, read as the reverse complement.
TACTCCTCTCAACAGCCCAAACAAGTTTCTAAAAGGATGAGTTTGCAACTGCTTTACTTTTGGAGAAAATTCAAAACATTCATTATTGAATAGGGCCCAAACTATCAAAAACCAGCGGTTTGAATGAACACACATTTCTTGGTAGAATCATTCAGGACTGAAATTTTTGATGTTTTTCTACTCCTCTCATGAGCCCAAACAAGTCTCTAAAAGCATGAGTTTGCAACTACTTTACTTTTGGAGAAAATTCAAAACATTCATTATTCAATAGAACCCAATAGCAAAAATCAGGTTTTGAATGAAGAATCACATTTCTTGGTAGAATCATGCAGGATTGAAATTTTTGATGGTTTTTTACTCCTCTCAACAGCCCAAACAAGTTTCTAAAAGGATGAGTTTGCAACTACTTTACTTTTGGAGAAAATTCAAAACATTCATTATTCAATAGGGCCCAAAATATCAAAAACCAGCGGTTTGAATGAACACACATTTCTTGGTAGAATCGTGCAGGACTGAAATTTTTGATGTTTTTCTACTCCTCTCATGAGCCCAAACAAGTCTCTAAAAGGATGAGTTTGCAACTACTTTACTTTTGGAGAAAATTCAAAACATTCATTATTCAATAGAGCCCAATAGCAAAAACCAGCGTTTTGAATGAAGAATCACATTTCTTGGTAGAATCATGCAGGATTGAAATTTTTGATGGTTTTTTACTCCTCTCAACAGCCCAAACAAGTTTCTAAAAGGATGAGTTTGCAACTACTTTACTTTTGGAGAAAATTCAAAACATTCATTATTCAATAGGGCCCAAACTATCAAAAACCAGCGGTTTGAATGAACACACATTTCTTGGTAAAATCATGCAGGACTGAAATTTTTGATGTTTTTCTACTTCTCTCATGAGCCCAAACAAGTCTCTAAAAGCATGAGTTTGCAACTACTTTACTTTTGGAGAAAATTCAAAACATTCATTATTCAATAGAACCCAATAGCAAAAATCAGGTTTTGAATGAAGAATCACATTTCTTGGTAGAATCATGCAGGATTGAAATTTTTGATGGTTTTTTACTCCTATCAACAGCCCAAACAAGTTTCTAAAAGGATGAGTTTGCAACTACTTTACTTTTGGAGAAAATTCAAAACATTCATTATTCAATAGGGCCCAAACTATCAAAAACCAGCGGTTTGAATGAACACACATTTCTTGGTAGAATCATGCAGGACTGAAATTTTTGATGTTTTTCTACTCCTCTCATGAGCCCAAACAAGTCTCTAAAAGGATGAGTTTGCAACTACTTTACTTTTGGAGAAAATTCAAAACATTCATTATTCAATAGAGCCCAATAGCAAAAACCAGCGTTTTGATTGAAGAATCACATTTCTTGGTAGAATCATGCAGGATTGAAATTTTTGATGGTTTTTTACTCCTCTCAACAGCCCAAACAAGTTTCTAAAAGGATGAGTTTGCAACTACTTTACTTTTGGAGAAAATTCAAAACATTCATTATTCAATAGGGCCCAAACTATCAAAAACCAGCGGTTTGAATGAACACACATTTCTTGGTAAAATCATGCAGGACTGAAATTTTTGATGTTTTTCTACTCCTCTCAGGAGCCCAAACAAGTCTCTAAAAGCATGAGTTTGCAACTACTTTACTTTTGGAGAAAATTCAAAACATTCATTATTCAATAGAACCCAATAGCAAAAATCAGGTTTTGAATGAAGAATCACATTTCTTGGTAGAATCATGCAGGATTGAAATTTTTGATGGTTTTTTACTCCTCTCAACAGCCCAAACAAGTTTCTAAAAGGATGAGTTTGCAACTGCTTTACTTTTGGAGAAAATTCAAAACATTCATTATTGAATAGGGCCCAAACTATCAAAAACCAGCGGTTTGAATGAACACACATTTCTTGGTAGAATCATGCAGGACTGAAATTTTTGATGTTTTTCTACTCCTCTCATGAGCCCAAACAAGTCTCTAAAAGCATGAGTTTGCAACTACTTTACTTTTGGAGAAAATTCAAAACATTCATTATTCAATAGAACCAAATAGCAAAAATCAGGTTTTGAATGAAGAATCACATTTCTTGGTAGAATCATGCAGGATTGAAATTTTTGATGGTTTTTTACTCCTCTCAACAGCCCAAACAAGTTTCTAAAAGGATGAGTTTGCAACTGCTTTACTTTTGGAGAAAATTCAAAACATTCATTATTGAATAGGGCCCAAACTATCAAAAACCAGCGGTTTGAATGAACACACATTTCTTGGTAGAATCATGCAGGACTGAAATTTTTGATGTTTTTCTACTCCTCTCATGAGCCCAAACAAGTCTCTAAAAGCATGAGTTTGCAACTACTTTACTTTTGGAGAAAATTCAAAACATTCATTATTCAATAGAACCCAATAGCAAAAATCAGGTTTTGAATGAAGAATCACATTTCTTGGTAGAATCATGCAGGATTGAAATTTTTGATGGTTTTTTACTCCTCTCAACAGCCCAAACAAGTTTCTAAAAGGATGAGTTTGCAACTACTTTACTTTTGGAGAAAATTCAAAACATTCATTATTCAATAGGGCCCAAAATATCAAAAAACAGCGATTTGAATGAACACACATTTCTTGGTAGAATCGTGCAGGACTGAAATTTTTGATGTTTTTCTACTCCTCTCATGAGCGCAAACAAATCTCTAAAAGGATGAGTTTGCAACTACTTTACTTTTGGAGAAAATTCAAAACATTCATTATTCATTAGAGCCCAATAGCAAAAACCAGCGTTTTGAATGAAGAATCACATTTCATGGTAGAATCATGCAGGTTTGAAATTTTTGATGGTTTTTTACTCCTCTCAACAGCCCAAACAAGTTTCTAAAAGGATGAGTTTGCAACTACTTTACTTTTGGAGAAAATTCAAAACATTCATTATTCAATAGGGCCCAAACTATCATAAAACAGCGGTTTCAATGAACACACATTTCTTGGTAGAATCATGCAGGACTGAAATTTTTGATGTTTTTCTACTCCTCTCATGAGCCCAAACAAGTCTCTAAAAGCATGAGTTTGCAACTACTTTACTTTTGGAGAAAATTCAAAACATTCATTATTCAATAGAGCCCAATAGCAAAAATCAGGTTTTGAATGAAGAATCACATTTCTTGGTAGAATCATGCAGGATTGAAATTTTTGATGGTTTTTTACTCCTCTCAACAGCCCAAACAAGTTTCTAAAAGGATGAGTTTGCAACTACTTTACTTTTGGAGAAAATTCAAAACATTCATTATTCAATAGGGCCCAAACTATCAAAAACCAGCGGTTTGAATGAACACACATTTCTTGGTAGAATCGTGCAGGACTGAAATTTTTGATGTTTTTCTACTCCTCTCATGAGCCCAAACAAGTCTCTAAAAGGATGAGTTTGCAACTACTTTACTTTTGGAGAAAATTCAAAACATTCATTATTCAATAGAGCCCAATAGCAAAAACCAGCGTTTTGAATGAAGAATCACATTTCTTGGTAGAATCATGCAGGATTGAAATTTTTGATGGTTTTTTACTCCTCTCAACAGCCCAAACAAGTCTCTAAAAGCATGAGTTTGCAACTACTTTACTTTTGGAGAAAATTCAAAACATTCATTATTCAATAGAGCCCAATAGCAAAAATCAGGTTTTGAATGAAGAATCACATTTCTTGGTAGAATCATGCAGGATTGAAATTTTTGATGGTTTTTTACTCCTCTCAACAGCCCAAACAAGTTTCTAAAAGGATGAGTTTGCAACTACTTTACTTTTGGAGAAAATTCAAAGCATTCATTATTCAATAGGGCCCAAACTATCAAAAACCAGCGGTTTGAATGAACACACATTTCTTGGTAGAATCGTGCAGGACTGAAATTTTTGATGTTTTTCTACTCCTCTCATGAGCCCAAACAAGTCTCTAAAAGGATGAGTTTGCAACTACTTTACTTTTGGAGAAAATTCAAAACATTCATTATTCAATAGAGCCCAATAGCAAAAACCAGCGTTTTGAATGAAGAATCACATTTCTTGGTAGAATCATGCAGGATTGAAATTTTTGATGGTTTTTTACTCCTCTCAACAGCCCAAACAAGTTTCTAAAAGGATGAGTTTGCAACTACTTTACTTTTGGAGAAAATTCAAAACATTCATTATTCAATAGGGCCCAAACTAAAACATTCATTATTCAATAGGGCCCAAACTATCAAAAACCAGCGGTTTGAATGAACACACATTTCTTGGTAGAATCATGCAGGACTGAAATTTTTGATGTTTTTCTACTCCTCTCATGAGCCCAAACAAGTCTCTAAAAGCATGAGTTTGCAACTACTTTACTTTTGGAGAAAATTCAAAACATTCATTATTCAATAGAGCCCAATAGCAAAAATCAGGTTTTGAATGAAGAATCACATTTCTTGGTAGAATCATGCAGGATTGAAATTTTTGATGGTTTTTTACTCCTCTCAACAGCCCAAACAAGTTTCTAAAAGGATGAGTTTGCAACTACTTTACTTTTGGAGAAAATTCAAAACATTCATTATTCAATAGGGCCCAAACTATCAAAAACCAGCGGTTTCAATGAACACACATTTCTTGGTAGAATCATGCAGGACTGAAATTGTTGATGTTTTTCTACACCTCTCATGAGCCCAAACAAGTCTCTAAAAGCATGAGTTTGCAACTACTTTACTTTTGGAGAAAATTCAAAACATTCATTATTCAATAGAGCTCAATAGCAAAAATCAGGTTTTGAATGAAGAATCACATTTCTTGGTAAAATCATGCAGGATTGAAATTTTTGATGGTTTTTTACTCCTCTCAACAGCCCAAACAAGTTTCTTAAAGGATGAGTTTGCAACTACTTTACTTTTGGAGAAAATTCAAAACATTCATTATTCAATAGGGCCCAAACTATCAAAAACCAGCGGTTTCAATGAACACACATTTCTTGGTAGAATCATGCAGGACTGAAATTTTTGATGTTTTTCTACTCCTCTCATGAGCCCAAACAAGTCTCTAAAAGCATGAGTTTGCAACTACTTTACTTTTGGAGAAAATTCAAAACATTCATTATTCAATAGAGCCCAATAGCAAAAATCAGGTTTTGAATGAAGAATCACATTTCTTGGTAGAATCATGCAGGATTGAAATTTTTGATGGTTTTTTACTCCTCTCAACAGCCCAAACAAGTTTCTAAAAGGATGAGTTTGCAACTACTTTACTTTTGGAGAAAATTCAAAACATTCATTATTCAATAGGGCCCAAACTATCAAAAACCAGCGGTTTCAATGAACACACATTTCTTGGTAGAATCATGCAGGACTGAAATTTTTGATGTTTTTCTACTCCTCTCATGAGCCCAAACAAGTCTCTAAAAGCATGAGTTTGCAACTACTTTACTTTTGGAGAAAATTCAAAACATTCATTATTCAATAGAGCTCAATAGCAAAAATCAGGTTTTGAATGAAGAATCACATTTCTTGGTAGAATCATGCAGGATTGAAATTTTTGATGGTTTTTTACTCCTCTCAACAGCCCAAACAAGTTTCTAAAAGGATGAGTTTGCAACTACTTTACTTTTGGAGAAAATTCAAAACATTCATTATTCAATAGGGCCCAAACTATCAAAAACCAGCGGTTTCAATGAACACACATTTCTTGGGAGAATCATGAAGGACTGAAATTTTTGATGTTTTTCTACTCCTCTCATGAGCCCAAACAAGTCTCTAAAAGCATGAGTTTGCAACTACTTTACTTTTGGAGAAAATTCAAAACATTCATTATTCAATAGAGCCCAATAGCAAAAATCAGGTTTTGAATGAAGAATCACATTTCTTGGTAGAATCATGCAGGATTGAAATTTTTGATGGTTTTTTACTCCTCTCAACAGCCCAAACAAGTTTCTAAAAGGATGAGTTTGCAACTACTTTACTTTTGGAGAAAATTCAAAACATTCATTATTCAATAGAGCCCAATAGCAAAAACCAGCGTTTTGAATGAAGAATCACATTTCTTGGTAGAATCATGCAGGATTGAAATTTTTGATGGTTTTTTACTCCTCTCAACAGCCCAAACAAGTTTCTAAAAGTATGAATTTGCAACTACTTTACTTTTGGAGAAAATTCAAAACATTCATTATTCAATAGGGCCCAAACTATCAAAAACCAGCGGTTTGAATGAACACACATTTCTTGGTAGAATCATGCAGGACTGAAATTTTAGATGTTTTTCTACTCCTCTCATGAGCCCAAACAAGTCTCTAAAAGCATGAGTTTGCAACTACTTTACTTTTGTAGAAAAATCAAAACATTCATTACTCAAAAGAGCCCAATAGCAAAAACCAGCGTTTTGAATGAAGAATCACATTTCTTGGTAGAATCATGCAGGATTGAAATTTTTGATGGTTTTTTACTCCTCTCAACAGCCCAAACAAGTTTCTAAAAGGATGAGTTTGCAACTACTTTACTTTTGGAGAAAATTCAAAACATTCATTATTCAGTAGGGTACAAACTATCAAAAACCAGCGGTTTCAATAAACACACATTTCTTGGTAGAATCATGCAGGATTGAAATTTTTGATGTTTTTCTACTCCTCTCATAAGCCCAAACAAGTCTCTAAAAGCATGAGTTTGCAACTACTTTACTTTTGGAGAAAATTCAAAACATTCATTATTCAATAGAGCCCAATAGCAAAAATCAGGTTTTGAATGAAGAATCACATTTCTTGGTAGAATCATGCAGGATTGAAATTTTTGATGGTTTTTTACTCCTATCAACAGCCCAAACAAGTTTCTAAAAGGATGAGTTTGCAACTACTTTACTTTTGGAGAAAATTCAAAACATTCATTATTCAATAGGGCCCAAACTATCAAAAACCAGCGGTTTGAATGAACACACATTTCTTGGTAGAATCATGCAGGACTGAAATTTTTGATGTTTTTCTACTCCTCTCATGAGCCCAAACAAGTCTCTAAAATTATGAGTTTGCAACTACTTTACTTTTGGAGAAAATTCAAAACATTCATTATTCAATAGAGCCCAATAGCAAAAACCAGCGTTTTGAATGAAGAATCACATTTCTTGGTAGAATCATGCAGGATTGAAATTTTTGATGGTTTTTTACTCCTCTCAACAGCCCAAACAAGTTTCTAAAAGGATGAGTTTGCAACTACTTTACTTTTGGAGAAAATTCAAAACATTCATTATTCAATAGGGCCCAAACTATCAAAAACCAGCGGTTTGAATGAACACACATTTCTTGGTAAAATCATGCAGGACTGAAATTTTTGATGTTTTTCTACTCCTCTCAGGAGCCCAAACAAGTCTCTAAAAGCATGAGTTTGCAACTACTTTACTTTTGGAGAAAATTCAAAACATTCATTATTCAATAGAACCCAATAGCAAAAATCAGGTTTTGAATGAAGAATCACATTTCTTGGTAGAATCATGCAGGATTGAAATTTTTGATGGTTTTTTACTCCTCTCAACAGCCCAAACAAGTTTCTAAAAGGATGAGTTTGCAACTGCTTTACTTTTGGAGAAAATTCAAAACATTCATTATTGAATAGGGCCCAAACTATCAAAAACCAGCGGTTTGAATGAACACACATTTCTTGGTAGAATCATTCAGGACTGAAATTTTTGATGTTTTTCTACTCCTCTCATGAGCCCAAACAAGTCTCTAAAAGCATGAGTTTGCAACTACTTTACTTTTGGAGAAAATTCAAAACATTCATTATTCAATAGAACCCAATAGCAAAAATCAGGTTTTGAATGAAGAATCACATTTCTTGGTAGAATCATGCAGGATTGAAATTTTTGATGGTTTTTTACTCCTCTCAACAGCCCAAACAAGTTTCTAAAAGGATGAGTTTGCAACTACTTTACTTTTGGAGAAAATTCAAAACATTCATTATTCAATAGGGCCCAAAATATCAAAAACCAGCGGTTTGAATGAACACACATTTCTTGGTAGAATCGTGCAGGACTGAAATTTTTGATGTTTTTCTACTCCTCTCATGAGCCCAAACAAGTCTCTAAAAGGATGAGTTTGCAACTACTTTACTTTTGGAGAAAATTCAAAACATTCATTATTCAATAGAGCCCAATAGCAAAAACCAGCGTTTTGAATGAAGAATCACATTTCTTGGTAGAATCATGCAGGATTGAAATTTTTGATGGTTTTTTACTCCTCTCAACAGCCCAAACAAGTTTCTAAAAGGATGAGTTTGCAACTACTTTACTTTTGGAGAAAATTCAAAACATTCATTATTCAATAGGGCCCAAACTATCAAAAACCAGCGGTTTGAATGAACACACATTTCTTGGTAAAATCATGCAGGACTGAAATTTTTGATGTTTTTCTACTTCTCTCATGAGCCCAAACAAGTCTCTAAAAGCATGAGTTTGCAACTACTTTACTTTTGGAGAAAATTCAAAACATTCATTATTCAATAGAACCCAATAGCAAAAATCAGGTTTTGAATGAAGAATCACATTTCTTGGTAGAATCATGCAGGATTGAAATTTTTGATGGTTTTTTACTCCTATCAACAGCCCAAACAAGTTTCTAAAAGGATGAGTTTGCAGCTACTTTACTTTTGGAGAAAATTCAAAACATTCATTATTCAATAGGGCCCAAACTATCAAAAACCAGCGGTTTGAATGAACACACATTTCTTGGTAGAATCATGCAGGACTGAAATTTTTGATGTTTTTCTACTCCTCTCATGAGCCCAAACAAGTCTCTAAAAGGATGAGTTTGCAACTACTTTACTTTTGGAGAAAATTCAAAACATTCATTATTCAATAGAGCCCAATAGCAAAAACCAGCGTTTTGAATGAAGAATCACATTTCTTGGTAGAATCATGCAGGATTGAAATTTTTGATGGTTTTTTACTCCTCTCAACAGCCCAAACAAGTTTCTAAAAGGATGAGTTTGCAACTACTTTACTTTTGGAGAAAATTCAAAACATTCATTATTCAATAGGGCCCAAACTATCAAAAACCAGCGGTTTGAATGAACACACATTTCTTGGTAAAATCATGCAGGACTGAAATTTTTGATGTTTTTCTACTCCTCTCAGGAGCCCAAACAAGTCTCTAAAAGCATGAGTTTGCAACTACTTTACTTTTGGAGAAAATTCAAAACATTCATTATTCAATAGAACCCAATAGCAAAAATCAGGTTTTGAATGAAGAATCACATTTCTTGGTAGAATCATGCAGGATTGAAATTTTTGATGGTTTTTTACTCCTCTCAACAGCCCAAACAAGTTTCTAAAAGGATGAGTTTGCAACTGCTTTACTTTTGGAGAAAATTCAAAACATTCATTATTGAATAGGGCCCAAACTATCAAAAACCAGCGGTTTGAATGAACACACATTTCTTGGTAGAATCATGCAGGACTGAAATTTTTGATGTTTTTCTACTCCTCTCATGAGCCCAAACAAGTCTCTAAAAGCATGAGTTTGCAACTACTTTACTTTTGGAGAAAATTCAAAACATTCATTATTCAATAGAACCCAATAGCAAAAATCAGGTTTTGAATGAAGAATCACATTTCTTGGTAGAATTATGCAGGATTGAAATTTTTGATGGTTTTTTACTCCTCTCAACAGCCCAAACAAGTTTCTAAAAGGATGAGTTTGCAACTACTTTACTTTTGGAGAAAATTCAAAACATTCATTATTCAATAGGGCCCAAAATATCAAAAACCAGCGGTTTGAATGAACACACATTTCTTGGTAGAATCGTGCAGGACTGAAATTTTTGATGTTTTTCTACTCCTCTCATGAGCCCAAACAAGTCTCTAAAAGGATGAGTTTGCAACTACTTTACTTTTGGAGAAAATTCAAAACATTCATTATTCAATAGAGCCCAATAGCAAAAACCAGCGTTTTGAATGAAGAATCACATTTCTTGGTAGAATCATGCAGGATTGAAATTTTTGATGGTTTTTTACTCCTCTCAACAGCCCAAACAAGTTTCTAAAAGGATGAGTTTGCAACTGCTTTACTTTTGGAGAAAATTCAAAACATTCATTATTGAATAGGGCCCAAACTATCAAAAACCAGCGGTTTGAATGAACACACATTTCTTGGTAGAATCATGCAGGACTGAAATTTTTGATGTTTTTCTACTCCTCTCATGAGCCCAAACAAGTCTCTAAAAGCATGAGTTTGCAACTACTTTACTTTTGGAGAAAATTCAAAACATTCATTATTCAATAGAACCCAATAGCAAAAATCAGGTTTTGAATGAAGAATCACATTTCTTGGTAGAATTATGCAGGATGGAAATTTTTGATGGTTTTTTACTCCTCTCAACAGCCCAAACAAGTTTCTAAAAGGATGAGTTTGCAACTACTTTACTTTTGGAGAAAATTCAAAACATTCATTATTCAATAGGGCCCAAAATATCAAAAACCAGCGGTTTGAATGAACACACATTTCTTGGTAGAATCGTGCAGGACTGAAATTTTTGATGTTTTTCTACTCCTCTCATGAGCCCAAACAAGTCTCTAAAAGGATGAGTTTGCAACTACTTTACTTTTGGAGAAAATTCAAAACATTCATTATTCAATAGAGCCCAATAGCAAAAACCAGCGTTTTGAATGAAGAATCACATTTCTTGGTAGAATCATGCAGGATTGAAATTTTTGATGGTTTTTTACTCCTCTCAACAGCCCAAACAAGTTTCTAAAAGGATGAGTTTGCAACTACTTTACTTTTGGAGAAAATTCAAAACATTCATTATTCAATAGGGCCCAAACTATCAAAAACCAGCGGTTTGAATGAACACACATTTCTTGGTAAAATCATGCAGGACTGAAATTTTTGATGTTTTTCTACTCCTCTCATGAGCCCAATCAAGTCTCTAAAAGCATGAGTTTGCAACTACTTTACTTTTGGAGAAAATTCAAAACATTTATTATTCAATAGAACCCAATAGCAAAAATCAGGTTTTGAATGAAGAATCACATTTCTTGGTAGAATCATGCAGGATTGAAATTTTTGATGGTTTTTTACTCCTCTCAACAGCCCAAACAAGTTTCTAAAAGGATGAGTTTGCAACTGCTTTACTTTTGGAGAAAATTCAAAACATTCATTATTGAATAGGGCCCAAACTATCAAAAACCAGCGATTTGAATGAACACACATTTCTTGGTAGAATCATGCAGGACTGAAATTTTTGATGTTTTTCTACTCCTCTCATGATCCCAAACAAGTCTCTAAAAGCATGAGTTTGCAACTACTTTACTTTTGGAGAAAATTCAAAACATTCATTATTCAATAGAACCCAATAGCAAAAATCAGGTTTTGAATGAAGAATCACATTTCTTGGTAGAATCATGCAGGATTGAAATTTTTGATGGTTTTTTACTCCTCTCAACATCCCAAACAAGTTTCTAAAAGGATGAGTTTGCAACTACTTTACTTTTGGAGAAAATTCAAAACATTCATTATTCAATAGGGCCCAAACTATCAAAAACCAGCGGTTTCAATGAACACACATTTCTTGGTAGAATCATGCAGGACTGAAATTTTTGATGTTTTTCTACTCCTCTCATGAGCCCAAACAAGTCTCTAAAAGCATGAGTTTGCAACTACTTTACTTTTGGAGAAAATTCAAAACATTCATTATTCAATAGAGCCCAATAGCAAAAATCAGGTTTTGAATGAAGAATCACATTTCTTGGTAGAATCATGCAGGATTGAAATTTTTGATGGTTTTTTACTCCTCTCAACAGCCCAAACAAGTTTCTAAAAGGATGAGTTTGCAACTACTTTACTTTTGGAGAAAATTCAAAACATTCATTATTCAATAGGGCCCAAACTATCAAAAACCAGCGGTTTCAATGAACACACATTTCTTGGTAGAATCATGCAGGACTGAAATTTTTGATGTTTTTCTACTCCTCTCATGAGCCCAAACAAGTCTCTAAAAGCATGAGTTTGCAACTACTTTACTTTTGGAGAAAATTCAAAACATTCATTATTCAATAGAGCCCAATAGCAAAAATCAGGTTTTGAATGAAGAATCACATTTCTTGGTAGAATCATGCAGGATTGAAATTTTTGATGGTTTTTTACTCCTCTCAACAGCCCAAACAAGTTTCTAAAAGGATGAGTTTGCAACTACTTTACTTTTGGAGAAAATTCAAAACATTCATTATTCAATAGGGCCCAAACTATCAAAAACCAGCGGTTTCAACGAACACACATTTCTTGGTAGAATCATGCAGGACTGAAATTTTTGATGTTTTTCTACTCCTCTCATGAGCCCAAACAAGTCTCTAAAAGCATGAGTTTGCAACTACTTTACTTTTGGAGAAAATTCAAAACATTCATTATTCAATAGAGCCCAATAGCAAAAATCAGGTTTTGAATGAAGAATCACATTTCTTGGTAGAATCATGCAGGATTGAAATTTTTGATGGTTTTTTACTCCTCTCAACAGCCCAAACAAGTTTCTAAAAGGATGAGTTTGCAACTGCTTTACTTTTGGAGAAAATTCAAAACATTCATTATTTAATAGGGCCCAAACTATCAAAAACCAGCGGTTTGAATGAACACACATTTCTTGGTAGAATCATGCAGGACTGAAATTTTTGATGTTTTTCTACTCCTCTCATGAGCCCAAACAAGTCTCTAAAAGCATGAGTTTGCAACTACTGTACTTTTGGAGAAAATTCAAAACATTCATTATTCAATAGAGCCCAATAGCAAAACCCAGCGTTTTGAAAGAAGAATCACATTTCTTGGTAGAATCATGCAGGATTGAAATTTTTGATGGTTTTTTACTCCTCTCAACAGCCCAAACAAGTTTCTAAAAGGATGAGTTTGCAACTACTTTACTTTTGGAGAAAATTCAAAACATTCATTATTCAATAGGGCCCAAACTATCAAAAACCAGCGGTTTGAATGAACACACATTTCTTGGTAAAATCATGCAGGACTGAAATTTTTGATGTTTTTCTACTCCTCTCATGAGCCCAAACAAGTCTCTAAAAGCATGAGTTTGCAACTACTTTACTTTTGGAGAAAATTCAAAACATTCATTATTCAATAGGGCCCAAAATATCAAAAACCAGCGGTTTGAATAAACACACATTTCTTGGTAGAATCGTGCAGGACTGAAATTTTTGATGTTTTTCTACTCCTCTCAACAGCCCAAACAAGTTTCTAAAAGGATGAGTTTGCAACTACTTTACTTTTGGAGAAAATTCAAAACATTCATTACTCAATAGGGCCCAAACTATCAAAAACCAGCGGTTTGAATGAACACACATTTCTTGGTAGAATCATGCAGAACTGAAATTTTTGATGTTTTTCTACTCCTCTCATGAGCCCAAACAAGTCTCTAAAAGCATGAGTTTGCAACTACTTTACTTTTGGAGAAAATTCAAAACATTCATTATTCAATAGAGCCCAATAGCAAAAACCAGCGTTTTGAATGAAGAATCACATTTCTTGATAGAATCATGCAGGATTGAAATTTTTGATGGTTTTTTACTCCTCTCAACAGCCCAAACAAGTTTCTAAAAGGATGAGTTTGCAACTACTTTACTTTTGGAGAAAATTCAAAACATTCATTATTCAATAGGGCCCAAACTATCAAAAACCAGCGGTTTCAATGAACACACATTTCTTGGTAGAATCATGCAGGACTGAAATTTTTGATGTTTTTCTACTCCTCTCATGAGCCCAAACAAGTCTCTAAAAGCATGAGTTTGCAACTACTTTACTTTTGGAGAAAATTCAAAACATTCATTATTCAATAGAGCCCAATAGCAAAAATCAGGTTTTGAATGAAGAATCACATTTCTTGGTAGAATCATGCAGGATTGAAATTTTTGATGGTTTTTTACTCCTCTCAGCAGCCCAAACAAGTTTCTAAAAGGATGAGTTTGCAACTACTTTACTTTTGGAGAAAATTCAAAACATTCATTATTCAATAGGGCCCAAAATATCAAAAACCAGCGGTTTGAATGAACACACATTTCTTGGTAGAATCGTGCAGGACTGAAATTTTTGATGTTTTTCTACTCCTCTCATGAGCCCAAACAAGTCTCTAAAAGGATGAGTTTGCAACTACTTTACTTTTGGAGAAAATTCAAAACAATCATTGTTCAATAGAGCCCAATAGCAAAAACCAGCGTTTTGAATGAAGAATCACATTTCTTGGTAGAATCATGCAGGATTGAAATTTTTGATGGTTTTTTACTCCTCTCAACAGCCCAAACAAGTTTCTAAAAGGATGAGTTTGCAACTACTTTACTTTTGGAGAAAATTCAAAACATTCATTATTCAATAGGGCCCAAACTATCAAAAACCAGCGGTTTCAATGAACACACATTTCTTGGTAGAATCATGCAGGACTGAAATTTTTGATGTTTTTCTACTCCTCTCATGAGCCCAAACAAGTCTCTAAAAGCATGAGTTTGCAACTACTTTACTTTTGGAGAAAATTCAAAACATTCATTATTCAATAGAGCCCAATAGCAAAAATCAGGTTTTGAATGAAGAATCACATTTCTTGGTAGAATCATGCAGGATTGAAATTTTTGATGGTTTTTTACTCCTCTCAACAGCCCAAACAAGTTTCTAAAAGGATGAGTTTGCAACTACTTTACTTTTGGAGAAAATTCAAAACATTCATTATTCAATAGGGCCCAAAATATCAAAAACCAGCGGTTTGAATGAACACACATTTCTTGGTAGAATCGTGCAGGACTGAAATTTTTGATGTTTTTCTACTCCTCTCATGAGCCCAAACAAGTCTCTAAAAGGATGAGTTTGCAACTACTTTACTTTTGGAGAAAATTCAAAACATTCATTATTCAATAGAGCCCAATAGCAAAAACCAGCGTTTTGAATGAAGAATCACATTTCTTGGTAGAATCATGCAGGATTGAAATTTTTGATGGTTTTTTACTCCTCTCAACAGCCCAAACAAGTTTCTAAAAGGATGAGTTTGCAACTACTTTACTTTTGGAGAAAATTCAAAACATTAATTATTCAATAGGGCCCAAACTATCAAAAACCAGCGGTTTGAATGAACACACATTTCTTGGTAGAATCATGCAGGACTGAAATTTTTGATGTTTTTCTACTCCTCTCATGAGCCCAAACAAGTCTCTAAAAGCATGAGCTTGCAACTACTTTACTTTTGGATAAAATTCAAAACATTCATTACTCAAAAGAGCCCAATAGCAAAAACCAGCGTTTTGAATGAAGAATCACATTTCTTGGTAGAATCATGCAGGATTGAAATTTTTGATGGTTTTTTACTCCTCTCAACAGCCCAAACAAGTTTCTAAAAGGATGAGTTTGCAACTACTTTACTTTTGGAGAAAATTCAAAACATTCATTATTCAATAGGGCCCAAACTATCAAAAACCAGCGGTTTCAATGAACACACATTTCTTGGTAGAATCATGCAGGACTGAAATTTTTGATGTTTTTCTACTCCTCTCATGAGCCCAAACAAGTCTCTAAAAGCATGAGTTTGCAACTACTTTACTTTTGGAGAAAATTCAAAACATTCATTATTCAATAGAGCCCAATAGCAAAAATCAGGTTTTGAATGAAGAATCACATTTCTTGGTAGAATCATGCAGGATTGAAATTTTTGATGGTTTTTTACTCCTCTCAACAGCCCAAACAAGTTTCTAAAAGGATGAGTTTGCAACTACTTTACTTTTGGAGAAAATTCAAAACATTCATTATTCAATAGGGCCCAAACTATCAAAAACCAGCGGTTTCAATGAACACACATTTCTTGGTAGAATCATGCAGGACTGAAATTTTTGATGTTTTTCTACTCCTCTCATGAGCCCAAACAAGTCTCTAAAAGCATGAGTTTGCAACTACTTTAATTTTGGAGAAAATTCAAAACATTCATTATTCAATAGAGCTCAATAGCAAAAATCAGGTTTTGAATGAAGAATCACATTTCTTGGTAAAATCATGCAGGATTGAAATTTTTGATGGTTTTTTACTCCTCTCAACAGCCCAAACAAGTTTCTAAAAGGATGAGTTTGCAACTACTTTACTTTTGGAGAAAATTCAAAACATTCATTATTCAATAGGGCCCAAACTATCAAAAACCAGCGGTTTCAACGAACACACATTTCTTGGTAGAATCATGCAGGCCTGAAATTTTTGATGTTTTTCTACTCCTCTCATGAGCCCAAACAAGTCTCTAAAAGCATGAGTTTGCAACTACTTTACTTTTGGAGAAAATTCAAAACATTCATTATTCAATAGAGCCCAATAGCAAAAATCAGGTTTTGAATGAAGAATCACATTTCTTGGTAGAATCATGCAGGATTGAAATTTTTGATGGTTTTTTACTCCTCTCAACAGCCCAAACAAGTTTCTAAAAGGATGAGTTTGCAACTGCTTTACTTTTGGAGAAAATTCAAAACATTCATTATTTAATAGGGCCCAAACTATCAAAAACCAGCGGTTTGAATGAACACACATTTCTTGGTAGAATCATGCAGGACTGAAATTTTTGATGTTTTTCTACTCCTCTCATGAGCCCAAACAAGTCTCTAAAAGGATGAGTTTGCAACTACTTTACTTTTGGAGAAAATTCAAAACATTCATTATTCAATAGAGCCCAATAGCAAAAACCAGCGTTTTGAATGAAGAATCACATTTCTTGGTAGAATCATGCAGGATTGAAATTTTTGATGGTTTTTTACTCCTCTCAACAGCCCAAACAAGTTTCTAAAAGGATGAGTTTGCAACTACTTTACTTTTGGAGAAAATTCAAAACATTCATTATTCAATAGGGCCCAAACTATCAAAAACCAGCGGTTTGAATGAACACACATTTCTTGGTAAAATCATGCAGGACTGAAATTTTTGATGTTTTTCTACTTCTCTCATGAGCCCAAACAAGTCTCTAAAAGCATGAGTTTGCAACTACTTTACTTTTGGAGAAAATTCAAAACATTCATTATTCAATAGAACCCAATAGCAAAAATCAGGTTTTGAATGAAGAATCACATTTCTTGGTAGAATCATGCAGGATTGAAATTTTTGATGGTTTTTTACTCCTATCAACAGCCCAAACAAGTTTCTAAAAGGATGAGTTTGCAACTACTTTACTTTTGGAGAAAATTCAAAACATTCATTATTCAATAGGGCCCAAACTATCAAAAACCAGCGGTTTGAATGAACACACATTTCTTGGTAGAATCATGCAGGACTGAAATTTTTGATGTTTTTCTACTCCTCTCATGAGCCCAAACAAGTCTCTAAAAGGATGAGTTTGCAACTACTTTACTTTTGGAGAAAATTCAAAACATTCATTATTCAATAGAGCCCAATAGCAAAAACCAGCGTTTTGAATGAAGAATCACATTTCTTGGTAGAATCATGCAGGATTGAAATTTTTGATGGTTTTTTACTCCTCTCAACAGCCCAAACAAGTTTCTAAAAGGATGAGTTTGCAACTACTTTACTTTTGGAGAAAATTCAAAACATTCATTATTCAATAGGGCCCAAACTATCAAAAACCAGCGGTTTGAATGAACACACATTTCTTGGTAAAATCATGCAGGACTGAAATTTTTGATGTTTTTCTACTCCTCTCAGGAGCCCAAACAAGTCTCTAAAAGCATGAGTTTGCAACTACTTTACTTTTGGAGAAAATTCAAAACATTCATTATTCAATAGAACCCAATAGCAAAAATCAGGTTTTGAATGAAGAATCACATTTCTTGGTAGAATCATGCAGGATTGAAATTTTTGATGGTTTTTTACTCCTCTCAACAGCCCAAACAAGTTTCTAAAAGGATGAGTTTGCAACTGCTTTACTTTTGGAGAAAATTCAAAACATTCATTATTGAATAGGGCCCAAACTATCAAAAACCAGCGGTTTGAATGAACACACATTTCTTGGTAGAATCATGCAGGACTGAAATTTTTGATGTTTTTCTACTCCTCTCATGAGCCCAAACAAGTCTCTAAAAGCATGAGTTTGCAACTACTTTACTTTTGGAGAAAATTCAAAACATTCATTATTCAATAGAACCCAATAGCAAAAATCAGGTTTTGAATGAAGAATCACATTTCTTGGTAGAATTATGCAGGATTGAAATTTTTGATGGTTTTTTACTCCTCTCAACAGCCCAAACAAGTTTCTAAAAGGATGAGTTTGCAACTACTTTACTTTTGGAGAAAATTCAAAACATTCATTATTCAATAGGGCCCAAAATATCAAAAACCAGCGGTTTGAATGAACACACATTTCTTGGTAGAATCGTGCAGGACTGAAATTTTTGATGTTTTTCTACTCCTCTCATGAGCCCAAACAAGTCTCTAAAAGGATGAGTTTGCAACTACTTTACTTTTGGAGAAAATTCAAAACATTCATTATTCAATAGAGCCCAATAGCAAAAACCAGCGTTTTGAATGAAGAATCACATTTCTTGGTAGAATCATGCAGGATTGAAATTTTTGATGGTTTTTTACTCCTCTCAACAGCCCAAACAAGTTTCTAAAAGGATGAGTTTGCAACTACTTTACTTTTGGAGAAAATTCAAAACATTCATTATTCAATAGGGCCCAAACTATCAAAAACCAGCGGTTTGAATGAACACACATTTCTTGGTAAAATCATGCAGGACTGAAATTTTTGATGTTTTTCTACTCCTCTCATGAGCCCAATCAAGTCTCTAAAAGCATGAGTTTGCAACTACTTTACTTTTGGAGAAAATTCAAAACATTTATTATTCAATAGAACCCAATAGCAAAAATCAGGTTTTGAATGAAGAATCACATTTCTTGGTAGAATCATGCAGGATTGAAATTTTTGATGGTTTTTTACTCCTCTCAACAGCCCAAACAAGTTTCTAAAAGGATGAGTTTGCAACTGCTTTACTTTTGGAGAAAATTCAAAACATTCATTATTGAATAGGGCCCAAACTATCAAAAACCAGCGATTTGAATGAACACACATTTCTTGGTAGAATCATGCAGGACTGAAATTTTTGATGTTTTTCTACTCCTCTCATGATCCCAAACAAGTCTCTAAAAGCATGAGTTTGCAACTACTTTACTTTTGGAGAAAATTCAAAACATTCATTATTCAATAGAACCCAATAGCAAAAATCAGGTTTTGAATGAAGAATCACATTTCTTGGTAGAATCATGCAGGATTGAAATTTTTGATGGTTTTTTACTCCTCTCAACATCCCAAACAAGTTTCTAAAAGGATGAGTTTGCAACTACTTTACTTTTGGAGAAAATTCAAAACATTCATTATTCAATAGGGCCCAAACTATCAAAAACCAGCGGTTTCAATGAACACACATTTCTTGGTAGAATCATGCAGGACTGAAATTTTTGATCTTTTTCTACTCCTCTCATGAGCCCAAACAAGTCTCTAAAAGCATGAGTTTGCAACTACTTTACTTTTGGAGAAAATTCAAAACATTCATTATTCAATAGAGCCCAATAGCAAAAATCAGGTTTTGAATGAAGAATCACATTTCTTGGTAGAATCATGCAGGATTGAAATTTTTGATGGTTTTTTACTCCTCTCAACAGCCCAAACAAGTTTCTAAAAGGATGAGTTTGCAACTACTTTACTTTTGGAGAAAATTCAAAACATTCATTATTCAATAGGGCCCAAACTATCAAAAACCAGCGGTTTCAACGAACACACATTTCTTGGTAGAATCATGCAGGACTGAAATTTTTGATGTTTTTCTACTCCTCTCATGAGCCCAAACAAGTCTCTAAAAGCATGAGTTTGCAACTACTTTACTTTTGGAGAAAATTCAAAACATTCATTATTCAATAGAGCCCAATAGCAAAAATCAGGTTTTGAATGAAGAATCACATTTCTTGGTAGAATCATGCAGGATTGAAATTTTTGATGGTTTTTTACTCCTCTCAACAGCCCAAACAAGTTTCTAAAAGGATGAGTTTGCAACTGCTTTACTTTTGGAGAAAATTCAAAACATTCATTATTTAATAGGGCCCAAACTATCAAAAACCAGCGGTTTGAATGAACACACATTTCTTGGTAGAATCATGCAGGACTGAAATTTTTGATGTTTTTCTACTCCTCTCATGAGCCCAAACAAGTCTCTAAAAGCATGAGTTTGCAACTACTGTACTTTTGGAGAAAATTCAAAACATTCATTATTCAATAGAGCCCAATAGCAAAACCCAGCGTTTTGAAAGAAGAATCACATTTCTTGGTAGAATCATGCAGGATTGAAATTTTTGATGGTTTTTTACTCCTCTCAACAGCCCAAACAAGTTTCTAAAAGGATGAGTTTGCAACTACTTTACTTTTGGAGAAAATTCAAAACATTCATTATTCAATAGGGCCCAAACTATCAAAAACCAGCGGTTTGAATGAACACACATTTCTTGGTAAAATCATGCAGGACTGAAATTTTTGATGTTTTTCTACTCCTCTCATGAGCCCAAACAAGTCTCTAAAAGCATGAGTTTGCAACTACTTTACTTTTGGAGAAAATTCAAAACATTCATTATTCAATAGGGCCCAAAATATCAAAAACCAGCGGTTTGAATAAACACACATTTCTTGGTAGAATCGTGCAGGACTGAAATTTTTGATGTTTTTCTACTCCTCTCAACAGCCCAAACAAGTTTCTAAAAGGATGAGTTTGCAACTACTTTACTTTTGGAGAAAATTCAAAACATTCATTACTCAATAGGGCCCAAACTATCAAAAACCAGCGGTTTGAATGAACACACATTTCTTGGTAGAATCATGCAGGACTGAAATTTTTGATGTTTTTCTACTCCTCTCATGAGCCCAAACAAGTCTCTAAAAGCATGAGTTTGCAACTACTTTACTTTTGGAGAAAATTCAAAACATTCATTATTCAATAGAGCCCAATAGCAAAAACCAGCGTTTTGAATGAAGAATCACATTTCTTGATAGAATCATGCAGGATTGAAATTTTTGATGGTTTTTTACTCCTCTCAACAGCCCAAACAAGTTTCTAAAAGGATGAGTTTGCAACTACTTTACTTTTGGAGAAAATTCAAAACATTCATTATTCAATAGGGCCCAAACTATCAAAAACCAGCGGTTTCAATGAACACACATTTCTTGGTAGAATCATGCAGGACTGAAATTTTTGATGTTTTTCTACTCCTCTCATGAGCCCAAACAAGTCTCTAAAAGCATGAGTTTGCAACTACTTTACTTTTGGAGAAAATTCAAAACATTCATTATTCAATAGAGCCCAATAGCAAAAAGAAGGTTTTGAATGAAGAATCACATTTCTTGGTAGAATCATGCAGGATTGAAATTTTTGATGGTTTTTTACTCCTCTCAGCAGCCCAAACAAGTTTCTAAAAGGATGAGTTTGCAACTACTTTACTTTTGGAGAAAATTCAAAACATTCATTATTCAATAGGGCCCAAAATATCAAAAACCAGCGGTTTGAATGAACACACATTTCTTGGTAGAATCGTGCAGGACTGAAATTTTTGATGTTTTTCTACTCCTCTCATGAGCCCAAACAAGTCTCTAAAAGGATGAGTTTGCAACTACTTTACTTTTGGAGAAAATTCAAAACAATCATTGTTCAATAGAGCCCAATAGCAAAAACCAGCGTTTTGAATGAAGAATCACATTTCTTGGTAGAATCATGCAGGATTGAAATTTTTGATGGTTTTTTACTCCTCTCAACAGCCCAAACAAGTTTCTAAAAGGATGAGTTTGCAACTACTTTACTTTTGGAGAAAATTCAAAACATTCATTATTCAATAGGGCCCAAACTATCAAAAACCAGCGGTTTCAATGAACACACATTTCTTGGTAGAATCATGCAGGACTGAAATTTTTGATGTTTTTCTACTCCTCTCATGAGCCCAAACAAGTCTCTAAAAGCATGAGTTTGCAACTACTTTACTTTTGGAGAAAATTCAAAACATTCATTATTCAATAGAGCCCAATAGCAAAAATCAGGTTTTGAATGAAGAATCACATTTCTTGGTAGAATCATGCAGGATTGAAATTTTTGATGGTTTTTTACTCCTCTCAACAGCCCAAACAAGTTTCTAAAAGGATGAGTTTGCAACTACTTTACTTTTGGAGAAAATTCAAAACATTCATTATTCAATAGGGCCCAAAATATCAAAAACCAGCGGTTTGAATGAACACACATTTCTTGGTAGAATCGTGCAGGACTGAAATTTTTGATGTTTTTCTACTCCTCTCATGAGCCCAAACAAGTCTCTAAAAGGATGAGTTTGCAACTACTTTACTTTTGGAGAAAATTCAAAACATTCATTATTCAATAGAGCCCAATAGCAAAAACCAGCGTTTTGAATGAAGAATCACATTTCTTGGTAGAATCATGCAGGATTGAAATTTTTGATGGTTTTTTACTCCTCTCAACAGCCCAAACAAGTTTCTAAAAGGATGAGTTTGCAACTACTTTACTTTTGGAGAAAATTCAAAACATTAATTATTCAATAGGGCCCAAACTATCAAAAACCAGCGGTTTGAATGAACACACATTTCTTGGTAGAATCATGCAGGACTGAAATTTTTGATGTTTTTCTACTCCTCTCATGAGCCCAAACAAGTCTCTAAAAGCATGAGCTTGCAACTACTTTACTTTTGGATAAAATTCAAAACATTCATTACTCAAAAGAGCCCAATAGCAAAAACCAGCGTTTTGAATGAAGAATCACATTTCTTGGTAGAATCATGCAGGATTGAAATTTTTGATGGTTTTTTACTCCTCTCAACAGCCCAAACAAGTTTCTAAAAGGATGAGTTTGCAACTACTTTACTTTTGGAGAAAATTCAAAACATTCATTATTCAATAGGGCCCAAACTATCAAAAACCAGCGGTTTCAATGAACACACATTTCTTGGTAGAATCATGCAGGACTGAAATTTTTGATGTTTTTCTACTCCTCTCATGAGCCCAAACAAGTCTCTAAAAGCATGAGTTTGCAACTACTTTACTTTTGGAGAAAATTCAAAACATTCATTATTCAATAGAGCCCAATAGCAAAAATCAGGTTTTGAATGAAGAATCACATTTCTTGGTAGAATCATGCAGGATTGAAATTTTTGATGGTTTTTTACTCCTCTCAACAGCCCAAACAAGTTTCTAAAAGGATGAGTTTGCAACTACTTTACTTTTGGAGAAAATTCAAAACATTCATTATTCAATAGGGCCCAAACTATCAAAAACCAGCGGTTTCAATGAACACACATTTCTTGGTAGAATCATGCAGGACTGAAATTTTTGATGTTTTTCTACTCCTCTCATGAGCCCAAACAAGTCTCTAAAAGCATGAGTTTGCAACTACTTTAATTTTGGAGAAAATTCAAAACATTCATTATTCAATAGAGCTCAATAGCAAAAATCAGGTTTTGAATGAAGAATCACATTTCTTGGTAAAATCATGCAGGATTGAAATTTTTGATGGTTTTTTACTCCTCTCAACAGCCCAAACAAGTTTCTAAAAGGATGAGTTTGCAACTACTTTACTTTTGGAGAAAATTCAAAACATTCATTATTCAATAGGGCCCAAAATATCAAAAACCAGCGGTTTGAATGAACACACATTTCTTGGTAGAATCGTGCAGGACTGAAATTTTTGATGTTTTTCTACTCCTCTCATGAGCCCAAACAAGTCTCTAAAAGGATGAGTTTGCAACTACTTTACTTTTGGAGAAAATTCAAAACATTCATTATTCAATAGAGCCCAATAGCAAAAACCAGCGTTTTGAATGAAGAATCACATTTCTTGGTAGAATCATGCAGGATTGAAATTTTTGATGGTTTTTTACTCCTCTCAACAGCCCAAACAAGTTTCTAAAAGGATGAGTTTGCAACTACTTTACTTTTGGAGAAAATTCAAAACATTCATTATTCAATAGGGCCCAAACTATCAAAAACCAGCGTTTTCAATGAACACACATTTCTTGGTAGAATCATGCAGGACTGAAATTTTTGATGTTTTTCTACTCCTCTCATGAGCCCAAACAAGTCTCTAAAAGCATGAGTTTGCAACTACTTTACTTTTGGAGAAAATTCAAAACATTCATTATTCAATAGAGCCCAATAGCAAAAATCAGGTTTTGAATGAAGAATCACATTTCTTGGTAGAATCATGCAGGATTGAAATTGTTGATGGTTTTTTACTCCTCTCAACAGCCCAAACAAGTTTCTAAAAGGATGAGTTTGCAACTACTTTACTTTTGGAGAAAATTCAAAACATTCATTATTCAATAGGGCCCAAAATATCAAAAACCAGCGGTTTGAATGAACACACATTTCTTGGTAGAATCGTGCAGGACTGAAATTTTTGATGTTTTTCTACTCCTCTCATGAGCCCAAACAAGTCTCTAAAAGGATGAGTTTGCAACTACTTTACTTTTGGAGAAAATTCAAAACATTCATTATTCAATAGAGCCCAATAGCAAAAACCAGCGTTTTGAATGAAGAATCACATTTCTTGGTAGAATCATGCAGGATTGAAATTTTTGATGGTTTTTTTACTCCTCTCAACAGCCCAAACAAGTTTCTAAAAGGATGAGTTTGCAACTACTTTACTTTTGGAGAAAATTCAAAACATTCATTATTCAATAGGGCCGAAACTATCAAAAACCAGCGGTTTCAATGAACACACATTTCTTGGTAGAATCATGCAGGACTGAAATTTTTGATGTTTTTCTACTCCTCTCATGAGCCCAAACAAGTCTCTAAAAGCATGAGTTTGGGGGCGTGGCCTGAGCTATGAAGGAGTGAGGACGTGTTAGCTCGGGGCTCCTGCCTAGTTTCCCATAAGAAGCTACTTTGAAGCGACTGAGATTCTTCTATCAAGATTATACTACTGTATTTGATCCCTGGATGCCATCTGGATTAATTTGACACCAAGAATAACAAAATTGAACAAGGAACAGCGAAGTTACAGCTGCTGTAAGGACGGAGGGCTGTTTTCCCGCGCTGCACAGAGCGGGAAAGTCCCTGTCTGGATTTAGCTGGAGACTGAGAAATAGCAGTGAACCAGCGGCTTATTGGAGTCTTGTGTCTGACTTTACGTCCTTTTGAAAGAAGGAGAAAGAGCGGTGTTGGTCTGCAGGAGCAGAAACTAAAGAAGAAGAACTTTGTGAGCAGGCCCTTTGGACGCCGAGGGTTGCGGGAGCAGGGGAGCGGCTGGCGGCGGCTGCCGGGGAAAATACCCGCCGCGGTTTTTTAGCTGCTGTGTGCGCCCAGGAAGTCAGACTGGAAGGGGGTCGGTTTCCTAAGATCCAGAAGACCTTCCTGAACAATTTGACACCGGGCACGTCTAGATCGGCCAAGGACCTTTAAAGATATAAGATTAAATCATCGGCGGTATCCGGCGGTGCAGGAGCTGGAGCGCGGCTGACAGCGGCCGCTGTGTGCAGGGTCCCGCCGCAGTTTTAGAGTTCCTGTGCATCCTTGGAAGATCTGGTCCTCGGGGATCCACTTCCCTAAGAACGGGGAAGCCTTCTGGAGTGGATATAGACCGGGCACAAGTAATTCCATAAAGAATTGAAGATTTCCTGGACTAAAATCATCAGCGGTGTAGGGAAGAGCAGGAGACTGATTGACAGCTGAAAGCGGTATTTAGACTTGCTGCTATTTATTTATATCTCTTTATATTTGGATATATATGCAACATAATTTTATACAATAAGTGGCTGGACGTGTGGGGATTTCGGAGGCTGAAAATTGAAGGTGCAGGAGAGTGATTGACAGCGGCTGCCGGCTTTTCATCCGTTCCGGTTTTTCTTAAATTACCAAGCGCCTTTACATAACCGGCTCTGAAGGAGGTTAGCTCCTTGGGATCAGGAAGATTTTTCCGAACAGTTGGTGACCGGATTCATCGGGATTTAATAAGGAATTTAGGAGTTATAAGGTAAAACCTTCGGTGGGGTCTGAAAGAACAGGAGAAGAGACGTGACTGCCTGTGTTGCTGAATATTCAGACCCTACGTGATTTCTGAGCAACTGTGGGTTCTGAGGTTCCTGGACTTACGAAGATTCTTTTCACTGTGGCTCAAAGATCACAAGGAGAAGTGGAGATTGAATATTCTATTGGATAAGAAGCGAGACTTCACCTGACGTAAATATTGTGTGCAGGGGAGCGGGAACTTGATTAAAAGTGATATAGGGAACATAGATACACTGTAGCTTTTAAGTAATAGTGACATATATCACGATATGTGGGAATCTTGATTTTGATATATTCTGATAATAAGGAGGAAGTTTGGGGGATAGTAAACTTTCATATATTGTCTGAAGGGGTGGGTATATATATTTGAATCTGCTTTGTATTTATCCTGAACTGCCTCCTCACAGGAAGATTATTTGGTGTATATTGCTCATACTTTTACAACGATAAGTTTTTTATCATACGGAGTAAGCGATTGTTGAGGTGTGACTAGGACAGCTTTTCATCTATCATAGGTGTTATAATTTATATTTTGAGTTGATTTAACTGACAAGATGGAGGGAGGAGGAACTAAATCCAGGCCAGCTTTTAAGACCAATGAACCCTCCTCAAATAAAAATTTAAAAGGAAACTATCTTCCACATAAGCAACATATTAAGCCCTCTGAGGACTCCCCTAACTTGATAAGCCCAATTAAATCAAGATCTCCACTAAAAAGAGATACACAAATAGGTCAACGGCCTGCGATGTCTTCACTTAAACCTTCTCAAAAAGGAATAGAGGGTAAAGATTCAGCTACTGTTCCCAGTAATCCCCTTGCACAGAATCTCATAGTAACAGAGACTAATCCTAGTGCAATGGACACCTCTAAGTCCGCAAAAAGGAAGGGCCCAAATTCGAGGGATGATGAAAAAAGATCAATTACTGCAGATTCTGAAGATTTATCGGACTATTCTTCACCTGACAGTAGTCCTAATAGACAGCGACAAAAAAAGAGAGGTCTATGTCCCCACGGATTTCCAGTCAGGGATTTGCCCCTATTGACCCAGATGAGCTCCTGTCCTCTGAGAAAGGAGTAACAGAGGGCTTCATGGCCAGATTCTGTAAAATGTTTAATGAATCTATTGCATTAGGGTTTGAGAAGCAAAATAAGACATTGAATGATATAACTAAAAATTTTAATCAGAGATTAGAAAAAAGTGAGAATAGAATCCTGGTTGTAGAAAATAAGACAGATACTTTACTTAAACAGAACTCTGAACTAAAAACGGAGGTGCAATCACTTAAAATTAAACTGATGGATCTAGAGGATAGGAGCAGGAGGTGTAATCTCAAAATAAGAGGTATCCCAGAAAATATTGTTCAGGATGAACTCTCAAACTATGCAAAAGGTATATTTAAAAAAGCGTTACCAGATCTCCAAAATTCTGAATTTAGAATTGATAGAATACATCGTATCCCTCGTCCGAGGGGCCTGTCGGACGACAAGCCAAGAGACACTATCCTCTACATGCATTTTTATGAAACGAAAGAAAAAATACTATTTTATATTAGAGATAAGGGATCCTTCCCAGACCCCTATGCTAATATAAAGGTCTTTGGAGACTTTTCCAAAGCAACAATGGAATTCAGGAAGTCCTTTAGGGAAGTCAACGCAAAAATCAAAGATCTTGGAATCTCATACAGATGGGGCTTCCCTGCTAAGCTTCTGGTCTGGTATAGGGGAAGGACCATTCCTTTCTTTACGCCAGAGGAAGCTATGCTCTTTGTCCAATCATTTCAAGATGGTATCGGTTGAATTTATTTATAAGTAGTATAGTTCGTATTTTGAATTTTTAATTAGGAAGGATCAGTAAAATATGGGGTTAGGTAGGAGTTTAACCACTTTTTTAAAATCCCCAAATTAGGTGAGAATCCTTCTAGATTGGATTCCTCCAAGGAAACTCATTTGAGTTTATTTTTGATTTTTTTTTATTATTCGATTTTTATTTTTATTTTTTTGTTGTTCTTATACATATTGTAGTACACTTCTATTATTTGTTATTTGTTGTATTTTGTTGAGGGTCTCACTTGGATTTGGTCTACCTTCTCTTTTGTGTTTAAACAGTAGCAACATGAAGCTTAAAATCTTGTCCTTTAATGTTAGGGGTTTAAATATCCCTTATAAGAGACACGCACTATGGAAGGAAATTGAACATAACAAAGCAGACATTGTATGTCTACAGGAAGTTAAGTTTGCTAGGGGGAATCAACCATATTTCCAAGACAAGAAATTCCCGCACATGTTTCAATCTCTTAAAGGGAAAAAGAAAGCTGGGGTTATTACGCTCATAAAAAACAATATACCGTTTGAGTTAATAGAAGAAACTATAGATCTACAAGGGAGATACCATATTCTTGTCTGCCATTTAAACCACACTCTATGCACAATAGTCAATATATATGCCCCAAATAAAAAGACTATATCATATTTGAACAGGTTAATAGGTAAGATTGAAAAAGTCAGGAAAGGGATGATTATCTTTGCGGGAGATTTTAACATAGTCCCCGATAGCAAAATGGATTCCTCTTCTCTGGTCCGACATAAAGCACCCTCCCTTAACAATTGGTTAATCTCACATGAGTTTTTTGACATATTTCGCTGCTTGAACACCTCCTCACGCGAATAAACTCACTACTCAGATACGCACAAGACATCGTCTAGAATAGATCTAATACTAACAGACGTTTTTGCCATTTCCAAATTTAAAACTATCAATATTTTGGGGAAATCTATATCGGATCATGTCCCCATCATAGCGGAATTTGAAATAGGAGCATACTCAAAGAATACATTCCTCTGGAAGGCCAATTCCTCCCTGTTTAAGAATTCGGAACATAATACAACTATCTCAGAGACAATTACCAATTTCTTTAAAGAAAATGATATTGATGATGTGAACCCGTTTGTTCTTTGGAATGCACATAAGGCAGTGTTGAGGGGTCACCTAATCCAACTTTCATCCAAATTAAAGAAAATTAGGAGACAGAAAATTACTACCCTCCAATCCCAAATAAAAACAAAAGAGGATTATCAAAATAATTTATTGGTTCCATCTTCGGAGATCCAATTAGAAATCTTGAAATTAAGACAAGAATTGAAAACTTTAATTATGACTGAATATGATGCGGTGATTAGGAACTCGAAATTTAAACTATATTCATCTATTAATAAACCAACTGCCTACATGATGAGAAGATTTAAACAAGATAGGATTAGTAAGAGAATAATTAGAGTTAAATCCAAGAATGAAGATATAAAGACTCACCCTTCAGACATTGCGAACGCTTTCGCAGAGTTTTTCCAGGGTCTGTACAATTTATCTTTAGACTCTGATACACCGCAACCTGATATTTCATCAATAGGTACATTTCTAGATAACTTAAATCTCCCCCAGATTGATTCTTTGGAACTGGATCATATAAATAGGCCTATCTCTATAGACGAAATTTTTGATGTAATCAATAAACTTAAGGCTCAGAAGTCACCAGGGCCAGATGGATTCATTAATGAGTACTATAAGACCTTTCAACAACTTTTGGCTCCCCATTTGGTAAAAATATTTAATTTGGCTTCCTCTCGGGGTTCCTTCCCAAAGGAAATGTTGGAAGCGACCATAGTTATGATACCTAAGGAAGGGGGGGACCCTGAGAGGGTTCAAAGTTACAGGCCAATCTCACTTATCAATGGGGATGTCAAGTTATACTCAAAAATATGGGCTGAGAGACTAAAGAAGATTCTTCCTTCCTTGGTAAAAGATGACCAGATTGGATTTGTGGAGGGTCGTCAGGCATCTGATGGGACCAGAAGGATTCTGAATATATTGAATGCTACAAAATTTTCTACTGCTCCTTCAGTTCTGGTCACGTTAGATGCCGAGAAAGCTTTTGATAGACTGAATTGGACTTATCTTAGAGGGGTACTTTTGAAGTTTGGATTTAATGATGTATTTGTATCCTCAATTATGGCCTTATACTCAGAACCATGTGCAAAAGTTTACACTAATAACCATCTATCGAAGCTGTTCTCTATTTCAAATGGTACTAGACAGGGATGCCCCCTTTCCCCACTTCTATTTGTTTTAGCAATAGAACCTTTAGCAGAAAAAATTAGATCCAACTCTAATATTCATGGCCTAGAAATTCTTCAACGTTCTTTTAAAATCAGTTTGTTCGCAGACGATATAGTATTGACTCTTCTAAATCCAGAGATTTCCATTGCAGCACTGATGGTAGATTTAAAGACATTCTCAAATATCTCGTATTTTAAAATTAATCATTTAAAGTCAAAGATCCTATCTTTTAATTTAAACTATCAAGAAAAGGAACGGTTGGAAAGTCTCTCAAATTTTTCAGGAAAAGAGGAAGAAGTAGGATATTTAGGGACAATACTGACAAATAAATTTCAGTTAATTGTCCCAATTAATATCAACAGCCTAATCAAAAATATCACTACAGACTTTACAAACTTTAAGCGTATCACCCTATCCTTATTTGGAAGGATCCTGGCCGTAAAATCTTTCATTTTACCAAAGATATTATATTTATTCAGAACCTTGCCTATCAATATTCCATCAGCCTATTTGTCCAAAATCCAGGCTTTGATCAACTCCTTTATTTGGGATGATAAAAAACCCAGAATTGCCTCAAACATTCTCTATAAAAACAAAGAAAATGGAGGTCTGGGATTACCGAATATTACGGCATACTACCAAGCCTTGTTGATTAAGGCCAGCCTTCTTTGGTTTAAACAAACCAAGTCTCCGGCGTGGGTGGTTTTGGAAGAGAGTCAGAGTAACAATAATTTACTTTATAATACTTTTTATAACAATATCCTTGATTCTAGACAAAAATTACCTTCCCACCCTATATTTCAAGCTATACTTTTGGCCTGGAAAGGTTTTATTCGGCCGGGAAGGAACTGGAACAAAATAAGACAACTAAATAATGTACCATTATCATTATTATCAGTTATTTATAGGTTTTCAATCCCAGATATTTGGTCTTCATGCAACATAAAAAAATAGGAGATTTGTATAATGGGTCTTTCCTCTCCTTCAGCGAAATTAAATTAAAGTTTAATCTCCCCTCTTCAGAATTCCTTTTCTTTACTGTTCTTAAAGAACATATAAAAAAATTTATTAACCTCAAACCACTAAATCTGGACATATTGGCCCTATTCTTGGGAAACTTAGAAAAGAGAAGCGTCTGGAATTTAAAAAATATATACAAAATTTTTAATCGAGATACAATAATTTTAAAAACAGCATATATGAAACGTTGGGAGACTGATTTAAATATATCTCCCTCACTAGAACAATGGCAAGATGCCCTCAAACTTTCTTATACCTCATCAATCTCGATGTCGTTATGCGAATCCTACTATAAATTAGTTGCAAGATGGTATTATACTCCATCGAGATTGTTTTTTATAAACCATGGCACCTCTAACTTATGCTGGAGGGAGTGTGGATCGGTAGGGAATTTATTTCACATATTTTGGGGTTGTCCAAAAGTTAGGAACTTATGGAGAGAGGTTTCGGTTCATATAGATACATTTTTAGGCAGGAGGTTGGTTATCTCTCCTAGTATGGCTCTCTTGCTTCTGGACTTGGAACATTTAGACTTTTCATCAATCCTTATGATAGCACATGTTTTACTGGTGGTGAAAAACTCCATAGCAGCTCATTGGAAGAAGATTGATTCTCCAAGGTTTGAGGATATATTTCATAATCTTGTGATCCATAGTGCATTGGAAAGGCGCTTTGCTTTCCAAAACAATTACTTGGACAAATATAATAAGAAATGGGATGCTTGGAACAAGCTTTTTATTACCTAATGATATCTCAAGAAATTATGCTACGGTTTTTTGACGAATCCAAGTGAGATTATATTTTATATTCTATATTTTAAGTCTAACGCTCAGTTTTAGATATAGCTTTAAATTAGAAATTAGATTAAGTCTTAGATCATGATCATACAGTTTGTGTCATTGCCTAATGTCTTGATATCTCTTATGTCTATGCATAAACAAGGTACTCTCATTGAGTTTCTATTGTATTTCCTTTCCCTTCCTTTCCTTTGTTCCCCTTCCCTATTTTCCTCCCCTTTTATGTTTGTTTAAATCTTGGAAAATTCTAATAAAAATTATTGGAAAATAAAAGCATGAGTTTGCAACTACTTTACTTCTGGAGAAAATTCAAAACATTCATTATTCAATAGAGCCCAATAGCAAAAATCAGGTTTTGAATGAAGAATCACATTTCTTGGTAGAATCATGCAGGATTGAAATTTTTGATGGTTTTTTACTCCTCACAACAGCCCAAACAAGTTTCTAAAAGGATGAGTTTGCAACTACTTTACTTTTGGAGAAAATTCAAAACATTCATTATTCAATAGGGCCCAAAATATCAAAAACCAGCGGTTTGAATGAACACACATTTCTTGGTAGAATCGTGCAGGACTGAAATTTTTGATGTTTTTCTACTCCGCTCATGAGCCCAAACAAGTCTCTAAAAGGATGAGTTTGCAACTACTTTACTTTTGGAGAAAATTCAAAACATTCATTATTCAATAGAGCCCAATAGCAAAAACCAGCGTTTTGAATGAAGAATCACATTTCTTGGTAGAATCATGCAGGATTGAAATTTTTGATGGTTTTTTACTCCTCTCAACAGCCCAAACAAGTTTCTAAAAGGATGAGTTTGCAACTACTTTACTTTTGGAGAAAATTCAAAACATTCATTATTCAATAGGGCCCAAACTATCAAAAACCAGTGGTTTCAATGAACACACATTTCTTGGTAGAATCATGCAGGACTGAAATTTTTGATGTTTTTCTACTCCTCTCATGAGCCCAAACAAGTCTCAAAAAGCATGAGTTTGCAACTACTTTACTTTTGGAGAAAATTCAAAACATTCATTACTCAAAAGAGCCCAATAGCAAAAACCAGCGTTTTGAATGAAGAATCACATTTCTTGGTAGAATCATGCAGGATTGAAATTTTTGATGGTTTTTTACTCCTCTCAACAGCCCAAACAAGTTTCTAAAAGGATGAGTTTGCAACTACTTTACTTTTGGAGAAAATTCAAAACATTCATTATTCAATAGGGCCCAAACTATCAAAAACCAGCGGTTTCAATGAACACACATTTCTTGGTAGAATCATGCAGGACTGAAATTTTTGATGTTTTTCTACTCCTCTCATGAGCCCAAACAAGTCTCTAAAAGCATGAGTTTGCAACTACTTTACTTTTGGAGAAAATTCAAAACATTCATTATTCAATAGAGCTCAATAGCAAAAATCAGGTTTTGAATGAAGAATCACATTTCTTGGTAAAATCATGCAGGATTGAAATTTTTGATGGTTTTTTACTCCTCTCAACAGCCCAAACAAGTTTCTAAAAGGATGAGTTTGCAACTACTTTACTTTTGGAGAAAATTCAAAACATTCATTATTCAATAGGGCCCAAACTATCAAAAACCAGCGGTTTCAATGAACACACATTTCTTGGTAGAATCATGCAGGACTGAAATTTTTGATGTTCTTCTACTCCTCTCATGAGCCCAAACAAGTCTCTAAAAGCATGAGTTTGCAACTACTTTACTTTTGGAGAAAATTCAAAACATTCATTATTCAATAGAGCCCAATAGCAAAAATCAGGTTTTGAATGAAGAATCACATTTCTTGGTAGAATCATGCAGGATTGAAATTTTTGATGGTTTTTTACTCCTCTCAACAGCCCAAACAAGTTTCTAAAAGGATGAGTTTGCAACTACTTTACTTTTGGAGAAAATTCAAAACATTCATTATTCAATAGAGCCCAATAGCAAAAACCAGCGTTTTGAATGAAGAATCACATTTCTTGGTAGAATCATGCAGGATTGAAATTTTTGATGGTTTTTTACTCCTCTCAACAGCCCAAACAAGTTTCTTAAAGTATGAGTTTGCAACTACTTTACTTTTGGAGAAAATTCAAAACATTCATTATTCAATAGGGCCCAAACTATCAAAAACCAGCGGTTTGAATGAACACACATTTCTTGGTAGAATCATGCAGGACTGAAATTTTTGATGTTTTTCTACTCCTCTCATGAGCCCAAACAAGTCTCTAAAAGCATGAGTTTGCAACTACTTTACTTTTGGAGAAAATTCAAAACATTCAGTACTCAAAAGAGCCCAATAGCAAAAACCAGCGTTTTGAATGAAGAATCACATTTCTTGGTAGAATCATGCAGGAATGAAATTTTTGATGTTTTTTTACTCCTCTCAACAGCCCAAACAAGTTTCTAAAAGGATGAGTTTGCAACTACTTTACTTTTGGAGAAAATTCAAAACATTCATTATTCAGTAGGGCCCAAACTATCAAAAACCAGCGGTTTCAATGAACACACATTTCTTGGTAGAATCATGCAGGACTGAAATTTTTGATGTTTTTCTACTCCTCTCATGAGCCCAAACAAGTCTCTAAAAGCATGAGTTTGCAACTACTTTACTTTTGGAGAAAATTCAAAACATTCATTATTCAATAGAGCCCAATAGCAAAAATCAGGTTTTGAATGAAGAATCACATTTCTTGGTAGAATCATGCAGGATTGAAATTTTTGATGGTTTTTTACTCCTCTCAACAGCCCAAACAAGTTTCTAAAAGGATGAGTTTGCAACTACTTTACTTTTGGAGAAAATTCAAAACATTCATTATTCAATAGGGCCCAAACTATCAAAAACCAGCGGTTTCAATGAACACACATTTCTTGGTAGAATCGTGCAGGACTGAAATTTTTGATGTTTTTCTACTCCTCTCATGAGCCCAAACAAGTCTCTAAAAGGATGAGTTTGCAACTACTTTACTTTTGGAGAAAATTCAAAACATTCATTATTCAATAGAGCCCAATAGCAAAAACCAGCGTTTTGAATGAAGAATCACATTTCTTAGTAGAATCATGCAGGATTGAAATTTTTGAAGGTTTTTTACTCCTCTCAACAGCCCAAACAAGTTTCTAAAAGGATGAGTTTGCAACTACTTTACTTTTGGAGAAAATTCAAAACATTCATTATTCAATAGGGCCCAAAATATCAAAAACCAGCGGTTTGAATGAACACACATTTCTTGGTAGAATCGTGCAGGACTGAAATTTTTGATGTTTTTCTACTCCTCTCATGAGCCCAAACAAGTCTCTAAAAGGATGAGTTTGCAACTACTTTACTTTTGGAGAAAATTCAAAACATTCATTGTTCAATAGAGCCCAATAGCAAAAACCAGCGTTTTGAATGAAGAATCACATTTCTTGGTAGAATCATGCAGGATTGAAATTTTTGATGGTTTTTTACTCCTCTCAACAGCCCAAACAAGTTTCTAAAAGGATGAGTTTGCAACTACTTTACTTTTGGAGAAAACTCAAAACATTCATTATTCAATATGGCCCAAACTATCAAAAACCAGCGGTTTGAATGAACACACATTTCTTGGTAGAATCATGCAGGACTGAAATTTTTGATGTTTTTCTACTCCTCTCATGAGCCCAAACAAGTCTCTAAAAGCATGAGTTTGCAACTACTTTACTTTTGGAGAAAATTCAAAACATTCATTATTCAATAGAGCCCAATAGCAAAAATCAGGTTTTGAATGAAGAATCACATTTCTTGGTAGAATCATGCAGGATTGAAATTTTTGATGGTTTTTTACTCCTGTCAACAGCCCAAACAAGTTTCTAAAAGGATGAGTTTGCAACTACTTTACTTTTGGAGAAAATTCAAAACATTCATTATTCAATAGGGCCCAAAATATCAAAAACCAGCGGTTTGAATGAACACACATTTCTTGGTAGAATCGTGCAGGACTGAAATTTTTGATGTTTTTCTACTCCTCTCATGAGCCCAAACAAGTCTCTAAAAGGATGAGTTTGCAACTACTTTACTTTTGGAGAAAATTCAAAACATTCATTATTCAATAGAGCCCAATAGCAAAAACCAGCGTTTTGAATGAAGAATCACATTTATTGATAGAATCATGCAGGATTGAAATTTTTGATGGTTTTTTACTCCTCTCAACAGCCCAAACAAGTTTCTAAAAGGATGAGTTTGCAACTACTTTACTTTTGGAGAAAATTCAAAACATTCATTATTCAATAGGGCCCAAACTATCAAAAACCAGCGGTTTCAATGAACACACATTTCTTGGTAGAATCATGCAGGACTGAAATTTTTGATGTTTTTCTACTCCTCTCATGAGCCCAAACAAGTCTCTAAAAGCATCAGTTTGCAACTACTTTACTTTTGGAGAAAATTCAAAACATTCATTATTCAATAGAGCCCAATAGCAAAAATCAGGTTTTGAATGAAGAATCACATTTCTTGGTAGAATCATGCAGGATTGAAATTTTTGATGGTTTTTTACTCCTCTCAACAGCCCAAACAAGTTTCTAAAAGGATGAGTTTGCAACTACTTTACTTTTGGAGAAAATTCAAAACATTCATTATTCAATAGGGCCCAAAATATCAAAAACCAGCGGTTTGAATGAACACACATTTCTTGGTAGAATCGTGCAGGACTGAAATTTTTGATGTTTTTCTACTCCTCTCATGAGCCCAAACAAGTCTCTAAAAGGATGAGTTTGCAACTACTTTACTTTTGGAGAAAATTCAAAACATTCATTGTTCAATAGAGCCCAATAGCAAAAACCAGCGTTTTGAATGAAGAATCACATTTCTTGGTAGAATCATGCAGGATTGAAATTTTTGATGGTGTTTTACTCCTCTCAACAGCCCAAACAAGTTTCTAAAAGGATGAGTTTGCAACTACTTTACTTTTGGAGAAAATTCAAAACATTCATTATTCAATAGGGCCCAAACTATCAAAAACCAGCGGTTTCAATGAACACACATTTCTTGGTAGAATCATGCAGGACTGAAATTTTTGATGTTTTTCTACTCCTCTCATGAGCCCAAACAAGTCTCTAAAAGCATGAGTTTGCAACTACTTTACTTTTGGAGAAAATTCAAAACATTCATTATTCAATAGAGCCCAATAGCAAAAATCAGGTTTTGAATGAAGAATCACATTTCTTGGTAGAATCATGCAGGATTGAAATTTTTGATGGTTTTTTACTCCTCTCAACAGCCCAAACAAGTTTCTAAAAGGATGAGTTTGCAACTACTTTACTTTTGGAGAAAATTCAAAACATTCATTATTCAATAGGGCCCAAAATATCAAAAACCAGCGGTTTGAATGAACACACATTTCTTGGTAGAATCGTGCAGGACTGAAATTTTTGATATTTTTCTACTCCTCTCATGAGCCCAAACAAGTCTCTAAAAGGATGAGTTTGCAACTACTTTACTTTTGGAGAAAATTCAAAACATTCATTATTCAATAGAGCCCAATAGCAAAAACCAGCGTTTTGAATGAAGAATCACATTTCTTGTTAGAATCATGCAGGATTGAAATTTTTGATGGTTTTTTACTCCGCTCAACAGCCCAAACAAGTTTCTAAAAGGATGAGTTTGCAACTACTTTACTTTTGGAGAAAATTCAAAACATTAATTATTCAATAGGGCCCAAACTATCAAAAACCAGCGGTTTGAATGAACACACATTTCTTGGTAGAATCATGCAGGAATGAAATTTTTGATGTTTTTCTACTCCTCTCATGAGCCCAAACAAGTCTCTAAAAGCATGAGTTTGCAACTACTTTACTTTTGGAGAAAATTCAAAACATTCATTACTCAAAAGAGCCCAATAGCAAAAACCAGCGTTTCGAATGAAGAATCACATTTCTTGGTAGAATCATGCAGGATTGAAATTTTTGATGGTTTTTTACTCCTCTCAACAGCCTAAACAAGTTTCTAAAAGGATGAGTTTGCAACTACTTTACTTTTGGAGAAAATTCAAAACATTAATTATTAAATAGGGCCCAAACTATCAAAAACCAGTGGTTTGAATGAACACACATTTCTTGGTAGAATCATGCAGGACTGAAATTTTTGATGTTTTTCTACTCCTCTCATGAGCCCAAACAAGTCTCTAAAAGCATGAGTTTGCAACTACTTTAATTTTGGAGAAAATTCAAAACATTCATTATTCCATAGAGCTCATTAGCAAAAATCAGGTTTTGAATGAAGAATCACATTTCTTGGTAAAATCATGCAGGATTGAAATTTTTGATGGTTTTTTACTCCTCTCAACAGCCCAAACAAGTTTCTAAAAGCATGAGTTTGCAACTACTTTACTTTTGGAGAAAATTCAAAACATTCATTATTCAATAGAGCCCAATAGCAAAAATCAGGTTTTGAATGAAGAATCACATTTCTTGGTAGAATCATGCAGGATTGAAATTTTTGATGGTTTTTTACTCCTCTCAACAGCCCAAACAAGTTTCTATAAGGATGAGTTTGCAACTACTTTACTTTTGGAGAAAATTCAAAACATTCATTATTCAATAGGGCCCAAAATATCAAAAACCAGCGGTTTGAATGAACACACATTTCTTGGTAGAATCGTGCAGGACTGAAATTTTTGATGTTTTTCTACTCCTCTCATGAGCCCAAACAAGTCTCTAAAAGGATGAGTTTGCAACTACTTTACTTTTGGAGAAAATTCAAAACATTCATTATTCAATAGAGCCTAATAGCAAAAAACAGCGTTTTGAATGAAGAATCACATTTCTTGGTAGAATCATGCAGGATTGAAATTTTTGATGGTTTTTTACTCCTCTCAACAGCCCAAACAAGTTTCTAAAAGGATGAGTTTGCAACTACTTTACTTTTGGAGAAAATTCAAAACATTCATTATTCAATAGGGCCCAAACTATCAAAAACCAGCGGTTTCAATGAACACACATTTCTTGGTAGAATCATGCAGGACTGAAATTTTTGATGTTTTTCTACTCCTCTCATGAGCCCAAACAAGTCTCTAAAAGCATGAGTTTGCAACTACTTTACTTTTGGAGAAAATTCAAAACATTCATTATTCAATAGAGCCCAATAGCAAAAATCAGGTTTTGAATGAAGAATCACATTTCTTGGTAGAATCATGCAGGATTGAAATTTTTGATGGTTTTTTACTCCTCTCAACAGCCCAAACAAGTTTCTAAAAGGATGAGTTTGCAACTACTTTACTTTTGGAGAAAATTCAAAACATTCATTATTCAATAGGGCCCAAAATATCAAAAACCAGCGGTTTGAATGAACACACATTTCTTGGTAGAATCGTGCAGGACTGAAATTTTTGATGTTTTTCTACTCCTCTCATGAGCCCAAACAAGTCTCTAAAAGGATGAGTTTGCAACTACTTTACTTTTGGAGAAAATTCAAAACATTCATTATTCAATAGAGCCCAATAGCAAAAACCAGCGTTTTGAATGAAGAATCACATTTCTTGGTAGAATCATGCAGGATTGAAATTTTTGATGGTTTTTTACTCCTCTCAACAGCCCAAACAAGTTTCTAAAAGGATGAGTTTGCAACTACTTTACTTTTGGAGAAAATTCAAAACATTAATTATTCAATAGGGCCCAAACTATCAAAAACCAGCGGTTTGAATGAACACACATTTCTTGGTAGAATCATGCAGGACTGAAATTTTTGATGTTTTTCTACTCCTCTCATGAGCCCAAACAAGTCTCTAAAAGCATGAGTTTGCAACTACTTTACTTTTGGAGAAAATTCAAAACATTCATTACTCAAAAGAGCCCAATAGCAAAAACCAGCGTTTTGAATGAAGAATCACATTTCTTGGTAGAATCATGCAGGATTGAAATTTTTGATGGTTTTTTACTCCTCTCAACATCCCAAACAAGTTTCTAAAAGGATGAGTTTGCAACTACTTTACTTTTGGAGAAAATTCAAAACATTCATTATTCAATAAGGCCCAAACTATCAAAAACCAGCGGTTTCAATGAACACACATTTCTTGGTAGAATCATGCAGGACTGAAATTTTTGATGTTTTTCTACTCCTCTCATGAGCCCAAACAAGTCTCTAAAAGCATGAGTTTGCAACTACTTTACTTTTGGAGAAAATTCAAAACATTCATTATTCAATAGAGCCCAATAGCAAAAATCAGGTTTTGAATGA
The DNA here is from genome assembly GCF_039654945.1 of Dendrobates tinctorius. Lineage (NCBI taxonomy): Eukaryota > Metazoa > Chordata > Amphibia > Anura > Dendrobatidae > Dendrobates > Dendrobates tinctorius. Next base: position 1,788,537 of record NW_027361776.1, on the reverse strand, counting down.
AGAATCACATTTCTTGGTAGAATCATGCAGGATTGAAATTTTTGATGGTTTTTTACTCCTCTCAACAGCCCAAACAAGTTTCTAAAAGGATGAGTTTGCAACTACTTTACTTTTGGAGAAAATTCAAAACATTCATTATTCAATAGGGCCCAAACTATCAAAAACCAGTGGTTTCAATGAACACACATTTCTTGGTAGAATCATGCAGGACTGAAATTTTTGATGTTTTTCTACTCCTCTCATGAGCCCAAACAAGTCTCAAAAAGCATGAGTTTGCAACTACTTTACTTTTGGAGAAAATTCAAAACATTCATTATTCAATAGAGCCCAATAGCAAAAACCAGCGTTTTGAATGAAGAATCACATTTCTTGGTAGAATCATGCAGGATTGAAATTTTTGATGGTTTTTTACTCCTCTCAACAGCCCAAACAAGTTTCTAAAAGGATGAGTTTGCAACTACTTTACTTTTGGAGAAAATTCAAAACATTAATTATTCAATAGGGCCCAAACTATCAAAAACCAGCGGTTTGAATGAACACACATTTCTTGGTAGAATCATGCAGGACTGAAATTTTTGATGTTTTTCTACTCCTCTCATGAGCCCAAACAAGTCTCTAAAAGCATGAGTTTGCAACTACTTTACTTTTGGAGAAAATTCAAAACATTCATTACTCAAAAGAGCCCAATAGCAAAAACCAGCGTTTTGAATGAAGAATCACATTTCTTGGTAGAATCATGCAGGATTGAAATTTTTGATGGTTTTTTACTCCTCTCAACATCCCAAACAAGTTTCTAAAAGGATGAGTTTGCAACTACTTTACTTTTGGAGAAAATTCAAAACATTCATTATTCAATAAGGCCCAAACTATCAAAAACCAGCGGTTTCAATGAACACACATTTCTTGGTAGAATCATGCAGGACTGAAATTTTTGATGTTTTTCTACTCCTCTCATGAGCCCAAACAAGTCTCTAAAAGCATGAGTTTGCAACTACTTTACTTTTGGAGAAAATTCAAAACATTCATTATTCAATAGAGCCCAATAGCAAAAATCAGGTTTTGAATGAAGAATCACATTTCTTGGTAGAATCATGCAGGATTGAAATTTTTGATGGTTTTTTACTCCTCTCAACAGCCCAAACAAGTTTCTAAAAGGATGAGTTTGCAACTACTTTACTTTTGGAGAAAATTCAAAACATTCATTATTCAATAGGGCCCAAACTATCAAAAACCAGTGGTTTCAATGAACACACATTTCTTGGTAGAATCATGCAGGACTGAAATTTTTGATGTTTTTCTACTCCTCTCATGAGCCCAAACAAGTCTCAAAAAGCATGAGTTTGCAACTACTTTACTTTTGGAGAAAATTCAAAACATTCATTATTCAATAGAGCCCAATAGCAAAAACCAGCGTTTTGAATGAAGAATCACATTTCTTGGTAGAATCATGCAGGATTGAAATTTTTGATGGTTTTTTACTCCTCTCAACAGCCCAAACAAGTTTCTAAAAGGATGAGTTTGCAACTACTTTACTTTTGGAGAAAATTCAAAACATTCATTATTCAATAGGGCCCAAACTATCAAAAACCAGTGGTTTCAATGAACACACATTTCTTGGTAGAATCATGCAGGACTGAAATTTTTGATGTTTTTCTACTCCTCTCATGAGCCCAAACAAGTCTCAAAAAGCATGAGTTTGCAACTACTTTACTTTTGGAGAAAATTCAAAACATTCATTACTCAAAAGAGCCCAATAGCAAAAACCAGCGTTTTGAATGAAGAATCACATTTCTTGGTAGAATCATGCAGGATTGAAATTTTTGATGGTTTTTTACTCCTCTCAACAGCCCAAACAAGTTTCTAAAAGGATGAGTTTGCAACTACTTTACTTTTGGAGAAAATTCAAAACATTCATTATTCAATAGGGCCCAAACTATCAAAAACCAGCGGTTTCAATGAACACACATTTCTTGGTAGAATCATGCAGGACTGAAATTTTTGATGTTTTTCTACTCCTCTCATGAGCCCAAACAAGTCTCTAAAAGCATGAGTTTGCAACTACTTTACTTTTGGAGAAAATTCAAAACATTCATTATTCAATAGAGCTCAATAGCAAAAATCAGGTTTTGAATGAAGAATCACATTTCTTGGTAAAATCATGCAGGATTGAAATTTTTGATGGTTTTTTACTCCTCTCAACAGCCCAAACAAGTTTCTAAAAGGATGAGTTTGCAACTACTTTACTTTTGGAGAAAATTCAAAACATTCATTATTCAATAGGGCCCAAACTATCAAAAACCAGCGGTTTCAATGAACACACATTTCTTGGTAGAATCATGCAGGACTGAAATTTTTGATGTTCTTCTACTCCTCTCATGAGCCCAAACAAGTCTCTAAAAGCATGAGTTTGCAACTACTTTACTTTTGGAGAAAATTCAAAACATTCATTATTCAATAGAGCCCAATAGCAAAAATCAGGTTTTGAATGAAGAATCACATTTCTTGGTAGAATCATGCAGGATTGAAATTTTTGATGGTTTTTTACTCCTCTCAACAGCCCAAACAAGTTTCTAAAAGGATGAGTTTGCAACTACTTTACTTTTGGAGAAAATTCAAAACATTCATTATTCAATAGAGCCCAATAGCAAAAACCAGCGTTTTGAATGAAGAATCACATTTCTTGGTAGAATCATGCAGGATTGAAATTTTTGATGGTTTTTTACTCCTCTCAACAGCCCAAACAAGTTTCTTAAAGTATGAGTTTGCAACTACTTTACTTTTGGAGAAAATTCAAAACATTCATTATTCAATAGGGCCCAAACTATCAAAAACCAGCGGTTTGAATGAACACACATTTCTTGGTAGAATCATGCAGGACTGAAATTTTTGATGTTTTTCTACTCCTCTCATGAGCCCAAACAAGTCTCTAAAAGCATGAGTTTGCAACTACTTTACTTTTGGAGAAAATTCAAAACATTCAGTACTCAAAAGAGCCCAATAGCAAAAACCAGCGTTTTGAATGAAGAATCACATTTCTTGGTAGAATCATGCAGGAATGAAATTTTTGATGTTTTTTTACTCCTCTCAACAGCCCAAACAAGTTTCTAAAAGGATGAGTTTGCAACTACTTTACTTTTGGAGAAAATTCAAAACATTCATTATTCAGTAGGGCCCAAACTATCAAAAACCAGCGGTTTCAATGAACACACATTTCTTGGTAGAATCATGCAGGACTGAAATTTTTGATGTTTTTCTACTCCTCTCATGAGCCCAAACAAGTCTCTAAAAGCATGAGTTTGCAACTACTTTACTTTTGGAGAAAATTCAAAACATTCATTATTCAATAGAGCCCAATAGCAAAAATCAGGTTTTGAATGAAGAATCACATTTCTTGGTAGAATCATGCAGGATTGAAATTTTTGATGGTTTTTTACTCCTCTCAACAGCCCAAACAAGTTTCTAAAAGGATGAGTTTGCAACTACTTTACTTTTGGAGAAAATTCAAAACATTCATTATTCAATAGGGCCCAAACTATCAAAAACCAGCGGTTTCAATGAACACACATTTCTTGGTAGAATCGTGCAGGACTGAAATTTTTGATGTTTTTCTACTCCTCTCATGAGCCCAAACAAGTCTCTAAAAGGATGAGTTTGCAACTACTTTACTTTTGGAGAAAATTCAAAACATTCATTATTCAATAGAGCCCAATAGCAAAAACCAGCGTTTTGAATGAAGAATCACATTTCTTAGTAGAATCATGCAGGATTGAAATTTTTGAAGGTTTTTTACTCCTCTCAACAGCCCAAACAAGTTTCTAAAAGGATGAGTTTGCAACTACTTTACTTTTGGAGAAAATTCAAAACATTCATTATTCAATAGGGCCCAAAATATCAAAAACCAGCGGTTTGAATGAACACACATTTCTTGGTAGAATCGTGCAGGACTGAAATTTTTGATGTTTTTCTACTCCTCTCATGAGCCCAAACAAGTCTCTAAAAGGATGAGTTTGCAACTACTTTACTTTTGGAGAAAATTCAAAACATTCATTGTTCAATAGAGCCCAATAGCAAAAACCAGCGTTTTGAATGAAGAATCACATTTCTTGGTAGAATCATGCAGGATTGAAATTTTTGATGGTTTTTTACTCCTCTCAACAGCCCAAACAAGTTTCTAAAAGGATGAGTTTGCAACTACTTTACTTTTGGAGAAAATTCAAAACATTCATTATTCAATAGGGCCCAAAATATCAAAAACCAGCGGTTTGAATGAACACACATTTCTTGGTAGAATCGTGCAGGACTGAAATTTTTGATGTTTTTCTACTCCTCTCATGAGCCCAAACAAGTCTCTAAAAGGATGAGTTTGCAACTACTTTACTTTTGGAGAAAATTCAAAACATTCATTGTTCAATAGAGCCCAATAGCAAAAACCAGCGTTTTGAATGAAGAATCACATTTCTTGGTAGAATCATGCAGGATTGAAATTTTTGATGGTGTTTTACTCCTCTCAACAGCCCAAACAAGTTTCTAAAAGGATGAGTTTGCAACTACTTTACTTTTGGAGAAAATTCAAAACATTCATTATTCAATAGGGCCCAAACTATCAAAAACCAGCGGTTTCAATGAACACACATTTCTTGGTAGAATCATGCAGGACTGAAATTTTTGATGTTTTTCTACTCCTCTCATAAGCCCAAACAAGTCTCTAAAAGCATGAGTTTGCAACTACTTTACTTTTGGAGAAAATTCAAAACATTCATTATTCAATAGAGCCCAATAGCAAAAATCAGGTTTTGAATGAAGAATCACATTTCTTGGTAGAATCATGCAGGATTGAAATTTTTGATGGTTTTTTACTCCTCTCAACAGCCCAAACAAGTTTCTAAAAGGATGAGTTTGCAACTACTTTACTTTTGGAGAAAATTCAAAACATTCATTATTCAATAGGGCCCAAAATATCAAAAACCAGCGGTTTGAATGAACACACATTTCTTGGTAGAATCGTGCAGGACTGAAATTTTTGATATTTTTCTACTCCTCTCATGAGCCCAAACAAGTCTCTAAAAGGATGAGTTTGCAACTACTTTACTTTTGGAGAAAATTCAAAACATTCATTATTCAATAGAGCCCAATAGCAAAAACCAGCGTTTTGAATGAAGAATCACATTTCTTGTTAGAATCATGCAGGATTGAAATTTTTGATGGTTTTTTACTCCGCTCAACAGCCCAAACAAGTTTCTAAAAGGATGAGTTTGCAACTACTTTACTTTTGGAGAAAATTCAAAACATTAATTATTCAATAGGGCCCAAACTATCAAAAACCAGCGGTTTGAATGAACACACATTTCTTGGTAGAATCATGCAGGAATGAAATTTTTGATGTTTTTCTACTCCTCTCATGAGCCCAAACAAGTCTCTAAAAGCATGAGTTTGCAACTACTTTACTTTTGGAGAAAATTCAAAACATTCATTACTCAAAAGAGCCCAATAGCAAAAACCAGCGTTTCGAATGAAGAATCACATTTCTTGGTAGAATCATGCAGGATTGAAATTTTTGATGGTTTTTTACTCCTCTCAACAGCCTAAACAAGTTTCTAAAAGGATGAGTTTGCAACTACTTTACTTTTGGAGAAAATTCAAAACATTAATTATTAAATAGGGCCCAAACTATCAAAAACCAGTGGTTTGAATGAACACACATTTCTTGGTAGAATCATGCAGGACTGAAATTTTTGATGTTTTTCTACTCCTCTCATGAGCCCAAACAAGTCTCTAAAAGCATGAGTTTGCAACTACTTTAATTTTGGAGAAAATTCAAAACATTCATTATTCCATAGAGCTCATTAGCAAAAATCAGGTTTTGAATGAAGAATCACATTTCTTGGTAAAATCATGCAGGATTGAAATTTTTGATGGTTTTTTACTCCTCTCAACAGCCCAAACAAGTTTCTAAAAGCATGAGTTTGCAACTACTTTACTTTTGGAGAAAATTCAAAACATTCATTATTCAATAGAGCCCAATAGCAAAAATCAGGTTTTGAATGAAGAATCACATTTCTTGGTGGAATCATGCAGGATTGAAATTTTTGATGGTTTTTTACTCCTCTCAACAGCCCAAACAAGTTTCTATAAGGATGAGTTTGCAACTACTTTACTTTTGGAGAAAATTCAAAACATTCATTATTCAATAGGGCCCAAAATATCAAAAACCAGCGGTTTGAATGAACACACATTTCTTGGTAGAATCGTGCAGGACTGAAATTTTTGATGTTTTTCTACTCCTCTCATGAGCCCAAACAAGTCTCTAAAAGGATGAGTTTGCAACTACTTTACTTTTGGAGAAAATTCAAAACATTCATTATTCAATAGAGCCCAATAGCAAAAAACAGCGTTTTGAATGAAGAATCACATTTCTTGGTAGAATCATGCAGGATTGAAATTTTTGATGGTTTTTTACTCCTCTCAACAGCCCAAACAAGTTTCTAAAAGGATGAGTTTGCAACTACTTTACTTTTGGAGAAAATTCAAAACATTCATTATTCAATAGGGCCCAAACTATCAAAAACCAGCGGTTTCAATGAACACACATTTCTTGGTAGAATCATGCAGGACTGAAATTTTTGATGTTTTTCTACTCCTCTCATGAGCCCAAACAAGTCTCTAAAAGCATGAGTTTGCAACTACTTTACTTTTGGAGAAAATTCAAAACATTCATTATTCAATAGAGCCCAATAGCAAAAATCAGGTTTTGAATGAAGAATCACATTTCTTGGTAGAATCATGCAGGATTGAAATTTTTGATGGTTTTTTACTCCTCTCAACAGCCCAAACAAGTTTCTAAAAGGATGAGTTTGCAACTACTTTACTTTTGGAGAAAATTCAAAACATTCATTATTCAATAGGGCCCAAAATATCAAAAACCAGCGGTTTGAATGAACACACATTTCTTGGTAGAATCGTGCAGGACTGAAATTTTTGATGTTTTTCTACTCCTCTCATGAGCCCAAACAAGTCTCTAAGAGGATGAGTTTGCAACTACTTTACTTTTGGAGAAAATTCAAAACATTCATTATTCAATAGAGCCCAATAGCAAAAACCAGCGTTTTGAATGAAGAATCACATTTCTTGGTAGAATCATGCAGGATTGAAATTTTTGATGGTTTTTTACTCCTCTCAACAGCCCAAACAAGTTTCTAAAAGGATGAGTTTGCAACTACTTTACTTTTGGAGAAAATTCAAAACATTAATTATTCAATAGGGCCCAAACTATCAAAAACCAGCGGTTTGAATGAACACACATTTCTTGGTAGAATCATGCAGGACTGAAATTTTTGATGTTTTTCTACTCCTCTCATGAGCCCAAACAAGTCTCTAAAAGCATGAGTTTGCAACTACTTTACTTTTGGAGAAAATTCAAAACATTCATTACTCAAAAGAGCCCAATAGCAAAAACCAGCGTTTTGAATGAAGAATCACATTTCTTGGTAGAATCATGCAGGATTGAAATTTTTGATGGTTTTTTACTCCTCTCAACATCCCAAACAAGTTTCTAAAAGGATGAGTTTGCAACTACTTTACTTTTGGAGAAAATTCAAAACATTCATTATTCAATAGGGCCCAAACTATCAAAAACCAGCGGTTTCAATGAACACACATTTCTTGGTAGAATCATGCAGGACTGAAATTTTTGATGTTTTTCTACTCCTCTCATGAGCCCAAACAAGTCTCTAAAAGCATGAGTTTGCAACTACTTTACTTTTGGAGAAAATTCAAAACATTCATTATTCAATAGAGCCCAATAGCAAAAATCAGGTTTTGAATGAAGAATCACATTTCTTGGTAGAATCATGCAGGATTGAAATTTTTGATGGTTTTTTACTCCTCTCAACAGCCCAAACAAGTTTCTAAAAGGATGAGTTTGCAACTACTTTACTTTTGGAGAAAATTCAAAACATTCATTATTCAATAGGGCCCAAAATATCAAAAACCAGCGGTTTGAATGAACACACATTTCTTGGTAGAATCGTGCAGGACTGAAATTTTTGATGTTTTTCTACTCCTCTCATGAGCCCAAACAAGTCTCTAAAAGGATGAGTTTGCAACTACTTTACTTTTGGAGAAAATTCAAAACATTCATTGTTCAATAGAGCCCAATAGCAAAAACCAGCGTTTTGAATGAAGAATCACATTTCTTGGTAGAATCATGCAGGATTGAAATTTTTGATGGTGTTTTACTCCTCTCAACAGCCCAAACAAGTTTCTAAAAGGATGAGTTTGCAACTACTTTACTTTTGGAGAAAATTCAAAACATTCATTATTCAATAGGGCCCAAACTATCAAAAACCAGCGGTTTCAATGAACACACATTTCTTGGTAGAATCATGCAGGACTGAAATTTTTGATGTTTTTCTACTCCTCTCATGAGCCCAAACAAGTCTCTAAAAGCATGAGTTTGCAACTACTTTACTTTTGGAGAAAATTCAAAACATTCATTATTCAATAGAGCCCAATAGCAAAAATCAGGTTTTGAATGAAGAATCACATTTCTTGGTAGAATCATGCAGGATTGAAATTTTTGATGGTTTTTTACTCCTCTCAACAGCCCAAACAAGTTTCTAAAAGGATGAGTTTGCAACTACTTTACTTTTGGAGAAAATTCAAAACATTCATTATTCAATAGGGCCCAAACTATCAAAAACCAGCGGTTTCAATGAACACACATTTCTTGGTAGAATCATGCAGGACTGAAATTTTTGATGTTTTTCTACTCCTCTCATGAGCCCAAACAAGTCTCTAAAAGCATGAGTTTGCAACTACTTTACTTTTGGAGAAAATTCAAAACATTCATTATTCAATAGAGCCCAATAGCAAAAATCAGGTTTTGAATGAAGAATCACATTTCTTGGTAGAATCATGCAGGATTGAAATTTTTGATGGTTTTTTACTCCTCTCAACAGCCCAAACAAGTTTCTAAAAGGATGAGTTTGCAACTACTTTACTTTTGGAGAAAATTCAAAACATTCATTATTCAATAGGGCCCAAAATATCAAAAACCAGCGGTTTGAATGAACACACATTTCTTGGTAGAATCGTGCAGGACTGAAATTTTTGATGTTTTTCTACTCCTCTCATGAGCCCAAACAAGTCTCTAAAAGGATGAGTTTGCAACTACTTTACTTTTGGAGAAAATTCAAAACATTCATTGTTCAATAGAGCCCAATAGCAAAAACCAGCGTTTTGAATGAAGAATCACATTTCTTGGTAGAATCATGCAGGATTGAAATTTTTGATGGTGTTTTACTCCTCTCAACAGCCCAAACAAGTTTCTAAAAGGATGAGTTTGCAACTACTTTACTTTTGGAGAAAATTCAAAACATTCATTATTCAATAGGGCCCAAACTATCAAAAACCAGCGGTTTCAATGAACACACATTTCTTGGTAGAACCATGCAGGACTGAAATTTTTGATGTTTTTCTACTCCTCTCATGAGCCCAAACAAGTCTCTAAAAGCATGAGTTTGCAACTACTTTACTTTTGGAGAAAATTCAAAACATTCATTATTCAATAGAGCCCAATAGCAAAAATCAGGTTTTGAATGAAGAATCACATTTCTTGGTAGAATCATGCAGGATTGAAATTTTTGATGGTTTTTTACTCCTCTCAACAGCCCAAACAAGTTTCTAAAAGGATGAGTTTGCAACTACTTTACTTTTGGAGAAAATTCAAAACATTCATTATTCAATAGGGCCCAAAATATCAAAAACCAGCGGTTTGAATGAACACACATTTCTTGGTAGAATCGTGCAGGACTGAAATTTTTGATATTTTTCTACTCCTCTCATGAGCCCAAACAAGTCTCTAAAAGGATGAGTTTGCAACTACTTTACTTTTGGAGAAAATTCAAAACATTCATTATTCAATAGAGCCCAATAGCAAAAACCAGCGTTTTGAATGAAGAATCACATTTCTTGTTAGAATCATGCAGGATTGAAATTTTTGATGGTTTTTTACTCCGCTCAACAGCCCAAACAAGTTTCTAAAAGGATGAGTTTGCAACTACTTTACTTTTGGAGAAAATTCAAAACATTAATTATTCAATAGGGCCCAAACTATCAAAAACCAGCGGTTTGAATGAACACACATTTCTTGGTAGAATCATGCAGGAATGAAATTTTTGATGTTTTTCTACTCCTCTCATGAGCCCAAACAAGTCTCTAAAAGCATGAGTTTGCAACTACTTTACTTTTGGAGAAAATTCAAAACATTCATTACTCAAAAGAGCCCAATAGCAAAAACCAGCGTTTCGAATGAAGAATCACATTTCTTGGTAGAATCATGCAGGATTGAAATTTTTGATGGTTTTTTACTCCTCTCAACAGCCTAAACAAGTTTCTAAAAGGATGAGTTTGCAACTACTTTACTTTTGGAGAAAATTCAAAACATTAATTATTAAATAGGGCCCAAACTATCAAAAACCAGTGGTTTGAATGAACACACATTTCTTGGTAGAATCATGCAGGACTGAAATTTTTGATGTTTTTCTACTCCTCTCATGAGCCCAAACAAGTCTCTAAAAGCATGAGTTTGCAACTACTTTAATTTTGGAGAAAATTCAAAACATTCATTATTCCATAGAGCTCATTAGCAAAAATCAGGTTTTGAATGAAGAATCACATTTCTTGGTAAAATCATGCAGGATTGAAATTTTTGATGGTTTTTTACTCCTCTCAACAGCCCAAACAAGTTTCTAAAAGCATGAGTTTGCAACTACTTTACTTTTGGAGAAAATTCAAAACATTCATTATTCAATAGAGCCCAATAGCAAAAATCAGGTTTTGAATGAAGAATCACATTTCTTGGTAGAATAATGCAGGATTGAAATTTTTGATGGTTTTTTACTCCTCTCAACAGCCCAAACAAGTTTCTATAAGGATGAGTTTGCAACTACTTTACTTTTGGAGAAAATTCAAAACATTCATTATTCAATAGGGCCCAAAATATCAAAAACCAGCGGTTTGAATGAACACACATTTCTTGGTAGAATCGTGCAGGACTGAAATTTTTGATGTTTTTCTACTCCTCTCATGAGCCCAAACAAGTCTCTAAAAGGATGAGTTTGCAACTACTTTACTTTTGGAGAAAATTCAAAACATTCATTATTCAATAGAGCCCAATAGCAAAAAACAGCGTTTTGAATGAAGAATCACATTTCTTGGTAGAATCATGCAGGATTGAAATTTTTGATGGTTTTTTACTCCTCTCAACAGCCCAAACAAGTTTCTAAAAGGATGAGTTTGCAACTACTTTACTTTTGGAGAAAATTCAAAACATTCATTATTCAATAGGGCCCAAACTATCAAAAACCAGCGGTTTCAATGAACACACATTTCTTGGTAGAATCATGCAGGACTGAAATTTTTGATGTTTTTCTACTCCTCTCATGAGCCCAAACAAGTCTCTAAAAGCATGAGTTTGCAACTACTTTACTTTTGGAGAAAATTCAAAACATTCATTATTCAATAGAGCCCAATAGCAAAAATCAGGTTTTGAATGAAGAATCACATTTCTTGGTAGAATCATGCAGGATTGAAATTTTTGATGGTTTTTTACTCCTCTCAACAGCCCAAACAAGTTTCTAAAAGGATGAGTTTGCAACTACTTTACTTTTGGAGAAAATTCAAAACATTCATTATTCAATAGGGCCCAAAATATCAAAAACCAGCGGTTTGAATGAACACACATTTCTTGGTAGAATCGTGCAGGACTGAAATTTTTGATGTTTTTCTACTCCTCTCATGAGCCCAAACAAGTCTCTAAAAGGATGAGTTTGCAACTACTTTACTTTTGGAGAAAATTCAAAACATTCATTATTCAATAGAGCCCAATAGCAAAAACCAGCGTTTTGAATGAAGAATCACATTTCTTGGTAGAATCATGCAGGATTGAAATTTTTGATGGTTTTCTACTCCTCTCAACAGCCCAAACAAGTTTCTAAAAGGATGAGTTTGCAACTACTTTACTTTTGGAGAAAATTCAAAACATTAATTATTCAATAGGGCCCAAACTATCAAAAACCAGCGGTTTGAATGAACACACATTTCTTGGTAGAATCATGCAGGACTGAAATTTTTGATGTTTTTCTACTCCTCTCATGAGCCCAAACAAGTCTCTAAAAGCATGAGTTTGCAACTACTTTACTTATGGAGAAAATTCAAAACATTCATTACTCAAAAGAGCCCAATAGCAAAAACCAGCGTTTTGAATGAAGAATCACATTTCTTGGTAGAATCATGCAGGATTGAAATTTTTGATGGTTTTTTACTCCTCTCAACATCCCAAACAAGTTTCTAAAAGGATGAGTTTGCAACTACTTTACTTTTGGAGAAAATTCAAAACATTCATTATTCAATAGGGCCCAAACTATCAAAAACCAGCGGTTTCAATGAACACACATTTCTTGGTAGAATCATGCAGGACTGAAATTTTTGATGTTTTTCTACTCCTCTCATGAGCCCAAACAAGTCTCTAAAAGCATGAGTTTGCAACTACTTTACTTTTGGAGAAAATTCAAAACATTCATTATTCAATAGAGCCCAATAGCAAAAATCAGGTTTTGAATGAAGAATCACATTTCTTGGTAGAATCATGCAGGATTGAAATTTTTGATGGTTTTTTACTCCTCTCAACAGCCCAAACAAGTTTCTAAAAGGATGAGTTTGCAACTACTTTACTTTTGGAGAAAATTCAAAACATTCATTATTCAATAGGGCCCAAAATATCAAAAACCAGCGGTTTGAATGAACACACATTTCTTGGTAGAATCGTGCAGGACTGAAATTTTTGATGTTTTTCTACTCCTCTCATGAGCCCAAACAAGTCTCTAAAAGGATGAGTTTGCAACTACTTTACTTTTGGAGAAAATTCAAAACATTCATTGTTCAATAGAGCCCAATAGCAAAAACCAGCGTTTTGAATGAAGAATCACATTTCTTGGTAGAATCATGCAGGATTGAAATTTTTGATGGTTTTTTACTCCTCTCAACAGCCCAAACAAGTTTCTAAAAGGATGAGTTTGCAACTACTTTACTTTTGGAGAAAATTCAAAACATTCATTATTCAATAGGGCCCAAACTATCAAAAACCAGCGGTTTCAATGAACAAACATTTCTTAGTAGAATCTTGCAGGACTGAAATTTTTGATGTTTTTCTACTCCTCTCATGACCCCAAACAAGTCTCTAAAAGCATGAGTTTGCAACTACTTTACTTTTGGAGAAAATTCAAAACATTCATTATTCAATAGGGCCCAAACTATCAAAAACCAGCGGTTTCAATGAACACACATTTCTTAGTAGAATCTTGCAGGACTGAAATTTTTGATGTTTTTCTACTCCTCTCATGAGCCCAAACAAGTCTCTAAAAGCATGAGTTTGCAACTACTTTACTTTTGGAGAAAATTCAAAACATTCATTATTCAATAGAGCCCAATAGCAAAAATCAGGTTTTGAATGAAGAATCACATTTCTTGGTAGAATCATGCAGGATTGAAATTTTTGATGGTTTTTTACTCCTCTCAACAGCCCAAACAAGTTTCTAAAAGGATGAGTTTGCAACTACTTTACTTTTGGAGAAAATTCAAAACATTCATTATTCAATAGGGCCCAAAATATCAAAAACCAGCGGTTTGAATGAACACACATTTCTTGGTAGAATCGTGCAGGACTGAAATTTTTGATATTTTTCTACTCCTCTCATGAGCCCAAACAAGTCTCTAAAAGGATGAGTTTGCAACTACTTTACTTTTGGAGAAAATTCAAAACATTCATTATTCAATAGAGCCCAATAGCAAAAACCAGCGTTTTGACTGAAGAATCACATTTCTTGTTAGAATCATGCAGGATTGAAATTTTTGATGGTTTTTTACTCCTCTCAACAGCCCAAACAAGTTTCTAAAAGGATGAGTTTGCAACTACTTTACTTTTGGAGAAAATTCAAAACATTAATTATTCAATAGGGCCCAAACTATCAAAAACCAGCGGTTTGAATGAACACACATTTCTTGGTAGAATCATGCAGGAATGAAATTTTTGATGTTTTTCTACTCCTCTCATGAGCCCAAACAAGTCTCTAAAAGCATGAGTTTGCAACTACTTTACTTTTGGAGAAAATTCAAAACATTCATTACTCAAAAGAGCCCAATAGCAAAAACCAGCGTTTCGAATGAAGAATCACATTTCTTGGTAGAATCATGCAGGATTGAAATTTTTGATGGTTTTTTACTCCTCTCAACAGCCCAAACAAGTTTCTAAAAGGATGAGTTTGCAACTACTTTACTTTTGGAGAAAATTCAAAACATTCATTATTCTATAGGGCCCAAACTATCAAAAACCAGCGGTTTCAATGAACACACATTTCTTGGTAGAATCATGCAGGACTGAAATTTTTGATGTTTTTCTACTCCTCTCATGAGCCCAAACAAGTCTCTAAAAGCATGAGTTTGCAACTACTTTACTTTTGGAGAAAATTCAAAACATTCATTATTCAATAGAGCCCAATAGCAAAAATCAGGTTTTGAGTGAAGAATCACATTTCTTGGTAGAATCATGCAGGATTGAAATTTTTGATGGTTTTTTACTCCTCTCAACAGCCCAAACAAGTTTCTAAAAGGATGAGTTTGCAACTACTTTACTTTTGGAGAAAATTCAAAACATTCATTATTCAATAGGGCCCAAAATATCAAAAACCAGCGGTTTGAATGAACACACATTTCTTGGTAGAATCGTGCAGGACTGAAATTTTTGATGTTTTTCTACTCCTCTCATGAGCCCAAACAAGTCTCTAAAAGGATGAGTTTGCAACTACTTTACTTTTGGAGAAAATTCAAAACATTCATTGTTCAATAGAGCCCAATAGCAAAAACCAGCGTTTTGAATGAAGAATCACATTTCTTGGTAGAATCATGCAGGATTGAAATTTTTGATGGTGTTTTACTCCTCTCAACAGCCCAAACAAGTTTCTAAAAGGATGAGTTTGCAACTACTTTACTTTTGGAGAAAATTCAAAACATTCATTATTCAATAGGGCCCAAACTATCAAAAACCAGCGGTTTCAATGAACACACATTTCTTGGTAGAATCATGCAGGACTGAAATTTTTGATGTTTTTCTACTCCTCTCATGAGCCCAAACAAGTCTCTAAAAGCATGAGTTTGCAACTACTTTACTTTTGGAGAAAATTCAAAACATTCATTATTCAATAGAGCCCAATAGCAAAAATCAGGTTTTGAATGAAGAATCACATTTCTTGGTAGAATCATGCAGGATTGAAATTTTTGATGGTTTTTTACTCCTCTCAACAGCCCAAACAAGTTTCTAAAAGGATGAGTTTGCAACTACTTTACTTTTGGAGAAAATTCAAAACATTCATTATTCAATAGGGCCCAAAATATCAAAAACCAGCGGTTTGAATGAACACACATTTCTTGGTAGAATCGTGCAGGACTGAAATTTTTGATATTTTTCTACTCCTCTCATGAGCCCAAACAAGTCTCTAAAAGGATGAGTTTGCAACTACTTTACTTTTGGAGAAAATTCAAAACATTCATTATTCAATAGAGCCCAATAGCAAAAACCAGCGTTTTGAATGAAGAATCACATTTCTTGTTAGAATCATGCAGGATTGAAATTTTTGATGGTTTTTTACTCCGCTCAACAGCCCAAACAAGTTTCTAAAAGGATGAGTTTGCAACTACTTTACTTTTGGAGAAAATTCAAAACATTAATTATTCAATAGGGCCCAAACTATCAAAAACCAGCGGTTTGAATGAACACACATTTCTTGGTAGAATCATGCAGGAATGAAATTTTTGATGTTTTTCTACTCCTCTCATGAGCCCAAACAAGTCTCTAAAAGCATGAGTTTGCAACTACTTTACTTTTGGAGAAAATTCAAAACATTCATTACTCAAAAGAGCCCAATAGCAAAAACCAGCGTTTCGAATGAAGAATCACATTTCTTGGTAGAATCATGCAGGATTGAAATTTTTGATGGTTTTTTACTCCTCTCAACAGCCTAAACAAGTTTCTAAAAGGATGAGTTTGCAACTACTTTACTTTTGGAGAAAATTCAAAACATTAATTATTAAATAGGGCCCAAACTATCAAAAACCAGCGGTTTGAATGAACACACATTTCTTGGTAGAATCATGCAGGACTGAAATTTTTGATGTTTTTCTACTCCTCTCATGAGCCCAAACAAGTCTCTAAAAGCATGAGTTTGCAACTACTTTAATTTTGGAGAAAATTCAAAACATTCATTATTCCATAGAGCTCATTAGCAAAAATCAGGTTTTGAATGAAGAATCACATTTCTTGGTAAAATCATGCAGGATTGAAATTTTTGATGGTTTTTTACTCCTCTCAACAGCCCAAACAAGTTTCTAAAAGGATGAGTTTGCAACTACTTTACTTTTGGAGAAAATTCAAAACATTCATTATTCAATAGGGCCCAAACTATCAAAAACCAGCGGTTTGAATGAACACACATTTCTTGGTAGAATCATGCAGGACTGAAATTTTTGATGTTTTTCTACTCCTCTCATGAGCCCAAACAAGTCTCTAAAAGCATGAGTTTGCAACTACTTTACTTTTGGAGAAAATTCAAAACATTCATTATTCAATAGAGCCCAATAGCAAAAATCAGGTTTTGAATGAAGAATCACATTTCTTGGTAGAATCATGCAGGATTGAAATTTTTGATGGTTTTTTACTCCTCTCAACAGCCCAAACAAGTTTCTATAAGGATGAGTTTGCAACTACTTTACTTTTGGAGAAAATTCAAAACATTCATTATTCAATAGGGCCCAAAATATCAAAAACCAGCGGTTTGAATGAACACACATTTCTTGGTAGAATCGTGCAGGACTGAAATTTTTGATGTTTTTCTACTCCTCTCATGAGCCCAAACAAGTCTCTAAAAGGATGAGTTTGCAACTACTTTACTTTTGGAGAAAATTCAAAACATTCATTATTCAATAGAGCCCAATAGCAAAAAACAGCGTTTTGAATGAAGAATCACATTTCTTGGTAGAATCATGCAGGATTGAAATTTTTGATGGTTTTTTACTCCTCTCAACAGCCCAAACAAGTTTCTAAAAGGATGAGTTTGCAACTACTTTACTTTTGGAGAAAATTCAAAACATTAATTATTCAATAGGGCCCAAACTATCAAAAACCAGCGGTTTCAATGAACACACATTTCTTGGTAGAATCATGCAGGACTGAAATTTTTGATGTTTTTCTACTCCTCTCATGAGCCCAAACAAGTCTCTAAAAGCATGAGTTTGCAACTACTTTACTTTTGGAGAAAATTCAAAACATTCATTATTCAATAGAGCCCAATAGCAAAAATCAGGTTTTGAATGAAGAATCACATTTCTTGGTAGAATCATGCAGGATTGAAATTTTTGATGGTTTTTTACTCCTCTCAACAGCCCAAACAAGTTTCTAAAAGGATGAGTTTGCAACTACTTTACTTTTGGAGAAAATTCAAAACATTCATTATTCAATAGAGCCCAATAGCAAAAACCAGCGTTTTGACTGAAGAATCACATTTCTTGTTAGAATCATGCAGGATTGAAATTTTTGATGGTTTTTTACTCCTCTCAACAGCCCAAACAAGTTTCTAAAAGGATGAGTTTGCAACTACTTTACTTTTGGAGAAAATTCAAAACATTAATTATTCAATAGGGCCCAAACTATCAAAAACCAGCGGTTTGAATGAACACACATTTCTTGGTAGAATCATGCAGGAATGAAATTTTTGATGTTTTTCTACTCCTCTCATGAGCCCAAACAAGTCTCTAAAAGCATGAGTTTGCAACTACTTTACTTTTGGAGAAAATTCAAAACATTCATTACTCAAAAGAGCCCAATAGCAAAAACCAGCGTTTCGAATGAAGAATCACATTTCTTGGTAGAATCATGCAGGATTGAAATTTTTGATGGTTTTTTACTCCTCTCAACAGCCCAAACAAGTTTCTAAAAGGATGAGTTTGCAACTACTTTACTTTTGGAGAAAATTCAAAACATTCATTATTCTATAGGGCCCAAACTATCAAAAACCAGCGGTTTCAATGAACACACATTTCTTGGTAGAATCATGCAGGACTGAAATTTTTGATGTTTTTCTACTCCTCTCATGAGCCCAAACAAGTCTCTAAAAGCATGAGTTTGCAACTACTTTACTTTTGGAGAAAATTCAAAACATTCATTATTCAATAGAGCCCAATAGCAAAAATCAGGTTTTGAGTGAAGAATCACATTTCTTGGTAGAATCATGCAGGATTGAAATTTTTGATGGTTTTTTACTCCTCTCAACAGCCCAAACAAGTTTCTAAAAGGATGAGTTTGCAACTACTTTACTTTTGGAGAAAATTCAAAACATTCATTATTCAATAGGGCCCAAAATATCAAAAACCAGCGGTTTGAATGAACACACATTTCTTGGTAGAATCGTGCAGGACTGAAATTTTTGATGTTTTTCTACTCCTCTCATGAGCCCAAACAAGTCTCTAAAAGGATGAGTTTGCAACTACTTTACTTTTGGAGAAAATTCAAAACATTCATTGTTCAATAGAGCCCAATAGCAAAAACCAGCGTTTTGAATGAAGAATCACATTTCTTGGTAGAATCATGCAGGATTGAAATTTTTGATGGTGTTTTACTCCTCTCAACAGCCCAAACAAGTTTCTAAAAGGATGAGTTTGCAACTACTTTACTTTTGGAGAAAATTCAAAACATTCATTATTCAATAGGGCCCAAACTATCAAAAACCAGCGGTTTCAATGAACACACATTTCTTGGTAGAATCATGCAGGACTGAAATTTTTGATGTTTTTCTACTCCTCTCATGAGCCCAAACAAGTCTCTAAAAGCATGAGTTTGCAACTACTTTACTTTTGGAGAAAATTCAAAACATTCATTATTCAATAGAGCCCAATAGCAAAAATCAGGTTTTGAATGAAGAATCACATTTCTTGGTAGAATCATGCAGGATTGAAATTTTTGATGGTTTTTTACTCCTCTCAACAGCCCAAACAAGTTTCTAAAAGGATGAGTTTGCAACTACTTTACTTTTGGAGAAAATTCAAAACATTCATTATTCAATAGGGCCCAAAATATCAAAAACCAGCGGTTTGAATGAACACACATTTCTTGGTAGAATCGTGCAGGACTGAAATTTTTGATATTTTTCTACTCCTCTCATGAGCCCAAACAAGTCTCTAAAAGGATGAGTTTGCAACTACTTTACTTTTGGAGAAAATTCAAAACATTCATTATTCAATAGAGCCCAATAGCAAAAACCAGCGTTTTGAATGAAGAATCACATTTCTTGTTAGAATCATGCAGGATTGAAATTTTTGATGGTTTTTTACTCCGCTCAACAGCCCAAACAAGTTTCTAAAAGGATGAGTTTGCAACTACTTTACTTTTGGAGAAAATTCAAAACATTAATTATTCAATAGGGCCCAAACTATCAAAAACCAGCGGTTTGAATGAACACACATTTCTTGGTAGAATCATGCAGGAATGAAATTTTTGATGTTTTTCTACTCCTCTCATGAGCCCAAACAAGTCTCTAAAAGCATGAGTTTGCAACTACTTTACTTTTGGAGAAAATTCAAAACATTCATTACTCAAAAGAGCCCAATAGCAAAAACCAGCGTTTCGAATGAAGAATCACATTTCTTGGTAGAATCATGCAGGATTGAAATTTTTGATGGTTTTTTACTCCTCTCAACAGCCTAAACAAGTTTCTAAAAGGATGAGTTTGCAACTACTTTACTTTTGGAGAAAATTCAAAACATTAATTATTAAATAGGGCCCAAACTATCAAAAACCAGCGGTTTGAATGAACACACATTTCTTGGTAGAATCATGCAGGACTGAAATTTTTGATGTTTTTCTACTCCTCTCATGAGCCCAAACAAGTCTCTAAAAGCATGAGTTTGCAACTACTTTAATTTTGGAGAAAATTCAAAACATTCATTATTCCATAGAGCTCATTAGCAAAAATCAGGTTTTGAATGAAGAATCACATTTCTTGGTAAAATCATGCAGGATTGAAATTTTTGATGGTTTTTTACTCCTCTCAACAGCCCAAACAAGTTTCTAAAAGGATGAGTTTGCAACTACTTTACTTTTGGAGAAAATTCAAAACATTCATTATTCAATAGGGCCCAAACTATCAAAAACCAGCGGTTTGAATGAACACACATTTCTTGGTAGAATCATGCAGGACTGAAATTTTTGATGTTTTTCTACTCCTCTCATGAGCCCAAACAAGTCTCTAAAAGCATGAGTTTGCAACTACTTTACTTTTGGAGAAAATTCAAAACATTCATTATTCAATAGAGCCCAATAGCAAAAATCAGGTTTTGAATGAAGAATCACATTTCTTGGTAGAATCATGCAGGATTGAAATTTTTGATGGTTTTTTACTCCTCTCAACAGCCCAAACAAGTTTCTATAAGGATGAGTTTGCAACTACTTTACTTTTGGAGAAAATTCAAAACATTCATTATTCAATAGGGCCCAAAATATCAAAAACCAGCGGTTTGAATGAACACACATTTCTTGGTAGAATCGTGCAGGACTGAAATTTTTGATGTTTTTCTACTCCTCTCATGAGCCCAAACAAGTCTCTAAAAGGATGAGTTTGCAACTACTTTACTTTTGGAGAAAATTCAAAACATTCATTATTCAATAGAGCCCAATAGCAAAAAACAGCGTTTTGAATGAAGAATCACATTTCTTGGTAGAATCATGCAGGATTGAAATTTTTGATGGTTTTTTACTCCTCTCAACAGCCCAAACAAGTTTCTAAAAGGATGAGTTTGCAACTACTTTACTTTTGGAGAAAATTCAAAACATTAATTATTCAATAGGGCCCAAACTATCAAAAACCAGCGGTTTCAATGAACACACATTTCTTGGTAGAATCATGCAGGACTGAAATTTTTGATGTTTTTCTACTCCTCTCATGAGCCCAAACAAGTCTCTAAAAGCATGAGTTTGCAACTACTTTACTTTTGGAGAAAATTCAAAACATTCATTATTCAATAGAGCCCAATAGCAAAAATCAGGTTTTGAATGAAGAATCACATTTCTTGGTAGAATCATGCAGGATTGAAATTTTTGATGGTTTTTTACTCCTCTCAACAGCCCAAACAAGTTTCTAAAAGGATGAGTTTGCAACTACTTTACTTTTGGAGAAAATTCAAAACATTCATTATTCAATAGGGCCCAAAATATCAAAAACCAGCGGTTTGAATGAACACACATTTCTTGGTAGAATCGTGCAGGACTGAAATTTTTGATGTTTTTCTACTCCTCTCATGAGCCCAAACAAGTCTCTAAAAGGATGAGTTTGCAACTACTTTACTTTTGGAGAAAATTCAAAACATTCATTATTCAATAGAGCCCAATAGCAAAAACCAGCGTTTTGAATGAAGAATCACATTTCTTGGTAGAATCATGCAGGATTGAAATTTTTGATGGTTTTTTACTCCTCTCAACAGCCCAAACAAGTTTCTAAAAGGATGAGTTTGCAACTACTTTACTTTTGGAGAAAATTCAAAACATTAATTATTCAATAGGGCCCAAACTATCAAAAACCAGCGGTTTGAATGAACACACATTTCTTGGTAGAATCATGCAGGACTGAAATTTTTGATGTTTTTCTACTCCTCTCATGAGCCCAAACAAGTCTCTAAAAGCATGAGTTTGCAACTACTTTACTTTTGGAGAAAATTCAAAACATTCATTACTCAAAAGAGCCCAATAGCAAAAACCAGCGTTTTGAATGAAGAATCACATTTCTTGGTAGAATCATGCAGGATTGAAATTTTTGATGGTTTTTTACTCCTCTCAACATCCCAAACAAGTTTCTAAAAGGATGAGTTTGCAACTACTTTACTTTTGGAGAAAATTCAAAACATTCATTATTCAATAGGGCCCAAACTATCAAAAACCAGCGGTTTCAATGAACACACATTTCTTGGTAGAATCATGCAGGACTGAAATTTTTGATGTTTTTCTACTCCTCTCATGAGCCCAAACAAGTCTCTAAAAGCATGAGTTTGCAACTACTTTACTTTTGGAGAAAATTCAAAACATTCATTATTCAATAGAGCCCAATAGCAAAAATCAGGTTTTGAATGAAGAATCACATTTCTTGGTAGAATCATGCAGGATTGAAATTTTTGATGATTTTTTACTCCTCTCAACAGCCCAAACAAGTTTCTAAAAGGATGAGTTTGCAACTACTTTACTTTTGGAGAAAATTCAAAACATTCATTATTCAATAGGGCCCAAAATATCAAAAACCAGCGGTTTGAATGAACACACATTTCTTGGTAGAATCGTGCAGGACTGAAATTTTTGATGTTTTTCTACTCCTCTCATGAGCCCAAACAAGTCTCTAAAAGGATGAGTTTGCAACTACTTTACTTTTGGAGAAAATTCAAAACATTCATTGTTCAATAGAGCCCAATAGCAAAAACCAGCGTTTTGAATGAAGAATCACATTTCTTGGTAGAATCATGCAGGATTGAAATTTTTGATGGTTTTTTACTCCTCTCAACAGCCCAAACAAGTTTCTAAAAGGATGAGTTTGCAACTACTTTACTTTTGGAGAAAATTCAAAACATTCATTATTCAATAGGGCCCAAACTATCAAAAACCAGCGGTTTCAATGAACACACATTTCTTGGTAGAATCATGCAGGACTGAAATTTTTGATGTTTTTCTACTCCTCTCATGAGCCCAAACAAGTCTCTAAAAGCATGAGTTTGCAACTACTTTACTTTTGGAGAAAATTCAAAACATTCATTATTCAATAGAGCCCAATAGCAAAAATCAGGTTTTGAATGAAGAATCACATTTCTTGGTAGAATCATGCAGGATTGAAATTTTTGATGGTTTTTTACTCCTCTCAACAGCCCAAACAAGTTTCTAAAAGGATGAGTTTGCAACTACTTTACTTTTGGAGAAAATTCAAAACATTCATTATTCAATAGGGCCCAAAATATCAAAAACCAGCGGTTTGAATGAACACACATTTCTTGGTAGAATCGTGCAGGACTGAAATTTTTGATATTTTTCTACTCTCATGAGCCCAAACAAGTCTCTAAAAGGATGAGTTTGCAACTACTTTACTTTTGGAGAAAATTCAAAACATTCATTATTCAATAGAGCCCAATAGCAAAAACCAGCGTTTTGACTGAAGAATCACATTTCTTGTTAGAATCATGCAGGATTGAAATTTTTGATGGTTTTTTACTCCTCTCAACAGCCCAAACAAGTTTCTAAAAGGATGAGTTTGCAACTACTTTACTTTTGGAGAAAATTCAAAACATTAATTATTCAATAGGGCCCAAACTATCAAAAACCAGCGGTTTGAATGAACACACATTTCTTGGTAGAATCATGCAGGAATGTAATTTTTGATGTTTTTCTACTCCTCTCATGAGCCCAAACAAGTCTCTAAAAGCATGAGTTTGCAACTACTTTACTTTTGGAGAAAATTCAAAACATTCATTACTCAAAAGAGCCCAATAGCAAAAACCAGCGTTTCGAATGAAGAATTACATTTCTTGGTAGAATCATGCAGGATTGAAATTTTTGATGGTTTTTTACTCCTCTCAACAGCCCAAACAAGTTTCTAAAAGGATGAGTTTGCAACTACTTTACTTTTGGAGAAAATTCAAAACATTCATTATTCTATAGGGCCCAAACTATCAAAAACCAGCGGTTTCAATGAACACACATTTCTTGGTAGAATCATGCAGGACTGAAATTTTTGATGTTTTTCTACTCCTCTCATGAGCCCAAACAAGTCTCTAAAAGCATGAGTTTGCAACTACTTTACTTTTGGAGAAAATTCAAAACATTCATTATTCAATAGAGCCCAATAGCAAAAATCAGGTTTTGAGTGAAGAATCACATTTCTTGGTAGAATCATGCAGGATTGAAATTTTTGATGGTTTTTTACTCCTCTCAACAGCCCAAACAAGTTTCTAAAAGGATGAGTTTGCAACTACTTTACTTTTGGAGAAAATTCAAAACATTCATTATTCAATAGGGCCCAAAATATCAAAAACCAGCGGTTTGAATGAACACACATTTCTTGGTAGAATCGTGCAGAACTGAAATTTTTGATATTTTTCTACTCCTCTCATGAGCCCAAACAAGTCTCTAAAAGGATGAGTTTGCAACTACTTTACTTTTGGAGAAAATTCAAAACATTCATTATTCAATAGAGCCCAATAGCAAAAACCAGCGTTTTGACTGAAGAATCACATTTCTTGGTAGAATCATGCAGGATTGAAATTTTTGATGGTTTTTTACTCCTCTCAACAGCCCAAACAAGTTTCTAAAAGGATGAGTTTGCAACTACTTTACTTTTGGAGAAAATTCAAAACATTAATTATTCAATAGGGCCCAAACTATCAAAAACCAGCGGTTTGAATGAACACACATTTCTTGGTAGAATCATGCAGGAATGACATTTTTGATGTTTTTCTACTCCTCTCATGAGCCCAAACAAGTCTCTAAAAGCATGAGTTTGCAACTACTTTACTTTTGGAGAAAATTCAAAACATTCATTACTCAAAAGAGCCCAATAGCAAAAACCAGCGTTTCGAATGAAGAATCACATTTCTTGGTAGAATCATGCAGGATTGAAATTTTTGATGGTTTTTTACTCCTCTCAACAGCCCAAACAAGTTTCTAAAAGGATGAGTTTGCAACTACTTTACTTTTGGAGAAAATTCAAAACATTCATTATTCAATAGGGCCCAAACTATCAAAAACCAGCGGTTTGAATGAACACACATTTCTTGGTAGAATCATGCAGGACTGAAATTTTTGATGTTTTTCTACTCCTCTCATGAGCCCAAACAAGTCTCTAAAAGCATGAGTTTGCAACTACTTTACTTTTGGAGAAAATTCAAAACATTCATTATTCAATAGGGCCCAAAATATCAAAAACCAGCGGTTTGAATGAACACACATTTCTTGGTAGAATCGTGCAGGACTGAAATTTTTGATATTTTTCTACTCTCATGAGCCCAAACAAGTCTCTAAAAGGATGAGTTTGCAACTACTTTACTTTTGGAGAAAATTCAAAACATTCATTATTCAATAGAGCCCAATAGCAAAAACCAGCGTTTTGAATGAAGAATCACATTTCTTGTTAGAATCATGCAGGATTGAAATTTTTGATGGTTTTTTACTCCTCTCAACAGCCCAAACAAGTTTCTAAAAGGATGAGTTTGCAACTACTTTACTTTTGGAGAAAATTCAAAACATTAATTATTCAATAGGGCCCAAACTATCAAAAACCAGCGGTTTGAATGAACACACATTTCTTGGTAGAATCATGCAGGAATGAAATTTTTGATGTTTTTCTACTCCTCTCATGAGCCCAAACAAGTCTCTAAAAGCATGAGTTTGCAACTACTTTACTTTTGGAGAAAATTCAAAACATTCATTACTCAAAAGAGCCCAATAGCAAAAACCAGCGTTTCGAATGAAGAATCACATTTCTTGGTAGAATCATGCAGGATTGAAATTTTTGATGGTTTTTTACTCCTCTCAACAGCCCAAACAAGTTTCTAAAAGGATGAGTTTGCAACTACTTTACTTTTGGAGAAAATTCAAAACATTCATTATTCTATAGGGCCCAAACTATCAAAAACCAGCGGTTTCAATGAACACACATTTCTTGGTAGAATCATGCAGGACTGAAATTTTTGATGTTTTTCTACTCCTCTCATGAGCCCAAACAAGTCTCTAAAAGCATGAGTTTGCAACTACTTTACTTTTGGAGAAAATTCAAAACATTCATTATTCAATAGAGCCCAATAGCAAAAATCAGGTTTTGAGTGAAGAATCACATTTCTTGGTAGAATCATGCAGGATTGAAATTTTTGATGGTTTTTTACTCCTCTCAACAGCCCAAACAAGTTTCTAAAAGGATGAGTTTGCAACTACTTTACTTTTGGAGAAAATTCAAAACATTCATTATTCAATAGGGCCCAAACTATCAAAAACCAGCGGTTTCAATGAACACACATTTCTTGGTAGAATCATGCAGGACTGAAATTTTTGATGTTTTTCTACTCCTCTCATGAGCCCAAACAAGTCTCTAAAAGCATGAGTTTGCAACTACTTTAATTTTGGAGAAAATTCAAAACATTCATTATTCAATAGAGCTCATTAGCAAAAATCAGGTTTTGAATGAAGAATCACATTTCTTGGTAAAATCATGCAGGATTGAAATTTTTGATGGTTTTTTACTCCTCTCAACAGCCCAAACAAGTTTCTAAAAGGATGAGTTTGCAACTACTTTACTTTTGGAGAAAATTCAAAACATTCATTATTCAATAGGGCCCAAACTATCAAAAACCAGCGGTTTGAATGAACACACATTTCTTGGTAGAATCATGCAGGACTGAAATTTTTGATGTTTTTCTACTCCTCTCATGAGCCCAAACAAGTCTCTAAAAGCATGAGTTTGCAACTACTTTAATTTTGGAGAAAATTCAAAACATTCATTATTCCATAGAGCTCATTAGCAAAAATCAGGTTTTGAATGAAGAATCACATTTCTTGATAAAATCATGCAGGATTGAAATTTTTGATGGTTTTTTACTCCTCTCAACAGCCCAAACAAGTTTCTAAAAGGATGAGTTTGCAACTACTTTACTTTTGGAGAAAATTCAAAACATTCATTATTCAATAGGGCCCAAACTATCAAAAACCAGCGGTTTGAATGAACACACATTTCTTGGTAGAATCATGCAGGACTGAAATTTTTGATGTTTTTCTACTCCTCTCATGAGCCCAAACAAGTCTCTAAAAGCATGAGTTTGCAACTACTTTACTTTTGGAGAAAATTCAAAACATTCATTATTCAATAGAGCCCAATAGCAAAAATCAGGTTTTGAATGAAGAATCACATTTCTTGGTAGAATCATGCAGGATTGAAATTTTTGATGGTTTTTTACTCCTCTCAACAGCCCAAACAAGTTTCTATAAGGATGAGTTTGCAACTACTTTACTTTTGGAGAAAATTCAAAACATTCATTATTCAATAGGGCCCAAAATATCAAAAACCAGCGGTTTGAATGAACACACATTTCTTGGTAGAATCGTGCAGGACTGAAATTTTTGATGTTTTTCTACTCCTCTCATGAGCCCAAACAAGTCTCTAAAAGGATGAGTTTGCAACTACTTTACTTTTGGAGAAAATTCAAAACATTCATTATTCAATAGAGCCCAATAGCAAAAAACAGCGTTTTGAATGAAGAATCACATTTCTTGGTAGAATCATGCAGGATTGAAATTTTTGATGGTTTTTTACTCCTCTCAACAGCCCAAACAAGTTTCTAAAAGGATGAGTTTGCAACTACTTTACTTTTGGAGAAAATTCAAAACATTCATTATTCAATAGGGCCCAAACTATCAAAAACCAGCGGTTTCAATGAACACACATTTCTTGGTAGAATCATGCAGGACTGAAATTTTTGATGTTTTTCTACTCCTCTCATGAGCCCAAACAAGTCTCTAAAAGCATGAGTTTGCAACTACTTTACTTTTGGAGAAAATTCAAAACATTCATTATTCAATAGAGCCCAATAGCAAAAATCAGGTTTTGAATGAAGAATCACATTTCTTGGTAGAATCATGCAGGATTGAAATTTTTGATGGTTTTTTACTCCTCTCAACAGCCCAAACAAGTTTCTAAAAGGATGAGTTTGCAACTACTTTACTTTTGGAGAAAATTCAAAACATTCATTATTCAATAGGGCCCAAAATATCAAAAACCAGCGGTTTGAATGAACATACATTTCTTGGTAGAATCGTGCAGGACTGAAATTTTTGATGTTTTTCTACTCCTCTCATGAGCCCAAACAAGTCTCTAAAAGGATGAGTTTGCAACTACTTTACTTTTGGAGAAAATTCAAAACATTCATTATTCAATAGAGCCCAATAGCAAAAACCAGCGTTTTGAATGAAGAATCACATTTCTTGGTAGAATCATGCAGGATTGAAATTTTTGATGGTTTTTTACTCCTCTCAACAGCCCAAACAAGTTTCTAAAAGGATGAGTTTGCAACTACTTTACTTTTGGAGAAAATTCAAAACATTAATTATTCAATAGGGCCCAAACTATCAAAAACCAGCGGTTTGAATGAACACACATTTCTTGGTAGAATCATGCAGGACTGAAATTTTTGATGTTTTTCTACTCCTCTCATGAGCCCAAACAAGTCTCTAAAAGCATGAGTTTGCAACTACTTTACTTTTGGAGAAAATTCAAAACATTCATTACTCAAAAGAGCCCAATAGCAAAAACCAGCGTTTTGAATGAAGAATCACATTTCTTGGTAGAATCATGCAGGATTGAAATTTTTGATGGTTTTTTACTCCTCTCAATATCCCAAACAAGTTTCTAAAAGGATGAGTTTGCAACTACTTTACTTTTGGAGAAAATTCAAAACATTCATTATTCAATAGGGCCCAAACTATCAAAAACCAGCGGTTTCAATGAACACACATTTCTTGGTAGAATCATGCAGGACTGAAATTTTTGATGTTTTTCTACTCCTCTCATGAGCCCAAACAAGTCTCTAAAAGCATGAGTTTGCAACTACTTTACTTTTGGAGAAAATTCAAAACATTCATTATTCAATAGAGCCCAATAGCAAAAATCAGGTTTTGAATGAAGAATCACATTTCTTGGTAGAATCATGCAGGATTGAAATTTTTGATGGTTTTTTACTCCTCTCAACAGCCCAAACAAGTTTCTAAAAGGATGAGTTTGCAACTACTTTACTTTTGGAGAAAATTCAAAACATTCATTATTCAATAGGGCCCAAAATATCAAAAACCAGCGGTTTGAATGAACACACATTTCTTGGTAGAATCGTGCAGGACTGAAATTTTTGATGTTTTTCTACTCCTCTCATGAGCCCAAACAAGTCTCTAAAAGGATGAGTTTGCAACTACTTTACTTTTGGAGAAAATTCAAAACATTCATTGTTCAATAGAGCCCAATAGCAAAAACCAGCGTTTTGAATGAAGAATCACATTTCTTGGTAGAATCATGCAGGATTGAAATTTTTGATGGTTTTTTACTCCTCTCAACAGCCCAAACAAGTTTCTAAAAGGATGAGTTTGCAACTACTTTACTTTTGGAGAAAATTCAAAACATTCATTATTCAATAGGGCCCAAAATATCAAAAACCAGCGGTTTGAATGAACACACATTTCTTGGTAGAATCGTGCAGAACTGAAATTTTTGATATTTTTCTACTCCTCTCATGAGCCCAAACAAGTCTCTAAAAGGATGAGTTTGCAACTACTTTACTTTTGGAGAAAATTCAAAACATTCATTATTCAATAGAGCCCAATAGCAAAAACCAGCGTTTTGACTGAAGAATCACATTTCTTGGTAGAATCATGCAGGATTGAAATTTTTGATGGTTTTTTACTCCTCTCAACAGCCCAAACAAGTTTCTAAAAGGATGAGTTTGCAACTACTTTACTTTTGGAGAAAATTCAAAACATTAATTATTCAATAGGGCCCAAACTATCAAAAACCAGCGGTTTGAATGAACACACATTTCTTGGTAGAATCATGCAGGAATGAAATTTTTGATGTTTTTCTACTCCTCTCATGAGCCCAAACAAGTCTCTAAAAGCATGAGTTTGCAACTACTTTACTTTTGGAGAAAATTCAAAACATTCATTACTCAAAAGAGCCCAATAGCAAAAACCAGCGTTTCGAATGAAGAATCACATTTCTTGGTAGAATCATGCAGGATTGAAATTTTTGATGGTTTTTTACTCCTCTCAACAGCCCAAACAAGTTTCTAAAAGGATGAGTTTGCAACTACTTTACTTTTGGAGAAAATTCAAAACATTCATTATTCAATAGGGCCCAAACTATCAAAAACCAGCGGTTTGAATGAACACACATTTCTTGGTAGAATCATGCAGGACTGAAATTTTTGATGTTTTTCTACTCCTCTCATGAGCCCAAACAAGTCTCTAAAAGCATGAGTTTGCAACTACTTTACTTTTGGAGAAAATTCAAAACATTCATTATTCAATAGGGCCCAAAATATCAAAAACCAGCGGTTTGAATGAACACACATTTCTTGGTAGAATCGTGCAGGACTGAAATTTTTGATATTTTTCTACTCTCATGAGCCCAAACAAGTCTCTAAAAGGATGAGTTTGCAACTACTTTACTTTTGGAGAAAATTCAAAACATTCATTATTCAATAGAGCCCAATAGCAAAAACCAGCGTTTTGACTGAAGAATCACATTTCTTGTTAGAATCATGCAGGATTGAAATTTTTGATGGTTTTTTACTCCTCTCAACAGCCCAAACAAGTTTCTAAAAGGATGAGTTTGCAACTACTTTACTTTTGGAGAAAATTCAAAACATTAATTATTCAATAGGGCCCAAACTATCAAAAACCAGCGGTTTGAATGAACACACATTTCTTGGTAGAATCATGCAGGAATGAAATTTTTGATGTTTTTCTACTCCTCTCATGAGCCCAAACAAGTCTCTAAAAGCATGAGTTTGCAACTACTTTACTTTTGGAGAAAATTCAAAACATTCATTACTCAAAAGAGCCCAATAGCAAAAACCAGCGTTTCGAATGAAGAATCACATTTCTTGGTAGAATCATGCAGGATTGAAATTTTTGATGGTTTTTTACTCCTCTCAACAGCCCAAACAAGTTTCTAAAAGGATGAGTTTGCAACTACTTTACTTTTGGAGAAAATTCAAAACATTCATTATTCTATAGGGCCCAAACTATCAAAAACCAGCGGTTTCAATGAACACACATTTCTTGGTAGAATCATGCAGGACTGAAATTTTTGATGTTTTTCTACTCCTCTCATGAGCCCAAACAAGTCTCTAAAAGCATGAGTTTGCAACTACTTTACTTTTGGAGAAAATTCAAAACATTCATTATTCAATAGAGCCCAATAGCAAAAATCAGGTTTTGAGTGAAGAATCACATTTCTTGGTAGAATCATGCAGGATTGAAATTTTTGATGGTTTTTTACTCCTCTCAACAGCCCAAACAAGTTTCTAAAAGGATGAGTTTGCAACTACTTTACTTTTGGAGAAAATTCAAAACATTCATTATTCAATAGGGCCCAAACTATCAAAAACCAGCGGTTTCAATGAACACACATTTCTTGGTAGAATCATGCAGGACTGAAATTTTTGATGTTTTTCTACTCCTCTCATGAGCCCAAACAAGTCTCTAAAAGCATGAGTTTGCAACTACTTTAATTTTGGAGAAAATTCAAAACATTCATTATTCAATAGAGCTCATTAGCAAAAATCAGGTTTTGAATGAAGAATCACATTTCTTGGTAAAATCATGCAGGATTGAAATTTTTGATGGTTTTTTACTCCTCTCAACAGCCCAAACAAGTTTCTAAAAGGATGAGTTTGCAACTACTTTACTTTTGGAGAAAATTCAAAACATTCATTATTCAATAGGGCCCAAACTATCAAAAACCAGCGGTTTGAATGAACACACATTTCTTGGTAGAATCATGCAGGACTGAAATTTTTGATGTTTTTCTACTCCTCTCATGAGCCCAAACAAGTCTCTAAAAGCATGAGTTTGCAACTACTTTACTTTTGGAGAAAATTCAAAACATTCATTATTCAATAGAGCCCAATAGCAAAAATCAGGTTTTGAATGAAGAATCACATTTCTTGGTAGAATCATGCAGGATTGAAATTTTTGATGTTTTTTTACTCCTCTCAACAGCCCAAACAAGTTTCTATAAGGATGAGTTTGCAACTACTTTACTTTTGGAGAAAATTCAAAACATTCATTATTCAATAGGGCCCAAAATATCAAAAACCAGCGGTTTGAATGAACACACATTTCTTGGTAGAATCGTGCAGGACTGAAATTTTTGATGTTTTTCTACTCCTCTCATGAGCCCAAACAAGTCTCTAAAAGGATGAGTTTGCAACTACTTTACTTTTGGAGAAAATTCAAAACATTCATTATTCAATAGAGCCCAATAGCAAAAACCAGCGTTTTGAATGAAGAATCACATTTCTTGGTAGAATCATGCAGGATTGAAATTTTTGATGGTTTTTTACTCCTCTCAACAGCCCAAACAAGTTTCTAAAAGGATGAGTTTGCAACTACTTTACTTTTGGAGAAAATTCAAAACATTCATTATTCAATAGGGCCCAAACTATCAAAAACCAGCGGTTTCAATGAACACACATTTCTTGGTAGAATCATGCAGGACTGAAATTTTTGATGTTTTTCTACTCCTCTCATGAGCCCAAACAAGTCTCTAAAAGCATGAGTTTGCAACTACTTTACTTTTGGAGAAAATTCAAAACATTCATTATTCAATAGAGCCCAATAGCAAAAATCAGGTTTTGAATGAAGAATCACATTTCTTGGTAGAATCATGCAGGATTGAAATTTTTGATGGTTTTTTACTCCTCTCAACAGCCCAAACAAGTTTCTAAAAGGATGAGTTTGCAACTACTTTACTTTTGGAGAAAATTCAAAACATTCATTATTCAATAGGGCCCAAAATATCAAAAACCAGCGGTTTGAATGAACACACATTTCTTGGTAGAATCGTGCAGGACTGAAATTTTTGATATTTTTCTACTCCTCTCATGAGCCCAAACAAGTCTCTAAAAGGATGAGTTTGCAACTACTTTACTTTTGGAGAAAATTCAAAACATTCATTATTCAATAGAGCCCAATAGCAAAAACCAGCGTTTTGACTGAAGAATCACATTTCTTGTTAGAATCATGCAGGATTGAAATTTTTGATGGTTTTTTACTCCTCTCAACAGCCCAAACAAGTTTCTAAAAGGATGAGTTTGCAACTACTTTACTTTTGGAGAAAATTCAAAACATTAATTATTCAATAGGGCCCAAACTATCAAAAACCAGCGGTTTGAATGAACACACATTTCTTGGTAGAATCATGCAGGAATGAAATTTTTGATGTTTTTCTACTCCTCTCATGAGCCCAAACAAGTCTCTAAAAGCATGAGTTTGCAACTACTTTACTTTTGGAGAAAATTCAAAACATTCATTACTCAAAAGAGCCCAATAGCAAAAACCAGCGTTTCGAATGAAGAATCACATTTCTTGGTAGAATCATGCAGGATTGAAATTTTTGATGGTTTTTTACTCCTCTCAACAGCCCAAACAAGTTTCTAAAAGGATGAGTTTGCAACTACTTTACTTTTGGAGAAAATTCAAAACATTCATTATTCTATAGGGCCCAAACTATCAAAAACCAGCGGTTTCAATGAACACACATTTCTTGGTAGAATCATGCAGGACTGAAATTTTTGATGTTTTTCTACTCCTCTCATGAGCCCAAACAAGTCTCTAAAAGCATGAGTTTGCAACTACTTTACTTTTGGAGAAAATTCAAAACATTCATTATTCAATAGAGCCCAATAGCAAAAATCAGGTTTTGAGTGAAGAATCACATTTCTTGGTAGAATCATGCAGGATTGAAATTTTTGATGGTTTTTTACTCCTCTCAACAGCCCAAACAAGTTTCTAAAAGGATGAGTTTGCAACTACTTTACTTTTGGAGAAAATTCAAAACATTCATTATTCAATAGGGCCCAAACTATCAAAAACCAGCGGTTTCAATGAACACACATTTCTTGGTAGAATCATGCAGGACTGAAATTTTTGATGTTTTTCTACTCCTCTCATGAGCCCAAACAAGTCTCTAAAAGCATGAGTTTGCAACTACTTTAATTTTGGAGAAAATTCAAAACATTCATTATTCAATAGAGCTCATTAGCAAAAATTAGGTTTTGAATGAAGAATCACATTTCTTGGTAAAATCATGCAGGATTGAAATTTTTGATGGTTTTTTACTCCTCTCAACAGCCCAAACAAGTTTCTAAAAGGATGAGTTTGCAACTACTTTACTTTTGGAGAAAATTCAAAACATTCATTATTCAATAGGGCCCAAACTATCAAAAACCAGCGGTTTGAATGAACACACATTTCTTGGTAGAATCATGCAGGACTGAAATTTTTGATGTTTTTCTACTCCTCTCATGAGCCCAAACAAGTCTCTAAAAGCATGAGTTTGCAACTACTTTACTTTTGGAGAAAATTCAAAACATTCATTATTCAATAGAGCCCAATAGCAAAAATCAGGTTTTGAATGAAGAATCACATTTCTTGGTAGAATCATGCAGGATTGAAATTTTTGATGTTTTTTTACTCCTCTCAACAGCCCAAACAAGTTTCTATAAGGATGAGTTTGCAACTACTTTACTTTTGGAGAAAATTCAAAACATTCATTATTCAATAGGGCCCAAAATATCAAAAACCAGCGGTTTGAATGAACACACATTTCTTGGTAGAATCGTGCAGGACTGAAATTTTTGATGTTTTTCTACTCCTCTCATGAGCCCAAACAAGTCTCTAAAAGGATGAGTTTGCAACTACTTTACTTTTGGAGAAAATTCAAAACATTCATTATTCAATAGAGCCCAATAGCAAAAACCAGCGTTTTGAATGAAGAATCACATTTCTTGGTAGAATCATGCAGGATTGAAATTTTTGATGGTTTTTTACTCCTCTCAACAGCCCAAACAAGTTTCTAAAAGGATGAGTTTGCAACTACTTTACTTTTGGAGAAAATTCAAAACATTCATTATTCAATAGGGCCCAAACTATCAAAAACCAGCGGTTTCAATGAACACACATTTCTTGGTAGAATCATGCAGGACTGAAATTTTTGATGTTTTTCTACTCCTCTCATGAGCCCAAACAAGTCTCTAAAAGCATGAGTTTGCAACTACTTTACTTTTGGAGAAAATTCAAAACATTCATTATTCAATAGAGACCAATAGCAAAAATCAGGTTTTGAATGAAGAATCACATTTCTTGGTAGAATCATGCAGGATTGAAATTTTTGATGGTTTTTTACTCCTCTCAACAGCCCAAACAAGTTTCTAAAAGGATGAGTTTGCAACTACTTTACTTTTGGAGAAAATTCAAAACATTCATTATTCAATAGGGCCCAAAATATCAAAAACCAGCGGTTTGAATGAACACACATTTCTTGGTAGAATCGTGCAGGACTGAAATTTTTGATGTTTTTCTACTCCTCTCATGAGCCCAAACAAGTCTCTAAAAGGATGAGTTTGCAACTACTTTACTTTTGGAGAAAATTCAAAACATTCATTATTCAATAGAGCCCAATAGCAAAAACCAGCGTTTTGAATGAAGAATCACATTTCTTGGTAGAATCATGCAGGATTGAAATTTTTGATGGTTTTTTACTCCTCTCAACAGCCCAAACAAGTTTCTAAAAGGATGAGTTTGCAACTACTTTACTTTTGGAGAAAATTCAAAACATTAATTATTCAATAGGGCCCAAACTATCAAAAACCAGCGGTTTGAATGAACACACATTTCTTGGTAGAATCATGCAGGACTGAAATTTTTGATGTTTTTCTACTCCTCTCATGAGCCCAAACAAGTCTCTAAAAGCATGAGTTTGCAACTACTTTACTTTTGGAGAAAATTCAAAACATTCATTACTCAAAAGAGCCCAATAGCAAAAACCAGCGTTTTGAATGAAGAATCACATTTCTTGGTAGAATCATGCAGGATTGAAATTTTTGATGGTTTTTTACTCCTCTCAACAGCCCAAACAAGTTTCTAAAAGGATGAGTTTGCAACTACTTTACTTTTGGAGAAAATTCAAAACATTCATTATTCAATAGGGCCCAAACTATCAAAAACCAGCGGTTTCAATGAACACACATTTCTTGGTAGAATCATGCAGGACTGAAATTTTTGATGTTTTTCTACTCCTCTCATGAGCCCAAACAAGTCTCTAAAAGCATGAGTTTGCAACTACTTTACTTTTGGAGAAAATTCAAAACATTCATTATTCAATAGAGCCCAATAGCAAAAATCAGGTTTTGAATGAAGAATCACATTTCTTGGTAGAATCATGCAGGATTGAAATTTTTGATGGTTTTTTTACTCCTCTCAAAAATCCCAAACAAGTTTCTAAAAGGATGAGTTTGCAACTACTTTACTTTTGGAGAAAATTCAAAACATTCATTATTCAATAGGGCCCAAAATATCAAAAACCAGCGGTTTGAATGAACACACATTTCTTGGTAGAATCGTGCAGGACTGAAATTTTTGATGTTTTTCTACTCCTCTCATGAGCCCAAACAAGTCTCTAAAAGGATGAGTTTGCAACTACTTTACTTTTGGAGAAAATTCAAAACATTCATTATTCAATAGAGCCCAATAGCAAAAACCAGCGTTTTGAATGAAGAATCACATTTCTTGGTAGAATCATGCAGGATTGAAATTTTTGATGGTTTTTTACTCCTCTCAACAGCCCAAACAAGTTTCTAAAAGGATGAGTTTGCAACTACTTTACTTTTGGAGAAAATTCAAAACATTCATTATTCACTAGGGCCCAAACTATCAAAAACCAGCGGTTTGAATGAACACACATTTCTTGGTAAAATCATGCAGGACTGAAATTTTTGATGTTTTTCTACTCCTCTCATGAGCCCAAACAAGTCTCTAAAAGCATGAGTTTGCAATTACTTTACTTTTGGAGAAAATTCAAAACATTCATTATTCAATAGAACCCAATAGCAAAAATCAGGTTTTGAATGAAGAATCACATTTCTTGGTAGAATCATGCAGGATTGAAATTTTTGATGGTTTTTTACTCCTCTCAACAGCCCAAACAAGTTTCTAAAAGGATGAGTTTGCAACTACTTTACTTTTGGAGAAAATTCAAAACATTCAATATTCAATAGGGCCCAAAATATCAAAAACCAGCGGTTTGAATGAACACACATTTCTTGGTAGAATCGTGCAGGACTGAAATTTTTGATGTTTTTCTACTCCTCTGATGAGCCCAAACAAGTCTCTAAAAGGATGAGTTTGCAACTACTTTACTTTTGGAGAAAATTCAAAACATTCATTATTCAATAGAGCCCAATAGCAAAAACCAGCGTTTTGAATGAAGAATCACATTTCTTGGTAGAATCATGCAGGATTGAAATTTTTGATGGTTTTTTACTCCTCTCAACAGCCCAAACAAGTTTCTAAAAGGATGAGTTTGCAACTACTTTACTTTTGGAGAAAATTCAAAACATTCATTATTCAGTAGGGCCCAAACTATCAAAAACCAGCGGTTTCAATGAACACACATTTCTTGGTAGAATCATGCAGGACTGAAATTTTTGATGTTTTTCTACTCCTCTCATGAGCCCAAACAAGTCTCTAAAAGCATGAGTTTGCAACTACTTTACTTTTGGAGAAAATTCAAAACATTCATTATTCAATAGAGCCCAATAGCAAAAATCAGGTTTTGAATGAAGAATCACATTTCTTGGTAGAATCATGCAGGATTGAAATTTTTGATGGTTTTTTACTCCTCTCAACAGCCCAAACAAGTTTCTAAAAGGATGAGTTTGCAACTACTTTACTTTTGGAGAAAATTCAAAACATTCATTATTCAATAGGGCCCAAAATATCAAAAACCAGCGGTTTGAATGAACACACATTTCTTGGTAGAATCGTGCAGGAGTGAAATTTTTGATGTTTTTCTACTCCTCTCATGAGCCCAAACAAGTCTCTAAAAGGATGAGTTTGCAACTACTTTACTTTTGGAGAAAATTCAAAACATTCATTATTCAATAGAACCCAATAGCAAAAATCAGGTTTTGAATGAAGAATCACATTTCTTGGTAGAATCATGCAGGATTGAAATTTTTGATGGTTTTTTACTCCTCTCAACAGCCCAAACAAGTTTCTAAAAGGATGAGTTTGCAACTACTTTACTTTTGGAGAAAATTCAAAACATTCAATATTCAATAGGGCCCAAAATATCAAAAACCAGCGGTTTGAATGAACACACATTTCTTGGTAGAATCGTGCAGGACTGAAATTTTTGATGTTTTTCTACTCCTCTCATGAGCCCAAACAAGTCTCTAAAAGCATGAGTTTGCAACTACTTTACTTTTGGAGAAAATTCAAAACATTCATTATTCAATAGAGCCCAATAGCAAAAATCAGGTTTTGAATGAAGAATCACATTTCTTGGTAGAATCATGCAGGATTGAAATTTTTGATGGTTTTTTACTCCTCTCAACAGCCCAAACAAGTATCTAAAAGGATGAGTTTGCAACTACTTTACTTTTGGAGAAAATTCAAAACATTCATTATTCAATAGGGCCCAAAATATCAAAAACCAGCGGTTTGAATGAACACACATTTCTTGGTAGAATCGTGCAGGACTGAAATTTTTGATGTTTTTCTACTCCTCTCATGAGCCCAAACAAGGCTCTAAAAGGATGAGTTTGCAACTACTTTACTTTTGGAGAAAATTCAAAACATTCATTATTCAATAGAGCCCAATAGCAAAAACCAGCGTTTTGAATGAAGAATCACATTTCTTGATAGAATCATGCAGGATTGAAATTTTTGATGGTTTTTTACTCCTCTCAACAGCCCAAACAAGTTTCTAAAAGGATGAGTTTGCAACTACTTTACTTTTGGAGAAAATTCAAAACATTCATTATTCAATAGGGCCCAAACTATCAAAAACCAGCGGTTT
Source organism: Dendrobates tinctorius (assembly GCF_039654945.1). Lineage (NCBI taxonomy): Eukaryota > Metazoa > Chordata > Amphibia > Anura > Dendrobatidae > Dendrobates > Dendrobates tinctorius. The sequence continues at coordinate 1,749,793 of NW_027361776.1, read as the reverse complement.
GAATGAACACACATTTCTTGGTAGAATCATGCAGGACTGAAATTTTTGATGTTTTTCTACTCCTCTCATGAGCCCAAACAAGTCTCTAAAAGCATGAGTTTGCAACTACTTTACTTTTGGAGAAAATTCAAAACATTCATTACTCAAAAGAGCCCAATAGCAAAAACCAGCGTTTTGAATGAAGAATCACATTTCTTGGTACAATCATGCAGGATTGAAATTTTTGATGTTTTTTTACTCCTCTCAACAGCCCAAACAAGTTTCTAAAAGGATGAGTTTGCAACTACTTTACTTTTGGAGAAAATTCAAAACATTCATTATTCAGTAGGGCCCAAACTATCAAAAACCAGCGGTTTCAATGAACACACATTTCTTGGTAGAATCATGCAGGACTGAAATTTTTGATGTTTTTCTACTCCTCTCATGAGCCCAAACAAGTCTCTAAAAGCATGAGTTTGCAACTACTTTACTTTTGGAGAAAATTCAAAACATTCATTATTCAATAGAGCCCAATAGCAAAAATCAGGTTTTGAATGAAGAATCACATTTCTTGGTAGAATCATGCAGGATTGAAATTTTTGATGGTTTTTTACTCCTCTCAACAGTCCAAACAAGTTTCTAAAAGGATGAGTTTGCAACTACTTTACTTTTGGAGAAAATTCAAAACATTCCTTATTCAATAGGGCCCAAACTATCAAAAATCAGCGGTTTGAATGAACACACATTTCTTGGTAGAATCATGCAGGACTGAAATTTTTGATGTTTTTCTACTCCTTTCATGAGCCCAAACAAGTCTCTAAAAGCATGAGTTTGCAACTACTTTACTTTTGGAGAAAATTCAAAACATTCATTATTCAATAGAGCCCAATAGCAAAAACCAGCGTTTTGAATGAAGAATCACATTTCTTGGAAGAATCATGCAGGATTGAAATTTTTGATGGTTTTTTACTCCTCTCAACAGCCCAAACAAGTTTCTAAAAGGATGAGTTTGCAACTACTTTACTTTTGGAGAAAATTCAAAACATTCATTATTCAATAGGGCCCAAACTATCAAAAACCAGCGGTTTCAATGAACACAAATTTCTTGGTAGAATCATGCAGGACTGAAATTTTTGATGTTTTTCTACTCCTCTCATGAGCCCAAACAAGTCTCTAGAAGCATGAGTTTGCAACTACTTTACTTTTGGAGAAAATTCAAAACATTCATTATTCAATAGAGCCCAATAGCAAAAATCAGGTTTTGAGTGAAGAATCACATTTCTTGGTAGAATCATGCAGGATTGAAATTTTTGATGGTTTTTTACTCCTCTCAACAGCCCAAACAAGTTTCTAAAAGGATGAGTTTGCAACTACTTTACTTTTGGAGAAAATTCAAAACATTCATTATTCAATAGGGCCCAAAATATCAAAAACCAGCGGTTTGAATGAACACACATTTCTTGGTAGAATCGTGCAGGACTGAAATTTTTGATGTTTTTCTACTCCTCTCATGAGCCCAAACAAGTCTCTAAAAGGATGAGTTTGCAACTACTTTACTTTTGGAGAAAATTCAAAACATTCATTGTTCAATAGAGCCCAATAGCAAAAACCAGCGTTTTGAATGAAGAATCACATTTCTTGGTAGAATCATGCAGGATTGAAATTTTTGATGGTGTTTTACTCCTCTCAACAGCCCAAACAAGTTTCTAAAAGGATGAGTTTGCAACTACTTTACTTTTGGAGAAAATTCAAAACATTCATTATTCAATAGGGCCCAAACTATCAAAAACCAGCGGTTTCAATGAACACACATTTCTTGGTAGAATCATGCAGGACTGAAATTTTTGATGTTTTTCTACTCCTCTCATGAGCCCAAACAAGTCTCTAAAAGCATGAGTTTGCAACTACTTTACTTTTGGAGAAAATTCAAAACATTCATTATTCAATAGAGCCCAATAGCAAAAATCAGGTTTTGAATGAAGAATCACATTTCTTGGTAGAATCATGCAGGATTGAAATTTTTGATGGTTTTTTACTCCTCTCAACAGCCCAAACAAGTTTCTAAAAGGATGAGCTTGCAACTACTTTACTTTTGGAGAAAATTCAAAACATTCATTATTCAATAGGGCCCAAAATATCAAAAACCAGCGGTTTGAATGAACACACATTTCTTGGTAGAATCGTGCAGGACTGAAATTTTTGATATTTTTCTACTCCTCTCATGAGCCCAAACAAGTCTCTAAAAGGATGAGTTTGCAACTACTTTACTTTTGGAGAAAATTCAAAACATTCATTATTCAATAGAGCCCAATAGCAAAAACCAGCGTTTTGAATGAAGAATCACATTTCTTGTTAGAATCATGCAGGATTGAAATTTTTGATGGTTTTTTACTCCGCTCAACAGCCCAAACAAGTTTCTAAAAGGATGAGTTTGCAACTACTTTACTTTTGGAGAAAATTCAAAACATTAATTATTCAATAGGGCCCAAACTATCAAAAACCAGCGGTTTGAATGAACACACATTTCTTGGTAGAATCATGCAGGAATGAAATTTTTGATGTTTTTCTACTCCTCTCATGAGCCCAAACAAGTCTCTAAAAGCATGAGTTTGCAACTACTTTACTTTTGGAGAAAATTCAAAACATTCATTACTCAAAAGAGCCCAATAGCAAAAACCAGCGTTTCGAATGAAGAATCACATTTCTTGGTAGAATCATGCAGGATTGAAATTTTTGATGGTTTTTTACTCCTCTCAACAGCCTAAACAAGTTTCTAAAAGGATGAGTTTGCAACTACTTTACTTTTGGAGAAAATTCAAAACATTAATTATTAAATAGGGCCCAAACTATCAAAAACCAGCGGTTTGAATGAACACACATTTCTTGGTAGAATCATGCAGGACTGAAATTTTTGATGTTTTTCTACTCCTCTCATGAGCCCAAACAAGTCTCTAAAAGCATGAGTTTGCAACTACTTTAATTTTGGAGAAAATTCAAAACATTCATTATTCCATAGAGCTCATTAGCAAAAATCAGGTTTTGAATGAAGAATCACATTTCTTGGTAAAATCATGCAGGATTGAAATTTTTGATGGTTTTTTACTCCTCTCAACAGCCCAAACAAGTTTCTAAAAGGATGAGTTTGCAACTACTTTACTTTTGGAGAAAATTCAAAACATTCATTATTCAATAGGGCCCAAACTATCAAAAACCAGCGGTTTGAATGAACACACATTTCTTGGTAGAATCATGCAGGACTGAAATTTTTGATGTTTTTCTACTCCTCTCATGAGCCCAAACAAGTCTCTAAAAGCATGAGTTTGCAACTACTTTACTTTTGGAGAAAATTCAAAACATTCATTATTCAATAGAGCCCAATAGCAAAAATCAGGTTTTGAATGAAGAATCACATTTCTTGGTAGAATCATGCAGGATTGAAATTTTTGATGGTTTTTTACTCCTCTCAACAGCCCAAACAAGTTTCTATAAGGATGAGTTTGCAACTACTTTACTTTTGGAGAAAATTCAAAACATTCATTATTCAATAGGGCCCAAAATATCAAAAACCAGCGGTTTGAATGAACACACATTTCTTGGTAGAATCGTGCAGGACTGAAATTTTTGATGTTTTTCTACTCCTCTCATGAGCCCAAACAAGTCTCTAAAAGGATGAGTTTGCAACTACTTTACTTTTGGAGAAAATTCAAAACATTCATTATTCAATAGAGCCCAATAGCAAAAAACAGCGTTTTGAATGAAGAATCACATTTCTTGGTAGAATCATGCAGGATTGAAATTTTTGATGGTTTTTTACTCCTCTCAACAGCCCAAACAAGTTTCTAAAAGGATGAGTTTGCAACTACTTTACTTTTGGAGAAAATTCAAAACATTCATTATTCAATAGGGCCCAAACTATCAAAAACCAGCGGTTTCAATGAACACACATTTCTTGGTAGAATCATGCAGGACTGAAATTTTTGATGTTTTTCTACTCCTCTCATGAGCCCAAACAAGTCTCTAAAAGCATGAGTTTGCAACTACTTTACTTTTGGAGAAAATTCAAAACATTCATTATTCAATAGAGCCCAATAGCAAAAATCAGGTTTTGAATGAAGAATCACATTTCTTGGTAGAATCATGCAGGATTGAAATTTTTGATGGTTTTTTACTCCTCTCAACAGCCCAAACAAGTTTCTAAAAGGATGAGTTTGCAACTACTTTACTTTTGGAGAAAATTCAAAACATTCATTATTCAATAGGGCCCAAAATATCAAAAACCAGCGGTTTGAATGAACACACATTTCTTGGTAGAATCGTGCAGGACTGAAATTTTTGATATTTTTCTACTCTCATGAGCCCAAACAAGTCTCTAAAAGGATGAGTTTGCAACTACTTTACTTTTGGAGAAAATTCAAAACATTCATTATTCAATAGAGCCCAATAGCAAAAACCAGCGTTTTGACTGAAGAATCACATTTCTTGTTAGAATCATGCAGGATTGAAATTTTTGATGGTTTTTTACTCCTCTCAACAGCCCAAACAAGTTTCTAAAAGGATGAGTTTGCAACTACTTTACTTTTGGAGAAAATTCAAAACATTAATTATTCAATAGGGCCCAAACTATCAAAAACCAGCGGTTTGAATGAACACACATTTCTTGGTAGAATCATGCAGGAATGAAATTTTTGATGTTTTTCTACTCCTCTCATGAGCCCAAACAAGTCTCTAAAAGCATGAGTTTGCAACTACTTTACTTTTGGAGAAAATTCAAAACATTCATTACTCAAAAGAGCCCAATAGCAAAAACCAGCGTTTCGAATGAAGAATTATATTTCTTGGTAGAATCATGCAGGATTGAAATTTTTGATGGTTTTTTACTCCTCTCAACAGCCCAAACAAGTTTCTAAAAGGATGAGTTTGCAACTACTTTACTTTTGGAGAAAATTCAAAACATTCATTATTCTATAGGGCCCAAACTATCAAAAACCAGCGTTTTCAATGAACACACATTTCTTGGTAGAATCATGCAGGACTGAAATTTTTGATGTTTTTCTACTCCTCTCATGAGCCCAAACAAGTCTCTAAAAGCATGAGTTTGCAACTACTTTACTTTTGGAGAAAATTCAAAACATTCATTATTCAATAGAGCCCAATAGCAAAAATCAGGTTTTGAGTGAAGAATCACATTTCTTGGTAGAATCATGCAGGATTGAAATTTTTGATGGTTTTTTACTCCTCTCAACAGCCCAAACAAGTTTCTAAAAGGATGAGTTTGCAACTACTTTACTTTTGGAGAAAATTCAAAACATTCATTATTCAATAGGTCCCAAAATATCAAAAACCAGCGGTTTGAATGAACACACATTTCTTGGTAGAATCGTGCAGAACTGAAATTTTTGATATTTTTCTACTCCTCTCATGAGCCCAAACAAGTCTCTAAAAGGATGAGTTTGCAACTACTTTACTTTTGGAGAAAATTCAAAACATTCATTATTCAATAGAGCCCAATAGCAAAAACCAGCGTTTTGACTGAAGAATCACATTTCTTGGTAGAATCATGCAGGATTGAAATTTTTGATGGTTTTTTACTCCTCTCAACAGCCCAAACAAGTTTCTAAAAGGATGAGTTTGCAACTACTTTACTTTTGGAGAAAATTCAAAACATTAATTATTCAATAGGGCCCAAACTATCAAAAACCAGCGGTTTGAATGAACACACATTTCTTGGTAGAATCATGCAGGAATGAAATTTTTGATGTTTTTCTACTCCTCTCATGAGCCCAAACAAGTCTCTAAAAGCATGAGTTTGCAACTACTTTACTTTTGGAGAAAATTCAAAACATTCATTACTCAAAAGAGCCCAATAGCAAAAACCAGCGTTTCGAATGAAGAATCACATTTCTTGGTAGAATCATGCAGGATTGAAATTTTTGATGGTTTTTTACTCCTCTCAACAGCCCAAACAAGTTTCTAAAAGGATGAGTTTGCAACTACTTTACTTTTGGAGAAAATTCAAAACATTCATTATTCAATAGGGCCCAAACTATCAAAAACCAGCGGTTTGAATGAACACACATTTCTTGGTAGAATCATGCAGGACTGAAATTTTTGATGTTTTTCTACTCCTCTCATGAGCCCAAACAAGTCACTAAAAGCATGAGTTTGCAACTACTTTACTTTTGGAGAAAATTCAAAACATTCATTATTCAATAGGGCCCAAAATATCAAAAACCAGCGGTTTGAATGAACACACATTTCTTGGTAGAATCGTGCAGGACTGAAATTTTTGATATTTTTCTACTCTCATGAGCCCAAACAAGTCTCTAAAAGGATGAGTTTGCAACTACTTTACTTTTGGAGAAAATTCAAAACATTCATTATTCAATAGAGCCCAATAGCAAAAACCAGCGTTTTGACTGAAGAATCACATTTCTTGTTAGAATCATGCAGGATTGAAATTTTTGATGGTTTTTTACTCCTCTCAACAGCCCAAACAAGTTTCTAAAAGGATGAGTTTGCAACTACTTTACTTTTGGAGAAAATTCAAAACATTAATTATTCAATAGGGCCCAAACTATCAAAAACCAGCGGTTTGAATGAACACACATTTCTTGGTAGAATCATGCAGGAATGAAATTTTTGATGTTTTTCTACTCCTCTCATGAGCCCAAACAAGTCTCTAAAAGCATGAGTTTGCAACTACTTTACTTTTGGAGAAAATTCAAAACATTCATTACTCAAAAGAGCCCAATAGCAAAAACCAGCGTTTCGAATGAAGAATCACATTTCTTGGTAGAATCATGCAGGATTGAAATTTTTGATGGTTTTTTACTCCTCTCAACAGCCCAAACAAGTTTCTAAAAGGATGAGTTTGCAACTACTTTACTTTTGGAGAAAATTCAAAACATTCATTATTCAATAGGGCCCAAACTATCAAAAACCAGCGGTTTCAATGAACACACATTTCTTGGTAGAATCATGCAGGACTGAAATTTTTTATGTTTTTCTACTCCTCTCATGAGCCCAAACAAGTCTCTAAAAGCATGAGTTTGCAACTACTTTAATTTTGGAGAAAATTCAAAACATTCATTATTCAATAGAGCTCATTAGCAAAAATCAGGTTTTGAATGAAGAATCACATTTCTTGGTAAAATCATGCAGGATTGAAATTTTTGATGGTTTTTTACTCCTCTCAACAGCCCAAACAAGTTTCTAAAAGGATGAGTTTGCAACTACTTTACTTTTGGAGAAAATTCAAAACATTCATTATTCAATAGGGCCCAAACTATCAAAAACCAGCGGTTTGAATGAACACACATTTCTTGGTAGAATCATGCAGGACTGAAATTTTTGATGTTTTTCTACTCCTCTCATGAGCCCAAACAAGTCTCTAAAAGCATGAGTTTGCAACTACTTTACTTTTGGAGAAAATTCAAAACATTCATTATTCAATAGAGCCCAATAGCAAAAATCAGGTTTTGAATGAAGAATCACATTTCTTGGTAGAATCATGCAGGATTGAAATTTTTGATGGTTTTTTACTCCTCTCAACAGCCCAAACAAGTTTCTAAAAGGATGAGTTTGCAACTACTTTACTTTTGGAGAAAATTCAAAACATTCATTATTCAATAGGGCCCAAAATATCAAAAACCAGCGGTTTGAATGAACACACATTTCTTGGTAGAATCGTGCAGGACTGAAATTTTTGATATTTTTCTACTCCTCTCATGAGCCCAAACAAGTCTCTAAAAGGATGAGTTTGCAACTACTTTACTTTTGGAGAAAATTCAAAACATTCATTATTCAATAGAGCCCAATAGCAAAAACCAGCGTTTTGACTGAAGAATCACATTTCTTGTTAGAATCATGCAGGATTGAAATTTTTGATGGTTTTTTACTCCTCTCAACAGCCCAAACAAGTTTCTAAAAGGATGAGTTTGCAACTACTTTACTTTTGGAGAAAATTCAAAACATTAATTATTCAATAGGGCCCAAACTATCAAAAACCAGCGGTTTGAATGAACACACATTTCTTGGTAGAATCATGCAGGAATGAAATTTTTGATGTTTTTCTACTCCTCTCATGAGCCCAAACAAGTCTCTAAAAGCATGAGTTTGCAACTACTTTACTTTTGGAGAAAATTCAAAACATTCATTACTCAAAAGAGCCCAATAGCAAAAACCAGCGTTTCGAATGAAGAATCACATTTCTTGGTAGAATCATGCAGGATTGAAATTTTTGATGGTTTTTTACTCCTCTCAACAGCCCAAACAAGTTTCTAAAAGGATGAGTTTGCAACTACTTTACTTTTGGAGAAAATTCAAAACATTCATTATTCTATAGGGCCCAAACTATCAAAAACCAGCGGTTTCAATGAACACACATTTCTTGGTAGAATCATGCAGGACTGAAATTTTTGATGTTTTTCTACTCCTCTCATGAGCCCAAACAAGTCTCTAAAAGCATGAGTTTGCAACTACTTTACTTTTGGAGAAAATTCAAAACATTCATTATTCAATAGAGCCCAATAGCAAAAATCAGGTTTTGAGTGAAGAATCACATTTCTTGGTAGAATCATGCAGGATTGAAATTTTTGATGGTTTTTTACTCCTCTCAACAGCCCAAACAAGTTTCTAAAAGGATGAGTTTGCAACTACTTTACTTTTGGAGAAAATTCAAAACATTCATTATTCAATAGGGCCCAAACTATCAAAAACCAGCGGTTTCAATGAACACACATTTCTTGGTAGAATCATGCAGGACTGAAATTTTTGATGTTTTTCTACTCCTCTCATGAGCCCAAACAAGTCTCTAAAAGCATGAGTTTGCAACTACTTTAATTTTGGAGAAAATTCAAAACATTCATTATTCAATAGATCTCATTAGCAAAAATCAGGTTTTGAATGAAGAATCACATTTCTTGGTAAAATCATGCAGGATTGAAATTTTTGATGGTTTTTTACTCCTCTCAACAGCCCAAACAAGTTTCTAAAAGGATGAGTTTGCAACTACTTTACTTTTGGAGAAAATTCAAAACATTCATTATTCAATAGGGCCCAAACTATCAAAAACCAGCGGTTTGAATGAACACACATTTCTTGGTAGAATCATGCAGGACTGAAATTTTTGATGTTTTTCTACTCCTCTCATGAGCCCAAACAAGTCTCTAAAAGCATGAGTTTGCAACTACTTTACTTTTGGAGAAAATTCAAAACATTCATTATTCAATAGAGCCCAATAGCAAAAATCAGGTTTTGAATGAAGAATCACATTTCTTGGTAGAATCATGCAGGATTGAAATTTTTGATGTTTTTTTACTCCTCTCAACAGCCCAAACAAGTTTCTATAAGGATGAGTTTGCAACTACTTTACTTTTGGAGAAAATTCAAAACATTCATTATTCAATAGGGCCCAAAATATCAAAAACCAGCGGTTTCAATGAACACACATTTCTTGGTAGAATCATGCAGGACTGAAATTTTTGATGTTTTTCTACTCCTCTCATGAGCCCAAACAAGTCTCTAAAAGCATGAGTTTGCAACTACTTTACTTTTGGAGAAAATTCAAAACATTCATTATTCAATAGAGACCAATAGCAAAAATCAGGTTTTGAATGAAGAATCACATTTCTTGGTAGAATCATGCAGGATTGAAATTTTTGATGGTTTTTTACTCCTCTCAACAGCCCAAACAAGTTTCTAAAAGGATGAGTTTGCAACTACTTTACTTTTGGAGAAAATTCAAAACATTCATTATTCAATAGGGCCCAAAATATCAAAAACCAGCGGTTTGAATGAACACACATTTCTTGGTAGAATCGTGCAGGACTGAAATTTTTGATGTTTTTCTACTCCTCTCATGAGCCCAAACAAGTCTCTAAAAGGATGAGTTTGCAACTACTTTACTTTTGGAGAAAATTCAAAACATTCATTATTCAATAGAGCCCAATAGCAAAAACCAGCGTTTTGAATGAAGAATCACATTTCTTGGTAGAATCATGCAGGATTGAAATTTTTGATGGTTTTTTACTCCTCTCAACAGCCCAAACAAGTTTCTAAAAGGATGAGTTTGCAACTACTTTACTTTTGGAGAAAATTCAAAACATTAATTATTCAATAGGGCCCAAACTATCAAAAACCAGCGGTTTGAATGAACACACATTTCTTGGTAGAATCATGCAGGACTGAAATTTTTGATGTTTTTCTACTCCTCTCATGAGCCCAAACAAGTCTCTAAAAGCATGAGTTTGCAACTACTTTACTTTTGGAGAAAATTCAAAACATTCATTACTCAAAAGAGCCCAATAGCAAAAACCAGCGTTTTGAATGAAGAATCACATTTCTTGGTAGAATCATGCAGGATTGAAATTTTTGATGGTTTTTTACTCCTCTCAACAGCCCAAACAAGTTTCTAAAAGGATGAGTTTGCAACTACTTTACTTTTGGAGAAAATTCAAAACATTCATTATTCAATAGGGCCCAAACTATCAAAAACCAGCGGTTTCAATGAACACACATTTCTTGGTAGAATCATGCAGGACTGAAATTTTTGATGTTTTTCTACTCCTCTCATGAGCCCAAACAAGTCTCTAAAAGCATGAGTTTGCAACTACTTTACTTTTGGAGAAAATTCAAAACATTCATTATTCAATAGAGCCCAATAGCAAAAATCAGGTTTTGAATGAAGAATCACATTTCTTGGTAGAATCATGCAGGATTGAAATTTTTGATGGTTTTTTACTCCTCTCAACAGCCCAAACAAGTTTCTAAAAGGATGAGTTTGCAACTACTTTACTTTTGGAGAAAATTCAAAACATTCATTATTCAATAGGGCCCAAACTATCAAAAACCAGCGGTTTCAACGAACACACATTTCTTGGTAGAATCATGCAGGACTGAAATTTTTGATGTTTTTCTACTCCTCTCATGAGCCCAAACAAGTCTCTAAAAGCATGAGTTTGCAACTACTTTACTTTTGGAGAAAATTCAAAACATTCATTATTCAATAGAGCCCAATAGCAAAAATCAGGTTTTGAATGAAGAATCACATTTCTTGGTAGAATCATGCAGGATTGAAATTTTTGATGGTTTTTTTACTCCTCTCAAAAATCCCAAACAAGTTTCTAAAAGGATGAGTTTGCAACTACTTTACTTTTGGAGAAAATTCAAAACATTCATTATTCAATAGGGCCCAAAATATCAAAAACCAGCGGTTTGAATGAACACACATTTCTTGGTAGAATCGTGCAGGACTGAAATTTTTGATGTTTTTCTACTCCTCTCATGAGCCCAAACAAGTCTCTAAAAGGATGAGTTTGCAACTACTTTACTTTTGGAGAAAATTCAAAACATTCATTATTCAATAGAGCCCAATAGCAAAAACCAGCGTTTTGAATGAAGAATCACATTTCTTGGTAGAATCATGCAGGATTGAAATTTTTGATGGTTTTTTACTCCTCTCAACAGCCCAAACAAGTTTCTAAAAGGATGAGTTTGCAACTACTTTACTTTTGGAGAAAATTCAAAACATTCATTATTCAATAGGGCCCAAACTATCAAAAACCAGCGGTTTGAATGAACACACATTTCTTGGTAAAATCATGCAGGACTGAAATTTTTGATGTTTTTCTACTCCTCTCATGAGCCCAAACAAGTCTCTAAAAGCATGAGTTTGCAATTACTTTACTTTTGGAGAAAATTCAAAACATTCATTATTCAATAGAACCCAATAGCAAAAATCAGGTTTTGAATGAAGAATCACATTTCTTGGTAGAATCATGCAGGATTGAAATTTTTGATGGTTTTTTACTCCTCTCAACAGCCCAAACAAGTTTCTAAAAGGATGAGTTTGCAACTACTTTACTTTTGGAGAAAATTCAAAACATTCAATATTCAATAGGGCCCAAAATATCAAAAACCAGCGGTTTGAATGAACACACATTTCTTGGTAGAATCGCGCAGGACTGAAATTTTTGATGTTTTTCTACTCCTCTCATGAGCCCAAACAAGTCTCTAAAAGGATGAGTTTGCAACTACTTTACTTTTGGAGAAAATTCAAAACATTCATTATTCAATAGAGCCCAATAGCAAAAACCAGCGTTTTGAATGAAGAATCACATTTCTTGGTAGAATCATGCAGGATTGAAATTTTTGATGGTTTTTTACTCCTCTCAACAGCCCAAACAAGTTTCTAAAAGGATGAGTTTGCAACTACTTTACTTTTGGAGAAAATTCAAAACATTCATTATTCAATAGGGCCCAAACTATCAAAAACCAGCGGTTTGAATGAACACACATTTCTTGGTAGAATCATGCAGGACTGAAATTTTTGATGTTTTTCTACTCCTCTCATGAGCCCAAACAAGTCTCTAAAAGCATGAGTTTGCAACTACTTTGCTTTTGGAGAAAATTCAAAACATTCATTATTCAATAGAGCCCAATAGCAAAAATCAGGTTTTGAATGAAGAATCACATTTCTTGGTAGAATCATGCAGGATTGAAATTTTTGATGGTTTTTTACTCCTCTCAACAGCCCAAACAAGTATCTAAAAGGATGAGTTTGCAACTACTTTACTTTTGGAGAAAATTCAAAACATTCATTATTCAATAGGGCCCAAAATATCAAAAACCAGCGGTTTGAATGAACACACATTTCTTGGTAGAATCGTGCAGGACTGAAATTTTTGATGTTTTTCTACTCCTCTCATGAGCCCAAACAAGGCTCTAAAAGGATGAGTTTGCAACTACTTTACTTTTGGAGAAAATTCAAAACATTCATTATTCAATAGAGCCCAATAGCAAAAACCAGCGTTTTGAATGAAGAATCACATTTCTTGATAGAATCATGCAGGATTGAAATTTTTGATGGTTTTTTACTCCTCTCAACAGCCCAAACAAGTTTCTAAAAGGATGAGTTTGCAACTACTTTACTTTTGGAGAAAATTCAAAACATTCATTATTCAATAGGGCCCAAACTATCAAAAACCAGCGGTTTGAATGAACACACATTTCTTGGTAGAATCATGCAGGACTGAAATTTTTGATGTTTTTCTACTCCTCTCATGAGCCCAAACAAGTCTCTAAAAGCATGAGTTTGCAACTACTTTACTTTTGGAGAAAATTCAAAACATTCATTACTCAAAAGAGCCCAATAGCAAAAACCAGCGTTTTGAATGAAGAATCACATTTCTTGGTAGAATCATGCAGGATTGAAATTTTTGATGGTTTTTTACTCCTCTCAACAGCCCAAACAAGTTTCTAAAAGGATGAATTTGCAACTACTTTACTTTTGGAGAAAATTCAAAACATTCATTATTCAATAGGGCCCAAAATATCAAAAACCAGCGGTTTGAATGAACACACATTTCTTGGTAGAATCGTGCAGGACTGAAATTTTTGATGTTTTTCTATTCCTCTCATGAGCCCAAACAAGTCTCTAAAAGGATGAGTTTGCAACTACTTTACTTTTGGAGAAAATTCAAAACATTCATTATTCAATAGAGCCCAATAGCAAAAACCAGCGTTTTGAATGAAGAATCACATTTCTTGGAAGAATCATGCAGGATTGAAATTTTTGATGGTTTTTTACTCCTCTCAACAGCCCAAACAAGTTTCTAAAAGGATGAGTTTGCAACTACTTTACTTTTGGAGAAAATTCAAAACATTCATTATTCAATAGGGCCCAAACTATCAAAAACCAGCGGTTTCAATGAACACAAATTTCTTGGTAGAATCATGCAGGACTGAAATTTTTGATGTTTTTCTACTCCTCTCATGAGCCCAAACAAGTCTCTAAAAGGATGAGTTTGCAACTACTTTACTTTTGGAGAAAATTCAAAACATTCATTATTCAATAGAGCCCAATAGCAAAAACCAGCGTTTTGAATGAAGAATCACATTTCTTGGTAGAATCATGCAGGATTGAAATTTTTGATGGTTTTTTACTCCGCTCAACAGCCCAAACAAGTCTCTAAAAGCATGAGTTTGCAACTACTTTACTTTTGGAGAAAATTCAAAACATTCATTATTCAATAGGGCCCAAACTATCAAAAACCAGCGGTTTGAATGAACACACATTTCTTGGTAAAATCATGCAGGACTGAAATTTTTGATGTTTTTCTACTCCTCTCATGAGCCCAAACAAGTCTCTAAAAGCATGAGTTTGCAACTACTTTACTTTTGGAGAAAATTCAAAACATTCATTATTCAATAGAACCCAATAGCAAAAATCAGGTTTTGAATGAAGAATCACATTTCTTGGTAGAATCATGCAGGATTGAAATTTTTGATGGTTTTTTACTCCTCTCAACAGCCCAAACAAGTTTCTAAAAGGATGAGTTTGCAACTGCTTTACTTTTGGAGAAAATTCAAAACATTCATTATTGAATAGGGCCCAAACTATCAAAAACCAGCGGTTTGAATGAACACACATTTCTTGGTAGAATCATGCAGGACTGAAATTTTTGATGTTTTTCTACTCCTCTCATGAGCCCAAACAAGTCTCTAAAAGCATGAGTTTGCAACTACTTTACTTTTGGAGAAAATTCAAAACATTCATTATTCAATAGAGCCCAATAGCAAAAATCAGGTTTTGAATGAAGAATCACATTTCTTGGTAGAATCATGCAGGATTGAAATTTTTGATGGTTTTTTACTCCTCTCAAAAGCCCAAACAAGTTTCTATAAGGATGAGTTTGCAACTACTTTACTTTTGGAGAAAATTCAAAACATTCATTATTCAATAGGGCCCAAAATATCAAAAACCAGCGGTTTGAATGAACACACATTTCTTGGTAGAATCGTGCAGGACTGAAATTTTTGATGTTTTTCTACTCCTCTCATGAGCCCAAACAAGTCTCTAAAAGGATGAGTTTGCAACTACTTTACTTTTGGAGAAAATTCAAAACATTCATTATTCAATAGAGCCCAATGGCAAAAAACAGCGTTTTGAATGAAGAATCACATTTCTTGGTAGAATCATGCAGGATTGAAATTTTTGATGGTTTTTTACTCCTCTCAACAGCCCAAACAAGTTTCTAAAAGGATGAGTTTGCAACTACTTTACTTTTGGAGAAAATTCAAAACATTCATTATTCAATAGGGCCCAAACTATCAAAAACCAGCGGTTTCAATGAACACACATTTCTTGGTAGAATCATGCAGGACTGAAATTTTTGATGTTTTTCTACTCCTCTCATGAGCCCAAACAAGTCTCTAAAAGCATAAGTTTGCAACTACTTTACTTTTGGAGAAAATTCAAAACATTCATTATTCAATAGAGCCCAATAGCAAAAATCAGGTTTTGAATGAAGAATCACATTTCTTGGTAGAATCATGCAGGATTGAAATTTTTGATGGTTTTTTACTCCTCTCAACAGCCCAAACAAGTTTCTAAAAGGATGAGTTTGCAACTACTTTACTTTTGGAGAAAATTCAAAACATTCATTATTCAATAGGGCCCAAAATATCAAAAACCAGCGGTTTGAATGAACACACATTTCTTGGTAGAATCGTGCAGGACTGAAATTTTTGATGTTTTTCTACTCCTCTCATGAGCCCAAACAAGTCTCTAAAAGGATGAGTTTGCAACTACTTTACTTTTGGAGAAAATTCAAAACATTCATTATTCAATAGAGCCCAATAGCAAAAACCAGCGTTTTGAATGAAGAATCACATTTCTTGGTAGAATCATGCAGGATTGAAATTTTTGATGGTTTTTTACTCCTCTCAACAGCCCAAACAAGTTTCTAAAAGGATGAGTTTGCAACTACTTTACTTTTGGAGAAAATTCAAAACATTAATTATTCAATAGGGCCCAAACTATCAAAAACCAGCGGTTTGAATGAACACACATTTCTTGGTAGAATCATGCAGGACTGAAATTTTTGATGTTTTTCTACTCCTCTCATGAGCCCAAACAAGTCTCTAAAAGCATGAGTTTGCAACTACTTTACTTTTGGAGAAAATTCAAAACATTCATTACTCAAAAGAGCCCAATAGCAAAAACCAGCGTTTTGAATGAAGAATCACATTTCTTGGTAGAATCATGCAGGATTGAAATTTTTGATGGTTTTTTACTCCTCTCAACATCCCAAACAAGTTTCTAAAAGGATGAGTTTGCAACTACTTTACTTTTGGAGAAAATTCAAAACATTCATTATTCAATAGGGCCCAAAATATCAAAAACCAGCGGTTTGAATGAACACACATTTCTTGGTAGAATCCTGCAGAACTGAAATTTTTGATATTTTTCTACTCCTCTCATGAGCCCAAACAAGTCTCTAAAAGGATGAGTTTGCAACTACTTTACTTTTGGAGAAAATTCAAAACATTCATTACTCAAAAGAGCCCAATAGCAAAAACCAGCGTTTCGAATGAAGAATCACATTTCTTGGTAGAATCATGCAGGATTGAAATTTTTGATGGTTTTTTACTCCTCTCAACAGCCCAAACAAGTTTCTAAAAGGATGAGTTTGCAACTACTTTACTTTTGGAGAAAATTCAAAACATTCATTATTCAATAGGGCCCAAACTATCAAAAACCAGCGGTTTGAATGAACACACATTTCTTGGTAGAATCATGCAGGACTGAAATTTTTGATGTTTTTCTACTCCTCTCATGAGCCCAAACAAGTCTCTAAAAGCATGAGTTTGCAACTACTTTACTTTTGGAGAAAATTCAAAACATTCATTATTCAATAGAGCCCAATAGCAAAAATCAGGTTTTGAATGAAGAATCACATTTCTTGGTAGAATCATGCAGGATTGAAATTTTTGATGGTTTTTTACTCCTCTCAACAGCCCAAACAAGTATCTAAAAGGATGAGTTTGCAACTACTTTACTTTTGGAGAAAATTCAAAACATTCATTATTCAATAGAGCCCAATAGCAAAAACCAGCGTTTTGAATGAAGAATCACATTTCTTGGTAGAATCATGCAGGATTGAAATTTTTGATGGTTTTTTACTCCGCTCAACAGCCCAAACAAGTCTCTAAAAGCATGAGTTTGCAACTACTTTACTTTTGGAGAAAATTCAAAACATTCATTATTCAATAGGGCCCAAACTATCAAAAACCAGCGGTTTGAATGAACACACATTTCTTGGTAAAATCATGCAGGACTGAAATTTTTGATGTTTTTCTACTCCTCTCATGAGCCCAAACAAGTCTCTAAAAGCATGAGTTTGCAACTACTTTACTTTTGGAGAAAATTCAAAACATTCATTATTCAATAGAGCCCAATAGCAAAAATCAGGTTTTGAGTGAAGAATCACATTTCTTGGTAGAATCATGCAGGATTGAAATTTTTGATGGTTTTTTACTCCTCTCAACAGCCCAAACAAGTTTCTAAAAGGATGAGTTTGCAACTACTTTACTTTTGGAGAAAATTCAAAACATTCATTATTCAATAGGGCCCAAACTATCAAAAACCAGCGGTTTCAATGAACACACATTTCTTGGTAGAATCATGCAGGACTGAAATTTTTGATGTTTTTCTACTCCTCTCATGAGCCCAAACAAGTCTCTAAAAGCATGAGTTTGCAACTACTTTAATTTTGGAGAAAATTCAAAACATTCATTATTCAATAGAGCTCATTAGCAAAAATCAGGTTTTGAATGAAGAATCACATTTCTTGGTAAAATCATGCAGGATTGAAATTTTTGATGGTTTTTTACTCCTCTCAACAGCCCAAACAAGTTTCTAAAAGGATGAGTTTGCAACTACTTTACTTTTGGAGAAAATTCAAAACATTCATTATTCAATAGGGCCCAAACTATCAAAAACCAGCGGTTTGAATGAACACACATTTCTTGGTAGAATCATGCAGGACTGAAATTTTTGATGTTTTTCTACTCCTCTCATGAGCCCAAACAAGTCTCTAAAAGCATGAGTTTGCAACTACTTTACTTTTGGAGAAAATTCAAAACATTCATTATTCAATAGAGCCCAATAGCAAAAATCAGGTTTTGAATGAAGAATCACATTTCTTGGTAGAATCATGCAGGATTGAAATTTTTGATGTTTTTTTACTCCTCTCAACAGCCCAAACAAGTTTCTATAAGGATGAGTTTGCAACTACTTTACTTTTGGAGAAAATTCAAAACATTCATTATTCAATAGGGCCCAAAATATCAAAAACCAGCGGTTTGAATGAACACACATTTCTTGGTAGAATCGTGCAGGACTGAAATTTTTGATGTTTTTCTACTCCTCTCATGAGCCCAAACAAGTCTCTAAAAGGATGAGTTTGCAACTACTTTACTTTTGGAGAAAATTCAAAACATTCATTATTCAATAGAGCCCAATAGCAAAAACCAGCGTTTTGAATGAAGAATCACATTTCTTGGTAGAATCATGCAGGATTGAAATTTTTGATGGTTTTTTACTCCTCTCAACAGCCCAAACAAGTTTCTAAAAGGATGAGTTTGCAACTACTTTACTTTTGGAGAAAATTCAAAACATTCATTATTCAATAGGGCCCAAACTATCAAAAACCAGCGGTTTCAATGAACACACATTTCTTGGTAGAATCATGCAGGACTGAAATTTTTGATGTTTTTCTACTCCTCTCATGAGCCCAAACAAGTCTCTAAAAGCATGAGTTTGCAACTACTTTACTTTTGGAGAAAATTCAAAACATTCATTATTCAATAGAGCCCAATAGCAAAAATCAGGTTTTGAATGAAGAATCACATTTCTTGGTAGAATCATGCAGGATTGAAATTTTTGATGGTTTTTTACTCCTCTCAACAGCCCAAACAAGTTTCTAAAAGGATGAGTTTGCAACTACTTTACTTTTGGAGAAAATTCAAAACATTCATTATTCAATAGGGCCCAAAATATCAAAAACCAGCGGTTTGAATGAACACACATTTCTTGGTAGAATCGTGCAGGACTGAAATTTTTGATATTTTTCTACTCCTCTCATGAGCCCAAACAAGTCTCTAAAAGGATGAGTTTGCAACTACTTTACTTTTGGAGAAAATTCAAAACATTCATTATTCAATAGAGCCCAATAGCAAAAACCAGCGTTTTGACTGAAGAATCACATTTCTTGTTAGAATCATGCAGGATTGAAATTTTTGATGGTTTTTTACTCCTCTCAACAGCCCAAACAAGTTTCTAAAAGGATGAGTTTGCAACTACTTTACTTTTGGAGAAAATTCAAAACATTAATTATTCAATAGGGCCCAAACTATCAAAAACCAGCGGTTTGAATGAACACACATTTCTTGGTAGAATCATGCAGGAATGAAATTTTTGATGTTTTTCTACTCCTCTCATGAGCCCAAACAAGTCTCTAAAAGCATGAGTTTGCAACTACTTTACTTTTGGAGAAAATTCAAAACATTCATTACTCAAAAGAGCCCAATAGCAAAAACCAGCGTTTCGAATGAAGAATCACATTTCTTGGTAGAATCATGCAGGATTGAAATTTTTGATGGTTTTTTACTCCTCTCAACAGCCCAAACAAGTTTCTAAAAGGATGAGTTTGCAACTACTTTACTTTTGGAGAAAATTCAAAACATTCATTATTCTATAGGGCCCAAACTATCAAAAACCAGCGGTTTCAATGAACACACATTTCTTGGTAGAATCATGCAGGACTGAAATTTTTGATGTTTTTCTACTCCTCTCATGAGCCCAAACAAGTCTCTAAAAGCATGAGTTTGCAACTACTTTACTTTTGGAGAAAATTCAAAACATTCATTATTCAATAGAGCCCAATAGCAAAAATCAGGTTTTGAGTGAAGAATCACATTTCTTGGTAGAATCATGCAGGATTGAAATTTTTGATGGTTTTTTACTCCTCTCAACAGCCCAAACAAGTTTCTAAAAGGATGAGTTTGCAACTACTTTACTTTTGGAGAAAATTCAAAACATTCATTATTCAATAGGGCCCAAACTATCAAAAACCAGCGGTTTCAATGAACACACATTTCTTGGTAGAATCATGCAGGACTGAAATTTTTGATGTTTTTCTACTCCTCTCATGAGCCCAAACAAGTCTCTAAAAGCATGAGTTTGCAACTACTTTAATTTTGGAGAAAATTCAAAACATTCATTATTCAATAGAGCTCATTAGCAAAAATTAGGTTTTGAATGAAGAATCACATTTCTTGGTAAAATCATGCAGGATTGAAATTTTTGATGGTTTTTTACTCCTCTCAACAGCCCAAACAAGTTTCTAAAAGGATGAGTTTGCAACTACTTTACTTTTGGAGAAAATTCAAAACATTCATTATTCAATAGGGCCCAAACTATCAAAAACCAGCGGTTTGAATGAACACACATTTCTTGGTAGAATCATGCAGGACTGAAATTTTTGATGTTTTTCTACTCCTCTCATGAGCCCAAACAAGTCTCTAAAAGCATGAGTTTGCAACTACTTTACTTTTGGAGAAAATTCAAAACATTCATTATTCAATAGAGCCCAATAGCAAAAATCAGGTTTTGAATGAAGAATCACATTTCTTGGTAGAATCATGCAGGATTGAAATTTTTGATGTTTTTTTACTCCTCTCAACAGCCCAAACAAGTTTCTATAAGGATGAGTTTGCAACTACTTTACTTTTGGAGAAAATTCAATACATTCATTATTCAATAGGGCCCAAAATATCAAAAACCAGCGGTTTGAATGAACACACATTTCTTGGTAGAATCGTGCAGGACTGAAATTTTTGATGTTTTTCTACTCCTCTCATGAGCCCAAACAAGTCTCTAAAAGGATGAGTTTGCAACTACTTTACTTTTGGAGAAAATTCAAAACATTCATTATTCAATAGAGCCCAATAGCAAAAACCAGCGTTTTGAATGAAGAATCACATTTCTTGGTAGAATCATGCAGGATTGAAATTTTTGATGGTTTTTTACTCCTCTCAACAGCCCAAACAAGTTTCTAAAAGGATGAGTTTGCAACTACTTTACTTTTGGAGAAAATTCAAAACATTCATTATTCAATAGGGCCCAAACTATCAAAAACCAGCGGTTTCAATGAACACACATTTCTTGGTAGAATCATGCAGGACTGAAATTTTTGATGTTTTTCTACTCCTCTCATGAGCCCAAACAAGTCTCTAAAAGCATGAGTTTGCAACTACTTTACTTTTGGAGAAAATTCAAAACATTCATTATTCAATAGAGACCAATAGCAAAAATCAGGTTTTGAATGAAGAATCACATTTCTTGGTAGAATCATGCAGGATTGAAATTTTTGATGGTTTTTTACTCCTCTCAACAGCCCAAACAAGTTTCTAAAAGGATGAGTTTGCAACTACTTTACTTTTGGAGAAAATTCAAAACATTCATTATTCAATAGGGCCCAAAATATCAAAAACCAGCGGTTTGAATGAACACACATTTCTTGGTAGAATCGTGCAGGACTGAAATTTTTGATGTTTTTCTACTCCTCTCATGAGCCCAAACAAGTCTCTAAAAGGATGAGTTTGCAACTACTTTACTTTTGGAGAAAATTCAAAACATTCATTATTCAATAGAGCCCAATAGCAAAAACCAGCGTTTTGAATGAAGAATCACATTTCTTGGTAGAATCATGCAGGATTGAAATTTTTGATGGTTTTTTACTCCTCTCAACAGCCCAAACAAGTTTCTAAAAGGATGAGTTTGCAACTACTTTACTTTTGGAGAAAATTCAAAACATTAATTATTCAATAGGGCCCAAACTATCAAAAACCAGCGGTTTGAATGAACACACATTTCTTGGTAGAATCATGCAGGACTGAAATTTTTGATGTTTTTCTACTCCTCTCATGAGCCCAAACAAGTCTCTAAAAGCATGAGTTTGCAACTACTTTACTTTTGGAGAAAATTCAAAACATTCATTACTCAAAAGAGCCCAATAGCAAAAACCAGCGTTTTGAATGAAGAATCACATTTCTTGGTAGAATCATGCAGGATTGAAATTTTTGATGGTTTTTTACTCCTCTCAACAGCCCAAACAAGTTTCTAAAAGGATGAGTTTGCAACTACTTTACTTTTGGAGAAAATTCAAAACATTCATTATTCAATAGGGCCCAAACTATCAAAAACCAGCGGTTTCAATGAACACACATTTCTTGGTAGAATCATGCAGGACTGAAATTTTTGATGTTTTTCTACTCCTCTCATGAGCCCAAACAAGTCTCTAAAAGCATGAGTTTGCAACTACTTTACTTTTGGAGAAAATTCAAAACATTCATTATTCAATAGAGCCCAATAGCAAAAATCAGGTTTTGAATGAAGAATCACATTTCTTGGTAGAATCATGCAGGATTGAAATTTTTGATGGTTTTTTTACTCCTCTCAAAAATCCCAAACAAGTTTCTAAAAGGATGAGTTTGCAACTACTTTACTTTTGGAGAAAATTCAAAACATTCATTATTCAATAGGGCCCAAAATATCAAAAACCAGCGGTTTGAATGAACACACATTTCTTGGTAGAATCGTGCAGGACTGAAATTTTTGATGTTTTTCTACTCCTCTCATGAGCCCAAACAAGTCTCTAAAAGGATGAGTTTGCAACTACTTTACTTTTGGAGAAAATTCAAAACATTCATTATTCAATAGAGCCCAATAGCAAAAACCAGCGTTTTGAATGAAGAATCACATTTCTTGGTAGAATCATGCAGGATTGAAATTTTTGATGGTTTTTTACTCCTCTCAACAGCCCAAACAAGTTTCTAAAAGGATGAGTTTGCAACTACTTTACTTTTGGAGAAAATTCAAAACATTCATTATTCACTAGGGCCCAAACTATCAAAAACCAGCGGTTTGAATGAACACACATTTCTTGGTAAAATCATGCAGGACTGAAATTTTTGATGTTTTTCTACTCCTCTCATGAGCCCAAACAAGTCTCTAAAAGCATGAGTTTGCAATTACTTTACTTTTGGAGAAAATTCAAAACATTCATTATTCAATAGAACCCAATAGCAAAAATCAGGTTTTGAATGAAGAATCACATTTCTTGGTAGAATCATGCAGGATTGAAATTTTTGATGGTTTTTTACTCCTCTCAACAGCCCAAACAAGTTTCTAAAAGGATGAGTTTGCAACTACTTTACTTTTGGAGAAAATTCAAAACATTCAATATTCAATAGGGCCCAAAATATCAAAAACCAGCGGTTTGAATGAACACACATTTCTTGGTAGAATCGTGCAGGACTGAAATTTTTGATGTTTTTCTACTCCTCTGATGAGCCCAAACAAGTCTCTAAAAGGATGAGTTTGCAACTACTTTACTTTTGGAGAAAATTCAAAACATTCATTATTCAATAGAGCCCAATAGCAAAAACCAGCGTTTTGAATGAAGAATCACATTTCTTGGTAGAATCATGCAGGATTGAAATTTTTGATGGTTTTTTACTCCTCTCAACAGCCCAAACAAGTTTCTAAAAGGATGAGTTTGCAACTACTTTACTTTTGGAGAAAATTCAAAACATTCATTATTCAGTAGGGCCCAAACTATCAAAAACCAGCGGTTTCAATGAACACACATTTCTTGGTAGAATCATGCAGGACTGAAATTTTTGATGTTTTTCTACTCCTCTCATGAGCCCAAACAAGTCTCTAAAAGCATGAGTTTGCAACTACTTTACTTTTGGAGAAAATTCAAAACATTCATTATTCAATAGAGCCCAATAGCAAAAATCAGGTTTTGAATGAAGAATCACATTTCTTGGTAGAATCATGCAGGATTGAAATTTTTGATGGTTTTTTACTCCTCTCAACAGCCCAAACAAGTTTCTAAAAGGATGAGTTTGCAACTACTTTACTTTTGGAGAAAATTCAAAACATTCATTATTCAATAGGGCCCAAAATATCAAAAACCAGCGGTTTGAATGAACACACATTTCTTGGTAGAATCGTGCAGTAGTGAAATTTTTGATGTTTTTCTACTCCTCTCATGAGCCCAAACAAGTCTCTAAAAGGATGAGTTTGCAACTACTTTACTTTTGGAGAAAATTCAAAACATTCATTATTCAATAGAACCCAATAGCAAAAATCAGGTTTTGAATGAAGAATCACATTTCTTGGTAGAATCATGCAGGATTGAAATTTTTGATGGTTTTTTACTCCTCTCAACAGCCCAAACAAGTTTCTAAAAGGATGAGTTTGCAACTACTTTACTTTTGGAGAAAATTCAAAACATTCAATATTCAATAGGGCCCAAAATATCAAAAACCAGCGGTTTGAATGAACACACATTTCTTGGTAGAATCGTGCAGGACTGAAATTTTTGATGTTTTTCTACTCCTCTCATGAGCCCAAACAAGTCTCTAAAAGCATGAGTTTGCAACTACTTTACTTTTGGAGAAAATTCAAAACATTCATTATTCAATAGAGCCCAATAGCAAAAATCAGGTTTTGAATGAAGAATCACATTTCTTGGTAGAATCATGCAGGATTGAAATTTTTGATGGTTTTTTACTCCTCTCAACAGCCCAAACAAGTATCTAAAAGGATGAGTTTGCAACTACTTTACTTTTGGAGAAAATTCAAAACATTCATTATTCAATAGGGCCCAAAATATCAAAAACCAGCGGTTTGAATGAACACACATTTCTTGGTAGAATCGTGCAGGACTGAAATTTTTGATGTTTTTCTACTCCTCTCATGAGCCCAAACAAGGCTCTAAAAGGATGAGTTTGCAACTACTTTACTTTTGGAGAAAATTCAAAACATTCATTATTCAATAGAGCCCAATAGCAAAAACCAGCGTTTTGAATGAAGAATCACATTTCTTGATAGAATCATGCAGGATTGAAATTTTTGATGGTTTTTTACTCCTCTCAACAGCCCAAACAAGTTTCTAAAAGGATGAGTTTGCAACTACTTTACTTTTGGAGAAAATTCAAAACATTCATTATTCAATAGGGCCCAAACTATCAAAAACCAGCGGTTTGAATGAACACACATTTCTTGGTAGAATCATGCAGGACTGAAATTTTTGATGTTTTTCTACTCCTCTCATGAGCCCAAACAAGTCTCTAAAAGCATGAGTTTGCAACTACTTTACTTTTGGAGAAAATTCAAAACATTCATTACTCAAAAGAGCCCAATAGCAAAAACCAGCGTTTTGAATGAAGAATCACATTTCTTGGTACAATCATGCAGGATTGAAATTTTTGATGGTTTTTTACTCCTCTCAACAGCCCAAACAAGTTTCTAAAAGGATGAGTTTGCAACTACTTTACTTTTGGAGAAAATTCAAAACATTCATTATTCAGTAGGGCCCAAACTATCAAAAACCAGCGGTTTCAATGAACACACATTTCTTGGTAGAATCATGCAGGACTGAAATTTTTGATGTTTTTCTACTCCTCTCATGAGCCCAAACAAGTCTCTAAAAGCATGAGTTTGCAACTACTTTACTTTTGGAGAAAATTCAAAACATTCATTATTCAATAGAGCCCAATAGCAAAAATCAGGTTTTGAATGAAGAATCACATTTCTTGGTAGAATCATGCAGGATTGAAATTTTTGATGGTTTTTTACTCCTCTCAACAGTCCAAACAAGTTTCTAAAAGGATGAGTTTGCAACTACTTTACTTTTGGAGAAAATTCAAAACATTCCTTATTCAATAGGGCCCAAACTATCAAAAATCAGCGGTTTGAATGAACACACATTTCTTGGTAGAATCATGCAGGACTGAAATTTTTGATGTTTTTCTACTCCTTTCATGAGCCCAAACAAGTCTCTAAAAGCATGAGTTTGCAACTACTTTACTTTTGGAGAAAATTCAAAACATTCATTATTCAATAGAGCCCAATAGCAAAAACCAGCGTTTTGAATGAAGAATCACATTTCTTGGAAGAATCATGCAGGATTGAAATTTTTGATGGTTTTTTACTCCTCTCAACAGCCCAAACAAGTTTCTAAAAGGATGAGTTTGCAACTACTTTACTTTTGGAGAAAATTCAAAACATTCATTATTCAATAGGGCCCAAACTATCAAAAACCAGCGGTTTCAATGAACACAAATTTCTTGGTAGAATCATGCAGGACTGAAATTTTTGATGTTTTTCTACTCCTCTCATGAGCCCAAACAAGTCTCTAGAAGCATGAGTTTGCAACTACTTTACTTTTGGAGAAAATTCAAAACATTCATTATTCAATAGAGCCCAATAGCAAAAATCAGGTTTTGAGTGAAGAATCACATTTCTTGGTAGAATCATGCAGGATTGAAATTTTTGATGGTTTTTTACTCCTCTCAACAGCCCAAACAAGTTTCTAAAAGGATGAGTTTGCAACTACTTTACTTTTGGAGAAAATTCAAAACATTCATTATTCAATAGGGCCCAAAATATCAAAAACCAGCGGTTTGAATGAACACACATTTCTTGGTAGAATCGTGCAGGACTGAAATTTTTGATGTTTTTCTACTCCTCTCATGAGCCCAAACAAGTCTCTAAAAGGATGAGTTTGCAACTACTTTACTTTTGGAGAAAATTCAAAACATTCATTGTTCAATAGAGCCCAATAGCAAAAATCAGGTTTTGAGTGAAGAATCACATTTCTTGGTAGAATCATGCAGGATTGAAATTTTTGATGGTTTTTTACTCCTCTCAACAGCCCAAACAAGTTTCTAAAAGGATGAGTTTGCAACTACTTTACTTTTGGAGAAAATTCAAAACATTCATTATTCAATAGGGCCCAAACTATCAAAAACCAGCGGTTTCAATGAACACACATTTCTTGGTAGAATCATGCAGGACTGAAATTTTTGATGTTTTTCTACTCCTCTCATGAGCCCAAACAAGTCTCTAAAAGCATGAGTTTGCAACTACTTTAATTTTGGAGAAAATTCAAAACATTCATTATTCAATAGAGCTCATTAGCAAAAATTAGGTTTTGAATGAAGAATCACATTTCTTGGTAAAATCATGCAGGATTGAAATTTTTGATGGTTTTTTACTCCTCTCAACAGCCCAAACAAGTTTCTAAAAGGATGAGTTTGCAACTACTTTACTTTTGGAGAAAATTCAAAACATTCATTATTCAATAGGGCCCAAACTATCAAAAACCAGCGGTTTGAATGAACACACATTTCTTGGTAGAATCATGCAGGACTGAAATTTTTGATGTTTTTCTACTCCTCTCATGAGCCCAAACAAGTCTCTAAAAGCATGAGTTTGCAACTACTTTACTTTTGGAGAAAATTCAAAACATTCATTATTCAATAGAGCCCAATAGCAAAAATCAGGTTTTGAATGAAGAATCACATTTCTTGGTAGAATCATGCAGGATTGAAATTTTTGATGTTTTTTTACTCCTCTCAACAGCCCAAACAAGTTTCTATAAGGATGAGTTTGCAACTACTTTACTTTTGGAGAAAATTCAATACATTCATTATTCAATAGGGCCCAAAATATCAAAAACCAGCGGTTTGAATGAACACACATTTCTTGGTAGAATCGTGCAGGACTGAAATTTTTGATGTTTTTCTACTCCTCTCATGAGCCCAAACAAGTCTATAAAAGGATGAGTTTGCAACTACTTTACTTTTGGAGAAAATTCAAAACATTCATTATTCAATAGAGCCCAATAGCAAAAACCAGCGTTTTGAATGAAGAATCACATTTCTTGGTAGAATCATGCAGGATTGAAATTTTTGATGGTTTTTTACTCCTCTCAACAGCCCAAACAAGTTTCTAAAAGGATGAGTTTGCAACTACTTTACTTTTGGAGAAAATTCAAAACATTCATTATTCAATAGGGCCCAAACTATCAAAAACCAGCGGTTTCAATGAACACACATTTCTTGGTAGAATCATGCAGGACTGAAATTTTTGATGTTTTTCTACTCCTCTCATGAGCCCAAACAAGTCTCTAAAAGCATGAGTTTGCAACTACTTTACTTTTGGAGAAAATTCAAAACATTCATTATTCAATAGAGACCAATAGCAAAAATCAGGTTTTGAATGAAGAATCACATTTCTTGGTAGAATCATGCAGGATTGAAATTTTTGATGGTTTTTTACTCCTCTCAACAGCCCAAACAAGTTTCTAAAAGGATGAGTTTGCAACTACTTTACTTTTGGAGAAAATTCAAAACATTCATTATTCAATAGGGCCCAAAATATCAAAAACCAGCGGTTTGAATGAACACACATTTCTTGGTAGAATCGTGCAGGACTGAAATTTTTGATGTTTTTCTACTCCTCTCATGAGCCCAAACAAGTCTCTAAAAGGATGAGTTTGCAACTACTTTACTTTTGGAGAAAATTCAAAACATTCATTATTCAATAGAGCCCAATAGCAAAAAACAGCGTTTTGAATGAAGAATCACATTTCTTGGTAGAATCATGCAGGATTGAAATTTTTGATGGTTTTTTACTCCTCTCAACAGCCCAAACAAGTTTCTAAAAGGATGAGTTTGCAACTACTTTACTTTTGGAGAAAAT
Source organism: Dendrobates tinctorius (assembly GCF_039654945.1). Taxonomy (NCBI): domain Eukaryota; kingdom Metazoa; phylum Chordata; class Amphibia; order Anura; family Dendrobatidae; genus Dendrobates; species Dendrobates tinctorius. Next base: position 1,721,406 of record NW_027361776.1, on the reverse strand, counting down.
TCAAAACATTAATTATTCAATAGGGCCCAAACTATCAAAAACCAGCGGTTTGAATGAACACACATTTCTTGGTAGAATCATGCAGGACTGAAATTTTTGATGTTTTTCTACTCCTCTCATGAGCCCAAACAAGTCTCTAAAAGCATGAGTTTGCAACTACTTTACTTTTGGAGAAAATTCAAAACATTCATTACTCAAAAGAGCCCAATAGCAAAAACCAGCGTTTTGAATGAAGAATCACATTTCTTGGTAGAATCATGCAGGATTGAAATTTTTGATGGTTTTTTACTCCTCTCAACAGCCCAAACAAGTTTCTAAAAGGATGAGTTTGCAACTACTTTACTTTTGGAGAAAATTCAAAACATTCATTATTCAATAGGGCCCAAACTATCAAAAACCAGCGGTTTCAATGAACACACATTTCTTGGTAGAATCATGCAGGACTGAAATTTTTGATGTTTTTCTACTCCTCTCATGAGCCCAAACAAGTCTCTAAAAGCATGAGTTTGCAACTACTTTACTTTTGGAGAAAATTCAAAACATTCATTATTCAATAGAGCCCAATAGCAAAAATCAGGTTTTGAATGAAGAATCACATTTCTTGGTAGAATCATGCAGGATTGAAATTTTTGATGGTTTTTTTACTCCTCTCAAAAATCCCAAACAAGTTTCTAAAAGGATGAGTTTGCAACTACTTTACTTTTGGAGAAAATTCAAAACATTCATTATTCAATAGGGCCCAAAATATCAAAAACCAGCGGTTTGAATGAACACACATTTCTTGGTAGAATCGTGCAGGACTGAAATTTTTGATGTTTTTCTACTCCTCTCATGAGCCCAAACAAGTCTCTAAAAGGATGAGTTTGCAACTACTTTACTTTTGGAGAAAATTCAAAACATTCATTATTCAATAGAGCCCAATAGCAAAAACCAGCGTTTTGAATGAAGAATCACATTTCTTGGTAGAATCATGCAGGATTGAAATTTTTGATGGTTTTTTACTCCTCTCAACAGCCCAAACAAGTTTCTAAAAGGATGAGTTTGCAACTACTTTACTTTTGGAGAAAATTCAAAACATTCATTATTCACTAGGGCCCAAACTATCAAAAACCAGCGGTTTGAATGAACACACATTTCTTGGTAAAATCATGCAGGACTGAAATTTTTGATGTTTTTCTACTCCTCTCATGAGCCCAAACAAGTCTCTAAAAGCATGAGTTTGCAATTACTTTACTTTTGGAGAAAATTCAAAACATTCATTATTCAATAGAACCCAATAGCAAAAATCAGGTTTTGAATGAAGAATCACATTTCTTGGTAGAATCATGCAGGATTGAAATTTTTGATGGTTTTTTACTCCTCTCAACAGCCCAAACAAGTTTCTAAAAGGATGAGTTTGCAACTACTTTACTTTTGGAGAAAATTCAAAACATTCAATATTCAATAGGGCCCAAAATATCAAAAACCAGCGGTTTGAATGAACACACATTTCTTGGTAGAATCGTGCAGGACTGAAATTTTTGATGTTTTTCTACTCCTCTGATGAGCCCAAACAAGTCTCTAAAAGGATGAGTTTGCAACTACTTTACTTTTGGAGAAAATTCAAAACATTCATTATTCAATAGAGCCCAATAGCAAAAACCAGCGTTTTGAATGAAGAATCACATTTCTTGGTAGAATCATGCAGGATTGAAATTTTTGATGGTTTTTTACTCCTCTCAACAGCCCAAACAAGTTTCTAAAAGGATGAGTTTGCAACTACTTTACTTTTGGAGAAAATTCAAAACATTCATTATTCAGTAGGGCCCAAACTATCAAAAACCAGCGGTTTCAATGAACACACATTTCTTGGTAGAATCATGCAGGACTGAAATTTTTGATGTTTTTCTACTCCTCTCATGAGCCCAAACAAGTCTCTAAAAGCATGAGTTTGCAACTACTTTACTTTTGGAGAAAATTCAAAACATTCATTATTCAATAGAGCCCAATAGCAAAAATCAGGTTTTGAATGAAGAATCACATTTCTTGGTAGAATCATGCAGGATTGAAATTTTTGATGGTTTTTTACTCCTCTCAACAGCCCAAACAAGTTTCTAAAAGGATGAGTTTGCAACTACTTTACTTTTGGAGAAAATTCAAAACATTCATTATTCAATAGGGCCCAAAATATCAAAAACCAGCGGTTTGAATGAACACACATTTCTTGGTAGAATCGTGCAGTAGTGAAATTTTTGATGTTTTTCTACTCCTCTCATGAGCCCAAACAAGTCTCTAAAAGGATGAGTTTGCAACTACTTTACTTTTGGAGAAAATTCAAAACATTCATTATTCAATAGAACCCAATAGCAAAAATCAGGTTTTGAATGAAGAATCACATTTCTTGGTAGAATCATGCAGGATTGAAATTTTTGATGGTTTTTTACTCCTCTCAACAGCCCAAACAAGTTTCTAAAAGGATGAGTTTGCAACTACTTTACTTTTGGAGAAAATTCAAAACATTCAATATTCAATAGGGCCCAAAATATCAAAAACCAGCGGTTTGAATGAACACACATTTCTTGGTAGAATCGTGCAGGACTGAAATTTTTGATGTTTTTCTACTCCTCTCATGAGCCCAAACAAGTCTCTAAAAGCATGAGTTTGCAACTACTTTACTTTTGGAGAAAATTCAAAACATTCATTATTCAATAGAGCCCAATAGCAAAAATCAGGTTTTGAATGAAGAATCACATTTCTTGGTAGAATCATGCAGGATTGAAATTTTTGATGGTTTTTTACTCCTCTCAACAGCCCAAACAAGTATCTAAAAGGATGAGTTTGCAACTACTTTACTTTTGGAGAAAATTCAAAACATTCATTATTCAATAGGGCCCAAAATATCAAAAACCAGCGGTTTGAATGAACACACATTTCTTGGTAGAATCGTGCAGGACTGAAATTTTTGATGTTTTTCTACTCCTCTCATGAGCCCAAACAAGGCTCTAAAAGGATGAGTTTGCAACTACTTTACTTTTGGAGAAAATTCAAAACATTCATTATTCAATAGAGCCCAATAGCAAAAACCAGCGTTTTGAATGAAGAATCACATTTCTTGATAGAATCATGCAGGATTGAAATTTTTGATGGTTTTTTACTCCTCTCAACAGCCCAAACAAGTTTCTAAAAGGATGAGTTTGCAACTACTTTACTTTTGGAGAAAATTCAAAACATTCATTATTCAATAGGGCCCAAACTATCAAAAACCAGCGGTTTGAATGAACACACATTTCTTGGTAGAATCATGCAGGACTGAAATTTTTGATGTTTTTCTACTCCTCTCATGAGCCCAAACAAGTCTCTAAAAGCATGAGTTTGCAACTACTTTACTTTTGGAGAAAATTCAAAACATTCATTACTCAAAAGAGCCCAATAGCAAAAACCAGCGTTTTGAATGAAGAATCACATTTCTTGGTACAATCATGCAGGATTGAAATTTTTGATGGTTTTTTACTCCTCTCAACAGCCCAAACAAGTTTCTAAAAGGATGAGTTTGCAACTACTTTACTTTTGGAGAAAATTCAAAACATTCATTATTCAGTAGGGCCCAAACTATCAAAAACCAGCGGTTTCAATGAACACACATTTCTTGGTAGAATCATGCAGGACTGAAATTTTTGATGTTTTTCTACTCCTCTCATGAGCCCAAACAAGTCTCTAAAAGCATGAGTTTGCAACTACTTTACTTTTGGAGAAAATTCAAAACATTCATTATTCAATAGAGCCCAATAGCAAAAATCAGGTTTTGAATGAAGAATCACATTTCTTGGTAGAATCATGCAGGATTGAAATTTTTGATGGTTTTTTACTCCTCTCAACAGTCCAAACAAGTTTCTAAAAGGATGAGTTTGCAACTACTTTACTTTTGGAGAAAATTCAAAACATTCCTTATTCAATAGGGCCCAAACTATCAAAAATCAGCGGTTTGAATGAACACACATTTCTTGGTAGAATCATGCAGGACTGAAATTTTTGATGTTTTTCTACTCCTTTCATGAGCCCAAACAAGTCTCTAAAAGCATGAGTTTGCAACTACTTTACTTTTGGAGAAAATTCAAAACATTCATTATTCAATAGAGCCCAATAGCAAAAACCAGCGTTTTGAATGAAGAATCACATTTCTTGGAAGAATCATGCAGGATTGAAATTTTTGATGGTTTTTTACTCCTCTCAACAGCCCAAACAAGTTTCTAAAAGGATGAGTTTGCAACTACTTTACTTTTGGAGAAAATTCAAAACATTCATTATTCAATAGGGCCCAAACTATCAAAAACCAGCGGTTTCAATGAACACAAATTTCTTGGTAGAATCATGCAGGACTGAAATTTTTGATGTTTTTCTACTCCTCTCATGAGCCCAAACAAGTCTCTAGAAGCATGAGTTTGCAACTACTTTACTTTTGGAGAAAATTCAAAACATTCATTATTCAATAGAGCCCAATAGCAAAAATCAGGTTTTGAGTGAAGAATCACATTTCTTGGTAGAATCATGCAGGATTGAAATTTTTGATGGTTTTTTACTCCTCTCAACAGCCCAAACAAGTTTCTAAAAGGATGAGTTTGCAACTACTTTACTTTTGGAGAAAATTCAAAACATTCATTATTCAATAGGGCCCAAAATATCAAAAACCAGCGGTTTGAATGAACACACATTTCTTGGTAGAATCGTGCAGGACTGAAATTTTTGATGTTTTTCTACTCCTCTCATGAGCCCAAACAAGTCTCTAAAAGGATGAGTTTGCAACTACTTTACTTTTGGAGAAAATTCAAAACATTCATTGTTCAATAGAGCCCAATAGCAAAAACCAGCGTTTTGAATGAAGAATCACATTTCTTGGTAGAATCATGCAGGATTGAAATTTTTGATGGTGTTTTACTCCTCTCAACAGCCCAAACAAGTTTCTAAAAGGATGAGTTTGCAACTACTTTACTTTTGGAGAAAATTCAAAACATTCATTATTCAATAGGGCCCAAACTATCAAAAACCAGCGGTTTCAATGAACACACATTTCTTGGTAGAATCATGCAGGACTGAAATTTTTGATGTTTTTCTACTCCTCTCATGAGCCCAAACAAGTCTCTAAAAGCATGAGTTTGCAACTACTTTACTTTTGGAGAAAATTCAAAACATTCATTATTCAATAGAGCCCAATAGCAAAAATCAGGTTTTGAATGAAGAATCACATTTCTTGGTAGAATCATGCAGGATTGAAATTTTTGATGGTTTTTTACTCCTCTCAACAGCCCAAACAAGTTTCTAAAAGGATGAGCTTGCAACTACTTTACTTTTGGAGAAAATTCAAAACATTCATTATTCAATAGGGCCCAAAATATCAAAAACCAGCGGTTTGAATGAACACACATTTCTTGGTAGAATCGTGCAGGACTGAAATTTTTGATATTTTTCTACTCCTCTCATGAGCCCAAACAAGTCTCTAAAAGGATGAGTTTGCAACTACTTTACTTTTGGAGAAAATTCAAAACATTCATTATTCAATAGAGCCCAATAGCAAAAACCAGCGTTTTGAATGAAGAATCACATTTCTTGTTAGAATCATGCAGGATTGAAATTTTTGATGGTTTTTTACTCCGCTCAACAGCCCAAACAAGTTTCTAAAAGGATGAGTTTGCAACTACTTTACTTTTGGAGAAAATTCAAAACATTAATTATTCAATAGGGCCCAAACTATCAAAAACCAGCGGTTTGAATGAACACACATTTCTTGGTAGAATCATGCAGGAATGAAATTTTTGATGTTTTTCTACTCCTCTCATGAGCCCAAACAAGTCTCTAAAAGCATGAGTTTGCAACTACTTTACTTTTGGAGAAAATTCAAAACATTCATTACTCAAAAGAGCCCAATAGCAAAAACCAGCGTTTCGAATGAAGAATCACATTTCTTGGTAGAATCATGCAGGATTGAAATTTTTGATGGTTTTTTACTCCTCTCAACAGCCTAAACAAGTTTCTAAAAGGATGAGTTTGCAACTACTTTACTTTTGGAGAAAATTCAAAACATTAATTATTAAATAGGGCCCAAACTATCAAAAACCAGCGGTTTGAATGAACACACATTTCTTGGTAGAATCATGCAGGACTGAAATTTTTGATGTTTTTCTACTCCTCTCATGAGCCCAAACAAGTCTCTAAAAGCATGAGTTTGCAACTACTTTAATTTTGGAGAAAATTCAAAACATTCATTATTCCATAGAGCTCATTAGCAAAAATCAGGTTTTGAATGAAGAATCACATTTCTTGGTAAAATCATGCAGGATTGAAATTTTTGATGGTTTTTTACTCCTCTCAACAGCCCAAACAAGTTTCTAAAAGGATGAGTTTGCAACTACTTTACTTTTGGAGAAAATTCAAAACATTCATTATTCAATAGGGCCCAAACTATCAAAAACCAGCGGTTTGAATGAACACACATTTCTTGGTAGAATCATGCAGGACTGAAATTTTTGATGTTTTTCTACTCCTCTCATGAGCCCAAACAAGTCTCTAAAAGCATGAGTTTGCAACTACTTTACTTTTGGAGAAAATTCAAAACATTCATTATTCAATAGAGCCCAATAGCAAAAATCAGGTTTTGAATGAAGAATCACATTTCTTGGTAGAATCATGCAGGATTGAAATTTTTGATGGTTTTTTACTCCTCTCAACAGCCCAAACAAGTTTCTATAAGGATGAGTTTGCAACTACTTTACTTTTGGAGAAAATTCAAAACATTCATTATTCAATAGGGCCCAAAATATCAAAAACCAGCGGTTTGAATGAACACACATTTCTTGGTAGAATCGTGCAGGACTGAAATTTTTGATGTTTTTCTACTCCTCTCATGAGCCCAAACAAGTCTCTAAAAGGATGAGTTTGCAACTACTTTACTTTTGGAGAAAATTCAAAACATTCATTATTCAATAGAGCCCAATAGCAAAAAACAGCGTTTTGAATGAAGAATCACATTTCTTGGTAGAATCATGCAGGATTGAAATTTTTGATGGTTTTTTACTCCTCTCAACAGCCCAAACAAGTTTCTAAAAGGATGAGTTTGCAACTACTTTACTTTTGGAGAAAATTCAAAACATTCATTATTCAATAGGGCCCAAACTATCAAAAACCAGCGGTTTCAATGAACACACATTTCTTGGTAGAATCATGCAGGACTGAAATTTTTGATGTTTTTCTACTCCTCTCATGAGCCCAAACAAGTCTCTAAAAGCATGAGTTTGCAACTACTTTACTTTTGGAGAAAATTCAAAACATTCATTATTCAATAGAGCCCAATAGCAAAAATCAGGTTTTGAATGAAGAATCACATTTCTTGGTAGAATCATGCAGGATTGAAATTTTTGATGGTTTTTTACTCCTCTCAACAGCCCAAACAAGTTTCTAAAAGGATGAGTTTGCAACTACTTTACTTTTGGAGAAAATTCAAAACATTCATTATTCAATAGGGCCCAAAATATCAAAAACCAGCGGTTTGAATGAACACACATTTCTTGGTAGAATCGTGCAGGACTGAAATTTTTGATATTTTTCTACTCTCATGAGCCCAAACAAGTCTCTAAAAGGATGAGTTTGCAACTACTTTACTTTTGGAGAAAATTCAAAACATTCATTATTCAATAGAGCCCAACAGCAAAAACCAGCGTTTTGACTGAAGAATCACATTTCTTGTTAGAATCATGCAGGATTGAAATTTTTGATGGTTTTTTACTCCTCTCAACAGCCCAAACAAGTTTCTAAAAGGATGAGTTTGCAACTACTTTACTTTTGGAGAAAATTCAAAACATTAATTATTCAATAGGGCCCAAACTATCAAAAACCAGCGGTTTGAATGAACACACATTTCTTGGTAGAATCATGCAGGAATGAAATTTTTGATGTTTTTCTACTCCTCTCATGAGCCCAAACAAGTCTCTAAAAGCATGAGTTTGCAACTACTTTACTTTTGGAGAAAATTCAAAACATTCATTACTCAAAAGAGCCCAATAGCAAAAACCAGCGTTTCGAATGAAGAATTATATTTCTTGGTAGAATCATGCAGGATTGAAATTTTTGATGGTTTTTTACTCCTCTCAACAGCCCAAACAAGTTTCTAAAAGGATGAGTTTGCAACTACTTTACTTTTGGAGAAAATTCAAAACATTCATTATTCTATAGGGCCCAAACTATCAAAAACCAGCGTTTTCAATGAACACACATTTCTTGGTAGAATCATGCAGGACTGAAATTTTTGATGTTTTTCTACTCCTCTCATGAGCCCAAACAAGTCTCTAAAAGCATGAGTTTGCAACTACTTTACTTTTGGAGAAAATTCAAAACATTCATTATTCAATAGAGCCCAATAGCAAAAATCAGGTTTTGAGTGAAGAATCACATTTCTTGGTAGAATCATGCAGGATTGAAATTTTTGATGGTTTTTTACTCCTCTCAACAGCCCAAACAAGTTTCTAAAAGGATGAGTTTGCAACTACTTTACTTTTGGAGAAAATTCAAAACATTCATTATTCAATAGGTCCCAAAATATCAAAAACCAGCGGTTTGAATGAACACACATTTCTTGGTAGAATCGTGCAGAACTGAAATTTTTGATATTTTTCTACTCCTCTCATGAGCCCAAACAAGTCTCTAAAAGGATGAGTTTGCAACTACTTTACTTTTGGAGAAAATTCAAAACATTCATTATTCAATAGAGCCCAATAGCAAAAACCAGCGTTTTGACTGAAGAATCACATTTCTTGGTAGAATCATGCAGGATTGAAATTTTTGATGGTTTTTTACTCCTCTCAACAGCCCAAACAAGTTTCTAAAAGGATGAGTTTGCAACTACTTTACTTTTGGAGAAAATTCAAAACATTCGTTATTCAATAGGGCCCAAACTATCAAAAACCAGCGGTTTGAATGAACACACATTTCTTGGTAGAATCATGCAGGAATGAAATTTTTGATGTTTTTCTACTCCTCTCATGAGCCCAAACAAGTCTCTAAAAGCATGAGTTTGCAACTACTTTACTTTTGGAGAAAATTCAAAACATTCATTACTCAAAAGAGCCCAATAGCAAAAACCAGCGTTTCGAATGAAGAATCACATTTCTTGGTAGAATCATGCAGGATTGAAATTTTTGATGGTTTTTTACTCCTCTCAACAGCCCAAACAAGTTTCTAAAAGGATGAGTTTGCAACTACTTTACTTTTGGAGAAAATTCAAAACATTCATTATTCAATAGGGCCCAAACTATCAAAAACCAGCGGTTTGAATGAACACACATTTCTTGGTAGAATCATGCAGGACTGAAATTTTTGATGTTTTTCTACTCCTCTCATGAGCCCAAACAAGTCACTAAAAGCATGAGTTTGCAACTACTTTACTTTTGGAGAAAATTCAAAACATTCATTATTCAATAGGGCCCAAAATATCAAAAACCAGCGGTTTGAATGAACACACATTTCTTGGTAGAATCGTGCAGGACTGAAATTTTTGATATTTTTCTACTCTCATGAGCCCAAACAAGTCTCTAAAAGGATGAGTTTGCAACTACTTTACTTTTGGAGAAAATTCAAAACATTCATTATTCAATAGAGCCCAATAGCAAAAACCAGCGTTTTGACTGAAGAATCACATTTCTTGTTAGAATCATGCAGGATTGAAATTTTTGATGGTTTTTTACTCCTCTCAACAGCCCAAACAAGTTTCTAAAAGGATGAGTTTGCAACTACTTTACTTTTGGAGAAAATTCAAAACATTAATTATTCAATAGGGCCCAAACTATCAAAAACCAGCGGTTTGAATGAACACACATTTCTTGGTAGAATCATGCAGGAATGAAATTTTTGATGTTTTTCTACTCCTCTCATGAGCCCAAACAAGTCTCTAAAAGCATGAGTTTGCAACTACTTTACTTTTGGAGAAAATTCAAAACATTCATTACTCAAAAGAGCCCAATAGCAAAAACCAGCGTTTCGAATGAAGAATCACATTTCTTGGTAGAATCATGCAGGATTGAAATTTTTGATGGTTTTTTACTCCTCTCAACAGCCCAAACAAGTTTCTAAAAGGATGAGTTTGCAACTACTTTACTTTTGGAGAAAATTCAAAACATTCATTATTCAATAGGGCCCAAACTATCAAAAACCAGCGGTTTCAATGAACACACATTTCTTGGTAGAATCATGCAGGACTGAAATTTTTTATGTTTTTCTACTCCTCTCATGAGCCCAAACAAGTCTCTAAAAGCATGAGTTTGCAACTACTTTAATTTTGGAGAAAATTCAAAACATTCATTATTCAATAGAGCTCATTAGCAAAAATCAGGTTTTGAATGAAGAATCACATTTCTTGGTAAAATCATGCAGGATTGAAATTTTTGATGGTTTTTTACTCCTCTCAACAGCCCAAACAAGTTTCTAAAAGGATGAGTTTGCAACTACTTTACTTTTGGAGAAAATTCAAAACATTCATTATTCAATAGGGCCCAAACTATCAAAAACCAGCGGTTTGAATGAACACACATTTCTTGGTAGAATCATGCAGGACTGAAATTTTTGATGTTTTTCTACTCCTCTCATGAGCCCAAACAAGTCTCTAAAAGCATGAGTTTGCAACTACTTTACTTTTGGAGAAAATTCAAAACATTCATTATTCAATAGAGCCCAATAGCAAAAACCAGCGTTTTGACTGAAGAATCACATTTCTTGTTAGAATCATGCAGGATTGAAATTTTTGATGGTTTTTTACTCCTCTCAACAGCCCAAACAAGTTTCTAAAAGGATGAGTTTGCAACTACTTTACTTTTGGAGAAAATTCAAAACATTAATTATTCAATAGGGCCCAAACTATCAAAAACCAGCGGTTTGAATGAACACACATTTCTTGGTAGAATCATGCAGGAATGAAATTTTTGATGTTTTTCTACTCCTCTCATGAGCCCAAACAAGTCTCTAAAAGCATGAGTTTGCAACTACTTTACTTTTGGAGAAAATTCAAAACATTCATTACTCAAAAGAGCCCAATAGCAAAAACCAGCGTTTCGAATGAAGAATCACATTTCTTGGTAGAATCATGCAGGATTGAAATTTTTGATGGTTTTTTACTCCTCTCAACAGCCCAAACAAGTTTCTAAAAGGATGAGTTTGCAACTACTTTACTTTTGGAGAAAATTCAAAACATTCATTATTCTATAGGGCCCAAACTATCAAAAACCAGCGGTTTCAATGAACACACATTTCTTGGTAGAATCATGCAGGACTGAAATTTTTGATGTTTTTCTACTCCTCTCATGAGCCCAAACAAGTCTCTAAAAGCATGAGTTTGCAACTACTTTACTTTTGGAGAAAATTCAAAACATTCATTATTCAATAGAGCCCAATAGCAAAAATCAGGTTTTGAGTGAAGAATCACATTTCTTGGTAGAATCATGCAGGATTGAAATTTTTGATGGTTTTTTACTCCTCTCAACAGCCCAAACAAGTTTCTAAAAGGATGAGTTTGCAACTACTTTACTTTTGGAGAAAATTCAAAACATTCATTATTCAATAGGGCCCAAACTATCAAAAACCAGCGGTTTCAATGAACACACATTTCTTGGTAGAATCATGCAGGACTGAAATTTTTGATGTTTTTCTACTCCTCTCATGAGCCCAAACAAGTCTCTAAAAGCATGAGTTTGCAACTACTTTAATTTTGGAGAAAATTCAAAACATTCATTATTCAATAGATCTCATTAGCAAAAATCAGGTTTTGAATGAAGAATCACATTTCTTGGTAAAATCATGCAGGATTGAAATTTTTGATGGTTTTTTACTCCTCTCAACAGCCCAAACAAGTTTCTAAAAGGATGAGTTTGCAACTACTTTACTTTTGGAGAAAATTCAAAACATTCATTATTCAATAGGGCCCAAACTATCAAAAACCAGCGGTTTGAATGAACACACATTTCTTGGTAGAATCATGCAGGACTGAAATTTTTGATGTTTTTCTACTCCTCTCATGAGCCCAAACAAGTCTCTAAAAGCATGAGTTTGCAACTACTTTACTTTTGGAGAAAATTCAAAACATTCATTATTCAATAGAGCCCAATAGCAAAAATCAGGTTTTGAATGAAGAATCACATTTCTTGGTAGAATCATGCAGGATTGAAATTTTTGATGTTTTTTTACTCCTCTCAACAGCCCAAACAAGTTTCTATAAGGATGAGTTTGCAACTACTTTACTTTTGGAGAAAATTCAAAACATTCATTATTCAATAGGGCCCAAAATATCAAAAACCAGCGGTTTGAATGAACACACATTTCTTGGTAGAATCGTGCAGGACTGAAATTTTTGATGTTTTTCTACTCCTCTCATGAGCCCAAACAAGTCTCTAAAAAGCATGAGTTTGCAACTACTTTACTTTTGGAGAAAATTCAAAACATTCATTATTCAATAGAGCCCAATAGCAAAAACCAGCGTTTTGAATGAAGAATCACATTTCTTGGTAGAATCATGCAGGATTGAAATTTTTGATGGTTTTTTACTCCTCTCAACAGCCCAAACAAGTTTCTAAAAGGATGAGTTTGCAACTACTTTACTTTTGGAGAAAATTCAAAACATTCATTATTCAATAGGGCCCAAAATATCAAAAACCAGCGGTTTCAATGAACACACATTTCTTGGTAGAATCATGCAGGACTGAAATTTTTGATGTTTTTCTACTCCTCTCATGAGCCCAAACAAGTCTCTAAAAGCATGAGTTTGCAACTACTTTACTTTTGGAGAAAATTCAAAACATTCATTATTCAATAGAGACCAATAGCAAAAATCAGGTTTTGAATGAAGAATCACATTTCTTGGTAGAATCATGCAGGATTGAAATTTTTGATGGTTTTTTACTCCTCTCAACAGCCCAAACAAGTTTCTAAAAGGATGAGTTTGCAACTACTTTACTTTTGGAGAAAATTCAAAACATTCATTATTCAATAGGGCCCAAAATATCAAAAACCAGCGGTTTGAATGAACACACATTTCTTGGTAGAATCGTGCAGGACTGAAATTTTTGATGTTTTTCTACTCCTCTCATGAGCCCAAACAAGTCTCTAAAAGGATGAGTTTGCAACTACTTTACTTTTGGAGAAAATTCAAAACATTCATTATTCAATAGAGCCCAATAGCAAAAACCAGCGTTTTGAATGAAGAATCACATTTCTTGGTAGAATCATGCAGGATTGAAATTTTTGATGGTTTTTTACTCCTCTCAACAGCCCAAACAAGTTTCTAAAAGGATGAGTTTGCAACTACTTTACTTTTGGAGAAAATTCAAAACATTAATTATTCAATAGGGCCCAAACTATCAAAAACCAGCGGTTTGAATGAACACACATTTCTTGGTAGAATCATGCAGGACTGAAATTTTTGATGTTTTTCTACTCCTCTCATGAGCCCAAACAAGTCTCTAAAAGCATGAGTTTGCAACTACTTTACTTTTGGAGAAAATTCAAAACATTCATTACTCAAAAGAGCCCAATAGCAAAAACCAGCGTTTTGAATGAAGAATCACATTTCTTGGTAGAATCATGCAGGATTGAAATTTTTGATGGTTTTTTACTCCTCTCAACAGCCCAAACAAGTTTCTAAAAGGATGAGTTTGCAACTACTTTACTTTTGGAGAAAATTCAAAACATTCATTATTCAATAGGGCCCAAACTATCAAAAACCAGCGGTTTCAATGAACACACATTTCTTGGTAGAATCATGCAGGACTGAAATTTTTGATGTTTTTCTACTCCTCTCATGAGCCCAAACAAGTCTCTAAAAGCATGAGTTTGCAACTACTTTACTTTTGGAGAAAATTCAAAACATTCATTATTCAATAGAGCCCAATAGCAAAAATCAGGTTTTGAATGAAGAATCACATTTCTTGGTAGAATCATGCAGGATTGAAATTTTTGATGGTTTTTTACTCCTCTCAACAGCCCAAACAAGTTTCTAAAAGGATGAGTTTGCAACTACTTTACTTTTGGAGAAAATTCAAAACATTCATTATTCAATAGGGCCCAAACTATCAAAAACCAGCGGTTTGAATGAACACACATTTCTTGGTAGAATCATGCAGGACTGAAATTTTTGATGTTTTTCTACTCCTCTCATGAGCCCAAACAAGTCTCTAAAAGCATGAGTTTGCAACTACTTTACTTTTGGAGAAAATTCAAAACATTCATTATTCAATAGAGCCCAATAGCAAAAATCAGGTTTTGAATGAAGAATCACATTTCTTGGTAGAATCATGCAGGATTGAAATTTTTGATGGTTTTTTTACTCCTCTCAAAAATCCCAAACAAGTTTCTAAAAGGATGAGTTTGCAACTACTTTACTTTTGGAGAAAATTCAAAACATTCATTATTCAATAGGGCCCAAAATATCAAAAACCAGCGGTTTGAATGAACACACATTTCTTGGTAGAATCGTGCAGGACTGAAATTTTTGATGTTTTTCTACTCCTCTCATGAGCCCAAACAAGTCTCTAAAAGGATGAGTTTGCAACTACTTTACTTTTGGAGAAAATTCAAAACATTCATTATTCAATAGAGCCCAATAGCAAAAACCAGCGTTTTGAATGAAGAATCACATTTCTTGGTAGAATCATGCAGGATTGAAATTTTTGATGGTTTTTTACTCCTCTCAACAGCCCAAACAAGTTTCTAAAAGGATGAGTTTGCAACTACTTTACTTTTGGAGAAAATTCAAAACATTCATTATTCAATAGGGCCCAAACTATCAAAAACCAGCGGTTTGAATGAACACACATTTCTTGGTAAAATCATGCAGGACTGAAATTTTTGATGTTTTTCTACTCCTCTCATGAGCCCAAACAAGTCTCTAAAAGCATGAGTTTGCAATTACTTTACTTTTGGAGAAAATTCAAAACATTCATTATTCAATAGAACCCAATAGCAAAAATCAGGTTTTGAATGAAGAATCACATTTCTTGGTAGAATCATGCAGGATTGAAATTTTTGATGGTTTTTTACTCCTCTCAACAGCCCAAACAAGTTTCTAAAAGGATGAGTTTGCAACTACTTTACTTTTGGAGAAAATTCAAAACATTCAATATTCAATAGGGCCCAAAATATCAAAAACCAGCGGTTTGAATGAACACACATTTCTTGGTAGAATCGTGCAGGACTGAAATTTTTGATGTTTTTCTACTCCTCTCATGAGCCCAAACAAGTCTCTAAAAGGATGAGTTTGCAACTACTTTACTTTTGGAGAAAATTCAAAACATTCATTATTCAATAGAGCCCAATAGCAAAAACCAGCGTTTTGAATGAAGAATCACATTTCTTGGTAGAATCATGCAGGATTGAAATTTTTGATGGTTTTTTACTCCTCTCAACAGCCCAAACAAGTTTCTAAAAGGATGAGTTTGCAACTACTTTACTTTTGGAGAAAATTCAAAACATTCATTATTCAATAGGGCCCAAACTATCAAAAACCAGCGGTTTGAATGAACACACATTTCTTGGTAGAATCATGCAGGACTGAAATTTTTGATGTTTTTCTACTCCTCTCATGAGCCCAAACAAGTCTCTAAAAGCATGAGTTTGCAACTACTTTGCTTTTGGAGAAAATTCAAAACATTCATTATTCAATAGAGCCCAATAGCAAAAATCAGGTTTTGAATGAAGAATCACATTTCTTGGTAGAATCATGCAGGATTGAAATTTTTGATGGTTTTTTTACTCCTCTCAACAGCCCAAACAAGTATCTAAAAGGATGAGTTTGCAACTACTTTACTTTTGGAGAAAATTCAAAACATTCATTATTCAATAGGGCCCAAAATATCAAAAACCAGCGGTTTGAATGAACACACATTTCTTGGTAGAATCGTGCAGGACTGAAATTTTTGATGTTTTTCTACTCCTCTCATGAGCCCAAACAAGGCTCTAAAAGGATGAGTTTGCAACTACTTTACTTTTGGAGAAAATTCAAAACATTCATTATTCAATAGAGCCCAATAGCAAAAACCAGCGTTTTGAATGAAGAATCACATTTCTTGATAGAATCATGCAGGATTGAAATTTTTGATGGTTTTTTACTCCTCTCAACAGCCCAAACAAGTTTCTAAAAGGATGAGTTTGCAACTACTTTACTTTTGGAGAAAATTCAAAACATTCATTATTCAATAGGGCCCAAACTATCAAAAACCAGCGGTTTGAATGAACACACATTTCTTGGTAGAATCATGCAGGACTGAAATTTTTGATGTTTTTCTACTCCTCTCATGAGCCCAAACAAGTCTCTAAAAGCATGAGTTTGCAACTACTTTACTTTTGGAGAAAATTCAAAACATTCATTACTCAAAAGAGCCCAATAGCAAAAACCAGCGTTTTGAATGAAGAATCACATTTCTTGGTAGAATCATGCAGGATTGAAATTTTTGATGGTTTTTTACTCCTCTCAACAGCCCAAACAAGTTTCTAAAAGGATGAATTTGCAACTACTTTACTTTTGGAGAAAATTCAAAACATTCATTATTCAATAGGGCCCAAAATATCAAAAACCAGCGGTTTGAATGAACACACATTTCTTGGTAGAATCGTGCAGGACTGAAATTTTTGATGTTTTTCTATTCCTCTCATGAGCCCAAACAAGTCTCTAAAAGGATGAGTTTGCAACTACTTTACTTTTGGAGAAAATTCAAAACATTCATTATTCAATAGAGCCCAATAGCAAAAACCAGCGTTTTGAATGAAGAATCACATTTCTTGGAAGAATCATGCAGGATTGAAATTTTTGATGGTTTTTTACTCCTCTCAACAGCCCAAACAAGTTTCTAAAAGGATGAGTTTGCAACTACTTTACTTTTGGAGAAAATTCAAAACATTCATTATTCAATAGGGCCCAAACTATCAAAAACCAGCGGTTTCAATGAACACAAATTTCTTGGTAGAATCATGCAGGACTGAAATTTTTGATGTTTTTCTACTCCTCTCATGAGCCCAAACAAGTCTCTAAAAGGATGAGTTTGCAACTACTTTACTTTTGGAGAAAATTCAAAACATTCATTATTCAATAGAGCCCAATAGCAAAAACCAGCGTTTTGAATGAAGAATCACATTTCTTGGTAGAATCATGCAGGATTGAAATTTTTGATGGTTTTTTACTCCGCTCAACAGCCCAAACAAGTCTCTAAAAGCATGAGTTTGCAACTACTTTACTTTTGGAGAAAATTCAAAACATTCATTATTCAATAGGGCCCAAACTATCAAAAACCAGCGGTTTGAATGAACACACATTTCTTGGTAAAATCATGCAGGACTGAAATTTTTGATGTTTTTCTACTCCTCTCATGAGCCCAAACAAGTCTCTAAAAGCATGAGTTTGCAACTACTTTACTTTTGGAGAAAATTCAAAACATTCATTATTCAATAGAACCCAATAGCAAAAATCAGGTTTTGAATGAAGAATCACATTTCTTGGTAGAATCATGCAGGATTGAAATTTTTGATGGTTTTTTACTCCTCTCAACAGCCCAAACAAGTTTCTAAAAGGATGAGTTTGCAACTGCTTTACTTTTGGAGAAAATTCAAAACATTCATTATTGAATAGGGCCCAAACTATCAAAAACCAGCGGTTTGAATGAACACACATTTCTTGGTAGAATCATGCAGGACTGAAATTTTTGATGTTTTTCTACTCCTCTCATGAGCCCAAACAAGTCTCTAAAAGCATGAGTTTGCAACTACTTTACTTTTGGAGAAAATTCAAAACATTCATTATTCAATAGAGCCCAATAGCAAAAATCAGGTTTTGAATGAAGAATCACATTTCTTGGTAGAATCATGCAGGATTGAAATTTTTGATGGTTTTTTACTCCTCTCAAAAGCCCAAACAAGTTTCTATAAGGATGAGTTTGCAACTACTTTACTTTTGGAGAAAATTCAAAACATTCATTATTCAATAGGGCCCAAAATATCAAAAACCAGCGGTTTGAATGAACACACATTTCTTGGTAGAATCGTGCAGGACTGAAATTTTTGATGTTTTTCTACTCCTCTCATGAGCCCAAACAAGTCTCTAAAAGGATGAGTTTGCAACTACTTTACTTTTGGAGAAAATTCAAAACATTCATTATTCAATAGAGCCCAATGGCAAAAAACAGCGTTTTGAATGAAGAATCACATTTCTTGGTAGAATCATGCAGGATTGAAATTTTTGATGGTTTTTTACTCCTCTCAACAGCCCAAACAAGTTTCTAAAAGGATGAGTTTGCAACTACTTTACTTTTGGAGAAAATTCAAAACATTCATTATTCAATAGGGCCCAAACTATCAAAAACCAGCGGTTTCAATGAACACACATTTCTTGGTAGAATCATGCAGGACTGAAATTTTTGATGTTTTTCTACTCCTCTCATGAGCCCAAACAAGTCTCTAAAAGCATAAGTTTGCAACTACTTTACTTTTGGAGAAAATTCAAAACATTCATTATTCAATAGAGCCCAATAGCAAAAATCAGGTTTTGAATGAAGAATCACATTTCTTGGTAGAATCATGCAGGATTGAAATTTTTGATGGTTTTTTACTCCTCTCAACAGCCCAAACAAGTTTCTAAAAGGATGAGTTTGCAACTACTTTACTTTTGGAGAAAATTCAAAACATTCATTATTCAATAGGGCCCAAAATATCAAAAACCAGCGGTTTGAATGAACACACATTTCTTGGTAGAATCGTGCAGGACTGAAATTTTTGATGTTTTTCTACTCCTCTCATGAGCCCAAACAAGTCTCTAAAAGGATGAGTTTGCAACTACTTTACTTTTGGAGAAAATTCAAAACATTCATTATTCAATAGAGCCCAATAGCAAAAACCAGCGTTTTGAATGAAGAATCACATTTCTTGGTAGAATCATGCAGGATTGAAATTTTTGATGGTTTTTTACTCCTCTCAACAGCCCAAACAAGTTTCTAAAAGGATGAGTTTGCAACTACTTTACTTTTGGAGAAAATTCAAAACATTAATTATTCAATAGGGCCCAAACTATCAAAAACCAGCGGTTTGAATGAACACACATTTCTTGGTAGAATCATGCAGGACTGAAATTTTTGATGTTTTTCTACTCCTCTCATGAGCCCAAACAAGTCTCTAAAAGCATGAGTTTGCAACTACTTTACTTTTGGAGAAAATTCAAAACATTCATTACTCAAAAGAGCCCAATAGCAAAAACCAGCGTTTTGAATGAAGAATCACATTTCTTGGTAGAATCATGCAGGATTGAAATTTTTGATGGTTTTTTACTCCTCTCAACATCCCAAACAAGTTTCTAAAAGGATGAGTTTGCAACTACTTTACTTTTGGAGAAAATTCAAAACATTCATTATTCAATAGGGCCCAAAATATCAAAAACCAGCGGTTTGAATGAACACACATTTCTTGGTAGAATCGTGCAGAACTGAAATTTTTGATATTTTTCTACTCCTCTCATGAGCCCAAACAAGTCTCTAAAAGGATGAGTTTGCAACTACTTTACTTTTGGAGAAAATTCAAAACATTCATTATTCAATAGAGCCCAATAGCAAAAACCAGCGTTTTGACTGAAGAATCACATTTCTTGTTAGAATCATGCAGGATTGAAATTTTTGATGGTTTTTTACTCCTCTCAACAGCCCAAACAAGTTTCTAAAAGGATGAGTTTGCAACTACTTTACTTTTGGAGAAAATTCAAAACATTAATTATTCAATAGGGCCCAAACTATCAAAAACCAGCGGTTTGAATGAACACACATTTCTTGGTAGAATCATGCAGGAATGAAATTTTTGATGTTTTTCTACTCCTCTCATGAGCCCAAACAAGTCTCTAAAAGCATGAGTTTGCAACTACTTTACTTTTGGAGAAAATTCAAAACATTCATTACTCAAAAGAGCCCAATAGCAAAAACCAGCGTTTCGAATGAAGAATCACATTTCTTGGTAGAATCATGCAGGATTGAAATTTTTGATGGTTTTTTACTCCTCTCAACAGCCCAAACAAGTTTCTAAAAGGATGAGTTTGCAACTACTTTACTTTTGGAGAAAATTCAAAACATTCATTATTCAATAGGGCCCAAACTATCAAAAACCAGCGGTTTGAATGAACACACATTTCTTGGTAGAATCATGCAGGACTGAAATTTTTGATGTTTTTCTACTCCTCTCATGAGCCCAAACAAGTCTCTAAAAGCATGAGTTTGCAACTACTTTACTTTTGGAGAAAATTCAAAACATTCATTATTCAATAGAGCCCAATAGCAAAAATCAGGTTTTGAATGAAGAATCACATTTCTTGGTAGAATCATGCAGGATTGAAATTTTTGATGGTTTTTTACTCCTCTCAACAGCCCAAACAAGTATCTAAAAGGATGAGTTTGCAACTACTTTACTTTTGGAGAAAATTCAAAACATTCATTATTCAATAGGGCCCAAAATATCAAAAACCAGCGGTTTGAATGAACACACATTTCTTGGTAGAATCGTGCAGGACTGAAATTTTTGATGTTTTTCTACTCCTCTCATGAGCCCAAACAAGTCTCTAAAAGGATGAGTTTGCGACTACTTTACTTTTGGAGAAAATTCAAAACATTCATTATTCAATAGAGCCCAATAGCAAAAACCAGCGTTTTGAATGAAGAATCACATTTCTTGATAGAATCATGCAGGATTGAAATTTTTGATGGTTTTTTACTCCTCTCAACAGCCCAAACAAGTTTCTAAAAGGATGAGTTTGCAACTACTTTACTTTTGGAGAAAATTCAAAACATTCATTATTCAATAGGGCCCAAACTATCAAAAACCAGCGGTTTGAATGAACACACATTTCTTGGTAGAATCATGCAGGACTGAAATTTTTGATGTTTTTCTACTCCTCTCATGAGCCCAAACAAGTCTCTAAAAGCATGAGTTTGCAACTACTTTACTTTTGGAGAAAATTCAAAACATTCATTACTCAAAAGAGCCCAATAGCAAAAACCAGCGTTTTGAATGAAGAATCACATTTCTTGGTACAATCATGCAGGATTGAAATTTTTGATGGTTTTTTACTCCTCTCAACAGCCCAAACAAGTTTCTAAAAGGATGAGTTTGCAACTACTTTACTTTTGGAGAAAATTCAAAACATTCATTATTCAGTAGGGCCCAAACTATCAAAAACCAGCGGTTTCAATGAACACACATTTCTTGGTAGAATCATGCAGGACTGAAATTTTTGATGTTTTTCTACTCCTCTCATGAGCCCAAACAAGTCTCTAAAAGCATGAGTTTGCAACTACTTTACTTTTGGAGAAAATTCAAAACATTCATTATTCAATAGAGCCCAATAGCAAAAATCAGGTTTTGAATGAAGAATCACATTTCTTGGTAGAATCATGCAGGATTGAAATTTTTGATGGTTTTTTACTCCTCTCAACAGTCCAAACAAGTTTCTAAAAGGATGAGTTTGCAACTACTTTACTTTTGGAGAAAATTCAAAACATTCCTTATTCAATAGGGCCCAAACTATCAAAAATCAGCGGTTTGAATGAACACACATTTCTTGGTAGAATCATGCAGGACTGAAATTTTTGATGTTTTTCTACTCCTCTCATGAGCCCAAACAAGTCTCTAAAAGCATGAGTTTGCAACTACTTTACTTTTGGAGAAAATTCAAAACATTCATTATTCAATAGAGCCCAATAGCAAAAATCAGGTTTTGAATGAAGTATCACATTTCTTGGTAGAATCATGCAGGATTGAAATTTTTGATGGTTTTTTACTCCTCTCAACAGCCCAAACAAGTTTCTAAAAGGATGAATTTGCAACTACTTTACTTTTGGAGAAAATTCAAAACATTCATTATTCAATAGGGCCCAAAATATCAAAAACCAGCGGTTTGAATGAACACACATTTCTTGGTAGAATCGTGCAGGACTGAAATTTTTGATGTTTTTCTATTCCTCTCATGAGCCCAAACAAGTCTCTAAAAGGATGAGTTTGCAACTACTTTACTTTTGGAGAAAATTCAAAACATTCATTATTCAATAGAGCCCAATAGCAAAAACCAGCGTTTTGAATGAAGAATCACATTTCTTGGAAGAATCATGCAGGATTGAAATTTTTGATGGTTTTTTACTCCTCTCAACAGCCCAAACAAGTTTCTAAAAGGATGAGTTTGCAACTACTTTACTTTTGGAGAAAATTCAAAACATTCATTATTCAATAGGGCCCAAACTATCAAAAACCAGCGGTTTCAATGAACACAAATTTCTTGGTAGAATCATGCAGGACTGAAATTTTTGATGTTTTTCTACTCCTCTCATGAGCCCAAACAAGTCTCTAAAAGGATGAGTTTGCAACTACTTTACTTTTGGAGAAAATTCAAAACATTCATTATTCAATAGAGCCCAATAGCAAAAACCAGCGTTTTGAATGAAGAATCACATTTCTTGGTAGAATCATGCAGGATTGAAATTTTTGATGGTTTTTTACTCCGCTCAACAGCCCAAACAAGTCTCTAAAAGCATGAGTTTGCAACTACTTTACTTTTGGAGAAAATTCAAAACATTCATTATTCAATAGGGCCCAAACTATCAAAAACCAGCGGTTTGAATGAACACACATTTCTTGGTAAAATCATGCAGGACTGAAATTTTTGATGTTTTTCTACTCCTCTCATGAGCCCAAACAAGTCTCTAAAAGCATGAGTTTGCAACTACTTTACTTTTGGAGAAAATTCAAAACATTCATTATTCAATAGAACCCAATAGCAAAAATCAGGTTTTGAATGAAGAATCACATTTCTTGGTAGAATCATGCAGGATTGAAATTTTTGATGGTTTTTTACTCCTCTCAACAGCCCAAACAAGTTTCTAAAAGGATGAGTTTGCAACTGCTTTACTTTTGGAGAAAATTCAAAACATTCATTATTGAATAGGGCCCAAACTATCAAAAACCAGCGGTTTGAATGAACACACATTTCTTGGTAGAATCATGCAGGACTGAAATTTTTGATGTTTTTCTACTCCTCTCATGAGCCCAAACAAGTCTCTAAAAGCATGAGTTTGCAACTACTTTACTTTTGGAGAAAATTCAAAACATTCATTATTCAATAGAACCCAATAGCAAAAATCAGGTTTTGAATGAAGAATCACATTTCTTGGTAGAATCATGCAGGATTGAAATTTTTGATGGTTTTTTACTCCTCTCAACAGCCCAAACAAGTTTCTAAAAGGATGAGTTTGCAACTACTTTACTTTTGGAGAAAATTCAAAACATTCATTATTCAATAGGGCCCAAACTATCAAAAACCAGCGGTTTGAATGAACACACATTTCTTGGTAAAATCATGCAGGACTGAAATTTTTGATGTTTTTCTACTCCTCTCATGAGCCCAAACAAGTCTCTAAAAGGATGAGTTTGCAACTACTTTACTTTTGGAGAAAATTCAAAACATTCATTATTCAATAGAGCCCAATAGCAAAAACCAGCGTTTTGAATGAAGAATCACATTTCTTAGTAGAATCATGCAGGATTGAAATTTTTGATGGTTTTTTACTCCTCTCAACAGCCCAAACAAGTTTCTAAAAGGATGAGTTTGCAACTACTTTACTTTTGGAGAAAATTCAAAACATTCATTATTCAATAGGGCCCAAAATATCAAAAACCAGCGGTTTGAATGAACACACATTTCTTGGTAGAATCGTGCAGGACTGAAATTTTTGATGTTTTTCTACTCCTCTCATGAGCCCAAACAAGTCTCTAAAAGGATGAGTTTGCAACTACTTTACTTTTGGAGAAAATTCAAAACATTCATTATTCAATAGAGCCCAATAGCAAAAACCAGCGTTTTGAATGAAGAATCACATTTCTTGGTAGAATCATGCAGGATTGAAATTTTTGATGGTTTTTTACTCCTCTCAACAGCCCAAACAAGTTTCTAAAAGGATGAGTTTGCAACTACTTTACTTTTGGAGAAAATTCAAAACATTCATTATTCAATAGGGCCCAAACTATCAAAAACCAGCGGTTTGAATGAACACACATTTCTTGGTAGAATCATGCAGGACTGAAATTTTTGATGTTTTTCTACTCCTCTCATGAGCCCAAACAAGTCTCTAAAAGCATGAGTTTGCAACTACTTTACTTTTGGAGAAAATTCAAAACATTCATTATTCAATGGAGCCCAATAGCAAAAATCAGGTTTTGAATGAAGAATCACATTTCTTGGTAGAATTATGCAGGATTGAAATTTTTGATGGTTTTTTACTCCTCTCAACAGCCCAAACAAGTTTCTAAAAGGATGAGTTTGCAACTACTTTACTTTTGGAGAAAATTCAAAACATTCATTATTCAATAGAGCCCAATAGCAAAAACCAGCGTTTTGAATGAAGAATCACATTTCTTGGTAGAATCATGCAGGATTGAAATTTTTGATGGTTTTTTACTCCTCTCAACAGCCCAAACAAGTTTCTAAAAGGATGAGTTTGCAACTACTTTACTTTTGGAGAAAATTCAAAACATTCATTATTCAATAGGGCCCAAACTATCAAAAACCAGCGGTTTGAATGAACACACATTTCTTGGTAAAATCATGCAGGACTGAAATTTTTGATGTTTTTCTACTCCTCTCATGAGCCCAAACAAGTCTCTAAAAGCATGAGTTTGCAACTACTTTACTTTTGGAGAAAATTCAAAACATTCATTATTCAATAGAACCCAATAGCAAAAATCAGGTTTTGAATGAAGAATCACATTTCTTGGTAGAATCATGCAGGATTGAAATTTTTGATGGTTTTTTACTCCTCTCAACAGCCCAAACAAGTTTCTAAAAGGATGAGTTTGCAACTGCTTTACTTTTGGAGAAAATTCAAAACATTCATTATTGAATAGGGCCCAAACTATCAAAAACCAGCGGTTTGAATGAACACACATTTCTTGGTAGAATCATGCAGGACTGAAATTTTTGATGTTTTTCTACTCCTCTCATGAGCCCAAACAAGTCTCTAAAAGCATGAGTTTGCAACTACTTTACTTTTGGAGAAAATTCAAAACATTCATTATTCAATAGAACCCAATAGCAAAAATCAGGTTTTGAATGAAGAATCACATTTCTTGGTAGAATCATGCAGGATTGAAATTTTTGATGGTTTTTTACTCCTCTCAACAGCCCAAACAAATTTCTAAAAGGATGAGTTTGCAACTACTTTACTTTTGGAGAAAATTCAAAACATTCATTATTCAATAGGGCCCAAAATATCAAAAACCAGCGGTTTGAATGAACACACATTTCTTGGTAGAATCGTGCAGGACTGAAATTTTTGATGTTTTTCTACTCCTCTCATGAGCCCAAACAAGTCTCTAAAAGGATGAGTTTGCAACTACTTTACTTTTGGAGAAAATTCAAAACATTCATTATTCAATAGAGCCCAATAGCAAAAACCAGCGTTTTGAATGAAGAATCACATTTCTTGGTAGAATCATGCAGTATTGAAATTTTTGATGGTTTTTTACTCCTCTCAACAGCCCAAACAAGTTTCTAAAAGGATGAGTTTGCAACTACTTTACTTTTGGAGAAAATTCAAAACATTCATTATTCAATAGAACCCAATAGCAAAAATCAGGTTTTGAATGAAGAATCACATTTCTTGGTAGAATCATGCAGGATTGAAATTTTTGATGGTTTTTTACTCCTCTCAACAGCCCAAACAAGTTTCTAAAAGGATGAGTTTGCAACTGCTTTACTTTTGGAGAAAATTCAAAACATTCATTATTGAATAGGGCCCAAACTATCAAAAACCAGCGGTTTGAATGAACACACATTTCTTGGTAGAATCATGCAGGACTGAAATTTTTGATGTTTTTCTACTCCTCTCATGAGCCCAAACAAGTCTCTAAAAGCATGAGTTTGCAACTACTTTACTTTTGGAGAAAATTCAAAACATTCATTATTCAATAGAACCCAATAGCAAAAATCAGGTTTTGAATGAAGAATCACATTTCTTGGTAGAATCATGCAGGATTGAAATTTTTGATGGTTTTTTACTCCTCTCAACAGCCCAAACAAGTTTCTAAAAGGATGAGTTTGCAACTACTTTACTTTTGGAGAAAATTCAAAACATTCATTATTCAATAGGGCCCAAAATATCAAAAACCAGCGGTTTGAATGAACACACATTTCTTGGTACAATCGTGCAGGACTGAAATTTTTGATGTTTTTCTACTCCTCTCATGAGCCCAAACAAGTCTCTAAAAGCATGAGTTTGCAACTACTTTACTTTTGGAGAAAATTCAAAACATTCATTATTCAATAGAACCCAATAGCAAAAATCAGGTTTTGAATGAAGAATCACATTTCTTGGTAGAATCATGCAGGATTGAAATTTTTGATGGTTTTTTACTCCTCTCAACAGCCCAAACAAGTTTCTAAAAGGATGAGTTTGCAACTACTTTACTTTTGGAGAAAATTCAAAACATTCATTATTCAATAGGGCCCAAAATATCAAAAACCAGCGGTTTGAATGAACACACATTTCTTGGTAGAATCGTGCAGGACTGAAATTTTTGATGTTTTTCTACTCCTCTCATGAGCCCAAACAAGTCTCTAAAAGGATGAGTTTGCAACTACTTTACTTTTGGAGAAAATTCAAAACATTCATTATTCAATAGAGCCCAATAGCAAAAACCAGCGTTTTGAATGAAGAATCACATTTCTTGGTAGAATCATGCAGGATTGAAATTTTTGATGGTTTTTTACTCCTCTCAACAGCCCAAACAAGTTTCTAAAAGGATGAGTTTGCAACTACTTTACTTTTGGAGAAAATTCAAAACATTCATTATTCAATAGAACCCAATAGCAAAAATCAGGTTTTGAATGAAGAATCACATTTCTTGGTAGAATCATGCAGGATTGAAATTTTTGATGGTTTTTTACTCCTCTCAACAGCCCAAACAAGTTTCTAAAAGGATGAGTTTGCAACTGCTTTACTTTTGGAGAAAATTCAAAACATTCATTATTGAATAGGGCCCAAACTATCAAAAACCAGCGGTTTGAATGAACACACATTTCTTGGTAGAATAATGCAGGACTGAAATTTTTGATGTTTTTCTACTCCTCTCATGAGCCCAAACAAGTCTCTAAAAGGATGAGTTTGCAACTACTTTACTTTTGGAGAAAATTCAAAACATTCATTATTCAATAGAGCCCAATAGCAAAAACCTGCGTTTTGAATGAAGAATCACATTTCTTGGTAGAATCATGCAGGATTGAAATTTTTGATGGTTTTTTACTCCTCTCAACAGCCCAAACAAGTTTCTAAAAGGATGAGTTTGCAACTACTTTACTTTTGGAGAAAATTCAAAACATTCATTATTCAATAGGGCCCAAACTATCAAAAACCAGAGGTTTGAATGAACACACATTTCTTGGTAGAATCTTGCAGGACTGAAATTTTTGATGTTTTTCTACTCCTCTCATGAGCCCAAACAAGTCTCTAAAAGCATGAGTTTGCAACTACTTTACTTTTGGAGAAAATTCAAAACATTCATTATTCAAGAGAGCCCAATAGCAAAAATCAGGTTTTGAATGAAGAATCACATTTCTTGGTAGAATCATGCAGGATTGAAATTTTTGATGGTTTTTTACTCCTCTCAACAGCCCAAACAAGTTTCTAAAAGGATGAGTTTGCAACTACTTTACTTTTGGAGAAAATTCAAAACATTCATTATTCAATAGGGCCCAAAATATCAAAAACCAGCGGTTTGAATGAACACACATTTCTTGGTAGAATCGTGCAGGACTGAAATTTTTGATGTTTTTCTACTCCTCTCATGAGCCCAAACAAGTCTCTAAAAGGATGAGTTTGCAACTACTTTACTTTTGGAGAAAATTCAAAACATTCATTATTCAATAGAGCCCAATAGCAAAAACCAGCGTTTTGAATGAAGAATCACATTTCTTGGTAGAATCATACAGGATTGAAATTTTTGATGGTTTTTTACTCCGCTCAACAGCCCAAACAAGTTTCTAAAAGGATGAGTTTGCAACTACTTTACTTTTGGAGAAAATTCAAAACATTCATTATTCAATAGGGCCCAAACTATCAAAAACCAGCGGTTTGAATGAACACACATTTCTTGGTAGAATCGTGCAGGACTGAAATTTTTGATGTTTTTCTATTCCTCTCATGAGCCCAAACAAGTCTCTAAAAGGATGAGTTTGCAACTACTTTACTTTTGGAGAAAATTCAAAACATTCATTATTCAATAGAGCCCAATAGCAAAAACCAGCGTTTTGAATGAAGAATCACATTTCTTGGAAGAATCATGCAGGATTGAAATTTTTGATGGTTTTTTACTCCTCTCAACAGCCCAAACAAGTTTCTAAAAGGATGAGTTTGCAACTACTTTACTTTTGGAGAAAATTCAAAACATTCATTATTCAATAGGGCCCAAACTATCAAAAACCAGCGGTTTCAATGAACACAAATTTCTTGGTAGAATCATGCAGGACTGAAATTTTTGATGTTTTTCTACTCCTCTCATGAGCCCAAACAAGTCTCTAAAAGGATGAGTTTGCAACTACTTTACTTTTGGAGAAAATTCAAAACATTCATTATTCAATAGAGCCCAATAGCAAAAACCAGCGTTTTGAATGAAGAATCACATTTCTTGGTAGAATCATGCAGGATTGAAATTTTTGATGGTTTTTTACTCCGCTCAACAGCCCAAACAAGTCTCTAAAAGCATGAGTTTGCAACTACTTTACTTTTGGAGAAAATTCAAAACATTCATTATTCAATAGGGCCCAAACTATCAAAAACCAGCGGTTTGAATGAACACACATTTCTTGGTAAAATCATGCAGGACTGAAATTTTTGATGTTTTTCTACTCCTCTCATGAGCCCAAACAAGTCTCTAAAAGCATGAGTTTGCAACTACTTTACTTTTGGAGAAAATTCAAAACATTCATTATTCAATAGAACCCAATAGCAAAAATCAGGTTTTGAATGAAGAATCACATTTCTTGGTAGAATCATGCAGGATTGAAATTTTTGATGGTTTTTTACTCCTCTCAACAGCCCAAACAAGTTTCTAAAAGGATGAGTTTGCAACTGCTTTACTTTTGGAGAAAATTCAAAACATTCATTATTGAATAGGGCCCAAACTATCAAAAACCAGCGGTTTGAATGAACACACATTTCTTGGTAGAATCATGCAGGACTGAAATTTTTGATGTTTTTCTACTCCTCTCATGAGCCCAAACAAGTCTCTAAAAGTATGAGTTTGCAACTACTTTACTTTTGGAGAAAATTCAAAACATTCATTATTCAATAGAACCCAATAGCAAAAATCAGGTTTTGAATGAAGAATCACATTTCTTGGTAGAATCATGCAGGATTGAAATTTTTGATGGTTTTTTACTCCTCTCAACAGCCCAAACAAGTTTCTAAAAGGATGAGTTTGCAACTACTTTACTTTTGGAGAAAATTCAAAACATTCATTATTCAATAGGGCCCAAACTATCAAAAACCAGCGGTTTGAATGAACACACATTTCTTGGTAAAATCATGCAGGACTGAAATTTTTGATGTTTTTCTACTCCTCTCATGAGCCCAAACAAGTCTCTAAAAGGATGAGTTTGCAACTACTTTACTTTTGGAGAAAATTCAAAACATTCACTATTCAATAGAGCCCAATAGCAAAAACCAGCGTTTTGAATGAAGAATCACATTTCTTAGTAGAATCATGCAGGATTGAAATTTTTGATGGTTTTTTACTCCTCTCAACAACCCAAACAAGTTTCTAAAAGGATGAGTTTGCAACTACTTTACTTTTGGAGAAAATTCAAAACATTCATTATTCAATAGGGCCCAAAATATCAAAAACCAGCGGTTTGAATGAACACACATTTCTTGGTAGAATCGTGCAGGACTGAAATTTTTGATGTTTTTCTACTCCTCTCATGAGCCCAAACAAGTCTCTAAAAGGATGAGTTTGCAACTACTTTACTTTTGGAGAAAATTCAAAACATTCATTATTCAATAGAGCCCAATAGCAAAAACCAGCGTTTTGAATGAAGAATCACATTTCTTGGTAGAATCATGCAGGATTGAAATTTTTGATGGTTTTTTACTCCTCTCAACAGCCCAAACAAGTTTCTAAAAGGATGAGTTTGCAACTACTTTACTTTTGGAGAAAATTCAAAACATTCATTATTCAATAGGGCCCAAACTATCAAAAACCAGCGGTTTGAATGAACACACATTTCTTGGTAGAATCATGCAGGACTGAAATTTTTGATGTTTTTCTACTCCTCTCATGAGCCCAAACAAGTCTCTAAAAGCATGAGTTTGCAACTACTTTACTTTTGGAGAAAATTCAAAACATTCATTATTCAATGGAGCCCAATAGCAAAAATCAGGTTTTGAATGAAGAATCACATTTCTTGGTAGAATTATGCAGGATTGAAATTTTTGATGGTTTTTTACTCCTCTCAACAGCCCAAACAAGTTTCTAAAAGGATGAGTTTGCAACTACTTTACTTTTGGAGAAAATTCAAAACATTCATTATTCAATAGAGCCCAATAGCAAAAACCAGCGTTTTGAATGAAGAATCACATTTCTTGGTAGAATCATGCAGGATTGAAATTTTTGATGGTTTTTTACTCCTCTCAACAGCCCAAACAAGTTTCTAAAAGGATGAGTTTGCAACTACTTTACTTTTGGAGAAAATTCAAAACATTCATTATTCAATAGGGCCCAAACTATCAAAAACCAGCGGTTTGAATGAACACACATTTCTTGGTAAAATCATGCAGGACTGAAATTTTTGATGTTTTTCTACTCCTCTCATGAGCCCAAACAAGTCTCTAAAAGCATGAGTTTGCAACTACTTTACTTTTGGAGAAAATTCAAAACATTCATTATTCAATAGAACCCAATAGCAAAAATCAGGTTTTGAATGAAGAATCACATTTCTTGGTAGAATCATGCAGGATTGAAATTTTTGATGGTTTTTTACTCCTCTCAACAGCCCAAACAAGTTTCTAAAAGGATGAGTTTGCAACTGCTTTACTTTTGGAGAAAATTCAAAACATTCATTATTGAATAGGGCCCAAACTATCAAAAACCAGCGGTTTGAATGAACACACATTTCTTGGTAGAATCATGCAGGACTGAAATTTTTGATGTTTTTCTACTCCTCTCATGAGCCCAAACAAGTCTCTAAAAGCATGAGTTTGCAACTACTTTACTTTTGGAGAAAATTCAAAACATTCATTATTCAATAGAACCCAATAGCAAAAATCAGGTTTTGAATGAAGAATCACATTTCTTGGTAGAATCATGCAGGATTGAAATTTTTGATGGTTTTTTACTCCTCTCAACAGCCCAAACAAATTTCTAAAAGGATGAGTTTGCAACTACTTTACTTTTGGAGAAAATTCAAAACATTCATTATTCAATAGGGCCCAAAATATCAAAAACCAGCGGTTTGAATGAACACACATTTCTTGGTAGAATCGTGCAGGACTGAAATTTTTGATGTTTTTCTACTCCTCTCATGAGCCCAAACAAGTCTCTAAAAGGATGAGTTTGCAACTACTTTACTTTTGGAGAAAATTCAAAACATTCATTATTCAATAGAGCCCAATAGCAAAAACCAGCGTTTTGAATGAAGAATCACATTTCTTGGTAGAATCATGCAGGATTGAAATTTTTGATGGTTTTTTACTCCTCTCAACAGCCCAAACAAGTTTCTAAAAGGATGAGTTTGCAACTACTTTACTTTTGGAGAAAATTCAAAACATTCATTATTCAATAGAACCCAATAGCAAAAATCAGGTTTTGAATGAAGAATCACATTTCTTGGTAGAATCATGCAGGATTGAAATTTTTGATGGTTTTTTACTCCTCTCAACAGCCCAAACAAGTTTCTAAAAGGATGAGTTTGCAACTGCTTTACTTTTGGAGAAAATTCAAAACATTCATTATTGAATAGGGCCCAAACTATCAAAAACCAGCGGTTTGAATGAACACACATTTCTTGGTAGAATCATGCAGGACTGAAATTTTTGATGTTTTTCTACTCCTCTCATGAGCCCAAACAAGTCTCTAAAAGCATGAGTTTGCAACTACTTTACTTTTGGAGAAAATTCAAAACATTCATTATTCAATAGAACCCAATAGCAAAAATCAGGTTTTGAATGAAGAATCACATTTCTTGGTAGAATCATGCAGGATTGAAATTTTTGATGGTTTTTTACTCCTCTCAACAGCCCAAACAAGTTTCTAAAAGGATGAGTTTGCAACTACTTTACTTTTGGAGAAAATTCAAAACATTCATTATTCAATAGGGCCCAAAATATCAAAAACCAGCGGTTTGAATGAACACACATTTCTTGGTACAATCGTGCAGGACTGAAATTTTTGATGTTTTTCTACTCCTCTCATGAGCCCAAACAAGTCTCTAAAAGCATGAGTTTGCAACTACTTTACTTTTGGAGAAAATTCAAAACATTCATTATTCAATAGAACCCAATAGCAAAAATCAGGTTTTGAATGAAGAATCACATTTCTTGGTAGAATCATGCAGGATTGAAATTTTTGATGGTTTTTTACTCCTCTCAACAGCCCAAACAAGTTTCTAAAAGGATGAGTTTGCAACTACTTTACTTTTGGAGAAAATTCAAAACATTCATTATTCAATAGGGCCCAAAATATCAAAAACCAGCGGTTTGAATGAACACACATTTCTTGGTAGAATCGTGCAGGACTGAAATTTTTGATGTTTTTCTACTCCTCTCATGAGCCCAAACAAGTCTCTAAAAGGATGAGTTTGCAACTACTTTACTTTTGGAGAAAATTCAAAACATTCATTATTCAATAGAGCCCAATAGCAAAAACCAGCGTTTTGAATGAAGAATCACATTTCTTGGTAGAATCATGCAGGATTGAAATTTTTGATGGTTTTTTACTCCTCTCAACAGCCCAAACAAGTTTCTAAAAGGATGAGTTTGCAACTACTTTACTTTTGGAGAAAATTCAAAACATTCATTATTCAATAGAACCCAATAGCAAAAATCAGGTTTTGAATGAAGAATCACATTTCTTGGTAGAATCATGCAGGATTGAAATTTTTGATGGTTTTTTACTCCTCTCAACAGCCCAAACAAGTTTCTAAAAGGATGAGTTTGCAACTGCTTTACTTTTGGAGAAAATTCAAAACATTCATTATTGAATAGGGCCCAAACTATCAAAAACCAGCGGTTTGAATGAACACACATTTCTTGGTAGAATCATGCAGGACTGAAATTTTTGATGTTTTTCTACTCCTCTCATGAGCCCAAACAAGTCTCTAAAAGCATGAGTTTGCAACTACTTTACTTTTGGAGAAAATTCAAAACATTCATTATTCAATAGAACCCAATAGCAAAAATCAGGTTTTGAATGAAGAATCACATTTCTTGGTAGAATCATGCAGGATTGAAATTTTTGATGGTTTTTTACTCCTCTCAACAGCCCAAACAAGTTTCTAAAAGGATGAGTTTGCAACTACTTTACTTTTGGAGAAAATTCAAAACATTCATTATTCAATAGGGCCCAAAATATCAAAAACCAGCGGTTTGAATGAACACACATTTCTTGGTACAATCGTGCAGGACTGAAATTTTTGATGTTTTTCTACTCCTCTCATGAGCCCAAACAAGTCTCTAAAAGGATGAGTTTGCAACTACTTTACTTTTGGAGAAAATTCAAAACATTCATTATTCAATAGAGCCCAATAGCAAAAATCAGGTTTTGAATGAAGAATCACATTTCTTGGTAGAATCATGCAGGATTGAAATTTTTGATGGTTTTTTACTCCTCTCAACAGCCCAAACAAGTTTCTAAAAGGATGAGTTTGCAACTACTTTACTTTTGGAGAAAATTCAAAACATTCATTATTCAATAGGGCCCAAACTATCAAAAACCAGCGGTTTCAATGAACACACATTTCTTGGTAGAATCATGCAGGACTGAAATTTTTGATGTTTTTCTACTCCTCTCATGAGCCCAAACAAGTCTCTAAAAGCATGAGTTTGTAACTACTTTACTTTTGGAGAAAATTCAAAACATTCATTATTCAATAGAGCCCAATAGCAAAAATCAGGTTTTGAATGAAGAATCACATTTCTTGCTAGAATCATGCAGGATTGAAATTTTTGATGGTTTTTTACTCCTCTCAACAGCCCAAACAAGTTTCTAAAAGGATGAGTTTGCAACTACTTTACTTTTGGAGAAAATTCAAAACATTCATTAATCAATAGGGCCCAAAATATCAAAAACCAGCGGTTTGAATGAACACACATTTCTTGGTAGAATCGTGCAGGACTGAAATTTTTGATGTTTTTCTACTCCTCTCATGAGCCCAAACAAGTCTCTAAAAGGATGAGTTTGCAACTACTTTACTTTTGGAGAAAATTCAAAACATTCATTATTCAATAGAGCCCAATAGCAAAAACCAGCGTTTTGAATGAAGAATCACATTTCTTGGTAGAATCATGCAGGATTGAAATTTTTGATGGTTTTTTACTCCTCTCAACAGCCCAAACAAGTTTCTAAAAGGATGAGTTTGCAACTACTTTACTTTTGGAGAAAATTCAAAACATTCATTATTCAATAGGGCCCAAACTATCAAAAACCAGCGCTTTCAATGAACACACATTTGTTGGTAGAATCATGCAGGACTGAAATTTTTGATGTTTTTCTACTTCTCTCATGAGCCCAAACAAGTCTCTACAAGCATGAGTTTGCAACTACTTTACTTTTGGAGAAAATTCAAAACATTCATTATTCAATAGAGCCCAATAGCAAAAATCAGGTTTTGAATGAAGAATCACATTTCTTGGTAGAATCATGCAGGATTTAAATTTTTGATGGTTTTTACTCCTCTCAACAGCCCAAACAAGTTTCTAAAAGGATGAGTTTGCAACTACTTTACTTTTGGAGAAAATTCAAAGCATTCATTATTCAATAGGGCCGAAAATATCAAAAACCAGCGGTTTGAATGAACACACATTTCTTGGTAGAATCGTGCAGGACTGAAATTTTTGATGTTTTTCTACTCCTCTCATGAGCCCAAACAAGTCTCTAAAAGGATGAGTTTGCAACTACTTTACTTTTGGAGAAAATTCAAAACATTCATTATTCAATAGAGCCCAATAGCAAAAACCTGCGTTTTGAATGAAGAATCACATTTCTTGGTAGAATCATGCAGGATTGAAATTTTTGATGGTTTTTTACTCCTCTCAACAGCCCAAACAAGTTTCTAAAAGGATGAGTTTGCAACTACTTTACTTTTGGAGAAAATTCAAAACATTCATTATTCAATAGGGCCCAAACTATCAAAAACCAGAGGTTTGAATGAACACACATTTCTTGGTAGAATCTTGCAGGACTGAAATTTTTGATGTTTTTCTACTCCTCTCATGAGCCCAAACAAGTCTCTAAAAGCATGAGTTTGCAACTACTTTACTTTTGGAGAAAATTCAAAACATTCATTATTCAAGAGAGCCCAATAGCAAAAATCAGGTTTTGAATGAAGAATCACATTTCTTGGTAGAATCATGCAGGATTGAAATTTTTGATGGTTTTTTACTCCTCTCAACAGCCCAAACAAGTTTCTAAAAGGATGAGTTTGCAACTACTTTACTTTTGGAGAAAATTCAAAACATTCATTATTCAATAGGGCCCAAAATATCAAAAACCAGCGGTTTGAATGAACACACATTTCTTGGTAGAATCGTGCAGGACTGAAATTTTTGATGTTTTTCTACTCCTCTCATGAGCCCAAACAAGTCTCTAAAAGGATGAGTTTGCAACTACTTTACTTTTGGAGAAAATTCAAAACATTCATTATTCAATAGAGCCCAATAGCAAAAACCAGCGTTTTGAATGAAGAATCACATTTCTTGGTAGAATCATACAGGATTGAAATTTTTGATGGTTTTTTACTCCGCTCAACAGCCCAAACAAGTTTCTAAAAGGATGAGTTTGCAACTACTTTACTTTTGGAGAAAATTCAAAACATTCATTATTCAATAGGGCCCAAACTATCAAAAACCAGCGGTTTGAATGAACACACATTTCTTGGTAGAATCTTGCAGGACTGAAATTTTTGATGTTTTTCTACTCCTCTCATGAGCCCAAACAAGTCTCTAAAAGCATGAGTTTGCAACTACTTTACTTTTGGAGAAAATTCAAAACATTCATTATTCAATAGAGCCCAATAGCAAAAATCAGGTTTTGAATGAAGAATCACATTTCTTGGTAGAATCATGCAGGATTGAAATTTTTGATGGTTTTTTACTCCTCTCAACAGCCCAAACAAGTTTCTAAAAGGATGAGTTTGCAACTACTTTACTTTTGGAGAAAATTCAAAACATTCATTATTCAATAGGGCCCAAAATATCAAAAACCAGCGGTTTGAATGAACACACATTTCTTGGTAGAATCGTGCAGGACTGAAATTTTTGATGTTTTTCTACTCCTCTCATGAGCCCAAACAAGTCTCTAAAAGGATGAGTTTGCAACTACTTTACTTTTGGAGAAAATTCAAAACATTCATTATTCAATAGAGCCCAATAGCAAAAACCAGCGTTTTGAATGAAGAATCACATTTCTTGGTAGAATCATACAGGATTGAAATTTTTGATGGTTTTTTACTCCGCTCAACAGCCCAAACAAGTTTCTAAAAGGATGAGTTTGCAACTACTTTACTTTTGGAGAAAATTCAAAACATTCATTATTCAATAGGGCCCAAACTATCAAAAACCAGCGGTTTCAATGAACACACATTTCTTGGTAGAATCATGCAGGACTGAAATTTTTGATGTTTTTCTACTCCACTCATGAGCCCAAACAAGTCTCTAAAAGGATGAGTTTGCAACTACTTTACTTTTGGAGAAAATTCAAAACATTCATTATTCAATAGGGCCCAAACTATCAAAAACCAGCGGTTTCAATGAACACACATTTCTTGGTAGAATCATGCAGGACTGAAATTTTTGATGTTTTTCTACTCCACTCATGAGCCCAAACAAGTCTCTAAAAGGATGAGTTTGCAACTACTTTACTTTTGGAGAAAATTCAAAACATTCATTATTCAATAGAGCCCAATAGCAAAAACCAGCGTTTTGAATGAAGAATCACATTTCTTGGTAGAATCATGCAGGATTGAAATTTTTGATGGTTTTTTACTCCTCTCAACAGCCCAAACAAGTTTCTAAAAGGATGAGTTTGCAACTACTTTACTTTTGGAGAAAATTCAAAACATTCATTATTCAATAGGGCCCAAAATATCAAAAACCAGCGGTTTGAATGAACACACATTTCTTGGTAGAATCGTGCAGGACTGAAATTTTTGATGTTTTTCTACTCCTCTCATGAGCCCAAACAAGTCTCTAAAAGGATGAGTTTGCAACTACTTTACTTTTGGAGAAAATTCAAAACATTCATTATTCAATAGAGCCCAATAGCAAAAACCAGCGTTTTGAATGAAGAATCACATTTCTTGGTAGAATCATGCAGGATTGAAATTTTTGATGGTTTTTTACTCCTCTCAACAGCCCAAACAAGTTTCTAAAAGGATGAGTTTGCAACTACTTTACTTTTGGAGAAAATTCAAAACATTCATTATTCAATAGGGCACAAACTATCAAAAACCAGCGGTTTCAATGAACACACATTTCTTGGTAG
Organism: Dendrobates tinctorius; assembly: GCF_039654945.1. Taxonomy (NCBI): domain Eukaryota; kingdom Metazoa; phylum Chordata; class Amphibia; order Anura; family Dendrobatidae; genus Dendrobates; species Dendrobates tinctorius. Next base: position 1,683,648 of record NW_027361776.1, on the reverse strand, counting down.
AATCATGCAGGACTGAAATTTTTGATGTTTTTCTACTCCTCTCATGAGCCCAAACAAGTCTCTAAAAGCATGAGTTTGCAACTACTTTACTTTTGAAGAAAATTCAAAACATTCATTATTCAATAGAGCCCAATAGCAAAAATCAGGTTTTGAATGAAGAATCACATTTCTTGGTAGAATCATGCAGGATTGAAATTTTTGATGGTTTTTTACTCCTCTCCACAGCCCAAACAAGTTTCTAAAAGGATGAGTTTGCAACTACTTTACTTTTGGAGAAAATTCAAAACATTCATTATTCAATAGGGCCCAAACTATCAAAAACCAGCGGTTTCAATGAACACACATTTCTTGGTAGAATCATGCAGGACTGAAATTTTTGATGTTTTTCTACTCCTCTCATGAGCCCAAACAAGTCTCTAAAAGCATGAGTTTGCAACTACTTTACTTTTGGAGAAAATTCAAAACATTCATTATTCAATAGAGCCCAATAGCAAAAATCAGCTTTTGAATGAAGAATCACATTTCTTGGTAGAATCATGCAGGATTGAAATTTTTGATGTTTTTTTACTCCTCTCAACAGCCCAAACAATTTTCTAAAAGGATGAGTTTGCAACTACTTTACTTTTGGAGAAAATTCAAAACATTCATTATTCAATAGGGCCCAAACTATCAAAAACCAGCGGTTTCAATGAACACACATTTCTTGGTAGAATCATGCAGGACTGAAATTTTTGATGTTTTTCGACTCCTCTCATGAGCCCAAACAAGTCTCTAAAAGCATCAGTTTGCAACTGCTTTACTTTTGGAGAAAATTCAAAACATTCATTATTCAATAGAGCCTAATAGCAAAAATCAGGTTTTGAATGAAGAATCACATTTCTTGTTAGAATCATGCAGGATTGAAATTTTTGATGGTTTTTTACTCCTCTCAACAGCCCAAACAAGTTTCTAAAAGGATGAGTTTGCAACTACTTTACTTTTGGAGAAAATTCAAAACATTCATTATTCAATAGGGCCCAAAATATCAAAATCCAGCGGTTTGAATGAACACACATTTCTTGGTAGAATCGTGCAGGACTGAAATTTTTGATGTTTTTCTACTCCTCTCATGAGCCCAAACAAGTCTCTAAAAGCATGAGTTTGCAACTACTTTACTTTTGAAGAAAATTCAAAACATTCATTATTCAATAGAGCCCAATAGCAAAAATCAGGTTTTGAATGAAGAATCACATTTCTTGGTAGAATCATGCAGGATTGAAATTTTTGATGGTTTTTTACTCCTCTCAACAGCCCAAACAAGTTTCTAAAAGGATGAGTTTGCAACTACTTTACTTTTGGAGAAAATTCAAAACATTCATTATTCAATAGGGCCCAAAATATCAAAAACCAGCGGTTTGAATGAACACACATTTCTTAGTAGAATCGTGCAGGACTGAAATTTTTGATGTTTTTCTACTCCTCTCATGAGCCCAAACAAGTATCTAAAAGGATGAGTTTGCAACTACTTTACTTTTGGAGAAAATTCAAAACATTCATTATTCAATAGAGCCCAATAGCAAAAACCAGCGTTTTGAATGAAGAATCACATTTCTTGGTAGAATCATGCAGGATTGAAATTTTTGATGGTTTTTTACTCCTGTCAACAGCCCAAACAAGTTTCTAAAAGGATGAGTTTGCAACTACTTTACTTTTGGAGAAAATTCAAAACATTCATTATTCAATAGGGCCCAAACTATCAAAAACCAGCAGTTTCAATGAACACACATTTCTTGGTAGAATCATGCAGGACTGAAATTTTTGATGTTTTTCTACTCCTCTCATGAGCCCAAACAAGTCTCTAAAAGCATGAGTTTGCAACTACTTTACTTTTGGAGAAAATTCAAAACATTCATTATTCAATAGAGCCCAATAGCAAAAATCAGGTTTTGAATGAAGAATCACATTTCTTGGTAGAATCATGCAGGATTGAAATTTTTGATGGTTTTTTACTCCTCTCAACAGCCCAAACAAGTTTCTAAAAGGATGAGTTTGCAACTACTTTACTTTTGGAGAAAATTCAAAACATTCATTATTCAATAGGGCCCAAAATATCAAAAACCAGCGGTTTGAATGAACACACATTTCTTGGTAGAATCGTGCAGGACTGAAATTTTTGATGTTTTTCTACTCCTCTCATGAGCCCAAACAAGTCTCTAAAAGGATGAGTTTGCAACTACTTTACTTTTGGAGAAAATTCAAAACATTCATTATTCAATAGAGCCCAATAGCAAAAATCAGGTTTTGAATGAAGAATCACATTTCTTGGTAGAATCATGCAGGACTGAAATTTTTGATGGTGTTTTACTCCTCTCAACAGCCCAAACAAGTTTCTAAAAGGATGAGTTTGCAACTACTTTACTTTTGGAGAAAATTCAAAACATTCATTATTCAATAGGGCCCAAACTATCAAAAACCAGCGGTTTCAATGAACACACATTTCTTGGTAGAATCATGCAGGACTGAAATTTTTGATGTTTTTCTACTCCACTCATGAGCCCAAACAAGTCTCTAAAAGGATGAGTTTGCAACTACTTTACTTTTGGAGAAAATTCAAAACATTCATTATTCAATAGAGCCCAATAGCAAAAAAAAACCGTTTTGAATGAAGAATCACATTTCTTGGTAGAATCATGCAGGATTGAAATTTTTGATGGTTTTTTACTCCTCTCAACAGCCCAAACAAGTTTCTAAAAGGATGAGTTTGCAACTACTTTACTTTTGGAGAAAATTCAAAACATTCATTATTCAATAGGGCCCAAAATATCAAAAACCAGCGGTTTGAATGAACACACATTTCTTGGTAGAATCGTGCAGGACTGAAATTTTTGATGTTTTTCTACTCCTCTCATGAGCCCAAACAAGTCTCTAAAAGCATCAGTTTGCAACTGCTTTACTTTTGGAGAAAATTCAAATCATTCATTATTCAATAGAGCCCAATAGCAAAAATCAGGTTTTGAATGAAGAATCACATTTCTTGTTAGAATCATGCAGGATTGAAATTTTTGATGGTTTTTTACTTCTCTCAACAGCCCAAACAAGTTTCTAAAAGGATGAGTTTGCAACTACTTTACTTTTGGAGAAAATTCAAAACATTCATTATTCAATAGGGCCCAAAATATCAAAAACCAGCGGTTTGAATGAACACACATTTCTTGGTAGAATCGTGCAGGACTGAAATTTTTGATGTTTTTCTACTCCTCTCATGAGCCCAAACAAGTCTCTAAAAGCATGAGTTTGCAACTACTTTACTTTTGAAGAAAATTCAAAACATTCATTATTCAATAGAGCCCAATAGCAAAAATCAGGTTTTGAATGAAGAATCACATTTCTTGGTAGAATCATGCAGGATTGAAATTTTTGATGGTTTTTTACTCCTCTCAACAGCCCAAACAAGTTTCTAAAAGGATGAGTTTGCAACTACTTTACTTTTGGAGAAAATTCAAAACATTCATTATTCAATAGGGCCCAAACTATCAAAAACCAGCGGTTTCAATGAACACACATTTCTTGGTAGAATCATGCAGGACTGAAATTTTTGATGTTTTTCTACTCCTCTCATGAGCCCAAACAAGTCTCTAAAAGCTTGAGTTTGCAACTACTTTACTTTTGGAGAAAATTCAAAACATTCATTATTCAAAAGAGCCCAATAGCAAAAATCAGGTTTTGAATGAAGAATCACATTTCTTGGTAGAATCATGCAGGATTGAAATTTTTGATGGTTTTTTACTCCTCTCAACAGCCCAAACAAGTTTCTAAAAGGATGAGTTTGCAACTACTTTACTTTTGGAGAAAATTCAAAACATTCGTTATTCAATAGGGCCCAAACTATCAAAAACCATCGGTTTGAATGAACACACATTTCTTGGTAGAATCATGCAGGACTGAAATTTTTGATGTTTTTCTACTCCTCTCATGATCCCAAACAAGTCTCTAAAAGAATGAGTTTGCAACTACTTTACTTTTGGAGAAAATTCAAAACATTCATTATTCAATAGAGCCCAATAGCAAAAATCAGGTTTTGAATGAAGAATCACATTTCTTGGTAGAATCATGCAGGATTGAAATTTTTGATGGTTTTTTACTCCTCTCAACAGCCCAAACAAGTTTCTAAAAGGATGAGTTTGCAACTACTTTACTTTTGGAGAAAATTCAAAACATTCATTATTCAATAGGGCCCAAACTATCAAAAACCAGCGGTTTCAATGAACACACATTTCTTGGTAGAATCATGCAGGACTGAAATTTTTGATGTTTTTCTACTCCTCTCATGAGCCCAAACAAGTCTCTAAAAGCATGAGTTTGCAACTACTTTACTTTTGGAGAAAATTCAAAACATTCATTATTCAATAGAGCCCAATAGCAAAAATCAGGTTTTGAATGAAGAATCACATTTCTTGGTAGAATCATGCAGGATTGAAATTTTTGATGGTTTTTTACTCCTCTCAACAGCCCAAACAAGTTTCTAAAAGGATGAGTTTGCAACTACTTTACTTTTGGAGAAAATTCAAAACATTCATTATTCAATAGGGCCCAAAATATCAAAAACCAGCGGTTTGAATGAACACACATTTCTTGGTAGAATCGTGCAGGACTGAAATTTTTGATGTTTTTCTACTCCTCTCATGAGCCCAAACAAGTCTATAAAAGGATGAGTTTGCAACTACTTTACTTTTGGAGAAAATTCAAAACATTCATTATTCAATACAGCCCAATAGCAAAAATCAGCGTTTTGAATGAAGAATCACATTTCTTGGTAGAATCATGCAGGATTGAAATTTTTGATGGTTTTTTACTCCTCTCAACAGCCCAAACAAGTTTCTAAAAGGATGAGTTTGCAACTACTTTACTTTTGGAGAAAATTCAAAACATTCATTATTCAATAGGGCCCAAAATATCAAAAAACAGCGGTTTGAATGAACACATTTCTTAGTAGAATCGTGGAGGACTGAAATTTTTGATGTTTTTCTACTCCTCTCATGAGCCCAAACAAGTCTCTAAAAGCATGAGTTTGCAACTACTTTACTTTTGGAGAAAATTCAAAACATTCATTATTCAATAGAGCCCAATAGCAAAAACCAGCGTTTTGAATGAAGAATCACATTTCTTGGTAGAATCATGCAGGATTGAAATTTTTGATGGTTTTTTACTCCTCTCAACAGCCCAAACAAGTTTCTAAAAGGATGAGTTTGCAACTACTTTACTTTTGGAGAAAATTCAAAACATTCATTATTCAATAGGGCCCAAACTATCAAAAACCAGCGGTTTCAATGAACACACATTTCTTGGTAGAATCATGCAGGACTGAAATTTTTGATGTTTTTCTACTCCTCTCATGAGCCCAAACAAGTCTCTAAAAGCATGACTTTGCAACTACTTTACTTTTGGAGAAAATTCAAAACATTCATTATTCAATAGAGCCCAATAGCAAAAATCAGGTTTTGAATGAAGAATCACATTTCTTGGTAGAATCATGCAGGATTGAAATTTTTGATGGTTTTTTACTCCTCTCAACAGCCCAAACAAGTTTCTAAAAGGATGAGTTTGCAACTACTTTACTTTTGGAGAAAATTCAAAACATTCATTATTCAATAGGGCCCGAAATATCAAAAACCAGCGGTTTGAATGAACACACATTTCTTGGTAGAATCGTGCAGGACTGAAATTTTTGATGTTTTTCTACTCCTCTCATGAGCCCAAACAAGTCTCTAAAAGGATGAGTTTGCAACTACTTTACTTTTGGAGAAAATTCAAAACATTCATTATTCAATAGAGCCCAATAGCAAAAACCAGCGTTTTGAATGAAGAATCACATTTCTTGGTAGAATCATGCAGGATTGAAATTTTTGATGGTTTTTTACTCCTCTCAACAGCCCAAACAAGTTTCTAAAAGGATGAGTTTGCAACTACTTTACTTTTGGAGAAAATTCAAAACATTCATTATTCAATAGGGCCCAAACTATCAAAAACCAGCGGTTTCAATGAACACACATTTCTTGGTAGAATCATGCAGGACTGAAATTTTTGATGTTTTTCTACTCCTCTCATGAGCCCAAACAAGTCTCTAAAAGCATGAGTTTGCAACTACTTTACTTTTGGAGAAAATTCAAAACATTCATTATTCAATAGAGCCCAATAGCAAAAATCAGGTTTTGAATGAAGAATCACATTTCTTGGTAGAATCATGCAGGATTGAAATTTTTGATGGTTTTTTACTCCTCTCAACAGCCCAAACAAGTTTCTAAAAGGATGAGTTTGCAACTACTTTACTTTTGGAGAAAATTCAAAACATTCATTATTCAATAGGGCCCAAACTATCAAAAAACAGCGGTTTCAATGAACACACATTTCTTGGTAGAACCGTGCAGGACTGAAATTTTTGATGTTTTTCTACTCCTCTCATGAGCCCAAACAAGTCTCTAAAAGCATGAGTTTGCAACTACTTTACTTTTGGAGAAAATTCAAAACATTCATTATTCAATAGAGCCCAATAGCAAAAATCAGTTTTTGAATGAAGAATCACATTTCTTGCTAGAATCATGCAGGATTGAAATTTTTGATGGTTTTTTACTCCTCTCAACAGCCCAAACAAGTTTCTAAAAGGATGAGTTTGCAACTACTTTACTTTTGGAGAAAATTCAAAACATTCATTATTCAATAGGGCCCAAAATATCAAAAACCAGCGGTTTGAATGAACACACATTTCTTGGTAGAATCGTGCAGGACTGAAATTTTTGATGTTTTTCTACTCCTCTCATGAGCCCAAACAAGTCTCTAAAAGGATGAGTTTGCAACTACTTTACTTTTGTAGAAAATTCAAAACATTCATTATTCAATACAGCCCAATAGCAAAAATCAGCGTTTTGAATGAAGAATCACATTTCTTGGTAGAATCATGCAGGATTGAAATTTTTGATGGTTTTTTACTCCTCTCAACAGCCCAAACAAGTTTCTAAAAGGATGAGTTTGCAACTACTTTACTTTTGGAGAAAATTCAAAACATTCATTATTCAATAGGGCCCAAAATATCAAAAACCAGCGGTTTGAATGAACACACATTTCTTGGTAGAATCGTGCAGGACTGAAATTTTTGATGTTTTTCTACTCCTCTCATGAGCCCAAACAAGTCTCTAAAAGGATGAGTTTGCAACTACTTTACTTTTGGAGAAAATTCAAAACATTCATTATTCAATAGAGCCCAATAGCAAAAACCAGCGTTTTGAATGAAGAATCACATTTCTTGGTAGAATCATGCAGGATTGAAATTTTTGATGGTTTTTTACTCCTCTCAACAGCCCAAACAAGTTCCTAAAAGGATGAGTTTGCAACTACTTTACTTTTGGAGAAAATTCAAAACATTCATTATTCAATAGGGCCCAAACTATCAAAAACCAGCGGTTTCAATGAACACACATTTCTTGGTAGAATCATGCAGGACTGAAATTTTTGATGTTTTTCTACTCCTCTCATGAGCCCAAACAAGTCTCTAAAAGGATGAGTTTGCAACTACTTTACTTTTGGAGAAAATTCAAAACATTCATTATTCAATAGAGCCCAATAGCAAAAATCAGGTTTTGAATGAAGAATCACATTTCTTGGTAGAATCATGCAGGATTGAAATTTTTGATGGTTTTTTACTCCTCTCAACAGCCCAAACAAGTTTCTAAAAGGATGAGTTTGCAACTACTTTACTTTTGGAGAAAATTCAAAACATTCATTATTCAATAGGGCCCAAACTATCAAAAACCAGCGGTTTCAATGAACACACATTTCTTGGTAGAATCGTGCAGGACTGAAATTTTTGATGTTTTTCTACTCCTCTCATGAGCCCAAACAAGTCTCTAAAAGCATGAGTTTGCAACTACTTTACTTTTGGAGAAAATTCAAAACATTCATTATTCATTAGAGCCCAATAGCAAAAATCAGGTTTTGAATGAAGAATCACATTTCTTGGTAGAATCATGCAGGATTGAAATTTTTGATGGTTTTTTACTCCTCTCAACAGCCCAAACAAGTTTCTAAAAGGATGAGTTTGCAACTACTTTACTTTTGGAGAAAATTCAAAACATTCATTATTCAATAGGGCCCAAAATATCAAAAACCAGCGGTTTGAATGAACACACATTTCTTGGTAGCATCGTGCAGGACTGAAATTTTTGATGTTTTTCTACTCCTCTCATGAGCCCAAACAAGTCTCTAAAAGGATGAGTTTGCAACTACTTTACTTTTGGAGAAAATTCAAAACATTCATTATTCAATAGAGCCCAATAGCAAAAACCAGCGTTTTGAATGAAGAATCACATTTCTTGGTAGAATCATGCAGGATTGAAATTTTTGATGGTTTTTTACTCCTCTCAACAGCCCAAACAAGTTTCTAAAAGGATGAGTTTGCAACTACTTTACTTTTGGAGAAAATTCAAAACATTCATTATTCAATAGGGCCCAAACTATCAAAAACCAGCGGTTTGAATGAACACACATTTCTTAGTAGAATCTTGCAGGACTGAAATTTTTGATGTTTTTCTACTCCTCTCATGAGCCCAAACAAGTCTCTAAAAGCATGAGTTTGCAACTACTTTACTTTTGGAGAAAATTCAAAACATTCATTATTCAATAGAGCCCAATAGCAAATATCAGGTTTTGAATGAAGAATCACATTTCTTGGTAGAATCATACAGGATTGAAATTTTTGATGGTTTTTTACTCCGCTCAACAGCCCAAACAAGTTTCTAAAAGGATGAGTTTGCAACTACTTTACTTTTGGAGAAAATTCAAAACATTCATTATTCAATAGGGCCCAAACTATCAAAAACCAGCGGTTTCAATGAACACACATTTCTTGGTAGAATCATGCAGGACTGAAATTTTTGATGTTTTTCTACTCCACTCATGAGCCCAAACAAGTCTCTAAAAGGATGAGTTTGCAACTACTTTACTTTTGGAGAAAATTCAAAACATTCATTATTCAATAGAGCCCAATAGCAAAAAAAACCGTTTTGAATGAAGAATCACATTTCTTGGTAGAATCATGCAGGATTGAAATTTTTGATGGTTTTTTACTCCTCTCAACAGCCCAAACAAGTTTCTAAAAGGATGAGTTTGCAACTACTTTACTTTTGGAGAAAATTCAAAACATTCATTATTCAATAGGGCCCAAAATATCAAAAACCAGCGGTTTGAATGAACACACATTTCTTGGTAGAATCGTGCAGGACTGAAATTTTTGATGTTTTTCTACTCCTCTCATGAGCCCAAACAAGTCTCTAAAAGGATGAGTTTGCAACTACTTTACTTTTGGAGAAAATTCAAAACATTCATTATTCAATAGGGCCCAAACTATCAAAAACCAGCGCTTTCAATGAACACACATTTCTTGGTAGAATCATGCAGGACTGAAATTTTTGATGTTTTTCTACTCCTCTCATGAGCCCAAACAAGTCTCTAAAAGCATGAGTTTGCAACTACTTTACTTTTGAAGAAAATTCAAAACATTCATTATTCAATAGAGCCCAATAGCAAAAATCAGGTTTTGAATGAAGAATCACATTTCTTGGTAGAATCATGCAGGATTGAAATTTTTGATGGTTTTTTACTCCTCTCAACAGCCCAAACAAGTTTCTAAAAGGATGAGTTTGCAACTACTTTACTTTTGGAGAAAATTCAAAACATTCATTATTCAATAGGGCCCAAACTATCAAAAACCAGCGGTTTGAATGAACACACATTTCTTGGTAGAATCATGCAGGACTGAAATTTTTGATGTTTTTCTACTCCTCTCATGAGCCCAAACAAGTCTCTAAAAGCATGAGTTTGCAACTACTTTACTTTTGGAGAAAATTCAAAACATTCATTATTCAATAGAGCCCAATAGCAAATATCAGTTTTTGAATGAAGAATCACATTTCTTGTTAGAATCATGCAGGATTGAAATTTTTGATGGTTTTTTACTCCTCTCAACAGCCCAAACAAGTTTCTAAAAGGATGAGTTTGCAACTACTTTACTTTTGGAGAAAATTCAAAACATTCATTATTCAATAGGGCCTAAAATATCAAAAACCAGCGGTTTGAATGAACACACATTTCTTGGTAGAATCGTGCAGGACTGAAATTTTTGATGTTTTTCTACTCCTCTCATGAGCCCAAACAAGTCTCTAAAAGGATGAGTTTGCAACTACTTTACTTTTGTAGAAAATTCAAAACATTCATTATTCAATACAGCCCAATAGCAAAAATCAGCGTTTTGAATGAAGAATCACATTTCTTGGTAGAATCATGCAGGATTGAAATTTTTGATGGTTTTTTACTCCTCTCAACAGCCCAAACAAGTTTCTAAAAGGATGAGTTTGCAACTACTTTACTTTTGGAGAAAATTCAAAACATTCATTATTCAATAGGGCCCAAAATATCAAAAACCAGCGGTTTGAATGAACACACATTTCTTGGTAGAATCGTGCAGGACTGAAATTTTTGATGTTTTTCTACTCCTCTCATGAGCCCAAACAAGTCTCTAAAAGGATGAGTTTGCAACTACTTTACTTTTGGAGAAAATTCAAAACATTCATTATTCAATAGAGCCCAATAGCAAAAACCAGCGTTTTGAATGAAGAATCACATTTCTTGGTAGAATCATGCAGGATTGAAATTTTTGATGGTTTTTTACTCCTCTCAACAGCCCAAACAAGTTTCTAAAAGGATGAGTTTGCAACTACTTTACTTTTGGAGAAAATTCAAAACATTCATTATTCAATAGGGCCCAAACTATCAAAAACCAGCGGTTTGAATGAACACACATTTCTTAGTAGAATCTTGCAGGACTGAAATTTTTGATGTTTTTCTACTCCTCTCATGAGCCCAAACAAGTCTCTAAAAGCATGAGTTTGCAACTACTTTACTTTTGGAGAAAATTCAAAACATTCATTATTCAATAGAGCCCAATAGCAAATATCAGGTTTTGAATGAAGAATCACATTTCTTGGTAGAATCATACAGGATTGAAATTTTTGATGGTTTTTTACTCCGCTCAACAGCCCAAACAAGTTTCTAAAAGGATGAGTTTGCAACTACTTTACTTTTGGAGAAAATTCAAAACATTCATTATTCAATAGGGCCCAAACTATCAAAAACCAGCGGTTTCAATGAACACACATTTCTTGGTAGAATCATGCAGGACTGAAATTTTTGATGTTTTTCTACTCCACTCATGAGCCCAAACAAGTCTCTAAAAGGATGAGTTTGCAACTACTTTACTTTTGGAGAAAATTCAAAACATTCATTATTCAATAGAGCCCAATAGCAAAAAAAACCGTTTTGAATGAAGAATCACATTTCTTGGTAGAATCATGCAGGATTGAAATTTTTGATGGTTTTTTACTCCTCTCAACAGCCCAAACAAGTTTCTAAAAGGATGAGTTTGCAACTACTTTACTTTTGGAGAAAATTCAAAACATTCATTATTCAATAGGGCCCAAAATATCAAAAACCAGCGGTTTGAATGAACACACATTTCTTGGTAGAATCGTGCAGGACTGAAATTTTTGATGTTTTTCTACTCCTCTCATGAGCCCAAACAAGTCTCTAAAAGGATGAGTTTGCAACTACTTTACTTTTGGAGAAAATTCAAAACATTCATTATTCAATAGGGCCCAAACTATCAAAAACCAGCGCTTTCAATGAACACACATTTCTTGGTAGAATCATGCAGGACTGAAATTTTTGATGTTTTTCTACTCCTCTCATGAGCCCAAACAAGTCTCTAAAAGCATGAGTTTGCAACTACTTTACTTTTGAAGAAAATTCAAAACATTCATTATTCAATAGAGCCCAATAGCAAAAATCAGGTTTTGAATGAAGAATCACATTTCTTGGTAGAATCATGCAGGATTGAAATTTTTGATGGTTTTTTACTCCTCTCAACAGCCCAAACAAGTTTCTAAAAGGATGAGTTTGCAACTACTTTACTTTTGGAGAAAATTCAAAACATTCATTATTCAATAGGGCCCAAACTATCAAAAACCAGCGGTTTCAATGAACACACATTTCTTGGTAGAATCATGCAGGACTGAAATTTTTGATGTTTTTCTACTCCTCTCATGAGCCCAAACAAGTCTCTAAAAGCATGAGTTTGCAACTACTTTACTTTTGGAGAAAATTCAAAACATTCATTATTCAATAGAGCCCAATAGCAAAAATCAGGTTTTGAATGGAGAATCACATTTCTTGGTAGAATCATGCAGGATTGAAATTTTTGATGGTTTTTTACTCCTCTCAACAGCCCAAACAAGTTTCTAAAAGGATGAGTTTGCAACTACTTTACTTTTGGAGAAAATTCAAAACATTCATTATTCAATAGGGCCCAAACTATCAAAAACCAGCGGTTTGAATGAACACACATTTCTTGGTAGAATCATGCAGGACTGAAATTTTTGATGTTTTTCTACTCCTCTCATGAGCCCAAACAAGTCTCTAAAAGCATGAGTTTGCAACTACTTTACTTTTGGAGAAAATTCAAAACATTCATTATTCAATAGAGCCCAATAGCAAAAATCAGGTTTTGAATGAAGAATCACATTTCTTGGTAGAATCATGCAGGATTGAAATTTTTGATGGTTTTTTACTCCTCTCAACAGCCCAAACAAGTTTCTAAAAGGATGAGTTTGCAACTACTTTACTTTTGGAGAAAATTCAAAACATTCATTATTCAATAGGGCCCAAACTATCAAAAACCAGCGGTTTCAATGAACACACATTTCTTGGTAGAACCGTGCAGGACTGAAATTTTTGATGTTTTTCTACTCCTCTCATGAGCCCAAACAAGTCTCTAAAAGCATGAGTTTGCAACTACTTTACTTTTGGAGAAAATTCAAAACATTCATTATTCAATAGAGCCCAATAGCAAAAATCAGTTTTTGAATGAAGAATCACATTTCTTGCTAGAATCATGCAGGATTGAAATTTTTGATGGTTTTTTACTCCTCTCAACAGCCCAAACAAGTTTCTAAAAGGATGAGTTTGCAACTACTTTACTTTTGGAGAAAATTCAAAACATTCATTATTCAATAGGGCCCAAAATATCAAAAACCAGCGGTTTGAATGAACACACATTTCTTGGTAGAATCGTGCAGGACTGAAATTTTTGATGTTTTTCTACTCCTCTCATGAGCCCAAACAAGTCTCTAAAAGGATGAGTTTGCAACTACTTTACTTTTGTAGAAAATTCAAAACATTCATTATTCAATACAGCCCAATAGCAAAAATCAGCGTTTTGAATGAAGAATCACATTTCTTGGTAGAATCATGCAGGATTGAAATTTTTGATGGTTTTTTACTCCTCTCAACAGCCCAAACAAGTTTCTAAAAGGATGAGTTTGCAACTACTTTACTTTTGGAGAAAATTCAAAACATTCATTATTCAATAGGGCCCAAAATATCAAAAACCAGCGGTTTGAATGAACACACATTTCTTGGTAGAATCGTGCAGGACTGAAATTTTTGATGTTTTTCTACTCCTCTCATGAGCCCAAACAAGTCTCTAAAAGGATGAGTTTGCAACTACTTTACTTTTGGAGAAAATTCAAAACATTCATTATTCAATAGAGCCCAATAGCAAAAACCAGCGTTTTGAATGAAGAATCACATTTCTTGGTAGAATCATGCAGGATTGAAATTTTTGATGGTTTTTTACTCCTCTCAACAGCCCAAACAAGTTCCTAAAAGGATGAGTTTGCAACTACTTTACTTTTGGAGAAAATTCAAAACATTCATTATTCAATAGGGCCCAAACTATCAAAAACCAGCGGTTTCAATGAACACACATTTCTTGGTAGAATCATGCAGGACTGAAATTTTTGATGTTTTTCTACTCCTCTCATGAGCCCAAACAAGTCTCTAAAAGGATGAGTTTGCAACTACTTTACTTTTGGAGAAAATTCAAAACATTCATTATTCATTAGAGCCCAATAGCAAAAATCAGGTTTTGAATGAAGAATCACATTTCTTGGTAGAATCATGCAGGATTGAAATTTTTGATGGTTTTTTACTCCTCTCAACAGCCCAAACAAGTTTCTAAAAGGATGAGTTTGCAACTACTTTACTTTTGGAGAAAATTCAAAACATTCATTATTCAATAGGGCCCAAAATATCAAAAACCAGCGGTTTGAATGAACACACATTTCTTGGTAGCATCGTGCAGGACTGAAATTTTTGATGTTTTTCTACTCCTCTCATGAGCCCAAACAAGTCTCTAAAAGGATGAGTTTGCAACTACTTTACTTTTGGAGAAAATTCAAAACATTCATTATTCAATAGAGCCCAATAGCAAAAACCAGCGTTTTGAATGAAGAATCACATTTCTTGGTAGAATCATGCAGGATTGAAATTTTTGATGGTTTTTTACTCCTCTCAACAGCCCAAACAAGTTTCTAAAAGGATGAGTTTGCAACTACTTTACTTTTGGAGAAAATTCAAAACATTCATTATTCAATAGGGCCCAAACTATCAAAAACCAGCGGTTTGAATGAACACACATTTCTTAGTAGAATCTTGCAGGACTGAAATTTTTGATGTTTTTCTACTCCTCTCATGAGCCCAAACAAGTCTCTAAAAGCATGAGTTTGCAACTACTTTACTTTTGGAGAAAATTCAAAACATTCATTATTCAATAGAGCCCAATAGCAAATATCAGGTTTTGAATGAAGAATCACATTTCTTGGTAGAATCATACAGGATTGAAATTTTTGATGGTTTTTTACTCCGCTCAACAGCCCAAACAAGTTTCTAAAAGGATGAGTTTGCAACTACTTTACTTTTGGAGAAAATTCAAAACATTCATTATTCAATAGGGCCCAAACTATCAAAAACCAGCGGTTTCAATGAACACACATTTCTTGGTAGAATCATGCAGGACTGAAATTTTTGATGTTTTTCTACTCCACTCATGAGCCCAAACAAGTCTCTAAAAGGATGAGTTTGCAACTACTTTACTTTTGGAGAAAATTCAAAACATTCATTATTCAATAGAGCCCAATAGCAAAAAAAACCGTTTTGAATGAAGAATCACATTTCTTGGTAGAATCATGCAGGATTGAAATTTTTGATGGTTTTTTACTCCTCTCAACAGCCCAAACAAGTTTCTAAAAGGATGAGTTTGCAACTACTTTACTTTTGGAGAAAATTCAAAACATTCATTATTCAATAGGGCCCAAAATATCAAAAACCAGCGGTTTGAATGAACACACATTTCTTGGTAGAATCGTGCAGGACTGAAATTTTTGATGTTTTTCTACTCCTCTCATGAGCCCAAACAAGTCTCTAAAAGGATGAGTTTGCAACTACTTTACTTTTGGAGAAAATTCAAAACATTCATTATTCAATAGGGCCCAAACTATCAAAAACCAGCGCTTTCAATGAACACACATTTCTTGGTAGAATCATGCAGGACTGAAATTTTTGATGTTTTTCTACTCCTCTCATGAGCCCAAACAAGTCTCTAAAAGCATGAGTTTGCAACTACTTTACTTTTGAAGAAAATTCAAAACATTCATTATTCAATAGAGCCCAATAGCAAAAATCAGGTTTTGAATGAAGAATCACATTTCTTGGTAGAATCATGCAGGATTGAAATTTTTGATGGTTTTTTACTCCTCTCAACAGCCCAAACAAGTTTCTAAAAGGATGAGTTTGCAACTACTTTACTTTTGGAGAAAATTCAAAACATTCATTATTCAATAGGGCCCAAACTATCAAAAACCAGCGGTTTCAATGAACACACATTTCTTGGTAGAATCATGCAGGACTGAAATTTTTGATGTTTTTCTACTCCTCTCATGAGCCCAAACAAGTCTCTAAAAGCATGAGTTTGCAACTACTTTACTTTTGGAGAAAATTCAAAACATTCATTATTCAATAGAGCCCAATAGCAAAAATCAGGTTTTGAATGAAGAATCACATTTCTTGGTAGAATCATGCAGGATTGAAATTTTTGATGGTTTTTTACTCCTCTCAACAGCCCAAACAAGTTTCTAAAAGGATGAGTTTGCAACTACTTTACTTTTGGAGAAAATTCAAAACATTCATTATTCAATAGGGCCCAAACTATCAAAAACCAGCGGTTTGAATGAACACACATTTCTTGGTAGAATCATGCAGGACTGAAATTTTTGATGTTTTTCTACTCCTCTCATGAGCCCAAACAAGTCTCTAAAAGCATGAGTTTGCAACTACTTTACTTTTGGAGAAAATTCAAAACATTCATTATTCAATAGAGCCCAATAGCAAATATCAGTTTTTGAATGAAGAATCACATTTCTTGTTAGAATCATGCAGGATTGAAATTTTTGATGGTTTTTTACTCCTCTCAACAGCCCAAACAAGTTTCTAAAAGGATGAGTTTGCAACTACTTTACTTTTGGAGAAAATTCAAAACATTCATTATTCAATAGGGCCTAAAATATCAAAAAACAGCGGTTTGAATGAACACACATTTCTTGGTACAATCGTGCAGGACTGAAATTTTTGATGTTTTTCTACTCCTCTCATGAGCCCAAACAAGTCTCTAAAAGGATGAGTTTGCAACTACTTTACTTTTGTAGAAAATTCAAAACATTCATTATTCAATACAGCCCAATAGCAAAAATCAGCGTTTTGAATGAAGAATCACATTTCTTGGTAGAATCATGCAGGATTGAAATTTTTGATGGTTTTTTACTCCTCTCAACAGCCCAAACAAGTTTCTAAAAGGATGAGTTTGCAACTACTTTACTTTTGGAGAAAATTCAAAACATTCATTATTCAATAGGGCCCAAAATATCAAAAACCAGCGGTTTGAATGAACACACATTTCTTGGTAGAATCGTGCAGGACTGAAATTTTTGATGTTTTTCTACTCCTCTCATGAGCCCAAACAAGTCTCTAAAAGGATGAGTTTGCAACTACTTTACTTTTGGAGAAAATTCAAAACATTCATTATTCAATAGAGCCCAATAGCAAAAACCAGCGTTTTGAATGAAGAATCACATTTCTTGGTAGAATCATGCAGGATTGAAATTTTTGATGGTTTTTTACTCCTCTCAACAGCCCAAACAAGTTTCTAAAAGGATGAGTTTGCAACTACTTTACTTTTGGAGAAAATTCAAAACATTCATTATTCAATAGGGCCCAAACTATCAAAAACCAGCGGTTTGAATGAACACACATTTCTTAGTAGAATCTTGCAGGACTGAAATTTTTGATGTTTTTCTACTCCTCTCATGAGCCCAAACAAGTCTCTAAAAGCATGAGTTTGCAACTACTTTACTTTTGGAGAAAATTCAAAACATTCATTATTCAATAGAGCCCAATAGCAAATATCAGGTTTTGAATGAAGAATCACATTTCTTGGTAGAATCATACAGGATTGAAATTTTTGATGGTTTTTTACTCCGCTCAACAGCCCAAACAAGTTTCTAAAAGGATGAGTTTGCAACTACTTTACTTTTGGAGAAAATTCAAAACATTCATTATTCAATAGGGCCCAAACTATCAAAAACCAGCGGTTTCAATGAACACACATTTCTTGGTAGAATCATGCAGGACTGAAATTTTTGATGTTTTTCTACTCCACTCATGAGCCCAAACAAGTCTCTAAAAGGATGAGTTTGCAACTACTTTACTTTTGGAGAAAATTCAAAACATTCATTATTCAATAGAGCCCAATAGCAAAAAAAACCGTTTTGAATGAAGAATCACATTTCTTGGTAGAATCATGCAGGATTGAAATTTTTGATGTTTTTTTACTCCTCTCAACAGCCCAAACAAGTTTCTAAAAGGATGAGTTTGCAACTACTTTACTTTTGGAGAAAATTCAAAACATTCATTATTCAATAGGGCCCAAAATATCAAAAACCAGCGGTTTGAATGAACACACATTTCTTGGTAGAATCGTGCAGGACTGAAATTTTTGATGTTTTTCTACTCCTCTCATGAGCCCAAACAAGTCTCTAAAAGGATGAGTTTGCAACTACTTTACTTTTGGAGAAAATTCAAAACATTCATTATTCAATAGGGCCCAAACTATCAAAAACCAGCGCTTTCAATGAACACACATTTCTTGGTAGAATCATGCAGGACTGAAATTTTTGATGTTTTTCTACTCCTCTCATGAGCCCAAACAAGTCTCTAAAAGCATGAGTTTGCAACTACTTTACTTTTGAAGAAAATTCAAAACATTCATTATTCAATAGAGCCCAATAGCAAAAATCAGGTTTTGAATGAAGAATCACATTTCTTGGTAGAATCATGCAGGATTGAAATTTTTGATGGTTTTTTACTCCTCTCAACAGCCCAAACAAGTTTCTAAAAGGATGAGTTTGCAACTACTTTACTTTTGGAGAAAATTCAAAACATTCATTATTCAATAGGGCCCAAACTATCAAAAACCAGCGGTTTCAATGAACACACATTTCTTGGTAGAATCATGCAGGACTGAAATTTTTGATGTTTTTCTACTCCTCTCATGAGCCCAAACAAGTCTCTAAAAGCATGAGTTTGCAACTACTTTACTTTTGGAGAAAATTCAAAACATTCATTATTCAATAGAGCCCAATAGCAAAAATCAGGTTTTGAATGGAGAATCACATTTCTTGGTAGAATCATGCAGGATTGAAATTTTTGATGGTTTTTTACTCCTCTCAACAGCCCAAACAAGTTTCTAAAAGGATGAGTTTGCAACTACTTTACTTTTGGAGAAAATTCAAAACATTCATTATTCAATAGGGCCCAAACTATCAAAAACCAGCGGTTTGAATGAACACACATTTCTTGGTAGAATCATGCAGGACTGAAATTTTTGATGTTTTTCTACTCCTCTCATGAGCCCAAACAAGTCTCTAAAAGCATGAGTTTGCAACTACTTTACTTTTGGAGAAAATTCAAAACATTCATTATTCAATAGAGCCCAATAGCAAAAATCAGGTTTTGAATGAAGAATCACATTTCTTGGTAGAATCATGCAGGATTGAAATTTTTGATGGTTTTTTACTCCTCTCAACAGCCCAAACAAGTTTCTAAAAGGATGAGTTTGCAACTACTTTACTTTTGGAGAAAATTCAAAACATTCATTATTCAATAGGGCCCAAAATATCAAAAACCAGCGGTTTGAATGAACACACATTTCTTAGTAGAATCGTGCAGGACTGAAATTTTTGATGTTTTTCTACTCCTCTCATGAGCCCAAACAAGTCTCTAAAAGGATGAGTTTGCAACTACTTTACTTTTGGAGAAATTTCAAAACATTCATTATTCAATAGAGCCCAATAGCAAAAATCAGGTTTTGAATGAAGAATCACATTTCTTGGTAGAATCATGCAGGATTGAAATTTTTGATGGTTTTTTACTCCTCTCAACAGCCCAAACAAGTTTCTAAAAGGATGAGTTTGCAACTACTTTACTTTTGGAGAAAATTCAAAACATTCATTATTCAATAGAGCCCAATAGCAAATATCAGGTTTTGAATGAAGAATCACATTTCTTGGTAGAATCATACAGGATTGAAATTTTTGATGGTTTTTTACTCCGCTCAACAGCCCAAACAAGTTTCTAAAAGGATGAGTTTGCAACTACTTTACTTTTGGAGAAAATTCAAAACATTCATTATTCAATAGGGCCCAAACTATCAAAAACCAGCGGTTTCAATGAACACACATTTCTTGGTAGAATCATGCAGGACTGAAATTTTTGATGTTTTTCTACTCCACTCATGAGCCCAAACAAGTCTCTAAAAGGATGAGTTTGCAACTACTTTACTTTTGGAGAAAATTCAAAACATTCATTATTCAATAGAGCCCAATAGCAAAAAAAACCGTTTTGAATGAAGAATCACATTTCTTGGTAGAATCATGCAGGATTGAAATTTTTGATGGTTTTTTACTCCTCTCAACAGCCCAAACAAGTTTCTAAAAGGATGAGTTTGCAACTACTTTACTTTTGGAGAAAATTCAAAACATTCATTATTCAATAGGGCCCAAAATATCAAAAACCAGCGGTTTGAATGAAAACACATTTCTTGGTAGAATCGTGCAGGACTGAAATTTTTGATGTTTTTCTACTCCTCTCATGAGCCCAAACAAGTCTCTAAAAGGATGAGTTTGCAACTACTTTACTTTTGGAGAAAATTCAAAACATTCATTATTCAATAGGGCCCAAACTATCAAAAACCAGCGCTTTCAATGAACACACATTTCTTGGTAGAATCATGCAGGACTGAAATTTTTGATGTTTTTCTACTCCTCTCATGAGCCCAAACAAGTCTCTAAAAGCATGAGTTTGCAACTACTTTACTTTTGAAGAAAATTCAAAACATTCATTATTCAATAGAGCCCAATAGCAAAAATCAGGTTTTGAATGAAGAATCACATTTCTTGGTAGAATCATGCAGGATTGAAATTTTTGATGGTTTTTTACTCCTCTCAACAGCCCAAACAAGTTTCTAAAAGGATGAGTTTGCAACTACTTTACTTTTGGAGAAAATTCAAAACATTCATTATTCAATAGGGCCCAAACTATCAAAAACCAGCGGTTTCAATGAACACACATTTCTTGGTAGAATCATGCAGGACTGAAATTTTTGATGTTTTTCTACTCCTCTCATGAGCCCAAACAAGTCTCTAAAAGCATGAGTTTGCAACTACTTTACTTTTGGAGAAAATTCAAAACATTCATTATTCAATAGAGCCCAATAGCAAAAATCAGGTTTTGAATGAAGAATCACATTTCTTGGTAGAATCATGCAGGATTGAAATTTTTGATGGTTTTTTACTCCTCTCAACAGCCCAAACAAGTTTCTAAAAGGATGAGTTTGCAACTACTTTACTTTTGGAGAAAATTCAAAACATTCATTATTCAATAGGGCCCAAACTATCAAAAACCAGCGGTTTGAATGAACACACATTTCTTGGTAGAATCGTGCAGGACTGAAATTTTTGATGTTTTTCTACTCCTCTCATGAGCCCAAACAAGTCTCTAAAAGCATGAGTTTGCAACTACTTTACTTTTGGAGAAAATTCAAAACATTCATTATTCAATAGAGCCCAATAGCAAAAATCAGGTTTTGAATGAAGAATCACATTTCTTGGTAGAATCATGCAGGATTGAAATTTTTGATGGTTTTTTACTCCTCTCAACAGCCCAAACAAGTTTCTAAAAGGATGAGTTTGCAACTACTTTACTTTTGGAGAAAATTCAAAACATTCATTATTCAATAGGGCCCAAAATATCAAAAACCAGCGGTTTGAATGAACACACATTTCTTAGTAGAATCGTGCAGGACTGAAATTTTTGATGTTTTTCTACTCCTCTCATGAGCCCAAACAAGTCTCTAAAAGGATGAGTTTGCAACTACTTTACTTTTGGAGAAATTTCAAAACATTCATTATTCAATAGAGCCCAATAGCAAAAACCAGCGTTTTGAATGAAGAATCACATTTCTTGTTAGAATCACGCAGGATTGAAATTTTTGATGGTTTTTTACTCCTCTCAACAGCCCAAACAAGTTTCTAAAAGGATGAGTTTGGAACTACTTTACTTTTGGAGAAAATTCAAAACATTCATTATTCAATAGGGCCCAAACTATCAAAAACCAGCGGTTTCAATGAACACACATTTCTTGGTAGAATCATGCAGGACTGAAATTTTTGACGTTTTTCTACTCCTCTCATGAGCACAAACAAGTCTCTAAAAGCATGAGTTTGCAACTACTTTACTTTTGGAGAAAATTCAAAACATTCATTATTCAATAGAGCCCAATAGCAAAAATCAGGTTTTGAATGAAGAATCACATTTCTTGGTAGAATCATGCAGGATTGAAATTTTTGATGGTTTTTTACTCCTCTCAACAGCCCAAACAAGTTTCTAAAAGGATGAGTTTGCAACTACTTTACTTTTGGAGAAAATTCAAAACATTCATTATTCAATAGGGCCCAAACTATCAAAAACCAGCGGTTTCAATGAACACACATTTCTTGGTAGAATCATGCAGGACTGAAATTTTTGATGTTTTTCTACTCCTCTCATGAGCCCAAACAAGTCTCTAAAAGCATGAGTTTGCAACTACTTTACTTTTGAAGAAAATTCAAAACATTCATTATTCAATAGAGCCCAATAGCAAAAATCAGGTTTTGAATGAAGAATCACATTTCTTGGTAGAATCATGCAGGATTGAAATTTTTGATGGTTTTTTACTCCTCTCAACAGCCCAAACAAGTTTCTAAAAGGATGAGTTTGCAACTACTTTACTTTTGGAGAAAATTCAAAACATTCATTATTCAATAGGGCCCAAACTATCAAAAACCAGCGGTTTCAATGAACACACATTTCTTGGTAGAATCGTGCAGGACTGAAATTTTTGATGTTTTTCTACTCCTCTCATGAGCCCAAACAAGTCTCTAAAAGCATCAGTTTGCAACTACTTTACTTTTGGAGAAAATTCAAAACATTCATTATTCATTAGAGCCCAATAGCAAAAATCAGGTTTTGAATGAAGAATCACATTTCTTGGTAGAATCATGCAGGATTGAAATTTTTGATGGTTTTTTACTCCTCTCAACAGCCCAAACAAGTTTCTAAAAGGATGAGTTTGCAACTACTTTACTTTTGGAGAAAATTCAAAACATTCATTATTCAATAGGGCCCAAAATATCAAAAACCAGCGGTTTGAATGAACACACATTTCTTGGTAGCATCGTGCAGGACTGAAATTTTTGATGTTTTTCTACTCCTCTCATGAGCCCAAACAAGTCTCTAAAAGGATGAGTTTGCAACTACTTTACTTTTGGAGAAAATTCAAAACATTCATTATTCAATAGAGCCCAATAGCAAAAACCAGCGTTTTGAATGAAGAATCACATTTCTTGGTAGAATCATGCAGGATTGAAATTTTTGATGGTTTTTTACTCCTCTCAACAGCCCAAACAAGTTTCTAAAAGGATGAGTTTGCAACTACTTTACTTTTGGAGAAAATTCAAAACATTCATTATTCAATAGGGCCCAAACTATCAAAAACCAGCGGTTTGAATGAACACACATTTCTTAGTAGAATCTTGCAGGACTGAAATTTTTGATGTTTTTCTACTCCTCTCATGAGCCCAAACAAGTCTCTAAAAGCATGAGTTTGCAACTACTTTACTTTTGGAGAAAATTCAAAACATTCATTATTCAATAGAGCCCAATAGCAAATATCAGGTTTTGAATGAAGAATCACATTTCTTGGTAGAATCATACAGGATTGAAATTTTTGATGGTTTTTTACTCCGCTCAACAGCCCAAACAAGTTTCTAAAAGGATGAGTTTGCAACTACTTTACTTTTGGAGAAAATTCAAAACATTCATTATTCAATAGGGCCCAAACTATCAAAAACCAGCGGTTTGAATGAACACACATTTCTTGGTAGAATCATGCAGGACTGAAATTTTTGATGTTTTTCTACTCCACTCATGAGCCCAAACAAGTCTCTAAAAGGATGAGTTTGCAACTACTTTACTTTTGGAAAAATTCAAAACATTCATTATTCAATAAAGCCCAATAGCAAAAAAAACCGTTTTGAATGAAGAATCACATTTCTTGGTAGAATCATGCAGGATTGAAATTTTTGATGGTTTTTTACTCCTCTCAACAGCCCAAACAAGTTTCTAAAAGGATGAGTTTGCAACTACTTTACTTTTGGAGAAAATTCAAAACATTCATTATTCAATAGGGCCCAAAATATCAAAAACCAGCGGTTTGAATGAACACACATTTCTTGGTAGAATCGTGCAGGACTGAAATTTTTGATGTTTTTCTACTCCTCTCATGAGCCCAAACAAGTCTCTAAAAGGATGAGTTTGCAACTACTTTACTTTTGTAGAAAATTCAAAACATTCATTATTCAATAGAGCCCAATAGCAAAAACCAGCGTTTTGAATGAAGAATCACATTTCTTGGTAGAATCATGCAGGATTGAAATTTTTGATGGTTTTTTACTCCTCTCAACAGCCCAAACAAGTTTCTAAAAGGATGAGTTTGCAACTACTTTACTTTTGGAGAAAATTCAAAACATTCATTATTCAATAGGGCCCAAACTATCAAAAACCAGCGGTTTCAATGAACACACATTTCTTGGTAGAATCATGCAGGACTGAAATTTTTGATGTTTTTCTACTCCTCTCATGAGCCCAAACAAGTCTCTAAAAGCATGACTTTGCAACTACTTTACTTTTGGAGAAAATTCAAAACATTCATTATTCAATAGAGCCCAATAGCAAAAATCAGGTTTTGAATGAAGAATCACATTTCTTGGTAGAATCATGCAGGATTGAAATTTTTGATGGTTTTTTACTCCTCTCAACAGCCCAAACAAGTTTCTAAAAGGATGAGTTTGCAACTACTTTACTTTTGGAGAAAATTCAAAACATTCATTATTCAATAGGGCCCGAAATATCAAAAACCAGCGGTTTGAATGAACACACATTTCTTGGTAGAATCGTGCAGGACTGAAATTTTTGATGTTTTTCTACTCCTCTCATGAGCCCAAACAAGTCTCTAAAAGGATGAGTTTGCAACTACTTTACTTTTGGAGAAAATTCAAAACATTCATTATTCAATAGAGCCCAATAGCAAAAACCAGCGTTTTGAATGAAGAATCACATTTCTTGGTAGAATCATGCAGGATTGAAATTTTTGATGGTTTTTTACTCCTCTCAACAGCCCAAACAAGTTTCTAAAAGGATGAGTTTGCAACTACTTTACTTTTGGAGAAAATTCAAAACATTCATTATTCAATAGGGCCCAAACTATCAAAAACCAGCGGTTTCAATGAACACACATTTCTTGGTAGAATCATGCAGGACTGAAATTTTTGATGTTTTTCTACTCCTCTCATGAGCCCAAACAAGTCTCTAAAAGCATGAGTTTGCAACTACTTTACTTTTGGAGAAAATTCAAAACATTCATTATTCAATAGAGCCCAATAGCAAAAATCAGGTTTTGAATGAAGAATCACATTTCTTGGTAGAATCATGCAGGATTGAAATTTTTGATGGTTTTTTACTCCTCTCAACAGCCCAAACAAGTTTCTAAAAGGATGAGTTTGCAACTACTTTACTTTTGGAGAAAATTCAAAACATTCATTATTCAATAGGGCCCAAACTATCAAAAACCAGCGGTTTCAATGAACACACATTTCTTGGTAGAACCGTGCAGGACTGAAATTTTTGATGTTTTTCTACTCCTCTCATGAGCCCAAACAAGTCTCTAAAAGCATGAGTTTGCAACTACTTTACTTTTGGAGAAAATTCAAAACATTCATTATTCAATAGAGCCCAATAGCAAAAATCAGTTTTTGAATGAAGAATCACATTTCTTGCTAGAATCATGCAGGATTGAAATTTTTGATGGTTTTTTACTCCTCTCAACAGCCCAAACAAGTTTCTAAAAGGATGAGTTTGCAACTACTTTACTTTTGGAGAAAATTCAAAACATTCATTATTCAATAGGGCCCAAAATATCAAAAACCAGCGGTTTGAATGAACACACATTTCTTGGTAGAATCGTGCAGGACTGAAATTTTTGATGTTTTTCTACTCCTCTCATGAGCCCAAACAAGTCTCTAAAAGGATGAGTTTGCAACTACTTTACTTTTGTAGAAAATTCAAAACATTCATTATTCAATACAGCCCAATAGCAAAAATCAGCGTTTTGAATGAAGAATCACATTTCTTGGTAGAATCATGCAGGATTGAAATTTTTGATGGTTTTTTACTCCTCTCAACAGCCCAAACAAGTTTCTAAAAGGATGAGTTTGCAACTACTTTACTTTTGGAGAAAATTCAAAACATTCATTATTCAATAGGGCCCAAAATATCAAAAACCAGCGGTTTGAATGAACACACATTTCTTGGTAGAATCGTGCAGGACTGAAATTTTTGATGTTTTTCTACTCCTCTCATGAGCCCAAACAAGTCTCTAAAAGGATGAGTTTGCAACTACTTTACTTTTGGAGAAAATTCAAAACATTCATTATTCAATAGAGCCCAATAGCAAAAACCAGCGTTTTGAATGAAGAATCACATTTCTTGGTAGAATCATGCAGGATTGAAATTTTTGATGGTTTTTTACTCCTCTCAACAGCCCAAACAAGTTCCTAAAAGGATGAGTTTGCAACTACTTTACTTTTGGAGAAAATTCAAAACATTCATTATTCAATAGGGCCCAAACTATCAAAAACCAGCGGTTTCAATGAACACACATTTCTTGGTAGAATCATGCAGGACTGAAATTTTTGATGTTTTTCTACTCCTCTCATGAGCCCAAACAAGTCTCTAAAAGGATGAGTTTGCAACTACTTTACTTTTGGAGAAAATTCAAAACATTCATTATTCAATAGAGCCCAATAGCAAAAATCAGGTTTTGAATGAAGAATCACATTTCTTGGTAGAATCATGCAGGATTGAAATTTTTGATGGTTTTTTACTCCTCTCAACAGCCCAAACAAGTTTCTAAAAGGATGAGTTTGCAACTACTTTACTTTTGGAGAAAATTCAAAACATTCATTATTCAATAGGGCCCAAACTATCAAAAACCAGCGGTTTCAATGAACACACATTTCTTGGTAGAATCGTGCAGGACTGAAATTTTTGATGTTTTTCTACTCCTCTCATGAGCCCAAACAAGTCTCTAAAAGCATGAGTTTGCAACTACTTTACTTTTGGAGAAAATTCAAAACATTCATTATTCATTAGAGCCCAATAGCAAAAATCAGGTTTTGAATGAAGAATCACATTTCTTGGTAGAATCATGCAGGATTGAAATTTTTGATGGTTTTTTACTCCTCTCAACAGCCCAAACAAGTTTCTAAAAGGATGAGTTTGCAACTACTTTACTTTTGGAGAAAATTCAAAACATTCATTATTCAATAGGGCCCAAAATATCAAAAACCAGCGGTTTGAATGAACACACATTTCTTGGTAGCATCGTGCAGGACTGAAATTTTTGATGTTTTTCTACTCCTCTCATGAGCCCAAACAAGTCTCTAAAAGGATGAGTTTGCAACTACTTTACTTTTGGAGAAAATTCAAAACATTCATTATTCAATAGAGCCCAATAGCAAAAACCAGCGTTTTGAATGAAGAATCACATTTCTTGGTAGAATCATGCAGGATTGAAATTTTTGATGGTTTTTTACTCCTCTCAACAGCCCAAACAAGTTTCTAAAAGGATGAGTTTGTAACTACTTTACTTTTGGAGAAAATTCAAAACATTCATTATTCAATAGGGCCCAAACTATCAAAAACCAGCGGTTTGAATGAACACACATTTCTTAGTAGAATCTTGCAGGACTGAAATTTTTGATGTTTTTCTACTCCTCTCATGAGCCCAAACAAGTCTCTAAAAGCATGAGTTTGCAACTACTTTACTTTTGGAGAAAATTCAAAACATTCATTATTCAATAGAGCCCAATAGCAAATATCAGGTTTTGAATGAAGAATCACATTTCTTGGTAGAATCATACAGGATTGAAATTTTTGATGGTTTTTTACTCCGCTCAACAGCCCAAACAAGTTTCTAAAAGGATGAGTTTGCAACTACTTTACTTTTGGAGAAAATTCAAAACATTCATTATTCAATAGGGCCCAAACTATCAAAAACCAGCGGTTTCAATGAACACACATTTCTTGGTAGAATCATGCAGGACTGAAATTTTTGATGTTTTTCTACTCCACTCATGAGCCCAAACAAGTCTCTAAAAGGATGAGTTTGCAACTACTTTACTTTTGGAGAAAATTCAAAACATTCATTATTCAATAGAGCCCAATAGCAAAAAAAACCGTTTTGAATGAAGAATCACATTTCTTGGTAGAATCATGCAGGATTGAAATTTTTGATGGTTTTTTACTCCTCTCAACATCCCAAACAAGTTTCTAAAAGGATGAGTTTGCAACTACTTTACTTTTGGAGAAAATTCAAAACATTCATTATTCAATAGGGCCCAAAATATCAAAAACCAGCGGTTTGAATGAACACACATTTCTTGGTAGAATCGTGCAGGACTGAAATTTTTGATGTTTTTCTACTCCTCTCATGAGCCCAAACAAGTCTCTAAAAGGATGAGTTTGCAACTACTTTACTTTTGGAGAAAATTCAAAACATTCATTATTCAATAGGGCCCAAACTATCAAAAACCAGCGCTTTCAATGAACACACATTTCTTGGTAGAATCATGCAGGACTGAAATTTTTGATGTTTTTCTACTCCTCTCATGAGCCCAAACAAGTCTCTAAAAGCATGAGTTTGCAACTACTTTACTTTTGAAGAAAATTCAAAACATTCATTATTCAATAGAGCCCAATAGCAAAAATCAGGTTTTGAATGAAGAATCACATTTCTTGGTAGAATCATGCAGGATTGAAATTTTTGATGGTTTTTTACTCCTCTCAACAGCCCAAACAAGTTTCTAAAAGGATGAGTTTGCAACTACTTTACTTTTGGAGAAAATTCAAAACATTCATTATTCAATAGGGCCCAAACTATCAAAAACCAGCGGTTTCAATGAACACACATTTCTTGGTAGAATCATGCAGGACTGAAATTTTTGATGTTTTTCTACTCCTCTCATGAGCCCAAACAAGTCTCTAAAAGCATGAGTTTGCAACTACTTTACTTTTGGAGAAAATTCAAAACATTCATTATTCAATAGAGCCCAATAGCAAAAATCAGGTTTTGAATGAAGAATCACATTTCTTGGTAGAATCATGCAGGATTGAAATTTTTGATGGTTTTTTACTCCTCTCAACAGCCCAAACAAGTTTCTAAAAGGATGAGTTTGCAACTACTTTACTTTTGGAGAAAATTCAAAACATTCATTATTCAATAGGGCCCAAACTATCAAAAACCAGCGGTTTGAATGAACACACATTTCTTGGTAGAATCATGCAGGACTGAAATTTTTGATGTTTTTCTACTCCTCTCATGAGCCCAAACAAGTCTCTAAAAGCATGAGTTTGCAACTACTTTACTTTTGGAGAAAATTCAAAACATTCATTATTCAATAGAGCCCAATAGCAAAAATCAGTTTTTGAATGAAGAATCACATTTCTTGTTAGAATCATGCAGGATTGAAATTTTTGATGGTTTTTTACTCCTCTCAACAGCCCAAACAAGTTTCTAAAAGGATGAGTTTGCAACTACTTTACTTTTGGAGAATATTCAAAACATTCATTATTCAATAGGGCCTAAAATATCAAAAACCAGCGGTTTGAATGAACACACATTTCTTGGTAGAATCGTGCAGGACTGAAATTTTTGATGTTTTTCTACTCCTCTCATGAGCCCAAACAAGTCTCTAAAAGGATGAGTTTGCAACTACTTTACTTTTGTAGAAAATTCAAAACATTCATTATTCAATACAGCCCAATAGCAAAAATCAGCGTTTTGAATGAAGAATCACATTTCTTGGTAGAATCATGCAGGATTGAAATTTTTGATGGTTTTTTACTCCTCTCAACAGCCCAAACAAGTTTCTAAAAGGATGAGTTTGCAACTACTTTACTTTTGGAGAAAATTCAAAACATTCATTATTCAATAGGGCCCAAAATATCAAAAACCAGCGGTTTGAATGAACACACATTTCTTGGTAGAATCGTGCAGGACTGAAATTTTTGATGTTTTTCTACTCCTCTCATGAGCCCAAACAAGTCTCTAAAAGGATGAGTTTGCAACTACTTTACTTTTGGAGAAAATTCAAAACATTCATTATTCAATAGAGCCCAATAGCAAAAACCAGCGTTTTGAATGAAGAATCACATTTCTTGGTAGAATCATGCAGGATTGAAATTTTTGATGGTTTTTTACTCCTCTCAACAGCCCAAACAAGTTTCTAAAAGGATGAGTTTGCAACTACTTTACTTTTGGAGAAAATTCAAAACATTCATTATTCAATAGGGCCCAAACTATCAAAAACCAGCGGTTTGAATGAACACACATTTCTTAGTAGAATCTTGCAGGACTGAAATTTTTGATGTTTTTCTACTCCTCTCATGAGCCCAAACAAGTCTCTAAAAGCATGAGTTTGCAACTACTTTACTTTTGGAGAAAATTCAAAACATTCATTATTCAATAGAGCCCAATAGCAAATATCAGGTTTTGAATGAAGAATCACATTTCTTGGTAGAATCATACAGGATTGAAATTTTTGATGGTTTTTTACTCCGCTCAACAGCCCAAACAAGTTTCTAAAAGGATGAGTTTGCAACTACTTTACTTTTGGAGAAAATTCAAAACATTCATTATTCAATAGGGCCCAAACTATCAAAAACCAGCGGTTTCAATGAACACACATTTCTTGGTAGAATCATGCAGGACTGAAATTTTTGATGTTTTTCTACTCCACTCATGAGCCCAAACAAGTCTCTAAAAGGATGAGTTTGCAACTACTTTACTTTTGGAGAAAATTCAAAACATTCATTATTCAATAGAGCCCAATAGCAAAAAAAACCGTTTTGAATGAAGAATCACATTTCTTGGTAGAATCATGCAGGATTGAAATTTTTGATGGTTTTTTACTCCTCTCAACAGCCCAAACAAGTTTCTAAAAGGATGAGTTTGCAACTACTTTACTTTTGGAGAAAATTCAAAACATTCATTATTCAATAGGGCCCAAAATATCAAAAACCAGCGGTTTGAATGAACACACATTTCTTGGTAGAATCGTGCAGGACTGAAATTTTTGATGTTTTTCTACTCCTCTCATGAGCCCAAACAAGTCTCTAAAAGGATGAGTTTGCAACTACTTTACTTTTGGAGAAAATTCAAAACATTCATTATTCAATAGGGCCCAAACTATCAAAAACCAGCGCTTTCAATGAACACACATTTCTTGGTAGAATCATGCAGGACTGAAATTTTTGATGTTTTTCTACTCCTCTCATGAGCCCAAACAAGTCTCTAAAAGCATGAGTTTGCAACTACTTTACTTTTGAAGAAAATTCAAAACATTCATTATTCAATAGAGCCCAATAGCAAAAATCAGGTTTTGAATGAAGAATCACATTTCTTGGTAGAATCATGCAGGATTGAAATTTTTGATGGTTTTTTACTCCTCTCAACAGCCCAAACAAGTTTCTAAAAGGATGAGTTTGCAACTACTTTACTTTTGGAGAAAATTCAAAACATTCATTATTCAATAGGGCCCAAACTATCAAAAACCAGCGGTTTCAATGAACACACATTTCTTGGTAGAATCATGCAGGACTGAAATTTTTGATGTTTTTCTACTCCTCTCATGAGCCCAAACAAGTCTCTAAAAGCATGAGTTTGCAACTACTTTACTTTTGGAGAAAATTCAAAACATTCATTATTCAATAGAGCCCAATAGCAAAAATCAGGTTTTGAATGGAGAATCACATTTCTTGGTAGAATCATGCAGGATTGAAATTTTTGATGGTTTTTTACTCCTCTCAACAGCCCAAACAAGTTTCTAAAAGGATGAGTTTGCAACTACTTTACTTTTGGAGAAAATTCAAAACATTCATTATTCAATAGGGCCCAAACTATCAAAAACCAGCGGTTTGAATGAACACACATTTCTTGGTAGAATCGTGCAGGACTGAAATTTTTGATGTTTTTCTACTCCTCTCATGAGCCCAAACAAGTCTCTAAAAGCATGAGTTTGCAACTACTTTACTTTTGGAGAAAATTCAAAACATTCATTATTCAATAGAGCCCAATAGCAAAAATCAGGTTTTGAATGAAGAATCACATTTCTTGGTAGAATCATGCAGGATTGAAATTTTTGATGGTTTTTTACTCCTCTCAACAGCCCAAACAAGTTTCTAAAAGGATGAGTTTGCAACTACTTTACTTTTGGAGAAAATTCAAAACATTCATTATTCAATAGGGCCCAAAATATCAAAAACCAGCGGTTTGAATGAACACACATTTCTTAGTAGAATCGTGCAGGACTGAAATTTTTGATGTTTTTCTACTCCTCTCATGAGCCCAAACAAGTCTCTAAAAGGATGAGTTTGCAACTACTTTACTTTTGGAGAAATTTCAAAACATTCATTATTCAATAGAGCCCAATAGCAAAAATCAGGTTTTGAATGAAGAATCACATTTCTTGGTAGAATCATGCAGGATTGAAATTTTTGATGGTTTTTTACTCCTCTCAACAGCCCAAACAAGTTTCTAAAAGGATGAGTTTGCAACTACTTTACTTTTGGAGAAAATTCAAAACATTCATTATTCAATAGAGCCCAATAGCAAATATCAGGTTTTGAATGAAGAATCACATTTCTTGGTAGAATCATACAGGATTGAAATTTTTGATGGTTTTTTACTCCGCTCAACAGCCCAAACAAGTTTCTAAAAGGATGAGTTTGCAACTACTTTACTTTTGGAGAAAATTCAAAACATTCATTATTCAATAGGGCCCAAACTATCAAAAACCAGCGGTTTCAATGAACACACATTTCTTGGTAGAATCATGCAGGACTGAAATTTTTGATGTTTTTCTACTCCACTCATGAGCCCAAACAAGTCTCTAAAAGGATGAGTTTGCAACTACTTTACTTTTGGAGAAAATTCAAAACATTCATTATTCAATAGAGCCCAATAGCAAAAAAAACCGTTTTGAATGAAGAATCACATTTCTTGGTAGAATCATGCAGGATTGAAATTTTTGATGGTTTTTTACTCCTCTCAACAGCCCAAACAAGTTTCTAAAAGGATGAGTTTGCAACTACTTTACTTTTGGAGAAAATTCAAAACATTCATTATTCAATAGGGCCCAAAATATCAAAAACCAGCGGTTTGAATGAACACACATTTCTTGGTAGAATCGTGCAGGACTGAAATTTTTGATGTTTTTCTACTCCTCTCATGAGCCCAAACAAGTCTCTAAAAGGATGAGTTTGCAACTACTTTACTTTTGGAGAAAATTCAAAACATTCATTATTCAATAGGGCCCAAACTATCAAAAACCAGCGCTTTCAATGAACACACATTTCTTGGTAGAATCATGCAGGACTGAAATTTTTGATGTTTTTCTACTCCTCTCATGAGCCCAAACAAGTCTCTAAAAGCATGAGTTTGCAACTACTTTACTTTTGAAGAAAATTCAAAACATTCATTATTCAATAGAGCCCAATAGCAAAAATCAGGTTTTGAATGAAGAATCACATTTCTTGGTAGAATCATGCAGGATTGAAATTTTTGATGGTTTTTTACTCCTCTCAACAGCCCAAACAAGTTTCTAAAAGGATGAGTTTGCAACTACTTTACTTTTGGAGAAAATTCAAAACATTCATTATTCAATAGGGCCCAAACTATCAAAAACCAGCGGTTTCAATGAACACACATTTCTTGGTAGAATCATGCAGGACTGAAATTTTTGATGTTTTTCTACTCCTCTCATGAGCCCAAACAAGTCTCTAAAAGCATGAGTTTGCAACTACTTTACTTTTGGAGAAAATTCAAAACATTCATTATTCAATAGAGCCCAATAGCAAAAATCAGGTTTTGAATGAAGAATCACATTTCTTGGTAGAATCATGCAGGATTGAAATTTTTGATGGTTTTTTACTCCTCTCAACAGCCCAAACAAGTTTCTAAAAGGATGAGTTTGCAACTACTTTACTTTTGGAGAAAATTCAAAACATTCATTATTCAATAGGGCCCAAACTATCAAAAACCAGCGGTTTGAATGAACACACATTTCTTGGTAGAATCGTGAAGGACTGAAATTTTTGATGTTTTTCTACTCCTCTCATGAGCCCAAACAAGTCTCTAAAAGCATGAGTTTGCAACTACTTTACTTTTGGAGAAAATTCAAAACATTCATTATTCAATAGAGCCCAATAGCAAAAATCAGGTTTTGAATGAAGAATCACATTTCTTGGTAGAATCATGCAGGATTGAAATTTTTGATGGTTTTTTACTCCTCTCAACAGCCCAAACAAGTTTCTAAAAGGATGAGTTTGCAACTACTTTACTTTTGGAGAAAATTCAAAACATTCATTATTCAATAGGGCCCAAAATATCAAAAACCAGCGGTTTGAATGAACACACATTTCTTAGTAGAATCGTGCAGGACTGAAATTTTTGATGTTTTTCTACTCCTCTCATGAGCCCAAACAAGTCTCTAAAAGGATGAGTTTGCAACTACTTTACTTTTGGAGAAATTTCAAAACATTCATTATTCAATAGAGCCCAATAGCAAAAACCAGCGTTTTTAATGAAGAATCACATTTCTTGTTAGAATCACGCAGGATTGAAATTTTTGATGGTTTTTTACTCCTCTCAACAGCCCAAACAAGTTTCTAAAAGGATGAGTTTGGAACTACTTTACTTTTGGAGAAAATTCAAAACATTCATTATTCAATAGGGCCCAAACTATCAAAAACCAGCGGTTTCAATGAACACACATTTCTTGGTAGAATCATGCAGGACTGAAATTTTTGACGTTTTTCTACTCCTCTCATGAGCACAAACAAGTCTCTAAAAGCATGAGTTTGCAACTACTTTACTTTTGGAGAAAATTCAAAACATTCATTATTCAATAGAGCCCAATAGCAAAAATCAGGTTTTGAATGAAGAATCACATTTCTTGGTAGAATCATGCAGGATTGAAATTTTTGATGGTTTTTTACTCCTCTCAACAGCCCAAACAAGTTTCTAAAAGGATGAGTTTGCAACTACTTTACTTTTGGAGAAAATTCAAAACATTCATTATTCAATAGGGCCCAAAATATCAAAAACCAGCGGTTTGAATGAACACACATTTCTTGGTAGCATCGTGCAGGACTGAAATTTTTGATGTTTTTCTACTCCTCTCATGAGCCCAAACAAGTCTCTAAAAGGATGAGTTTGCAACTACTTTACTTTTGGAGAAAATTCAAAACATTCATTATTCAATAGAGCCCAATAGCAAAAACCAGCGTTTTGAATGAAGAATCACATTTCTTGGTAGAATCATGCAGGATTGAAATTTTTGATGGTTTTTTACTCCTCTCAACAGCCCAAACAAGTTTCTAAAAGGATGAGTTTGCAACTACTTTACTTTTGGAGAAAATTCAAAACATTCATTATTCAATAGGGCCCAAACTATCAAAAACCAGCGGTTTGAATGAACACACATTTCTTAGTAGAATCTTGCAGGACTGAAATTTTTGATGTTTTTCTACTCCTCTCATGAGCCCAAACAAGTCTCTAAAAGCATGAGTTTGCAACTACTTTACTTTTGGAGAAAATTCAAAACATTCATTATTCAATAGAGCCCAATAGCAAATATCAGGTTTTGAATGAAGAATCACATTTCTTGGTAGAATCATACAGGATTGAAATTTTTGATGGTTTTTTACTCCGCTCAACAGCCCAAACAAGTTTCTAAAAGGATGAGTTTGCAACTACTTTACTTTTGGAGAAAATTCAAAACATTCATTATTCAATAGGGCCCAAAATATCAAAAACCAGCGGTTTGAATGAACACACATTTCTTGGTAGCATCGTGCAGGACTGAAATTTTTGATGTTTTTCTACTCCTCTCATGAGCCCAAACAAGTCTCTAAAAGGATGAGTTTGCAACTACTTTACTTTTGGAGAAAATTCAAAACATTCATTATTCAATAGAGCCCAATAGCAAAAACCAGCGTTTTGAATGAAGAATCACATTTCTTGGTAGAATCATGCAGGATTGAAATTTTTGATGGTTTTTTACTCCTCTCAACAGCCCAAACAAGTTTCTAAAAGGATGAGTTTGCAACTACTTTACTTTTGGAGAAAATTCAAAACATTCATTATTCAATAGGGCCCAAACTATCAAAAACCAGCGGTTTGAATGAACACACATTTCTTAGTAGAATCTTGCAGGACTGAAATTTTTGATGTTTTTCTACTCCTCTCATGAGCCCAAACAAGTCTCTAAAAGCATGAGTTTGCAACTACTTTACTTTTGGAGAAAATTCAAAACATTCATTATTCAATAGAGCCCAATAGCAAATATCAGGTTTTGAATGAAGAATCACATTTCTTGGTAGAATCATACAGGATTGAAATTTTTGATGGTTTTTTACTCCGCTCAACAGCCCAAACAAGTTTCTAAAAGGATGAGTTTGCAACTACTTTACTTTTGGAGAAAATTCAAAACATTCATTATTCAATAGGGCCCAAACTATCAAAAACCAGCGGTTTCAATGAACACACATTTCTTGGTAGAATCATGCAGGACTGAAATTTTTGATGTTTTTCTACTCCACTCATGAGCCCAAACAAGTCTCTAAAAGGATGAGTTTGCAACTACTTTACTTTTGGAAAAATTCAAAACATTCATTATTCAATAGAGCCCAATAGCAAAAAAAACCGTTTTGAATGAAGAATCACATTTCTTGGTAGAATCATGCAGGATTGAAATTTTTGATGGTTTTTTACTCCTCTCAACAGCCCAAACAAGTTTCTAAAAGGATGAGTTTGCAACTACTTTACTTTTGGAGAAAATTCAAAACATTCATTATTCAATAGGGCCCAAAATATCAAAAACCAGCGGTTTGAATGAACACACATTTCTTGGTAGAATCGTGCAGGACTGAAATTTTTGATGTTTTTCTACTCCTCTCATGAGCCCAAACAAGTCTCTAAAAGGATGAGTTTGCAACTACTTTACTTTTGTAGAAAATTCAAAACATTCATTATTCAATAGAGCCCAATAGCAAAAACCAGCGTTTTGAATGAAGAATCACATTTCTTGGTAGAATCATGCAGGATTGAAATTTTTGATGGTTTTTTACTCCTCTCAACAGCCCAAACAAGTTTCTAAAAGGATGAGTTTGCAACTACTTTACTTTTGGAGAAAATTCAAAACATTCATTATTCAATAGGGCCCAAACTATCAAAAACCAGCGGTTTCAATGAACACACATTTCTTGGTAGAATCATGCAGGACTGAAATTTTTGATGTTTTTCTACTCCTCTCATGAGCCCAAACAAGTCTCTAAAAGCATGACTTTGCAACTACTTTACTTTTGGAGAAAATTCAAAACATTCATTATTCAATAGAGCCCAATAGCAAAAATCAGGTTTTGAATGAAGAATCACATTTCTTGGTAGAATCATGCAGGATTGAAATTTTTGATGGTTTTTTACTCCTCTCAACAGCCCAAACAAGTTTCTAAAAGGATGAGTTTGCAACTACTTTACTTTTGGAGAAAATTCAAAACATTCATTATTCAATAGGGCCCGAAATATCAAAAACCAGCGGTTTGAATGAACACACATTTCTTGGTAGAATCGTGCAGGACTGAAATTTTTGATGTTTTTCTACTCCTCTCATGAGCCCAAACAAGTCTCTAAAAGGATGAGTTTGCAAATACTTTACTTTTGGAGAAAATTCAAAACATTCATTATTCAATAGAGCCCAATAGCAAAAACCAGCGTTTTGAATGAAGAATCACATTTCTTGGTAGAATCATGCAGGATTGAAATTTTTGATGGTTTTTTACTCCTCTCAACAGCCCAAACAAGTTTCTAAAAGGATGAGTTTGCAACTACTTTACTTTTGGAGAAAATTCAAAACATTCATTATTCAATAGGGCCCAAACTATCAAAAACCAGCGCTTTCAATGAACACACATTTCTTGGTAGAATCATGCAGGACTGAAATTTTTGATGTTTTTCTACTCCTCTCATGAGCCCAAACAAGTCTCTAAAAGCATGAGTTTGCAACTACTTTACTTTTGGAGAAAATTCAAAACATTCATTATTCAATAGAGCCCAATAGCAAAAATCAGGTTTTGAATGAAGAATCACATTTCTTGGTAGAATCATGCAGGATTGAAATTTTTGATGGTTTTTTACTCCTCTCAACAGCCCAAACAAGTTTCTAAAAGGATGAGTTTGCAACTACTTTACTTTTGGAGAAAATTCAAAACATTCATTATTCAATAGGGCCCAAACTATCAAAAACCAGCGGTTTCAATGAACACACATTTCTTGGTAGAACCGTGCAGGACTGAAATTTTTGATGTTTTTCTACTCCTCTCATGAGCCCAAACAAGTCTCTAAAAGCATGAGTTTGCAACTACTTTACTTTTGGAGAAAATTCAAAACAT
This sequence comes from Dendrobates tinctorius, assembly GCF_039654945.1. Taxonomy (NCBI): domain Eukaryota; kingdom Metazoa; phylum Chordata; class Amphibia; order Anura; family Dendrobatidae; genus Dendrobates; species Dendrobates tinctorius. The sequence continues at coordinate 1,645,512 of NW_027361776.1, read as the reverse complement.
TCATTATTCAATAGAGCCCAATAGCAAAAATCAGTTTTTGAATGAAGAATCACATTTCTTGCTAGAATCATGCAGGATTGAAATTTTTGATGGTTTTTTACTCCTCTCAACAGCCCAAACAAGTTTCTAAAAGGATGAGTTTGCAACTACTTTACTTTTGGAGAAAATTCAAAACATTCATTATTCAATAGGGCCCAAAATATCAAAAACCAGCGGTTTGAATGAACACACATTTCTTGGTAGAATCGTGCAGGACTGAAATTTTTGATGTTTTTCTACTCCTCTCATGAGCCCAAACAAGTCTCTAAAAGGATGAGTTTGCAACTACTTTACTTTTGTAGAAAATTCAAAACATTCATTATTCAATACAGCCCAATAGCAAAAATCAGCGTTTTGAATGAAGAATCACATTTCTTGGTAGAATCATGCAGGATTGAAATTTTTGATGGTTTTTTACTCCTCTCAACAGCCCAAACAAGTTTCTAAAAGGATGAGTTTGCAACTACTTTACTTTTGGAGAAAATTCAAAACATTCATTACACAGGTCAACGAAAAAAAATTTTTTTTCTGGTGTCCAAAATATTTTAATGAATTTGGGGTATTTTTGGGGTGCTGATTCTGAATATGTCATCAGTTTTGCCAGATTGGCTCAAGTTTTTGAGATTTTTGGTATCTTATTTATAGCACTTGTTGGTAAATGCGACGCATCATCTCATTAATTTCTTTGGATTAGTACTTGAACTGAGCAGTTCTCAATATAGTTTTGTGTTAATTAGTGTTCTAAAAGTTTGTTCATAGCTTGATTTTTGCACTAACTTTATGTTGTTGTCTGTTTTCCAGTGAAAAGCATGAACTCATCATGAAGAAGTTGTCTTAACGATCCAGACTCATTCTGTTACATTTGTGGTGAATATACACTGCCAAAACATAGAAGAAACATAACAGACTTCGTAAAAAAAGTGTATTTTGCCTATTTTGGGGTTATGCTTGGGGACCAAGACAAGTTTTGGGCACCACACATAGTGTGCAAAGCATGTATCGAATTATTACGAAAATGGAGCAAAGGACAAAGAAAAAGCTTCAAATTTGGTGTTCCAATGGTGTGGAGAGAGCCAAAAAATCATCATGATGACTGTTATTTCTGTGCAGTGCAAGTGCAAGGATTCAATAAGCATAAGAAACGAAAATGGGAGTAACATGGAATCTGCAAGAAGGCCTGTCCCTCATTGTGAAGATGTGCCTGTACCTGTGTTTACCATAAATAACAGTCATCATGATGATTTTTTGGCTCTCTCCACACCATTGGAACACCAAATTTGAAGCTTTTTCTTTGTCCTTTGCTCCATTTTCGTAATAATTCGATACATGCTTTGCACACTATGTGTGGTGCCCAAAACTTGTCTTGGTCCCCAAGCATAACCCCAAAATAGGCAAAATACACTTTTTTTACGAAGTCTGTTATGTTTCTTCTATGTTTTGGCAGTGTATATTCACCACAAATGTAACAGAATGAGTCTGGATCGTTAAGACAACTTCTTCATGATGAGTTCATGCTTTTCACTGGAAAACAGACAACAACATAAAGTTAGTGCAAAAATCAAGCTATGAACAAACTTTTAGAACACTAATTAACACAAAACTATATTGAGAACTGCTCAGTTCAAGTACTAATCCAAAGAAATTAATGAGATGATGCGTCGCATTTACCAACAAGTGCTATAAATAAGATACCAAAAATCTCAAAAACTTGAGCCAATCTGGCAAAACTGATGACATATTCAGAATCAGCACCCCAAAAATACCCTAAATTCGATGAAATATCTTTGGCACCAAAAATGCTGTTGACCAGTGTTATTCAATAGGGCCCAAAATATCAAAAACCAGCGGTTTGAATGAACACACATTTCTTGGTAGAATCGTGCAGGACTGAAATTTTTGATGTTTTTCTACTCCTCTCATGAGCCCAAACAAGTCTCTAAAAGGATGAGTTTGCAACTACTTTACTTTTGGAGAAAATTCAAAACATTCATTATTCAATAGAGCCCAATAGCAAAAACCAGCGTTTTGAATGAAGAATCACATTTCTTGGTAGAATCATGCAGGATTGAAATTTTTGATGGTTTTTTACTCCTCTCAACAGCCCAAACAAGTTCCTAAAAGGATGAGTTTGCAACTACTTTACTTTTGGAGAAAATTCAAAACATTCATTATTCAATAGGGCCCAAACTATCAAAAACCAGCGGTTTCAATGAACACACATTTCTTGGTAGAATCATGCAGGACTGAAATTTTTGATGTTTTTCTACTCCTCTCATGAGCCCAAACAAGTCTCTAAAAGGATGAGTTTGCAACTACTTTACTTTTGGAGAAAATTCAAAACATTCATTATTCAATAGAGCCCAATAGCAAAAATCAGGTTTTGAATGAAGAATCACATTTCTTGGTAGAATCATGCAGGATTGAAATTTTTGATGGTTTTTTACTCCTCTCAACAGCCCAAACAAGTTTCTAAAAGGATGAGTTTGCAACTACTTTACTTTTGGAGAAAATTCAAAACATTCATTATTCAATAGGGCCCAAACTATCAAAAACCAGCGGTTTCAATGAACACACATTTCTTGGTAGAATCGTGCAGGACTGAAATTTTTGATGTTTTTCTACTCCTCTCATGAGCCCAAACAAGTCTCTAAAAGCATGAGTTTGCAACTACTTTACTTTTGGAGAAAATTCAAAACATTCATTATTCATTAGAGCCCAATAGCAAAAATCAGGTTTTGAATGAAGAATCACATTTCTTGGTAGAATCATGCAGGATTGAAATTTTTGATGGTTTTTTACTCCTCTCAACAGCCCAAACAAGTTTCTAAAAGGATGAGTTTGCAACTACTTTACTTTTGGAGAAAATTCAAAACATTCATTATTCAATAGGGCCCAAAATATCAAAAACCAGCGGTTTGAATGAACACACATTTCTTGGTAGCATCGTGCAGGACTGAAATTTTTGATGTTTTTCTACTCCTCTCATGAGCCCAAACAAGTCTCTAAAAGGATGAGTTTGCAACTACTTTACTTTTGGAGAAAATTCAAAACATTCATTATTCAATAGAGCCCAATAGCAAAAACCAGCGTTTTGAATGAAGAATCACATTTCTTGGTAGAATCATGCAGGATTGAAATTTTTGATGGTTTTTTACTCCTCTCAACAGCCCAAACAAGTTTCTAAAAGGATGAGTTTGCAACTACTTTACTTTTGGAGAAAATTCAAAACATTCATTATTCAATAGGGCCCAAACTATCAAAAACCAGCGGTTTGAATGAACACACATTTCTTAGTAGAATCTTGCAGGACTGAAATTTTTGATGTTTTTCTACTCCTCTCATGAGCCCAAACAAGTCTCTAAAAGCATGAGTTTGCAACTACTTTACTTTTGGAGAAAATTCAAAACATTCATTATTCAATAGAGCCCAATAGCAAATATCAGATTTTGAATGAAGAATCACATTTCTTGGTAGAATCATACAGGATTGAAATTTTTGATGGTTTTTTACTCCGCTCAACAGCCCAAACAAGTTTCTAAAAGGATGAGTTTGCAACTACTTTACTTTTGGAGAAAATTCAAAACATTCATTATTCAATAGGGCCCAAACTATCAAAAACCAGCGGTTTCAATGAACACACATTTCTTGGTAGAATCATGCAGGACTGAAATTTTTGATGTTTTTCTACTCCACTCATGAGCCCAAACAAGTCTCTAAAAGGATGAGTTTGCAACTACTTTACTTTTGGAGAAAATTCAAAACATTCATTATTCAATAGAGCCCAATAGCAAAAAAAACCGTTTTGAATGAAGAATCACATTTCTTGGTAGAATCATGCAGGATTGAAATTTTTGATGGTTTTTTACTCCTCTCAACATCCCAAACAAGTTTCTAAAAGGATGAGTTTGCAACTACTTTACTTTTGGAGAAAATTCAAAACATTCATTATTCAATAGGGCCCAAAATATCAAAAACCAGCGGTTTGAATGAACACACATTTCTTGGTAGAATCGTGCAGGACTGAAATTTTTGATGTTTTTCTACTCCTCTCATGAGCCCAAACAAGTCTCTAAAAGGATGAGTTTGCAACTACTTTACTTTTGGAGAAAATTCAAAACATTCATTATTCAATAGGGCCCAAACTATCAAAAACCAGCGCTTTCAATGAACACACATTTCTTGGTAGAATCATGCAGGACTGAAATTTTTGATGTTTTTCTACTCCTCTCATGAGCCCAAACAAGTCTCTAAAAGCATGAGTTTGCAACTACTTTACTTTTGAAGAAAATTCAAAACATTCATTATTCAATAGAGCCCAATAGCAAAAATCAGGTTTTGAATGAAGAATCACATTTCTTGGTAGAATCATGCAGGATTGAAATTTTTGATGGTTTTTTACTCCTCTCAACAGCCCAAACAAGTTTCTAAAAGGATGAGTTTGCAACTACTTTACTTTTGGAGAAAATTCAAAACATTCATTATTCAATAGGGCCCAAACTATCAAAAACCAGCGGTTTCAATGAACACACATTTCTTGGTAGAATCATGCAGGACTGAAATTTTTGATGTTTTTCTACTCCTCTCATGAGCCCAAACAAGTCTCTAAAAGCATGAGTTTGCAACTACTTTACTTTTGGAGAAAATTCAAAACATTCATTATTCAATAGAGCCCAATAGCAAAAATCAGGTTTTGAATGAAGAATCACATTTCTTGGTAGAATCATGCAGGATTGAAATTTTTGATGGTTTTTTACTCCTCTCAACAGCCCAAACAAGTTTCTAAAAGGATGAGTTTGCAACTACTTTACTTTTGGAGAAAATTCAAAACATTCATTATTCAATAGGGCCCAAACTATCAAAAACCAGCGGTTTGAATGAACACACATTTCTTGGTAGAATCATGCAGGACTGAAATTTTTGATGTTTTTCTACTCCTCTCATGAGCCCAAACAAGTCTCTAAAAGCATGAGTTTGCAACTACTTTACTTTTGGAGAAAATTCAAAACATTCATTATTCAATAGAGCCCAATAGCAAAAATCAGTTTTTGAATGAAGAATCACATTTCTTGTTAGAATCATGCAGGATTGAAATTTTTGATGGTTTTTTACTCCTCTCAACAGCCCAAACAAGTTTCTAAAAGGATGAGTTTGCAACTACTTTACTTTTGGAGAAAATTCAAAACATTCATTATTCAATAGGGCCTAAAATATCAAAAACCAGCGGTTTGAATGAACACACATTTCTTGGTAGAATCGTGCAGGACTGAAATTTTTGATGTTTTTCTACTCCTCTCATGAGCCCAAACAAGTCTCTAAAAGGATGAGTTTGCAACTACTTTACTTTTGTAGAAAATTCAAAACATTCATTATTCAATACAGCCCAATAGCAAAAATCAGCGTTTTGAATGAAGAATCACATTTCTTGGTAGAATCATGCAGGATTGAAATTTTTGATGGTTTTTTACTCCTCTCAACAGCCCAAACAAGTTTCTAAAAGGATGAGTTTGCAACTACTTTACTTTTGGAGAAAATTCAAAACATTCATTATTCAATAGGGCCCAAAATATCAAAAACCAGCGGTTTGAATGAACACACATTTCTTGGTAGAATCGTGCAGGACTGAAATTTTTGATGTTTTTCTACTCCTCTCATGAGCCCAAACAAGTCTCTAAAAGGATGAGTTTGCAACTACTTTACTTTTGGAGAAAATTCAAAACATTCATTATTCAATAGAGCCCAATAGCAAAAACCAGCGTTTTGAATGAAGAATCACATTTCTTGGTAGAATCATGCAGGATTGAAATTTTTGATGGTTTTTTACTCCTCTCAACAGCCCAAACAAGTTTCTAAAAGGATGAGTTTGCAACTACTTTACTTTTGGAGAAAATTCAAAACATTCATTATTCAATAGGGCCCAAACTATCAAAAACCAGCGGTTTGAATGAACACACATTTCTTAGTAGAATCTTGCAGGACTGAAATTTTTGATGTTTTTCTACTCCTCTCATGAGCCCAAACAAGTCTCTAAAAGCATGAGTTTGCAACTACTTTACTTTTGGAGAAAATTCAAAACATTCATTATTCAATAGAGCCCAATAGCAAATATCAGGTTTTGAATGAAGAATCACATTTCTTGGTAGAATCATACAGGATTGAAATTTTTGATGGTTTTTTACTCCGCTCAACAGCCCAAACAAGTTTCTAAAAGGATGAGTTTGCAACTACTTTACTTTTGGAGAAAATTCAAAACATTCATTATTCAATAGGGCCCAAACTATCAAAAACCAGCGGTTTCAATGAACACACATTTCTTGGTAGAATCATGCAGGACTGAAATTTTTGATGTTTTTCTACTCCACTCATGAGCCCAAACAAGTCTCTAAAAGGATGAGTTTGCAACTACTTTACTTTTGGAGAAAATTCAAAACATTCATTATTCAATAGAGCCCAATAGCAAAAAAAACCGTTTTGAATGAAGAATCACATTTCTTGGTAGAATCATGCAGGATTGAAATTTTTGATGGTTTTTTACTCCTCTCAACAGCCCAAACAAGTTTCTAAAAGGATGAGTTTGCAACTACTTTACTTTTGGAGAAAATTCAAAACATTCATTATTCAATAGGGCCCAAAATATCAAAAACCAGCGGTTTGAATGAACACACATTTCTTGGTAGAATCGTGCAGGACTGAAATTTTTGATGTTTTTCTACTCCTCTCATGAGCCCAAACAAGTCTCTAAAAGGATGAGTTTGCAACTACTTTACTTTTGGAGAAAATTCAAAACATTCATTATTCAATAGGGCCCAAACTATCAAAAACCAGCGCTTTCAATGAACACACATTTCTTGGTAGAATCATGCAGGACTGAAATTTTTGATGTTTTTCTACTCCTCTCATGAGCCCAAACAAGTCTCTAAAAGCATGAGTTTGCAACTACTTTACTTTTGAAGAAAATTCAAAACATTCATTATTCAATAGAGCCCACTAGCAAAAATCAGGTTTTTGAATGAAGAATCACATTTCTTGGTAGAATCATGCAGGATTGAAATTTTTGATGGTTTTTTACTCCTCTCAACAGCCCAAACAAGTTTCTAAAAGGATGAGTTTGCAACTACTTTACTTTTGGAGAAAATTCAAAACATTCATTATTCAATAGGGCCCAAACTATCAAAAACCAGCGGTTTCAATGAACACACATTTCTTGGTAGAATCATGCAGGACTGAAATTTTTGATGTTTTTCTACTCCTCTCATGAGCCCAAACAAGTCTCTAAAAGCATGAGTTTGCAACTACTTTACTTTTGGAGAAAATTCAAAACATTCATTATTCAATAGAGCCCAATAGCAAAAATCAGGTTTTGAATGGAGAATCACATTTCTTGGTAGAATCATGCAGGATTGAAATTTTTGATGGTTTTTTACTCCTCTCAACAGCCCAAACAAGTTTCTAAAAGGATGAGTTTGCAACTACTTTACTTTTGGAGAAAATTCAAAACATTCATTATTCAATAGGGCCCAAACTATCAAAAACCAGCGGTTTGAATGAACACACATTTCTTGGTAGAATCGTGCAGGACTGAAATTTTTGATGTTTTTCTACTCCTCTCATGAGCCCAAACAAGTCTCTAAAAGCATGAGTTTGCAACTACTTTACTTTTGGAGAAAATTCAAAACATTCATTATTCAATAGAGCCCAATAGCAAAAATCAGGTTTTGAATGAAGAATCACATTTCTTGGTAGAATCATGCAGGATTGAAATTTTTGATGGTTTTTTACTCCTCTCAACAGCCCAAACAAGTTTCTAAAAGGATGAGTTTGCAACTACTTTACTTTTGGAGAAAATTCAAAACATTCATTATTCAATAGGGCCCAAAATATCAAAAACCAGCGGTTTGAATGAACACACATTTCTTAGTAGAATCGTGCAGGACTGAAATTTTTGATGTTTTTCTACTCCTCTCATGAGCCCAAACAAGTCTCTAAAAGGATGAGTTTGCAACTACTTTACTTTTGGAGAAATTTCAAAACATTCATTATTCAATAGAGCCCAATAGCAAAAATCAGGTTTTGAATGAAGAATCACATTTCTTGGTAGAATCATGCAGGATTGAAATTTTTGATGGTTTTTTACTCCTCTCAACAGCCCAAACAAGTTTCTAAAAGGATGAGTTTGCAACTACTTTACTTTTGGAGAAAATTCAAAACATTCATTATTCAATAGAGCCCAATAGCAAATATCAGGTTTTGAATGAAGAATCACATTTCTTGGTAGAATCATACAGGATTGAAATTTTTGATGGTTTTTTACTCCGCTCAACAGCCCAAACAAGTTTCTAAAAGGATGAGTTTGCAACTACTTTACTTTTGGAGAAAATTCAAAACATTCATTATTCAATAGGGCCCAAACTATCAAAAACCAGCGGTTTCAATGAACACACATTTCTTGGTAGAATCATGCAGGACTGAAATTTTTGATGTTTTTCTACTCCACTCATGAGCCCAAACAAGTCTCTAAAAGGATGAGTTTGCAACTACTTTACTTTTGGAGAAAATTCAAAACATTCATTATTCAATAGAGCCCAATAGCAAAAAAAACCGTTTTGAATGAAGAATCACATTTCTTGGTAGAATCATGCAGGATTGAAATTTTTGATGGTTTTTTACTCCTCTCAACAGCCCAAACAAGTTTCTAAAAGGATGAGTTTGCAACTACTTTACTTTTGGAGAAAATTCAAAACATTCATTATTCAATAGGGCCCAAAATATCAAAAACCAGCGGTTTGAATGAACACACATTTCTTGGTAGAATCGTGCAGGACTGAAATTTTTGATGTTTTTCTACTCCTCTCATGAGCCCAAACAAGTCTCTAAAAGGATGAGTTTGCAACTACTTTACTTTTGGAGAAAATTCAAAACATTCATTATTCAATAGGGCCCAAACTATCAAAAACCAGCGCTTTCAATGAACACACATTTCTTGGTAGAATCATGCAGGACTGAAATTTTTGATGTTTTTCTACTCCTCTCATGAGCCCAAACAAGTCTCTAAAAGCATGAGTTTGCAACTACTTTACTTTTGAAGAAAATTCAAAACATTCATTATTCAATAGAGCCCAATAGCAAAAATCAGGTTTTGAATGAAGAATCACATTTCTTGGTAGAATCATGCAGGATTGAAATTTTTGATGGTTTTTTACTCCTCTCAACAGCCCAAACAAGTTTCTAAAAGGATGAGTTTGCAACTACTTTACTTTTGGAGAAAATTCAAAACATTCATTATTCAATAGGGCCCAAACTATCAAAAACCAGCGGTTTCAATGAACACACATTTCTTGGTAGAATCATGCAGGACTGAAATTTTTGATGTTTTTCTACTCCTCTCATGAGCCCAAACAAGTCTCTAAAAGCATGAGTTTGCAACTACTTTACTTTTGGAGAAAATTCAAAACATTCATTATTCAATAGAGCCCAATAGCAAAAATCAGGTTTTGAATGAAGAATCACATTTCTTGGTAGAATCATGCAGGATTGAAATTTTTGATGGTTTTTTACTCCTCTCAACAGCCCAAACAAGTTTCTAAAAGGATGAGTTTGCAACTACTTTACTTTTGGAGAAAATTCAAAACATTCATTATTCAATAGGGCCCAAACTATCAAAAACCAGCGGTTTGAATGAACACACATTTCTTGGTAGAATCGTGCAGGACTGAAATTTTTGATGTTTTTCTACTCCTCTCATGAGCCCAAACAAGTCTCTAAAAGCATGAGTTTGCAACTACTTTACTTTTGGAGAAAATTCAAAACATTCATTATTCAATAGAGCCCAATAGCAAAAATCAGGTTTTGAATGAAGAATCACATTTCTTGGTAGAATCATGCAGGATTGAAATTTTTGATGGTTTTTTACTCCTCTCAACAGCCCAAACAAGTTTCTAAAAGGATGAGTTTGCAACTACTTTACTTTTGGAGAAAATTCAAAACATTCATTATTCAATAGGGCCCAAAATATCAAAAACCAGCGGTTTGAATGAACACACATTTCTTAGTAGAATCGTGCAGGACTGAAATTTTTGATGTTTTTCTACTCCTCTCATGAGCCCAAACAAGTCTCTAAAAGGATGAGTTTGCAACTACTTTACTTTTGGAGAAATTTCAAAACATTCATTATTCAATAGAGCCCAATAGCAAAAACCAGCGTTTTTAATGAAGAATCACATTTCTTGTTAGAATCACGCAGGATTGAAATTTTTGATGGTTTTTTACTCCTCTCAACAGCCCAAACAAGTTTCTAAAAGGATGAGTTTGGAACTACTTTACTTTTGGAGAAAATTCAAAACATTCATTATTCAATAGGGCCCAAACTATCAAAAACCAGCGGTTTCAATGAACACACATTTCTTGGTAGAATCATGCAGGACTGAAATTTTTGACGTTTTTCTACTCCTCTCATGAGCACAAACAAGTCTCTAAAAGCATGAGTTTGCAACTACTTTACTTTTGGAGAAAATTCAAAACATTCATTATTCAATAGAGCCCAATAGCAAAAATCAGGTTTTGAATGAAGAATCACATTTCTTGGTAGAATCATGCAGGATTGAAATTTTTGATGGTTTTTTACTCCTCTCAACAGCCCAAACAAGTTTCTAAAAGGATGAGTTTGCAACTACTTTACTTTTGGAGAAAATTCAAAACATTCATTATTCAATAGGGCCCAAACTATCAAAAACCAGCGGTTTCAATGAACACACATTTCTTGGTAGAATCATGCAGGACTGAAATTTTTGATGTTTTTCTACTCCTCTCATGAGCCCAAACAAGTCTCTAAAAGCATGAGTTTGCAACTACTTTACTTTTGAAGAAAATTCAAAACATTCATTATTCAATAGAGCCCAATAGCAAAAATCAGGTTTTGAATGAAGAATCACATTTCTTGGTAGAATCATGCAGGATTGAAATTTTTGATGGTTTTTTACTCCTCTCAACAGCCCAAACAAGTTTCTAAAAGGATGAGTTTGCAACTACTTTACTTTTGGAGAAAATTCAAAACATTCATTATTCAATAGGGCCCAAACTATCAAAAACCAGCGGTTTCAATGAACACACATTTCTTGGTAGAATCGTGCAGGACTGAAATTTTTGATGTTTTTCTACTCCTCTCATGAGCCCAAACAAGTCTCTAAAAGCATGAGTTTGCAACTACTTTACTTTTGGAGAAAATTCAAAACATTCATTATTCATTAGAGCCCAATAGCAAAAATCAGGTTTTGAATGAAGAATCACATTTCTTGGTAGAATCATGCAGGATTGAAATTTTTGATGGTTTTTTACTCCTCTCAACAGCCCAAACAAGTTTCTAAAAGGATGAGTTTGCAACTACTTTACTTTTGGAGAAAATTCAAAACATTCATTATTCAATAGGGCCCAAAATATCAAAAACCAGCGGTTTGAATGAACACACATTTCTTGGTAGCATCGTGCAGGACTGAAATTTTTGATGTTTTTCTACTCCTCTCATGAGCCCAAACAAGTCTCTAAAAGGATGAGTTTGCAACTACTTTACTTTTGGAGAAAATTCAAAACATTCATTATTCAATAGAGCCCAATAGCAAAAACCAGCGTTTTGAATGAAGAATCACATTTCTTGGTAGAATCATGCAGGATTGAAATTTTTGATGGTTTTTTACTCCTCTCAACAGCCCAAACAAGTTTCTAAAAGGATGAGTTTGCAACTACTTTACTTTTGGAGAAAATTCAAAACATTCATTATTCAATAGGGCCCAAACTATCAAAAACCAGCGGTTTGAATGAACACACATTTCTTAGTAGAATCTTGCAGGACTGAAATTTTTGATGTTTTTCTACTCCTCTCATGAGCCCAAACAAGTCTCTAAAAGCATGAGTTTGCAACTACTTTACTTTTGGAGAAAATTCAAAACATTCATTATTCAATAGAGCCCAATAGCAAATATCAGGTTTTGAATGAAGAATCACATTTCTTGGTAGAATCATACAGGATTGAAATTTTTGATGGTTTTTTACTCCGCTCAACAGCCCAAACAAGTTTCTAAAAGGATGAGTTTGCAACTACTTTACTTTTGGAGAAAATTCAAAACATTCATTATTCAATAGGGCCCAAACTATCAAAAACCAGCGGTTTCAATGAACACACATTTCTTGGTAGAATCATGCAGGACTGAAATTTTTGATGTTTTTCTACTCCACTCATGAGCCCAAACAAGTCTCTAAAAGGATGAGTTTGCAACTACTTTACTTTTGGAAAAATTCAAAACATTCATTATTCAATAGAGCCCAATAGCAAAAAAAACCGTTTTGAATGAAGAATCACATTTCTTGGTAGAATCATGCAGGATTGAAATTTTTGATGGTTTTTTACTCCTCTCAACAGCCCAAACAAGTTTCTAAAAGGATGAGTTTGCAACTACTTTACTTTTGGAGAAAATTCAAAACATTCATTATTCAATAGGGCCCAAAATATCAAAAACCAGCGGTTTGAATGAACACACATTTCTTGGTAGAATCGTGCAGGACTGAAATTTTTGATGTTTTTCTACTCCTCTCATGAGCCCAAACAAGTCTCTAAAAGGATGAGTTTGCAACTACTTTACTTTTGGAGAAAATTCAAAACATTCATTATTCAATAGGGCCCAAACTATCAAAAACCAGCGCTTTCAATGAACACACATTTCTTGGTAGAATCATGCAGGACTGAAATTTTTGATGTTTTTCTACTCCTCTCATGAGCCCAAACAAGTCTCTAAAAGCATGAGTTTGCAACTACTTTACTTTTGAAGAAAATTCAAAACATTCATTATTCAATAGAGCCCAATAGCAAAAATCAGGTTTTGAATGAAGAATCACATTTCTTGGTAGAATCATGCAGGATTGAAATTTTTGATGGTTTTTTACTCCTCTCAACAGCCCAAACAAGTTTCTAAAAGGATGAGTTTGCAACTACTTTACTTTTGGAGAAAATTCAAAACATTCATTATTCAATAGGGCCCAAACTATCAAAAACCAGCGGTTTCAATGAACACACATTTCTTGGTAGAATCATGCAGGACTGAAATTTTTGATGTTTTTCTACTCCTCTCATGAGCCCAAACAAGTCTCTAAAAGCATGAGTTTGCAACTACTTTACTTTTGGAGAAAATTCAAAACATTCATTATTCAATAGAGCCCAATAGCAAAAATCAGGTTTTGAATGAAGAATCACATTTCTTGGTAGAATCATGCAGGATTGAAATTTTTGATGGTTTTTTACTCCTCTCAACAGCCCAAACAAGTTTCTAAAAGGATGAGTTTGCAACTACTTTACTTTTGGAGAAAATTCAAAACATTCATTATTCAATAGGGCCCAAACTATCAAAAACCAGCGGTTTGAATGAACACACATTTCTTGGTAGAATCGTGCAGGACTGAAATTTTTGATGTTTTTCTACTCCTCTCATGAGCCCAAACAAGTCTCTAAAAGCATGAGTTTGCAACTACTTTACTTTTGGAGAAAATTCAAAACATTCATTATTCAATAGAGCCCAATAGCAAAAATCAGGTTTTGAATGAAGAATCACATTTCTTGGTAGAATCATGCAGGATTGAAATTTTTGATGGTTTTTTACTCCTCTCAACAGCCCAAACAAGTTTCTAAAAGGATGAGTTTGCAACTACTTTACTTTTGGAGAAAATTCAAAACATTCATTATTCAATAGGGCCCAAAATATCAAAAACCAGCGGTTTGAATGAACACACATTTCTTAGTAGAATCGTGCAGGACTGAAATTTTTGATGTTTTTCTACTCCTCTCATGAGCCCAAACAAGTCTCTAAAAGGATGAGTTTGCAACTACTTTACTTTTGGAGAAATTTCAAAACATTCATTATTCAATAGAGCCCAATAGCAAAAACCAGCGTTTTTAATGAAGAATCACATTTCTTGTTAGAATCACGCAGGATTGAAATTTTTGATGGTTTTTTACTCCTCTCAACAGCCCAAACAAGTTTCTAAAAGGATGAGTTTGGAACTACTTTACTTTTGGAGAAAATTCAAAACATTCATTATTCAATAGGGCCCAAACTATCAAAAACCAGCGGTTTCAATGAACACACATTTCTTGGTAGAATCATGCAGGACTGAAATTTTTGACGTTTTTCTACTCCTCTCATGAGCACAAACAAGTCTCTAAAAGCATGAGTTTGCAACTACTTTACTTTTGGAGAAAATTCAAAACATTCATTATTCAATAGAGCCCAATAGCAAAAATCAGGTTTTGAATGAAGAATCACATTTCTTGGTAGAATCATGCAGGATTGAAATTTTTGATGGTTTTTTACTCCTCTCAACAGCCCAAACAAGTTTCTAAAAGGATGAGTTTGCAACTACTTTACTTTTGGAGAAAATTCAAAACATTCATTATTCAATAGGGCCCAAACTATCAAAAACCAGCGGTTTGAATGAACACACATTTCTTGGTAGAATCGTGCAGGACTGAAATTTTTGATGTTTTTCTACTCCTCTCATGAGCCCAAACAAGTCTCTAAAAGCATGAGTTTGCAACTACTTTACTTTTGGAGAAAATTCAAAACATTCATTATTCAATAGAGCCCAATAGCAAAAATCAGGTTTTGAATGAAGAATCACATTTCTTGGTAGAATCATGCAGGATTGAAATTTTTGATGGTTTTTTACTCCTCTCAACAGCCCAAACAAGTTTCTAAAAGGATGAGTTTGCAACTACTTTACTTTTGGAGAAAATTCAAAACATTCATTATTCAATAGGGCCCAAAATATCAAAAACCAGCGGTTTGAATGAACACACATTTCTTAGTAGAATCGTGCAGGACTGAAATTTTTGATGTTTTTCTACTCCTCTCATGAGCCCAAACAAGTCTCTAAAAGGATGAGTTTGCAACTACTTTACTTTTGGAGAAATTTCAAAACATTCATTATTCAATAGAGCCCAATAGCAAAAACCAGCGTTTTTAATGAAGAATCACATTTCTTGTTAGAATCACGCAGGATTGAAATTTTTGATGGTTTTTTACTCCTCTCAACAGCCCAAACAAGTTTCTAAAAGGATGAGTTTGGAACTACTTTACTTTTGGAGAAAATTCAAAACATTCATTATTCAATAGGGCCCAAACTATCAAAAACCAGCGGTTTCAATGAACACACATTTCTTGGTAGAATCATGCAGGACTGAAATTTTTGACGTTTTTCTACTCCTCTCATGAGCACAAACAAGTCTCTAAAAGCATGAGTTTGCAACTACTTTACTTTTGGAGAAAATTCAAAACATTCATTATTCAATAGAGCCCAATAGCAAAAATCAGGTTTTGAATGAAGAATCACATTTCTTGGTAGAATCATGCAGGATTGAAATTTTTGATGGTTTTTTACTCCTCTCAACAGCCCAAACAAGTTTCTAAAAGGATGAGTTTGCAACTACTTTACTTTTGGAGAAAATTCAAAACATTCATTATTCAATAGGGCCCAAACTATCAAAAACCAGCGGTTTCAATGAACACACATTTCTTGGTAGAATCATGCAGGACTGAAATTTTTGATGTTTTTCTACTCCTCTCATGAGCCCAAACAAGTCTCTAAAAGCATGAGTTTGCAACTACTTTACTTTTGAAGAAAATTCAAAACATTCATTATTCAATAGAGCCCAATAGCAAAAATCAGGTTTTGAATGAAGAATCACATTTCTTGGTAGAATCATGCAGGATTGAAATTTTTGATGGTTTTTTACTCCTCTCAACAGCCCAAACAAGTTTCTAAAAGGATGAGTTTGCAACTACTTTACTTTTGGAGAAAATTCAAAACATTCATTATTCAATAGGGCCCAAACTATCAAAAACCAGCGGTTTCAATGAACACACATTTCTTGGTAGAATCGTGCAGGACTGAAATTTTTGATGTTTTTCTACTCCTCTCATGAGCCCAAACAAGTCTCTAAAAGCATGAGTTTGCAACTACTTTACTTTTGGAGAAAATTCAAAACATTCATTATTCATTAGAGCCCAATAGCAAAAATCAGGTTTTGAATGAAGAATCACATTTCTTGGTAGAATCATGCAGGATTGAAATTTTTGATGGTTTTTTACTCCTCTCAACAGCCCAAACAAGTTTCTAAAAGGATGAGTTTGCAACTACTTTACTTTTGGAGAAAATTCAAAACATTCATTATTCAATAGGGCCCAAAATATCAAAAACCAGCGGTTTGAATGAACACACATTTCTTGGTAGCATCGTGCAGGACTGAAATTTTTGATGTTTTTCTACTCCTCTCATGAGCCCAAACAAGTCTCTAAAAGGATGAGTTTGCAACTACTTTACTTTTGGAGAAAATTCAAAACATTCATTATTCAATAGAGCCCAATAGCAAAAACCAGCGTTTTGAATGAAGAATCACATTTCTTGGTAGAATCATGCAGGATTGAAATTTTTGATGGTTTTTTACTCCTCTCAACAGCCCAAACAAGTTTCTAAAAGGATGAGTTTGCAACTACTTTACTTTTGGAGAAAATTCAAAACATTCATTATTCAATAGGGCCCAAACTATCAAAAACCAGCGGTTTGAATGAACACACATTTCTTAGTAGAATCTTGCAGGACTGAAATTTTTGATGTTTTTCTACTCCTCTCATGAGCCCAAACAAGTCTCTAAAAGCATGAGTTTGCAACTACTTTACTTTTGGAGAAAATTCAAAACATTCATTATTCAATAGAGCCCAATAGCAAATATCAGGTTTTGAATGAAGAATCACATTTCTTGGTAGAATCATACAGGATTGAAATTTTTGATGGTTTTTTACTCCGCTCAACAGCCCAAACAAGTTTCTAAAAGGATGAGTTTGCAACTACTTTACTTTTGGAGAAAATTCAAAACATTCATTATTCAATAGGGCCCAAACTATCAAAAACCAGCGGTTTCAATGAACACACATTTCTTGGTAGAATCATGCAGGACTGAAATTTTTGATGTTTTTCTACTCCACTCATGAGCCCAAACAAGTCTCTAAAAGGATGAGTTTGCAACTACTTTACTTTTGGAAAAATTCAAAACATTCATTATTCAATAGAGCCCAATAGCAAAAAAAACCGTTTTGAATGAAGAATCACATTTCTTGGTAGAATCATGCAGGATTGAAATTTTTGATGGTTTTTTACTCCTCTCAACAGCCCAAACAAGTTTCTAAAAGGATGAGTTTGCAACTACTTTACTTTTGGAGAAAATTCAAAACATTCATTATTCAATAGGGCCCAAAATATCAAAAACCAGCGGTTTGAATGAACACACATTTCTTGGTAGAATCGTGCAGGACTGAAATTTTTGATGTTTTTCTACTCCTCTCATGAGCCCAAACAAGTCTCTAAAAGGATGAGTTTGCAACTACTTTACTTTTGGAGAAAATTCAAAACATTCATTATTCAATAGGGCCCAAACTATCAAAAACCAGCGCTTTCAATGAACACACATTTCTTGGTAGAATCATGCAGGACTGAAATTTTTGATGTTTTTCTACTCCTCTCATGAGCCCAAACAAGTCTCTAAAAGCATGAGTTTGCAACTACTTTACTTTTGAAGAAAATTCAAAACATTCATTATTCAATAGAGCCCAATAGCAAAAATCAGGTTTTGAATGAAGAATCACATTTCTTGGTAGAATCATGCAGGATTGAAATTTTTGATGGTTTTTTACTCCTCTCAACAGCCCAAACAAGTTTCTAAAAGGATGAGTTTGCAACTACTTTACTTTTGGAGAAAATTCAAAACATTCATTATTCAATAGGGCCCAAACTATCAAAAACTAGCGGTTTCAATGAACACACATTTCTTGGTAGAATCATGCAGGACTGAAATTTTTGATGTTTTTCTACTCCTCTCATGAGCCCAAACAAGTCTCTAAAAGCATGAGTTTGCAACTACTTTACTTTTGGAGAAAATTCAAAACATTCTTTATTCAATAGAGCCCAATAGCAAAAATCAGGTTTTGAATGAAGAATCACATTTCTTGGTAGAATCATGCAGGATTGAAATTTTTGATGGTTTTTTACTCCTCTCAACAGCCCAAACAAGTTTCTAAAAGGATGAGTTTGCAACTACTTTACTTTTGGAGAAAATTCAAAACATTCATTATTCAATAGGGCCCAAACTATCAAAAACCAGCGGTTTGAATGAACACACATTTCTTGGTAGAATCATGCAGGACTGAAATTTTTGATGTTTTTCTACTCCTCTCATGAGCCCAAACAAGTCTCTAAAAGCATGAGTTTGCAACTACTTTACTTTTGGAGAAAATTCAAAACATTCATTATTCAATAGAGCCCAATAGCAAAAATCAGTTTTTGAATGAAGAATCACATTTCTTTTTAGAATCATGCAGGATTGAAATTTTTGATGGTTTTTTACTCCTCTCAACAGCCCAAACAAGTTTCTAAAAGGATGAGTTTGCAACTACTTTACTTTTGGAGAAAATTCAAAACATTCATTATTCAATAGGGCCTAAAATATCAAAAACCAGCGGTTTGAATGAACACACATTTCTTGGTAGAATCGTGCAGGACTGAAATTTTTGATGTTTTTCTACTCCTCTCATGAGCCCAAACAAGTCTCTAAAAGGATGAGTTTGCAACTACTTTACTTTTGTAGAAAATTCAAAACATTCATTATTCAATACAGCCCAATAGCAAAAATCAGCGTTTTGAATGAAGAATCACATTTCTTGGTAGAATCATGCAGGATTGAAATTTTTGATGGTTTTTTACTCCTCTCAACAGCCCAAACAAGTTTCTAAAAGGATGAGTTTGCAACTACTTTACTTTTGGAGAAAATTCAAAACATTCATTATTCAATAGGGCCCAAAATATCAAAAACCAGCGGTTTGAATGAACACACATTTCTTGGTAGAATCGTGCAGGACTGAAATTTTTGATGTTTTTCTACTCCTCTCATGAGCCCAAACAAGTCTATAAAAGGATGAGTTTGCAACTACTTTACTTTTGGAGAAAATTCAAAACATTCATTATTCAATAGAGCCCAATAGCAAAAAAAACCGTTTTGAATGAAGAATCACATTTCTTGGTAGAATCATGCAGGATTGAAATTTTTGATGGTTTTTTACTCCTCTCAACAGCCCAAACAAGTTTCTAAAAGGATGAGTTTGCAACTACTTTACTTTTGGAGAAAATTCAAAACATTCATTATTCAATAGGGCCCAAAATATCAAAAACCAGCGGTTTGAATGAACACACATTTCTTGGTAGAATCGTGCAGGACTGAAATTTTTGATGTTTTTCTACTCCTCTCATGAGCCCAAACAAGTCTCTAAAAGGATGAGTTTGCAACTACTTTACTTTTGGAGAAAATTCAAAACATTCATTATTCAATAGGGCCCAAACTATCAAAAACCAGCGCTTTCAATGAACACACATTTCTTGGTAGAATCATGCAGGACTGAAATTTTTGATGTTTTTCTACTCCTCTCATGAGCCCAAACAAGTCTCTAAAAGCATGAGTTTGCAACTACTTTACTTTTGAAGAAAATTCAAAACATTCATTATTCAATAGAGCCCAATAGCAAAAATCAGGTTTTGAATGAAGAATCACATTTCTTGGTAGAATCATGCAGGATTGAAATTTTTGATGGTTTTTTACTCCTCTCAACAGCCCAAACAAGTTTCTAAAAGGATGAGTTTGCAACTACTTTACTTTTGGAGAAAATTCAAAACATTCATTATTCAATAGGGCCCAAACTATCAAAAACCAGCGGTTTCAATGAACACACATTTCTTGGTAGAATCATGCAGGACTGAAATTTTTGATGTTTTTCTACTCCTCTCATGAGCCCAAACAAGTCTCTAAAAGCATGAGTTTGCAACTACTTTACTTTTGGAGAAAATTCAAAACATTCATTATTCAATAGAGCCCAATAGCAAAAATCAGGTTTTGAATGGAGAATCACATTTCTTGGTAGAATCATGCAGGATTGAAATTTTTGATGGTTTTTTACTCCTCTCAACAGCCCAAACAAGTTTCTAAAAGGATGAGTTTGCAACTACTTTACTTTTGGAGAAAATTCAAAACATTCATTATTCAATAGGGCCCAAACTATCAAAAACCAGCGGTTTGAATGAACACACATTTCTTGGTAGAATCGTGCAGGACTGAAATTTTTGATGTTTTTCTACTCCTCTCATGAGCCCAAACAAGTCTCTAAAAGCATGAGTTTGCAACTACTTTACTTTTGGAGAAAATTCAAAACATTCATTATTCAATAGAGCCCAATAGCAAAAATCAGGTTTTGAATGAAGAATCACATTTCTTGGTAGAATCATGCAGGATTGAAATTTTTGATGGTTTTTTACTCCTCTCAACAGCCCAAACAAGTTTCTAAAAGGATGAGTTTGCAACTACTTTACTTTTGGAGAAAATTCAAAACATTCATTATTCAATAGGGCCCAAACTATCAAAAACCAGCGGTTTGAATGAACACACATTTCTTGGTAGAATCGTGCAGGACTGAAATTTTTGATGTTTTTCTACTCCTCTCATGAGCCCAAACAAGTCTCTAAAAGCATGAGTTTGCAACTACTTTACTTTTGGAGAAAATTCAAAACATTCATTATTCAATAGAGCCCAATAGCAAAAATCAGGTTTTGAATGAAGAATCACATTTCTTGGTAGAATCATGCAGGATTGAAATTTTTGATGGTTTTTTACTCCTCTCAACAGCCCAAACAAGTTTCTAAAAGGATGAGTTTGCAACTACTTTACTTTTGGAGAAAATTCAAAACATTCATTATTCAATAGGGCCCAAAATATCAAAAACCAGCGGTTTGAATGAACACACATTTCTTAGTAGAATCGTGCAGGACTGAAATTTTTGATGTTTTTCTACTCCTCTCATGAGCCCAAACAAGT
Source organism: Dendrobates tinctorius (assembly GCF_039654945.1). Classification (NCBI taxonomy): domain Eukaryota; kingdom Metazoa; phylum Chordata; class Amphibia; order Anura; family Dendrobatidae; genus Dendrobates; species Dendrobates tinctorius. Next base: position 1,624,529 of record NW_027361776.1, on the reverse strand, counting down.
CTCTAAAAGGATGAGTTTGCAACTACTTTACTTTTGGAGAAATTTCAAAACATTCATTATTCAATAGAGCCCAATAGCAAAAATCAGGTTTTGAATGAAGAATCACATTTCTTGGTAGAATCATGCAGGATTGAAATTTTTGATGGTTTTTTACTCCTCTCAACAGCCCAAACAAGTTTCTAAAAGGATGAGTTTGCAACTACTTTACTTTTGGAGAAAATTCAAAACATTCATTATTCAATAGAGCCCAATAGCAAATATCAGGTTTTGAATGAAGAATCACATTTCTTGGTAGAATCATACAGGATTGAAATTTTTGATGGTTTTTTACTCCGCTCAACAGCCCAAACAAGTTTCTAAAAGGATGAGTTTGCAACTACTTTACTTTTGGAGAAAATTCAAAACATTCATTATTCAATACGGCCCAAACTATCAAAAACCAGCGGTTTCAATGAACACACATTTCTTGGTAGAATCATGCAGGACTGAAATTTTTGATGTTTTTCTACTCCACTCATGAGCCCAAACAAGTCTCTAAAAGGATGAGTTTGCAACTACTTTACTTTTGGAGAAAATTCAAAACATTCATTATTCAATAGAGCCCAATAGCAAAAAAAACCGTTTTGAATGAAGAATCACATTTCTTGGTAGAATCATGCAGGATTGAAATTTTTGATGGTTTTTTACTCCTCTCAACAGCCCAAACAAGTTTCTAAAAGGATGAGTTTGGAACTACTTTACTTTTGGAGAAAATTCAAAACATTCATTATTCAATAGGGCCCAAACTATCAAAAACCAGCGGTTTCAATGAACACACATTTCTTGGTAGAATCATGCAGGACTGAAATTTTTGACGTTTTTCTACTCCTCTCATGAGCACAAACAAGTCTCTAAAAGCATGAGTTTGCAACTACTTTACTTTTGGAGAAAATTCAAAACATTCATTATTCAATAGAGCCCAATAGCAAAAATCAGGTTTTGAATGAAGAATCACATTTCTTGGTAGAATCATGCAGGATTGAAATTTTTGATGGTTTTTTACTCCTCTCAACAGCCCAAACAAGTTTCTAAAAGGATGAGTTTGCAACTACTTTACTTTTGGAGAAAATTCAAAACATTCATTATTCAATAGGGCCCAAACTATCAAAAACCAGCGGTTTGAATGAACACACATTTCTTGGTAGAATCGTGCAGGACTGAAATTTTTGATGTTTTTCTACTCCTCTCATGAGCCCAAACAAGTCTCTAAAAGCATGAGTTTGCAACTACTTTACTTTTGGAGAAAATTCAAAACATTCATTATTCAATAGAGCCCAATAGCAAAAATCAGGTTTTGAATGAAGAATCACATTTCTTGGTAGAATCATGCAGGATTGAAATTTTTGATGGTTTTTTACTCCTCTCAACAGCCCAAACAAGTTTCTAAAAGGATGAGTTTGCAACTACTTTACTTTTGGAGAAAATTCAAAACATTCATTATTCAATAGGGCCCAAAATATCAAAAACCAGCGGTTTGAATGAACACACATTTCTTAGTAGAATCGTGCAGGACTGAAATTTTTGATGTTTTTCTACTCCTCTCATGAGCCCAAACAAGTCTCTAAAAGGATGAGTTTGCAACTACTTTACTTTTGGAGAAATTTCAAAACATTCATTATTCAATAGAGCCCAATAGCAAAAACCAGCGTTTTTAATGAAGAATCACATTTCTTGTTAGAATCACGCAGGATTGAAATTTTTGATGGTTTTTTACTCCTCTCAACAGCCCAAACAAGTTTCTAAAAGGATGAGTTTGGAACTACTTTACTTTTGGAGAAAATTCAAAACATTCATTATTCAATAGGGCCCAAACTATCAAAAACCAGCGGTTTCAATGAACACACATTTCTTGGTAGAATCATGCAGGACTGAAATTTTTGACGTTTTTCTACTCCTCTCATGAGCACAAACAAGTCTCTAAAAGCATGAGTTTGCAACTACTTTACTTTTGGAGAAAATTCAAAACATTCATTATTCAATAGAGCCCAATAGCAAAAATCAGGTTTTGAATGAAGAATCACATTTCTTGGTAGAATCATGCAGGATTGAAATTTTTGATGGTTTTTTACTCCTCTCAACAGCCCAAACAAGTTTCTAAAAGGATGAGTTTGCAACTACTTTACTTTTGGAGAAAATTCAAAACATTCATTATTCAATAGGGCCCAAACTATCAAAAACCAGCGGTTTCAATGAACACACATTTCTTGGTAGAATCATGCAGGACTGAAATTTTTGATGTTTTTCTACTCCTCTCATGAGCCCAAACAAGTCTCTAAAAGCATGAGTTTGCAACTACTTTACTTTTGAAGAAAATTCAAAACATTCATTATTCAATAGAGCCCAATAGCAAAAATCAGGTTTTGAATGAAGAATCACATTTCTTGGTAGAATCATGCAGGATTGAAATTTTTGATGGTTTTTTACTCCTCTCAACAGCCCAAACAAGTTTCTAAAAGGATGAGTTTGCAACTACTTTACTTTTGGAGAAAATTCAAAACATTCATTATTCAATAGGGCCCAAACTATCAAAAACCAGCGGTTTCAATGAACACACATTTCTTGGTAGAATCGTGCAGGACTGAAATTTTTGATGTTTTTCTACTCCTCTCATGAGCCCAAACAAGTCTCTAAAAGCATGAGTTTGCAACTACTTTACTTTTGGAGAAAATTCAAAACATTCATTATTCATTAGAGCCCAATAGCAAAAATCAGGTTTTGAATGAAGAATCACATTTCTTGGTAGAATCATGCAGGATTGAAATTTTTGATGGTTTTTTACTCCTCTCAACAGCCCAAACAAGTTTCTAAAAGGATGAGTTTGCAACTACTTTACTTTTGGAGAAAATTCAAAACATTCATTATTCAATAGGGCCCAAAATATCAAAAACCAGCGGTTTGAATGAACACACATTTCTTGGTAGCATCGTGCAGGACTGAAATTTTTGATGTTTTTCTACTCCTCTCATGAGCCCAAACAAGTCTCTAAAAGGATGAGTTTGCAACTACTTTACTTTTGGAGAAAATTCAAAACATTCATTATTCAATAGAGCCCAATAGCAAAAACCAGCGTTTTGAATGAAGAATCACATTTCTTGGTAGAATCATGCAGGATTGAAATTTTTGATGGTTTTTTACTCCTCTCAACAGCCCAAACAAGTTTCTAAAAGGATGAGTTTGCAACTACTTTACTTTTGGAGAAAATTCAAAACATTCATTATTCAATAGGGCCCAAACTATCAAAAACCAGCGGTTTGAATGAACACACATTTCTTAGTAGAATCTTGCAGGACTGAAATTTTTGATGTTTTTCTACTCCTCTCATGAGCCCAAACAAGTCTCTAAAAGCATGAGTTTGCAACTACTTTACTTTTGGAGAAAATTCAAAACATTCATTATTCAATAGAGCCCAATAGCAAATATCAGGTTTTGAATGAAGAATCACATTTCTTGGTAGAATCATACAGGATTGAAATTTTTGATGGTTTTTTACTCCGCTCAACAGCCCAAACAAGTTTCTAAAAGGATGAGTTTGCAACTACTTTACTTTTGGAGAAAATTCAAAACATTCATTATTCAATAGGGCCCAAACTATCAAAAACCAGCGGTTTCAATGAACACACATTTCTTGGTAGAATCATGCAGGACTGAAATTTTTGATGTTTTTCTACTCCACTCATGAGCCCAAACAAGTCTCTAAAAGGATGAGTTTGCAACTACTTTACTTTTGGAAAAATTCAAAACATTCATTATTCAATAGAGCCCAATAGCAAAAAAAACCGTTTTGAATGAAGAATCACATTTCTTGGTAGAATCATGCAGGATTGAAATTTTTGATGGTTTTTTACTCCTCTCAACAGCCCAAACAAGTTTCTAAAAGGATGAGTTTGCAACTACTTTACTTTTGGAGAAAATTCAAAACATTCATTATTCAATAGGGCCCAAAATATCAAAAACCAGCGGTTTGAATGAACACACATTTCTTGGTAGAATCGTGCAGGACTGAAATTTTTGATGTTTTTCTACTCCTCTCATGAGCCCAAACAAGTCTCTAAAAGGATGAGTTTGCAACTACTTTACTTTTGGAGAAAATTCAAAACATTCATTATTCAATAGGGCCCAAACTATCAAAAACCAGCGCTTTCAATGAACACACATTTCTTGGTAGAATCATGCAGGACTGAAATTTTTGATGTTTTTCTACTCCTCTCATGAGCCCAAACAAGTCTCTAAAAGCATGAGTTTGCAACTACTTTACTTTTGAAGAAAATTCAAAACATTCATTATTCAATAGAGCCCAATAGCAAAAATCAGGTTTTGAATGAAGAATCACATTTCTTGGTAGAATCATGCAGGATTGAAATTTTTGATGGTTTTTTACTCCTCTCAACAGCCCAAACAAGTTTCTAAAAGGATGAGTTTGCAACTACTTTACTTTTGGAGAAAATTCAAAACATTCATTATTCAATAGGGCCCAAACTATCAAAAACTAGCGGTTTCAATGAACACACATTTCTTGGTAGAATCATGCAGGACTGAAATTTTTGATGTTTTTCTACTCCTCTCATGAGCCCAAACAAGTCTCTAAAAGCATGAGTTTGCAACTACTTTACTTTTGGAGAAAATTCAAAACATTCTTTATTCAATAGAGCCCAATAGCAAAAATCAGGTTTTGAATGAAGAATCACATTTCTTGGTAGAATCATGCAGGATTGAAATTTTTGATGGTTTTTTACTCCTCTCAACAGCCCAAACAAGTTTCTAAAAGGATGAGTTTGCAACTACTTTACTTTTGGAGAAAATTCAAAACATTCATTATTCAATAGGGCCCAAACTATCAAAAACCAGCGGTTTGAATGAACACACATTTCTTGGTAGAATCATGCAGGACTGAAATTTTTGATGTTTTTCTACTCCTCTCATGAGCCCAAACAAGTCTCTAAAAGCATGAGTTTGCAACTACTTTACTTTTGGAGAAAATTCAAAACATTCATTATTCAATAGAGCCCAATAGCAAAAATCAGTTTTTGAATGAAGAATCACATTTCTTGTTAGAATCATGCAGGATTGAAATTTTTGATGGTTTTTTACTCCTCTCAACAGCCCAAACAAGTTTCTAAAAGGATGAGTTTGCAACTACTTTACTTTTGGAGAAAATTCAAAACATTCATTATTCAATAGGGCCTAAAATATCAAAAACCAGCGGTTTGAATGAACACACATTTCTTGGTAGAATCGTGCAGGACTGAAATTTTTGATGTTTTTCTACTCCTCTCATGAGCCCAAACAAGTCTCTAAAAGGATGAGTTTGCAACTACTTTACTTTTGTAGAAAATTCAAAACATTCATTATTCAATACAGCCCAATAGCAAAAATCAGCGTTTTGAATGAAGAATCACATTTCTTGGTAGAATCATGCAGGATTGAAATTTTTGATGGTTTTTTACTCCTCTCAACAGCCCAAACAAGTTTCTAAAAGGATGAGTTTGCAACTACTTTACTTTTGGAGAAAATTCAAAACATTCATTATTCAATAGGGCCCAAAATATCAAAAACCAGCGGTTTGAATGAACACACATTTCTTGGTAGAATCGTGCAGGACTGAAATTTTTGATGTTTTTCTACTCCTCTCATGAGCCCAAACAAGTCTCTAAAAGGATGAGTTTGCAACTACTTTACTTTTGGAGAAAATTCAAAACATTCATTATTCAATAGAGCCCAATAGCAAAAAAAACCGTTTTGAATGAAGAATCACATTTCTTGGTAGAATCATGCAGGATTGAAATTTTTGATGGTTTTTTACTCCTCTCAACAGCCCAAACAAGTTTCTAAAAGGATGAGTTTGCAACTACTTTACTTTTGGAGAAAATTCAAAACATTCATTATTCAATAGGGCCCAAAATATCAAAAACCAGCGGTTTGAATGAACACACATTTCTTGGTAGAATCGTGCAGGACTGAAATTTTTGATGTTTTTCTACTCCTCTCATGAGCCCAAACAAGTCTCTAAAAGGATGAGTTTGCAACTACTTTACTTTTGGAGAAAATTCAAAACATTCATTATTCAATAGGGCCCAAACTATCAAAAACCAGCGCTTTCAATGAACACACATTTCTTGGTAGAATCATGCAGGACTGAAATTTTTGATGTTTTTCTACTCCTCTCATGAGCCCAAACAAGTCTCTAAAAGCATGAGTTTGCAACTACTTTACTTTTGAAGAAAATTCAAAACATTCATTATTCAATAGAGCCCAATAGCAAAAATCAGGTTTTGAATGAAGAATCACATTTCTTGGTAGAATCATGCAGGATTGAAATTTTTGATGGTTTTTTACTCCTCTCAACAGCCCAAACAAGTTTCTAAAAGGATGAGTTTGCAACTACTTTACTTTTGGAGAAAATTCAAAACATTCATTATTCAATAGGGCCCAAACTATCAAAAACCAGCGGTTTCAATGAACACACATTTCTTGGTAGAATCATGCAGGACTGAAATTTTTGATGTTTTTCTACTCCTCTCATGAGCCCAAACAAGTCTCTAAAAGCATGAGTTTGCAACTACTTTACTTTTGGAGAAAATTCAAAACATTCATTATTCAATAGAGCCCAATAGCAAAAATCAGGTTTTGAATGGAGAATCACATTTCTTGGTAGAATCATGCAGGATTGAAATTTTTGATGGTTTTTTACTCCTCTCAACAGCCCAAACAAGTTTCTAAAAGGATGAGTTTGCAACTACTTTACTTTTGGAGAAAATTCAAAACATTCATTATTCAATAGGGCCCAAACTATCAAAAACCAGCGGTTTGAATGAACACACATTTCTTGGTAGAATCGTGCAGGACTGAAATTTTTGATGTTTTTCTACTCCTCTCATGAGCCCAAACAAGTCTCTAAAAGCATGAGTTTGCAACTACTTTACTTTTGGAGAAAATTCAAAACATTCATTATTCAATAGAGCCCAATAGCAAAAATCAGGTTTTGAATGAAGAATCACATTTCTTGGTAGAATCATGCAGGATTGAAATTTTTGATGGTTTTTTACTCCTCTCAACAGCCCAAACAAGTTTCTAAAAGGATGAGTTTGCAACTACTTTACTTTTGGAGAAAATTCAAAACATTCATTATTCAATAGGGCCCAAAATATCAAAAACCAGCGGTTTGAATGAACACACATTTCTTAGTAGAATCGTGCAGGACTGAAATTTTTGATGTTTTTCTACTCCTCTCATGAGCCCAAACAAGTCTCTAAAAGGATGAGTTTGCAACTACTTTACTTTTGGAGAAAATTCAAAACATTCATTATTCAATAGAGCCCAATAGCAAAAATCAGGTTTTGAATGAAGAATCACATTTCTTGGTAGAATCATGCAGGATTGAAATTTTTGATGGTTTTTTACTCCTCTCAACAGCCCAAACAAGTTTCTAAAAGGATGAGTTTGCAACTACTTTACTTTTGGAGAAAATTCAAAACATTCATTATTCAATAGAGCCCAATAGCAAATATCAGGTTTTGAATGAAGAATCACATTTCTTGGTAGAATCATACAGGATTGAAATTTTTGATGGTTTTTTACTCCGCTCAACAGCCCAAACAAGTTTCTAAAAGGATGAGTTTGCAACTACTTTACTTTTGGAGAAAATTCAAAACATTCATTATTCAATAGGGCCCAAACTATCAAAAACCAGCGGTTTCAATGAACACACATTTCTTGGTAGAATCATGCAGGACTGAAATTTTTGACGTTTTTCTACTCCTCTCATGAGCACAAACAAGTCTCTAAAAGCATGAGTTTGCAACTACTTTACTTTTGGAGAAAATTCAAAACATTCATTATTCAATAGAGCCCAATAGCAAAAATCAGGTTTTGAATGAAGAATCACATTTCTTGGTAGAATCATGCAGGATTGAAATTTTTGATGGTTTTTTACTCCTCTCAACAGCCCAAACAAGTTTCTAAAAGGATGAGTTTGCAACTACTTTACTTTTGGAGAAAATTCAAAACATTCATTATTCAATAGGGCCCAAACTATCAAAAACCAGCGGTTTGAATGAACACACATTTCTTGGTAGAATCGTGCAGGACTGAAATTTTTGATGTTTTTCTACTCCTCTCATGAGCCCAAACAAGTCTCTAAAAGCATGAGTTTGCAACTACTTTACTTTTGGAGAAAATTCAAAACATTCATTATTCAATAGAGCCCAATAGCAAAAATCAGGTTTTGAATGAAGAATCACATTTCTTGGTAGAATCATGCAGGATTGAAATTTTTGATGGTTTTTTACTCCTCTCAACAGCCCAAACAAGTTTCTAAAAGGATGAGTTTGCAACTACTTTACTTTTGGAGAAAATTCAAAACATTCATTATTCAATAGGGCCCAAAATATCAAAAACCAGCGGTTTGAATGAACACACATTTCTTAGTAGAATCGTGCAGGACTGAAATTTTTGATGTTTTTCTACTCCTCTCATGAGCCCAAACAAGTCTCTAAAAGGATGAGTTTGCAACTACTTTACTTTTGGAGAAATTTCAAAACATTCATTATTCAATAGAGCCCAATAGCAAAAACCAGCGTTTTTAATGAAGAATCACATTTCTTGTTAGAATCACGCAGGATTGAAATTTTTGATGGTTTTTTACTCCTCTCAACAGCCCAAACAAGTTTCTAAAAGGATGAGTTTGGAACTACTTTACTTTTGGAGAAAATTCAAAACATTCATTATTCAATAGGGCCCAAACTATCAAAAACCAGCGGTTTCAATGAACACACATTTCTTGGTAGAATCATGCAGGACTGAAATTTTTGACGTTTTTCTACTCCTCTCATGAGCACAAACAAGTCTCTAAAAGCATGAGTTTGCAACTACTTTACTTTTGGAGAAAATTCAAAACATTCATTATTCAATAGAGCCCAATAGCAAAAATCAGGTTTTGAATGAAGAATCACATTTCTTGGTAGAATCATGCAGGATTGAAATTTTTGATGGTTTTTTACTCCTCTCAACAGCCCAAACAAGTTTCTAAAAGGATGAGTTTGCAACTACTTTACTTTTGGAGAAAATTCAAAACATTCATTATTCAATAGGGCCCAAACTATCAAAAACCAGCGGTTTCAATGAACACACATTTCTTGGTAGAATCATGCAGGACTGAAATTTTTGATGTTTTTCTACTCCTCTCATGAGCCCAAACAAGTCTCTAAAAGCATGAGTTTGCAACTACTTTACTTTTGAAGAAAATTCAAAACATTCATTATTCAATAGAGCCCAATAGCAAAAATCAGGTTTTGAATGAAGAATCACATTTCTTGGTAGAATCATGCAGGATTGAAATTTTTGATGGTTTTTTACTCCTCTCAACAGCCCAAACAAGTTTCTAAAAGGATGAGTTTGCAACTACTTTACTTTTGGAGAAAATTCAAAACATTCATTATTCAATAGGGCCCAAACTATCAAAAACCAGCGGTTTCAATGAACACACATTTCTTGGTAGAATCGTGCAGGACTGAAATTTTTGATGTTTTTCTACTCCTCTCATGAGCCCAAACAAGTCTCTAAAAGCATGAGTTTGCAACTACTTTACTTTTGGAGAAAATTCAAAACATTCATTATTCATTAGAGCCCAATAGCAAAAATCAGGTTTTGAATGAAGAATCACATTTCTTGGTAGAATCATGCAGGATTGAAATTTTTGATGGTTTTTTACTCCTCTCAACAGCCCAAACAAGTTTCTAAAAGGATGAGTTTGCAACTACTTTACTTTTGGAGAAAATTCAAAACATTCATTATTCAATAGGGCCCAAAATATCAAAAACCAGCGGTTTGAATGAACACACATTTCTTGGTAGCATCGTGCAGGACTGAAATTTTTGATGTTTTTCTACTCCTCTCATGAGCCCAAACAAGTCTCTAAAAGGATGAGTTTGCAACTACTTTACTTTTGGAGAAAATTCAAAACATTCATTATTCAATAGAGCCCAATAGCAAAAACCAGCGTTTTGAATGAAGAATCACATTTCTTGGTAGAATCATGCAGGATTGAAATTTTTGATGGTTTTTTACTCCTCTCAACAGCCCAAACAAGTTTCTAAAAGGATGAGTTTGCAACTACTTTACTTTTGGAGAAAATTCAAAACATTCATTATTCAATAGGGCCCAAACTATCAAAAACCAGCGGTTTGAATGAACACACATTTCTTAGTAGAATCTTGCAGGACTGAAATTTTTGATGTTTTTCTACTCCTCTCATGAGCCCAAACAAGTCTCTAAAAGCATGAGTTTGCAACTACTTTACTTTTGGAGAAAATTCAAAACATTCATTATTCAATAGAGCCCAATAGCAAATATCAGGTTTTGAATGAAGAATCACATTTCTTGGTAGAATCATACAGGATTGAAATTTTTGATGGTTTTTTACTCCGCTCAACAGCCCAAACAAGTTTCTAAAAGGATGAGTTTGCAACTACTTTACTTTTGGAGAAAATTCAAAACATTCATTATTCAATAGGGCCCAAACTATCAAAAACCAGCGGTTTCAATGAACACACATTTCTTGGTAGAATCATGCAGGACTGAAATTTTTGATGTTTTTCTACTCCACTCATGAGCCCAAACAAGTCTCTAAAAGGATGAGTTTGCAACTACTTTACTTTTGGAAAAATTCAAAACATTCATTATTCAATAGAGCCCAATAGCAAAAAAAACCGTTTTGAATGAAGAATCACATTTCTTGGTAGAATCATGCAGGATTGAAATTTTTGATGGTTTTTTACTCCTCTCAACAGCCCAAACAAGTTTCTAAAAGGATGAGTTTGCAACTACTTTACTTTTGGAGAAAATTCAAAACATTCATTATTCAATAGGGCCCAAAATATCAAAAACCAGCGGTTTGAATGAACACACATTTCTTGGTAGAATCGTGCAGGACTGAAATTTTTGATGTTTTTCTACTCCTCTCATGAGCCCAAACAAGTCTCTAAAAGGATGAGTTTGCAACTACTTTACTTTTGGAGAAAATTCAAAACATTCATTATTCAATAGGGCCCAAACTATCAAAAACCAGCGCTTTCAATGAACACACATTTCTTGGTAGAATCATGCAGGACTGAAATTTTTGATGTTTTTCTACTCCTCTCATGAGCCCAAACAAGTCTCTAAAAGCATGAGTTTGCAACTACTTTACTTTTGAAGAAAATTCAAAACATTCATTATTCAATAGAGCCCAATAGCAAAAATCAGGTTTTGAATGAAGAATCACATTTCTTGGTAGAATCATGCAGGATTGAAATTTTTGATGGTTTTTTACTCCTCTCAACAGCCCAAACAAGTTTCTAAAAGGATGAGTTTGCAACTACTTTACTTTTGGAGAAAATTCAAAACATTCATTATTCAATAGGGCCCAAACTATCAAAAACTAGCGGTTTCAATGAACACACATTTCTTGGTAGAATCATGCAGGACTGAAATTTTTGATGTTTTTCTACTCCTCTCATGAGCCCAAACAAGTCTCTAAAAGCATGAGTTTGCAACTACTTTACTTTTGGAGAAAATTCAAAACATTCTTTATTCAATAGAGCCCAATAGCAAAAATCAGGTTTTGAATGAAGAATCACATTTCTTGGTAGAATCATGCAGGATTGAAATTTTTGATGGTTTTTTACTCCTCTCAACAGCCCAAACAAGTTTCTAAAAGGATGAGTTTGCAACTACTTTACTTTTGGAGAAAATTCAAAACATTCATTATTCAATAGGGCCCAAACTATCAAAAACCAGCGGTTTGAATGAACACACATTTCTTGGTAGAATCATGCAGGACTGAAATTTTTGATGTTTTTCTACTCCTCTCATGAGCCCAAACAAGTCTCTAAAAGCATGAGTTTGCAACTACTTTACTTTTGGAGAAAATTCAAAACATTCATTATTCAATAGAGCCCAATAGCAAAAATCAGTTTTTGAATGAAGAATCACATTTCTTGTTAGAATCATGCAGGATTGAAATTTTTGATGGTTTTTTACTCCTCTCAACAGCCCAAACAAGTTTCTAAAAGGATGAGTTTGCAACTACTTTACTTTTGGAGAAAATTCAAAACATTCATTATTCAATAGGGCCTAAAATATCAAAAACCAGCGGTTTGAATGAACACACATTTCTTGGTAGAATCGTGCAGGACTGAAATTTTTGATGTTTTTCTACTCCTCTCATGAGCCCAAACAAGTCTCTAAAAGGATGAGTTTGCAACTACTTTACTTTTGTAGAAAATTCAAAACATTCATTATTCAATACAGCCCAATAGCAAAAATCAGCGTTTTGAATGAAGAATCACATTTCTTGGTAGAATCATGCAGGATTGAAATTTTTGATGGTTTTTTACTCCTCTCAACAGCCCAAACAAGTTTCTAAAAGGATGAGTTTGCAACTACTTTACTTTTGGAGAAAATTCAAAACATTCATTATTCAATAGGGCCCAAAATATCAAAAACCAGCGGTTTGAATGAACACACATTTCTTGGTAGAATCGTGCAGGACTGAAATTTTTGATGTTTTTCTACTCCTCTCATGAGCCCAAACAAGTCTCTAAAAGGATGAGTTTGCAACTACTTTACTTTTGGAGAAAATTCAAAACATTCATTATTCAATAGAGCCCAATAGCAAAAAAAACCGTTTTGAATGAAGAATCACATTTCTTGGTAGAATCATGCAGGATTGAAATTTTTGATGGTTTTTTACTCCTCTCAACAGCCCAAACAAGTTTCTAAAAGGATGAGTTTGCAACTACTTTACTTTTGGAGAAAATTCAAAACATTCATTATTCAATAGGGCCCAAAATATCAAAAACCAGCGGTTTGAATGAACACACATTTCTTGGTAGAATCGTGCAGGACTGAAATTTTTGATGTTTTTCTACTCCTCTCATGAGCCCAAACAAGTCTCTAAAAGGATGAGTTTGCAACTACTTTACTTTTGGAGAAAATTCAAAACATTCATTATTCAATAGGGCCCAAACTATCAAAAACCAGCGCTTTCAATGAACACACATTTCTTGGTAGAATCATGCAGGACTGAAATTTTTGATGTTTTTCTACTCCTCTCATGAGCCCAAACAAGTCTCTAAAAGCATGAGTTTGCAACTACTTTACTTTTGAAGAAAATTCAAAACATTCATTATTCAATAGAGCCCAATAGCAAAAATCAGGTTTTGAATGAAGAATCACATTTCTTGGTAGAATCATGCAGGATTGAAATTTTTGATGGTTTTTTACTCCTCTCAACAGCCCAAACAAGTTTCTAAAAGGATGAGTTTGCAACTACTTTACTTTTGGAGAAAATTCAAAACATTCATTATTCAATAGGGCCCAAACTATCAAAAACCAGCGGTTTCAATGAACACACATTTCTTGGTAGAATCATGCAGGACTGAAATTTTTGATGTTTTTCTACTCCTCTCATGAGCCCAAACAAGTCTCTAAAAGCATGAGTTTGCAACTACTTTACTTTTGGAGAAAATTCAAAACATTCATTATTCAATAGAGCCCAATAGCAAAAATCAGGTTTTGAATGGAGAATCACATTTCTTGGTAGAATCATGCAGGATTGAAATTTTTGATGGTTTTTTACTCCTCTCAACAGCCCAAACAAGTTTCTAAAAGGATGAGTTTGCAACTACTTTACTTTTGGAGAAAATTCAAAACATTCATTATTCAATAGGGCCCAAACTATCAAAAACCAGCGGTTTGAATGAACACACATTTCTTGGTAGAATCGTGCAGGACTGAAATTTTTGATGTTTTTCTACTCCTCTCATGAGCCCAAACAAGTCTCTAAAAGCATGAGTTTGCAACTACTTTACTTTTGTAGAAAATTCAAAACATTCATTATTCAATAGAGCCCAATAGCAAAAATCAGGTTTTGAATGAAGAATCACATTTCTTGGTAGAATCATGCAGGATTGAAATTTTTGATGGTTTTTTACTCCTCTCAACAGCCCAAACAAGTTTCTAAAAGGATGAGTTTGCAACTACTTTACTTTTGGAGAAAATTCAAAACATTCATTATTCAATAGGGCCCAAAATATCAAAAACCAGCGGTTTGAATGAACACACATTTCTTAGTAGAATCGTGCAGGACTGAAATTTTTGATGTTTTTCTACTCCTCTCATGAGCCCAAACAAGTCTCTAAAAGGATGAGTTTGCAACTACTTTACTTTTGGAGAAAATTCAAAACATTCATTATTCAATAGAGCCCAATAGCAAAAATCAGGTTTTGAATGAAGAATCACATTTCTTGGTAGAATCATGCAGGATTGAAATTTTTGATGGTTTTTTACTCCTCTCAACAGCCCAAACAAGTTTCTAAAAGGATGAGTTTGCAACTACTTTACTTTTGGAGAAAATTCAAAACATTCATTATTCAATAGAGCCCAATAGCAAATATCAGGTTTTGAATGAAGAATCACATTTCTTGGTAGAATCATACAGGATTGAAATTTTTGATGGTTTTTTACTCCGCTCAACAGCCCAAACAAGTTTCTAAAAGGATGAGTTTGCAACTACTTTACTTTTGGAGAAAATTCAAAACATTCATTATTCAATAGGGCCCAAACTATCAAAAACCAGCGGTTTCAATGAACACACATTTCTTGGTAGAATCATGCAGGACTGAAATTTTTGATGTTTTTCTACTCCACTCATGAGCCCAAACAAGTCTCTAAAAGGATGAGTTTGCAACTACTTTACTTTTGGAGAAAATTCAAAACATTCATTATTCAATAGAGCCCAATAGCAAAAAAAACCGTTTTGAATGAAGAATCACATTTCTTGGTAGAATCATGCAGGATTGAAATTTTTGATGGTTTTTTACTCCTCTCAACAGCCCAAACAAGTTTCTAAAAGGATGAGTTTGCAACTACTTTACTTTTGGAGAAAATTCAAAACATTCATTATTCAATAGGGCCCAAAATATCAAAAACCAGCGGTTTGAATGAACACACATTTCTTGGTAGAATCGTGCAGGACTGAAATTTTTGATGTTTTTCTACTCCTCTCATGAGCCCAAACAAGTCTCTAAAAGGATGAGTTTGCAACTACTTTACTTTTGGAGAAAATTCAAAACATTCATTATTCAATAGGGCCCAAACTATCAAAAACCAGCGCTTTCAATGAACACACATTTCTTGGTAGAATCATGCAGGACTGAAATTTTTGATGTTTTTCTACTCCTCTCATGAGCCCAAACAAGTCTCTAAAAGCATGAGTTTGCAACTACTTTACTTTTGGAGAAAATTCAAAACATTCATTATTCAATAGAGCCCAATAGCAAAAATCAGGTTTTGAATGAAGAATCACATTTCTTGGTAGAATCATGCAGGATTGAAATTGTTGATGGTTTTTTACTCCTCTCAACAGCCCAAACAAGTTTCTAAAAGGATGAGTTTGCAACTACTTTACTTTTGGAGAAAATTCAAAACATTCATTATTCAATAGGGCCCAAAATATCAAAAACCAGCGGTTTGAATGAACACACATTTCTTGGTAGAATCGTGCAGGACTGAAATTTTTGATGTTTTTCTACTCCTCTCATGAGCCCAAACAAGTCTCTAAAAGGATGAGTTTGCAACTACTTTACTTTTGGAGAAAATTCAAAACATTCATTATTCAATAGAGCCCAATAGCAAAAACCAGCGTTTTGAATGAAGAATCACATTTCTTGGTAGAATCATGCAGGATTGAAATTTTTGATGGTTTTTTTACTCCTCTCAACAGCCCAAACAAGTTTCTAAAAGGATGAGTTTGCAACTACTTTACTTTTGGAGAAAATTCAAAACATTCATTATTCAATAGGGCCGAAACTATCAAAAACCAGCGGTTTCAATGAACACACATTTCTTGGTAGAATCATGCAGGACTGAAATTTTTGATGTTTTTCTACTCCTCTCATGAGCCCAAACAAGTCTCTAAAAGCATGAGTTTGGGGGCGTGGCCTGAGCTATGAAGGAGTGAGGACGTGTTAGCTCGGGGCTCCTGCCTAGTTTCCCATAAGAAGCTACTTTGAAGCGACTGAGATTCTTCTATCAAGATTATACTACTGTATTTGATCCCTGGATGCCATCTGGATTAATTTGACACCAAGAATAACAAAATTGAACAAGGAACAGCGAAGTTACAGCTGCTGTAAGGACGGAGGGCTGTTTTCCCGCGCTGCACAGAGCGGGAAAGTCCCTGTCTGGATTTAGCTGGAGACTGAGAAATAGCAGTGAACCAGCGGCTTATTGGAGTCTTGTGTCTGACTTTACGTCCTTTTGAAAGAAGGAGAAAGAGCGGTGTTGGTCTGCAGGAGCAGAAACTAAAGAAGAAGAACTTTGTGAGCAGGCCCTTTGGACGCCGAGGGTTGCGGGAGCAGGGGAGCGGCTGGCGGCGGCTGCCGGGGAAAATACCCGCCGCGGTTTTTTAGCTGCTGTGTGCGCCCAGGAAGTCAGACTGGAAGGGGGTCGGTTTCCTAAGATCCAGAAGACCTTCCTGAACAATTTGACACCGGGCACGTCTAGATCGGCCAAGGACCTTTAAAGATATAAGATTAAATCATCGGCGGTATCCGGCGGTGCAGGAGCTGGAGCGCGGCTGACAGCGGCCGCTGTGTGCAGGGTCCCGCCGCAGTTTTAGAGTTCCTGTGCATCCTTGGAAGATCTGGTCCTCGGGGATCCACTTCCCTAAGAACGGGGAAGCCTTCTGGAGTGGATATAGACCGGGCACAAGTAATTCCATAAAGAATTGAAGATTTCCTGGACTAAAATCATCAGCGGTGTAGGGAAGAGCAGGAGACTGATTGACAGCTGAAAGCGGTATTTAGACTTGCTGCTATTTATTTATATCTCTTTATATTTGGATATATATGCAACATAATTTTATACAATAAGTGGCTGGACGTGTGGGGATTTCGGAGGCTGAAAATTGAAGGTGCAGGAGAGTGATTGACAGCGGCTGCCGGCTTTTCATCCGTTCCGGTTTTTCTTAAATTACCAAGCGCCTTTACATAACCGGCTCTGAAGGAGGTTAGCTCCTTGGGATCAGGAAGATTTTTCCGAACAGTTGGTGACCGGATTCATCGGGATTTAATAAGGAATTTAGGAGTTATAAGGTAAAACCTTCGGTGGGGTCTGAAAGAACAGGAGAAGAGACGTGACTGCCTGTGTTGCTGAATATTCAGACCCTACGTGATTTCTGAGCAACTGTGGGTTCTGAGGTTCCTGGACTTACGAAGATTCTTTTCACTGTGGCTCAAAGATCACAAGGAGAAGTGGAGATTGAATATTCTATTGGATAAGAAGCGAGACTTCACCTGACGTAAATATTGTGTGCAGGGGAGCGGGAACTTGATTAAAAGTGATATAGGGAACATAGATACACTGTAGCTTTTAAGTAATAGTGACATATATCACGATATGTGGGAATCTTGATTTTGATATATTCTGATAATAAGGAGGAAGTTTGGGGGATAGTAAACTTTCATATATTGTCTGAAGGGGTGGGTATATATATTTGAATCTGCTTTGTATTTATCCTGAACTGCCTCCTCACAGGAAGATTATTTGGTGTATATTGCTCATACTTTTACAACGATAAGTTTTTTATCATACGGAGTAAGCGATTGTTGAGGTGTGACTAGGACAGCTTTTCATCTATCATAGGTGTTATAATTTATATTTTGAGTTGATTTAACTGACAAGATGGAGGGAGGAGGAACTAAATCCAGGCCAGCTTTTAAGACCAATGAACCCTCCTCAAATAAAAATTTAAAAGGAAACTATCTTCCACATAAGCAACATATTAAGCCCTCTGAGGACTCCCCTAACTTGATAAGCCCAATTAAATCAAGATCTCCACTAAAAAGAGATACACAAATAGGTCAACGGCCTGCGATGTCTTCACTTAAACCTTCTCAAAAAGGAATAGAGGGTAAAGATTCAGCTACTGTTCCCAGTAATCCCCTTGCACAGAATCTCATAGTAACAGAGACTAATCCTAGTGCAATGGACACCTCTAAGTCCGCAAAAAGGAAGGGCCCAAATTCGAGGGATGATGAAAAAAGATCAATTACTGCAGATTCTGAAGATTTATCGGACTATTCTTCACCTGACAGTAGTCCTAATAGACAGCGACAAAAAAAGAGAGGTCTATGTCCCCACGGATTTCCAGTCAGGGATTTGCCCCTATTGACCCAGATGAGCTCCTGTCCTCTGAGAAAGGAGTAACAGAGGGCTTCATGGCCAGATTCTGTAAAATGTTTAATGAATCTATTGCATTAGGGTTTGAGAAGCAAAATAAGACATTGAATGATATAACTAAAAATTTTAATCAGAGATTAGAAAAAAGTGAGAATAGAATCCTGGTTGTAGAAAATAAGACAGATACTTTACTTAAACAGAACTCTGAACTAAAAACGGAGGTGCAATCACTTAAAATTAAACTGATGGATCTAGAGGATAGGAGCAGGAGGTGTAATCTCAAAATAAGAGGTATCCCAGAAAATATTGTTCAGGATGAACTCTCAAACTATGCAAAAGGTATATTTAAAAAAGCGTTACCAGATCTCCAAAATTCTGAATTTAGAATTGATAGAATACATCGTATCCCTCGTCCGAGGGGCCTGTCGGACGACAAGCCAAGAGACACTATCCTCTACATGCATTTTTATGAAACGAAAGAAAAAATACTATTTTATATTAGAGATAAGGGATCCTTCCCAGACCCCTATGCTAATATAAAGGTCTTTGGAGACTTTTCCAAAGCAACAATGGAATTCAGGAAGTCCTTTAGGGAAGTCAACGCAAAAATCAAAGATCTTGGAATCTCATACAGATGGGGCTTCCCTGCTAAGCTTCTGGTCTGGTATAGGGGAAGGACCATTCCTTTCTTTACGCCAGAGGAAGCTATGCTCTTTGTCCAATCATTTCAAGATGGTATCGGTTGAATTTATTTATAAGTAGTATAGTTCGTATTTTGAATTTTTAATTAGGAAGGATCAGTAAAATATGGGGTTAGGTAGGAGTTTAACCACTTTTTTAAAATCCCCAAATTAGGTGAGAATCCTTCTAGATTGGATTCCTCCAAGGAAACTCATTTGAGTTTATTTTTGATTTTTTTTTATTATTCGATTTTTATTTTTATTTTTTTGTTGTTCTTATACATATTGTAGTACACTTCTATTATTTGTTATTTGTTGTATTTTGTTGAGGGTCTCACTTGGATTTGGTCTACCTTCTCTTTTGTGTTTAAACAGTAGCAACATGAAGCTTAAAATCTTGTCCTTTAATGTTAGGGGTTTAAATATCCCTTATAAGAGACACGCACTATGGAAGGAAATTGAACATAACAAAGCAGACATTGTATGTCTACAGGAAGTTAAGTTTGCTAGGGGGAATCAACCATATTTCCAAGACAAGAAATTCCCGCACATGTTTCAATCTCTTAAAGGGAAAAAGAAAGCTGGGGTTATTACGCTCATAAAAAACAATATACCGTTTGAGTTAATAGAAGAAACTATAGATCTACAAGGGAGATACCATATTCTTGTCTGCCATTTAAACCACACTCTATGCACAATAGTCAATATATATGCCCCAAATAAAAAGACTATATCATATTTGAACAGGTTAATAGGTAAGATTGAAAAAGTCAGGAAAGGGATGATTATCTTTGCGGGAGATTTTAACATAGTCCCCGATAGCAAAATGGATTCCTCTTCTCTGGTCCGACATAAAGCACCCTCCCTTAACAATTGGTTAATCTCACATGAGTTTTTTGACATATTTCGCTGCTTGAACACCTCCTCACGCGAATAAACTCACTACTCAGATACGCACAAGACATCGTCTAGAATAGATCTAATACTAACAGACGTTTTTGCCATTTCCAAATTTAAAACTATCAATATTTTGGGGAAATCTATATCGGATCATGTCCCCATCATAGCGGAATTTGAAATAGGAGCATACTCAAAGAATACATTCCTCTGGAAGGCCAATTCCTCCCTGTTTAAGAATTCGGAACATAATACAACTATCTCAGAGACAATTACCAATTTCTTTAAAGAAAATGATATTGATGATGTGAACCCGTTTGTTCTTTGGAATGCACATAAGGCAGTGTTGAGGGGTCACCTAATCCAACTTTCATCCAAATTAAAGAAAATTAGGAGACAGAAAATTACTACCCTCCAATCCCAAATAAAAACAAAAGAGGATTATCAAAATAATTTATTGGTTCCATCTTCGGAGATCCAATTAGAAATCTTGAAATTAAGACAAGAATTGAAAACTTTAATTATGACTGAATATGATGCGGTGATTAGGAACTCGAAATTTAAACTATATTCATCTATTAATAAACCAACTGCCTACATGATGAGAAGATTTAAACAAGATAGGATTAGTAAGAGAATAATTAGAGTTAAATCCAAGAATGAAGATATAAAGACTCACCCTTCAGACATTGCGAACGCTTTCGCAGAGTTTTTCCAGGGTCTGTACAATTTATCTTTAGACTCTGATACACCGCAACCTGATATTTCATCAATAGGTACATTTCTAGATAACTTAAATCTCCCCCAGATTGATTCTTTGGAACTGGATCATATAAATAGGCCTATCTCTATAGACGAAATTTTTGATGTAATCAATAAACTTAAGGCTCAGAAGTCACCAGGGCCAGATGGATTCATTAATGAGTACTATAAGACCTTTCAACAACTTTTGGCTCCCCATTTGGTAAAAATATTTAATTTGGCTTCCTCTCGGGGTTCCTTCCCAAAGGAAATGTTGGAAGCGACCATAGTTATGATACCTAAGGAAGGGGGGGACCCTGCGAGGGTTCAAAGTTACAGGCCAATCTCACTTATCAATGGGGATGTCAAGTTATACTCAAAAATATGGGCTGAGAGACTAAAGAAGATTCTTCCTTCCTTGGTAAAAGATGACCAGATTGGATTTGTGGAGGGTCGTCAGGCATCTGATGGGACCAGAAGGATTCTGAATATATTGAATGCTACAAAATTTTCTACTGCTCCTTCAGTTCTGGTCACGTTAGATGCCGAGAAAGCTTTTGATAGACTGAATTGGACTTATCTTAGAGGGGTACTTTTGAAGTTTGGATTTAATGATGTATTTGTATCCTCAATTATGGCCTTATACTCAGAACCATGTGCAAAAGTTTACACTAATAACCATCTATCGAAGCTGTTCTCTATTTCAAATGGTACTAGACAGGGATGCCCCCTTTCCCCACTTCTATTTGTTTTAGCAATAGAACCTTTAGCAGAAAAAATTAGATCCAACTCTAATATTCATGGCCTAGAAATTCTTCAACGTTCTTTTAAAATCAGTTTGTTCGCAGACGATATAGTATTGACTCTTCTAAATCCAGAGATTTCCATTGCAGCACTGATGGTAGATTTAAAGACATTCTCAAATATCTCGTATTTTAAAATTAATCATTTAAAGTCAAAGATCCTATCTTTTAATTTAAACTATCAAGAAAAGGAACGGTTGGAAAGTCTCTCAAATTTTTCAGGAAAAGAGGAAGAAGTAGGATATTTAGGGACAATACTGACAAATAAATTTCAGTTAATTGTCCCAATTAATATCAACAGCCTAATCAAAAATATCACTACAGACTTTACAAACTTTAAGCGTATCACCCTATCCTTATTTGGAAGGATCCTGGCCGTAAAATCTTTCATTTTACCAAAGATATTATATTTATTCAGAACCTTGCCTATCAATATTCCATCAGCCTATTTGTCCAAAATCCAGGCTTTGATCAACTCCTTTATTTGGGATGATAAAAAACCCAGAATTGCCTCAAACATTCTCTATAAAAACAAAGAAAATGGAGGTCTGGGATTACCGAATATTACGGCATACTACCAAGCCTTGTTGATTAAGGCCAGCCTTCTTTGGTTTAAACAAACCAAGTCTCCGGCGTGGGTGGTTTTGGAAGAGAGTCAGAGTAACAATAATTTACTTTATAATACTTTTTATAACAATATCCTTGATTCTAGACAAAAATTACCTTCCCACCCTATATTTCAAGCTATACTTTTGGCCTGGAAAGGTTTTATTCGGCCGGGAAGGAACTGGAACAAAATAAGACAACTAAATAATGTACCATTATCATTATTATCAGTTATTTATAGGTTTTCAATCCCAGATATTTGGTCTTCATGCAACATAAAAAAATAGGAGATTTGTATAATGGGTCTTTCCTCTCCTTCAGCGAAATTAAATTAAAGTTTAATCTCCCCTCTTCAGAATTCCTTTTCTTTACTGTTCTTAAAGAACATATAAAAAAATTTATTAACCTCAAACCACTAAATCTGGACATATTGGCCCTATTCTTGGGAAACTTAGAAAAGAGAAGCGTCTGGAATTTAAAAAATATATACAAAATTTTTAATCGAGATACAATAATTTTAAAAACAGCATATATGAAACGTTGGGAGACTGATTTAAATATATCTCCCTCACTAGAACAATGGCAAGATGCCCTCAAACTTTCTTATACCTCATCAATCTCGATGTCGTTATGCGAATCCTACTATAAATTAGTTGCAAGATGGTATTATACTCCATCGAGATTGTTTTTTATAAACCATGGCACCTCTAACTTATGCTGGAGGGAGTGTGGATCGGTAGGGAATTTATTTCACATATTTTGGGGTTGTCCAAAAGTTAGGAACTTATGGAGAGAGGTTTCGGTTCATATAGATACATTTTTAGGCAGGAGGTTGGTTATCTCTCCTAGTATGGCTCTCTTGCTTCTGGACTTGGAACATTTAGACTTTTCATCAATCCTTATGATAGCACATGTTTTACTGGTGGTGAAAAACTCCATAGCAGCTCATTGGAAGAAGATTGATTCTCCAAGGTTTGAGGATATATTTCATAATCTTGTGATCCATAGTGCATTGGAAAGGCGCTTTGCTTTCCAAAACAATTACTTGGACAAATATAATAAGAAATGGGATGCTTGGAACAAGCTTTTTATTACCTAATGATATCTCAAGAAATTATGCTACGGTTTTTTGACGAATCCAAGTGAGATTATATTTTATATTCTATATTTTAAGTCTAACGCTCAGTTTTAGATATAGCTTTAAATTAGAAATTAGATTAAGTCTTAGATCATGATCATACAGTTTGTGTCATTGCCTAATGTCTTGATATCTCTTATGTCTATGCATAAACAAGGTACTCTCATTGAGTTTCTATTGTATTTCCTTTCCCTTCCTTTCCTTTGTTCCCCTTCCCTATTTTCCTCCCCTTTTATGTTTGTTTAAATCTTGGAAAATTCTAATAAAAATTATTGGAAAATAAAAGCATGAGTTTGCAACTACTTTACTTCTGGAGAAAATTCAAAACATTCATTATTCAATAGAGCCCAATAGCAAAAATCAGGTTTTGAATGAAGAATCACATTTCTTGGTAGAATCATGCAGGATTGAAATTTTTGATGGTTTTTTACTCCTCACAACAGCCCAAACAAGTTTCTAAAAGGATGAGTTTGCAACTACTTTACTTTTGGAGAAAATTCAAAACATTCATTATTCAATAGGGCCCAAAATATCAAAAACCAGCGGTTTGAATGAACACACATTTCTTGGTAGAATCGTGCAGGACTGAAATTTTTGATGTTTTTCTACTCCTCTCATGAGCCCAAACAAGTCTCTAAAAGGATGAGTTTGCAACTACTTTACTTTTGGAGAAAATTCAAAACATTCATTATTCAATAGAGCCCAATAGCAAAAACCAGCGTTTTGAATGAAGAATCACATTTCTTGGTAGAATCACGCAGGATTGAAATTTTTGATGGTTTTTTACTCCTCTCAACAGCCCAAACAAGTTTCTAAAAGGATGAGTTTGCAACTACTTTACTTTTGGAGAAAATTCAAAACATTCATTATTCAATAGGGCCCAAACTATCAAAAACCAGCGGTTTCAATGAACACACATTTTTTGGTAGAATCATGCAGGACTGAAATTTTTGATGTTTTTCTACTCCTCTCATGAGCCCAAACAAGTCTCTAAAAGCATGAGTTTGCAACTACTTTACTTTTGGAGAAAATTCAAAACATTCATTATTCAATAGAGCCCAATAGCAAAAATCAGTTTTTGAATGAAGAATCACATTTCTTGTTAGAATCATGCAGGATTGAAATTTTTGATGGTTTTTTACTCCTCTCAACAGCCCAAACAAGTTTCTAAAAGGATGAGTTTGCAACTACTTTACTTTTGGAGAAAATTCAAAACATTCATTATTCAATAGGGCCTAAAATATCAAAAACCAGCGGTTTGAATGAACACACATTTCTTGGTAGAATCGTGCAGGACTGAAATTTTTGATGTTTTTCTACTCCTCTCATGAGCCCAAACAAGTCTCTAAAAGGATGAGTTTGCAACTACTTTACTTTTGTAGAAAATTCAAAACATTCATTATTCAATACAGCCCAATAGCAAAAATCAGCGTTTTGAATGAAGAATCACATTTCTTGGTAGAATCATGCAGGATTGAAATTTTTGATGGTTTTTTACTCCTCTCAACAGCCCAAACAAGTTTCTAAAAGGATGAGTTTGCAACTACTTTACTTTTGGAGAAAATTCAAAACATTCATTATTCAATAGGGCCCAAAATATCAAAAACCAGCGGTTTGAATGAACACACATTTCTTGGTAGAATCGTGCAGGACTGAAATTTTTGATGTTTTTCTACTCCTCTCATGAGCCCAAACAAGTCTCTAAAAGGATGAGTTTGCAACTACTTTACTTTTGGAGAAAATTCAAAACATTCATTATTCAATAGAGCCCAATAGCAAAAACCAGCGTTTTGAATGAAGAATCACATTTCTTGGTAGAATCATGCAGGATTGAAATTTTTGATGGTTTTTTACTCCTCTCAACAGCCCAAACAAGTTTCTAAAAGGATGAGTTTGCAACTACTTTACTTTTGGAGAAAATTCAAAACATTCATTATTCAATAGAGCCCAATAGCAAATATCAGGTTTTGAATGAAGAATCACATTTCTTGGTAGAATCATACAGGATTGAAATTTTTGATGGTTTTTTACTCCGCTCAACAGCCCAAACAAGTTTCTAAAAGGATGAGTTTGCAACTACTTTACTTTTGGAGAAAATTCAAAACATTCATTATTCAATAGGGCCCAAACTATCAAAAACCAGCGGTTTCAATGAACACACATTTCTTGGTAGAATCATGCAGGACTGAAATTTTTGATGTTTTTCTACTCCACTCATGAGCCCAAACAAGTCTCTAAAAGGATGAGTTTGCAACTACTTTACTTTTGGAGAAAATTCAAAACATTCATTATTCAATAGAGCCCAATAGCAAAAAAAACCGTTTTGAATGAAGAATCACATTTCTTGGTAGAATCATGCAGGATTGAAATTTTTGATGGTTTTTTACTCCTCTCAACAGCCCAAACAAGTTTCTAAAAGGATGAGTTTGCAACTACTTTACTTTTGGAGAAAATTCAAAACATTCATTATTCAATAGGGCCCAAAATATCAAAAACCAGCGGTTTGAATGAACACACATTTCTTGGTAGAATCGTGCAGGACTGAAATTTTTGATGTTTTTCTACTCCTCTCATGAGCCCAAACAAGTCTCTAAAAGGATGAGTTTGCAACTACTTTACTTTTGGAGAAAATTCAAAACATTCATTATTCAATAGGGCCCAAACTATCAAAAACCAGCGCTTTCAATGAACACACATTTCTTGGTAGAATCATGCAGGACTGAAATTTTTGATGTTTTTCTACTCCTCTCATGAGCCCAAACAAGTCTCTAAAAGCATGAGTTTGCAACTACTTTACTTTTGAAGAAAATTCAAAACATTCATTATTCAATAGAGCCCAATAGCAAAAATCAGGTTTTGAATGAAGAATCACATTTCTTGGTAGAATCATGCAGGATTGAAATTTTTGATGGTTTTTTACTCCTCTCAACAGCCCAAACAAGTTTCTAAAAGGATGAGTTTGCAACTACTTTACTTTTGGAGAAAATTCAAAACATTCATTATTCAATAGGGCCCAAACTATCAAAAACCAGCGGTTTCAATGAACACACATTTCTTGGTAGAATCATGCAGGACTGAAATTTTTGATGTTTTTCTACTCCTCTCATGAGCCCAAACAAGTCTCTAAAAGCATGAGTTTGCAACTACTTTACTTTTGGAGAAAATTCAAAACATTCATTATTCAATAGAGCCCAATAGCAAAAATCAGGTTTTGAATGGAGAATCACATTTCTTGGTAGAATCATGCAGGATTGAAATTTTTGATGGTTTTTTACTCCTCTCAACAGCCCAAACAAGTTTCTAAAAGGATGAGTTTGCAACTACTTTACTTTTGGAGAAAATTCAAAACATTCATTATTCAATAGGGCCCAAACTATCAAAAACCAGCGGTTTCAATGAACACACATTTCTTGGTAGAATCATGCAGGACTGAAATTTTTGATGTTTTTCTACTCCACTCATGAGCCCAAACAAGTCTCTAAAAGGATGAGTTTGCAACTACTTTACTTTTGGAGAAAATTCAAAACATTCATTATTCAATAGAGCCCAATAGCAAAAAAAACCGTTTTGAATGAAGAATCACATTTCTTGGTAGAATCATGCAGGATTGAAATTTTTGATGGTTTTTTACTCCTCTCAACAGCCCAAACAAGTTTCTAAAAGGATGAGTTTGCAACTACTTTACTTTTGGAGAAAATTCAAAACATTCATTATTCAATAGGGCCCAAAATATCAAAAACCAGCGGTTTGAATGAACACACATTTCTTGGTAGAATCGTGCAGTACTGAAATTTTTGATGTTTTTCTACTCCTCTCATGAGCCCAAACAAGTCTCTAAAAGGATGAGTTTGCAACTACTTTACTTTTGGAGAAAATTCAAAACATTCATTATTCAATAGGGCCCAAACTATCAAAAACCAGCGCTTTCAATGAACACACATTTCTTGGTAGAATCATGCAGGACTGAAATTTTTGATGTTTTTCTACTCCTCTCATGAGCCCAAACAAGTCTCTAAAAGCATGAGTTTGCAACTACTTTACTTTTGAAGAAAATTCAAAACATTCATTATTCAATAGAGCCCAATAGCAAAAATCAGGTTTTGAATGAAGAATCACATTTCTTGGTAGAATCATGCAGGATTGAAATTTTTGATGGTTTTTTACTCCTCTCAACAGCCCAAACAAGTTTCTAAAAGGATGAGTTTGCAACTACTTTACTTTTGGAGAAAATTCAAAACATTCATTATTCAATAGGGCCCAAACTATCAAAAACCAGCGGTTTCAATGAACACACATTTCTTGGTAGAATCATGCAGGACTGAAATTTTTGATGTTTTTCTACTCCTCTCATGAGCCCAAACAAGTCTCTAAAAGCATGAGTTTGCAACTACTTTACTTTTGGAGAAAATTCAAAACATTCATTATTCAATAGAGCCCAATAGCAAAAATCAGGTTTTGAATGGAGAATCACATTTCTTGGTAGAATCATGCAGGATTGAAATTTTTGATGGTTTTTTACTCCTCTCAACAGCCCAAACAAGTTTCTAAAAGGATGAGTTTGCAACTACTTTACTTTTGGAGAAAATTCAAAACATTCATTATTCAATAGGGCCCAAACTATCAAAAACCAGCGGTTTGAATGAACACACATTTCTTGGTAGAATCGTGCAGGACTGAAATTTTTGATGTTTTTCTACTCCTCTCATGAGCCCAAACAAGTCTCTAAAAGCATGAGTTTGCAACTACTTTACTTTTGGAGAAAATTCAAAACATTCATTATTCAATAGAGCCCAATAGCAAAAATCAGGTTTTGAATGAAGAATCACATTTCTTGGTAGAATCATGCAGGATTGAAATTTTTGATGGTTTTTTACTCCTCTCAACAGCCCAAACAAGTTTCTAAAAGGATGAGTTTGCAACTACTTTACTTTTGGAGAAAATTCAAAACATTCATTATTCAATAAGGCCCAAAATATCAAAAACCAGCGGTTTGAATGAACACACATTTCTTAGTAGAATCGTGCAGGACTGAAATTTTTGATGTTTTTCTACTCCTCTCATGAGCCCAAACAAGTCTCTAAAAGGATGAGTTTGCAACTACTTTACTTTTGGAGAAATTTCAAAACATTCATTATTCAATAGAGCCCAATAGCAAAAATCAGGTTTTGAATGAAGAATCACATTTCTTGGTAGAATCATGCAGGATTGAAATTTTTGATGGTTTTTTACTCCTCTCAACAGCCCAAACAAGTTTCTAAAAGGATGAGTTTGCAACTACTTTACTTTTGGAGAAAATTCAAAACATTCATTATTCAATAGAGCCCAATAGCAAATATCAGGTTTTGAATGAAGAATCACATTTCTTGGTAGAATCATACAGGATTGAAATTTTTGATGGTTTTTTACTCCGCTCAACAGCCCAAACAAGTTTCTAAAAGGATGAGTTTGCAACTACTTTACTTTTGGAGAAAATTCAAAACATTCATTATTCAATAGGGCCCAAACTATCAAAAACCAGCGGTTTCAATGAACACACATTTCTTGGTAGAATCATGCAGGACTGAAATTTTTGATGTTTTTCTACTCCACTCATGAGCCCAAACAAGTCTCTAAAAGGATGAGTTTGCAACTACTTTACTTTTGGAGAAAATTCAAAACATTCATTATTCAATAGAGCCCAATAGCAAAAAAAACCGTTTTGAATGAAGAATCACATTTCTTGGTAGAATCATGCAGGATTGAAATTTTTGATGGTTTTTTACTCCTCTCAACAGCCCAAACAAGTTTCTAAAAGGATGAGTTTGCAACTACTTTACTTTTGGAGAAAATTCAAAACATTCATTATTCAATAGGGCCCAAAATATCAAAAACCAGCGGTTTGAATGAACACACATTTCTTGGTAGAATCGTGCAGGACTGAAATTTTTGATGTTTTTCTACTCCTCTCATGAGCCCAAACAAGTCTCTAAAAGGATGAGTTTGCAACTACTTTACTTTTGGAGAAAATTCAAAACATTCATTATTCAATAGGGCCCAAACTATCAAAAACCAGCGCTTTCAATGAACACACATTTCTTGGTAGAATCATGCAGGACTGAAATTTTTGATGTTTTTCTACTCCTCTCATGAGCCCAAACAAGTCTCTAAAAGCATGAGTTTGCAACTACTTTACTTTTGAAGAAAATTCAAAACATTCATTATTCAATAGAGCCCAATAGCAAAAATCAGGTTTTGAATGAAGAATCACATTTCTTGGTAGAATCATGCAGGATTGAAATTTTTGATGGTTTTTTACTCCTCTCAACAGCCCAAACAAGTTTCTAAAAGGATGAGTTTGCAACTACTTTACTTTTGGAGAAAATTCAAAACATTCATTATTCAATAGGGCCCAAACTATCAAAAACCAGCGGTTTCAATGAACACACATTTCTTGGTAGAATCATGCAGGACTGAAATTTTTGATGTTTTTCTACTCCTCTCATGAGCCCAAACAAGTCTCTAAAAGCATGAGTTTGCAACTACTTTACTTTTGGAGAAAATTCAAAACATTCATTATTCAATAGAGCCCAATAGCAAAAATCAGGTTTTGAATGAAGAATCACATTTCTTGGTAGAATCATGCAGGATTGAAATTTTTGATGGTTTTTTACTCCTCTCAACAGCCCAAACAAGTTTCTAAAAGGATGAGTTTGCAACTACTTTACTTTTGGAGAAAATTCAAAACATTCATTATTCAATAGGGCCCAAACTATCAAAAACCAGCGGTTTGAATGAACACACATTTCTTGGTAGAATCGTGCAGGACTGAAATTTTTGATGTTTTTCTACTCCTCTCATGAGCCCAAACAAGTCTCTAAAAGCATGAGTTTGCAACTACTTTACTTTTGGAGAAAATTCAAAACATTCATTATTCAATAGAGCCCAATAGCAAAAATCAGGTTTTGAATGAAGAATCACATTTCTTGGTAGAATCATGCAGGATTGAAATTTTTGATGGTTTTTTACTCCTCTCAACAGCCCAAACAAGTTTCTAAAAGGATGAGTTTGCAACTACTTTACTTTTGGAGAAAATTCAAAACATTCATTATTCAATAGGGCCCAAAATATCAAAAACCAGCGGTTTGAATGAACACACATTTCTTAGTAGAATCGTGCAGGACTGAAATTTTTGATGTTTTTCTACTCCTCTCATGAGCCCAAACAAGTCTCTAAAAGGATGAGTTTGCAACTACTTTACTTTTGGAGAAATTTCAAAACATTCATTATTCAATAGAGCCCAATAGCAAAAACCAGCGTTTTGAATGAAGAATCACATTTCTTGTTAGAATCACGCAGGATTGAAATTTTTGATGGTTTTTTACTCCTCTCAACAGCCCAAACAAGTTTCTAAAAGGATGAGTTTGGAACTACTTTACTTTTGGAGAAAATTCAAAACATTCATTATTCAATAGGGCCCAAACTATCAAAAACCAGCGGTTTCAATGAACACACATTTCTTGGTAGAATCATGCAGTACTGAAATTTTTGACGTTTTTCTACTCCTCTCATGAGCACAAACAAGTCTCTAAAAGCATGAGTTTGCAACTACTTTACTTTTGGAGAAAATTCAAAACATTCATTATTCAATAGAGCCCAATAGCAAAAATCAGGTTTTGAATGAAGAATCACATTTCTTGGTAGAATCATGCAGGATTGAAATTTTTGATGGTTTTTTACTGCTCTCAACAGCCCAAACAAGTTTCTAAAAGGATGAGTTTGCAACTACTTTACTTTTGGAGAAAATTCAAAACATTCATTATTCAATAGGGCCCAAACTATCAAAAACCACCGGTTTCAATGAACACACATTTCTTGGTAGAATCATGCAGGACTGAAATTTTTGATGTTTTTCTACTCCTCTCATGAGCCCAAACAAGTCTCTAAAAGCATGAGTTTGCAACTACTTTACTTTTGAAGAAAATTCAAAACATTCATTATTCAATAGAGCCCAATAGCAAAAATCAGGTTTTGAATGAAGAATCACATTTCTTGGTAGAATCATGCAGGATTGAAATTTTTGATGGTTTTTTACTCCTCTCAACAGCCCAAACAAGTTTCTAAAAGGATGAGTTTGCAACTACTTTACTTTTGGAGAAAATTCAAAACATTCATTATTCAATAGGGCCCAAACTATCAAAAACCAGCGGTTTCAATGAACACACATTTCTTGGTAGAATCATGCAGGACTGAAATTTTTGATGTTTTTCTACTCCTCTCATGAGCCCAAACAAGTCTCTAAAAGCATGAGTTTGCAACTACTTTACTTTTGGAGAAAATTCAAAACATTCATTATTCAATAGAGCCCAATAGCAAAAATCAGGTTTTGAATGAAGAATCACATTTCTTGGTAGAATCATGCAGGATTGAAATTTTTGATGGTTTTTTACTCCTCTCAACAGCCCAAACAAGTTTCTAAAAGGATGAGTTTGCAACTACTTTACTTTTGGAGAAAATTCAAAACATTCATTATTCAATAGGGCCCAAACTATCAAAAACCAGCGGTTTGAATGCACACACATTTCTTGGTAGAATCATGCAGGACTGAAATTTTTGATGTTTTTCTACTCCTCTCATGAGCCCAAACAAGTCTCTAAAAGCATGAGTTTGCAACTACTTTACTTTTGGAGAAAATTCAAAACATTCATTATTCAATAGAGCCCAATAGCAAAAATCAGGTTTTGAATGAAGAATCACATTTCTTGGTAGAATCATGCAGGATTGAAATTTTTGATGGTTTTTTACTCCTCTCAACAGCCCAAACAAGTTTCTAAAAGGATGAGTTTGCAACTACTTTACTTTTGGAGAAAATTCAAAACATTCATTATTCAATAGGGCCCAAAATATCAAAAACCAGCGGTTTGAATGAACACACATTTCTTAGTAGAATCGTGCAGGACTGAAATTTTTGATGTTTTTCTACTCCTCTCATGAGCCCAAACAAGTCTCTAAAAGGATGAGTTTGCAACTACTTTACTTTTGGAGAAAATTCAAAACATTCATTATTCAATAGAGCCCAATAGCAAAAACCAGCGTTTTGAATGAAGAATCACATTTCTTGTTAGAATCACGCAGGATTGAAATTTTTGATGGTTTTTTACTCCTCTCAACAGCCCAAACAAGTTTCTAAAAGGATGAGTTTGCAACTACTTTACTTTTGGAGAAAATTCAAAACATTCATTATTCAATAGGGCCCAAACTATCAAAAACCAGCGGTTTCAATGAACACACATTTCTTGGTAGAATCATGCAGGACTGAAATTTTTGATGTTTTTCTACTCCTCTCATGAGCCCAAACAAGTCTCTAAAAGCATGAGTTTGCAACTACTTTACTTTTGGAGAAAATTCAAAACATTCATTATTCAATAGAGCCCAATAGCAAAAATCAGGTTTTGAATGAAGAATCACATTTCTTGGTAGAATCATGCAGGATTGAAATTTTTGATGGTTTTTTACTCCTCTCAACAGCCCAAACAAGTTTCTAAAAGGATGAGTTTGCAACTACTTTACTTTTGGAGAAAATTCAAAACATTCATTATTCAATAGGGCCCAAAATATCAAAAACCAGCGGTTTGAATGAACACACATTTCTTAGTAGAATCGTGCAGGACTGAAATTTTTGATGTTTTTCTACTCCTCTCATGAGCCCAAACAAGTCTCTAAAAGGATGAGTTTGCAACTACTTTACTTTTGGAGAAAATTCAAAACATTCATTATTCAATAGAGCCCAATAGCAAAAACCAGCGTTTTGAATGAAGAATCACATTTCTTGTTAGAATCACGCAGGATTGAAATTTTTGATGGTTTTTTACTCCTCTCAACAGCCCAAACAAGTTTCTAAAAGGATGAGTTTGCAACTACTTTACTTTTGGAGAAAATTCAAAACATTCATTATTCAATAGGGCCCAAACTATCAAAAACCAGCGGTTTCAATGAACACACATTTCTTGGTAGAATCATGCAGGACTGAAATTTTTGATGTTTTTCTACTCCTCTCATGAGCACAAACAAGTCTCTAAAAGCATGAGTTTGCAACTACTTTACTTTTGGAGAAAATTCAAAACATTCATTATTCAATAGAGCCCAATAGCAAAAATCAGGTTTTGAATGAAGAATCACATTTCTTGGTAGAATCATGCAGGATTGAAATTTTTGATGGTTTTTTACTCCTCTCAACAGCCCAAACAAGTTTCTAAAAGGATGAGTTTGCAACTACTTTACTTTTGGAGAAAATTCAAAACATTCATTATTCAATAGGGCCCAAAATATCAAAAACCAGCGGTTTGAATGAACACACATTTCTTGGTAGAATCGTGCAGGACTGAAATTTTTGATGTTTTTCTACTCCTCTCATGAGCCCAAACAAGTCTCTAAAAGGATGAGTTTGCAACTACTTTAATTTAGGAGAAAATTCAAAACATTCATTATTCAATAGAGCCCAATAGCAAAAACCAGCGTTTTGAATGAAGAATCACATTTCTTGGTAGAATCATGCAGGATTGAAATTTTTGATGGTTTTTTACTCCTCTCAACAGCCCAAACAAGTTTCTAAAAGGATGAGTTTGCAACTACTTTACTTTTGGAGAAAATTCAAAACATTCATTATTCAATAGGGCCCAAACTATCAAAAACCAGCGGTTTCAATGAACACACATTTCTTGGTAGAATCATGCAGGACTGAAATTTTTGATGTTTTTCTACTCCTCTCATGAGCCCAAACAAGTCTCTAAAAGCATGAGTTTGCAACTACTTTACTTTTGAAGAAAATTCAAATCATTCATTATTCAATAGAGCCCAATAGCAAAAATCAGGTTTTGAATGAAGAATCACATTTCTTGGTAGAATCATGCAGGATTGAAATTTTTGATGGTTTTTTACTGCTCTCAACAGCCCAAACAAGTTTCTAAAAGGATGAGTTTGCAACTACTTTACTTTTGGAGAAAATTCAAAACATTCATTATTCAATAGGGCCCAAACTATCAAAAACCAGCGGTTTCAATGAACACACATTTCTTGGTAGAATCATGCAGGACTGAAATTTTTGATGTTTTTCTACTCCTCTCATGAGCCCAAACAAGTCTCTAAAAGCATGAGTTTGCAACTACTTTACTTTTGGAGAAAATTCAAAACATTCATTATTCAATAGAGCCCAATAGCAAAAATCAGGTTTTGAATGAAGAATCACATTTCTTGGTAGAATCATGCAGGATTGAAATTTTTGATGGTTTTTTACTCCTCTCAACAGCCCAAACAAGTTTCTAAAAGGATGAGTTTGCAACTACTTTACTTTTGGAGAAAATTCAAAACATTCATTATTCAATAGGGCCCAAACTATCAAAAACCAGCGGTTTGAATGAACACACATTTCTTGGTAGAATCATGCAGGTCTGAAATTTTTGATGTTTTTCTACTCCTCTCATGAGCCCAAACAAGTCTCTAAAAGCATGAGTTTGCAACTACTTTACTTTTGGAGAAAATTCAAAACATTCATTATTCAATAGAGCCCAATAGCAAAAATCAGGTTTTGAATGAAGAATCACATTTCTTGGTAGAATCATGCAGGATTGAAATTTTTGATGGTTTTTTACTCCTCTCAACAGCCCAAACAAGTTTCTAAAAGGATGAGTTTGCAACTACTTTACTTTTGGAGAAAATTCAAAACATTCATTATTCAATAGGGCCCAAAATATCAAAAACCAGCGGTTTGAATGAACACACATTTCTTAGTAGAATCGTGCAGGACTGAAATTTTTGATGTTTTTCTACTCCTCTCATGAGCCCAAACAAGTCTCTAAAAGGATGAGTTTGCAACTACTTTACTTTTGGAGAAAATTCAAAACATTCATTATTCAATAGAGCCCAATAGCAAAAACCAGCGTTTTGAATGAAGAATCACATTTCTTGTTAGAATCACGCAGGATTGAAATTTTTGATGGTTTTTTACTCCTCTCAACAGCCCAAACAAGTTTCTAAAAGGATGAGTTTGCAACTACTTTACTTTTGGAGAAAATTCAAAACATTCATTATTCAATAGGGCCCAAACTATCAAAAACCAGCGGTTTCAATGAACACACATTTCTTGGTAGAATCATGCAGGACTGAAATTTTTGATGTTTTTCTACTCCTCTCATGAGCACAAACAAGTCTCTAAAAGCATGAGTTTGCAACTACTTTACTTTTGGAGAAAATTCAAAACATTCATTATTCAATAGAGCCCAATAGCAAAAATCAGGTTTTGAATGAAGAATCACATTTCTTGGTAGAATCATGCAGGATTGAAATTTTTGATGTTTTTTTACTCCTCTCAACAGCCCAAACAAGTTTCTAAAAGGATGAGTTTGCAACTACTTTACTTTTGGAGAAAATTCAAAACATTCATTATTCAATAGGGCCCAAAATATCAAAAACCAGCGGTTTGAATGAACACACATTTCTTGGTAGAATCGTGCAGGACTGAAATTTTTGATGTTTTTCTACTCCTCTCATGAGCCCAAACAAGTCTCTAAAAGGATGAGTTTGCAACTACTTTAATTTAGGAGAAAATTCAAAACATTCATTATTCAATAGAGCCCAATAGCAAAAACCAGCGTTTTGAATGAAGAATCACATTTCTTGGTAGAATCATGCAGGATTGAAATTTTTGATGGTTTTTTACTGCTCTCAACAGCCCAAACAAGTTTCTAAAAGGATGAGTTTGCAACTACTTTACTTTTGGAGAAAATTCAAAACATTCATTATTCAATAGGGCCCAAACTATCAAAAACCAGCGGTTTCAATGAACACACATTTCTTGGTAGAATCATGCAGGACTGAAATTTTTGATGTTTTTCTACTCCTCTCATGAGCCCAAACAAGTCTCTAAAAGCATGAGTTTGCAACTACTTTACTTTTGGAGAAAATTCAAAACATTCATTATTCAATAGAGCCCAATAGCAAAAATCAGGTTTTGAATGAAGAATCACATTTCTTGGTAGAATCATGCAGGATTGAAATTTTTGATGGTTTTTTACTCCTCTCAACAGCCCAAACAAGTTTCTAAAAGGATGAGTTTGCAACTACTTTACTTTTGGAGAAAATTCAAAACATTCATTATTCAATAGGGCCCAAACTATCAAAAACCAGCGGTTTGAATGAACACACATTTCTTGGTAGAATCATGCAGGTCTGAAATTTTTGATGTTTTTCTACTCCTCTCATGAGCCCAAACAAGTCTCTAAAAGCATGAGTTTGCAACTACTTTACTTTTGGAGAAAATTCAAAACATTCATTATTCAATAGAGCCCAATAGCAAAAATCAGGTTTTGAATGAAGAATCACATTTCTTGGTAGAATCATGCAGGATTGAAATTTTTGATGGTTTTTTACTCCTCTCAACAGCCCAAAGAAGTTTCTAAAAGGATGAGTTTGCAACTACTTTACTTTTGGAGAAAATTCAAAACATTCATTATTCAATAGGGCCCAAAATATCAAAAACCAGCGGTTTGAATGAACACACATTTCTTAGTAGAATCGTGCAGGACTGAAATTTTTGATGTTTTTCTACTCCTCTCATGAGCCCAAACAAGTCTCTAAAAGGATGAGTTTGCAACTACTTTACTTTTGGAGAAAATTCAAAACATTCATTATTCAATAGAGCCCAATAGCAAAAACCAGCGTTTTGAATGAAGAATCACATTTCTTGGTAGAATCACGCAGGATTGAAATTTTTGATGGTTTTTTACTCCTCTCAACAGCCCAAACAAGTTTCTAAAAGGATGAGTTTGCAACTACTTTACTTTTGGAGAAAATTCAAAACATTCATTATTCAATAGGGCCCAAACTATCAAAAACCAGCGGTTTCAATGAACACACATTTTTTGGTAGAATCATGCAGGACTGAAATTTTTGATGTTTTTCTACTCCTCTCATGAGCCCAAACAAGTCTCTAAAAGCATGAGTTTGCAACTACTTTACTTTTGGAGAAAATTCAAAACATTCATTATTCAATAGAGCCCAATAGCAAAAATCAGGTTTTGAATGAAGAATCACATTTCTTGGTAGAATCATGCAGGATTGAAATTTTTGATGGTTTTTTACTCCTCTCAACAGCCCAAACAAGTTTCTAAAAGGATGAGTTTGCAACTACTTTACATTTGGAGAAAATTCAAAACATTCATTATTCAATAGGGCCCAAAATATCAAAAACCAGCGGTTTGAATGAACACACATTTCTTGGTAGAATCGTGCAGGACTGAAATTTTTGATGTTTTTCTACTCCTCTCATGAGCCCAAACAAGTCTCTAAAAGGATGAGTTTGCAACTACTTTACTTTTGGAGAAAATTCAAAACATTCATTATTCAATAGGGCCCAAACTATCAAAAACCAGCGCTTTCAATGAACACACATTTCTTGGTAGAATCATGCAGGACTGAAATTTTTGATGTTTTTCTACTCCTCTCATGAGCCCAAACAAGTCTCTAAAAGCATGAGTTTGCAACTACTTTACTTTTGAAGAAAATTCAAAACATTCATTATTCAATAGAGCCCAATAGCAAAAATCAGGTTTTGAATGAAGAATCACATTTCTTGGTAGAATCATGCAGGATTGAAATTTTTGATGGTTTTTTACTCCTCTCAACAGCCCAAACAAGTTTCTAAAAGGATGAGTTTGCAACTACTTTACTTTTGGAGAAAATTCAAAACATTCATTATTCAATAGGGCCCAAACTATCAAAAACCAGCGGTTTCAATGAACACACATTTCTTGGTAGAATCATGCAGGACTGAAATTTTTGATGTTTTTCTACTCCTCTCATGAGCCCAAACAAGTCTCTAAAAGCATGAGTTTGCAACTACTTTACTTTTGGAGAAAATTCAAAACATTCATTATTCAATAGAGCCCAATAGCAAAAATCAGGTTTTGAATGAAGAATCACATTTCTTGGTAGAATCATGCAGGATTGAAATTTTTGATGGTTTTTTACTCCTCTCAACAGCCCAAACAAGTTTCTAAAAGGATGAGTTTGCAACTACTTTACTTTTGGAGAAAATTCAAAACATTCATTATTCAATAGGGCCCAAACTATCAAAAACCAGCGGTTTGAATGAACACACATTTCTTGGTAGAATCATGCAGGACTGAAATTTTTGATGTTTTTCTACTCCTCTCATGAGCCCAAACAAGTCTCTAAAAGCATGAGTTTGCAACTACTTTACTTTTGGAGAAAATTCAAAACATTCATTATTCAATAGAGCCCAATAGCAAAAATCAGTTTTTGAATGAAGAATCACATTTCTTGCTAGAATCATGCAGGATTGAAATTTTTGATGGTTTTTTACTCCTCTCAACAGCCCAAACAAGTTTCTAAAAGGATGAGTTTGCAACTACTTTACTTTTGGAGAAAATTCAAAACATTCATTATTCAATAGGGCCCAAAATATCAAAAACCAGCGGTTTCAATGAACACACATTTTTTGGTAGAATCATGCAGGACTGAAATTTTTGATGTTTTTCTACTCCTCTCATGAGCCCAAACAAGTCTCTAAAAGCATGAGTTTGCAACTACTTTACTTTTGGAGAAAATTCAAAACATTCATTATTCAATAGAGCCCAATAGCAAAAATCAGGTTTTGAATGAAGAATCACATTTCTTGGTAGAATCATGCAGGATTGAAATTTTTGATGGTTTTTTACTCCTCTCAACAGCCCAAACAAGTTTCTAAAAGGATGAGTTTGCAACTACTTTACATTTGGAGAAAATTCAAAACATTCATTATTCAATAGGGCCCAAAATATCAAAAACCAGCGGTTTGAATGAACACACATTTCTTGGTAGAATCGTGCAGGACTGAAATTTTTGATGTTTTTCTACTCCTCTCATGAGCCCAAACAAGTCTCTAAAAGGATGAGTTTGCAACTACTTTACTTTTGGAGAAAATTCAAAACATTCATTATTCAATAGGGCCCAAACTATCAAAAACCAGCGCTTTCAATGAACACACATTTCTTGGTAGAATCATGCAGGACTGAAATTTTTGATGTTTTTCTACTCCTCTCATGAGCCCAAACAAGTCTCTAAAAGCATGAGTTTGCAACTACTTTACTTTTGAAGAAAATTCAAAACATTCATTATTCAATAGAGCCCAATAGCAAAAATCAGGTTTTGAATGAAGAATCACATTTCTTGGTAGAATCATGCAGGATTGAAATTTTTGATGGTTTTTTACTCCTCTCAACAGCCCAAACAAGTTTCTAAAAGGATGAGTTTGCAACTACTTTACTTTTGGAGAAAATTCAAAACATTCATTATTCAATAGGGCCCAATCTATCAAAAACCAGCGGTTTCAATGAACACACATTTCTTGGTAGAATCATGCAGGACTGAAATTTTTGATGTTTTTCTACTCCTCTCATGAGCCCAAACAAGTCTCTAAAAGCATGAGTTTGCAACTACTTTACTTTTGGAGAAAATTCAAAACATTCATTATTCAATAGAGCCCAATAGCAAAAATCAGGTTTTGAATGAAGAATCACATTTCTTGGTAGAATCATGCAGGATTGAAATTTTTGATGGTTTTTTACTCCTCTCAACAGCCCAAACAAGTTTCTAAAAGGATGAGTTTGCAACTACTTTACTTTTGGAGAAAATTCAAAACATTCATTATTCAATAGGGCCCAAACTATCAAAAACCAGCGGTTTGAATGAACACACATTTCTTGGTAGAATCATGCAGGTCTGAAATTTTTGATGTTTTTCTACTCCTCTCATGAGCCCAAACAAGTCTCTAAAAGCATGAGTTTGCAACTACTTTACTTTTGGAGAAAATTCAAAACATTCATTATTCAATAGAGCCCAATAGCAAAAATCAGTTTTTGAATGAAGAATCACATTTCTTGCTAGAATCATGCAGGATTGAAATTTTTGATGGTTTTTTACTCCTCTCAACAGCCCAAACAAGTTTCTAAAAGGATGAGTTTGCAACTACTTTACTTTTGGAGAAAATTCAAAACATTCATTATTCAATAGGGCCCAAAATATCAAAAACCAGCGGTTTGAATGAACACACATTTCTTGGTAGAATCGTGCAGGACTGAAATTTTTGATGTTTTTCTACTCCTCTCATGAGCCCAAACAAGTCTCTAAAAGGATGAGTTTGCAACTACTTTACTTTTGTAGAAAATTCAAAACATTCATTATTCAATACAGCCCAATAGCAAAAATCAGCGTTTTGAATGAAGAATCACATTTCTTGGTAGAATCATGCAGGATTGAAATTTTTGATGGTTTTTTACTCCTCTCAACAGCCCAAACAAGTTTCTAAAAGG
Source organism: Dendrobates tinctorius (assembly GCF_039654945.1). NCBI lineage: Eukaryota > Metazoa > Chordata > Amphibia > Anura > Dendrobatidae > Dendrobates > Dendrobates tinctorius. The sequence goes on along the minus strand of NW_027361776.1, from coordinate 1,584,064 downwards.
ATGAGTTTGCAACTACTTTACTTTTGGAGAAAATTCAAAACATTCATTATTCAATAGGGCCCAAAATATCAAAAACCAGCTGTTTGAATGAACACACATTTCTTGGTAGAATCGTGCAGGACTGAAATTTTTGATGTTTTTCTACTCCTCTCATGAGCCCAAACAAGTCTCTAAAAGGATGAGTTTGCAACTACTTTACTTTTGGAGAAAATTCAAAACATTCATTATTCAATAGAGCCCAATAGCAAAAACCAGCGTTTTGAATGAAGAATCACATTTCTTGGTAGAATCATGCAGGATTGAAATTTTTGATGGTTTTTTACTCCTCTCAACAGCCCAAACAAGTTCCTAAAAGGATGAGTTTGCAACTACTTTACTTTTGGAGAAAATTCAAAACATTCATTATTCCATAGGGCCCAAACTATCAAAAACCAGCGGTTTCAATGAACACACATTTCTTGGTAGAATCATGCAGGACTGAAATTTTTGATGTTTTTCTACTCCTCTCATGAGCCCAAACAAGTCTCTAAAAGGATGAGTTTGCAACTACTTTACTTTTGGAGAAAATTCAAAACATTCATTATTCAATAGAGCCCAATAGCAAAAATCAGGTTTTGAATGAAGAATCACATTTCTTGTTAGAATCACGCAGGATTGAAATTTTTGATGGTTTTTTACACCTCTCAACAGCCCAAACAAGTTTCTAAAAGGATGAGTTTGCAACTACTTTACTTTTGGAGAAAATTCAAAACATTCATTATTCAATAGGGCCCAAACTATCAAAAACCAGCGGTTTCAATGAACACACATTTCTTGGTAGAATCGTGCAGGACTGAAATTTTTGATGTTTTTCTACTCCTCTCATGAGCCCAAACAAGTCTCTAAAAGCATGAGTTTGCAACTACTTTACTTTTGGAGAAAATTCAAAACATTCATTATTCAATAGAGCCCAATAGCAAAAATCAGGTTTTGAATGAAGAATCACATTTCTTGGTAGAATCATGCAGGATTGAAATTTTTGATGGTTTTTTACTCCTCTCAACAGCCCAAACAAGTTTCTAAAAGGATGAGTTTGCAACTACTTTACTTTTGGAGAAAATTCAAAACATTCATTATTCAATAGGGCCCAAACTATCAAAAACCAGCGGTTTGAATGAACACACATTTCTTGGTAGAATCGTGCAGGACTGAAATTTTTGATGTTTTTCTACTCCTCTCATGAGCCCAAACAAGTCTCTAAAAGGATGAGTTTGCAACTACTTTACTTTTGGAGAAAATTCAAAACATTCATTATTCAATAGAGCCCAATAGCAAAAACCAGCGTTTTGAATGAAGAATCACATTTCTTGGTAGAATCATGCAGGATTGAAATTTTTGATGGTTTTTTACTCCTCTCAACAGCCCAAACAAGTTTCTAAAAGGATGAGTTTGCAACTACTTTACTTTTGGAGAAAATTCAAAACATTCATTATTCAATAGGGCCCAAACTATCAAAAACCAGCGGTTTCAATGAACACACATTTCTTGGTAGAATCATGCAGGACTGAAATTTTTGATGTTTTTCTACTCCTCTCATGAGCCCAAACAAGTCTCTAAAAGCATGAGTTTGCAACTACTTTACTTTTGAAGAAAATTCAAAACATTCATTATTCAATAGAGCCCAATAGCAAAAATCAGGTTTTGAATGAAGAATCACATTTCTTGGTAGAATCATGCAGGATTGAAATTTTTGATGGTTTTTTACTGCTCTCAACAGCCCAAACAAGTTTCTAAAAGGATGAGTTTGCAACTACTTTACTTTTGGAGAAAATTCAAAACATTCATTATTCAATAGGGCCCAAACTATCAAAAACCAGCGGTTTCAATGAACACACATTTCTTGGTAGAATCATGCAGGACTGAAATTTTTGATGTTTTTCTACTCCTCTCATGAGCCCAAACAAGTCTCTAAAAGCATGAGTTTGCAACTACTTTACTTTTGGAGAAAATTCAAAACATTCATTATTCAATAGAGCCCAATAGCAAAAATCAGGTTTTGAATGAAGAATCACATTTCTTGGTAGAATCATGCAGGATTGAAATTTTTGATGGTTTTTTACTGCTCTCAACAGCCCAAACAAGTTTCTAAAAGGATGAGTTTGCGACTACTTTACTTTTGGAGAAAATTCAAAACATTCATTATTCAATAGGGCCCAAACTATCAAAAACCAGCGGTTTGAATGAACACACATTTCTTGGTAGAATCATGCAGGTCTGAAATTTTTGATGTTTTTCTACTCCTCTCATGAGCCCAAACAAGTCTCTAAAAGCATGAGTTTGCAACTACTTTACTTTTGGAGAAAATTCAAAACATTCATTATTCAATAGAGCCCAATAGCAAAAATCAGGTTTTGAATGAAGAATCACATTTCTTGGTAGAATCATGCAGGATTGAAATTTTTGATGGTTTTTTACTCCTCTCAACAGCCCAAACAAGTTTCTAAAAGGATGAGTTTGCAACTACTTTACATTTGGAGAAAATTCAAAACATTCATTATTCAATAGGGCCCAAAATATCAAAAACCAGCGGTTTGAATGAACACACATTTCTTGGTAGAATCGTGCAGGACTGAAATTTTTGATGTTTTTCTACTCCTCTCATGAGCCCAAACAAGTCTCTAAAAGGATGAGTTTGCAACTACTTTACTTTTGGAGAAAATTCAAAACATTCATTATTCAATAGGGCCCAAACTATCAAAAACCAGCGCTTTCAATGAACACACATTTCTTGGTAGAATCATGCAGGACTGAAATTTTTGATGTTTTTCTACTCCTCTCATGAGCCCAAACAAGTCTCTAAAAGCATGAGTTTGCAACTACTTTACTTTTGAAGAATATTCAAAACATTCATTATTCAATAGAGCCCAATAGCAAAAATCAGGTTTTGAATGAAGAATCACATTTCTTGGTAGAATCATGCAGGATTGAAATTTTTGATGGTTTTTTACTCCTCTCAACAGCCCAAACAAGTTTCTAAAAGGATGAGTTTGCAACTACTTTACTTTTGGAGAAAATTCAAAACATTCATTATTCAAAAGGGCCCAAACTATCAAAAACCAGCGGTTTCAATGAACACACATTTCTTGGTAGAATCATGCAGGACTGAAATTTTTGATGTTTTTCTACTCCTCTCATGAGCCCAAACAAGTTTCTAAAAGCATGAGTTTGCAACTACTTTACTTTTGGAGAAAATTCAAAACATTCATTATTCAATAGAGCCCAATAGCAAAAATCAGGTTTTGAATGAAGAATCACATTTCTTGGTAGAATCATGCAGGATTGAAATTTTTGATGGTTTTTTACTCCTCTCAACAGCCCAAACAAGTTTCTAAAAGGATGAGTTTGCAACTACTTTACTTTTGGAGAAAATTCAAAACATTCATTATTCAATAGGGCCCAAACTATCAAAAACCAGCGGTTTGAATGAACACACATTTCTTGGTAGAATCATGCAGGTCTGAAATTTTTGATGTTTTTCTACTCCTCTCATGAGCCCAAACAAGTCTCTAAAAGCATGAGTTTGCAACTACTTTACTTTTGGAGAAAATTCAAAACATTCATTATTCAATAGAGCCCAATAGCAAAAATCAGTTTTTGAATGAAGAATCACATTTCTTGCTAGAATCATGCAGGATTGAAATTTTTGATGGTTTTTTACTCCTCTCAACAGCCCAAACAAGTTTCTAAAAGGATGAGTTTGCAACTACTTTACTTTTGGAGAAAATTCAAAACATTCATTATTCAATAGGGCCCAAAATATCAAAAACCAGCGGTTTCAATGAACACACATTTTTTGGTAGAATCATGCAGGACTGAAATTTTTGATGTTTTTCTACTCCTCTCATGAGCCCAAACAAGTCTCTAAAAGCATGAGTTTGCAACTACTTTACTTTTGGAGAAAATTCAAAACATTCATTATTCAATAGAGCCCAATAGCAAAAATCAGGTTTTGAATGAAGAATCACATTTCTTGGTAGAATCATGCAGGATTGAAATTTTTGATGGTTTTTTACTCCTCTCAACAGCCCAAACAAGTTTCTAAAAGGATGAGTTTGCAACTACTTTACATTTGGAGAAAATTCAAAACATTCATTATTCAATAGGGCCCAAAATATCAAAAACCAGCGGTTTGAATGAACACACATTTCTTGGTAGAATCGTGCAGGACTGAAATTTTTGATGTTTTTCTACTCCTCTCATGAGCCCAAACAAGTCTCTAAAAGCATGAGTTTGCAACTACTTTACTTTTGAAGAAAATTCAAAACATTCATTATTCAATAGAGCCCAATAGCAAAAATCAGGTTTTGAATGAAGAATCACATTTCTTGGTAGAATCATGCAGGATTGAAATTTTTGATGGTTTTTTACTCCTCTCAACAGCCCAAACAAGTTTCTAAAAGGATGAGTTTGCAACTACTTTACTTTTGGAGAAAATTCAAAACATTCATTATTCAATAGGGCCCAATCTATCAAAAACCAGCGGTTTCAATGAACACACATTTCTTGGTAGAATCAAGCAGGACTGAAATTTTTGATGTTTTTCTACTCCTCTCATGAGCCCAAACAAGTCTCTAAAAGCATGAGTTTGCAACTACTTTACTTTTGGAGAAAATTCAAAACATTCATTATTCAATAGAGCCCAATAGCAAAAATCAGGTTTTGAATGAAGAATCACATTTCTTGGTAGAATCATGCAGGATTGAAATTTTTGATGGTTTTTTACTCCTCTCAACAGCCCAAACAAGTTTCTAAAAGGATGAGTTTGCAACTACTTTACTTTTGGAGAAAATTCAAAACATTCATTATTCAATAGGGCCCAAACTATCAAAAACCAGCGGTTTGAATGAACACACATTTCTTGGTAGAATCATGCAGGTCTGAAATTTTTGATGTTTTTCTACTCCTCTCATGAGCCCAAACAAGTCTCTAAAAGCATGAGTTTGCAACTACTTTACTTTTGGAGAAAATTCAAAACATTCATTATTCAATAGAGCCCAATAGCAAAAATCAGTTTTTGAATGAAGAATCACATTTCTTGCTAGAATCATGCAGGATTGAAATTTTTGATGGTTTTTTACTCCTCTCAACAGCCCAAACAAGTTTCTAAAAGGATGAGTTTGCAACTACTTTACTTTTGGAGAAAATTCAAAACATTCATTATTCAATAGGGCCCAAAATATCAAAAACCAGCGGTTTGAATGAACACACATTTCTTAGTAGAATCGTGCAGGACTGAAATTTTTGATGTTTTTCTACTCCTCTCATGAGCCCAAACAAGTCTCTAAAAGGATGAGTTTGCAACTACTTTACTTTTGGAGAAAATTCAAAACATTCATTATTCAATACAGCCCAATAGCAAAAATCAGCGTTTTGAATGAAGAATCACATTTCTTGGTAGAATCACGCAGGATTGAAATTTTTGATGGTTTTTTACTCCTCTCAACAGCCCAAACAAGTTTCTAAAAGGATGAGTTTGCAACTACTTTACTTTTGGAGAAAATTCAAAACATTCATTATTCAATAGGGCCCAAACTATCAAAAACCAGCGGTTTCAATGAACACACATTTTTTGGTAGAATCATGCAGGACTGAAATTTTTGATGTTTTTCTACTCCTCTCATGAGCCCAAACAAGTCTCTAAAAGCATGAGTTTGCAACTACTTTACTTTTGGAGAAAATTCAAAACATTCATTATTCAATAGAGCCCAATAGCAAAAATCAGGTTTTGAATGAAGAATCACATTTCTTGGTAGAATCATGCAGGATTGAAATTTTTGATGGTTTTTTACTCCTCTCAACAGCCCAAACAAGTTTCTAAAAGGATGAGTTTGCAACTACTTTACATTTGGAGAAAATTCAAAACATTCATTATTCAATAGGGCCCAAAATATCAAAAACCAGCGGTTTGAATGAACACACATTTCTTGGTAGAATCGTGCAGGACTGAAATTTTTGATGTTTTTCTACTCCTCTCATGAGCCCAAACAAGTCTCTAAAAGGATGAGTTTGCAACTACTTTACTTTTGGAGAAAATTCAAAACATTCATTATTCAATAGGGCCCAAACTATCAAAAACCAGCGCTTTCAATGAACACACATTTCTTGGTAGAATCATGCAGGACTGAAATTTTTGATGTTTTTCTACTCCTCTCATGAGCCCAAACAAGTCTCTAAAAGCATGAGTTTGCAACTACTTTACTTTTGAAGAAAATTCAAAACATTCATTATTCAATAGAGCCCAATAGCAAAAATCAGGTTTTGAATGAAGAATCACATTTCTTGGTAGAATCATGCAGGATTGAAATTTTTGATGGTTTTTTACTCCTCTCAACAGCCCAAACAAGTTTCTAAAAGGATGAGTTTGCAACTACTTTACTTTTGGAGAAAATTCAAAACATTCATTATTCAATAGGGCCCAAACTATCAAAAACCAGCGGTTTCAATGAACACACATTTCTTGGTAGAATCATGCAGGACTGAAATTTTTGATGTTTTTCTACTCCTCTCATGAGCCCAAACAAGTCTCTAAAAGCATGAGTTTGCAACTACTTTACTTTTGGAGAAAATTCAAAACATTCATTATTCAATAGAGCCCAATAGCAAAAATCAGGTTTTGAATGAAGAATCACATTTCTTGGTAGAATCATGCAGGATTGAAATTTTTGATGGTTTTTTACTCCTCTCAACAGCCCAAACAAGTTTCTAAAAGGATGAGTTTGCAACTACTTTACTTTTGGAGAAAATTCAAAACATTCATTATTCAATAGGGCCCAAACTATCAAAAACCAGCGGTTTGAATGAACACACATTTCTTGGTAGAATCATGCAGGACTGAAATTTTTGATGTTTTTCTACTCCTCTCATGAGCCCAAACAAGTCTCTAAAAGCATGAGTTTGCAACTACTTTACTTTTGGAGAAAATTCAAAACATTCATTATTCAATAGAGCCCAATAGCAAAAATCAGTTTTTGAATGAAGAATCACATTTCTTGCTAGAATCATGCAGGATTGAAATTTTTGATGGTTTTTTACTCCTCTCAACAGCCCAAACAAGTTTCTAAAAGGATGAGTTTGCAACTACTTTACTTTTGGAGAAAATTCAAAACATTCATTATTCAATAGGGCCCAAAATATCAAAAACCAGCGGTTTGAATGAACACACATTTCTTGGTAGAATCGTGCAGGACTGAAATTTTTGATGTTTTTCTACTCCTCTCATGAGCCCAAACAAGTCTCTAAAAGGATGAGTTTGCAACTACTTTACTTTTGTAGAAAATTCAAAACATTCATTATTCAATACAGCCCAATAGCAAAAATCAGCGTTGTGAATGAAGAATCACATTTCTTGGTAGAATCATGCAGGATTGAAATTTTTGATGGTTTTTTACTCCTCTCAACAGCCCAAACAAGTTTCTAAAAGGATGAGTTTGCAACTACTTTACTTTTGGAGAAAATTCAAAACATTCATTATTCAATAGGGCCCAAAATATCAAAAACCAGCTGTTTGAATGAACACACATTTCTTGGTAGAATCGTGCAGGACTGAAATTTTTGATGTTTTTCTACTCCTCTCATGAGCCCAAACAAGTCTCTAAAAGGATGAGTTTGCAACTACTTTACTTTTGGAGAAAATTCAAAACATTCATTATTCAATAGAGCCCAATAGCAAAAACCAGCGTTTTGAATGAAGAATCACATTTCTTGGTAGAATCATGCAGGATTGAAATTTTTGATGGTTTTTTACTCCTCTCAACAGCCCAAACAAGTTCCTAAAAGGATGAGTTTGCAACTACTTTACTTTTGGAGAAAATTCAAAACATTCATTATTCAATAGGGCCCAAACTATCAAAAACCAGCGGTTTCAATGAACACACATTTCTTGGTAGAATCATGCAGGACTGAAATTTTTGATGTTTTTCTACTCCTCTCATGAGCCCAAACAAGTCTCTAAAAGGATGAGTTTGCAACTACTTTACTTTTGGAGAAAATTCAAAACATTCATTATTCAATAGAGCCCAATAGCAAAAATCAGGTTTTGAATGAAGAATCACATTTCTTGGTAGAATCATGCAGGATTGAAATTTTTGATGGTTTTTTACTCCTCTCAACAGCCCAAACAAGTTTCTAAAAGGATGAGTTTGCAACTACTTTACTTTTGGAGAAAATTCAAAACATTCATTATTCAATAGGGCCCAAACTATCAAAAACCAGCGGTTTCAATGAACACACATTTCTTGGTAGAATCGTGCAGGACTGAAATTTTTGATGTTTTTCTACTCCTCTCATGAGCCCAAACAAGTCTCTAAAAGCATGAGTTTGCAACTACTTTACTTTTGGAGAAAATTCAAAACATTCATTATTCAATAGAGCCCAATAGCAAAAATCAGGTTTTGAATGAAGAATCACATTTCTTGGTAGAATCATGCAGGATTGAAATTTTTGATGGTTTTTTACTCCTCTCAACAGCCCAAACAAGTTTCTAAAAGGATGAGTTTGCAACTACTTTACTTTTGGAGAAAATTCAAAACATTCATTATTCAATAGGGCCCAAAATATCAAAAACCAGCGGTTTGAATGAACACACATTTCTTGGTAGAATCGTGCAGGACTGAAATTTTTGATGTTTTTCTACTCCTCTCATGAGCCCAAACAAGTCTCTAAAAGGATGAGTTTGCAACTACTTTACTTTTGGAGAAAATTCAAAACATTCATTATTCAATAGAGCCCAATAGCAAAAACCAGCGTTTTGAATGAAGAATCACATTTCTTGGTAGAATCATGCAGGATTGAAATTTTTGATGGTTTTTTACTCCTCTCAACAGCCCAAACAAGTTTCTAAAAGGATGAGTTTGCAACTACTTTACTTTTGGAGAAAATTCAAAACATTCATTATTCAATAGGGCCCAAAATATCAAAAACCAGCGGTTTGAATGAACACACATTTCTTAGTAGAATCTTGCAGGACTGAAATTTTTGATGTTTTTCTACTCCTCTCATGAGCCCAAACAAGTCTCTAAAAGCATGAGTTTGCAACTACTTTACTTTTGGAGAAAATTCAAAACATTCATTATTCAATAGAGCCCAATAGCAAATATCAGGTTTTGAATGAAGAATCACATTTCTTGGTAGAATCATACAGGATTGAAATTTTTGATGGTTTTTTACTCCGCTCAACAGCCCAAACAAGTTTCTAAAAGGATGAGTTTGCAACTACTTTACTTTTGGAGAAAATTCAAAACATTCATTATTCAATAGGGCCCAAACTATCAAAAACCAGCGGTTTCAATGAACACACATTTCTTGGTAGAATCATGCAGGACTGAAATTTTTGATGTTTTTCTACTCCACTCATGAGCCCAAACAAGTCTCTAAAAGGATGAGTTTGCAACTACTTTACTTTTGGAGAAAATTCAAAACATTCATTATTCAATAGAGCCCAATAGCAAAAAAAACCGTTTTGAATGAAGAATCACATTTCTTGGTAGAATCATGCAGGATTGAAATTTTTGATGGTTTTTTACTCCTCTCAACAGCCCAAACAAGTTTCTAAAAGGATGAGTTTGCAACTACTTTACTTTTGGAGAAAATTCAAAACATTCATTATTCAATAGGGCCCAAAATATCAAAAACCAGCGGTTTGAATGAACACACATTTCTTGGTAGAATCGTGCAGGACTGAAATTTTTGATGTTTTTCTACTCCTCTCATGAGCCCAAACAAGTCTCTAAAAGGATGAGTTTGCAACTACTTTACTTTTGGAGAAAATTCAAAACATTCATTATTCAATAGGGCCCAAACTATCAAAAACCAGCGCTTTCAATGAACACACATTTGTTGGTAGAATCATGCAGGACTGAAATTTTTGATGTTTTTCTACTCCTCTCATGAGCCCAAACAAGTCTCTAAAAGCATGAGTTTGCAACTACTTTACTTTTGAAGAAAATTCAAAACATTCATTATTCAATAGAGCCCAATAGCAAAAATCAGGTTTTGAATGAAGAATCACATTTCTTGGTAGAATCATGCAGGATTGAAATTTTTGATGGTTTTTTACTCCTCTCAACAGCCCAAACAAGTTTCTAAAAGGATGAGTTTGCAACTACTTTACTTTTGGAGAAAATTCAAAACATTCATTATTCAATAGGGCCCAAACTATCAAAAACCAGCGGTTTCAATGAACACACATTTCTTGGTAGAATCATGCAGGACTGAAATTTTTGATGTTTTTCTACTCCTCTCATGAGCCCAAACAAGTCTCTAAAAGCATGAGTTTGCAACTACTTTACTTTTGGAGAAAATTCAAAACATTCATTATTCAATAGAGCCCAATAGCAAAAATCAGGTTTTGAATGAAGAATCACATTTCTTGGTAGAATCATGCAGGATTGAAATTTTTGATGGTTTTTTACTCCTCTCAACAGCCCAAACAAGTTTCTAAAAGGATGAGTTTGCAACTACTTTACTTTTGGAGAAAATTCAAAACATTCATTATTCAATAGGGCCCAAACTATCAAAAACCAGCAGTTTGAATGAACACACATTTCTTGGTAGAATCATGCAGGACTGAAATTTTTGATGTTTTTCTACTCCTCTCATGAGCCCAAACAAGTCTCTAAAAGCATGAGTTTGCAACTACTTTACTTTTGGAGAAAATTCAAAACATTCATTATTCAATAGAGCCCAATAGCAAAAATCAGGTTTTGAATGAAGAATCACATTTCTTGGTAGAATCATGCAGGATTGAAATTTTTGATGGTTTTTTACTCCTCTCAACAGCCCAAACAAGTTTCTAAAAGGATGAGTTTGCAACTACTTTACTTTTGGAGAAAATTCAAAACATTCATTATTCAATAGGGCCCAAAATATCAAAAACCAGCGGTTTGAATGAACACACATTTCTTAGTAGAATCGTGCAGGACTGAAATTTTTGATGTTTTTCTACTCCTCTCATGAGCCCAAACAAGTCTCTAAAAGGATGAGTTTGCAACTACTTTACTTTTGGAGAAATTTCAAAACATTCATTATTCAATAGAGCCCAATAGCAAAAACCAGCGTTTTGAATGAAGAATCACATTTCTTGTTAGAATCACGCAGGATTGAAATTTTTGATGGTTTTTTACTCCTCTCAACAGCCCAAACAAGTTTCTAAAAGGATGAGTTTGGAACTACTTTACTTTTGGAGAAAATTCAAAACATTCATTATTCAATAGGGCCCAAACTATCAAAAACCAGCGGTTTCAATGAACACACATTTCTTGGTAGAATCATGCAGGACTGAAATTTTTGATGTTTTTCTACTCCTCTCATGAGCACAAACAAGTCTCTAAAAGCATGAGTTTGCAACTACTTTACTTTTGGAGAAAATTCAAAACATTCATTATTCAATAGAGCCCAATAGCAAAAATCAGGTTTTGAATGAAGAATCACATTTCTTGGTAGAATCATGCAGGATTGAAATTTTTGATGGTTTTTTACTCCTCTCAACAGCCCAAACAAGTTTCTAAAAGGATGAGTTTGCAAATACTTTACTTTTGGAGAAAATTCAAAACATTCATTATTCAATAGGGCCCAAACTATCAAAAACCAGCGGTTTCAATGAACACACATTTCTTGGTAGAATCATGCAGGACTGAAATTTTTGATGTTTTTCTACTCCTCTCATGAGCCCAAACAAGTGTCTAAAAGCATGAGTTTGCAACTACTTTACTTTTGAAGAAAATTCAAAACATTCATTATTCAATAGAGCCCAATAGCAAAAATCAGGTTTTGAATGAAGAATCACATTTCTTGGTAGAATCATGCAGGATTGAAATTTTTGATGGTTTTTTACTCCTCTCAACAGCCCAAACAAGTTTCTAAAAGGATGAGTTTGCAACTACTTTACTTTTGGAGAAAATTCAAAACATTCATTATTCAATAGGGCCCAAACTATCAAAAACCAGCGGTTTCAATGAACACACATTTCTTGGTAGAATCATGCAGGACTGAAATTTTTGATGTTTTTCTACTCCTCTCATGAGCCCAAACAAGTCTCTAAAAGCATGAGTTTGCAACTACTTTACTTTTGGAGAAAATTCAAAACATTCATTATTCAATAGAGCCCAATAGCAAAAATCAGGTTTTGAATGAAGAATCACATTTCTTGGTAGAATCATGCAGGATTGAAATTTTTGATGGTTTTTTACTCCTCTCAACAGCCCAAACAAGTTTCTAAAAGGATGAGTTTGCAACTACTTTACTTTTGGAGAAAATTCAAAACATTCATTATTCAATAGGGCCCAAAATATCAAAAACCAGCGGTTTGAATGAACACACATTTCTTGGTAGAATCGTGCAGGACTGAAATTTTTGATGTTTTTCTACTCCTCTCATGAGCCCAAACAAGTCTCTAAAAGGATGAGTTTGCAACTACTTTACTTTTGGAGAAAATTCAAAACATTCATTATTCAATAGGGCCCAAACTATCAAAAACCAGCGGTTTCAATGAACACACATTTCTTGGTAGAATCATGCAGGACTGAAATTTTTGATGTTTTTCTACTCCTCTCATGAGCCCAAACAAGTCTCTAAAAGCATGAGTTTGCAACTACTTTACTTTTGGAGAAAATTCAAAACATTCATTATTCAATAGAGCCCAATAGCAAAAATCAGGTTTTGAATGAAGAATCACATTTCTTGGTAGAATCATGCAGGATTGAAATTTTTGATGGTTTTTTACTCCTCTCAACAGCCCAAACAAGTTTCTAAAAGGATGAGTTTGCAACTACTTTACTTTTGGAGAAAATTCAAAACATTCATTATTCAATAGGGCCCAAACTATCAAAAACCAGCGGTTTGAATGAACACACATTTCTTGGTAGAATCATGCAGGACTGAAATTTTTGATGTTTTTCTACTCCTCTCATGAGCCCAAACAAGTCTCTAAAAGCATGAGTTTGCAACTACTTTACTTTTGGAGAAAATTCAAAACATTCATTATTCAATAGAGCCCAATAGCAAAAATCAGTTTTTGAATGAAGAATCACATTTCTTGCTAGAATCATGCAGGATTGAAATTTTTGATGGTTTTTTACTCCTCTCAACAGCCCAAACAAGTTTCTAAAAGGATGAGTTTGCAACTACTTTACTTTTGGAGAAAATTCAAAACATTCATTATTCAATAGGGCCCAAACTATCAAAAACCAGCGGTTTCAATGAACACACATTTCTTGGTAGAATCATGCAGGACTGAAATTTTTGATGTTTTTCTACTCCTCTCATGAGCCCAAACAAGTGTCTAAAAGCATGAGTTTGCAACTACTTTACTTTTGAAGAAAATTCAAAACATTCATTATTCAATAGAGCCCAATAGCAAAAATCAGGTTTTGAATGAAGAATCACATTTCTTGGTAGAATCATGCAGGATTGAAATTTTTGATGGTTTTTTACTCCTCTCAACAGCCCAAACAAGTTTCTAAAAGGATGAGTTTGCAACTACTTTACTTTTGGAGAAAATTCAAAACATTCATTATTCAATAGGGCCCAAACTATCAAAAACCAGCGGTTTCAATGAACACACATTTCTTGGTAGAATCATGCAGGACTGAAATTTTTGATGTTTTTCTACTCCTCTCATGAGCCCAAACAAGTCTCTAAAAGCATGAGTTTGCAACTACTTTACTTTTGGAGAAAATTCAAAACATTCATTATTCAATAGAGCCCAATAGCAAAAATCAGGTTTTGAATGAAGAATCACATTTCTTGGTAGAATCATGCAGGATTGAAATTTTTGATGGTTTTTTACTCCTCTCAACAGCCCAAACAAGTTTCTAAAAGGATGAGTTTGCAACTACTTTACTTTTGGAGAAAATTCAAAACATTCATTATTCAATAGGGCCCAAACTATCAAAAACCAGCGGTTTGAATGAACACACATTTCTTGGTAGAATCATGCAGGACTGAAATTTTTGATGTTTTTCTACTCCTCTCATGAGCCCAAACAAGTCTCTAAAAGCATGAGTTTGCAACTACTTTACTTTTGGAGAAAATTCAAAACATTCATTATTCAATAGAGCCCAATAGCAAAAATCAGGTTTTGAATGAAGAATCACATTTCTTGGTAGAATCATGCAGGATTGAAATTTTTGATGGTTTTTTACTCCTCTCAACAGCCCAAACAAGTTTCTAAAAGGATGAGTTTGCAACTACTTTACTTTTGGAGAAAATTCAAAACATTCATTATTCAATAGGGCCCAAAATATCAAAAACCAGCGGTTTGAATGAACACACATTTCTTGGTAGAATCGTGCAGGACTGAAATTTTTGATGTTTTTCTACTCCTCTCATGAGCCCAAACAAGTCTCTAAAAGGATGAGTTTGCAACTACTTTACTTTTGGAGAAAATTCAAAACATTCATTATTCAATAGGGCCCAAACTATCAAAAACCAGCGGTTTCAATGAACACACATTTCTTGGTAGAATCATGCAGGACTGAAATTTTTGATGTTTTTCTACTCCTCTCATGAGCCCAAACAAGTCTCTAAAAGCATGAGTTTGCAACTACTTTACTTTTGGAGAAAATTCAAAACATTCATTATTCAATAGAGCCCAATAGCAAAAATCAGGTTTTGAATGAAGAATCACATTTCTTGGTAGAATCATGCAGGATTGAAATTTTTGATGGTTTTTTACTCCTCTCAACAGCCCAAACAAGTTTCTAAAAGGATGAGTTTGCAACTACTTTACTTTTGGAGAAAATTCAAAACATTCATTATTCAATAGGGCCCAAACTATCAAAAACCAGCGGTTTGAATGAACACACATTTCTTGGTAGAATCATGCAGGACTGAAATTTTTGATGTTTTTCTACTCCTCTCATGAGCCCAAACAAGTCTCTAAAAGCATGAGTTTGCAACTACTTTACTTTTGGAGAAAATTCAAAACATTCATTATTCAATAGAGCCCAATAGCAAAAATCAGTTTTTGAATGAAGAATCACATTTCTTGCTAGAATCATGCAGGATTGAAATTTTTGATGGTTTTTTACTCCTCTCAACAGCCCAAACAAGTTTCTAAAAGGATGAGTTTGCAACTACTTTACTTTTGGAGAAAATTCAAAACATTCATTATTCAATAGGGCCCAAAATATCAAAAACCAGCGGTTTGAATGAACACACATTTCTTGGTAGAATCATGCAGGACTGAAATTTTTGATGTTTTTCTACTCCTCTCATGAGCCCAAACAAGTCTCTAAAAGGATGAGTTTGCAACTACTTTACTTTTGTAGAAAATTCAAAACATTCATTATTCAATACAGCCCAATAGGAAAAATCAGCGTTTTGAATGAAGAATCACATTTCTTGGTAGAATCATGCAGGATTGAAATTTTTGATGGTTTTTTACTCCTCTCAACAGCCAAACAAGTTTCTAAAAGGATGAGTTTGCAACTACTTTACTTTTGGAGAAAATTCAAAACATTCATTATTCAATAGGGCCCAAAATATCAAAAACCAGCGGTTTGAATGAACACACATTTCTTGGTAGAATCGTGCAGGACTGAAATTTTTGATGTTTTTCTACTCCTCTCATGAGCCCAAACAAGTCTCTAAAAGGATGAGTTTGCAACTACTTTACTTTTGGAGAAAATTCAAAACATTCATTATTCAATAGAGCCCAATAGCAAAAACCAGCGTTTTGAATGAAGAATCACATTTCTTGGTAGAATCATGCGGGATTGAAATTTTTGATGGTTTTTTACTCCTCTCAACAGCCCAAACAAGTTCCTAAAAGGATGAGTTTGCAAATACTTTACTTTTGGAGAAAATTCAAAACATTCATTATTCAATAGGGCCCAAACTATCAAAAACCAGCGGTTTGAATGAACACACATTTCTTGGTAGAATCATGCAGGACTGAAATTTTTGATGTTTTTCTACTCCTCTCATGAGCCCAAACAAGTCTCTAAAAGCATGAGTTTGCAACTACTTTACTTTTGGAGAAAATTCAAAACATTCATTATTCAATAGAGCCCAATAGCAAAAATCAGTTTTTGAATGAAGAATCACATTTCTTGCTAGAATCATGCAGGATTGAAATTTTTGATGGTTTTTTACTCCTCTCAACAGCCCAAACAAGTTTCTAAAAGGATGAGTTTGCAACTACTTTACTTTTGGAGAAAATTCAAAACATTCATTATTCAATAGGGCCCAAAATATCAAAAACCAGCGGTTTGAATGAACACACATTTCTTGGTAGAATCATGCAGGACTGAAATTTTTGATGTTTTTCTACTCCTCTCATGAGCCCAAACAAGTCTCTAAAAGGATGAGTTTGCAACTACTTTACTTTTGTAGAAAATTCAAAACATTCATTATTCAATACAGCCCAATAGCAAAAATCAGCGTTTTGAATGAAGAATCACATTTCTTGGTAGAATCATGCAGGATTGAAATTTTTGATGGTTTTTTACTCCTCTCAACAGCCCAAACAAGTTTCTAAAAGGATGAGTTTGCAACTACTTTACTTTTGGAGAAAATTCAAAACATTCATTATTCAATAGGGCCCAAAATATCAAAAACCAGCGGTTTGAATGAACACACATTTCTTGGTAGAATCGTGCAGGACTGAAATTTTTGATGTTTTTCTACTCCTCTCATGAGCCCAAACAAGTCTCTAAAAGGATGAGTTTGCAACTACTTTACTTTTGGAGAAAATTCAAAACATTCATTATTCAATAGAGCCCAATAGCAAAAACCAGCGTTTTGAATGAAGAATCACATTTCTTGGTAGAATCATGCGGGATTGAAATTTTTGATGGTTTTTTACTCCTCTCAACAGCCCAAACAAGTTCCTAAAAGGATGAGTTTGCAACTACTTTACTTTTGGAGAAAATTCAAAACATTCATTATTCAATAGGGCCCAAACTATCAAAAACCAGCGGTTTCAATGAACACACATTTCTTGGTAGAATCATGCAGGACTGAAATTTTTGATGTTTTTCTACTCCTCTCATGAGCCCAAACAAGTCTCTAAAAGGATGAGTTTGCAACTACTTTACTTTTGGAGAAAATTCAAAACATTCATTATTCAATAGAGCCCAATAGCAAAAATCAGGTTTTGAATGAAGAATCACATTTCTTGGTAGAATCATGCAGGATTGAAATTTTTGATGGTTTTTTACTCCTCTCAACAGCCCAAACAAGTTTCTAAAAGGATGAGTTTGCAACTACTTTACTTTTGGAGAAAATTCAAAACATTCATTATTCAATAGGGCCCAAACTATCAAAAACCAGCGGTTTCAATGAACACACATTTCTTGGTAGAATCGTGCAGGACTGAAATTTTTGATGTTTTTCTACTCCTCTCATGAGCCCAAACAAGTCTCTAAAAGCATGAGTTTGCAACTACTTTACTTTTGGAGAAAATTCAAAACATTCATTATTCAATAGAGCCCAATAGCAAAAATCAGGTTTTGAATGAAGAATCACATTTCTTGGTAGAATCATGCAGGATTGAAATTTTTGATGGTTTTTTACTCCTCTCAACAGCCCAAACAAGTTTCTAAAAGGATGAGTTTGCAACTACTTTACTTTTGGAGAAAATTCAAAACATTCATTATTCAATAGGGCCCAAAATATCAAAAACCAGCGGTTTGAATGAACACACATTTCTTGGTAGAATCGTGCAGGACTGAAATTTTTGATGTTTTTCTACTCCTCTCATGAGCCCAAACAAGTCTCTAAAAGGATGAGTTTGCAACTACTTTACTTTTGGAGAAAATTCAAAACATTCATTATTCAATAGAGCCCAATAGCAAAAACCAGCGTTTTGAATGAAGAATCACATTTCTTGGTAGAATCATGCAGGATTGAAATTTTTGATGGTTTTTTACTCCTCTCAACAGCCCAAACAAGTTTCTAAAAGGATGAGTTTGCAACTACTTTACTTTTGGAGAAAATTCAAAACATTCATTATTCAATAGGGCCCAAACTATCAAAAACCAGCGGTTTGAATGAACACACATTTCTTAGTAGAATCTTGCAGGACTGAAATTTTTGATGTTTTTCTACTCCTCTCATGAGCCCAAACAAGTCTCTAAAAGCATGAGTTTGCAACTACTTTACTTTTGGAGAAAATTCAAAACATTCATTATTCAATAGAGCCCAATAGCAAATATCAGGTTTTGAATGAAGAATCACATTTCTTGGTAGAATCATACAGGATTGAAATTTTTGATGGTTTTTTACTCCGCTCAACAGCCCAAACAAGTTTCTAAAAGGATGAGTTTGCAACTACTTTGCTTTTGGAGAAAATTCAAAACATTCATTATTCAATAGGGCCCAAACTATCAAAAACCAGCGGTTTCAATGAACACACATTTCTTGGTAGAATCATGCAGGACTGAAATTTTTGATGTTTTTCTACTCCACTTATGAGCCCAAACAAGTCTCTAAAAGGATGAGTTTGCAACTACTTTACTTTTGGAGAAAATTCAAAACATTCATTATTCAATAGAGCCCAATAGCAAAAAAAACCGTTTTGAATGAAGAATCACATTTCTTGGTAGAATCATGCAGGATTGAAATTTTTGATGGTTTTTTACTCCTCTCAACAGCCCAAACAAGTTTCTAAAAGGATGAGTTTGCAACTACTTTACTTTTGGAGAAAATTCAAAACATTCATTATTCAATAGGGCCCAAAATATCAAAAACCAGCGGTTTGAATGAACACACATTTCTTGGTAGAATCGTGCAGGACTGAAATTTTTGATGTTTTTCTACTCCTCTCATGAGCCCAAACAAGTCTCTAAAAGGATGAGTTTGCAACTACTTTACTTTTGGAGAAAATTCAAAACATTCATTATTCAATAGGGCCCAAACTATCAAAAACCAGCGCTTTCAATGAACACACATTTCTTGGTAGAATCATGCAGGACTGAAATTTTTGATGTTTTTCTACTCCTCTCATGAGCCCAAACAAGTCTCTAAAAGCATGAGTTTGCAACTACTTTACTTTTGGAGAAAATTCAAAACATTCATTATTCAATAGAGCCCAATAGCAAAAATCAGGTTTTGAATGAAGAATCACATTTCTTGGTAGAATCATGCAGGATTGAAATTTTTGATGGTTTTTTACTCCTCTCAACAGCCCAAACAAGTTTCTAAAAGGATGAGTTTGCAACTACTTTACTTTTGGAGAAAATTCAAAACATTCATTATTCAATAGGGCCCAAACTATCAAAAACCAGCGGTTTCAATGAACACACATTTCTTGGTAGAATCATGCAGGACTGAAATTTTTGATGTTTTTCTACTCCTCTCATGAGCCCAAACAAGTCTCTAAAAGCATGAGTTTGCAACTACTTTACTTTTGGAGAAAATTCAAAACATTCATTATTCAATAGAGCCCAATAGCAAAAATCAGGTTTTGAATGAAGAATCACATTTCTTGGTAGAATCATGCAGGATTGAAATTTTTGATGGTTTTTTACTCCTCTCAACAGCCCAAACAAGTTTCTAAAAGGATGAGTTTGCAACTACTTTACTTTTGGAGAAAATTCAAAACATTCATTATTCAATAGGGCCCAAACTATCAAAAACCAGCGGTTTGAATGAACACACATTTCTTGGTAGAATCATGCAGGACTGAAATTTTTGATGTTTTTCTACTCCTCTCATGAGCCCAAACAAGTCTCTAAAAGCATGAGTTTGCAACTACTTTACTTTTGGAGAAAATTCAAAACATTCATTATTCAATAGAGCCCAATAGCAAAAATCAGGTTTTGAATGAAGAATCACATTTCTTGGTAGAATCATGCAGGATTGAAATTTTTGATGGTTTTTTACTCCTCTCAACAGCCCAAACAAGTTTCTAAAAGGATGAGTTTGCAACTACTTTACTTTTGGAGAAAATTCAAAACATTCATTATTCAATAGGGCCCAAAATATCAAAAACCAGCGGTTTGAATGAACACACATTTCTTAGTAGAATCGTGCAGGACTGAAATTTTTGATGTTTTTCTACTCCTCTCATGAGCCCAAACAAGTCTCTAAAAGGATGAGTTTGCAACTACTTTACTTTTGGAGAAATTTCAAAACATTCATTATTCAATAGAGCCCAATAGCAAAAACCAGCGTTTTGAATGAAGAATCACATTTCTTGTTAGAATCACGCAGGATTGAAATTTTTGATGGTTTTTTACTCCTCTCAACAGCCCAAACAAGTTTCTAAAAGGATGAGTTTGGAACTACTTTACTTTTGGAGAAAATTCAAAACATTCATTATTCAATAGGGCCCAAACTATCAAAAACCAGCGGTTTCAATGAACACACATTTCTTGGTAGAATCATGCAGGACTGAAATTTTTGATGTTTTTCTACTCCTCTCATGAGCACAAACAAGTCTCTAAAAGCATGAGTTTGCAACTACTTTACTTTTGGAGAAAATTCAAAACATTCATTATTCAATAGAGCCCAATAGCAAAAATCAGGTTTTGAATGAAGAATCACATTTCTTGGTAGAATCATGCAGGATTGAAATTTTTGATGGTTTTTTACTCCTCTCAACAGCCCAAACAAGTTTCTAAAAGGATGAGTTTGCAACTACTTTACTTTTGGAGAAAATTCAAAACATTCATTATTCAATAGGGCCCAAACTATCAAAAAACAGCGGTTTCAATGAACACACATTTCTTGGTAGAATCATGCAGGACTGAAATTTTTGATGTTTTTCTACTCCTCTCATGAGCCCAAACAAGTCTCTAAAAGCATGAGTTTGCAACTACTTTACTTTTGAAGAAAATTCAAAACATTCATTATTCAATAGAGCCCAATAGCAAAAATCAGGTTTTGAATGAAGAATCACATTTCTTGGTAGAATCATGCAGGATTGAAATTTTTGATGGTTTTTTACTCCTCTCAACAGCCCAAACAAGTTTCTAAAAGGATGAGTTTGCAACTACTTTACTTTTGGAGAAAATTCAAAACATTCATTATTCAATAGGGCCCAAACTATCAAAAACCAGCGGTTTCAATGAACACACATTTCTTGGTAGAATCATGCAGGACTGAAATTTTTGATGTTTTTCTACTCCTCTCATGAGCCCAAACAAGTCTCTAAAAGCATGAGTTTGCAACTACTTTACTTTTGGAGAAAATTCAAAACATTCATTATTCAATAGAGCCCAATTGCAAAAATCAGGTTTTGAATGAAGAATCACATTTCTTGGTAGAATCATGCAGGATTGAAATTTTTGATGGTTTTTTACTCCTCTCAACAGCCCAAACAAGTTTCTAAAAGGATGAGTTTGCAACTACTTTACTTTTGGAGAAAATTCAAAACATTCATTATTCAATAGGGCCCAAACTATCAAAAACCAGCGGTTTGAATGAACACACATTTCTTGGTAGAATCATGCAGGACTGAAATTTTTGATGTTTTTCTACTCCTCTCATGAGCCCAAACAAGTCTCTAAAAGCATGAGTTTGCAACTACTTTACTTTTGGAGAAAATTCAAAACATTCATTATTCAATAGAGCCCAATAGCAAAAATCAGGTTTTGAATGAAGAATCACATTTCTTGGTAGAATCATGCAGGATTGAAATTTTTGATGGTTTTTTACTCCTCTCAACAGCCCAAACAAGTTTCTAAAAGAATGAGTTCGCAACTACTTTACTTTTGGAGAAAATTCAAAACATTCATTATTCAATAGGGCCCAAAATATCAAAAACCAGCGGTTTGAATGAACACACATTTCTTGGTAGAATCGTGCAGGACTGAAATTTTTGATGTTTTTCTACTCCTCTCATGAGCCCAAACAAGTCTCTAAAAGGATGAGTTTGCAACTACTTTACTTTTGGAGAAAATTCAAAACATTCATTATTCAATAGGGCCCAAACTATCAAAAACCAGCGCTTTCAATGAACACACATTTCTTGGTAGAATCATGCTGGACTGAAATTTTTGATGTTTTTCTACTCCTCTCATGAGCCCAAACAAGTCTCTAAAAGCATGAGTTTGCAACTACTTTACTTTTGGAGAAAATTCAAAACATTCATTATTCAAAAGAGCCCAATAGCAAAAATCAGTTTTTGAATGAAGAATCACATTTCTTGCTAGAATCATGCAGGATTGAAATTTTTGATGGTTTTTTACTCCTCTCAACAGCCCAAACAAGTTTCTAAAAGGATGAGTTTGCAACTACATTACTTTTGGAGAAAATTCAAAACATTCATTATTCAATAGGGCCCAAAATATCAAAAACCAGCGGTTTGAATGAACACACATTTCTTGGTAGAATCGTGCAGGACTGAAATTTTTGATGTTTTTCTACTCCTCTCATGAGCCCAAACAAGTCTCTAAAAGGATGAGTTTGCAACTACTTTACTTTTGTAGAAAATTCAAAACATTCATTATTCAATACAGCCCAATAGCAAAAATCAGCGTTTTGAATGAAGAATCACATTTCTTGGTAGAATCATGCAGGATTGAAATTTTTGATGGTTTTTTACTCCTCTCAACAGCCCAAACAAGTTTCTAAAAGGATGAGTTTGCAACTACTTTACTTTTGGAGAAAATTCAAAACATTCATTATTCAATAGGGCCCAAAATATCAAAAACCAGCGGTTTGAATGAACACACATTTCTTGGTAGAATCGTGCAGGACTGAAATTTTTGATGTTTTTCTACTCCTCTCATGAGCCCAAACAAGTCTCTAAAAGGATGAGTTTGCAACTACTTTACTTTTGGAGAAAATTCAAAACATTCATTATTCAATAGAGCCCAATAGCAAAAACCAGCGTTTTGAATGAAGAATCACATTTCTTGGTAGAATCATGCAGGATTGAAATTTTTGATGGTTTTTTACTCCTCTCAACAGCCCAAACAAGTTCCTAAAAGGATGAGTTTGCAACTACTTTACTTTTGGAGAAAATTCAAAACATTCATTATTCAATAGGGCCCAAACTATCAAAAACCAGCGGTTTCAATGAACACACATTTCTTGGTAGAATCATGCAGGACTGAAATTTTTGATGTTTTTCTACTCCTCTCATGAGCCCAAACAAGTCTCTAAAAGGATGAGTTTGCAACTACTTTACTTTTGGAGAAAATTCAAAACATTCATTATTCAATAGAGCCCAATAGCAAAAATCAGGTTTTGAATGAAGAATCACATTTCTTGGTAGAATCATGCAGGATTGAAATTTTTGATGGTTTTTTACTCCTCTCAACAGCCCAAACAAGTTTCTAAAAGGATGAGTTTGCAACTACTTTACTTTTGGAGAAAATTCAAAACATTCATTATTCAATAGGGCCCAAACTATCAAAAACCAGTGGTTTCAATGAACACACATTTCTTGGTAGAATCGTGCAGGACTGAAATTTTTGATGTTTTTCTACTCCTCTCATGAGCCCAAACAAGTCTCTAAAAGCATGAGTTTGCAACTACTTTACTTTTGGAGAAAATTCAAAACATTCATTATTCAATAGAGCCCAATAGCAAAAATCAGGTTTTGAATGAAGAATCACATTTCTTGGTAGAATCATGCAGGATTGAAATTTTTGATGGTTTTTTACTCCTCTCAACAGCCCAAACAAGTTTCTAAAAGGATGAGTTTGCAACTACTTTACTTTTGGAGAAAATTCAAAACATTCATTATTCAATAGGGCCCAAACTATCAAAAACCAGCGGTTTGAATGAACACACATTTCTTAGTAGAATCTTGCAGGACTGAAATTTTTGATGTTTTTCTACTCCTCTCATGAGCCCAAACAAGTCTCTAAAAGCATGAGTTTGCAACTACTTTACTTTTGGAGAAAATTCAAAACATTCATTATTCAATAGAGCCCAATAGCAAATATCAGGTTTTGAATGAAGAATCACATTTCTTGGTAGAATCATACAGGATTGAAATTTTTGATGGTTTTTTACTCCGCTCAACAGCCCAAACAAGTTTCTAAAAGGATGAGTTTGCAACTACTTTACTTTTGGAGAAAATTCAAAACATTCATTATTCAATAGGGCCCAAACTATCAAAAACCAGCGGTTTCAATGAACACACATTTCTTGGTAGAATCATGCAGGACTGAAATTTTTGATGTTTTTCTACTCCACTCATGAGCCCAAACAAGTCTCTAAAAGGATGAGTTTGCAACTACTTTACTTTTGGAGAAAATTCAAAACATTCATTATTCAATAGAGCCCAATAGCAAAAAAAACCGTTTTGAATGAAGAATCACATTTCTTGGTAGAATCATGCAGGATTGAAATTTTTGATGGTTTTTTACTCCTCTCAACAGCCCAAACAAGTTTCTAAAAGGATGAGTTTGCAACTACTTTACTTTTGGAGAAAATTCAAAACATTCATTATTCAATAGGGCCCAAAATATCAAAAACCAGCGGTTTGAATGAACACACATTTCTTGGTAGAATCGTGCAGGACTGAAATTTTTGATGTTTTTCTACTCCTCTCATGAGCCCAAACAAGTCTCTAAAAGGATGAGTTTGCAACTACTTTACTTTTGGAGAAAATTCAAAACATTCATTATTCAATAGGGCCCAAACTATCAAAAACCAGCGCTTTCAATGAACACACATTTCTTGGTAGAATCATGCAGGACTGAAATTTTTGATGTTTTTCTACTCCTCTCATGAGCCCAAACAAGTCTCTAAAAGCATGAGTTTGCAACTACTTTACTTTTGAAGAAAATTCAAAACATTCATTATTCAATAGAGCCCAATAGCAAAAATCAGGTTTTGAATGAAGAATCACATTTCTTGGTAGAATCATGCAGGATTGAAATTTTTGATGGTTTTTTACTCCTCTCAACAGCCCAAACAAGTTTCTAAAAGGATGAGTTTGCAACTACTTTACTTTTGGAGAAAATTCAAAACATTCATTATTCAATAGGGCCCAAACTATCAAAAACCAGCGGTTTCAATGAACACACATTTCTTGGTAGAATCATGCAGGACTGAAATTTTTGATGTTTTTCTACTCCTCTCATGAGCCCAAGCAAGTCTCTAAAAGCATGAGTTTGCAACTACTTTACTTTTGGAGAAAATTCAAAACATTCATTATTCAATAGAGCCCAATAGCAAAAATCAGGTTTTGAATGAAGAATCACATTTCTTGGTAGAATCATGCAGGATTGAAATTTTTGATGGTTTTTTACTCCTCTCAACAGCCCAAACAAGTTTCTAAAAGGATGAGTTTGCAACTACTTTACTTTTGGAGAAAATTCAAAACATTAATTATTCAATAGGGCCCAAACTATCAAAAACCAGCGGTTTGAATGAACACACATTTCTTGGTAGAATCATGCAGGACTGAAATTTTTGATGTTTTTCTACTCCTCTCATGAGCCCACACAAGTCTCTAAAAGCATGAGTTTGCAACTACTTTACTTTTGGAGAAAATTCAAAACATTCATTATTCAATAGAGCCCAATAGCAAAAATCAGGTTTTGAATGAAGAATCACATTACTTGGTAGAATCATGCAGGATTGAAATTTTTGATGGTTTTTTACTCCTCTCAACAGCCCAAACAAGTTTCTATAAGGATGAGTTTGCAACTACTTTACTTTTGGAGAAAATTCAAAACATTCATTATTCAATAGGGCCCAAAATATCAAAAACCAGCGGTTTGAATGAACACACATTTCTTAGTAGAATCGTGCAGGACTGAAATTTTTGATGTTTTTCTACTCCTCTCATGAGCCCAAACAAGTCTCTAAAAGGATGAGTTTGCAACTACTTTACTTTTGGAGAAATTTCAAAACATTCATTATTCAATAGAGCCCAATAGCAAAAACCAGCGTTTTGAATGAAGAATCACATTTCTTGTTAGAATCACGCAGGATTGAAATTTTTGATGGTTTTTTACTCCTCTCAACAGCCCAAACAAGTTTCTAAAAGGATGAGTTTGGAACTACTTTACTTTTGGAGAAAATTCAAAACATTCATTATTCAATAGGGCCCAAACTATCAAAAACCAGCGGTTTCAATGAACACACATTTCTTGGTAGAATCATGCAGGACTGAAATTTTTGATGTTTTTCTACTCCTCTCATGAGCACAAACAAGTCTCTAAAAGCATGAGTTTGCAACTACTTTACTTTTGGAGAAAATTCAAAACATTCATTATTCAATAGAGCCCAATAGCAAAAATCAGGTTTTGAATGAAGAATCACATTTCTTGGTAGAATCATGCAGGATTGAAATTTTTGATGGTTTTTTACTCCTCTCAACAGCCCAAACAAGTTTCTAAAAGGATGAGTTTGCAACTACTTTACTTTTGGAGAAAATTCAAAACATTCATTATTCAATAGGGCCCAAACTATCAAAAACCAGCGGTTTCAATGAACACACATTTCTTGGTAGAATCATGCAGGACTGAAATTTTTGATGTTTTTCTACTCCTCTCATGAGCCCAAACAAGTCTCTAAAAGCATGAGTTTGCAACTACTTTACTTTTGAAGAAAATTCAAAACATTCATTATTCAATAGAGGCCAATAGCAAAAATCAGGTTTTGAATGAAGAATCACATTTCTTGGTAGAATCATGCAGGATTGAAATTTTTGATGGTTTTTTACTCCTCTCAACAGCCCAAACAAGTTTCTAAAAGGATGAGTTTGCAACTACTTTACTTTTGGAGAAAATTCAAAACATTCATTATTCAATAGGGCCCAAACTATCAAAAACCAGCGGTTTCAATGAACACACATTTCTTGGTAGAATCATGCAGGACTGAAATTTTTGATGTTTTTCTACTCCTCTCATGAGCCCAAACAAGTCTCTAAAAGCATGAGTTTGCAACTAATTTACTTTTGGAGAAAATTCAAAACATTCATTATTCAATAGAGCCCAATAGCAAAAATCAGGTTTTGAATGAAGAATCACATTTCTTGGTAGAATCATGCAGGATTGAAATTTTTGATGGTTTTTTACTCCTCTCAACAGCCCAAACAAGTTTCTAAAAGGATGAGTTTGCAACTACTTTACTTTTGGAGAAAATTCAAAACATTCATTATTCAATAGGGCCCAAACTATCAAAAACCAGCGTTTTGAATGAACACACATTTCTTGGTAGAATCATGCAGGACTGAAATTTTTGATGTTTTTCTACTCCTCTCATGAGCCCAAACAAGTCTCTAAAAGCATGAGTTTGCAACTACTTTACTTTTGGAGAAAATTCAAAACATTCATTATTCAATAGAGCCCAATAGCAAAAATCAGGTTTTGAATGAAGAATCACATTTCTTGGTAGAATCATGCAGGATTTAAATTTTTGA
Organism: Dendrobates tinctorius; assembly: GCF_039654945.1. Lineage (NCBI taxonomy): Eukaryota > Metazoa > Chordata > Amphibia > Anura > Dendrobatidae > Dendrobates > Dendrobates tinctorius. The sequence continues at coordinate 1,556,751 of NW_027361776.1, read as the reverse complement.
TGGTTTTTTACTCCTCTCAACAGCCCAAACAAGTTTCTAAAAGGATGAGTTTGCAACTACTTTACTTTTGGAGAAAATTCAAAACATTCATTATTCAATAGGGCCCAAAATATCAAAAACCAGCGGTTTGAATGAACACACATTTCTTAGTAGAATCGTGCAGGACTGAAATTTTTGATGTTTTTCTACTCCTCTCATGAGCCCAAACAAGTCTCTAAAAGGATGAGTTTGCAACTACTTTACTTTTGGAGAAAATTCAAAACATTCATTATTCAATAGAGCCCAATAGCAAAAATCAGGTTTTGAATGAAGAATCACATTTCTTGGTAGAATCACGCAGGATTGAAATTTTTGATGGTTTTTTACTCCTCTCAACAGCCCAAACAAGTTTCTAAAAGGATGAGTTTGCAACTACTTTACTTTTGGAGAAAATTCAAAACATTCATTATTCAATAGGGCCCAAACTATCAAAAACCAGCGGTTTCAATGAACACACATTTCTTGGTAGAATCATGCAGGACTGAAATTTTTGATGTTTTTCTACTCCTCTCATGAGCACAAACAAGTCTCTAAAAGCATGAGTTTGCAACTACTTTACTTTTGGAGAAAATTCAAAACATTCATTATTCAATAGAGCCCAATAGCAAAAATCAGGTTTTGAATGAAGAATCACATTTCTTGGTAGAATCATGCAGGATTGAAATTTTTGATGGTTTTTTACTCCTCTCAACAGCCCAAACAAGTTTCTAAAAGGATGAGTTTGCAACTACTTTACTTTTGGAGAAAATTCAAAACATTCATTATTCAATAGGGCCCAAACTATCAAAAACCAGCGGTTTCAATGAACACACATTTCTTGGTAGAATCATGCAGGACTGAAATTTTTGATGTTTTTCTACTCCTCTCATGAGCCCAAACAAGTCTCTAAAAGCATGAGTTTGCAACTACTTTACTTTTGAAGAAAATTCAAAACATTCATTATTCAATAGAGGCCAATAGCAAAAATCAGGTTTTGAATGAAGAATCACATTTCTTGGTAGAATCATGCAGGATTGAAATTTTTGATGGTTTTTTACTCCTCTCAACAGCCCAAACAAGTTTCTAAAAGGATGAGTTTGCAACTACTTTACTTTTGGAGAAAATTCAAAACATTCATTATTCAATAGGGCCCAAACTATCAAAAACCAGCGGTTTCAATGAACACACATTTCTTGGTAGAATCATGCAGGACTGAAATTTTTGATGTTTTTCTACTCCTCTCATGAGCCCAAACAAGTCTCTAAAAGCATGAGTTTGCAACTAATTTACTTTTGGAGAAAATTCAAAACATTCATTATTCAATAGAGCCCAATAGCAAAAATCAGGTTTTGAATGAAGAATCACATTTCTTGGTAGAATCATGCAGGATTGAAATTTTTGATGGTTTTTTACTCCTCTCAACAGCCCAAACAAGTTTCTAAAAGGATGAGTTTGCAACTACTTTACTTTTGGAGAAAATTCAAAACATTCATTATTCAATAGGGCCCAAACTATCAAAAACCAGCGTTTTGAATGAACACACATTTCTTGGTAGAATCATGCAGGACTGAAATTTTTGATGTTTTTCTACTCCTCTCATGAGCCCAAACAAGTCTCTAAAAGCATGAGTTTGCAACTACTTTACTTTTGGAGAAAATTCAAAACATTCATTATTCAATAGAGCCCAATAGCAAAAATCAGGTTTTGAATGAAGAATCACATTTCTTGGTAGAATCATGCAGGATTTAAATTTTTGATGGTTTTTTACTCCTCTCAACAGCCCAAACAAGTTTCTAAAAGGATGAGTTTGCAACTACTTTACTTTTGGAGAAAATTCAAAACATTCATTATTCAATAGGGCCCAAAATATCAAAAACCAGCGGTTTGAATGAACACACATTTCTTAGTAGAATCGTGCAGGACTGAAATTTTTGATGTTTTTCTACTCCTCTCATGAGCCCAAACAAGTCTCTAAAAGGATGAGTTTGCAACTACTTTACTTTTGGAGAAAATTCAAAACATTCATTATTCAATAGAGCCCAATAGCAAAAACCAGCGTTTTGAATGAAGAATCACATTTCTTGGTAGAATCACGCAGGATTGAAATTTTTGATGGTTTTTTACTCCTCTCAACAGCCCAAACAAGTTTCTAAAAGGATGAGTTTGCAACTACTTTACTTTTGGAGAAAATTCAAAACATTCATTATTCAATAGGGCCCAAACTATCAAAAACCAGCGGTTTCAATGAACACACATTTCTTGGTAGAATCATGCAGGACTGAAATTTTTGATGTTTTTCTACTCCTCTCATGAGCCCAAACAAGTCTCTAAAAGCATGAGTTTGCAACTACTTTACTTTTGGAGAAAATTCAAAACATTCATTATTCAATAGAGCCCAATAGCAAAAATCAGGTTTTGAATGAAGAATCACATTTCTTGGTAGAATCATGCAGGATTGAAATTTTTGATGGTTTTTTACTCCTCTCAACAGCCCAAACAAGTTTCTAAAAGGATGAGTTTGCAACTACTTTACTTTTGGAGAAAATTCAAAACATTCATTATTCAATAGGGCCCAAAATATCAAAAACCAGCGGTTTGAATGAACACACATTTCTTAGTAGAATCGTGCAGGACTGAAATTTTTGATGTTTTTCTACTCCTCTCATGAGCCCAAACAAGTCTCTAAAAGGATGAGTTTGCAACTACTTTACTTTTGGAGAAAATTCAAAACATTCATTATTCAATAGAGCCCAATAGCAAAAACCAGCGTTTTGAATGAAGAATCACATTTCTTGTTAGAATCACGCAGGATTGAAATTTTTGATGGTTTTTTACTCCTCTCAACAGCCCAAACAAGTTTCTAAAAGGATGAGTTTGCAACTACTTTACTTTTGGAGAAAATTCAAAACATTCATTATTCAATAGGGCCCAAACTATCAAAAACCAGCGGTTTCAATGAACACACATTTCTTGGTAGAATCATGCAGGACTGAAATTTTTGATGTTTTTCTACTCCTCTCATGAGCCCAAACAAGTCTCTAAAAGCATGAGTTTGCAACTACTTTACTTTTGGAGAAAATTCAAAACATTCATTATTCAATAGAGCCCAATAGCAAAAATCAGGTTTTGAATGAAGAATCACATTTCTTGGTAGAATCATGCAGGATTGAAATTTTTGATGGTTTTTTACTCCTCTCAACAGCCCAAACAAGTTTCTAAAAGGATGAGTTTGCAACTACTTTACTTTTGGAGAAAATTCAAAACATTCATTATTCAATAGGGCCCAAAATATCAAAAACCAGCGGTTTGAATGAACACACATTTCTTGGTAGAATCGTGCAGGACTGAAATTTTTGATGTTTTTCTACTCCTCTCATGAGCCCAAACAAGTCTCTAAAAGGATGAGTTTGCAACTACTTTACTTTTGGAGAAAATTCAAAACATTCATTATTCAATAGAGCCCAATAGCAAAAACCAGCGTTTTGAATGAAGAATCACATTTCTTGGTAGAATCATGCAGGATTGAAATTTTTGATGGTTTTTTACTCCTCTCAACAGCCCAAACAAGTTTCTAAAAGGATGAGTTTGCAACTACTTTACTTTTGGAGAAAATTCAAAACATTCATTATTCAATAGGGCCCAAACTATCAAAAACCAGCGCTTTCAATGAACACACATTTCTTGGTAGAATCATGCAGGACTGAAATTTTTGATGTTTTTCTACTCCTCTCATGAGCCCAAACAAGTCTCTAAAAGCATGAGTTTGCAACTACTTTACTTTTGGAGAAAATTCAAAACATTCATTATTCAATAGAGCCCAATAGCAAAAATCAGGTTTTGAATGAAGAATCACATTTCTTGGTAGAATCATGCAGGATTGAAATTTTTGATGGTTTTTTACTCCTCTCAACAGCCCAAACAAGTTTCTAAAAGGATGAGTTTGCAACTACTTTACTTTTGGAGAAAATTCAAAACATTCATTGTTCAATAGGGCCCAAACTATCAAAAACCAGCGGTTTCAATGAACACACATTTCTTGGTACAATCGTGCAGGACTGAAATTTTTGATGTTTTTCTACTCCTCTCATGAGCCCAAACAAGTCTCTAAAAGCATGAGTTTGCAACTACTTTACTTTTGGAGAAAATTCAAAACATTCATTATTCAATAGAACCCAATAGCAAAAATCAGGTTTTGAATGAAGAATCACATTTCTTGCTAGAATCATGCAGGATTGAAATTTTTGATGGTTTTTTACTCCTCTCAACAGCCCAAACAAGTTTCTAAAAGGATGAGTTTGCAACTACTTTACTTTTGGAGAAAATTCAAAACATTCATTACTCAATAGGGCCCAAAATATCAAAAACCAGCGGTTTGAATGAACACACATTTCTTGGTAGAATCGTGCAGGACTGAAATTTTTGATGTTTTTCTACTCCTCTCATGAGCCCAAACAAGTCTCTAAAAGGATGAGTTTGCAACTACTTTACTTTTGGAGAAAATTCAAAACATTCATTATTCAATAGAGCCCAAAAGCAAAAATCAGGTTTTGAATGAAGAATCACATTTCTTGGTAGAATCATGCAGGATTGAAATTTTTGATGGTTTTTTACTCCTCTCAACAGCCCAAACAAGTTTCTAAAAGGATGAGTTTGCAACTACTTTACTTTTGGAGAAAATTCAAAACATTCATTATTCAATAGGGCCCAAACTATCAAAAACCAGCGGTTTCAATGAACACACATTTCTTGGTAGAATCGTGCAGGACTGAAATTTTTGATGTTTTTCTACTCCTCTCATGAGCCCAAACAAGTCTCTAAAAGCATGAGTTTGCAACTACTTTACTTTTGGAGAAAATTCAAAACATTCATTATTCAATAGAGCCCAATAGCAAAAACCAGCGTTTTGAATGAAGAATCACATTTCTTGGTAGAATCATGCAGGATTGAAATTTTTGATGGTTTTTTACTCCTCTCAACAGCCCAAACAAGTTTCTAAAAGGATGAGTTTGCAACTACTTTACTTTTGGAGAAAATTCAAAACATTCATTATTCAATAGGGCCCAAACTATCAAAAACCAGCGGTTTGAATGAACACACATTTCTTGGTAGAATCATGCAGGACTGAAATTTTTGATGTTTTTCTACTCCTCTCATGAGCCCAAACAAGTCTCTAAAAGCATGAGTTTGCAACTACTTTACTTTTGGAGAAAATTCAAAACATTCATTATTCAATAGAGCCCAATAGCAAAAATCAGGTTTTGAATGAAGAATCACATTTCTTGCTAGAATCATGCAGGATTGAAATTTTTGATGGTTTTTTACTCCTCTCAACAGCCCAAACAAGTTTCTAAAAGGATGAGTTTGCAACTACTTTACTTTTGGAGAAAATTCAAAACATTCATTATTCAATAGGGCCCAAAATATCAAAAACCAGCGGTTTGAATGAACACACATTTCTTGGTAGAATCGTGCAGGACTGAAATTTTTGATGTTTTTCTACTCCTCTCATGAGCCCAAACAAGTCTCTAAAAGGATGAGTTTGCAACTACTTTACTTTTGGAGAAAATTCAAAACATTCATTATTCAATAGAGCCCAATAGCAAAAACAAGCGTTTTGAATGAAGAATCACATTTCTTGGTAGAATCATGCAGGATTGAAATTTTTGATGGTTTTTTACTCCGCTCAACAGCCCAAACAAGTTTCTAAAAGGATGAGTTTGCAACTACTTTACTTTTGGAGAAAATTCAAAACATTCATTATTCAATAGGGCCCAAACTATCAAAAACCAGCGGTTTCAATGAACACACATTTCTTGGTAGAATCATGCAGGACTGAAATTTTTGATGTTTTTCTACTCCTCTCATGAGCCCAAACAAGTCTCTAAAAGCATGAGTTTGCAACTACTTTCCTTTTGGAGAAGATTCAAAACATTTATTATTCAATAGAGCCCAATAGCAAAAATCAGGTTTTGAATGAAGAATCACATTTCTTGGTAGAATCATGCAGGATTGAAATTTTTGATGGTTTTTTACTCCTCTCAACAGCCCAAACAAGTTTCTAAAAGGATGAGTTTGCAACTACTTTACTTTTGGAGAAAATTCAAAACATTCATTATTCAATAGGGCCCAAAATATCAAAAACCAGCGGTTTGAATGAACACACATTTCTTGGTAGAATCGTGCAGGACTGAAATTTTTGATGTTTTTCTACTCCTCTCATGAGCCCAAACAAGTCTCTAAAAGGATGAGTTTGCAACTACTTTACTTTTGGAGAAAATTCAAAACATTCATTATTCAATAGAGCCCAATAGCAAAAACCAGCGTTTTGAATGAAGAATCACATTTCTTGGTAGAATCATGCAGGATTGAAATTTTTGATGGTTTTTTACTCCTCTCAACAGCCCAAACAAGTTTCTAAAAGGATGAGTTTGCAACTACTTTACTTTTGGAGAAAATTCAAAACATTCATTATTCAATAGGGCCCAAACTATCAAAAACCAGCGCTTTCAATGAACACACATTTCTTGGTAGAATCATGCAGGACTGAAATTTTTGATGTTTTTCTACTCCTCTCATGAGCCCAAACAAGTCTCTAAAAGCATGAGTTTGCAACTACTTTACTTTTGGAGAAAATTCAAAACATTCAATATTCAATAGAGCCCAATAGCAAAAATCAGGTTTTGAATGAAGAATCACATTTCTTGGTAGAATCATGCAGGATTGAAATTTTTGA